>NC_065582.1:14631844-17131844 GCF_024542745.1 Macaca thibetana thibetana | reverse complement strand
GCTTTTCATCGATGAGAGACTATTACTGCTTTGATTTCATTATTCATTATTGATCTCTTCAGGTTTCCTTTTTCTTCATGGTTCAATCTTCATAGGTTGTGTATTTACAAGAATTTATATATTTCTTCTAAGTTTCCAATATTTTGGTATATAGTTGTTCATAATAGTCCCTAACAATCCTTTGTGCTTCTGAGGTCTCAGTTGTTATGTCTGCTTTTTCACTTCTAATTTTATTTATTTGAGTCTTCTCTCCTCCATTCTTAGTCTAGCTAAAGATTTGTTACATTTGCTTACCTGTTTAAAAAATTGGCCAGGCGCTGTGGCTCACAACTGCAATCCCAGCACTTTGGGAGGCCGAGGTGGGCAGATCACAAGGTCAGGAATTCAAGACCAGTCTGATCAACATGGTGAAACCCTGGCTCTACTAAAAATATAAAATTAGCTGGGCATGGTGGCACATGCCTCTAATCTTAGCTACTCAGGAGGCTGAGACAGGAGGATTGCTTGAACCTGGGAGGCGGAGGTTGCAGTGAGCTGAGATTGCACCATTGCACTCCAACCTGGGCAACAAGAGCAAAAAACTCTGTCTCAAAAAAAAAAATCAATTTTACAGTTCATTGATCTTTTGTATTATTTTATAGTATCTATTTTTAAGTTCAACTTTTATTTTAGATTCAGGGGATACACGTGCAGGATTGTTGCAAGTGAATATTGTATGCTACTGCAGTTTGGATTATAACTGAATGCATCACCCAGATAGTGAGCATGGTATCCAATAGGTAGTTCTTTAACCATTGACCCCCTACTCCCCACCCCTCTTGTAGTGATCAATGACTTTTGTCCTCTTATTTATTTCCATGTGTACCCAATGCTTATCCTCCTCTTATAAATGAAAACATGTGGTATTTGATTTTCTGTTACTGCATTAATACGCTTAGAATAATGGCCTCTAGTTGCATCCATGTTGCTGCAAAGGAAATTATTTTGTTCATTTTTTATGGCCGTGAAGTATTCCATGGTGTATATGTACCACACTATCTTTATTCAGTCCACCATTGATGGGCACATAGGTTGATTCAATGTCTTTGCTATCATGAATAGTGCTGCAATGAACATGTGAGTGCATGTGTCTTTTGGTAAAATGGTTTATTTTCCAATGATTTATTTTCCTTTGGACATATACCCAGTAATGAGATTGCTGGGTTCTATTTTTAGAACCAGCAACCAACCACCAGCATGGTAGTTCTGTTTTTAGTTCTTTGAGAAGTCTCCAAACTGCTTTCCCTAGTGGCTGAACTAATTTACATTCCCACCAACAGTGTATAAGTGTTCTTTTTTCTCTGCAGCCCTGCTGACATATTCTATTTTTACCTTTTTTTTTTTTTTTTTTTTGAGATCTAGTCTCACTCTGTTGCCCAGGCTGGTACCATGGTGCAATCTTGGCTCACTGCAACCCCCACATCCTAGGTTCAAGTAATTCTCTTGCCTCGGCCTCCCATGTAGCTGGGACTACAGGCACCTGCCACCATGCCTGGCTAATTTTTGTATTTTTTGTAGCAATGGGGTTTCCCCATTTTGGCCAGGCTAATCTTGAACTCCTGACCTCAGGTGATCTGCCTGCCTCAGCCTCCCAAAGTGCTAGGATTATAGGCGTGAGCCACCGTACCCGGCCTCTATTTTTACTTTTTAATAATAGCCATTTGACTGGTGTGAGATGATATCTCATTGTGGTTTTGATTTGCATTTATCTTATAATTGGTGATGTTAAGCATGTATCAATATGTTTTTTGGCCACTTGTATGTCTTCTTTTGAGAAGAGTCCTTTGCCCACATTTTAATGGGGTTATTTGTTTTTTATTTGTTGATTCATTTAGGTTCCTTATGGATTCTAGATATTAGACCTTTGTCAGATATGTAGTTTGCAAATACTTTCTCTCATTCTGTGGGGTATCTGTGTACTCTGTTGATAGTTTCTCTTGCTGTGAAGAAACTCTTAAGTTTAATAGGCCACACTTGTCAATGTTTGGTTTTGTTGCAATTGCTTTTGAGTTCTTAGTCATAAATTCTTTGCCAAGGTCAATGTCCAGAAAAGCATTTCCTAGATTTTCTTCTATAATTTTTATAGTTTGAGGTTGTACACTTAAGTCTTTAATCTATCTTGAGTTAACTTTTGTATATGGTGAGAGGTAGGAGTCCAGTTTCATTCTTCTGCACATAGATATCCAGTTATTCCAGCACTATTTACTTAATAGGAAGTCCTTTTCCCATTGCTTATTTTTGTCAAGTGGATATCCAGTTATCTCAGCACTATTTATTTAATATGGAGTTCTCTTCTCATTGCTTATTTTTGTCCACTTTGTACAAGATCAGTTGATTGTAGGCATGCTGCTTTATTTCTGGGTTCTCCAGTCTGTTCCCATGCTCTATGTGTGTTTTTGTACCAGTACCCTCCTGTTTTGATTACTGTAGTCTTGTAGAACAGTTTGATTTTAGGTAATGTGGTACCTCCGGCTCTGTTCTATTTGCTTAGGATTGCCTTGGCTATTTGGGCTCTTTTGTTGCTTCCATATGAATTTGAGAATAGTTTTTTTCTAATTCTGTGAAAAACAACATTGGTAATTTGACAGAAATAGCATTGAATCTATAGATAGTTTTGGATAGTATGGTTATTATAACAATATCTATTCTTCCAACCCATGAGCATGGAATTTTTTTTTCATTTTTATGTCATCTATTATTTCTTTCATCAGTGTTTTGTAGTTCTCCTTATAGAGATTTTTTACATCCTTTGTTAGTGTAGTCCTACATTTGCTTTTGTGTGTGTGGCTATTGTAAATGAGATTGCATTCTTGATTCAACTCTCAGCTTGAATGTTATTGGTGTATAAAAATAGTACTAAATTTTGTACATTGATTTTGTATACTGAAACTTTACTGAAGTCATTTATCAGGTCTGTAAGCCATTTGGCAGTCAGTGAGGTTTTCTAGTCATAGAATCATATCATTAGTGAAGAGAGGTAATTTGACTTCTTTTCCTATTTGGATGCTTTATGTTTCTTTCTTTTGCCCAAAGAAAGTAGGACTACCAGTACTATGTCAAATAGGAGTGGTAAAGATGGGCATCCTTGTCTTGTTCCAGTTCTTAAGGAAAATACTTCCAGCTTTTGCCCATTCAGTATGGTGTTGGCTATGGGTTTATCATAGATGTCTTTATTATTTTGATATATATTTTTAATGCCTAGTTCATTGAAGGTTTTTGTCATGAAAGGATAATGGGATTTATCAAAAGCATTTTCTACATCTATTAAGATGATTATATGGGCTTTGTTTTTAATTCTGTTTATGTGATGAATCATGTTTATTGATTTGCATATGTTGAACCAGCCTTACATCCCAGGAATGAATTAGCATCCCATGGTGAATTAGCTTTTTGAGGTACGACTGAATTTGGTTTGCTAGTATTTTATTGAGGATTTTTGTGTCTATGTTCATCAGGGTGATTTGCCTGTAGTTGTCTTTTTTCATTGTGTCTTTGTCAGATTTTGACATCAGGGTGATACTAGTTTCATGGAATGAGATAGAGAGGAGTCCCTTCTCGTCGATTTTTTGGAATAATTTTAATAGAATTGGTACCAGTTCTTCTTTGTATGGTTGGTAAAACTTGGCTGTGAATCCATCTAGTCTGGGCTTTTATTGTTTGCTGGTTTTTCACTACTGATTCAATTTCAGAACTCGATATTGGTCTATTCAGTATTTCCATTTCTTCCTGAATCAATCTTGGGAGTTTGTGTACTTCCAGGAATTTATTCATGTCCTCTAGATTTTCTAACTTGCATGCACAGAGGTGTTCATAACAGTCTCTGAGGATCCTTTTTATGTCTGCGGAATCCGTTGTAATGCCTTCTTTGTTATTTCCGATTATGCTTACTTGCATCTTCTTTTTATCTTTGTTAATCTAGCTAGCAGTCTATTGATCTTGTTTATCCTTTCAGAGAACTAACTTTATTTTGTTGATCATTTGTAATGATTTTTGAGTCTCAATTTCATTTAATTCTGCTCTGACTTTCATTATTTATTTTTTTCTGCTAATTTTGGGGTTGGTGTGTTTTTGTTTTTCTAGTTCCTCTAAGTGTAATGTTAGATTGTTAATTTAATGTAGGTGTTCAGAGCCATAAGCTTTCTTTTTAATATTGCTTGTTTGCATCATAGAGATTTAGTATGTTATGTTTCTGTTTCCATTTACTCCAAAGTCATTCAGGAGCAACTTGTTTAGGTTCAATGTAATTGTGTGGTTTTGAGGGATACTCTTAGTATTAATTTTTATTTTTATTCCACTGTGGTCTGAGAATATGCTTAGTATGAATTTGATTTTTTTGAATTTATTGAGACTTGCTTTATGGCTAAGCATGTCGTTGAGGTTAGTGTATGTTCTGTGTGCCAATGAGAGGGATGTATATTCTGTGGCTGTTAAGTGGGGTATTCTGTAGATGTCTATTTTGTCCAATTGGTCAGGTGCTGGATTTAAGTCCAGAATTTCTTTGTTAGTTTTCTGCCTCAATGACCTGTCTAACACTGCCAGTGGGGTTTTGAATAGTCCCTATTATTGTGTGCCTAAGTCTTTTCATAAATCTAGAAGTACTGTTTTATGATCTGGGTGCTTCAATGTTCAGTGCATATAGATTTATAGTAACTAAGTCTTGTTGTTGAATTCAACCATTTGTCGTTATGTAATGACCTTCTTTGTCTGTTTTTACTGTTTTTGGTTTAAAGTCTGTTTTATCTGATATAAAAATAGTGACCTCTACTCTTTATCGTTTACCATTTGCATAATAGATCTTTCTCTATCCCTTTCCTTTGAGCCTATGGGTGTCATTACATGGGAGATTGGTCTCTTGAAGACAGCAGAAGATAGGGTCTTTTTTTTTTTTTAATCCAACTTGCCACCCTGTGCCTTTTAAGTGGGGCATTTAGACAGATATGTGAGGTTTTGATTCTGTCATGATGTCAATGGTTGGTTGCTTCCTGGTCTCAATTGTGTAGTTGCTTTATAGGGTCTATAGACTATAGACTTTTTAGGGTCTATATATGTTTTTGTGGTAGCTGTTATCGATTTTTCATTTCCTTGTTTGGAGCTCCCTTTAACATATTTTGTAAGGCGAGTCTAATGGTAGCAAATTCCCTGTCTGGAAAAGTTTTTATTTCTCCTTCAGTTATGAAGCTTAGCTTGAGGAGACATAAAATTCTTGTTTTGAATTTTTAAATTTAAGAATGCTAAAAATATGCCCCCAATCTCTGACTTATAATGTTTCTGCTGATGAGAAACATATGAGGTTGATGATGAGGTTCCCCTCATAAGTGACATAACCCTTTACTCTAGCTGCCTTTAAGATTTATTTCTTTGCATTTACCTTGTAAAGTCTGATGACTGTATGTCTTGGGGATGGTCATCTTGTATAGTATATTACAGGAGTTCTCTGAGTTTCTCAAATTTACATTTCAACCACTCTGGCAACATTGGAAATTTTCTTATATATTATATTCTCAAATATATCTTCCAAATTGCCTATTCTCTCTTATTCTCTCTCAGGAATGCTAAGAAGTCATCGGCTTTGTCTCTTTACATAATCCCATATTTATTGTTGCTTTTGTTCATATTTTCAGTTCTTTTTATTTTTGTCTGACTGGGTCTTAGAGCTTTTATATTCTTTCCTCAGCTTGGTCTAGTCTTTTGTTAAGACTTCCAACAGTATTTTGAAATTTTCATAGTGAATTTTTCAATTCCAGAAGTTCAGTTTAGTTCTTTCTTAATATGGTCATGTCATTGTTCAAGTCTTAAATTGTTTTTCTGGCTTCCATGCATTGGCTTTCAATTTTCTCTTGAATTTCATTGAGTTTGCTTGCCATCCAAATTCTGGATTTTATTATTGAGCTTCCTTGCCATTCAGACCCTGAATTCTATGTCTGTTATTTAAGACATTTCAATGTGGTTAGGATCCATTGCTGGGGAGCTAGTGCAATCCTTTGGATGTAAAGAAATGCTCTGACTTTTTGTATTGCCAGAGCCCTTCTCATATGAGGAGGCTGGCAATTCTTTTTCCTTTTTAAATTGCTCTACTATGGATGAGGCCTTTTGTTTTTATATATTATTTTTCCCTTGAGGGTTTTTCTGTGGTGTATGTTGTGTATCGTTGATTGCCTTCATTTCTGAATGCTTTCAAATGGTCAGGGCTCTGTATGGGCTCCTTACTTGTGGATAGTTTCCTGCTTTGGGTTTCACAGGTGTTGGGTGTTAAAGAAACTTTTTCTTTGGTGGTGTAATTCAGAATCTGAACCAGTACATGGCGCTTAAGAGTAAGGGCCAGAAGATAGGCTCTTAGCCAAGCTCCCCTTGGAGCTTACTGTTGTGTTGTCAGCTTTGTTCATATTTTTAATTCTTTTTCTTTTTTTTGGTTTGTGTGTGTGTGTGTGTGTGTTTTTACTGCTGCATATGCACTTGCACCTTTTTGTTGTTGTTACTGCTGCATATGCCATATGCCCTTACTCTTTAGTGGCCTGGAGATGGGAGATGGGGTGCAAGAGATGACTCCTTCACCAACTCCATTCTGGGGTCTTGGTAGAGCCCTTTTCAATTATTGGTGTTGCATCCGTGATTTCTTAGTCTCAAGCGAAACTTTGGCAAACTGCTTTCCCTCCTCCCTTAGGGGCAGCCCAAGGCAAGGTTTACGTCACCAGGAAATCCACGATTATTTAGGGACCTACTTGTCCTCTGAGCTTGGCAGAGTCAGAACAGGTTGTGGTGTGTGTCTGCAGGTGGTCTGGTGATGCAGTGGGTCAACGGCAGAGGATGCCCAGGCAGGACAAATACCATACATGTGGCACCCACGGCCTGCTGTTCTTAGCCCAGCAGACAGCTGTGGGGCCAATCCAGCTCACACTTGCCCAACCCAGTAAGTCTGCAGCATCTGCCCCAGGAGTGGGCCTGACAGCTGGGCTTGTCCCAAACCTTCTGTGCCAAGATTGCTGGGCAGTTCCAGGTGTTCCACGCTGTAGGGATCCCTGAGGAAAAAGGTGCTACTGGCTAATAGGCCACACCCTTCCCAAAACAGTCTTGTCGAGAGAGGGACACTCAGCTCCCACACCAGCACACAAACCTGTGTATCATTCTTCTAAGTGTTCTGAGTGTGGAGCATCCTCCCCTCCTCAAACTCAAGCCAAAGATCTCAGCTCCAAACCGCTGGACAGTGTACTCGAATCCTGGGGGTTTTGGGACCAGGCCTACAGTTTTGTCTGCTGAACCCTCACTGCCCAGAGCTGACTGTGCTGAAGGAGCCAAACGACTCCCAGGCAACCAGCAAAACACTCAGGCAGGACAATGAAAGCTGCGCTGTGGGCACCTTCCTGAGGGAGTGACCAGGCAGGCAGTGTTGGGAAGATCTGGTCGACAAGGGGGCACATAGATCAGATGCACCCCAGTCCCATGGAAGAAATAGCCAAGGCCTGCTCTCTCCCAGCTTGGCAGAAAGCAAGAGCTGTAGTCACTCAGAACAAGATAGAGAGCCTTGGGGGAATGGGTACCTATGGTCACATTTTGTTGCAGCTGCAGTGTGCACTGCAAAACCTTCTGGGATCCATGCAGGTTTGTGCTCTTCCTCTGCCTTATCTCCAGGCAGTTCCCTCTGCCAATTCAAATGCCTGTGGAGGTCATAGGACCTCATGTATCTAGGATCCTAGATATCCACAGTGGAAGTGTGGAGTCCCGGAGCTCCTTCACTAGCCTCTTCCTTAGGACCTAGTCAGGTTTGGGAGCTGGTCCTCAACATTCCCCAACTCCAGGCAAGCTTTCCAGCTTCTTCCCTCTTCAAACATGGTGTCTATGTCACCTATCAACTTTCAGTATTTTCTTTCAGAAGATCTGTTCAAAGTGTGATGGTTTACTCAATCTTTTGGTTCCTCTCAGTGGGAGAGGTGTCTCAGCTATGTCTAATTAACCATCTTAGTTCAAGCACTGTTTTATTGTCTCAGTTTCACATATTTATGTTCTGATCTTTATTATTTCTTTGATTTTGCTAATTTGAGGATTGGTTTGTGCTTGCTTTTCTTGAGGTGCATCATTAGGTTGTTTATTTGAAGTATTTGAAGTTTTTCTATTTTTTATGTAGGCGTTTATTGCTGTAAACTTCCCTCTTTGTACTGTTTTTGCTGTATCCCCTACATTCTGGTGTGTTGTGCTTCCAATTTTGTTTCAAGAAATATTTCAATTTCCTTCTTAACATCTTCATTGACCCGTTGGTCATTCAGGGCATGTTGTTTCCATGTACTGGTATATTTACAAAGTTTTGCTTTCTATTGATTCTGGCTTTATTTGATTGTGGTCAGACATGATTTCAACATTTTTTAATTTGTTGAGACTTTTTTTTGTGGCCTAACATATAGTCTATCCTGGAGAATGTCATATGTGCTGATGAAAAGAATCTGTATTACATATTAATTGGATGAAATGTTCTGTAAATGTCTGTTAGGTCCATTTGTTCTAGTGTATAGTTCAATTATGATGTCTGTTTGTTAATTTTCTGCCTAAATGATCTGCCCATTGCTGAAAATGGGGTGTTGAAGTATTCTACTATTATTGTATTGCATTCTATCTCTCCCTTTAGAAATGTTAATATTTGCTTTATGTGTCTGGGTGTTTTGGTATTGGTATTGGGTGCACATGTATTTACAATTGTTATATCCTCTTGCTGAATTGATTTCCTTATCATTATATAATGATCTTGTTTTGTGTTTTTTACAGTTGTTTTTTTTTTTTTTTTTTTTACCTAAAGTCTCTTTTGCGTGACTGCTCTTTTTTTACTTAAAGTCTCCTTTGTATAGCTGCTCTAGCTCTCTTTTTATTTCTATTTGCACTGAATAACTTTTGTTCTCCCATCACCTTCAGTATATGGGTATCTTTATAGATAAACTGAGTTTCTTATAGGCAGCATAAGTTAGGTCTTGTTTTTTTAATTCAGTCACTGTGTCTTTTAATTGAAGAATTCAGTCCATTTATATTCAATGCATTATTGATAAGGATTTACTACTATCATTTTGTCACTTGTTTTCTAGTGGCTTTGTAACTCTTCTTTTCCATTCTTTCTTCTTTCCTGTCTGTCTTTGTGGTTAAGTGATTTGCTCTGATAGTATTTTTCATTTGTTGCTTTTTACTTTAGTGTATATATTCCACACTTTTCATTTTTAGTGTATATATTATAGATTTTTGCTTTGTGGTTACCATGATGTTTACAAAAATCATCCTATAGTTATAACGAGTTACTTAAAATGATACCAACTTTGATTGAAAATAAAGAAAAAGAAAAGAAACAAACTGAAAAAAAACCTATACACTTTTCCTCTCTTCTCCCCTCACATTTTAAGTTTTGATGTCACAGTTTACCTTTTCATGTTGCATATATCTTAACAACGTGTTGCAGTTATTATTTTTAATGGTTTTGTCTTTTAGTTTTCTTACTAGATTCAGTTTCCACACCATGATTGATTAGTATAATAATCACATTTATGTCCTTTTCTTTTGGTGTCATGGACTCCCTTAAGCATTTCTTATAGGACAGCCTAGTAGCAATAAATTGCCTTGGCTTTTGTTTGTCTGGAAAAGTCTTTCCTATTCTTGTTTTTGTTTGTTTTTTTGTTGTTATTTGTTTGTATTTTTCCTTTCAGCACTCTGAATATATGGTTCCACTCCCTCCAGTCCTGTAAGGCTTCTGCTGAGAAGCCTGCTGTCAGGCATAGTATAACTCCCTTAAATGTTATTTGCTTATTTTCTCTCATTGCTTTCAGAAATTTTCTTTGTCTTTTACCTTTGTGAGATTGATTATAATATGTTTTAGGGTATTCTTGTTTGGGTTGAATAAAATTAGATACTTTTCACTTTCTTCTGCCTGGGTATTTATGTCTCTCAAGGTTTGGAAAGCTCTCTGTTATTTCTTTAAAGAAATTTTATGTTTATCTGTCCATGTCAGTTCCCTCTTTAACTCCAATAAACTGAATATTTGCCCTTTTGAAGTTGTCCCATAGACTCCATAAGCTTTCTTCATTTCTTTTTATTATTTTTCTTTTTTCTCTTCTGTCTATATATTTTCAAATAGTCTATCTTCAAGCTCACTGACTCTTTTGTTTGATCAGTTCTGCTATTGATGCTTTCTATTGCATTTTTCATTTCATTCATTGTATTTTTCACCCAGGATTTCTGTATGATTTTTATTATTCTTCCAATCTCTCTGTTAAATTTCTTTGATAAGTTTTTGGATTATCTGTGTTTCCTTGAGGTTCATTGACTTCCTTAAGATAGCTGTTTTGAATTCTTTGTCTGAGAGGTCACACATCTCCTCACTTTAGGGTTGATCTCTAGTACCTTACTTTGTTTGTTTGGTCATGTCATATATCCCTTCATGTTCTTGATGCTTGTGGATGTGGAACAATGTCTACACATTGAGGGATTAGGTATTTATTTTAGTCTTCTTTGCCCGGTTTTGTTTGTGCCTGTTCTTCTTCCAAGGGCTTTTCAGAGATTCTAAGCAGACTGACTATTATGTTTCCTGATTCCAACTATAATCACTGCAGCCATTTCAGCAGTAAAGAACTCCCTAGGCCCAGGCATTCTACAAGTCTTTGAAGGACTCTCAAGTTGATGTGGTTTTTTGGCCCAGACAGACCTGGGGAATGCCTGAAGAAGATACTTGGGCTGTGTGGAAACTCTGGACAGGGGCTCAAGCCTAGAAGACTGTCCCAGTGGCCCAGACAAGCATGTCTCCCAGCAGATCCCTGCACAGGCAGGATGGGTTCAATTGCAACAAGGAGGACTGGGATTGAGACTGGACTCCCTCAGGATCTGCTATGGGAAGGAAGAAAGGATGCCTGTCACACTGGCTCAAACTGGTATATGTTTCCTAGCAGGTCCCTGCACAGATAGGATAGCTCCCTGACTGCAGCAGGAGGGGTCAAAGCTGATACTAGGCCGTCTTGTAATTTGGTGTCAAATAGAGACTGGAAACCCCAGTCTCAGCTCAGAGGGTGCATGTAACCCAGCAGGTTCCTTCACAGATAGGACAGTTTCCTGATTGCAGTAGGAGAGCTGGGAACTGATACTGGGCCTCCTAGAGGTCTGCTGTGGGACAGAGGCTAGCATTCCTGTCAAAATGGCTCAGATGGGTCCACCTCTCCCAGCAGGTCCCTGCACAGATGGGATAATTCTCCAACTGCAGCAAGAGAGACTGGAGCTGAGACTAGGCCTTCTTGGGATCTTCTGTGTGACAGAGGCTAGAACCATCTCCTTGGTTCAGAAAGGCAAACATCTTGGTTCAGAATGGCAGGTCTGAGCACATACAGGATAGTTCCCCAACTACAGTGGGAGGGGTGAAAGCTGAGATTGAGCCCCCTCGGGGATCTGCTGTGCGTAGAGGCTGGAAAGCCTGGTCTCACTGGCTAAGAGGGATGCATGTCTTTCAGCAAATCTCTGCACAGACAGGATAGTCCCCTGATTGCAACAGGAGGGTTTAGAGCTGGGAGTAGGCCCCCTAGAGACCTGCTGTGGGACAGAGATTGGAGACCCTATTTAGGCAGGCTCAGACTCAGGCTGCAAGGTATGGGCAATTTGCCCTCTGGGTCCTTGTGAGAGCCGCTCTGAGTTAGGAACTCAGCTGAGAGAGGCTAGAGCAACACCATGGCAATTTTCAGGCTCACTGCCTAACTTGATGTCAGTGGGCAGATGAGCCTTTCTTCCAATATGCTAATGTGCAAGAGTCCTTCCAAACCTCTTGACAAGTAGTTTTGGTTGTAGGCTTAAAGCAAAATGGAGCTATAACCAAGTTCCCCGGGGGACAGGTCTGTTTCCTTGCTTGAACTTGGAAGCAAGCTCGATGGGACAAAACACGTACCTTGGTGTTGGTCCACACTCTCAAAACAACCCTCCTAGGTCTTGGGCTCCACTGGGGTTTCACAAACTCCTACCTGAATGTTGAAGCTTCTTCAGAGAGACTTTTGACTGTGGATGGGTGCAGAATATTTGTTTTTGTAGGGGGATATGAGCAGGTTGCCTTCCATTTTGCCATTTTGGTGATGTCGCTCCTCCCAAGTAAGCTTTTGAATGAGAGAAACTACTTCCTTCTAATCTTTCAGTGAGATGTAGCCATGTCATATGCAAAAAGAAATAATTCAAGCTTTCACTTGCAGGGAGGAAACTTGGTACTCTAATAGATCTGCTGCTCCACTACCGAGTGTGTTCCTTCTAAAGCACTTAAAACATACAGGTAGAAGAATTAAGACAAATTAAAATGAAATACACCAAGTTACTGAAGTTTTTGATATTTGTATGTTTTCTAGAAAGAGTAGGCCAGATTTTGATCTTAAGCAATTATTTCAAAATTGCAATAACAGAAGAGGAAACTTAAAAATACAAATGACAATGTGGCTAGGCGCCGTGGCTTACGCCTGTAATCCCAGCACTTTGGGAGGCCAAGGTGGGCGGATCACGAGGTCAGGAGATCGAGACCATCCTGGCTAACACGGTGAAACCTCATCTCTACTAAAAACACAAAAATTAGCTGGGCGTGGTGGCAGGTGCCTGTAGTCCTGTAGTTCCCAGCTACTCGGGGGCTGAGGCAGGAGAATGGTGTGAACCCAGGAGGCGGAGCTTGCAGTGGACCGAGATGGTGTCACTGCACTCCAGTCTGGGCCACAGAGCAAGACTCCGTCTCAAAAAAAAAAAGAAAAAAAAAATATAAATGACGATGTACAGCTCTTCTTCATATGTCTCATATGAGCAAGTTTTTTGATTATTTTTATCTGAAATTGCCCAGTTCTCTACTTACTTTGATCAGTAAAATTACATACTTTATTACATATATATACACACACGTATATATTTAGGTAAAGTATCAAATTTCAGAGCTTATAAATAAAAATAATTGTGATAACATATGAAGATGCTAACCAAAGGAAAATAAAGAGCAAAAGATTAGATTAATTTTTTTAAGGTTTAAAAAATAAAATAAATTACCCAATGTCACTTAGGAATTAAAATGTTATGTTTCTGTTTAATTGCAGGGAATGCAGAAACATGAAATTTTCTGACATCCAAACTATATATACCAACACCATTCTCAAGTCCATTGTTAACCTTTTGATCCCTACCTAATGGTTTCTCTCATTAAGACTAGTCTCTACACTGAAGTCTATTAATACAGCAACAAAATTTCTGCTGATCCTGAAAAAAAACTACTATTGATTATCAGATATTGTTCAAATATTAGCTGGGTGCAAAGTTTACAATTGCACCTTGAACTGGAAGAACAGAATATTACATTTCATCCTTAAAGAGAAAAAGAAAAGCATTAAAGCATTAATGAATTCTCAAAGCATTAAAGAAAAAAAATGGGATTGCTGTTTTTGCAGTATCACCAAAATTCAAGGGATATTTTTTAGTTTTCACAGTTCAAGAGGTTTTTTTCTTGAATTTTTTTAATTCATGAATTCTTTAAGCTTAAAATGTTATTCAGAAAATTCCTATTAAGCAAGAGATGCCTGGCTTTGAATAGTAAACTGGTTGGTGGATAAAATTGCTATTGAAAATCTGGAGAGTTTGCAAAATATATATTTTGCATTCTAAATCACAAAAGTGTTTTTTAGGCAGCCATAAACTTGCATCTTGCACTTCTCTGTCACTTGTATCTATCACATCTCTTCTAGTGACCTGAGATTTTATTGCCTCACTTTCCTATTTTTCAGTTATCTGTCATTCTGAAGGATATAATTGGATTGCAGCCCTACCGTCTTTGTCTAGAAACCATGGCAACAGTACTGGAAGTTCAGGACTAAATTGCCCCAGGTCGTTTGGTGGGAATGATAGATTCTTTGGCGACAACTCTGTCTTAACAGGGTCCCATTTCAGACGTAGTCCTTCATTCTTCTCACTATTGTTGCTGACCCTGGGGGTTCCTGTCCCTCCCTGTTAGTATTTGTAACGATGAAGTTAAACCGACTTTGGTAGAATTTGCAGTGAAACAAGAAGAATTTTCTCTGTGTGAAAGGAATCAAAAGAGTTGTAGACAAAATAGCTGTGTTAAATGGTAATAAAAATAGAAGACAAAAATCAAACATCTGCATTTTGGAATATTTTTCATCAATTGTGATTAATTTTACAGTGGAAAGCACTGTAAAATATAACCTGGTCAGCATTTAAGGTCTGGAAAACACATCTAGATAACTGAGAATTGACTAGCTGATTGTAGGCCATAATATAGAAATTAAGTCCAGAATTTAAGTGTTGTAATTCAAAAGACTTTTACAAATGGTCATTATCATGCATCCATGCTTCCTGTTTACCCTTGAAACAAAGAATCATTTCACTAAAAGTGTATGACAAAATTTCAAAGCTAAATGAAAAAAATTCCAGAAAATTGCTTTATCTGAAGGACTGAGTTTTTGCTCAAACAGTAGTTGGCTAGGAGTGCTCTTCAAATCTGTTTCTATGTAAATATCTTTTATTTTCCAAAAATTCTGACTAGATGAATAAATTTCATGCCATAACATAAACGTCTACCCTGTAGAATTTTCAGGAGTCAGTTGAGAAAAATGAGCTCTCTGGAGAAATGATCTGTCTGCACTATGCCCAGTCTTCAGTCTCTTTTAATAGTAATCTGGACTCCTGAGTGGTTCAGAATTATCCAGCTGTCTTTCAAATGTTTCTAGATTAGCTAGCTGCAGGGGTTGGGGGACAGACAGAGTATTGAGTCAATCCTTCAACCAGCTTTTATTGAGCATCTAATGTATGACAGGCATTGTTCCAGGTACTTAATTTGGAGTTGCCCCTGGAAACACAGAGGAGCCTGAGACAGACCTCACGATGTGGCATAAAAGACACACAGCCCACATCTTAAATGTTGTCTACTGTTTAAGTTACTAAAATGATATGAAAACCACCACAAGTCTCTAATTTTCCAGAGTGCAATTTTACATCTAGTCCCCAAAGATTAAAATCCAAATATTAACATTTTCAAATGATCAGTCCTTTGATAGCAAAAACTTTTATCAAACTAAAAGTGATTAGCGACAATGAACACTAATTAGGCATCCACAAGAGACTGAGAAGGAAGCCCAGGGAGTGCTCTGCAGAATCCTCTGGTAGGAGATACGAAGTCTCGATCCAGGTTGAAGAACACAAAATCTGGTTTCCACTGCCCTTTTCCATCCATGGGAGCTTGCCAACATGGTCCCACGTGAATCTGACAGTTCTTGGGCCATCTATAATTCCAGGAAAAGCCCTTGATCAATAGCCTCAGCAAGGCAGAAACATCCAAAGTTCCAGTTGAGACAAGTATGAACACCATCTGTCCTAGAATGAATCTAATAAACTCGGGAGCCCTACAGCCTATTGCAAAACCATTCTAATGAATTGTAACAAACTAGGTAACCACCTTTGTTGTGTTTTATTGTCCCACCTGTTTGGTAAGCTTAAGACCCAGACATTTAAGGAAATGTTAACTTACCTCTCACAGTCATTCAGCCCTTATCAGTCGCGAATTCATTCAACAGACATCTACTTATTGATTACAATGTGCCAACCCTGGGCTAAGCTCCTGAGATTCAAAGATAAATGTGAGAAGTTTCCCTCTCTGAAGGAGCTGACTCTCCAGTAGCAGCCTGGAAAGTTAATTCACTACAATTCCTCATCGTCACTATTGTTTGGAATATATTTTATTCCCACATTCACTGTAATAATTCAAGACATATCCAATAGCTTTTTCAACAGCCTTACCTTGTCTAATCTTTCTCCTCCTTTAATCTACCCAACATTTCATTATTTTTTCCCTCAGTAACTTTATTTTCCCCCTAAAAGTTTACACTTGTCACTAATTACTATACAAATCAAATGAACATATTGAATCATAAACCATGAAACTTTCTATAAATTATCTGCTTACCTAACTGCCTCAATCTATACTGCACACCATCCTAAACAGTGTTTTCCCCTCCTTCCTAAAAAAAGATGGAGACTTATACTTCCATTTTTGTCCTGTTTTATTGCAGGGATTTTGACTAACTAGTCAGACTTGGTTCTGTTTCTGAGAAATTTGTTTATTCTAACAATACTAATCAGCAACCTGCACTGCGAGTCCATATAACATACAAGCTTAACTCTGCAGAAAAAGGCAAAGGAAGCCCAGCAGAAGATTTTGGATCAAGTACAACTGAGATGACTATTTCACCCATTAAACATAAACATTAGTGAAGCAGGAAAGCATATAAACTACATTAACAATTTTCTATAACATAAAACCTATAAATGTACATTTATCTTATTTACCAGTCTTACACAACGGAGGAGAAAGTTTTCTTTTTTTTTTTTTTTTTTTTTGCACTTGAGCCCAGTAATTGGAGTAAAACTACAGCTGTATAAACTACACCCACACTGCATTCTCTGTGATTTCTGGTTTGAGTTCCTTTAAGTTGGAATGAGAACCTAAAGACACATAAGAGCAATCTTAGTGCAGTAATAGAATCCTTTTGGGGGTTTGTTTTATTATTTTACTCAATCTTTGTTATCTTGCCCACATCTATTTTTTTTTTAACTTTTATTTTAGATCCAGGGGGTACATGGGCAGGCTTGTTACCTGCATATATTGTACGATGCTGAGCTTTGCGGTAGGAATGATTCTATCACCCAGGTACTGAGCATAGCACCCAACTGTTAGTTTTCTTAACCCTTGGCTCCCTATTTTGACAGAAAATTTTTAAAACAATCCTTCCAGACTCTTCAAATTAGTTTTGACATGAACAACAGTTCTGTTTTTATAACTATATATCAATTTAAATAATATTTAATTAAATTATAGAATTACAATGGAAAAACTAGCATAATCACATTTTGGGAAGAAATGCACTGCCTTTGAGGAAAGCATGTAACTTAACTATTGGAAGTATGGGGAGCAAAAAATGACAAGTGTATTCAGTGTAGCCTATAGGTTCATTGTAACAAGGACATCATTCAATGTGTTTACAGAACAAATAGCGATGGTTAATACCTTTAATTGGTTAAACAGAGCTTCAGTCCTTGCTCTCAAAACCCTTCAGTCTAATAATAGAGACAGGAAAAGTATCTGTAGCAGGGAGGTAGGGGCACTGTTCCCTTTGCATGGAGGTTAATTTCCCACTTGCTCAGTTTTGTTATAGGGTGAGGCTGTCTCTTCTGGTCCTTGTCCTCACACAGGTGCCCCAGTCCCCTGACTTTTGTCCAGGGGGCTTACAGGTGGCCAGGTTTGTTGAATGGCCTGTGTGCTTGAATGACAAGTCTGTTGGGGAGTCAGTCTTAGAGAGCTGGTCCTGTCCTTTGCCCCTTCCTCTCCACCCTGGCCCTCCAGACATGTTCCTTCTGCTGTATTTTTAGTTACTTATTTTTGGCCACTTGTTTTTCTCATCCCCCAGGCCCAGTCTTATGTAGTCTCTCTTAAGCCGGAAAAAAAAAAAAAAAAAAAAAAAAAAAAAAAAAAAAAAAAAAACCTCAGTCCTAAAATAAGCCTCTGGTGTTTCTTTGAATCTTTGTTTCTACTTTGGTGTGGCACAAAAAACAATGCTCCTGGAGTGAGAAGAGAGAATACTGAAAACACACTGGGCATAACCAGACTAATACGTCAAGGTCTAATTCTGCCACACACAAATGCACATATACAGTTTAAAGGGATTGAAATACGTCTGAGATTTTAATAGACAACATCTCTTATTTTGTGCCCCTTTATGATTATAGAATATTTACATTGTATCCCTAAGTTCAGGCCACTGTATTCTTTCTACGGCAATGATAACTATAATTTGAGCTCTTAACAAGAAAAAGTAATGGGTTAGCACTTAAAGGTCATCAGATTTAATTTCTCATCCCATTCAACACTAGTGCAAAATGAAAAAAAAAATCTGTTTTATAATTACAAAACAGGCCATTACCTAGTTCATATCAAAGCAAAGATTCAAATTTGAGTTTGCTCTCAAAACCATTAACCTAATTTATTTTAGCAGGAGAAATCGAAGACTATATGGTCTTATTAAAAAGTGGCTACTGCTACTTTCTGAAACTACTTTTAAAAGGAAATACAGCTTCCTCCTGTCTGACCTTTATTAAAGACCTGAAAAATCTTGTTATGATTTAATGTAATATTTAACTATTTACTATTTTCAAAGTGCAGAGGTTACTCAATAAGGAATGAACATACGTAAGAGAGACTAATCAATGAGTACAGAGCATTTAGTTCTAAAGAATAAATTCGAACAAGGCAACAGCCATCACTATGGAATTATTACAGCTCAGGAAACCATATACTCTAGTGTATAACCTCATTACAGAACTTCTCAGGAACAACATGGATTTTGCTATTTGTGCCTAAGATAAACTCAAAATTAGTAAGTCCACAAAATTAGCCAAATTTAAAGTTTCCCTACATAGTACATAAGCCACCAAAAATTTTTAAGCATAGTTATACTTTATTAATTAGATGTTACACAATTACAATAGATTTAGAGTTTTAAGATGGAAAAGAAAGACCTTCTCCTAGAGATACTCAAAACAAACAAACAAAAACAAAAAGGAGAGCAAGAAACAGAAACAAAAACCCTAAATTTATCCTCAACAAAACTACTGCAATCTTACCCCCAACCACGACCTATAAGGAAGGATATCATATGCAGTAAAGGTAAATTCAAAGATGGCAAAACAGGGCCATGGAAAGATGAAATGGCCACAACTACAAATCTCACTTGAAGTCAACAGATATCAATTATCCAAAGTAACTGGCGCATCCCACTAAGTGGGGGATCAGCAATCCCTTGCCTGAAACAATAGCAACAGATGAGGTTGCTGGTGGCCAGAACTTCCTCTGGATGAGTATGGCACAAAGGAGAAGCAGATTTTATTTTTAGTTTACACAGCCAAAAGGAAATAATTAATAAGAGATATAGGTAGATATAGAGACAGATAAATTCATTAGAAATGGTTAAGTGGCCAGTAAAAAACACACACACACAAATACCCAAAAATGATAATGGGGAAAAAATTAAAATTTCAGGAAAATTTAAATAAGATTGCTTTGCTCAATTCTATGCAAATTAAGATTATTGGTGAAACAGATGATTTCTAAGAAAATATAAATGGCAAAATTGACCCTCAAAAAGAAAACATCTAAACTGACTGTATTCTTTTTCTATTGATGTATAACAAATTATCACAAACTTAGTGGCTTCAAACAACACAAAATAATCCCACAGTCTTCTGGTCAGAACTCCAGCATGTGTTAGCAGAGTTCTCTGCTAAGGTGGACATCAAATGTTCAGCCAACTCTGTCCTTGCCTGGAAGCTCAACTGGAGAAACCTCTCCTTCCAAGTTGGCTGTGGTTGTTGGCAGAATCCATTTCTTTGTGGTTGTGGGACTAAGCCCCCACTGTCTTGCTGGCTGTCATCTGGAGATCACTTTCAGCTCCTAGCAGCCACTCTCAGGTCCTTGACACACGGCCCCCTCCAGGGCCATCTCACAGCATTGCAACGTACTTCTTCAAGGTCAGCAGAATTTCTCTCACATTTCAGAATCTCCAAATATCTTCCTTGAGGAAGGGCCCAGTCCCATGTTAAGACTCACTTGTTAGGCCAGACTTATCCAGGAAAATTTCCCTTTTGATTAACTCAACAGCAACTAAATTAGAACCGTAACTACATCTGCAAAACCTCTTCACTAACTTCACAGAATGTCATCTAGTCACAGGTTTGAAATCCATCATATTCACAATCCTTCCTATACTAAAGGAAGGAGATGATACAAGGACATGTATACTCCAGTGGGAATTTTGGGGACCATCTGAAAATTCTGTCAACCACACTCACCAATGACCATAGAAGAAAGAAAAAATCAACAATCTATCTTCTCCAAAAAAAATAAATCACCAAACCCCATTAGTTTTTTCCAAACCTTTAAGGAACACATACTATAATGTTTTTAAACAAATTTTTTTTTCTAAAACCAGAAAAGAAAGAAATTCTTCAAATTGAATATAAAATATCACAATATTTTTAACAAAGCTTCACCAAGGTAGCATAAAAAAATAGAAAGTGAAGGTATATTTTATTTATAAATACTCACATTGAAAAATGCTAATCATAAATATTACACGATAGACTAGCTATTTAAAGACTATACACCAAATTAAGTTGAGCTTTCACAGGCATGTTTCAATATTGGGATATGTATTAACAAATTCACCTTAATAGTAAATTTTAAAGGTTATCATTACCTCTATAGATAACATAAAAGCATTTGATAAAATTTGCAAACTACTTTTGCAAAATACTTAATACAGTAGTTCCCCCTTATCCATGTGAATACATTCCAAGACCCCAAATGGATGCGTGAAACCTTGGATAGTACCAAACCTGATTGCTGTTGCTTGGAACATGTTTCTGTTCTGGTCCTCCATCCACAAATTTAATGCCTTTCCTATCCTAACTAAGCACTTAACATGCACTATAGCGATAACTTTTGCAGTTTGAGATGTGACAGTAAAACTAGCATGAATTTCTTTTTCCTCCTGCACAGTTTCATGGGTAGATTTGTTCTTAGGATAGATCTTAGCACCTCAGCATATGATTTTTTTTCTTTCCTTATTAAGTCAAGAACTGTCACCCTTTCACTTAAAGGAAGCACTTTACAACTTCTCTGGCACATTTCAGTTGCCAGAGTCATCACTCTTGCATTTGGGGGCCATTATTAATCGAAATATGAGTTACTTGAACACAAGCACTGCAGTAATGTCACAGCTGATCTTATAATCAAGGCTATCAAGTGACTACAGGCATACAGTGTAGCCCGCATGGAGATGCTGGGCAGAGGAATGACCCATGTCCCATGCAAAATGGAGCAGGAGGATGTGAGAGTTCATCACAATACTCAGAGCAGCACACAATTTAAAACGTATGAATTATTTCTAGAATTTTCTAATAATATTGTTGGACTGTGCTTGACCACAGGTTAACTGAAACCATGGAAAGAGAAGTCATGAATAAAGAAGGACTACTGTATTTAGCATGATTAAAATATAAATATGTGTGTTTGTATAATGGATATATTTCAACTCAGAAGCTATCTATTTTCTTAATGAGAAAACTCTAGGAATTTTCCATTAAATTATTATTTAATGTTATTTTATATTATTCTGAAGATAGTAGGCAATGCAGTTAGATAAGAAATAAAAATATGACATAAAAGTTAGAAAGCAGGGGAAAAATTTTCTATTAGGTAATATGACCTGCCTAAATAATGCAGTGAAATCAACTGAAAAATGACTATAAACAATAAGAAATCCAGTAAGTTGCCTGGGTAAAATGTGCATGAGCGTGTGTGTGTGTGTGCGTGTGTGTGTGTGTATTTGTAAATATATGGAAAACAATAGCCTTTATAAAAAGAAACCACCCAAAGGATAAAAAGAAAAACAGAATTTATAACAGCAAAACAAAAACTAGGAATAAATTTTAAAACTGTGCAAAACTCTATCAAATAATGCTACAATCTACTAAAGGACCCAAAAAAGACTTGAAAAAAAATAAAAATTTATAAAGAAGATTCTCCCTGAGTATACTCATAAATTTAAGGCAATCTCAGTAAAAATGGTAATAACTTTTTTTAGCTAAGCTAAGTGCTTCTAGCTCATAAGAAATAGAATAATAAGAAAATTTTGGAGAAAAAAATGATAAGGGGCTAATCATAACAGATAATACAATACATAATAAAATTAGCCTGAATAAACACATATCTATAGCACAAAAGTTAAATAGACCCAGATAAAAATGTGAAGTTAATATAAGATAAAATTAACATTTCAAATCAAGAAGGAGACAATAGTTTCCTCAGCGATAGTACAGTTCAACTATCCATTTTGAAGAAAAAAAAAATTTAATCCCACACTTCATACAAAAAATATGAAGATCCTAAGATGATAAATCGTTTTAAGCATTAAAATGACAAAAACTATAATTACAAAAATTACACAAGAATTAGAATAGAGATAGTCTCCTAAGTGTGATTTAAAAAAAAAAAAAAAAAAAAAAAAACTAGAAGCAATCAACAAAAAGGTTAATTCATTTACACAAAAAATTTTAGGTGGAAATAAAAGTCTAATGACAATCTAGGAAAAATTATTTGTACCTAATACCCTTCATACATAAAGATCTCTCACAAGTCAGTAAGATTAAGCAGTATTTTTTAAAGGTAAAATATTGTGACAATTCACAGAAATGAAAATACAAATAACTCATCCATCTAAAGTTATTGTTTCTTGATTATGATAAGAAAAATGAGAATTAATATTATGATAGAGTTTTCACTTATATTTGCAACAATCAGGAACTTTGATAGCAATGTGTTGGTTTACAGAAACAGATGCTCTGAGAATACAGTCAGTCACTGTAGTTAAAAGTGGTACAACCTCTTATGTGGAACAATTAGAAAATATGCCTCCAGATGTAAAATGTGTATATGTGTTGGCTCAACAATTTCATATCTATTCACATAACCCAAAGATAAACTCACACCTGTGTGAAATGACACAGATACAACACATGTATCTCAATATTGTTCTTATGGATGGAAAAAAAATGGAAAACCCTAAAGATTTATCACTAAGGGACTGATTGAATTATTATCTACTTATGCTACAGATTACAGTATAGCCTTTAAAAATAATGCAACTTCATTTTTAGTAGTATGGAATAATATCCAAGCCTATTGGTAAGTGAAAAAAGGGCAAAGTATGTAAAACAACTGTGGAAAAATTAAAATGAAGGAAATACAAATGTTTTTATTTATGTTGAATAATTTATATATAAAACATATATAGTATATGTGAACATATTTATAAGATAAAATTAAAATAGTTTCATATGCAGACAATATTCATAGATGTCCTCATGAATCCAACAAATATTTGTTGAAAGCCTATTATGTGAAAATTACATTGTTATTGAAGATAATATAACATTATAATCTCCAGGAATGACAAAGTCTCTACCTTATGAAATTGAGTGCCAAGACAGATTATGCATAAACAAACATGATCATTTAAATCAGCCTATATTACAAGGCAGGATCCTCACAATAGAGAACAGTTATAACTGACCACCTAATTGACTTGACATTTATATGTCAAAATGGAAGAGAGTAGAATGGGCTGTACTATTTCCTGGCCCCCATTTCTCACATATTAAACCCAATACCTGGCTCAATATGCATTCTCTGTTGGCCCCTGAAGGCCCCTGACTTTTAAGATCCTCTTAATGGAAGAATTAGTTTGGATGGTAAGAAAAACCTTTTAAAATACATCTATATCTGCATTAACGTGTTAATATATATTTACATGAATCTCACAATTTTTTAAATACAAACTCTAGAAACAAATCCAAAGTATTGATTAGGCCAAAACTTCCAAGCTAAAGGAAGGACTTTGGTCCACTAGGAAATCCCTGAGCAAAGAGAATAAGTGATTTGTTGAATAGTGTTTTCCTGCATGGCATCCCTGCCACAGGTCTGGACCCCAGGGTAGCTTCTTTTCCTCACACTTTACACCTCCAACCTTGAGTCTCTCTCATCCAGCCATCATCAAAGCACTGTTTGCAGTGAATGTTCCATATGTTACACAACTCATAGATTTGTAGGAGAAACTACAAAATAATGACACACTGGCATCCTAAAGAAAGAGGGTTGTTTCCGGGCCCTTGTCCCCAACCTGGGTCATTGGCCCCCAGACTCCACACTTGCTAACTTGCCAAACTCTTGGTTTCCAAGACAAACCACTGTCAAAGTACCGCAGTATTAACTAATAAGCATTTTCACTTTTTCCATAGTTTTCTGAAAATACAAAAACCCACTAGAGTGTTTAATTTATATTCCTAAAGTAATTTGCCTCCCTGGAAGGGTACAACTCAATCTCATTTTAGGAGTTTACACTTTTTCCCTTAAGCCATCTCTCTATAAACTATCATGACAATGCTTTGTACACATTGTTTTGTTAGAAATAAATTCAGCCTTATAAAATGTGCTCATTAGAAATTCTTTTTATGCCAAGGATGATTCTAAAATATTTTATATAGCTTCTCATTGCTTTTATGAAACAGTTGTATTAGAGACCACTCCTTACTTTTGAGCTTGCAAAGTCAGTCAAAGGGTAGTTGCATTTCGTAGCTAAAATGTGACAGAGCCTTTTTATGGTGCATCACATACCCCCAGATACAGAAGAAAATATCTAGACTTGTTCCTATGGAATTTTTTCCTTCAGTATTTAGCCTAGATGACATTAAAATAACCATTTTAGTTCAACATGCCCAGAATTGATCTTCCAAAGAAAATATTAAAATGACTCTAAACTCATTCAGAAACTCAAAGATAAACAGAAACAGCTGCTAAATGTCTTACCAGCCAGTCTGAGATTCATTTCAATTACCCAACAAAAGGTACCTCAGGTGTATCACAGCACTTTCAAGTTAAATTTTATGTCTATTAGATATAATAAGCCTAGGGGCATGTATGAATTCCTTCCAGTTGTTACTTCCTTTATGTCTGATGGCATTTTCCTAATTCCCTGTTTAATTTTATTTTAGCTGTTACAGATAGTTGTAAAGGGAGCAAGCTGTAACACTTTACATGGCATTCAGTACCTGTGGTAAGGTCAATTTGACTTCCTATTGAAATCTTTTTAATGTTGAGACTTTTTTCCAAAGTTTTCTATTTTTCTGGTTGCCATTTTTCCCTAACAAGAAACATGAAATATAATCTAAACACTCTCATGCTTCTAACACATCAATCTATATTAAGCAAGTCAATTTGCCCCCATACAAGAGGTATTTGTACAGAAAGTTTCAAAATAAAACACCTCTCCATACAGTTCTCAAGTCCTTCACCCAAATCCTAATAACAATATTATTGTGAGCCTTCAGAGTGTATAGACGCATCAACTTTAGAGCTATAAGTATTTGATTTTTGGTTCCAAGATGGCCGAATAGGAAGAGCTGCAGTCTACAGCTCCCAGTGTGAGGGACACAGAAGATAGGTAATATCTGCATTTCCAACTGAGGTACCAGGTTTATCTCGTTGGGACTTGTTGGACAATGGGTGCACCCCACGGAGTGTGAGCCAAAGCAGGGCAGGGCATCACCTCACCTGGGAAGCACAAGGGGTAAGGGAATTCCCTTTCCTAGCCAAAGGAAGCCACAACAGATGGTACCGGGAAAACTGGGACACTCCCACCCTAATACTGCACTTTTCCAACAGTCGCAGCAAATGGCACACCAGGAGATTATATCCCACACCTGGCTCACCAGGTCCCACACCCACGGAGCCTTGCTCAGTGCTAGCACAGCAGTCTGAGATCCAACTGTGAGGCAGCAGCGAGGCTGGGGGAGGGGCATCCGCCATTGCTGAAGCTTGACTAGGTAAACAAAGCGGCCTGGAAGCTCGAACTGGGTGGAGCCCACTGCAGCTCAACGAGGCTTGCCTGCCTCTGTAGACTCCACCTCTGGTGGCAGGGCATAGCTGAAGAAAAGGCAGCTTAGAAAACTTCTGCAGACTTAAACGTCCCTGTCTGACAGTTTTGAAGAGAGCATATGATTCTCCCAGCACAGAGTTTGAGATCTGAGAATGGACAGACTGCCTCCTCAAGTGGGTCCCTAACCCCCGAGTAGCCTAACTGGAAGACACCACCCAGTAGGGGCAGACTAACACCTCATACAGCCAGGTGGCCCTCTGAGATGAAGCTTCCAGAGGAAGGATCAGGCAACAACATTTACCATTCTGCAATATTTACTGCTCTGCAGCCTCTGCTGGTGACACCCAGGCAAACAGGGTCTGGAGTGGACCTCCAGCAAACTCCAACAGACCTGCAGCTGAGGGTCCTGACTTTTAAAAGGAAAACTAACAAACAGGAATAACATCAACAAAAAGGACATCCACACCAAAACCCCATCTGTAGGTCACCATCATCTGACCAAAGGTAGGTAAAACCACAACGATGGGGAGAAACCAGAGCAGAAAAGCTGAAAATTCTAAAAATCAGAGTGCCTCTTCTCCAAAGGATCACAGCTCCTCACCAGCAATGGAACAAAGCTGGATGGAGAATGACTTTGACAAGTTGGCAGAAGTAGGCTTCAAAAGATCAGTAATAAATAATTTCTCAGAGCTAAAGGAGGATGTTCAAACACATCGCAAGGAAGCTAAAATCCTTGAGAAAAGATTAGATGAATGGCTAACTAGAATACACAGCATAGAGAAGACCTTAAATGACCTGATGGAGCTGAAAACCGTGGCATGAGAACTACGTGACGCATGCACAAGTTTCATTGGTGGATTCGATCAAGTGGAAGAAAGAATATCAGTGATTGAAGATCAAATGAATGAAATGAAGCGAGAAGAGAAGTTGAGGAAAAAAAGAGTAAAAAGAAATGAACAAAGCTGCCAAGAAATATAGGACTACGTGAAAAGACCAAATCTACATTTGATTGGTGTACCTCAAAGTGACAGGGACAATGGAACCAAGTTGGAAAACACTCTTCAGGATATTATCCAGGAGAAATTCCCCAACCTAGCATGGCAGGCCAACATTGAAATTCAGGAAATACAGAGAATGCCACAAAGACACACCTCAAGAAGAGCAACCCCAAGACATACAATTGTCAGATTCACCAAGGTTGAAATTAAGGAAGAAATGTTAAGGGCAGACCTCTAGAGAGAAAGGTCGAGTTACCCACAAAGGGAAACCCAACAGACTAACAGCGGATCTCTCAGAAGAAACTCTACAAGCCAGAAGAGAGTGGGGGACAATATTCAACATTCTCAAAGAAACAACTTTCAACCCAGAATTACATATCCAGCCAAACTAAGCTTCATAAATAAAGGAGAAATAAAAGCCTTTATAGACAAGCAAATGCTGAAAGATTTTGTCACCACCAGGCCTGCCTTACAAGAGCTCATGAAGGAAGCCCTAAACATGGAAAGGATCAACTGGTACCAGCCACTGCAAAAACATGCCAAATTGTAAAGATCATCAATGCTAGGAAGAAACTGCATCAACTAATGAGCAAAATAACCAACTGACATCATAATGACAGGATCAAATTCACACAGAACAATATTAACCTTAAATGTAAATAGGCTAAATGCCCCAATTAAAAGACACAGACTGACAAATTGGATAAAAAGTCAAGACCCATCAGTGTGCTGTATTCAGGAAACCCATCACACCTACAGAGACACACATAGGCTCAAAATAAAGGTATGGAGAAATATCTACCAAGCAAATAGAAAACAAAAAAAGCAGGGGTTGCAATCCTAGTTTCTGATAAAACAGACTTTAAACCAACAAAGATCAAAGGAGACAAAGAAGGCCATTACATAATGGTAAAGGGATCAATTCAAGAAAAAGAGCTAACTATCCTAAATATATATGCACCCAATACAGGCACACCCAGATTCATAAAGTAAATCCTTAGAGACCTACAAAGAGATTTAGACCCCCACACAATAATAACGGGAGACTTTAACATCCCACTGTCGACATTAGACAGATCAATGAGACAGAAAGTTAACAAGGATATCCAGGATTTGAACACAGCACCAAACAGACCTAATAGACATCTACAGAACTCTCCACCCCAAATCAACAGAATATACATTCTTCTCAGCACCACATCGCACTTATTCCAAAGTTGACCACATAGTTGCAAGTAAAACACTCCTCAGCAAATGCAAAAGAACAGAAATTATAACAAACTGTCCCTCAGACTACAGTGCAATCAAACTAGAACTCAGGATTAAGAAACTCACTCAAAACTGCACAACTACATGGAAACTAAACAACCTGCTCCTAAATGACTACTGGGTACATAATGAAATAAAGGCAGCAATAAAGATGTTCTTTGAAACCAATGAGAACAAAGACACAACATACCACAATCTC
This sequence comes from Macaca thibetana thibetana, assembly GCF_024542745.1. NCBI lineage: Eukaryota > Metazoa > Chordata > Mammalia > Primates > Cercopithecidae > Macaca > Macaca thibetana. The sequence goes on along the minus strand of NC_065582.1, from coordinate 17,103,825 downwards.
TGGGACACATTTAAAGCAGTGTGTAGAGGGAAATTTATAGCACCAAATGCCCACAAGAGAAAGCAGGAAAGATATAAAATTGACACCCTAACATCACAATGAAAAGAACGAGAGAAGCAAGAGCAAACACATTGAAAAGCTAGCAGAAGGCAAGAAATAACTAAGATCAGAGCAGAAGTGAAGGACATAGAGACATGAAAAAACCTTCAAAAAATCAATGACTCCAAGAGCTGGTTTTTTGAAAAGATCAACAAAATAGATAGACTGCTAGTCTGAATAATAAAGAAGAAAAGAGAGAAGAATCAAATAGATGCAATAAAAAATGATAAAGTGGATATCACCACTGATTCTACAGAAATACAAACTACCATCAGAGAAAACTATAAATGCCTCTATGGAAATAAACTAGAAAATCTAGAAGAAATGGATAAATTCCTGGACACACCATCCCAAGTCTAAACAAGGAAGAAGTCAAATCCCTGAACAGACCAATAACAAGGTCTGAAATTAAGGCAGTAATTAATAGCCTATCAACAAAAAAAGTCCAGGACCAGATGTATTCACAGCCTAATTCTACCAGAGGTACAAAGAAAAACTGGTACCATTCCTTCTGAAACTATTCCAATTAATAGAAAAAGAGGGACTCCTAGCTAACTCATTTTATGAGGCAGGCATCATCCTGATACCAAAGCCTGGCAGAGACACAACAAAAAAAAAAGAGAATTGTAGAGCAATATCCCTGAGGAACATTGATGCAAAAATGCTTAATAAAATACTGGCAAACTAAATCCAGCAACACATCAAAAAGTTTATCCACCACAATCAAGTTGGTTTCATGCCTGAAATGCAAGGCTGGTTCAACATACGCAAATCAATAAACATAATCCAGCATATAAACAGAACCAAAGACAAAAACCACATGATTTATCTCAATAGATGCAGAAAAGGCCTTCAACAAAGTTCAACAGCCCTTCATGCTAAAAACTCCCAATAAACTAGGTGTTGATGGGATGTATCTCAAAATAATAAGAGCTATTTATGACCAACCCACAGCCAATATTATACTAAATGGGCAAAAACTGGAAGGATTCCCTTTGAAAACTGGCACAAGACAGGGATGCCCTCTCTCACCACTCCTATTCAACATAGTGTTGGAAGTTCTGGCCAGGGCAATCAGGCAGGAGAAAGAAATAAAAGGTATTCAATTAGGAAAAGGGGAAGTCGAATTGTCCCTGTTTGCAGATGACATGATTGTATATTTAGAAAACCCCATTGTCTCAGCCCAAAATCTCCTTAAGCTGATAAGCAACTTCAGCAAAGTCTCAGGATACAAAATCAATGTGCAAAAATCACAGGCATTCCTATACACCAATAATAGACAGACAGCCAAATTATGAGTGAACACCCATTCACAATTGCTACAAAGAGAATAAAATACCTAGGAATCCAACTTACAAGGGATGTGAAGGACCTCTTCAAGGAGAACTACAAACCACTGCTCAATGAAATAAAAGAGGACACAAACAAATGGAAGAACATTCCATGCTCACAGAGAGGAAGAATCAATATTGTGAAAATGGCCATACTGCCCAAGGTAATTTATAGAGTCAATGCCAGCCCCATCAAGCTACCAATGACTTTCTTCACTGAATTGGAAAAAACTACTTTAAAGTTCATATGGAACCAAAAAAGAGCCTACATTGCCAAGACAATCCTAGGTCAAAAGAATAAAGCTGGAGGCATCATGCTACCTGACTTCAAACTATACTACAAGGCTACAGTAACCAAAACAGCATGGTACTGGTACCAAAACAGAGATATAGACCAATGGAACAGAACTGAGCCCTCAGAAACAATAACACACATCTACAACCATCTGATCTTTGACAAACCTGACAAAAACAAGAAATGGGGAAAGGATTCCCTATTTAATAAATGGTGCTGGGAAAACTGGTTAGCCATATGTAAAAAGCTGAAACTGGATCTCTTCCTTACACCTTATACAAAAATTAATTCAAGATGGATTAAAGACTTAAATGTTAGACCTAAAACCTAAAAACCCTAGAAGAAAACCTAGGCAATACCATTTAGGACATAGGCATGGGCAAGGACTTCATGACTAAAACACCAAAAGCAATGGCAACAAAAGCCAAAATAGACAAATGGGATCTAATCAAACTAAAGAGCTTCTGCACAGCAAAAGCAACCACCATCAGAGTGAACACGAAACCTACAGAATAGGAGAAGAATTTTGCAATCTACCCATCTGACAAAGTGCAAATATCCAGAATCTACAAAGAACTTAAACAAATTTACAACAAAAAGTCAAACAACCCCATCAAAAAGTGGGCAAAGGATATGAACAGACACTTCTCTAAAGAAGACATTTACGGAGCCAACAGAAACATGAAAAAAATACTCATCATCACTGGCCATCAGAGAAATGCAAATCAAAACCACAATGAGATACCATCTCATACCAGTTAGAATGGCAATCATTAAAGTCAGGAAACAACAGGTGCTGGAGAGGATGTGGAGAAATAGGAATGCTTTTACACTGTTGGTGGGACTGTAAACTAGTTCAACCATCGGGGAAGACAGTGTGGAGATTCCTCAAGGATCTAAAACCAGAAATACCATTTGACCCAGCCATCCCATTTATGGGCATATACCCAAAGGTTATAAATCATGTCACTATAAAGATACATGCACACATGTGTTTACTGCGGCACTATTCACAATAGCAAAGACTTGGAACCAACCCACATGTCCATCAATGATAGACTGGATTAAGAAAATGTGGCACATATACACCATGGCATACTATGCAGCCATAAAAAAGGATGAGTTCGTGTCCTTTGTAGGGACATGGATGAAGCTGGAAACCATCATTCTGAGCAAACTGTTGCAAGGACAGAAAAGCAAACACCACATGTTCTCACTCATAGGTGGGAATTGAACAATGAGAACACTTGGACACAGGATGGGGAACATCACACACTGGGGCCTGTCGTGGGGTTGGGGAGGGATAGCATTAGGAGAAATACCTAATGTAAATGACGAGTTTTTGGGTGCAGCACACCAACATGGCACATGTATACATATGTAACAAACCTCTACATTGTGCACATGTACCCTAGAACTTAAAGTATAATTTAAAAAATAGTAATAATAAAGAATTTGATTTTTATATTCTACATCAAGGTCAGCAACTTATAACACGTAGGCCAACAGAAGTTACCCAGTACTCCGTTTTCTTCTCCAAACAGCTAAGCATACAAACAATGCCTTCCTTCCCCCAACACACACATTCACAGACCTGCATGTTATCATATGCCGACTCCTCTCATGGAGGCCAACATGCGGATACACATCAACCACCTCATGTAACCCCCCAACATACCAGAAAAATAGGCTGTCCACTAGGTAGACTATATCGTGTAATCACCATTCTTGAGCACCCACAATGTGCTTCCTCCAGATGCTGTGTGTATTATTTAATTTGGTCCTTACAATCACCTATGAAGTAGATACGTTACCCCAACTTTATGAAAGATGACAATGAGACTCAGAAATTGGTGACAACCTGCCCAGTTGAAGCTGAGGTCACTGTGCCACACTGTGCACATGTATCAACTTTTCCTAGAGATAGAAATAATTTGCAAACACCATTATAAACAGTTATGAGTCTTCACATTTTTTATTTTGGTGAAAACATCTTCAGATCGAATATTGCTAAAAAAAAAAACTAACAAAAAATTTTAAACCGAATATCTCTTTGATTCTTTGAAGTATTTATTGCAATGCTGTTCATTTGAGTAGCATTTGACTGAGTGATTGTTTTAAAGTGCACCCTTGGCCCTCCTAGAAACCCAAACCCTCACTGTTCATGAAAAGAGTTTTTAAATGTGGATTATCTGACTTTCAAGAAGACAGAAACCCACCACATTTTAACTTAGAAGAAAGGAAGAATTCAGGAGCAAGCTCATGGAAACAGTGCAGAAGTCAGGAAAATGGATGAGTCTCTTGGCCTGAGGGCCTCAAATGCTGCTAGGACCTTTTCTCTGCATGTCTCCCCACCATGCCTCTCTGTGTCTGCTTCATTTCCTCTCATGGACTCTCCCCCTGCCCCTCAGGCATGGCCACTGAAAGTTCTCAGGCTTTCATTTTCTGCTGCACCACCAGAGAGGTAGTTCCAGCCGGCATGATGAAACCTCAGAGAAGGATTTCAATTCAACTGGCCTGAGTCATGTTCCCACCCCTGCCATCAGGACATGGCAAGACTGACAGCCCAAGTGAGGGGCAAAGGAAAATCCGGTTTGAATATTTCTGTAAAAGAAGGAAGTTTCTGTTCCACTTCAGAAAGTCAACTTTTTAAAAATGTTTTTAAAACTTTGATTGTATTTTTAGCAGATGGTGAATCCAGAAAATCTAAGCAATAAACTCAAAGTCTGGAGACATATGAAAATATGCTAAAAAGCAGGTGCTTTTGCCTCTGATGTAAATTCTAAGCTGAAGAATAATGAATTAAGGGAAATGACAGGTTAGGTCTTTAATTACATTTTACCCAAAGAAGCACTCTTCAGATGTTCAAATCCAGGTTTTCCTCCCCAAGACAAAGTTTTGAATAAACATTAAGTGATACATCTAAGTTCCATTCCCTGCCCCCAAATCACTGCTTTTAAGGTTGCTTAATGTTATTGTAGAAATTAACACTTTCTTAAACGTAGTGATCCCGTGAACAATGTAAACTCTGAAGCTCTTCTGCTACCACTCAGACCTCTAGAAGCTCATTAAATGCAAGATTGACCACATTTTTTATACTGACACAATAGAGCATTTCTGACTTATAAAAAATCCTGAGCAGGTAACTCAAGAAACTAGGGAATTTTCCCCTGGAAATAAAACCATCATATTCTCATTAAAGACTGCAAACGCATTTCTAATTTCTACTTTTATTTAATTGGATCAACAAATAGAAAAGGGGGATCAGGACAAGTCAAAATAAGCTGTTCTTTTTTTCTCACTATCTCAAAGAATAACCTCAAAATCCAGATTTCTAGGAATAGAGGAAAGCAATGCTTTCTGGGAAGTGTATCTTCCCAAAGTTACCCTTTTTAGATCTGAAAGGTGTAGTTTTTAAATACACCTAGCCCAGAAAAGTAGTTTAATGATAGACATAACCCTTTTCAAAATCTATATCCCAAAGCTTTTCATGTTAACAATATTTTAATTTCTAGATAGATGGTAAAGTACTTGACTGTCTAGTCTTAAGAATTTTTTCAACCTTACCCTGCCTAAGCCATACCATACAATTAGAAAGTTACTTTCAGGTCCTAGAAATTTATTTATTTATTTATATAGAGAGTGCTGTATTTTTAACATCACTCATTAATTTATAATAAACCACTTGTGAATGAAAATAAGCTCAAAAAAGCTTATTCCCTTGAAATTTACATTTGAATGTACTATGGTCGTAGCTGGTTTTTTTTTTTTTTTTAATGGCAGCTAGCTACAGAGTGAGTTATCATTAAGTAACTCAGTTTTCTGGAATTAACCTCACTTTATATTAATAAACCAATAACTCATTCATTCCGTCAGTCAACAAATACCTACAAAGTACCATGTGTCAGGCACTGTTATAGGTGCCTCGGATACATCACTTAATGAACATAATAAATAAGTGAGGTATCTACTGAGTTAGAAGGTGTGAGAACACAGGCAGAAAAGGGTGATGCGTACTGAGAGTGTAGGATGGACCAAAAGGATTTGGAGCTACGACTTGAAGGAGATGAGGGAATTAGCCATGTGGAGTTCTGCAAGAAGACAATTCCAGGCAGAAGAAACAGCCAAGATTAAAGCCCTAGGGTGACAGAGTATCTGGCTTGTAGGAGGAACAGAAAAGAAGCCAGAATAGCTTGGGCAGAAGGAGGGAAGTAAAGAATCATAGGAAACAAGATTACAGAGAAAGCCAATTTTGGAGCTGAATTTTATTTTATTTTATTTTATTTTATTTTTGAGATGGAGTCTTGCTCTGTTGCCCAGATTGAAGTGCAGTGGTGCGATCTCAGCTCACTGCAAGCTCCGCCTCCCGAGTTCACACCATTCTCCTGCATCAGCCTCCTGAGTAGCTGGGACTACAGGCGCCCACCACCACGACTGGCTAACTTTTTTGTATTTTTAGTAGAGACGAGGTTTCACCATGTTAGCCAGGATGGTATAGATCTCCTGACCTCGTGATCTGCCTGCCTCGGCCTCCCAAAGTGCTGGGATTACAGGCTTGAGCCACCACATCCAGCCTGAATGCTTTTAATAAATACTTTTTTGAGTATTTGAATTATCATTTTATAAAGCATATTATGCTTCATTTTATACCTGATCATAATGCTCCCTTGTTATCCTCCTTATAACCAGTTTCTTATTAAAACTAATTTGATAGTTCATGTGACCAGTATAATTGTATGATTCTACTGAATTTAACATTCTCTATGTCCAAATTTCAGGTTGTGACTGATGCTGAAAATTGTTTTAAAAATAAGACATTTAATTATTACATCAATTTGAACTACATTATGATAAAAGAAAAAATGCCAGCCCCGGCGCAGTGGCTCATGCCTATAATCCCAGCACTTTGGGAAGCCAAGGCAGGTGGATGACTTGAGGTCAGGAGTTCAAGAGCAGCCTAGCCAATATGGTGAAACCTGTCTCTACAAAAAATACAAAGATTAACTGGGTGTGGCGGTGAGCCTCTATAATTCCAACTATTCGGGAACCTGAGGCAGGAGAATTGCTTTAACCTTGGAAGCAGAGGTTGCAGTGAGCCATGATTGCCCACTGCACTCCAGCCTGGGCAACAGAGCAAGACCCTGTCTCAAAAAAAAAAAAGCAAAGAAAAAATGCATGTATTCATTCATAGGTAAAATAACATTTCTTCAAAATACTTATGCTGTCAAAAGAAGACATGTTATTTGCAAATGTAAAATATTTCTCTAAGAGTTAAATACTAAAGTATGGCGATATGGTTTGACTGTGTCCCCACCCAAATCTCAACTTCAATTGTATCTCCCAGCATTCTCATATGTTGTGGGAGGGACCCCTGGGGAGGTAATTGAATCATGGGGGTCAGTCTTTCCCAGGCTATTCTCATGATAGTGAATAAGTCTTACTAGATCTCATATGTTTATCAGGGCTTTCCACTTTTGCTTCTTCCTTTTTCTCTTGCCACCACCATGTAAAAAGTGCCTTTCACCTCCCGTCATGATTCTGAGGCCTACCCAGCTATGTGCAACTTTAAGTCCAATTAAACCTCCTTTTCTTCCCAGTTTCAGGTATGTCTTTATCAGCAGCATGAAAACGGACTAATACATACGGCCTACCAATTTTTTTAGACTATCATCACATCATACTACCAAAAATGTCTTTTAAAAATATAATCCATATATTTCAGAACATATATAGAATTTGATATCTGCCACAACAGTGTGCTTTCCTAAGGAATCACGTTCCCACCCTAATACCTAAACCATCTACTGTATCAGAATGTGAATGCTTCTACTGAAATGTGCATAGTTATTGGAAGACTAAAAGAAAAAAAAAAGTCGTGCGTAGTGATATCCAGGAGATAGAGACAAAAACAACTCCTAAGATTATAGATAGTGGAAGCAGTGTACTATGGTAAAAGTAAGGGGGCCCTGAGGTTGTGTGAAGCTACACTAAATTAGAAAAGCCTTAGGGGCTTCCACATAAGTAGGAGCACTAAGTATAATTGAAGGAAGAAGCCACTGTACTCACCTACTCCACAAATATTTATTGTCTTCTATGTGCTGAACCCTTCAATAGTAGCTGGAGATATAGTAGTGAAAAAAAACAAGTCATGGAATTTATAGTCCAGTGAGGGAAGGCAGATGCTAAGCAAATCAAACAGAAGCACTCAAAGAAATCACTTCATTGCAGTTATCCTAAGTGCTATTGTTAGAGTAGGCGTATAGCTAAACATGACCAGGATGGGGAGCCCCTGAGGAAATGGAGGTCTGGAAAAATCTAACACCTCAGAGATCACCGGAAACAACTAGACTAGTTACAAACAGAGAGAGGAGAAGTATCTATGCAAGAAGGCCCGCTCCTTAAGATACCCAGTAATCGTCTCTTTGCAGTTAACCTGTCAGGATGTAGCTGGGTGCATACTGACAAAGAGGAGAAGAGGGTTTATTAGTCTATTTTCATGCTGCTGATAAAGACATACCCAAGACTGGGCAGTTTACAAAATAAAGCAGTTTAATGGACTTACAGTTCTACATGACTGGGAAAGTCTCAGGATCACGGCAGAAGGCAAGAAGGAGCAAGCCACATCTTACATGGTGGCAGGCAAGAAAGAACTTATGCAAGGAAATCCCTCCTTATAAAACCATCAGCTCTCATAAGACTTATTCACTATCATGAGAACAACACTGGAAAGACTCAACCCCATGATTCAGTTACCTTCCACTGGGTCCCTACTGTGTCTGGAATTGGTTGAGTTCTTGGTCTCGCTGACTTCAAGGAGGAAACCGCAGACTCTCGCAGTGAGTGCTGCAGTTCTTAAACGTGGTGTGTCCAAAACTTGTTCCTTCAGATGTTCAGATATGTCTGCAGTTTCTTCCTTCTGATGGGTTTGTGGTCTCGCTGGCTTCAAAAATGAAGCTGCAGACCTTCGCAGTGACTGTTACAGCTCATAAAAGCAGCCTTGATCCAAAAAGTGAGCAGCAGCAAGATTCATTGTAAAGAACAATGCTTCTACAGCAAAGAATGGGACCCTGGTAGATTGCTACTGCTGGCTGCGCAGCCCGCTTTTATTCCCTTATCTGACCCCACCCACATCTTGCTGATTGGTCCATTTTACAGAGAGCTGATTGGTCCATTTTACAGAGAGCTGATTGGTCCATTTTGACAGAGTGCTGATTGGTGTGTTTACAATCCTTTAGCTAGACACAGAGTGCTAGACAGAAAAGTTCTCCAAGACCCCACTAGGTTAGCTAGATACAGAGTACTGATTGGTTTATTAACAAACCTTGAGCTAGACACAGGGTGCTGATTGGTGTATTTGCAATCCCTTAGTTAGACATAAAGGTTCTTCAAGTTCCCACTAGATTAGCTAGATACAGAGTACTGATTGGTGTATTTACAAACCTGGAGCTAGACACAGGGTGCTGATTGGTATATTTACAATCCCTTAGCTAGACATAAAGATTCTCCAAATCCTACTAGACTCAGGAGCCCAGCTGGCTTCACCTAGTGGATCCCACACTGGGGCTGCAGGAGGAGCTGCCCACCAGTCCGGAGCTGCCTGCCTGCATTCTTCAGGCCTTGGGCAGTCAATGGGACTGGGAACTGCCACGCAGGTGGCAGTGCTCATTAGGGAGGCTCCGGCGGTGCAGGAGGCTAAGGCTGGCAGGGGAGGCTTGGGCATGGTGGGCTGCAGGTCCCGAGCCCTGCCCCAGAGGGGAGGCAGCTGAGGCCAGGCAAGAATTCAAGCACAGCGCCGGCAGGCTGGCACTACTGGGGGACCCAGCACATCCTCTGCAGCTGCTGGCCCGGGTGCTAAGCCTCTCGCTGCCCTGGGTGGTGGCACCTGTGGGCAGCTCCGAGTGTGGGGCCTGCTGAGCCCATGCCCACCCGGAACTAGCGTTGGCCTGCGAGCCCCGTGCCAGCCCCATTTCCCACCCGTGCCTCTTCCTCCACACCTCCCAGCAAGCAGAGGTAACCAGCTCTGGCCTTGGCCAGCCCAGAGAGGGGCTCCCACAGTGCTGTGGTGGGCTGAAGGGCTCCTCAAGCACTGCCAGAGTGGACGCTGAGGCCGAGGAGGCACCCAGAGCGAGGGCTGCTAGCATGTTGTCACCTCTCACTACCACTACACTTGGGAAATGTGGGAGCTACAATTCAGGATGAGATTTGGGTGGGGGTACAGGAAATGGTATCAGAGGGCAGAGACACTCCTAAGAAATATGCAGGTACAGTAAGTATAGATCTGACCTCTATACAACCGTCCTGGGATGGTGCTAATGAACAATGCAGCCACTAGGTAGACTTAGTATCCAACACTGCCTCATGAATGCACACCAAGGGGAGTATATTAGTCTGTTTTCACACTGCTGATAAAGACATACCCAAGACTGGGCAAGTTACAAAAGAAAGAGGTTTAAATGAATTTACGGTTCCACATGGCTGGGGAGGCCTCACTATCATGGCGGAAGGCAAGGAGGAGTAAGTCACATCTTACTTGAATGGCAGCAGGCAAAAAGAGCTTGTGCAGGAAAACTCCCCCCTTATAGTAACCATCAGATCGCGTGAGGCTTACTCAGTACCACAAGAACAGCACAGGAAAGACCTGCCCCCATGATTCAATTACCTCCCACCGGGTCCCTCACACAACGCCTGGGAATTCAAGATGAGATTTGTGTGGGGACAGAGCAAAACCATACAGGGGAGGGTCCCACAAGCCTGGGGTGGGAACTCGGCAGGGAAAGGTCACGGACTTAAGGCAGAAGCGGGAAAACTACACAAAGAAAAAAGGTGATGACTTAAGACAGAGGTGAAAACTTCAAGAAAAAATTCAACATCATAAAAACCCAATGCAGAACTCTCTGGGTGTGCCTGGCCCATTCTCTTTCGGCAGCCCCCTCTGCCTCATCTTTCAGAGTGTCCTATCCCTTTAAATAAACTCTCTGCTCCCTCTTTCCCTTCAAGTAAAGCTTTCTGCTGCCTTTGAACTGGCCACAACCTTTCTCCCAAGACTATTAAGGACTGAGTTTTCCCGCACTTCCGGGCACCACTGTCTCCAGTTGAAAGAAGGCTCCATGTGCTCAAACCTTTAAGTGGGTCACACATTAGAGCTTCATCTGGTGACGGATGCGTAGCTAGTGAGTGCTCACTACGTATTTGTTCACTTAACGAAATACGTGAAAGAGAAGCACAGGATAAAGTGAGAGCATGAAACAGGGAATCCCAACCAAATCTGGGGGCTCAGTGTGAGTTAAGCTGAAACCTGGAAAATAAAGAGGAGAAGACAAGGAATAGGAAAGAAGGAAAGGGAAGAGGAGAAGGTGGGAGAATTTTCTTTGGAGAAAACAACTGATGGCAGCAAGCTCTGAGGAGGGAAACCTGATCCTTCCTAAGGAATTAAAAGTAGCTCTGACCAGGGGAGTGGGAGGGTAGTGACTGAGAGACAAGCAGGCAAAGGCCAGATCCTGCAAGGTCTTGGAACCTTTATGGAAGAGTTGTAACTTTGCCCTAAGAGCAATAGAAAACCACTGAAGGATTTTGATAGAGGAATGGTATGCTCAGATATATGTTTTTTTTTTTTTTTTTTTTTTTTTTCAAGACAGAGTTTCGCTCTGTCGCCGAGGCTAGAGTGCAGTGGTGCGATCTCCGCTCACAGCAAGCTCTGCCTCCCGGGTTCACGCCATTCTCCTGCCTCAGCCTCCCAAGTAGCTGGGACTACAGGCGCTTGCCACCAAACCCGGCTAATTTGTTTGTATTTTTATTAGAGACGGGGTTTCACCATGTTAGATGGTCTCTGTCTCCTGACCTCGTGATCCGCCGCCTCAGCCTCCCAATGTGCTGGGATTACAGGCGTGAGCCACCACGCCCGGCTTTTTCTTTTTTTTTTTTTTTTTTAAGTGATCACAGGGGTAGTATGTAGGGTAAAAGATAAATCCTAGGATTCAATCGTTTTCTCACTGAATTTAGAATTTAAAAAGTCTGCCCAGGAGTTTCTTGAATTTGACTTAACTACACAAAGAAACTTCTGAGGGGAAGAATTTTAAGAACCAGGATGAGGTTATCGATAGAAGACATGAATTTTGATTCCTTGGAAATGGTGGTAGACAGAACTCTAAGATGACCCTCTTCCTTGGTTTACTTACATGAATATGTCAACATTACATGGTAAAAGAGATTTGACAAATGTAATTAAGGTTATCAATCAGTTCACTTTAAGAAGAGGAGGTGATCATGGTAGGCCTCATCTAATCACATGAGTTTAACCACTGCTGGGACAGAAGGTCTGTGAAGCAAGGAACTCAAAATGGTGTCAATAAGCTGAGAATGGTCCCCAGTCAGCAGCCATCAAGAAAATGGGGATCTCAGTCCCACAATTACAAAGTGAATTCTGGCAATAACCTAAATAAGCTTGAAAGCAGATTCTTCCCCTGAGGCTCCAGGTAAGAGCTCCACCCAGCAGACACCTAGACTTCAGCCTTGTGAGACCCTTGGTGGAGAACCTTGTTGAGCCCTCATGGACTCCTGAGCTACAGAACTGTGATACAGTAAATGTCTGTTGTTTTAAACAACTAAGGATGTGGTCATCTGTTATGCACGTACATCTGTAAACACTGTGTTAGAGTGACCCTCTGAGAATAATTAGTTGAAATTTTATTACTGTGTGTCTATTAGGTTGCTTTGTTATATCTTAAAAAGGAAAGAGTCTTACTTACCCATTTGGGCTGCTATAGCAAAGTGCTATAGACTGAGTGGCTTATAAATAATAAAAATTTTTTTCTCATTGTTCTGGATGCTACAAGTCTGATATCAGAGTGCCAGCATTCTTGGGTTCTGGAGAGGGCTCTCTACCAGGTTGCAGACTGCCAACTACTCATTGTATCTTCACATGGCAGAAAGACAGTGAGAGAGCTCTCTGGGGTCTCCTTTACTAGTCCACTAATTCTATTCTTGAGAACTCTACCCTCATAACTTAATCAGCTCCCAGGACCCCACCTCCGAATACCACCACATTGGAGGTTAAAATTTCAACATATGAGTTTGATAGGGTGGGTGGATACAAACATTCAATCCATAACAGAAAGCAATAATGATTTATTGAACTTTCTATTGTGGCGGTTTTCATTCTGCAAATACTCTCTTAAGAAGCATTTAGTTCACTTGTGCTCACTTTGTAAGTATTTTACAAGATCACATGAAGTGAAGAATAGGTTAAGGCCAGAAAATGTAGGGCCTTGCTCCAGACCTTGACCCCACATCTTGTCCTCACTTATCACCATCTTCTAATCCTGCAGGAAAGATTGTTCACCTCCAGAAGCTAATCAATATTGTCACTTTTTTGTGAAAAATAAAAGGCTGTGCCAACAAATTCCTATCTCCCAGCTGCAGATGATAAGAAAGTTTCTTTGCCTTGACATTTGCTTATCTTTGACCAATAAGAACTGACATTTGATTATACACTGGACTATCCAACATTCTCCTCCCTCCCATTTTCCACCCCATCACCTGTTGTCGAATTACTTTTAAATTCTACCTCTTTAAAATGCAGGAATAAGAATTAAAGTAATCTCCTAAATAATTACAGTCACTACATTTGATTAAAAATATCAGAAGAGACTGAGAAAAAAATGACTATTCATTAGAGTGGAACAATGTCTACAATAAATCCAAAATCTTGGTAATTTAACATTAATAAGAATTTTCTATTGCTTGTCTCACAATTTGGAGGAGGAGGCACGAGTAATTCTTCACCCAGTTTTCAGCAACCCTGTCCCCATCCATTTAATGATTCTACCATCTGCTAGGGCCTCAGAATCCTCCTCTGTATCTTCTGCAATTACTCAGGCTCTGAGGGAAAAATGTATCATAAACAAAGTAGAGAAAGAAGTCCACTAGTGATTTCTTTCGCCCAGAGGTGATGCACATCACTTCCATTTGCATTCCACTGGCAAGAAACAGTGCATAGTCACATCTAAATACAAAGGAACTGGGAATTATAACTTGGCTGTGTGCCCAGGAGGAAGTGAGCATGGAAATTGCTGAGTCCTAGCTCTGTATCCCGTACAATCAAATAAGATGAAAACTATAAGTGATCCATAAACTTTGGTTATCGGTGCTAGTAATTCACCTTTATCATGGATTTAGAAATATGTAGTTCCAATTACTACTGTTGCACAACAAAGCCTAACACCATAAAGCAACTGTTTTATTAAGCTTTTGGATTGTGTGGGCCACAAATTCAAAAAAAGGCACAGAAGAGATAGCTTGTTTCGGCTCTGTGGTATATGGAGTCTCGGGAGGATGATTCAACAGCAAGGGGCTGGAATCACGTAGAGGCATCTTTATTCACAGGGTTGGCAGCTAATGTTGGCCAGCAGATAAAACCCTAAGTAAAGGTATTTACCCAATGCATGACATCTCAGGTGCTTGGACTTTTTCACAATGGTCAATTGTGAAATTCCTCAGAGTCAAATTTCTCACATGGAAGCCCAGAGTTTCAAAAACAAATGCCCCAGAGGACAGGTTATGTGGCCTTTTATGACCTATCTTCAACCACTTCTGTTGTACTCTACTGGTCTAAGAATTCATAAGCCCACCCTAATTCAAAGAGAGGAGGCATAGACTGATCCCCTAATGGGAAATTGGTTACCAAGATCACATTGCAGAGGGGTATGTGCAGTGGAAGATATTGTGGTGTCTAACTTTGGAAACTATAATCTCCCACATACATTATCTTAGAATCACTGAATTTCAGTGTTTGAAAGGACTCCTTACTCTATAGAACAAGAGCCAGCAAACAATAGCGCACTGCCAGTTTTTGTAACCAGGGTTTAACTGAATTTACACTATGCCTATTTGTTAGCAGATTTGAGGGGTTGCAAAAGATACCATATGACCTACAAAGGCAAAAGTATTTATTATCTGGCCCTTTACAGAAAGAGTTTGCATAATCTGTAGATACAATATCAATTAAACATACGGGCACTGAAGTTAAACCACTAGGTTTTCAAATCTCAGTTCGGAAGTGGCCAGTTATGTGGCTTTGAACAAGCTACTCAGCGTCTCTAGGCTGCCATTTTCCCACCTTCATAATTGGGGAAACAGTAAAGTCTGTCATTGAATTGTGAGCATTACATGAAATAATTAATGAAAAGGGCATAATAACCATTCGTAAACGCTAACTCATGCTGTAGAATTGCCTTAAAGTATCAGCTAGATCAAATGTCCATTCGAGTCATATGTTTATCCCCAGTGTCATCTGCTGCAGATTTCAACACATCTAGTGATACGGGAAGTTCATTCGATCTTTAATCATTTTATTAGAAATTTCTTCCTACTAGGTTAAAATCTGCCCCCTTATAGCTATATGCAATTAATCCTGGTTCTACCTCCTAAAGGCTCTACAAAATATCTCTTCCAAATATTAGGTTCTTTGAAAAGGCTATCTCTGAATTTTATCTTATCAGAACTACACATCTTTAGTTCTTTCAACTGCCTCTCTTAAGACAGAGTTCGCATCACTTTTCCACTTCAAAATTCCCTTTAGAAGGAAATATAAATAGCATGTATCCAGAAATTAGCGAAAGACTTCAGGCCTGTAGATAGATCTATATCGTTGGTCCCTAAATTCTCCATAGTAGTGACGTGTGGAAGAGTTGATTTCTTAAGATCCTCGGACGAGTGTTTGTTGTTGCCTTTTTATTTTCAATGTTATACAGCTCCATCCTGTGGAGATCTTTCCAGATGTTCATAATTTACTTTAGACTGTCCACTGCCCTTACCAGCTTTATATCACCCACATATATTTCTGAAGGCTTGATCCAAATCATTAATAAATATTCCATCAAGTTGAAATTAATACTATGAGTAATCCTGAACTCAATTACAGCAACTGAATGTTGCTTTAATAATTGCATTTCTTCCTTCTTGGACTTCCATTGACCTTAATCACTATTTGTTCAACCATTCTCACTTGGGTGTCATTTCTCTTAGTGAAAGAAATTGGAAGCAAATATAAAGGAAAACATTAGCACTTCTCTTTCTCTCTTTCAATATTACACTTCAAATAAAGATATGTATCTGTATTACTCAGGGGTCTCCAGAGAAACAAAACCAAGAGGAGAGAGAGATTAATTTTAAGGAATTGGCTCACATGATTGTGGAAGCTTGGTAGGTCCACAATCTTCAGAGTAGGTGGGCAAGCTGGAGACCCAGGGATTCTGCTGGCAGAATTCCTTCTTGCTCAGTAGAGGTCAGACTTTGTTCTATTAACACCTTCATCCAGTTGGATGAGGCCCATCCATATCATGGAAGGTAGTTCACTTTACTCAAAGTCCACTGATTTCAAATGTTAATCGAATGCAAAAAAACACCTTCACAGAAAGATCCAGAATAGTGTTTGACCAAATTTCTGGTCGCTGTGGTCCAGCCAAGTTGAGTCACAAAATTAACCATCAGAGTATCTCTTTTTATAATCATTTATCCTACAATAAAAATATCTAAGACTATAGCTTATATGAATCCTGGATTTATGTTTTGATAATTAGTTCTTTTATAATAGATGGTCTGTTATATAAAACCACAATTAAGTGTGCGTCTGTCTGAGAAGGTAGTCATGGTAAAATATAACCATGACTTTTGTTACTAAATATAAAAGTATGGCATCTTGGGCCAGGTGCGGTGGCTCACGCCTGTAATCTCAACACTTTAGGAGATTGAGGTGGGCGGATCACCTGAAGTCAGGAGTTCCAGACTAGCCTGGCCAACATGGTGAAACCCCACCTCTACTAAAAATACAAAAAATTAGCTGAGCATCGTGGTGGGCACCTGTAATCTCAGCTACTTGGGCAGCTGAGGCAGGAGAATTGCTTGAACCCAGGAGGCAGAGGTTGCAGTGAGCCGAGATTGCGCCATTCCACAGCAGCCTGGGCAACAAGAGCGAAACTCCGTCTCAAAACAAAAGAAAAGAAAGTACAGCATCTTAACTGATTATTTTCTGTACCTAAGAAAAAGATCAGTTTGGGGGAGAGAAATGAGAATGCAACTCTGATTTTTAAGGTTAGCATTGCTGCAAGTTTCAGAATGCAACTTAAAACTTATGCATATGCTTGTGTTCTTTAAAGCATTCACCTATTTTTAAAATTCCACTTTTTATATGTTAAATTTTTAAATTAGCATTTTAATTTCAAATGTTATTTCTTCAAATGATTTTTACAAGATTATTGAAACAAATATCTATATAAATAAGATGTCTAAGTATGAAATGTGGGTTCAATACAATATTTGTAAGAAAATTTTACTAGAATTTTTCTTATGCCAACATATTGTCTATAGAAACAAGATTTTATTGAACTACTATTTTAGTTTCGGTTTTTTTGTTGTTGTTGTTAAGACAGGGTCTCGCTCTGTTGCCCAGGCTGAAGTGCAGTGGTGCAAACATAGGTCACTGCAGCAAGCCATTCTCCCACCTCAGCCTCCCAAGTAGCTGGGGCTGCAGGCGCACACCACCACATCCAGCTAATTTTTGTATTTTTTGTAGAGATGAAGTTTTGTCATGTTGCACAGGCTGGTCATGACCTCCTGGGCTCAAGTGATCCTCCCTCCTTGGCCTCCCAAAGTACTGGGATTACAGGCATGAGCCACTGCACTCAGCTGTATTTTGGTTTTAAACTTTTATGAATCTAGATTTTAAAAAACCTGGTTTTCTTTTTTGGTTAGCCATTTATAATAAGTAGAACTTATTGATTTAACGACTTTTAGAGATTTTAAGATGGTTTGTGAGTCCTACTGATAATTCCTTTCTGGTGTGAAATTCACTGTTGTCTTCTGTTCTGTTTTTCCCTTTTCAGGTTTGGATGTGTGGAGGCGAAATGTTTGATGTTCCGTGTTCCAGAGTTGGTCATATCTACAGGAAGTACGTTCCATACAAAGTTCCATCTGGGACCAGCCTGGCAAGAGTGAGTAACTCAGGATCAGAACAGACTGGGGTCAATATGGCTTTCTGTAACCAGAGTAACCAGCCTTGCCCATGGCATAGGTCATCTAAGGCACAGTCTGAGAAAAGCTCTCCGGTGTATAGAGAGCTCCTGTGCTTCTCAGTCTTATTGCCATTGCTTAAAGAAGTATTAACCATTATGCTATTTCTTGTTACGAATTGTTTCAAAGCATTGTCACATACATTATATCTAATCTTCACCATTACCTTCTGAAGTCTGTGTTCTTATCTTTATTTTGTAGATGGGAAAATGAAGTGTGAACTAGGTGGTTGTTCATGCTCACATGAATGCCAAATAGCAGAGTAGGTCTGCGGACCTGGGGCAGCCAGTTCTCTCCACCCACATGGAATGTGGCAGGATCTGTAATAAGTCAGATGGGAAAAGGGGTAAAGGGAGATGGGAAAAGGTGGATGCCCAAACTCTGCCTTCTCTTTTATAACTAGGGCCAGCTCTGCCTCAAATTTCTCCCCATCCTCAACATTTCAAAATTGGCTCAGGCTAAGACTTTTTTCCAATATTGTCTTGAATAAAACCTTTCTTGTAAACCAGATGCAAACATGCTGTTCTCTTCTGCCATTTAAACATTTTTATGCATGTTTAGGAGAACAGTCTCACAATACTGTCGCCAAACAATCCTGACAATTTCTCTGCTTTCCATATTACTTTCTTCAGGGATGAGTCAGTTTTTGTCGCCACAATATGTACCTGCTACTGCTCAGAATCCAAATCTAGAAAAAGAGTATTTTATCACACTGCTACCCTAGAAATCAAATCCTGAATTATTCATTTTGGTTCTTTTACTACTAAGGCTGCAAGATATAACTATTTGGATCTTTTATATAAGGCTCATATAACAAGCTTTTGTAAAAATAAATAAATGAATTCACCAGGAATCATTAGAGTATCAGTAACACAAGGGTAGAGCTTTGGTCTGTGTTAGTTACTGCTATACTCCCAGAACCTAAAACAAGGCTTAGGGAACACTCAGATATTTGTTGAAAGAATTAATTAATCAGGAAAGCTAAGAGAGGAAAATGCTGGAGATGTAAGTTGTTACTAAAACTTAAATACTTTTTAATGAGTATAACAAAATTTTCTTTTACAGCGAATCTTCGTGTGTGGGGGGAGTCATTCTTCCTTATTCCCTTTCTGAGAGTATTCATCAACTGTCATTTTTCTTTAGTCACATCCACATTCTGTAACAGCAATTAGAGTTCCTAGTAATAAAATGACCTTACACACACCTTGAATGGAAATACAGGCTGAGTATCCCTCATCTGAAATGCTTAGGACCAGGAGTGTTTCAGATTTTCAGATTTTTTTTCCAGATTTTCAGATTTTTTCCAGATTTTGAGATATTTACATACACATAATGAGATATCTTGGGGATGAGACCCAAGTCTAAACACAAAATTCACTTATGTTTCATATACACCTTATATACATGGCCTGAAGGTAATTTTATACAATATTTTTAATAATTTTGTGCATGAAACCAAATTCGTGTTAGTACTTATGTGTCGAATTTTCTACTTTTGGCACCACATTAGCACTCAAAGAGTTTTGGATTTTGGAGCATTTTGTATTTTGTATTTTCAGATTACAGATGCCAACCTGTAGTCACATTCCTCCTTTCCCTAACTAAATTAAAAATTTAATTAGACACTAATAACATATTCCTCTAAGTAGCTGTCGAAATACACTATTCGAAGGGAAAAAGCAGTCACAAAATTATAAAGTAATTAAAGAACTGCATTTGGGTAAGGAAATATGGTTTGATTTAGTCATAAGACTTAAGACATATGAATCAGAAAACAAGGGTTCACAGGAAAGTAAATGATGGAGCAATTTAGAGTACATATCACCAATCGGCCGAGTAGATATAATAAATCATAGCAGTTTAAAATATCCTAAAGATAATGATGCTCTCTCCTGTATCCACTTTCATTCACTCATATGCTCCCCCGCTAGTGCTCTGAAAAGAACCATTCACTTCCAAGACAATGTGTGTGTGTGCTTGGCTTGTGGTCTAAAGTAGAGTGTAAAAGCTTCTGGGAGAATGTTGTGCTCATCCAAAGGGATCTGTTTTCAAAAAATAAAACCGTTCATATATTTTCAAGAAAGAAGTTAAGTACTATTTCAAGGATTGTCAAATACAGAGAAACTGGGGTTGGCACATAAAACTTCCAGGAAAAAGTGAATACTTATTTAAATGAGAAAAGTCCATAATTCTGAATTTTAATCTTTTCCACTCAAATTTTACTTCAGGGCTCATTTTTATTTTTTTTTCTAAACTGCTAGAGCAATCAGAAAGTCATAAATATTGAAGCTTGACTGTCACTCTGAGGAACATTTTATGGTTTTTTTAAGTTAAAAAAAGTACATTAAAATGAAAAACAATTCTGATATTTTGTGGGAGCACCTCAACTACCTTGCTACACACTACATTATTACTATATCATCAAAAATGAGGAGAGACTTCATCTATGCTTCAAATGCAGGGCCACGTCTACTCAATTGGGATTTTAATCTTGCAGCCTCGTCAGGAAATGGAGACGAAGCTGGAGACTTGACTCCAAAGGCTTGTTTTCTTACTCTACAAAGCTCGTTTAATCCTTCAAAAATGTGCACTTTTCACATTGATGATTCCAAAAGACTTCCAAAATATTTAAACACACACATAGACACACAAATGTCTGAACATCCTTAAACAGCCTGCAGGTTGGTGTATACTATAGAAATATGTTTGTAAAATTAGTTCTTCAGTACCTTCTATTTGCCTGGCATTCGAATCTGGTTGGAAGAGACAAGATATCCATATACGAAACCATTAGAGGACAGTACAAGACAAGTAATTGCTTAAATGTATCATAAGGATATGTATAGGTATAGGGAAGAGGAGGAAGTAGCGCCATAGCTGTGACCTTCTTCAGTCCTCTCAAATTAAAGGACTTGAAAGAGGACCTTCAAGAATATGTCCACTGAATTAACAAGTTTCATATAACAGTGGTTTCCAAACTCAGGATTAATGATGAGAGCCAATTCCTGGCTAACATTTCACCCTGCCTCAGTGAACTAAGAAAAATAATAATCCCAAAGCTAAACCTGTTCAACTTAATAACATCTTTTTATGCAGAAACTATAAGCTTTTTTTTTTCATTGAAAAAGATAGAATGCAAGATAGTAAATTTTTGTTAGTGCCCTTATTTGGCAAAAACAAAAATTAACATCACTTTGTCATTTCCCACAAAATGTAAAAACCTAGGACACCGTAACTTACACTTCAGCTTCATCTGGGAATCAGAGTATTCACTTGTCTTTAATAAACCTAGACAGTTTTACTGAGTCAGCTTGGGGTCTAATGTCAGTATACTGGGACACAGTTGTGGTGTCTTGCCACCAGGAACAAACAGCAAGTCCTTGAGGGAAGGGATGCTCATGTCTAGAGTTGCAGGGAGACTAGAAAGACAGCAGGACTGTGGTGACAATCATTCCTTCTTTGGAATGGCGCTGGCCATCCTTCATCACAGAAGTGTGAGCAGCTCCTCAGCAAAGGTCCACTGAGTGTCGCTTTGCACAGCCCGAGGAGGCTGAGTGGCAAATAGGTGGAAGAATCTCAAAGAAGAGATTCTTCTCTTCATTCCAACTCTCACCACTCCTATTCAACATAGTATTGGAAGTTCTGGTCAGGGCAATCAGGCAAGAGAAAGAAATAAAGAGTATTCAAATAGGAAATGAGGAAATCAAATTGTCTCTGTTTGCAGATGACATGACTGTATATTTAGAAAACCCCATTGTCTCAGCCCAAAATCTCCTTAAGCTGATAAGCAACTTCAGCAAAGTCTCAGGATACAAAATCAATGTACAAAAATCACAAGCATCCTTATACACCAATAACAGACAGAGAGCCAAATTATGAGTGAACTCCCATTCACAATTGCTACCAAGAGAATGGCGTGAACCCGGGGGGCGGAGCTTGCAGTGAGCCGAGATTGCACCACTACACTCCAGCCTGGGGCACAGAGCAAGACTCCGTCTCAAAAAAAAAAAAAAAATTCCTAGGAATCCAACTTACAAGGGATGTGAAGGACCTCTTCAAGGAGAACTGTAAGAACCATTCAAGAACATGGGAGACTAAATTTTTTTCTAGTTTCAGGATAGGAGCTAAAACTGAAGTCAAATCTCATAAAAGCCAAATTATACAGGCTGCTTCCCAGGTCCTGAAAATGTTAACTTAGAGTAAAAGGGATAGAGGTTAAATGGTAAAGGAGTAGAGCTGGGGCTATGAACCGAGGTCTGTCTGGTCGAGGTTCATGCTCCTCACCATAATGTTCCTCCTAGAGTGCTTGAGATAGACTGGAGCAGCCTGGGCATCTCTGGCAGGAAACCAGTTTAGCAAAGTACTAAGTAGACATGGGCAGGCAGAGTTACGGAGGGTGTGCGTGGCACCTGTGGAGTTAACCTTGGAAGACCCTGGATGCAGATCACAGTGTTGACCTTTGCTCCTTGACTATAGGGTCTTGAACAGGAAGTGTCAGGATAAAAATAGAAGAGATAAAATAGAAACCAACAAATAATTATCAAAATGGAGAAAATCTAAAGAAAGTCTAAAGAAGTTAACATTTCAAATGCAAGGAGCGTTTGTAAAAAAAAATTCATAAAAGATTTTTATTGATTTGTTACACTGTGCACGGAGGTGGGGCTCACATGTGACTATGAGCTTTCCATCTCAGCATCCCAGAGAAAATAGTATCAGTACAAAAACAGGGAAGGGAGGAAGAGGAAAGGGGAAGAGACTGAGATTGGTTTTAGATAAGGTTAAGTGACAGCCTGGGACAGTCTGTGACAGCCAGATCTGGGGAGATACCTACAGATTTTCCATCCAGAATTCTGAGAGCACACAAAAACTTTTGACAGATTTTCTTTGGCAAATAAATGTTTACTTCTGAAAAAAAAATAATGCTTACTGTGCCAGTCACTGTGCTAGGCCCTGGAAGTTCAAGTGACAAACAAGTCAAACACAAATCTCAACTCCTCTTAATAAATGGCCTTGACAGTAACATAGAATCCACACCATGCAGCAGTAATCCATATATTCCAAAGCCAGAATATCATGAGGATGAGGAAAAGGTTAAATGAAAATAATAAAGCTCATTATGGAATGAAATCTGCATCTTATATAGTCCACTTATTTGGATATTGTTTTTTAATAGACTAATTGACTAAATAGACTAAATTAGTCTATTTAATAGACTAATTTAATAGACTAATTATAATTGAGATGACGATTTAACAAAAGAGAAATATATGCCCTATATAGCATTATTTTATATATATAGTGATATATATTTGATATTAACAAATTATGTTTAATGACCCAATAGGCTAATCTACATACAAGTTACAAATGTTTTTTACTTTATGCATTTACCTAGGGTTTCTTAGCAAAGTGTAATGACCTTTGACGATTTCCTATGGTTATTATACTTCACAGGCACAAAGTTCTAAGCCTGAGGTCTGAGGGAGAATGGTGGTTGTGCTTCTGTCAGCTGTGAAATGACTTCTTCATATACTTCCCAAGATGCCTTCCTTCCTTTCTGTGCCATCTCCCTGGTGACATCCAGCTCTGCTGATTCCACAGATTATCTCAGACTCTTGAAAACGATGGAGGTTGGAGGCATAGAGAAAGGGAGGAGGAGGGGAGTGAGCAGGGCTTCAATGTAAAAGCCAGACCACCCCAAGTCGATTAATAAATGCTTCTTCATTGTTGACCATGGTGTCAGTTTTCCCATCTGAAATAGCTGAAATAAAAGAGCACAATGTCGGGCAAACGCAGCTCACCCTTGTTTATGTCAGAAAAATATATCAATCGAGGAAAAGCATTAACAAAACCAAAATGACTAGTTTGATATCTGAAAATAAAATCACCAACAAGATTAGAAGTTATGGTGATGAATGGGAAATCTATACTCCCTCAAATTGACCTTTCTCTCCCGATGACTGTAAATCACTGTACTCTCTTAAAGCTGTCCAGCAAATAAGCGCTTGTAGCACGATAACCTCGGACACCAACAGCAGTAGCACTTTTCTCTCCTGCTCTTAATACTGCAGGGTTCAGATGCTTTATTTGAAACCATCATTGAGTTCAGGGTCATGGTGGCCTATCATGGGTTTTCTCCCAAAAAGCAGGAAATGATGGATCTTCCCTCAAGACTCAGCCCTCATAAATGGCTAGGATTTTGTTGCAGAGGCAGTTCTTCTGAAAACAATAACTTTCTCTAATTCTTCCATACAATATAACCTAAAGGGCAATAAGGCTGTCTAATACTTTTGCTCAAAACTAAAGATGATTCACATACTGAAATTATATGTTTGCTTCTCTCCTGACTTGGCTACAGTTTAAAATATAATACCTCAGGACAGGCATAGTGGCCCATGCCTGTAATCCCAGTGCCTCAAGAGGCTGATGCAGGAGGATCACTTGAGGTCAGGAACTTGAGAACAGGCTGGGCAACGTAGCAAGGCCCCCCCGCCAAAAAAAGTGTTTTTTTGTAAAGTTACCTGGGGGTAGTGGCATGTGCCTGTAGTCCCAGCTACTTGGGAGGCTGAAGTGGGAGGATTGCTTGAGCCCAGGAAGTTAAGTCTGCAGTGAGCCATGATCAAGCCACTGCCCTCCAGCCTGGGTGACAATATGAGACCCTGTATCAAAAATAAAACAAAACAACATAAAACATAATACCTTCTACTTAGAAGGGTCTTTTTATTTTAAAAATTAAGGCATCTTCTATAAATAATGTTTCATTATTCTCCATGATTGATATCCTCTCTAAAAGTCAATCATAAATTAATGTGACAATAATGATTCAATAAATCATTAAATACCGTGAGTTCATTGCATGCTATAAAGATAAATGTCATCTCTAACCTCAAGGAAGTCTCAAGCTAGATAAATCCTATTAATAAATATTTATCAAGTGCCTACTATATGCCAGGCAGAAATGCACACAGCATGCTATGTATCCTAAGCAAACAGCATTGGGCCTTGCCAGTTAGATCAAGCCACCCCTTTGTGATGTAATGTCACTTCACCTTGGGGCATCCCCTGCACAGGGGATGAGTTTCTGGTAGACAACGCTGGTAGATCACTCACTCACCCTTCAGTCCTATCTCCTTTTTAAACGCTGGGCATTTCCTGCTTGTGTTACACATGAAAAAAATAAGGCCAAGGGAAACCATTGTGTCAGCCAAGAAGAAATGAGAAAATATGAAACACAAATTTATTCGCCACTCAACCCTCATCTACTACCTTAATTCCTAACCCAGTGGCATCAGAATTTTTTAAACTATCTATACTATATATTTTGTTAGTTTAACAAATAACAATAGAATTCCATGTTGCTTTTAAAAATTTTAAACGATATGGAGGTAAAGCATAGATTTTTTTCATATCAAACATAGACACTAAAAAAGAAAGTAAAATAGCAAATTGCTGGCAGGTACAGTCTCTTGCCGTTTGCAAGTATTATGAAAAAAATACATGAGATAAGGACAACATTATTTTCAAACTTGGTAATTTCCCACAAAACCTCGCAAAACTTCTGTGGTGTTTTTTTGTTGTTGTTGTTTGTTTGTTTGTTTTTTGAGACAGAGTCTCACTTTACCTAGAGGTAAAGTTGGCCACTGATATATGAAATAATGTTTAAAAAACAGTATGGACTGATTGCAATAAACACATATGAACTCAAAACTAACTCCATTTCCCAACTAGGAAGCATTTATTTATAGAATACAGAAAGTAATTTTTTTTTTTTTTGAAATGGAGTCTCTCCCTGTCACCCAGGCTGGAGTGAAGTGGCATGATCTTGGCTCACTGCAACCTCTGCCTCCTGGGTTCAAGTGATTCTCCTGCCTCAGCCTCCCCAGTAGCTGGGACTACAGGTGCAAGCCACCACGCCCAGCTAGTTTTTGTATTTTTAATAGAGACGGGGTTTCACCATGTTGGCCAGGATGGTCTTGATCTCTTCACCTCATGATCTACCCGCCTCAGCCTCCCAAAGTGCTGGGATTACAGTCATGAGCCACAGCACCCGGCCAACATTTTTTTATTATTATTATTTTCCAGAGACAAGGTTTCACTCTGTTGTCCAGGCTGGAGTGCAGTGGTGCAATCTGTGCTTACCGCAACTTGGAACTCCCGAGCTCAAGCCCTCCTCCATCTCAGCCTCCTGAGTAGCTGGGACTACAGGCACATGCCACTATGTCTGGCTAATTTTTGTATTTTTGGTAGAGACAGGGTCTCACTATGTTGCCAAGGCTGGTCTCAAACTCCAGGAGGTCTCAAGCAATCCTCCAGCATCGACCTCCCAAAGTTCTGGGATTATAGGCATGAGCCACCATATACAGTCTTAAAACTATTTTTTAAGTTTAGTTTTTTCCTACTTATTTACTCTAAATATTTTTTTCCTCAAAAGCTCTCACAGATGTTATATTCTTCCCAACATTAAGGAATTTTGTTCAATTTAAATTGTTCAAATATTCCATGGTGCTTTCCCAAGTTTCAGCTCAGCTATAACTTGTGATTCAATAATCTGATGCTTTCCATTGTGCAAAACAGAGCTTGTAATTAAGTCAGGTAGTTCCCAAGCTATGGGGACAATATTAAGCATTTCTTGAGCTATCACATGAGGACCAAGATTTTACGTTAGCTTTTGTTTATGCCTTTTGGAATATTTTATAATGTAAATAGAATATCTGAATAGTGATCCCAGATAATTGCATAATAACAAGCTATCATGATTAATCATTACTTTCACTTTGTCATTCTTAATGAAATTAAAATGGAATTTATCTTCCACTTCCTATGGTATCTTTTCTAGTTTATTTTTGGTTATTCTTTCTCCTACCTAGAGACCTTGGCATTTCAGGCAGTTATTGAGCATTCATTTTACTTTTTTTTTTCAAAACACTTGAGAAACAAACTTCATGGTGAGACCAGTTTGTGTACTAGAGAGAATTTTAATTGCATTTTTATCATTATCCCCATTAGAACTGAACATTTCCCTGTATTCACAATTCTGCTAGTGCCTCATAAAGGAGAATGCTTGCTCAGACAAAATAGGTCCCTGCTGCTACAAAATTAAGCTGCTGAAATTTAAGCAAACTCAAATATTTTAGCATGCCATAATCTCAATAACCAAAAATGTAACTCTTGCAAAGGGGGGTAGTGCTGGTCATTTAATAACTGCCTTCCAGGACCCTAATCCCACATCTAAGCCATGGGAGTACCTGGATGGTAAGAACTCGTTTCATGGAATTAGCTTCTTCCCATGAGATGTGTGAATGCACAGTACCACTGTGCTTGGGACCTCTGCTATTTCATTCCCATTCCAATCCTCCATGTTTCCAATGGTTTATTGGTTCATGGCAAGAATTCCATTTCCAAATGCAATTCCAGCCCAAGTGTATCCCCATTTTAGTGCCAGTTGAGGTAGAGAAACTAGTTCCAGTTGCTATTTTGTAAACTGAGAAATGGTCAGAAACAAAATGGCAACTTTGTGGTGTGCAGATGCTTCTGGGTGTTCCAATTCTGAAGACTGTTTATAGAAATACAATCTCTATATATTACAGATTCCGTACAATTTGGACAGATATAATTTTCAATCTAAGATCCCTGTAATGGGCATTTAGAAACATAGGGATTTTATTTTCTGCCTGTTTGAAAGTCTGGGAAATAAAACAAGGTCTATTAATAACAATTGGAATAAACGCTATAGCACCATTTATTTTAACAACAGTTTGTTTGAATGCTTGCTGTGGATGTTCTTGTGAGGGAACCAAATTCTTGATAATCTCTTTGGGTGATGAATAGAAAATGCTGGTTGTGATTTATAAAAAATATCAAATGGATTAATGATAATCATCTAGAAATAAGGTCATACTTCATTTTATACCTAAGTTGTGATGACATGAGGCACCATTGGCTTGATCACCAGGAAGAACACCATTCAGCTTATCCCCCAACCATCTATAGACATCCCCAAAAGCCTCCATCGCATATCCTTGTGCACCCACTTGTCAGAAGCATACCCACACTGCACCGCCCCGGATTTGCTTCTTTTGTTTCGGTTTTCACTTGCCTCTGTCTCCTGCCCATGAAGTTGCAGGTGAAGTCACACCTCTACCATCACTCACAAAAGCATCAGCCACTAGCTCACAATGCTGAGTCTGGAGGAACCAAAACTTCAGTCATTAAAGTGCCAGAACTTCTCTGGGTCCTGGGTAGACTAAGTCAGGATGGCTGTCTCCTACCTGTGGACCATGCATACTCACTTGGACACAAATGACCTGTGTTTCTATGGTCTCTCTTCAACAGTTCTAGCTTCTGATTATCTCCACTTTTCCAGGGTTTCAAAAAATCAATCACGTAAAATTATTCCAACATATTCTGGCCCTCAAACCCAGCCAAAACAAACAAGTACAATCTTAAGGAATATATAAAAATTAGCAACCGTACTTTCACTGTAGTCCTATTATGGTTTTTTGTTCGTTTGTTTGTTTGTTTGTTTTTACTTCTAAGGGTAGGACATAACAGCATAACAGGCATTGCAGCTTTCTCCTTCTTCTCTTGAATGACTTGCTTTGGAAGAAGCCAGCACCAAGTCGTGAGGATACTCAAGCAGCCCTGTAGAACGGCCGGCCCGTGTGGGAGAAAGAAAGCCGAGTCCTCCTACTCGGCACTCATAGCAAGCACCAATTTTACAGACACTTAGTGAGACACCTTGGAAAAAGATCTTCCAGCCCAGTCGAAGGCTTAAGATTACTGCTACCTCAGCCAAAATCTGACTGGAATTCATGAGAAATCTGATCCAGATTGTACAGCCTGTTTTATTCCCAAGTTCCTGACCCACAGAAACTGTGAAGGATAAAAAATGTTTATTATTTGTTTTAAGCCACTCAGGTGTGAGACAGGGTGTTATTTATCAATAGATAATGAATACAGTTGTTTCTGCTTAATAGTCTTTCATCGACAACATTCAGACTAATTTTATCTTCAGGGACATGATTACCTCAGGTGGCACATTTGAAGCTCAAAACTTAGGGAAGCTTGTACACCAAAGGACACTGTTTACAGAATGAAAATCCAGCTCACAGAATGAGAGAAAAAAATGTAAATCATACATCTGATAAATGCTTAATATCCAGAATATAGAAAGAACTCCTACAATTTAGCAACAATAAACACACAACCTGATTGATACATGCAAGAATCTATTTCTGGAAGAGAAGAGACAGCTCAGAAATGGATTCTTGCAAATGGTCAATTGATTTATATAAAGGTCAATCAATTTTACCTTTATGGAGAAATTGGAGAAAACATTATTTTTTCAACAACTGATGCTAGAACAATTAGATGTTCATATCCAGAGAAGTAAATAAACATTAATCTATATCTTGCACCATATACAAAAATTAACGCAAAATCAATCATAGCTTTAAATGTAAAGGATATAATTATAACATTTCTAGAATACAAAAACAAAGAAGAAAAATTTTTGTGAGGTTAGGCAAAAATTTCTTAGGTATGACACATAGAAAAAATTGACAAATTGAACTTCATTGAAATTAAAACCACCTATTCTTCAAGGGCACTGTTAAGTGAATAAAAAGACAAGGACTGAAAAGAGTATTTGCAAATCACATTTCTGGCCAAAGGTTTGTATCCATAATACATAAAGAATTCTCAAATTTTAATAATGAGAAAAACAGCCCAATTTTTAAAATGGGTAAGCAATTTGAAAGACATTTTACTAAAGAAGATACCCAGGTGGCAAATAAGGATATGAAAAAATGATTAACATCATTAGTCATTAGGAAAATATAAATTAAAACCACAATGAGATGTACTACATGCTTTTATAATGGCCAAAATTGAAAAGACTGACCACACCAATTGTGTTGGAGTAACTGGAAATCTCATACAATGCTAATGGGAATGTAAAATGGTACAACCACTTTGGAAAACAATTCAGAAGTTTCTTTAGAAGTTAGACACATACCTAGAGTACAACCTAGCCATTCCACTTCAATATTTTTATCCAGCAGAAATGAAGGCAAATGTCCATAAAAGACTTCTACAAGACTGTTCATACAGCTTTGTTTGTAATAGCCCCAAACTGGAAACAACCCAAGTGTTCATCAGCAGGTAAATGGATAAACAAATTGTAGTTTCTTCATGTGATAGAATACAATAAGAATGGGCTGGGTTTGGTGGCTCCTGCCTATAATCCCAGCACTTTGGGAGGCTGAGACAGGCGGATCACCTGAGGTCAGGAGTTCAAGACCAGCCTGACCAACATGGTGAAACCCCGTCTCTACTCAAAAAATACAAAATTAGCCAGATCTGGTGGTGGCGTACACCTGTAATCCCAGCTACTTGGGAGGCTGAGGCAGAAGAATCACTTGAACCCAGGAAGTGGAAGTTGCGGTGAGCCGAGATCATGCCATTGCACTCCAACCTGGGCAAAAAGAGTGAAATTCCATTTAAAAAAAAAAAAAAAAAAAAAAAGGAATACAATAAGAATGAATACATGCAGCTCCAGCTACATGGATAAAGATAAAATACTTATACTAAGTGAAAGAAGCCAGACAAAAAGAGCACATAATGTATGATTCTATTTATATAAAATTCTAAAAAATACAAACTATAGTGAAAAACAGTACATCAGTGGTTGTCTGGGGACATAGAAATGCCACAGAAAGGAGATCGGGAAAAGGATTTCAAAGAGGCATGAAGAAACCTTTGCCGGTAATGGATATGTTCCCTGATCTTGATAGTGGTGATGATTCTACTAATATAGTATATACATATGTCAACATATACCAAACTATTCACTTTAAATATGAGCAGTTTTCTTGTAAATCAACTATTCCTCGATAAAGCTGATTTTAAAATTAGGCTTACCAGCATTTTTTAAGACACACTGTTAGCTCATTTGGGGTTTTTGCTTGTTTGTTTGTTTCTTTGTCTTATATCTAAAGGCTACATTAAATGTCATCATAAACACCACCATAGATATCCATAGTATTTGGGCAAAAATATGATAGAGATATAAAATCAAAGAGAAAGCTAACCCTTGTTCATGACAGCCCAAAGAAGATAACTACCTACAAACAGCTCACACAGCCTTGGGGAAGAAGGAAAAGGAAATTGCCTGTCAGAGAATCTCTCTTTGTAGGACTAGATTAGCCTCCTCTCCTTATGCTGAAAGTTTCCCACTGACTTCAAAGAAGTGCTCAGATCAGAGAAAAGTGGAGCTAGGCTGAATAATTGTAGTGAGGTTGGGGCTGCCTTAGAGATTCTCTTTTGAGCTGTACCCATGATGACATGGGTATTATATATTATCAATGATAAAAGGGCTGTGGGGTGGGACTACTGAGCCACAAAGGCACTCTTAAGCATCAAAGAGGAGACAAGAAATACATTCAAAAAAAGCAGAAATTTAAAATCACGGGATATGGATACACCTTGCTGTAGGAGTGACTGTGACAAATTAGAAACTGTTTCTGTGTGGGACTGGCTTTTCCAGTTTCAGGGAAAAAAAAACCTGTGTGTGTGTGTGTGTGTGTATGTGTGTGTGTGTATGTGTGTCAAGAAAGAGGATTCACTGTAACACAATCCACCATAATACAATAGCTTAATATTGACACAAGCACAATTTGTGAAGCAGGATCTTGCCAGTACACATATAATAATCACATTTTGCGCAAAGAAATAGGAACACTGTACTGAGGTAAGATGGCCCAAATAATACAGATACAGTTGACTCCCAAATAATACACTGAGAAACTGAACAGGGATTGAATAGTCTAGCAGTGGGATCTAAAATGTTGCTGGTAAAAATAATAATAATTAGTGGGTAGATTTATGCAGTTTCATGAACCAGCAGGAAAAGTTAAACTATCTATTTTCCTCATGCTGTACACTAACAGTGATCAGTCAAGCTGGAAATAATGTTTTTATGAACTGAGCTAGAAATGTCATTTAATGTTCCTGGTAAAATATCAATTCAAAGACCTGATGAGTATTAGAATTATGGAAAGATTTAGTGTTGGATAGCACAAAGAAAACAAGACTTGATTTCTAAAGACCTCTAATATAAGGCTGCATGTGTTAATAAATATTTGAGCAACATAGAAAGGACAGATTAATACCAGTTTGGGTTGAAGAGAGGAACATATGTGATAGACAGAGAACCACAGACAGGTGACGTAAAAGTAGAGAATACTGTTAATGTCTTGTACATAGAAGATGCTCTGAACAACAGTTTTTATTTCATTTATCATTCAAGAAGATGAAGGTCTGCAGATTTTTAAAGTAGAAGAATCCTTCATTGGCTTTCTACAGCAAAAAGTAAATATATTCCTCAGCTCTAGTAGCTATCTTTATCAGTCTCTTATATGAGTCCCATGCTGGGTACATCCGCAGCATATGAAAACCTCTTGGATCCAACCTGAATGGGTTTGGGTCCTCTCACTTTCCCTTGTCCACACTAAATGTGGGGCCTAGATGAAAGCCAACTCAGATGTACAGAAACAGAAAGCCTTCACCTACTTATTTTCACACTGAGGTTAGCATTAAGCCCTAAACAGTTCATTCTGGCCATGCTGAGCCTCACCTCTAGCTAGCAATTAGTCTTGCTGTTTCCTTAAATTCTGTGACTGCTGCCCTGTTTGCTTCACAGATAGAGGGCCAGCAGGATCCCACCTCTAGGAAACAAAAAGCAGTGGGATTGTGTGTTTATATTGTATCAGCTGTGTGTTATGGCAGG
Source organism: Macaca thibetana thibetana (assembly GCF_024542745.1). Lineage (NCBI taxonomy): Eukaryota > Metazoa > Chordata > Mammalia > Primates > Cercopithecidae > Macaca > Macaca thibetana. The sequence continues at coordinate 17,071,247 of NC_065582.1, read as the reverse complement.
CTTCTCTGCAAAGAACTGCTTGAAACTCCTCTGGAATAATTTCCACAAAAACAAAACATTCTTTATGTATTGGCAATACCAAAACATGCCAGATTCTGCATAGATGGTCACTCAATGAATTAAAAAACATTCATAGAGCACATGTTATATGCAAATTACATACATCAGGAGTAGGATTGCCATTATTTAGCAAATAAAAATACAGCATGCCTCACTAATTTGAATTTCAGATAAATGACAAATAATTTAGTACTAGTATGTCCCATATAACATTAATAATACAAGTATTAATTATATTTACAAATTGATATGGTTTGTCTGTGTCCCCACAAAAATTTCATCTTGAGTTGTAGCTCCCATAATTCCCACGTGTGGGAAGGAGCCAGTGGGAGATAATTGAATCATGGAAGCAGTTTCCCCCATACTGTTCTCATGGTAGTGATTAAGTCTCATGAGATCTGATGGTTTTATAAGGGAAAACCACTTTCACTTGGCATTCTGAGTGTCTCTTGCCGCTGCCATGTAAGACATGCCTTTCACCTTCCACCATGATTGTGAGGCCTCCCCAGTCACATGTAACTATGAGTACATTAACCTCTTTTTCTTTATAAGTTATCCAGTCTTGGGTATGTCTTTATCAGCAGCGCGAAATAGACTAATACACAAATTATTTGTTGTTTATCTGAAATTCAGTTTTAACTATGTGCCACATATTTTATCTGGCAAGTCTAACTGAAGGGAAAAAGAAAAGCGTTTCAAAGAGTGGGTGGGATCAGACAAATAGGAGAGAACACTGAGTCAGGAGAACCTGTACAGACAGACAAGTGCAGGGAGTAGTTGCATTTTTTCAGAGATGATGAACAGAACAGTTTACATAAGCAGAGCTTGTATGTAGGAGAATAAAATTTAAGATACCCATTAGGGACCTACTGTGGAATGTCTGAAACAGTGGGCAACCTGTATCTAACAAAAAATTGGAGGTGGGGTGTTATACAAGGGCCAGTTGTTTAATTTCTTTTTGGAGAATTATCCTGCTCAGCAATCCATTTTGGTTATGGAAAGGTAGCCAACATGGTTTGGCCAGGATAAGCAAGGACAAACAATGAGGAAGATGAGTTGCCAGGCATGAAAAGGAAGAAGAAATTATAACATTCTGGTACAGCCCTACAAAAGAGACATAAGAGAGATTTTTGAGTTGGGCAGAACCATGGCAGGAAGCTAAAAGACAGAAGGAGGAAATTTTAGCCAGGAAGAAATTCCCTTTAGCAGCCAAAGGAAAAGAATCCAAGGGGTCAAATACTTCATCTTACATCATCATCTGTGCTGTTTTGTTATCTAAGTCTCTGCTACTGCCCGAAAATCTTCAGTAAAAGTTATGCCCAGTTGATGTACCGAGAGACATTTGAGAGGTGAGGGAAAATACCTGTGCACCCCATTCAAGTCTCTGCAGGACAAAAGGTAGACAGCAAGCTGGGAGCAAGATGCCAGGAGGAGAGAAGGATCACAAACAGAAAATCGAAGTGAAGGATGAACGTGTGAACACCCCTGGGAATCCACAGAAATCTTCAGGAGGACAGGGACATGCAACTTGAGGTTAAAGTACTTTTATTTAAACCTTAAAAAACAAGAACTCCAGCTAACACCTGGCTCTGTGTATATAAGGCAACCTCTAGAGATTCAACATCTGATAGTTCAAGAGTAAATAATTACATGTATAGATCTCCCGGCATTCATGCTTGACTCTTTCTTTCTCCTTGATAACTTTTTTTTTTTTTTGGACATCTTAGCAGGTCCACCAATGTTCATTCAATCTCAGAGAAAGATAGGACTACTCAGATTGATTTATTTTCTCTTTTACCATCTCTGGCACAAGCTGTTATTGGATGTTTCCATTTCATGATTCTGCACGTGTTTACACAGCTGTAAGTGTTTAAGTGAGAAATATTGCTTTGCTCCTACTCCACTATCTCGGTGTATGTGAATGTGTGGTATGCATGCTCCTACATAAATACCCCAATGAACTCCAATGAGTATATGATTGTACTATTTCCTGGAGTGGGTCAATTTACTCTAAGATCTATAAAAGACCAATGAAACTCTCTTTTTGCAACTGTTTGCAATATCTCTCAGCTGTGGTACCAACGTTTTCCCCAAAGTTAAGTACTGATTTATGATTCCAGTGACAAACTAACATAATGTTTTATTATTTCCAGAATAAGGACTTCAGAAAGATTTTATTTGGCCGGCCACCTGGATAGTTGAGAAGTCAGGGCTATTCCTTGAATGTAATAATTGACACTTTAGAAAGTTTCTCTCCTGATAGTAAATTCCAGAGAACAGAGCATCTATAATCCAAAATGTCTAATGAGCCAATGGGGACATTAGAGAATGGTCAGGATGTTTTACATATGTTTAAATGTTTACGTATCACTCATAGCTAGAGGGAAATTTGCTATTGCCATCTTTGCAATGATTATGTTCTACTGTGCAATTATTTCTGTTTTACTGTGTCTTATAAAACTACAAAAAAGGAATCGATGATAGGATAATGATCCTTGGAATATGTCCATGATCCCACTACTTGCTTTGGAGTGGTTTTTTGGGAGGGGGGCTTTGTTTTTGTTTTTGAGACAGAGTTTTGCTTTTGTTGCCCAGGCTGGAGTGCAGTGTGCGATACTGGCTCACTGCAACCTCTGCCTCCTGGGTTCAAGCAATTCTCCTGCCTCAGCCTCCCAAGTAGCTGGGATTACAGGCATCTGCCACCACGCTGGGCTAATTTTTTATTTTATTTTATTTTGTATTTTTAGTACAGATGGGGTTTCACCACGTTGGCCAGGCTGGTCTCGAACTCTTGACCTTAGGTGATCTACCCACCTCAGCCTCCCAAAGTGCTGGGATTGCAGGCATGAGCCATGCACCTGGCTGCTTTGGAGTGTTTGAGAAATCAGCATACCTAGTCTTTCAACTTGAAAAGGACACGATGATACAGAGCTACCTGGTTAGTTCCCTTGTAAATTATACTAGAGGCTACTTGGCCTTTAGTGACAGCTTTCCAACACGCTGACTCCTGCCTCTTTTACTTATTGATATTGCCTATTCTGGTTAGCATTTATCATGATCCTCTGAGCCATTTCCCGTTGACTGCACCAGAATTAGTTAGTTCCTCTATGAGTGTTGCAGTAATTGCCTTATCTATTTCAAAAACCCAAAGCAACAAAAATTTACCATTTAGCAACAGCACTTGTTTTTAATTGTTCCCATTTCAGTGCTTTTATCAATAGATACATATGCACACTATGAATTTGTTCGCATTCATTTCATCATCTGGTCTTTCATTAATTCAATGATTAGCATGCCCAGATGAGCACACACGTGTGTCTGGAGCCACACAAGATGCTAGGTCTTTTAAGGCAAAAGTAAATAGATCTATCCCTAACTTCATGGCACTTATAGTCTGAAAGTGCTTACTTATCCAACAGAGTCCTTAAGGACAGATCTTTTCTGCAAGCTACCAGAATTTTAAAGGCATGTTTTTTCTTAAGAAAGTCAATTTCTCATTATTCCTGGGTCATTTGCTTCTGCTTTTTGCTATTCCCCAACTGTATTCACTTTCACTTATCACAGAGGTATAAATTGATGAAAATTAAATATTTCCACTTTATTTAATATTGCAGTTTAGGTGAAAAGATGGGAACTACAGCCTAAAATCAATTTTGATTATAAAGTTTTAATATTATCAACTAATTTTTTTTTATTCTAATCCTCATTAAAAAATTTGGCCTGGCCACATGTGGTGGCTCACGACTGTAATCCCAGCACTTTGGCAGGCCAAGGTGGGTCGATCATGAGGTCAGGAGATTGAGACCATCCTGGCTAAACAGTGAAATGCCATCTCTACTAAAAATACAAGAAATTAACCAGGCATGGTAGCACACGCCTGTAGTCCCAGATACTTGGGAGGCTGAGGCAGGAGAATTGCTGGAACCTGGGAGGCAGAAGTTGCAGTCAGCCAGGATCGCACCACGGCACTCCAGCCTGGGCAACAAGTGAGACTCTGTCTCAAAAAAAAAAAAAAAGAAAGAAATAAAAGAAAATGTGCCCTGAGGACAAGTAAAATAGAATGCATTTCATACAGAATGTTTGTCAAAATGAAATGAAAATAGTAAGATGATATTACAGACTCACACGGAGGTTTTATGCATGTAGTACACAGTGCCATCCCAGAGCAGGACTCTCAAGACATCATCTGTTTCCTTTCTGGTCCCCAAATGAATCAGGCAATTCCGAATTGGTGGCAAGGGCTAGAATATTACAAAACCATGTTGAAACCATGCTGATCATCTATCTGTTAAGGTAAACTGGAGTCCAAGGAGTAGAAAGCATTATGGGCCAGGCAGTGCTGACAGGATGGTAGGGTACACAGCAATGGCAAGTAATAATCTCTCAAGGAACAATTCTCACACTCTCCAGGTCATTTCCCTATCTTCCTATCTATGCACCCAGTCACCTTAGAAAGAAAGGAACCCAGAGGGAACTGAGAAATCAGAGCTTTCTTTGTGGCTCTGTCTCTTTTCTGCATTTTGCTGTGTTAACAGAGCCCTTCCTGGTGCCCACCATCCCCTAAAAGCACCCAAGGAGTGCAGGGAGAATGAAGAGCAGGGACAAGGTCAGACAGGAGAGGCCCGCTGGGAGACACTGAATGCACGGAGTGGGTGGAGCGGAGTAAGAAAATGTACAGTCTCATTAGGAGTGAAGTAGCAATGATGGTGTCTCCAAATCCAGCAGACCTCTGGGCATAGTTCCAGGCCTGAATTAGGATTTTGTAGTCATTTTCAAGATAAAGCACTTGTCCTAAATATCACTAGCTTTAACTTGATTCACTTATGTCTGGATCTCATTAAAGTTCCCGGCCATTGCGCTCATTTTATCTTCTAAGCGCAAGTGAGAAACAGGAGTGGGCCAATGCTCACACCAACTAAGCACTTGAAATAAGAACTTGAACAGGACACAAGAAGCAGAGACTATGGGACACCAGCCTGTGAAAATGTGTTGCAGCACATTTAAGCTGGAGGCATCAAAACTGGTATCTTCTACACAAACGCAGTTGTTCTCTCTACTGCTTAGGACCACAGAGCTTGAAGGCACATCAGAGAGCATCTCATCTCAGCTAACGCCTTTCCTAAAGGCCACAGGAACATTGCATTAATGTGTGGTCAGCCCGACACCCAGGCTCTCCAATTTCCAATCCTGCACTCTTTTTACTGCTAATAATAGCTCTACTATTTGTGGTACCTATTATGTGCCGGAGACTTATTCTAAGTGCTTTACAGGTGTGGCCTTACTTAATCCTACAGCCACCCCCGTGATGCAGGTATGTATTACTGTTGCCATTTTCAGGTGAGGAATCTGATGCCCAGCATGGATGAGTAACTTGCTCAATTTCAAAACTGACAAAAGGGCTAAGCTTCCAGCACTGAATCCACATACTCTCCTACACCTAAGATCCATGCTTATTCCCCACAACCGACCTTCTGCTTCCTTTACCCCAGGGACACATCTGTGGAAAAGACTGGCTACTTGGTGCTTCCTTTAGCCCCACTTCATCATGCAGTCAATTACTAAATTCTGATTGGTATCTGTGTTGCACACATAGAACATCAGAACACACAGTTTTAAATGTACTAATGCTCAGTGATCTCTCTAAAGTTGGGGGAAAAGGATAATAGCTTGTTTGTCCTCATTCTTTCCTAGATTCTTGTTTCTGGAAATGCTTTAAGCAATTTGATGCCTGAGAGGAATCTCATTCTCTCCAATTTCAACACCTTTAGTTTTACGTAAAAAATAAAAAATGTATAATCATGAAATAACAGAGGAAATGAGAAAAGTGATATAATAGTGAGCTGAATCTTTACTGGCTCTGATAAATTAACTACCAAATTGGCAATTGAACCCCATGCCAGAAGCAGAAATGTGTGCGAAGCCACAGGCCAATTGTATCATACCCCTTGCAGTTACGAAAACTCTCATTGTTTGTAAACCACCAACCAGGGCTGCCTGAGGTTGTCCGTTATCTTTTCCTTTTCTTTTTTTAATTTCTGGTGCAACAAAAACCACCTTTTGAATGAATAAGCCAATAAATTACTTTTTTTTTTTTTTTTTCCTGCTGCACAGAACCTGAAGCGGGTAGCTGAGACCTGGATGGATGAATTTGCCGAGTACATTTACCAGCGGCGGCCGGAGTACAGGCATCTCTCCACGGGGGACATCTCTGCCCAGAAGGAGCTGCGCAAGCAGCTCAAGTGCAAGGACTTCAAATGGTTCATGGCTGCTGTGGCCTGGGACGTGCCTAAATACTACCCTCCAGTGGAGCCCCCGCCTGCTGCCTGGGGGGAGGTGAGGAAAGGTTGCCTGAAACCCGCGCGGACCTGGGAGACTGTGTGTCTCCCCCATAGCCTCAGGTGGTGGGAGGGACTGCTAAAATCTTCACTTTTACCCTGTAGCCAAGTAGCATCCATTTAAATCATCTAGAATACATGAATGTTCAACCTCTTTTTAGCAATTACTAGACTTAGTCTTCAGAGTTGATAGCCTAACCCAGAATTAGTGACCACTGTTGATTCCCCAGATGATTTTTTTGTTGTTGTTTTTGTTTTTTGAGACAGAGTCTCGCTCTGTCTTCCAGGCTGGAGTGCAATGGCGTGATCTCGGCTCACTGCAACCTCCACCTCCCAGGTTCAAACGATTCTCCTACCCCAGCCTCCTGCGTAGCTGGAATTACAGGTGCACACCACGACGCTCAGCTAATTTTTGTATTTTTAGTAGAGACGGGGTTTTGCCATATTGGCCAGGCTAGTCTCCAACTCCTGACCTCAGGTGATCCTCCTGCCTTGGCCTCCCAAAGTGTTTGGATTATAGGCATGAGCCACCATGCCCGACCATGAATTTTTAAAATACACCTAGAAAATATTTTTCTTTGAGATTAGGGAAATCACCACCGGCTTTTGTAGAGAATTAATGTATCTGTCATACAAGTGGGTAAATATGGGTACCTGATATACGTGAAAAAAAAACCCTCTGTCTTGGTGCACAGCCTTGCTGCTATTGGTATATGCAAGTACAAGGCAGTGAGGGGTTTGGCTATTTTCCCCTCCAGGCTGTGCTGTGCAGAATCATAAAGAAATGTATTTCTGTAATATACAGAACTGTGACACAGGCAGCCACATTGATTCTTTTTTTTTTTTTTTTTTTTTTTTTTTTTTGAGACGGAGTCTGGCTCTGTCGCCCAGGCTGGAGTGCAGTGGCCGGATCTCAGCTCACTGCAAGCTCCGCCTCCCGGGTTTACGCCATTCTCCTGCCTCAGCCTCCCGAGTAGCTGGGACTACAGGCGCCCGCCACCTTGCCCGGCTAGTTTTTTTGTATTTTTTTAGTAGAGGCGGGGTTTCACCGTGTTAGCCAGGATGGTCTCGATCTCCTGACCTCGTGATCCGCCCGTCTCGGCCTCCCAAAGTGCTGGGATTACAGGCTTGAGCCACCGCGCCCGGCCCACATTGATTCTTTAAATAAGCACCAGCCTTTCCACCTCTGAACACTTCTATTCAGTGGAAATAGAATGGAAAGAGCTGAATAGCCCCAGGTCCCAAATTTAAAGTATCTATCTTTTGGCATAGAAAAGACTATTGCACTGGGTTCGGTTCCATTCAATACTGTTACTATAGCCTTTCTCCATAGAATAGAGTGTACTAAAGCAGGACTAAAATTGGATAGGATGGATTTATCCTAGCCATTCAACCTGCTCTTAGCAGAGGATATCGGGGGAAATGCATCAAGGCTAGATGTTCACACCATCCCACTTCCCCAGTCTTTCAGAAATCAAGAGTTGATTGTCTCGCATTGTGGAGGAGTACCATCAGTGTCCTTGGTTTTATAGTCTCTGAAAGAAGATGCCATTGCCTAGATGGTGTCTGTGGCTGCAGAGCTCTGAGAAAAGGCTACCCCAGGGCATGGTAGGAGAGGCCAGAGGACTCAGGCAGTGTTCCTGGGTGAGCTGTTCCAGATGCCTGTAGAGGATATGTTCAGCAAGTCACAGGTGCACTGCTTGTTGTGTTCAGAGGGTCACTCTTCATACCTGGGACACCCAGGATGAAGGAGAGAGTCAATCCTGCCACTACACCCTCCAACTCCTCATGGTTTTTGCATGTGTATGTCGTCCTGACATTATCTGCTTAAATCAATTTAGTAATTTGGTCTCATCCTTTGCATCTTAAACATTTTATTAAAACTTCCCTAGAATATTAGTAATATTAGCCTGCTTGTATTAATGTAACTGTCTATCACAGACTTAATTCATAGCAGTGGAAATTTGAAGTAGACAGATATCAGAAAGAATTTTCTTATCCTAACGTGTTGGAAGGCATGAGAAGTGAGCTCCTTCTACAGTTTTTTATATATATATATATATACACACACGCACACACACACACACACACACACATATATATATGGTTCTGCTTGTCATCTTTCTATGATGATTCAAATGCTGTCCTGCCTAGTGACTAAGAAATACACTTGAGGAGCCCACAGTATCATTGTGTGATTCACTACAGAGCTAAAATCTCATCAATCTTTTATCTGCCTTATGCAGAAACATGAATTTTTCTTCCTACTGGTTACTATGTTCTTCAAACTGCAACTGGTCACATTTTTCCCACATTACCTGATTAAACCATAATCTGAATTGATATAGCACCTTTTCTAAACAGACTCACATCTTCCACTGAGGTTCTAGGAAAGGTACAACTTTCCAGGAATAATCAAAATCAGAACCATCTTAAGCCCAAGTAGGCTATGCCAGTGTGTTTATATCTATTACCCTAGATTGCCTCATACTTTTACAACACTTGCCTTATCCCTGGAGACAGTTGCATTCATTATTTCTGGCTTAAACAATCAGAGGTTGAGAAGATTAGATTTTTTATTTTTCCCCCAGACAAGGATTTGCTCTGTCACACAGGCTGCAGTGCAGTGGCAGGATCATAGCTCACCGCAGCCTCAAACTCTTGGACTCAAGTGATCCTCCCACCTCAGCCTCGTGAGTAACCCGGACTACACATTCATACCACCAGTCCCAGCTAATTTTTTAAATGTTTTGTACAGACAAGGTCTCAATATGTTGCCCATGCTAATGTTGAACTCCTAGCCTCAAGTATTCCTCTTGCCTCAGCCTCCCCAAGTGATGGAATCGCAAGCATGAGCCACCACATCCAGCAACATAATTTTTTTTTTCTTTTTTAACACAATGGCAAATTTCTTTCCCCCAAAGCCTTAGAACAGTGAACAAATAAAGGTCATATTTAAGTGTAGAAAAGAGGGAAATGGGGACATAATTTATGGGCCAGTTACATTCAGTTGTATTTGTTCAGTGAAGATGTGATGCATAGCAAGAATGAAGACATAGAGGATGGGAGGAAGGCAAGAAGAAAGGAAATCAATAAAAGACAACAGTTTGCACTGTTAAATACTAGTTTTTAAAAGTATCTGATTCTCAGGCAGAGTAGATCTCTGAGAATATAAGTGAAACGTGTACATTTAATGCAGGAGGCAAGTGAAGGATTTGAAATGCAGCTTAATCTAAATGAAATGATGAAAAAAGATTATTTTCTAACTGTAGGTGGGTAATAATATTTTTAAGAGTGGATAGACCAGGCATGGTGGCTCACGCCTGTAATCCTAGCACTTTGGGAGGCCGAGGCGGGTGGATCACCTGAGGTCAGGAGTTCAAGATCAGCCTAGCCAACGTGGTGAAACCCCATCTCTAATGAAAATACAAAAATTAGCTGGGCATGGTGGCGTGTGCCTGTAATCCCAGCTACTCCGGAGGCTGAGGTAAGAGAATCGCTTGAACCAGGGAGGTGGAGGTTGCAGTGACCCAAGACCTGAGATCACGCCACTGCACTCCATCCTGGGTGACAGAGTGAGACTCTGTCTCAACAACAACAAAAAAAAGATAAAAAATTTTAAAAAATGCAGAATATATGTGTCGACCAACTTAATCTCTGACAAAAAAATACTTTCAAAATGTTGACACATGCAATTTCTTTTGCCTTTCAGAAGGTTTCTTAAAATAAACTTTTTATTTTGGAATAATTTTAAATGTACAGAAACATTGCAAAGATAGTGCAGGAAGTTCACATATACCCTTTAGTCAGCTTCTTCTAATGTTAACATTTTATATTTACTACATTAACTGTGGTATATTTAATCAAGCTAAGTAATTAACAGTATAATACTATTAACTAAACAGGACTTTATTCAGATTTCACTAGTTTTTTTTACTAATGTCCTTTTTCTGTTCCAGGATTCAATCTCATATATGAGAGAGCTTTTTAGTTTCCTATAAACTTTAAATTAATTGTTAGAATGGGCAAAGTTCCTAAATAAATGTAATAAGTCAATTATTGTTGTAGTAAGAAAGCGAAAAGGGGAATGCAGATTCAGTGGTTCTTTTCAAGCAATTATGGGAAGGAACCACAAACCTCCAGCATTGTAAACACAAGATTCCTTTATGGGAGATCTGGGCCAAGAAGCAGGGCAACTCACCGTTTTATGCACTTGTACTTGGAACAGTTTTCCACCTGCTTGTCTGTGCCAGCCTGATTCAGGGTAAACAATGACGTGCTCAGGCAATTTTTGGCTCTGGTACTTGGAACTCAGCTTGTAAAGGATATGTTACAGACCATAAACAGCCTATAAACCGCCACTCATTTCCCTGACAAATTCAGCTGGATTACTGCACTTGTCTCCTGGCTCATCTCCCTGCTTCTGCCCGCCCCGCTTCGGTTTATTCTCAACACAGTCCACTTAAAACCAACCGGAGATGAGGCCACCCCTCCTCCATCCAAGCTTTCACTAGCTGCAATCTACCGCTAGGTAAAAATGAAAGTCCTTACCTATAAGACTGTAAACAATCTGACCCCTGTTGTTTCCCCTCCAACCTCCTCTCTGACTCCTCACCCCCTGGCTTCCTCCTCTCAGGGCCCACTGGCCTCGTCACCAGTCTTCACACAGGCCAGGTCAGTCTGACCTCAGCACCTTTGCATTTACTATTCCTACAGCTTAGAATCCTCCAGTCTCAGAAATCATATGGCTCCCGCCCTTACTTCCTTCTGGTCCTCACTCAAAAATTCATCTTCTCAGTAAGGTCTTCCCTAGTCAGCCTATCTAAAATTGCAACAACACCCACACACATCCACATGCATACTTACACACTCCCTACTCCCTTTCCTCCTTTATTTTTCTCCCTAGCATCCATCACTGTGTAACAAGCCATGCAATTTATTTTTTTAATCATGTTTCTCATCTATCTCTCCCACTAGAAAGTAAATTCTGTGACACAAGGATTCTGTTGGTTTGTTGTGTTGCTACTGCTCTTTTGCAGAAAGACATAGTGTCTAGCATATAGTAGGTGCTCCATAAATGTTTGTTGAATGAATGAAAGATGAATGAATGGGGGATCCTGGCTCCCTGTTGTCCCACCTGCCATTCACTGCTTTGCCCACACACCTGTATGTGTGAAGCCTTCTCAGGGCACACTAGGCACTCACTCCCTCCACAGCCATACAAAGTCCACTTCTTTGGAAAGCTCAGCCAGAAAGGCAGTTTGAGTAATGACTCTCAGGTAACTGATTCTCATGAACGGTCGCGTCTATGGTCCATTTGATAGTTAAACAAGTTACAAAATATTCCGTTCTGACATCCTATGGGGAAGAAGGAGAAATTCCAAAAGTTAAAAGCCTCTGTTCAGCAATTTCCGACTCTGCCTACCAGCTTCCTACTTAAAAGGCAGAAGAGATTACAGTCACATCTGATAGAGCAGTACTCTCCAGAAGTCATTCCATCCTCTGGTAGGCAAGGAGAGTGGGTAGAGTGGGGAGGTGATGAGTCCCAGAGAGAATAAATAGGATTCTGAACCATGGAATAAATTGAACAGCCCTTAGTGCTGTTCAAATAGAAGCAATGTGCTTTCCCCCATGCTATGTTGGAGAGGGTAAGAACAGGTTTAAAGTGGAAAACTATTCTTAAACCACTCACATATGGAGTGTCTCTTTTTGTGTCAAGATGCTAAATGAAAGAAACTGAATTTCCTATTATTTTCCCCTTCTCCTCCTTAGAATTCATGAATTTGCTAAAGTCATTTAGAGTGCTCCTTTATAGTCTAAAGAGAAGAGTTCTTCAGAATTCTAAATATCATGTGTAAGAAAGAATAAAAGATGTAAAATAGACAAACGTGTCTTTTCCAACCAGTGCCATAAATTCTTTTAAGAAATGTCTGCTTACTGTCCTCAATGTGCCAATCTGGGCGCATCCATTTGTCACCTTGCGACTGTGCAAACTTTTTAAAAAACCTTTATTTTAAAAATTCCTGCCAATACCGAACTACCTAGGCTGTTTATTTGAATTCCTTCCTCAAGATTAATGTCACCCTGAATTGTGGAACATTCACAAAGACAGGCACCCTAAATAATTCCAGTTCTCCTCTGCTGCAGGCTGCTGCTCTTAACTTCCTTTCACCTGCTTGCTGCTGCTTCTTCTAATGTTCTCGCAGTGCACAAGGCTTTTCAGGTTTTTCCCTATCAGCTTACACGAAAGGAAGTTCAACATTAGGAGGTGCATTATCTCAAAGACCATCTGAGGATGCGATGTTGTCTCTTCCCAAGAAATTCTGTATGAGTGCTGCTGATGTGTGATGCAGGAGTAAAAAGCAGGCGCTTTCTGCACGACGAGTGAGGCTCCCTCGCATTCTTTTGGGAGCGCCAAAGCCAGCTTTCCTGAATTCCCCTGTAATCTAGTCTCACAACCAGGAAAGCTGCAGAGTGAGATTGTCCTGCTATTTCCCTGGAAACTATGCAGGGAACTGTCTCTGTCCTTTAGGTGCTATATCACATCAACCCAGATCTTTAAATTAAGCACTCATTCAGAGAGGATTTATCGTTCAGACTGTATTAGACTCGACTTGATCTGTCATTTATTTTCTCAGGCAGAGGCAGTGCTGGTACACTATGCTAAGTCATCTCTCTGGGGCTCAAAAGCAAGGTTGGGAAAAATGTTAAGAACACATAAAGTACTGCATTATCCTCTCGAATATTTCTGTGCTTTCTGAGTTTTCAACATTGAGACAGGGCTATGAAGACAAACTTAAAAGTGTCCTATAATAAACACAATTTGGCTGGGCGCGGTGGCTCACGCCTGTAATCCCAGCACTTTGGAAGGCCGAGGTGGGCGGATCACAAGGTCAGGAAATCGAGACCATCCTGTGAATGGTGAAACCCCATCTCTACTAAAAATACAAAAAATCAGCCGGGTGTGGTGGCGGGCACCGGTAGTCCCAGCTACTCGGGAGGCTGAGGCAGGAGAATGGCGTGAACCTGGGAGGCGGAGCTTGCAGTGAGCCTAGATCGTGCTGCTGCACTCCAGCCTGGAGACAGAGCGAGACTCCATCTCAAAAAAAAAAAAAAAAAGATTGACTCCCTGTTTTAAAAAATTTCACGCAAGGATCCCAGGAACCTCCCCTGCTCCTTTTTATTGGCGCGCTATTCTTGTCCAACCAGCCTGTAGATGGTTACTGGATTTTTAAGGCAAGTTGAGGGCAATTACCACTGTAGAGGCCACTCTGAGTTATCACAGAAGCCAGCAGGTCACTTTGTCACCCCTTTGGTAGGTTGGAGGTATTCCTATGTCCAAGACTGGAAAAATTATATTGAATTGTTCCATCTATGCTAACTTTCTAAGGCTGTGGATTAGAAATTTTGCTATGATAGTTGAGTGAATTCTAATCAGTTCTCTTAATTTTTCAGTCTAACATTCTCCCAACTGATTTATTCTGGCAAAGATTAATTTTATTAATTCTATTTAAATTCTATTAATTTAGTGTCATTCTTGGAATTAGAAAGGCTGTCACCCAGGCTGGAGTGCAGTGGCGTGATCTCTGCTTACTGCAAACTCTGCCTCCCAGGTTCAAGTGACTCTCCTGCCTCAGCTTCCCGAGTAGCTGGGATTACAGGCATGCACCACCACACCCAGCTAATTTTTGTATTTTCAGTAGAGACGGAGTTTCACCATGTTGGCAGGCTGGTCTTGAACTGACCTCAGGTGATCCACCTGCCTCAGCCTCCCAAAGTGCTGGGATTACAGGAGTGAGCCACCGCACTCAGCCCAGGGAGTCAATTCTAAGACTAATGCGAATATGCATTATTGGGTTTGAACTTTGACTTTAATCATCTGCAGGCAGGCAGCAGTTTAAAATTAAGAGCCAATATTCCTCTAAGTGTCCTTGCAATGTATTGAGCCGTTCTGTTAGCAGCAGGCCATCGTGACCACTGCTCCAAGCTCTGAGAAGTGTGGTGACTGTGCTGCTAAAAGGTAAGTTGTCTCTTACATTCCCAAGAGAGACATTTTTAGCAACCTGAAGGTCATCAGTCAGTCTTAGATTTTTGTAAGCGACCTAAAACATCTGACAAATAGCTACATCTGTCGTGGTTTGGGAGGTGGGAAAATAAGCACTCGTGCTCCCCGTTAGCTTCCATGGCTAAATTTTTTCTCCATGTTTCATTTTGTCACAATTATCTCTGTGTTTTTGATCCACTTGATTGCATTTCCTCCTATTGACTTTAGGAGATGCAGGAATTAACGTTTACCTTATATTTCCAAAGTTCTCTGTTTGTCCAATTGGTAACCTAGTTGTATTTTGCTCGGCCTTCACTTACATCTTGCCTTAGACCTTTTCCTTCTTATAGAGCTTGCGTGGCTCTTTGGGTTGAGATTTTATTGCCCAATCTAAATGATGCCTGGCCAATTTCTGGAAAGGATGGCCTATTGTAAACTAGTCTAAAAAGAAACTAAAATAACAAGATAATCTCAGGAGGAGCTTAATTTTCTATACCAATCTCTAGCACAGGAAGGACAAATCAGCTTTTTCAACTTTTGTTTTAGACTCAAGTCCTCCATAACTAATCATATACATTCAAACTCTTTGCCTATGCTTTTTTTTTTTTTTTTTTTTTTTGGTCAGAATTGCATACAAATTTGTAGCAAATACAGAAGTCTTCCATTATCCATGGTCTCACCTTCTGCACTTTTGGCCAACTGTATTATGAGATCCCAACTAGAATATTATGGGACTTAATGATACTATGTTATTTTGGAGCAGAAAGAGAGAGAGAGAAAGAGACCACATTCACACAACTTTATTATAGTATATTCCTATAATTGTTGTATTTTATTATTGTTGGTGTTAATCTCTTACTGTGCCTAATTTAAAGTAAACTTTAACATAGGTACCTATGCATAAGAGAAAACATAGTATCTGTAGGGTTTGGTACTATCTGTGCTTTTAAGCATCACTGGGGTTTGGAATATATCCTCCAAGAATAACGGGGGACCACTGTAGTTTTGTTTTGAATTTCAATACTCAAGTACTTCCCTGCTGTTGAAAATGATGGAATGATGCCAGAAATAGAAAAGCCACATTTTCTACCATATTCTTTCTTTAGAATATATTGGCATTCCTGATGCTAAAAGCGTGGCATCTGCATGATTTTGTTTAATCATCAAGACCAGACAGAACATTGAGGCTAGCAAAAGAAGGAAACAAGCAACATGGACATGATCTTACACAAAACTGATGACAAGAAATCCCTCAAGTACTACAGAACATGGGTTAGTGTCACCAAAACACCAGACAGCAGCAGATCCAGGGTGGGGCTAGGAGAGATGAAGAATTGGTAGAAAAGAGAAAGGGGAGTACTGCTACTTCTCCAAGAAGAGTACTCAGAAATCAGTAACAAGCATTCACTCCCAAAAGGAGAAGAGCCTTTCCAGAACAGGAATGAAGGCAATCAGATCTGCACCTTACCAGTGGAATTCAAAGACCCAGTCACAGGCTCCAAGCTGAGTCCAATGCAAAGAGACCATAGGGAACCAGTAATGTAAACCATGCTAATGCAGAGTTACCCTGCATATATCTGAGAAACACTCCAAAATACTACCTTCTGGAAAGACAGAGACTCATCCTCTCCCCTCCTCCCCCTATAAAAAAAGAGTAAGAAATCTGCTGTGAATTCAATCTGAAATACAACACTGAGGAAGCCAGCAAGACAAAAGCTTCCAAACCAGAGAAGGAGGTGTCTAAGATAGATCTCAGAAAGTACAGAATGACAAACACATTCAAAGGTAACAATACTGCTTTGAAAGGAAAGACCTTTAGAACTCTAGACAACACAGAGTTAAAACAGGAAGTTTTTGTGAACCAGGCTGAGCTCTAAGAGACAGAGAAGTGTCCCTATAAAAAGGTCATATTTTTTAATACTTCACAGTGACAACAGAGAAGAGAGCCCTACACAAGAATCTTCCTCTAATAATCCAAGAAAATCATCTCATTTATATATGAGATCGTTCATATGTGGAAAATAAAAGCAGTTTACAATAAAAGCCCATACTGAGATCCAACAAGGATAAAGATAAGAATGAATCAAATATAGTTCCAACACATAAAAATATACTACAAAAGTGGCTATAAAGAAGATGAAAACTACAACATAAGATTTCAAAATGAGCTAAAACAATCTTAAAACTAATCAAAGCTTGAAAGAACCATACAAATCAGAATTAGAACTGCTCAGAAATAAGATGGCTAGAACGATATGAACCATCATTTTATGGAAAGACAACTGAGAAAACTCAGGGATGAACTAGAAAAGAAAGAAACAGTATTTCAGAAATGAAGGGTCTATTAGAAGAAATAAAAAGGCAATGAGAGACCACGGAAGGCACAGTAAGAGAAATTGAGGCTGGAAGGGAAAATGAAGCTAATAAAACAGACACAAAGAAAAAAGAACAGAAAGAATTTGTCAAATGATTTGGAGCAATAAGTGAAGGAGATTCAACATAAAATTTCCAAAAGAAGAAAGCCCTCTGAGAACAAAAAACAACTAATATATAAAACTATAATTCAAAGAAACCTTTTCAAAATAAAAGATTTGAATCTATATAGTAAAAGGACCGTCTGGGAAATCCAACTTAGAACCATCAACACTGAAATACTTTCTAATAAAATGGTTGTATTGTTAAAACAAGAAAAAAAATTGTGCATCCAAGCAAAGAATGAATCAGACTTTGAAGTATAAACATTTTGCACCAGAAGACAATGAAGCAGTATTGTAAAGATGCTCAAGAAAGGAAAATATAAGCCAAAAATTTTATATCCAACCAAACTATCCCTCAAGTATGAAGGTGGGTGCTGTGATTTCAATTTGTCCCCTGGAGTTCATGTTTTGGAAACGTAATCATCAATGCAAAAATGTTGAACAGTAGAATATTTGAGAGGTGATTAGGTCATGAGGGCAAAGCCCTCATGAATGCATTGATGCTATTACCACAGGAGTGGGTCATTGTGGGAGTGACCTTCTAATAAAAGAGTGAGTTTGGCTCCCTTCCCTCTTTCTCTCACCCCCACAGGATGATGCAGCAAGAAGGGCCTCACTAGATGCAGCCCCTCAGTCTTGGACTTCCCAGTCTCCAGAACCATGAGCCAAATAAATTTGTTTGTTAAAAATTATAGTCTGTGATATTCTGTTATGGCCACACAAAACAGACTAAGGCACAAGGCCATCAAAAAGCCATTATAAATATTCAAGGACTGGGATTATTTTTACCAAAAGCCTTTCTGAGCAATCTGCTGGAGAAGAAGCATTAGAAAATCAAGAACTCCTTGAAGAAGCTCATTGCAGGGTCTAGTAGAAACTGGCCACAGGATGGAGGAATATATAAATTATATATAATCTGGCAATGTAGAAATAATACAAGTGGGGAAAGTGAGTGCAAAGCAGAATACATTTGCTGATTGTTGCATAGGCATTAACTAGGAGTAAAACAGTATCATCTATGTTTAGACACGGGGGAGGATGGAAGAAAAGCAGTAATAGTTATAGCCAACTTTAGCATTGCTCAGAGAAAGATAGAGTTAGGCATTAATTTAAAAAGAGAAGTTTCAACTATTATAAGTAATATTAGTGTAAAGGCAACAAGTGAAACAAAAACACAAACAATATTAAATACTAAAGATTGGAAAGAGAAAACAGGCCATGTGGGGAAAGACCTTCTAGATAACAGTAAATTATGTAACAAATCACTATGTCAGAGCTGAGATCAAACATATAAATCCACTGAAAGAAAGATTCAGACTGACTAAAAAGGCAAATGTCTCTGCTATATATGAGACACACCTAAGTCAAAATGATACAGAAAGATTAAAAACTAAAGAATATGCATAAACATGCCAGGCAAATTTAAGTAATAAGAAAGCAGGGTTTGAGATCTTGATAGGAAGCAAGGTAGAATACAGGGAGAAAAAAAGTTAAAAAGTTAAAAGAGGCTGAGAAAGACATTATAATATCAAAGACTGCAATCCGTGGAAAACAACTTACATAAGGCAGAAACTGCTGAAAATCTAAGGAGAAACAGAAAGACGCATACCAATAATAGAAACTTAACACACCTCTCTTGATCCAAGAATCAATAAGTGGACCAAAATGAATAAGGATGTATAGAACCTAAACCATGTCATCAATAATGTAGATCTAATATACCTATCTAACTCTAAAGCTTTTTCGGAATTTACTTTCAAGTACGCAAATTTAAAAGTATGTTAATGTTATAAACAAATAAGATTTTTGAACATGTATAAAAAGATATCTAAACCTAAAATTAAAGAAACAAATATCCTACAATCTTAAACTTGAATTTGAAATTTCAATGTCAGCTACTTTCTGAAAATAGCCACATTCTAGCTTTATCCACTGAAAAAGTCTAGAAATAACTTCAATCCAATCAGTGAGCACACCTAGCTCTCAATTGTGGTCTCTAAATAGCATTGTTCACTAAATAGAACTAAGGATTCATGAAGAAATAGCTGATTCTAGTTGTGGGGCCAGAAAGGTAGACGGTGGGCTGAGACAGTCTGTTACTCTAGAAAGCAGAAAGGGAAGAAAGCTTTCAAAGGCTGGTGGAGGTCATGTCAAAAGGACATGGTAGTCAGCTAGAAGGGGATCCCACTTGCCATAGATGAGACAATATGAACATCAAAAAAGTGACCCCGTTAATTAAAACAAATTGAATATACAAAATATTGTAAATTTAAAATGATATTTTTCAAAAGGGGGTTAGGAGAGAAAGAGAAATAAAATAAAAGTCACTGGGCACCAATGGCAGTTGCTTCAGCACCAAATCATGACTCTAGAAATTGACATTTAAAAGGAAAACAAGCATTTGTCTTGCTTTTCTGATATAAGGTGCATTTCAGGATGTCCAAAGAGCCCTATAGTTGAGGGATTTTATACAGATGCTCAGATAATAAATTCAAAAGGAAAGAATGTTCTAAATCAACATTGTGCAATTCCTGATGCAATAACTGATTAAAGAAATGGTCCTCATTAGATAATAAAACCTTAGATGAAGTATTGATAAGCTTCACAATAAAATTATCAAGCTACCATCAACTAAACCCACTGATCAATTTTAGCATCACTGAATCATACACATTCTGGTATGATATGATGCAACTTGAAAGCATTTTAGACAAGCCAGGAAGTCAAGAACCATGCCTAAAATATCCTTTTTATAAAACCAAAAGAACATCTAACTAAATTTAATCAAGTCTTTAACTTCGGTCTACAGGAAATTCAGAAGTTGAGGGAAACTTGAATAGCACCTCAAGCCAAATCTAGAATGTAGCAATCTAATTTAGTCAATAAGTCCATGGCAGAGAGAAACGAGGAGATAGGAAGAACTGTTCTAGATTACAATATACAAAGCTGAAGTACAATAAAATGAAACCTGTTTAAATCATCAATATTATATATTCTATGATTTCATATAACTGTACATTCTACTAGTTCAGTTAATCATAGAATAAGTGAAAAGAGATATTTTAGACAACCAGAGGAATGTAAATACGCAGCAGATTCTGGATGATATTAAGTATTAAGTAATTATTATAAATTTGTGGATATGTAAGAAAATTGTTTTTTCTCTCTCTTTCTCTGTCTACTACTTCCACTCTTTCTCTCTCCCTCTGTCTCTTTTTCATTTTGAAAAGCTTACTAAAGTATTAGGGGTGAAAGGACCTGCTGCATGGTATTGACTTCAAAACCCTCCAGTAAAACAGAGAGAGACTGGGAAATGTATAGATGAAGTAGTATGTAAAATGCTGATGGTGTTCAAAGTTCAACAACTGACTCATAAAAATTTTCATAATAAATGTATTTTTAAATGCAATGCCTTTGAAGGTATGTGGGAACATAATAACTATAAGAAAGACAAAGCATACATGTTTTTGGCGATATTGTAGGTAGTTAGGTATCAGTATTTTTATTGTACTTATGCCCTAAAGCTAAAATAATTATATTGAAACACATCACCATATCCTGTCATGTTGAAATGGCATACTGCCACAATAACATAATATTTCATTCAAAGTTTATATTTAGGATATTTATTTGTTCTATCTTAGGACTGGTGTGAAAAAACATGAGACAAGATGCTGTATAATATATGAGCAGATGGCACCTTTCTGTCTACCTCTCTTCCTCTTTCTTTGTCTCTCTCCCCCATTTCTCAAGGTTGGAGCACTGGTTATTAGTTACTTAGAGTACTTTTGTCTTTCTCAACAATAAATACAATAACTTTAGAAATTATACTACAATTAGTAAAATTTATGGAATAATTCATGTTTTCAAAATGCTTACTGTAATTAGTTTAATTCTCAAAACGTATATGAAACATATGAGCCAATTATTCATCATTTAACTAGATAGCAGCCGAGGCCACACTGGTGTCACGAGATCCTTGGGGTGTTGCTTTGCCAGCCAGAAGCCTCTGTGGCCAGTGGTATCTTTGCCAGAGTTTTTACTCGGATCCACTGGGCTCATTCCACCCACTCAGACTGGCAGGCTGCACTCGGTTCATGCTACCAGCCTGAGTCCCATGCCTGCCAAGGGCAAGCCAGGTGCAGAGTGGTAAGGGGTATGTGAGTGAGCACAAGGTCTGGTCACTGTGTAAAGCCAGGCATGCCAGCTGTAGCAGGGCAGGCAGCTGCAGGCACCAACACAGACTCTGGCTCCCTGCGAGGCTGCAGCTGCACCAGGCATACTGCAACCAGCTTCTACTGTGGTCACCAGGGAACACAGTGATGCTCGGAAACCTGGAGACACCAGGAACCACAGAGCCCCAAAGAGGGTGTCACAGCCCTGGCTTGGGGAGCTCCTATGTCTGGGTTCCCCAAAGGACTGCAGCTCTTCCCTCTCTTCTCTCTTTCTGGTTGCCCCCAACGTGGCAAGCAGGGAATGGGTGTGTGTTTCAACCATTTGTGTTACAGCTCTTTTAGTCCCACCATTTGGCAGGTCCTGAGTTTTTGTCCTGCATCCAGGAAGAATGAGGTGTGTGGACAACTGCAGGGTGAGCAAGGCGAAGAGCTGCTTTATTGAGCAACTGTACAGCTCTCAGGACACCCAAAGTGAGTAGCTCCCATCCGCAGGCAGGTCATCCCACTGAGTTTGCAGCTCTTAGTTGAGAGGATACCCAGAGTGGGTAGTTTCTATCTGCAGGCAGGTCATCCGGTCAAGTCGAGGAGACCAGAATTGGGTAGCTCCTTCCCACAGCTGGTAGTCCCCACATCTCTCTGAGTCTGGCTGAGTCCTGGGGTTTTTATGGACATCAGAGGAAGTGCATGCTGATTGGTCCATGGGAGACCATGGGCGGGCCCAGAAATGGCACTAAATGGCACCATAAGTTCTCATTCTGGTCCGCTAAACTGACAGCCTGGCCACCAGACTTCAATGGGTCCCTGGTTTGAAGGTGGGGCTTCACCAGGGACCTGTCCCTACTACCCAGAAGCCTGTCTCCTGCAGTCATCCACAGTGCCCAGACTGTTTGTTCTGAGGGAAACCTGCAGGCACATGCTGAGCCACCCTCAGCCCCTCGCCTCAGGCCCCCTTCCATGCTCATCAGCGAGGGGGCTAAGGGAGGAGGGGTCTGGCATGTCAGTGCCATCCCGAGCACACACACACCCAGCCAGGTCACAGCCACCCAGGCTCAGTCTCAACTTTGCTTCGAAATCTGAGCGGGCAACAGGATAGGGGAGAAGCCAGACAGCAGGAGCAGGCACTTCTGAGCCTGCAGGGTTGGGGTCGGGGTGGCTTCCCAGGCCCCTAAGAGTGCAGGGATGCAAGGGTCCACAGCTACCACTGGGTGACTGCAGCTGCGCCAGAGAAGTCGGGGCTCCGCCCAGTTAATCCGGAAGGGTGCAGAGCTCCAACCTGTTCCTGGCTCCCACCAGATCCCTGGAGTGCCCACCCCCTGCCACACCTCCCCACGGTAGCCAGCACCTTGGCAACCACTGCTCCAGGAGGACCACCACTGCCATCACTGGTATTTTAAAAGGAGAGAGAAAATTAAAAAGAATTGCTATTGAATCAGGTTGAGGAGATCGTAAACACCACAACCAAAATTACTGTGTAGCAATCTAAGTTAGTCATTAAAAGATCAAAATAATTAGTCATTGTCTGGTATAAAAAATTCTATTTAGAGGAAGTTAAGTAGCTAAAGCTCATAAAATAGATATTTAAATTATGAAATTATTTAAAACTCTAAGACATAGACGTCACATACCTGCAAGATTTAAGCATGTGTCTAAGGCAGGGCTTCTGAAATTCACGTAAGCATGTCCCTGCAGGGGTACTCAGCTGCATGCCCAGAAGTACAGTACGTGGACCACAGGAAACCACAGCATCTCTTTCCAGAACATCAACTGTACTTAAAGTTTAGTAGGCAAAAAACATCATATGAAAATAACATCGACACAAAATAGATCAGTTACAGAATGGAATGCACACTTTATAACATTTTTAAAATAGAAAAAATACTTCAGGAAAATGTTATACTTCAATCTAAGATTGCTGACTCCCCAGACACCTGTCCACCTTTTCTGATTTCAGGCTGGTTCACACAGAAAGGTTTGAAAGACAGCAGCCTAAAGAAAAGGCTGGGTAAATGAAACTGACTCTCCTCTTAGAAGACCTAGAAACACTCTTTTACAGCCTTCACAATGATAAGGTCCCCAGGATTGATTGTCACCAACTAAAATGCACAAGAGGCTGAGATCAACACCAAAATATCCACTATTAATAGACAATGAAAACTAATACAAGTGTCACAATGCTCAGAAATCCAGGTGTGAGTAAAATCAGTGCACTTGGTCTCAGAAAGCTATGTAGACATCAAATGTTCATTGGAAACCTCTTTATTGATTTTGCATGAGAAATGACTGTCAAACAGAACAGAAAAACATGAAATCCATATCATCAGCACATTCTCTCCATGTAAGCAGATTACACAGGAGTCAAAAAGTTGTCTGATGAACATGGAATCAGAGCAAAGACGAAGAGGCTGTTTCATATTGTCAGGGAGGCCAGTGGGTTTGTTTGCCAGAAAGAACACTCTGGGTCTACTGGCGAAAGCATCCTACCTTCAGCTCCATGCTATCTATGGACAGCCCTTCCACTGAGGCTCGGAATATTTGAGTCAGTGGTTATCCTGAGTAGCATTTGAGAGGCACTGCCAAAATTTACTTCTTGGTCACCTTCTTCTGTCCTTCCATAACTGAACAACTCCTCACTGACACATTCTGTCTCTTGTCTAAGCCAGGATACTGAGTGGGTCATTGTGGAGTTTCGCTGTCTCCTTCACGTGGTTGTTGGTTGTTGTGAAACCTCAGTTTTTGTCTTCTCGGTTTAAAAGAATGTAAACGAGAGACACAAAACAAAGAAGATGCAGCATAGAGCAATTTGTTGTAAAGGAAAAAGAATATTTGGAAAGTTCGGTGCAGAATACACTGCACACTCTGTGAGAGAGAGGAATCAGGGCGGGCTGCTGGTAAGGATGCGACAGCAAAGACTGGCACTAGGGAGACTCCCTCTATGGAAGTCTTACATGATGATTCATAAGTGGGTGGGAAGAGGTGTTACTAGGAAGCATGTTCTGGATGGTCCTCTGGGTGCACATGTGCAGTAGCTGTACATGCTTGTTCATACGTCACATGTCTCATTAGCATCTTAAATCTCCACCTGTGTGTTTGGCTTTTTTGTTTTGTTTTGTGGCGCATGCTCACTCTGTTGCCAGGCTGGAGTGCAATGGCGTGATCACAGCTCACTGCAGCCTCTGCCTCCCAGGTCCAAGTGATTGTCCTGCCTCAGCCTCCCGAGTAAGAGCAAATTCTCAATCCCCTTATATTAGTAGGCTACCCAATTTCAGAGCATAAAATGAGCACATAAAATTCCATATTGAAATAACTTCTAAGTTAACATTTGAGATATTTAGCACAATGCTAAATATTCATTGCCTTTCCTCATTCTTTAATTCTACGAACATATATTGAGCTCATTCTGCCACAAATAAGGCTCAACATGCAATGTTGTGGCAAATACAACAATAAATAGAAAATGATCACTGTTCTCAGCGCCTCACAGATTAGCACACGTCCTCAGTTCCATTGAATTCCCAGGCATCTCTGTTTAAATTTCAGCTCCAACATTTACTGGATGAGTATGTTAGAATCAGGCAAGTCACTTTAATCTCTCTCAGTTTCCTCAGCAGTAAAATGAGGATAGCAGTCCCTGTATTATAGAGTTTGTTGAGGATTAATTGTAAATAATTCCTGCAAAGCTCTTACCTCAATGTCTGCTACGTGACGAGTAATCAACATAAGTCACCTGTTAGTTGTGGCAGTGGTTGTGGTACTAATAGTGGGTGGTGGCAGTACAAATATTTGCACATCCAAATTAATGGTTAACAGTAACTGGAGTGTTGGGGTTTTTTAATGGTCCCTGGCCATATCAAATAAGAAAACTGAATATGGAAAAATAGATTGTTTTCAATATTGTCAGGCTTCATTGTGACATTCTGAGTAAAGAGTTCAAGCTCGTATCTAGAGTATACCTTAATTAAACTGAGAAGAGCAATGCAAGAGCCTCCTACTTTTCAAATACTATTTCCTCTTCCTGGTCCTCTCTCTCCAGGTGAACTATAAAATTTCTTATGGAATTTAAAAGCAGATTGGTTTTGTATCTTCCAGCTCATTTAAATATTCTCCTGGCTTTAGGAGACCTTCGAATTGCCCTGCTTGGTTCTTAAACGCTGGTTGACACCTACCACTGGAAAGCTTAGCTGTTAACTACTTGAACTATACTTTGAAAAACCAATCTTGGTTAGTTTCTGAAGAAGGCAGCATGGATTGAAAGGGACAATCTCAAATGAAGCAGGAATAGAGGGGTAAAATGAAAGCAAGAATGCTTCCCACTTTCTAATATCCTCCGGGTAATTGAAAGTAATCCTCGTCCTTTTGGGAATTTCCAGTTGTTATCTCTCCTAAGACAATTATACACCATCATGGAAAAACAGATAATGCTATATGTCTTTGTAACTTTTCTCCTTATGTATAAAATGAGGGTGAAACACCTCATCAGTGTGAGATAGAGTCAGCTCTAAATACACACTGAAAAATTGTATTTACTCAGAGGCCATACTGAGTACATCTCCACTTCTTTCACCTCAGAAAAGGAATTAGGTCCTGTCTTATGTGATCTGCTAGTCCCCATCAGACCCTACAACTTGGTTTCTTCTCTTGCATAGATTTACAGAAAGCAAAAGCAACTATCCCAATCACTACCAAGTAGGCACTGTATGATATTTTTGTATTATATATAGACGTAACTTTAAATTTGCCATTTTGATCAGTGGCATACGAGTACAGTGACATTAACATGCATTCACATTGTTGTACAACCAGCACCACTATCCATCTCCAGAATTTTTTTTTTATCATCACAGCCTGAAACTCGAGAGCCATCTTTATTAGTCACCTCTGGCTGCTATAACACAGTGCCACATAATGGGTGGCTTGTAAACAACATACCTTTATTTTCTCACTGCTCCTGGAGGCTGGAATTCTGAGGTCAGGACGCCAGCATGGTCAGGTCAGGTTCTGGTGAGGGCTCTCTTCCCGGCTTGGAGACAGCCACCTCCTCTCTGTGTGTTCATATGGATGCGCATATGCTGGGCTTGGTGGGTGAGGGGAAAAGACTTCTCTTCTTTCCTCTTGTTGTTAAGCCAGTTTTATCAGATTACGGCCCCATCCTTATGACCTCATTTAGCTTAATCACCTCCTAAAAGCCCTATCTTCAAATACAATTACATTGACGTCTAGGGCTTCAACATATAAATTGGCAGGGGGAAGAGAGGGGCACAACTCAGTCCATTACACCATTAAACAACAACTTCCTATTCACCCTTCCCCCAGTTCCTAGTAAGCTCCATTCTACTTCTGTTTCTATCGATTTGACTGTTTCGGGTACCTCATATAAGTAGAATCATACAATATATTTCCTTTAGAGACTGGCTTATTTCGCTTGGCATAATGTCTTCATACAATATCCATGTCGTTGTATGTATCAGAACTTGGTTTCTTTTTAAGGCTGAATAATATTCCATTGAATTTACATACCACATTTTCTTTATGCATCCATCTGTCAATGGACACTTGGGTTGTTTCCACCTTTGGGCTATGGTTAATAATGCTGCTGTGTACATAGGCATGTGTACATAGATACATGTGTACAAATATGTGTTCAAGCCCTTGCTATAAATTCTTTTGGGTATACACCTAGTAGTGGAATTGCTGCATCATATGGTAATTCTGGGTTTAACTTTTTGAGGAAACGTTAAACTTTTCTTCCATAGCAGCTACACCAGTTGGCATTCCTACCAACAGTGCACAAGAGTTCCAGTTTCTCCACATACTTACCAACACTTGTAGTTTTCCATTGTTGTTGAGTTTTTTTAATAGCCATCCCAATGAATGTGAAGTGGTATGTTACTGTGGTGTTAATTTGCATTTCCGTAATAACTAGTGATGTTAAATACCTTTCCATGTGTTTATTGAACATTTGTATTTATTATTTGGAAAGAGGTCTATTCAAGTCTTTTGCCTCTTTCTATTGGTCTATACGTCTGTCTTTATGCAAGTACCATACTGCTTTAATTACTGTAGCATTATAGTAAGTTTAGAAATCAGGAAGTGTGAGTCTTTCAACTTTGTTCTTCTTTTTCAAGATTGTTTTGGTTATTTAGGATCCCTCGAGATTCCACAGGAATTTAAGGATAAATTTTTATATTTCTTTAAAAAATCATTGAGATATTGATAGGACTTGCATTAAATCTATAGAATGCTTTGAGTAGTATGAACATCTTAACAATATTAAGTGTTTTGATCCAAGAACACAGGACATCTTTCCATTTACTTATGCCTTCTTCAATTTCTTTATGCATGAATATTTTAGCCAAATGTTTCCACAAACTCACTGCCCTTCTGCCCAGGCAGGTCCCAAATGCAGCTCAGCAGGCTTCCCAGGTTCCTCAGAGCCCTCCCTCTGCTCTGTCCATGACACAATCACCATGGGACATCTCACACCAGAATAAAGCCAAGGAGCTAAACTAGAGGGTGGAACTGTGCCCTTAACATGATACTTGGCTTTCTTGTCACTGGCCAAGCTTCTTTGTTTATTTGTGTGAGTCAGCTTCGTATTTCCTCTAGAATTGATACTGCTATCAAAATGGGCCCTGACATGTTAGCCAGCAGCCAGTCTATACACAAGACAATGGTCCTCACGACTGAAAGTCAGAAGAGGCGCTGAAGTCTACAATTAGAAAGTGTGGGGCTTTCACAAGCTCTTGAGGCCCCAAGACAAGGGGTTGGAATCCCAGGTTGACTACTGACTTACTATAAATTACCTATGTATTGTCTAGCAGGTTGAATGGGAGCCCACAAAAAGATATGTCACATCCTAATTTCAAGAACATGTGAATGTGACTTTTTTTGGAAAAACAAAGAAAAGATGTTTTCAGATGGAATGAAAAGATAATACAAAAAAAAATTTTTTCAAAAAAAAGTTATCTGAGATGAGATCATCCTGGATTTTCTAAATGAGGTCTAAATCCAATGACAAGAATCTTTGTAAGTAGCCAGGCACAGAGGGTCAACTATCACATGTTCTCACTCATAAGTAGGTGCTAAAAAGTGTATACACATGGATATAGAGAGTGTGATAATAGACAATGGAGACTCAGAAGGGTGAATGGGTGGGAGGGAGGTGGATGATGAAAAATTAGTTAATGGGTATAATGTACTTTATCTGGGTAATGAATTCCCTAAAAGCCCTGACTAGACCACTACACAATCTATGCATGTAACAAATTGCACATGCACTCCATAAATTTATACATTTTTTTTAAAAAAAAGAGTCCTTGCAAGAGACATTCAGGGAAGGCAGAGATTGCATAAGCAGCCACAAGCCAAGGAATGCTGGCAGCCACCAGAGGCAAAGAACGTAATCTCCCCTAGACCTTCTGGAGGAAGCACAGCCCTGCCAACACCTTGATTTCAGACTTCTGGCCTCCAAAACTGTGAGATAATAAATTTCCAGTCACCAAGTTTGTGATCTTTTGTTACAGCAGTCACAGGAAACTAAGACACCTTGTTTCCTCATTCAAAATATGAATAACGGACAGGTGTGGTGGCTTAAACCTGTAATCCCAGCATTTTGGGAGGCCAAGGCAGGCAGATCATTTGAGGTCAGGAGTTTGAGACCAGCCTGGCCAACATGGTGAAACCTCGTCTCTACAAAAAAATACAAAAATTAGCTGGGTGTGGTGGCACACACCTGTAATCCCAGCTACTCTGGAGGCTGAGGCAGGCGAGTCAGTTGAACCTAGAAGGCAGAGGTTGCAGTGATCCAAGACTAGGCCATTGCACTCCAGCCTGGACAACAAGTACAAAACTCTGTCTCAAAAAATAAATATATATGAATAATAATAGTACCTACTTCTAGAGTTGTTGTGATGGTTAAATAAAATAATAATGGAAAGCAATTAGCATAGGGCCTACCATGCAAACTCTCAATAAAACCGATTAGCATTACAAATGGAGGAGGGAGTCAACACGTTGCGTAAGCTTATAAGAGCCAGAGGTCCAGGAAAATAATTATTTTTGCCTGAGACATCTCCCAGTTGATTATTTTTAAGGTTGAAAACTACAGTCATTTTCTTGCTTACTGAAGTCCATAGGGTATAGGCAAAATATCTCATTCTGCATTCCAAAGTATAAATATCAAGCTCCCATGTGTTTGTGCAATGGAGGTAGGAAGAAAGCTATATATGTAACAAACATATGAAAATGTTCTTAGGCCACCGGATATAGAAAGCAAAAATACTTTGTGTGCCAACTGTTGTGTCTGTATATGCGTATGTATCCATCCATTCTCAGACTGCTAATAAAGACGTACTAGACTGGGCAATTTATAAGGAAAGAGCTTTAACTGACTTACAGTTCCATATGACTGGAGAGGCCTCAGAAAACTTACAATCATAGCTGAAAGCAGCTCTTCACAGGGCAGCAGAAGAGAGAATAAGTGCTGAGCAAAGAAGGACGCCCCTATAAAACCCTCAGATCTCGGGAGAACTCACTCACTATCACCAGAACAGCCTGGGGGAAACCACCCCGTGATTCCATTATCTCCACCTGGTCCTGCCCTTGACATGTGGGAGTATTACAGTCAATTCAAGGTGATACTTAGGGGGGCACACAGAGTCAAACCATATCAGTGTACATTTCTTCTGGGGAGTTCATAACTTTCATCAGATTCCCAAAAAGAGTCTGTGTGGAAACAGTAGACACTGGACACTCCAAAAGGAGGGAGGGGGTGAGGGAGGCAAAGCCTGGGAAACTTCCCACTGGAAACTGTGTTCACTGTCTGGGTGACAGGATCAATAGAAGCCCAAACCTCAGTCTCATGCAGTATCCCCTCATAGGAAACCTGCACATGCACCCACTGAATCTCAAATTAAAATTGAAATTAATAAAAATAATAAAATGGATTAATAAAATTCTTTCAAAAACACTGCCATGGAAGATTAAAGGAAATTATAATTGCTCTAGGAAATTAACATTTCTAATTACTATAATCATGATCATTCTTGATGCAACAGTGGATACTAATGGGAATTTAGGCTCGTAGAAGATTATGCTGTGTTAACCCTAACAAAAAAGAGTCTGTACCCCCCAAAAATGTTAATCACTTACATAAAATAATACTGATGGCCTTGAATGAAATGCTTAAGGCCAGGCTCTAAAAAATAAACCAGGCAAGTATTACATTCAGCCAGGGGGCCACCTGTGGCTCAAAACGTCATTGCTGGAGCTTTGCCCATGACCCAACTCCAGCAGCATGAGATGAGTCTGGGTTTGAGTAAGAGATTTGAGAGAGAAATGAACAGCAAGTGGCTTTGACAATATAGCAATCTCCCAGTTGTGTAGTAACAGAAAGTGCATTTAAACATGACCCGCAAAATGTTCTAGCAATAAATTCCTTTTAAATTGTTTGGTGAAGCCTCTTTGTGGAACTCTAAGATTAATTGCAGTAATAATAATAAATTGCTATCATCGTGACCCCTCGCATTCATAATCAGACAAACTAGATAGAAAATATTTAACATTTTTTCTTTATTTAAAAGGCAATTATTGAGTAAGTTCTATGTCTCTGTAACCTCCCGACAGGTTCATCTTGCCTGTTGCCTGAACAGAGCTGATTTATCAAGACAGGGAATTGCAATAAAGAGTTTAAAACATGTAGAGCCAGCTAAAAGGGGATGCTGAAGTTTTCTTACTACGCCAACCAGCCTCCCTGAAAATTCAAAGACTAGGGTTTTTTTTTAAAGATAGCTTGGTAGTCAGAGAGCTAGGAAATGAGGAATGCTGAATGGTAGAGTGGGGATGAAATCATAGGAAGTCAATGCTGTCCTCTGGTGCTGAGTCAGTTCCTGGGTGGGAATCACAAGACCAGATAAGCCAGTTGACTGGTCTAGGTGGCACCAGCTGATCTATCAGAATGCAGGATGTGAAAAATACCTCGAACATCAATCCTAGGTTTTACAATAGTGGTGATCTATAAGAGCAATTGGGAGTTTGAATTCTTGTGGCCTCTGGCTGCATGACTCCTAAGCCATCATTTCTAATCTTGTGGCTAATGTGTTGGTTTTATAAAGAGAGTCTGGTCCCTAAGCAAGAGGAGAGGGGAGGTTGTTTGGAGAATGGGCTTTTGTCATTCTTCTTTTCAAAGTTAAATTATAAACTCAATTACTTCCAAAGTTGGTTCAGGCTACCCCCAGCAAGGGACAAAGGCGGCTTGGCGGTTACAAGCAAGATCCGCTGATTAGGTCAGATTTCTTCACTGTCATACTTTTCCTATGTCAAATTTTTCTCACTGTCATAATCTTTGCAAAGGCAGTTTTAATCTCCCCTCTTGGGTTTCATCACACATTATTCTTAAAGGTAAGAGGAGTGAAACCACTTTGCAGCTGTCTGCATGTATTCACAGGTGCCTGGTTGGGGTTTCAAGACTTGCATGACAATGATGTTAGTACTCTCATCCACAGTTTTAGCCCAGCACTTCAATGAACAGCAGACTAGAAGATAATGAGTCTTAATGTCAGGAGTGTAAGTCCGATCTTCAGTCTTCTTTGTAGAATTGATTTGAAACCCTAGGGGATTCAGGCAAATAGCTCTGAGAACCAGTCAGACATAGGGTCACTAGTAGAGAGAGATTTAGGTCAGGTTTTAGAAAGACAAATTGGGACACACAGAAAAGAGAAAATTTAAATACATCATCCCATATATTTTTAGTCAGCTTTTTAGATCTGAGAATAGATGAGTTGAGTTAAACAGTAGTGTCCCATTCTAGGAGGTGGCATTGCAGATGGGCTATGCTCCTATATGTGATGAAGACAAACAGATTTTTAATAAGAGGTATTTCTATGGAAACAGAAGAAAAAGGTTAATGTTAGGCACAATCTGTCCAGATGCCCAATGCAAAACACTTTTAGTTACAGAGGAGGAAGGCTGTATTTGACACATTTTTCTTGACTGTATCCCAAGGAATAAGCTTTAGCTTGTAAGGCCTCAGGGAAAAAAGAAGGTAGTAGTCCAAATGCGAAATATGGAAGAGAAATTTGGAAGCATTAATTTGGGGACTTGCAGCCCAGAAAGAATTTCAGTCAGTCCAAATTGTAGAACCTATTTTTTTAATTAAAAACAATGAACAAGACTAAAATCTAACAACAATTGTACCATAGTTTTTAGAAATATAATTTTTCTCTCTCCAGTCTCCCAATTTTATTAAAGACAAATCATGGTAGGACTGATTTACTTGCAAAATAAGCTTTAAATCATGTATTAGTCCATTCTCACACTACTAATAAAGACACACCCAAGACTGAGTAATTTATAAGGAAAAGAGGTTTAATTGACTCACAGTTCAGCATGGCGGGGAGGCCTCAGGAAACCTACAATTGTGGTGGAAGGGAAAGCAAACACATCCTTCTTCACATGGCAGCAGCAAGGGGAAGTGCTGAGCAAAAGGGGGAAAATCCTCTTATAGAACCATCAGATCACATGAGAACTCACTATCATGAGAAGATCATGAGGGTAACCAGCCCCATGATTCAATTACCTCCCACTGGATCCCTCCCATGACACATGAGGATTATGGGAACTACAATTCCAGATGAAGTTTTGGATGTGGGTACAGCCAAACTGTATCAGTCCAATTATACTTGGCCCAATTATTTGCATAAAGTACAGCAAGAATAATTATTTGTTATATGGTGATATGATTTGGATTTGTGTCCCCACCCAAATCTCATGTTGAATTATAATCCTCAATGTTGGAGAAGAGGTCTGGTGGGAAGTGACTGGATCATGGGGGAAGACTCTCCACTTGCTATTCTCATGATAGTGAATGAGTTCTTATGAGATCTGGTTGTTTAAAAGTGGGTATCACCTCTCTCTTCTCTCTCTCTTTCTCCTTCTCTGGCCATGTAAGATGTGCCTGCTTCCCCTTCACCTTCCACCATATTAAAAGTTTCCTGAGGCCTCTCCAGTCATGCTTCCTGAGCCAATTAAACCTCTTTTCTAATAAGTTACCCAGTTTCAGGTATTTATTTAAAGCAGTGCAAGAATGGACTAATACAGAAATTAATACTGGGAGTGGGGCATTGCTAGAAAGATACCTGAAAATGTGGAAGCAGCTTTGGAACTGGATAATGGGCAGAAGTCGGAACAATTTGGAGGGCTCAGAAGAAGACAGGAAGATATGGGAAAGTTTGAAACTTCTGAGAGACTTGTTAAATTGTTGCAACCAAAATGCAAATAGTAATATGGACAATGAAGTCCAGGCTGAGGTGGTTTCAGATGGAGATGAGGAACTTATTGGGAACTGTACTGAAGGTCACTCTTGCTGTGCTTTAGCAAACAGACTGGCAGCATTGTGCCCCTGCTCTAGGGATCTATGGAACTTTGAACTTGAGAGAGAGGATTTAGGGTATCTGGCAGAAGAAATATCTAAGCAGCAAAGCTTTCAAGGTCTGTCCTGGCTGCTTCTAACAGCATATGGTCATATGCGTGAGCAAATAGATTATCTCAAATTGAAACTTTTTAAAGGGGAAGCAGAGTATAAAAGTTTAGAGAATTTGCAGCCTGACCATGTGGTAGAGAAGAAAGACTCATTTTCATGGGAGGAATATGCCTAAGTAAAGAAGAGCCAAATATTAATAGCCAAAACAATGGAGAAAATGCCTTGAAAACATTTCAGAGACCTTCATGGCAGCCCCTCCCATCACGGGCCTGGAGGCCTAGAGGGAAGTATGGTTTCACGGGCCAGGCCCAGGACCATGCTGCCCTGCACAACCTTGGGATGCTGCTCCCTACATCCTATCTTCTCCAACTCTTGCTATGGCTAAAAGGGCCCCAGATAGGTCTCAGGCCACTGCTCCAGAGGGTGCAAGCCTTAAGCCTTGGCAGCTTCCACATGGTGTTAAGTCTACAGGTGCACAGAAGCCAAGAGTTCAGGCTTGGGAGCCTCCACCTAGATCTCAGAGAATGTATGGAAATGCCTGGATGTCCAGGCAGAAATCTGCTGCAGGGGCACGCCCTCATGGAGAACCTCTGCTAGGACAGTGCAGAGGGGAAATGTGGTGTCAGGACCCTCACACAGAGTCCCCAAAGTGGAGCACTTCCTGGTGGAGCTGTGAGAAGAGGACCACTGTCCTCTAGACATCAAAATGGTAGATCCACTGGCAGCTTGCCCTGTGCACATGGAAAAGCTGCAGGCACTCAATGCCAACCCATGAAATCAACCAAGGGGGTCGTATCTTGCAGAGTGACGGGGTGGAGCTGCCAAAAACTTAGCTGATTTCTCCCTTTGGGGATAGGTGTATTTATGCAATGCCTGTACCCTCACTGTATCTTGGATGTAACTAACTCTTTTTTTATTTTACAAATTATAGGCAAAAGGGACTTGCCTAGTCTCAGATGAGACTTTGGACTATGAACTTTTGAGTTAATGCTGAAATGAATTAACACTTTAGGGGACTGTTGAAAGAGTGATTATATTTTGCAATGTGAGAAGGACATGAGATTTGGGAGAAGCCAGGGGAAGAACGATATGGTTTGAATTTGTATCCCCACCCAAATCTCATGTCAAATTGTAATCCCCAGTGTTGGAGTAGGGGCCTGGTAGGAGGTGATTGAATCGTGTGGGCAGACTTCCCCCTTGCTGTTCTCATGATAATGAGTGAGTTATCATGACATCTGGTTGCTTAAAAGTGTGTAGCACCTCTCCTTTCTCTCTCTCTTCCGCCTTCTTTGTCCATGTGAGACATGTCTGCTTCCCCTTTACTTTCTGCCATGACTGAAAATTTCCTGAGGCCTTCCAGCCATGCTTCCTGTACAGCCTGTGAAACAATGAGCCCATTAAACTTCTTTTCTTATAAATTATCCAGTTTCAGGTATTTCTTTATAGCAGTGCAAGAACGGACTAATCCATATAGACTTTTTTTAAATTGGCTTTACTGGAGGTTTCTCCATAAGGAATCTCAGATTAGACTTTTTAAAGCTTTGAGCCCAACCACGAATTTATCTGCGCCTTCAAATACTTATATGATTGGATGAATTTCTCTCCTCTTGGGCCTGGACTTGTCAAAAATTACTTACCACAGGTCAGGAACTCTGTACAGGGACTGTGTAAATAAGGTATAAGACCAGTTCTCCCAAGGGGCTTCTACTGGCTCTGTAAGTCAACTTTGATTCCTCCAAGCAGTCTGTTTATATCTGAAAGCATGTTATTCCAATTTAAGCCTTGATAAAATAGCCAGTGTCTCCAGTTGTGTCCTGTTATAAAAGAAAGCAGATCCTTTTTGCACATATGCAAATAACTATATTGCCATAAGTTACAAAAACTCACAAGTAGTTCCCAAATTCTGACAAATTAAGTAGAGAAAGAAAATTTCAATTTTTGTTCATGGGAGTATACTTTCTTCAATTGTTAAAAGCTATAAATAACTCAAAAGAAAAGTTTTCTATACTCTGAAAAACAACAAAGAAGATCAGCAGTATGTCAAGCAGTAATTCATAAAAAGGTTATTTGGGTCTTCTGTTAGTTCAGTTCATGCAATTAACTCTTGTTCTTCCTGTTGTTGAGCCAGCAGTTCTCCTTAACACATCGGCCGTCTACAAGAGTCCTGAAAGTTTTTTTTTATTTAAATGACCCAATCTCCCAAGTTATCAAAAACCTGCACTCAAAAGCAGCTGTCAGACTCTTATAGCTGATTATAAACTGCCATTTGTAAAGGATCAAAACAAAATAACAATTATCTGTGGATAACAAAAATCTTACTACAGCCACGATTAAAGACAAAATCAACAAGGAAGTCTGATCATCTCTGTGGCACACAATAATTTAACATATCATTATTAATCATAACATATGCTGAGACATATCAGAATTACAGGAATCTTATAAAGTTTTGAAGCACAAATTTATAACACATTTCTATGAATATAACTCAGAGAAAATTAAAAACCATTTTATATTTGAAAATGCTTCCTGTATGATTTTAACATACCAAATAAGCTGAATATGTCCCTTTTTGGAATTCAGGGGACCTAATACTTAAAAAGTTAATGAGGCCAAAAAAGACTTAATTTAGAATTTGATTTTGGAAAGTTTGTCAAATATCAAAGATTTCAAATACTTGGTATTATAAAATAGAATTCCATGGCACTATAAGTAATTTCTTTAACAAAAATGATAACTAAAAAATTTTAAAAAGACATAAACTTTTACTCATTAATAGAGGGGAGATTCAGCCTTCCAACCAAGAAGATCCAATAAAGACAGCATGGGGACAACGGAATCTATCTCTTCTCTCATTTTGCTTTTTTCTTTAGTTGATTTAAAAGGCAAATTATATTTTATTATCTCAATATTACATGAAAATCTTGTTCAAAAGAGAAAATCCTATTTTACTTTTGTATTCATGTATGATTTATGCTAAATCCAATTTTTTTTTTTTTTTTTTTGAGATAGAGTCTTGCTCTGATACCCAGGCTACAGTGCAGTGGCGTGATCTCGGCTCACTGCAACCTCTGCCTCCCAAGTTCAAGCGATTCTCCTAACTCAGCCTCCTGAGTAGCTGGGACTACAGGGGCATGCCACCACACTCAGCTAATTTTTGTGTTGTTGTTGTTGTTGCTGTTGTTGTTGTTGTTGCTGTTTTAGTAGAGACGGGGTTTTGCCGTGTTGGCCAGGCTGGTCTGGAACTCCTGACCTCAAATGATATTCCCGCCTCGGCCTCCCAAAGTGCTAGGATTACAGACATAAGCCACCGCTGATTAGGTTGTACATGCAATCAGGCTCATTAGACTAGAACTAGACTACTGTTCACTTCCCTCAAAACCTCTTTTGTTTTGCCCTGTTATCATTTTGTTTTGTTCTGTTCTGCTTTATTTTCAGGGAGAAATAATCTCACTGTCTTCCCAAGAAAGGGTAAATCTTGGCTTTTCCAGGCATGGTGACACATGCCTGTAATCTCAGCTACTCTGGAGGCTGAGGTAGGGGAATCGCTAGAACCCAGGAGGCAGAGGTTGCAGCGAACCAAGACCGCGCCAGTGCACTCCAGCCTGGGCCACAGCAGAGAAACTCTGTCTCAGAAAAACAACAACAGCAACAAAAATCTTGACTTTTGATACCTACCCTTCACATCACAGTCCAACCAAACCCCAACCCGTTCATTGTCAGAACTATCCACTCATTGAATCTAGCATGATTCATTGCATCCACAGTAAGAACTTTGAGAGGAGGGAGATTAGATAAAACGCTTAGATGAGAAGCACATATGAGATTTTTCAGAAAGCTGACTGGAGCGTTCACCTATTATCAGATTACTACAATAACTATTGTGTAAGATGGAGTCCTGGGTGGCATTTCTGATGTCACTGGTTTGGAAGGAGTATATTTGCTTTTTTATAG
This sequence comes from Macaca thibetana thibetana, assembly GCF_024542745.1. Classification (NCBI taxonomy): domain Eukaryota; kingdom Metazoa; phylum Chordata; class Mammalia; order Primates; family Cercopithecidae; genus Macaca; species Macaca thibetana. The sequence goes on along the minus strand of NC_065582.1, from coordinate 17,033,727 downwards.
AAAATATCAATCAGTTTTCCCTATAAGTTTTGCATGAATGTGCATTGCTACAGAAAACAGTGATGGACTGCTGGTCAGTGTGACTCGGAACTTTAAGGCTAGACCTTTGAAATTCAACAGTTTAGGTTCCCCATTTGTTTGATTTCAGAGCAGGAGGTAAGAAATAGCTTGAAGATATATTTTTATCACACCTTAGTTGTGAGCTCCACAAAGCAGAAAGACCATTGCTTTTTAATTTAAGGCTCACAGAGAAATATTTCAGGGAAGTAGTTATACCATGAAATATTTTACAAACGTTACATTACAGTTTCATATGCCAAATGAAATTTGACATTTTCACCTTTGTTCCCCTTGAAGAGCCAAGTCATCTCTTTTAATATGTTGAATATGTTTAATGGTGCTGACATTTGCAATAGAAAACCCAGACCCTGAATTATTTTATCTGAAAATAAAGACAATTTGCAGGCCTTCCTTAGAGGACCAGCTGTTACACTCAAGAATGGGCCCAAAAGAATCTACTTCTCTAGAAAACTGGAAAAGTCCCATGGGTCTCAGGGGTTTTGCTGCCATCCTTTCCAGGGCTAAAAGGTCACATCCTCAGAACCAGTCCCATGATTTTGATTGAAGGTCTTCATGGACTAATGGTCCTGAATCTTACACAGAGCTTAACAACAGTATATTAGACCATATTTTCAACCTGCTCACATTTCAACCAGCTGACCTGACTTCAAAGGGAGAATTATTTTATCTAGACACCGTATTGTGTGAATAGTTTTCCAAGTACTAAAAATTTGCTTTATCTTCAAAGCCTGTGGCTACTGCCCTTGGCTTTGAGGATAATGTTGCAAGTGGCTTTTCATGATTGTACTAGAACCGGAGCAAATCTTAGATTTATTGGCAATTCATATATGAATCTAACCATTGGGAGAAGTGTTTATATTCATAAAATAGCACTCCAGGAAAAAAATGACAGGAATATTAAATGTGGGTACATTAGTTAAAAGATCAGCTGCTTACCCCGCACAGTGTGGTTCAGTCTGAAAATACAGCTGCATGCCATTTTCTGACTGATGATGCAGGAAATACGATGACCAGTCACGTCCAACTTGCAGGCCACTTGAGGTTTCTTTCCACAATCTGGGAATGGAAGGGGACCACACTGTCTCCACAGCACATAAGCCAACTTCTGTGGCTTTCCTTCAAAACAGCATTCCCTGCTTTTAAACATCTGGATGCAGGTTCAATTAGTGGAGCACAGGAACTGCTCTTCCTGTAGATTGATTCTCCCATGGAATACTGAAAACTCATGAACTCCTGACTTAAAGTACCTTTCAGGTCTCCTTCTGATGAGTTTCTCTGCAGATAGTCTTGAAGTCTCACTGTGAAGTTTTCTATCACATCTCATTTTCTCTCCTCTTGTGCACCCTTAATTTACTTATCTGAGTTTTGTAAATTGTAGGGAGAAAAAGAAGGGCTCAAGTAAACTTGTTCATCTCCTAAGTTACTTCTTATAACTTTGTTTTAAATGCCTGCTTTCACGTTTCTGACATGCCATGTTCTTTTGTCTCATAACAAATATTTGAATAACTCATTTCAAAACATAAAAAATTGTCACCTGAGTTTTCAAAAACTCTTGGTCAGCCAAGCTGGCTTTTGGTTATTTCCTTACCTGACCACCTCTCTATTCCAACAGGGCACTCATGAGAGGATCTATAACAAAATACTTCTTTCCCTGACTTTATGAAATCACAGCACAAAAACCTAAGAAAAAAAAAATTTAACTGTGGTAGAATGATTTATATTCCTTTGGATACATACCCAGTAATAGGACAAATGCAGGCATATGTTCATTGCAGCACTATTCACAATAGCAAAGACATGGAATCTATCTAAATGCCCATCAGTGACAGATTAAAGAAAATGTTTTATATATATATATATCACATTTTATAAATAAATATATATATACACACACACACACACACCATGGAATACTATACACCCATAAAACAGAATGAGATCATGTCCTTTGCAGGGACATGGATGAAGCTGGAGGCCGTTATCCTTAGCAGACTAATGCAGGAACAGAAAACCAAATATTACATGTTCTCACTCATAAGTGAGAGCTAAATGATGGAACACACGGACACATAGAAGGGAACAACACATACTGGGGGCTATGAGAGGGTGGAAGGTGGGAGGAAGGAGAGGATCAGGAAAAATAACTATTAAATACTAGGCTTAGTATCTGGATGACAAAATAATTTGTACAACAAACCCCTGTGACACAAGTTTACCTATATAACAAACCTACACATGTACCCCGGAATCTAAAATAAAGTTAAAATGTTTTTAACTTAAAAAAAGAATTAGTAGTTTCCGAGAGCTCACATTCTCACGTGATCAGAAAAACACAAATTGTTCCATATTCTCTTTTTACAAAGAGTAAGTCCAAGCTAGCAAAGCTTTCTAATCTTCAAAGATGATAGGAGAGGGCAGGAATATACTTGCACTCAGGCAGAACCAAGTAGATTGATGTAGCCCTGGCTGATGATCACAGGACGAGCTACTTTCCAGTGAACTGTATGGGTCAGGACGAAGTCACCACTCTTCTGCCATTTTCTAACTTTTCCTTTCAGAAATGGATTTTTTTAAGTCCAGGTTTAAAATGTAGTCTCTTGCAAAGGTTAGGAGATGTTTCCTCCTATTGCTACTCCATGATGCTTTTTCTGGTGCCACCGCAGCCTCCCCTAGAGTCAAGCCATTCATGGGTAACCAGGTCTTCTTCAGTCTTGTACTTTGACGACTTCATTGTCGTGCCTCCATCCCTTGGCAGCCCCGAGTGTTAAAATGATTTTCTTTCTAACTCCACTTCAGCGTCTGTATCTGTATCAGACTCCAATCCTGTTTTTGACTAGGATCACTTCTTTTCTAAACCCAAGAACTCATAGCCTTCTTTAATCTCCATGTGTTTCCTGGAGCTCAGTAAAGCAGTTGCTACAGATTTAACACCTAAAATGACATTTTTTCTAATGAATTAGTTATAACCATTACCATTTGCTTGGTAAAAAGAGCACTGGTCTAGGAATTAGACATGGGTGCGAATCCTGCTGCCGTCTGCTGGTTGGATAGCACTGGACAAACCACTTACTTTCTCAGAGCCTCAGTTGCAAATGTGAATGAAAACACAGCATGGCGAGAGTGCAGACGAGGAAGTGAAATGATGCCTGTGAAAGCATCCAGTTCAGTAAGAACCTTAATTTATTTTCCTTCTAGCAGAAAAGAGTTGCTTATCTTAACCCCTACACTCTACTTAAAGGTAGTAGAGTGGCTTATTTATATGAATTTCTCTCTGCATCTATTTGTGAAAATCAACTTGTTTTTGGCCAGAGACCCTTAGCTTAAAAGTTTCTGTTTTGTGATAACAGACTGGGAAGGGTGAGTGGGGGCCAGCGGAAGGGTGAAGAGATGTGGATTGAAGGGTAGAAACATACAGTAAGATAGAGGGAGTACATTCAATGTTCGATAGCAGAGTAGGGTGTCTATACTTCACAAAAATGTATTGTGCTTGGGAGATGGACACCATAAATACCCTGACTTGGTCACTGTGTTTTATATGCACGTAATGGAATTTCTCATGCTCCCCATAAATTTACACAAGTAAAGAAGTTTTTGTTTTGATGCCAGACATATTTCACAAATAATAAAATGCTTAGCTTCAAGTGGCAAGACATGGCTTTAGGAAAAGATGATTTGGAGCAGAACACGTAAAAACCTGAGGGCCCTCTGATAATATTTCTGCTGTGGGCTCATCTTTCTCTTGCATAATGTAAGCCGGCTTCTGAAATGAGTGGTCCCAGCAAGTCTCAGGGCAAGAGAGAGATGCCAAAGCAATTACATTTATGGTAAATTCAGAAAAGGAAAATGTGCACAAGGTAGGAAGAAAATCTCTGCAGGCATAATTTCAAGGAAAGGTACTAGGTGGTCTCTGCCAGCAGTCATTGGATGTGACTAGCATGGAGCAATTAGAAGTGGAATGGATCTGTTTAAGCAAAATGGTGTGATGGCTATGAGGCAAAACCTTAAATAGTGGAAAATCCTGTAAGAATCACAAAAGCGTTTCTAGTATGTTGCATTTACATGCTGTTTTTACTTTCTACAAGCACTTCACAATTTTTTTATCTCAGTCTCGAATGAATTATATTAGGGCTTATATGTAATTCTATCCTCAAATCTCCCTATCCCCAAAATGTTTCTTTTTAATTCTGATTTTCTCCTGTATATATCATTCCCATCACTATCAAGCTTCTTGAAAGAGAAACTTCCATTTGCTGACTCTAACCTTCATCTTCCAATTTTTTTCTAAGTCCTCTTGGCAATCTGCCTTCTACCTGCATTCATCACACCACAGAAACTGTCCTTTGAAAGGTCTCTGGTGACTTCCTAATTGCCAAATCCAACAGCCTCTCCCTAGGCCTCCCCCTACTGGATCCCTCTACGAAATTTGACACTGCAGCTCACCCCCCCACCTTGAAACTCTTCTCCCAGGCTTCTTTATGATTCCTTCTTATTTTCTCCTTCTTATTTCTAGCTATACTTTCTTTGCTCACTTTCAAAAAAAGTCATTCCCTGGAGTTCCCTCCTCAATCTTCTCATATTCCTTTCTATTCTTTACTTGAGTGAGATCATGTACTTCTATGATTTCTATTCTTACTCATATGTGGTTGCATCAGTCCAAGTCCAGCCAGAAGACAGAAATCACACCAGTAATTTGAATAGAGACATTTTAATATTTAAAAGAAAAACTGTTGGCTGGTAAGAGAGATAAAAGAGGGCTCTAGGGAGTACTGAAGCAGCAACTCCAAAAAACAGGAACCATCATTAGGGCTGAGGAATGTGAGCAAGGCAGGAACTTGGAAACTTAGAAGAACTCTCCAACTTTTCCCACTCCAAGGCTGAGATTCAGACCTCATTTGATGTGGTGTGGCTGTCATATACATGCAGCTTGGTAATGACAAAGAAACTTGCAGGACATAGCAGCTGCTGCTTATCTCTGAGGACCACTCCTGCCAGAGCTGCTCTCTTCCACCCCACCCCACATGCCCATTTACTGGCTATCACATGGAAAAACTGTGCATGCACACACACACACACACACACACACACACACGAAAGACCCTTCCTCCTGCTAAGCCCTTCCCGTGTCCTTCCAGCACCCAGCACCCTCTATTAGCAAAATTGTGTTCACTGACAAAAGAGAAATGTCTGCAGGGTCCATCTTGAGAATCACAAAGTAAGGCAAAAAAGGATTTGAAGTTGAAAGGCAAAATATTAGTAGCTAGAACCGTAGATAACAGCATATACCGAAATATGCATTTCCTACCCTGACCTACCTTCCAAATGTCAGACTTTTGGGTGTCTATATACAGATGTCACAAAGACGCCTCAAGCTCAGCATATCTTCTTTATTATACTCATGGAAACAGTGGTCAAGATCTGTAATTTTTATTTAAAATGTCTGAACACATATCTTCTTTTGAGTATATATATAATATATATATATATAAAATTCGGATATATTATTTGGATACATTCTATCACTAGTTTAGATTCTCTTTGCCAATTGGAACTAGTAACCTTTATGACAACAACATTACTCTCCACCTGTCTTTCTCATAATCACCAGAATTTACTGCCTAAAACAAGTTTTTCTTCTCAAAAACATTGAATGATCTTTTTGCCAACAGAACAAGGTCTAAATCCCTTATCTTGATATTTAAGACTCTTCACAAAATGGCACCAACACACTGCCCCAGTCTCATTTCTTACTACATCTGGATACTACTGCTACTACTACTATGAAACATTAACATCTGTTGAGCATGTAATATGGTCCATACACTAAAACAAACATCCTATATGTATAATCTCATTTAATACTCACATCAAATTTATGAAGCGTTATCCTTAATTTTAAGGAAAAAAACTGAGGCAAAAATAAGTTAACTTGCTTAAAGTCATGCAGCTCTAGTAAATGGTGAAATCAAACTCTGGGCAGTCTAACTTCAGAATATGTGCTTTTAGCCATCTCCCTAGAAATAAATGAGAGTAGAAATACATTTAACAAACGAGGTAAAAGATTCATAAAAAAACATGAAACATTAGTGAAAGAAATTGCTTATCTAAATAAATGGAAAAACATCCCATGTTCATGGATTTAAAAACATATTATTGTTAAACGGTGATACTATGCAAAGTGATCTACAAATTAAATACAATCTCTATCAAAATCGAAATGGAATATTTTGCAAAAATAGAAAAACCCATCCTAAAATTTATATGGAACCTCAAAGGACCCTCAATAATGAAAACAATCTTGAACCAGAAAAACAAAGTTGGAGAACCCACATTTCCTAGTTTCAAAACTTAATACAAAGCTATGGTAATTCAAAACACGTGTGATACAGGCATAAAGATAGATGTATAGATCAATGGAATCTAATAGATTGCCAAGAAATAAGCCCTCACATATAAGGTTAATAGATTTTTGACAAGGATGCCAATATCACTCAATAAGGAATGGACAGTCTGTTCAACAAATGATGCTGGGAAAACTGGATATCCACTACTAATGGACTGAATTATGTCTCCCCAAAATTTATATGTTGAAATCCTAATCCTTGGTACCTCCGAATGTAACTTTATTTGGAAATCAGGTTATTGCAGATGTAATTAATTAAGATGAGATTATTCTGAGTATGGTGGGCCCCTAATCCAGTATGATTGGTGTCTTCATAAAAAGGGGAAATTTGGACACCAGCACACACACAAACAAAACATCAAGTGAACATAAAAGCAGAAACCAGCATGATATGTTAACAAGCCAAGGAACATCAAAGATTGCCACAAACCACCAGAAGCTAGGAAAGAAGCACATTATGTACTCTCTTTCACAACCCTCAGAAGGAACCAAACTGCGAACACCTTGATCTTGGTCTTTTAGCTTCCAGAACTCTCAGGCAACAAATTTCTGTGGTTTAATCCACCCAGTTTGTGATACTTTCCTATGGCAGCCATTTCAAACTAATATATCTACATGCAAAAAAAATGAGGTTGTAAACTTTACTTCACACCATACACAAAATTTAATTCTAAATGGATCAAAGACCTAAACATAAGAGCTAAAACTGTAAAACTCAGAATAAAACATAGGGAAAAATCTCCATGGCATTGGAATGGCAATGATCTCTTAAATATGACACCAAAGCACAGGCAACAAAAGAAAAAAATAGATAAATTGTACTTCATCAAGATTAAAACTTTTGCGCATCAAAGGCACAATTGACAGAATGAAAAGGCAACCCACTGAATAGGATAAAATATTTACAAGTCATATATCTGATAAGGGATTAATATCTAGAATATATTTTTTTAAAACTCCTTAAGCTCAAAAATAAAACCACAAATGACTCAATTCAGAAATAGGCAAAGGACCTGAATAGGTATTTCTCCAAACTATACAAATACTCAATAAGCAAATGAAAAGGTTTTCGACATCATTAGTCATTAGGGAAAAGCAAATCAAAACCACAATGAGATAAAAACCACTTCACATCCACTAGGATAGCTATTACATAAACCAGAAAAACTACAAGTGTTGGCAAAAATATGAAGAAACTGGAACCATTCTACGTTGCTTGTGGGAATGTAAAATGGTTCAGCTACTGTGGAAAACAGTTTGATAGTTCCTCAAAGTGTTAAACATAGAATTACCTTATGACCCAGCAATTTCATTCCTAGGTGTATAGGCAAAATAATTGAAAACAAGGATGTGAAAGATATTTACATGCCAGTGTTCACAGAAGCATTATTCACAGAAGTAAAAAAGTAGAAACAGGCCGGGAGCGGTGGCTCACGCCTGTAATCCCAGCACTTTGGGAGGCCAAGGTGGGCAGATCACAAGATCAGGAGATCGAGACCATCCTGGCTAACATGGTGAAACCCCATCTCTACTAAATTACCAAAAGTTAGCCAGGTGTGGTGGTGCACACCTGTAGTCCCAGCTACTCAGGAGGCTGAGGAAGGGGAATTGCTTGAACCCAGGAGACGGAGAGTACAGTGAGCCAAGATTGCGCCCAGCCTAGCAACAGAGCAAGACTCCATCTCAATTAAAAAAAAAAAAAGTAGAAACAGCACAAGTATCCATGAATAGATGAATGGATACAAATCTGGCATATTTATATATGTGTTTTTTCATATAAGTATACATATATCGGGCGTGGTGGCTCACACCTGTAATCCCAGCACTTTGGGAGGCCTCCGATCATGAGATCAGGAGATTGAGACTATCCTGGCTAATAAGGTGAAATCCTGTCTCTACTAAAAACAGAAAAAATTAGCCAGGCATGGTGGTGTGCACCTGTGGTCCCAGCTACTCGGGAGGCTGAGGCAGGAGAATCGCTTGAACCCGAGAGGCGGAGGTTGCAGTGAGCCAAGATTGGACCACTGCACTCCAGCCTGGGGGACAGAGTGAGACTCTATCTCAAAAAAAAAAACAACTGTATATATATACACACACACACACGAATATTGGCCTTAAAAGGAAATGAAGTTCTGATACATGCTACAATGTTAAGTTAAATAAGCCAGACACAAAATGGCAAACATGGTATGGTTCCATTTATATGAGGTTTACAAAATATTATTTATAGTCAGTAGAATAGATATTACCAGGGGATGGGGGAGAAGGGGAAGTAGGGAGTTATTGCTTAAGATTAATGGTTGCTGTTTTGAATGATGAAACATTTTAGAAATAGATCTTGGTGATGGTTACACAACATTTTGAATGCACTTAATACTATTGAATTGAACACTTAAAATGGTTAAAATAATAAACTTTATATTATGTATATTTTATCACAATTTTTAAAAACAGCTCATGAAAAGATGTCAAAGGCCTGGGAGACTGGGATGGAGAAGAAAGGAGTGGGACATTCAGTACCTAGGACTAGAATCAGCAGAAATTGTTCATTGAGGGGTAGGGAGGTGGGTGTGTTTGGTGTGGTGCTCAAATTGCCAGATTGAGATCTTGGGGGACTGTGTAAGACACTGTGAAGATTAGCTGGCAATCCAGACTGAAGAATAGGCCTGCAATGCTGGACCAAGGCTTGTTCATCTGCAGTCTCCTTTGACTTGAGGCTGTGAGTGATCACATGATATAAATGAAATGTGATTTGACCATGGCAGCGCCCCATTTACCATCACAGACAATTCAGCCAAAAAAACTAACAAACAAATAAATAGTAACTAACATTTACTGACCACTTGCAATGTACAAACACTGTGCCAGGCACTTCGCATGCATCGGTTTAATCCTCACAATTGCCCTCTGAGGCATGATCGTCTTCATTTTACAAACCTTACGTTGAGCCATGCTATATCATTCGCCATTCCCTTAAAAATGCCTTACACTGTCAAACTTCAATATCTGAGTTCATTTCTGATTCCTAAGGCAATAGTGTCCCTTCTGTCACTTTACTGTGTACATTCAATTCTACTCAGCCTCCAGGGCCCCTTCCAATGTCATCCGTCCTACCAAGTGCTCCAAGCCCATCTCACTCAGAATGGTCATTTCCTCTTCAGGCCTCACTTAGCATTTAGTCTCTTAAGATAATGTCTTCAGAGTAATGTCTCCCTGATATGATTGTTGGCTCCTTGAGAATAGAAGCCAGTTTTTCTTAGTATTTGAATTTCTAACCACAAAGTGCCTTTCATTCAGAATCACTCTCAGAATGTTGACTCTCTATAAGTGGATGAACTGAGCTTTAAAAAGGACAGGAGGCTGAAGTGGGAGGATCGCTTGAGCCCAGGAGTTAAAGACTGTGGCAAGGTGTGAGCTGTGAACACTGCAGTCTAGCCTGGGCAACAGAGCAAGACCCTGTTTCTTGGAAAAAAAAAAATGAGGTTATAGGGAACCTCATTTGTACCTCACGAGCAGAACCTGGACCTGCTCAGTCTCCATTCAGTTCTCTTTCCATGTTACCCTAGTGTCTTCTGGCTTTCCAGCTCTGCAAATAAATTTGCATTCTAAAATCAACTATGGTCCAGAGGTTGGGCAGAGTGGCTCACGCCTATAATCCCAGCACTTTGGGAGGCCAAGGCAGCAGATCACCTGAGGTCAGGAGTTCAAGAACCTGCCCAACATGATGAAACCCCGTCTCTACTAAAAATACAAAATTAGCTGTGAGTGGTGGCACATGACTGTAATCCCAGCTATTTGGGAGGCTGAGGCAGGAGGATCACTTGAACCTGGGAGGTGGAGGTAGCAGTGAGCCAAGATTGAGCCATTGCACTCCAGCCTGGGCAACAAGAGTGAAACTCCGTCTAAATAAATAAATAAATAAATAAATAAATAAATAAATAAAATCAACTATAGTCCATAAAAGGGAGCATCTTAAATCTTTTTGTCACTTTAAAAATTCACAGCTAGAAATATGGGAAATCTCAAGCCTTTCTTCCATTCATGTCCTCTCTGATGTCCTCACTAGACCATCAGGTGCACAAAGGATAGGGCTGGTTCTTTTTTTATTTTTTGCTGTATACCCAGTTTCCAGCATAGTGCCTATGACATAGCAGGTACCTGGTAAATGTTGTTGCATGAGGAATGAACCCACCACTTCTTACTTGAAAGACCTAAGGCTATCAGGAGGAATTAGCAGACCATGCTGGCTCATTTGTTAAGCTAAGGCTAGTCCCTCTCTACCAGTCAGTTGAATTACCTACTCCACATCTACTAGCCACCTTGACACTTATGCCACATTCCCCTTCTCTCGTACCTCTCTGATAAAAACCTCCTGTGTTGGGGGCTGGGGGGGCCAATATTAAAGCTGAGCCTGACTTCTCTTACAGACCTAAAGAACTCCTTTACTCTCTGCCTGACCTTTTCCTGGTCCTTGCCCAAAAGGAGATTATCTCTGTAATTCCTGTCACCCATTATGATTCCCCTTTTCCTCATTTTTCTCCTTCTCACCCATTCCTAGCCAAGCACTACCTCATTTTCTAATCCTGTTCAGTGTCTCTCAAGATTCCTTGACACAATTTCAATCAAGTCCTGAAGCTGGGCATCAAAGGAATAAGGCCTGAAAATGATTGATTCTGTCATAGACGTATTTAATATCCCAGGCCCTAGGTTTGGGCCATGTGTACGTGTGTGAACTGCTTCACCTTCAGCCAGAGGTACAGAGTTTATGTTGAAAAAATATGAATCATCATAAGTGTTCTTGTCTACATTTTTTAAAAAATATATTATTAGTGTGAATAAACAAGTATTAGAATCAGTTCTATTAGAATTTTATCCACTTGTTCATTTTAATGGAGTTGAGTTTGTGAGCAAAATGAGAGAATCTGAGTATGTGCTGGAGAGAGGCAGGTGGACAGGTAAGAAGAGAAGCAAGCAGGAATGGCTGGATACTAACCTTGAGGAAGAGCTGGATATTAATCTCGTATCCAGCTGCCCACCTTATCCTATAGTGAACTTGCAGCATTTCCTCTCTGGCACAACTTTTTGCTGGAATTTACACAGATGTAGACAATTACGCCTTTGAAACCTGAAATTTGGCTTCCAAATCAGTTTATCCCATTGTCTACACAGATGCCACTTGAGTGAGAATTTAGAAAATTCAAGAGTTTAGAAAATGGTATCCTTCATCCCTGCCAGAGGCCTTTTGAGCTCATAACATTTAAAAACAAAACAAGGCACTCCAATAGGCTTTGGTGCGTATCCACAGGCAGATTTGGCAGACTTGTCCCTCAGTGTCCCTGGCTTGGGTATGTTTTCTTCTTCCCCACATCCTCCTTTTCCAGGAGCAGAGCAGCTCCACAGGTGAGTTCAAATGCCAGCCGACATAGGAGAGCAAGCTTCTCCCTCTGGGACCCACTGGCCATGAACCTGCAAGCAGCTGCCTTTTCTTCCCAAATGTGTTCAGAGCTCCTGGACTCAAGTAGAGGGAAAAATAGTGCCTTGAAGTTGTCTTCAGTATAAACTGATACTGATTCTCTAAGAAGAGTGTGTCTGTGAGTTAAACGGCCCAAGAATGAAAAGAAAGGCCTGCTCAGAGTTCTGTTGGGCAGCTTTCAGGTTATAGATAGCTTTAGAAAACCAACACGCTGCACTCAGATAAGGAGATCAAATAGGAGATTTACAGAGTGTGCCAGTTTCAAGACAGCGATAGCGGGATCTACCTTTGACCTTCTGGGTGTTTCTATTTCACTAGAGAAACCCCATCACACATCAGGAAATTGATTTTACAAAACGTGTATTTTAAGCTTGGCTTCACAAATTCTAGAGAGAAGTTCCTCCCTGGTACTTATTTTAGGGAAGGTGGAGTAAAGGTAAAAGAAACGAGAGTAAATCAGGTGCCTTCTGATGCCCAGCCAAGTTCATTCCCTGTCTTTCTAGATTTCCTACACTAAGAGAAGGAATGCAACTAGTTCCCAAGGGGTCAGGGCAGGCATTTTCCCTAATTCAAGGTTCAAATCTGGAGTCAATGGGTTCCAGGAAAACCAATACGAAAGTGCTTGGACATATCCATTTATAGTTTGTTTGTTTGTTTCAAAAATGTCCACCACTTTCCTTGGATTCTCGGAGAAATCTGTAGGCAAAACCAGGTTAAGAACTGTTCCCCTGTACTCTGCATTATTTTACTTTACCTTGTCATCAGGGACAGAGATCCTGAAAGCAGAGCCCCAGCAGTAGCAGATGAACCCAACCTGTTGCCTAAGTCCCTGAATAAGGAGATTAGTACCCACCACACTGATTCCCTCCTGACCGGCATCCCCAACCTCTACTCCTAGAGTAAATGAAATACAAACTCTCTCTTTCCACCACCACCATTCTGTCCCAGCATGATTTATGCCTTTCATGATCCTCAGTACATTTCATAAAAACCTTCTCTCTGCCTCATTGCCCACCCCGGCAGGAACAGGCCCAGGTGGGTATTCTTCTGTCGCAGAGAGACTCCTTTCCTTATCTACCTATCCAGGCAAAAGAACCTTGGTTAAAATGATCAGTTGGGCCCATCCTGGTTTTGTTTCCATTCTTAAAAGGACCTAAAGGGATTATCATAATCCAGTACTATATAAAGGCTTAAAATGGATTAAGATCATTGACCTTATATAAGCATACACATCTAAATAGCAAACTATCAAGAATATCCGTCTCTGCTACAGACTGTGCCTCTGACACCATCAGGAAGATTGGTGAAACCTTCAAGCAGGAAGAATATGATGAAAGTGCCAGGTGTGGTGGCTCACACCTGTAATCCCAACACTTTGGGAGGCTGAGGCAGGTGCATCACCCCGTCTCTACTAAAAATACAAAAATTAGCTGGGCGTGGTGGCACACACCTGTAATCCCAGCTATTCAGGAGGCTGAGGCAGGAGAATTGCTTGAACCTGGGAGGTGGAGGTTGCAGTGAGCCGAGATTGCACCACTGCACTCCAGGCTGGTGACAGAGTGAAACTCCGTCTCAAAAAAAACAAAAACAAAAAAAAAGGTATGACAAAAGGGCGTGTCTCTGCCCAGACTCTACTTCTGTTGCTGTTTAAGTTTTTGACACATTTTATTGTCCACTCTTTTCCCACCTCTAAGTATTGAGTTCCTTATATCAGTGCTAACATAATTGTAAAGAATTATCCTTTTTTCCACTCTGCAAATTTTCAAAGGTCAGGCTTCATGTAGAGAATCTTTATCCAGTGTAGTATTTCAGCAATAATACTGTCTTTCCTATTTTGCTAATACTCTAGAGTGACATTTAATTTATCATTCAAAGGCAATACTAAATTATGACAATAGGTGTAGACTGAGACCGTTGTAGTCAAACTGAAACCAAAGGTCACCATGTTCTGCTCAGAACCATGCAGGGCTAAGTGGTTTGCTCTCCTCCATCACATCCTATATCTGCCACACCCGCCTCATATTGGATCTCTCTCCCGCTAGCATGATAGTGATAGAAGGTGCTTTGAAACAGGAAGATAATAAATTCCAAATTAAGAACTATCTGAAAAGAAAAGCTTCCCATTTTAATGAAGTCGTAAACTCTAGGCTACTCCCTCTGTTGCATTATCAACACATTCTTTGCCGCAACCAGCTGCAGTTTGGCTGTTTAACCATCTCATGTTCTTTAGCCTGTCGAGTAGACCATGTTGTAACCATAATAGGTCTGTTGCCTGATGTGTGCAGCAAGTCAATATACCAAGATATGGGGTGCAGCTGAGAAAGAGGTTTAATTATAAGGCTGCCAAATGAGGAGATGAGAGGAAAACTCAAATCTGTCTCCCCAAGGAGTTTGGGGCTAGGATTTTTAAGGGTTTTGGAGTAGGCTGAAGTTGGGAGATCATTGATTGGTCACAGAGAGCAGCATGAGGTCATGGGACAGGGAGATGAAGAAACAATATTCTCATGTTGATCTATTTCCTCTGTGAAGGTCTTTAAACTGGCTGCAGTCAGCTGTTCCACTGGAATTCAATATCTGCTTAAGCAATTCTTAAACAAAAACCTTATGATTCTAACGTCACAAATCCTATGTAAAGGAAAAATGGAGATGCAAATGGTTAGCATCTAGTGCTACAGACTTTCAGTTACAAGGAAGTGGGTCAAAGTACAGACTGATTAATACTTAATTATAACTATATTTCTTTCCAGAATTCTTGTTAAGCCAGTGAAGATGGCTTCAGTGTTACATTTAATTCCCTGATTTTTCTCCATAAATTGCATACAAATTCGAGGTCTCATTCAACATGCATGTAATCAAAAAGATAATCTATGTCTTACTTAATCTATACCATGGTTGTTAGGAGCCAATGATAAAATACAACATAGCCCTACACTCAGCATTCTTTCTTCTTTCCACAGATCCGAAATGTGGCGGCAAATCTCTGTGTGGACAGCAAGCATGGAGCCACCGGAACAGAGCTGAGGCTGGACATCTGTGTCAAGGATGGTTCTGAAAGAACATGGTCTCATGAACAGGTGCGTCAGCTCCCAGAAGCCAGGGCAGTGGGAGCCAATGGGGGGCTGAGGCAGACACAGAGAAATGCAGCCAGAACAAACCTCCGAACGGTACAGATGGTGCGTGTGAGACCTGGAGTGAGGTTGCTGTGTCACCAACCAACGCTGCAGTTCAGTGAATCACTTAATGTATCAGTTTATGTTTCTTCTCAGAGCAGTTGTGATAATCAGTTCAGATAATGTACACAATTATGCTCTAAATATGAGAAAGGATGGGAGAAATGTGGACTGCGACCCTAGTCTTATTTCCTTTCCCAGAATGGTAGTTTAACACAGAAAGCCTGTAGAGTGCTTTGGAATACTTCCAGTGAAATTTCATGGTTTTAATGACTCTGTTGTTCCGTGTTTGTGACAACATCTAACCTTGCTTTTCCCCTTACCATGAACAGATCACTTTACATGGGCCTCCTGTTGTTGTAGTAGTTTTTAATCTTACATGTGAAGGATGTAAGCAACAACACCCCGACGTGGACTTCAGGAAATACTTTAAGGCTGTGTATTGCTTTGATTGATTTTTGTTTTGTTTTTTTCTATTTCTGTGTGTACGTAGTAGGTGTATATATGGGGTACATGAGATGTTTTGATGCAGGCATGTAATGTATAATAATCACATCATGGAAAAGGGTCTCCATCCCCTCAAGCATTTATCCTTTGTGTTACAAACAATCCAATTATATTATTTCACTTATTTTAAAATGTACGATTAAATTATTATTGACTATAGTCACCCTATTGTGCTATCAAATACTAGGTCTTTTTCATTCTTTCTATTTTTTGTACCCATTAAGCATCCCTACCTCCCACCCCCCACCCCATACCCTCCCACTACCCTTGCCAGCCTCTGGTAACTATCCTTCTACTATCATCTCCATGGGTTCCATTGTTTTGATTTTTAGATCCCACAAATAAGTGAAAATATGCAATGTTTGTCTTTCCATACCTGGCTTATTTCACTTAACATAATGACCTCCAGTTCCATCCATGTTGTTGCAAATGACAGGATCTCATTCTTCTTTATGGCTGAATAGTACTCCATTATGTATAGGTACCACATTTTCTTTATTCATTCATCTGTTGATGGACACTTAGGTTGCTTCCAAATTTTGGCCATTGCGAACAGTGCTGCATCAAACATGGAAGTGCAGGTGTTTCCTCGATATACTGATTTCCTTTCTTTTGGGTATATACCCAGCAGTGGTATTGCTGGATCACATGGTAGCTCACTTTTTAGTGTGTGTGTGTGTTTTTTTTTTTTTTTTTTAGACGGAGTCTTGCTCTGTTGCCAGGCTAGAGTACAGTGGTGCAATCTTGGCTCACTGCAGCCTCCGACTCCCTGGTTCAAACAATTCTCCTGCCTCAGCCTCCCGAGTAGCTGGGATTACAGGCATGTGCCACCATGCCCAGCTAATTTTTTTTTTTTTTTTTTTTTTTAGTAGAGACAGGGTTTCACCATGTTGGGCAGGATGGTCTCGATCTCCTGACCTCGTGATCTGCCCACCTCAGCCTCCCAAAGTTCTGGGATTACAGGCGTGAGCCACCATGCCCAGCCAATTTTTAGTTTTTGAGGAACCTCCAAACTGTTCTCCATAGTAGCTGTACTTATATTCCTGCCAACAATGTATAAGGTTTCCCATTTCTTCGTATCCTCAACAGCATTAGTCATTGTCTATGGTTTGGATGTAAGTCATTTCAACTGGGGTAAGATGATATCTCATCGTAATTTTGATTTGCATTTCTCTGATGATCAATGATGTTGAGTACCTTTTCATATGCCAGTTTGCCATTTGTGTGTCTTCCTTTGAGAAATATCTATTAAAATCTTTTACCCATTTTTTAATCAAATTATTAGGTTTTTTACATAGAGTTGTTTGAGATCCTTATATATTACAGTTATTAATCACTTGTCAGATGGGTAGTTTGTAAATATTTTCTCCCATTCTGTGGGTTGTCTCTTCACTTTGTTGATTGTTTCCTTTGCTGTGCAGAAGCTTTTTAGTTTGATGTAATCCAATTTGTCTATTTTTGCTTTGGTTGCCTGTGCTTGCAGGGTATTACTCAAGAAATTTTGCCCAGACCAATGTCCTGGAGAGTTTCCTCAATGTTTTCTTGTAGTATTTGTATAGTTTGAGGTCTTGTATTTAAGTCTTTAATCCATTTTAATTTGATTTTTGTACATGACAAGATATAGGGGTCTAGTTTCCTTCTTCTGCACATGGATAAGCAGTTTTCCCAGCACTATTTGTTAAAGAGACTGTCTTTTCCCCAGTGCACGTTCTTGGTACCTGTGTCGAAATGAGTTCACTGTAGATGTGTGGATTTGTTTCTGGGTTCTCTGTTCTCTTCTATGTAAGACTGAATTGCTTTTAATCAAAAAGCATTTCATTGCAACTCAGTTTAAGTGAGGTATGATTTCTAACCTGCTTAGAAATTTGAAAGTCCTTGCAAGCAGCTTCCCTGATACTGTGTCACCTGTGAAAGACAAAAGATAGTGGGCAAAATTGTCTTTGCTCTCTTTTAGTGTTTTCGTTTTTTGTATTTTAGAGACGGGGTCTTGCTCTGTCACCCAGGCTGGAATGCAGTGATGTGATCAAAGTTCACTGCAGCCTCAAACTCCTGGGCTCAAGTGATCCTCCTGCCTCAGCAGCCTGAGTAACTGGGACCATAGGTGCATACCACTAAGCTGACTTAACCCTTTTCACTGTTTTAATTTCAAATTAAGAAATATTTCAATAGAAAGCTATAGAAAATATCATAGCAGATATTTATGTATTCATCACACTCACCTCTTATGAAAAGCAAAAAAAGTAAGCAAGCAGTTCCCAGTAAGGCGTTAGTGCCTCCTATAGCTAGATTCATCTGGTGTCCATCTTGTACATTAAACAAGAAAAGATCCACCATGCCCAGCACAGGACGTTAAAGAGTTGTCCAGATGTTCTGAGATTCACCTCCCTCGCCCCACCTCCCTGCCCCTCCCTGCCCCACCTCTACCACGCGTTACAATGCAGAGCATCATGATGCAAGGAAAACAGCCACAGACAAAGTCCACAGTGCAGTCCAGAGTCTTTCAGTCCATCAACAGTGCCTCTCCTCTAACCACTGATCCGATCTTTGAACCCTCTCCCCACAGACTCGTGGTATTCTAGAAGAACTGTGGGTCTTGTAGCCAGGCCAACCTGGATTTTAGTTTAAACCATGTGGCCTTGTGAAATTGTGAAATCTTTCTATGCCATAGTTCTTCCATCTTGGACAGAGTGGTCAGAAGAATAAATCTTGGAGCAGCATCTTGCACATGCAGCAGGTGCAGAGTAATAGCCTCTCCCTCCTGCCTTCCTTCTCTCAAACACCCACACATCCCTTTATGCTAATACCAGGTTAGAAACCTCTCTCAGGTCCAAGGCAGCTGGGACTTTGGCTTCATTTATCTGTTCCCAGCATAGTCAGCAAATACTAGTTATTATTCACTGAAATGTACCCTGCATGGCTGGGCATGGTGACTCGCGCCTATAATCCCAGCATTTTGGGAAGCCGAGGCGGGTGGCTCACTTGAGGTCAGGAGTTCGAGACCAGCCTGGCTAACATGTTGAAACCCTGTCTCTACTAAAAATACAAAAATTAGCCAGACGTGGTGGCTGATTTTATATATATATATATATATATACACACACACACACACACACACACTCAGATGGGTTTATAGAAGGTTCTGTGGCTCCAGAATTTATTGATAGGAATCAAATACCAGTGAAAAGTTATTTTCCTCCTCTTTCTTCTGTCTGTTTCTATAAGCACCATGGGGATGTTACTGGGGACCTGAGGAATAGTGTTGGACTGTTAACTCCAAGAAGCAATTTTGACTTCAGCTGGGAGCAAGAGAGAAGGCTTTAGAAGCTATCAGTGAGGCTGGCATCTACAGTGGAAAAGGACTTTTTAAAAAAGAAAAAGGAGCAAGCCATAGGAAAAGCTTCGTTTCTTGGGCTAAATTCCTCTCTACCATCTCTATTCAGCCCAACCAAGAAACACACGTGGCCAGCTGTTGGATATAAAGCAGGCCTAAATGCCTGAAATGGGCTTAGTATTTCTCTCCAGTAATGCTCTGGAATGAAATCTGCTCTGGCCTGCAGATTTTATTTGACAGCTGAACATGGATATAAACAAAGGCAACGATATTGCATACACTTTAAAAATTGCTGGTTCATTCCCCGGACCCCCTATGTCCCCCAACTCCCCACCTCCCGCCCCCAGGCTAAACTGCAAAAATCTATGGCCTGTAATTCAAGAAATGGTCACCAGAGAGCAGCACTAGACAAGCAGAAAACTACATGGGCAGCACAGAAAGACCAGTTAATACAGCTCTTTAAAAAGATTTCCTGTCTCTAGAGATCCTAAAAATGAAGCTACAGTAGGATTAAATAAGGTTGATAAGTGGTGGAAAATGCATCATATTTGAAATATTGCCATATATTGACTTGGAGGTTAAAACACTACAAGCTGTTTCATTCGCCAGTAATTAACTGTAAGCTTTATTCAGTATTCACTCAGTGACTTATAAGAATTAGGAATCACTCTTCTACATTTAGATTAAAATTCCTGCATGAGGAAGGCATATCAGAACATGACAATTGTGGGTTTTCTTTTTAATTCAAAAACATTCAAAGAACACAAAAGGAGACTTATTAGAGTTGAAATAATCCCCTTTTTCCAAAAAAAAAAAAAAACAAAAGTGGCAAAAATAAAAAAAAGAATAAACAAAATTGCTACGTGGGAAATGAAAAAGAGTCCATTGAAGGACCTGTATAAGAAAATGCCTTCTGCTGCAGAACACTGGCGGTGACTAATGTGGTTTCTGTGAAGGAAGCAAATGTATGATTCATTTTGCCAGGGCAATCTGCATAGCTGTTTGATATCATGGTAGCATTATGCTTCCTTTAGGGATCAAGAAAGAAAAGCAAAAACAGATCCTAATAAGACTGTAAGGTCTGGAAAGAATACTCCCCAGCTCCCATTGAGTCCAAGGGAGAGGAGTGGCGAGGAGGAGGAACCCCCTTGGCCTAGTTTGGCTGTTCTCACTCTGCAGGCCCAGCAGCAGGCTCTGATGTCGTGCTGGGGAGCAAGTGTTGCAGCCAAGCTTTCATCCTCCTGAGGAAGCAAACACAGGCTGCCTTTCCAGGCCCTAGGGGAAGGTTCACAAAGACAGAAGCAAGATAATGTGTGCATCCGGGAGACAGATTATTTTCCTTTCTTTTTTCCCTCCTTGGGAAAAAGAGTCTCATTATCAAGACAGAGCGTACTGATGGGTGCAAACTGCAAGGAGGAACATGCTGTATCTCAGGTTTTTTCAAACCTCATAACAACGAAATAAAACATCACAAGCCAGACAGAGAAAAATATTTTCTGTTTTCTCAAGTCAGGTAGCAAGAGCAAGAGATAATAAGTATATTTGCAGTACCAAATCCAGTGACCTTATTCATACAATACAAACAGACCCAGGCAACATGACACATACCACATTAATATTAAAGCAAAGAAATAAGAGTTAACATTGTGATATGGTTTGGCTGTGTCCCCAAATCTCATCTTGAATTGTAGTCCTCATAATCCCCATGTGTCATGGGAGGGACCCGGTGGGAGGTAATTTGATCATGGGATCAGTTACCCTCATGCTGTTCCCCTGATAGTGACTGAGTTCTCATAAGATCTATGGTTCTACCAGACACTTTCCCCCTTTTGTTTGACACTGCTCCTTGCTGCCGCCATGTGAAGAAGGATGTGTTTGCTTCCCCTTCTGCCATGATTGTAAGTTTCCTGAGGCCTCACCAGCCATGCTGAACTGTGAATCAATTACACATCTCTCCTTTATAATTTACCCATTCTCAGGTATGTCTTTATCAGCAGCATGAGAACAGACTAATACAGTAAATTGATAACTGGTAGAGTAGGGTGCTTCTATAAGGATACCCGAAATTGTGGCAGCAACTTTGGAACTGGGCAACAGACAGAGGTTGGAACAGTTTGGAGAGCTCAGAAGAAGAAAGGAAAGTGTGAGAAAGTTTGGAACTTGCTAGAGATTTGGAGGGCTCAGAAGACAGGAAAATGCAGGAAAGTTTGGAACTTCCTAGAGACTTGTTGAATTACTTTGACCAAAATGCTGATAATGATAAGGACAATGAAGTCCAGGCTGAGGTGGTCTCAGATGGAGATGATGAACTTGTTGGGAACTGGGGTAAAAGTCACTCTTGTTATGCAAAGACACTGGTGGCATTTCGCCCCTGCCCTAGAGATCTGTGGGACTTTGAACTTGAGAGTGATGATTTAGGGTATGTGGCAGAAGAAATCTCTAAGTGGCAAAACATTCCGGAGGAAGCAGAGCATAAAAGTTTGGAAAATTTGCAGCCTAACGATGAGATAGAAAAAAAAAAAAAAAATTCTGGAGAGAAATTCCAGCCTGCTGCAGAAATTTGCATAGTTAATGAGGAGCCAAATGTTAATTACCAAGACAATACGGAAAATGTCTCCAGAGCAAATCAGAGACCTTCACAGCAGCCCCTCCCATCACAGACCCAGAGGTCTAGGAGTCAAAAATGGTTTCTTGGGTGAGGCCCAGGTTTCCCCTGCTCTGTGTGGCCTCAGGACATGGTGCCCTGTGTCGCAGTTGCTTCAGCTCCAGCGTGGCTAAAAGAGGCCAAGGTACAGCTCAAGCCATTGATTCAGAGGGTGCAAGCCCCAAGCCTTGGCAGCTCCCATGTGGTGTTGGGCCTGTGGGTGCACAGAAGTCAAAAATTAGGCTGGGCGCAGTGGCTCACACCTGTAATCCCAGCACTTTGGGAGGCTGATGCTGGCAGATCACAAGGTCAGGAGATCGACACCATCCTGGCTAACATGGTGAAACCCCGTCTCTACTAAAAACACAAAAAAATTAGCCGGGCATGGTGGTGGGCACCTGTAGTCCCAGCTACTTGGGAGGCTGAGGCAGGAGAATGGTGTGAACCTGGGAGGCAGAGCTTGCAGTGAGCCAAGATCACGCCACTGCACTCCAGCCGGGGCAACAGAATGAGACTCCATCTCAAAAATAAATAAATAAATAAAATAAAATAAAAATAATTAGATTTGGGGAACCTCCACCTAGATTTCAGAGGATGTATAGAAACGCCTGGCTGTCCAGGCAGAGGTGTGCTGTAGTAGTGGGATCCTCATGGAGAACCTCTGCTAGGGCAGTGCAGAAGGGAAATGTGGAGTTGGAGCCCCTACACAGAGTCCCCACTGGGGCACTACCTATTGGATCTGTGAGAAGAGGGCCACCATCCTCCAGACCCCAGTATGGTAGACGCACTGACAGCATGAACCATGCACCTGGAAAAGCCACAGACACTCAATGCCAGCCTGTGAAAGCAGCTGGGAGGGGGCTGTAACCTGTAAAGCCACAGGGGCAGAGCTGTCCAAGGCCATGGAAGCCCACCTCTTGCATCAGCGTAACCTGGATATGAGACATGGAGTCAAAGGAGATCATTTTGGAACTTTAAGGTTTAATGACTGCCCCACTGGATTTTGGACTTGCACAGGGCCTTTAGTCCCTTTGTTTTGGCCAATTCCTCCCATATGGAATGGCTGTATTTACCCAATGCCTGTACCCACATTATATCTAGGAAGTAACCAACTTGCATTTGATTTTGCAGGCTCATAGGTGGAAGGTACTTGCCTTGTCTCAGATGAGACTTTGGACTTAGACTTCTGAGTTAATGTTGGAATGAGTTAAGACTTTGGGGGACTAATGGAAGGGCATGATTGTGTTTTGAAATGTGAGGACATGAGATTTGGGAGGGGCTGGGGCAGAATGATACGGTTTGGCTGTGTCCCCACCCAAATCTCATCTTGAATTGTAGTTCCCACAATCCCCACATGTTGTGGGAGGGACCCAGTGGGAGGTAATTTGATCATGGGGGTGGTTACCCTCATGTTGTTCTCATGATAGTGAGTGAGCTCTCATGAGAGCTGATGGCTTTATAAGGGGCTTTTCCCCCTTTTACTTGGCACTGCTCCTTGCTGCCACCACGTGAAGGAGGACGTGTTTGCTTTTTCTTCTAGCATGATTGTAAGGTTCCTGAAGCCTCCCCAGTAATGCTGAATTGTGAGTCAATTAAACCTCTTTTTTTTATAAATTACCCAGGCTTGGGTATGTGTTTATTAGCAGCGTGAGAATGGACGAATATACATTGTAAATCTATGTTTTAAAGGATCATTCAAAAGAAGAAAGTGGAGAAATTAAGATCAACTTACTTTAACACTGAGGAATTTAAGGTTGAAAAGAAATCAAGCGTTATTGTACAGGAAACCTGAACAAAATCTAAATTCTTTTGTCAATAAGAGCAGGCCAAGGGTGAAGACAAACTATAAATGTCACAATAACATTAATTAAAGCAAACAATGAATATGATTCAATGAATATAATTTCATAATGTCTATTTGTTTCTGCTTTGACAAGACTGCAGACAGGAAAATGTGCCAATGAAAAGGCTCAATGCCTGATTGGTTTGACATGGCCACTGAGATAAGATCAATGGCAATAAGAAGTATTTCAAAGACCTAAGAGAGAAAAAAATTAGCTAATTGTAGGTGCAGAAGAATAAAGTAATTGATACAATCTGAAGATGTACCACCTTGGATGCAGGAAAGCAATCAACAGCTAATAATAATAATACATAAGACATTGTGAAAATGACAGGCTAACCATCAGGCTACAAATCTAAGCATGATCATGGCACTACAGTACCCAGAAACAAGAAACAGAAGTCACCTAAGGATGCCCTCAGATATAATTGTGACAATAGGTGAATAAAGTTGTCCAACAGACAGATTTACCTGTGTTTGCTATAACACAGGTATTCTTTTGGACTTAACTGATGCATTTAGTAAAAAGTATGAAAAGGTCATCTACCAAAGAAGGGGGGACTCTTAAGGTGTGACAGAAGCAAGACACTCATTCTCTGCAGGCCTGGTTTTCCCCAACTGACTCAGGAGGGACTGTACTAGGTAGTGATTACATTCCCTTTCAGCTCTGGCCTTCTGAATGTATAAAAACCAAAGACAGAGAGATGGAGACAGAGAGGGAAATAAACCAATCAAGACCACTTGTTTCTGCATTGGTTGGACTGCCTATAGTACAAGGGAAATGTGCTATTTAAATAAAATAAAGATTTAATCAAAGCCAATGGCAAGTTTGTTGGCCAGGAAATTTCTATTAATTTCTATTCCAATAATAGGTAACTGAATCCAGAGTCATCAAAGATGAAAATTCAAAATATAAGCATTATCACTGTTACTGTTGTAATTAAACAGCACAAACTCATTTGAGAGACTAAAAAGACATTCATTTATATTGATAGTTATTTCAACATATGATAACAGATAATTGTGGGTTTTATTTATTCAATAGAAATTTTGTTGAGGATCTATTGTGCATCATAAATTGTTCTAGGTGCTGTAAACACAAAGGTAAAAATGCTCCAAGCCCTGAAACCAAGGATCTCACTGTCTAGGGAGGGATAGAGAAACATAGATGGACAATCATGATGAAATAGGTAAGGGATGGGAAGGAGTAAGTAGTTCAAAGAGGATGGCTTCTTGGATGAGTGGACACCTGAACTGAATCTTAAATGACAGATGATCATTACCTAGACATACCTGGCTAGTGAATGTCCCCTTTCCAACCAGAGGGATTTACATGAACACAGCACAGAAGGAAATACACAGCCTGGTTTGTGTGAGGAACTACAAACGTTTTAGCATTGCTGGAACATAAACTTGAAGGAAAGGAATGTAGGTGGAAAGAACAGCAAAGGCCAGATTGTGGAGAGTTCCTAAGATGTTAAGAGTTTGAACTTTATTCTCTAGGGGTTATGTGAAAAGGCTGTGAGAGTTTAAATTGAGAGGAAACAAGGTCACATAGGCCTTTCCAACAGACTTCCCTGGAGGCTGAGGAAGGCAGATGTGTGGTAACCAAAAAAGGCAGGTGGGAAGGAAGCCAGTTTGGAGATCATTGCAAGAGCTATTGAGAGCAATGGTTGTGGGCATAGAAGGGAATGAACAAATTCCAGAAATGTTTATAAGACGAAAGTGGTAAGACTTGGTCATTGATTAGATGAAGATGATAAGGGAGACAAAGGAGTTAAAGACTCCAAGGTTGATAAGGTGCATGACATGACCACGAACTAAACCAAAATAAAGGAGCAGGAACAGGGCAGAAGAGAAGAAAATCAATTGCATTTAGAATACGCTGGATCTGAGATGTCCATGGGACATGCAGCTGGGAAGTCCTGCAAGTAACTGGACATAAGATGGATGATGAGTGACCGGCATACCGGTGAGAGTTGAACTGAGAGTATAAAAGACCAACCAGGGGAGGTGCAAGGACAGGGTCCAAGAGAGAACCCTGAGCAACACCTGCAGTGAAGAGATGCATGAAAGAGAGGGTAGCGAGACAGTTATAAGATAACAGAGGTGCATAGGGCTTCAAAATCCGGAGAGCAGTGAGTTCTGAATAGAAGAGAGTGATCAAAATCTGAATAGACACTTCCTTGAGAAGTCATTCTTCTGTGCAGGATTTAAAAGAATCTAAAATGTCTCAGTCCACAATCATACTTTAAAAACTCTAGGAAAAAAGACTACACAATTCCTCTTTATGAATTTATTTCAAATGCCTATTTTAAAAACCCCTTGTTCTTCTATATGAAATCTTCTCTTTTATCCTGTCTTCCAGGGTAACAGAGTACGCAGTGGCCATGGTCGAGAAGGTCGCTGTTCACATGCTTGTTTAGATCATTTCTTGAGACCACTTAACTCAGTTTTTTCCATTTGTCTTCAGAATCCTCACCACTTAACTATTTTTGTTAGCCATTCCTGGAATTTTGCCAGGTTCTCTACATTTCCTTTCCTAGGTGAAACCTAACAGCTGAAATATACTGAGGACCTGGTCAGTGCGTAGTGTATTATCTGCATACAGCTGAGCATTGTGCTTTCTTTTATATCCACAGGGTTTCCCTGACAGCTATTTTCTATTTTGCAATTCACAGTTTGGCTTCACATAGCCAGCCTGCCGTAAGTCCTATTGTAAGAATTACATAACCTTCCTGGGATTTTAGAATTGGGAGCAATCACAGGGCTCATATAGTCCATTTGCACACTTACTTAAGGATTTCTCCTACTGTACCTTTCAAATACCCTTATTTGTTGTCCAGTTCAAATAACTCAAGCAAACGCTCTTCCCCTACAGGTGTGATGCTTGTTTGCTTGTTAATACATTGTAAAGCCAACTTAGTGCATCATAAACCACATTTTTAATATAATAGAATGGGACGGATAGGCTTGGAGAGGCTGGACTAGGATATAAACATGTTGGATGGAATATCAGAGTCATTAAACTCAGTAAGGATAAATATCATTTCATGAAACTTTTGTTTATATTGGAATCAGGGGAGATCTCTGTGTGTGTGTATGTGCGCGTGTGTGTGTGAACTATATTTCTTACGGTGAGTTACAGTCTAAAACTTTCTACATTGCTCTGCAGAATTACTCTTACCAACCCTAGGGAAATTAATTGGCCCATTCTTCACTTCATCAAGCTTAGCTTTCCTTTACGTTAGGTTGTTCAAGGTGCTAGCATCAATTCAGCTCATCTCTACTCCTTGTCTCTTTAGCTAATCTGCAACTTTGGGCAAACTGTGTAGGATTTGTTCCAGTAACATTTTAGCTAAATAAAGACTGTAGGGTGTTATTAAAGACTTTCTGGCCAGGCACAGTGGCTCACGCCTGTAATCCCAGCATTTTGGGAGGCTGAGGCAGGCAGATCACCTGAGGTCGAGAGTTTGAGACTAGTCTGGTCAACATGGTGAAACCCTGTTTCTACTAAAAATACAAAAATTAGCCAGGCATGGTGGTGGGTGCCTGTAATCCAAGCTACTTGGGAGGCTGAGGCAGGAGAATCGCTTAATTAAACCTGGGAGGCGAGGTGAAGGCGTCAGTGAGCCAAGATCGCGCCACTGCACTCCAGCTTGGGAGACAGGGTGAGACTCCAATACTCAAAATAAATAAACAAACAAACAAAAAAAGACTTTATTTCTCTCTCTCCACCCCCCTCCTCCTTCTCCCCTCTCTCTTTTCTCCCTCTCCCCTCTTTCCTCCCTCTGTCCTCTTACTCCTTCTCCTTTAATCTCCTTCTTCCACGCGCCTCCCTGCATCTCTTTTTCCACCACCCTCAGTATTTTCTCAGGTACCTGATTGGAAACTCTTCATTTGTGTTTTTTGGCAGCCTGGACCAAAGTGCAGCTGTTACTGCTACAGCACTTTATGACACGTACCTTTTCCAACACCTCTATTAGGCTGAGACTTAGCTCTTTTTAGCAGATCACAAAGCAGGAGTTCTACATTGCTAAAAGACATACCTCCCCGTGCCCTTGCATCTTCTCTCCAAATCAAACTCACTGCAGCTTTTCTGCTACTGTTGCTTTGCTAGCTTTTTACCTTTGGATGGAGAGAAGATATTCGACCTGGTGAGCCACTGCATACCCGGAAATTCTGCTTTGATGCGATCTCACACAACAGCCCCGTGACACTCTATGACTGTCATGGTATGAAGGGGAACCAGCTCTGGGGATACCGGAAGGTAAGAGTCAGTCCACTGTGGTCATTCTCAAATTGCTCTGTTTTAAGTTATTCTTACTCAAAGTTTTCTTTGAAAACACACTGTTTTAGGCCCGGCACAGTCACTCACACCTGTAATCCTAGCACTCTGGGAGGTGGAGGTGGGCAGACCACCTGAGGCTGGAGTTCGAGACCAGCCTGACCAACATGGTGAAACCCCATCTCTACTAAAAATACAAAAAAAAACAGTCAGGCATAGTGGCGGGTGCCTGTAATCCCAGCTACTCGGGAGGCTGAGGAAGGAAAATCACTTGAGCATGGGAGGGGGAGATTGCAGCGAGCCAAGATTGTGCCACCACATTCCAGCGTGGGTGACAGAGCAAGACTCTGTCAAGAAAAATTAAGAAAGAGAAGAAAGAAAGAAAGAAAGAAAGAAAGAAAGAAAGAAAGAAAGAAAGAAAGAAAGAAAGAAAGAAAGAAAGAAAGAAAGAAAGAAGGAAGGAAGGAAGGAAGGAAGGAAGGAAGGAAGGAAGGAAGGAAGGAAGGAAGGAAGAAAGAAAGAAAGAAAGAAAGAAAGAAAGAAAGAAAGAAAAAAGAAAGAAAGAAAGAAAAAAAAGAAAGAAAGAAAAAAAAAAAAGAAAGAAAGAAAGAAAAAAAAGAAAGAGGGAAGGAAGGAAGGAAGGAAGGAAGGAAGGAAGGAAGGAAGGAAGGAAGGAAGGAAGGAAGGAAAGAAGGAAGGAAGGAGTTTTGATTTAAAGTTTTACCTAGTCATACATACACACATTTGGCTCACACATCAGATCACCAGCAAAGGTGAAGGGAAAAAGCGAGTGTATAGAAAGGGGCAAGCTTTTAGCTTCTCTTGTTATAGGTACAGCCATCACAATCAGTTATGATTGAAAAATGGCTTTGAGCCAGAACAAGGGATGGGTCTAGGTTTAACTCAGAACACTCCCAAAAGGAGGAACCACACATCCAATAAGCAAAACCACACATGCGTAATTTTTAACAACACCCATTCACAACACACATACTAACAGATTATAGCATCCATTCATTTATTATGTATCTCAGGCTCACTTGCTTGGGACCTGTATGGGTTAAGACAATGATGTTTACACAAATATTTATACATCTATGTAGATATAATTGCTGCAATCCTTATATGCAAAGTGACCCATTTACATTTTCACCAAAATCCTGCCCAAATGTAGCAAAGAAGAATTTATTTGGGGAATTTAAAAGTTTCAAAAATTATAAAGTTAACAATGAATGGTAGGAAAAACTCAATAACATATTGAGTTATTGACTTTATAAGTCAGATTTTATTGAGCTAATAAAATAAATAAAAGAGCAATTAAATTATTGTTTGAAAATATTTTTATTGTTTCCTTTTGACAACTTTTTAAAATACTATACAAAATTGCTTTTCAACTTCTTTCCTTTTGGGGATAGAACTTGGCTGTCAATTAGCAATTACTCCACAAGCTCCATTCTGCCCCCTCAAATCCATGGACCTGCTGGGGCCTTCTCAGCCAGGGAGAAGGTGCCTTCTGTTTGCTTTTTCACACTCTGAGGCCAGCCTTGCCTCAGGCTATAAGGAAAATGGAATATCCCCTACTTTATTCATGAACTTGGCCATCCTGTGGCTGAGGCAAGGTCATTGTCCTCCCAGATTATAGAAAGCTAAAGGAAAGAAGTAGTGGAGAGTCAGTGTGGGGAGAGGGAGGACTGGTTATGTTACTTGTTCCCTTACTTAATAAGCATCCTGGTTGCCACCTCTTAGAGATGAGCTCCTAAACTATATTCACCCAAAGGTGGACTTGTTTGTATAAGTTTATTCTGCATCCCACCCCTACCCAAACACCTGGCAGGTTGTGGCTGTGTCTAGCAAAATTACAAAACATCAGTTGAGCCGGGCGCAGTAGCTCACGCCTGTCAATCTCAGCACTTTGGGAGGTGAGGCGGGCAGATCACCTGAGGTCAGGAGTTCAAGCCTGGCCAACATGGTGAAACCCCATCTGGACTAAAAAATACAAAATTAGCCGGGCATGTTGGTGTATGCCTGTAGTTCCTGCTACTCAGGAGGCTGAGGCAGGAGAATTGCCTGATCCTGGGAGGCAGAAGTTGCAGTGAGCCAAGATCACACTATTGCACTGCACTCCAGCCTGGGCGACAAGAGCAAAACTCCATCTCAAAAAAAAAAAAAAAAAAATTCAGTTGTTATATCCTTCTACAAAACAATCTAGAATGAAAGGAGCTCAGAAGATGGTATCTGATAAAAATGAGGCTGGGGGAATATTACTGCAATAGGAAAACTTCACCGTTTTCTTTATGAAATGTATAATAAATGATTCGTCTTATCAAACTCTTTTGCTATTCAACATGATACAGCCTGTGTGTGGTGCAATAAAGTAAGGTTTTTTCAATGATTATATTCTGACATCTAAGGAGTTACTTTCTGCGCACATCAATAAAATAGCTGATTTGCCATTTCCTTAGTATGTTGGTGGTCTCTAATGAACAGAACATTTCTCATTACTGTACATTTATAGCATGACACACCAACCACTCAGTAATATGCAATTAAGCCAAGAAAATGCAATTGTTTTTATTAGAGAGCTTACAAAAGCTTACAGATGGATAAGACCAGCTCATACACAGAGCTCCTCGGGAGGAAAAAAACAGGCTGCAGTGGTTTCAAGGGGAAACTCTTATGAGCTTTAATACTAAACCTTTCCAGGATCCTAAGGAATTTGTGAAAGGAAACCACTAGATTCAATTGTGCTGTGGCTCTCTTCTCAGCTTTTTGTAGCTGTTGGTCTTGCGTGACTTAGCAAAAGGTTACACTCCATGTGTATTTTTACAGCAAGCAAGGTATTTATACTTAATCAGGAACATGCAAAGGCTCAAAATGGAAAGTTTCTGAAATATCACATCTCGGTGGATGACTCAGGCCTATTCAGACACACCTGTTTTAGAAAATTCCTCTTGTTTTTTCCAAGGGCTATGCCTAAGGCATAAAGAGAAAAAGCACAAAGAGGAATCTCTCTGGGGTGCTACCTTGTCCATTTGGAAGCAGTACTTGGCTCTGGCGGCTTCTGGCAGTTTTGGATGTTTTTGTTTGTTTGTTTGTTTTTTAAGACGAGTTTCATTCTTGTCGCCCAGGCTGGGGTGCAATGGTGTGGTCTCGGTTCACTGCAATCTCCCCTCCCAGGTTCAGGCAATTCTCCTGCCTCAGCCTCCCAAGTAGCTGGGACTACAGGCAAGCACCACTATGCCCGGCTAATTTTGTATTTTTAGTAGAGACAGGGTTTCACCATATTGACCAGGCTGGTCTCGAACTCCTGACCTCAGGGGATCCACCCACCTTAGCCACCCAAAGTGTTGGAATTACAGGCATGAGCCACCGTGCCCGGCCTGGAACGTCCACTTTTTATAAGCATATTCATGAGTCAATGAGAGCCCTCTACTAATTGCCTAAAGGGCTGTGTGAGCCATCTCCTAACTTCCTAAAGTCATCATCATCATCATCATTATCATCATTATCTCCAATTTAGGCATCGAGCTGATTCTTACACACATTATCTCAAACCTCATAACCACTTAGGTACTCTTCTGTATAATTTACACAGGAAGAAACTGATACTAGCAGATATGTGGATTCAAACACAGGTGAATCTGGCTTTAAAGTTTCTACTATTTCCTCTGCCATGCTCTTAAGGAATAAGATCAATATTTCCTAGGAGCATTTCCCCAATGCCTTGGATTCAGTGTTGCTGATACCAGCCAACCCCTCCCTCCCAGCTACATGGAGAGATCTTGGAGAGAGAAGGTGCCCAGAAGCCACCTTGCTTGAGTGGATGAAAGTTGTTTTCTGGCCTTGCTCCCTCCACTTTTAGTTATTTTTAGATGTGGCTCTTTGCCACCACAAAAGGAGAAGAGCATCCTTATTCTATGATGCCGGGGCTATGTTCAGTTGCACAGCTGTTTCCTACAGTAACAGGTACCCAGGATGAGGAATCCTGTTCCTGGTTTTCCTTTACCACCAGGGGGACCCCTGTTACAAGAACAGTGAATTGTGGAGGCAACCTCAATAAAAATACTTGTCCTCACCCAGCATCAAACAGGAAACTGTCTTTCCTCTTCTTCAACACCCATTGGTCACTAAGACTTGTCACCCACTTCCCTCCCCAGTCATTGGTCACTAAAATTTGTCACCCGCGCCCCTCAGCCAATATCTCTGAAATCCACCCCCTCTTTGCCATTTCTATAGCCAGCTCCTGACTGGTTCAGTCTTCACATCTTATCCCTGGGTTATTGCAATGGCTTCCTACAGGGCTGCCCTCCCTCCTGTCTTTCCCCTTCCCCTTCCCCATCTTCTGTCCTGAAGCCAGAGGGAGGTTTCACAATACCTGGTCATGGCACTCCTCTGTTTTATGACTTCATTTGATTGAGTAGAAGATAGAGTAGAAGATAGAGCGCTTTAGCCCCTCGATACTCATCTGGGTCCTTCACAACCTGGCCAACATAATAGCTGACCATCAGCCCTTAGAGTTATTCAGGCTTAATACACCCCAATTCATCCTGACATTGTAAGGGGATCTTGAATAGCTGTTTTGCTTCTATGACTTTCAACTGCTTCACCAATATAATAATGATAACTGAGTGAGATAAACTATGGAAAACTTCTAGCACAGTTTCTGATCATATCATAGGATTTCCATCTGTGTTGGTGACAATGCACTTTTTACATTGATCATCATGGCAAGGTATATCATAATATAACACATCATTAAAGCAATCTCTCCCAAGCAATATTGACAGTTGTTATCCCTCCAAAATTAAGAGCTATCTCCCATGCCCTTTCCATTGTAAGTAAGCATTTTATTAGATTATAGCATATGTCTTAGTTTGGGTTTTGCCATATATACAACCTAAAGTAAGAATTTGAATGCACATAGTTTATTTGGTATATAGCCCAAAAAAATTTTGACAGGGAGTGAGGAAGTGAAACGGATGAGAGATCGAAGTCAATAAAGGGTGCATTATCAAGCAAGTACCACTGCAGGCAATTAGAACTCAATCCTACTGAAGATCTCTGGAAATGGTATATAGAACACACATAAGGGAGTCAATTTTTTGATCAGGTTCCTGACCAAAGATTGACTGGAGTGGTGTACAAATAACCCAACTCCCTTGATACCTCTGGCCTGCTGCTCTTACAGACAGAACTATTCTTAAGGCCAGGGAAAGTCCTTAAGTAGAGAGATGCAGTGACATCTAGGCCGGCATGCACTGAAATGGAAAGGCCTGAAGGGCCATGCTCAGGGTACAGACACTGTCAAGAATCCGGGTGCTCTACATCCTCACCAACACTTAGTATTGTCAGTTTCTTTTTCTTTTTTATTCTGTGATTGTAAAGTGATATGTTTGTTAGCCATTTTGGATATCTTATTTGTGAAGCACCTACTTGAGTCTTTTGCCTGTTTTTTAAACATGGGCTGTCTGGCTTTTTCACACAGATTTTTATGGATTTTTTTCTATATATATATGTACCTCATTGGATATATGCATTGCAATATCTTATTCCAGTTGGTGACTTGTCTTTTTTTCTGTTTAGTGGAGTGTCTTAATGAAAAGCTATTCTTTATGATTCATGGATTTTGTGTTCTGTTTAGGAAATTCTAGCCTTCATGTAGTCTTCCAAGTTGTCTTTGGAAATATTATTGCTTAGTATTTTACATTTTGGTATATAATTCAGAATTCTACATTTCGGTATAAATTCGATATATATATATATACACACACACATATATATATACACACACTATCTATATATCAGATAGATTATAGATATATCTGATATATAGATAGTGTGTGTATATATATATATCTATCTATATATCAGATAGATTCTCTCTCTGTTACCCAGACTGGAGTGCAGTGGTATGATCTCGGCTCACTGCAATCTCCTCCTTCCAGATTCAAGCAAGTCTCCTTCCTCAGCCTCCTGAGTAGCTAGTATTGCAGGCACATGCCACCCAGCTACTTTTTGTAATTTTAGTAGAGATGGGGTTTCACCATGTTGGCCAGGCTGGTCTCGAACTCCTGACCTCCTGATCCGCCCACCTCAACCTCCCAAAGTGCTGGGATTACAGGTGTGAGCCACTGCGCCCAGCCCTCCCTGAAATATTTTTATGTGCATAACATAAGATAAGGGTTGATTCATATATAGAGATAGATAGAAATAGATACAGATATATACTGATAGAGACATGCTATTGATTAATCACCATTTATTTAAAAGACCATTTTTTCCCACTGCACTGAAGCGACGCTTTTATTGTAAGTCAAGAGGTCATATATACATTGGTCCATTGTTGAATCCTCAAGTTTTTACCATGTAACTAAATAGTCTTAGCCATACAGAAAGTAAGCTAATAAAAATAAACTAACTTAATCTAATAGTAAGTATAGCCAAAAACTCACAACTACCATCACTCTTAGTGGTGAAATGTTAAAGCTGTCCTCCAGAGATGGGGAATAAAATAGAACGTTGACTATAATCATGTTTTTCAACCTTGTATAGGATATCTAATCTGTGTAATCAGGCAAGATACAGACATTTAAAGGTATAAGAATTAGAAAGGGAGAAATAAAACAGTCTATTTGTAGATGTCATGTTGGGATATTTAGAAAATCCAAAAGATTATGCAGCTAAACTATTTTAAAAATGAATAAATACATTTAGCATAGGCCCAAGATGAAAATGAATTGTTTATATACTAGCAACAAAAAATAGAAAATGAAGTTTAAAAGTGGTTCCATTTGGCCACTATGAAAAGCACAAAATAGGAATAAATCACAGTAAAGATGTGCAAGACTTTCATGCTGAAAACTACAAAGCATCACTAAGAAAAATCTGAAAAACTATAGAGGGATCCGTCATGTTCAAGGTTTATGTCTCAATATTATGAGGATGTCAGTTTTTAAATTATCCAAACATTTAATGCAAAACCAAACAAATCTCAGGAGGCTTATTTGTGGAAACTGATAACCTGATTCTAAAATTTACATGGAAATGTAAGGGACAAGAATAGCTAAGAAAATCTTGAAGAAGGAAAAAAAAGTACTAAAACATTGTCAGGTGTCAAAACATTAAAAAGGTGTATTATTAAGGCAATGTACTGGCATGAGGATAGACTGACTGAGGCTCCCTAGAAGGTGAAGGCTGGGTATTGATATTCTTAGAAAGGTCCCAAGAGATTCTAATAGGCAGTCAGATGGAGAATCACTTTTGTAACTCTAACTTTTACCTTCTTCCTTTCATCTACTCCTCCCTTTTGCTCTAGTTGGAATTTTCCCCTCTTCCTGTACTCCTATAGCATTTTGTTTCCTTCTTTGTACTTAAAACACTGTATATTATACATACTTAACCCCCTCACCCCTGCCAACTACCTGAAGGCAAGAACTTTTTAAAAAATTTCTATACAGCCTGCCTAATACCTAATATATGAAGTTCCTAAATAAGCATTCATTGACCGGCTTAAAGAACCACTAGTTCAATTATCGATATGAACCCTGCCTTCATAAACCCCAACCTGTGCTGGATAAAAGTTAACACATTTCTTTGTCTGAAAACTACATATGCAACCTCCCAAAGACCAAAAATAAAAGATCTAAAATTACTTTCCTTAGTTGCTCTCTGGGGGTTCTTATAATTTAACTTTCATAATAAAGGACTTGCAAATAGCATCAAACAGGAAGTACAGGTAAGAAGGCATCTGCCAGGCTGAATTGATAACAGTGTAACAATCTCATTCATTTAAAAAGTGAGTGGGTGGAATTCTTGGCATCTGCCTACATTTGACTATTTGTTGTAACTTATGATATATGCCAGGTTTTGGCCTCTCCGTTCATAAAATGAAGATGTACCGCTCCACAAAGATGCCAGATAGAAGGGCTCGAGGTTGTTATTTTAAATCGTTCTGGACAGGTATTGATTTGGAACCAAAAAATAAAGAAAGTGTATATAACAAGTTTAACCTAAAAGTCATGTAATTCAACTCTGGTTCTGATAAATGAAGTCTCTAAAAAATCCTGGACATGTTGTCAGAGGTTGGGCAGTCACACTCTCCCAGGTCAGCCCATTTATGTTTGGACAGTCCCAATTGCCAGAAAGCTCTTCCCTGGCCTTTGGTTACCACACAGATTATATTTAATTGTTTTCACTCAAGACAGATCCCAAATATTTGAACAAATACCTGCCTGGTCTTTAATCCAATTAAATGGCCCAAATTCCTGCCACTGCTCTCCATATGACTTAATTTGAACCTACCTTGATCTCCTGGACACTCGCCCCTAATGTATTGCAGATAGTCTTAGAGAGTTGCATGATTCTCAGCACACAATATTGTAGGAATGTTGTCACCAAGGAAAGTATAATAAGTTTCTAGCACCTTTTGTTATGAGCTTCTAGCACACTTTGTTGTGAGCAATGTTTCTGTTAATTTAGCCTGAGTTGATTGATTTCCTGTCTTAACTTCACACACTCAGCTTCTTAATGAGCTTTCAGTATGGGAGAAAAAAATCTCAGTCTTTTTGTCTTGCTTTGCTAAACAGACATATCTCTCCAATATTACACCTGTAGAGGTCATCTTTTACATTTATGTTGCTATCCACTTTTTTTCCATTAAACTCTATCCTATTATAATTATCCCAACCTGGATTTAAACATTTTGATTCAACTTAATAGCAATTGAACTATAATTTGTTCCAACCACAGATTGGATCAACATCCATTCATTCCTTCATCTAAATTGTTGATTGCAGTGCAAAGTCAAGCACTGAGCACTCTATCATATGGTAGAGGTAACAAAATCCATTAATGAGCATCATTTGGAGGAAGTTACTCAACCAGAAAAAAATTCATGTAAAATGATCTTCTAGACCACCATTCTCCAGCTTGCCCATAAGGAAACAAAATTGAACTCTTCAAACACCTTGCTGAAAACCGGATGCCCAATGTCTGCAACATGCCCTTTTTGGTAACAGACGACTTAAGTCATTTTATCCTAAGGAGTTGCGATCCTTATGGAGAAAATTTCAGTGCAAATTGAAAATTCAGTCACCTTGTCAAAGAAGAATGAGGCTAACTCTTACTATACATTCGCCCCAGCAGTGAAGCTGCCTTTTCAATAATTAATTCTATCTTCCCATCCTATTTTTAGCTGTATGTCTAACCCAGCTGAAATCACTTAGGTTGTTATGACCTTCTAACTTTTACCATTTCAACTTAAGCAATATTCCTACTGATTACCTAACATACTTAACTGCCATTCTGTGGTCACTCCGAAATAGAAAGGCGCTGTTATCTCTGACTATCCTGGGGCTCTTCCATAAAGAGAAAGTCTTTGTGAATTGAATGCCTGCCCAGATCTAGACTGTCAAACAGAAAAGAATCGTGTTAATAAGAACTATGAAAAAATCAAATTAGTGTTTGTTGATCAGGACAATTCTTTCCTACCAAGCAGGTGTGGGGTGGGAGCAGGACTGGTAGTTGGCTTAGCCAAGAAAAGAGATGAAACCTAACTCAGAGACTCTGCGCCCAGTCTGTGCTCTTAACCTCTGAGTTATGTTTCATTCCTAATCCTAGCATTCTGGGAGGCCGAGGCATTTGAGAGGCCGAGACAGATCATTAGAGCCCAGGAGTTCAAGCTCAGCATGGACAACGTGGTGAAACCCTGTCTCTAGCAAAAAAAAAAAAAAAAAAAAAAAAAAAAAAAAAAAAAAAAAAAAAAAAAAAAAAAAAAAAAAGCTGGGCGTAGTGTCACAGACCTGTGGTCCCAGGTATTTGGGAGGCTGAGGCAGGAGGATCACCTAAACCTGGCAGGACTAGGCTACAGTGAATCATGCCACTGCACTTCTGCACTCCAGCCTGGGTGACCCAGCAAGACCCTGTCTCAAGAAAAGAGAGAGAGAACACAGGCTCTGGCTCCTGCAGGGCCCAATAATAGTCATGGCCCCACTGTAGATGCTGGCTTTGGGACCTTGGGCAACTTTCTTACTATGAATTTCTGTTTCTTCATTTATAAATTGGGGATAATAATGCCCTTTATTATCTACTTTAGTATGTGCCTTAGCAGGTTATCCTGATAATTTTTTAAAAATTTAAGTGCACCTAAAGCATAGCACACAACAAGAGTTCAATTGATGTTAGCTGCTACTATACCATGCATTCAACAAGATAACTTCTGATTTGATTTTAGCTCTCCAAATAAGTTTGCATACAGAAATAGATGGGCTAACTACTCATATTTCTACACTGTACATTTCTGTACTATTTTAACTATTTAGTTATAGCTCAATCTTAAAATATCAATTTCATGAGAGCAGGAATTTTTCTCAGCTTTCTTTCGTGCACTCTTTCCAGCATCTAAAACACTCTATGGCACCTAATAGGTACTTAATTCAAATTCATCGAATGAATGAATAAGGGAATCTAGCTTCCTGTTTGTCCACATTCACCATCTCTTCAGGTTGCTTAAATGGATTTAGGTAGGAAAAAAAAAATAAGAGAGAAACTCTGGGTAGAATACTTAGCGCTGCCTGACACCTAGATACACGTTTGACAAACAGTAGCTATTATGTTCACATGACTTGGGGCAGGTTTACTGAGGGGATCTGAAGAGATATGGATAGATGGAAACAAGATGGAAAACATATGGGCTTGTTCTACTCATAGAGCTTTCAGTATGGAGGGGAAGCAGACAAATACTACTAAAAGGAAGTGTACAGGATAATATGACAACACAAAACACTGGGCACTATCCAGATGAGAAGGGTGGGGAAGCCTTCTCTGACAAACTAACTTCTAAATGGAGACCGAAAAGATGGAGACTTTTACCTTTTTAGATGGGTAAAGCAAGTGATGGAGAAAAAGACCCCAGACATCCAGATCAACTTGTGCAAGACCCTGAGATAAGAAGGATATTGTTTTTCTCAGAACAGAAAGAAGCCAGTTGAAATGCATACGTGCAGCAGAAAATGAACTATTAGGTTGGTGCGAAAGTAACTGCAGTTTTTGCCATTAAAAGTAATATAAGGGCCGGGCGCCGTGGCTCACGCCTGTAATCCCAGCACTTTGGGAGGCCGAGGCGGGGGGATCACGAGGTCAGGAAATCAAGACCATCCTGGCTAACACAGTGAAACCCCGTCTCTACTAAAAATACAAAAAGAATTAGCCAGGCATGGTGGCAGGCGCCTGTAGTCCCAGCTACTCTGGAGACTGAGGCAGAAGAATGGCGTGAACCCAGGAGGAGGAGCTAGCAATGAGCCGAGAATCAGCACTGCACTCCAGCTTGGGCGACAGAGCGAGACTCCGTCTCAAAAAAAAAAAAAAAAAAAAAAAAAAGTGATATAAGGTCAGACATCCCAGCCTGGACAACATGGCAAAACCCCATCTCTACAAAAAAAAATACAAAAATTAGCTGTGTGTGGTGGCAGCATGCATGTGGTCCCAGCTACTCAGGCTGAGAGGGAACGATTGTTTGAGCCTGGGATGTCCAGGCTGCAGTGAGCCAAGGTGTCGCCACTGCCCTTCAGCCTGGGCAACAAAGTGAGACCCTGTCTCAAAAATATAGAAAAGGCCAGACATCTGTAGAAGCAGGACTACAAAAGACCTTGTAGGTCATGCTAAGAATTTAGCTAAGGGAGTGTGAACTGTTTGAATGGATTGCAGAGCAGGGATCTAACACATCAGGATTGATTTTTTTTTTTTTTTTTTTTTTCCCCCATGATCCTGGCTGCTCTCAGGAGAATTGAGGACAGGTTGTACATATCACTTGACCACAGCCCAAAAAAGCTGGTGAGACGAGCAGAAGGAGGGTTTGAAGGCTTGCTGTAGCCAGCACCGTCTCAGCACACACACCAAGGGGTTCTGTCAGGGCATTAATAAACATTATTTCTTTTCTTTTTTTGAGACTGAGTCTCGCTCTGTCACCCAGGCTAGAGTGCAGTGGCGTGATCTCAGTTCACTGCAACCTCCGCCTCCTGGGTTCAAGTGATTCTGGTGCCTCAGCCTCCCAAGTAGCTGGGATTACAGGCATGTGCCACCATGCCCAGCTAATTTTTGTGTTTTTTAGTAGAGATGGGGTTTCACTATGTTGGCCAGTCTGATCTTCAACTCCTGGACCTCAGGAGATCCACCCGCCTCGGCCTCCCAAAGTGCTGGGATTACAGGGATGAGCCACTTTGCCCAGCAATGAAACATTATTTCTCATTGGCCAAATTAACCACCGATGCAGGAAGACCAATTTTCTCCTGCAGTGAGGAATTCTAGCTGTCAAAGAAAAAATGGAAAAGGGTAGACAAAGAGACTGGTCTGTCCTTTTTATGCCTATCAAGGTGTTATTTGCGTTCTCTCAGATGCCAACAGTAAAAATAGGCACAAAAAGCCTCCTTGATTTGTCTTTCTTCCAGATGGCTCAAAGGGTAGTCAAATATCAACCTTGTTCATCTGCACAACCCTAAGAGGTGGGAAAGCAGATCTTTTAATTCCCTGTCTCATCCCACTCCCCTCCTGCCCACTCCGTTCACTTTACAGATGGAAACCCTGAATCACTGACAAACTAACTGACCACAAAAGGTTATTGTCAGAGATAAAACTAGGATTAAAACTGGTTTCATAATTCCAAACCTTCATTCCCTCATACCCATATTAGACACAAAAGGCTTTGAACAGGAAGGAGTTCTCTCTTACAGAAATATCCTCTTCCAATGTATACTCTTACAATGAATCCTTCTACTTACATGGAAATTGATAGGAGGGGGTAACTCAAGTCTCCCAACTTGACACAGAGGAGCTACCCTGAGATCCAGCCTATATCTAACTGCTCACTGGGCATCTAAACCTTGATGTCCCATAAGCATCTCCAACTCATCATACCTAAAACTGAAATCATTATCATTCCCACACCAATCATGTTTCTCTTTCTGCATTTCTTGCCTCGATACGGCTTTTCCTCTAGACATCCACCTCCTCCTTCTACTTCAACCTCCACATCTCATTAATCAGAATGTCCAATGCATTTACTTCTCAGATCACTCCCTGGGTCACCCCCAACTCATCCCCATTGCTCTCGTTTTTGCATCAGCTGAAATCTGAATCATTGAGGTAGCCTCTGGTGGTTCTCTCTTAGTGCAGTCCAATGCCTTTCTACGCCTCCTCCATCTTCCTCACTGCCACCCTAACTATAGACCCTGTGACTCTTGTTCAAATCTCCCAAAGACCATTCTGAGATACTTTCATGAGAAGTCAAGTCTTAGCACTATACCACCATTTTTTCATGATGTGGCCCCTGCCTACCTCTCGGATATCCTCGTCTGGAATTTTTCCTCTTACTCCACCTATACCATATGACTTACTGGTCTCTGGCACAAGACCCAACCTCCATCACCTCTGACAACTTCTCCTTACTCTGGCTTCCTCACTGTTCTCTAACCACCAGGGTGCATACCTGCTTAGGACCTAAACCCTGGCCATTCCCTCTGGGTAAAGGGTCTGAGACCCTTTGCATGGTTAATTAACTTACCTTCTTGGAGACTCCTCAGATGTTACCTTCTCAGTGAGGTTTATCCTGGCCACTCTATTCAATGTTCACATTGGCCCCACCCCTGGCACTCCAGGTCCTTCTGACCACCTTAATTTTTTTCATGTCACCTCTGAACAGGCTATGTGTTTACCTACTATGTTCATTGCTCACTGTCTGTGGCCCCACTGCCCCATCCTCACCCCTACCTCTAGAAAACAAGCTCCAGGATGGCAGGGATTTTTGTCTCATTAAATTCATATTTCAAGCACCCAAAATAGTGCCTGGCAAATAGCAGGTGCCTAACACATTCTTTTGTTGAATAAATTAAATGCATAAATATACATGTTATTTTATATATTTTTTTCATATATTCTTCCTTAAATCTAGAACAACCTAATTCATATCCTATTCACTCTCATCTACAGTGTCATTGACAAGTTTTTACTGCAAACATTTCTTTCTTTCTTTCTTTTTTTTTTTTTTGAGACGAGGTTTCACTCTTGTTGCCTAGGCTGGAGTGCAATGGCGTGATCTTGGCTCACCGCAACCTCCGCCTCCCAGGTTCAAGCGATTGTCCTGCTTCAGCCTCCTGAGTAGTTGGGATTATAGGCATGTGCCACCAAGCCTGGCTAATTTTGTATTTTTAGTAGAGACGAGGTTTCTGCATGTTGGTCAGGCTGGTCTCGAACTCCTGACATTAGGTGATCCAACCACCTTGGCCTCCCAAAGTGCTGGGATTACAGGTGTGAGCCACCGCACCTGGCCTACTACAAACATTTCTTGTTTACCTATTGGTCTCCCCTATGTCTTGGGTCAGAGGGTGCGTCTTAGGTTATCTTTCTATGCTCTCTCCTCATACATACCAGAAAGTAAAAGTCACTTAAATATTTGTCAAACTCAACTGACGTGATTAATGTTACCTTCTAGGCAAAGGACCTAAACACACAGATCAGATACAAGCTCTGATCGTAATTGCACAGAAGAGCTCATTTCAGAGCCATGGATACCTTCACTCCATAAATTCTTTTGCTTAAAATGGGAGGTACTATCGCATCAGTTTGGATAACAGTTGAGGCAGAGGCTAATTTTTTAAAATTCTATTTTGCCAGACTTCAGAAAACACAATTTAGTGTTGAATAGCTGGTCTCAGACCAGATGGTTGGTACATTCTGATTTTTAGAACTGGGGACGCTCTCTGACTAAAAATAAAGAAAGAAAGGGAGAGTGGAATCACTATTACTTAGTTATTTACCTATTGGCAGGACACTATGCCAGTGATTTTGTATCTATTAACTCTTTTTATCCTCAAAATAAATATGTGAGGCGTACTGTCATTTACATGTTACAGATAAGTAACCTGAGGTTCAGAAAATTAAACAAGTTGTCCAAGATTACACAGCAGGACTAAAATCTGATAAATCCCCTATGCCACAAATCCAAGCACCATGTTGCCCGCGTTTCCCCAGCACCATGTTGCCCGTGTTTCCCCAGCACCACGTTGTCCGTGTTTCCCCAGTACCATGTTGCCCGTGTTTCCCCAGCACCATGTTGCCCGTGTTTCCCCAGCACCATGTTGTCCGTGTTTCCCCAGCACCATGTTGTCTCTGCCCACCGTGTGATAGTTTCGTTCTTGGAATCACCTTCCTATACATAATGGACTCATATACCTATTTTACTATCTTTGCATCTTTAGCATTTGGTTCTTTTATGACCATCGTGGAATATTTTCTGTAACTCACACATTCTTTTAGAGTTCAGAGCCTACAGGACTATGGAACCTAATAAAGTCTAGCACAAACCCGTGAGTGCCACAGAGTGTCACACACACGTCAATCAAGTCCACAGGCCTGCTATAAAGAAGTGCCCCTTCCAATGAGCTACCTGGAAAGGCGCACCTAAAGTTGCCAGGGTGCACTGATCGACTGGCATTGAGCACTGATTAGGAAGTAGTTCTGGATTCAAACTTTCACATTTCCTCTCAAGGATTTCTCATTTTCTCAGGCAAAACAAAACAAAACAAAACCCAAACAAACAGAACAACACAAAAATAGATGGAGCAGGCATCCAGGAAAAGTGGAAGTAATAAAGGGAAATGCACTGCTGGATTACACTGTGAATAGCCAGAGCACAGGCTGTGCCATGCCCCAGGACTGGACAGAGAACAATCTAGTTAAAAGCACAGAAAGAACATCTATCGTCCTTTAGGGAGGGTTGTTTTAGAGCAGCACACTTACCGAAACACTCAGAAGTCTATTCCACAGAAAAAACTGTGTTCAATTCTGTTCCAGCATCACTGCTGTGACCACTGAGGTGAAGGGCAGAGGAGGGAAAGGCTGTCATAGAACCAAAGACCACATTCAAAAAATAATTACTCGATCCACTGACTTAATTCCAACCAGGAAAAGCACCAGGAAAGACATTTAGTGATTCACAAGCTCAGTTGAGTAGAAACTTAAAGATGGCAATGATGTAGCTAGCCCCCAAGGTCAAAAGTGGAAAATGCTAGCTATGGGCAAGGCAAGGGCGCTTCGAGAAGCTTCACTTCCGGGACTTTGCTGGGCACTCCCAAGACAAGGGCGAGCAGAGCTCTGTCTCCAACCAGGGAACAGTTAGTCTGTGGATCTACCGATCACTGTGGATGGTCTCTAGTTTGACACCCTGTCATTTGTCTCTGTCACTAGTGACCTTTGGAGTAAAATGCTCATTCAATTTTATGACTAGGAGAGGCTCCAGAGATTTATCTAATCCCCCCCGCCCCCGCATTTTACTGATGAAGCTTCTCAGACATAGACAGATGAAGGGAATCCAATTTTTCAACTTTTATGAGAACATGAAGTACAATAACAGCAAACATATTCTGGACGGTTCGCGGTAGCGGTATATTTGCATACTCGACTGGGTTCACCCCAGGAGTACACCTGTATTTGTCAGAGGATGTGTTCCAATATGGGATTTGGAAAAATATGACCAGTTGATGGCTCAGAAAATAATGTTTGAAAAAATAAAATGTTCAGAAAGTCGGGTTTGGCATTTGCATGCATGCTGAGATACACAAGCTAGGGAAGAAAAGAGAATAGAAACATGTCCTACTCCTTTTCTCATTTCTTAACGTTCACGGAGACGTGTGTTTTGAGGGGGAAATTGTGCTCATCTGGAGAGCCCACAAGAGCTTTTCTTTTTTCTTTTCCTTTTGTTTTTGTTTTTATTTTTGTTTCATTTGTTTGTTTTGAGACAGAGTCTTGCTCTGTTTCCCAAGCTGGAGTGCAGTGGCCTGATCTCAGTTCCCTGCAACCTCCGCCTCCCTAGGTTCAAGCGATTCTCCTGCCTCTGCTTCCCACGTAGCTGGATTTAGAGACGTGTACCACCACGCCCGGCTAATTTTTATATTTTTATTAGAAACGAGGTTTCACCATGTTGGCCAGGCTGGTCTCGAATTCCTGGCCTCCAGTGATCTGCCCGCCATGGCCTCCCAAAGTGCTGGGACCACAGGTGTTAGCCACAGTGCCCAGCCCCACATGAGCTATTGATAAAGGTAACAACAGAAAAAAATACAGATGGTGAAGAAGGGGCAAGAAGTGCATGTGTATAGAACAAAGTGAATTAGAATGTAGCAGGTCACCTAGAATTTTCATGACTATAACAGCTTAAGAGTGCTCTTTGAAAAACTGA
The DNA here is from genome assembly GCF_024542745.1 of Macaca thibetana thibetana. NCBI lineage: Eukaryota > Metazoa > Chordata > Mammalia > Primates > Cercopithecidae > Macaca > Macaca thibetana. The sequence goes on along the minus strand of NC_065582.1, from coordinate 16,988,766 downwards.
CTTAAATATATTATATCCATATATATTATAATACACATATTATACGTATTATATAATGCATGGATATATTATAATTGTATATTATAATACATATCCATGTAGCTTCACTAGTGGCTGGGGCTGGGAGAATGAGCATGAGAGATTCTGGAGAAGTAGAGAGAAGATAATGAAGGAGACTGCTGCCCGAGGAGCCACAGTGGCGGCTGGGAGAGGGCATCTGGGACAGCAAATATCTAGGAGCCCCAGAAAAGAAGGGCTGGTGGAGTGAGCTGCAGCTTGCATTCTCCTTCCTCCTGAAAGCTGCTTCCTCCACCCCGGAGGAGAGAGTTTCTCAGTCTTTCCCTGGGGTCAGACACCGGTGGAATTAATGAAGCAGGAGGGAAAGAAAATGGCAAGGAGATCTCAGGAGCCCTCTTTGTGTAAGGAGAGTAAAATCCACAATAAACTCAGGAAACTCATAAAGAGAGCAGAAGAGAATAGCAAGCCTTTGTATTAGGCACAGCTCTTTGTTTACACTGAAAATAGAAACAGGCAAACTAAATTGCCTGCAGGTTGCCTTTCTCCTTCCTTATTCTTTCTTCCTTCATGCAGTGCTTAACTATGCAAACATCCGGATCCTAAAAGGACATTAAATATTGCTTGATGGAGTCTTAAAATCCAGGAGTAACCCAGAAATGTTTACAAAGGGTGCCTGAGAAACTCCTAATTCTAAAAGCATTGCAAGTTTAGTATTCCTCAGATAAAGGTAACCAGAGCCTGTAAACCTTTCCTAAACTAAGTAAAACATTTCTTGATCCCAAAATGTGAGCAGCGATTTGGGGATGTTTTCTTGTATTATTGGCATTATAGACCACATTAGAGATAAAATTCATTACTAATAAGGAAAAATCTTTTTTTTTTTTAGCATTGCCTTATCCCCACTTACACAATTAAAAGGGGGTGTGTGTTAACAGAGCTTGTTCAGATAATGAGCTTGCTCACTACTTAAACTTTCTGTCCCCGTGTATCTTTTCATTCACTGGACTGTTATCTGCATCACGTACCTGGGGGCTTTTTTTAAATGAATGTTGCCTCCTCCATTTTGCAGAAAGCAATGAGAATGGCAGCACTGGAACACCTGCATTATATCAATAAAGGGATTGAGAGGAGACGGAAGCTCAAGAGCTAGCAAATTTGAATTTGTACATCCAGTTATTGCCTGTGTGCCCCCTGTCCCCAAACTCATATTCATCTTCTCAAAAAGGCAGCTGAGAACCCAGCACTTTTGACTGCTTTTTGTTTTCTTTTGTTATTTCTCTTTCCCATTAGAGGTTCAATGTGAGGGAATTATGACTCTTCTAGTCACTGTGTGTGCGTGTGAGCAGGGGGTATTATTTACTGTGCACTAAAATATAATTTATTGTGTATGTGTTTCTCCCCAGATAGCTACATTATTGGCTACTTGACAAGCAACCCCATATACTTATTATCTTCAAAATCCAAGCACATAGCAAAAAGCTCACCACAGAGCAGAAAATGAATGGATTGCTTTTTTTTAAAAAGTGAATGACCGATTGAATGAATGAATGAATGAATACATTTATTGTCTCTAGTTGAACCTGCTTGTAGGCTCTACATAGTGCCAATAGAGCCTACAAATTCACATTCCACATTGGCAACTCCACCTGCTATTGTTTGATTTGGGACCTGTTCTATTTACACAATGAATATATACTGAAATATAAACAGAAATATCTTACTTCTGTATATTTTGGGTTGTAACCATTCACCACGTATTACAATAGTCTTTTCTTTTCTTCCTGACTTCTCCAGGACAGAACATTATTCCATCCTGTGAGCAACAGCTGCATGGATTGCAACCCCGCAGAGAAGAAGATTTTCATGGCCAGATGTGACCCTCTCTCTGAGACTCAGCAGTGGATTTTTGAACATATTAATATGACTGTTTTAGAAAAATTTAACCACCATGCCAGCTCCTAGAAAGAAGGAAGGAAGAAAAAGTGATTACCTACAGATTATAAATGAAATTTTAGCCAGCATCTGGGTCGAAGGAGTCAGGAATAACATTTCCTCGATCCAGGAAGGCTGGTTTAAAGATTTGTAAATGCCATGTCAAAGTAGGTTGTTTTGAAGAACTTCCTGCATCTGAAGAACTTGGCTGAGAATCTCACCAGCTGCTTCTGAGAACTCGAGACTAGCAGTTCCCTTGCTGGCCAAGGGCAAAGATAATTTAGGGACTTTTCAAAACAACTGCTGAGCTAATAAATCCTAGCATTTCTCAGGTCAAATCCTGCAGTAGTGAGTAGCTATGAATGGATCCTATTAACTGGGTGGGAGGGGGGTGAAAACGGAGTGCATGACTGCTCTGACAACCTGAGGATATCACAGGTTTAGAACTAGCCACGCTTAAAGGGTGAGCTGTACTCTTTGGTGCCATTCTCTGACTAAGAATGGGTTAAGCAGGTTTAACCCTTAAAAGTGCTGCAGATGATTTCAGAGTGCTCATACTATTCTGTTTTGTTTTGTTTTTTTCAGTGAGGGTGCAATATCTAATGTAAGACTTCAATTACATAATGAAATGGACATCCAGTGTTCCCATTCTTTCGTTTACATTTGCCTTTTTGTTTTTTCAGAGCAAAGGTTTTTTATTGTTTGTGGAAGTTCACCTCCTTGAATCCACTGGATTTCTAATTCAGTGCCCTTCTATGAATCCAGTTAAAAACAAAAACAAAAACAAAAATCTGTGCTCTCAAGTTACTCCAAAGAAAGATCTCACAGAAGCAGCAAAACCATATAAGATTTAGGAGAGGGACTTCCCTGGGAAATCTATTTTTACTTTTCTATTATTTTTAAAACCTTAAAAGTCTGATATTTGTCCAGTCATAATTTTTATTAAGCAAGGAAATGGAGTGAGGTTGATGTAATTAGTTTAGGAGATTCTTAAACCCAAATAAATCTACACTCCAAGTGATATATGAAAATGGCTTGGTTCACTTCAATTCTGTTTAATCAGTGGTGGGAGCATACAAGTGGTTTCATTTGTTCGTTTGTTTATTTGGGTTTTGCTTTTGTTTTTTATTTTTTTTCTCGTTGTCATTCTTTTGTAGTGTTGATATTAATGACATTCTTTTATTTGGAAGCTCATAAAAGGAATTACCATTAGTAAAGTGTTTCTGACACCATTTTCTGTTAATGGGACAATATTTCAGGGATGAAGAAAGGAATGCTCTGAAAACTAAATGGAACAATTAATCCTTAAAACAATTTTTTACTGTTCAATAATATCAAGATGGGGGAAGAATATACAGGTATCAAGGTGGTTCTCGAGAAAAAAGAATCATGTTTATGACACATCTCTTAAGTTTTTTCAGTATAAAAGTGTTTTAACTTTGCTTTCTTTTTGTTTTTTGTTTGAAGTTGGTTTTCCTGTTAATAAAAATTTATATAACATCTTGGATCTAGAGCATTAAATTTTAGAACTGGGAAGACTCCTAGGATCCAATCCCTTTGCTTCTTCAGATGAATAATAAAAGCCCAGAAAGGCCCAACTCCTGGCCAGGCTGATGTCTTCTGGGCCGTATTCCTGTGTTTTTTATCTTGTGCTGTGTTGCCTCACTCTGTTACCAAAGCTGGTTCTGGATTTTACTGTGATTTAACTTGAGATTTCCAATCACTAGATGAGAAAACTATGCCTCCCTGGGGATGCCCACTAAAGTAATATCCACATTCAGAAACTGTAATACAGTACATGAAGCCTCTTCTTGTACATGTTCATGATTTTGTTATCTCCCTGAAACCTAATGAAAATGTCTAGTTAAACTACCAGGCCAATAGTTGGGGAAGAGTTATTTCATTATCTTTACTGATTTTTCAAGCATTCTTTTGAAGAGCTACTTTTTTCTTTTTCTTTTTTTCTTTTTTTTTAAATTATACTTTAAGTTCTGGGATACATGTGGAGAATGTGCAGGTTTATTACATAAGTATACACATGCCATGGTGGTTTGCTACACCCATCAAACCCTCATCTACATTAGGTATTTCTCCTAATGCTATCCTTCCCCTGGTCCCCTACCCCCTGACAGGCCCCAGTGTGTGATGTTCCCCCAGTGTTTGATGTTCCCCTCCCTGTGTCCATGTGTTCTCGTTGTTCAGTTCCCACTTATGAGTGTGAATATGTGGTGTTTGGTTTTCTGTTCCTGTGTTAGTTTGCTGAGAATGGTGGTTTCCAGCTTCATCCATGTCCCTGCAAAAGACATGAACTCATCCTTTTTTATGGCTGCATAGTATTCCATGGTATATATGTACCACATTTTCTTTATCCAGTCTATCATTGATGGGCATTTGGATTGGTTCCAAGTCTTTGCTATTGTGAACAGTGCTGCAATAAACATATGTGTGCATGTGTCTTTATAGTAGAATGATTTCTAATCCTTTGGGTATAGACCCAGTAATGGGATTGCTGGGTCAAATGGTATTTCTGATTCTAGATCCTTGAGGAATCGCCAGACTGTCTTCTACAATGGTTGAACTAATTTACACTCCGACCAACAGTGTAAAAGTGTTTCTGTTTCTCTGCATCCTCTCCAGCATCTGTTGTTTCCTGACTTTTTAATGATCGCCATTCTAACTGACATGAGATGGTATAGCATTGTGGTTTTGATTTGCATTTCTCTAATGACCAGTGATGATGAGTTTTTTTTCATATGTTTTTTGGCCGCATAAATGTCTTCTTTTGAGAAGTGTCTGTTCATATCCTTTGCCCAGTCTTTGAGCGGGTCTTTTTTTGTTGTAAATTTGTTTAAGTTCTTTGTAGATTCTGGATATTAGCCCGTTGTTAGATGGATAAATTGCAAAAACGTTCTCCCATTCTGTAGGTTGCCTGTTCACTCTGATGATAGTTCCTTTTGCTGTGGAGAAGCTCTTTAGTTTAATTAGATCCCATTTGTCAATTTTGGCTTTTGTTGCCATTGCTTTTGGTGTTTTAGTCATGAAGTCTTTGCGGATGCCTATGTCCTGAATGGTATTGCCTAGGTTTTCTTCTAGGGTTTTTATGGTTTTAGGTCTTATGCTTAAGTTTTTAATACATCTTGAGTTAATTTTTGTACAAGGTGTAATGAAGGAGTCCAGTTTCAGTTTTCTGCATATGGCTACCCAGTTTTCCCAACACCATTTATTAAATAGGGAATCCTTTCTCCATTGCTTGTTTTTGTCAGGTTTGTCAAAGATCAGATGGTTGTAGATGTGTGGTGTTATTTCTGAGGTCTCTGTTCCCTTCCATTGGTCTCTATATCTGTTTTGGTACCAGTACCATGCTGTTTTGGTTATTGTAGCCTTGTAGTATAGTTTGAAGTCAGGTAGCATGATGCCTCCAGCTTTGTTCTTTTTGCTTAGTATTGCCTTGGCTCTATGGGCTCTTTTTTGGTTCCATGTGAAATTCAAAGTGGTTTTTTTCTAATTCTGTGAAGAAAGTAAATGGTAGCTTGATGGGAATAGCATTGAATCTATAAATTACTTTGGGCAGTATGGCCATTTTCATGATATTGATTCTTCCTATCCATGAGCATGGAATGTTTTTCTATTTGTTTGCATCCTCTCTTATTTCCTTGAGCAGTGGTTTGTACTTCTCCTTGAAGAGGTCCTTCATGTCCCTTTGTAAGTTGTAGTCCTAGATATTTTATTCTCTTTGTAGTAATTGTGAATGGGAGTTCACTCACGGTTTGGTTCTCTGTCTATTATTGGTGTATAGGAATGTTTGTGATTTTTGCACACTGATTTTGTGTCCTGAGACTTTGCTGAAGTTGCTTATCAGCTTAAGGAGTTTTTGGGCTGAGACAATGGAGTTTTCTAAACATACAATCATTTCATCTGCAAACAGAGATAATTTGGCTCCCTGTCTTCCTATTTGAATACCCTTTATTTATTTCTCTTGCCTGATTGCCCTGGCCAGAACTTCCAATAATTTGTTGAATAGGAGTGGTGAGAGAGCATCCTTGTCTTGTGCCAGTTTACAAAGGGAATGCTTCCAACTTTTGCCCATTGAGTATGATATTGGCTGTGGGTTCGTCATAAATTTGAAGAGCTATTTTTTTAACCTTCTGTCACAGAGATATTTTGTATAGATCAAGAGATCTTGAAGCATTCAAGATGCATACTGGAGAAAATCAATAGTGAGAAATTAACCTGTGTGTTGAACAATTCCAGAGAATGAATGAAGATTTATCTCAAGTGTTCACAGAGCAATCTTGTTGTAGAATTAGATGAGCCAATAAAAATTCACATTATGTCATTAAACAGCTGACTGCTATTTACAATTCTATGAAAGAGACAACCCTGGGTTCTGCACCCTGCAAAGTTCAGATTTGCAATGATCTTGTAGGATGCTATAATCATGGAAAGCTAGCCATAACATGTTTGGCTCTGTCCTTTGAGAAATCCTGAATATATTGTATTGTTTTGGTGTGATACACAGAGGTCAACCAAGATTGGTCTCTTGATCTCTGAATAAAATAATGTAATATTTTGGGGCATATTCAAGGGTGGAGGGTGAGAAGAGGGAGAGGATCAAGAAAAATAACTTACGGGTACTGGGCTTAATACCTGGGTGATGAAATAATCTGTACAAGCAATCGCCATGACACAGTTTACTGATATAACAAACCTGCACATTCACTCCTGAACTTAAAATAAAAGTTTTAAAAAATTAAATTAAATTGTTTAAATGTAATATAAAAAATTAATTTTTTAAATTAAGGAACACTTGAGACATTAAGACCAAAATTAAAACTCCAAACTGTCAAGCAACTGTTAAATGTGTGCAAATAGGAAACAAATAGAATGAAATGAAGCCTCGAGAATCTACCCTTAAGCCAAAGGACACAACATTGCCAATAAGCACATCTGAGAAGGCATTTCCACTCCACTGAAGGTTAAGACTGTTTACCTGAAGCACCACTACTACCATTCTGAAAAGCAGAAAACTACGTTTGTTGGTATGTTTATTTAACAAAGGGGACTGAACAATCCTCAGAAACACTCTCTTTCCTGGAAATAACATGATTTGAAAATTGGACAGTAGGCCGGGCACGTGGGTCACACCTGTAATCTCAGCACTTTGGGAGGCCGAGGCGGGCAGATCATGAGGTCAAGAGATTGAGGTCATCCTGGCCAACATGGTGAAACCCCGTCTCTACTAAAAATACAAAAATTAAATCCCAGCACTTTGGGAGGCCAAGACGGGTGGATCACAAGGTCAGGAGATCGACACCATCCTGGCTAACACAGTGAAACCCCGTCTCTACTAAAAAAATACAAAAAACTAGCCGGGCGAGGTGGCGGGTGCCTGTAGTCCCAGCTACTCGGGAGGCTGAGGCAGGAGAATCATTTGAGCCCAGGAGGCAGAGGTTGCAGTGAGCCGAGATCGTGCCACTGCACTCCAGCCTGGTGACAGAGCAAGACTCTGTCTCAAAATAATAATAATAATAATAAATAAAAATAAATTGGACAGTAGAGTACTGACCTACCCTTTTATCAGAATGGGAGGAAAAATCATAATCTGGCCTTGGAAATTGCTACTTCTCCATCATAAGACATGGTTTTGCCAGAATAATTAATTTTTAAAATTTTTTTTATGTACTTACAAAGAAAAAGCTCTGCTTTAAAGCAATCATGAACTAAATGTAGGACTTACATACACTTTTTTCAAGGCTGGATTAATACCCTGCCAATAGCAATGTACTGGCTTCTATGTCTACTGGTATTTACTTAAAAACATTAATATGATCAGATAACTGTTTTTAAAAGTATTCACTACATCAGAAGCCTCAGGGAGTAATGCAAGTTCCAGAATTGCTTTACTAATTGATATCCTAAAACTTTATACAATAAATGAATAACAGAAAATGAAAATTGACTTACAAGCAATGAAAGAGTGTGTTAGGCCCGTTCTTCTCATGTTTCTTGGAAAACATGAAACCCATGCCAACACTTGACATCATTTCCTTTAGTAGCAATGTTTTAAAAGAAGATAGACAAATATAAATAAGTAAATACCTACTATTATTTTGTGCTTCTTCCTCTCAGATGAAAAACTTTTATTTCTATCTTTTTATAACTATCTCCATAAGGAAATAGTGAGAAAAGAATGTTTTCTTGGAAAAATAAGCTCTATGAAGTTTATGGCTGACCCATCAAAAGAGTTAGTGCCCCAGGCACAGCGGCTCACACCTATAATCCCAGCACTGTGGGAAGCCAAGGCGGGAGGATCACTTGAGCTCAGGAGTTCAAGACCAGCCTGGACAACATAATGAGACCTTGTCTCTATAAAACATTTTTAAAAATTAGCTGGGTGTCATAGCACATGCCTGTAATTGCAGCTACTGGGGAGGCTGAGGTGGGAGGATCACTTGAGCCCAAGAGGTCGAGGCTGCAGTGAGCCATGATCACACCACTGCACTCCAGCCTAGGTGACAAAGTGAGATCCTGTCTTAAAAAAAAAAAAAAGAAAGAAATTCAATCACATTTTGATTACAAAGCTGGCTATCCCGCAGTCATAAAGGGCCCCACCTGCCACTGTGGGACATTCCTGGCCCAGGATATCACACATCTAAGGACTCAGAAGAAAGTTGATGATAAGGCTATGCCAGCTGTGCCTTTGACTTCTTGTCTTACTGCAGAATCTGCCCCAGAACTAGGCAGTTCTCCTGACCTTCCCCTGAGGAAGAGTGCTAGGTTATATTTTTTCAGAATTTAGAATCATCCTAACAATATGACATTGTGAACATTGATTTATCCCTAAAAACTCATTTAGTAAAATGTCTTTAGGCTTGTTACCCTGGCAGGATTATGAGGCTGCAATGCGATTCCATAAACACATGCTGGAGATATGCTGGAAATAAGGCATTTCTTATAAATCATGAGAAAGAATGCCTCAAAGGGAAAATATTTTTAAGTGATTCCCTATGATTCTGGAAGTACACATAAATGGAGATAAGTAAATTATATCTCTCAATATGGGGCACACTTCATTCTCTCCCTTCACCTCATCGACCAGTCCTGCTTCTGCCATCATTCCTCTCAGATGACACCACCAACTGTAATTACTCTCCATGTGTGAAACGGTGGCTGAGGACACTGAAGCGTGACGAGTGGCCAGTCTTTCCCGCACTGCCAACATTGGAAGATTGCTCTTTGATTTATGTCTATAGCCTTTGCTTGCAGAACTGGGAGCTGTTTGCAACTCTATTTGGTAGACTTGACATTGACCTGAAGCTTTTATTCATAGTCACTCATCTCTGAGCTTGACATACCAGACTGGTGTGTCTGGTACTGCAGCCTCTCGGCAGACAACAGCTCAGGCACACGTTTGATGCTTCACTTCAGAGAAACCTGGAAACATTTCTTCCATCCCTGTTGCCTGAAGTTGCCTGCTTCTGCCTGAGGCACAATAGCTTCCTAGGCTTTCCGCGGGCCTCTGCTGTCCTTCTTTGCTCGTTCCAACGTGGTGATCCAACTGACCTCAGTACAGAAAGGCTGGTTATATTTCAGAATCTTTTTGCCGATGAGTTTATTCTGACTTTACTCACCTTGAGAGGGCTATTCATAACTAAACAGCTTAGATGCTGGTTTACCTATATTACTTTATGCCTATGCTTGTTGTCCTGTGTGATTATTAATAATGTCCCTTTTACTGTTTTTCTTTTAATTTTTATTTTTACTTTTATAATTTTTGAGAGGGAGTCTGGCTCTATCAAGCAGGCTGGAGCACAGTGGTGCAATCTTGGCTGACTATAGCCTCTGCCTCCCAGACTCAAGCAATTCTTGTGCCTCAGCCTCCTGAGTAGCTGGAATTACAGGCATGTGCCACCACGCTTCACTAATTTTTGCATTTTTAGTAGAGACGGCGGGGCGGGGGGGGTCTCACCATGTTGGCTAGGCTGGTCTCAAACTCCTGACCCCAAGTGATCCACCTACCTCGGCTTCCTAAAGTGCTGGGATTACAGATCTGAGCCACTGCATGCCAGCCTGTTTTTATTTTTTAGAAACACGGTCTTGCTCTGTCTTCCAGGCTGGAGTGTAGTGGTGCAATGTTAGTTCACTGTAACCTCAAACTCCAGGGCTCAAGTGATCTTCTCGCCTTGGCTTCCCAAAGTGCTGGGATTACAGGTGCGCACCACCACGCCTGGCCCCCTTTTACTCTTAAAAGTGTCCTAATTTTAATAACAAATTAAATACTCACCCTATTTATAGTCCACGTGCCTGTTTCTTATTCCTGTAGGAAAAGAAAACGTATTTTGCTTATTAAGGCTTACAGTCTACAAGAAATCAACTCGACTTATTCCTTCCCTTCAAACAGGACCAGACCAAAATCAGCTTCTTGATGACTGTGTATTGCATTCACATGGGTCTTTACAAGTTACTTAATGAAAGCTTTGTAATCAAGAGTTATATATCCACCTAAATCCCTTTGCTGAATGAAGTCTAATTTAAATGATTTTTTCATAATTTAAAAAATTTATTTGAAATCAATGCAGTCATTTTATATTTTTCCAAGCTCAGAACAGTGGATCTCCAACATGGCCTATTAACCACATTATTAATTCTCAATATTATGGTAAAGTATAGATAGATAGATGATAGATAGATAGATAGATGATAGATAGATATATAGATAGATACATACATACATACGTACATAGATACATAGATACATAGATATGTAGATACGTAGATAGATGGATGATGGATGGACATTCTATTTGAATTACTACTTTTGTTTTTCAAAGCAATTTTATGTGTATTGTCTCACTCCACACTTATAAAAACCTCTGCTGTCGATAATATTATAATCCTTATGAAAAAACTGAAGGACTCAGAGTGAAGGGGCTTGCAAGGGGCTAGCAAGTTAACAGCAGAATCAGGACTAGCTAGATTCAGGCCTTCTAATATGTAGGCCTCTGCTCCTTCCATTCTCAATGGTACTTTATACCTCACTACAGGGTCATTCACCCAGAGCAAAGCCAATATGAGTTGTATGGAGGTACCTCAAAGTAGTAAAATCACTCACTCCTTGGAGACTTCTGTTTTTAACCGCTTAATTATGTTTGTTCTTCTCTGTACCTGTGTGTTTTTGTTGATTTTCCCACAAGCTTATTAAAGTAAGAAGTGAATCCAGGATTAGTCCTTCTTAATGAGATTTCCAAGGTACTTTTAAGAAAAGAAGTGATCAATTAAAGCTATTTGCATAGCTCTAGATGATAAATCTAAAAGCAAATACTGTGTTCTTGGTAATTATCAATGAGTTCAGTCCTCAGGGAGAGGAAAACAGTCATTAAGCAAAGAATTTGTGCTCACTTCGCAGTAAGACTCCAAGCTGACCTTCTTTTAATAGTCTTATTTCTGAAAAGTTGTCAGGCGCATTTCTTAGCCATGTGAGACTCTCTGTCTGCACTGATGTGAATTCTCTCCGGCAGTTTTTCTCTTTTGAGGGTACAAGTTAAACATGTGTATTACTAGGCCTTTTGGTCTGTTTGGGCTGCTATAACAAAATATCATACACTGGGTAACTTAGAGATAATAGGAATGTATTTCTTACAGTTCTGGAGGCTGAGAAGTCCGAGATGGAGGAGCAGGCAGATTCAGTGCCTGCTGAGGCCCCAGTTTCTGATTTAAAGATCACGTCTTCTCACCGCGGCCTCACATAGTGAGGGGGCAAGGGAGCTCTCAGGGGCCTCTTTCATAAGAGAACTAATCCCAATTATGAAATCTCTGCCTTCATGACCTCATCACTTCCTAAAAGGTCTGCCTCCTAATACCATCACCGTGGAGGTCAGGATTTCAATATATAAATTTGGGGGGTAGTGACACAAACATTTAGAATATAGCAGCAGGTCTTACCTCAAATCTATTGTATCAGAATTTCTGGGTTAGGCCACTAGATACAGAAAATTCTATTATCAAAGAGATAAATAATTGCTTTGTGCCCCAGTTCCTAATATCCTACCACTAGCAAATCCAAGTTAATTATCTGACATGGTTGCTCACAAGTAAACACTGCAGATGTCTGGAGGAATGATCAGTTGTAATCCGAAGCTATTATAAATTTGCATTGAGAGAAACATGCCTAAGAACATTTTATTTCAAGAATTCTCTAGCTTTTATTAGGTCAATGATTATTAAACCTTAGTGTTTAAACACCTGGAGGTAATGTTAAAACACAGAATACTGGGCCACCCCTTAGTGATTGAAATGAGGCTCAAGAATTTACATTTCCAACATGTTGCTAGATGATGCTGATGGTCTGGAGTCCACGTTTTGAAAGCTATTGGTCCAGACCAGTGGTCTCACCACTTTGAAAATATCTTCTTAAAGATAATTTTGTTAATGTTGCATCTGTTTAGAAAGCATTAGTTATGTTTAAGAGGCATGTATTGGAAATGATAATAAAGCCCCAATACACTCGAAATTCAAACAAGTGTTAATTTAATCCAATAAATATTTATAACTGGAAGAAAGTTTCTCCCATAAATTATTTAAAGCAGGATCACAGAATTTGAAGACCAAAAATAGGCAGTATTATGGTATCATAGTAAATATCTTTTCAATCACTTAAATTTCTCAATTAAAGTATAACAAATCCATCAAGACCCTTACTTTAAGTGCCTGGTATTGAGTCTCACATTAATAATTTGATATTATTGTCCCTTTCTCTATGTTCTTAGTGAACTTCATTCTACTGTAGAATAGAAGTGAAAATCAAAAGAAGGCATAGCATGGTGAACTGATTTACTCAACATTGTTTTTCAGTGTATTAGTCCTTCTGCCCCTAAACCATGCTTTTTCTCAAGTTTTGTCTTGGGAAAGGAAACATTAATTTCTGATGGCAAATAACCAGCCAACACCATTTCAAATACATTGTGTAAATACAGTTGAGCTATGGTTCCCCCCGTCTTTGAAAAAATACTACAAGTTTAATTAAAAGTCTTTTAAGCGTAACAATATCTCACTATGCTCAACTCAGTTCACTAACTTTGTTAGAAAAAAGTTACAGAAGGTAAGGAAAAGCTTAGAATTTCTGCTGTGTTTTAACTGTGGTTCTCTCAGATTTGTAACTTTCTTTTCATTGAAAATAAACACTAAGACCTTCTTTAAAGGTCATTTCTACCTCATCCTCTGTCTTCTGAAATAAAAGTTAATTTAATTTTTTTCTTTTCAGTTTATTTAAATTTCAGCCTCTAATGGCACACAGAGTAAATCCTCCACACTATTTTTTCCAAATATTTTTCTGTTATTTTTGTGTATACTAAGGACGCATGAAAGAGAATGTATGGGAAAGGGTGTTTCACTTTACCAATGTTTGCTATTCAAATCTCTACCACCCAAAAAATTGTTATGGAATTTATAGTGTGGTTTTGCACTGATAAACCAAGCCATGTGTTCAGATTTTATGGTGAAAAAAAATGCAGTAGACGCAAAATATCCTATTAGGGTCAAAACCTAGACAGTGCATCTCAAATCAAAAGGATAAAATTACATGATCAGGACTTTCAATTTTTGTTAAAGATAAAGGGGGCATTGAAGGCCTGTCTAACACTCCCTATTCTAGTAAAGAATGGATGAAAGGAGGTGGGAAAGTGTGTACGGGTGGGGTTGGAAGAGAGAAAGAAACAGTCATGCTTTATTGCTTACGACAATTTTTTTAATGTCCTAGAGGAAGCAGCAGGGAAGTGTCAGAGTGACTGAGATGTCAAAGAAATAATCTCACAAAAGAAATACTGCATTTGAAGCAAGGAGCCACTTCTCATTAATGTCTACCCACTAGCAAATGGTTGGGGTCAGAAACACATACATTCTCCAAACTGCCTTCAGTCAGAAGACAAGGATTTATCGAAAAACAAAACAAAACAAAAAAAAACAAAGGAGCTCAAACAAGTATTAAACAACTATGCAGAGTCAGTCATTGAAATGTTTAAAATAAAACAATCTTTGGGGCAATTCATCTGGATAACAAATGCCTCTGCTTGAAAAAGGGCCTGGAGTTGAGGTTCTTTTATTGTGAACGACAGGAAGGACTTAACTGGAGGAAAGCTAATGACCTTGTTTCTACATTCCTCAGACATCAGTCGTCTGCCAGAAAATCGCCTATGGGGTTGAGGCAGTGACAGTTTAAAATGGCCAGGGAGAAAGTCTACAGAGAAAATGAGCTGCAGCTTCAGTGGCAGTTTCTAAAAATGTTGGTGAATATTTCCGCTATAGAGCAAAGCAATACACATTGCACTATCTGCTACCAGAGCTAAGCCGCTGGCCAAGATGCTAAGCTCTTTGAGAAATTATTCTCTCTGTTTTAAAAAATTCTTTTCTATTTCCATCGACCCCGAGTAAACTTCCTCCAAGTAAGTTAAAACATCAGATGAGTGAAATTCCTTTGGTAAGAAAATCAAAGGATCTTTCTTGTTGGAGTAAAGAAAAATGTTAGAACAGCAAAATCCCCAATCTTCCCTCATGATATATACTTTGTGTGTCTCTTCTCCCAAACTAGGATAAAACTGTTTCCGACAACATCAGGAGCTTGGTCTTTTGCTCTGAGGGCGCAACATTCTCTCTAGATTTATTTCAATAAATGTTTGTTGAGTACCAACAAGAGTGAGTTTTTGCATTAGACTAAAAAGTATATGCAACTAGGGAAAAAAGACTGGTTAGTCGTCAAAAAACGACTGCTACAGTCTTTCTTTCCCATTTGAAATAGGACAAATATTCAGTCCCTCTAGGCCTTCTTATAATTGTGTGAAATATGATAATAAACATGAAATTGCTTCATAACTTGCAAAGCAAAATGTAAATGAAAGAGTTTGGTATTTAATGAAACCCTGTCCTCCAGCAGCGTATAGTCTAGCAAAGTGCTTCTTAGGTAGGGTAGCCATATAATCTATTGTGCAAACCAGATAATTTTTTAGGGGGAAATGAGGTGTTATTTGTAATCATAGAGGAAACGCAGGTGAAAATCAGGACTGATTTTCTTCTTAAAGACATTGAACAAAATACTCATGGACAATATGAAATATTAATCCAGAGTCAACATGTAGGATCAGAGTCAACATGTAGGGGCTCACAAAGTAGGTTTGGGTTTGAGTACTTGGGTTACTTATTGAAAAGTCCTAGGCCAGGCATGGTGGCTCATGCCTGTAATCCCAGTACTTTGGGAGGCCGAGGCAGGCAGATCACCTGAGGTCAGTTGTTCGAGACCAGCCTGGCCAACATGGTGAAATTCCGTCTCTACTAAAAATACAAAAATTAGCCAGGCATGGTGGCAGGCACCTGTAATCCCAGCTGCCTGGGAGGCTAAGGCAGGAGAATCACTTGAACCCTGGAGGCAGAGGCTGCAGTGAGTTGAGATCACACCATTGCACTGCAGTCTGGGCAACAAGAGTGAAATTCTGTAGAAAGAAAGAAAGAAAGAAAGAAAGAAAGAAAGAAAGAAAGAAAGAAAGAAAGAAAGAAAGAAAGAAAGAAAGAAAGAAAGAAAGAAAGAAAGAAAGAAAGAAAGAAAGAAAGAAAGAAAGAAAGAAAGAAAGAAAGAAAGAAAGAAAGAAAGAAAGAAAGAAAGAGAGAGAAAGAAAGAGAGAAAGAAAGAAAGAGAGAGAGAAAGAAAGAGAAAGAAAGAAAGAAAGAAAGAAAGAAAGAAAGAAAGAAGAAAGAAAGAAGAAGGAAGGAAGGAAGAAGGAAGGAAGGAAGGAAGGAGAGGAAGGAAGGAAGGAAGGAAGGGAAGGAAGGAAGGAAAGAAGAAGGAAGGAAGGAAGGAAAGGAAGAAAGAAAGAAAGAAAGAAAGAAAGAAAGAAAGAAAGAAAGAAAGAAAGAAAGAAAGAAAGAGGGAGGGGGAGGGAGGGAGGGAGGGAGGGAAGGAAGGAAGGAAGGAAGGAAGGAAGGAAGGAAGGAAGGAAGGAAGGAAGGAAGGAAAGAAAGAAAGAAAGAAAGAAAGAAAGAAAGAAAGAAAGAAAGAAAGAAAGAAAGAGAAAGAAAGAAAGAGAAAGAAAGAAAGAAAGATCCTTAGAAATCATTTAGGCTATGTGGTTCTATCTTGCTATTTTTAAGTTTGAGCATGAAGCTTTATCTAAAGTAAAATTGTTTGTGTGCTATTACAGCTAGATTATAATATCTAGGCTATTCACTGCTTGAAAATGTCCCTACAACCTTTATTCATCAATCATGGTATCAAAATAACATCATAACAACCAGCTTAATTTAGAGTATATAAATAACATATAATGAAGGTGCTTTAAAAACGAAATACAGTCTTCTACTCTGTTTTGATATGCAATTATATACACTTAATTAAAAAGTAAAGAAAAAGTGAAAGTAGAATTCACAAAACAATTGAATTGTCAAACACCTTCCACAATATTAAAATTGTTATTTTGTAATTTGCTTTATGTATATCGCCAATAAAATTGTGTTTCACGTGATGAATGAGGATTTTGGAAGGAGATTGCTGTCAGGGAATTTAGCAATAAAACAAAGCAGTGAAGAAGATACTAGCTTTTTATTGCTAATTTACTTCCTTGGTTTTGCATTGCACCAGGGGTAATTCCTCTATCAAAGTGTGGTAATAATGTCTGACAGACTTACCTGATAAATGTGCCCCATCTTCAGAATGTAGGATAAGCTGTGTTTGTTCAATTTTACTGCATCCTGAGACAAATAAAATTGGGGAAAAGCTGCCATGAAATGAAGCTATTTTCTACAGAGTTTGTTCTTGACAAGCTGTACTGCAGCCCCAGCCACAATAAGGAGACAATGACTCATCTGGTATATAGCAAAACAATGAAAATAAAATAAACAAACAAAAACAAATATAAAGTTCCTAAATGCTATTCCAGCAACAGACCTGTAAAGAGATATCAGTTAATCTAAAATATGTATATGTTAGATGCTTAACTTTTTTTTGTTGGATAGATGAACGAATGGCAGGAATAATGCCTACTTCAATGCACTACTTTCAATATTTCCCATAGTTCAACCTATAAAATAGAAGGCAGAGAGAGAAAGAGCTAGATAAAATAAGAGGGAGAATGAGAGAGGAAGAAAAGTAACAGAGAGTAAATGAAAATCTGCACTCAAAATCATAAGGAATGTATCTTAACTGAATATTTTGATTGATGTGATGCATTGTTTTAGAATCACTGCTCCAAGGAAAAAATTGAGGCAAGAGGAAAATATACCCCATTGGGCAGTGGGCAGGAAAAAAAAAAATCTCTGTCAAAGAGCACAAATCTTATTTACAATGGAACTTTAATGACTCTAAGCTGCTTTAACTCCCATGTAGTTCCCCCATTGGAAGAAGATTATGAAAGACTGCTCTCCTCTCTCCCAGCACACACTGATGTTGTTACCCCATTCTAAATGAGTATGGTAATGGCATTCACTAGGGATTATCAACATTTAGAGAAAAGAGTCTGAGAAAAAGAAAAAAGATCCAATACAAGCTGAGAAGAATACAACTTATCTATGGAGCTTCTGTGGATGGAAATGGCAAGTATAGATATTAATATATTACATGAGTCACTCGTGGTAGAGATTCACCTTAATGGCTTAGAACTCAACAAAGCTGAGGCAGAGGGACCCATTGTATAATAGTTTTAGGACTCTTCACTGCTAATGGAATAAGCTATAACCCTTTCCAAAGGAGCCCTAGAGCACCAGAATCACAGGGAGACAAAAAATAGTAGAAACTATGTATTTTTTCCCAGTATACTCGCATTTATCCACTTATGAGCAGGAATCTGTGATTTGAAAGCTTTCCAGAGTGACCTTGATTTCTAAAACTAATTAAGCAACAAGAAATGCATGAAACTGAGAAAGGAGACAAGTCTAAGGTGAACATTGGGCTATAATACAATCATAAAAGGCTTCAGAAATAACTGAAGAAGGACGACTGTTCTTGACCTATAACTTTACCTCATTTTGCTTGTACTGCTGAATCACATAAATGGAAAATAAGCAAAAGCAGTGGTTGTTGTAATTACTTTTATAATAGTGATGATTTTGACCTGATGTGAATTAATATTCTTAAACTTCTTCAAGGTATATTGCATTTGGCCAATTCTTCTTATTCTAAATCACCACAAAAGAACAAGGCTTACCATACATCTTAGCAAAGCTGTTTTTGGTTTTTGTTTCTAATTCCTAAGGTCATCAACTCTAATCTTACAGAAGTTAAGCTTTGTTCTAATTGGCTATATAATCAGGGGTAAGTAACCTAATTTCTATAATTTAGGGCACTTATTCCTACATTGCACTGTACATTTTTCCTTATAAGTAGAAAATTACGTTATTTTGTAATAATAATAAAGTCAAAAAGGGTGTCCATGTTAAGCTATAAGAATTCAATCTGGAGAACATGGAGCATATTTTCCCTCACTTGGAGGGCTAGGGTAAGAGTAATTATTGGCAATGTTAGACTGAACAAACAGTATACTCCATAAAAAATGAGATGGCCAACAACACTATTAATTGCATAAGATACTGGCTCATTCATTCATCAAACATTTATTGGTTGACCCTAATCATGCAAGTTTACAAAAACCTGCAATACAGCTTCAGGCAAAGCTTTCTCCTATGAAGAAACTTTTTACATAATAAAATTCAGGGAGAAAATAGTCAAAGGCATACTTAGTAAACCTTGCCAGTAGGGCTGAAAATCTGTTTCCCAATTGAAAAACCACAGCCAGATATCATGTATAAAGGAAAGTCATTCTCAGTAATCTTACTCTCCCTTTACTATTGTTTTTTAATAGATGACTGAAGATTACTGAGAGAATAAGCTCAAAAGAAAAAGACAGAAAATGTTGAATATGTTTGAAGTCTTTAACCCTTATAAAATAAAAATATCCAGTCATCTTCACTATAGGAAGGAAACTAGTAACATACATCTTTGGGAGTAGAACACACCTCGCCTTCCTTTTCCTAAATATTCCCTTCTGGCTCAATTAGCTGATAGAGGAGAGCTATTTCACCCTTGGAATTCTAACAAGGGGGCATGGGAAGGGCAGCAGTGCTCCAATCCTTGTTGGGTCCACCCCTGGATCTTGTTCAGGAATTAGGGGTGTCACAATTAATTCATTCATAACATATAAAGCTCCAAAGTTTCTACATTTTTAATTGAGCTAAAGTAATTTCATTTTTTCCTAAAATAATATCATTTTCACTGCCTTGTACTCTGTTATGCTTTCTCAGTAGCAGGAGAAGGGATTAGAGTTACAGTTAGTCCTGAGAATTGAGGAAAACCCTGGTTCTGACTATAGGACAACATCAGACACAGGAAGGCCACCCATCATCGTCACAAGGGAACAACACGGAACAGATACCACAGGGAATTCCTGGTGATTTAGTCACCCACCTTTCCCCACTTTGCCTCTTGATATCTCTGAGCTCTAAGGGTGGAGAAAAGGGAAAGAGATAGAGGTCAGTGCTTCCCTCCGAGGGAAAGTCCTGAGAAAGCAGTGCACAGCCATTGAAGGTCCGAGGCCATTCACTCTGTACAACACACTGATAAAAAACAAACCAGTGAAAAATAAAGTCTAGTTAACTCAGGCAAATGCTTTTGAAAAATTCAAATTCAAGCTCTTAACTATCAAATATTAACTAACTAGGAGGCAATTGCTCTACCAACAGTGAGCTGGCTTCCATTTGCTTTCCCTGGCTTCAGATTTCTCTTCAAAGAGACATATTAAACAACGCACTGATATTTTTCAACCTGGCAGGAAATATGCCAGCTGCACCAGCCATTGGAAAGGGAAGACTATTATCCCAATTGCCAATTTTAACCAACCCAGTAAGTAAATAGCCTGGGCCTAATCTTTATAGGCAGTTAAACTGTGCAGTGCTTGATAAATACTCCTGGGTGGCTGTGGTAAAGCAAAACAAAGAATACTGCTGGATAACAAGACAGCTGTAAAAATTAACGTTAGATCCCAGAGGAGATAGGAGTTTCCGGATCACAGAAGCTGTCTGTGACAAGAGAGATACCTATTACAAAAGAGTGATGGTTATTAAAAGAACAATAAGCCACTGCAGCTACATTTAAGACATTCTACAATCAATTTTAAGATAAGTAACATTGCCTGAAGTTAAGTACAAAAGATAACAAAATACAAACCCCATCCAAATGTATCAAAGCCTTGCAATTAACTTCTCATTACCAGAAGAAAACGTTGTATAAAATGGCTATTGAAGAAGGATATTGGTCCAGGAAGGCAATAGTGGAGTTTGGTGGGTCAGACCTTGAGTTTTCTACAAAACGTATAGCCTCTTTTTTCCAGTGTAAAAATCCTTGCCAGAAGCAGGAAAAATCTATATGCTAATCATATTTCCAATTGAGCTCAAACTGAAGGAAGTTAAGAGGAGAGCACAAATGACTCAGAGGGCAAAGAGACTGACGTACAAAAAGAAATGATTAAAAGATTCTCAAATGGCCAGCTCTGCTGAGTAGCGACCGAGAGGAGACGTGATTGTCATTGGAAAGTGTCCACAGAGTAAACAACAGTCAGAGTCATTACTGGGCTGAGTCGAAGGACTAAATTGGGGTAAAATTAAGGACAGAGAGATTTAAACTGAATGTCGGTGATGAGAAGGGCTGCCAGATAGTGAAACATCTCCCCAGGGTTAACCATGAGACATCCTCTCAGAAGGCTTTTAAAAGTCAGGCTCTACCATGAACCGAAGGAGCCTTTTTCCAATCTAAAGGAATGAAAAAAAAAAAAAAAGTCTCTCCTTAAAGAGCAGGATTATATTTTGGGAGGGGGGCAGGAATAATTATCTAAGGTTTCTCCTAGAGAAGGAAAAGGTTGTGGTGGGAATCAACGAGGGAAGCTCATTTTAGAGGAGGTGGGGAAGAAAGCAGGAAGCATGAAAAAGGGAAGGTCACCAGCCAGCAGAAAAGAGGTAGGAAGCAACACCCTGTCTAGACTCCAGAAAAACAACGACAGAACCATGACTGGCAAACACTTCTGCAGTGGTTTTGTGCTGAAAGTGATGGCACAGGCATCTCCCTGAGCTCATCAGCACGACGTGGTTTTTCCTAGCAGTAGCCTCAACAGTTGGTGATAACCTACTGTATAAATTCCTTGTGTCCTTAAGCTAAGAAATTAATTCTCTAAAAACCATAGGAAGCTAGTCTTTGTAGTATTTCCTATTTTTAACTAATGGTACTTAACAGAGTAGTGGTTTAGAATACAAGCTTGGCATCAAGCGGATCTCGGTTCAAATTTCAGCCCTATTTACTGTGTGGCTATTGGCCCACAATATAGCCTTTCAATGACCCAAATTGTCAGCTGAAAATGGGGTGATAATATATACTTTTAGCAGTCAGTGTTCTTGGTTGCAAGAATTACACTGGAAAACTTCAGCAGAGGAGGAATTTATCGGAAGGATATCAGAAAGCTCATAGAATCAACAGTAGAGATGAGAAAATGGGTGGGAATTAAGGGAGGTAGAGCGTACTGAGCCATGGGCAAGGTTATGCCACAGAAACTGCCTGGTTAGGGTGCCACTGTATGAGTTGCTGCTCCCACACACTGTCAGACTCTGCTGCCACTGGACATTGGATGCTGTTCCCATCCGCTCTGTGTCATCATCACAAAGTGAATTCTAAAAGATCGCTGCATTTTGTTTATCTTACTTAAGATTCTCATTCAACACTGGGAGCACCTGACTGGCCAAGCCTCAGCCGCAATGCCTGTAGCATAGCTGCCAGGGAAACAGAGAAAAGGGAGTAGCTGATCCTTTGCATCTTCTTTAGTGGAATGCAGGATGCAGTGTCCCATGGAGATTCACAAAGTGCATGCTTTCCTCCATATAAGAAAGAGGTTCGGGCCAGACGCGGTGGCTCAGGCCTGTAATCCCAGCACTTTCGGAGGCCGAGGCAGGCAGATCACGAGGTCAGGAGATCGAGACCATCCTGGCTAACACGGTGAAACCCCCTGTCTACTAAAAATACCAAAAAAAAAAAAAATTAGCTGGGAGTGGTGGCTGGCACCTGTAGTCCCAGCTGCTGGGGAGGCTGAAGCAGGAGAATGTCATGAACCCAGGAGGCAGAGCTTGCAGTGAGCCGAGATTGCCCCACGCACACCAGCCTGGGAGACAGAATGAGGCTCCGTCTCAAAAAAGAAAAAAAGAAAGAGGTTCCAACACTGGAAAGCCAAAAAAAAAAAAAAAGGACAAACATCTTTCCTAGTTCACATCTACGTCTGCCCAACTTTGCCTACATTCTTCTTCCCCTAATTAAACTTCCAAAAAATGTTCACACCTAACAAAACACAATGACCCTTATATACCGAATAACCCTCTCCCAAACAGAAAACAAGACATCAGTTCTCACACCAGCTGGAATCCAGGCTGTCTGAATGATGTTAATCCCTCTAAGTTGTATAACAATCTCACCTTGATATCCACCAATGAACGAACCAAATTGTGACATGAGTAGCTCTACCTTATGGTTTTGGAAAGACAGAGGAAATAAAAAGAAAAACAGCAAACATGCAAGTATCTGTCTAACCCGTATCTGTCAGGTTCTGAGCTCAGAAAGTAAGAGTTCAGATAGGAGATGTTATTTATACATTTGACAGCAAAGAAGGAAGTACAGATAGGAAGAAAATCAGTGGTCATTCTATTTATAATTGGTCACTAGGCCATAGCTACAATTTTATTTCCTCTTCCATCCCCTTTGCTGCTCAGAGTTCTTTTCCTAGTAAGGCCACCCAAATCTTTATTTCTGAGAGATATAGGTCCTTTGGGGGGTTCTGCCTATATAGAATTGCAGTAGCCCTCCCTATTCAATGTCACCTCTGGTTGCAGTAGAAGAAAATACCTCAGAATATGCCCCCAATGTCACAACAGAAGCCCCCTTTCACTTTGAAGCTCAGGATCAGTGACCACAACCAACACCAAAGTCCTCTATTCCAATGGCAGAAGGAGACCAAAATGGTCATGTTGCAGTTTCCAATTCAGTAGAACCATTGTTCTGTTTCCTGGAAGACACACCCATCCCTTGAGTAGTTAAGGTTCTAGCTGATAGCAGCCAGGGTCAAAAAACTAGAAGCAAAAATTTCAAATTGGTCATTAGGTATAATTATTTCTATTCCTTGGTTCCAAGATACCTGTATTCAAACTGGATGAAGCATCATAAGTTAGCCTAAGAAAATACAGTTAATATCAGCTGTATACAGCACCTTGAAAAATGTTATATCCCAGCTGGTATTATAAATAAGTGTTTAACACACATTTCAACAAAGTCAGCTGCTTTTGAGTGATGGGAACCATGTGAAGACCAACAAATAACTGAGTATAAACCCATTACCTTCCTTGATTCACTACAAAGTGAATTCTTGGTCAGAAGCAAAATTGTGTGGGATAGTGGTAAAATTCATGATTATCAGAAACCAAATCACTAGCCAAACCATTACCCATTGATCATAATATGTATAAATCCTTACATCATGCTGCACTTTTTTCCAGACTTCATGGCTAGTCGATAGATACTGTCCAGAGTTCTTCCCGCTGGAAGGACTTGCCTTCATCACTCTTTCAGGATCAGGCTGAGTGGGGCTGTCCTTGCGCTACACTTCACATCTGGCTTATGCCAGCTAGGGGTTCAGAGTGCCAAGTCAAGCTCAAAGCGTTCCCTCATTAAAATAGTCATAGAGAATCACCATTAGGCCATACACGTTTACTCAGTTGCAAAATGGGTTTTACTAGATTGTAAGGTTGAAATGGAATGTGCTTTTGAATCATTTAGTCCAGAGTCTGACATATAATAAATATACCCAAGTGCAAATAATTATGATTGTCAAAGTAATTTTTAGGTAAGAGCCAAAGTGTTTAGATAAGGAAATGAATTCAAATATAGGTTTTCCTGAGTCTACGTATTTAATAAATAAGAGTAGTCAACACATAGATTAATAGATACATATTTAGCATCCTGTTATTACTGAAGTTACGTATTTTAAAGCCAATTAATTGACGCACACTCTCATTCTTTAATAAATTACCAAAGGAAAATAATACAGGTCTATGATATCAACTAAAAGGAAAAAATTCTAATCATTTCTGGTTACTATGAGGCTTACATAAAACATCGTATAACTATAACAGATTATTTTAAGAAGATAACAACTTAACATTGATTACATAAAATAACACTACACTTTTACTCCCCCCACACACATTTCATGTGGGTTTTGTTTTTTTATTTTTATTTCAATAGTTTTGGGGAACAGGTGGTGTCTGGTTGGATGGAAAAGTTCTTTAGTGGGTGATTTCTGAGATTTTGCTGCATCCATCACCCGAGCAGTACACACTGTACCCAGTGTGTAGTCTTTTATTCCTCACCTCTCTCCCACCCTTTCCCCCAAGTCCCCAAAGTCCATTATATCATTCTTATGCCTTTATGTCCTCATAGCTTAGCTTCCGCATATAAGTGAAAACAGACGATGTTTGGTTTTCCATTCCTGAGTTACTTCACTTAGAATAATGGTCTCCAACTCCATCCAGGTTGCTGCAAATGCCATTGTTTAATTCCTTTTCATGACAGAGTAGTATTCCATGGTGTATGTGTCCGTGTGTGTGTGTGTGTGTGTGTGTGTGTGTGTGTCTGTGTGTATCACAGTTTCTTCATCCACTCAGTCAATGAGCATTTAGGGTGGTTTCATTTTTTGCAATTGCAAATTGTGCTCCTATAAACATGCATGTGCAAGTGTCTTTTTTATACAATGACTTCTTTTTAGGAAGAAACCTATTCGTGGGATTGCTGGATCAAATGATAGTTCTATTTTTAGTTTTTGGGGAATTTCCATACTGTTTTCCATGGTGGTTTTTACTAGTTTGCATTCCCACCAGCAGTGTAAAAGTGTTCCCTTTTCACCACATCCATGCCAACATCTATTTTTTTTTGATTTATTGATTATGACCATTCTTGCAGGAGTAAGGTGGTGTCTCATTGTGGTTTTGATTTGAAATTCCCTGATAATTAGTGATGTTGAGCATTGTTTCACAGGTTTCTTGGCCATTTGTGTATCTTCTTTTGAGCATTGTCTATTCATGTCCTTTGCCCACTTTCTGATGGGATTGTTTTTTGGTTTTTATTTTTTTTGTTTTTGTTTTTGTTTTGCTGATTTGTGTGAGTTCCTTGTAGATTCTGGATATTAGTCCTCTGTCAGATGCATAGTTTGTGAAGATTTTCTCCCACTCTGCGGGTTGTCTGTTTACCTTGTTGATTATTACTTTTGTTGTGCAGAAGCTTTTAGTTTAATTAGGTCCCATGTATTTATCTTTGTTTTTGTTGCATTTGCTTTTGGGTTCTTGGTCATGAACTCTTTGCCTAAGCCAATGTCTAGAAGAGTTTTTATGATGTTATCTTCTAGAATTGTTATGGTTTCAGATATTAGATTTAAGTCTTTCATCTATCTTGTATTGATTTTGGTATAAGGTGAGAGATGAGGATCCAGCTTTGTTCTTCTACATGTGGTTGGCCAATTATGCCAGCACCTTTTGTTGAAAAGGGTATCCTTTCCCTACTTCGTGTTTTTGTTTGCTTTGTCAAAGATCTGTTGGCTATAATTATCTGGCTTTATTTCTGGGTTCTCTATTCTGTTCCATTGGTCTGTGTACCTATTTTTATACCAGTACCAAACTACAGTATAGCCTTGTAGTATAGTTTGAAGTCAGGTAATGTGATGCCTCCAGACTTGTTCTTTTTGCTTAGCCTTTGATATGGTTTGGCTGTGTCCCCACCCAAATCTCATCTTGAATTGTAGCTCCTATAATTCCCACGTGTTGTGGTGGGGACCAGTGGGAGATAATTGAATCATGGGGGTGGTTCCCCCATAGAGTTCTCATGGTAGTGAATAAGTCTCACGAGGTCCGATGGCTTTATAAGGTGAAACCCCTTCCACTTGGCTGTCACTTCTCTCTTGTCTGCCACGATGTAAGACATGCCTTTCACCTTCCACCATGATTGTGAGGCCTCCCCAGTCACATGGAACAGTGAGTCCATTAAACTTCTTTTTGTTTATAAATTACCCTGTCACAGATATGTCTTCATAAGCAACATAAAAATGGACTAATACAGTCTTGTGTTGCCTATGCACGCTCTTTTTTTGGTTCCACATAAATGTTAGGATTATTTTTTCTAGTTCTGTGAAGAATGATGATGGTATTTTGATGGGAATTGCATTGAATTTGTAGATTGCTTTTGGCAGTATGGTCATTTTCACAATATTTATTCTACCCACCATAAGTATGGGATGTGTTTCCATTTGTTTGTGTTCTCTATGATTTCATTTGGCAGTGTTTTATAGTTTTCTTTATATAGATCTTTCACCTCCTTGGTTGGTTATATTCCTAAGTTATTTTATTTTATTTTGTTTTATTTTATTTGTAGCTGTTGTAAAAGGGGTTGAGTTCTTGATTGTTTCTCAGCTTGGTCACTATTGGTGTATAGCAGTGCTACTGATTTGTGTATATTGACTTTTTGAACAACAACCGTTGGATTTTCTCTTTACTGATTTGATGCCCTTTATGTCTTTCTCTTGCCTGATTGCCCTGGCTGGGACCTCCAGTACTATGTTGAATAGAAGTGATGACAGTGGGCATCCTTGTCTTGTTCTCAGAACGAATGCTTTTACCTTTTACCCAGTCAGTATAACGTTGGCTGTGGGTTTGTCACAAATGGCTTTTATTACCTTGAAGTATGTCCTTTTATGCTAATTTTGCTGAAGGTTTTAGTCATAAAGTGATGCTGGGTTTTGTCAAATGCTTTTTCTGCATCTATTGAGATAATCATATGGTTTTTGTGTGTAATTCTGTTTATGTGTCACATTTATTGACTTGCATATATTAAACTATCCCTGGTTTAATATATGGTGGATAATCTTTTTGATATGCTGTTAGATTTGGTTAGCTGGTATTTTGTTGAGGATTTTTGCATCTGTGCTCATCAGGGACCTTGGTCTGTGGTTTTCATTTTTTGTTATGTCCTTTCCTGATTTTGGTATTAGGGTGATACTGGCTTCATAGAATGATTTAAAGAGGATTCCCTCTTTCTCTATCTTTTGCAATAGTTTCAGGAAGATTGGTACCAATTCTTCTGTGAATATCTGAAATAATTCAGCTGTTAATCCATCTGGTCCTCGACTTCTTTGTTAGCAATTTTAAAATTACTGTTTTAACCTTGTTACTTGTTATTGGTCTGTTCAGAGTTTCTATTTCTTCCTGACTTAATCTAAGAAGGTTGTATATTTCCAATAATTTATCCATCTCCTCTAGATTTTCTAATATGTGTAGACAAAAGTGTTCATGGTAGCCTTGAATGATCTTTTGTATTTCTGTGGTTTTGGTCGTAATATCTCCCATTTCATTTTAATTGAGCTTATTTGGGTCTTCTTTCTTCTTCTTCTTCTTCTTTTTTTTTTTTTTTTTGGTCTATTAATTTGGTTTATCAATTTGTTTTATTTTTTTCAAAGAACCAGCTTTTCATTTCATTTATCTTTTGTATTTTTTGTTTCAATTTCATTTCGTTCTGCTCTGATCTTTGTTATTTCTTTTCTTCTGCTGGGTTTGGATTAGGTTTGTTCTTGTTTCTCCAGTTACTTGAGGTATGACCTTAGATTGTCTATTTGTGCTCTTTCAGACTTTTTGATGTAGGCATTTAATACTATGAACTTTCCTTTTAGCACCAATTTTGCTGTTTCCAGGAGGTTTTGATAAGTTGTGTCACTATTATTGTTCAAATAATTTTTTAATTTCTATCTTGATTTCATTGATGACTCAAAGATCATTCAGGAGCAGATTATTTAATTTCCATGTATTTATACAATTGTGAGGATTTCTTTTGGAGTTGATTTCCAATTTTATTCTACTGTGGTCTGAGAGGGTACTTGACATAATTTCAGTTTTCTTAAATTTATTAAGACTTGTTTTGTGGCCTATTGTATGGTCTGTCATAGAGAATGTTCCATGCGCTGATGAGAAGAATGGATATTCTGCAATTGTTGGGTAGAATGTTCTGTATATACCTGTTAAGTTCATTTGTTCTAGGGTATAGTTTCAGTCCATTGTTTCTTTACTGATGTTCTGTCTTGAAGACCTGTCTAGTGCTGTCAGCAGAGCATTGAAGTCCCCCACTATTATTGTGTTGCCATCTATCTCATTTGTTACATCTAGTAATAATTGTTTAAATTTTGGAGCTTCCATGTCAGGTGCATATATATTTAAGATTGTGATGTTTTCCTCTTGGACTACTCCTGTTATCATTATGTAATATCTCTCTTTGTCTTTTTTACCTGTTGTTGAATTAAAGTCTGTTCTGTCTGATATAGGAATAGCAATTCCTGCTTGCTTTTGGTTTTCATTTGCATGCAATATCTTTTTCCACCCCTTTACCTTAAATTTATGTGAGTCCTTATGCATTAGGCGAGTATCTTGAAGACAGCAGATAAGATACTTGGTTGGTGGATTTTCATCCATTCTGCTAGTCTGTATCTTTCAAGTCGAGAATTTAGGCCATTTACATTCAATGTTAGTACTGAGATGTGAGGTACTATTGTATGCATC
Organism: Macaca thibetana thibetana; assembly: GCF_024542745.1. Classification (NCBI taxonomy): domain Eukaryota; kingdom Metazoa; phylum Chordata; class Mammalia; order Primates; family Cercopithecidae; genus Macaca; species Macaca thibetana. The sequence continues at coordinate 16,960,170 of NC_065582.1, read as the reverse complement.
ATTCTCGTTGTTGGCTAAATATCTGTTTTTTTCATTGTGTTATTGTTTTATAGGCCCTGTGAGATTTATGCTTTAAAGAGGTTCTGGTTTGGTGTATTTCAAAGTTTTGTTCTGAGTTTAGAATTTTTTGTAGTGCTGACTTGGTAGTGGCAAATTCTCTCAGCATTTGTTTTTTCCGAAAAAGACTTTATCTCTCCTTAATTTATGAAGCTTAGTTTTTCTGGATACAAAATTCTTGGCTGACAATTATTTCATTTGAGGAAGCTAAGGCTAAGGCCCCAATCCCTTGTGACTTGTAGGGTTTCTGTTAAGGAATCTTCCATTAATCTGATAGGTTTCCCTTTATACGTTATCTGATGCTTTTGCCTCACAGTTCTTAAGATTCTTTCCTTTGTCTTTACTTTAGATAACCTGATGACTATGTGCCTGGGTGATGATCTTTTTGTGATGAATTTCCTGGGTGTTCTTTGAACTTTTTTTATTTGAATGTCTAGCTCTCTAGTGAGGCCAGGGAAGTTTTCCTCAATTGTTCCCTCAAATATGTTTTCCAAACTTTTAGATTTCTCTTCTTCCTCAGGAACACTCATTGTTCTTAGGTTTGGCCATTTAACATAATCCCAAATTTCTTGGAGGTTTTGTTCATTTTTTTAAATTCTTTTTTCTTTGTCTGTGTCTGATTGGGTTAATTCAAAAGCCTTGTCTTAGAGCTCTGAAGTTCATTCTTCTACTTGTTTGACTCTATTGTTGAAATTTTCCAGTGTATTTTGTATTTCCCAAAGTGTGTCTTTCATTTCCAGAAGTTGTGATTGTTTGTTATTTATGATATCTATTTATCTGGAGCATCTTTTGTCCATATCCTGTATTGTTTTCTAAATTTATTTAAGTTGGTTTTCACCTTTCTCTGCTAACTTCTTGAGTAGCTTAATAATCAACCTTCTGAATTATTTATCTGGCAATTCTGAGATTTCTTCTTGGTTTGGATTCATTGCTGGGGAGCTAATTAATCTCCTGGGAGTGTTATAGAACCTTGTTTTATCATATTACCAGGGTTGCTTTTCAGATTTCTCCTCATTTGGGTAGACTGGTTGAGTGGAAAATCTGGAACTCCAAGAGCTGCTGTTCAGATTTTTTTTTGTCCCATGCGGTGATCCCTTGATGTGGTGCACTCCCCTTTCCCCTAGGGATGGGGCTTCCTGGGAGCAAGACTGCAGTGATTGTTATTGCTCTACTGGGTCTAGCCACTCACTGTGGCTCCCAGGCCCTGCCTGGTGTTGGCAAATGTCTGTAAAGAGTCCTGTGCTGTGATCCATCTTCAGGTCTGTCAGCCATGGATATCAGCACCTGCTCTGGTGGAGGTGGCAGGGGAGTGAATTAGACTCTGTGAGAGTCGTTGGTTGTAGATACGTTTTGTGTACTGTCTTTCTCAAATGCTGGTTATGTAGAAGTGAAGTTGTCACATGGAAAGACTCAGGACCACTGGTTAGCCAAGATGTTGCAGGCAGTGCAATTAGCTGCCGTTTTCTCTTTCCTTGGAGCAGGGTTATTCTGTCATGAGTTGCTATAATGTCTTAAGTTGATTGGCCTCCAGCCAGGAGGTGGCACTTTTGAGACAGCACCAGCTGCAATAGTAGAAGGGAGATACAAGCTTGCTCTAAATTGGCCAGGATAAATATTCGGGTTTCTCAGGGTGATGAGTGGGTTCATAAAGCTCCTAAGAGTTTATGTCTTTTGTGATAGGCTATCACGGGACGTAGAGAAATACCATCAGACGGGGGCAGGATTAGGCAGGTCCGAGCTCAGACTCTCCTTGGGTGGGACTTGCCTTGGCCACTGTTGGAGATGGAGGGGTGGCTCTTAGGCCAATGGGGTTATGTTCCAGAGAGAATTATGGCTGCCTCTGTTGCCAGGGAAGTGGGGAGAAGCCCGTAGCAATAGGCCTCACCCAGCTCCCACAGAGTTTACGTGACCAGTTTCACTCCTGCAGTGCCCCACTAACAGCACCAAGTTTATCTCCAGGCAGACTGCAGGCAGAGACTCAGACCTAGCCCCAGACTATATGGTTCCCTGCTGATAGGCCATGCCTCGCTGCATCTCCTGCTTTCCTTTCTGCCGCTTTTCCTGTTCATCCCCAAATTGTGCTCAAGAAAGTTTGTGCCCAGCCTAAATTATTGCAAAGTTCCATTGGAAGCTTCATTCACCACGTGACCCCTCCCAAATTCCACCACCTGCCTTCCCTGAGACCCCCTGTGAGATAAAGTCAGGGATAATGTCTCTGGGCTCGAGCTGGAGAATAGGAGTGCCTACAAGGCTCTTCCCACTACTGCTACTTTTGTATTTCATGCCTGATTTGTTCCAACTGTAGGTAAGGTTAAATCCATCTCCCATAATCTATATTTTCAGGTTCTGTAGTGGAGATGTGTGTTCAGAGGCAGGTTTTCCTCCTCTCACACTTTGGGAACTCAATTTTTCACCTGTCTCAGAATTTGCAGCGGCTTGCTGCTTCTTTCAAAGGATCTGAGATTTCTTTCAGTTTTCCTGGTATGCTCCTGCAGTGGTTCCCGGAGCAAAAGTCTACTGTGTCAGTCTCCGTATATCGTTCTGTTCATCCAAGTGAGAGCTGTACATTAGCCCTGTCTTCTATCCACCAATTTCCCTCCATGTTGTGTTTCGATGTCACATTTACATCTTTTTATATTGTGTATCACTAACAAATTATTGCAGTTTTTATTAGTTTTGTCTTTTAACCTTTTTACCAAATATATAAATGATTTACATACCACCATTACAGTATTAGAGTATTCTGAATTTGACTGTGTTCTTACTTTTATCAGTGAGTTTTATTCTTTCATACATTTTTGTGTTACTAATTAGCATCATTGTCTTTCAGCTTGAAGAACTCTCTTTAGCATTTCTTGTAAGAGAAGATTGGTGACAATAAACGTCCTCAAACTTTGTCTGAGAAAGTATCTTGCCTTCATTTCTGAGGGATAATTTAGACAGGTATAGTATTCTTGGTAGGCAATTTTTTTCTTTTAGCACTTTGAATATGTTATTCCACTCTCTCCTGACTGTCAGGTTTCTGCTGAGAAGTTCACTGCTAGCCTTACTGGAACTTCCATATGGGTTAGTTACTTATTTTGCTGTTTCCAGGTTCCTCTCTATATCTTTGATATTTGACAGTTTGATTACATGTCTTAGTGTAGTCTTATTTGAAATTAATCCAGTTGAAGACTTCTGATCTTCCTATAACTGGATATTTATGTCTTTCCTTATATTTGGAAAGTTTTCTGCAATTATTTTTTAAAATAGGCTTTCTAGACCTTGGACTTTCTCTTCTCCTTAAACTCATATAATTCAAATATTTGTTCTTTTGGTGCTGTCTCAAAAATCCCATGAGCTTTATTTCTTTTTTCTCCTCTGACGACAGTCATATTTCCCTGATTGTTCTTGAACCTTGTGGCTGTATGTTGGTGTCTGTGCATTTGAAGAGTGGTGGCTTATTCCAGTTTTTGCAAACTGGTTTTTTCTGGGAAAGACCTTCAGTAGTTAGCCCACCTAGAGATTCTGGGCAGGCCGTCTGGCATGGTCCCTGGGCAGGCTTGCCTAGTGTCTGGGTCAGCAGGTGCACAGACCTATATCTCAGATCCACAAGGTTGAGCCTGAAGCCTGTGTCCATGGGGCTGGCCTGTGGTCTATGCCCCTGTACTGGGGTAGGCCTGCAGCCTGAGTTTATAGGGGTGGGTGTGGGTCCACAGGGACTGCCCTGGGGTCTGTGTCTGCAGGGGTGGTCCTGGAGCCTGAGTTCATGGAGGTGGGCCTGCTCTGGAGTCTATATCTGCAAGGGTGGTCCTGGAGCCTCACTCCATAGGGGCCTGTCTGGCACTGGAATCTACTGGAGTGGGTCCATATCCTGTGCCTTCTGGAGCCTTGATCGACAAGGACCAGCCTGGAGACTGGAAGTGGTGTAGTGCTGGGTCAGACATGGAGCCTGGTTCCACCAGGGCCATCTTGAACCTAGGACCCCAGGTGCTGGTCTGGAGCATGGGCTTGAGGGGGGCAATTTGGAAGATGGATATGCAGGTGCTTGTCTAAAGCTACTTTTGCAAGACTGGCCTGGGTCCTAGGACCATGGGGGCTTACATGAAACCTGAGTTCAGAGGGGTGGTCCTGGAACCTTGATCCATGGGCACTGGCTCAGCACTGTGGTATACTGGGATGAGTCTGCTGGACCCCGGGACTGTTGGATTATGGGGGCACAGGTGCTAGCTTAGAGGGTAGGGCTACAGGGAACAATCTGACTCTAGGCAGACCTGGATCTTGAGACCAGGGGGGCTAAACTGGCAGTGGGGAAGACGAAGTTCAAGGATGCGAGGGCCAGTTCAGTGCTGGAGGCTGCTGGGAACCAGGGGCCACCAGGGTTAGCCTCTTGTTGGTGTGTGCCTAGAAACTGAGTCTGCCAGGCAAACCTGGAGCCTGGGGCTGCAGGATCTACCCTGGTGCTGGGCAGGCCTGGAGGCTCAGTTCATGGATCCTAGGCTGGAGTCTAAAGTCGTGGGGACTCACTCAACACTGGGTTTTACTGGATCTGTCCCAGTGTTGGACAAAGGCAAAGGCTGATGCTCACATTCCTCTCCTTTACCCACACAGAGGGTACCTCTCTCCAAGCTGTGATGCCTGGGGTTGGGGGATGGGTGATGCGGGTGATATAAAACTATCTTTCCTACCTTCTTCAATGCATCTTTTCTTATTTCTGTGCTATACCCAGGTGCTATAATCTCTCATCCGGTTTCCTTAGCTCTTGTGAAAATAGTGTTATGCATAGATAGTTGTTTAAATTGATGTTTCTATGAGGGCACAAGTGTTAGAAAGTCATATTCTGTCACCTTGTTCACATCTAGATGGAGAAGGGATCTAAATATTTCTGTATACAATCTTTTCTGCATAGAACACTTTTTGCCTAGAAAAAAAAAATCATCTGTCTAGTCTAATTGGTTATCAGGAGGTTTTTTTTTTTTTTTTTTTTTTGGCTCATAAATTGATACCCTTTATTCAACTGTATCCATTTAGCAGATCCAAGCTATGACACTGAGAAAGGAATCTGTAAAGAGGTCACAGAGCAAACTCTTAGAGTCCAACTAAAGTCTCGTCTGTGAAATTTCCACTCTGACAATGTCATCATGCTGTGTACAGCTCTACATCCTCTCCACCAGATCATCTTTTCCCAAATGCTAATAGAATTACCAGGGGAAGAAGTGAGCGCGGAGACATCTGGAGAAACTCCGAAACCTGAAGGTGAGAGACGGCTTGTTACACCTCCTCCTACATGATGTATTCTAGACTGAAGTTTTAGAGTGTCTCTTATAGCAAAGTGTTATTTAATCAAATTACCCCTTCACCAATTCAATTTTAAAATAACTGAATATTTAATTAATTCTCCAGAGGGATCTAAAATATGCAGTTTCTGAATTGATTAGTGAGTAAAAATGTTATGTTTTTTCTATGATTCTAACCTCGTTGAACTCAAACTAAATGCCCCTAAATGCTATCAATCTAAAGGATATTTGAAGGTTAGAGCTGAATATTAAGAACTTCTCTAGGACTATGGGCTTCTAAATAGCACGCACCCTGTTTTCACAACTAAGCTGTACCTGAATTTAAAGGAGAGGGAACTACTTATAATGTGTAACTGTATAAAAATATTTAATTAAGCATTTGCAAATGCTAGGTCACAGTCAAATTTTTTAAAAGCTATTTCGTAGGTATATTTAATGGTTATGCTGTGGTTTGAATGTCCCTCTTCAAAAACTCGTGTTGAAACTTAATGGTCAATGTGACATTATTGAGAGGTGGGGCCTTTAAAAGGTGGTTGAATCATGAGGACACACTCATTAACCCATGATCTAAGGGTCTGTCCTCATGATTCAACCACCTTTTAAAGGCCCCACCTCTCAATAATGTCACATTGGGGAATAAGTTTATAATCCCCCTAATTATAAAGCCACCATAATGTCACATTATGGATTAATGTGTTAATGAATTAATGAATTACTATGAGCAGGGAACCAGTGGTTTTATAAAAAGAGAAAGAGACCTGAACAAACATGTTCAGTCCCTACCATATGATTCCCCACATGACTGTGGAACTCTTCAGAGTCTCCACCAGCAAGAAGGCTCCCACCAGATGAGGCCCCTCAACCTTGGGCTCCTCAGTCTCCAGAACTGTAAGAAATAAAAGCATTTTCTTTATAAATTATCCAGTTTCAGGTATTCTGTTATAAGCAAGAAAAAATGGACTAAGGCAAGGTACTTGCTTAATTCCACATGATAAAAATTCTGCAGCAGAAAAAAAAACAATATGTAGGTTCCACCTAACTGCAACTAAGCAATTAGAAAAACAAATCTTTTGTAGTTCTAAACACCTGAGGGGGGGAAACAAAAGAAAGAAAGAAAAGGGAAAAAACCAAATGTCTTCATTAAAATAGTGTGCAGCTCAAGGCTGATTACTTGTGTAACTAGAATGACAACAAATAAGGCATTTAAGGACAATCTTGAGAACATTTCATGTATCAAAAAAACCACCAATCGGGCATAAGGTTCTCCTTATTACAAGAAGTTATAAAACAACCTCTGCTTTGACAGATACCTTATGGCAATGGAAATGACATGTGAGTGGCAAAGTTGACATAAGAATATACTCAGTAGCAAAATAAGGGAAACAGTCTTTATTTCCTTAATCAAAACAGGAGTGGTTAAAGAGAGTCACAGATTATACCCAGGGCAAGGAGCACTAAAAATGAGTCATAGGTGAGGTCAGCTTGATGGACCTTCAACATCTAAGTGGTCAATTTGTCAACTCATTACGATTTAACCACATCACCCATCTACAAATAACAACAACAACAACAGCAAAACCTTCCTAAAAATTAACATTTTCGTACAAAGGTTTGAATATGCAGGTTCTTATTTGTAATGTTGGACTCACCAGCTCTAAAAATAAAATCATGACAGCACAGTCTTTCATTGTACAGTGAACATCCCAAATTTACTCACACTCAAAACTCATTCGTCCTAAATTGTCAACCACCAAGAAAATTGTGTCTTGTTTTGTTTAAAAAATGTCTTGAAAGATAAAAAAAACTAATCTGGCCTGGCATCTCTCTGAGTCCTCTAGGTTTAGGGGACTGGGTGGAACCCAGTGGAGGCAGCAGTCAGTGGCATCTATACAAAAGGTACTTCCAGCCAGTGAGGCAATTAATTACCCAGTATAGACGAAAGCAGCATAAACAAAAGAGAGAGAGAGAGAGAGACTCTCTTAAATACAGAATCCAAGTTGTTAGCACAAGAATAACAAAAACAAGTAAGTCAAATGCAAGGGCTGAAAGGGAGATTTCTTAAAAGGGAAATGAGCCAGGAATTATGGCCAGAAACAGATGGTAAGGCACAATTTAAAACTAGCCAAGGTGAATTTTTCACAACCTAGGTGTGGTGCTGGGTGCTGTATACAGGGTAAAGAAACAAGGCTGGACTGGGTGACGTAAAAACTCATTAAATAAATTGTCTATTAGAGTGCACTGACTGGTATTCGTGAGAGGGTTTACGTGCTGCAAAAATACCTAGTCATTTTGTTTACTCCCAGAATGCCATTTAGGAATTCAAGGTCAGGTTTAAATTTGCACTTTTCTTCCCTAAAGCAGATGGATGGGTGAGGGCTTCGGCACCAGTCTGGAATGCAGCTTATTCAGAAGCCCTGCTGTCATGCTTAAGGCAGCCCACTTTTTAAGGGGTGACCAGCTGAGTAGGCATTTGTCAAGCAGGGAGCAGAAACAGAACAAGATGCGTGGAGGGAACATTAAGCACAAAATCAGGCCATGTGGCAATAAGCGTGCCCTGCTGTGAAGCAATCTCAGCACCTGGGAGAAAATGAGTCATTGTGAATGCGGGGAGAAAAGACATAGAACAGCAGATTTTGCAAACAGTGACCACAACCACCAAGCCCAGGCTATATTACAAATGGACTCTGAAAAGGACTGCGTCAGACACACACACACACACAGCACATACACACACACACGCAGCACGCACACACACACAGGGTTTAACACTCTTGCTGTAAGCACCTCTAACATATATCACTAACAGAAAAGGAATGAAAGAGAAAAAGTACTTTTTAATGATTATGTTTAGTAGCCATTATTGACAAAGAAAGTATCTGTATTTTAATGCCATTTTCTCTCTTTGGGTGTCCTCCTGAATTTCACCAAAAGCTGAATAAAATATTTTTAAGGATAAATCAGCTATTATCAAGAAATCAGAATGATTTTCAGATGATGATTCTTTCTTTCTTCCTTTTTTTTTTTTTTTTTTTTTTTTTGAGACAGGGTCTGGTAATCTTAATATGTTGTCCAGGTTGGTCTCCAACTTTTGGGCTCCAACTTTTGATCCTCCCGCCTCAGTCTTCCAAGTAGCTGGGATTACAGACACGGGCCACCATGCCTGGCTTCCGTGATTCCAGATTTCTAATACTACTAGTTAGACAGGTAGATAATAAACTCTTTTATTAATTCACTCATTTATTTGTTCATTCAACGGTCATTTATCAAGCACCCAGCCTAGGAAAACACTGTACAGACCTCTGGAGGTACAACGGTGAGCCTTACAGATACGGTTTCTGCGCTTTCAGAGTTGACATTCTGGTAGAAAAGGCAGATATTAATTAAACAGTCTCATGAATTTGGAAGCATACAGTGGAGGACTTGGCATAGTCCCACAGATACAAGAAAGGTTTTCTTGAGGAAATGACATTTAACCTGAGCTCCAAAGGATAGGGAGAAGTGTTTTAGGACCTGCCAATTTAGGCATGACTCCCCTCTCTTAGGCCTTGTTTTGTTTTGTTTTTTAAATACATAATGTGATTAAAGTATCAAGGCACCAAGAAAGAGACCAGCCAAAAGTGCAGGCATTTGCAGTGACATCCAGCATCTTAAAGATGTTCTCTCACTCAGGCTGGAGTGCAGTGGGGCCATCTCGGCTCACTGCAACCTCCGCCTCCCAGGTTTAAGCGATTCTCCCACCTCAGCCTCCCGAGTAGCTGGGACTACAGGCACCCACCACCACTCCCAGATAATTTTTGTACTTTTAGTAGAGACTGGGTTTTGCCATGTTGGCTAGGCTGGTCTCAAACTCCTGACCTCAGGTGATCTGCCTGCCTCAGCCTCCCAAAGTGCTGGGATTACAGGCGTGAGCTATTGCACCCTGCCAGGTCATGTATTTATATATGATATCAGGAACTGCGTGAGAGAATCACTACTAGACCAGCATAAAGTTCATTAATAAATGAGTGAGGAGTAAAAGGACAGTCATAACAACTGGAAGGAAGAGAGGCCAAAAGGCACATGCCTCAATGAAGCAGAGTTTTCAACAACACTGTGGACGCTACCCAAACACAGCATTGAAGAGCAAGGAGAACCCCAACCGTCTCTCTATTCTCAGAGGCACATGAGGTATGCAAAAATGCACAACTATCCCAAGGCAACCTCAAAGTCTATGCTTCCACTTCTCCAGACCATCTGCCCTTGCTCTTCCAAGTCTGTCCTTTTGTCTCTGTCAAAAGTTTATGGAATGATACCATCATTTCTTTTAAATTATAAACACTATTGGGTATTCGAAAGATTACATTTTTGGTTTAGCTAGCTCAACCCTAAGATAGTTAAAGCTGCTATTATAAGCCTACCAGATAGTCTCAGAAGCACCAAAAAAGTGGAATGTTTGGATAACATTCCCACTTTTTTTTTTTTTTTTTTTTGAGATGGAGTTTTGCTTTTGTTGCCCATGCTGGAGTGCAATGGAGTGATCTCGGCTCACTGCAACCGCCACGTCCCAGGTTCAAGTGATTCTCCTGCCTCAGCCTCCCGAGTAGCTGGGATTACAGGCATGCACCACCACACCTGGCTAATTTTTTTGTATTTTTAGTGGAAACGGGGTTTCACCATGTTAGCCAGGCTGGTCTTGAACTCCTGACCTCAGATCATCTACCTGCCTCAGCCTCCCAAAGTGCTGGGATTACAGGTGGAGATTAACTTTTAAAGTAAGACCTTCAAGGAATATTCATCAGGGATGCATATTCACAATCTATTCAGTTGGTATATTTGGATCTTATACTCAATATGTCTATAATAGCATACTTTCACACTTCTGCATCTCCACAGTTACAAGGTCTTAATCATAGTGACTCATACTGAACTCTTCTTCAGTAAGTGGGATTAAGATTCCCATATGAACTCGAGACACTAAATTATTAATAGCCTCCCAAGGCTGTTGGTTTTTACTGTGATGCCTGCGATGCTTTCATAGAAGTTTGACAGCATTTAAGTAAAATATAGGCTCAAAGTATAACAGTTTTTAAAGCTATTTTTCCTACGATGATTTCAATATTCTTCAGGATAGGAAAAAACTGACAAAAAGCCACTGTAAGCTTCTCATGAGGTAAATATTAAGTGAGGTGATGATCTTTGTAATTATTTTTAAATGTTATTACATCACACTGAAGAGTTTTGTTTTTACTATGTAGCATTTATGGCTCATCATGATGACTTGCTTGACCATCTATGTTGGCTTGAAACCAGTTGTAGTCAATGAAAAGTGAAAAACTGAAACAACTGTGAGATGGCCCCCAAAAGACATGTGGTTTTACTGGGTTTTGTCTATTAATTTTCATGAGGGTAACTGGGGAAGACAATACAAGAAAATATTCATGAGAAACACTAATCACAAAGAGGAAATCCCTATGCAAAATGCTGAAGAATTTATCTTTAAAAAGGCAAGGAGGGCTGGTTGCAGTGGCTTTTGCCTATAATCCCTGCACTTTGAGAGGCCAAGGTAAGAAGATCACTTGAGCCCAGGAGTTTGAGACCAGCCTGGGCAACATAGCAAGACCCTGTCTCTATTAAAAATTTTTAATTTTTTTAAATAGTTAAGGAGGAAGGGAGATGAAGGAAATTAGTCACAGTGATGTTACCTTCAACGGTGGGAATCAAAATTAAAAGGGTCCAAAAACAAAGGAAAATAGACCCTAAGCAGGGGTTTCCAGAAGAGATGTAGATTACAGTTGACCCTTGAACAACGCAGGGTTTAGGAACACTGACCCTACTCGTAGTCAAAAATACATGTATAACTTTTGACTTCTCCCAAATTTAATACCCTACTCTTGATTGAAAGCTTTACTGATGGCATAAACAGTTGAGTAATGGCTACTTTCGTGTTATATATATTATATACTATATTCTTACAAAAAAGTAAGTTTGCTAGAGTAAAGAAAGCATTGCTGAGAAAATCATAAGAAAGAGAAATATATTTACTATTCATTGAGTGGAAGTAGATCATCATTAAGGTCTTAAGGTTTTGATCCTTGTCATCTTCATGTTGAGTAGGCTGAGGAGAAGGAGGAAGAGGAGAGGTTGTTCCTGCTGTCTCAGGGGTGATGGAGGTGGAAAAAAATCCACATTTAATTTTTGACTCTCTAAAAACTTAACTACTAATAGTCTACTGTTAACAGGAAGCTTTACTGATAACACAAGCAGTTGATTAACACATATTTTGTATGTTACATATATTGTATACTATATTCTTAACAATTAACTAAGCAAGAGAAAGAGAAAGAAAATGTTAATAAGAAAATTACAAGGAAGAGAAAATATATTTATATTCATTAAGTGGAAGTCAATCATCATAAAAGTCTTTATCTATGTCATCTTCACTTTGAGTAGGCTGAGGAGGAGGAGGAAGAGGAGGGATTGGTTTTGTTTTCTCAGGGGTGGCACAGGTATAAGAAAATCTGCATATAAGGGGCCCACACAGTTCAAATCCATGTTGTTCAAGGGTCAATTGCATTTGCAAACTTTTTTTTTTTTTTTTTTGAGACGGAGTTTCGCTCTTTCACCCAGGCTGGAGTGCGGTGGTGCGATCTCTGCTCATTGCAACCTCCCTCTCCCAGGTTCAAGCGATTCTCTGGCCTCAGCCTCCCCAGTACCTGGGATTACAGATGCCCACCACCATACCCAGCTAAATTTTGTATTTTTAGTAGAGAGACAGGGTTTCACCATGTTGGCTAAGCTGGTCTCGAACTCCTGACCTCAAATGATCTGCCCACCCCACCTCCCAAAGTGCTAGGATTACAGGCATGAGCCACCATGTCTGGCCACATTTACAGACTTTTAATGGACTTCAGGTTGTGATAGGGTGAAAGGAAACAATCTTCATATTTACCAAAGAAAGTAATCAAGAGTGTATTTGTTTCAAAAGCTTTGCCATTGTTAGAAGAAGAATGACATGGGGTGAGAACATTCAGATAAGTTGCAGAGTGAAAAACAAAGAAAATAAGAATTCTGGATCTGCAGTCGATGGAACTCATCTAGAGGAGAAAGGAATAGCAAAGAGTATAAATTACAAAATGGAAATTCGAATATGATATGAAATTGAAAGGAAAACATGAAGAGTCAAACTAAGAAAGAAGGGGGAGTTTACAGGAAACCTAGAAGTGGTGACACCATCATACAATCATGAAGAAAGCAAAACTTTTAGCAGAGAAAAGCAAAATAAATAGCACATGCATGTAGACAGGTAGTAAGAGAAGACTACAAAGCTCAAGGTACACTTTTCAAACTAATTTTTTCAAAATTATAGACAATGAAAAGACAAAATGTGAAGCGACTAGCATCAGGGTTCCTCTCAGTGGTAGTATTAGTTTGCTAAGGCTGTCATAATAAAATACCACAAACTCAGTGGCTTAAACATTCTGGAGGGTAGGAGTCTGAAATCAAGGAGTCAGCAGGGTTAGTTCCTTCTGGGGTTGTTCAGAGAAGGATCTGTTCCAGGCTTCTGGACTTGGCCATAGACAAAGGTCATCTGTGTTTCTTCACAGGTCATTCTTCTGGGCATGTCTGTGTCCAAACTTCTCAATTTTTTTTATATACTTTAAGTTCTGGAATACATGTGCAGAACGTGCAGGTGTGTTACATAGGTATACACATGCAACGGTGGTTTGCTGCACCCATCAACCTATCATCTACATTAGGTATTTCTTCTAATGCTATCACTCCTCTTGCCCCCTACTTCCCAACAGCTCCTGGTATGTGATGTTCCCCTCCCTGTGCCTATATGTTCTCACTGTTCAACTCTCACTTATGAATGAGAACATGCGGTGTTTAGTTCTCTATTCCTGTGCTGAGAATGATGGTTTCTAGCTTCATCCATGTGCCTGCAAAGGACATGAACTCATCCTTTTTTATGGCTGCATAGTATTCCATGGTGTGTATGTGCCACATTTTCTTTATCCAGTCTATCACTGATGGGCACTTGGGTTGGTTCCAGGTCTTTTCCACTGTAAATGGCGCTGCAATAAACATATATGTGTGCATGTGTCTTTATAGTAGAATAGTTTCTAATTCTTTGCATATATACCTAGTAATGGAATTGCTGGGTCAAATGGTATTTCTAGTTCTAGATCCTTGAGGAATTGCCACACTGTCTTCTACAATGGTTGAACTAATTTACACTCCGACCAACAGTGTAAAAGTGTTTCGTTTCTCCACATCCTCTCCAGCATCTGTTGTTTCCTGACTTTTTAATGATCGCCATTCTAACTGACGTGAGATGGTATCGCATTGTGGTTTTGATTTGCATTCCTCTAATGACCAGTGATGATGAGCTTTTTTCACATGTTTTTTGGCCGCATAAATGTCTTCTTTTGAGAAGTGTCTGTTCATATCCTTCACCCACTTTTTAATGGAGTTTTTTTCTTGCAATTTATTTAAGTTCCTTGTAGATTCTGGATATTAGCCCTTTGTCAGATGGATAGATTGCAAAAATGTTCTCCCATTCTGTAGGGTGCCTGTTTACTCTGATGATAGTTTCTTTTGCTGCACAGAAGCTCTTTAGTTTAACTAGATCCCATTTGTCAATTTTTGCTTTTGTTGTAATTGCTTTTAGTGTTTTAGTCATGAAGTCTTTGCCCATGTCTATGTCCTGAATTGTATTGCTTAGGTTTTCTTCAAGGGTTTTTATGGTTTTAGGTCGTATGTTAACATTTTTAATCCATCTTGAGTTAATTTTTGTATAAGGTATAAGGAAGGGGTCCAGTTTCAGTTTTCTGCATATGGCTAGCCAGTTTTCCCAACACCATTTATTAAATAGGGAATCCTTTCTCTATTGCTTGTTTTTCTCAGATTTGTCAAATATCAGATGGTTGTAGATGTGTGATGTTATGTCTGAGGCCTCTGTTCTGTTCCATTGGTCTATACATCTGTTTTGGTACCAGTGCCATGCTGTTTTGGTTACTGTAGCCTTGTACTATAGTTTGAAGTCAGGTAGCATGATGCCTCCGGCTTTGTTCTTTTTGCTTAGGACTGTCTTGACTATACGGGCTCTTTCTTGGTTCCATGTGAAATTTAAAGTAGTTTTTTCTAATTCTGTGAAGAAAGCCAGTGGTAGCTTAATGGGGATAGCACTGGATCTATAAATTACTTTGGACAGTATGGCCATTTTCATGATATTAATTCTTCCTATCCATTAGCACGGAATGTTCTTCCATTTGTTTGTGTTCTCTCTTATTTCCTTGAGCGGTGGTTTGTACTTCTCCTTAAAGAGGTCCTTCACATTCCTTTAAGTTGTATTCCTAGGTATTTTATTCTCTTTGTAGCAGTTGTGAATGGAAGTTTACTCATGATTTGGCTCTCTGTTTGTCTATTATTGGTGTATAAGAATGCCTGTCTAATTCTGTCTAATATTGACAGTAGGGTGTTAAAGTCTCCCACTATTATTGTGTGGGAGTCTCAGTCTCTTTGTAGGTCTCTAAGAACTTGCTTCATGAATCTGGGTGCTCCTGTGTTAGGTGCATATATATTTGGGATAGTTAGCTCTTCTTGTTGCATTTATCCCTTTACCATTATGTAATGCCCTTCTTTATCTTTTTTGATCTTTGTTGGTTTAAAGTCTGTATTATCAGAGACTAGAATTGTAACCCCTCCTTTTTTTTGCTCTCCATTTGCTTGGTAAATCTTCCTCCATCCCTTTATTTTGAGTCTATGTGTGTCTTTGCACGTTAGGTGGGTCTTCTGAATACAGCACACCAACGGGTCTTGACTCTTATCCAATTTGCAAGTCTGTGTCTTTTAATTGGGGCATTTAGCCTGTTTACATTTAAGGTTAATATTGTTATGTGTGAATTTGATCCTGTCATTATGATGCTAGCAGTTTCTTCATGGTTTCGATGGTCTTTACATTTTGGTGTATTTTTGCAGTGGCTGGTACTAGTTTTTCCTTCCCACATTTAGTGCTTCCTTCAGGACCTCTTGTAAGGCAGGCCTGTTGGTGACAAAACCCTTAGCATTTGCTTGTCTGTAAAGGATTTTATTTCTCTTTCAGGTCAGTTTGACTGGATATGAAATTCTGGGTTGAAAATTCTTTTCTTTAAGAATGTTGAATACTGGCCCCCACTCACTTCTGGCTTGTAGAGTTTCTGCCAAGAGGTCCTCTGTTAGTCTGATGGGCTTCCCTTTGTGGGTAACCTGACCTTTCTCTCTGGCTGCCCTTAATATTTTTTCCTTCATTTTAACCTTGGTGAATCTGACAATTATGTGTTTTGGGGTTGCTGTTCTCGAGGAGTATCTTAGTTGTGTTCTCTGCATTTCCTGAATTTGAATGTTGGCCTGTCTTGCTAGGTTGGGGAAGTTCTCCTGGATAATATCCTGAAGTGTGTTTTCCAACTTGGTTCCATTCTCCCCGTCACTTTCAGGTACATCAATCAAACATAGGTTTGGTGTTTTCACATAGTCCCATATTCCTTGGAAGCTTTGTTCATTCCTTTTCATTCTTTTTTCTCTAATCTTGTCTTCATGCTTTATTTCATTAAGTTGATCTTCAATCTCTGATATCCTTTCTTCTGCTTGATAGATTTGTCTATTGATACTTTTGTATGCTTCATGAAATTCTCATGCTGTGTTTCTCAGCCCATCAGGTTATTAATGTTCTTCTCTAAACTGGTTATTCTAGTTAGCAGTTCCTGTAACCTTTTATCAAGGTTCTTAGCTTCCTCGCATTGGGTTAGAACATGCTCTTTTAGCTCAGAGGAGTGTTTTATTATCCACCTTCTGAAGCCTGCTTCTATCAATTCATCAAATTCATTCTCTGTCCAGTTTTGTTCCCTTGCTGGCAAAGAGTTGTGATCCTCTGGAGGAGAAGAGGCATTCTGGTTTTTGGAATTGTCAGCCTTTTTGAGCTGGTTTTGCCTCATCTTCGTGGATTTATCTACCTTTTGTCTTTGATGTTGGCAACCTTCAGATGGGGTTTTGGTATAGTTCATCCTTTGTGTTGATGTTGATGCTATTGTTCTGTTAGTTTTCTTTCTAACAGTCAGGTCCCTCTTCTGCAGATCTGCTGGAGTTTGCTGGGGGTCCACTCCAGAACCTGTTTGCCTGGGTATCACCAGCAGAGGCTGCAGAACAGCAAAGACTGCTGCCTGCTCCTTCCTCTGCAAGCTTCATTCCAGAGGGGTACCTGCCAGATGCCAGCTGGAGCTCTCCTGTGTGAGGTGTTGTTCAACCCCTGCTGGGAGGTGTCTCCCCATCAGGAGGTACAGGGATCAGGGACCCATTTGAGGGGACAGTCTGACCCTTATCAGAGCTTGAATGCTGTGTTGGGACATCCACTGCTCTCTTCAGGGCTGGCAGACAGGAACGTTTAAGTCTGCTGAAGCTGCACCTTCTCCCAGGTGCTCTGTCCCTAGGAGACAGGAGTTTTATGTATAAGCCCCTGACTGGGGCTGCTGCCTTTCTTTCAGAGATGCCCTGCCCAGAGAGGAGGAATCTAGACAGGCAGTCTGGCTACAGCGGCTTTGCCAGGCTGTGGTGGTGGGTTCCGACTAGTTCTAACCTCCCAGCAGTTTTGTTTACACCATGAGGGAAAAACACCTACTAAGGTCTCAGTAATGGCAGACACCCCTCCCCCTGCCAAGCTCGAGCATCCCAGGTCGACTTCAGACTGCTGTGCTGGCAGCAAGAATTTCAAGCCAGTGGATCTTAGCTTGCTGTGCTCTGTGGGGGTGGGATCTGCTGCGCAAGACCACTCAGCTCCCTGGCCTCGGCCCCCTTTCCAGGGGAGTAAATGGTTCTGCATTGCTGGAGTTCTAGGCGCCACTCTGTTGGAAATGCAGAAATCGCCCGCCTTCTGCGCTGGTCTTGCTGGGAGCTGCAGATAGGAGCTGTTCCTATTCGGCCATCTTGTCCAGGAATCCCTCTTTTTTTTTTTTTTTTTTTAAAGACAGAATTTTGCTCTGTTGCCCAGGCTGGAGTGCAGGGTTGCCATTTTGGCTCACTGCAACCTGTGTCTCCCAGGCTCAAGTAATTCTAGTGCCTCAGCCTCCCGAGTAGCTGGAATTACAGGCATGTGTTACCATGTCCAGCTAATTTTTGTATTTTCAGTAGAGAGAGGGTTTCGTTATGTTGGCCAGGCTGGTCTTGAACTCCTGGCCTCAAGTGATCCATCCACCTTGGCCTCCCAAAGTGCTAATATTACGCAAATTTCCCCTTCTTATAAGAATACTAGTCATGCTGGATTAGAGGGCCACCCTATTCCAGGACAACTTCATACCAACTTAATCAATTTTATCAGCAACAATTCTCTGTCCAAATAAGGTAACATTCTAGGGTACTGAGGTTAGGGTTTAACATATGAATTTTAGGAGGACATAATTCAATCCATAACAGTAGTCAACAGGGTTGCCAGCAGAATGCCAAGCAGGAGAGGGATTTTTTTGTAACCCAGCTATCATCTGAGGTCTCCTGCTCCTTGAAATTTAAACACAATCGTACTGGACCCCTATCCACGCCCAGTGGATATTCACGCCCTCCCCAATACTTCAGTGGTTTTCCTGGGTATTGTCAAGGCAAACTCCGGTTTCTCATTCCTGCTGCCGTGTGCTGTCTATCTTGCTGCAATGACCCACGAGAGCGACATGTGCCTTCCTTCCTTTGGTACCCACCAACCTAATGAAAAACAAGTAAGGGTCCCACTCATTCTAAGGACTCGTGAGGGTAATAGATGTTGCTAAGGTACAAAGGCCATTTGGGAAAATGAGGTGTGGGAGATGAGGTATGTGTGTGTAGGTAGCACACAGTGAGCCACTAAACCTTTCTGTCATGAAGTGTCTTGCAGGCCCGTTTGCCAGCAGGCTTCCATGCCAAGGTTGCTCCTTCCTGATGCCTGGCAAATCTAAAAGCAAACCTTTGTGCTGCAAAATCAACCCCGTGTTTCCTGTGAACTGGAGTGAGTCCCCTGAAAAAAAGGAGAGAGGCCCTGTCCCATTCCCGCTGGGTCACATTTGTCACATTGGCACTGGAGCAGGGCCACTTGTGTGTTGCAGTGGGCCTCTTGTGGTTACAGCCCTCTCAGCTTCCCTTTGAACCTGTCTCCATTGAGACTCATCTAAGGGTGGGATCCTATATGAAAGATACAAACCGCTGCCTCCTCCATTCCCTTCCTCCCTTTCCCCAGGGAGTAGGGCAAAATGCCTTTACCTCACTTGATGCAGGTAAACTTCTTATAGCACCGTCTATGAATCTAGGCTTGTCTGCATCCCAGAATATACTCAAATAGGAACTTCTATTTCATTTACTTATTAAGCTTTCTGAAATGGGAGCTTCGGCAATGAAACACAAGAAAATTCCCATCACAACTGAAAGAAACTGAAAAATGTAAGAGAAATGATCTAGGGGAGTGAGGATCTGTTCTTTCAATGTGTCAGAAAACAGGAAACATATTACAATATATAGAAACTCTCAATGGAAAGCACAAAGCCAAAGATTTTAAAGAGCAAAGTAAACATTCCCAACTGTGAGCATATTCATCAAGCACATGCTAGAAAAAAAAAGGTAAAATACTGGAGTGAAATATCAAAACACAACATCTGAGAGACAGTTCCGTCAACAGAGTCAAGACTGATAAGGGAAGAAGAGAAATCAAGCAAGATTAAAGACATTTCTTACAGATATTTTAAGTATACAAGGAGAGAATAAAGGATGGTAGTGGGTTTAGGAACTAGAAATAGATTGAAGTTTAGTCAGAGGAAAAGAAAATAAAAAAGATCTTTAAAAGGAGCACTGCATAGAATTGTTTCCAAAACAAGGTATAGAAGGGACCAGTTCTCAAGAAGGTGTGGTGGACACTGTGACGTGCTGCCCAGACCCCCTGCAAGCAGAGAAGGACCCCTTACCTCAACTGCTGGAGGTGCTGGGTGCCTTCAGTTGGTAACGCCTTCAGGGACTGCCTCAGTTGGCAAGAGAGCCCTGCTCAAGGTCATATCACTTCTCAGGAAAGCCCACATTCAGTCACTCTTCAGTTCAATGACATAAAGGTCTGGCCACTTTGACCCAACTCAGGACATCTCTGAAGGGCCATTCTAGCTCCAGAGTTCCCGGTGGGATTGGTTAACACTGTCAATGGGACTGCATAACAGCTTGTCTTCTCCGTCTACCCTCTTCTGCTTCCTCCCCTCCCTTTCTTATGCATTGATATCAAAAGCATTCCTTAATTAATATCTTGACAACTAAACTTCATCTCGGAGTTTTCCCTTGCTTTCCTGGGAACCCAGTTTGTGAAGGAAGATGAACTACCTTAAATAAACAAATAAATTTATGCGACCCTCCAAGTGAGGGATATGAATAAGATGCTAAGCAGAGGAAAAGCTCCTGTGTTTATAACATCACTGCTTTGTTCTTAAAACTTTGAGGATGGTCTGAGAAAACTTGGTTTTCAATGTCATATGCAGGAAAAGTCAGCATTCACAATTTAAAGAAACAAGTATATTATCAATATAGCGCTAAAGAGAGAGGGGAAAGGTAATTTTCACTTGGTGGTATTAACACTATGCAAACTTCTTTTAGATTTTTGATTTCTAATTATTACAGATATATAATAGTTCCACATATTTATGGAGTACATGTGATACTTTGATACAAATATACAATGTGTAATGATCAAATTGGGGTATCTGAGGTATCCATCATTTCAAACATTTATCATTTCTTTGTATTTGGAATATTCCAATTGCTCTCTTTCGGTTATTTTGAAATATAAGATAAATTATTGTTAATTATAGCCATCTTATTGTGCAACCAAACATTATATCATATTCCTTCTATCTAACTGTATGTATGCACTAACTAGCCCCTTTTTATCCCCCACCTCCCCACTACCCTTATTGACTCTGGTATCTATCATTCTACTCCCTACCTTCATGAGGTCAACTTTTTTTAGCCTCATATATATGAGTGAGAACATGCAATATTTATCTTTCTGTGCCTGGCTTGTTTCACTTAACATAATGTCATCCAGTTCCATCCACATTGTTGCAAACAACAGGATTTCATTCTTTTTTACAGCTGAGTAGATTTCCATTGTGTATATGTACCACACTTTCTTTATCCATTCTTCTGTTGATGAACACAGGCTGATTCCATGTCTTGGTTATTGTGAGCAGTGCTGCAATAAACATGGAAGTGAAGATACTTCTTCAATATACTGATTTCCTTTCTTTTACATATATACACAGCAGTGAGATTGCAGGGTCATATGGGAGTTCTATTTTTAGTTTTTTGAGGAACCTCCATACTGTTCTCCATAGTGGCTACACTAATTTACATTCCCACCCAGTGTGTGAGGGTTCCCCTTTCTGAACATCCTTGCCAGCATCCATTTTTGCTTGTCTTTTTTACAAAAGCCATTTTCACTGGAATGAGATGATATCTCATTGTAGTTTCTAGTTGCATTTCTCTGAAGATTAGTGATGTTGGGCATTTTTCATGTACCTGTTTGCCATTTTTATGTCCTGTGTGTTTGTTTGTTTGTTTTGAGACAGAGTCTCACTCTGTTACCCAGGGTGGAGTGCAGTGACATGATCTCAGCTCACTGCAACCTCTGCCTTCCTGGTTAAAACGATTTTCGAGCCTCAGCCTCCCGAGTAGCTGGGATTACAGGCATGCATCACCATGCCTGGCTAATTTTTGTATCTTTAGTAGAGATAGGGTTTCGCCACATTGGCCAGGCTGGTGTCAAACTCTTGTACTCAAGTGATCCACCTGCTTTGGCCTCCCAAAATGCTAGAATTACAGGCATGAGCCACGGCACCTGGCCCATTTTCATGTCTTCTTTTGAGAAATGTCTATTCAGATCTTTTGCTCATTTTTAATTAGATTATTTGTTCTTTTGCTATTGAGTTGCTTGAGCTCCTTATATATTCTCATTATCAAGTCCTTGTCAGATGGGTGACAAATTTCTTGTATGAATCTTATTGTAAAGTCAGGTGTGTATGGTAGAAAGATGATGGACAAGACACAATGCTGTGTCAAAAAGAAGGGAAGTATAGGTGCGTAGTGGTTTAGGAGAACTAAAGAAGCAAGCTAGGGAAGGGCATATGTTATATTTTGTTATATACTAGGAGGAAATCTGAAACAAAGGAGCTGTAGGAAGCCATATTCCAGGATGAGGAGCAAAGATGAGAGGTAAAGCGAAAATCCGATGGATATTCAGGTCCCGCTTTTAGTTTATTCTTAAACCCTGTGAAGAGGCCGGGTGCGGTGGCTCAAGCCTGTAATCCCAGCACTTTGGGAGGCCGAGACGTGCGGATCACGAGGTCAGGAGATCGAGACCATCCTGGCTAACACGGTGAAACTCTGTCTCTACTAAAAAATACAAAAAAACAAAAACAAAAACAAAACTAGCCGGGTGAGGTGGCGGGTGCCTGTAGTCCCAGCTACTTGGGAGGCTGAGGCAGGAGAATGGCGTGAACCCCGGAGGCGGAGCTTGCAGTGAGCTGAGATCCGGCCACTGCACTCCAGCCTGGGCGACAGAGCGAGACTGTGTCTCAAAAAAAAAACAAAAAAAAAAAACCCTGTGAAGAAAAATGATCTGTCTCTTATGTTAGCCTGAGAGAAATACAAGACTTTGTAGAAGAGCCTTTGGTTTGAAGATAATTTTCAAGAATGGGCAAGTAATCTATAAAGAGAAAGCAAGTTAAGCCTAAAGAAGCAATTTCTGGGGCCAACTTTCTCTTCCATGGTGCTTCTTACTACCATTAAAAAGTGTGCCGTTTCGGTGGCAAATTAAAACCAGGCATTCAAAGCATGCTGTAGCTCTATATGAATTCATATGAAAAGGAGTCACTGACATAGCATCCAATGAAAGAAGACTTTAAAGTAGTATTTAATGACCTCATTAAGGTAAAATATCGTTTTTCTATATATGGGTGTATGTACCCAGTTATCTCTGGATAGTGTATACTTTTACACTGGTTGAATTTTCTACAATATCATAGAGAACCCATATAAATTTTAATATTGAGTAAACAAATCAGGCCAGGCACAGTGACTCACACCTGTAATCTTACCTGTTTGGGAGGCCAAGATGGGAGTATCATTTGAGGCCAGAAGTTTGAGACCAGCCTGGGCAACATATTGAGAACTCATCTCTACCAAAAAAAAAAAAAAAAAAAAAAAAAAAAAAAAAAACCCGGGCATGGTGGTGCATATCTGTACCCCTAGCTTCTTGGGAGGCTGAGGCAGGAGGATCACTTGATCCCAGGAGTTTGAGGCTACAGTGAGCTATGATCGCGCTACTGCACTCCAGCGTGGATGACAGAACAAATGCTTGTCTCAAAATAATGATAATAATAATAACAAAATCAAATAAGTCAAAGAATTCATCTTGGGGTGAAGACTTTTCTATGTAACAGAAATATGAAAGCCTGCAATTGTGAGAACAAGACAAGAATTTTTAAAAAATGGTAAAACATAAAAGGATAGTAGAAATAAAATTAAAACCTTTTCAAAAAACAAAACTAAATGAAATGTTTGAGAAATTGAAGCTGTTGGGGGACAATTCTTCATGGATAGCTTTCATTTCTGCATGGCTCAGGCCTTCTGAATGAAGAACACTTTTTAAGAACAGCCTTGGGAGCTAGAGATAGTGTAATCCTCTGCAGAGATGGAGAGATAGAGATATTCCTCACCAGAGACGTTCTATGGTAATAAAAATAGGAGACTCTTCTCCACCTAGAATCATTTACTTACATTCCAGGATAATAAGGAATCTCTCTCTCTAGAGGGAAGGAGATGAGAAGATGTTCCAGGAGGCCAATTTAGCTAAGAGTCTCCTAATTGGGCAATTCTCCTAATTGGGAGCTTGATCATATAGTCCTGTGATGTATCCTGCTGCATACACAGGTAACATCTGGTCCTCATCACATCACTATGCAGTGATTGGGATGTGGGAACCAGTACAGGATGCTCTTTGGCTGACGTTTTTGCAGGGAGTAATAAGTGATCTGTTTTGCAGGCTCAGGCATCTTGTGCTCTTATGTCAGTATATGTAGATAAAGTTGGGGCAGTTTAACTTGTTATCTTTCAATAAGAGTAAAATCTTGGAGCCTTTGCAGTTTTGTACTTAGCAGAGACAATGTGTAAATTTTATTGGTTTCAATTAGTGTCGGAAAAAGAAACATACGTATTTTGAATTTATCATCTCCATGATAACCAAATATAAGTTATTAGGCCAGGCGCGGTGGCTTACGCCTGTAATCCCAGCACTTTGGGAGGCTGAAGCAGGTGGATCACCTGAGGTCAGGAGTTCAAGACCAGCTTGGCCAATATGGTGAAACCCCGTCTCTACTAACAGTACAAAAATTACCTGGGTGTGGCGGTGGGCACCTATAATCCCAGCTCCTCAGGAGGCTGAGGCAGGATAATTGCTTGAGCCCAGGAAGGGAGGTTGCAGTGAGCTGAGATTCCACCATGGCACTCCAGCCTAGGTGACACAGTGAGACTCCGTCTCAAAAGAAAAAAGAAGTCATTAAAATTCAAAATCCTATGCAGATATAAGAAGACAGGTCCAGTAACTTATAGTGATAATCTTAAACTCAAATAGAATGGACATTGGTGGCATTGTACCCTTAACGTGCTTTACTGCATTTCTGTTCAATAAATAGTTGTCACACTTGATGTTTACACGCAGAAATACAAGTTGCATATGTATATGTCTATAGTCATATTTTTGATCATGTTTTTCTTCAGCCTTCCTGTCGTCTTTCACCAGATCCAATTACTTTATTTTGCCCCCACCCTTTCTGCCCAGTGCCTGCCCGCTCTCCATTGCTTCACTGGGCCTATGATTTTTGCCTTAACAGATTTTGGCACCTTGCCTGCAGCTGTGGGTGTTGGGATGCTCAGTGTGCTTATTGTTTTACAATGTATTTTTTTTCAGCTCCTGAAGTTTATCAGTTTTGTCCTGTTTCTCAGAAGAGCAAATAACAGCCACCAGTCACCACTGACTGATAGGAAAAGGGATTGTCTGCCCTCTCTATCACCCAGGGACCCCTTGTCAATCTTCTACAGTGACCTTATTCCAAAGACCATCTGAGCCTTCAGGGTTTCTCCCAAGTAAACCAAGAGACAGACACATGTTGGGGACCTGAATTAAATGTCAAGAATAGCTCTCTTGACAGTGCTCTTAGAGTGTTTCAGATACTCTGGCAGTGAAAGCAAGTCGTTGGAATTTTTTTTACCTTCTTCATACTTGGTCAAGCTGCTCCCTCTCAATTGCTAGTTTCTTTCAAGTTGCAGTCTTATTATCCATTGTCATAACAAACATTTCTGATTGCTTTATTCAAAAGGTCCAAGTCAAAATATGCTACAAAAATGTTTCCTGGAAAATTGACTGTTGTTGCTTAAATGCACATTTATCAGAGAGCTCTAAAGAACTCTTAGTAAGTTTCTACATTTACATGAGATTAATTTGCATCACAACTGTTGCCATTTCAATGCCTTTAGTTTTTCTTCTTTAGCATTAGTTTCTTAACCTCTTGTCTTCACTGCATTCTTTTAACACAGCACTCTGCTTGTCAGTGATAATACTGAGATGGAGTCTTCAATAGATAATACTGCATTGTTTCTAGGACTAGGTTGAGGTGCCCTTGCCTAGCTTAGATCTCTTCCACTATTGGCTCTCATCCTACCCACACCAAATATTCTAAAATAGAATGTCTCTTTCCCTGTTTTGCTATTTAGTTTAACTCTCTCTGCTGCTCAGTAGAGTGGGAAAAGAGCTGGAGAATGGAGGTGAGTCACTGACTGAAAAGTACAGGAGGTTTGGAAGAGATGTTTCCTAGATCAGGGTAACCAAGGGAACCTTCTTTGAAATCGCTATTAAGTGTGGCTGAGACAGGTTTGTTCTCGGCACAACTTCAGTGACCCAACCATTATAATTCCTTCTGATCTGAAGTATTACATAGAGGAGAAGTGGAGGAAAGCAGATAATATGTCAGGAGTTTTATTCCAGGGCTGGGATTGGTAAACACTGGACAGGTGAGTTGGAATGTCAGTCCATCAGATCCTAGTGAGAGTTAAATGGGAACTTCAAGCTCAGCTGGATTTGGGTTTAGGGACCAACCAAGGTCCCTAAACCAAGGTTCCTGTCAAAAGACAGGAAATAGTGGAAGGTAATGACAAAATTCAAAGTGCTTTTGTGAAGCCTGTGTTGTGATAAGATCAGCTGGGGTCTTAAGATGAGATGCCCGTAGCATATACAGGTGGGGATAACCAGGGTGGTAATGAACAAGAGAGGCTGGCTAAGCAGAAGTCTTTATCCTGCTTTGTTGCTGTTACTATTCCTCTAATTAATTTTTCCCCTCTAGCTTTTCCACTTACATATATTCCTTCAGTAAACAATTACAAAGCAAGGAGGATGTATGGGACAGTGAACCAGGAGACATGCAAATTAGATAAGACAGTGTTCCTATCTTAGGAATAACCCTATTACAGGAGATGATGGTCTAGGCCTATATTTTCTAAACTACATGAAGAGTCATTACTGTCCCCATAAGATCGAAAATGTTTTCTGACATTTTATTTCTGTAGTCAAAGAAGTTTGGGAAATGCTGTATAATATATCACTCTTAGATGATCACTATGTATATTAGCACAGGAAAGGTACTGATATACCCTACAATACAGAAATTGTTTAACTCCTTATTTCGTCAGTGTATTTGACCATAGAACTCCGTTTTTTCTCATAATAATTGACAATATCCTAAATGAAGGGAATTCTTGGAACATGCTTATAATGGGGAGGGCTTAAAGTGTTTGTCTAGTAAGTCCAACATCTGGACTTCCACAAAGACAGTTTCTATCAACTGCTTTTTAATCCTGTTTGTGAGCTACACTGCCTTGCAAATAGGAATCACCACAAAGACAAAGCTTTGAGTCAGGTCAAATAAAGACAGGCCCTGAGAATAGAACTTTTCCATGAGCTTCCAGACAAGCCAAGTAATGACAATTCTCTGGGGATGGGACTTTGGTGTAGCTCCAAACTGTTCTATCCCATCCAGTGGGTGCTAAGCTTCTGGTTTTCACAGCTACTATTGTTATGAATCTGTTGGTTTTCAAGGCTATGACAGACCTTAGGGAGGATTACAGAATTAGGGCAAGTTAAAATGCTACAGGACTTGCTATTTTTTCTGAGATTCTGCAATTTTTCTTGATTATATACTCCATGAATTGTTGTAAGCCTTTAGTTAATTTCTAGAGCTCTGATAAAGTTGATTTTGACTTTTTTATTTTTAATTTTTTTTTTTGCCAGTGTTCTCATTGCTTTTATGATGAGCAGATTTCGGGAGTTCCTACTCCATCCTTCCCTCCATGCATTTTGTTATGTCTCTTTGTCTGTATTTTTGTTATTTCCCATGCTAGGAATGCCCACATTCTCTGTCTATTCTGCTTGGAAAATTACCAATCATGCATCAAATGTCTCATTTTCAGTGTAGCCTTCACCAATTGCCTTTGATTCTTTCCTTCCCATGTAGAACTAATTGTGCTTCATATGACTTTGTTCATATATTTTCTAGTACTAATCATATTGCTATGCTTAGTCATTTCAGGGCTCTACATTTGGTATAAATTTGTGTACTGCACACCCCAGAGCATACTGTCCACAGTAATGTTGAATGTGTCCCCTGTAGTTATATAAAGAACTATCTGAGTGGTCATACCTGGGTATGCTGTGACTATTCCACCAGTTAACATGAAATACTTCAGACAGAAACAAGTTCTGATTCAAATGTGCTTGCCCAAGACTTTTTTCCAGACCAGAACTTCTCCACAGCACATACTCAATTATTTTTTAAATGAATAAATGGAATATATTCTTCTTACTTTTGTTATAGGTCATAGACACATGGCAGGAACTTTCTCAGAAAGACTTTCAATGTAGAATGTGAACAAGAAATCAAAATAACTGAACCTATAGAGATCTCTAACTGCCATATATTAGGAATAAAATTCTGATTATTTCCACTGTGAGGGAGGATGATTACCAAATTCATGAATCAACCTTATTTTATTGTGGAATTTCTACTTAATTCACGCTTTAGGCTTTGATTATACATGTTTCCATATGTCTCACTAAGGAACAGGTTGCAACAAAACAGAAGTTGCTTAGAGACAGCTGAAGCAAAGAGGAATTTTTGTTAAAAATCAGAGATATTTCATAGAAACCAAGTACAGAACTTGAATGGGGCCTCTTAAGAGACTGGAAGTCAGAACTTCAGAATTCATAGCCAAGGTCCCTCCTCCCATCTCTCTTAGGCTAGTCTTGTGGATTAGCATCTCTTCCTCTCTTCACACATCTGCACTCTACTTTATTCTTTTTCTTCTCCCCCAAAATCTGCATGCACAAGGTTACCACAGCCCAGGCTTCAAATACTTTCTCTTTTAAGGCATCTCACAGAAACTAACTAGAATTTCTGAGTCGTTGCTTCAAATTCCCCCTAGAGTGAATCTGTTGGACAAACTTAGATCAAGTGTGAACAGCTGGGATCAATGGCTGTTCTCAGGTCACAAGATTACATTGCTTCCTTGCTACCAACTTAGCCAGATCTATGGGAGCTTGCTCTCTAGAAGGAAGTAGGCAATGAGGACGGGGCTGTTGGTGATAGGGAGTTTAACTGGATAGCCATCTATATTACTGTGCTCAAACTACTGTAACAGAATATCAGAGACTGGGTGGCTTAAACAACAAGTTTATTTTCTCACAGTTCTGGAGACTCAAAGTCCAAGATCAAGGTGCCAGCATGGTTGGTTTCTGATGACAGGTCTCTTCCTGACTTGTAGATGGCTGTCTTCTTGCTGTATCCTCACATGGCCTTTCCTCTGTGTCCACTCCAAAAGAGAGAGCGATTTCTGATGTCTCCTCCTCTTCTTATAGGGACACCAGTCTTATCAAATTAGGGCCCTACCCTTATAACCTCATTTAACCTTAATGGCTTCTTTAAAGACTCAGTCTCCAAATGTATTGACATTGGAGGTTAGAGCTTCAACATATGAATTTAGGGGTGTGGGAGGCACAATTCAGTCCATAACAGCATACTCAAAAGTATCCACAATACCATACAAAATGATGCTTGAGTGTAACTTCTGAGCACAATGGATGCTGCTTTTACTTACTTATTAACGGTCACTTATGTTCTGGAGTTGTTTAAGATGGTAAAGAATAATTCATGACTTAGTTTTTCTTTTTCATTACAGATATTCTCTCTCACACACACACACACAGAGTATATACGGTTGAAGGGGTGGCCTGCCCTTCCACACCTGTGGGCATTTCTCGTTAAGTGGAACGAGAGACTTGAGAAAAGAAATGAGACACAGAGGTAAAGTATAAAGAAAGAAAAAGTGGGCCCAGGGGACTGGCGCTCAGCATACAGAGGACCCACGTCCGCACGGGTCTCTGAGTTCCCTCAGTATTTATTGATCATTATCTTTACCATTTTAGAAAAAGGGAAGTGGCAGGATAATAGGATCTTCGTAGGGAGAAGGTCAGCAGTAAGACATACCAATAAAGATCTCTGTGACATGACTAAGTTTAAGGAAAAGTGCTGTGCCTTGATATGCATATGCAAACATCTCCATAAACCTTTTTAGTGCATAAAGAGCAGCATTGCCGCTAGCAGGTCCCACCTTCAGCCCTAAGGCGGTTTTCTCCTTTCTCAGTAAACAGAACATACAATCGGATTTTACACCGAGATGTTCCATTGCCCAGGGACGGGCAGGAGACAGGTGCTTTTCTCTATCTCGACTGTCAAGAGGCCTTCTTTCCTCTTATACTAGTCCTCCTCAGCACAGACTCTTCACGGGTGTCAGGCTGGGGGACAATCAGGTCTTTCCCTTCCCACGAGGCCATATTTCAGACTATCACATGTGGAGAAACCTTGGACAATACCTAGCTTTTCTAGGCAGAGGTCCCTGCGACCTTTGGCAGTGTACGTGTCCCTGGGTACTTGAGATTAAGAGAATGGTGATGACTTTTCACAAGCATACTGCCTTCAGGCCCTTGTTTAACAAAGCACACCCTGTACAGCCCAAAATCCGTTAAACCTTGAGTCACCACAGCACGTCTCTTGCAAGGACAAGGTTGGGGGTAGGGTCACAGATTAACAGCATCTCAAATACAGAACAAAATGGAGTCTCTTATGTCTTCTTCTTTCTATATAGACACAGTAACAGTCTGATCTCTCTTTCTTTTCCCCACATACGGTCATGTATAATCAAATTTTGACTAGTTTGGAAGTTAGTGAAGCTGTAGAGTAGGTATTCAGATTACCTAGGAATCACAAGTATTGTTGTAACTGTTCTAATAATCAAGTGTTCTGCCGAAGCAGTACAATTCAGATGATACAGGGCATGCCATGCCTTTATATGTAGACATACAAACTTTAAACTTAGTAGGAAAAAGTTGTCTATTAGAGTCATGTAACTATCTCCATCCTATCTCATTTTGTAAGGGAGAGGACTGCAGGGCAAGGAAGCATGAAACCGGAACTCAAAGCAACAGAAGTGAGTAGATGTGGTAGCAAAGCTAAGGGAACTCTACAATATGCACAAATCAAATTAAATACATCATCTTTATCCTACTACTCAGACGACTGTAACGATTTAATGAAGACTGGAAGAATTCCCCTTTCAACAAATGCTGCTCAACTCTGTCACTGAAATTCATTCACTCAAAGCCAATGACTTGTTATTCAAATACTACTTGGGTTCCACTCTGAAAGCAAAAATCCTAATATCTCAGGAGCTTAGGTATATTGTTCTACTGCAAGCAAATACTTCTGAATATTTTGGTTTTCAGAGAGCTAGTAATATGAAAATATTTTCAAACATTGAGCAAATCAAAGACTGCCCAAAGAATGCTACCCTAACTCTGCCATGCCCAGTATAGCTACCAATGAGAGGAAAGGAAACCAACATTGACTGAGCACGTACTATGTAGTAGCACATTATCTTATCTATCCAGAATGTTTTTATTTCTTGTAAAACTACTAGTAATCAGACACCTCCTTCAAATATAGAAGATAAGAAATAAATGAAAATCTACCATATTTGTAAATAAATTAATA
Organism: Macaca thibetana thibetana; assembly: GCF_024542745.1. Lineage (NCBI taxonomy): Eukaryota > Metazoa > Chordata > Mammalia > Primates > Cercopithecidae > Macaca > Macaca thibetana. The sequence goes on along the minus strand of NC_065582.1, from coordinate 16,929,680 downwards.
TTTATAATTTTGTTATATAGCTATAAAGTATATGCAGTGTAACATAGTGTTTAGGGATAAGAACCCTAGAGTAGGAATGTCAAGTGTTAAACTCGACCTCTTATTAGCTATGTGACCCTAAGCAAATTACTTAAGCTCTCTGTGCTTCAGTTCCCTCATTATTGAAACAGATATAATAATAACGCCTACTTCATTGGGTTGTTGGAAGGATTAAGTGAATTTATAAATGTAAATTCTTAGAGAAATGCCTGGCACATAATTAGTACTATGTTAGTTTTTGCTATAATTACAACTTCTATTATTTCCATGTTAACTACTGTGGTAGGCTCACTCTAAAATGGTCTCCAATGATCCCCACTTCCTGGCATTCATACTCTTATATAATCCCTTCCCTTGAAATATAGGTGAAATTTTTGAGTGGCTTCTAACCAACAGAATACAGCAGAGGTGATGAGAGAGGTCACTACCATAATTAGGCGAAACAAAACTAAGACATCTGCCTTAGACTCTCTTGACTTGCATATTTTGATGAAGCAAGCATCCAGATTAGAAAGGTGGCCTGTGTAGGCTGGCTGCAGTGACTCATGCCTATAATCCCAGCACTTTCAGAAGCCGAGGCAGTTGGATCACCTGAGACTGGGAGTTTAAGACCAGCCTGATCAACACGGAAAAACTCCATCTCTACTAAAAATACAAAATTAGCCGGCTGTGATAGTGCATGCCTGTAGTACATACCTGTAATCCAAGCTACTCAGGAAGCTGAGGTAGAAAAATTGCTTGAACCTGGGAGGCAGAGGTTGTGGTAAGCCGAGATCGTACCATTGTACTCCAGCTTGGGCAACAAGAGTAAAACTCTGTCTCAAAAAAGAAAAAAAAAAAAAAAAAAAAAGTGGCCAGTGTGGAAAAAAATTGAGGGCATTTCTAGCCAAGAACCATCTGGGAACTGAAGTTGCAGTCCAACAACTTTCAAGGCATTGAATTCTTCCAACAACTATGTGAGCTTGAAAGTGAATACTTCCCTAGCTGAGCCTTCAGATGAGACTGCCTCCCTGGCCTACATCTTGACTGCAGCCTATGAAAGATCCTGAAGCAAATGACCCATTTAAGACATACTGTGACTCCCGATTCATAAAAATCGTGATATAATAAATGTGTGTTTGGTATGGTTTGAAATGTGTTCCCCAAAAGTTCATGTGTTAGAACTTAATCCCCAGTGCAACAGCGTTGGGAGACAGGGCCTAATATGAAGTGGTTGGGTCATGAGGGTGGTGCCGTCATGAATGGATTAATATAGGTATCTTGGGAACAGGTTAGTTACTGCAAGTCTGGGTTGTTTTAAAGTGAGTCTGGCCTCTCGTGTCTTTCTCTGTCTCATGCTCTCACTTCCATTTTCCACATGGGATGACTCTTGCCAGATGATGGCATTATACTCTTGGACTTCCCAGACTCCAGATCTGTTTTCTTTTCTTTTCATTTCTTTTCTTTATAATTTATCCAGTCTGTGGTATTCTCTTACAGCAGTGTTGTTTTAAGATGCTAAGTTTTGTGGTACTTTGGTTTCAGCACTAGATACCTAATATCCCTACATAGTGCTTAACACAAAGTGATTGCTCAGATGAATATTAATTTTCTCTCCATCCTCAATTGTATTTATTTTTTAATGTGATTTTTGCCTAAAGGCAATTCTTTGAAGCATTGTTTATTATAACACACATGGGTTTGGCTCACACTTGCCTTATGTCTCCTTTGGTCATCATTATTCTGTTGCTTTGATTCAGTTTCTTCAACAATACTAAACACTCCTTATGAAGTCCCTATATGCAGTAAGCAGAGTATGTAGCAAGCACCTTATCCATATTATCACATCTAATCTTCATAAAATCCCTATAAGGTAACACTTATATCCTTCATTTCACAGGTGAAGACACTGCTGTTCTGAGAGATTGAACCTCTTTTCCAGGGCCACAGCTAGGTGCTCTAAACTCTCAAAATACAACAGAAAGCCACTTCCAATCATGCTCAAAGCTTTTCCCAAGATAAACACTATCTTTATACAAATAGTATATAAAGACTTCCAAGCTATTATTTCTCTTCTTTCTCCATTTCTTTCCCCCAGAAAATTCTAATACATCAAATACCATTCAATCTGTCCTTCTCTGTGTATTGATACTGCAATCTAAGCAATGCCCATACTGAAGGGCAGTGAGATCAAGTTGGCATCCTATATGAGGAGATACCTTCATACCCAGCTGTATCTGAAAAAACTTTGACAGCAACTACAATAGACCAGAGTCAGGCCAAATGCTATTGTTACCATATGCAAATAAGCCTCTAAAACATTTTTCCCCCTAAGTTAAAGGCTTAGGTAGAAAAGGGGCTGAGATTTATGCCCACAAATATCAGGTTCAAAATTATGGTTCCCAGACACTCATAACTTACCCTCAAGCATACAGGTAGTATTTTTAGTTGTTAGGTTGTAGCAGCAATGTTGCAGCCTAAAATATATATGTGATACGTTCGGATTACAGCTACTACGAGACTGGTTTATTTAGATTTCCTTTACTCTAAGGTTGTTTATATTTATACATAAGCTGATTCACTTGAATGTGATTTTTGCGCTTAAAGAAATGTGTGCATTTCAAATTCAAGAGGTAATAATTGCTTGCAAATTTAAATTAAAGTACTTAGAGCTTAAAATAGCCAGTGTTTGAGCTCAGTACTCGATGACAAGTAGTGGGAACAAGGTAATCTCAAAGCACATTCAAATATTTAAGTTTAGGAGATGCAGGAAGAAGAAGGGCTGTCTTGCTTATAACGTAGGAGAGAAATCTCACGGATAAAATAAACTAGGCTAATAAATGTGTTTCTTCTTGTTGTATTTTATGTCCTAAGGAGCCTATACATGCATATAAGGAATTCTTGTAAATGCATTCATGCATTTAAAGTCATTCCCAAAAACATACTATAAAGCAGATATGAACATTTAATCTTGAAAACTAGTACATAATCATGTGCCTGGGCCTGAAAATGAATTCTGAAGAAGAAAGGAGAAACAGGATATGAGACTAAGGGAGGCAATATATATTTAGCTTCCCTCATCTGTTTGGATTCCTTAGGTACTAGTGGCTACTTTGGGAAAATCGTGAGTGGATTGGCTTCGGGAGATGATTACATTATCTGAGTCAGTCTCAGACAATGCTGTAGAAATGTACCTGACACACAGCACTTTTAAAAAACTATTGTAGAATTTTCTGAAATAATGTTTATATATCTAAATAATTCTTTGTCTGTAAAGCCACGTATTTATATATATGAAGATATTAAATGTTCTTACACACACTGATTTTTTTTTCTTCATTCGAAATTTGAATGATGTGAAAGCACTGAGTTCCAGAAGACAACAGGGGCTATGAGGAGTGAAATATTTGGAATAATTTTAAATGGGTAAGAAGCGTGGAGGAGGATATTTAGAACTTGAAAGTAACATTGTATTTGGTTTTCCTCTGAGCTTTGACTACTCATTATAAAAATCTTGGATTTTTAAAAATAAAATTTGTTTAAAAGGATTCAAACTCATAAGACTGAATCAATATGGAAAACCAATCACATATGCAGAGTTGTCTTTCCAAACATCCATTAAGTAACAGATATGGTTTTTTAAAGTGACTCTCAAAGTGTGGTTCCCCAGGCCAACAGCATCAGCATTATCTGGAAACACAAAAATGTAAATTTCTTCAGCCTCTCCCCACATCTGCTGAAACATTGTGGGTAGGCTTTAACAAGACCTCCAGGTGATCCTGATGCAGGCTAAAGTTTGAGATTACCTGATTTAAAAAAATAAATTCAGAGAAGCCAGAAATCTAGAGTACCATCATCAGAAAACGTCTTTTGTGTCATTTCTGGAAATAGAAAGCAAACCAAATCCAATTCTCCAAGTAACTATACAAGAAAAAATTCGGCCCGGGCGCGGTGGCTCAAGCCTGTAATCCCAGCACTTTGGGAGGCCGAGACGGGCGGATCACGAGGCCAGGAGATCGAGAGACGATCCCGGCTAACACGGTGAAACCCCGTCTCTACTAAAAAATACAAAAAAACTAGCCGGGCGAGGTGGCGGGCGCCTGTAGTCCCAGCTACTCGGGAGGCTGAGGCAGGAGAATGGCATAAACCCGGGAGGCGGAGCTTACAGTGAGCTGAGATCCGGCCACTGCACTCCAGCCTGGGTGACAGAGCAAAACTCCGTCTCAAAAAAAAAAAAAAAAAAAAAGAAAAAAAAAAGAAAAAATTCGACAAATCTTATTATGTGTAAGAGAAAACATCATTAATGTAATTGCAGTTCATGCAAAGGATTATCTTACCAAGAAAAGTGGTCAGGTGTGTTGGGGAATTTAGTGGCCAGTGGACAGGGTGGGAGGTGTTTAAGAAGCTCTTGGTGATTAATTAGGCAGCTGTGTTGAATGGCTGGCTACTCTCCTCATTTTCTGTGCCCCTTTTCTACCCCAGTAATGGTTGCAATATAGCTGCTAAAGCTCCAGACCACAAAGTAAAAAGTAGAAGACATAAAAATGACTGTATCAACAAACTCAGCTAGAATTATGAATGTGACTATAAATTCCAACACCTAGGACAGAGACAGGCAAGGTTGTGAACCTACAGAGGATCTACCACATAAGCATAATTATTGTATTCAGAGATTTAAGAACATATTGCACTGGTGAAAACTTTTAAATGTAATTGACAAACTAAAAACTCAATTGATGGACTGAACTGCAGAATGGACATAGCTGAGGAGTAGATTAGTGAGTTAGAAAATCAAACTAAGCATTGTTAGAAAATTTCCCAGAGCCAACGTCTTCATGAATTTCTAGTAGGATTTGATATACATCTATGGAGGAATTTCAGAACACCAAAGATAAAGTTTAAAAATCCAAAGAGCTTCCAAAAACACAAAGCAGGTTACCTATTTATATTAGCTGAGAATAAGCCCTGTCTGTGGTCTGTCCCTCCACTCCGCAAGCACTGAGAAGGCAATGCTAATCTCTGAATTTAGGATCATTACAGTTGATTAAAGATTTTCGTCTTCAGGCGGAGAGCTGTAATAATATGTTAGTGGACTATGTCTTAGCATATTAGTCTGCTCTGGCTGCTGCAATACACAGTTTTAAAGGCTGGAAGTCCAAGATCAGGGTGACTTCCATTTACGTTCCCCAGTGAGGACTCTTTCAGCTTGCAGACAGCCACCTTCTTGCTGTGTCCTTACATGGTGAAGAGAAAGCAAGCTCTGGTCTCTCTTCCTCTTCTTCTAAGGACACAGATCCCATCATGGGATCCCATCCTCACGACCTTATCTAAACCTAATTACCTCCCAAAGGCCTCACCTCCAAAGGCCATCACCTCGGGTATTGGAGCTCCAACATATGAATTTTGGGAAGACACAATTTAGTCCAGAGAACATAGGTATTATTTGAGCATTGCATAAAATATAAAATAATGAGTAGGTGGGCTTTTGACTGATCTCTATTATTTCATATTTCTCTTATTGCAGTAAGACAAATAAAATTATGATATGAGCCAGGCAGCTGTAGTGTAGGCAGACCTTAAAGCAAATAAAATTACAAAAACAGGTGAAAAATAAAGTGATATAAAAAGAATGTAACAGACTAATTTTGGCAAAAAGAAAGGAAGTATTGCAATATTAATATTAGACAAAACAATTTAAAGAAAAAAGCATTTATTAGTTTTTAAAAGGCACATTTTACATTTATAAAAGATATAAGCCACAAAATAGTGTAACAGTAGTAAACTTTTATGCATCTGTGAGCACAGCTGAGAAACTATGAAGCAAAAGCTAAAAGAAAAACCAATAAGAAATTGAAACTTTTATAACTATGTGAGAATGTGATACATCTCTTGTAGAAATAGGAAGACCAAATAGATCCAAAAAGGTAGTAAGTGTGTTCTAATTTATATTAGTTCTCTCTTTCTCCCTCCCCTCACCCTTCTTCTTTCTCACAATATAAATAAAAGGTAATACTTTGGAAAGACCAATAAAATAAAGTTTTGACAAGAAAACAAGAGAAAACACACACACACAAAACCACAAACAGCATTAAAAATTAGAATGGAGTATGCCTCAGTTAAAGACAAAAATGTTTTTTAACTATAAGAGAACGTAAAACAATTTTTGCTCCAGTAAATCTAAAAACCTAGATAATATATATTATTTCCAAGGGAAAAAACTGATTCAAAAACTGGTAAAAGCAAAACAAAACAAAACAAAACAAAAAAACCAGGCTGGGCTTTCCCAGCACTTAGGGCGAGGCAGACAGATCACCTGAGGTCAGGAGTTCAAGACCAGCTTGGTCAACATGGTGAAACCTGTCTTTACTAAAAATACGAAAATTAGCTGGCCTTGGTGATGGGCACCTGTAATCCCCTACTCGGGAGGTTGAGGCAGGGAAATTTGCTTAAACCCGGGAGGCAGAGGTTGCAGTGAGCCAAGATCGCACCACTGCACTCCAGCCTAGGCGACAGAGCAAGACTCCGTCTCAAAAAAATAAAAATGAAAATAAAAGCTTAATGTATCAATAACTACAAAATAATTTTTACAGACAAAACAAATGACACCCCTAAAAGTACACCAGGATGTTTTAAGGCAAGCCTACCAAATAAAGAACAGTTCATTTTGTGCCATATAAATAAATCCAGAACATAAAGAATATTTTAAACTTGGCATATAATTTTGATACCAAAACTGAAAACATAATACAAATAAAAAGGTAGGTCTATATCACTTGTAAACATATATATAAATCATAAATATGGTGTTAGCATATAAAATCCATCATTCTATGCCTAAGTGGGGTTTATGCAAGGGATAGAAAGATTCGCTATACAAAAGGAGAATTTGAGAAAAATAATCATTAAACTTGGAACCAGAGGACCTGTATTCTAGTTCTAAATCATGCAGATCACTTGCCCTGTCTGAGGGGTGATAGTGTTTATTTTTAAAAATCTCTTCAAATTTTAAAAACAAATTATTAAAAATAATATTTCAGAGAATGGGGAGAACTTTTTCACAAGGCTCTTGTCAAGGATTATTAAGTTAAATGCCTTAAACACGCATTTCTGTAAACATGAAAGTGTTTCCTGAGTCATAGTTATATGGCCACGCCTAACCATTTAATGAAACACCAGCTCTCTGACGTGAAAGAATAATGAGGATTAAATACTACTTACATTATGCTGATTACTCAAAAGGTAGTTATAGAATGTAAATAACTAGGGTGGACCCGTAAATTAATAAGAGCCACACAAGCACATTTAATTGTCAAGAGTGAATCTACAAAAAAGTCAAAACTGACTCAAAAACTGGTAAAAACAAAACAAAACAAAACAAACAAACCAGGCTGGGCTTTCCCAGCACTTGCGCTGAGGCAGGCGGATCACCTGAGGTCAGGTGTCAAACAACTTAGGTCAAACATTATTTTCTAGGCACAGACAGAATTAACTTTAGATTATTCCTCTGTAGTTAACCTATATGAGACATTAATAATGAAGTGTTGTTATGCAACTTTATGAAGCATCATGACATAATGCAATATCCATGGATAGAATATTATACAACCAATAAAGTTTATGAAAGATAAAAATATAACTTTGGAGAGAATATCTCTAAAATAATGTTCATTTTAAAAAGCATAACATAAAAATTTTTAATATAGTCTGATATTAGTGTATATTAGTGTATTTCAAATAAACACATTTTTTATATATACATGAAATGCATAATATATATAAGCTTTAGGTCCTCAATGTCTACAGGCATTTGGATTCACTCTATCCTTCGAAGTCAATGTAATGCCTTCTTCAATTTTTCTAAACTTTCCAGCCTTTCCTTGCTTATCCATTTCTGCACATAGTTCCATTTCTGGCCCCAGCTTCTTTAATGTGGACACTCCCAATCCCATTAATCCTGAGAGGACCACTAATATAACTATTGGTGTGAAGACCTTTACTAAAAATTGGGGATTACAGAGGGAAATTCCTATAACACATACGGAAACTACCTAACACTAGCTAGAATAAGGGGAGATTTCCTGACTGAGTGTTAAATCTACTGTAAAGTTACAAAATTAAAGCACTGTGGTACTGCATTCAGAATAAATGGATTGAATAAATGCTATATCCAAAATTATATCCAATATATTAAAAAATTTAGAATATAATTTTTTAAGTGTTCCAAAACAGTAGGAAAAGAACAGACCCTTCAGTAGTCAACAAGAAAACTGGAAAACTACTTTTCTAAATTAAGTTAGATTTCCCATCTGATGTTGCACTCCAAAATGAACTTAAGATGGGTTAAAGATTTATATATATAAAATGAAAACATTCAAATTAGACATTAATAAAAGTGAACATTGGGAAAATAACCTTGCAGTAGAGGAAAGAATTTCTGAAACATAAGAGAAAAACCAGAAGTTTTAGAAAGGAACTAGCAAGTATCCTTCCAAAAAGTGGTCCAAAGGAAATACCTAGGTAAGAAGACAAAGGTATAATTAAAATGGTGCTTGAGGGAGTGTTGTTTATACAATCTAAATGTCTGAACTAATTTAAACATCTACCAAGAGAATTCAGCGAAATAAATTATAATACTTCTATGTAATAAGATATTATGCTGCAATTGAAAATAATATATGTTTATATTTATCGATACAAAAAGATGTCCAAAAAACTTAATCAGTGGTATGGAGAAGAAGTTACAAAACAATATGTAGTGTTTGCTTTTTGTTTTAAAACAGCCTGGCTTCCTGCTACTTCCTAAGCTGGAGTGAAGTAGCAATAATCATTGCTCACTATAGCTTTGAACTGCTGGACTCAAGCAACCACCTTAAGTAGCCGGGGTGGGACTACAGGAATGAGCTGCCACAACCAGCTAATTTATTTATTTATTTTTGTTTTATTTATTTATTTTTGAGACAGAGTGTCACTCTGTTGCCCAGGCTGGAGTGCAGTTGTGTGATCTTAGCACAGTGCAATAACCATCTCCCCGGTTCCAGCAATTCTCCTGCCTCAGCCTCCTGAATAACTGGGACTACAGGCACACACCATCATGCCCAGCTAATTTTTGTATTTTTAGTAGAGATGGGATTTTGCCATATTGGTTAGGCTGGTCTTGAACTCCTGACCTTGGGCTATCTACCCACCTCGGCTTCCCAAAGTGCTGGGATTTCCTGACCCTAATTTATTTGTTTTTATTTTTTGTAGAGGCAGGGTCTTGCTATGTTGCCCAGCTGGCCTCTAACTCCTGATGTCAAGCAATCCTCTTGCCCAGGCCTCCCAAAGTGTTGGGATTATAGGTATGAGTAACCACACCATGGCCTTTTTTTTTTTTTTTTTTTTTTTTAAATGTTCAACCATGTAAGCAAAATCGCATCTCCTCCTTCATCACAAAGCTTCCTACGGCTTCCTAATCCCTACAGAACAGTCAGGCTCTTTAGCATGACATTCAAAGTTTGCTACATTGAGCATTCCTTTTCCTCGTGCAAAAGAATAAACTCATTCACACAAATCTATTATCCTGTCCCCAAGAAGTGTGTGCTGTCACATGTTCCTGGTGCTCATGCTGTTCTCTCCACCTGGAAGAAGAAATCTTCCATGTTCCTTCTCAAGGTTCTCCTCACGCTTCAAGTCCACTCCAAAGTCACCTTTTGCTTGAAGCCACTGCTAAACCCGCCCCCACTCCTTCCCTACGTTCTCACAGCACCATAGTTATACCTCTTTCATACATCAAAATTTCTGGCAAAAAATATTGCACGCACAGTACTGAGTTTATCCTCATAGTGAAAGCTCCAATAAGTGTTGCTTAAATATAGCACATAGAAGCTTTTAATATTTTAAAAGTTCTCAAACAAAAGGAAAAAAAAGTAAATCTATGATTTTCTAGCATTTTTATGATTTTTACTAATCAAAGAATAATATAAATAGAAAATAGTGGGGATTTGGGCCAAGATGGCCGACTAGAAGCAGCTGCGGTATGTGGCTCTCACATAGAAAAGGAAAAGGGTGAGTGAATACAGCACCTTCAACTGAAACATCCAGGTACTCACATTGGGACTAATAAAGGAAACAACTTGACCCAAAGGCAAGACAGGACAATGGCCCACTAGGGAGTGACACGGAGCCCAGGGGAACCTCCCCCATCAAGGGAAGCAGTGAGTGAATGTGTGACTTCAGGAAACCACACTTCTCTCATGGATCTTTGCAACTCTCAGGTCAGGAGAGCCCCTCATGAACCCACTCCACCAGGGCCTTCAGTCTGACACAGAGAGCTGCAGTGGAGTCTTGGCAGAGCAGCTGCTCAGACATGTGCAGAGACCCAGGAGCTTACATACTCTAGCTCTGGGCTTCCTGGCAAAGTGACTGCAACTCCAGCATGGCGGGAGGTTGGACCTCCATACACACCCCTAGGAAGGGGGCTGAATCCAGGAAGCTAAGTAGCAATGGTCTGCCAGCCCCACATCCAGGGCGCCTTACAGGATAAGACCCACTGGCTTGGAATTCCAGCCAATCACTGGCAACAGTGTTGTCCCTATCTGGGACGGAGTTTCTGGGGGAGGAGCAGGCCACCATCTTTGTTGTTTAGACAACTCAGTTGTTCCAGCGTTCAGGCTTTGGAGAGTCCAAGCTGGCCCCGGGTAGAAGGGATCCCCCAACACAGCACAGCTGCTCTGCCAAAATGTGGCCAGACTGCTTCCTTAATTGTTCCTAAAACAGTCATTTCCTCCTCACTGGGTGGGACCTCCCAACTGGGGCCTCCAGCCACCCCCACCAGTGTTCCATAGCTGACAGAGATTTGAATTCTCCTTGGGATGGAATTCCCGGGGAAGGAGCAGGCCACCATCTTTGCTGTTTAGGTGAACTTAGAGTTTCTAGCCTGTGGGCTTTGGAGAGCTCAGTTCAACTGGAGCCAGAAGCAGTACCCCAACACAGCACAGTTGTTCCACAAAAGTGTGGCCACACTGCTTCTTTAAGTGGGTCCTCAGTCCTGTTCCTCCTCACTGGGCAGGACCTCCCAAATGGGGCCTCCAGCCACCCCTACCAATGTTCTCTGGTTGCTAGAGATTTGAAAATTTCCTGGGACAAAGCTTCCAGAGAGAGGGGGGAGCTGCCATATTTACTATTTGGGCAACTTAGCCATTCCAGTCTCCAGGCTTTGGAAAGCCCAAGCCAATCACGGCTGGAAGCAGTACCCCAGCACAGCACGGCTGCTCTATGAAAGCAGCCAGACTGCCTCTTTAAGCATGTCTCTAATCCCATTGTTCCCAGCTGGGTGATACCTCCCAACCGGGGTCTCCAGCCACTTCCTACAGGTGTGTTTGGGCCGGCAATAGGTCTGTACCTCCCTGGGAAAGAGTTTCCAGAGGAAGGAGCAGGCTACTATCTTTGCTGTTTTGCAGCCTTCACTGGTGATACCTATAGGTACTAAAAACTCTGAGGTGACTAGGTACTGGAGTGAATCCTCAGCAAACTGCAACAGCCCTACAGTAAAGTGGCTAGACTATTAAAAAAAAAAAAAAATCAGAACGTCAAAAGGTCAGCAATCTCAAAGATTGAAGGTAGATAAGTCCACAAAAGTGAGATAGAATCAGCACAAGAACACTGAAAATTCAAAAAGCCAGAGAGCCTTCTTTCCTCCAAATGACTGCAAGGGTTCAGAGCTGGGTTCATAAGTGGGCTGAGGTTGAGATGGCTAAAATGACAGAAGTAGAATTCAGAATATGGATTAAAAACAAACTTCACTGAGCTAAAGAATCACATTGCAACCCAATGCAAGGAAGCTAAAAATCACGATAAAACATTGCAGGAGTTGACAGATAAAACAGCCAGTATAGAGAAGAATGTAATCAACCTGATAGAGCTGAAAAACATGATATAAGAATTTCATAGTGCAATCACGAGCACTAACAGCAGAATAGACCAAGCAGAGGAAAGAATCTCAGAGCCTGAAGACTGCCTTTCTGAAATAAGAAAGGCAGACAAGAATAGAGAAAAAAGAATGAAAAGGAATGAACAAAGCATCCAAGAAATATGGGATTATGTAAAAAAACTAAATCTATGACAGATTGGTGTACTTGAAAGAGATGGGGAGAATGAAACCAATTTGGAAAACATATTTCAGGATATTATCTATGAGAACTTAAACTAGCTAGACAAGCCAACATTCAAATTCAGGAAATGCAGAGAAGCTCAGTGAGATACTCCACAAGAAGATCACCTCGAAGACACATAATCATCAGGTTCTCCAAGGTCAAAAGAAAGAAAAAATATTAAGGACAGCTACGGAGAAAGGCCAGGTCATCTACAAAGAAAGGCCCATTAGATTAACAGTGCACCCCTCAACAGAAACTCTACAAGCCAGAAGAAACTGGAGGCCAATATTCAACACTCTTAAAGAAAAGAATTTCCAGCCAAGAATTTCATATCCAGCCAAACTAAGCTTCATAAGTGAAGGAGAAATAAAATTCTTTTCAGACAAGCAAATACTGAGGGAATTCATTACCACCAGATCTGCCTTACAAGAAATCCTGAAGGAAGGACTAAATATGGAAAGGAAAGACCATCACCAGCCCCCACAAGAATACCACGAAGTACAAAGGCCAGTGACACTAGAAAGCAACCACATAAAAACTCTGCAAAATAACCATCTAACTTCATAATGAGAAGATCAAATCCACACACAGTAATACAAACCTTAAATGTAAATGGGCTAAATACCCCAATTAAAAGGCACAGACAGCTGGGCATGGTGGCTCATGCCTGTAATCCCAACACTTTGGGAGGCCAAGGCAGGTAGATCACCTGAGGTCAGGAGTTCACGGCCAGCCTGGTCAACATGGCAAAAGCCCATCACTACTAAAAATACAAAAATTCTGTGGACACCTGCAATCCCAGCTACTTGGCAGGCTGAGGCAGTAGAATTGCTTGAGCCTGGGAGGCAGAGGCTGTGGTTAGCAAGATCACACCACTGCACTCCAGCATCACACCACTGCACTCCAGCAAGACTTTGTCTCAAAAGAAGGAAAAAAAAAAAAAAAGGCACAGAGTGGCAAGCTGGATAAAGAACCAAGACCCAATGTCATGCGGTCCTCAAGAGGCCCATCTCACATGCAATGACACACATAGGCTCAAAATATAAGGATGGAGGAAAATCTACCAAGCAAATGGAAAACAGAAAAAAGCAGGGGTTACAATCCTAGTTTCTGAGAAAACAGACTTTAAACCAACAAAGGTTAAAACAAAAAGACAAAGAAGAGCGTTACATAATGATAAAGGATTCAATTCACCAAGAGGAGCTAACTATTCTAAATACATATGTGCTCAATATAGGATCACCCAGATTCATAAAGCAAGTTCTTAGAGACCAACAAAGAGACTTAGACTCCCACACAATAATAGTGGGAGACTTTAAACTACACTGACAATATAAGATCATTGAGACAGAAAATCAACAAAGATACTCAGGAGCTGAACTCAGCCCTAGATCAAATGGACTTGATAGATATCTACAGATCTCTCTACCCCAAAACAACAGTATATATATTCTTCTCAGTGCCACATGACACTTAATCTAAAATTGATCACATAATTGGAGGTAAAACATTCCTGCACAATTGCAAAAGAATTGAAATCATAACAGTCTGTTGAACCACAGAACAATCAAATTAGAACTCAAGACTAAGAAATTCTCTCAAAACCATGCAATTAAGTGGAAATTGAATAAGCCACTCCTGAAGGACTTTTGGGTAAGTAATGAAATTAAGGCAGAAATCTAAAAGTTCTTTGAACTAATAAGAACAAAGATATAACGTACCAGAATCTTGGGGACACAGCTATTGCGGTGTTAAGAGGGAAATGTATAGCACTAAATGCCCACATAAAACATTAGAAAGATCTCAAGTTAACAACCTAACATCACAACTAAAAGAACTAGGGAACCAAAAGCAAACAAATCCTAAGGCTAGCAGAAGACAAGAAATAATGTAAATCAGAGCTAAGTTGAAGGAGATAGAGACACAAAAAACCATTCAAAAGATCAAGAAATCCAGGAGCTGGTTTCTTGAAAAAATTAGTAAAATAGATAAGACTACTAGCTAGACTAATAAAGAAGAAAAGAGAGAAAATTCAAATAAACACAATCAGAAATTATAAGGGGATACTACCACTCAACCCACAGAAATACAAACAACCATCAGAGAATATTATAAATACCTCTATGCACAGAAACTAGAAAATCTGGAAGAAATGGATAAAATCCTGGACACAGACACCCCTCAAGACTGAACTAGGAAGAAATTAAATCCCTGAACAGACCAATAAGAAGTTCTGAAATCGAGGCAGTAATAAATAGCTTACTAACCAAAAAAAAAAAAAAAAAGCTTGGGACCAGATGAATTCACAGTTGAATTCTACCAGCTATACAAAAAAGAACTGTTACCATTCCTACTGAACTTTTTCCAAAAAATTGAAATAAAACTAACTCATCCTATGAGGCCAGTGTCATCCTGATACCAAAACCTGGCAGAGATACAACACAAAAAGAAAACTTCAGGCCAATATCCTTGAAGAACATCAAAGCAAAAATCCTCAACAAAATACTGGCAAACCAAATCTGGCAGCACATCAAAAAGCTTATTCACCACAATCAAATAGGTTTCACCCCTGGGATGCAAGGTTGGTTCAACATACACTACTCAATAATCAATAAATGTAATTCATCATATAAACAGACCTAAAGACAAAAACCACATGATTATTTCAATAGATGCAGAAAAGGCTTTAGATAAAATTCAACATTGCTTCATGTTAAAAACTCTCAATAAAGTAGATATTGAAGAAACATACTTCAAAATAGTAAGAGCTGCATATGACAAACCCACAGCCAACATCATACTGAATGGCCAAAAACTGGAAGCGTTCCCCTTGAAAACTGGCACAAGACAAGGATGTCCTCTCTCACCACTATTCAGCATTTTATTGAAAGTTCTGGTCAAGGCAATCAGGCAAGAGACCAAAATAAAGGACATTCAAATAAGGAGAGAAGAAAAACTGTCCCTGTTTGCAGATGACATAATTTTATATATAGAAAACCCCAGTCTCAGCCCAAAAGCATCTTAAACTGATAAGCAACTTCAGCAAAGTCTCAAGATACAAAATTAATGTGCAAAAATTGCTAGCAATTCTATACATCAACAACAGTCAAACTGACAACCAAATCATAAACAAATCCCCATTCACAATTGCCGCAAAAAGAATAAAATACAGCTAACAAGGGAGGTGAAAGATCTCTACAAGGAGAACTACAATCCATTGCTCAAATAAATCAGAAATGACACAAACAAATGGAAAAACGTTCCATGTTCATAGATAGGAAGAATCAGTATCATTAAAATGGCCATACTACTCAAAGCAATTTGTAGATTCAATGCTGATACAGTTTGGCTGTGTCCCCACCTAAATCTCATCTTGAATTGTAGCTCCCATAATTCCCACGTGTCATGGGAGGGACACAGTGGGAGGTAATTGAATCATGGGGGTGGGACTTTCCCATGCTGTTTTTTTTTTTTTTTTTTTTTTTTTTTTTTCCGAGACGGAGTCTCCCTCTGTCGCCCAGGCTGGAGTGCAGTGGCCGGACCTCAACTCACTGCTGCAAGCTCCGCCTTCCGGGTTTACGCCATTCTCCTGACTCAGCCTCCCGAGTAGCTGGGACTACAGGCACCTGCCACCTCGCCCGGCTAGTTTTTTGTATTTTCTAGTAGAGACGGGGTTTCACCGTGTTAGCCAGGATAGTCTCGATCTCCTGACCTCGTGATCCGCCCGTCTCGGCCTCCCAAAGTGCATGCTGTTCTTGTGATAGTGAAAAGTTTCACAAGATCTGATAGTTTTATTAAGGGGAGTTCCCCCACACAAGCTCTCTTGCCTGCTGCCACGTAACACGTGCCTTTACTTCTCCTTTGCCTTCCACCATGATTGTAGTGCTGTACTCCCCGGTCATGCTGAACTGTGAGTCCATTAAACCTCTTTCCTTTATAAATTACCTAGTCTCAGGTATGTCTTTATTAGCAGCATGAGAATAGACTAATGCAAATGGTATCCCTATTAAACTACCATTGACATTCTTCACAGAACTAGAAAATACTATTTTAAAATTCATATGGAACCAAAAAGAGCCTGAAAAACCAAGGTAATCCTAAGAGAAAAGAACAAAGTTGGAGGCATTACACTACCTGACTTCAAACTATACTATAGGGCTACAGCAACCAAAACAGGTACAAGAACAGACACATAGACCAATGCAACAGAATAGAGGAACTAGAAATAAGGCCGTGCACCCACAACCATCTGATCTTTGACAAAACCAACAGAAACAAGGAAGAGGGAAAGGATTCCCTATTCAATAAATCGTGTGGGGATTACTGGCTAGCCATATGCAGAAGATTAAAACTGGACGCCTCTTTATGCCATATACAAAAATTAACTCAAGATGGATTAAAAACTTAAAAGTAAAACCCAAAATTATGAAAATCCTGGAAGACAACCTAGGCATACCATTCAGGACATAGTCACAGGCAAAGATTTCATGAATGTGCAAAAAGCAATTGCAACAAAAGCAAAAATTGACAAACAGGATCTAATTAAACAAAAGAGCTTCCACATAGCAAAAGAAACTATCAACAGAGTAGACAACAGAATAGAAGAAAATATTTGCAAACTATGCATCTGACAAAGGTCTAATATTCAGCATCTATAAGAAACTTAAATTTACAATTAAAAAAAAACCCATTAACGAGTACGTAAAGGACACGAACAGACACTTCTCAAAAGAAGACATACATGCAGCCAACAATCATATGGAAAAAAGCTCAACATCCCTGATCATTAGAGAAATTCCAATCAAAACCATGATGAGATACCATCTCAAACCAGTCAGAAAGGCTATTATTAAAAAGTCAAAAACAATAGATGCTGGCAAGTTTGCAGAGGAAAAGGAATGCTTTTACACTGTTGGTGGGAGCATAAATTAGTTCAACCATTGTGGAAGACAGTGTGGCAATTCCTCAAAGACCTAAAGACAGAAATACCATTCAGCCCAGCAATACCCAAGGGAATATAAATCATTCTATTATGAAGACACATGCATGTGTATGTTCATTGCAGCACTACTCACAATAGCAAAGACATGGAATCAACCTAAATGTCCATCAATGATAGACTGGATAAAGAAAATGTGATACATATACACCATGGAATACTATGCAGCCACAAAAAAGAATATTGTGTCCCTTGCAGGGACATGGATGCAGCTGGAGGCCATCATCCTTAGCAAACTAGTACAGGGACAGAAAACCAAATACCACACGTTCTCACTTACAAGTGGGAGATAAATGATGAGGACACATGGACACATAGAGGGGAACAACACATACAGGCCTATTGGAGAGTGGAGGGTGGGAGGAGGGAGAAGATCAGGAAAAATAACTAATGAGTACCAGGCTTAATACCTGGGCAATGAAATAATCTGCACAACAAACCCCCATGACAACATTTACCTATGTAACAAACCTGCACATGGACCCCTGAACTTAAAAGTTTAAAAAAAAATAGTCAGCAAAGTACCTAATAATTCTACCCCCAAGACAATCTCTAATAAAAATTTAATAGATATACTGATATGGTTTGGCTCCATGTCCCCATTCAAATCTCATGTTGAATTGTAATCCCCAGTGTTGGAGGTGGGGCCTGGGGAGATGACTGGATCACGGGGTTGGTTTCTAATGGTTTAGTACCATCCCCCTAGCGCTGCTTGTTTAAAAATGTGTAGCACCTCCTCCCCCAACCCCACCCCTTGCCAGTCTGTGAAGATGTGCCTGCTTCCCCTTCACCTTCTGCCACGATTGTAAGTTTCCTTAGGCCTCCTCAGAAGCAGAAGCCTGTACAATCCATAGAACCATGAGCTCATTAAACCTCTTTTCTTTATAAATTACCCAGTATGTCATTACAGTAGTGTGAGAACGAACTAATACACAATTTGTTTTATGTATGTATGATTTTGCTTCAAAAATGGCATCATATCATTAAATTTTTTTTCAGATTAGCAGATTCCTCTCCTTAACCTTCTGGTTAAAAAAATATTGAGTATCAGTTTTCTTCAAGATTCTTCCTGCTTCTTTCACAGATTAGACCAGGCATTTATTTGCTTTTCATTTCATTCAACTCCACCCATAAATCCTCAATTTTTCAGGTCCTTTCATTACAAGGAGGCAATAATTCATGGTCACTTGGCTTGTCTGTCCAGACTTGTGTGTCTGTCTGACTCATGACTTTCACCCAGTCTTAGTTGGGCTGACTTTGAGCCTTCTCATTACTCGGCTTATATGGTCCTAATTACATGTTACTGGGGTACACACAGAAATCACTAATTAGTTTTTGACTTTAAACAGATCACTTACCTCTCTGGGGTAAGTGATTCATGCGATTGTTTTCCAATTGACTTTTGAGTATCTTTTGCACACCTGATACTAACTGTCGAGAATTCTACAATTAATATGACCCAGCCCTACCTTCCAGGAATAATAGGGAAAAGCAGACAGGCAAATAACCACAGATAGGTAAAAGTCCATGGAAATGAAGAGAAAAAGACAGCCTTGAAAGAGTATGACCACAGGTTTGCCAAATCCCTTTTAAACTCTAAAAATATATAGCTCCAATGGAAAGAAAGTAACTTTTCATGATCTGAGGTACTGTATTTAGATTTCCTCCTCAAAAACACTGAAAAATAGGGATGGAACTTGGAAATATGTAATGTGGGTTGACTCGTATATTCCCCAAAATACAGGTCTCCCAAGGTGGTCTGGGATTGCCACCAACATTCGGACAGTAGAGGTGGGGATGTCCCTGTCAGTGTCTGCCACATACGAGAGTTTCATGAACATTTGGCGAATTAACTAGTAAATGCTTAGCAGACATAATAAACCAGAGTAGAGGAAACTGTA
Organism: Macaca thibetana thibetana; assembly: GCF_024542745.1. Taxonomy (NCBI): domain Eukaryota; kingdom Metazoa; phylum Chordata; class Mammalia; order Primates; family Cercopithecidae; genus Macaca; species Macaca thibetana. Next base: position 16,910,631 of record NC_065582.1, on the reverse strand, counting down.
TAGCCTTTTCTTTTGTTGGTATGGATTTGGCAAAGGCTAAGATATAGGAAATGTGACTCTGGGGACAAGAGTGGAGCATGAATTCCTTGGGACATGAACTTGGGCTGTTATTCATCCTGCTGTGTTTCCAAAGCTGATTTTCCAGCAGAACAATAACAACAACAACAATAATAATAATGACAACAACTTAGCAAGCTTGGAGATAGTTACCAGAAGTCACAGAGTTACAGATTAATGCTTTGGCCTACAACAAAGTGAAACATTTTTCAAACATAGAATATGTCTTTACCATTAAGCAGGCCTACCACAATTCAATGTAGACATTTAAATTTTGGCAAATCATTTACGATGTCTGTAAGTTGCAGACATGTGTAGGAAGGAGCGTTCAGTCTGTCCAGTGACATTCTGGGCTTCCAGGTGTGGCAATCAGGCAGGAAGTATGCTGGGAGGGTCACAGCAGAAGGCAGCTGCCTGGAGAGCAGATTCAAAGCACAGCTGTTTGGCTCAGAGAACAGCAGATAGGAAGAACACTGCTGCCTGCCACAGAAATCAGCTGGCATATCTGCTATTCTTGCAAATTGGTCTATATTAAATATGTAATTCAGAAACTAAAATTAAAAGTAAAACGAAGCCACAATTTCTGGAGCAATCTTCAAACATTACAGTCATAGCAGCACTTCTTTTAATGCAGCCAGCTATCTTTTGAGGCTAAAAAGGAATTTCCTTTAAGCAGAAAAGTCTGAAGAGAGTTCTTCAAAGATCCTTGAGGGGAACTCATTTGATCGCAGGAAAGGAAAGTTCAAGATGCCTCAGAGACTACCTGTATGGAAAAATACTTTACACTGTCAAGGTGAGAGGAGATCATCTTAGATGATACATGAGAATGCAGTATCTAGGTAGAAATCCTGCTCAAAACTAAAAGAAGAAGAGTATATAAAGATATAACCTTGTAAAAGAAGGACTCAAGAATGTGTGTGTGTGTAATACATGATATATATGATATATATGATATATACTATGGTCTTTTGTTCGTGCTGCCAGGCCCCCCAGGCAGAGTAGAAAAGAATCTGAACCTGATGATTTTAGGCACAATAATGAAGACGAGATGTTTCTGCAGGTGTTAACCAGAGTTCTGCTAATAAAATAATTTTTTTTCTTTTGATTAGTCCATGTTGTCTCTGAGATAATAATTAGTATGTGCCCAGGGCTATCATTAGTTAGTAAGGCACCAGCAGACCCATAGCCCTTCCAGGTGGGAAGACAGAACCAGAGCTGAGGGTCCCGTGCCTCCCTCTTTCCATAGGTCCACCAGACTGGCAGAGCCTACTTGAGCCTGCAGGATTCGGGAAAGAACTGAAGACATGCACATTCCTCTCCTCAAGTGATCCACCTGCCTCAGCCTCCCAAAGTGCTGGGATTATAGGCATGAGCCACCACGCCAGGCTCACAGTCAACTTGAGTTTGGCCATGAGCCAGATGAGGCATGGGTGTGAACTGAGGTGGAACCAGGTCAGGAATGGGGAACACCCAAGGGACTGCATCAGTTAGGACTTTGGCAGGAAATAAGTGGCATGCTCATAACAGGAAAATTCAAAGAAATTTTAATAAAAATCCTGTTTGCCAAGGTGTCCACAGGGTGTAGAGAACCCACAAGGGGTTAGTGCAATCTCTGGGGCTGGTACAGCAGGTGTTACCACCTGAGGCCTGAAGTGGAGTAAGGGAGGGAGCGGTTACCAGAACCCAACAACAGGGAGGGCTGCCTGGGAAGGGCACATGACAGGAACTTGACATTATGGGGGCAGGACTCAGCCAGCAGGCCGTGACACGCAGAGGCAGCTATGTGTTAGTAAATGATATACAGTAGGTGCTCAATAAGTGCCTGTATTAATGTTCCTATTATCATTATTACTGCTTTTTTTTTTTTTTTTTTTTTTTTTTTTTGAGACAGAGTCTAGTTCTGTTGCCCAGGCTGGAGTGCAGTGGCGCGATCTCGGCTCACTGCAAGCTCCGCCTCCCGGGTTCACGCCATTCTCCTGCCTCAGCCTCCCGAGTAGCTGGGACTACAGGCGCCCGCCACCGCGCCCGGCTAGTTTTTTGTATTTTTAGTAGAGACGGGGTTTCACCGTAGTCTCGATCTCCTGACCTTGTGATCCGCCCGCCTCGGCCTCCCAAAGTGCTGGGATTACGGGCGTGAGCCACCGCGCCTGGCTATTACTGCTTTTTGATACATATTATATATTCCATGACAGCTGATATTTTCCCATTGAAGAAGCTGAAGTGTCAAGGGAATAAGGGAAAAGTAAAGGAGGGAGGCTTCTTCATTACATTCTCTCCAGCAGCAAGAGAAGAGAGTCTCTGGAGGTGCTAAGAAACAGTTGCTACTGTGGCAGCCAAGAAACCCAGAATGCCAGCGACAGCAGAGGGATATCTGCAGGAGAGATGGTAAGGCCAAACTTCTGAATTGTTTCATGTTGTTTAAAACATCCGCCCCTAGGAAAGGCTTGGGAGGCTCACAAATTCCTGTTATAGTTAAAAGAGGAAATAGACCAGAAAGGTGAAATTGAGTTTATGTAAAACAATGTATGTATTACACAGAGAAATGAAAACTCTTCAGCAGTTCATTGGCGATCTTAGCACACGTCTCAGAAAGCAGAGAAAACTGGTTACCTCCAACAATTGCAAAAAGCCATGGTCTGCATAAACTTTGTCCTGTATAATCGGCCACAGCATAACAGCACTTGCAGAAATTGATGCTGTTCAAGTGTCCCCTATATTTGGGAAGCCAGAATTTTCTCCTCTCTATCCCCCATAAGTATAATCCTTTATAATAAAAATTTGTATTTTGACAACCTGACATAGCTATGTTTAAAATCAAAAATTAGTAATGGCAAGTTAATAGAATTCTGTGGATCCACGAGTCACTAAGTTCGGCATCAAACAAGAGCACAAAAGCAGAGAATGCAGAATACAGTTTCTGCCAGGGGAGTAGGAATGAGTTCAGGGCAAACAAGGGACTAACACTACGAACAGGTAAGATAGAATCCCTTGGCTTAACATTTCAGTCTTGGATTATCTTGCCTGTTTTTATTCAAGAAACTTAAATAGATATTGATAGGTTGTGGAATCCTTTTTTTCTGTCAGTTAGTTTTAGATTTAAAAAAAAAGTTTTATTGAAATATAACTCACACATCATATAATTTTCCCATCTAAAGTGTACAATTAAGTGGATATTAGTATATTCACAGATACATGTAACAATAACCACAGTCAACTTCATTATTTTTATTTATTTATTTATTTATTTATTTGTGTTTTATTTTTTAGACAGAGTCTTGTTCTGTGGCCCAGGCTGGAGTGCAATGGCATGCTCTTGGCTCACTGCAACCTCCACCTCCTGGATTCATGCAATTCTCCTGCCTCAGCTTCTTGAGTAGCTGGGAGTACAGGTGTGCACCACCCTGCCTGGCTAATTTTTTTGTGTTTTTCTTAGAGACAGTGTTTCACTAAGTTGTCAAGACTGATCTTGAACTCCTGACCTCAAGTGATCTGCCTGCCTCGGCCTCCCAAAGTGCTGGGATTGCAGGCGTGAGCCACCATGCCAGGCCCACAGTCAACTTTAGAACATTTGTATCACCTCAGATACAGATACAAAGAAACCCTGTACTCTTTAGATGTTGCCCATCTGTCCCCCATCTTCCCCCACCACCTCCCGTCTGAAGCAACCACTAACCTGTTTTCTGTCTCTATGGGTTTATCTATTCAGGCCATTTCATATAAATGAAATGATATAATGTGAGATCTTTTGTGACTATCTCCTTTTACTTAGCATGATGTTTTCAAGGTTAATCTATGTTGTAACCTGTTATCACTGCTTCATTCCTTTTTATGGCAGAATAACATTCCACTGTGTAAATATACCACATGTTGTTTTACTACTCATCAGTTGATGAAAATTGAGTTGTTTCTATCTATTCTAGGATGAGTTAATGCTGCCATAAACATGCATGCATGCATTTTTGTATGTATATATGTTTTCATTTCTCTTGGATAGAGAGGGGTGGAATTGATGGGTCTTGTAGTAACTCCATGCTTAACTATTTCAGGAGCTCCCAGACTGTTTTCCAAAGTAGCTGCACCATTCTCCATTCCCATGACTCCATTTTTCTTACTTCCCTTAGGACTGTTACAAAGTTAGTCAACCTAATATCCAAGTGAAAGCACAAAATACTGGGGTGGTCTAAACACAGTCACAACCATAAATAATTCTCAGAATAGTTCTGTTTTCACTTTCCTATCCATACCCAAAAGTATACTGATCTTCGACAGCGAGTCACAGCAAATCTTGAGAAGATTCATGTAAGAACTCTGTAGTCCTTTGCAGTAGCCCTGTGAAATGCAATCACCTTATGTATTTTATCCTCAAGAAGGAAGTGAGATAGGAAGGAAAGGCATGACTGTCTCCATGAAGCAGATGGAAAAACAAAAACACAGGCAAATTAACCTCACTTGCCTTAAGACACATCTAAGTGGTGATGTCAGAGAGAGTATCACATATTTCAATCTCTTCCCTCAAGGAAGTTATAATTGAGTAGGAATAATAAGGTCTTACTAAGATCATACATGATAACAGTACAAGCTGCATGTGCTATGAGTCAAATGAATGACAAGCCAAAATGTAATAAGAGCATGGTAAAATGTGAGAGCAGCGGGATAAGCGTGTACTGGGGAGGTTGAAGGAAGATAAAAGGAAGATCTCCTGAAGGAGAAGAAAAGGTGGCACCAGAGCTGAGCTTTAGAGGATGCATAGGAGTTGGAGAGTTTGACTCAGAATAAGTTGAGAGAAGACACTCCTGGCCTACAGAGCAACAAAATCAATGATTTGGAAAATGCAGGCAGAGCCAAGGAACAATGGGTAGTCCAATCTGAGTGAAAAATATTCCCTTAAATTTAGCGGAGTAGTAACAGGTTGTGAGTTTGGTTATAGATGCCAGATTAAAGAATCTGGTCATGGCCGGGCACGGTGGCTCATGCCTGTAATTCTAGCACTTTGGGAGGTGGAAGCAGGCAGATCACCTGAGGTCAGGAGTTCAAGACCAGCCTGGCCAACATGGTGAAACCCCATCTCTACTAAAAATAGAAAGACTAGCTGTGTGTGGTGGCTCATGACTGTAATCCCAGCTGCTTGGGAGGCTGAAGCAGGAGAATAAATTGAACCCAGGAGGCAGAGGTTGCAGTAAGCCGAGATCACAACACTACTCCAACCTGGTGACAGAGTGAGACTCTGTCTCATTAAAAAAAAAAAAAAAAAAAAAAAAAAAGAATCTGGTCTTTATTCAGTAGGCAGTAAAGAAAAATTAGCAGAAATTTTAGTGAAGGATTTTCATAATCAGTGTGGGGTTTTAATGATAGTATTTTGGCTATGTTGTATATAAAAAAAAAGGTTAAAAGGATAGGTCATGAAAGTGGAAACAGTAGATATAAGCCTATCAAAGTAGGTCAGATACGGTGGCTCACACCTGTCATCCCAGCACTTGGGAGGCCGAGATGGGTGAATCACTTGAGGCCAGGAGTTTGAGACCAGCCTGGCTAACATGGCAAAAACCTATCTCTACTAAAAACACAAAAATTAGCTGGGCATGGTAGTACATGCCTGTAATCCCCACTACTCAGGAGATTGAGGCAGGATAATCACTTGAGCCCGGAAGGAAGAGGTTGCAGTGAGCCGAGATTGTGCCACTGAAATTCCTATGCATCTTCTAAAGTCCAGCTCTCATGCCACCTTTTCTTTTCCTGCCATGAACAGAGATCCCTTTGAGACAGAGGGCACTCTGTCTCAAAAATAAAATAATACAATAAAATAAAATGTAAAAGACTGGCAAAGTAGCCCATGTGTAAAATAACAAACGTCTAAATCAGAGATTCTAAGCCAGGAGATTATTTTGCCCCCAGAAGACATTTCGGATATCTGGAGACATTTTAGGCTGTCATGCTAGGGAGAGTGCTTCTGGCATCCATGAAGTAGAGACATCCTACAAAACACAGGAGAATACCTTACCAAAAAGAGTCACCTGACCCACAATGTAAATAGTGCCCAGGTTGAGAAAACCTGGTCTAAATCAAGGTGGTGGCAAGTGAAAATAAAAGCAAATGACAGATACGAGAATTACTTCCAAGGAGAAAGTGATAGGATTTGATGATTGATTGGGTCTGGGGGCAAAACTTGGGGAGTAGACAGTTTATAACTTGCGTGGTTGACAAAATTACGACAGTGAAAACAATTTTTTTTTTGAGATAGGGCCTTGTTCTGTCACCTAGACTGGAGTGCAGTAGCACCAACCCAGCTCACTTCAGCCTCAAATTTCCAGGCTCAAGCAATCCTCCCGCCTCAGCAGATCGACAGGCATGCACCACCATGCCCAGCTATTTATTTATTTATTTATTTATTTATTTATTTATTTATTATTTTTTAAGAGATGGGGTTTCACTTTGTTGCCTAGGCTGACCTCAAACTCCAGGGTCAAGTGATCCTCCTACCTTGGCCTCCCAAATTGCTGGGATTACAGGCATGAGCCAGTGTGCCTGGCCAAAAACCAAAAATTTTAAAAAAGAAATTGGTAGTAGGAAGAAGGAAGAGTGTGGTGAATATGTATTTTTGAATCATCTCAGTATGCCAGTTTTTGGAAACAACCTTCTTCCCAATGTAATGTGATTTGGGTGAGGAAGGTAACACCCCCAACCCCACCCGAAATGGTACTTTCCTTACCTAAGTCTGGCCAAAGAGAATCCACTATAAACTTGACCTTAGGGAATGGTTCTCTAGGTGGGCCTGCGATCCAGGCATCCCAATCAGAGTTCTTGCAGGAATTCTACGCATATCACACATGAAGCTAGCCTGTCTGAGAGCAAAATTAAACAAAGGCAGGCAGAGCACAGTGAGTGAACAAGAGAGAGAGAATGAATTTAAATGATACCGTTTAAGCTCCTGGATTCCGCTATGCCTGAAATACAAGATTTAGATTTAGATTTCCCAGTTAGATTAAGCCAATATGTTTCCTACTTTGCTTATGCTAGTTTGAGTTGGATTTCTATCACTTTTAAATGAAAAAGTCTCAGCTAATAACAAAAGGATGAGATTAGTTTTAGATATGTTTGTAGATGGAAAATATATTGAATAGGTGTAAGTTGGGGAGTGGCTACAATTTAGGAGATTAGATTAAATTAGAAAATATATTTTGGAAATCATTTCTTTATACGTTACATTTGGATGCCAGAATAGTTGCAATCCTTTGAAACAGGCCAAGGATAGACAGAAATACTTTGTATTTTATAATTTTTAATAAAATACAAGGGATTATAAATTATTATTTAAGAAGTCTAAATTATTTATTTGTGATCATTCAGAAATAGTAATCCCAGGAAAGATGTTGGAAACAAGTTACTTACGAGCTATTAAACTATTTGTAGTTTCCACCACATGTAGAATAGCTTTCAATTTGTTCAATTCTGCTCTATCAATGTGTTAATCATTTGCCCATTTACTCTTAGATTTCTTTTTTCTGCTTCCCCTGTTCTGCTCTGTATCACAGAGGGTTGATTTCTGCAAAACACATTACCCGTGCTTCTTTGCTAACTGGCTTCTGTTTAGTTTGGTTAGTAAGTATCACAGGCAGGAGTCTGGAATGTAGGTGGGGAGAAGCCAGTATATGCTTGTCTGAATTTGCTTTGGCCAGTACTTCTGATATTGCTTGTGTCTCCTCCACGGTCCCAGCTTCCTTGGGGAAGCCTTGCCCTTGGTGGCCCCAGCACCCACTGAGCAGCCCCAGCTCCTAAACTGTGGTGAAACTACCTCCTCTAGAAAGGTGATGGTAACTTCCTACTTTTGCAAAGACCTGCCTTCACCATCTGCTGTTTGCCTTTTTAGCACTTCCCACCTCTTTGTTAAGTTCCCCATGTTAAATTCTCTCAGTGAAACCACTTGGTCTGGGTTCTTTTTTCCTGACTGGACTCTGACTGATTCATTTCCCTGGTAGTCTCCAATTCAAACCACTAGAAGTGGAATGATGAACAGGAGAACCAAAGGAGCACAATGACCATTTTTGCCCCTTCAATTAAATTATACAAGATGTATAAAACCGTGTTGCTAGTGGTAGACATAAACATAGAAAATTTAGTTCATAAGGAGCATATCATGTAAAGCCACATATAAACAAAATAAAAATATAAAATAGTATAGCTGTAAGTTTTAGAGTTCAGAGGAAGGAGAGGTTGGTGTTAATAGCAGGTAATGGAGGAGATAAGACCAGAACCGAACTCTAAAGGATGGAAAACCAAGTGGTGAAAAAGAACAGCCAGCAAGATGTTGGGGAGAAGGGTGGGGCACAAGCAAGGAAGCAGGATCGGGCCCAGTGTGTTCATGGATGGAAGACTGGACTGAAGTGAAGGCATGGCGAGGAGGCTGTGTAAATTGTTTCAAATAATCAAGGAAAAGTCACACCACAGAGGTTCTTCAATAGCAGGAAGAAAACCATGAGGTCTCTATTCAGAAAAGCTGAATGGAGAGACTATGTCCTTAGACGATGAGGGCTGTAGCCCCTTCTTCATCTGGTTATGCAACACAGAACAAGGAGTCTGAAAGCCAGATTTTATTCCCATTAACCACTTTGTAAACTTAAAATCCTTAGGGTCTTGGTTGCCTAATTGCAGAGGAGTTCATAATAAGTAAGAGTCACCTAAAAAACGTTCTTCATAGTTGCTAAGTACTTTAAAGATACTTACTACACACCTAATCTTATACTCTAAGAGTAGGAGGTTAGTTTTATTTTTGCCAATGCCCAATGTACTCCTTCATAATAAAGATGACTCTAGGTTGCATAAGAGGAACCAGAAAGAAGGGTATTTTTCCTAGTACCTAGTTCTAGAACATGCTGAATTGAGTGTAACTCTGACATCAAAAAACTAGAGTAGATAAAATGAAGTAATACTTTTCACGTAGTATATTAATTGCTATTAAAAAGTGAAAGCATACGTAACCCCTAGAAAGGGCACGTCATTTGAAATTTGATGAATTTTTTGAGAATGAAAATGAAAAGCAACATTAATGCAAAGGTTAAAAACAACATGAGAATTTCTAAGTGGGTTAGCTTGACAAGTGGCTGATGAAATAAAATTCTACATCCCACTTTATACTAAAGTGAATTTGTTTTGTCAGGTGTATTATAATTCACATTAGAAAAGCTAGTAATCATTTTACTGTTACTTCCACCTTTATTGTGGGAAGAACTTGGAGAAGCAATAGCTTAGCTCTTATCCAGTGCCAGGAATGAATTGCAGTCGGAACAAACAAAAGACTTAATTACAACCTTTAAGTGAAAGCAGGAATAGCACACATGTAACTGACATCTTATCCAAGACAGATTTTTTAAAAAGAATAAGAAAGAGAATAAAAGAAGTGATGCTAACTGGAACTTTAGCATTTGGAAGAAGAAATCAAACTTAACTTCCACCATTGTATAAATTAATATTGGTAAAAATTAGGTTCATTTTGAGTCTTTGAAAGGATTTTCCACTGACTTTGAGTCTGTTTTGTTAACTTCCCCCAAAATGGTGAGAATTTCAGTACTGATAATAAAAAGAATTACAGTAGATATGGTCTACATAATGCTATGAAATGAAGACATATGTGACTTGAGCATAGTTTGCAAAACATGTAACTTCATGTATGGCTTAAGCTGGGGATAAGAGACCTTTAATAGAATGTATGTAAAAATAAACCTCTTAACAGAAGGCGAATCAAAACTTACCAGGGTCCCATAACCATGGCATTCAATAAAATGAGCAGGCTGGGAAATGAAGAAAAATTAATCCAAAGGGCGTTTTCAGTTCTGAATAATGACATGGCAAAGCAAGAGCTTAATTGTTGCTCTTCCACAAGATGATGATGATGCTGAGCAGTCTCCTGAGTTTAACAAGATTTTCAGTGAACCCTTAATTGTTAAGTCATTATAACAACTACTGATGTGTCATCCCTACTATAATTGCTTTAGGCTCTTTCCAGCACCTGTTTTGCATTTAGTGTTAGCATTAAGAGACTTAACACACATGTAAAACGAGACTTTTACTCTATCAGCTGCATGTATACATTTGTCACAAAGCTTTTTTAAAAAACACACAGCCGGGCATGGTGGTTCATGCCTGTAATCCCAGCATTTTGGGAGGCAGAGGCGGGTGGATCAACAGAAGTCAGGAGTTAGAGACCAGCCTGGCTAACATGACGAAACCCTGTCTCTACTAAAAATACAAAACTTAGTCAGGTGTGGTGGTGCATGTCTGTAATTCCAGCTACTCGGGAGACTGAGGCAGGAGAATCACTTGAACCCAGGAGGTGGAGGTTGCATTGAGCCGAGATTGGGCCATTGCACCCCAGCCTGGGTGACAGAGTGAGACTCTGCCTCAAACAAAACAAACACACACACACACACACACACACACACACACAACCACAATGGAATAACCTGCATCTTTTAGTGCCATGCAAATGAGATTGCCTCTTTGAGCTCTGAAGGTCAAAAATTATAAAAGGAAACACAACAACAAAATTCATGTAATCAATCCAAGAGCAATTTTATAAAAACCTTGAAAAAAGAGAAAAGCAATAATTTTCACATGGCCAATATTCTGAGGAAAGAGGATTTATTTACCTTGGTAGCCACCACATCCTCCACACCTCCTAAAATGCCTGTGCCCCAACATCATTTACGTGGCCACAGCTGCTTTCGGCTCAACCTCCTGGCCCATGAAAAAGCTGAGAAGTCATGGAAAATGGAGTCACTGGAAACAGAAGTGGGCCACGACCCTGCCCAGTCTGCTCTTCTCATCGCACCCTTCTGTAACCAGCGAGCAGGCAATTTGTAAAAAGAAAGCCCTTGAAAATCACCTGTTTACATTTCAGTTCTTTCTCTAAAAATGACATTGGTCCTTATCTGAATAGATTGAGACTGAATTTATGCAGATAATTTACATGAATATTTCAATCTCCACTGATGGAAGTAGAGATTTATGGGATCTAACCTCAGAGTCTCATTTGTCAAAACAAAAACAGCCATTATTGGGAGCCTCAAGAGTAATTTATTCCCATCACAGTATTAAAAATATATGTATCAGGATGCAGCTGTGAAATCAAGGTACCTTCAGGTCCCTCTCTTGTCAGTCTCTGGAAGGATAAGAAAATATCCCCACTCTGATCACTGAGTCAGTGTGGAACCACAGTCCCCCAGGTGGGTTCTGTGGGACAGCACTTCTGTGAGAATAACTTAAGTTATACTTTAGCAGGAGTGGCCTGTGGGACCTGCAGCGTTCAGTCAATGGCACGCTGGTCAGCACCTTCATGTTGATGCCCCAGGATGGGGATATAACTCATCCTCCACAGGGGAAAAGTTTTGAAATACTTCTGATATCAAAACTACCCAGTAGCAGGCTGGCCTCCTCAGCCCCAGAGCTGGTTATCTTGTTTTAGAGTTGATGTTTCCATTCTTTCTTTAACATGAAAGCACAGTGGATAGATGGAAGTTTTGAAAACCTGTACCAGAAAGATTTATCAACTAGTCCATTTTATCATCACTTGAGAAGAGTTCAGAAAGTATGCCTTCCAACATGAACAATCTAGAAAAGAAGGGAGTTAAACTGCTCTCTAGAGGTATTACACTAAAGAAAAACATAAAGACCTATAGTGGCTATTCAGGACCTACTATTTTTGGTTTTGGTGACAAAAAATAATTGGAATAATATCAGTAGCTAAAATAGTGGTTATGCAGGGACTGCAAAATGAAACCACAACACAGATACAATCTGAAAGTAAATGAGTTGTGACTCTTAAAAAAATTAAAAATTCTCATACCAAAAAAATGCAATGCTAAGAGAGTTCTCAAATATTTTTTTCTATTCCTACTGTAGTAGATAAAAGGTCATGTATATTTTACAGAAAGAGAAATCCAATTCACAGGACACCCAGAGAGTAAGAGAGTTGTCAAAGATTACATAGCAAGGTCATTCTTGATTTTCTGACTCTAAACACATTGCTCTGACTGCATTACTGCACTGTCATTTCAGAGGTCGTTTTACATGAGAGCATGTTTTCTTTCATTGCCAAAGAAAAAGAAGTAAAAGATTTCACTAGATATTGGAGCAGGTTTAGGTATTAGAGGAAAAACAAAATCACTTGTTTGTTGCAGTTGACTTAATGCCTTAAAGCCTCATTTTCTTAATGCTACAAGCCAATAAAATGTTTTACTTTGCGCTTTCTTGGAAGCCAGTTGAAAGTCGGCAGATGGTTTCACAATGGCCTATCAAGGCACTTTCTCTGATCTCCAACTTTGTGATGGATGTGGTATAGTTTTAAAACCAAAAATTTTATGGCAAACTGTGAGGTTAGAAGAAAGAAACAGGTGTTGAGTGATACAGAGATACATAGGATCAAGTTACTTGAAACACCATTTTCTTTCTTTCTTTTTTTTCCTTGAAAGCCAAGGAAGGGGTTTACTCCTTACAGCGAGGATATTTTGAAGATGAAAATGCAAAGTTGGAGATTTAGGACTAAAGTTGTCTCTTCATCATAGAAAAAGCATGAGTTTTATGGCTTTTGGAGAAGATTAAGGGAGAGATGGGTCTTTGAGAAAGGCCTGTTAAGGACATGAATTGTTAGGATGGTATAGTGCAAATGTGGCAAATTTCTTTACTCTCTGTGAATGGCATGGAAGGAGATATACAATTGTATTTGTGGAATTAAGGGCATTCTAAAGATTTATGACTTTTTACATTCATTTTAAGGCACTCTAAAGATTTAGAACTGAAAATGATTGTAAAATATGAGTCAGGCAATGTCTGCTTTTTGCAGCTACTGCAGGGTTTGATTTGCAAATGCATTGGATTTGGAGAAATGGCACTTTGTAATTTATCCACTGGCATAATAGATGATCCAACATTCATTTAGTCTCTTTCCCCATGCTGCTAACAAAATGCATTATGATTTAGTAAAATTACCTGGTATTTGGGAAGGGAAAGGGCCTGGGGAGATCAGAGGTGAGAAGGGGTTATATTACAGAATGATGTCTTCTAGGAACTAATCTTGCCCTAGGGCGATACAAAATGAGCAACTGGTGAAGGCAGTTACAGAATAGCTCATATTTGTTTTTTTCAGCTGAGTCCAGTAATACTTGATGGTTAGCATTATCAGCACATACACACAACTATATTGCATTTCCCTTGGCTTTGCTTTCATCTTATTTAATATTCCTTCATAACTTTTCACTTAAAACACAGCATAGAGATGTAGGAAGAAAATCATATGGGTACATAAATAATTGATATGCACCTGAAGGCATAAAAATCATGCTAGACAAAAACAAGTAGTAAGAAAGGTGAACAAGAAGTTAAATTTAAATGTTGTTAGAGGGGGAAAAAACACCCCAGTGTAAATCTAACTGAAGGAGTCTGAAATTTAATAAAAAGTGTCATGGCTCTCTCAATGAGAATGTATGTAACCTTAATCTTTGGCCCACATCAGGGCAATTCAACTAATTCATCAGGGATTGTCTTGAGTTTGAATAAGTTTAGTGTCTAGAAGATTGTTAATGTTAAGATACAGAACTATCAGTTCAATATAAAGAGATTTCCAACTCTATTTACAGAGTGTTCTTCTTTACCTTCTAAGATAATTTTCTGAACCGTGCCCATGCTTCTTAGAAGCATGTCAATCCACTTGCAAACTTCAGTGGCAGTAGCATTATGTCTACAGACTTTAGAATTAGAGGTTCCAGCACTGAATAAAATATAGTGACTACTTTTTACAGATAATATGTGTATTTAAAACATAAAACATATTTTCAGGGAAAACAATTTTAATAGCCTTAGGTTTGATGAGGCTTTACAAAGCATTTAACCATGTCGTATATACTACAGAGGGATATTTAATAGATTAACATTCATTAGTTTATTTTCTCAAAGTATTGAAGCAAGTACATCAACAGAAAAACAATGCATAGTAACCTAAAATCTCAAAGAAATGTAAGTGCACAGGTATAAAAGACAGCAAAGCTACCTTTTTTATGTATTAGTGTTATACTTCCTTAGGTATATATTTCCTTTAATTCTATATACTGATAAACTAATGATACTAATAATGGTTGACACTTATTTAATACTATGTCAGGCACTATGCGGAGTATTTTACAAGATCTATCCCATTTAATCCTCCCAACAACCCTATCAGTTACCACCAATGTATAGATGAGAGAATGTAGTACAGATGAGGGAATCTGGATAAGAAACTTGTGCAATGTCATAAAGCTGGTAAGTAATGGAGTTGGATTCCAGCAGTCTGAATCCTGAATATGAACTCAAAATCACTATGCAATTTTCCAGGCTCATTAAAGGAAAAATTTTCACTAGTTCTATTGCTAGTGAAATTAGGTATGTATTGGGTTTGTCTTAGATCCTTACCAATGGATCTACTGAACTGAAAGGACTTTGGTTTTTAAATGGTTTCACCCATCAAGAAGTTGTCTCAAAATATGCATATTAAAGATATCGAAATTATAATTTTCTCTCAATCATGTTATCTTTTTTATCAACAAGAATCTATTGATCACAAAATATGTACCTGGCTTTAAAAAAATAGTAGGAAGGATAGGACAGGAAATAAATTATATATTTTATCTAGGTAGATATCTTTCAGCAAATTTTATCGATATTTATGTGCTCACTTGCATTTGACAAATAATTAATGCCACTAATGACAGAATTATCTGCAATGCAGATCCACTAGATTTTCTCTCTGACTTCATTCTTCTTTATGATGAAAGATACTTGCAGCCAAGGAAAAGGGAGGTCATTTGCAAGTGATTGAAAGGTCACAGTTTTCTTCTTTGTAATGGTTAAGATTTTCTCTCTCTCTCAAGAGACGGTGACTCACTCTGCTGCCCAGGCTGGAGTGCAGTAGTATGATCCTAGCTCACCGTAGCCTGACACTCCTGGGCTCAAGTGATCCTCCCACCTCTGCCTGCCAAGTAGCTGAGACAACAGGCATGGACCACTATGCCTGGCTATTTTTTTTTTTTAGAGATGGGATCTCACTATATTGTCCAGGCTGATCTTGATCCTGGACTCAAGCAATCCTCCTGCCTCAACCTCCCAAAGTGCTGGGATTACAGGTGTGAGCCACCATGCCTGGCCTAGGTTTCTCTCATAATTATCCTTGGTTTGGGGAAGAAAGAATCAAGGAAACAGTCACTGCAAGTCCAAAATCATTTCAGACTCCTCACAGGACTGGAGGTTGAATGGGGCACCAACTGCTTGGCTGGAAGGAAGTAAAGAGGAGAAAGGGAGAGATGGGCCAAAGGCAGAAAAGACAACGGTGGAGGCAGCAGCAGTGATGTTACCTGGCTCTATGAATTCTCTTTACTGATCAGTAGCCAATCCTTTATTTAACTTTCTTGTGCTCTGTCCAGGACAAAAGTGTTCTTTCTAGAAAACCCTTGATTTATAAGAGGAGAGGTATTCTAAAACAAAAATTGAAAGTGTGTCTATGAAAGAGATTGTGGGAAGATGAAAAGGGCATTTCCTCCCCCCAAAAGTAGGAAACACAGGACGAAATCTGAAAATAAATATAATATTTTTCTTACACACACAACAGAATCACATTAAAATTGCCTTAAACCATTGTCTACAGTAGGGTAGTCTAATAATTCTAAGATTTCTTGTTAATTGATGTCCATTCACTTTGAGAAGGATTGAGGAAAGTAATAGAGCCTCTTTGTTTTACTGCAACCCTGCTGATGATAGAGGTTTGGGACTGTATTTTGATTTTTGAGAATCAATGCATTTCTGACCAGGTCTTGGAAGCTCCAAAATAATAGGGCAGACTTCAAAGAAAGGCACTTGTAAACTCTTTGGAGAACTATTGAGCCTTTTATTTTGGACGTCAGTTCTTTATCTACATGCAATTAGTCTAAAATACAAATCCTTCTCGAGAAAGTTCATGTAAAAGTAACAGTATTTCTAACAGATTTGTCTCATGCTTTTTACTTACTATAACATCATACTGGAAGTTGGAAGTAAGGTCAGGGGTCATCCAAATAGAAGTTTCTTCTAAAACTCCCTAAGAAGTAGTCATGTGGTAGAGAATTGTACCTTCATAAGATAGTCGTTTCTTCCTTGTTCTGAAATAGAGTCTGTCCCCCCTTCATTATTCCACTCATAGGTACGAGATCAACATCTGGGAGCGTCAGAAATTTCTAATCTCTCTGCCACCTAGCAGTCCTTTTACATTTGAAGACAGGTGTACATATAGAAGCCCTTTCTGTCTTGCTATTTTGCAGAGAAAATAACATGGGACTTGGGGTCAGTCCTAGATTCAAAACCCAGCTCACCATAAAGCACTTACACAAACCTAGATACAATATTAAATGTCTTTAAGTCTCTGTTTCCTTAATGACAAAGCAGAGAAAATAACACCATCCCATTTTATTGATAAATGGATTGATGGGTTAACATATGCAAAGTGCCTTACATTAGAGGTGCTGGATTAACTGTGACCTGTATAATGACTAATTCTGTGGCTTCTGTTTTCCTCCTCCCATCCCAGTTGGTTTTCTCCTGACACAATAGACTGCAGCTTCTCAAACTGGGTGTTACAAGTGTGCCAACATATTATTTTCTGTGAGTGTCATGGCATTGGGGTGTGCCTGAGAGAAAGCATCATAATCATTTTATGTTCTTTCCTGAGTATTATGATTTTTTAGAATAAAAAGTCTCTCTCCTTTATCATATAAATATTCTCTCATTATCAACATTTAAAAAGCAACTAAAAGAAATTTGTTAGTTCTTGACAGCATCTTAGTTCCCCAGCCTTAAGATGAGCAAAGCCTATTTTACCCATTTGTATCTTACAAATATTACCATTTTCTGGGTTCACCAGGATGGAAAAAAAAGTTAGGGAAACACTGCACTAAAATGTATTAATGTCAGTCTTTCCTGCTGTGTGGTACTATGTTTAACTAAGTGTTATACTCCAAAAAACTAAGAGTAGAATGAATTATGTTCTTCATTTATCCTGGATCTGACACCTCTATTATTGCAGCCTAAAATGGCATTTGGGTTTTAGGAGAGCCACATCAGACCATTAACTCACATTGACCTTGCAGTTAATGAGTGCTTCTAGCAGAAATGCAGATTCATTCATTTAAAAAAATTTGTATTTTTGAGGTACTTACAAAAATGTGCACTATTCTAAGCAGTAAAGATGTAGTTTCTGACAATATCAACAAGATTCCTTCCTTCATAAAAATAAAAATGCAATTTTAAATAAAGTCAAAGGAATCTACAGTATCATTTGAATGTCCTTTTAAAAAGGAATAAAAAGACTCCCAAGTTGCTGCCTTGGCTAATTTCTGATTAGGAGAATAAATACCAGAGCCCAAATGGGATAGGAATAAATTGCTTTAAAAAAATAAACTAGGCTGGGTGCGGTGGCTCACCCCTATAATCCCAGCACTTTTGGAGGCTGAGGTGGGTGGATCACCTGAGGTCAGGAGTTGAAGACCAGCCTGGCCAACATGGTGAAACCCTGTCTCTACCAAAAATACAAAAAATTAGCTGGGTATGGTGGCGGGCGCCTGTAATCCCAGCTACTCGGGAGGCTGAGGCAGGACAATTGCTTGAACCGGGGAGGTGGAGGTTGCAGTGAGCCAAGATCGTGCCACTGCACTGTAGCCTGGGCAACAGGAGTGAAACTCTGTCTCTAAATAAATAGATAAATAAACAAACAAACTAATATTTTTCCTGTTCATTTAGTATAAATAAACGCAGACGGATGCACAATAGGCTGCCTGACATTCTTTCAGCTAGTGTGTATTGTAATATGCAACATCTGTCCTACTTGAGCAGGCACAATTTTGTAGCATTCAAATTAAATGACACAATTTGGGATATCTTTCTCATAGCAACTACTAGTGGTTCTTTTGATAAAGCAAAGCAGAATTGTGACAGAGAACATGTCTTTTCTTTCACTCTTGATTACGATGTCTAAAAATCAGATAGATGCTTGCATACTCTTGCACATGGCATTGTGACAGGACAGACTAGGTTGTGACACAGTGACAAACCCCAAAATCTCAGCAGCTCAAAACACAAATTGTAACTATTTCTTGCTATGCTGTATTTCTTTTGCAAGTTGGAAGCAGGACTCTGCCTTTGGTAATTGTTCAGGGATCTTGGCTGGCCAAGCAACTGCCATCTTAAATGTTATTCATCATAAAGCCAGAGGGGAAAACGGATGCAGTGAAGGAGACGTTGTCTCTTAAAGCTTTCACTGTCTCTAGCCAGAGAAATTAATTGCCACACCTAATTCCAAGTGCACAGCAAAGTATAATCCTACCGTGTGTTGAGAAAGAGAGACAGTCTGGGATTTGTAAACCACCATATGATGACCACAGGAGCACTAATTATATTCTTCCCTCCCAAATTACTATCAGAATTAGAATACTAATTGTATTCTTCCCTCCCAAAATAATACTACTTTAGGGTCTT
Source organism: Macaca thibetana thibetana (assembly GCF_024542745.1). Classification (NCBI taxonomy): domain Eukaryota; kingdom Metazoa; phylum Chordata; class Mammalia; order Primates; family Cercopithecidae; genus Macaca; species Macaca thibetana. The sequence goes on along the minus strand of NC_065582.1, from coordinate 16,892,052 downwards.
CTGAATCTTACTTTGACAATTATTCTAATATGACCATTGGTGCAATTTTAATAGTGCATTAAATTTAGGAAGTTCTTATACTATCTGTCAGCTGCCATCATAAATCTGGAGTGTATGTATTCTCTAATTAGATATTTCACTTTCTTAATGTCAAAGAGGTAAATCATTTTATCCTTTTGTAATAGAGTAATATTGATGTAAAGTACTGACTTAGGTCTCTGAGAGGTATAAATAAATCTGGAATGATGTGGGGGCATTTATGATTTTTTAATAAATTAGGATTTAGGAATTTATCAATTGTGGGTGGTTTTGGTTGGCCTGAATGGTGACACTGGCAGAATATTTTCGTAAACTGTTTCGCTTTAGTTTGGATATGGTACTGTTGGAGTCCTTATAAAGTGAACCACTGTCTGGAACTCAGTTTGAAAGAAGTATCTGGCTAATAGTCTATTCGGGCACGTCTTTCTTTTATAAAAATTCTGCTGCAAATAAAATCGTATTTTTTAAATACTGTTCACCTCTAAAGAGTGTGATTTTGAGCTTCCTTTCCTGAATTCCTACAGGCTTTGTGGCTAGTGCCTGTTTTGTTTGTTGATGCTCTATTGCTTGCACATTGGATAGAAGTGAATATTTTTTTCTTATTCTTTGTTTAACACAGAAGGCTGCACTGTGCACTCTCCTCTGTTACTTGAACGCATCTCAAACAGTCTTTCAGAACTCCCACATGAGGATGACAATGAAAGTAGTCAGTAATTGTTGATGAAAGCTTTGTAACTTCTGCATCATGTAACAATATTGAATTGTTAAGAACAAAAGTTGGTCCCTTAACCTCCTTTGTATTCTGAGAGGGTTTACAGGAAATTCAGGTATGGTCAAAGTTATGTTATTCTTCCAACTTAGCAAATGCAATATAAGACAGAACTTGACAAAAATTAACAAGATAATCTGACAAACTGAGTATGTATATGACCAGTAAATATTCTCTGTTACTGATAGGTTTGGTGTTATGTCCCTGAGATATTCTAGAACTGAACTTGTTGAAGAAGATTTACCCATCTTTGCATTTATTACTGCAGTAAAGTCTCCATAAATTATCTGTTGTTTATTATAAAATGTTTACTTTTTTGGAAGGCTTGAGTTATAAACACTTATTTGTTGGGAGCATAAACTGAATTTAATGATTTGTTCAGATTATTTATTTATTACCTAGCCCATCCATTTTGATACAACTTACAAAAATACTACAGTGCAAAAAAAGAGAACAATAATTGAGAAAATTCAGGATATAAGGAAAACATGAATGAGATAAATGAAGCTATGACAGTCATTAACACTGAGAATCAAAAATTGATGTTGGAGCCACATCTCTGATGCTTTGCATTATTAAGTTTGCATCAAAACTTCAAAAATCATGAAGCTTATTAAATCACATTGCTCTCTTCCTTTAATTTCAACAAGAATTAAGAATTCTTGTTAATAATATATTTAAGAGCAAACATGTTTTTGTTCTTGATAAATAATGTAAAATAATTATTATATCTTTATTATCGTCTTTTAAATATTTTAAATATGAGTAATATGTTATCAAGGTAGTACCTGTGTATAAATACCTCTGGAGGCTACTGATAGCAGAGAGCACAGCTGTAGGGAAAGCCTGACCATTAACTTTTGTTCTAAATAGTGAGGGAAGGGGCATGAATAGATTTATATTTTGGTGACTGTGAGGAAGATGAATCCAAGGGGTAAGACCAGTTAGACAGTGATGATAATACTCCAGATTAGAAATGATAAGAACATGGGGTAAAGAACAAATACAAAAGGAGAGTAGGGGCAAGTTCAAGAAATATTTAGGGAGGAAATCAATGATTTAATAGATATAACAATTGTCTTCGTTTTGCAAATTGTATCCAGGCCAACTTCCCAATGTATAGACTCCATACACGTTTCTAAAATATTTTGTCATGAGATATATCACACATGCAAAGGGTTGAGAATATATATATGCACAACTTAAGGAATAACAATAACATGAACAACCTTGCTTCTCTACCATTCAACTTAAGAAAGGGAATATTATGAGAAATGTAGAAGCCCCTCACCAATCAGAGCTGGCTTTCTTCTTCTAGGGCTAGCCATTATGTTGAAACTTGTATTAAGCATTCTTTTGCTGTTCCTCAGGGTTTTACAATTTGTATTATATATAAAAAAGTTATCTCTAAACAACATATCGCTTAATTTTGTCTGCTTTCATGCCATTTGCCTGCTTTTGTATATCTATTGATATACAAAATTGATATACAAATACAACCGTGTTTTGATATGCCAATTAATGATACACCAGCACAACTATATTTTGTGTATTACTGTGATACATTTCTTTTGTTTTGCCTTAGGTTTGTGAGCCATCTGTGTTGACATACGTGATTGTAGTGGAATAATTTTTGTTACTTAATACCTTCCAGTGTATGATTATACAACAGATTATATATCTATCCTCCTGTTGATGATTGCTTCTAACTTTCTGATATTAAGCATAACACCGTATCTACCAGTTAAGACTGGTTGTAACAAAATAAAGAAGAATGCCGCCGGATGCTGTGGTGTGTGCCTGTAGTCCCAGCTACTTGGGAGGCTGAGGCAGGAAGATCTCTTGAGCCCAGGAGTTCTGGGCTGCAGTGCGCTATGCCAATCAGGTGTTCACACTAAGTTCAGCATCAATATGGTGACCTCCAGGGAGTGGAGGACCACCAGGTTGCCTAAGGGGTAGTGAACCCGCCCAGGTTGGAAACAGGGCACGTCAAAACTTCCATGCTGATCAACATTGGGATCACGCCTGTGAATAGCCACAGCACTCCAGCCTGGGTGATATGGTTTGGTCCAAAATGAGCTGTGTCCCCACACAAATCTCATTTTAAATTGTGGTTCCCATAATCCCCATGTGTCACGGAGGGACCCCATGGGAGGTAACTGAATCACAGTGGAGGTTACCTTCATGCTGTTCTTGTGATAGTGAGTTCTCATCAGATCTGATGGTTTTATAAGAAGCTTTCTCCTTATTTGCTCAGCACTTCTCCTTGCTGCTGCAATGTGAAGAAGGCTGTGTTTGCTTCCCCTTCTGTCGTGATTGTAAGTTTCCTGAGGCCTCCCCAGCCATGCTGAACTCTGAGTCAATTAAACCTCTTTCCTTTAAAATTACCCAGTCTCGGGTATGTCTTTATTAGCAGCGTGAGAACAGACTAATTCACTGGACAACAGAGTGAGATCTTGTCTCTAAAAAAAAATTCTTGAGAAGCCGAGGCAGGCAGATCACTTGAGGTCAAGCCTTCTAGATCAGCCAGGAAACATGGCAAAATCCTGTCCCTACTAAAAATACAAAAATTAGCCAGGTGTGTAGGCACAGGCTTGTAATTCTAGCTACTCAGGAGGCTGAGACATGAGAATCACTTGAACCTGGGAGGTGAAGGTTGTAGTGAGCTGAGACCATGCCACTGCACTCCAGCCTGGGTGACAGAGCAACTCTCTGTCTTAAGAAAAAAAAAAAAAAAAAAAAAAAAAAAAGCCCTATTAACATTCTTCAACATGTCTCCTATTCAATTTGTGCAAGATACAGTACACCTAAATGTAAAATTATTGTGTCATGGGTTATGCATATATATTACTTTACTAGGCAATACAAAATTTCTCTACAAAGGGAATGTACTAGCTTCCACTTCTATCAGTAATGAAAATTCCCCTTACTTCACATCCTCAATAACATTTAGTATTATAAGAATTTTCTAGGCCGGGCGCGGTGGCTCATGTCTGTAATCTCAGCACTTTGGGAGGCCGAGGCGGGCGGATTGCCTGAGGTCGGGAGTTCAAGACCAGCCTGGCCAACATGGTGAAACCCCGTCTCTACTAAAAATACAAAAATTAGTTGGGCATGGTGGCAGGCGCCTGTAATCCCAATTACTTGGGAGGCCGAAGCAGGAGAATTGCTTGAACCCGGGAGGCAGAGGGTGCAGTGAGCCAAAGTCGCGCCACTGCACTCTAGCCTGGGTGATAGAGCGAGACTCTGTCTCAAAAAAAAAAAAGAGTTTTCCGTGTTTTTTTTGTTGATGTAATTGTTATATCATTGTCTTTTCTTTGCATCTCACTGATTACTGATGTGGCTCAGTGTTTTTCCTATGTTTATGGCCATTTGTATTACTTCTTTTCCAAAACGTCTATTCATATCTTTTGTCCATTTTTTTTTACTGGGTTACATGTATTTCTGAGAATTCTTTCTATTCCAGGTATTAATCCATTGCCAGTTACATGTGTTACAAATGTCTATTTCTAGTTTATCTTTTCACGTTCATTAAGCTGTATTTTGATGAGAACTTCATAATGTAATCAAATGTTCTAATATTTTTATTTTCATCCATTTCACACAAGAAATAACCCAAATCAACTCCTTCAGTTTTACTTGATGATATTTCTATTTGTTCTTTCACATATAAATATGAATGTATGTATAATATGGAAAACAGCCTTTACATGTTAAGAGGGAAAAAAATGAAATACTATCTGTACCCTTCACAATAACCATGTTATTATACTGACCTCTCATTACATAATTTACCAGAAAAATTATGCCAAAGGTAGCATAAGTCTTTCCAACATTAATGCAAAGTCATCACCACTGATTTTGATTTTGAGATGGGGTCTCAGGTAAAGTAATAACTGTATTAAAACTAATCTTTTTCAAATGTATTCCAAGATCTCAATTTTCTCCCTCAAATATTACCATAAAAATTGCCGTTTTAGCCCACGCAATCCTTTCTATCAAATTCCTCACAACCAGGCTTTGGATAGGGGGAATATCTAAGCCCTGCTGTGGCTGTTTCCACCTGCTCTTGCACACCATTCCTCCTTCTTCCATGCCCACATTTATATCTCTAAGAACCTATCTCATGGATCAATACTGAACCTCTGTTAGCTCAACTCTCCCAGTCATTCTAGTTGAGGAAAAAAGAGTGGGAAAGTAAAATTACCACTGTGGCCAAGATTAAGACAACTTAAACTAGAAGCTGAATTCCAACCAACCTCTGTGAAGCATGAAAAACACTGAGAAACACAGGCTGCTAGGAATTACTGCCTGGACTCTACCTGGAGATTTCAGTCTTTCCAGTTCCCTTATGCCTAGTAAAGCATCATTAATTCGGGGCTTCACTAATTCAAAAATTTTTAGAGTTCACACAGTTACTATGTTGAAGTTTAATTTTACACTAAGAATAATGACAGACTGCAAACAATACTAGTAGTATTAGGAGAATATTCACCAAAAAAAAAAAAAAAAACTTATCGTCATAATACATATAAAGAGGATAGTCACAAAAAATGTACCTTCATAATATATAAGGGGAATAGTCACAAAAAAAGATCTTCAAATACTGCAAAAGAACTTGTTTGTTTACAATATTATGCTTAAAATATATGTTACAGTCCCTCTCAGGAAATTCTACTAAGCAATCATTATGTTATTACACATTGCTAGAAAGAAATGATAGTTTTCAGACTAATTTGAAGTAGCTTTTCTCCCAAAGATTTCAAAAATGTTTTTTAATAAACACAAATAAATTGCAACACTGTTTAGTGCATTTAATAAAATGGGAAATAGTACTGTGATTATACTTTAGTTTCAAGAGATAATTGTTAATATATATGTATATATTTTAGATAGGGTCTCACTCTGTTGCTCAGGCTGGGTTGAAATGGTATGATTTTGACTCACTGCACCCTAGCCTTCCAGGCTCAACTGATCCTCCCACCTCAGCCTCCCAAGTAGCTGGAACAACAGGCACACAAAACCATGCCTGGTTAATTTTTGTATTTTTTGTAGAGACAGGGTTTTGTCATGTTGCCCAGGTTGGCCTCAAACTCCTGCGTTACAGCAATCCAACCGTCTTGGCCTCCCAAACTAATTATTAATTTTAAAATGTCCTGTTGGTAACCACTTTTAACATATTTTCCCGTAGGAAATTATTCTGAGAAAAATAATTAACATAGAAACAGAAATGTCAAAATTTGTCTAATTATCTAATTTACTCATTACAGATCCATACTGGTTTTATTTATTTTATTTATATGCTATGTGTTTTAATTATCTATTATATAATAAATTACCCCCAAACTTGGCAGCTTAAAACAACAAACATGTATTATCTTACATGGTTTCTGAGAGTTAGTTCTCTGGGGGTGGCTAAGCTGGGTGGTGCTGGCTTGGCTGTCATTCCAGCTGTTGTCTCATCTGAAGGCTGAGGGATGGTCCACTTCCAGGCTTGCTCCATGGTTGTTGGCAAGCCTCAGTTACTTGCCTGAGTCCTCAGGCTGGAGTCCTCAGTTCCTTACCAAATGAGACTCCAGAGGCTGTTTGAGTGTCCTCTCATATGACAGTTTGCTTCCCCACAGCAAACGATCCAAGAGAGAAAGAGTGTGACTACCTACGATGGAAGCCATGGTCTTGATGACCTAACAACATACCATGTGACATATCATCACTTCTGCTCAGTTCTACTGCTCGCATAGACCAACCCTGGCACAAAGTGGGAAGGGACTACACAAGCATGTGTATACCAAAATGCGGGCTGTGAATACCAGGAGGCGGAGATCACTGAGATCCATTTTGGGGCTTTGCTAACACACTATGATTTTTTGAAAAGAAGAATACAAAAAAAAGGGAAGAAAACACAATGTGGGGGAAGGAAATGTTCACTCAGAAGGTCCAGAAACACATTCAAATATATATATAAATATTGTAAACAAAAGAATGGTCTCTATATATTTGAGTATGTTTCTGGACCTGATTTTTATGTTTTTATCTTTATTTTTATTTTTGGAAATGGAGTCTCGCTCTGTTGCCCAGACTGGAGTGCAGTGGTGCGATCTTGGCTCACTGCAAGCTCCGCCTCCGGGTTCAAGCAATTCTCCTGCCTCAGCCTCCCAAGCAGCTGGGATCACAGGCGCACGCCACCACGCCTGGCTAATTTTTTGTATTTTAGTAGAGACGGGCTTTCACCGTGTTGCCCAGGCTGGTCTTAAACTCCTGAGCTCAGGCAATCTACCCACCTCAGCCTCCCAAAATGCTAGGATTACAGGCGTAAGCCACCGTGTCCAGGCTTTATTTTTATTTTTTAAGACAGGGTCTCACTCTATCACACAGGCTGTAGTGCAACGGTACAGTCACAAATCGCTATAGCCTTGACCTCCCATACTCAAGTAATCCTCCCACCTCAGCCTCCTGAGTAGCTGGGACTACAGACATGTGCCACCTCACCTGGTGAATTTTTTTTTTTTTTTTTTTGAGACAGTTCCCCTCTGTCACCTGGGCTGGAGTACAATGGCACGATCTCGGCTCACTGCAACCTCCGCCTCCCGGGTTCAAGCAATTCTCTTCCCTCAGCCTGCCAAGTACCTGGGACTACAGGCGTGCACCATCACGCCCAGCTAATATTTGTATTTTTAGTAGAGACGGGGTTTTACCATGTTGGCCAGGCTGGTCTTGAACTCCTGACCTCGTGATTCACCCACCTTGGCCTTACAGGCGTGAGCCACTGCACCTAGCCGCCTGGTGAATTTTTTTAACCTTTTGTAGAGACAAGGTCTCTCTATGTTGCCCAGGCTGGCCTCGAGCAATCCATGTGCTCAGGTGATCAAGTGATCTCACTATGTTGCCCAACTCCTGGTCTCAAATGATCTGCCTTGGCCTCAAAGTGCTGGGATTACAGGTATGAGCCACCATGCCCAACTCACTTCTGGGCTGTTTCAGTCCATTGATCTGGCTATTACAGCATCACCATTACACTGGTTTTGATTATTATATTATTAAAACGTAATATCTGGTCGAAGAAAAAGAGAAGAAAATTTTAATTTTTAACAATAACAAAAGTATAACTTTTTTAAAAAAGCCCTTTATAACAGCTTTTTTGTTTGTTTTTTTGAGATGGGGTCTTGCTCTGTTACCCAGGCTGGAGTGCAATAGTGTGATCTCGGCTCACTGCAACCTCCACCTCCCAGGTTCAAGCGATTCTCCTGCCTCAGCCTCCTGAGTAACTGGGACTACAGGCATGCGCCACCATGCCCGGCTAATTTTTGTACTTTTAGTAGAGATGGGGTTTCACCATGTTGCCAGGCTGTTCTCGAGCTCCTGACCTCAAGTGATCCGCCTGCCTCGGCCTCCCAAAGTGCTGGGGTTACGGGCGTGAGCCACTACACCTGGCCTTTATAACAGTTTTCTGCTCAAATAATCAATTCAGTTCTCCTCTTTTTGCCAAATTCATTAATTTCAAAAAAGTGGTTATTAACAATTTCTGAAAAAAAATCATTTTTTGAAACTTGGAAAGGGAATGCAGGATAATAACACTCAGAAATCAAGGGGAAAATGTTGTGAATGGAATAAATGAACTATTGGATCCCAGGGGCAAGTCAAGAAATATGTCAGGGGAAATGTGATAAAGATATACAGAACTTGCTTGAAGAAAAAAATGGATGGTAGCGAGGTACTCAACCACATTGGATCCCTGACATATTGGTTTGGTAACTTTTTGTTTATGTCTGGCACTTCTATCATGTGGTATTACTATTACCATATTCTCTTCCACCGGGAGTTATATGGAATTAGTGGCAAACTATAAAGCAAAGATATCTGCTTTCTCATTCTCCTACCCACCATCTTCCTTTACCAACTGTATTATTCATCCTGTATTAACTGCAATGACAAAAACTAAACCATCTGGATATAATGCAAAATAGGTTAATTTCTTGCTCAAGTCACAGTCCAATGCAAGTGTAGTGGGAGGAAGAGAGGTAAAACTATTCTGCACATGCCCTCAGCGTGCCTTTCCCATCCCCCTAGACCTCAGCCTTTCCCTGAATTCTGTGCATAGGATGGGCAGATAAGACAGAACTTGGCCAGGCACTCATGCCTGTAATCCCAGCACTTTGGGAGACCAAGGCAGGTGGATCACCTGAGGTCAGGACCAGCCTGGCCAACATGGTGAAACCTCATCTCTACTAAAAATATAAAAACTAGCTGGGCGTGGTGGTGGGTGGCTGTAATCCCAGCTACTTGGGAGGCTGAGGCAGGAGAATTGCGTGAACCCAGGAGACGGAGGTTGCAGTGAGCCCACACGGTGTCACTGCACTGCAGCCTCGGTGACAGAGTGAGACTCCATCTCAAAAAAAAAAAAAAAAAAAAAAAAAAAAAAAAGACAATTTTGTGGACTATGCAAGATGAGTTTTAGGGACCAGGCCTGCAAGTGTTGCACATCATTTCCATTGGTTAGAACTCAGTGACAGGATCCCATCAAGGGCATTTGGGAAATGTACTAAAGCTGTGTGACCAGAAAAAAAAAAAAAAAAAAAGGATGGGAGTTTGGTGAACACGTAGTATCTCTACAGATTGCCCCATTAGTCTACCTGGAGGGTGAGTGTGGGCTCTGATGAGAATGTTAAATCCTAATAACTAGTCCTTCAATGTATACTTTTCTTGTATTTTACGCTTTGAAACAGTTATCCTTCAAATTTATAGAAATAAGAAGAGACTTCACTGAATCTTAAAGCTACCTACTGAGCTGAGCTTAGTGGTAGACAATAGGCTCAGAATGAAGGGAAAGGACTAGTTTGGAGCTTCTGTGAGTTAGTGAGTGAGGTTGTGCTGCTATTAAAATCACTTGTGCTCAAATTCTGGGTGCTCAATAAATGCAAGTTCATGGCAACTCTAAATGGTAAAGTTCTTCTTTTGATGTTCTGATCCAAAAGTATGAGAATGCATATTTCAAATGATGTAGAGTTTTTTAAATTGTCTACTTGCACTAGGCAGGTGTGAATTCTTATTCATAGCACCTTCTCTCTATGCAATTGACATTTTTAAAACCTATCAAGTAAAACAATCTTCTCTTTAAAATTTACATATGTAATTCTATGAATTCAACAAACTGTCACTTGAGACTATTTGAAGAAAAGAGAAATGTAATGAAAAATTCTGATTTCTAATGCTGAGATTTAAAAATTAAAGAAGTGAAATAAGTCTCAAGCCTCAAAACCAACAGATTAGAACTGCTATTTTACCTAACCCTTGATTGATTTGCTTTTGTTATTAAGCATTAAATGACTCATGAAATCAGACATCACTTATTTCTTTGCAATCATTTATCTAATTGACCTATTTCTAGGCAAGAGACATAATTCTAGTCACTTGGTAGGCTTTATATGGGCAATTGGTGGCTGAAATTTTATTTCTTGCTGAATTAAGGAATTGCAATACATTATTTCCTCTTGATAACATATCTAATTTAGGATCTCCTCAATCATTAGGTTATGTAGTAAGATTTCATTTAGATTGCATTAACTATTAACCTTCTGTTTTCCCAACCTTGGTTAAAAATAATTCTGATTTGTTGTACAATTCTACCTATATTTCACTTTTCCTTCTCTCTGTGCTCCCAAATAGCTGCTTCCCAAATTTTCCTTATTTTATTATACATCTTCCATAAAAAAGCTTCAGAGGTAGCTATGTTAATCCTCCCTTCCTTCCTTCCTTCTTTCTTCCTTTCCTTTCCTTTCTTTCCTTCCTTCCTTCCTTCCTTCCTTCCTTCCTTCCTTCCTTCCTTCCTTTTCCTTCCTTCCTTCCTTCCTTCCATCTTTTTTTTTTAAACAGAAAAATTCACCACAGTGAATCATGGCAGTAATCTTCCTTGATAAGTTCATGATGTGAGCCATTGTAGCATCAAATTAAAGATACCTAGCAAAGCAGTGTTTTTAGGCAATTATAATCGATGGGGGTATTTGAAAATACTCATAAAGTATGACCTTCAATTTTTTGTTAAAAGTATTAGTGAGAAGAATGGTCAAGAAAAAGAAATACCTTCTGTAACTATTAATTACTCCATCAGATTCTCCAGGCTGCAAGTGCCCTAAGGGCAGGATTCTGTAACCTCACAGTCTGATACAACTAGTCATTCACTACTTACTGCATACATGTATCAATAACATCTTATGTGAATGGTAACAGTTATGACACATTTGCATATTTCAAATAAAAGCAGAAACCTTTCCATGCTGAGATATGAAAAATTGTGTACAGCATTTACGAAGCAAGCTATACAAATGCTTTTAATACTATGAATGAAGTCTGTTTTATTTAAAAAGCAATGGACATTCTTAGAAAGTTTTTTGGGATCTAGTCTATTGGTTGATTTTCTTTAACCTGTGCTGACAGAAAACTGCCTTATCACACTGAAAATGTCTCCTTTTGATTAAAACAGTTTTATTTTTGGAATGCAGTTTGTTTCCTTTTCTGATTACCAAAAGACTAATTATGCAAAGAAGAAATGGTTCATGACTCTTATAAATTTATTAGACAAATAAATGTTCTATTTAGAACATTTCAGAAGAAAACAGAAATGTGCTGGATTTCAACCATTTTATTTAAAACTGTGTCAATAAAAATGCAGGAAATGGGCTGGGCATGGTGGCTCATGCCTGAAATCCCAGCACTTTGGGAGGCTGAGGCAGGTGGATCACCTGAGGTCAGGAGTTCGAGACCAGGCTAGCCAACATGGCGAAACCCCGTCTCTACTAAAAATAAAAATTAGCTGGGCATGGTGGCGGGCGCCTGTAATCCCAGTGACTCAGGAGGCTGAGGCAGGAGAATCGCTTGAACCCAGGAAGCAGAGGGTGCAGTGAGCCAAGATTGCACCATTGCACTCCAGCCTGGGCAACAAGAGCAGAACTCTGTCTCAAAAAAAAAAAAAAAAAAAAAAAAAAAAAAGCAGGAAATGCATTATTCTCATTTTTTGCAGTATGATGGAATGGAATAAATTCAACAGGTTTACAAAGTTGCCCACATTACTTTAACATCTTCTAACATTTTTATAGCACATCCTACCATAATATATTTATTGTTATAGTTCCCACTTGTTTGCAAGCTTCTCAGAGGCAAGGAACAATGTCCTCAATTTGTATCACTGGTACAATGCCTGGCACATAATATGCACTTATATTTTTGAGCAAAAATTTATTTGGTATCTGTACTATAAAACTGAAATTAGTTCTAAGTCTTTTAAAAATAACATTAACAACCAAAAAATCTCTTATTGTTGGATATAACCCTGAGATCAACTTGGTTGTTTATTAAAACATTAAGCAGTGTGCATAATACCTGTTTGTAGACAGGCCTAGTTGCTTATTTTGCTGTGTCCTACTTCCGATGAGATTACTATAAAGAGGCCTATAACTTCATTTATGATCACCACAACTCTAAGCGTGTAATGGGCGAGCACTCAATAAATATTAACTTATATATTGAATGTTCAATAGTGCTTAGCACAATGTGTACATGCCCTTGAATATACCAGATATTCAGTAAACATACATTAAATAAATTGAAGAATAGCATCCAGTAAGAGAGCACTGGCTTCTCTTTCCCCAGTCTACTTTTAGGAAAACAGATATATGTGCATTCTTAACAGTATCAGATAAGATGAGGCAAGGGACTCTAAACTGAACTCTGTATATTCTGTTGTGTTAAGCTAATCCTGGTGCTCTCTGTAGCTCTCCACACAGTCACTTGATAGTCTGTTTTCCTCCCTTGCCCATTGTCTTTAGGATTGCCTCGAAAACCCTGGGTTTAGCTATTGCCTACTCTGGAATATTCACTCCAGCCATCCGGGTTTCTTCCTATCACTGTAACTCATCTCTGGCATTTTGGACATTCTCCTTTCCACTCCACCCCCTTGCCTGGGTAATATCTATGCATCTGCCAGTGTCCTCTTGAATGGCTCTTGTTCCAGGAAGCCTTTCTGGATCCACTAGAGTAGATTAGACATCACTAGGTGCCTCCAGCATCCAGTGCTGGATCATAAATATATCTTATCATAGCATTCATCATATAAATTAATGTCTGCCTTCTCTGTGGACCTATAAACTTTGTGGAAAGCGGAGAATTCTTCTATCTTGTCTACCATCACATCTCTAGCGCTCATTTTCAATTTATAGTTAACGAAATCCAACAAACTAACCACGTCTTCAACTTGAAATAGGAAGCTCAGTAGAGTAAAGGGAACTCTAGACTGAGAGTCTGCAGAAATGGGTTTAAATCCTATTACTACTATGGTGTGGCTATCTGTTTTGACTCTAGTCCCTTTCTTCCCCTACAAAACAAGTTAAATAGCATAATTTAGTTTGCTCATTCATATCATAGTTTGTGAAGCTAAGAAATACAAACACTATTGTAAATCGAAGAGGGACACTTTGGTACCCTAGAGAAAAACTGCTGTCCACACAATGGGGCTAAAAAGGCCAACAATTGAACAACAGCCTTTTCCATGGAGCCTGTCCTTGGCTGTGCAGTTGGAACTGCTTGCAGCGTAGTTGGCTGGGTCTGCCTCTTTGCTTCGCTCGGATGCATCAACCTGGTGATTCCTCCAGCCTATTCACCGAAGGGGGCCGAGGGGCACATCATCTGTTGTCTCCCTGGCAGTTTATGCAAGACAGAATCATTTATATAATTTTATTTATGAACTCTAGCCATTACACCTTGGCGTCAAAACAATGGAAATGTACATTTGTAGGTCTCAATGATTCCCATTTAAAGTTTAACGAGCTCAGTCAAAACAGGCTAAATTCACGATCTTTTATTTGTAACTTATATCCAATGTCACAAAAGACGAGGCTGTGTAGGGTAAGACACATATGAAACCAGCTCTTTAGATAATATGTGAAGACACTGTTGGAGAGGGAGAATGGCATGCCAGGACATGTGATCACTGCAGCTCGGTAAGGTAGAGGTCGGGGCTCCAGCATGTGCGATGTGGAGCGAACTGAACATTTATTATAGGCCTAAAGCCAGAGTGTCCCATTCCTCTATTTTCTTGTTCTTTCTCTTTATCTTGTAGATGTGCGAATATTTCTTTTTCATAAAAGGGGAAAAATCAATTCATAGTTCCTCACTAATAGGACAATACAGAAGATGGATATTTTTTCTTAGGTATCCTTTCTAATTATTCATTTTCTTGTTCAATAATTCAAATACACCCATAAATTGAATCACATGATGGAATGACTAGGTACAACAGAAAGTCAGTCACAGCTCATTCGTAATAATAATAAATAGCTCAGCCCATGTGTTCATAGCCATCAGTACACAGGGAAGGGCTTATTCCAAGTCTGTACTCCACAAGAATGCTAATGTTAGTTTATCAGTTGTTGTTTTATAAGATCCTGCATGGACTTTGCAGGTGCGGTTTGTGCTGAAGGTTTTAATTTGTTTTAAAAACACAGGAAAAATAAAATTATACAGGTTTTCCACCTTAACCTACCTAGTGTAACTTATTAATTCATTTGGTTTAATAACTACTTGGGTATGAATTGCAATTATTAGATTACTGACTTCACCGAGTATTGCCTTGCTCCCAACCATTTCTTAATACTTAGCGTTAAGAAAATGAGACACTTAATCATAATAACCACAAAGTCAGAAATAACCTAGAAACAACATCCATATTTTCAGACATCCCATAAATCCCAAACAGGTCTCTATTGTAAGGATTTCCCCCAATCAATTCTACAAGTTCCTTTGTACTTTTTAAGTGTCTCAAAACCTAAAGCCTATTCTTTATCATCTAAAACAAACAAACAAACAAAAAACCCTTCATTCAAAGTGTAAAATTAATGATTAACCTTTTTTTATTTTGGTTGCTTATCTTCTCTGAGAAGAGGATTATGATCTCAAGAAATGGTAGTTACCTTTCTATTTTACTCACCTGAGCAAGGTACACATCAAAGCGATCTACTTTTAAAATGTTCCCTAATTAACCAACTTACTAAGTTTTGCCATAGAAACATTTTATGTCAGATCAGTGAACTTCCACTAAAAATGGGGTGGTGGGAGAGAGACAGAGTATTCATTGTTAAAAACAAAAAAAGCCAAAAAAACCTAAAACACTGGCATGCTTAAGAAAAAATCAGCCCATACAGCACCTGTTAAAGCGTTTACTTTTTGGTACCTATATATACATACATATACAAACATAAATGATGAAACTAGATCATAAATCATAAAAACTAGATGCCAGCTGGGCAAAACATATGATGTTCATGGTCCCCAAACACACAGAAGCTTGAACCTAAAACATTAAATAGGGAAGTACAATGTAAGTCAGTTATAAATCCTAAAATGTGGTAAACCTGGGGGTAAAAAGATGATTAAGTAGGTTGGGTGTGGCGGCTCACACCTGTAATCCCAGCACTTTGGGAGGCTGAGGCAGGTTGATCACTGGGGAGGTCAGGAGTTCAAAACCAGCCTGACCAACATGGTGAAACCCCGTCTCTACTAAAAATACAAAAATTAGCTGGGTGTGGTGGTGGGTGCATATAATTCCAGCTACTTGGGAGGCTAAGGCAGGAGTATTGCTTGAACTCAGGAGGCGGAGGT
Organism: Macaca thibetana thibetana; assembly: GCF_024542745.1. NCBI lineage: Eukaryota > Metazoa > Chordata > Mammalia > Primates > Cercopithecidae > Macaca > Macaca thibetana. Next base: position 16,876,598 of record NC_065582.1, on the reverse strand, counting down.
TGCAGTGAGCCAAGATCACACCACTGCACTCCAGCCTGGGTGACACAGCGAGACTCCATCTCAAAAAAAAAAAAAAAAAAAAGAAAAGAAAAGATGATTAAGTAGATAAAACAAAAACATTTAAAATTTTGATAATTACACATTTATATTTTAATCTGTGTAGAAAAAATAAACTGCTGTGATTTTACTGGTATTGCTGTTTAATACAATGCTAAATTTAGGTTTATAAAAAGTAAGAAATTTGAATGAAAAATATGAAAGCAATAGGATATTGCTAGTTTAGGTAGGACTGAAAATAGTATACATAGTACCAATATGAATAAAGTTCAGGAATCACAGGTAACTCACTAGTATTAATGCCACACTTACGGTATAAGTGTTATAAAACTGAAATCAAGGTAATTATATAGAGAAGAAAGTACGGTAATTTGGTTCATCAGTTATCACATTTTATTTGGTGTCACTAGGGAAATAACTTTCCTAACACTTTGTTCTTAGGCTATTTACACTTAATTATTCCATTCAATGGTACAATGATTCAATCAGTGAATATTTATTAAGCATCTACCAGGTGGACAAGGTCCTCTAATGGGTAATTTTAGGGAATACAGAAATATTTTTAAAAACACACCATTGTCTTTAAAAATTTTTTTGGTAATGCTCATTTTGAAAAGTAATAATTTCACTGTCAATAATGTAGGTACAGAAAAACATTAAGAATATTCCCAGCAATCCTACTGTTCAGATATAGATCAAAATGTTAATCGGTTATTTTTTAACAGTTGTTTGAAAAATGAAAATATGTAGATTTCTTTTATTAACAGAGTTAGAACCAGAGTGTGTTTAGCTTTGTATCATGTTTTCTTCTCCACTTAATGGTCTATTGTTTCCTTTACTAAATATTTTTTAAAACATAAAGGAACAGATACACTGTTTAATGATTCATCTACCAATAGGCATGTGGCTGAGTGCTGGTGCATAAAACTTGGGCAGAGGGACATTTCCTGCCTCTAGGCCTGACTCTTTAAAACATCTCCCAGGCTAGGCATGGGGGCTCACGCCTGTAATTCCCAGCACTTTGGGAGGCCGAGGGGGTGGATTGGCTGAGTCCTGGAGTTCAAAACCAGCCTGGGCAATATGGTGAAACCCAGTCTCTACTAAAATACAAAAAATTAGCCAGTCATGGCGGTGTGCGCCTGTAGTTCCAGCTACTTGGGAGGCTGAGGCAGGAGAATTGCTTGAACCCGGGAGGCGGAGGTTGAGCCAAGATTGCGCCATTGCACTCAGCCTGGGCGACAGAGAGAAACTCTGCCTCAAAATAACAACAACAACAACAACAACAACAACAACAACAACACTTCCTAGTGATCCTGCATGTGCTCTTTTTCACCTTCCACTGCCAGGTAGCAGAAAAGCATCAGTGGAGAACTTTGACATCCCAGGAGATAGCTGATCTATCAAATGGAGAGAGTCCCTTCGCACCCCTCAGCAAACCCACAGAGAGAAATGGGCTGTGCTGTGATGAATTTTTATTGCATTAAGCCCCTGAAATTTCGGAGTCATCACAGCAATTATTCATTTATGTTCTTCTTGTAAGTCTTAAAATCTTCCAAACCTCCGTTCCCTTGTTTTGCAGTACTTTTTTTATGGGCCTGATTTTGATTTTTTTTTTCTTTTAATCTCAGATGAAGACGTCTATCTAGTGGTCTCCTCATTGAGTGAATATACTTGATTTCACTTACTACCACTTCTGAAATCCAAGGTAGGAGAGTAGGTTGCCATGTACATCACCTAAGACAATTTTTTATGAAAGATTTATCTAATGTGATCCTACAGAATGTTCTCTTTCTCTGCCATCCATCTAGTTTTCTAACATTCTGCATCAAAAAGTCCATGAAAAGCTATAAGCTTCTTGATGTTCTCCAATCAGGGCACTGACGCTGTACTTTATAGTGCTTTGAGAGGATACTTCCCAGGATGCAATGAATGACTACATCTATGGGTGAACCACTAAAGGCTTTTGCTCCAAGAGTGATATGATTGAACTTATATTTTAGAAAAGTAACTCTGGTAGTGCTAGAAGTTATGGTTTTAAGAAACAGGATCCTAGAAGGTGGGGAAATGATAAAGGACACGGCAAGGGACCCTGAATCACAGCAGTGAGAAGAGATGCAAAAGTAAATACCAATGATAGAATGGTCTTGACTTGATAACAACTAAATCTGGGAGGAAAAAGTGGAGGAAGCTATGGAAGATGTCTCAGAAATGTCTTGTTCAAGTGTCAATGGCTAAATCAGAAGCCTACAAAGAACAGGTGACTCGGTGGGGAAATAAATAAATTCCATTCTGGAAATGCCGACTTTGAAGTGCTAATGGAACATCCATTGAGAAATGTCCTGCAGGTCTAATGCTCAGAAAACAACCTGTGCCAAAAAAGTTTAGGTGTGGGGATTATTAACATAAGTTGAAGCCTTGTGAATGGGTTAGTCCAGGAAGAGATTAAAAACTGAGGAAAAGAAAAAGAACTGGAACGGACTAAATTCTAAATGACGCCTTGTTTCTAGAGATAGTAGAATTAGAGAAAGAGATAGAAAGAATAGATAGAAAGAGAAAGAACCTGGAGTCCAGAAACCAAGAGATGAGATAATTTCAATAATAATTCCAATATGCAATTTAACCCATTCAGAAACTAAAAAAAAATTTTTAATTATATTTTTTATTTCTGGAAATTAGTTCTTTTCTCAATTTTACTCATATTTTCAGGCCTCTTTTTTCACTTCTTGAAATGTATTAAACATACTTATTTTACGTTCTATATCTGAAAACTGCACCTGCTAATTTTTTATGCATCGTATTTTGCAGTTTGTGGTTTTTGCTGGCTCTCCCTTATGGCGTCTTGAGTGTTCAGTGATTGTCAACTGTGAGTAACTCACTGTTTTAGAGACCACATGAACAAAACATTTTTCAAAGCATGAGGTGAAGGGGTTCTTGCAAAAAGGATTTCTATTTGCTTTTCAGATGCCTGTGCCATTATTGGCCTGAAACCACTTTAAACTTATTGTACATTTTAAAATAAATAAGAGTATAATTGAAATGTTTATAACACAAAGAAATGATAAATGCTTGAGGTAATGGATACCCCATTTACCCTGATGTGATTATTACAACATCGTACTCGAGTATCAAAATATCTCATGTATGCGCTCTCTCTCTCTCTCTCTCTATATATATATATGGTGTATATATATGTGGTATATATATGTGGTGTATATATATACTATGTACCTGTGTAAATCGAAAATTAAAAATAAAAGAATAGGCTGGGTACAGTGGCTCACGCCTGTAATCCCAACACTTTGGGAGGCTGAGGCAGGGGAACACCTGAGCTCATGAGTTCAAGACCAGTTTGGGCAACATGGCAAAACCTCATATCTACAAAAAACACAAAAATTAGCCAGGTGTGGTGGTGTGTGCCTGCAGTCCCAGCTACTTGGGAGGCTGAGGCAGGAGGGTTACTTGAGACAGGGAGGTCTAGACTGCAGTGAGCTGTAATTGCACCATTGCACTCCAGCCTGGGTAACAGAGTGAGAACCTCTCAAAAAAAAAAAATAAATAAATTAATTAATAAATAAATAAAATAAAATAAAATAATAGAATAAGAAACAACAATCCCTCCCCAAAAAATCATTGATTTAAAGTTTTTCTAGCCATCCAGATAGTGTGAATTCCTCATAAGGGCCAATTTATGATTATGAATTTCTTAGATGATGGTGTGAATACATGTAGAGGGAGGTTTCTGTTCAAAAGGTGAGGGAATGAGTTAATTTTAGTTCTCTCTCACCTTGGGGTACAGCCCTTTGAGAATCCTGGTTTTGGCAGACCTATCTGGTTTTCCATTTTGGGGAGGGCTCTCAATTTGTTTTTTGTTCCCAAACTCACAAACTGAGAATATATATGATACTCAGGTTCCTCAGTTCTGGCCAAAGGCCTTAAGGTAGGAGCCAGCTTCAGTGCTCAGCTTACCTGCCTTATCAGTCTTTGACCTTAGCATTCTTTATTTTCTTGTTACGAATGGATGCATTTCATTTTTTTTTTTTTTTTTCTGAGACAGAGTCTCACTTGGCCACCCAGGCCGGAGTGCAGTGGCGCGATCTCGGCTCACTGCAACCTCCACCTCCTGGATTCAAGCAATTCTCCTGCTTCAGCCTCCCAAGTAGCTGGGATTACAGGCGTGCACCACCGCCCCTGGCTTATTTTTGTATTCTTAGTAGAGATGGGTTTCACCACGTTGGCCAGGCTGGTCTTGAACTCCTGACCTCGTGATCTGCCTGCCTCGGCCTCCCAAAGTGTTGGGATTACAGGTGTGAGCCGCCACATCCAGCCTACTTAATCATCTTTTAACCCCCAGGTAAAAAGCCTATATTTTCAAATGCAACAACCTGTATTTAGAAATTAAATCTCCTATGCAACAGTGGTAGTTTAGGGGCCAGGACAACTGATCTGACAAAAACAACCAAAAATGCCAGGTAAAATATTTTTAAAATATTTTTAAGGCTGGGCGCAATGGCTCACGCCTATAATCCCAGCACTTTGGGAGGCCGAGGCAGGTGGATCACGAGGTCAGGAGTTTGAGACCAGCCTGGCCAACGTGGTGAAACCCAGTCTCTACTAAAAATACAAAATTAGCCGGCTGTGGTGGTGCATGCCTGTGACCCAGCTACTTGGGAGGCTGAGGCAGGAGAATCGCTTGAACCTGGGAGGCAGAAGTTGCAGTGAGCTGAGATCGCGCCATCGTACTCCAGCCTGGGTGACAAGGGCGAAACTTCATCCCAAAATATATATATATACATATATATATACACACACATATATATACACATATATATATAAAAAAAATTATTTGATACATGAAAATCTAAACAAAGATGTTTAACAAAATGCCAAGTAATTGCTTGCATAGTTTATTTAAATAATGTGTGATGCCGGAGCATTCTGAGTTTGCTTTTGCTTTATTTTTTTAGGTTATTAATTTAACTACTTATAGAGAACCAAAACAGCAAGCCTAATTAGTTGGAACTATAATAGCTTAAGAATAATTAGCATGCATCCCCATTCTGACAAGTAGTCTACCCACCTCTACTGTTACAAACCTACTCTATGCTACCACAATAGCCTCCTAACTGGTCCTTGCTTTTGTCTTTTTCTTTTCTAAACCAAACCCGGAAGCCAGAGGCTGTGATCCTATTTAGATGTAAGTTAGATGATGCCACCTCTGCACCAAACTCTCCGATGTCTTCCCCTGTCACTCTAAATAAGTGCCACTGTCTTTACTATGATCTAATGCTCTCCCTTCGCTTTCTCAGCTACAGTTGTCCTTATGTCCTTGCTTTTCCTCAAACAAGCAGGAACATTCTTGCTTAAGGGCCTCACATTTGCTGCTCCTTGTGCTTGGAGCCATCTCCCTTCAGGTACATATTTGGCTGTGCCCTCATCTCCAGGTCTCGTTCAAATATTATCTTCTCAGACTATGTAAAATGGAAACCTCCCCTCACCCCTCTCCAGCATTCCACATTCCATTTACCTGACTTATTTCTCTCCATTGCATTTATCTTCTAACATGCTATCTAAATGAATGAGTTAACCTTTGTATACTCTTAGAACAAGGCTTGGCACATGGTGATATAGCAGTTTATTCAATAACGACATGTAACAATATACATATTTGGCTTATTGTCTGACTCTATGGGGACAAGGATTTTGGCTTTTACTTTATTGCTATATCTCCAGCATCTAGAACAATGACTAGCACATGACACATGCTCAAAAAGTGTTGAATAGAAATATCTAAAAATACACAAGATTATAGAAAATAATTCCATTTGTTAAAAATCATTTTATATGGTTTGAAACAAGAAGTTATCCCATAAAACCAAGTCCTCAAAGATCACTCTCCAAAAAGAAATGTAATTAAAATTCAAATTTCATAGCTCTTTGCAGTATGCCAAAAGGTACATTTACCTAAATGGCAGTATTTTGAGCTCCCCCGAAGATCAACACTCTTAGCTCACAACTCTCTGTTGTGGCTCTCCAAATAGGTTTTTAATACAGAGTCACACGTTCAAATAAAAGAGAAAATGTACTTGTCATTGTTCAGTTGTTACAAACTAAAGAAAGGGTGAAATTTCTGGACATTAGCAAGATGTCATAGTTGGGAAGTAAAAGTTTTGAAATTAACAGATCTGTAGTCCCTGTCCAGCCTCTTAATTCCTGGAACATTTGGGAAAACCTCTCGCATCATAATCTCTCTGTAGTCTGAACCTCAGTTTCTTTACTTGTGTGTAACTGTTTATCTTGTCTCAAATGCCTAAAAAGGCTTGTAGGCATAGTCCATTACTAATTTTCAATTTTATAAAAATTAATCAAAAAACAGAAGATGGTCAAGCACAGGAATGTCCCCTTCTCCTTGACTTTTTTTCCTGTCCACACATCTTCACACATCTCCAGGGATTCTGCTTATCCAGCTATGCCCAATGTAGTTTAGCCAAACCTCTCATTTTACATATGGCAGCATGGGTTATCTGGCCTTTTCACTGACATAGATTCTTTCTATTTCATTCCTGTTGTGTCAAAGTTATGCTCTAAGAGATAATCAGTATTAACAAGAGAGAGGCTAGTTTGTCTTACAGGTTCCCACAATAAAGAATGTCAGGTTCTAGGCATAGTTAGATAAGCAGGATCTCTGGAAGGATGTGATAACAAATTGATAACTGTCTGAAACTAGTCTGCTTGCTGATGCGGAGGTTTATGTGCACAAACTGTAAGAGGACTTACAGTAATACCTTGACAAATACCAGTTTTGAAGACTTCAGGTCATTTAACTAACCACACTGCTGAGAACCTGAGTCTTTCTTCAGTGCATTTCATACCTTAATTTTAAGAAATTTGAACATTTGAAAGGAAATTAGAAATTTGAGTCTAGCCAAATCTCTTAACTTGCATACAGCAGGGCAAGTTCTGTAGCCCTTTCACTGACAGAGTTCCTTTCCATTCCACCCATTATTTACAAGTTATGCTCTAAGAGATTCTCAATAGTAACAGAGAGAGGCCAGTTTGTCTTGTAGGTACTGGGTTCCCACATAAAAGATGTGAGGTTCTGGGCAATGCATTTTCCCTTCAGTAAGTCGACAGGCAGTTTCAAATAGCTATCAGTTTATTATCTAGGAATTACAGTACTCATTTTGGTCAGGTAAAATGTAGAATACTGTACCCTTCTTTCCCAACACCCAAAATAAAGGCAAAACCATCTACCTATAAAATGCTTCTGCAAATCACTTAGATATCAGCTTTCAAGAGCTATTAAAGAATGCTTCTTAAATCAGAAGAAGACTGCTGAATTACAGAAGTCCAAAAAGAGTACCAAATTATGAAGAGGTGGTGTTCCACACTGTGAAATCTGAGGGCTTTTAAATTCATATTTTTGCTTATGCAACTCCTTTTTCCCCACGCTTAACAGTGAACACAGGAAATATATTTTCACTCATTCAGTCTCTTAATACTGAGCATCTCTTCTTTGCCAAGCATGGTCAACATCTAGAGACACAATGCCAAATTTGAATATGGTCCTTGCCCTTAAGGAACTTGGTCTAGGCTGGGCACGGTGGCTCACACCTGTAATCCCAGGACTTTGGGAGACCGAGGCAGGCGGATCATGAGGTCAAGAGATTGAGACCATCCTGGCCAACATGGTGAAACCCCATCTCTACCAAAAATACAAAAATCAGCTGGGCGTGGTGGCTCACGCCTGTAGTCCCAGGTACTCGGGAGGCTGAGGCAGGAGAACTGCTTGAACCTGGGAGGTAGAGGTTGCAGTGAGCTGAGATGGCACCATTGCACTCCAGCCTGGCAACAGAGCAAGACTCCATCTCAAAAAAAAAAAAAAAAAAAAAAAAAAAAGAAAGAAACTTGGTCTAATGAAGGTGACAACTGAATAAACAATTATAGAGTTCTATATGCTCTGAGGGAGAACTTAACAGGGTGCTTTGAAAGCATGAAGCAGGGTCTTCTAACCTAGCAGTGGGGTGAGAGGCTGAAGACAATTAGAGGTTTCTGAAAGAACTGATGTATAAATTGAAATCTGAAGGATTATCAGGGAGTTCATGGGAGAGGGGTTGGTGTAAGAACTACAGAGGAGAGCGTTCTAAGCAAGAGAATAACACACACAAAGGTCTAAAAGTGAGAGTGAAGTTGGCCTATTTCAGAAATGGAGAGAAAATCAACATGGCTACAGTTTAAGTTGCAAAAGAGGGGATAACTGACCAGCCATGGGGCTGCAGAGGTAAGCAGAGTCAAGCTCACAAAGGCTTTGTAATAAATGGAGGAGTCTGGGCTTAAATCTAAGAGCAATGGGAAGTTCTTGAAGAGGTTTTAAACAAGAGTGGTAAGAGACAAAGTCCGTTTCAATCACCTCTTAAATAAATGGTTAGATCAGAAGAGCACTTCTGAATTATGGGAGTCCAAAAACAGTACCAAATTATGAAGAGGTAGTGTTCTACGATGTGAAATCCGAGGGCTTTTAAATAAGTAGTTTTGCTTTCAAAACACTGTAGGAGACCCTTAACCTCGTCAAATGGAAGCCCTTGACAACAGTCCTTTATTCCAGATGAGCACAACTCAGGAATTATCCATCTCAAGCTTATGATAGAAATAGTACCCCATGTCAGAAAAAAAGTACAAAAGCAGGATTTTACTTCATAGTATTCCACATGAAAGCACAAATTTAAGTCTCAATCACACATCAACATCATAGGAAAATCTCAGAATTTCAGTATTGGAAAGAATGTTAAAGATCATTTGGTCCAACACCTTCATTTTACAGATGAACGCAGTATACAGAGTATTTCTTATACAAGACTGTGGATTCTTTCTTGGGCTCTCTCTCCCTCAGATCTTTCATGAAGGGGGTAAGTCAGCTTGCCTTGTCATGAGTAGCCTATGGAGAAGCCTAGGTGACAAGGAACTGAAGCCTCCCACCGCCTGCCAGTGAGGAACTGAGGCCTGCTTGCTGGCCATGTGGATGAACTTGACAGCAAATTCTCCAGGCCCAGATGGTTATGATGGTAGTCCCAGATGACAGTCTGGCAAGAACCTCATGAGAGACCCTGAGCCAGACCACCTTGTTAAGCCACTCTTAGATTCCTGACTTCAGAAACTGTGTGAAATAAATGTTTGTTGTTTGTAAGTGCTAAACTGGAGTAATTTGTTAAGCAGTAAGAGGTAACTAATGAACAGTACACAAAATTAAAAAATTTTTAACAAACACTATGTTCTCCTTGATATCTAAATAGTAATTATTTTCTAAACAATAAAATGTATCTTCCTTTAAAGATACTACCAATGGTGCTCTTCTTCTTTGAAAAGAGGTGATTAAATGGCTTATAGAATGGTGATAGGATATTTAGTAATTTAGAGGTCATTGACACTAATTTAACCTGAGTTCTTGGCAACCAGACATAATTAATATTTAAATTTGTTTGCAAATAATTCCCTACGGGTACATGTTCCCATTTTAATGCAGCTGTTATTTTTTAAATCTCTGTACATACAAAAATATGAACTTAAATTAAAACTACCCTTTCTTCTTGGTTCTGAGTAGCCTTAGTAGGATGCTGAGTAAGGGGGAAACAACAGCCTATCAGTTGATGACGATAACCATGTATAAAATAATCACTTTTCTAATTTAATAAAACCTCCAAAGTTTTATCCTTGGAAGATAAACCTCCCAGTGAGGAGGAGTAGCAATTGAAGTAAACTTGGTCCCTCTTCTAAGTTTCATCTGCCTTTTATATTTTCAATCCCATTATTCATTCAACATTCCATCAAGAAATACTCACTGAGCCCTTTCCACATACCAGACACGAATAACAATAACGAACTAGATAGACAAGGCTCCACCTTCATGTACATTTTTATCTGGGTGTAGGAAAAAGAAATTAAGCCATTACAATATAGTGGTAATCATTAGGGAAGAAGTAGAGGGTGCAGTGGAAGCACCTAGCAGGATACCTACCCTAGTACATTGGTGGGAAGAGATATAGGGGTGTGGAGTGGGAAATATGAGAGAGTCTAGAAAAAGCTTTTTGTAACTGACATCTAAGCGTAATGTTAAGACGTCAGAAGGTATTTCAGGCAAAAAGAACTCCCTGTACAAAGGCCTGAAGGTAAGTGAGTTACATTTAGAATCTTAGAAGTTCAGCTTGGCTGCAGCATAGCATTGGGGTAGTGTAGCCCCAAAATGGGTACAATTCCTTCTGGTGGGCTTCCCTGTAACCGAGTTGACATGGTGGAGAAATTAAAAAATAACAAAGCTTTAGGCTCTGACCTCTTGCACATTACACTGCCTGAAAACATTTATGTTCCAGACCCAGAAGGCCAGTCAGTCTGGCAAGAATTCTGAGGTTGGAAAAACCTGCTTTGAATCCCAGCTTGAGAGCAGTAATATCCACATCAGGTTGTGTAGAGGTTAGGTGAAATAATAAATGTGAAGCATCTTACACTCACTAGGTGCTCAAATAATTCTCTCCCTTCAGTTACCTTGCTTCTGAGCCCCCAGCTGGACTCTGAGCTGAGGGCACCATGTCACCATCCACCACACATGACCCCATGACTTGGCAGAGGACGATGCTTCTCTTGGCCATCTCTATGTCCATCTCATTCAGTTGTAGTCTCTATCCTCTTCCTTAGTGACTATTATCCCAGGAACTGCAGCATTCATAAAACAAGAATTATAGCCACACACACCTGAGGCTTGTTCCATTACACTAATTGTACTTTATATTTGTATATGTACTTGACCTCAATTATTCCTTTTGAGAACATTGTGAGGTTGAGTATTGTAATCACTATTTGGCAGATAAAAGCCCTAGGTTCAGAGTGGCATGTGATTTATCTTGACCTAAGCTTTGAATGTAGCTCCTCATTTTCTAAACAAGTTCTGTCAACCCTACAAAGGCTGCCTCCCAGCAAATACTGCAATGGGCATATGTTTTAAGGTATATTGCACTTTTTTTAAACTTTTAAGTTCAGGGGTACATGTGCAGGTTTGGTACATAGGTAAACTTGTGTTATGGGGGTTTGTACAGATTATTTCATCACCCAGGTATTAAGCCTAGTACTCACATTAGTTATTTTTCCTGATCCTCTCCCTCCTCCCAACCTCCACCCTTCAATAGGCCCCAGTGTGTGTTGTTCCCCTCTATGTGTCCATGTGTTCTCATCATTTAGCTCCCACTTGTAAGTGAGAACATGCAGTATTTCGTTTTCTGTTCCTGTGTTAATTTACTTGCAGTTTCTTTTAAAAGTTATTAGGACTCAGAGAAACATAAACTTTTACAACTATATATCTATTCATCAATATACAACTGTATAACTATATACTCTTTCACACATATTTTAAGTTCTCTATGTGTAAAACTAAAGGTAGGGGGTGGTAGTGGTGGCAGGATGTTCTCAGAATGCTAGGACCTTCAAAGGACTAACCATTCTCAATACTTTGATGATAGGTATCACTTTCCATTTGCATACTTGCCCAGCTATGGTCATAACAGTAAAAATAAAGCTTCCTGCCTTCTTAAGAATACAAAACTGTCTCCCCTGTGAAAATAACACAAGTGAAAGATTTAATTATTCACATGGACTTCAGCTGCTGATTTCAAATGGAATTATTCTCTTATGATCACAAGATGCCTTGTAAGTTACCTGTTTCAAGCCCAGTCTCTGCCTAGGGAACTGTCTCCTATAAAAAGGAGTCCAGGTGGGCCACAGTGGCTCTGCTTGTAATACCAGCATCTTGGGAGGCCAAAAAGGGAGGATCGCTGGAGGCCGGGAGTTTGAGACGAGCCTTGACAACAGGACCAGACAACAGACCCTGTGTCTACAAAAAATTAAAAAAAAAATTAGCTGGGCATGATGACTCACACTTGTAGTCCTAGCTACTGGGAGGTTGAGGTGGGAAGATCACTTGAGCCCAGGAGTTCCAGACTGCAGTGAGCTATGGATGTGCCACTGCACTCCAGTCTGGGTGATAGAGCAAGACCCCGACTCAAAAATTAAATAAAAAAGAAAAGGAGTCCACCTCACTTCTGAACAGTTCAAGTTGAGTCCATAAATGAGCCTATTCCTGCTTTCCAAAGTTATCTATATAAGACTTTTCCCAAGCTCCCCACCTTGCTTCCTTTCAGTGTTTCTCCAAAGGTGGTACCCAGATTACCTGGGTCAAAAATCACCAGGGTACTGATTAACAGGAGATTCCTGGGTCCCAACGCTGACCTGAATCATCACCAAGAAATGGTTCATTCGCTTTTCATATCACATTACCCAGCAGATTCATACTTCATGAATTACACACTCTAGATCTGTCACACACAAAAAAGTGGTCTTAGGCAAAATCTCTCATCTTTTACTCAAAACAACTGGTTTTAACCTAAGGGGCTGATACAAATGCTAAGTCAAGCAGTGATTTGTGTTTTAAACTTGACAGTCCCTCTACCAGGTACTCTATATAGTGGACTTTTCCACAATACGATGTACAATCATTCAGCCAACCAATAATACACCTAACTACAGTCCATTCTGCATTTCTGGAACCATGCTGTTCATGAGGATATCACTTCAGATATTGTGTGGAAATTCTTAAATTGTGGCATCTACAGAACCCCCCCGATATACTAGCCATTGTAAGCCAAGCCAAAAAGCACATGAAGGTAGTTTGGTACAATTCTTTATCTATCTTGATGACTGAAATAACTGGGTTTTGTTTTAAAGCAAAAAACTTGCAGATATGAGACAGTATGAGAAAAAAGAATCAGCTTTCACCATCTTAAAACTTAGGATAGCCTGGGTGCAGTGGCTCACACCTGTAATCCTAGCACTTTGGGAGGCCGAGACAGGCGGAATGCCTGAGCTCAGGAGTTCGAGACCAGCCTGGGCAACACCGTGAAACCTCATCTCTACTAAAATACAAAAAAAAAAATTAGCCGGGCATGGCGGTGTGCACCTGTAGTCCCAGCTACTCGGGAGGCTGAGGCAGGAGAACTGCTTGAACCCAGGAGGTGGAGGTTGCAGTGAGCCGAGATCGTGCCACTGCACTCTACTCCGGCCTGGGCAACAGAGCGAGAGACTCTATCTCCCCCAAAACAAACAAACAAACAAACAAACAAACAAAAAATCAAAAAAACAAAAAAACTTACGATAAAATCTTAAAACGTTTTGTTCGATTTAAATTAGCAGTTTAGGGTATAGTACACTGATAATGTAATTACATACACTCTGATATAAAGGTATAGACATCTTTATTGGGAGATATGGGCAGAAAAATTATTTCCTCAGGGTGGGGCATTTGGCCAAACATTTGCCAATATCCTTTCCTGTGTAATTTAGGTAACACAGGCAGAAAAGGCGTTTGAAAAGCAGAAATCAAGTGGCAAAAATCAGGTCTGAGGGAGGCAATGAGGGTGGAGCTGAAATGCATGGTCCTTGGATTTGAAACTTACCAGCCCGTGAACAAGGTTGGTATTGCTTTTGGCGTAAGACGACAGCCTTTCTTTTCATTAGCTCAAGAGAAAGAAATACCAGCTTTCCAAGTGAGCTCCTCCAATTCAGTGATATTTGCACATCTCACCTGGGCCTTTCGGTTACAAATTCACCACCTTAAGGAGCCGTGTGAAAAAGCAAGAACAATCAATAAAAAAGGAAAAAAAAAAAAAAAGCCTTCAGCTATAAATCAGCCACGTGGAGCTGCTGCAGCAGCAGCGGTAGTCCTACTTCCTGGTTGGCTTCCTGAAAGCCTCTCGTCAGGGCGCTCAGGGAAGTGGGTCTAAGGGAGAGGTGCAGAGAAGAGCGACCCCAGGTCCAACGGAGGGGGCGGTGGGCCAGGGGATCCCGGGGGGCACAGGCGTTAAGGACGGAGTTATGGTCCATAATTACAATAAAAGTTTGGAATCTGAAAGCTTTAAGGAGCTGAGCTGTAGGGCAAAGGCTAAGGACCAGACCTGGGGAAAGTGCAAGTTACTTGCAAGGTAGCAGGGGACTGTGAAGGGGGCTCGCGCGGAGAGCAGGGGACTGCGGATCTGGAAGGGGGCAGGTAGACAGGAAGGCAGCCTGGAAGAGCGAGGCACACGGGTCAGCCGGAGCTCTGCGGTGGCCGCCGGAGGGGAGGGGGCCGCGGGGAGGGGCGAAGGAAAGAGCCCGGGGAAAGGTATAGCCGAGGGGAGTTCCGGATCTGGAGCTGGAAAGGGCAGGCAGCGGAGAGGGCGGCAGCGGTAGCGGTAGGGGTGGGGGAAAGAGGAGGAGGAGGAGGAGAGCCGGAGGAGGGGGAAGGAGGGAGGGGAGAGCGGTGGCGGCGGCTGCGCCGGGCTGTGAGTCTCTCGCCGCCGGAGGAAGATGAGGCTGAAGATTGGGTTCATCTTACGCAGTTTGCTGGTGGTGGGAAGCTTCCTGGGGCTAGTGGTCCTCTGGTCTTCCCTGACCCCGCGGCCGGACGACCCAAGCCCGCTGAGCAGGATGAGGGTGAGTGACCCGCCCGGCCCCCTCCGGCGGCAGCGACCGGCAACTTGTTTTGTTTGCCCGCGTGTGGAGGGAGCAGGGGGCGGCGGGGTCGCGGCACGGCGTGGGCACCGCAGCTCCGCAGGTGGTGCTGGAGCAGCGCGGGCCGAAGGGGTGCCGAGCCCCGCGCACCCCGACCCCCTGTCCGCCGCCGGCCCGCCCCCTCGCCGCCCCTTCCTCCGCTCTTCCCCGCCCCGGGCTCCGCCGCCGACACCCGCGCTGCGGCGGTAGCGGCTCGGGCGGCCGCTCTCCATGCCGGGACTGCGGGCGGAGCTGGGGAAGAGCCGGGTCCCGGGGGCCGCGGCCGCCGGGCGTCCCACTCTTGGGAGCCGGGACCACAGCACTCACGGCCGGTGTATGCGGGGTTGGTCCAGGCTGCGGCCTGTGGCGCGTGCAGGCCTGAAGGAGGCGAGATGCCGCTGTCGCCACCGCTGGTCCGATGGACCAGGCCCCTCGGTCCAGCCTCCCCTCCCGCCGCCACCGCTCGTTTGGGGGTGTTCGCAGCCCCGGGCTCCCCCGGCCCGCCCGCCGGGGAGTGGGAGGGCGATGGCGCCCCGCCTCCGGCTCTTACGGAGAGCGCGCCTCCCCCTCAACTCCGGCGGCGGGGAGCTGGGGTGCGATGCGCGGCCGAGGCCTCGTCCGGACCGCTGGTCCCCCTCGTGTCCCCAGGCAAGGGAGGGGCGGTTGGCCGGAGATGCCGGAGGGGCGTCCCCGCCCCGCCGGCCGCCCCCCGCCCTCAGCACCTGGGGAAGCCCCAGCTCTGGCAGCGCTCGGGCGCTGTCCGGGGGACAAGGAGCAGTTCCTCTTTCCCGGCTGCGGCAGGGCTGCTCGGGCCGGAAAACTAACTTGTGTCGGCGCCCGGCCACCCCGCCGCTCAGGCGGACGCCGAGGGGAGCCGCGGCGCGGAGCTCGCGGCAGCTCCGCTGGGACGCATTTGTCTGCCGCCCAGGGCGCGAGTGTTAGCGCTGACATTCCTTGGATTTGGAGGGTTTAGTCAGGCGCCTCGGAACATTAGTTACCCGGAGCCGCGCAGCGCGGGGAAGGGATCGAGGCCACTGCGGCTTCCCTGACCGGCAGCGGGCGGCGCGCACCGGCCTCGCCCGGAACCCTGACCTGCTTCCCCCCGGATGAACCGTTGCACCCCCTGCTTCCTCCTCCCTGAGTCTGGGACAGCCTACTGGGCCGGCTGCCAGTGGGGGTAGGAGAGGGTATGAGGGGCTCACGACCGCCGAGGCGGCGGGGCTGCCGGGGGAGTCGAGTCACTCACTCTGTTGTAAAGTGCTTTTTGTAAATGTGACCAGCATCGCTTCTATGTCATGTTTATTAACTTTCCTTCTGGAAAGTTAGCATCAAGAAGTTGGGCGAAAAGGCTTGTGGTGTCCTTTCAAGAGTAAGAATCCTAGGAGGAGATCCCATTATCAGCTCTTTGCCTATATCATGAGATTAGATGTAATCTGTAAATTTTAGTATTTGAAGTCTCTACAGCAGTGGAATCCCTTTGTAATATCTGGGATAGATTCCCATCTAAGTCATCTAAATTGATGATAATAAAAAGTATCAGTTTTCCTTTTCAGTACGTTTGCGGTTTTAAGCTTCTCAGCTCATGGAGTGATGGTGATCTTTTTTATGATTTTGCTCTCAATATGACTTACTGACAAAGGATAACTGAATACTGCAGTTGAAGATATTTGTTTTAAGTCATCAGATGGCTTTTTACATGTAGCTAGAAATGTTTAACCCCCTATTTTCTGGTAGAGAAACTGACAAAACTAGCTAGGTTCAGAATGTCCCGCCCTTCTGATAGTCTTTTAAAGAGGTGGCGGAACATCAGCATCACTTGCCAACTCGTGGAATATTTTATTAGTGCAAATAAAGGATGGGCCATAATGCCCATTTCAATACTATATGGTGATGATAAAGAAGGTGATGATATCTTGATTTTTTTGTTTGTTTCAGTGTACTTGATAAAGTTTCTCAGTGGATCCAGTGTAATTTCTATCATTCGTCAAAGACAAAAGGTAGATTTTAAAGACTTAACATAGTTAACATTAAGAAGAATGCTTAGGTATCAGAAGAGCAAGAAAGACCCTTTTATTGGCTTCCCAGGTAAATAGTAATACAAGCAATTTAAAGTGTAACTTATAAATAAGAGCATAAATAAGGGATTATTACCTTCCTTTAATAAAGACTAACCCAGGAACTTTTAAGATACAGTGCTAGAAGGACAAATCCTGTAGGGAGGATTGTGACTCCTGAATTTCTCCTCCCCCTTGTGGTTCTTTTCCTTCGATGATTATTGCAAATATTCCACCCATTGTGAGATCTCTGCTTCTCTTTAATGCTGATCTACACATGGACTTTTTTGGATCCCTTTAAATGGCCTGAACGATCCAGTTTACCAGGTGTGGGTTCTGCCTCTACTCCAGCAAGCTTGTACTTGTGGCTCCATTCACCCTCTGCCAGTTTTTGTCTTGAACTATGAATATTTAAGACACCAAATTCTGTTACAGCCTTGACGACTCGAGATGGTCCTTCCTCATCTGCACTATTTCCTTGTTTTAGGTCTGTCCACCTGTGGAGTCAAGACAAAAGAAACATGTTTCTTACTTCCTTCCCATCTCTGGGCCGCTTGTCCTTTCTCTGAGGTGAATGATGTGAAAAATGACCTTACCTTTCCGATCATATTCTGTTGTGTGATTTTAAATATTGATTTATTCGAACATTTTTGGAGTGCCTATTATGTACCAGGCATGGTACTAGTTGTTAAGGAAATACTCCTTGTCCTGAATCTCATGGATCTTGTAAAAACCACACAGCAATCAAACCTCCATAAATATATAAATAAAAATTGTGCTACTGCTTTCATAGTGAAACCATAGGGGGCAAGAAAATGGAGGAATTTGGTCATAAAAGCCTTACTTGAAGAAATGACTGTTAGCCGTAGCAAATCCATACAGGTCTGAAGTAACTCGATTCTTACCTCCTTGTGGGAAAGAATTTATTGGAGGGGCATAAGGCAGCGTGAGAGACCGAGGCAAATTTTTGAGCAGGAGCGAGAGTATTACAAAGCTTTAGAGCAGGAACGGAAGGAAGTACACTTTGAAGAGGGCCATGTGGGCGACCTGAGAAATCCAAGTACCTCCTCTCACCTTGGACTTGGGGGTCTTATACATTGGCATGATTCCAGGGTTTGCGTTTCTTCTCCCGTGATTCTTCCCTTGGGGTGGTCTGTCTGCATGGCAGTGGCCTGCCAGCAGCGGGGAGGGGCTGCATGCAGTGTGTTTACTGAAGTTGTACTCATGCTCACCTGAGGCATTTTTCCCTTACCATTTGGGCCTTCCTAGAGGAAGGGCAAGTACGAGTTAAAAGCCGCCATTTTGCCTCTTAGTGCACATGCTGAAGCCCACTGGCCCAACTCCTGAGATCTTAGCGGGAACCTGCTGATAACCAGCGTTAGGTGTTTTCTGTCTATTGGGAGACTGCCTTTCCATGGTGTTGGCTGCGACCAATTATTATTTCAGAGAGACAGTTTAACAACTGCCTGACCATCACCCTTTGGCCACCTGACATTCCTGGTGGTGAGGGGCCTTTCCTGCCCTGCTCATGTCTGCCTAGCTGCCTACTCTGACTTTTGAGGCAAAATCTGAACATTTCAAGAAAAGTAGTTAATCTGGAAGTGGGTGGCAGCATTCTTGAGAAGGAGCAATTGTGCAAAGGTCTAAGGCAGGAGGTAGCATGGGTGAAATAGTGAGAAACTAGGAGATGAATGTTGTTGGAACATGGAGCATGAGAAGTGGAATGATGCCACTCAGGAAAGCATGGGTCTCGTAGTCCACGCTAAGGAGATCTTAAGTGCAGTGAGAAGCCATTGAAGGATTTTAAGTAGGGGAGAGTGGATTTGTGTTTTGAAAAGAGCACTCAGGCTGCCTACAGAAAGTATGTATTTGTCTATAGAACAGGTAGCAGGAGTCCTGGTGGGGGTGGTCATTATTCAGGTGGGACATAATCCTTGCTTAGATTGGCAGGGTGGTGGTAGAGATAGAAAAAAATAAATTGATTCAAGAGCTCCTAAAGATGCAAAGGCATCAGGATTTGGCGATTGGATATGGTAGCGAAGGTGTCAGGAGGCCTAGGATGATAGATTATTTGTTCCATTATGGAAAGTTCTCAAGGCGAAATGTATACTTTCTTGTGTTGTATTATGATTATGGGAAGCCTTTTTTTTTAAGTCTTTGTCCTCTGGATATTTTAAGGACAGCATTTATTAAGATTATCTGTTTAGACTTGCAAATCACAGAAAGCTCCTTTAATTAAATAAATTATAATACGTCTCAGACTAACACGATTTATCCCAGGTTTTAGTCCTGAGTGACTGTCTACAGTTGACTCATAAGCCTCTGAAAATAAAGGTTTTTAAAGGAAATGTTGACAGATCCATTAAAACAGTAGTCCCCTACCTTTTTAGCACCAGGGACCGGTTTTGTTGAAGACAATTATTCCACAGACTGGGGGGATTGGGTTGGGTGGGGGATGGTTTGGTGATGAAACGGTGCCACCTCAGATCATTAGGCATTAGATTCCCATAAGGAGTGCGCAACCTGGATCTCTTGCATGCAGTTCACAATAGGGTTTATGCTCCTGTGAGAATCTAATACCACCACTGATCCGACAGGAGGCAGAGCTCAGGCGGTAATGCTCACTTGCCAGACTGCTACTCACCTCCTGCTGTGCGGCCTGGTTCCTAACAGGCCATGGATAGGTACCTGTTCATGACCCGGGGTTGGGAACCCCTGCATTAAAACATTCAGTGCTGGTGAGAAGCTGTGTGTAAACTAATGACTCTCTGGATATGCAAATGCAACTTTAGTCAAGTCATTAATGCCACTTAGGTTCAGGGTGTACATAGTAGGACTAATTCAGGAACTACTAGGCCAAGAGGTTTATGTGATAGGCAAGCTAACAGGTTTGAAAGGAATATAGCTTAAATGAGGACTAGTGGCTGAATTGATTACCCTGGCAGTCAAGTTCCACCTTACCAAAGCCATTTTATCTCAGTGATGATCAGTTGTAACTTGAAAAATTCTGCCCTTGAACATGAGATTGTATTTCAAATGGAAGCTCTGTTTATACTATTAGGGATGGAGCTATCACTTAGTGAAAGTGTAGTGTCTTAAATGGTCACTGTTCTCTCAGTTTCCCAGGCTACACACCTTAGGATTGGTTTTTGTTTTCTTTGCTGTTTTCAATCACCCATTCACCTTCTCTCCCCACACATAATGATTAAAAATCTCACATCACCAAGTCTGAGAAATCTGGGGTTTATAGACTTCCTGAAGTTAATGTGAACTTTTGCATACATCTGCATTTTTTTCTAGGTTGATAATCAGAAGCTTTCGTGTTTCCTAAAGTGTCCTCTAAACCAAACAAGGCTTCCAACCACTGACCATGTGCCCTTTGAAGGCAGGGTTCATGTTTCCTGTTCATTGAGTATTTCCTCAATATTTGATATGTGCCTTCTATAAAATTAGCACCAGGAAAGATGCTAAAAGAAACTAAAGTAAGGTACATCCATTTATGTCTCCCACATAGGTCTGAACATTTCGGAAATGTTTGGTGAATTCCTAAGAATTGCTGTATTTATCACTTCTGTGGAAATGTTTCCCATCCAGTGGTCTATGTGAGGTCAGGCATCAGCCCTGTTACCATCTGCTTGCCCCTGCCCCCTTCCCCGTCCTCCCCTCCCTAAGACCTCATGAGGAATACTGAGAACACCCGAAGTGGGAGTTCCTGCTCTCACAATCTAGTTGGGGGTGGGGAGAGCTATTCCTTAATCCAGTAGCAATGTAAAGAAATAATATAAGAACTGTCACAAGGATATATTTCGTCAGCAGTCAAACCAGTAGGTGGAGAAGCCTTAAAATGGCCTTTTGGGGAGTGCACAATTATTAGTAAAGAGAGAATGAAAACTGTTGAACAGCAGTCTATTTTGTGACTTAGGCTGGTTGCATGGAATGGGAGATAACGTGTGAGATATGATTTGGGTTTCTGTATAAACTGTGTTAGATCAGACGATAGTAAATTGGAGAAAGAGGAAGAGAGAAAAATAATTCATCATGAATGAAAAGCAAAATTCTGAGCTTGAGCCATCTGTAAACAGAATATGTGGAATTTCTAACTTGAGTTATTAAAAAAGTTGGTCAGCAAGATTTGAGTAGCTATTGAATGCAGGAAAATGATTGTGATTATTCAGCTTCAAACTAGATAATTGTCTTTGTTCATATTTTGAATTTCAATTCTCATTCCTGAAGAATGAATGTACAATCTGAAAAGTAGCTAAATTAAGGATTTCAGTAATAACAGCAACAATAATAGTTTACATATATTGAATCCTTACTTTGGGCCTAATAAATATTCTACATGTATTTGGTCGTTTATTTGTAACAACCACCCTCTATTGCAAGTCTGAGGGAATCCCCGCTTTATAGATGAGGCTGTCGTAGTATAGAGAGGTGAACTCTTTGTCCAAGGTTATTCACTTAATTAATTGTAGAGCCAGGATTCAATCTTAGGTGTTCTAACTTCAGAGCTGTGCTTTCTGATGTTGCACTACAGTTTTTAACAACACAGACAAGTACACATATGGACTTCATTGAAAAGTGGATATATAGATGCTAGCAGGGTAATTTCAGATAAACACTGAAGACAATGTAGATGGTCCCTGACTTACCATGATTCAGCTTATAGTTTTTGACTTTTCAATGGGTTTATCGGTGTGTAACTCTGTCATAAGTCTGAGCACATCTGGACTTAAGATGTCTTATGATTCTTCAAGTTTACAATGGGTTTGTTGCAGGGTGTAACCCCGGTAAGTCGAGGAGCATCTGTACTTGGTAATATGAAAGAGAATGGGAGGCGGTGGTTCATGCTTGTAATCCCAGCACTTTGGGAGGCCTAGGCAGGCGAATCACTTGAGGTCAGGAGTTTGAGACCAGCCTGGCCAACATGGTGAAACCCTGTCTCTACTAAAAATACAAAAATTAGCCAGACATGGTAGCATGCGCCTGTAATCTCAGCTACTCAGGAGGCTGAGGCAGGAGAATTGCTTGAAGCCAGGAGGCAGGCGTTGCAGTAAGTGGAGCTTGCGCCACTGCATTCCCGCGTGGGCAACAGAGCAAGACTCCATCTCAAAAAAAAAAAAAAAAAGTTAAAAAAAAAATAATAATAATAAAAAAAGAGAGAATGGGGTGGAGGGGACCACTCAGGGAACATCAGGGAAGGCGATGGCCAGAGCAGAGACTTCAGGAGTAAGTGTAAGACTATCATGCAAATCTGGGGGAAGAGCGTTCCAGGCAGAGGGAACAGAAGTGCAAAATTCCTGAGGATGGAATGAGACTGGAGTGTTTGAAGCCAGTATAGCTGGAGTTTGTTGAATTTGGAGGGAGTACAGTGCTGGATGAGCTTGAAGATGTAGTCAGGACTCAGATGATGGGCTTGTGTGGCTCCTGTGGTCTGTTATTAGGGTGATTATTTGTTTTAGTTTACATTTGCTGCCCATTAGCCATTATTATCCTTTCACTCTCAGAAATATCCTGGGTTGGATGGTAAATTATATGGGTGTCTTGCTTAAAATGTATGTTCCTAGATAAATAAAATGAATAATAGTCCTTTTTGGCCACAGTTTGCGGGCCAGATGCACAAGTAAACAATTGCGGTGAGTAAGACAAAAACTGTATTAGTTAAGTCCACTGGGTGCTGTGGGATCACAGAGAAAGGAGCATCTAGCGTATGGGGCTGGATGCTGTCAGAGAGCTTGTCTTATAAAAAGACATGCTGGAGAGACGAGGACAGAGGAGACTGTGTGCAACAGCATAAATGACTGTGACCAATCCTGGGGACAACATGGCTGGAAAATTGGGTTGGAGAGGGGTGGAATAGAAGAGAGGACCCTAGAAAGATAAATAGAATCTGAGCCATGAAAGACTTGGAATGGTCAGAGCTGGGCTATAAGGAATAATCTGGAAACAGTGAAAGCTAGATTTCAGTGAGGAAAGAATTATGTCTGAAGGATATAATGAAGCCTAAACTAAGGAGAAGGACCTAGAAACTGAATACAGAGGAAGAGATTATGGAAGTATAATAGAATTGCCCAGTGGGAGGAGGAATCATTCTTGATGGTAAAGGAAAGGATGTTGATGCCTTTAGAAGGAATACAGCTGTCCAAAGCACTGGCTCTCAAACTTCTGTAGGCTTCAGAATCACCTAGAGGGTGTGAGAAAACGGATAACTTGGCCCCATGCCCAGAATTTCTGAGTGAGTAGATTTAGGATAGAGCAGATAATTTGCATTTCTAACTAGTTCTCCAGGGATGCTGATGCTGCTGCTGCTTGTCTAGGGATCATGCTTTTGAGGAGTGCCAGTCTAGAGGTTATATAGATTTGGTGGCTGCAAAATGAAAAATTTGGTTTGGTTTGGCATATAGTATTTTATAGACTACAGGTCAGTTGAGCGAAGGTGTCTAACCAGGTACATGGAGCGCAGCATGGAATCAGAAGTGGATGCATTTCATTGGCCAGAGGGTGGTGTCTGAAGCTCAGGGAGCAGATTGGTAAGTTAAAGGAGCCTGTGTGGATGGAGGAGAAAAATGTGTGTATTAAGAAAGAAACATGGAAAATGCCTTCTTTTAGGCTCTAGGGGGTTGGTGGGGAGAGATGAAAGAAGACATAGACAGAAGTAAAATGACTTAGACAATATTGCCTAACCGAGAGCAAAAATAATTTCTTTAAGGGCAGGGCCATCAACAAATTCGAATGTTACAATATTTGAGAACTGACTAGAATGAAAGCTGAAACAAGTGGCTGTGGAAGCGTTACCTGCCTGCTAAGCTAACCAGTAGTACTTTGGTCTAGAGAGGGCCCACAGCATCATCATCATTGGCATCTCAGTAAATATTGTGGCCCAGGAAAACTGGTTCAGATGATAAAGAAGTTCAGGTCATGAAGAGTCATCTTCACTATGGGAAAAATACAAATAGAGAAAAAATTTTATTAGAGAGCTGTAACTATCGAAGAGGAACTTAACCCATTTTTGGTTATATCTGGACTACTGTAACTTTATGTGCCTTTCCACCTCTCCCTACCCACAACTCTGTGTGTGTGTGTGCAGACACCTATGTATATATATTTTAGTTGTGATCCTATATAATACTATATAAGCTAGATACTGCAACACTTATTAGTCATTTTTTTACTCAAGTCTAAAATCCAGTGATTTGAAAAGCTGTGACTAGAAAAACAATTTAATATTTAAAATTGGAAAATATATTTTATTCTGAGAACATTAGACAATTTTTAGTTTTTAGTACATTAACTTGACTGAAGTGTATTAAAAAAACAGAACAACAAAACTGTGCTATTCTTAGCATAGAGAAAACGTATGCTCAGCATTTCAATATTCTTAGTTTTTAAAAATGAGGTTTATCATTAAATTCTAGTTCAGCCCTGTGATCCTGAAAGCAACACTGAGACAACTTGAACTGCAGTCACCCAGAGTCTACATCTTTTTGGAGAGGGAAGAGCTAACTTTCAGTTGCTTCATTTGCTAAGAATCCTGAATATTTCCAGATGAGAAATGTTCTCATTTCTGCACCATTATAAATTCCCTTCTGGGCTCCCCAGCCTTTGTAGCATTTTCAAGCATTACTCCCAAGAAGCATTTAAACATGTCGACAGGGAGACCTGATTCACTTCACTGCATACAAGAACTGGTACGCTGAAACTTGAGGAAAAAATTAACTTTACATTATCTAATTAGGTTTACAGAATTGGTGCAGAGCAGCCTGGTTTCCCAAATCTAGAAGGTACAATTAGCTGCAGTATTATATCAATACCAACTAGTTTGTGAATAGGCTTCTAAGCAATAGGAATCTGCTACTACCAAGAATATTTTAAACTGGATGAGTTAAAATTAAGTCACATACTATTGGGAACCATTCTGTAACAGAATAGTGTAGATGACCTAGTCTTTTTTTTAATTTTAATTTTTACCAATTCCCTGGGTTTAGGAATACATCTGAGCCTCAAGAGGTATGCTGCCGTCTTCGGTAGTAAACTTAACATGCTTAATGATTATCTGGCTTAATTGTAATTTTAGCATTTGTAGTTACCTTTATGAAATTATTTTTTATGCATAGCTGTTTACTGTGAAAACTATGTATTCACTGGTAAAGCTATGCTTCCTATGAAAGCTGTGTATTCACTGGTGTCTTATAAAAAGAAATGGTATTATTTATTATGTAAGTATTACTGCCTATTAAATAGGCAGTAACTGAGAAACTGCCAAAACTTTTTTGGAGGGAGTTCACTCTTATTAGAAGTTGGGTATGTCAGCATTTTTATTTATTAAACTGTTTGTATTAATAATTCTTCTTTAACTTTTGGTTTTCCTTTTAATAGAAACACCAGCCAGGTGTGGTGGCTCATGCCTATAATCCTAGCATTTTGGCTGCCTGAACCTGGAGGATTGCTTGTGGCTAGAAGCCTGGGCAATATAGCAAGATCTTGTCGCTTAAAAAACAAACCAACCAAACCTGATAAGATACTCTTTAATGTGAGCAAGGTTTGCAAGTAGCTTTTACAACTGTGCAAATGCCTAACTCCTTTTACAAGAACTCTTGATTTAAAACCAACCAGTTGATTCTAGTTATTAGAGTGAAACAATAGTTTCAATTCCTAATGTAGTATGAAGAGACCCCTTTGAACTGTTCCACAGAATTTTAAGAATTAACACTTGTAGAGAAGTGATATCATGACACCATCAATGTAGTATCTTTATGATTCTGTGAGAATTTTTTTTTTTAAAATATATTCCTTAGAAAGCCTAAGTAGAAAGCAAAACAAAAAAGGAACAGTAACGTACAGTTGTACATTGCAAAAAAGAAGTCCTTAAGTCATGATGCATGAAGTTCTCTATAAGTCCTTGTCAGTACTTACTGCTGTACTTCACATTTTTTATTCTGTAGATTTGAAGTAAATATTTTATATACTGTTTATTAACATTTATTATTGCAAAAATAGTTCCTTTACAACCCTAGCATAAAATAAAACTATCAGTATACTTAAGTGAGTCATGCAAGTGTCATTTTGCCAGAATATATCAAAGATATCTGAGTAATGAAAATTAGAAATGGAAAATGTGAAAATAGCATCATTATTAGAAGATTCTAATTCTGTTTAGATTTATAGTTTATGGTCATTTATGTAAACATTTTAAAAATGTCAGGAACAGTCTAATTAGGTTAAGTCAATTAAGTTTTTTTTTTTTTTTTTTGCTTGATTGTTTAATGCTGTTATGAAAAACACATATTTGTGAAGGAAATTATTTGCCTAGAAAAATTTACCATGCAATATATTTCTCCATACTGCAGTTCCTTTTTTTTTTTTGAGATGGAGTTTCACTCTTGTCACTCAGGCTGGAGTGCAATGGCGCGATCTTGACTCACTGCAACTTCTGCCCCCCAGGTTCAAGTGACTCTCCTGCCTCAGCCTCTCTAATAGCTGGGATTACAGGTGCCCACTACCATGCCCTGCTAATTTTTGTATTTTTAGTAGAGATGGGGTTTCACCATGTTGGCCAGGCTGGTCTTGAACTTCTGACCTCAGGTGATCCGCCTGCCTTGGCCTCCCAAAGTGCTGAGATTACAGGTGTGAGCCACTGCACCTGGCCAGTTCTTTGTTAATAAAAGCCCATGTACCTGGAAGTCAAAGGTATACTTTGCATTGCCATTTCAAAACTTGTCTGAGGCATTTTCTAAAATGTTTGTCTCATTGGATATAGGTTTTAATTATGCTTGCTTGAGAAGACTTAAATCTTTACCCTTCTCCTGGTAGTTTTCTTCTGGCAGTTTAGTATTTTGGCATGCAATTTTTATTAGACAATTTGATCATTGTGTTTCTTATTGCCTAACCCAACAGGTTTAATCTTTTAATCTCTAATACAGCAAGGTGTGCTGTGTAAATCTTAGTGTTACCTTTACAATCTGTTTGCAGTTTTACATCATCTTTTGAAAGAAAGTGTCTAAACACCCCTGTTCAAAAATCTGCTAGTTCTTGCCAGGATGATTTAATATGAATTTTAAAAATCCATTAGATTTTTGGCAAATAAGCTCTCAATTATGGTACGGAAAAAATGACTACAAAGTGCTTTTTAGAGTAATGGAATATGACTGAAATTTTATTACTTTACACATGCAGATTTTTCTACTATGGTAGATATTCTTAAACTAAAAGATCACTGTCAAGATTAGAAATTTTTATCACTTAAAATATATAATTATATTTGAACAATTAGCAAAAGATTGGGGAATGGGGATATACAGGCCGGCAGTTTCGTTAACTGTTGCTCCCTGTGTGAAGACCTCAGAGGAAATTCTAGGTCCAGTGTTCGTCAGAGAGGCTGGAGGAGAATGTTTCCATTTTAGTGATCAATGAAAATAAATTTGCTTACAGTCCAGGGAGATCATGGTAGTAGAGGAAAAAAAAAAAACTTCAGTAAATAATTTTCTAAAATTCTCTATTCTAAACATATACTAAGAGAGAATGGTTTTTAAATACCTCAGTATTTTAAAGAAATACATTTTCTGTATGAAATTAAGATTACTCTATTCCTCTTCTTGTAGCTAACATTTAGACTCTAAATCATGGCACATGTAACACTTCTATTTTAAAATAAATGTAGGGTACGTGAAAGCACAGTTGTTAACTTTGAAAATTTTGAAGCGTGGAATCAACCTGCAAACATAATAGAGCTGAAAATACCATGACTTTTCCTAGGTCATGCTGTTTGCTTAACCTGAGAAAGGAACTGCTGGTATCATCCAAGTATTGGTCAAAATATGTATGTACTGTATGGTCATTCTCAGATTATTTTTCCCAGTATCCTATTTGAAAATCCGAGGAAGGTTTTAATGAATGTGGCTTCATCTTACTTTCCATTAATTATGACTGCAGGAAGAGTACAGCCACTCTTGTTTGATCAGCCTATACACTGTGACTAAATGGAAAGCGAATCACAGCCAGAGAGTCTAATAGTTTCACAGTGGTAAAATCATGTTTTGTAAGAAGCAGTTATCATCCTTGAGCACCGCTCTGTTAACTGGTAACAGTAAGGTAAAAGTAAATGTTACAGTCTTATATGTTGGCAAAAATCACTTCCTAAAGATAAATGAATGGCTTGAAACATTTATTCTTATTTGCATCTACTTCTTTAGCTTAAGTGACAGGTACTTATGTTTAAAAGTAACATATTTTGTTTGTAATGTTTTATGATTTCTAAGGGCTGATAAATGCAGAAAGAATAACTAAAAGGAAGTTGTAAGTGTCAGTTAAGGAATAGATGCTTTTTTAAATATAGAAAATTAGAAAACTTAAGGTAACAGCAAAAGTAATGTACATTTGTTCAGTATTTTTGTTTTCTGGTGAATTTAGATACATTTCCTATTATTCCTTTAATTATTTTTAAAAATAACTACAATCTATTTTTTTCTCCCTTGGTACAGTGGATTCCTTTCTCTGATTATGAGGCCTGGAATTTGAGTGATTCATTGGTCAGTTTCTTTTGGATTCCAGTGGGTGCTAAATGTAAGAATGATTCTTTTAAGGTTAAAAAATGTCAGTTGTATATTTTATTGACTGCAGGTAGCTAGAAAAAGTAAACTTGCCATGTGGGTACACAGCGTGTTGTCTCTGAATGATGAGGCTAGCAGGTTACTATAATACACACACACACACACACACACACACACACACACACACACACAGCGTGTTGTCTCTGAATGATGAGGCTAGCAGGTTACTATAACACACACACACACACAGCGTGTTGTCTCTGAATGATGAGGCTAGCAGGTTACTATAATACACACACACACACACACAGCGTGTTGTCTCTGAATGATGAGGCTAGCAGGTTACTATAATACACACACACACACACACAGCGTGTTGTCTCTGAATGATGAGGCTAGCAGGTTACTATAACACACACACACACACACACACACACAGCGTGTTGTCTCTGAATGATGAGGCTAGCAGGTTACTATAATACACACACACACACACACACACACACACACACAGCGTGTTGCCCTTAAATGATGAGGCTAGCAGGTTACTCATAATACACACACACACACACACACACACACACACACACATACACAGAGCATGTTGCCTCTGAATGATGAGGGTAGCAGGTTACTCATAATACACACACATATACGCACACACACAGCATGTTACCCCTGAATGATGAGGCTAGCGGGTTACTCATAATACTCATAAACTCACACTGCTTTTTCTCTATTTACCTGATTCTTTTACATTAAAGATAACCAAACCTTTGAATGGTGAGGCTAGCAGGTTACTCATAATACATACACACACACACACACACACACACACACACATACACATACACACACTGGTTTTTCTCTATGTACCTGATACTTTTAAATTAAAGATAACCAAACCTTTGAATGGTGAGGCTAGCAGGTTACTCATAATTCTCACACACACACACACACACACACACACACATACACACACACTGCTTTTTCTCTATGTACCTGATACTTTTTAATTAAGGATAACTGAACCTTTAACTCTTGAGCCAGTGATAATGAGAAAATAAAATTTCATTTCTCCCACTATTCCTCTCACATGCTGCACTTTTTTTTTTTTTAAGCTGCATTAAGAGGCTGTTATATCCTTTGAAATACCACAGGTCTTGAGAGGGATGAATGATGAAAGTTAAAGACTAGTGATTGAGCAGGAATGGGAGAAAGATTAGGGATTTGATTTTCTGGCACAAGGCTCCTTTCTGTCACAGGACTGCAAATTTTCCTGGGTTGATGTGGGCTTAATTTAAAATTGCCTTATATATGCAGTGATGAAAATCAAATCAAATTTAAATTACTAAATGGAACATCCTCCTGATAATGTAAAAAAACTGTTTTAGAAGAGGGTTTTCGGTACTTTGAAATATTAATGTTAATATTCTGAAAGCTGAACAATGATGTTTCAATCTGCTTCACTCCATCCCCATTACTTGTTGTCAGCTGTCTATGAGCATTGGGCCACTTGCCACAGTTTTACATGATAACCATATTAAGTGGTAAAGAAGATCAGAAAATATACAGTGCCTTCTTCAGTCAGGTTCCTGATTTCTAGTACTTTCCATTTAGATACATATTGATTTACCTAATTTCTTAAATCCATGGACCAGTACTGATATTCCTGTTTGTCATTATTTAGGATTTTACATGGTTAAAAAATACATTGGTAACAGATGACTGACACCCAAAAAAGTAAAAAAGCAAAACAGAAATCACCATGCTTTAACAGATTTGTCATGAAGCAAAATGCATGAGAAATTTGGTCTGTTTCAGTTTGCTTGTTATAAGTCAGAAATCACCTTTGCCTTGCCTAGAGAAGACTCAGATTCGTTGAATTCTCTTCGCCACTCTATGAAAGTGTGTAGCAGCATAGATAGCACATACTAAGTATATGTACAGGTTTAACTTACTACTGGGAGTGAAGAAGATCAATGATTCTCAAAAAAAAAAAAAAAAAAAAAGTGAAAAAATTCGTTTTGGGGAAAAGAAGCTAGTATAATTTAGGGTTTTGATTACTATCATACTTGACTGAGAGAAATCCCTTATTCTTAAAATAATACAGGTACTGCATTTCTGATTTTATACTACTGCTTAAATGCTTCCTGTCCCAGGCAGTATACTGAATTAAAATGTAGTAGATATTTAGCACAAGCAAAAAGGACTTATAGTTTAGGAATACTAAATTCAGAACTTTGTATTGCAACTAGTTACCAGGAAGTAGTGGGGGTTAAACCTGTGCTACTGGGAAAGTTTTTTTTTTTTTTTTTTTTAATTTCCTTGTATACATTTTAGAGTCTACTATTTGTATGAACTGTGTGCTAGTCAAGAAAGAGATAACTAAACATTATTTCGGTTCAAGAGATTTAGCAATCTCATGGTTTTGGGATAAGCTGCTATCCTAGTGATGTTTTCTTGTCACTGTCTCATTGAGATTTTGAAAAACCCAAACACATCCTTAATCAATTCAAAAGATTCCTAGGGAAATTACATTCAACTTGATTATGGTATTCCTTAGGAGAGCTTGGGCGTAGGGCAAGGAGAATGAGCTTTTAAGGTGTAGGAAGAAGATAAGTGTGTTCCACATAAAAGGAGGAGGGGCCTGCTGTATAGTACAAGGTCATGGCTTACGCCAATCATTTGTCTTGGGGTTAGGGAGTAGGAAGGGTGAATGGGTCTAAACCACATACAGACTTTTTTTTTTTTAAATTGAGTCGATAACCATGAATATTAATCCCTATGAATACTGACTTTTCTAGAGAAATTATATTGATATGCAATTTTCCTTACTGTGTAACATGTAGCTCCCCAAGGACAAGGTGGCAGCTGGCAGATTAAAAATGAAAACTGACATCATTATATAGTAAAAGTACACATGGACTCTGACATGGATTAAAATGCTGGTACAATCACTGTTAATAGTTTTAGTGAGCTTGACCGAGTGATTTATTTACTGAGAACTTCCTTTTTCTCATCTGTAAAGTAGACATAAAATCAACTTCATGGCAATGTTCCTGTGTTTCCAGTTTATCAGAGCTTCTATGACAGCGTTTAACTTGCACTTTTATACATACTGTTTTTCCTTCCTTCTGTTCCTTCTTCTTGGATGAGCACAATTTGTACATAGTTTCAAGAGTGCTTTAAAAATGAAAATACTTAAGTTCTGCAAACTTATTATGAATTCATTATTTTGAATTATAAGTGAAGGAGGGCTGAATATTGTCTTTTCTCCTGGACTTTTAGACTTTTGCCTTCAAAGTTATATCCTTCAATGAACCAGTGTTCTCAAATAGGGAGAGAGGCAAATATTATTGTTTACTTACTTTTGTTTTTTGTTTTTTTGAGATGGAGTCTTGCTCTGTCACCAGGCTGAAGTGCTATGGTGCAATCTTGGCTCACTGCAACCTCCAACTCCCTGGTTCAAGTGATTCTCCTGCCTTACCCTCCCGAGTAGCTGGGATTGCAGGTGCGTGCCACCACGCCCAGCTAATTTTTTAATATTTTTAGTAGAGACGGGGTTTCGCCCTGTTGGGCCAGGATGGTCTCAATCTCCTGACCTTGTGATCCACCTGCCTCGGCCTCCCAAAGTGCTGGGATTACAGGTGTGAGCCACCGCGCTGGGCCTACTTACTTTTAAAATACATTTACATTAAGAAAAAAAGAATGTATGTTCATTGTAGAAAATATTAAAAAGTTAAAGCAAGTAAGAAACAAAATTATCTACAACCCATCCTATCCAAAGATAATTATCATTAGCTATTTGGTGTATTTCTTGCCTAAATGTATGTACTATGCATAGACATAGTCCACAGTCTGTGGATTGCTTTTTAATCCACAAACTCTGTGGATTGCTTTTTAAATTTCACTGTAGAAATATTTTAATTGTTTTTAGGATATGTATAGATTTGTAATTTTTTTTTTTAACCATCTGGTCATTTTAGTATTGAGATGGTTTAAGGAAAGAGGACATTAGAAAAAAAAAGAAAAAAAAAACCTGTGTGCTGGGAATTAGAGATCTGAAATTGTCATATACACCACATTTGCAAAATT
The DNA here is from genome assembly GCF_024542745.1 of Macaca thibetana thibetana. Classification (NCBI taxonomy): domain Eukaryota; kingdom Metazoa; phylum Chordata; class Mammalia; order Primates; family Cercopithecidae; genus Macaca; species Macaca thibetana. The sequence goes on along the minus strand of NC_065582.1, from coordinate 16,844,281 downwards.
TTTTCACCTGCCCTTGAAAAAAGCCAAGGCATGATTTTGAATTTTGTAAGATGGTTTATTAAGATTGCTTAAACTTTTAGTCCTTTCTGGAAAGACCAGCAATTAAATGAAGAAAAACAGAAGCCATCACTGGAAGAACAAGTGTTTTATGGATGTTACTTATTTCACGATCTCTTCCCTATTCTTTACCCCAACATAGTTGACAACTTAAAGTTGTGGACTGTAAAGCACTCTAAAGCTTTTAAACTTCTGCCTAGTGAGTTAGTATTAAGCAATTTAAGTCCCTGCCATGGGGTTAAATATGAGGTTTAATAAAAATATTGGTTTCTTGAATTTTGTTTATTAGTCTTACTCCTATAGTGTGTGTGTCGTGAAGTATAATTTCGCTTTTCTTTCTCCTGATGCAACTCAGCCACTCCAGGATTTTCTCATTTTCCTTCATATTAGGAATATTTAAAAATTAAAACAATACCCTTTCTTTTAGTCATTGCATAGTTGGACTACACTTATTACACTATGAGGTGATAGGGCTCTTCTTTTCCATGTGTTTGCATCTTAAATACATACAGACACTATGCATTTATTTATACTTATATACTAATACAATAGGTCAGCACAGTCACTCCCCACCCATGTGGGGAGCCCAATTCTAGTCTGAAAATGGAGCATCAAATACTAATAAGTAACCTATACTGAACTCTTGGGTATGTTTACATCCTTAATTTAATCTGATATTTTGCAGTTGGGGAAATTTGTGGCTTAGAGAAATTAAATACCTTGCCCAAGGTCACTTAGTCTTGTAGGTAACAACTAGAATTCAAATCTAGGCTGACTGCAGAGCCTATCTTTTCAGGTGGGATTCAGTACCACCAAGTAGCACTTCCTGAACTGTGTTCTATAACCCAAGGTGTATTAGCAGGCATTACTTTTAAAAGGGGTTTTGGGCCAGTAAGGTTGATAAGTGTTGCATATTGTATCATCCCCTCAGAGATTTCCCAGCATACATTGGTATGTTAAAAGCTCTGAAAAGTACTATAGAAAGGAAACTTCAGCATTTTAGCACATCTTTCACAAACTGACCTGGTCACTGATCCAGTTTTTAAAGAACATCTAGTTTTCTTTAAAGAACTTTAGTGTCCTGAGAGAAGAGAAAGTACTGTGGACAGATGGACCTGTCTTCAGGGGAGGAATCTGGCTGCCTTGGCTTGCTGAATTCTGCCTTGAGGCCTTCCTTACGTGTTCATGTGCAGCATGCCATCATCCAGCTGTGTAAATCTTAGCATCCTTCAAGATCAGTTCAGGATTACCTGTTCTCTGAAGCTTTTCCTGACCACTTGAGTCCATACCGATATATCTGACCTCATTATGTACAAGGTTCCTCATTATGTACCTGATTATGACTGATGGTAATGCTCTTTTAGCATGTGGCTGTTTCCTAAACTCTTCAACAGCCTACTTTATACTATAGAGTTCCTAAACTCTTCAACACCCTACTTTATACTATACCCCTGTCTGCTGTGGCCTTACTGCCCTGGGGGGAGAGGTTAAAGTGTTCCAGTGGTTTTTGTTTGGTTTACAAGTACTCCTTGTCTCCCTGGTGGTGAATCCTGGTGAGACCTGCACTTCATTCTTAATCCTCAAACTTGAGGGGCTCATGTGATCACCTTATACTCATATCAGCACTTAAGCTCCCCATATTGTTTTCCATTTGAATACATCTCACTGATCTTGCAGTTATTTATCAAAAAAGATTTCTGTTTACAGTGTATTTCACAATTACAGAAAAATTCTACTGATAGTTAAAATAGGTTTCCTAGAACAACCCCAGCTTGGCAGTTACCTCCATCTTGCTACATTGCCACAGAGCCTGATGAATCTGCTAAGTATTTATATTTGGGAATTTCTTTTATGCAGGGAACCCCAAAGTAAGTGGTTCCTTGACTCCAGTTGTGAGTCAAATGGTTTTAAGTATAACCCATATTAGATTTCTATTCATACAGAAATAGATGTCCAGTGTATGAATTATGTTTCAGTTATTGGAAACTCATCATATCATGGAAATATCAAAATATGTCCCCCAAATCAAATATACTTCCAAGAACATTTTGCAAGCACCAGAGCCATATTGTGTCTATTAGTTGGATAAATTTTTCTACATAGGCAAGATTGAATGAAGTGCTTTAAAATATTAGTCTAGTAAAGTGTGCACCGAAAGCACCACCTTTTCTTTTGGCAACTCCCTGCAGTAATCATGGATATTCTTCCCTTGCTCCAAGGGACTTCTGTGTACAAAATTAACATTATCTATCTTGAACATTTTTATTCTCTATTCAGTGTTCACGAATGCCTCTGGAAGTCTTTGAATGGTACCTGCTGGGAAACATTATTTCTACCACTATCCCAACCTTATGGAAACACATGAAAACTGAGCAATAGATTCAACTCTCAGTTGGTTCTGTTGACTGTGTGTGAACTTTACGGGATAGTACATATTTGGAGTTTATGTTAATTAAAATATAGGTTTGGCTACTATAACAGCCGTCCAAAATGTTAGTTTTTTTTTTTCTCTTACATAAATACCCAAACTGATAATGGTAATACTTCATAGTCTTTTATGGTATTGTTAGGGATCCATGCCCCTTCTCTCTTGTTACTCTGTCATTCCTGGAGAGTTGCTTTCATCTACATGGTCTGAGATTTTACTACCGTGTCCACATTGCAGCAGTAGGAAGGAAGGAATCAGAAGGGATTTGCTTCTTCACCTGTATATATCACTTTCAGTATCTTTATTCTAGGTGGCCATGTGCATAGCTAAAAATGGTTTTAGCTGGTGGTAACTAATGAGATAGAAAGGGAGGAACCGTAGTCTTTCCTACAAGGTAATAGCATATAATTTTTTAAATGATAAAGTTGTATAAGCAAGGATCAAAAGTCACTTGTAGCTAACTTTAATTCGTTGCACCTTCTCCTTGCCTAGCACAGTGAGCATGGTCTTGGTATCTAGTGTAAATCTGATCTTATCCAAACATAAATTTCTTACTTTTTGTATTACTTGGTTAACTGTTGATTTCAAGTCTCTTTTCAAACTTGTCTCCCAAGTTCACACGAATAGGGCCAGGCTTTAAGTTTTTTAAATTCATTCATTATTACCAAGCAGTGCTTTTTAACATTAGTGTTCAGTAAGTTTGTTGAACATTGGGTTATGATGACTATTGAAATTCTACATTTATTGCTTTGCTTGGTTGTTAACAGATTCAACGTCTCTTGTCTTTTTTCTGCCAACTGGAATAATCCCTACTCCACGTATCTGAGCTGTATCCTGTATCAGAAATGCAGAGGAGGCATGGAATTGGCAAAGATTTGTTACCAAAAATCACTATCAGACCCCATTGCTGTTGGCAGTCAGGGAACCATGGAAAAGATTATGGGTCATGGAAGGTTATAAGCAAAAGTCTGTGGATTTGCATAGCAGCATTGGTAGGTCTTACAGTGGGCAAGTTATATTGGAGCACTGAAGAAAACAAAATGGAAATATTAAGGAAACACACAGATAGTGACTCCAAGAAGAATTAGCACAGATAGGACTAGGGCAATAAAAGGAAGAGGTTGGGATTATCAAAATTTGGAAGCTCAGAAAAGCACCTGGCAAGTTGGGGTTCAGATCTCTGGGGGTGGGATGGGGAAGTTCTTGGCTGGCTGACTGCCTGTTGTATCTCTTGAAAATAATGGGGCTAATTTGGGGAGTAGGAGTAGGGTTGAATAAATGAATAAATGCTGGGACTACTCCAATTACTATGGTGAGTAAGCAAAAGGATGTAAGTCTCTTCCGCCAGCCTTACTGCTTCTGTGTAGTGTCCCCTGTTTGGTAAAGCCTTATGGGAAGGCTGTTGGCAAGAAATTTTTACAAAGCTCTAGAGCCAGATTCACAAAGCAAAATATAGAAAGGTGGGTTTGGAACTGAAAGATAATAATCACTGGCACAGTAGCAGGTTTAAAGTCTTCCTTTGGAAAGTTCAGCTGGAAGATACTGTGCCAAACAGTACTGTGACAGAAATTAGGTGGATCTGGGCCAGATGGTATGAACAAGATTGAGTAGAAGAGTGGTCTACTCAGTCTTGAGGAGTGTCTTGCACATATACCAAAGTCACTTTTACGTGAGAAAGCATGCTTTCTATCCTTTCATCCTCATAGGTAAGGATGCAGCCTGGAGTTTCCTTTCTTTCCTTGGAAATCTGTTATGAATATATTATTCAAAAGTTTCCATGACCGTTTCTTGAGTTTGTTTTTAGTGTCTGTGACTCATAGAAAAACTACTTAGTGGGTTTTTTTAGGTATCTTTTGTTATACTGGACTTTGAGGAAACAAAGATGACTAAGATATAATCTCTGTTCTCAGGTAAGTCACACCCTGGTTTGTGGTAGAAGGTGAATATGAAGACACTAACATTGTATGTTAAATATTAAAATAAAATGGATCATATCTGGGAAGGGGAAAAAGGCAAGTCTGTGGAGAATTAACTTTGTGCTTGTCTTTCAAAGTAGGACTTTGCCAGGCTGAGGGAGAAGTGTGTGGAGTAGTGTGTAGTGGGTGAGGGCAGCAAGTAGAAACCACAAATTTAAAGGGCATGGAGAAATCATTATTAAGATGACATGTGCTGTATATTTACCAGTTACTGTATAAAGAAGCGTTATTCCTTTGCCCTGAAACCTTTCTTTTTTTGACTTCAAGGGGTCCTCTTTGTTTCAGAATTTTGTATTTGATATATACCCTCCCCCTGTCCATTATGATTTTTCTGTACTTCAGCCATATTGCTGAGATATTCAACTTTATAAGTAACAAATTCCTTTAAAAAAATACCTTTATCTTCAAACTGAAAGCCGTCTCATCCATGTTTTTATATAAGTTGCCCTTTGCAGAACAATTTCTAGTTTCTGTATGTGGGTCCTCCCTACTTCTGAAAGGTAGTCTGGAGAGCCATCAGAATCACCAAACAATGAAAGATGCCCCAGCTGCCATGCCACCGGAAGGCGGCATGTCTCCTTTATATGTACACTCGAGTTCTTGAATTATCATCGTTGCCTTGAAAGGCTATAGAAATAAATTGTTGGGAAACAATCAGAATGCACCTGCCTGAGCCTTTCTCCCTCAGTCTTCCTATTTGTGTTCAGTGGTTAATATTATCCTCTCCATGTATAAAATTTGAATTCAGCAGGACCTTGTAAGACACATGTGTTTCATTTTAAGGTACATCCCATTCTCAGTTCTCTGTCCCCATCCATGGGTGGGAAGGTTCAACCCTGTTCCATGGACATAGCTGATGGGACAGGAGTATTCAAGCTAGGTCAACTATATTATTTGTCCGGGGATTTTTGAATCACGTGGTGTTGTCCACTAGAGATGGCGCAGAGTTGGTCGGTAGGCAGGGTCAGCTCCTTATGCATCAGTCACATACCAGGCAAAGTTATGGGAGAGGAAAACCTAAAAGGTTTGCCAAGGAAGCCGGTCTGTAGAGAAAGGAGTGAAGTAGATTTTCACTTTCTTTCCAGAAAAAGTGATAAAGATGATATGGAGAGGGACAAACAGGCAAAAAGACTCTGCCTCTGCCTCTGTCTGAGGACCTTCTAATACTACCATGAGACCTGCCTGTTCTTCCTGCTGATTCGGTTGTGATACAGGCGTGAAGCCTTATAACAAATACTATTTTATTTAAGCTAGCTTAAATTGGTTTCTGTAACTTGTACATAAGTCATTCTAGAGTAACATATACTCCGTACAGAAATAATCTCCTGCTTTACCCTAAAGGAATTTACTGTTATGGAAAATTCACATGGAAGCCAGAAAGGGAGATTTTTGAGCAGGACCCTCACATCACATACATGAAGTTGCTGCCTAGCCCTGTGTCTTGTCTGTCTTTTCTCTCCCCTCAACCCAACTTTTTTTTTTTTAAAGGGATCGCATTCACAGAAGACAAAGCATGTTTTTGTATAACCATAAAATTACTTTTCTGTAGTTTTTTAAAGTGATACTTAGCTTTTTGTTGATATTTTTGACAATAAAAGAATCATCAACTGTGATATATAGTATGAAATTTGAAGAAATTTCTGTGTAAATAAGGGATAAAGCAGAAGGCAACAAATGAGAAAAAGGCATTTACCAACCTCCCAAATAATGAGTGGTGTGTTTGCTGTGATTACAATCCCAAAACTAGTTTTTTTTGGGTGGTTAAGGTTTTCATTTTTAATTTCCTTTCTAAAGAATGTGAAATTAATGAATTTGAAATCTGTTATTAGGGAGGCATCCGTGTGGCTTATAAAATAGATTATTGTACCAAAAACTATTGTTTTTTTTTAAAAAAGGAGGCTAAATATATTCGGTTGTTGACAATACTAATAATTTATTGCTTTACTTACTATGTAGTTGCTGTAAATTTTGTTCATATGCTATGTAGTTATAGTGAAAGCAATTAGACTTTAGTTTTCAAACTTTCCTATTTGTAAATGGATTTAAAGTCTTTTTGATAGTCTAGGAACCAATTAAATATTTCTTTAATGGCTCAACTAATTGCTTTGTAACTATTACTTTTTAAAAGTGTTTGCTTAGGGTACAGAGAGTTAAAAGCATTAAGAGATAATAGTAGGCTAAGGAGACTAATGATGTAAACTAATTGGGGTTCTTATTGTCAGATTTAATATAACATGTTAACAGACAGCATTTATACAGAGGCATTCTTTGTACATGTCTTAGGTTGTTTAAAGGGGAATTTAAATTTAAAGTAGGCAATTTACTTATCATCTCAGAAATTCTGTCTTATTGCCCTAGGGCTAGTATACACCATATTGCATTTTAAAAAATGTTTGAAAAGCTGTTGGAAGCTTTTTGTCAACACGTCCACATTTGCAGTAATATTCTGTGGCTTTGAATGTAAATTTAGGAATTTATCATGTTCACAAATAAAGGAGAGATGAAGTTTACTAATAATAAAATGAAACTGATAATCAGTTTTGAATCTAAGCAGTTGTTTCAGAGGCGATTTCATATGAGTCTCTGATTAGGATTTTGCCTTATAGGAGATAAATTTAATCTGGTTTTCAGCCATAGTAGCATTCAGACTGAATCCTGAAAATGTCCTCTCCACTTTTTGCTGCTGTTGAAGAGATCAGTGAAGGGTTTTGTAAACCTGAAAACTCTGGCTTAGATTTTCTTAGCTAAATTTCTACTTAGAATCAGTGAGTGAGTGACAGATGTTACTTTTCAGTGCTAGTTTAATAATAACTTGTTCATAAAATTTGGTTTCACACACACGTAAAGTCTTTATAAAGCCATTTGTTTCCTTTAATTTCAAGACCCAAAATATTAATTGGAATTAATATTGAGTGTTTTGCTCCTGATGAAGTGTCCTTAAACAAGTCTGTCATATGTTTGAACTTTTATGTCTACTTCCTCATCTTCATCTGTAAGTATTTGTGACTATTTCTCATGTTGCTAAATTTAGTTATTTCTGAAAAAGTACCAAAATGACCTGTAAACACAAGAAGAACAGTCTTCCAAAGCCTGAAGGGGGCTCTGAGTGACTGACTCTGTGTCTAGGCTACTTTAAAGTGCAATTCACGTTTGAAACAGTTCTTGGAGTCTAATGCCCTTCCATTCAGAAGACCTGTAAATGCTTGAGTTGTTTCTCCATCTTCTCTAAAGAAAACTTGACTGTGTAATTTCTCTAGGATCTTAGGGTCGTCCTGCAAAGGAACAAAGGTGACATTAAAAAACACTGTACTTCCTAGTTGCCAGTAATACCTGAGTGTAACCCCAAAACATATTTCTTCTCTAGGAACACTAGATCCTGAAGGTAATCTCTCAAAGTAAGAGCAGAGTTGTCCTTACCTGGCTAATCTCCTTGGACAATCTGTAATTACTGTCAAGAACTTCTGTTCTTTTCCATGCTTACAGTGAATCAGATAAGATGATGACTTCTATGAGACAGGTAAAGGAATTTACACTTGGTTTACTCAGATGCATAGTCTCTTAGTGAAGACACTAGATCTAGCATGTGGGATTTAATAGTGAGGAAAGAGAGTGCACACACATATCACTATGTGGTTTCTATTAACAATTTAAAACCTAAAACTAAAACATGCCTCTTATTAATATTATACAGTCAAAAGAATAACTGCCTTCAAGTTAACATGGACATGACTAATAACTTCAGCTGCTTACTTTACTTGCTTTCAGATGTGGATGAGATCCTTACTCTCAAATTCCCTAAATTAATAGGGGGAAAAAAATCTAACAATTGGACAATACAAAATTACATAACAATTTTCTAGTTCGTATTTTAATAGAGAAGAGAATTTTAAGTTGGAATTTTTTTTTCTTTTTTGAGACACACTCTCTCTGTCACCTAGGCTGGAGTGCAGTGGCGCAATCTTGGCTCGCTGCAACCTCCACCTCCTGGGTTCAAGCCATTCTCTTGCCTCAGCCTCCCAAGTAGCTGGGATTACAGGCGCCCACCACCATACCCGGCTAATTTTTGTATTTTTAGTAGAGTCGGGGTTTTGCTATGTTGGCCAGGCTGGTCTCAAACTCCTGACCTCTGGTGATCTACCCGCCTCAACCTCCCAAAGTGCTGGGATTACAGGCGTGAGCCACCACGCCCGGCCCAGAATGTATTTTAAGCTGTTTAAAATGGAAGCATTTTATATATTCTAAAAGACCTTCTAAAAAGAACTTGGAATTTGGAGCAGGGATAAGGCACTGTTATTTGGTAACGTGAAGGTTTTTTTTCTTCAACTTTTAAGTTCCAGGGTACATGTGAAGGATGCGTAGGTTTGTTATATAGGTACACGTGTGCCATGGTGGTTTGCTGCACAGATCAACCCATCACCTAGGTATTAAGCCCAGCATTCATTAGCTATTCTTCCTGATGCTTTCCCTGCCCCTACAGACAGGTCCCATTGTGTGTTGTTACCACTGTGTGTCCATGTGTTCTCATCATTCAGCTCCCACTTATAAGTGACAACATGCAGTGTTTGGTTTTCTGGGTAACATGAAGATTATTGTCATGAAAACAGGTTTGATGACTATAGTGCAATAGTGTAATAAGGGCCTAACGTCAGAGACAGTTGCACATTTGGATTTTTCTTTGCGTCCTAAATGTTATCTTTATTCCTGTTGCTTAAGGAGCCAGTTTAATGCATATAAAATTTGGGTTCTTTGCCCAGACACCCAGAGGTACATTTGATAGGTACATGTTTCAGAGAAGGTGAAAATTTTAGACTCTCTCTCTCTTTTTTTTTTTTTTGACAGGTAAACAGAAGGAACTATCATTTGGGATTGTCAGGATGTGGGTAGTAGATATCTAATTCCATGAATGCCTTCTCTGTGCAAGTTCTGGAAAGTAACCTCAGAGTTCCAGACTCATCACTGAGATTATTTTTCTTTCTTAAGCAAAATAGTGATGCTCTGCAGGATTTCTACAACTGAAGTTTTTTAAAAGATAAATTTATATTGCATTAAGAGGGTAGTATTTAGAGCTATGTTCTCTTAAAAAGAGTAAAGAAATTTCATGTATATGAAGGAAAAGAAAGCATGGGGATAAGTTTTATACACCCTAGAGTGGACTTTTATGATAAAAAGTAATTTACTTGTTAATCAACTTAATTCAGCAATGGGAAAAAGATCTTTCTCTTCTTTCTGAAATCCTACACAGTAAAGGGATGAAAATGGTTATACTACTGGTAATCAGAGATGTTCCTGTTTTGTTTTGATGCATAGATTCCATAGTACCTAGTGTTGTTGGATATTAAGAAAAGCTCTAATCGCTGTTCTTGTTTGAATTGCACAGGGAGCAATGTAAACACATGCAGTGGAGGTGGAGATGTGCTGTCGTCTACTTCTGCTCTAACTTAAGCAGCCACATCTCACTCAGGGTCATCCCAAAGCCCAGACCCAGGGATGTCCAGGCTGTGGTTGGAGAGAAGTGGGGGGATAAAGATGTGGGGTTCAGTAATGGGAGGAGGATGGGCTTTGGGACCAGAAGGTTGTGAATTTGAGTTCTGGTCCATCCTCTTGGCAGCTGGGTGGATTAGGGTGGTGAATTAGCTGAGTGAATTACTTCACAGATCACAGCCTCACTTTCCTGGTTTGTAAAATGCAGATTGTGCCCCTCTTCTAGGGCTGCCATGAGGGCAGGTAGGGAGGCCAGGAATTAAAACCTGTAAACCATGCATTACTCTGCATTTAAACCCCTGCAAGGGTGATGCAGCTAGCTTTACTTGATTTTACCTGGATCCCCTCCCCTCCCCTCCCCTCCCCTGCCCTCCGCAGTCTCACTCTGTCGCCCAGGCTGGAGTGCAGTGGCGCGATCTTGGCTCACTGCAAGCTCTGCCTCCTGGGTTCACGCCATTCTCCCGCCTCAGCCTCGCGAGTAGCTGGGACTACAGGCGCCCGCCACTACGCCCGGTTATTTATTTATTTATTTTTTTGTAGTTTTAGTAGAGACACGGTTTCACCGTGTAGGCCAGGATGGTCTCGATCTTCTGACCTCGTGATCTGCCCGCCTCGGCCTCCCAAAGTGCTGAGATTACAGGCGTGAGCCACTGCCCCCGGCCTGGATTGTTTCTTTAGTGAAGAAAAGACTGGGGAGAAGGGCACTTCTTAAATAAAGCAATGTCAACAGCCTCTCATATAGTTAATACATCTCTATGTGGCCCTTCCCAGAGTGTCCTTCTGTGAGGAGATCCATTACAAATACAAAAAATTCCTGTGGCCAGATAAGTTCTATGACCAGATAAGTTTGGCAAAAGCTGTTTGTTATACCTGCCTCTTAAAGATTCACAAGCCTGAAAAGTCCTGAAGGAATTTATTTAGCTTTCTCTAACCCAGAGTTTCACAAACTTATATGAAAACAAAATATTTATTTAGTATGATAACCTATTGGCATCAATTCATGTGTTATTTCAGTAAATGTTTGAGGACTTGCTGTGTGCCACAGACACCATCACGGGCTGTTTCAGGGAGGGCTAGGGGAGGGAGAGAGAGATGAGTAAAAAGATTGAAATAATGGTTCCAGATCATGAGGGATACACTGAATATAATAAATCAGTGTAGGTATTCTGGGTGAGACGTGAGACCTATTTTAGATCAGATGGTCATAAAAGGCCTCTTGAAGAGGTGATGTTTGAGCTGGAATCTGAATAATTCAAGTTAACTGGCCTTGCAAAAATCTTGGAGGGCAGAACCTTCTATGCAGAGATAAAAGCAAGGGAATTAGTGTTCTTGACAGCACACTTTGAGGAAAGCTGTTCCAATAAGAGCAAAGAGCATATATATAAAGTATTTCAGTCAAATTTTTGTGTACAGAATATGTAGTAAATCTTTATGGAGCATTATGTGCTAGATGCTGTGTGCCAGACACAGAGATGACAGTTACATTTAAAGGGTAGAGTAGTTCGGAGAAGAAAGACATCTAGGGGACTGAGTGATAAGTTGCATGGTAAAGTTAGCATGTTGTAGTGGCGAGGTTAGAGCTAGACTGCCCAAGTTCATGTCCGAGATCTACCACTTACTTTATAACCTTGGGCAAGCCACTGACCTCTGCATGTGAATATTAGGGACATTCCTAGTGCCTCTGTCAGCGGATTGTTAGTATATGCAGAGTTGTTAGGACAGTGCCTGGAACATAAGGACCACATGCTAAAATTGAAGATGATGATGTTAGAGGTATTCCTGTCATAAACATCATCATTGTTACAGTTGTCATCACTGTAATCTTTTAGTGCCATGGTCCAGCTCAGATGCCTGAGTCTTCATGCCCTCCTACTGGGCCACAGGTTTACCCATCAGTGTCTTACACATGATCACCCACACCACGTAGGCACTATTCTTACCCAGCAAAGAGATTAAAACTTGCTTCATCTGTTTTCTACCCAATTTAACTTTGTTAACCACCCTCTTAAAAAGAAGTTTCTTGAGGATTTATCTCTGGTTGTCTTTTAGTTTGGGCGGGGGTGGTGGTTGGTGGGTGGTGATAGTTGGTAACGGGGTTGAGGTAGGATGGAACAAATCAGAATCTGCAATGAACCACTTGCTGGATAATTAGGGTAGATGAGAACCACAGTACTGTAATAAAAATAGATTATCATAACGATGACCCTAAGGTGCTAAAAGATGCACCATGTTCCTTCTGAGTCAACAAAAGTTAAAGTCTTCCTGGAATAGTTTTAGTACATTATTGATTTCTAATTCTTAGAAAATTGGCAATCCATGTATAGAATAAGAAAGTCTCCATTGCTGCAAGTATTCATAACCTGAAGAACCCATTCCCTAACCATTTTAGATAAATAAAAGATTTTTATAAAGCTAAAGCAATTATTAAAATTCTGTTTGTGCATGGAAGAAGCCATTTAGCTAACCAATTATATATCTAACTTCTGTAACAGCACTTTGGAATTAATCTAATTGCATCCTATTGAAAGTCAGTCACCTTTTGCAACATGACAATTTTATGCCAAGAGAATGAAAATGTCAGGTCTTTCCATTACAGAGAGTCACATTTTCCCTTGACTGTTTAAGGCAGAAAGAAAGCGACTCAGATTAATCTGTTTAGAACTATTTTCAGTTATCTGTATATGTCATACACGCTGTCATGTTCTAAGACCACTTTGTTCTTGGATACTGCTTTCCAAAATCTATAGGATTCTACTCTTAAAAAAAAAAAAGAATATCTTGCTTGACATATCATTTTATTCTGGGGGAGCCTAATTAGCACACTAATATCAGAGAGCTGACAACCTCCTCCATGTTATTTTAGGATTCCATGTGCAAGACCATATTATTCTAGTTATTTGAATGGCACATATTCTCCACAGCTTGCTAACAGCAGTTTTGTCTTTTAAAATTTATGTGTTTCCAGTGTTTAGGGTATGCTAAGGAGTAGGAGGAGAATGTGTAATCATAAAGAATGTTGCAGCAAATATATTTTGCAAGATACAGCCATTTCCATTTTTTGTAGTACAAAGATCCTATAATCCTGAAATTTTATATTGTAGATTGTGTTATGTGCTGCTTTTTATTTCAGTGAGACGAAAGTAATATTCTGAATGAGAAAAGGATTAGAGTAGCATTTCTCAAATACCAGTTTTGAACCTAAGTTTAAAATAGAGAGATTTATCACTGAAAAGATTAAGAGAAAAGAAAGAAAGAACATTTATGGAATAGCTACTGTGTGCTAGGGATTACACTAGGTATTTTCATAGAGGTATTTAATTCTTACAATAAACCTTCAAGATCTGTGAGATTTATCCATCACAAATAAATTTGTTCAGATTAAGTATGTGGTCTAGCGATTTTGTAAATTACTGTTTTTTACTTTGCATTTAACATTCATGTAATTCCAAGCCAGTATTTTGAACCTACTTTTAACAATTACATAAGACCTTGTAGAATGAATTTTGTATTTATCTTTTTTCTCCTGATTTTCTGGCCTTCATTTTTCTGTGAAATATTTTTAAAATAGTGTTTTACTGTATGTCTTTAGATAAGCCACCTTATGTCATTATCTATATAAGGTGTGGTTATTAAATGAATTTAATAAATCAACTAGTCACACAGGTAAGAAATGGTAGGTCCAAATATATAAACCTAAATATGATAAATATCCAAGCATTTGCAGTTCTCATTGCACCTTGCTGCCTTATGCCTTGCTTCCTTATGGAGGTAAAAATAAAGAAAAAAAATTTAAGTGCTTTGAAAGGGTTCACAGCTATTTGTATAACTAGAATATAATCTATTTTGAGCAAAGAGAATTGGGTTATATGCTATTTCTAGACTGAGCCAAACCAGTAAGTCATTTTCAGTTTACAGGATTCAATTCAACATTGTATTAACATTAATGAAAATGCCAACTCCCATTCAGAGCAGATGAGCAACAGGTGATATCAGAGAGGACATCTTAGAAAAAGCACCTTTTTTTCTAGTCACTGCTGATTGTGTCCTATACTCTACTGTGTTAATTAGCTTGGAGCGCCTCAATAATGCTTTGGCCAGATTGCCCAGAACCCTGCAAACATCTTTTCATCATCCCTCATGTTGTGGGCTTTCCTTAATAGGAAGGCAGATAACTTCAGACCTTTATGTCTCTTAGATTTTAAAGTTTTGAAAAAGTGACAGTCTTTTTGTCAATAGATGCCTGGGTCTTATACTTCTGAAAAGAGGAAAATCTATCCAAAAGAAAACACAATAGATTCTGATTTTATGAACTGTTCATTAGGAAGTCTGGTTTTGCTTAAGACAACTGTACTGGTCTAGAAGTTCATAGTATTTATTGATTTTTCTTCTTTCTGATGATCATTATTGCTATTTTGTAGCAATATTGATATTGTATAAGTTGTTTTCATTTTGCTAAAGGGAAATGCTTCTGTATTCTTAAAAACTGAGAATCAAACAGTATTTAAAGTAATTTTTCTGGTTTATCCCCAGTGCCTGCCATATGGCATAGCTCTAAAGAAGTTTACTCAGGTATCAAGGGTGAATGAAAATTCTCTGAAAGAGATGTACAAATTATTGCGGGTCCAACTCTTTACCATACATTATGAAAGGCAGAGAAACTACGACCACCTAAACTTGTAGGACACTGTAGGGAGAAGAGCCTATGAAGTTGATTTTTAATGTAGGTCTGCAGTGGCCATGGAGCTGAGAAATCATTGAAAAGGGGAGGAGGAGGAAGGATCTGTCTTCCTAACTTTGGTAATACTATTGTCTTTTCTTAGATAACCCTCTTGGATAACCCTCTTCACTCCTTTCTACCTCCTCAATCCTTATCTAGCTGTCAGTCTAGTTCAAATCCTGCCTCCTCTAGGAAGCCTTATCTGCTCACTCCAACTCAAACTGATTTCTGTACCTGGTCGTTGACAGCATTTGTTTGACCATACCACCTGACCCTTAAGACTGCCTGGTGTTTTCTAATAAAAGCTATCATTTTTCTGAATATAGACTATTTGCTTGCTTTTATTTCTCAGCAGCTCCATGAGATACATACTATCATTGTCCCAAATTTATATTGTCTTTCTCTCCCTTCACATGTATTAATATTTGCTTTATGTATTTAGGTGTACTAATGTTAAGTGCATATATATTTACAATTTTTCTGTTGATGAACTGTCTCCTATACCACTATATAATGACCTTCTTTGTCTCATTTTACAGTACTTAACTTACAGTATATTTTATCTGATACAAATATAGCTACCCTGAAAGTATAGCTCTCTTTTGATTTCCATTTGCATGGAATTTTTTTTTTTTTATTTCTTTACTTTCTGTCTATGTGTCCTTACAGGTGAAGCGAACTTTTTGTGGGCAGCAATAGTTAGGTCTTGTTTTTATTTTTTGGAGATGGAGTCTTGCTCTGTCGCCCAGGCTGGAGTGCAGTGGTGTGATCTGGGCTTACTACAAGCTCCTCCTTCCGGGTTTACGCCATTCTCCCGCCTCAGCCTCCCTAGTAGCTGGGACTACAGGCACCCACCACCCTGCCTGGCTAATTTTTTGTATTTTCAGTAGAGACGGAGTTTCACTGTGTTAGCCAGAATGGCCTCGATCTCCTGACCTTGTGATCCGCCCGCCTCGGCCTCCCAAAGTGCTGGGATTACAGGCATGAGCCACCGTGCCCGGCCAGGTCTTGTTTTTTTATCCATTCAACCACTGTATATTTTTTGAGTGGAGAATTTAATCCATTTACATTCAAGGTAATTATTGATAGGTAAGGACTTATTATTGCCATTATGTTCGCTACTTCCTGGTTGCTTTATAAATCCTTCATTCTGTTCTCTCTTGCTGTCTTTTTTATGATTAGGCGATTTTCTCTGCTGCTATGCCTTGATTCCTTATTATTTAAATTTTGAATATCTGCCATAGATTTTCTTTGTGGTTACCATTAGGTTTATATACAACATCATCTAGTTATAACAGGCTATTTTAAGTTGATAACAACTCAGATTGCGTTTAAAAACTACAGTTTTACTCCACTTTCTCCCACATTTTATGCTTTTGATGCCACAATTTATATTTTTATATTGTGTATCAACAAATTACATTGTAGCTATTATTATGTATATAGTTTATACTTTAACCTTCATACTAAAGTATAAGTGATTTATACACCACTATCACAGTATTATTCTGAATTTGACTGTGTACTTTTACCAGTAAGTTTATGCTTTCATATGTTTTCATATTACTAGTTAGCATCCTTTTCTTTCAGCTTGAAGAACACCCTTTACTGTTTTTTATAAGACAAGACTAGTGGTGCTTTTTTTTTTTTTTTTTTTTTTTTTTTTTTTTTTTTTTTTTTTTGAGACGGAGTCTCGCTCTGTCGCCCGGGCTGGAGTGCAGTGGCGCGATCTCGGCTCACTGCAAGCTCCGCCTCCCGGGCTTACGCCATTCTCCTGCCTCAGCCTCCCGAGTAGCTGGGACCACAGGCGCCGCCACCTCGCCCGGCTAGTTTTTTGTATTTTTTTTTTAGTAGAGACGGGGTTTCACCGTGTTCGCCAGGATGGTCTCGATCTCCTGACCACGTGATCCGCTCGTCTCGGCCTCCCAAAGTGCTGGGATTACAGGCTTGAGCCACCGCGCCCGGCCGACTAGTGGTGATTAACTCCCTCAGCTTTTGTTTGTCTGGGCAAGTCTTTTATCTCTCCTTAATTCTGAAGGACAGCTTAGCCAGCTACAGTATTCTTGGTTGGTGACTTTTTTCTCCTTCAGCACTTTGAATGTGTCATCTCACGCTCTCCTAGCCTGTAAGGTTTCTGCTGAGAAGTCTACTGCCAGTCTTTCTGGAACTCCCTTATATGTTATTTGCTTCTTTTCTCCTGCTTTCATGATCCTCTTTTTGTCTTTGATTTTTGACAGTTTGATTATAGTATGTCTTGGTGTAGTCTTGTTTAGATTGAATCTGAGTGTAGACTGTTGGCCTTCCTGTACCTGGATATTTATATCTTTTCCCAGATTTGGAAAGTTTTCTGCTTTTACTTCTTTAAATAAGCTCTCTGGGCCTTTGACTCTCTTCTTCAATTCAGTTCAAATATTTGCTGTTTTGATGCTGTCCCATAAATCCCAGAAACTTCCTTTGTTCCTTTTCTTTCTTTTTTCTCCTCTGTATATTTTCAAATAACCTGCCTTTAATGTTACAGATTTTTACTTCTGCTTTGAGCAGTTCTGCTGCCAATGCTCTCTATTGCGTTCTTCATTTAACTTATTGTATATTTCAGCTTCAGAATATTTGTTTGATTTTTAAAAGATACTTTCATTTTTTCTGTTAAGTTTCTCATTTTGATCATTTATTGTTTTCTTGACTTTACTGAATTATTTCTCTGCATTTAAGTTTCCTTAAAACAATTATTTTGAATTCTTTGTCAGACCGTTCATATATCTCCACTTTGGCAGGGGGCAGCTCCTGGGAGATTATTGTGTTCTTTTGGTGGTATTATGTCTCCTTGGTTTTTCATGTTTTTTGTTGCTTTATGTTAATAATCTGTGCACTTGAAGAAGTAAAGACTTATTCCAGTCTTTGCATACTGGGATTTTCTGGGGAAGCCTTTCACCAGTCAGCTCATCAAAAGATTCTGAGCAGGTCATCTGGTGTGGTCCTCTGGCAGACTTACTACTGGAGCCCTTGGACTTTGTGCCTGGATCAGCAGCTGGGTGGGCCTGGTACCTGGGTCTCTGGGTCTGTGGGGTTGGGCCTGGAGCCTTGGATCCCCATTGTATCTGTATGAGTAGGTCTGGAGCCCCTGTACTCAGGTTGATCTGAAGCCTGGGGCCACAGGGGCTGACTTGGTCCTGGGGTAGGTCTTCAGTGTGAGTCTGCAGAGGCTGACCACGTACTGGGATGGCCTGGTACCTGAGTCTGCAGGGTTGGTCCTGGAGCCTTGGTACATGGGGGCCAGCTTGGCAGCAGGGTCTGCTGGGCTAGGCCTGGACCTTGGGTCTGATGGAGCGTGGGGCAGCAAGGATTTTGTTCTTTGCTCTTGCTGTCTTTTTTTATGATTAGGTGGCTTTGTCTAGTGGTGTGCTTTGATTTTTTACTGCAGGGACCAGATTGGCACTGGGAAATCTTGAAGCCTGTGTCCTGAGGTGCCAGCCTGGTGACTCAGACCCAGTCCCATTGGACAGGTTAGCCAGCTGAATGACAGACCCAGCCCATTGTCATTGGTCTGGGTCTGAAGTCTGGGGCTGTGGTCTGAAGTCTGGGGCTCTGTAGGGCAACCTGGCTCTGGGATGGTCTGAAACCCGGGGTGGAACCTGGGGTCATAGAGGCTGGCCTGGTGCTGGGTGGGTACAGAGCCTATACCTGCAGAGGCAGACCTCATGACTAGGGCTTCAGGGCCAGCTTGGTAGCTTGGGTGGGCTTGAAGTCTGGGGCTAATGGGACTGTTGGGGTTGGCCTGGTGGTGGGGCAGGTCCAGAGACTGAGCCTGCCAGGCTGGCCTAGAGCCTGGGGCTGCGGGATCCTGCCTGGTTCTGGGAAAGACTTGGATGCTCAGTCCACAGGTAGGTACCATCCTGGAACCTGGAATCTGGAACCTCAGGGGCTGGCCTGGCACTGGGTGGGCCTGGAACCTGTATCTGCAGCCCAGAAGCAGGGTCTGCAGGTGCAAGCCTGATGACAGGCTGCAGGGGACAGCCTCATGCTGGCTTTTATTGAGGCAAGTTTCATTTTGCCAGCAGGTCCAAAGCAAAGTCTAGTGCTTATTTCTGTCTCCTTCCCCCATGCTGAGGATACCTCGCTTTAAGCTGTGGCGCCTGGGGTTGGGAGGGGGTGATGCAAGTGATGTGAAACTATCCTTCCTACCTTCTTCAGTGCTACATCCAGGTGCTATAATCTCTCACTTGGTTTCCTTCGTTCTTGTGAAAGGTGTTTTTCTATGTGGATGGTAGTTCAAATTGATATGTCTCTTGGGTGGAGGTGATGTGTACTGGAAAGTCCTGTTCCTCCATTTCTTGGTATCTATCTCATATTGTCCCAGATTTACAGATGAAGAAATTGAAGTTCAGCAAACTTGAATCTCTTGCCAAGGACACAAAACTATTTAGTAGAGCCAAGGTTCAAACTTCAGTCTTTGTGAATTCAGAGGTTACTTGCTTCCACTGTGCAGATGTGGAATCTCAAACTAGTCTTTAGATTCTGTGAGATTTTTCTTTCTCTGTTAAGTTCTAAGAAATGGGAAGTAGAAAAGAACAGTGATGGATGAGGGAGAACTGTCCTTGAGTCTGCACCCTCCACAGGAGTTTTGTTGCTGGGGAAGGTTGGGGAGGGGCTGTGGAGAGAGGGTCCTTAGTGCCCAGCTGAAAGTATTTCTCCCATTGGAGTGGTTCCAGATTCACCAAACTGCTGTGAAACTTGCAACCAAGGTGTGACACTACCCCTGACTGCAACTGTCTACCATTGCCAGGCCTTTGGAAACTGCTGCTTTTGCCACCAGGGCCTTTGTGCAAAAGGGCACTTTGCTTTTTGTCCCTGTGGCCGTCATCAGCTTCCCTTTGATAGCTCCTATCTATAACTGTTGGGGTTTACCATCCAAGAAGCAGACTCTCTATCAGCTGTCTTCACCTATGTTGTCTCATATGTTGCTATGTGTCTGAGGTGTGATAATTTGTCATAGTTTCTTAACTTGTTTTTCATAGCTGTCTAATTTGTATTGTTTTGAGTACCAGGACTATGCAGTGGGCTCTAGAACTTTCTCCAAAGGGCATCTGTTGCCTTTTAACTGGGGCCGTTCTAGTGTGTGCTACCCAAGAATGCCCCTTTATATGCTTGTCAAAAATCTTAATTCAAAAATATATTTTTTGTGAAAAATAAAAAAAAGAATAAAATAATTACCACCCAAAGACAACTTGCTGAATTTGGTATATATTATTCCAACATTTTCTACATTTATGTATATATATTTACATAAAGAAAACATACTTTTTAAATAAAATGGCTTGTTTTGTACCTGTAGCTTAGTGTACTGACTTTCTCTTGAAACTATCTTTCATACCATTAAATATTTTCGTATCGTTTAGTAGTAAAATTGTTCAGCTAATCCTCTATTAAGTTGTTTCTCACCTCTCTGCTGTTGTAAACAGTTCTGTGGTAAGAGTTGATGTAGCTAATTATTTGTGCACATTCTTAAATATTATACTTTCCTCCCCTTTCTGGTTTATTTTTTAAGTAATATGTGTAAATGAGGGAAGTGACTAAGTTGCTCTCCCTACTGATCCACAGTGTCATGATTTCTTTAGGGTACATTTCTAGCATTTTAATTGTTGGATCAAAAAGTATGCAAAATTTTAAGTCATTTGCATTTTAGAAAGGTTATGTAAGTTTACTCTTTTGCCAATAATGGAAAACCTTTGTGAACAATGGATATTTTCATTTCAGATTTTGTCAGCTTCAGAGGTGAAAAATGAATCTCATTGTTTTTGACTTATATTTTTAAATTGCTAGTGAAGTTGAACGTATTTTTTTATTTACAAATTGGTCATGTGGATATTTCTTCTTTTGTAAATTGCCTGTTTGTTTTTTCCTATTTTTTACCATGGATGTGTTTATGTGTTCCTATTGATTTGTAAGAGTTCTCTAGGGGAGGGGACTTGGATTTAAGAATATTAACAATTTGGGTGTCATAAATATTAGTTACTCCCCCCAGTTGTTTTTGTTTTTATTTTATTTGTGATATTTTAAAATATTATTTAAGGTTACAGAAGATGTAAAAGCTAAAAATGAAAAGTATAATCGTGCTGTTTTCATATTTTCTACCTAACAGCATTAGAAAATGTAAAATTCTTTATCTTTTTGTTTTAGCAATAGAAAATTTCTATGCACTTCTTGATAGAAAAGATGTGAATTTGACTTACCCTTTCCCATTTGCCTCTTATCCTATTAATATTTGAGATTTTAAAAATTCTTGTTATTTACCCTTATGACTTGAAGTAACTCACCTAATTCTGTTTTGTATTCCATTATCATTCAGTGGCATCTCTTGACTCACTGCTTTATAAAATGAGAACATTAGCACCGTTATCCCTTCTTACCCCCTCCTCTGCACCCGCAGACTGAGCCCAGACTATTTCTAGGAGTTTCTCCTTCCTCCACAGTCTGCACAGGACAGGCTTTCATCTCCACTGCAGCTCTTTCAGCTGGTTCATCTCCCAGCTGGCTCATCTGCTTCCTGTCGTTCTAGCCCGTCTCTTCCCTGTTACAGGTTTTCCTCATTGTACCTCCGTCTTTTTATTTAAATGGTTCTCTAAAGATGAAAGGCAAATGTGCCTAGCCTGCCATCTTGAGCTGAACATTGTAGTGCTTTGGATGTATAGAAATTTTAAAATATTTATGTGATGAAACCTGCAAGTGATTCCTTTTGGTTTCTACCTTTGGTGCCATGTTTAGAAAGTCCTTCTCTAATTTAAGATTGTTTTCTGCGGTACTTTTGTGAATTACTTCTTACTTTGAAATCTTTGTTCATTTCTAGAATTAATTTTGGTGGGTAGAATGTTTTGGAGATTTATCTTTTGTTCAAATGTTTAGCCAACTACTCAGTATCATTTATTAAATAATACAAAGTTTTGAAGTACTGAATTCTTACATATATTTGTGCCTGTTGCTGAGCTTTGCTTCTTTAACCTGTCTCTGAGGCACACTGGTGCCAAACTTTTAATTATTGCCATTTCAGAATTTTAATATCTGGAAGGCAGAAGTTCACCACCATCCTCCCACATCATCGTTCTTTATCAAAATATTCTTAGCTGATGTTGTATTCTCTCTTCCCTGCTGCAAAAGGAGAAGTTTGCCGTGGTGTACACGTTTGAATGAGGCTGCCTTGGTCAGCCCACGTCTTAGCTCTTCTTCAGTATTTCTTTCCAGCTAGGCAGAGAGAGTAAAACGCCTGTGTAATAACAGTTCCCTGTTCCACCCAGGTTTTGTCTTCACTTGCTTTCAGGTCTAGGACTGGAAAATGCAGTACATGCCAATAATTCTAGTCTTCTCTGATCTGTGAACATATTCCTTCACTGACATTTGTGTAGTTACTTGGAGCCAAAAGGAAAATGGTCACTTAGCCAGATTTCACTCTCAATATTTCACGTCTCCTTCCGCTACCTGATACCTGCTAGTACCTCCCAGTCACCCAATCTGATCTCCCAATCTCTGGCATCTGACCCAGCCTCCATCACTGCCTCCCTCAGGAATGTGTAGATGGCCTTCAGGCCATTTCGTTAGGCTCCCTGTTTCCCACCCTTCCTGTCAGTCTGTGGTTGACCTGCCTGCCTGCCTGCCTTCCTGGGTGCCAGCACAGACAGTTTGTGACCTCAGGTGCCTTTGTGCTCAGGCAGAATTAGGCACCTAGCAATTTAAGAAATACTTATGGCTGGGTGCGGTGGCTGACGCCTCTAATCCCAACACTTTGGGAGGCCAAGGCAGGTGGATCACGAGGTCAGGAGTTCCAGACCAGCCTTACTAACATGGTGAAACCCGGTCTCTACTAAAAATACAAAAATTAGCTGGGCGTGGAGGTGCATGTCTGTAATCCCAGCTACTTAGGAGGCTGAGGCAGGAGAATCGCTTGAACCCGGGAGTCAGAGGTTGCAGTGAGCCTGAGATCGCGCCACTGCACTCCAGCCTGGGCAACAGAGTGACACTGTCTCAAAAAAAGAAAAGAAAAAGAAATACTTATTTAGTTATGCTTACCTCGAAACATTGCAACTTCAGCATAACCGGCTCCAGCCAGAAGAATGAGTACTTGTTTCCTGGAGGGAAGGATGCCAAGAAACCTATGCTTCGGAGTCTCTGTGGGCACGGAGCCTGTGTTTGAGGCAGATGGAATTTCAGCCGTCGGAAACTCACCGTCATTGACTCTTTCCTAAACATACTTAGAGCTAAATGAAAAATAGTCACCTTTGCACCTTTGCACAAATCTCTTATCAAAAGCCAGGGAGAACAGAAAATCCCATTTACTACTTTTTTATTTTCCTTTTTTTTTTTTGGAGACAGGGTCTTGCTCGGTTGCTCGGGCTGAAGTACGATGGCGCCATCTTGGCTCACTGCGCTGCCACCTCCCGAGTTCTAGCGATCCGCCTTCCTTGGCCTCCCAAGCAGCTGGGACTACAGGCTAAATTTTTTGTATTTTTGTAGACACGAGGTTTCACCATGTTGCCCAGGCTGGTCTCGAACTCTGGGCTCAAGCGATCCGCCCACCTCGGCCTCCCAGAGTACTAGGATTGCAGGGATGAGCCACCATGCCCAGCCTACTTTTTCCTTTTACATTTGCTGATTTTTGTCCCATCCTTCTTTTTGATCCTGCAACAAAAAATTAAAATGTTAAATATTAAATATCTTTTGTAGAAGATACTTTATTAAAATTCTATTTCAGTGCTATCCAGTAGAAAAATAAATGCAAGTAACATTTATAATTGTAAATTTTCTAGTAGCCATATTAAAAATAGCTTTAAAAACCCAGGTGAAATTAATTTTAACATTTAAGCTAGTATATTCAAAAGAATGTATCAGCATGTAATCAATATTAAAATATATTGAGACGCCTTACATTCTTTTTTTTTTCATTTGATATCTGGTGTGTATTTTATACTTCTGGTACATCTCAATTTGGGCCAGCCACATCTCAAGTACTCAATAGCTACATATGAAATCACTTTACCTCCAAATTTTGAGTGATTTCACTAGTGTCTTTATATTGGAAATAACCACATCTAGAAGTTCTTAACTGGGGATGCATGTTCAGAATCACCTGGAAGCTTTTTCTAAGTATGCATTCCTGCCTGTACCCTCACTAGATCTGCTAAGGTAAAAATCTCTGCTCCGTGTGAGCCTGGGCATTTGTGTCTTGAGAAAGGTACATAGGTGATATTGACAAGTACATTTAATTAAAAACCACTAAGATGGTCCAGCTTCTCCGTTCTACCTATGACTAAACACGTCCTGTGTGATCAAACAGCGTTCCCACAGAGAGTAATGATACAGACCTCAGTCTTCCATTCGCAAATCTGGTGTCCTTTTTGCCTCATCATTTCTAACGTATAGGATAAGAATGTAGACTAATATACACAGATTTGTTCAATAACAAGAGTCAGCAGCAAAAGGGATTTTCAAGTTACTCTTTAATTGTCAGGAAATTAAATGTAAAATATCCTACCTGCACGTGTGTGCATGAGCACTTGCACATGCACACACACACATTATCAAATAGTCTTGTTAATTGACGTTTCATTGTGATGGGCATGACTGTGTAGATTTTATATGTATTTCCATTTTCTTGATACCTTTTAGACTCACCTCATAGAGTATATGTTTCTGAAACTGCTTTTAAAAATCTGTATCAAAATAGATACCAAGGGCTATTATAATTATTTTAGCATATCTCTGGACATCATGACGAAATACAAAAGTTCTTCAGCCTGTCAGTTTTCAAAGTGTCAACTCTGGATTTTTCAGGTTAAAATTTCATATCTTTAATAACAAGGCTGCCAGATATCAGCAGGCAGTGTGGTTGACTACTCTGTAATTTTATGGGAATTCTTTATAGGTGAGTCACAATGGCTTTCTTCTCTTTCACATAGTGCTGACAAGGACAGCACACGTGCTACACTGAAAGATAGTAAGTCTCAGAAAGGTCATCCAAAGGTAATTCGAGGATTATTTTTGATGAGTTGGAGATATGGAGAAAAATGTTTGCTCTTTAACACTTAATTTTGTATGAAGTGACCAAACTTAGATTATCCAGTTTTATTTCATGCAAGTGAATTTAACCATTAAATATGTTCATAGTTCTTTAATCCGTATCCTTATTAAAAATCAACTTAAGTCTACAAAAGTCACAAGTAATTAACAAGGCCTGTTAAATAAAATAATGGTATCCATAATAGCCTACAAATAACGACTAGAATTTTAAAAAAGCATTTTGAAGGTCCAAAATGTTTAAACAGGTTATTTAACAGTGATCAGGATGGTTATATTACACCCACTTGAAGGAGGCTTCTATTTAGATTATCTAGACTGTCTTTGTACAAATGGAAAATTCAGAGAGATCCAAAAAGATGAAGGGATTAACTCCACTCACATAGAGATTCCCTTCCAGTCTAGTTTGCCACTGTCTTCTGACTCACTTCAGTTGGCTTTTTTTTTTTTTTTAAATCAGCTATGATGACTTTCTTTTGCTAGAATGTAATAGCATGTTAAGGTGTAGTGATTTGCTCATAATAAAATGATTTAAAATATTTTGACATGTCTATTGGACATACCAATACAGCAGAACAAAGACAATAGCAGCATGACTTCAGTGCTTCTGAGTCCCCTGTGTGTTTCCTTCCGCGTGTCTACCACAGGGCATTAAAGAGCATGATCATTTCTTCAAAAATAGGTTCCTTCGAGCTGAGTACAAGATCCAAATTTTAAAAATACCTTTTGTGGAAAATACTAAAACTTGGAACCACAACTTTGTTTCTCTCTTTTAACATAATTGCTCACTTCATGAAAAAAAAAAATTCCCTTTGGACAAGTGGGTGTAATTGTATATGTAACGCACTGGGAAGTATGAGTTACTATTGATTAATTTGTATTAAATATCTGAGAAAAATGTATGTATTTTATTTGTAATTTTAAGTTGACGAGATGATAAATAGAAAACCCCTTATTTGGAGTTCCCTGATGTATTCTTAAGTGTTCAAGACCCTTAAAACAAAAAATAATGATTTCTTGTTTTACATTCTCCTCCTTTCTAGTGTTTTTTTTTTTTTCTTCTTATGTAGAACAGTGATTTTATTGTAGAATTAAAACTGATAAACCTGATCTCTCAGCTCTGTGCTATTTTGTTTACCCCATGAGGAGCTGCTCCACATAAACTTGAGAGTTTGTTAGAAGGTACCTTGTTCAGCACATTATCAGGTTTAAGCAATTGCCATTCAAAAGAGTGAAGAAGTCACTCCGGCAAGAAAAAAAAGAGTTGTTATTTCTATGCCAGTGTTTGTAGAACAATTGCCTGGTTAGGCAATTAGATAGTAGGGTTTAATACAATTGAGCTGTGATGTATAATATGAGTAGTTATACACTGTTTTATAAGAGTCTCAGATTGATATTTTTGTTATACTTTGCAGTCAAATAAAGGAGGCTGTTTGCACATATCCTGAAAACTGTGATTTGATAACTATACAGTGATTATTTCTTAGCAATTTTTGAAGGTCTGCTAACCAAAACACTATAATAAAATTCACTGTTATGAAATTAAAGATTAAATTACAAAAGTACAACTGTTTAGATAAATATTTAAGCACTGACAGGCATACAGCACCTCAGTTCTGTTTGTTTGCTGGCCATTATGTTTTTACCAGCTTTAGTTTTAAAAATTCCATCTTTATCCTTGATTAAATTACATGAACATCCTTTCCTATTACTCCAAAGGATTCCTCATAATTTTTTTTTATGGCACCTTTGATTTTATACTGAGGGCTTTTAGATAGACTTAAATAGATTCTTCTACTGTATGTTTCTGAAATGTTGGCCCTTGTACTTTACTAACCTACGTTTCACTTTATAAAGTTAATGTAAGGGTTTTTCAATGGCTTCTGGCAAACCTAAACAATCTCTGGTTTGCAAAAAGATCAAGATGCCTCTGGAAATAACACACAACCCAATGTTGTTATTATTTTTTGTAAGACCTAAGTAGAGAAGTGATCATTATACTGTGTATTCTTTAATCTTGATGTTTTTAAAGAAGTTTAAGTGTTGTGTCCTTTAAGCAATTAAGTTCAGTTCAAAAGACAGAATAAATACAAAGCTCTTAAAAAAAAAATACCTTTAAGAGACCACATTGTGGTAAGTATTTCAGCCTCTGGATTTTGATAAACTAGAAGCTTTCTTTTGAGGAGTCATTAACTTGCGATTTGGCCCAGATCACTCTGTAAGGTCATGGTAGCTTCAGGCCCCTTATCTCTAACTAGCCTGCCCACTGGGGCAGAAAGTGTGTTCTGAGAGAAAGAGCAAGATCTCTGTGATTAAATTGAGTCCACAGGGGACTGAGAGCCCTAAGAAAACTCCAGATTTTAAGAAATCTGCACAGAGAAAAGGGACTGACAGATCCAGATGAGCCATGGGAACAGTGAGGTGCTTGGTGCATGTATATACTCTATAAGTTCTCAATAGAGCTGTTTCAACCACTAGTCCAAATTCAGCTTCTCAAGCCTGGTAGAATCAAATTTCTGGCACTTGGCAGCAGAGAGTTTACAGAATGTCTTGATGGAATCAAGTAGTAACCTGTCTTCCTTGCCTTCCTTTTGCTTCCAAATTTACGAATTGGATTTTTTTTTTTTTTTTTTTTAAATGCTCCTTCCAGCCCTAGTAGTGACAGCATTTTCCAAAATGTTACTCGAAACCTCTCAAATAGCAGAGGCAGTACCAACACATCCTGGCATCTAGCCTATGGTCGTGCTTCAGGAATACACTGACTGCCTCAGTGATGGCCACATGCCAGTTCTTATAGTCAAGTTGTGGCTTGGACACATGGACCCATTCCCTTCTGTAATCCTATCATGATCCCCTACTTTCTTTCTTCCCTGCCAGAATCTAAGCTCCTAGAAGGTAAGCACAATGACTTTTAGCTCTTGTATTCCCATACCCATGTTGGCTAGAAACGTGGTGGATACACAAAGAAAGTTAGTGGAAAGAACTAATCCAACTATTCAAGAGGTTCTGAATACCCACTGGCCCCACCACCCTCTGCTCCTTTTTTTTTTTTTTTTTTTTTTTTTTTTTGAGATGGAGTCTCGTTCTCTCGCCCAGGTTGGAGTGCAGTGGTATGATCTCAGCTCACTGCAACCTCCGTCTCCTGGATTCAAGTGATTCTCCTGCCTCTGCCTTCCAAGTAGCTGTGATTACAGGCATGTGGCACCATGCCTGGCTAATTTTTGTGTTTTTAGTAGAGACGGGGTTTCACCGTGTTGCCCAAGCTGGTCTTGAACTCCTGACCTCAGGTGATCCGCCCGCCTTGGCCTCCCAAAGTGCTGGGATTACAGGCGTCAGCCACCAAGCCCAGCCTGCTCTTCTTTTAATGCACCCAAGTCCTGGGGAACCCAACTGAGGGTCACAGCGGTGAGCTGGGGGAAGGCCCATTGTTGACCCTAAGACCTGGCCTGACTTGAGAAGTTTTAGGATGTGGAATTTCATCAGGCTCAAGAAATCCTTTCAAGGAGCATTCTGACAACAGAACCATATAAAATCCACGATTCTTTTTGTCAATTATTTTGAAACTGTTATAGTAATTAAGATTGAGCTAGAAAATATGAACTACATTTTTACAAACACTCAGACCTTCAAAACTGGCTTTAAAAGGCCGGATGCAGTGGTTCACGCCCGTAATCCCAGCACCTTGGGAGGCCAAGGCGGCAGATTGCTTGAGCCCAGGAGTTGGAGACCAGCCTGGGCAACATGGCAAAACCCCTTCTCTCTAAAAAAAAAAAAAAAAAAAAAAATATCTGCCGGGTATGGCAGCGTAGGCCTGTGGTCCCAGCTACTTGGGAGGCTGAGGCAGGAGGATGGCTTGAGCCCGGAAAGTGGATGTTGCAGTGAGCTGAGATCACGCCCCTGCACTCCAGCCCGGGTGACATTTTTGTGCATTTTTAAACAATTTTCTACAAAAGAAAACCAAAATTACCTTGCACAGTTTTCTTATTTAAATTGAACTTAATATTTCTAGTTTTTAAGATTCAACTCTTGGAATCTTCTACATTTCTTTGCCTAAGTAATAGGGGGTGGTTTATGTTTTTTGCCATTCATAATTTTTCTTAAACCTTTATACCCACATTTAGCCATGTGCACTTTAAGGCACACAGTGAAGATGAAATTTAATACACATCAAACTTCTGTGCAGACTTGGTGAGAAACAGATATTTTGCAGCCTGCTTTCACTCTGTGAGTCATTAAGGAGTGGGTTGATAAACTTGCATTTCAACTTTGCTTATAGAAGTTTGTGCCTATTGTAAGATACTCCCTCTAAAGCCAAAAGATAAAAAAATGCTAAGGGTACTGACAAGTGTTTATAAAATACAGTCATAAAGACATCAGGCTCCAGAGAGTTCTCTGATTAAATTTCATAATAACTATAATTTCTCTGACTGAATCACTTTGTTAAATTTTGTCTTGGCTTCTGGAGACAGGGTAGGGAGACAGATTAAATTTCAATACCTTATGCTATTCATTGGGCTTGGGAGAGTTTCTTCAGCTAAATGGTAATAAAGATAGATTAGTGATTCTGGTTTATCCTCTAATCTTAGCATAGACAGTTTCTGTAGATTAGAAGTCATTTCATTTGTGAACAAAATACGGCTTCTGATATAAAAAGAAAAATGAATCTTATTAAATTTCCTAAGGCTTAGAAAAGATTGCTGGAATTTAGGAGTTGGGTAAATGGTTTTTCTTTAACTACTACTCTAATTGAATAAATGTGAGAAGATTTTCTGAAAAGCTAAAAAGCTCTTAAAGTAAATTTGAGAGGATTTTTTAAATTATGGAGAACAAGATAGTATCGCCCTTACCTCAAATTCTCCCTCAATATTTTGTTTCCTTTGCTTTGGAAACAGCATCCAAGCAAGGCCACTGAGAAGGGTGTGTGGGGGTGGGTGTTTTATGGACAGTTGTTTGAAGGAAATTATGCACATGTACCTAAAAAGAGCAACTCAAGCAAGTGTCCTAGCCACTTAGATTTCCTGTTTCTTTAAGGTAAGCATTGCTCTTCACATTGTGTTGACTGTATAATGATTGATAGTGTCCAGTACAAATAATAATAGTAAAATAGAATTTCTGCTTAGAGTTTGTGATAAATATCAAAATATCTTAGTGATAAGCACATGTATTCTTTTACATTTTGTCAGTTGCCCAGTGCTTCCATTCATTCATCACTTGTTTATTTTATTCAACCAGCATTTATTGATCCTCTGCTGGTTCTGGGTTTCCTGATCCATACTGTGCTAGATGCTTGGTATGCAAAGATAAATGAGTCATGGTCTCTCCCCCAAAGCAGCCACCAACTACCAAATTCTTGGTCATTTTAGTTGTTTTCTTTTTTCTTTAAATTTTTTTCCAATAGGTTTTTGAGAACAGGTGGTGTTTGTTTATATGAATAAGTTCTTTAGTGGTGATTTCCAAAATTTTGGTTCACCCATTGTCTGAGCAATGTCACTGTACCCAATGTGTAGTCTTTTATCCCTCTCCTCCCTCCCAGTCTTTCCCCTGAGTCCTCAAAGTCCATTATATCATTATTATGGCGCTGTGTCCTCTTAGCTTAGCTCTCACTTATGAGTGAGAACATACGATGTTTGGCTTTCCATTCCTGAGTTACGTCACTTACTTACCCTTCAATTGCATCCAGGTTGCTGCAAATGCCATTATTTCATTCCTTTTTATGGCTGAGTAGTATTCCCTGGTGTGTATACACACACCACGTTTTCTTTATCCACTCGTTGATTGATGGGCATTTGGGCTGGTTCCATGTTTTCACAATTGCGAATTGTGCTGCTATAAACACGTGTGCAGGTATCTTTTTCTATAATGAATTCTTTTCCTCTGAGTACATACCCAGGCATAGAATTGCTAGATCAAATGGTCGATCTACTTTTAGTTCTTTAAGGAATCTCCACACTGTTTTCCATAGTGGTTGTACTAGTTTACATTCCCACCAACAGTGTAAAAGTGTTCCCTTTTCACCACATCCATGTCAATATCTATTATTTTTTGGTTTTTTGATTATGGTAATTCTTGTAAGAATAAGGTGGTATCACATTGTGCTTTTGATTTACATTTCCCTCATAATTAGTGATATTGAGCATTTTTTCATATTTTTTTTGGCCATTTGTATATCTTCTTTTGAGAATTGTCTGTTTGTGTCCTTAGCCTACTTTTTAATGGGATTGTTTGTTTTTTTCTTGCTGATTTGTGTGAGTTCCTTGTAGATTCTGGATATTAGTCCTTTGTTGGATGTATAGATTGTGAAGATTTTCTCCCACTCTGGGTTGTCTGTTTACTCTGATAATTATTTCTTTTGCTATGCAGAAGCTTTTTAGTTCCATTAAGTCCTGTGTATTTATCTTTGTTTTTGTTGCATTTGCTTTTGGGTCCTTAGTCATGAAGTCTTTGCCTAACAAAGCTATTGTCTAGAAAGTTTTCCCAGGGTTATCTTCTAGAATTTTTATGGTTTCGGGTCTTAGATTGAAGTCTTTGATGTATCTTGAGCTGATTTTTGTTTAAGGTGAGAGATGAGAAACCAGCTTCATTCTTCTACATGTGACTTGCCAGTTAGCACCATTTGTTGAATACGGCGCCCTTTCCCCACTTTATGTTTTTGTTTGCTTTGTTGAAGATCAGTTGACTATAAGTATTTGGCTTTATTTCTGGGTTTTCTATTCTGTTCTATTGTTCTGTATGCCTATTTTTATACCAGTACCATGCTGTTTTGGTGACTGTGATCTCATGGTATAGTTTGAAGTTGGGAAATGTAATACCTCCAGATTTGTTCTTTTGCTTAGTCTTGAATTGGCTATGTGGGCTCTTTTTTGGTTTCATTTCTTTTCATAAATATTCTTTCAGGAGATGTACTAGGTGCTGGAGTTACAGCAGAAGAAAGACAGGAATAGTTTCTTCCCTTATGGAGTTATTCTCTAGCCTAGAAATAAAAGTCAACGTGAATAAAATGGAGAAGCAATCAATGCTGAGCTAAATTTTTCAAATAGAGTAGAGCTATTAATCATATTAGGTCAGAGATGTAATTCTTTGGTGAGAGACTAATTAATAAATGAAATAAAATTAGAAGTTTTTTTGAGACTAATTGAAATTATGGAACAACCAATAGAATAAAACTACATTCTAAAATTGTAGTTTCTAGAGTCAGACTTAGAACATTCCTTAATTAGCTTAGCATTTGATTTATAGAGAACTTTAATATTTCAATAGTATTATCTATCAAATATTTAATGAACTATTTTAACTTTCTTTGAGAAAGTTAAAAAGCAGATTATTTCCAGTTTTAACATTTGGCTCTGACTCAAATTTTGGTTAAGTTTTGCTGTCACATCTAGACTTTGTTACATAAGCAAATATTTAAATTAATTACAGTTACTTCAGTGGGATATATAATTCAGATTTATTCCACTTCACCCATTCTTTAATTACTGCTGTTCAGAGATTGTTCTTGTGAGAGATACACTATTTTAGCATGACTCCAAACAGGGACCAGAAACCTTAATAACAAAGTAAACATTTTAAAAGCATACAAAATACAAGTCCGAATTAGATTCAAAAGACATAAAATTAAGCTATTGGATGCTGTAGTTTCTCAGCACTGGTGTGACTGTCTGTCCCTGCTTCATGATAGAACCGGGAACCATAACAGTTCACTGAGTCATGCTAGGCCATGGTATCAGTGCGTGCTTGGCAGACCCTCAGTAAACCTTTGTGTGAGTGGGGGCATTTGTTTCATGGTGATGATCTCTACATTAATAATCTATACCCCATATTTATGCTTGGTATTGGTTTGTTTTAAAATATGATTTTTAATTTTATTTTCATATTATTATTATTTTTTGAGTTGGTGTCTCTCTCTGACCCCCAGGCTGGAGTGCAATGGCGTGATCTCAGCTCACTGCAACCTCTACCTCTTGGGTTCTAGCGATTCTCCTGCCTCAGTCTCCTAAGTAGCTAGGATTACAGGCACCCACCACCATGCCCAGCTAATTTTTGTATTTTCAGTAGAGACAGGGTTTCGCCGTGTTGGCCAGGCTGGTCTCGAGCTCCAAAGTCAGCTATTCTTTAAAAATTATGCTTTTGAAACAATGAAGATTTAGCCATTCTAAACACTTCTTTAGAAACTTTATGCCTGCCCTTCCTTAATCTATTATATTTAGATCGAACTTTTGTATAAAATGCTCTCCCACACATGATCTCATTTGATCTTCTTGACAGCTCTATGACGATATTGGACACTTACTATTATTTTATCAATGAGTTAACTGCTATTTATCTGTGATTATATAGCTAATTAATGGAAGACATTAGCCGTAAACTGGGATTTGTGACTCCCACTTTACAGCTGAGCTCAATCCTTTCTATCATTGATCTGCAGTGATGTTTTAAATAAAATGACTACTAAGGTTAGGGTATCAGACTGCTAGTTTCTGCCAATGGATCATTTTTGCCAATAATAGGATAATTTTTTTTCACAGTAAAAATCATCCTTAAAAAAAAAAAATCCATCCTAGCCTCAGCAGTTCTCTACATCAATTCTAGGAAACACTTGTACTTAGGTGGAGCTTCCTAAAGACCAGCAATCTTTTTAACAAAAGATGAGCCTTTCGAAAGCTGCTTGATAAGTGAATGCAAGAATTATAACCATTGATACGCACTGTAGTCATCAAAAAGTCAAATCACACAGTCTGTTCTGCATACGACTCCATTCATTGCCTTTTAAATGCAATAAACTTCCCCTCCCTTTTTCATACCATATCCTGCCTTTTTCTAACCTGTATTAATTATTTAATACATATGGTGAATAAATTAAGTGATAGTTTTTTTAATTAGCAAGATTTCTCAGCCTGAGTTATATCTGTATTTCACTTTGATCTAAGAGAAGCAAATCATACTAGCTCTTATATGAAAACTCTGTAATGGTAGCATAACTATTCAGTAATAATAATGTTATTAAATGAATGCATTTAATTATACATATTTTTGCATTTTGTTATACATATTTTCTTTAGGAATTCCTTCAGTCTTGGAATAAACTTAACTCCTTTCCATAAATGAGACTGCCCCCCTGCAGTCCAAAATTTGTCAAGCTGAATGATCACTAAAATCACCTAAAGAACATTTTTAATGTTATTTTTCCTTAAGCTTTTTATAACTAAAATTTTCTTCCCATATACAAAAAGCTAAAAGACTAGTACAATGAACATTCATACAAGTACCTCCTAAATTCAATAGTTGTTAATATTTTAACAAATCTGCTGTCTCTCTCTGCCTTTCTCTCCCTCTCTGTGTATATACTTAGACCTATCTGTATAAGTCTTGGCTTGATTTGAGTTTAGGTAAAGGATTATTGTTAAAAATACTCTTCATTGATGTGGGTACTTCATATTGCATTACATCAGGTGGCAAATGACATCAGGTTGTTTCATCGCTGGTAATTGTATTTAATCATTTGTTCATGGTGGTAACTGGCAGATCTCTTTTTTTGTAAATAACAAAAAAAGTTATTTTTTTGAATAACTTTTTTTGTTATTGTGCCTGGGTGGTACTCTGGTACTATGTGAATATCCTGTTGCTAACATTTCACCTAAAGGAAACCATCCTTTTGTCCCTACCAGAACCTGTTGTTCCATCAGACTCTGTTGTTACATCTACACTGATTAGCTGGCCTTCTTCTGTAAAGGTGAGCGTTTCCTTATCAACTGTGGGTGGACTACAGTTTCTTCTAAAAAGTTAGGGTAAATTTGTAATCCTTCCCCTTTACCACATTTCAAGTGGATCTCACCATATCGAATTTTTCCCATTATTTTTTCAGGGCTACTTTTCTTTCTGACACAACTAAATTTGCTCATCTTCCAATTTCCTGCCCCAGACCCCAAATCAGCCATTTCTTCAAGGAACCTCAGTTCTTTTTAGTGAAGGATGGTATTTAGAAATCAAGCTCTATAGTACCAACATGGCACATGTATACATATATGTAACAAACCTGCACGTTGTGCATATGTACCCTAGAACATAAAGTATTAAAAAAAAAAAAAAGAAGAATATATTTAAACAGAAAAAAAAAAAAAAAAAAAACAAGCTCTAAGTGTTAGGCATGCCTATAGTACCTGTATCATTGCCTCTAGACTTTTTCAGTGTACAGTGCAGGGCAATAGGTGTATTTCTCTTAATCATGAGTTCATGTTAATATTTGTAATTTAAATTTAACGTTAATTTTAAAAATTATATTTGTATGTCACATTTACAACTTGCAATATATTTGTTTATTTGATTCATATATACATATATAGTTTTAAGTTATAATAAAATTCCGAACGAACTTTAAGATTTCTTTGCAATTCTTTTTGTCCCTGGGGAGTTTTTAAAAATACAAATATCTGTGCCCACTTCCCCAAGATTTTCTGAATTAGAATCCTGGGGAGAGAGTTTTGTCAGATTGTAGATTTATATTTTTAAAATAACAAATCCATGATCTCCTGCCCTAGTCAGCCTGAGGACTGCTGCAATATGTGAAATCTGTTTTACTTTGGGTCATATCTCTCAATCCTCCCTCCTCTCTTTTTTCCTTCTTAGACATTTTTATAATTTTGTTATAATGTAATGATAAAATTACTGGCACAGGGAGAAATGTTTAAGGAAATGGGAAAAGGGTTGACTGGGAAGTAAAAAGAAAGATCAAGAATTTGCAGGAAGGTGGTATAGGGAGCTTAGAAGCTACTGGCATGAACAGTAACTTTTCATGGGCTATCATTATCCTCAATATCTTCCTTACAGTTCTTCAGAGGATTTTAAACAGTAATCTTGTTTTAAAAAACAGGACTTATTTAATAATGGCCTAGCATTTATTACATATTTAGCGTTGCCAGGCACTCAAAGTATTTTATGCAGTGCCTCATTTAATCATTGCAGGAACCTTATTGTGCTCACATATTAATATTACAATTTTGTAAATGAGGAAACTGACTTAAATATATGTACTCTGCTTAATGAGCTACTTTCTAAGGAAAACACAGGTTTTATCTTTGCCACAGGTTGAGTTACCTAGGAAGTGGACTCTGAGATTGAGATTTGGATACCTTATTTTGTTAGAGATACCTGACAGATCTGACAGAATTGATCCCTGGGGATCAATACTTTTGGAAGGGAGGAGATGCAACTACAACCACTCAGTGAGGCTGAGCTATGAAGTAGTTCTCTACCAAGTCCTGAGCCAACCCCACAGAGAGCTCTGGAACTGGGGTAGTTGTTCAGAGTCTTTCCAATTTGGAGCAGGAGGACTGGCCTTTTTACCTCTGCATTGATCCATCGCTGTATGCAGACTGTCCCTGGAAGGAGGCTTGATCTTGAATGGGCACCCTCTTCTGCTGGCACTCTCTGCAGCCAGGGTAATAAGTGTTTTAATCCTGAAAGGGCTTCTGGGGTAGAAGTGATCACTAATCACAGTGTCCACCACATCGCCAGTAAATTTGCTATAATTTCTTCAGAACAAATTTTCTTGATAAAGACTTTTTCCCTATTGGCTATTCTTTTCTTATTTTTCTCATTGAAGAATATATATTCAGAGATGTTAGCTCTTTTATGTCATTCACCATAAACTGAAAGTCTTTTTTAACCCAGTTGTATCAGCTCTTAACTCCTTGCCTTATATTACATTGGATAAACCAAAATATTTTTATGCAGATAACTTGTTTTTTTAAACATCCAGTGTTTAGCATCTCCAGTCCTCAACATTTTACTCTGCTTGTCTTTACAGCCATTCTTGAGAAGGTTCTCAAAGAGGGCAATGCAGGAGAAAGTCTTCATATTAATCCAGGCTTAGGATCTCCTCAATTTCAACCCCTTCTTTGTTAAAGCATCCTCTTTGACACTCAGCATACATCCTTCATCCCATGATTTTCTGATGAAGAAAATTACTCACTCTCAGCTTGCTGGCTGACTGTCCCAACTGTCTGTCTTCTGTGTGAACTTGGAGGCAGAAGGGTGCATGTCCTATTACCCCCTGGTGTAGAGAAACACGTCCACCTCCTTCTGCTTCCGGTGTACCTGGTCCCTTGTGTATGGGATTATGGTTCTCAGCAAAAGAAATGCCTGATTTTTCCATTTAAATTAGGTGAGGCTATGTTTAAATGTACTACTTGTTCTCTTTTTCCTTTGGGAGTATTTCTGGCCTTCATTTTTATTGGAAGACCTCGTATGTTTATTCTGTAGTTTTTAAAAAATAAATCATTTCTGAGTATATTGAAACTCAGTACCCAGCTACATAATTTTCTTTGGCTAATAATATTTTCTAAACTAGAAATGAAATGCCTTAAAGTTATGCATATGTCAAATATGCTTTAATATGTGGTTAAAAGCCAACCTAATAAGGAAAAATAACCTAAAAATTATTCCAGCCATTCCTTTTAATTGCTTCTTTCCAATTTACCATGTATATCTACCACTTTGAAGAGAAAAACTGTTAATTTAACCTTAATTTTTAATTTAATTTAAAAAATTTAAAATGTAACTCCATTTAAAGAAGTATCTTGAGGAAGATTGAACCTGGGAGCAGATAAGTAGTAGAGATCACTAAAGAGCAAAGTGTAAGGTAGAGCATTTGTTTCCTTCTTTTTTTGTTGTTTTTATTTGTGTTTTTGTTTTGAGACAGAGCCTCACTCTGTTGCTCAGGCTGGAGTGCAGTGACTCTATCTAGGGTCACCGCAAGTTCTGCCTCCTGGGTTCACACCATTCTCCTGCCTCAGCCTCCCAAGTAGCTGGGACTACAGGCACCTGCCACCACACCCGGCTAATTTTTTATATTTTTAGCAGAGACAGGGTTTCATAGTGTTAGCCAAGATGATCTCGATCTCCTGACCTCATGATCTGCCCGCTTCGGCCTCCCAAAGTGTTGGGATTGCAGGCCTGAGCCACCACTCCTGGCCTCCTTCCTTTTTATAAGGATGTGTGCCTCTTCACATAGAGTGCTGTGTAGGACTTGAACTTCTATCTCATGAATGTCTCATGTTGGGGGACGTCATGCAACATGATTCTCATTGCTTTTAAAAGATGGATAATTGAGTGATTAATAATTGATTTCCCTGCATTCTGTGTTTTTTATGCCTTTTTAAAAAAAAATCGCTTAAGCTAAGGTTTTTGTTTTTGTTTTTTAAATGCTACCTCAAGTTTGGTTGTGTTCTCAAGTGAAAAATATTGCTAGCTACGCCATGTGTGAACTTTCAGCCTAGTCATTTTGTGGCCATAAACATTGTTTCTGTGAGCCTCTTTTCAGCTGTGTTAGTCGTGTGTTTTCTGTTTGTTCTTTAAATTATGTAAAATGATCCCTTTGGCCGCCAACAAATTTTATAGCTTACTATGATAAGGCACTTCCTTATGGAAAAAATATTCAAGTTATATAAAATGTTTTCTAACAGGTCGATTTTTTTTTTCTGAATAAATCATTTTAAAAACAAATTTAACAGGAAGCTT
Source organism: Macaca thibetana thibetana (assembly GCF_024542745.1). Classification (NCBI taxonomy): domain Eukaryota; kingdom Metazoa; phylum Chordata; class Mammalia; order Primates; family Cercopithecidae; genus Macaca; species Macaca thibetana. Next base: position 16,806,048 of record NC_065582.1, on the reverse strand, counting down.
AACAATTTTTTGAAAATTTGTACAAGCATGTGCTCAATGTAGGGAATAAGGAGAACCAAGAGATGAGAAAAATTAACACCCAAAGCTCATCACCAGAGAAAACTGCTTTAACTCTCTTTTCCTCTAGTCATTTCTATGCCTCATTATTATTTTTGCATATTCGAGGAGATGTGGTATAAACAGTATGTATATTCAATGTGTATATTTTTAAAACTAATATTATATGTAAGGATTTTCCACAAAAATTATTTTTTGAATGTTTTATAATTATATACTATTCAGTTGTGTTAAGTTCAGTTAGCATAATTTTTCTAACTGTTCTCATTAAGGGCATTCTGTTTCTAGTAGATTGACTGGTATACAGGCTGCAGTGAACATTTCTGCATAATGCCTCTTCTGTAATTAGAATTGTGTCCCTAGAATAATTCACAGGTCTGGAATTTTGTAGTCAGGAGGAATGAATGCTTTTAAAGATTTTAATACTTATAGCCAGATGGCTTTACAAAAAGACTCTACCAACATTAAATTGTTTGTACCTTCCCCCGCCCCCCCCCAGGAGGGTCTAAGATCTTTGTGATCCTAAAAAGGTTAGGAGCCACTGGTGTGTTTTTGAAAAACAGATTTTATGCTTCTTGAGGTCATCACTGCCTTTTAACTTCCTGGAAGCCTACCAGCAAGTATACCCCGAAGTAGATGTGCAAGAAATGTCTTGAAAATAATGATCTTATTGAGATCTGCATGTGACCAAAATTGAGGATGCCTTTCAGGAATACTAACATGCCTTAGGCAGTGGAAAGGGTGGCAACTCCTCCTTGGTGTCAATTTGAAAACCTTATTTTGTTTACTTCATATTGTCAGTGGCAGACAAACAGTAGATTTTTGAAGACCATTCTGTGTTTTTGCGAAATCAGAATAGCAAGCACAGTAGCTCAGTTTAATGGTCCTAGGTGCCAAAGTGACTAGCTGAAAATAAAGTGTTTCTTTTTTCTCTGTAGCAATCAAGTCACGTGAGATGAATATATCATTTCCAGTATATTACAATTTATTACATCTTAGTATTCACCTGTGCTAGGGGGCATCATAGTAAGTTATTACTACTTTTTGAAATACTAATTGGATTTCTACAAATTTACTTCTATTACAGTAGCCTTTCCTGAGCTATTTTATTGTGAATTCTAGTTAGTAGTATTTTATTGGTTTGAAAATAAAGGAAATTTTTATTGAAATAATCGTATTGAAATTACCAGTGATTCTAAGGAATATATTTATGTTTTAGCATTTAAACAATCTACAAAGATAACTATCAATTTATTTAGCTAGAATTTCCCTAGAAATTCTAGTTAAGGATTTGAAAAGCATGGATGCCTCCCTCTACCTAGAGAGAGCACAATAGTTAAGAACATGAAATCTGTAGCCAGAGACCTTGGATTTGAATCCTACCTTTACTGCCTCCTTGGAGCACAGCTTTTATCAAGTTACTTAAACTCTGTGCCTCTGATTTCTCAACTGCAAAATGGGATAATAGTGGTATCTAGCTCAAAGAGTTGTTGCAGGAATTAAAAGAGATATGTATAATGCTGGCAGAATCATGCTTGCTTCATTGTATGGGTTCTTTTGCGTTCTTCTACCTTCTCCTCATCCTATTATCATCATCTTTGTAGTAGTCATCATGATGGAAGTCAGTGTTCAATAAAATACTTTCTCTGATAAATTGATTTACTACTTTTTTTTTTTCATTTTTATCCCTTCCATTTTTCTTGGTAAGCCTTTGGAGGTTCTGTTACAACTTTGGCAATGCTTTGACTGACACATTGGCAGGCTGTCTTAAGTGTGTGCTGTAGTAACAACATGCTTCCTTTTTCATTTATTTGTAGATACCAAGATAAATGTGCTGCTTACCTTCATTTTACCAGGTAAAAGAAGGGAATCTTTTTAATAGAAAACAAAAAACCTGGATGACTTAGGGTCATCAGAAGAGTATGGCAAAATAAAACTGAGGTATTCAGTGAGACTTGCCATTGTAGTCTTCTAATAAATTATTGCTATTATTTGCCAGAGCTTCAACTTTCGTCGCAAAGAGATAGCAAATTTCAGTTGTACCACTTCAGCAGCTTATGTGTGATCAACTGAGGTTGGTTGGAATGTGTCAGATCAGCTAAATTTAAGCATATGTGATTAGCTTCTTTCAGTTAATTGGTAGAGTTGCTTCCTGTTGCTCAACTACTGCTATGTTTCCTTCTCTCAAAGTGCCAAAAAAGTTTTTCGAAATAAAACGGTTACTTGAATTATTTAGTATTGTGACATGGTTATGATAAAATTAGAATATTGCTTCTTTCATCTAAAAGGCGGTAGGTAGCAAGATGAAGAAATGGAAATAGAAAGTAATGGGAAGTTAAAGTTAACTATCATATTTTTAATGTTTTAATATAAGTATAATCTGTTTACTACATAAATCAGAAATTAAATTAGGAAAACATTCCATACTATTCTCTATCAAAGTAGTGTTTTGATATGTCACTCCTAATCCTCACTTGGGTTTCTTGGTGAACATTCTCATGTGTCCTAGAAAACAGACTGTTGGTTGTATTTCTGGATAAGTACTCTGTGAGGGGTTTTCCCCCTTTCTCTCATTGATACCTCTTACATTATGGGAGGGAAAAAATGGAACTCTGGTCTTACATATAATATAGTTAGCATGTCCTGGGAAATATAGTACATTCTTCTGTGATGGTGTAATTATCTTCTGCTGTCTTTATGGAACCAGGCATTTGATAAATTTTTGGTTAGAGTAGAATATCAGCCAAGCTATAGGAATGGGCTCAATCGTGAATAATTTAGTTTTCTTCCATAGCCACAGCACTACTTTTGGTCACAAAAAGGCAAGAGTATTCATTAGCGATAGTTTGAACATCTAAAAATTCTCAGTAATACCTCAGTCAGAACAGTGTGCTTAACATAGGATGAAAAGCACTTTAGTCCTTACTTATGGGACAGACTGACTTAATTCTTTGTATTAAATTTTTAAAAATGTTTTTCCCTTTATTTCACAAGCTGTCAGGGGAAATCATGACCTAACGCGTTGAAGGAACAAAACACTTTTGACAGGCAGATCTCATTGTGTAGTGTCAGAATTTGCTACTTTGGTGTAACTGGTTGCCAAAGATAGCCTTATAACATGATTTTAAAAAGCAGAATAAAGAGACATTAAAGTATACATTGATCGCATGTTTTAAAAGCCTCTCAAGTTAATTGTTTTTGTAAATGTCTGAGTTTCTACAAAGTAGAAGTCATTATCAAGCAGTCTTCTTGAAGTTGTTTAGCACTGTAGCCACCAGCACAGGATCAGGAGTCACAGGCCAGGGTTCAAACCTAGATCAGTGGCTTACTAATTGTGTACTTAATGATATATAATCTCCTTTCTAATCTCTGACTTCCTCAACTATAAAATGTGAGAGTAAAATTACAGGTCCTGTCTCACTAGATAGTTGTGAGGATTAGAGTATGTAACATACTTAACGGTGTCTAGTAGTTTTATTTTTTAAAATCAAAAATTGCACTGATGAGTTGCCCCCAAAATCCATCTAAAAAACATAAGACAGACCCTCCTTTAAGTATATGGAGGCCAGGAAATATGTTTCCTGTTGAATAACTGTTATTATTTTGTATATGGGAGTAGAAATAAGGAAAATAGAAATGGCACAGAATTTAGGAGAAAGGAAGACACATAATAGAAGCTCTTCCTGTGCAAAAAGAGCAAAAGACTAAGACTCTCCTCAATTAGAGCTTTTTAGTCTGGTTGGGGAAGAAAAACTAACATATAGGACAGTTAGAGAATTATAAAAATATTGAGTAGAAATTCATAAGAGGGAAAAATATCACTGGAACTAGAGCAGATGGTGGGGGCTGAGTCTTTATAAATGGAATTGGAACTGAACCTAGAAGGAAGAGAGGAGGAAAGCAGGGCAGTGCTGTAGGCTAAGGCTGATAAGTGAGCAAACCCTAGAGGCAGGACTGAAAATGATTTTTTAAAATCATCTCCTGAAGGGACATGACTGACTAATGAGTACAGGGACAGCTTGAGTGAGTACATAGTGGAGCCTGGTTAGGGAGGCTTTCAGTCTCTTTAAAAAAAAAAAAAATCCCTGACATATACTAGAAAGCAGTGGTTTTTATAAATTTTTGATTGATACCTATGAATTGTACATATTTATGGAGTGCATGGGATATTTTGACACATGCATACAGTGTGTAATGATCAAATCAGGGTAATTAGGATATCTGTTACCTTGAACTTTTTTTTTTTTTTTTAGAGACAGGGTCTTGCTCTATTGCCCGGGCTGGAGGGCAGTGGCACGATCATTGTTCACTGTGGCCTCGAACTCCTGGCCTCAAGCAATCCTCCCACCTCAGCCTTCCAAGTAACTGGGACTACAGACACACACCACCATGCCCTCCTGATTTAAAAAAAAAACATTTGTAAAGATGGGGGTCTCACTATGCTGCCAAGGCTGGTCTCAAATTCCTACCCTCAAGAGATCCTCCTCCCTCAGCCTCCCAAAGTGCTGGGATTACAGGTGTGAGCTTGTAACATTCCTTTTCTTTGTGTTGGAAATGCCTCAGATCTTTTCTTCTAGCTATTTTGAAATGTACAATAAATTGTTTTTCCCTATGGTCACCCTACTGTGGTATTGAACACTAGAACTTATTCCTTCTATCTAAGTATATGTTTGTACCCATTAACCAATCTCTCTTTACCCCTTTCCCCTTCCCAGCCACTGTTAACCATGGTTCTACTCTACCTCAGTGAGATACACTTTTTTAGCTCTCGCATATGAGTGAGAACATGTGGTATTTGTCTTTCTGTGCCTGGCTTATTTCACATAGCATAATGACCTTCACTTCCATCCATGTTGCTGCAAATGACAGGATTTTTTTCTATGGCTGAATAGTACTCCATTGTGTATACATACCACATTTTCTTTATCCGTTCATCCACTGGTGGACACTTAGGTTGGTTCTGTATCTTGGCTATTGTGAATAGTGCTTCAGTCAACATGACAGGGCAGGTATCCTTTGATATACTAATTTCCTTTCCTTTGGATAAATACCCAGTAGTGGGATGGGTGGGTCGTATGGTAGTTCTATTTTTAGGTTTTTGAGAAACCTCCATACTGTTTTCCATAATGGCTGTTGTAACTTACATTCCCACCAACAGTGTGTAAGAGTTCCCTTACTCTGCATCTTTGCCAGCATTGTTATTTTTTGTCTTTTTGGTAATAGCCATTCTGACTCAGATGAGATGATACCTCATTGCAGTTTTGATTTGCATTTCCCTGATTAGCGATGTTGAGTATTTTTTCATATATCCGCAGTGTTTAACAGAGGTAAGTCTAAATGCAATATATAGAATAGGTTAAATGGAAGATACCGTTGGATTAATTCAGACTGCAGTGGTTGAGGATTTGGAATCCAGTATCTGCGCCAATTCCATCCTTCCTATTACAGCAGAGGGGGTATCCTCCTCCCAACCATGCCAGTCACCATGACTGCTTTGGCTCCCATCCCTTCTACATTCTCAATAACTTTCTACACTTGATTATCCCTTCTCTCACATGCTTTTTAATGTCTCACCATTGCCTTTGCTTTTAAAAGTCTTCAAGCTTTTCCTATTAAAAACAAACTAAATTTTCTCATTCCACTTAATATTTCTTCCAGCTGCTTCTTCATCTCTATTCGTCCCTTAACAGGCACATTTTTCAAAAATGTTGTCTATTCTTATTTGTACCGTTTCCACATCTCCCAGCTCCACACTTCCACTCACTCCAGTTGGGCTCTTGACACCATTACCTTACCAAAACAGCTGTCAGTAAAGTTATCAGTCAGCTTCAACTTCACGTTACCAAATGCAATCCTCATCTTACTTGGCATCTTGACATACTTCACCATGCCCTCTGTCTTGAACACACTGTTTTGGTTTTTGTTTTTCTTTCAACATATTGGACTAGTCATCTGTCTCTTCTGTGGTCTCACCCTCTTCCATCAATCACGTAAGGGTTGGATTCCTCACGGCCAGGATCCAAGGTCCTTTCCTTTTCTTACTTTATAATCTCTTCATCATTCATTTTATTAGCTCTTGAGTCAATTATTATCTGCACAAAGATTTCTGCCAAATTATATTCTCCAGTCCAGACCTCTTCACTGAGCTATAAATTCTATGTTTCTGTCTCCTCTTGAATGTTTCAGAAGCACTTCAAATTCAGCATATCTAAAAGAACTCATCATCTTCAATTCTGGTCTATTTCAGTGTTTCCTCTCTCCGTGAACAGTATCCAGTTGAATAAGTTGCAAATCTTAAAGTCATTCTTCATACCTCCCTCTCCTTCATCACACATATCCAATCCATCATCACATTTGCTCATTTTACTTCCTAATTGCTGTAATTTGGATGTCTGTCTCCGCAAACCTCATGTTGAAATTTGATTCCCAATTTTGGAGGTGAGGCCTAATGGGAAGTGATTGGATCATGGAGGCAGATCCCTCGTATTGTTTTAGTGCCATCTTCACTGTAATAAGTGAGTTCTCATTCTGTTAGTTACCAAAAGCACTGATTATAAAAAACAAAACAAAACCTGGCACCTCCTCTCTGTCTCTTGCTCCCTCCCTCCCTCGCCATGTGATCTCTGCACACACCCACTCCCCTTCCCTACTGCCATGCGTGAAGGCAGCCTGAGGCCCCATCAGAAGGAGATGCTGGTACCGTGCTTCTTATACAGCCTGCAGAACTGTGAGCCAAATAAACCTCTTTTCTTTATAAATTACACAGCTTCTGGTATTTCTTTATAGCAATACAAATGGACTAAGACACTAATTTACCCTTGAATCTGTCCACTTTTCACTTTTTTTCTTCCACCACCAAGATTCTCATCCAGACTACTACTGTCTATTCCCGAATCTATCCTTGGTCACTCCGGCCTGTTTCCAGGTCTTATTACTCAGCCAGGGGATTGTTTTCAAAATGCTTCTGTCCCTTCCAAGGTGCATTAAAGCTCTTAACTTGCTTTTTACTGCTCTCAGATGAAGTCTAGATGCATTACCATGGACACCAGGCCTGGCTTGACCTAGCTACTACCTAATCTTCAGCCTCACCTTGCCCCAGGCACGCCTCACTCTGTACTCCAGCCACATCTAGTTCTTCTTGCTTAGCATGGGCTTCCTGCTACAGGCACTTTGCACAACATGTTCTCTACCTGGGATACTCTTCCCTCCTCTCTTTACCTAACTAACTTCTCTTCTTTCAGATCTTTGCTCAGTGATATACTCATTCTCAAGAAAGCCTTTTCTTTTCTTTTCTTTTTTTTTTTTTTTTTTTGAGATGGAGTCTTGCTCTGTCGCCCAGGCTGGAGTGCAGTGATGTGATCTCTGCTGACTGCATGCTCCACCTCCTGGGTTCACGCCATTCTCCTGCCTCAGCCTCCCAAGTAGCGGGGACTACAGGCGCCCGCCACCACGCCCGGCTAATTTTTGTATTTTTAGTAGAGACAGAGTTTCACTGTGTTAGCCAGGATGGTCTCCATCTTCTGACCTCATGATCCGCCTGCCTCAGCCTCTCAAAGTGCTGGGATTATAGGCGTGATCCACCGTGCCTGGTCGCAAGAAAGCCTTTTCTAACTTCCTAAATTGGATCAATTCTCCTTGAAGTTTCTTACAGCACCATGTTTATATGATTATTTATCTGTCTGGCCCACTGGACAGAAAGAGCCACAAAAGCAGGGATGTATTTGCTTACCTTTGTATCTCTGTAACCTGGTACATAGTAGGTACTCAGTACATATTTGTTAAACCATCAGTTAGGCATTTGAAAGGAATGTCTAGGGCACAGCAACAAGGGGATCACAAAAATGCTTTGTGTGCTCTAGAAGGTGGAAAGCGGTATGACAGATCCATCCTCTAGCTGAGTGGGAGAGAGCTGCGAGGAGTCTGGAGGCCTTTACCATGCTCCTGGGGCCTCCACTGTTGTCTATGAGAGAGCTGGCGAGCGGGCCCCACTGCAGCATGGCCATTACTATACTTCCCTGGCCTGTACCTTTGGACTTTGTCATTCTTGTTACTTCGACATCATGACTAGTTTTTAGCCCTGTTGACCACTCCTGTCTTGAAATTCTCTCCCACTTTGCCTTCTGTAGTATTTTATTTTTAAGTTTATTCTTATGTCTCTGACAACATCTTGGCTTCTCTTCCCACTCATTTGCTCTATCCGAGTGCTCATTCCAAAATTCAGCTTTGATCTCATGGCTCCCATGTAAGAGGATAAAGTCTGAACCTCTCGGCAGTTCTTAAGAGGCCCTCTGAGGAACTGCCAGTATCTCGAGTTTCATCTTCTGCCCTTCTGTTATAGCAAATGATTTGGCATTCTCTGAGCACTCCATGTTTTTATGATTTTTGTGCCTCTTCCTCATGCCCCACCTTACATCCCCACCGCCTATGTCCTGGGGAGCCTCTACTATTTTCAAAACACAGATCAGGTCACTGAGGCCTGCTCAGGCATTCCCTTCCTCCAGGCTGTGACTCCCTTAGAGGCAGGGCCTTTTTCTATAACATGGCACTTTTACATAGAGTGTCTGGCATATAGTAGACCTGTAATAAATATTTGGATAACTAAAAGGACAGTTCTTTTATCTTTTAATGATGCATATAAATAGTAACCTGAATGACAAATAACACTCATGATAAACCAGAGTATCACTATGAATAAGCATTCCTTCTTGAGAACAGGCCTGTTGATAGTTAAAAAGTAAAATGTCAAAAAGTTTATTACATAAATAACCTTGATCTACTCTGACTGTATTTTTCTGTCTCACATAATTACGGTACATTGTCACACCCTCCTAAAATGGATTTCTAGTCATAACATGGTAATAAAATGTTGTTCCAGGCTTTAAAATGATACATCTGCCCTGAAAGCTTTGAGGTATTTTTTTCCCTGCGGTGGTTATTTTTTCAGATTTCCGAGAGAAGGTTATCATATACCAATCATAATGTATGTGTTGTAAAGCGACACATTGCAATACTTTTTTTTATGAGCTGTTATGTAAGCCATGCTTCAGAGCAAAGCAGGGATGCAGTGGAGGAAGAGCCGTTTTATGCATTTCCAGCTGCAGAAAGTAGTAACATTTCATGTGGCAGTGCTATATTCATTCTCCAGTTTCTCCCCTAGAGGGATAATAGGACATTGCTTTTTTGCCTTTCAAAAGATATAACAAACATTCTCTCCCAACAAAAATGCCACATTTGACCTCATTCTGCTCTCACTCAGTAAAATATTTTTCTTAGTGTCATAAGAATTATTGATGATTCTGTTGGTGACTTTAATTTCCTATAAGGTTTTTAGGAAGATTTGGAAATCATTATGTGGTTTCACTGGGTTTGCCAGATGTGCAGGAGGATTAAGAATTAAACTGTTTGCCTGGCTTTGGCTGGTATTAGATTATAAAATGCACTTATATTGGAAACAAGAATCAAAGGATAGGTCTAAATAAGTACGTCCCTGGATTAAAAAAAAAAAAAAAAGTGTTAACAGTGTGGTCTCCAGGGATTGATATTGGGAATGCATTTTAAAATATTTTAAAGAGGATCAAGAAAAGAGAGAGTCTTAGCTCTTCTAAGTACTAAAGTAGGGTTGATTGGCACAAAATGAAAGTTCATTCCAAAACATTATGTGAGTGGGCAGAAGAGGAGCAGATGTGACCTCATTTTCAATCAAATCAGCTTTTAAGCAGTTCCCCTTTCTCTACCTGATGAAATGCTGTGGTTGTTCTTTTGAAGGGTCTGTTTTGCAGGGTTAATTTCTTATTTCTTATCCTACTAAGCCATTTGGTTTTTAAATGTATATTTCCTCTCTCCATGTGCATACATAATATATATGCATACATAAGTTATTCATGTGTTTAAAATTTCTCACAAATTTTATTTTAAATCTTTCTTTCGTTACTTTGCTTTCATTTTCTTTTTCTCTTCACTTTCCCAATACCTTTCTTATATTTAGACAGGTCATTTTGTAGGAATAATGTGGTAAGATATTTCTTGTAAAATATTGACTATTTTATTAAAATATTTTGTGTAATTTATGATATCTCATCTTTAGAATAAAAATGCTACTTAGGAGCTTTCTTTTTAAAATTCAGGAATTGCTTAGCTCCTAAACATGAAGAGTTAAAATCTACTAGATCCTTTTATTATTTCTAAAAAGTATTATTATCAGCCTTCTACTACCTGTGGGAGATGGGCTTTTCAGTGGCATTCGTGTGCCTTGTATTTATAGGCCTGTCTTGACACACGGGCTCTTACCACTGAAATGATGGCATAAACTTTGACAAATACAGTTTTATCACCTTTTGAAATATACTACAACACGATATATTGACTATTTAATATTGACGTTTGATTTTTTCAAGTTCAGTTCAAATCAGCTAGAGTTAATGTTAAATATTCACAATAAGAACTATTTTTTTAAACCTGTAATGCATATTTATGATTCAGTTTATGAGCCAAAGCATGAATTTTTATAAGGTCTCTGAAAGATAGAACTTACATAGATTTCATAAATATTTTCAAATTTCATGTATTACATAGACTTCTTAATTGTTTACGATGATAACTTTGATCTGCTCCGGTTAAAGTCTTAAGAATAAAAGTTTTTTTTTGTAAAACGATAATCAATTTGTTGTTTATTTTTCTGTTGCAAAAATTAACCTGTATTTTGGTCCTTTAATTACTTGCTTGTTTTTAAAATTTATTCCCACTTGAGTATTAACTCATGTTTTTCTGACCTGATTTAGCAGGAAACTGTTTGCAAGATAAATTGGCCAAGAGAACTAAGACTAACATCAGCAGATTTACTTTTTCATGTTTAAATAAAGTACTCATTTTCCATGAAGTGCCAACATGATTTATCCAAATCTGAGGAAGAGAAGAAACTAAAAAAAGGATTATTCAAATTTTAGATTTGTAGGGAAATAATGTTTTCACTTATCTCATTTGGATTCCCAAAATGCTAGCTTAAACCAAGCCAGCAGTGGCATAAGATAATAGACCCAAAATCAGTTTATATTCCAGCAGGGTAATAGATGAGCCACACCTCGATGTTCTCCATTTACTCATCCATGAACAAACCATGCACTGAGTACCTGCTGTCTACTAGGTACTCGGGACACACAGATAAATAATACACACTATCTGTCCTCAAAGAGCCCTCAGTCTGATTGGAGAGAAACATACAAACAGATACTAAGGCAATACAGAAGTGCAATGTTAGAAATATTCACAGGTACGAAAGCAGAAAGTGCATCTGTGTAAACAAAACAAAACCAACCAAACAAACAACACAGGACCCAGGACCATGGGAGGAGCGCAGAGTTTCCCAGGAGTTGGTTCCTGAGTTTAAATGTGCTGGTTTGAACTACTGTGTGCTTAATGGTAAATTCACATTTACAAAATAGAACATTAGACGTTATAATGTTAACACAAAGAAGGGTTTTGTATGAAACCTCCTTTTTTCCAGTAATAATTTTAACTTATATGTTGAAAATTGAAAGTTTTTATTTTGTAATTTACCCCGATGCCTTTAAAATATGCAGTACATTGTTATGGTTCTTTAAAAGTAAATTTAGCATAACTTTAGTAAATTTGATCATGTACTTTAGTTTGGATGAACTAAATTTTGTTCAAAATTGTACTATATACTTCTGAGTAAATATAATGGATTTGTTCCCCATATTTACTAATATCACTGCCAAAACCACTTTTAAACTATACCTATCACTGGAATAATCTAGAGTTCCACAAGATCAAACTTAAGACTTAGAAGGTTTTTTATTTCTGAAGTTTTTCTTCTTAATATAGCCTCTTATCTCTGAAACACTTTAAATAAATTTATATCATCTAAAGAAAGTTATGCTTCTCCATTAAGATTGGGTTCTGGTAAAATAAAGATAATATTTCTTGTCAGTTGAAGAGCAATTTTCCTAAAGCCTGAGTGAAGAGGTGCCTCCCCACCAAAAAGTATGTTCACTCACAATGTCCAGTGCTCTGAGATTAAACGTCAAATACTTATTCATGTATCTACTTGAAATAGAGATGACGATGGAAATTGGACACTGGCTAATTTTTAAATTTTTTTTTTGTGATGGAGTTTTGCTCTTGTTGCCCAGGCTGGAGTGCAATGGCGCGATCTCAGCTCACCACAACCTCCACCTCCCGAGTTCAAGAGCTTCTCCTGCCTAGGCCTCCCGAGTAGCTGGGATTACAGGCATGCGCCACCATGCCCGGCTAATTTTGTATTTTTAGTAGAGAGAGGGTTTCTCCATGTTGGTCAGGCTGATCTTGAACTCCTGACCTCAGGTGATCCGCCCGCCTTGGCCTCCCAAAGTGCTGAGATTATAGACATGAGCCACCACGCCCGCGCAACACTAAGACTGGGCATATCATCAGTGCATAATTATCGTCCAAAGACAGAACATATGGGACTAATGTGTCAATATTTTTTGTATACTAAATTGAAATAAGTCTGGTGGGAACAAACCTGTTTAACCCTTGGTTGGCTTCTTCAGTGATTTTAAATGCTTAGAACGGTTCAAAGTTTTTCACATTGAGATCCAGCTCCCCATCTTTCACCTGGAGGAAGAAGCTCTGTGGGGGGTTAGAAACAGGGGGATGGCTGTGCATACTTTGTCTTCTGTTTAAAAAGGGAATTCCATCTCCAGAAGGCAGGGAATTGCACTGGATGCTTGGAGCAGGCATCAGAATGTGTAAATGGTTTTGGATAATATTCATATGAGGTTATCTTCAATAACTCAAAGAGATGACAAAAAATAGTTGATTAGTCACCCCCTGTAATCCTAGCACTTTGGGAGGCCGAGGTAGGAGGATCGCTTGAGCCCAGTACTTCAAGACCAGCCTGGGCAACAAACTGGGACCCAATCTCTATTTAAAAAAAAAATGAAAAGAAATAGTTGGTATTTTTCTGATGAGCATGTAGTGTTTTTGGTACATTTAATTTTCCTGTTAAGTCAAGCAAATCATGAAATTATCCTAATGATGTGGGAGAAATTGCATTAAAACTGGGGGAAAAGAGCACAAGACTTAAAACTTACCTCGTCTAGATGTTGTGTAGTTGATCACAATTACTGTACAGAATGCACAGAGATCTTTAGAAAATTATTGTGTTGATATAGATGGGGACTTCTCTTAAGAATTCCAAATGGTATGCATAAAAATCCTAAGATTAGTTAACAAGTTGCAAAATTGTGAGATTTATTGGGAGGCTCTTATATAATGGAAATCTTCCTTTTATTCAGATGACTAGGTGTTCAAAAAGGTGATATAGGCAACTTTTTAAGAAGATACCTTTGTTTTTTTGTTTGTTTGTTTTTTATTTTTTATTTTATTTTATTTTTAAAATTACTATTATACTTTAAGTTCTAGGGTACATGTGCATAACGTGCAGGTTTGTTACATATGTATACTTGTGCCATGTTGGTGTGCTGCACTCATCAACTCGTCGGCACCCATCAACTCGTCATTTACATCAGGTATAACTCCCAATGCAATCCCTCCCCCCCCCTCCTCCCCATGATAGGCCCCGGTGTGTGATGTTCCCCTTCCCGAGTCCAAGTGATATCATTGTTCAGTTCCCACCTATGAGTGATAACATGCGGTGTTTGGTTTTCTGTTCTTGTGATAGTTTGCTGAGAATGATGGTTTCCAGCTGCATCCATGTCCCTACAATGGACACAAACTCATCCTTTTTTATGGCTGCATAGTATTCCATGGTGTATATGTGCCACATTTTCTTAATCTAGTCTGTCACTGATGGACATTTGGGTTGATTCCAAGTCTTTGCTATTGTGAATAGTGCCACAATAAACGTATGTGTGCATGATACCTTTGTTTTTGAAACAGGGTCACAGCTGTGGTCCCCAGGCTGGAGTGCAGTGGCACAATCATGGATCCCTGTAGCCTAGGAAGATACTTATTTATTTCAGTATTCTTCACTATAATACAGGATAGATCTGTATTATTATATACTGTATTATATATTTTGCTTATTTGGTTAAAGGAGGTGGCATCTAATTGGCTCAAAATGCCCACTTAGAAACCTGATAAAATCTTTCCAGTAGGTGGCTAAAACTGCATCACAGACTTACCCACTTGTAACTGCAGTTGCCATAGTATATCAGAAGTCTTGAGATAAAAATAAAAGATATAACTATTAACTATTACTTAATAGGCTGCACTCCATTGTCAAGAGTACCAGTGTTTCAATCCGTAAAGTAAGTTTGGGACGAACTGGTTTACTGTATAGTACTCAGCCTGGTTACCCTGCTTAAGTTTAATATACAGTATTAGAGTTGCTGACCTGGATTTCTTTTAGTGGAGCATCATGATGTCAACTCTATTATTTTCTCTATTTTGTTGCCTTTTGGTTTATATCTTGGCCTGATACTTAAAGAAAGGAAAAAAAAATAAAAATAAAGACAAGGAATAGGAATTCCTCTAAGCGAGTCTATTTCTTTGAGCAGATAATTTTTACCAGAATGTCATACTTTAAGCCACACCCACAGCTTATGTAGAATTTTTATATTTCCATAAAGTTACCTGAAAGCATACTTTATCCATTTTCAGTTCTGCCTCTGTAGTTGCTAACAGAGGCATTGCCATTGGAAAGTGGCCTTCCATCTCCTTTTAGTTTAGGGATATTAAAATATACTTGGAAATGGGTCCTTTCCTGTATGGATGACATTCTAGATATTCAAGGACTGGTAAGGTCTCTGTTTAATCTTGGGCTTATCCATTTTAAGCCCTGATTAAGCACAGACAAATTCCTTGACCATGCCCAGCAGGGCTACAGCTCCCAATGCAGTCATCGCTCAGTGCTCTGAAAGGAGCAAGACATGGAGGTCTTCAGTCAGCAGGAAATGTCTAGTCCATCCGGCTGTAACTAAGCAGGGACAAAGAAGGGTACTGAGGCTGGTGCACCCCACATTCCCACCCACATCCTGCCACATGTTGGTGAGAGTCTGGGGAGCCCCAGCCTACTAGCACACCTTGTTCCCTCTGAATTTCTAGAGCTTATTTATTTTTACCACCTCCCTCTCTGCTTTCTGTGCCCATTCCTTCTGCTCCTTTTAGGTAAGTGCAGCCAGAGAAAGGATGCTGATAGGATTTTTCTGATGAAAGGTGTTTTTGATCAAGAGAGTTAAAAATCACAGATTGAAGTTTGGCTTGTTATGCCTTTAAATTCTGTGGCTCATGAAGAATGATAACCAAATAGTGTGCATGTCATTCAAGCAGTGGCCCTTTCCTAAAGCTAAGTCATTTCTCAAGAGATCGTGTGACTGCATAAGCTCATCATTAAAAGCTTAGTTTTCTAGGCTTCACCTACGATTTCAAATTCAAGCAAGCCTAAGTTACTGTCATTTGCTCTAAAGACCATTTTTCTAAATCCCTTTGGATTTATATTATCTCTACCAAGGCATGGCCATCTTGGAAAAATATTACGTATAAGCAGGATTTGGAGGTAAGAAGGGGCACTTTGTAAGTTGTAAGGTGGATGGTGACTGCCCCGACCTTACTTCTGGTAATCCATATTACCATCCAGTGATAAGTGATTATATTTTTCAGTCCATTTCCACCTTTATGAACATACTGATCTTGGAAAATTATCTACTCATCCTCTTTTCCATTTCTGTTTAACAGTGATTCATTGGTTTGGACTGTAGAGCGCATCAGCTGGTGTTTACGAAGGTATTATAGTATCAGTGAGTCACAGAGGCATCTACTGATTCTCATTCACTCTTAGACAGAAGGAGTATGTAGCTTTCCTCCTCAGGGGAGTAAAGTATTACACCACTTTATAGCCATTGTTCGAATCATATAATTAAGATTTGATGTGATTATTCTTAGTTGACTTGGGGTTAGACAGACAATTCTTGTATTTGGTTTTGCCTTCAGATTTAATGACATGCAGTCTTTGAGAAGTGAGCAAATTCAATTTTTCTGGTCCTATTATATAGCATTATTAAAAGTACAATGCTGTGGAGGGAATATAGAGTTATGTTCTTGGTGAATTCATAAGGTATTGCCAGTACGGGTCTATCTGATCTAAGCCCTGCTCTCCTATTTTGTATTTTCCATTCTTTATCTCCACTTTTCTTTTCAGAGTCTGTCTTACCTCCAAAGCAGAACTTTTAGGATTCATTTGTTTATTCAGTGAGTATTTATTGAGGAATTATGTGCCAGGATAAGCACTGGAGATGCAGTGGTGTGTACGATGGACATAGCCTGTGCACTCACAGAACTTACAGTCTAGTGCAGGGATTGGGGGGCCAAATCCAGCCCAATACCTGTGTCTGTAAATTCAGGGTTACTGGAACACAGCCGTACCCATTCATTTACATATTGTCTATGGCTGCTCCCACACTACAGAGGCAGACTTGAATAATTACCACAGAGACCCTGTGGTCTGCAAAGCCAAACATGTTTACTACTTAACCCTTTGAAGAAAAAGTTAGCTGACTCCTCTCTCATGGATAGTGATGGAGACATTTCATAAATGCAATCTAGAGCTCCAAAGCCTTGCCAACCCCCTTGAGGAGTGTATATTCTCCAGAGGGCAGTGGGCTACTGCTGGAATATTGTAAGCAGGGAAAGAAACATGTTGATATATGAATTTTAGAAAAGTCCCTGTGGCTGCTGTGTAGGAAGTACATGTGTCAGGGTGAGAAGCACTAGGTCATAGTGGTTAAGAGTATGGACTCTTGAGCCAGACTATTTGGATTGAAATTTTGACTCTACTACATACTGATTCTAATCTTGGGTAACTTTCCTGTCAGATGTCCTGTCTATAAAATAGACGTGGCAATCATAGTACCTAACTCATGGGATTGATTAAGTTAATATATGTGAAGCACTTTAGGACACAGTGTTTACCATCATCACTATTATTCCTATTGTAATCTTGTTCAGAGGTGAGGGTGCCCGAATTAAGGCAGCAGCAGTGAGGATGATAGAAAGAAGTGGCCAGATGGAGGCTCTACGCAGGTGATAGAATTGACAGGAATTTATGATTAATTGGATGTCAGAAGGGTAGATAAAAGAGAATAAGAAGTTGAGGATGATTGCAGGTTTTGGATTTCATCAATTGAGTGAATGGTGGTTTCAGTCCCTGAAGTAAGGAGACAGGCTTGTGATGTGAGGTGAATGATAGGTTCAGTTTTTGATATGTTAAATTTAGCTACTAGAGCTACTAGAGAGAGATGAATAGAAATGTTCAGGAAGCAGTTGCCTATGAGGTTTAGAGTTCAGAAAGGTGATACGGGCTGGGGAAATGGTTGTAGCCGTGATCACTATAAAACTGGTCACTGAGCTTGGAAGAGAATGAAATAACCCAACATGAGGATGGAGTGACAAATAGACTAATAACAGAACCCTGAAGAACACCGACAGTTTAAGATTAGACAAAGAACCATTAAGTCAAAAAAAAAAAAAAAAAAACTTTTGGAGGAAAATAAACATGAATTTTTAATCCATTAAAATTTCCCTCATTGAAATAGTTGAATTTGAAAAATATTTAAATTTGCAATTTTGGTATTAGCATAGGCCAACCTAGACTATAGCATGTATTTCACAATTTGATTTCATGTTATCATATTCTGTATTCTTCTAATATTCAATTTCCTCTGTATGGAACATTAGGTAACTTAGTGGATGCTATGGCTTCTGGATGCTGACATCATATGAGCTGTTCAAACTACTTTTCTGTATTTAGTAACATTTCCTTACCTCCCTGTTTACCAATTCTCTTGAGCCTGTGATAGGAAAAACTAAAGTGGAGGAGAATGTCTTTCTCTTTTTTGTGTTATACTTGTTTCAGCATCAACAACTTGGAACCAGTTTGTTACAACATTTTATAATGATATCGCTATATTAATTTACAGAAGTAAGTATAATTTTGGAAGGAGCCAGGAGATAAATTGGAGAAACAAACACTTTTTCCATCATCAGAATCACCCCTTACCTCTCTCTTACAGTTATGCTTGCCTTATACTTTACTTAGTTAATTCCCAAGAGAATCTTCAGTCCTTCTTGAATATGATTTCCAGCAAAACAGCCTTCTACTCACTTACTCTGACCCTTAGTAGGGCTCACAGGTTAGGCTCAAGCTAAGTCCCTGAGATGTGCCAATCAGAAGGCTGATCCAGAGGCTTTCTCAACCCTGTACCACACATACCTGAACAAAGGCATCACATTTATACAATCAGGCTGTGTTGCCTTTTCTATTTAGGGGAGAACTTGTGAAAAACTTTGAAATGGTCCCAAAAGATGACTGTCTAACTCAGCTTTCCAGCTTATCCCACCCTTTCCTATTTTACAATCCTGGAAATTACAGAAAACTGAGAGTGATGCAAAAGACCCTTGTCCATTGAAATGCAAATTGTTCTGGTGGAATGCAGTTGATTATTGCCCTATGCAGAGTGACCAATTTAACCAGATTTGCATCCATTTGTAAATTCTTTGCAATATCCTTGATATTTGTGTTTGTCCTTTGGATTTCTTTTTGAACCAGTTGTAATATCTTACAGGTTCCTTTTTTAATGAGTTAGTTAAAATCTATGTCCCGTTTCCAAAAAAAATTATCTTGTTATATATACACATGTATGTTTATACATGCATATCACATCTCTAGAAAAATTCACAAGAAGTTGGTAGCTGTAATCACCTCTGCAGAAGGAAAGGCAGAAAAGCTTGATTTTCACTACATGCCCTTTTGGATGTTTTGAATTTTGCATTGCATGCCTATTTTTGAACTTTTGAGAATCAAGTCTTTGCCATCCCTTAACTACTAACTTCACATCTGAAATAACTGACTTT
Organism: Macaca thibetana thibetana; assembly: GCF_024542745.1. Classification (NCBI taxonomy): domain Eukaryota; kingdom Metazoa; phylum Chordata; class Mammalia; order Primates; family Cercopithecidae; genus Macaca; species Macaca thibetana. The sequence goes on along the minus strand of NC_065582.1, from coordinate 16,787,121 downwards.
CTATAAAGATTTTTGCCTCTAGATAAACTACTAATAGAGAGCACCTACACATCAACATCATACTTAGAGACTTTCTTTTGTATTTTTTAAGGCAAACTAGTAAACTTTACTTTTCAAGGTAGCTCTAAACCTGTAGAAAGATTTTGGTCGGGTGGTGCTAATTCTATGACTGTAGGGGAATCTATCTGTAGCTAATTCTATCTGTAGGGGAATCACACAGTGTTAGTGTGGAGGAAAGTGGCAGACCCATCAGCCTATTTTGCAGTTGTTCTGTGTGCACCTTGCCTCTTCCCCAGCTGCGTCCTCTATAATCCCCTTGTCTAATTATAATGAGCAGCCCTCCCATTAAGCCAGTGATTCTCCGGCTTAGATGTATATTAAAATCACCAGGAGTGCTTTTAAAAATCGAAATGCTTAGACCAATTAAATCATAATGTCTGAGGGTAAGACACAGACATTGGCATTTTTCAAAGCCATCAAGGTGATGCCAATGTTGAGAAACAGTGTCTTGTGCAAAGAATGGTGCTGGCAGAAGCAAAAGCACTGATCATATCTGACTGGAAGATCTGCATAGGTGATGAAGACGGTCCAAACAGAAAAGAGAGGCACCCTTTACTGTGAATGAATATCCTTGTACAAAGAACCTGTTTTGACCCATGCTGCTTCTGGAATGGGGCAAACTAGGTATGGGGGAGTAGTTTAAAAGCCCAAGCTGACTTAGTTACAGGTATTAGCTTTTTTTATACTTCTGAATTCAGATAAACTCTCAGTGAGTAAAAAATACCAAATTGGGACTCTGCATATCCCCGCCTTGTTCCTCTGCCATTTGGGGCACTGAGCCAGCCTGCTGACAGTGACATCCATCTAATACCACTGCCACCATATGGTTGTGCTACCGACAAAAGGTTATATTTATCACACACAGGCCAACTGGGAAAACCACATACTGTACAAACATGACCTATTAAGCATCTGTTTTAATCAAAGATTCTAGAACTTCTTTGCTCTAACCCTTAAAAACATGCTTTATTAAGGGGCCTTTGATAGAGAGGTAGATTTGTAAAGGGAGAAGTAAAAATGCATCCTTTCATTAATTTTGAAACAGTAAGGTGAGGAGATAGCCTATTTCTTGGTATTTCCTCTCTACTCTGAAAGCTATCTTCTAATGGGAAGTCCTGATTAATGTCCTGCTTGTATTCCAAACTGTTTTATTGTTGCCTCAGCCTTTTTTTAAACCTGAAAATTGGTCTCATGAACTCAACTGTGGTGGTTTGCCTTCATATACTCATTGTATATCCCCTCCCTTTTGTATAGGAAGACAGAGATGTCAATGACCCCATGCCCAACCGAGGCGGCAATGGACTAGCTCCTGGGGAGGACAGATTCAAACCTGTGGTACCATGGCCTCATGTTGAAGGAGTAGAAGTGGACTTAGAGTCTATTAGAAGAAAAAACAAGGCCAAAAATGAACAAGAGCACCATGCTGGAGGAGATTCCCAGAAAGATATCATGCAGAGGCAGTATCTCACATTTAAGCCTCAGACATTCACCTACCGTGATCCTGTGCTTCGCCCAGGGATCCTCGGTAACTTTGAACCCAAAGAACCTGAGCCTCCTGGAGTGGTTGGTGGCCCTGGAGAGAAAGCCAAGCCATTGGTTTTGGGACCAGAATTCAAACATGCAATTCAAGCCAGCATTAAAGAGTTTGGATTTAACATGGTGGCAAGTGACATGATCTCACTGGACCGCAGCGTCAATGACTTACGCCAAGAAGAGTAAGCACACATCCTCTTCTTTCTAACAATGGGGCAGCTGTTGTTTTCATAGGTTGTTAGGTTTAGTTAGATTGTTAGAATGGAGAAATTATTGATGCCTTTATTTCAAGGAAATAAGAGGATCTTTGAACAGCAAAATGGTCAGAAGGAGGCGGTCCCTACATTTACGCCATTGTATTGAAGGCGGGCTGTATAAAATTCCGGGGCCCTCTACATCAGTGCTATTCAAACCGTGGTCCCCAGACTGGCACTGGTCTATGAATTTTTTGTTACCAGTCCACAAGTGAGAAAATGAGCTTGCACCAGGATGTAAGTCAACTACACTATTAAATATGTTGTTTAGTTTAACTGACAATTTTTTAATAGCAAAACTTCCTTGATTTGTTGATTTTCATTCTGGAGCAAGTGCCTTATCTTGTTGTGGAACAATAGCAAACAGTAACAGTGTTCTGGGCATCTCGCATAATGAACTAGATTTATGTTTCCTTGAATTTTTTTCCTCAGTACTGAAACTGGGAATTGAAACACTTGACTCTCAGCAAAAGGAACAGTCAGATAGATAAAACTCTGACCTAAGCTTTCCAATTCTTTTCACGGAGTATGATTTTTAAATGAAAGATTTTCAGCTCTTAACTTTTGATGGATAGTGATTACTGAATGAACTCAAAACTTTTCTCTTTCAGTTTATTCAATAACTCGTTCTACTACTATAGGATCTACATAGCTTTCATGAATGTAGTTGGAAATTTAATTCACTGCTACTAGAAAACACGCAGAATGTATTCCTGATGACATACTGTTAGCATCATCTTAATTTTCAAAAGGTTAATACAGCAGGTGCTCATACCCCCATACCTATTCACATACACGTATCATGTACACACACACTCACACACATATACATACACCTGCTCACCAGCATTCTTTATGACCACTAAGTAAAATCCTGTGTCCGAAACAAAGCCATTCAATGGACTTTGAGTATTCCTGTACCTTTATTGGTAAAAGTGAGAAGAGATTAGTGAAATGTGCAAAGAAAATAGGAGTGGAAGTGCAGCAGGGTGATGGTGAGAGATACAACCTCTTATACAGAGAAGAGTCAGAGCATCTCCATGGGCTGTGAAGGCAGAATCTTGCAGTAATTTATTCCCAGTAGAGACTTGCCTAGTCATAGATAGCATTGTCAGATTTAGCAAACAAAAATACAAGATGCCCAATTAAATTTGAATTTCAGATAAACGGTGAAAAAATTTAGTATATGTTCCAAATATTGCATGGGACATACTTAAAAATTTTTTTTAATTGGATTTCCCAGAAATCCAATTTTAACGGGGTGTTCTGTGTTTTATCTGGCGGTCTTAGGAGATAAAGATGGCTGTTAAAGAGTTAGAGCTGCCATATGAGGCCCCTTTAGGACCCCTAACAGGATGTAGAGCCCCTCATCTAGAGTGCGTCTCAGTTATCTTCAGTGTAGCACTCAGATCCCTCATCTCGGTTACACAGGTGCTTTGCAAAATGACTGGTGGCATTCTCATCACTGTAGTGGGGGAGAAGGGAAGGTCTGCTGCAGGCCGGGACTTAGTATAAGGTACTGAATTCTCACAACCAAACTGTGAGAGAGCTCTTACCTGAGTGTGTGAAGTCTGAGGCTCACACAGAGTTGTGACTTCTTTGCATTTACCCAGAAGAATGGCAAAATGCCGAGTCACCCCTAGTTGGTTTGGTGTGAAAGCCCCTTCATTTCCGTCACTGCACACCTGAGGTGTATATCTCTCTCTGAGTAGTGTACCTCAGTGCAGATGTTACAGTCAGAGGGTTAGCTTAGCAATTTGGAAACAGATTTTAGCACTTGAACTGTTTATTTAAAAATATGTCACTTAAAACACCAATATAAATATAGCTAACTTTTCAATATAAGTAATACATTAAGAAAATTAAACAATGTACAAGGCTTAAAGCAGAGCACGGGATTTAGAGACATCCTCTGCGCCTCCCTCCCTTAACCCCTCACATCCAGTCCATCAGCAAGGCCCCTTGGTTCTACCACCAAAATGTAGCCCAGATCACTTCTGAGGTCCGCTTCTTTCCTCTCATCTGCCTCCACCTGAGGCCATGCAACCATCGTCTCTCCTGGAATCCTGCAGAAGTCTCCTTACTGGTCTTTCCATTTCTACTCTTGCTTCTTACTATCTATTATTGAGACACAAATCAGTGTGGTCTTTTAGAAACCCAAATCTAAAACCATTCTGTGCCTTCCCATTGCACTTAAAACCCAAACTCCTAACGTGCAGCAGCCCCCATGCTGTGGCCCTTACCCACCTTGCAGACCTCTTCTTGCTACTATACTTCTTGCCCACGTAGTCCAGCTGTGCTGGCCTGTCTCAGGTCCTCTGCATATGCTTTTCCGTCCTCCACGAATGCTTGCCTTTCTTCCCACGACTGGCTGGCTTCTTCCCAGCCTTTAGGCTCACTTGCACTTCTCTAACCATGCTGTCTAATTTGCTAAGGCCCTACTTTATTCTCTATTACTTCTATTACTTCTCTTTAGCCATTTTGTTCATGGTATTTATCAAATTTTATAATTAGATATTGGCTTATTAAATTGTTTATTGGCTGTCTTTCTCATTAGATAAGTTCCTAAGAGCAAGAACCATGCCTATTTGTAAGCCTAGTAGCTGACAAGTAGGAACTCAGTAGTAGTACCCAGTTGGTAAATATCTGTCGAGAATGAATGAATGTATGAATGAAATCAGCCAGGGTTCAAACCTTAATGCCATCACTGGATGTGAGATCTCTGACCAGTTACTTACCCTCTCTAACCCTCAGTTACCTAAACCTTAAGACAGATCTAACAATACCAGTCTCTCAGGATTAGCGTTAGAGTTAAATGACATAATTGACTACAAAAAGTCTTTTATTAGCCTGTTGGTTAGAAACCTAAGTATTATTAGCTGTTTTTACTGCTATGGTATTTTCTTCATTACCTTGTTGTCAACATTCAGATGTTTTCAGTTACTATGTAGCTTTGATAGGCTCTGTTGCTTTTTGGAAAATATGAATGTCACACATTGCCTTATCTACATCCTCTTGCTTCCACTAGTACCTTCCATGATGCTAAAGCCTTCATCTCCTTTAAAAATTTCAGACACACTGATTTCCATGGGAACCTCGCATCTCTGAGTCCTCCTTTCACCCCGCGGTTTCCTTCCCGTCTCCTTTCTTTCCTTCTTCCATGCCTTGCATAGCCAGTTGTGTCCCATGTTCTTTCCTCTGGCACAACGGGAGCGGTGCCTAGAAACAGGACATTGCATGTTTTTGTGTATTATTTCTGTAAATATTGTGTCTCCAATAAAATTAAAAGGCCCAAATCTATTTTAGTAAATGCTCCTAAGCCTCTCTTTGAAATCCTATACTAGTGATAAAAGTCATTTTTAATATTTCAAAATGCCCAAATATAATAAATCCCAGAAACTTTTTTAAACTGAATCCAAATTATTTTTTAAACTGGATTCTGTCTCACACTTAAAAAAAAAAATGAGACAGACTTCATTCCTTTTTGAACACTTATAATTCAGTGCAGAGTATAACATAATTTTCTAAGTAAAATTATTTATACTTTAGAATGTGGACAATCTTTGGAATTTTTCTCTAAAATGAAAACCAACCATGAATAAAAATCGCCTAAGTGTTGCATATTACCTAATATGCATATTAGCACTTGTCTGCTTTTACTGGCAACATATTGAAAACATATCGTACATCCATATTGTGCACATGAGGATGCACCCTTCCTCATCCTCATCCCTCATAGGGAATGTGCTTGGAGCGCCTCAGAAGCTGGCTTGCTTGTGGCTGGCTTTTTGCCGCTTCAGAACACAGGCCCTAACAGCCTTGTTCTCCTGCCTCTGTCTGTCATAGAAATGAGGCACCTGCATAGCTTAGAGACCAGGCTCGGGCTGTTTGTCCAGCTGTAACATCTGACACTGTGGTTAGCTTGTTCGTTCTTGTGGCTGTTCTGTAGTCTTTGTAGATGAATGTTCTCTTCCCTAGAAGCAGGAGGGAAGTGTCCAGCTGCTGGCATGACTCACACTTCTGTATGTGATAGCTTTGAATTACATTCACTGACTGAGTAATTTATTGGCTGTTGATTGCTTGTTAAAAGGGTAACAGTCTTTTCAGTGAACTGGAGGCCTACTTCTTTTTTAAAGACTTGAGCCAAGAATGACTTCACCTGCCTTCACACTTTTTTTCTATAAAATACAAATACGATTTTCTTCACAGTTCAACAGATATTGAGTATCTCTAATATGTAATGCACTGTCCCTGCCTTCAAGGGGCTCAGCAGCTACCACTAGGGAGAAAGGAAAGAATGCCATAATGTAAGGCAGAATGTAGAACCATTAGAATGTAGAACCATTAGAATGTAGAACCATTTAATGTAGAATGTAGAACCATTTAATAATGTGGTTCAGAGGAGTGAGAGGTCAAGTTACAGGGCAGTCGGAAAAGGATACTTTGCCAGGCATGGTGGCTCATGCCTGTAATCCCAGCACTTTGGGAGGCCGAGGTGGGCTGATCGCATGAGTCCAGGAGTTCAAGACCAGCCTGGGCAACATGGTAAAACCCCGTCTCTACCAAAAATACAAAAAAACCAGCTGGGCGTGGTGGTGCATCTCTGTGGCCCCATCTACTTGGGAGGCTGACGTGAGAGGATTCCTTGAGCCTAGGAGGCAGAGGTTGCAGTGAGCCGAGATCACGCCACTGCACTCCAGCCTGAGTGATAGAGTAAGAGCCCATCTCAAAAAAAAAAAAAAAAAAAAAAAGAAAAGAAAATGATAGTTGAGGGGAATACTAGGGAAGACCCTGAAGGATGCGTAGGGTGTCTTTAGGAAGGGGGCACATGAACGTGTAGTAGAAGACATGAACACATAGTTCATGGATCCGGTTTCCTTGGATCTGGAGCTATGTGGAGAGAAATACAGCTGGGAAGATAGTAGGGCATTGGAAGACTACATGCCATTCACAGAGCCTACATTGAATCTGGTATTTGGGAAGACCTATTGAAGGTTTATAAAGAGAACTTTGGGGATTTCAAACTAGTAGAGGTGTTAGAGTAGATTAGGGGGTGGAGACTTGTTAGAGGGTTAGTGGCATTCGAGTGGGATCTCCAGTGGAGGTTATAGAACCGAGGATATTCAATGTAAGAGAACAAAAGAGTTAGAAGCAGTAGGCTTTGGGAGGTGATGGAGTGGACGGGGAAATCAAAGATAAATCCAAGGCTTTGAAGCTCAGTAACACAAAGAGGAGTGGTGCCATTAACAGAAAGAGGCTGGTTAGGATAGAACAAGCCACTCTGGGCCGGGCGCGGTGGCTCAAGCCTGTAATCCCAGCACTTTGGGAGGCCGAGGCGGGTGGATCACGAGGTCAGGAGATCGAGACTATCCTGGCTAACATGGTGAAACCCCGTCTCTACTAAAAATACAAAAAACTAGCTGGGCGTGGTGGCGGGCGCCTGTAGTCTCAGCTACTTGGGAGGCTGAGGTGGGAGAATGGCGTGAACCCGGGAGGCGGAGCTTGCAGTGAGCCGAGATCACGCCACTGCACTCCAGCCTGGGAGACACAGCGAGACTCCGTCTCAAAAAAAAAAAAAAAAAAAAAAAAAAAAAAAGAACAAGCCACTCTGCCCAAAACTCATTTACCTGAACTGGTCTGCCCCCTGGTTTAGATGAATTCATGCAGAGCCAGTGAGGATGAGGAGCCTGTTTATGGGAAGAAGTAGAAAGTTCTATTTGTAGATAGGTTAGATTTTCTTCTGATAAAGTTTGGGATTTTACTTCTTTTTACTGTGAACTGCTGACGCAAACACTTGGAAATTATTCTTACCCTTTTTTTCTGCCCAACAAAGCAGACAATCAGAGGTATTTTGATTCAAACAAGTGAATTAAATGTTTTGACTTATTGAATGAGTTCATTAGCTTCTAATATTTAACCTTTTCTCCCACCTACACACCTTTTGCATTTCTGTTTTGTAGAAAGCTATCTTAGTTGCAATTATAAAGTGAGATGATAGATGTAAAAGTGCTTTGAAAATTCTAAGAGCTATGCACATGTTAGTAAGATTGTTAGTATCTTTCTTAAGCTTGTCTATGGGAAATATTTTTTTAAAATACATTTTACATTTACACTCATGCCTTATATGCCAGATAATTCTCCTCTTACCTGAGTCCAAAATACATATTGATTCTTATATTGTAATTTAACCTAACATGAATTGTGTTTGTGAGGTTTTCTTATTCTCTATCCATGTTAAAGGTTCTCTTTAATATCTACCAAGCTATTTAGAACATATTGCTATAATTTATAAAATGGTTGCTATTTTTAAAACATTGATTTAGTTGGAATACTATAGCTTTCCTTTTAATTTGTTTTTACTTATCTTGATCCATAAATTTCAGCTAGAGCTAAAACCTTAAAGCTACTCATAAAACGTTAAGACAAATATTTAGAATATATAGAAATCATATATACACATACATATATGAATCATGTTTATGCAGAGGTATTTGTACTTTGCCCTAGTTTCTGTTTTTGGAATATGTGGTGGCTCTATCTGACCATCCAAACTAATTGATGACAATTTTTCACACACAATCCTTTTTTTACATAGATTGCCCAAAATATATTGCATTTTTCAGACTACAGTTTGGCAACTTTAGGTCTAATGTTAAGAAAGCACATTTGAAAGTGGTTTCAGATGACCCAGGTTGCTTACTGGCCTGAAAATTTTGACTCTTGGAAACTAGAGTACTTTGTGAATTCAGGGGTTTTCCAGATTTACTTTAAAATAAGCCCTTGTGTTCTGATGCCTATTTTTCATCTTCACACACATATAAACACAAAAACATATATACATTGCGTGTTAGAATTTTCTCAAGTTGATTTTTGTTTAAGGTTCTGGCTAACAACAGACGTATTTAGACAAACTGAAATTATTTTAAAAAGCAGGAGTTAACTTACATTACTCCCATTTCCACAGCAGTTTAGGGAGGTACCGTATTTATTTCAGTGAGGCTACAAAAACTGGAAATTGAGGTAATTTGTTTCTCTAAACCTCCGTTAGCAGAGTAGCAGCAGTCTTGAATCCCTTTCTCCCTGAACTGCCTTCTTACCCTTGATAGGTTCTAGATGGCTCCCTTCCCTTGGTGGAAACGTCCTTCTGCTCCTAGACCTCCTTTGGTTGATGAGAGCCTTCCCACTCTCTGATTACTGTCCAGGTTGCTCTATTGACAGAGGATTTATCTTCATTTCCCTCCTTCATCCCTCTATCTCTGCCACCAATGTTACAAATCACAAAGTACCCCTGATAAAAAGTTATAAACTCACATTGCATTTATTGTATTTTCACAGCCCTCTACCCCCAGCTATGAATTTAGAATAAGTTTCCTGGAGACTAGTTTGAAAAATATTTGTGGTGGCACCACTAGATATCCCATAACATCCCACCCCAGTGACAGACAATTTCAGGAAAACCTTGACTCTTTTTTTCTCTTCAGAATAAGTCGTTTGCCCGTGGGAAACACTAACACAGAGATTAAGGGATGTTTTTTGTACCCTTTCCTCCTAGACTATCTCAGTGTTTGAGCTAACAGTCTTTTCAAAGTATTTAGTCATTGTTCTCTGCCAAAAGGTTATCAGTTCCTTCCAAAAGACAGCCTGTGCCAATAGGCCCAGACGTGCTAGAGCGCAGTGTGGATGGCGGAACACACGCCCCTTTACCGCAGTGGGTCAGCATGGTCACCTGTGGTAATTTAGCTCCGACTATTCCAGAACCATTAGATACAGGCTGTCTAATGGTTGTATCAATATGTGTTTCTTTGATGCATATTGACTCCTGTGCGTTTGGTAAATAGGGAAATTATATCAATTCAGTGTGTAAGTCTTTGTGGTTCATAGATTTCCTCTCGCATAGTAATGTTTGGAAGTGATCAGGAATAAGGTTTCTCACAGCTAAAGAGATAGCCATAAAAAATTATTTATGAAGACCTTAAGGGGACAAAAATTGTCTTCTGCAGAAGTGTTTTCCTTTAGTGAAAGAAATGGGAAGTTTACTGGCTTTAAGACCCACTCACTCTACTTGCCGCTATATTTAGCTGTCTGAAGAAGCTGCACGTGCATCCAAAGAAACTGAGAAGGAAACTGATTGATGAAGAAGGCTATCCTTGGATTATACTTTTAATTTTGGTGAAATTGCTCTGTATTAAAAATGAATGTCTCCAAAGACCTACAAAAAGGAAAACACAAGCCTATGGGTGTTAAGTTTGCAAAAGATGAACTGTGATACGAAATGCAAAAATTCGTGGCAATTTTAACTGTGCTGATTGGTTTTGGTTTCCTTAGGGCTCTGGTCCCAAAGGTCCTTAAGTTTTGTGTGGTCTGCTCCTATCCCTATTTTTTTTTTCAGTCTTATTGTCCCTCCCTCCCTCCCTCCCTCCCTCCCTCCCTCCCTTCCTTCCTTCCCTCCCTCCCTCCCTCCTTCCTTCTTTCCTTTCTCTATTTTTTTAAGTCTTATTGCTCTTTCTCTTCCTTCTTTCTTTTCTTTTCTTTTCTCTTTTCTTTTCTTTTCTTTTCTTTTCTTTCTTTCTTTCTCTCTCTCTTTCTCTCTTTCTTTCGCATAATCTTGCAAAACAGAGAGTTTACTAGGACTACATATACAAGGCAGAAATGCCTGTAATTGCACCTAAAAGGCAGGCATAGTCAGACTGCTGGGCTTAGGGCTATGCTATGAGTGCTTTGCATAATATAGCCATAATATAAAAGGAAGAATGGGAGATATTTTCTATATTTGAGATTAATAATTTACATGACACTGTCTAGCTGTTAATCCAAGCATAAACCAACATTTATATAGAAGGAATATCCCCTACCTCTCCATTTATTCTAGAAGCAGAGCAACCATTCTAAAAAAATAGACCACTCTCAACAGACAGCAAGGAGTTACATATGGCCACAATGGGGAGAAACTTGGCCCAGTTTAGAGCCAGGACTCACTTTTGCCATAGTTGGCTATAAAACTCCAGATAACTTCACCCTTTTTACATTTACACATATAGATCTTTACCTCTGGAATATCCGGTAAAAGGACCTGTGCTGGAGAGAAGGCAATCTTTAAAAGTAGTTGAACCAGGTTAGAGGCAATTAGGGGAGGCTTCCTTCCTCTCATTCAGAGTTTAAAATTGACTTCAACTCCTTAATCTATAGGAATCATTAAGACAAGTCATTGGAGAGAGCTGTAAAGCAGGATCATAAACACCAGTTTTTTTTCTTCAGAAAGGATTGTAGAAGTAGTAATATGAATAATGGTTGAATAATTGTTATATAACTTCTTGAATGCAGTTATAAATATGTTAATTATCTTTGTTCATTTTAAGCTGAATATGTAAAAGGTGCACTTGGTGTATCATAAATAGATTTAGTCTTTCATCATTTTTGCAAGATATAAGTTGAAAGTGCTAAGAAGGAAAAATGGCTTAACACCAAAGCCAAGCTAATTACATGAGTTAACATTATATAAATAATATAGTTTAATTACATTCAGTAAACTTTTAGTCTGTCACTGGGAAATGACCTGTAGCTTTGCTTCCCTCTTCACTGAATCCTAGGGGAGATTCCAGTCTTCAAAATGTAGCTATTGTGTAGGAGGAAAATCACATTTTTAATAGCCTGGTGACTTATTTTAGAATGAACACTGCCATTTTAATCAAATGGAAAATATCCGTGCATTCTCCAGAATAGAAAGGCCCAGTGAGCAAACCAAAACCATGATAAGGGCTCTAGAGAACAATTTGAGAATCTAAACTCCGCATTCCTAAGACCCTGGAGATTCACAACTGGCACTTTAAAGGAAAGCATTGTAGTCTTCAGTAGAAGGATGTACTTCATCTTTTGTGAGGTAGGAGCTCCCTCCAGAGTCCACACATGGTAAGCTGCAGGCCTGCTGGAGTAGGTCCCCATCCAAGGAAGATATTTAAGGCTGATTTCTTCTCCCAGTGAGATTGAGTTGGGGAAGGGGCATTAAAGGAGGACAGAGAAACTCTCTTGAAAGCTTCTATTGAAGTCTGTGTAAACACAACTACTTAAGAAAGCAGGCTTGGGTATTCTTATTTAAATCAAATACAAAGAAGAATCTATCCTATCTTCTGGGCAGACAATAATGTTACCTAGACTAGAGTTTGGTTGGTTCTTGACCTCACATCTTCTGTCATTGTGGTACTAGTCTCTGGCTCCAGGGTCATATGCCAGATGTTGAGGCTGATGAGAGGAAGTGTTGGAATTAACAGTGTGCTAAGGGGGTGCACCAACAGACGTAGAGTGGCCCAGAAAAGCAGGATTCACCCCTAGTGTACTTATTTACACTTGTTTATATGGTTTTCAGGAATACTTCTCAGTCACTTCAAATGAGGTCTAAACTGTGTCTTCCACTTCCACATAATTATCTCTGTTGGTGTGACTGCTGCTTTTCTTATCTCTCTGTTGCAGCAGCTGATGGAGATGGGGTTGGGAGAGGAGGACTCAGTCAGTGACAGTAAGGATCAGCAGCATCACTGTCCCTGTGTTACATCTATATGTCCAGCAGTATGCTGGGTTTTTAAATATACTATCTTCTATGCTTATAACCATACCGAGATAGTATATTTTCAATTTCACTATATTTTTGGGTGATGAAAGTGAGGCTCAAAGAAGTAGAACACTTGCAGGTCATATAACTCGAAGATGGATATCCTGGGACTCAAATTCTGGCATATACACCCATTGCCTTGTTAGGGATGCTAACAGCCAAGAGGTTGTGTTCCAGTTTGCTACAGGACATTGATTTTTTTTAGAGGGAGAGTTAGAAAAAGGTAAAAGGCAAAGGTTTATTATCATTATTGCAGGATTTTTTCCTGCCTCCTAAGACAGGGTTTCACAATCTCGGCACTTGATATTTGAGCCAGATAATTCTTTGTTGACAATTCTTTGTCCTGTACATTGTAGGATGTTTAGCAGCATCTGTGGCATCTACCCACTAGATGTCAGGAACACGTACACCCGCTTCCACCTCCCTAGTTGTGACAACCAGTTCTCCAGATGTTGCCACATGCCCCCTGGAGGGCAAAATCACCCCTGATTAAAAATCACTGCTGTAAAGGGTTGATCGAGGTAACGTTGTGGGAGGAGGGAGTGACACAATGAAAATCACAGAGATGCGTTTATAGGATTAAAGGGAAGAATTGGAACAGATTGATGGAATGGGACAAATAGATAGGAGGACTTTGTCCTAAGTAAGATGAAGATAGTTATTAGATTAGTGGAGGGTTACATGAAGGTTCACAGGCTCCATCGTGGCAGATCTGAATATTGTTGCTGGTAGTACAGTAATCATTTACAGATGCATTTATAACTCTTTCTCTCTTCCCCCTCCTCCCGCTTTTCTTTTTTCTTTTTTTTTTTTTAAATAACAAATACCAGGAGTGGAGTGGAGGGAGCCACCCTTTTTGTACTATACAAGAGAAAAGATCCAATCCTGCTATTTCTCTAGTTCTACCTTTCGGCCAGTTGGTAGCCACTGAGGGCATCTCAGAATTTGGTGTATATTTGTCCAAACTTTATTCTAAGTTATTAAACTAATTCTCCTCTTGAATTATCCCCCTTATTTCTTATTTCCATTTCTTGGTTTTGTGTTTTGTTTTGTTTTGTTTTTGAAAGAGTGTGTATCCCTCTGTCGCCCAGGCTGGAATGCAGTGGCATGATCTGAGCTCATTGCAACCTCTGCCTCCTGGGTTCAAGCGATTTTACCACCTCATCCTCTCCAGTAGCTGGGATCCCAGGCGCCCACCACCACGCCCAGCTAATTCTTGTATTTTTAGCAGAGACGGGGTTTTGCCATGTTCACCAGGCTGGTCTCAAACTCTTGACCTCAGGTGATCCGCCCACCTCAGCCTCCCAAAGTGCCTGGGATTACAGGCATGAACCACCATGCCCAGCCCATTTCTTGTATTTTTAATTAGAAGAATTGCTAATACCTGTGGGGGGAAATTACTTGAAGTAACAAGAAAAATATCAATAATGCTTATTTTATTAACCTTTGAAGATAATTTTACAATATACTTACCAGGACTATTATAAGAAATTCACTTATAAATATTGTAGTTACATGCCATCAAGTGCCAGAATGAATTACACAAAGGCAAAGCACGTAACAATACTACGAGTCCTTGCTCAGTGTCTTCTGTAGGTTCAGGGAGAGGACGTACAATGAAGCTAATTTTACCATAGGCAAATTGATATTGTTGACTGAAGGAAAAAAAACTGAAGTTTTTAAACAATTAAAGTCAGTTATATTTGGAAGTCTTACTGAGGACTATAGACTGAGGCTTATAACCCAGAAGCAATTCTGTCAGGCTGTTTTAAGGCAGTATTTTAGTTTATAGTTTACATGTAGGTGGTGAAGATTTAATATGTGTAAAATTATATCTACGTTTCAGTGTAAGAGTATATCTGGTGATAGATTATAGAAGTATAATCATTAATTTTGTCAAATGTTATTTTATGTATAGGAAAAGGCAAGGACTAGGATCATTTAAGAAATGTAGTGACTGAGGCAAGCGTTGTGGTGGGACCATGTGTTTTATTTTTTTTGTCTTTAAAGTATTTTTTACAGAGCTGTATGTCATCACAGAATCCAGAGCTTTGTGAAATTATGTTGGCAAGTAGAAATGAGCATGCCTTTTTATGTTTGTTATTCTGCCTTACAACATAAACAAGAGTCAAGTTCCTGTGGCATATTTCTGGTCACAAAAGTATCACCAAACTTCTAAGTAAGGACCAAAATACTTGTAATATTAAATATTAAAATAAATGTGAAGTATACATACGTTTGAGAAAGATTAATAAAAACAAGTAAGATGATGATTTACTCAATTTTTGGTGAACCCATGAGTGATGGTGGTCATAGTGGTGGTGAATTTAATCAACAAGTAAACATTTACAAAGCAAAAATTGTCAGGAGTACCTTGCACCAATATGCAGTTCAAAAACAAGCAATAACAAATGTGGGGAGCTTGCTGAGTGCCTCTGTCCCACATCACTTATTGTCCTGCATCTGTATAATTGTTGTCTACATTACACATTTTTATTTTATAGTAATTTGTATTTATTCATATAATTTGCTATCCACTCATTCCAGTTTAGGGTGGTGTGTAGCCAGAGCCAATTTTGGCAGCTGAAAACACAATATGGGCACCCTCCCTGGCCAGGACGCCATCCCGTCACAGGTGTACTCACACACACCCATACTCATTCACCCTGGGCTGTGTAGACACAGCATTTCACGTAGTGGGCACAGCTCGGGGATGTATATCCAGAGAAAACCCATGCAGACAAGGGAAGGGTATGCAGACTCTACCCAGGCAGTCGCATCAGGTTTTGTTTTGTTTTTTTTTTTTCTCATCAGCATTAAAACAAAACAAGGTCGAATGAGGCAATGTTATTCAAGGACCTGCGCTACACTTATTTAATATGTTGGCTTGTCAGAGCTTACAGACCACCTTTTAATGTGCTTAAAAAATAGATAGTTGCGGCCAGATGTGGCAGCTCGCATCTGTAATCCCAGCACTTTGGGAGGCCGAGGCGGTTGGATCACCTGAGTCCAGGAGTTCAAGACCAGCCTGGCCAACATGGTGAAACCCCATCTCTACTAAAAATAAAAAAATTAGCCACGTGTGGGGACGTGCACCTGTAATCCCAGCTTCTCAGGAGGCTGAGGGAGCAGAATTGCTTGAACCCGGAAGGTGGAGGCTGCAGTGAGCTGAGACCATGCCACTGCACTTCAGACTGGGTGACACAGCCAGACTCAGCCTCAAAAAAAAAAAAAAAAAAAAAAAAAAAAAATTAGATACCTGCAAATTAGTAGGCTTTTATTTATGTGGGTTAAGTATCAAAATTTATGACATTGAAATTAAAACAAAATTTTAATCGTTAATTCATTTAAGAACAAATTCATTACATATTACATATTTTATGGAAAATAAATTTTTTTTAAGTTAAAAAAAAGAATGTCATTGTCCTAGATTTTTACCATCTTCTGTAATGTCTGGCTTATAGAAGATACCTGAATTCCAACACCTACCTCTGCATTTCAGTCTATGCCCCTGGGTTGTTTTAGTTGAAATATATGAAGAAAATCTGGCCTCACTCAGATATGTAATTGCAAAAGGGGGGAGCATTTTAATAGCTTTTTTCAGGTAATTGTGGATACTCCTTTTTGATACTGTACTAAAACTCAACAAGTGGTAGTTTTTTTAAAAACTAGTTGCAGTAGAGAATTTGAAGGCATAAAAATCAACCTTTAGTACTGTTTCTAGTCTGTCTTGCACTTTAACAGGACATTTTACCATTGTATGATTCTGTAACGTCAGGAGTTGGTCATTCGGAAAATAATGATTTCCCAAGTAATGCAGATCTTTTAAATACTGACGATTTCATTATATAATAATAAGAATAATACATTTGTTAACATCATCATCGGTCTCATTGGAAAAGCCTTAACTTCTGAGAGACTGTCATATTTCCGAATTTCTTAGTTTTGCCTGAAAGCTCAGGTTTTGTCATTGGCAACAAGTGATGTCGGTTGTTTTTGTTGAAGTGACAGGCTCCCTTCATTCATGTTCAAAAAACTGCAGATAACCAGTCTCAGTGACCATAGTTTGTCCTTTGATTCTTTCAAGTGAAAATGGCATTCTATTAAAAAAAAAAAAATCATAGAAACTTATTCAGCATACAGATCAGTCTCAGGTGCTTTTCTTTGACACAACCATCATAGTTGAGTATCTAATAGAAGTCTTTTAAGCATACTTCCCATTTCGTCCCACAGAATATTAAAAAGGTATATTCTAAAGGGATTTAATAAAATTAATAAATCATCAAGGAAGACTTACTGCTTCATCAAGGTCGTTCAGTGTAAGTGGTATGTGTTTTATATTTAGTGTATGCACTGAAGAATACCATAAATATGGGTACCATTTGGTGCCATTGCCTTGATTTATGCTAAGGCACCAGCAGTTTTACCCACTTTGCTTTGGTACCATCAGAGTAAATATCCACACGTGAAAAAATGATAACATCTTTATATGACCAGCAAAACAATTTTGACCTCACTAAACTTCAGAAAGGGCCTTGGGGACCCCACAAATCTGTGGATCATACTTTGAAAAAGCCGCTGCTATAGATTTTAGAATGCAGAAGGTGAATAATAAGTTTCCTCAGAAAAAGTTTGTCATCACCAGTCTTCCAGTTTGATTATTGACAAATACAACATTATTTTATAAAGTAAAATTCAATCTCTTGTACTTGATTTATTGGTAATTTCAGAGATTCTGTGCTTCGTGGTGATTTCGATAATTAAGATGCTCACTTACTCAAAATTGTATTGAGCTCCGTTTTAATTAACTGATACAGAAGAAAAACTTGATTTTATATTGCAAAAGTGCAGTCACATCTGCAAAAGCATAGATGGCCGGATAGTATGAAATGCTATCTCTACACTAATTACTTAGGATTGATGGATAAAATAATAGCAAATTGACCAGCTTTAATATTCATGGGACTAAAATGGTTTTAAATGGTGTAAGGCAACCAGCCTCCAAACTGGAGGGAGTAATTTACCATCATCATATTGATTAAAATTAAAGGAACTCGTGGGAACAAAACCCAGGAGTTCAAGGTTCACCGATTTGTTAGTCGGGTATTTCATTATAATATCCGTATTTTGTAATGATTGTTTTTGGAATGCCAAGAATTCACTGAACAGGGTTCCCAAAAGTTTTCCGTATGTTCTAAAGTCTAGAGATAGTGCTAAGATAAATATAAACACATCATAAAATAAGATGAATGGTATTTACATGATGAAGACCTGTGGTCAGACATTAGTCTGATTACCTAAGTTCCAAACTGCTAGCTCATTGGTTTGGAACATCCGCAAAGCTATTCCATGCAAAGCCTTCCCCCTTTAGCAAGTTACTTTTATCATAAGTAGTGTTTATATAGACAAAATAATTGTTTTAAAGTTATTCTTGGCCAGGCGCGGTGGCTCAAGCCTGTAATCCCAGCACTCTAGGAGGCCGAGACGGGCGGATCACGAGGTCAGGAGATCGAGACCATCCTGGCTAACACGGTGAAACCCCGTCTCTACTAAAAAATACAAAAAACTAGCCAGGCGTGGTGGCGGCGCCTGTAGTCCCAGCTACGTGGGAGGCTGAGGCAGGAGAATGGCGTGAACCCGGGAGGCGGAGCTTGAAGTGAGCTGAGATCTTGCCACTGAACTCCAGCCTGGGCGACAGAGGGAGACTCCATCCCAAAAAAAAAAAAAAAGTTATTCTTAGGACCAAATTTTCAGTAGGAAAATAATATACCAACCTGAGCGCGTATTTCGATTTTTCCAACCCATGCACCCTTCCATTTTCAAAAGAAAAATATCTGCTATATGATAACCTGAGTAGTCAGAAGGAACTTACTGTTTGTATTCTAATGATTGTAAAACTTTAAGCAGATATACAATGGAATCAGAAGAATTCACCCAAAGCCAGAGTAACTAAGATATGAGTGGTTATGATACCAGGCAAAATGTTATAAGGCAAAGCCAACCCTGCAAGATGATAAATTGTCTTATTTTTCCCATCAGTGTCCATTATAAGATACAATGCGTGAGTCTACACACAGTGGTGTTGATTCTTGCATCTCTGTCCTAATACAGTGTGAGTTCTCTGAGCACACACTGGGGTCAGATGGGTATTGCTCTTCCATATTCCCCTCTGAGTCTCAATTTTCTTATCTGAAAAAGAGGGAGTTGTCAATGTTTCTAACTTGTTTTAACCACAAGAAGCCCCAGAATCCTTTTTCAAGTTACTTCCTAGACAACTCTATACTTTTGTTCTTGGCACCTTCTTGAAATTCCTGGGCTCCTCCAACAAGTTTGGAAACCTGAGACCTAGATGTCTTCCTAGGTCTCTCTCATTTTAAAATTAAGTTTTTCTGTGTTTCTACATTCTCCCCTGGGTGTTCCACACTTGTTTCTCTAGGTAAAAAAGCTTAATAGAACCATCCAGCAAGCAGCTGGTATGCAGCTGTTGTCACTCGAGCCTGAGCTTTGTGGCATACTTTCTGTTGTGGTATTGCCTCTTCCTGCATCCTGGAGGGTAGAGTGGCTTGACAGCCCCCGGGCCACGGCCAGGTGTGACAGCTCTTTTTGGAAAGTAACGATAGATGTGGCATCTATTGACTTGGCTACCTAGTGTTGGTGCAGAAGCAAATGCTGCTTTGATCCCAGCACTTTAGCAACTTGTGCTGTTTGGCAAAACTTGTGCTTCATGTACAAGCCACTCAACACTTTGCCCATCCTGGCAAGGAGAGCATCAGACTGGGAGCCAGGATACCAGGCTTGCCCTTCTTCAGTTTCCCCAGGAGCAGGCAAGGGACCAGGTGGATTAGCTAGAGGACAGTCAGCCATTTTATATTGCCAAGCTCAACCCTGCTAGCATTTCCAGGATATAATCCTGTTATGAGAATGTCTCCTTCTATTAGCCTTTGTTTGTGCCAGCTCCAGGGGCAGAGGAAACCCGTTTTGCCTGACATACCAGAAGTGACCTTTCCAGAGCCAGCTACTGTTTGGTGAATTGTTGTCATAGTCTTTCCCCATACCTCTATAGACACATGCATGATTTTTAGAACACAGAAAACTTATTTTTTGTTCTAAAAGCTTATCATCCCCTATATTTCCTTATCCTTTAGCCTCACCAGCCTTCTCTACATGACCTCAGGTTTGTGACATGGTCGGCTCACCACCTAGCACATGGTAGGCAGCAGGTGCCTGCTAACTGTTTATACTAGCAGTGATGGTGGTGTAAGCATCTCTCTCTCTCTCTCTCTCTCTCTCTCTCTGCCTCTGTCTCTCTGCCCCCCAGCCCCCCTCTGTCCCCCAATCTCCCCCACCCTGTCTCTCTCCCTTCTTTCTTCTCTGAAGCAATATGGGATTGTCTTTAATTCCTTCCACATTGCTTTTCAGAGTTTTTACTTTTCACCTCCTTTTTCTGAGTCTAGAGCTTTGCTTTCATCTCACTCCTCAAATGGCCCAGATAAACTGCTTATCAGAATGGATGGGAGCCCAGTGCTTAAGTTTGCACTTTGAGAGTCACGTGGTAGCTTTTAAAGGGAATGGCTTGGACACTTCAAGAACCTTGCTCATAATATATTAAATGTGTCATAGAATTTTAGAACTGGCCAATCTCAGTGGCTCATGCCTGTAATCCCAGCACTTTGGGAGGCTGAGGCAGAGGGATCACTTGAGGCCAGGAGTTTGAGACCAGCCTGGCCAACATGGCAAAACCCCATCTCTACTAGAAACACAAAAAAATTAGCTGGGCCTAGTGGTGTGTGGCCATAATCCCAGCTACTTAGGAGGCTGAGGCATAAGAACTGTTACAACCCAAGAGGCGGAGGTTGCAGTGAGCTGAGATCACACCACTGCACACCAGCTTGGGCGACAGAGCAAGACTCTGTCTCAAAAAATAAGAACAAAAAGAAAAGGAAAGAGTTTTAAAACTATGAGAGGTCCCTCACTTTGTGTATAAGAAATCCCAAGTGTAAACAGTATGTGATCATCCAGGATGAAATTAAGTGACTGACAGGAATGAATCCAGGTCTTCTAGGACCGACCTTTTACTATACGAGACAAAAGAGCAGGAAAGTGTGTTGATCAGAGCAGTAGTTTTAATTGTTGTATTTTTGATACATTTGTGAAACATTTTATAGTAATAAAAATTTTTACTTAGGAGCAAAAGAAGTATGTTATCAATCCCAAGGTAATTCTCTTTAAATGTGGACATATAAAATTCCAACTGTATGTAGAAGGGCCTCTGCTTACATCTAAGTTGTAAGAAGTCATACTATTAATAAAACAGACATAAAAATAATGAAATCCTGCCATTTTCAGCAACATGGATGAGCCTGGAGGACATTATGTTAAAAATCAGCCGGGCACCGAAAGACAAGTATTGCATGTTCTCACTCATGTGGGAGCTAAAAAATTTGATTTCATGGAGGTAGAGAGTATAATGATGGCTACCTGAGGCTGGGAAGGGTGTGTGTGTGTGTGTGTGTGTGTGTGTGCGCGCGCGCGTGTGTGTGTAGGGCTGGGGTGTGGGATAAAGGGGTTGGCTAATAGCTATAAGCATACAGTTAGCTGGAAGGAATAAGTTCTAATGGTCGAAAGGACAGCAGGGTGATTATCGTTAACAACAATGTATTGTGTATTTCAAAAGGGCTAGAAAAGAATATTTGGGATGTTCCCAGCACAAAGAAATGATAAATGTTTGAGGTGGTGCATATCTTAAATACCCTGCTTTGATCATTACCCATTATATGCATGTATCCATATATCACATGTACCCCATAAATAGGTACTATTATCATATATTAATTTTTTAAAAGCCACCTTGGTGTGGCCTAAGAGTAGAGGATCATTGTTGATGGTGTGGGCAAAATTTACCATTGTACCATGCCTGTCACTTAGATCACCCTCCAGCCTGGCCCCTGAAATGCATACCTGAATGCTAGGGAGATACTCTGAAAGAGCGTTCCATTAAAATGCCTGTCAAACTCAAGGATGGCAAATTTCTATACTTGAGGGTTTGTGGACACTCGTAGGCAGATTACCAGCCAGTGGCTTCTGCAGCGACAGGAAACCATGCCTGGGCACAGAACAGCGAACGTCATCAGCAATGGCCATTCCTTAGAATGGGCACAGCAGGGGGACCAGCTTCCCAGGAGCAGGGGCCCCTTTACAGCAGAGTCTTCACCTCAGCAAGCAGAGCTCACGGAAAATGAGGGGTGCTGCATGGTACCCAAGAGTGCCAAGTTCATAAATACATGAGGTTCACTTTGGGAATCCCATACAGAGCTGAAAGAGTTATGAGCATAATATTGAGCATTTAGGGAGCTTTGGTTTCCTCTTCTAGCAATTGTGGATAATAATACTTGACTTGTAAAGTTATTGTGGGGAACAAGTGTGCTAAAGGACATAAAAGGCATATCACACATGAGCCTCACTGGTTGGAGGTCACGGTTGTTGGAGGCCACCTTCATCCCTTGTGTGGCATAGAGAAGCCTCAGAAGCTCTTTTTTTCTATATAGTCCTCTCATCATGCCAGGTGTGTGGTATTCAGCCTTATCTTTAGAATACGGTACCCTCATCATTGTATTTCATCCTGCCATCCTACTACAAAAGAGGAGGCGTCCTAAAGGAAGTGAGTAAATATAAAGAAGTTCTTAACGTCAACCTAAGATAAGGAAATGCTTGCTTGTAAGTGGTGGGTGATTGAATCTATAATTTGCGTCAAGAGAAGTGAAAAAAAAATGTTAGGTTGGTGCAAAAGTGATCACGGCTTTTGCGATTTTTTAATGACAAAAACCGCAATTACTTTTGCACAAACCTAACCTTGTTTTAGGCATGTATCTATTTAAAGACACTTTATTTTACCTATAATGTTGATGGGTTTACATTGAACTCAGGGCCAATAGCACTGTTAACTCGCGCCCAAACAAAGCTTATCTCACGTGGATTTTCTGCACAGGACACAGCACAGCATCTTTGTGCTTAGGAATACCAGGTAGCACACTGACATTATTTCCGGGAGGCTGTTTTAAACAGCAAAATTACCAACTAAAAGTACAAAAATGAGAACATCTGTAGCACCAAACAAACTGCAAATAGGACACTTGTTCTCTTTATGAGCAGAAACAAGAAACAGAGCATCCTCGTGTGCATGCCCATCAGGCATCTCCAATGGCAATCCACATTTGTGGACATAGAATCCACAAATAATAAGGATCCATTGAATTTTTGTATATTTAGTATGGGGCTCAGGGTAATCACAGAAATATTTACTATATAGTTAATGGGCAAAATGCCCAGTACCCCACTATAAAAAACCCAAATCTCAGTAACAGTGAAGATGTTTATCAGAGGGGCATGGCTCCTCTGATGTTTGTCAGATAAGAATGGCTTATTATAGGGGCACTCAGACAACAGAGGCACAGAACAAAACAAAGTATTTTTTACCTGTTAATTTATTTCAAAAATGAAATCTGATAATGGCTTTTAGAAATGTCAAGACCAAAAAGCATCAAATGTTGTTTTTCATTTAAGGAACAGAAATAAATTGGCCTAGTTATTATTATATGTTCCCCCCATAATTCATCTTTCTTTGCTCCTTCCCACCCCTCCCCACTTTATCTTCCACCTCCTTTTATAGCTGGAATAATGCCAAAGTGTACCCAACAGAAGCTGCTGCAGTTGGTGACATGAGCTATGGAACACAGGAGGTCTTCTGCGCTGACTGGAATATTTATTAGATTTAGCGCTGAAATAGTCTCTGCTGATAACCAGACCTAATCTGAATTTCAAAGGTCCTTATGACCATGTAAATGTGATAGTATCATATCCTCAGGCCCCAAGTGCATCACCTTTCCTAAATGGTTGGATGCTGTATTGAATCTGTTTAATGTCCTGGTAACCAGCTTTGACTTTTATCAGGAATACTTATTAATTTTAGATTTAATCTTCCCTCCTCCTCCTCAACAGAAGCAATTTAAATTCTTTCCAAGTAGCCATTGCACCTGTTTCTTACTTCAATCTTGGTCTCAAAGAAACATACAAAAAAGTCCAGTTGTAATCATAGAGGAAAAGAAATGAATAGTTTTTGAGGATCAAAAGTTGCAGTCATGATGCTAGGATGTTTCATATCCTGTAAAACTAGAGACACCCCACCTCGTCAGCTGATTGTGGGAGAAGTCATTTACAAAGGTCCTGTGAAGAAAGAACTAGATGATATCAATGTATGCATATTTCTAGAACCTGAAAAATATAAGAAGATAATCAAGTGTACTTGGATCCATAGCCACTAGTTTTAACCGTTCTGCAGAAGTATAGAGCAACTGTTACTGGCAATATGTGAAGATATGGATGATTTCATGGGGAAATCTTTGAAATTAAAGTGATATAATTTGGAGGTGCAGGGGAAACGTTTTTCCCTTTAAACTGTGGCAATAACCTTATAATTGCATGTGCTCTCTGGAATAAAGATATAGCAGATTGACATCAGCTTCAGAAAATGAGACATTAGGTACCTGAGGGATTCAGTCAGATTGCTCCTATGCAATTGAGTTTTGAAGATTGAAAAAAGAATGCCTGTTTTTGTGACAAGTGTTTTGGGGAGTATTTTAGGGGAAAATTGATGTTCTGTATTCCAATACCTTAGGTAATGAGGAAGCTGCAGAAACAGCCTCCTTTCTTTTATGAAGGCTTTAGTATTCAAGATCACCATAGAGGTCAGTGCTGTGAAGCTAATCTCGGAGCCTATCTCAATTGCTTCAGAGTTTTAGGATTTCTGAGGTTTTTCATGGATTTTTTTTCATCAAAAGATGTAATTTTTCCTCCACATGAAATTTTTTAAA
Source organism: Macaca thibetana thibetana (assembly GCF_024542745.1). Taxonomy (NCBI): domain Eukaryota; kingdom Metazoa; phylum Chordata; class Mammalia; order Primates; family Cercopithecidae; genus Macaca; species Macaca thibetana. Next base: position 16,762,804 of record NC_065582.1, on the reverse strand, counting down.
GTGATGATAATTAAACATATTTACTCAGTAATATTTGGAACATTATATGGAATTCAGAAGCTCTGGCTTTCCTCTTTGGATTTATAAACCACCAAAAGTTAGCAACTGGCCCTTGTAAAAGATTTCTTCCAGCAGAGCTCTTATATCTTTGTTTGTGTTTTCCTTTCCTGCTTAAGCACATTTATCTTTGCTTTTAGCTGCTGCAGCCCCCGCAACCAAAACCGCAGTCTTCTTGGCAGCTGCATTCTGTGCAGGCTCCTGCTCTGTCAGTATGACAGCTATCTAGAAAGGACTATATATTAGATGGAATAACCAGCTAATATCAGAAGGGAAAAAACTGGCAGCAGTGAAGCACAAAGTTCCCCTAAGTATAATTTGCAAATCTTTCAATTAACCTATTGAATCAAAATGAGAATGGGTGTAAATAGTAATGATTTTTAAAATATGCCCTTGCTTTTTAGAATAGATGCATTTTCAGCAAAGTCATCTGCAAAGTGAATACCAAAGTTTGGTCTAATTCTGTTAGTAAGGTGACATTGTTGTTCTAGGGAAAGCTTTAATGTGCTATTTTTTATGAGAATGAAGGTATCAGGCTAGATCTTTTGCCCAGGGGTTTGCTGATTATGAAGCTGCCAGAGTAATGTCCTGTTCACTTGTAGTTGTCTTAAGTAGCAATTTTAAATATTTTGAAAAAAGGAAAGAAGTATTTATGTTTAGTAGAATATTTAAAAGAAGAAAGTAAAAGCAATCACCTGTAATCCTACCACCCAAGTAATACATAGATTTACGTTAAACTATTTATTTATTTATTTAGACAGAGTCTTGCTCTGTTGCCCAGACTGGAGTGCAGTGGAGTGATCTTGGCTCACTGAAACCTCCTCTGCCTCCTGGGTTCAAGTGATTCTCCTGCCTCAGACTCCCGAGTAGCTGGGATTTCAGGTGTGCACCATCAGGCGCAGCTAATTTTTGTATTTTTAGTAGAGATGGGTTTTCACCATGTTGGCCAGGCTGATCTCGAACTCCTGACCCCCAGGTGATCCACCCACCTCAGCCTCCCAAAATGCTAGGACTACAGGTGTGAGCCACCGTGCCTGGCCCCAAGTAGTATATTTTTAAAAGATGGGCCAGGCACGGTGGCTCATGCCCAGAATCCCAGCACTGTGGGAGGCCAAGGTGGGCAGATCACGAGGTCAGGAGATCGAGACCATCCTGGCTAACAAGGTGAAACCCTGTCTTTGCTAAAAATACAAAAATCAGCTGGACTTGGTGACAGGCACCTGTAGTCCCAGCTACTCGGTAGGCTGAGGCAGGAGAATCGCTTGAACCTGGGAGGCGGAGCTTGCAGTGAGCCGAGATTGTACCACTGCACTCCAGCCTGGGCAACAGAGCGAGACTCTATCTCAAAAATAAATAAATAAATAAAAATTAAAAAAAAAATAAAAGATGAGGTTAGATGTTATATATTATTTCTAAACTTTTGTTAAAATTTTTTTACACATTTTTATGTATCTTTAAATATTTTTTGCGCAACACCATTTTGCTAGCTATATGATCCACTGCATGGATGACCACAATTTATTTCATCTATATTGGGACATTTGGATTATTTTCAGGTTTTCACTATTGTAAACAATGCTGTGAGGAACCCACTTATGGCTCAATATTTGTGCCCATCATTGATTATTTCAAGAGGACAAATTCCTAGTGGAATCACTCAATCAAAGGATTAATAACTGGTTCCTTTTACTTGGTAGTGTTTTGTCAACTCTGGAGTCTCTCCTCTGCTCTCCACCATCCCTGTCCCTCACTGCTTCCACTTCATACAGAATATATTTGTTTTGCCCTTTTCCATTTTTCTTTTTTTTTTTTTCTCCTTTGGTAATGGTCTCCCCCTGTGTATGGACTATCTGTAGATCGTTAGAAATTGAGGGACTCTCAGGAGAGAATGCAACAAACTGATACTATTTCAAGATGACAGTTGACCATAGCTTACATGCAGTGTTCACATGAGTCAAGTCATTGGGTTCCCTGCCAGATTTTAAGTGAACTAAAATGTTTTCTAAAATTTTGGTTTGAGATTTTCTGGCATCTGCCTCTTTCAGAGTGAGAATTAACATACCCTCACAGTTCTTATAATTCCATCCCATCTTTGAGCCATAAGCCATTTGATAACTAACTTCAACTCACTCTTCGTGACTCACTTGCCTCAGAAAGATTTGATTTTCTGGAAAATTACAATGAAGCAGAGAGGTAAAAAGAGAAGTAAAGATAACTCAATTGATTCCAGAAATGAGATAGACTACTGCAATAATTTTTTGAAATAGTATTACCAAATTTTCTCCTCTACAACATTTTAAAACATCTCATATGTATCAATTATATGCTAAATGAACTACTTGGTTTCCTAATATCTTTAACAAAATAAATTACTAAGTGTAGCCAACATATATTCTTATTAACCCCAGAAAATGTCTGTTCTGTGAGTTAACAAATGTTAACTGTTGTATATTACATATTCTTTTCCATATTTGTTTTACAGTGGAGAGGGTCTTCAAAAAATGATCTAATACATCTCCTCATTTTGCTATAGGGACATTACTATCAATGTTTATGACTTCTGTAAGTATTACAACTTTTCTTGCAACCAATCCTGTAATATCTAACAATTCTCTTTTGAGAAATTATTTACTAACTCCAGCCTAAAGTTATCATGCTGCTACTGTAAGACTATACCTCTTCAGTCATTAACAGTGTTGAAATTTGCTTTTGGAAATGTAAGTCCTCCATATGGTTGATGTCATTTCCTCATTGTAATTAGAGTACATTGAGAAGGCATATAATCACTCACTGAGTGATGAAACATGGATTGGGAGAGATGACTCAATAAACATTTTAAGGAATGTTTGTAAAGTGTGATTTTCAAATCTGTGTTGAACTTAAATTCCCAACTTGTTCTCTGCACAACTGTTTTTACTGACTTGCACCTTGGTACAATGCCATTGGTCTCCATTGAAGTCTTCGTGAAAAACAGCCCCGTGAAGCTCATTACTGCATTTACCATAAGGAGGCCGTTGTTGTTTAAACAACAACGACAAAAAGTCCCTTCTGATCTTCACACCATGAATATTGTACTTCTTCTGAACAACTGGCTTGTTAAACACAGACCTGACTAGGTTTTCTTGCTAGAAAATGCAAGCCAAAATTGTGATTTACCCATAAGAAGTATTTGGTATACCCAGCCCACCATGCTACTCACTTGGGGTGGTGCATTAACAGTGTTCTCATTGTCAGTGGTACCCCAGAATCGTGCACACAGGAGCCCTTGACCCTCTGGTATATACTTCTAAAACCTCATTCTTGATTCGTCCTTCTTTTTCCTCTCATTCTTTCTTCATCCATCTTTTTCCCTCCTTCTATTTTTAACTTTTGTAATCGTTTTTTATTCTGTGTGTCTTTGTAAGCTGCTTAAAGTCCTTGTGGAATAAGGTGTAGCATAAATTAATAACTAAGTCAAAGATGCAGACCTTTATTTGTTCAGACTGTTATGTTATCTATACATCCATGCATGGCGCCCAATGTTGATCCTTACTCCTGTTGTTTCCGCTCAAATATATTGGTGTTTGATAAGCTGGAACTTCTATAACACAGAATATGGCATGTAAGCTCATATTTGAAATGAGAGTCCAATATAGTTATAAACATATGGCTCACACTGTGAAATGTTCTTTTTTTCCTTTCCCTGGGAGTTTTGAAGAAATGTACGAGAACATATGTCCAGTCCTAGGAATCCCTGCCAGATTTTTTTTTCTCTAAATTGTGGTTTGAGATTTCAAATCATTAACTGGATACATCTGTCTGAGTATGTTTTCCTTTTCAAAAAAAGAAAATTTGAAAATAGCTACCCAAAAGACATAGTTCAGTATTCTTAATTTTCCATAACGTATTTAGTATCTTCAACCTTTAAAATTAAGCTGACATTCTCTGAGCTGTGTACAGTCATTTTGTTGGTGGCCATGTATTCCCTGGGTATTGGGTGAAAATAAGGAATTTATTTTCCTGTATGTTGTTTAAGCATATATTTGTGTGTAATTCTTAGTAAACCTGTAGGTTTAAGGAAACAGCCTTCAAGTTAGAGTCAAAGGATCCATTTTTAAATCCTGCTGCTGTCACTAACTGTGTGACTTTGAGCAAATCATATAACCTAACAGAGCCTCAGTTTCTTTATGTATGAAATGAATAATAATAATAGTAATGCTTGCCCTTCCTATTTCACAGGGTTACTGTGAAACTCACATGAGATAACATGTATTAAAGTGCTTTGAAAACTGTAAGAGCTATTAGAACTGCATTGCCTCAGTCTGGGATAAAAGGAGATCACAATAACTAATAGCAAAATCACCATTTATTTGGCCCAAACACTATCTACTCTGCTAGAATTTTAGCTCCCTCAAATTCACAACTAGTTCTGGGAGTCAGCCGGGGATGTTCAACATATGCTTGGGAATGGATCCTGTTGGATTCTTCATGAATGCTCTTGTTCCTTCTCTGTGGCTCACTGCTGTGGTCTCTCCTCTGCTGCTCTTGTAGCCAGTGCTCAGTGACTCCATGGTCATAGCCCCTGATGCCTCTAATGTCCTCACCAAAAGGAAATACAGTCATCCCCGTGCAGCCACTCTTAACACCTGTCAACTGTGAAGTTCTCACCTACATCTTCTTTCATAGTATCTCAACATGGGGAACATAACTTTCTCATTTGTTTGTGTTCATTAGGGCACAAGTGAGGAGGAGCATCGGGGATGGCTGAGACTGAAGTGTTCTCTAAAACTGTATTCGAATGTTTCTGTACCAGAGTTTGTACACATTATTTAAGGTTATAGTAGAGACTGCAAGCTGAATGGTCCAATGATGATGTGACCTTTAGGAAGCCTCTGGCTTCCTTTGTGAATTCTAACCATACTGTTACTGTGTTTAAAGATCATTGGCAGCCGAGCTCTGGGTGGGGAACTGAAATAAGAAAGGTGTTGTCATAATAACGCCTGGACAGCTGCATCCCACAGACTGTGGGAGTGCCAGGAAACTGGCTACCTCAGAGCAGAGTAGAGAAAATGGAAATAAATGCAAATATAAGCTTTTCAGTGAGCTGTGGGTCAGAGAATGCCACAAGTGGTCTGGCAGATCATGGTGCAGCTCTTTGTTTCATGAGCTACATGCAGCAGTGGTTTTTATGACCTCTTTTTGTAGCTTTCCAGCCCCAGGATTCAGCCATGGTAAGGTGGAAAGTTTCTGGTACTAGCTCTGTTCTGCTAACAATGGTCCACTTTCCTCAAAACCCATTGATTATTTAGACATGAAATAAATCTATGCATCTCAACTCTTTGCCTCAGAAAATGAAATCCGTCCCAGGAAAAGTTCAGATGCAGTAACCTGCTTGGAACTAGGAATGCTTGTCTTAAAACCCTGCACACATGGCAAACACTGTTTTATTTAGATTGAGCTGACTGGGGGAGTGGACCTGATAGGGATATGGGCATGATGAGCTAAAGCCACCAACTGGCACTACCTTCAAGAACGGGTCCTACCTTCCAACTATGGCACCATACAGTACACTCCAAAGCAAGGATTGTAGTTAACAGCTATACTTTCTTAATTACCTAGTTTCATCCTGAAAGGTAGACCATCCGTTAATTCCATGTGCATTGATTTTGACTTTCAACTTTAAATAGAGCAGAAAGTAAACATTTTTTTATTCCCCTCTTCATTAATATTTAATTCATTAATGAGGAAAATGGGTAGCGTTTTGTGATATAGTACTCCTGTGACAAAGGAGTAGTCCCAGGAAAATTTTTGGAATCAAATCAACAAGTATGTATTGAGTTTTGACATAATACATGAAAATGCTGTTTTAGCTAAGAGCACAACTTCTGATGATTAGTTTTACTGACATTTTAATCTTGCAGATGATAAGGTAGAATGATGGGGTAGAATTATAGGCTTAATTTTGACCTTCATGGGGATTGATTGATAATAACATTGGAAAAAGGTAACTAGGTTATCTTAGAGTCTCTATTAGCCAAGGAAAAGAAGAGAAGGTCTTCAAGGAGTCGAGGCATCATTTGACAAAATGATTAAATGAAAAGCTATAACCTCAGTTGTATTGTGTCTAGTTAAAATAAAGAATATATAGTATTATCAAGAAAGGAATAGTCTACATGGGGGTTAGAATAAGAGAACCTAAGAAAAGATGTGATTATTGTACCACTAGCTATCCATCAGAGAGGGAGTTGGAGTCAGTCATTATAAATTTAGTCTGTTTAGCACACCCTACTGTGGAGGAGGAAGCAGGGAGCTTCAAAACTGTAAGGCATCAGCCATTAAAACAGATTCTGTGTTTGTCAAGCAACCTTCTCATTGTAACCAGAGTTTGCAGGCAGAGTTTCCAGTGATGATTAGGTTGCATGAAAATTTGTTTTATTTTCTCTGATTTCAAACAATATTTTATATATCAGCTTTTTGTTTGGTAAACATATGTAATTCTCTTAAGTTTAATCCATTTTGCATATTTATAAGAAGTTTTAGGACCTACCAAGTAGTACCATCTCTGTCTCTAGCTTACATTCCTGTAACTTCAACAATGACCATAGAGGAAGATCTCCAATAATCTCTTAATTTAAAGAGAAGATAGATAGATTGATTGATTGATTAAAACTTAGTGAAAAGCTCTCAGTTTAACTCTCAGTTCATTAATACATAATAAACTAAAGTTTACAAAAATATCAAGTGTAGCATGTTAGACATGGATTATTTGCCCATAAACAAATCTGTTCAACTAGTTTAACCTTAAAACAGACAAAAAAATGTGGAGCAGGGTGGTGCGAGCTACTAGTTGAAAGGATATATGAGTATCTCATAGAACCCAAGGCCAGGAAGTACACGATTGCTGTGGGAGACTCGGAAGTACAAATATGAACTCTCATCTCTACTTCTTTCTCTCTGCTTCTCCGTGAAAATAGCTGCCCAGTCCTTGCCTGACAATGCAAGAGCCTAGTAGAAACCAACAAGAGTTTCAGAAGCTCAGAGTTTGCAGAGAAGGACTCTGACTTGCACTTCTCAAACAGGTGTGCACTCTGAGTCCATTTTGATGGTCTAGGGATGACATCACATGGTTGCTTTTTCTTGGGAGCTACTGTTTAAGGAGATTCTTAGAGAAGGGGACTTCAGTAGGGCCAAGTGATGGAGCAGCTTTCAGAAAAACAGGAGACGTTCTAGATATGTATTCCAAGTGTTGTCTGCAACGATTAAAAAATTGCTTTAAAATTTTGTTCAGAGTAAAATAATGAAAAAGCAAAGAGTAGGCAGATTATTAGTGCATGTTATACGATTTTAACCTATAAGAAAAAAGAAAGATGTGCAATACTTTTTTGTTTCCTTCTTAGTTATCTGCAGGAGTGATTTCCATGTTGAAAGTATTATAACTGACATCTTAAGAGTGCACTAGATTTGTTAAAGCCTTTAAAACCTCTTACAGCATGAGTATCAATATAGGAACTTGCCAGATGAGTTTGAGAGGAAGTACTGTCAGTAATCCGCAGGTACTTGAGAGAAGAGGAGAAATTTTAGGAAATTGGAGGTGGGAAAATAGTACCTTATGTTTTTCAAAGGGGAGAGAGAAAATTTGTTCCTGGAAACTTGTCACTGATACACAGTACTTAAAGGAGATCATTTGAACATATTTAAAAAGTAGCCATCACTAGGTACCGGCATGGGGCTATGAAAAAGAGTTAGACCAAAGTTATAGCTATACCTAAAAGAAGATATGTGTTTACCTTAGCAGACCAGAAGACTGTGTGATAGATACCTCATGCAGCGTGAGTTAGCAAGATATTTGAGTAGAGTCTTCAGATCCCCATGGAGAAGAGAAATAAATATAGCCTGAATGACAGTGCAATTAGGTGAAATTGATGAGTGATATCAACCTCTCAGGGAAAACACATAGCTTTAAAACAATATTTGACCTCATAATTCTCCATATAAACAGTAGATAAAGTGGAATCATATTAGTCCAATTTTCAAGATAGAAAACTGGGAGGGATGGTTAGGCACAACAAATGACAAAATCCAAAGAGGGCAGAACCTGCTGGAACATACACCTAAACCAACAATATGAAATGCAATAAATGTAAACATGGTATTTTGTACTAAGTTCAACTGCTAAAATACAAAATGGGAAACATTGGACTTAATAGTAATTCGGGGAGAAAAATTCTAGGGAATTGTGAGATAGCAATATGATATAGTTGCAAAAATACAGTGCCAATATAGTTTTAGATTATACTTGTAAAGTATCCTAAGAGTTGTAGCATTGATCTCGTATGTTGTACAGTTCACATCTGAATTATTATAGCAATCTTTTTTGGGAAAGACGTTGACAAAATGGGGCATTTCCAGAGAGGGATAATGAGGAATTTTAATCTATAAATTTCTTTCGAAGCTTAGATTTTTTATTTTTCTATGTGTAATGCACTGTATGGAATAAAATCTACCATACTGTGTTCCCAAGGAGTGTACTTTGTGTCATTCCAACCAGTGTCCATAGAAACTGAACACTTGGGTAAAATTCACTCCCCTCAGTCTATTGATTTTGAGCAGTTGGGTTTAACAGTAACCTAATAGGCCATTCTTGCATTGCTATAAAGGAATAATAGAGACTGGGTAATTTATAAAGAAAAGAGGTTTAATTGGCTCATGGTTCCGCAGGCTGTACAAGCATGGCACTGGCATATGCTTGGCTTTGGGGGAGGCCTCAGGAAGCTTACAATCATGGCAGAAGGCAAAGGGGGAGCAGGTCTCACATGGTGAGACTGAGAGCAAGAGAGAGTGGAGGGTGAGCTACACATTTTTAAACAACCAGATTTCACCAGAAGTCACTCACTGTTGTGAGGAGAGCACCAAGTGGATGGTGCTGAACATGAGAAGGCCGCCCCCACGATCCAATCACCGCCTAACAGGCCCCACCTCCAACACTGCAGACTACATTTTAATATGAGATTCTGGGGAGCAAACATCCAACCTATATCAAGTGATAAACTCTCCTTCCACTGAAAATGTATATTGATTTCTGAATGCTAAATTAAACTTTGTATTCTACATTAGTAACATATTCAAGTGTCAGCACTGTTTATTATAAATTGTGAGCATTTTTCCACTTTTATGATGAAAATGAGCAAAAGAGGTTTTAGATGAAAGCAGGAGAGGTCCTCAATTTATTTTAAAATAAAAATGGAGGCTGGGCGTGGTGGTAAACACCTGTAATCCCAGCACTTTGGGAGGCTGAGGCGGATGGATCACCTGAGGTCAGGAGTTTGAGACCAGCCTGGCCAACATGGTGAAACCTCGTCTCTACTAAAAATACAATAAAGTTAGCCAGGCGTGGTGGCGCGTGCCTCTAGTCCCAGCTACTTGGGAGGCTGAGGCACAAGAATCACTTGAACCCAGGTGGCAGAGGTTGTAGTGAGGCAGGCTCGTGCCACTGCACTCCAGCTGGGTGACAAAGCGAGACTTCGTCTCAATAAAAAGGAAAAAAAAAAAAAAAAGTATAGTTAAAAAATCAGTGTTTCTCAAACTGAGGATTTGTTTCCTATGCCTAAAGAATCTTCTTGGTTATACTTACTTCAGAATTAAGGGAAGAGAATCAAAAATGACTCTTTTTCTTGAGACTCCTAGTGAATGGTCTAAAAGTAAGAAACAACCTTTAAAAGGAGCAAGAGATGAGTAACTTCCACACACCAAATACACAAAAGCATGCACACACACACATTATTGTAGATTAATGATAACGTATATTGAGTGCAGGGACTCGCAGCCTCAAAATGTTACGTTTTCCATAGTCTGCTGAATTAGATATTGTCTGTTGATGAAATCTAAATATAACAAGGCTTTATATTAAACTACAGATGTTGAAAACATAGCTGATACAGAGAAAATGCAAGTGAGTTTTTCATAGACATTTCATTTTTATTTTTAAAATCCATTTTTTAAGTTATTGGAAAATCACTATGGAAGTTCGTTATTCTCATATTTTCTATGATGTCAAGCACCTGACCCACATAGCTACCCTGGAAATATTTTGTAAAATTACTCTAAGAATAACTCTAATCATTGCAAGCCTGTAATCTGAATGTGAGTGTATGTGATCAGAGCAGTTCTACAATGTAGGTGAACCAGTACTGTCCTTGATGTTAGAGGATTTTAAAGCTCTCTTGGGAAATGAGCTACCCAAGAGGAGAAATTAGTCAAAAATATATATCAAGGCCCATCCATTTAAATGTTGACCTTCCTTCTTATTAGAACTATTACAAATTCTACACCAGTAAACTGAGAGGATGATGCAGAATAGGGGGTTTTACCTCAATACAATGGCATTTCTTTCTTACTAAATCTTAGTATCAAGGCTTTGTGTATTATAAATACTACTTCTGTGTGCTCTACCCAGTGGCTTCATCTCACAATGACAAACCAGAAAAGAGCTAAACTTTAAGATGTTGCCTTCAGGCTGACGGTGGCAAATGAAAGCTTGTAATTTAAGGTAGCTCAATTTGTGTTGGGCTGAAGCTTTCATTTGGGATAAGTGTCCAATCCAGTTGGCCCAAAATTCAGACTCCCTCTCTGGGCTGTTTCTGTGCTCCAGAGGGTCTCTTTTCCTCTCTTCCTTTTCTCTGTAGCACCCAGGTGACAGAAGGATTGTGCACCCTTGAGGAACATGTTGTAGGTGGTTCTGGCCTGCTAACCTCTGTCTCTGCTGCCTCCTCCTGGTTCTGGGTAAGGTGTTCCTGTCTTCCCAGGTACACTGGCACCCTTTCATCTGCTGCTGAAGGAACCCCTGCTGCAGTAACTTCTGTTCAGTTCTCTTGCTGCCTTTGGGACCAGTAGTCCTTTCCACGCCAGCCCCACTCTGGGGACTCATCTGCATTTTGGCTCTCACTGGTACTGTGGATCCTCTGAAGCCCGCTTCTCTACAAGACCCTGTCCTGTCTTAAGCCTTCCCTCCCACAGAGTTGCCACATGTCATCCTATTCCTTGTTACTGTGACCCCTGGCAGACCACTGGCTCTCAACTCTTCGCTACCATCCATGTTCCCCACTGGAAGCGTGTGGAAACTTCTGGGCTCCCTGGCTCCACCCTACAGCCAAGGGAGACTGCACAGCAGATGTGGAAAGGGAAATTGTCTCTAGTTGTCCTGCATAAGTACACTTCAGCATGGTATCTCTTTTACATGGCAACCACCTTTTATTGGATAATCTCCAAAGCTGGGAAATGGAGGCTGCGCACAAAACCGTTCCTTCATCTGCTTTTGTTACCTTCTATCCCCTTGTTCCCTCCAAGTTTTCCACCTCTCCCTAGTAGAAGAGCGTCTACCTCCCTTTTCTGTGGAAGAGGAACATGTCCTCCTCCACAGAATATGGAGCCATGTAGACTTAACTTGTCCTGTTGCAGTTTTGCCATTGCACCTTAAAGTAGCAGTTTCTCATTGTCTGAACAAGTACCCACGGTTCTTTATCCTGCATCCGAAAAAATTAAGGAGCATGGACACAAGCGTGGGGGTGGAGTGAAAGTTTAATAAGCGAAAGAAAACACTTCGCAGCGGAGAGGGGAGTTCGAGTGGATTGCTGAGTTACAGCTGACTCCAAAAGCTTTTATAAGAAACTCTTCTCATCTCTGTAGCTGTTTGAGTAACTTCTCATATCAGTAAAGCTGTCTGTGCAACTCCCCTTATCTTATGCAGCTGTGGGTATGTCTCTAGGCAAGCACGAAGCGCCACTTCTCTTTTTTGTATAACTGGGTTTGTTTTAGGTAAGCCCCCATCCTCCCTGTGCGAGTTTCCGTGGAGCCCACCACGTATATGCCTGAAAAGGAGAGGAAACTTTTTCCTGGGAGCTTGCTAATTATACAAAGAACAAAGGACTTCTGTGCTGGATGCTGTCAGCTTCTCTGTGTGCACGTGCAGCCTGAGTTTTCGTCCCAGGTTGTTTTGTTTTTGCCCATTGCTGTGACTTTTCAGGCAGGCCACTTCTACACTCTTAAGTTTGCCCCAACTGATTTTTCTTTTCCCTCACCCTCATTCCCCACTTCAGAAGTGGGAACTCTAACTGCTGTTAGGGAGGTTGGGCATTGATCTTTCTGGCTCGCTCTTGTTGGAGAGGGGCATTGTGTGAGGAACAGCAGCTAGGATTCCTCCTGAGGCTGGTTTAAGGGTCCTCAGAAAAAAGGTGCGTTTATGTGTGGTTCCATTTGCATTACCATTTGGAGTTTGATAGCCTCTCGATGAAAAAAACCAATTTTGGTTATTAGAGAACATGTATTAAAATGAGACAAGGAAGGAGGTAAGGACGGCTTAAAAATCGTGAGGCTGCTGACATGCCCTGATAACTGGTGGCTATAGTTACATCTGTTAAGATTTGGGTATATGGGGCTTGGCTTTGGTTAGCTTGCTTGCTTTTACCTTCCCAAAAAGGAAACCTCCAGGTTATGGGGGCACTTTATTTACTTTTATTACTTGGCAGACTTTGTAGGATAATTGCCCAGAACTAGAATATTGTTCCAGATTTTGACATTACCCATCCCTTTCTGTCTCCTCTGAGCTGCAGCCAGAGGTCGCTGGTTGGTTTACAGGAATAAGCAGGGTTAGTCTAAAATGTAGGCAAGAACTTAAAAATAACTAATGAGACTAGAAATTAATGACAACTGTATGATAAGTTTGAAACATAATTTCCCTCTCTCCAGTCCTCCTTTTTGTTAAAAACAAATCATGATAGGACTGAGTTGTTTGCAAAATAGACTTTAGTTTTAAACTTGGTCTGATTATTGACATAAGTGCAGCAAGAATCCTTATTTTTACATAGGCCTTTTAGATTGGCTTTGATGGAACTTTGTTGCACAAGGAATCTTAGATAGGACTTTCTAAAGCTGATCCAGGCGTGGTGGCTCATGCCTCTGATCCCAGCACTTTAGGAGCCCAAGACAGGCAGATCACCTGAGGTCAGGAGTTCAAGACCAGTCAGACCAACATGGCAAAACCCCGTGTCTATGGAAAATACAAGAATTAGCTGGGCGTGGTGGCAGGCACCCATAATCCCAGCTACTTGGGAGGCTGAGGCAGGAGAATCCCTTGAGCCTGGAGGTGGAGGTTGTGAGCCACGATCATGCCACTGCACCACTTGGCCTGGGCAACAGAGCGAAACTCTGTCTCGAAAAAAAAAAAGTGACATCCTTTACTCATCACAGGTTAGGAACCCTGTACAGGGGCTGTGTAGACAAGGTATGAGACCAGTTTCCCAGGGGGCTTTTATTGGCTCTGCAAGTCAAGCTTGACTCTTTAAAGGGAAACACACTCTTCCAGTCAAAGCCTTAGTAAAACAACCAGTTTTTCCAATTGTGTACTGTTGCAAAATAAAGTGGATTCTTACTGCACTGATGCAAACGACTATATTGTTATAAGTCAAGAATAACCAGTTTCTGAATTCTAGAGAAACCAGGCAGAGAGAAACAAGCATGTTCCAAATTTTGTTCACAGGAGTATACCTTACTTAGTTGTTAAAAGTTGTAGCTAACTTGAAAGAAAGTTTTCTTGACTCTGAAAAACAAAACAAGAATTAGCAGTGTTCAAAGCAAAAATCAAAAAGTTTCTTTTACTTTTCTATTAGTTTAGTCCATTCCATTAACTCTTGTTCTGCTTAATATTTGTAAACATTTCAGCTTTTCTTGAGTCATATACATTTTTTCTATTATCAGAAACCTACATTCGAGAGTACCTATTAAAGTTCCACAGTGATTATAAACCATTTTTTGAAGAAGATTAAAATAAGACAACAATTGTCTGTAAATGACAGAATGTCTAGGGTGGTTACAGTCAAGAACATGATTGACAAAGTTGGTTATTTCCGTGGCATACAATAACCCAACATAACAACCTTAATTGTGATTGATAGCTCATATTCAGACATTAGAGCCTTAGCTATCCCATACAATTTTGGACATATTTTAATATTATGTCCAAAACATAACATAACCTGAAGAGTATTAGACATCATTTTGGCAATCCCATGTACCTAACATGTTAAATGATCCTGTTTACCTCTCTTCTGCATGCTCCAGGAGCCCTCTGTAGGGCCCAAAAGCAAGGGGTCAGGAAAGACAACCTTGAGACTGAAGTTTAATTTTGGGAAACCTGTGAAATATGTTAGAGGTTTAAAACACTGGATATTATGAAACAAAATTTTACCATAAGTCATTTGTTTTGCCAAAACAATGACTCAAAACTTTGAAAAAACCAAAACTTTTCATTAGCCCTTACTACTACATGAATAGAAAGCCAAATTTCACCCTTGCATTAGTCTACTATTAATGTTAACCCCAATTTTTAATGAAACTATATATATTTATAGACAATCCTATTCAATCTTAACCAGTTTGATCATGAGGTGAGATTTTTACATATTTTTTTATGGTTATTTTATAACCCTTTACAAGTTTTACTAAAGAGTAGGTCAGCATCGCCCAGCGCGGTGGCCCAAGCCTGTAATCCCAGCACTTTGGGAGGGTGAGACGGGCAGATCACAAGGTCAGGAGATCAAGACCATCCTGGCTAACACGGTGAAACCACATCTCTACTAAAAATAGAAAAAAATTAGCCGGGTGTGGTAGTGGGCACCTGTAGTCCCAGCTACTCCGGAGGCTGAGGCAGGAGAATGGCATGAACCCAGGAGGCGGAGCTTGCAGTGAGCCAAGATCATGCCACTGCACTCCAGCCTGGGAGACAGAGTGAGACTCCGTCTCAAAAAAAAAAAAAAAAAAGAGTAGGTCAGCATCATAAGACAACCTTGTTGTGCTTTTATTTCAAAGTTTAATTTACAGAAAAAAAAAATACCCTTTTGAATTTAGTCATATGTTCACACACACAGTTTCCTTTGCAAGATTAATGTTTACAGTCTTTTCACAATTTGCTTAAACCTTCTGCTTTATTTTATCTAATTTAAGACAATCCTAGGCAAAATGGACATTTCCATGCCTTCTTATAATCTTTTAACTAAAAACACATTTTGCTGTTTTTACAAACCTTGCATGCAAATCCGTGTTCAGTAGTCTCAGTTACATGTCATAATGGTAACTCTTAGCAATTTTTAACTTTAATGTAAAGCCTGGTAAGTTGTTTTAATTATGTGCTAGGTGCAGATAAAGTCTGATTCCTTTTAGCATAGTTAGCATGGTCACTTCCATGTGTTCCCAGGCCATACTAATTGGGAAGCAGGCAAGTGGACAGTTTTTAAAAGGCCAAAGAAGCAGTTTGCAACCTTAAAACATTTAGCAAACCTAGCATCTGACCTGCATAATAAATTAGACCACATTTTTACACCTTGAAGACATTTGTATTTTACCAGTAATTCCTAAGTCTGTTTTTATTTTAAATATTAAAGTCACGTGAACTGAAATGTACCACAGCTTTTACTTTTACTGCAAAATATTTTATTTAAGTGCTAATTTTTCTTAGGCCAATTAATTAGAGCTCTTTTTATAGACTTCACATATATATCACATATATGACTGCACAGACAGTCACAAGAAGATCCAGCAGCTCAGGATGGAGCCCTTTTAAGAACAGGGCTAGGAATATAGTTTTCAGGGCCTAATAAGCATAGCCAGAAGACAAAGACAGATTTTGAAAGGGACTTATCCACCTCTAATTCCAGGGGTTCCATGAGGAGAACAGAGATTTCTCCAAAATGGGATTTGTGGCACCTTATCTGTTTTCCCAAGGAATCCCAGGCCACCAGAAGTCATTCTAGGGTCTTTCATGCATGCACCAAGAATGACAAGACACAGTGGAAAAAAGTAATTCAGTCAACTGGAAAAAAAAAAAAAAAAAAAAAAAAAAACTTTTTCCAGAAAAACATATCTATGAAGAGAAAAACATAAAGGCCTTTTACATATACCCATAGCTCAGATATCCACTTTGAAGTAAGCTGAGCATTCTTTAAGAAAATCTTTTTCATTAATTAAAACTTTACAGAGAATGTAAACAGTGATCCTCATCATTCCTTTTACTGGTTTGCACCACTATCTTTTCCCAATCATGTTCAGGTTCTCCAGTTCCCTTTGGGAGAAAGTGGCTCAGCTCAAGCAAGGGCAGGTTTTCCTCTGGACCACAGATCCCTCCAGTGCCAAAGCTTGATATTTGAGGAGGTGATTGTCTGTTAGCCAGGGACTTTCCTTAGAGGACAGCACTCCTGCTATATTGTATGGGGTGTAAACAGTTGTTTCCCATGGTTAACCCAGTGGCCTCTGGCACCAACAAAGCCACCATTGTAACTGCTTAGAGGCAGGCTGACCAGCCTTTAGCCACCAAGTTAAGTTCCTCACTTAGGTAACCCACTGGCTGTTGAGCTGGACCTCGAGCTTCAGCCAGAATTCCCAGGGCCATTTCCTTCTTTTCTGATACATAGAGACTGAATGCTTTTCCTTTGGGAAGACTGGGGGTTGATGCTTTAAGTAAGGCTTGTGTTAGCTGGTTAAAGGCTTTTTGAACCTTAGGTTCCCAGGTTAGTGAGAGAGTTTTAACTGCTTGAGTTTCTTTATGAGGTGGTATAAAGGGCGAGCTATTTCACAGTAATCAGGTACACACAGTCTGCAAAATCCACTAATGCCTAAGAATCCCCTCAACTGGTAAAGGAAGTGGGTATCCTTTCCTCGCCTGATGCTCTGGTCCCTTCTGATAAGACTAGACCTAGGTACTTTACTGAAGTCTGACAGAGCCGAGCTTTAGATTTTGAGACCCTATATCCCTTTTCAGCTAAGAAATTGAGGAGAGCCTCAGTGCCTCCCTGAGACTTCCTTGGTTGGGGGACAGAGGAGAGTGTTATTTATGTACTGCAGAGTTTCAACTCGAGGGTGAGAAAAATTAGAAAGATCTTTGGACACGGCCTGTTTCAGCGACTTCTTTCTCATATTAAGGGCTCTCTGAGTAATAAACTTGTTCTTTAATGAATAAAAAGGTTTAAGGATTTTTATTTAGCTTTTGATCTATTGTGGAAAGCTTGGAGGAGTTAATAGGTTTAGCTCTAATGCCCTGCAAGTTCTCCAATATACACATTTGAAAGATTTTCCTTCCCCATTTTCTGATGCTATCATCATGGTCTCATTTAGAGTCCTCCAAGGGCACTGCTATTTTCCCCTCTGGCTTCTCCATCCCTGGAACATCCAGGAGACTTTAAATACTTGGATTAAATCTTGGAAGGCCTCTGTACAAGAGTGAAGTTGGGGCTTGCCCAGAGTGAACTTTAGGGTCTGAGGGCTAAAGGAGATCCAGGCTGCACTCAAGGGTAGTGCAGGCTTGAAGATGGGGTGTTACCCATGTAGAAGAGACAAGAGAAGAGGCATCCCTCAGTCTCCTTCTCTTCAGAGTGACCCATGATGGAGGGAAAGGCTGGAGGGGCATTCCCCTTCACCCGCTTCCTCCTGTCCTCTGGGTCCCAGTGACTGTCATAGGTACCACCGCATAGTTGCAAGTATGACCTTCACTTATGGTCCTGGAGAAGCTAGTTGGCATAACTAGTCATGCTCATCTGCTTGTGGCCCTGGCCCTTCACCCTTGCTGGTTTCCTAGACCTACTTCGCCGGTAAGGTTCCCAGTGTACCCTAAGGGTCCAGGAGAGATTGTATTTGGGCAAGACACTTTAATGGAATGGAGGAAGTCTTTTAATATTATCTCTGGCTTCCCTTGCTATGGCCCTAGTGAAACACTGAAATCCCAGAGAATGGGACCAATTGACTTCCAAACATAAAATCCCCTTTTTGTTTAAATGTCAATGTAGTTGGATGTAGAAAAGGTGCCTCAAAAAGGAACATAGGAATTGAATGGCTGTCCTCTTGATTGTTAAAGATGGAGCTTTAATATTTACAGATGGGGCATGGAGCCTGGTCCCTAATAGAGGGACATAGGAGGGAGGGGAATCTGGGAACTAGAAGTTTTCGACAAACAGCAGAATCCGGGAACTAGAGGTTTTCGACAAACAGCCAACAAGACTCCCCATGGAGAAAAAAATCCCATCCCACTAGGTGGCACTGTAGGATCTGAGATGTTATGTAAAAACTGACTCTTATCTTTCCAGGCAGAAGTTAGAAAGAAAGGTTTGGGAGTTAATAGGCTGTCCCCATAGTATGCCTCCCAGCAGAAGAAAATTAACTTGGCTTCTTAGGAACTGTTTAAATTCATTGGACAGTGCTGAGCTTTTACATGGAGGGAAGAAACAACCCAAAAGGAGAAGGAAACAATCCAAATGGAGAGGGAAGAGGATTTTTACTTGGGGTGAAATATCCCCTTATATAGTGCCATCAGTGTCTATCACTGAGGACAAAAAGCCCTTACTAGGTGAAAATTTAGACTGATCTTGAATTCCTCGTCTCCAGGAAATCACAAACACAACAACTCTTTGTCTTGGTAACTCCAAGTTACCAAGTTACTCTTGTAACTCCAAGAGTTGTTGTGTTTGTCAGTTGGTGTCTTAGTAATCAGGAATGTAACTCACCAACTGACTCTACCCAGCAAGATTATATCCCTAGGCTGCAAAAACATCTGTAACATTGCATACAAAGAAGGAATAAGAGGCATGATAGCCATGAAAAGAAAGAAGGAAAAATGCAGTAGGAAAAGACTGGAAGTCCTTGTGCCCATGCCCTGATAGCTGTCAGGGACTGGAGATAATACTGAGAGGTAGCCCCAGCGAAAAACCTTCATTTGCCCTAGAACGTCCTTCCAATCTCATGCAATGTCTGGGCCCTTCGTGAAAGGAAACTGGTTTGGAATAGAGAAGAAGCCTCAGAAATGAAAGTAAAAGGTTAAAGGTCTGCTCTTCCTCACTCTTCTGATGGTCCCTTCTTCCTGCACCTAAATATGTTGTAGTTTTGCCATGCACCTTAATGTAGCAGTTTCTTGTTCTCTAAACTAGTACCTGGGTTCTTTGTCCTGCATCCAAGAAAATTGAGCATGGACACAAGGGTGGGGGTGGAGCAAAAGTTTAATAAGCGAAAGAAGAAATGCTCCACAGCAGAGAGGGGAGTCCGAGTAGTTTGCCGAGTTACAGCTAAATCCAAAAGCTTTTATAAGAAACTCTTCTCATTTCTGTAGCAGTTTGAGCAACTTCTCTTATCAGTAAAGCTGTCTGTGCAACTCCCCTTATCTTATGCAGCTGTGGGTATGCCTCTAGGCAAGCACAAAGCGCTGCTTCTCTTGTTTGTTTAACTGTGGGTTTGTTTTAGGTAAGCCCCCATCCTCCTTGTGCCAGTTTCCATGGAGCCCACCATGTATATGCCTGAAAAGGGGAGGAATCTTTTTCCTGAGAGCTCACTGATTAACAAAGGGCTTCTGTACTAGACCATGTCTGCTTATCTGTGTGCAGGTGTAGCCTGAGTTTTTTTCCCAGTTTGTTTTAATTGTACCTGTTGCTGTGACTTTTCAGGCAGACTGTTTCTGCAGTCTGAGTTTGCCCTAACTGATTATTCCTTTCCTTCTCCCTCAGCTCTAGAGGGTGTCTCAAAGTAGAAAGATTATGGGGTGGAGAGTAGACATTACTGAGAACAAAATATAAGAGACATTTCAAAAATATTATCCCCAAAGCAATTCAGGAAAGAATTATGGAGCAGTTGTTATTTGTTATATGCTGGAAATATGGTAGTGAGCAAAATAGCTGAGGCTCCTGTCCTTAATGAGCTTACAGTCTTGAAAATTTTGTAGGAAAGATTTCTATGCAAGGGCATAGAGGTATATACAAAAGGATGATTATTGAAACATTATTATGAAATCAGCAGAAATGCCCATCAATAAGGAAATAATTCAGTAGACTGGAACAGCCATACTATGGAACAGCTGTACTATGGAATATTCAATAATGTATTGAAACATTATTATAATGTTTTCATTCTTATTAAAAGAATTATGTAAGTCTTATACATGCTCACATGGGAGAAAAGTCTATACATACTCATCTGAACATGTGTTCTGTATACATACCAGACATGTCTACATGAGTAGACAAAAATCTTAAAAAATATATTAAGCCAATTATTAACAATGATTTCGTCTAGGAGATGAGATTTGACATCTACTAGGGGACGTCTCTCTTCCTCAGAAAAAGGAAGTGGAAGCTCTTTTAGGGAGAGGTGGAAAATCTGGAGGGAACAACAAAACCTGCTGAAGAGAGGCAGGGAGGGAACTTTCACCTTCATGTCATAAACTTGCATGTTGTTTGAATTTTGTACAACAAACTATGCATTACTTTGTAATTCTTAAGACAAATAATATAAGAAAAAGACATACCAATAGAGTTACTCTGGCACACAACCTGGTTTACGTTTTTTGAATTATTATTTCTAAACTACACATTGGTGAAAGGAGATGGAAAAATATACAACACAAACACAAAATTATGCTCTATTCCAGCTGTGTTGTCCCCTGTCCTCTGTAAGAACGCAAGGCCTGGAGATGTTCCCCAAATTGAGGTCCCTAGGACAGCAAAGGGGTCCCTCACCACCTTCTGCACCTTCACCCCACCCTTTTCCTCCCTCTTCAGCCCCTTTATGTTTCTAACTCTGTCCTGTCTCCCATTCAAAGTTTCTATCTTGCCCTTTTCCCCAAGTTGCTATCTTCTGCCTTAGAAGCAAGTCCCAAATTTCCTTTCATGTTTTACATATTTTCACCAATTCTGGTATCTGTTGTAAATCAAAATTGCTGTCTTTCTCACCCCGTTCTGCTGTTTTAAGCCCAGTAGTTAGACTCAGAGGAAGAAAAACGTTGCCTGAGTCCCTATCTGGGTTATAGTTTGTTTGGGGGTTTATTATCCCTACCCATCTAAAATTAGGCATACCTTGCTCTGCCTGCTTTAGTTTCTCTCCAGAAACATTACATCTTCCTACAAGATCTGTTTTCCCTACTACTGTGTTTTTGAACTTATTCTTAAAGAGTGTTTGGTCCCTCCCAACTTTGGGTTACACTGCAAAGTACTCTTTCAGGATCAAAATGAGTCTTTTTACCAGACCCCATTTGGGGTTTCTTTTATTTAGGAAGAGTCTTCTGGAAACTGTACCCCTGCTACAGTTGTTTCAAATAGTTGTGTAGAACAACTAAGCCCTTCAGCTAATCTAAAAGCTCTAAATAATATTAGCACTTTGTTCATTCCACAGTAAATTTCTGAATGCTTGCTATATGCCTCAGGTCAACCTGTTTAATTTTTTTCTGAATATTTTAGTCAAACATAGTAATATAATGTGTTTAGCTTTCAAATACAGTAATATAATGGTTTATTTATAGCAAGTGAAATAAATCTCTTGTGCCAAAAGCTCATTTCAAAAAGGAAAATAAACTAAGATCCAGGTCATGGGGGAAAAAAAAAAAAAGCCAACCACCTGATAGCTGAAATACTCTCTTAAGCATCCTCAGCATAAATTCACAAATTAGTTCTTTTTATTACAGAATAAGTGCTGGTTATGCAGTAGCTTTATCTAGGAGTAACTTTATCTCATAATAGCTTCTTTCTTTTATCTTGTGTTTCCGTTAAATATTGAAGGCTATATTTCATTCACTTACCGTAGTTAAGTCGATAATATGTAGTCCAACCAGAAAATATAGTCAGCTTGGAGCCAAGCATTGTAGATTACCTGTAAATAAATATGATGAAATTTTCTCTTTACAGATGCAAGTATTGGCATTATGATGAAAACTTGCTCACTTCAAGCGTTGTCATTGTCTTCCATAATGAAGGATGGTCAACCCTCATGAGAACAGTCCACAGTGTAATTAAAAGGACTCCAAGGAAATATTTAGCAGAAATTGTGTTAATTGATGATTTCAGTAATAAAGGTAATGGCTGTAAAACTCACATTTTGTCCATAAAATAAGTTAAGCATGAATAATTGCAAAAATATGATTTTGAAATAATTAGCTTTAAAAAATTAATTGCATCTATTGATAGCATCTATTATCAACAAGCTGACACTGTGCCGAGCATTGCTGTGAGTTATTTTGTTTAATACTAACAGTAATCCTTGCAGTAGATATTATGTCCGTTTTACATGCTCAGAGATGTACAAGTAGTACACAAAACTTTGGTTGTACACAAAAATTTAGTAAAAGTATACCACTGGTTGTAATGTTAGAAGTGAAGATAAACATAGGTAGCATGAAAATATCATTCAGAATGGCTTTATAAAAAAGCTTCCTCCAAAATGTAATTGAGAATTCTTGCAGTCTGGATAAACCTTTGCTGGTTTTGCAAGGCCATGATTACAGTCGTGAAACTGTACACATATGTTAGCATGAATACATAGAAATATGACCTATTTTTCCCTTCGTGTCTGTGCAGCTGATCCTTTTATTAACTAGTCATTTTTAAGTATACTAGAGAATGTATAGCTTTAAAATTTGTAGTCGTATCAAATGCATTTAGAGGCTTTAAGATACATTAAAACTTTTTTCAGTTCTCATGTTAATGTCAAATCTAAAAGCTTTTAGGCACAACGTTTTGTGTATGTCCATTATGTTGCAAATTTCTATGACAGTAATGTTTTCATTAAAATACTATTTCTATCTTAAGACAAATGATATTGTTGATACAATAATAATTTACATGTACAAAAATCTAAATCTATAAAATAACTTTTCAAAATCCCCCAATTTTACTAATTTTAAGAACCTCTGTATTATTAATACCAGTAAAAGTTTATCATATCCTAAAAAAAAAAATGAAAATACACCAAAAGGTATTTAGCATCCTAAAATAACTGCTTTGCCAAAGAAAAGAACACAATTTCAGACCTCAGAGTATTGTGTATTTTTTTACTCTTGTCTTTTTTTTTTATCTTTACTTCTTTTACAAATCTCTAATGAAGACAATCGTGTAGGGTCCCTTGAGTTTAGAGTAGGCAGAGAAGTTTGGGCTACCCTTGAACAAAAGTACAGCTTTAATTAGTTTTTTCTATTTCAAAACAACCTTAAAATCAACCTTAAAATCTCAGTCCTATCCTTAGTAAAATTACATACTGTTTGGTTAATCAAACTTGAGTGATAATTTGGTATGTACTTTCCCTAATATATTCAGAAAGTAAAACTTTTAAGATAACGATTTTTCTTTTGAAGACAAAATGCATATAAAAGGAGCTAACTCATAATAACACTTGGGTTTCTGGGCATTATAGTATTCTCTATAAAGGTTTGGAGCTTTTAACAATAGAGCAAATTACTCCACACACGTGTGCATCAGCTAACTGTGGCTGAGTTGGTCCAAAATAAAAGCAAACCCACACTCTCAGTGGCTTGCACAGTGAAGGGTTAGCTTTTGCTCAAATTACACGGTCCCTGCGGGTCAGCGCTAGCTCTGCTCCCCATCCTCAGTGCAGGACCCAGGCGTGCAGAACAGCCTCAGTTCGGACACTGCCTGCAGAGGGGCAGTGGGAAAGAAGACACACACAAGCGGCCTCTTCACGCTTCTATGTGCGTGACTGATGTCATTTCCACCCACCTCTCATTGGCCACGGCAAGTCACACATGTCCCAGCCTGCAGTCAGAACCAAGAATCTAAACTCGAAGCATAGGCCATCAATTCATTTCTGCCCATAAAAACTGAAGATGTGTTTAAGTTGCATATGCAAAAAATCCTCCTAATGGAATTCAAAAAGGCTTTAAAAAAATAATTTAGGACTGCACTGAACTTTAAAAAGAAGATGATAAAGACTTTTTTGTTTTAAAGTTAACTTGAAGGGAAAATTACTCAGGTTTTCTGAGGGGAAAAACATGATTAAGCACGAGAATCTTATTTATAATACTTATTAAAACTGGGTACCAAAATAGAAAGTTCTTTTTCTCAATTCCAGATACCCACATGTGAGTATCTTACTAAAAATATATGCCCTAAAATGAGTAAAATATTAAGTATACAGTCTGATTTGCCCATTTAACCACTAACTCGTCTCTAAATACAGCAGTTTTCCTGTGATTGCATATACATGGGCCAAATTTTTAAGCAATTTTAAAACAATTTGTGTGTCCTCAAGAAGCATCTTTTAACTGATCTGCAGCTCATTCTGACTGTGGTGAGCTAATTTCATGCACTCATAGTGGTACGAACAAAAGAAGTTCTCTTATAATGGGAAGCCAAAGATAGAAACTTTGCCAGATGTGTCTAGTTTTTATAACACAAAACTTCCTCTACTAAATTACAAACACATATTATACATATATGTATGTATAATTAGAATTATCTTTATAATGTATAATTATACATTTGATGCTTAAGATAAAGAGAAAATGAGATTTTTTGATTATTTGCCAACTTGGTGGGAACCATATTCATCATATGAAGGTTGCAGCTTTCAACACTGATTTTGGTTGGGGAAAGATGGCCCAGAAACAAATGTTAAACAACCTATACCCTGTGTGGATTCCAGTGAAATTGTACAGTATTATTAGTAGGCAGTGCATCTTCAGAAACCTTAACCATTGCTTCTGCCAACAGCCAACAAAATGTTGTTCCTGAAAGCGTTCAGATTTGACATTAACATGTGAACAGGAACAAAAATTTTAATATCTCTTAAAACCTTAACTGTCAATTGGAATAATCACTGTTTAGAGGGACGCTGGATAATTCTCAGACTAACCAGTTCTCTGTAGGCATATTAAACTCAAAATTAACTTAAATAATATACTTCACCTTCCTTCTTAATAGATAAAACATTCAATCTGGTCCATGTAAAATTAGTGTCTACCCAATGCACCTGTTTCTTATTCTTGTTTCCTGAGAAAAATAATAATTAATTGGTTTCTATTTATTAGTCTAATTTATAATATCAATTGATTTTTCTTAATAGAGCACTTAAAAGAAAAACTGGATGAATATATTAAGCTGTGGAATGGCCTAGTGAAGGTATTTCGAAATGAAAGAAGGGAAGGTTTAATTCAAGCACGAAGTATTGGTGCTCAGAAGGCTAAACTTGGACAGGTAGGAAGCATTTGATATCTACAATGTCAACATTTTGGGTTTGGTGACTAAATCATATACATTTTTAATCATTCTTCAGTTTTTTTAAATTGAAATGAGAATGCTGGCTTAAACAGATAACTTGTGTGTCAGAATTGACTATAATGCTAATTTTTATTAGCATCTAATTTTAAATTGTGTGTAATATATGATGTAACATATACGAGGAGTATTCTTTCACCTGCCTCTTTTTTTTAAGGTTTTGATATACCTTGATGCCCACTGTGAGGTGGCAGTTAACTGGTATGCACCACTTGTAGCTCCCATATCTAAGGACAGGTAACATTACCTTGCTTTTTTTCTTTCCTGGTTGAAAGTAAACCTTGTCCTGGAAGGGCAAATAATATTTTCATCCTTTGATTCCTGTTCTATTCAGTGTGTCAAGTGTGCATTAGTGTTATCCCTCATCTAGTTGTTTCCTTGGGTGAAGCTAGACTGATACTGTGGACTGATTTAAATGTAGGCAGTCTGGCATTTGGGAAAAACCCAGGGTTCCTCACTCAAGAATCATTTTGTGGTTGGGTTATTAAGACTCCTCTATCTCCAGGCACTTTCCCTAAGAGTAATAGGAATTGCTCCCTCTAAACTGGGGTAAGAGTTCTAAACACTTGAGGAACCATGCTTTGAAATTATACCTATTGATTTTTGTGACTTTTAAATTAGTACTTTCAATAGTAAAGACCAAGTGTTACTTGTGTCAAGGATTTGGGTTCCTATAGAAACATTAAAGTTTAGAAATACACAACTATTCCATGGAATTGTGGCAATCACCATTAAATTTCCAGAAATGTCTAAAACGATACAAGGCACCGTCAGTTTTCTAGCTTCAAAGCCTTCCTTGCTTCTAGTCCATAATTTGGAAAATAAAACATGTCCGTGTGGCAAATGGTAAATGGCATGAATCAAAGGCAGAACTTTGGAGGATTTCATCATGAGAGGATTTAATGTGAAGGCCGATCACGAACATTTTTCACATGCTGTCTGGTTTAATCCTCACAGCAACCCTGCAGGATAGAGATTACTAGCCCCATTTGACTGAAGAGGATACCGAGGCTTAGAGAAATTAAGTAATTTTCCCCAAATCAGATAGCTAATAAACTGTCAGACCAAGACCTCCCTGGGACACTTTACGCTGCACCATGTATTTAGGAATGTGAAAATCATAAGAAGTGAGGAAAGTTAACTGACCAAGTGTCAGATAACTCTCTCTAGGTGAATTCCAGCAGGCTTCTGGGTAGTAAGGAAGTGCTTTTCCAGATTCCAGTGGCAGATTCCACGAATCTGACAATGACCCTCCAGTGTGAGTTCACAGAAGGAAGCACCTGTTCTAGACCCTACTTCCTCCATATTAAAGTTCTAAGCCCTGTAGGTTTTCCCTTTTACTTGGTTTTTAAACTTCTTAAAAGCACCTTGACCTGGATATAAGCAGCTGTCATTTTTGTTTTAGGAAAATAGATTTTAAAATCCTCTGACGAGATGAACATTGCAACAAGCAGGGTACCAGATCATCTTTGTAATGTCACTTTGACATCGAATTGGTTATAGAGTACTAGCATTTTCGTGAAGCCCAAATATAAGAGATTTTTTGTTCCAAATTCTCAGACTACTTGTTAAGTTCTTCAGCAAGTTTTGAGGGATTTTTTTTGCTTTTTTTTTTTTTAAAGCAACAATACTTTTTTTTTTTTTTTTTTTTTTTGCAATAAAAGCTGTTTTCTTGCAGTTAGAGGAGTGAGGAAGATCAAGCAAAAGTACAGAAACAAATTTTCATAATAACTATTTCCAAGAAATAGAAAGCAATAAAGGGTCGAGAGAACCGCTAAGAATGTGGCAAGTACTATTGGTGACCCCACACACACATACATGCATGCACACGCGCACATGAGCTTTTTCATGGGTGATAGGGAAAATAACAGGCAAGAAAATCTTATAAATAATATAAAATTACCAAAATAAAGTTGCCTTTAGTACCAAAGTGAAAAGGAGAAAAACTCTATTAAACTCAATGATATAGTTCTTTGTCCCTGACATTTGTCTGTAAGCCTAGGGAGAAGGCTCCTCTCTCCTGCCCTTACAAAAACAGGCTTTTTGGCTTTTATGGGACATTCATTTACTGTATTTCCCATTAGATACTAAAGCCCCCCAGTGCACAAACAAATCAACAACAAAAAGAGATAATGTAGTTAGGCATGCTGAACTAGTCTTGGGTTCTTAAATGCTTTTTCATTTTCTGTAAATGTTTCAGAACTACATGTACTGTGCCTCTAATAGATTACATAGATGGGAATGATTATTCCATTGAACCACAGCAAGGTGGGGATGAAGATGGTTTTGCCAGAGGGGCCTGGGACTGGAGTTTACTATGGAAACGTATTCCTCTAAGCCACAAGGAAAAGGCCAAAAGAAAACATAAAACTGAACCTTATCGGTAAAGACTATTACTTTATTTTCTTATGTTGAATGTTTATCTAAGTTGTTTTTTTTTTTCTTCCCCATGAACTCGTATAAATGTGTGGGTCCATACGTACGCTTCCATTTGATCTTTGCTGCCATCATCAACACAATACAGAACCATTTGCACTGTGCCGCTTATAGATGTCATAAATGGCAACACATATGAAATTATACCCCAAGGGGGCGGTGATGAAGATGGGTATGCCCGAGGAGCATGGGATTGGAGTATGCTCTGGAAACGGGTGCCTCTGACCCCTCAAGAGAAGAGACTGAGAAAGACAAAAACTGAACCATATCGGTAATCACTAAATCACTTACATATTTTTCTTTTCTCCAGTTGCTGCTAACCTATTAACCTCTTGCCAAGCTAAAGATTTGTTTTTAAAACTGTAGATGCTGTCTCAGATTCTGAAAGAGTATCTTTCCTTATACTGTTTCAGAGCTTTCACTCTACTCCACTTGCTCCGCTGTAATTGCTTTTACCCTAAATTCGATGTCCACTACTGAGACATATACACTTTCATTGGGGAAAGAAAAATAATGTAATATGGCATATGTTCCAAGTACAAGTGAAAAAAAAAAAAAAGAAATCTTAGTTATCCTGGATTAGACATCAGATTTTATTCTTTTGATGACAGTGTCATTCTATACATTTAAAATACATAAATTACTTTAATCCAACCAAGACTTTTATTTCCACATTCATGCCGTGGGTATAATGTTAACAATGAAGGGCACTAGCAAGAGATTTTTGGGTTTTTCTCCCCTTTTTCTGTTATGTTAACTCTCAAATACTAATTTTGTACTAAAATCTGATGAATCACAATACATGACTTTAAAAAACATTACATAGAATCCTTTATTGCTTCATTCTCAGAAAAGTGATTTATTAAAAGAAAATTCTATTCAAAAATCAGCTTTTGACCTTCTTGTGGTTCTTTCAGTAGAACAACTTATGCTACTCTCTTCTTTTGATCTTGTAATTAGAACATTTTACTGTCTTTGTAAAAAATGACCCCAAATGAAATGTTTGCTCAAATGTTAGTATAGCCTTCTCCTGAATGTGTCTAATCTCATTTTTCTGATCCTATGGTTCTGCTTTTGGTCTCTCTCTCCCTGTTACACTGCTGATAATGTTAGAATTCTGTTTTGGGATGGTGCTTCCAATGTCATGGAAATGCTGGTGGGATTTGGGCATGTCATGATATCAAGATACTGAATGGCAAACATAAAGAAGTTATAGCACTTAATTAATTATAGTAACTTAATTGGACATTTACCAAATTTTTTTGGTAAATTTCTTATTCAGAATAGTCCAGGAAATTACTGCTTACCTGCTTAACTTAACACATAACTGTGGGAGAAAAAAAATAAAGAGTGCTGAGCAATTTTATATTTCTGCTAATTCCATAGGCCAGTAAAGAAAATTTTTTAAGTGAGCTAGAAAAATTAAAGGGAGGTTATCTGTTAATTAACTCACTGGTGTCCATGTTAAGATGCATTTTCAAGTATATACTGAGAGGAATGGGAATCTATTTAAAGATAAAAACACAGCTGCCAGGCAAGGTGGCTCACGCCTGTAATCCCAGCACTTTGGGAGGCCGAGGCGGGAGGATCACCAGAGGTCAGGAGTTTGAGACCAGCCTTGCTAACGTGGTGAAACCCCGTTTCTACTAAATATGCAAAATTAGCTGGGCATGGTGGTGTGCACCTGTAATCCCAGCTACTTGGGAGGCTGAGGCAGGAGAATCGCTTGAACCTGGGAGGCAGAGGTTACAGTGAGCCAGGATCACACCACTGCACTCCAGCCTGGGCAACAGAGTAAGACTCGGTCTAAAAAAAAAAGACACAGCTATAATGGAATAATCTTAAATGACAGTTAAATAAAAGTGACATGAAAATATCACCTAAAATGTAATAGTGTTATTACTGAGTTAGACAGCATACTTTAAGAAAAGGCATAAGAGAACAACTTTTTCCTGATGCTATTTTCTT
The DNA here is from genome assembly GCF_024542745.1 of Macaca thibetana thibetana. Classification (NCBI taxonomy): domain Eukaryota; kingdom Metazoa; phylum Chordata; class Mammalia; order Primates; family Cercopithecidae; genus Macaca; species Macaca thibetana. The sequence goes on along the minus strand of NC_065582.1, from coordinate 16,733,285 downwards.
TTAGTATTGAAAGTATTTCTTGATTCATTATCCACTCAACAAACATTTATTGAGTGCTTACCGTATGCCAAGCACTATTTTTGGGGATACATTTTTAAAGATATGTTTCCTCATTGAATGTAAAATACAGTGAGTCAGACAGAAATTAAACAGATAACTACATAAATAACCCTAAAATTAGCCTGGTGTGGTGGCACGTGCCTGTAGTCCCAGCAACTCAGGAGACTGAGGCAGAGGGATTGCTTGAGCCCAAGAGTTCAAGGCTGCAGCGAACAATGATTGTGCCACTGTACTACAGCCTGGGCAACAGAGTGAGACCCTGTCTCACAAAACAAACAAAACTCTGGAACAGCAGCTGTGATAAGTAGTATGAAGAAAAATCACAGAGTACATGAGTTTATGGAAAGATGAACCTAATCCAGCTTGGGAAATCAGGAAAGGCCCTTCTGACAAAGTGTCATTTAGGCTGAGACCTGAAGGATGAGGGCCCAATTCTGTGGAGAGGGAACATTTCAGGATCGTGAATAACATGAATGAAGGCCTTGAGACAGAAAGGAGGCCTGCACATTCCAGGTAGGAGCAGAGCAGTGAAGGACTCAACGGGAAGAGAGACCGTGGTGAGCCCAGAGAGCCGGGAGAGGCTGGTATCACGCAGGCGCATGCGGAGGAGTCTGCTCTGGCTACTGTGTGATTAGCCTTGAGTAGGGGGCAGAAGAGAATAAAGGACACAAGCTCGGGACATATTGGAAAGTCCAAGCAGTGTTGGCCTGGTCTAGGCTGGTGGCAGTGAAGTTGGAAATAAGTCAGCAGATTCAAGATATATTTTCAAGGCTGGGTGCGGTGGCTCGTGCCTATAATCCTAGCACTTAGGGAGGCCTAGGCAGGTGGAACTTTTGATCCCAGGAGTTCTAGACCAGTCTGAGCAACATGGCCAAACCTTGTCTCTACAAAATACATAAAAAGGTAGCTGGATGTGTTGGTGCGCACTTGTATTCCCAGCTACTCAGGAGGCTGAGGTGGGAGGACTGCTTGAGCCTAGAAGATCAAGACTGCAGTGAGCCACAATCATGCCACTGCACTACAGGCTGGGCAATAGAGTGAGACCATATCTCAAAAAAAAAAAAAGATTTTTGTTTTCAAGGTAGAATCAATGGAACCTTGAAATATGTTCCAATGAACCTATTTGAATAGATTGAATATTATGTATGATGATGAAGTTTACCCTAATAATAATGAATACCCTAAAATTTAAGAAACATGATGAATTAGTAATTAATTGTTTGGGGAGGGGAGCAGGGAGTAAAATAAATTCTGCTGTCATTTCTCCCAATGGTGGGAGTGACTTGTCCCTAAGAAGCTACCAAATCTTTTTTCTCTTGGACCTAAAAAGTGTCCAATTTAAGGTCCATTCAAGAAGCCCCACAGATCCACAGATCACCTTTTTGCATTCCTACCTCCTGGCACAGGAAATACCTATGTCTAATTCTCCTGTGTCATTTCTGTGCTACATTTGCAAACTCTGAATGAACTGTGGCTGTTCTACGATGATTTACACCCTTATTTGGCGAGTCCCTGAGCTATAAAATTTAAAAATGACAGACTACTTCCATGGTGTATGGTTTTGTTCATCCAAGAATGACTCATAAATCAGTGCAGAAGCAGTTAGCAGACCACGGCTGTATGGCTCAGTGTTTTTAAGAGTGAAAGAGAAAATTCTGTATTAACTAAAACTAAGGCTTAATTTTTAAATCGACAAAGGAACCAAGGCGCCCTCTAATGGTGAAATGAAACAATGCTCTATTTTGTAATGAACTATAGTTTCAGTTAGAAATTGTGGTAAATTCGTTAGGGAATTATGAACAGATTTTTTTCTTTTTTTTTTTGTAAAGGCTTTATAATTTCTTCATGTTTGGCCATCAGTTTTGTCTTTTCTATGCATTTTTAGGCTGTATTCTACAAGGCTTCTTGCCTATTGGTGAAGGGTTATTGGGGGTTTGTCTATGATGGTTATTGCAGTGTTTCTTTTTCTTAGGTCCCCAGCCATGGCTGGGGGATTATTTGCCATTGAACGAGAGTTCTTCTTTGAATTGGGTCTCTATGATCCAGGTCTCCAGATTTGGGGTGGTGAAAATTTTGAGATCTCATACAAGGTAACATTTTATTTCAACAGATGGAATTTTCCAAGTAGTTACTAACTTCTGTGGCTTTCAGATAAAGCTGGTTTCTTGTAGGGGGATAAAACCATAATGATATAATGCATTTCTCCAAATTATATAAAGAATGATTTAACGAAAATGGATGCCTTTGAGGGAAAAATAAGGCGAAATGCAAGCTCCAAACTTACCATATATATACAGGGCTCAGCTCAAAATTGTGGCTAGCAACCTTTAGAAATGAAAACACCCCACACCCCAACTTTCTATATACTGGAGCTTTTTATTATAGAAGCCCTTGGAAGAATCTGCGTGCATTAGGGCCACAGTTGACCACCCACTGATATAGTCACCCTTTATCACTAGGACATATTTCAAGACAGAAGCAGAGCCCTGCAATGGCTGCATCCTCAGGCTGACTTTGGAGCTGTCTTCCTGCAGCGCCTCCCCTGTTGTTGAAGCAGTCTTGGAGCAATACTACCTTCCATGCTCCAGCCCCCACCTCAACCCCCATTCCTACCCCCATTTTCCAAAAGAAAGAGAGAGAGAACTATATCACAGTTTGAGTTCAACAGGTTTTCATTACCTCTTGTCTTAAATGTCCTGTGCTTAGCACTGTGAGGGATAGAAGAGGAGTAAACCAGTCCTTGCTCTCAAGGAACTTGATAAGAAGGTATTAGAATTATACTTAAATTCATAATGCAGGAAGGCAGAATGGCATTCAGTTGGTGTGTTTAAAAAACAGTGTCAGGCAGGCACGTTGGCTCACGCCTGTAATCCCAGCACTTTGGGAGGCCGACGTGGGCGGATCAGGAGGTCAAGAGATCGAGACCATCCTAGCCACACAAAAAATTAGCCAGGCATGGTGGTGCGCACCTGTAGTCCCAGCTACTTGGGAGGCTGAAGCAGGGGAATTGCTTGATCCGGCAGGCGGAGATTGCAGTAAGCCGAGATTGCACCACTGCACTCTAGCCTGGGTGACAGAGCAAGAGAGGAGAGGGGAGGGGAGGGGAGGAGAGGGGAGGGGAGGGGAGGGGAGGGGAGGGGAGCAGCGTTATGCTAGATGTAGAATTTGAGGCAGAAGTAGAAAGATGGGTATGATGTTAGTAAGTACAGATAAGGGGCGGGAGGGAGACATCTAAGCAAGTAGCATGGGAAAAGTACAAAGAAGGGAACACAAGGAACGTATTCAGAGAACAGCAAGGAGCACACTTGGGCAGAATCAGGCAACATGAATAAGGAAGACATCTAAAAGATAAAATGGGAACGTGTATTAGGGCCATATTGAAGAGAGCCTTTAAAGCTGAGTTAAGAGATTTTTATTTAATTTGATAAGCAGTGGAGAGCGATCAAAGATATTAAGCAAGGGAATAACATGACCCAAAGCTGCCCTTCAGCTGTAATAATCTCTTGCTATAAATAAGGATAGTTGAGTAGAGAGAAGCTGAAGGTGAAGAAGCCAGTTAGGAGGTTATTATAATAATCACCCAAGTAGGAAATATATTAGCAATGGAAATGATGAATGAGTTAGGAATAAAGAATCCACATGACTTTGCAAGATTATATTGGGAGAAGGTTGCTAGGGGCTATGGGTATACAGTAAGAGGCCCCTTTGTAGCAGTTTATTATTAATACTATATTCCCTGTTGCCTTCTTGGTTGTTAGATGAACTTTTAAGAGCAAATTATTTTAGGAACTTGTTTAGTTTAAGAATTCTGTGTGGACATTGTATATAATTTAGATTTTAGATGTACACTTACAAGATAAATTTTCAGTTATGGTTTATGTTTGTATTTGAAACAACTTTCACAACGTGTTTTTCCTTCATAGATATGGCAGTGTGGTGGCAAATTATTATTTGTTCCTTGTTCTCGTGTTGGACATATTTATCGTCTTGAGGGCTGGCAAGGAAATCCTCCGCCCATTTATGTTGGGTCTTCTCCAACTCTGAAGGTGAGTTTTTTGGATAAAAGGGGAAGAAAGAGAAATAACATTTATGTACCACATGCTATAGTAATTACTTAATAATTGTCAGCTTATTGAGTGGGGTAAATCTCTTCAGCAGTCATGTTGATTCTCACGTTGAACTTAGCTAGACTTATTCATGAAATATCTTATTGTTCTTTAAGATTATTCAGCTGAAGCAGGAGGATTCCTTGAGCCCAGGAGTTCAAGGCTGCAGTGAACTATGATTGCACCACTGCACTCCACCCTGGATGACAGAATGAGACCCCATCTCAAAAAAAAAAAAAAAAAAAAAAAAAGATTGCACCCTATTTTTTTAATTGACAAGTAAATATTGTGTGTATCTTGTACAATATGATGTTTTAATATGTGTATACATTGTGGGATGGCTAAATCTAGCTATTTAGACATGTATTATGTCACTTGTTTTTGTGGTGAGAACACTTAAAATTTGTTTTCAGCAATTTTCATATATGTAATATATTATAAATTGTAGTCACCGTGTTGTATAATAGATCACTTGAAACTATTCTTCCTAACAGAAATTTTGTGTCCTTTGACCAAAATCAGCCCACTCCCCCCAATCCTCACTTTCTGGTAACCACCATTTTACTCTCTGTTTACTTGTTCACACTCCATATGTAAGTAATATCATGCTGTGTTTGTCTTTATGTGCCTGGCTTATTTCATTTAACATAATATTCATGTTGTTGCAAGTGACAGGATTTTTTTATTTTTTAAGGATTTTTTAAGGGTGCATAGTATTAATACTATCGTGTATATATACCATATTTTCTTTACCCGTTCATCTGTTGATGGACACTTAGCTTGATTCCATCTCTTGGCTATCGTGAATACTGCTGCAATGAACAGGAGTGTAGATACCTCTTCAATATACAGATTTTATGTCCTTTGGATATGTACCTAGTAATGAGATTGCTAGATTAGATGATAGTTCTATTTTTAATATTCTGAGGAACCTCTGTACTGTTTTTCCATAGTGGCTGCACTATTTTGCATTCCCACCAATAGGTGGGAGGGCTATCTTGTGGTTTAATTTGCATTTCTCTGATAATTAATGATGTTGAGCATTTCTTCATATACCTGTTGGCTATTTGTATGTCTTCTTTTGAGAAATGTCTGTTTGGGTCCTTTGCCCAATTTAATCAGATTGTTTCCTTACTATTGATTTGTTTGAGTTCCTTGTATATTACAGATATTAGCCCCTTACCAGATGTATGGTTCACAGATGTAGTCTCCCATTCCATAGATTGACTCTTTACTTTGTTAATTGTTTCCTTTGCTTACAGAAGCTACTTAGTTTGATAAAATTCCATTTGTCCATTTTTATTTTTGTCGCCTGTTCTTTTGGGGTTGTTACATCCAAAACCAATGTCATGGAGTTTTTCTCTTTTCTTTTAGAAGTTTTACAGTTTTAGGTCTGCATGTAAGTTTTTAATCCATTTTGAGTTGATTTTTACATATGGTGTGAGATGAAGGTCTAGTTTCATTCTTTTGCATATGGATATCTAGTTTTCGAAGCACCATTTATTGAAGAGACTGTGTTTTCCCTAATGTGTTCTCAGCATCTACCTTGAAAATCAATTGACCATAAATGCATGGATTATTTCTGGCCTCTCTGTTCTGTTCTTTTGGTCTATGTGTCTGTTTTTATGTGAGTACCATACTGTTTTGATTACTATAGCTTTGTAGTAGATTTTGAAATAAGGTATTGTGATGCCTCCAGCTTTGTTCTTTTTGCTCAAGATTGCTTTAGCTATTCAAGGTCCTTTGTGGATCCAGATGAATTTTAGGATGGAATTTTTTATTTCTGGGAAAAATGTCGTTGGAATTTAGATAGAGATTATATTGAATCTGTAGATTGCTTTTATAATATGGATATTTTAATAATATTAGTTCTTTGAATCCATGATCACAGGGTGTCTTTCCATTTAATTTGTGTATTCTTCAATTTATTTCATCAGTGTTTTATAGTTTTCAGCACATAGATTTTTCACCTCCTAAATATTCTTTTGTTTTGCTTAGCTATTGTAAATGGGATTGTTTTCTTAGTTTGTTTTACAGATAGACCACTGTTAGCATATAGAAACACTACTGATTTTTCTATGTTGATTTTCCTGCAACTTTATTAGATTTGTTTATTAGTTCTAACAGCTTTTGGTAGAGTCTCTTTAGGGTTTTTTTTTTTTATTTGACAGTTTATTATTTAATTGATAAATTGTTTTTACATTTGGGACCTGAACGTTTAAGGCACTGAAATTATATCTTAAATGGGAACGTTATTTCATGAAAAACTCTAAGATATATGTAGAAAACAAAATATTAAATTATTAGCTGTATATTAGGTAAAAAGATAAACATTTACCTTAAATAGCGTTAAGGTTTTGAATATGTAAGATTATGTCATCTGCAGAGACAGTTTACTTCTTTTCTGATTTGGATGTCTTTTCTTTCTTTCTTTGGCCTAATTGCCCCGGCTAAAACTTCCAGTAGTATGTTGAATAGAAGTGGGGAGAGCGGGCATCCTTGTCTTGTTCTTAATTGTAGAGGAAGAGCTTTCAACTTTTCATCATTGAGTATAATGTTAGCTATGAACTTGTCGTATATGGCCTTTATTGTGTTGAGGTACAATCCTCATGTACCTAATTTGTTGAAGCTTTTTACATTGAATTTTGTCAAATGCCTTTTTCGAGATGATTATATGGTTTTTGTCCTTCATTCTGTTAATGTGGAGTATCACATTTACTGATTTGTGTATGTTGAATCATCCTTGCATCCCAGGGATAAATCCCACTTGATCATTATAAATGATCTTTTAATTATTTCTCTGTGTTTGATTTAACTGAGCTTCTGTAAAACAATTATTCAGAATTATTTATCCAGGTCTGCTACTGGTATTCTCGTGGTATTATGTCCTCTTCATTTTTCATGTTTCTTGTTGACTTACATTAATGCCTGTGCATTTTGTGGACCAGTCACCTCTTGCAGACTTTATAGGCTGGTTTCAATGTGGAAAGACTTTCCTCTGTAGGGGAAAGAGGGTGTGAGGGTTCTTGCTGTGTGGGATATAGCAGTTCTGGGACTACTAAGGATACCAGCTATGTATTCCCTGTGCAGATGAGCCCACCAAGGGCAGTGTTGGCAAAGATTCCAGTGCTCCTCAGTGACTAATGCTGTAGATACCTACAGTGGCAGTGAGGCATGTTGGGGTCTTTGGGTATGGCTGCCAAGGTCATCCTGATTTTTCTCTCATTGCAGAAGTTGAATGCATCTTGGCACTGGTTCTGACTCATAGGCTTACTTGCACCAGCAGTGGCACTTGTAGAGTGGCTGTGGAGCTGAGGACTGAAGCACAAGCAGGAGTGGAAAGACTATGGCTGCAGAATCTGGGGCAGTTTAAAAACCCAGGGCTTAGAGCAAAGATACTTTGCTACTGTATTGATAACAGAATGTGAGGTACCAGATGCTTGTGAAGTAGCTTTTAGAGCCAAGAAAAGGAGCAGAAACATGCATAGAGTTAGAGCAGCTCCTGAGTTGGGGTGGGTTCTAGCTCTCCGTTGCAGCTGATCCAGGACCTGGAGATGGGGCATGCACAATAAAAGCGTGGCTCTGGGGCCTGGAGCATGAACTAGCTCACTATAGCAATGGTTCCAATGTCAGAGGTAGGCCCAGTGCAGCCACAGAGCCCGGGGCTGCAGTGTGGACACTAGCAGAGCAGCTGTGGCTTCAGGATCAGGGCTCACTGGGGCATGGGAGAGCTGGCAGAGCTTTTCCCAAAGTAATTCAAAAGTAGCTGCTTCTTGGATGGTGGTGAGTGTTCAGATGCATCTCCCTCTCTGGGGTTCCCCAGCAAAAGGGTTGTTGTTTACCTTAGTGGCCAGTGATGCCAGTGTCCTCTACAGAGCAGACCTCTGGAAACTGTGGTAGTTCCTGCCGCATGAACAATACCAATAGCATCTGCCTTTCTTCTTTTCTCCTAGCTATCTCCTTGTGCTTCAGGTATGTAGACCTCACAGGTGATCCTGTCCTATGTAGATATTCTTAGTTTCTTTTGCTCCGTTGTGTTGCTGCAGATTCTTCAATGGGCCCTGGAGATCTCTGGGCTCTTTGGGTTTGTGAATAGCTGTCTGTATTTGTTTTTTAGTTGGGGTTGAATAAAGGCTGGTGTCTCCTACTTTGCCATCTTGGTGACCTCACCTCCAATTATATCCCATTCTGATTAAGATTCCTATATTGAATGTTCTCTACGAATACATTTCAAATAAATTCTAAAAAGTCTGACACTGTGTAGAGAAATAGTTGAAGGGAAAAATACTAGCTTCTGTTATTGACACATGAGTAAAATATGTTTTTTTTTTTTTAATTTAGATAATCATGTTAGGAGTTTGCATAGTAAGCAAAATCAAATTTTTGAACAATGCTTACAAGAGATTAATATCTCTTGTCCCTCAAAGATTGAAAAGTTAATGTGAATATCCTTTGTCCTATTGCATTCTGCCTCCAAATTCTCCATCTCTATCATATAAAATAGAGGAAAATTGGCCGGGCGCAGTGGCTCACGCCTGTAATCCCAGCACTTTGGGAGGCTGAGGTGGGCGGATCACGAGGTCAGCAGTTCGAGACCAGCCTGACCAACATGGTGAAACCCTGTCTCTACTAAAAATACAAAATTTAGCTGGGTGTGGTGGTGGGTGCCTGTAATCCCAGCTACTTGGGAGGCTGAGGCAGGAGAATCACTTGAACTTGGGAGGCAGAGGTTGCAGTGAGCCAAGATCTCGCTGCTGCACTCCAGCCTGGGCAACAGAGGGAGACTCCATCTCAAAAAAAAAAAAAAAAAAAAAGAGAAAAATTCCACTGACTCTTTTCATTGTGACATCCAAATTGTCCTACTGCGATAAATATTTTGCTATGATTATTTAATAAAAATTTATCTCCTATGCCGTAAATGTAGAACTAGGATTGATAATCTATATTTTACCAAAACTCATGAACCTGCAGAAAAACAAAACATTGGTTTTTAAAACATTTTGGAAATGTTAAAAACTGTTTTTTGAATAAATAAAATGTATTTAACTTAAACTGAACAGGACTGTTTTAGTGGGATGAGCATCCTCCCAGGCTTCTTTCCCAGTCACACATTTATTAGGAAATAAATCATAGTTCTAGTTCCTTCTATTGATTCTCACCATTCCATGCAGTGTAAGTTCTCTCTCGGCTTCCTAAAATGAGATATATCATAGTCACCGTATTCCAAGAGAACGACAGTTTCTAGCTGGGGAGGACAGATTTAGAAGTAGTGTGGTGGTGAATGATGATCTGGTGATTATCCAGCCATGTTCGGGTCTCCCCGTTCTTTGACATTTCATCCCAGACTAGTGACACTTAGGGGTGGCATTTATTTATGAAACAAACCAAGGAAGCTTCATGCAGAAATCCAGATGTCCCACTGCTTGGAGGACAAAGACCTCTATCCCTGGCAAAACAACTTTGAAATTTATTTGGTTGGGCTGCTTTCATAAATTCTAAGAGGCATGCAACCCTGATGCCCCTCATTTTCTGGAACGCTTAACCAAGTCAAGTTTATTGTTGACTGTAGACACAACTTGGGACAGTTCATAAAAGGGGAATAGGTAATAAGCAGACAGCTAAGCTTTCAGAACCAGAACATCCTTCTCATGGGCCAAATGAAGCCCCAGCTACAACAGGGGATGAGATTTAAATGTCTGTGATAAAACAAAAATAGCACCAAACTAACACCAGGCATGACTGACATTGCAGGAAACTCCCCTTGGAGTTGGACTCACAATCACGAAGAATTGATGAAAAGCCAAATTGACTCAAAAAAGTCTATTCTGAAAGAGAGACGAAAAAAGCTGACAGGTGGATATTTATCCACTCTAAAAATTAACTCTATATACCATACAAACTACCCAATAAGGGTGAATTTAGCATACACTTAGTGAGTACCCAGCATGTGCCAGGCACTTTCTTTTCTCCAGTTTTGACAGCGTCTACTTGAGCCATCAAGGGGCCAGTGGCCAGGTCTGTTTCTCCAGCTCATTTGTCTCCTCTGAGTCTCAAACCTTCTAGAATTATCCTCTTTGATGTACTTTAGATCTTCCACCAACAGAAGTCAAAACTGACCTTTAACTTTTCTTCGAAAGTGATTCCTTCCACTGTATTCTCTATTTGCCTGTGAATGAATCTTAGGGGGCATGTAGAGTTGTTCTCTGTCCGTCCCCCTTACCAAGCCCTGGTGATTCTGCCTCACACGTAGCTCTTCAATCCCTCCCTTTCTATACTTAGTGCAGCTCCTCAGATCTCTCCCATGAATAGTAAATAGCCTCCTACTTGGCTCTTTGCCATCAGGTTCAACCCCCTTCAGCCCACCCTCCACTCACCACCGGTGTCATTCACCTGAAAATTAAATCTGATGTCACTTACCTGCTTAAAACTTTTTTATGGTTGTCATCTCAAGGGTAAAATTCAAAGTTCTCTTAAAAAGAATCATAATATTAATAATAACTAACATTTATTAAGTGCTTACAGTGTACCAGGCATAAATCTAAATCCTTTATATAGATTAACTTCTTATTTTCACAACACACTATGAGGTAAGGACTATATCTTCATCTAATTTTTTTTTTTTTTTTTGAGACGGATTTTCACTCTTGTTGCCCAGGCTGGAGTGCAATGGTAGGGTCTCAGCTCGCTGCAACCTCTGCCTCCCGGATTCAAACAATTCTCCTGCCTCAGCCTTCCAAGTAGCTGGGATTATAGGCACGCACCACCACACCTGGCTAATTTTTGTAGTTTTCGTAGAGACAGGGTTTCACCATGTTGGCCAGGCTGGTCTCGAACTCCGCCCGCCTTGGCTTCCGCCCGCCTCGGCCTCCCGAAGTGCTGGGATGACAGGGGTGAGCCACCACGCCTGGCCTATATCCTCGTCTTAAAGTGAAGTTTTCTCTCAGTGAATGCTGCATTCCAGTTTTTGTAAACTACTTGCTATACTGCAATACACCATGATTTATCATACTGCATTTGCTTTTCTCTTTGCCCTGGATACCATTCCCACTTAATTAACCACTCCTTCAAGACGGGGCAACACAGTGCCACTCTGGCCCTGTCCATCCCAGAAAACTAATTGCTCCTTCTTTTTGTTGCCATAATCTTACACGTGTATACATAACTCTTCAGGTTTGTTCATGTCTAGAGTACATGTACTGTGTCTAATTTCATATGGATTTGCAAAGATTCAGAATGTTTAGTGGTATATTAGTCTGTTCTCACACTGCTATAAAGATATACCTGAGACTAGGTAATTTATAAAGAAAAGAGGTTTAATTGACACACAGTTCTGCAGGCTGTACAGGAAGCTTGGCAGCTTCTGCTTCTAAGAAAGCTCAGGAAGCTTCCAATTATAGTGGAAGGCAAAGGGGGAACGAGGCATCTCACATGGTGGGAGCAGGAGCAAGAGAGAGAAGCGGGAAGATGCTACACTTTTCACCAACCAGTTGTCACGAGAACTCACAATCACAAGGACGGTATGGGCGTGGGTGTGGAGGGTGGGCTGGTGCTAAGTCATTCATGAAGGATCCACCCCCATGAACAAGTCACCATCCACCAGGCCCCATCTCCAACATTGGGGATTATAATTGGTCATGAAATTTGGTAGGAACACAGATCCAAACCATGTCAAGTGGCAATATTGTATGTTCTTTTATCTTGCTGCTTATAACAGCCTTTTTTAAACCCATGGACTTTTGCAACAACAATGCATTTAGGGGCATGTTCACCCTTCGATAGTTATCTTGTTGCCTAGAAAACATTTAATCTGAACACTAGGTATTTCTTTTTTGAATATAAAACATGGGTCAGCCACTATGGCTGACAGGCCTAATCCAACCCGTTTTAGTAAACCAAGTTGTATCAGAAGATAGCCACACTCATTTGTTTGTGTATTGTCCATGGTTCTCACTACAATAGCAGAGTCGAATAGTTGCCACAGAGACTGTATAGCCCAAAAAGCCCAAGATACTTACTATCTGGTCCTTTACAGAGAATATTTGCTGATGCATGATGTAGAAGATCAAGGGATTGAGTATTGTTTTAGTTCATTTAGTGTTGCTACAACAGAACACCCGAAGCTGGGTAATTTATCAAGAAAAGAGGTTTATTTGTTCACGATTCCGGTGGTTGGAAAATTCAGGCTTGGGCAGCTGCATCTGGTGAGGGTCTCATGCTACTTCAACTCATGATGGGAAGCAGAAGGGGGATGCACATGTGCAAAGAGATCGTCACATGGCGAGACAGGAAGCAAGAGAGAGACCAAGGAAGCCAGACTCTTTAACAAACTACTCTTGTGGAAACGAATACACTTCTGTGAGAGCAAGAACTCACCCCCTCACCTCCATAGGAGGCCATTAATGTATTAACAACCCAAACTCCTCCCAGTAGGCCCTGCCTCCTAGCATTGCCACATTGGGCATCAAATTCTGACATGAATTTTGGCAAAGACAAACCACATGCAAATCACTGCAAGTGTGTACCAATTTGGTCACATATATTCATGCAAGCATTCATTCATCAATTAAAGCCTTAAAAGCTAGGTATTTATCAGTTATCACAATGTCAACATATTTTATTGCTCTATCGCTGCTTTTTCTTAAAGTGAACCAACTGGGGTCAGGTGCAGTGGCTCATGCCTGTATTATCAGCACTTTGGGAGACCAAGGCAGGCAGATCGCTTGAGATCAAGAGTTCAAGACCAGTCTGGCCAACATGGTGAAACCCCATCCCTACTAAAAGTACAGAAATTAGCCAGGTGTGGTGGCGGGCACCTGTAATACCAGCTGCTCAGGAGGCTGAGGCAGGAGAATCGCTTGAACCCTGGAGGCGGAGGTTGCAGTGAGCCGAGATTGCGCCACTGCACTCCATCCTTGGTGACAGAGTGAGACTCCATCTCAAAAAAATGTATTTTTTAAATTTAAAAAATTAACCAACTGGGGAAAATACCCAATCCATTTGGGGTTATAGTGACATGGTTCTATTACAGTTATAACAGGATCAATAAAATCACCTGCAAAAATGTGTTTTATTAAACAGAGCTTTTGTTTCTCATGATGGTTTCTGAAATGAGAATTTTTTTCCCTACATTTACCAACAGAATGATTCTAATAGAGATTGTAGGCCAGGCACAGTGGCTCATACTTGTAATTCCAACATTTTGGGAGGCTGAAGTGGGAGGATCTCTTGAGGCCAGGAGTTTGAGACCAGCCCAGGCAACAGAATGAGACTCCATCTAAACAAAAAAATAACAAAAATTAGCCAGGTATGGTGGCATGTACCTGTAGTCCTAGCTACTCAGGAAGCTGAGATGAGAGGATCACTTGAACCCAGGAAGGTGAAGCTGCAACGAGCCAAGATTGCACCACTGCACCCTAGCCTGAATGACAGAGCAAGACCCCATCACAAAAAAAAAAAAAAAAGATTATTATAGGGAAAGAAGTATCAGTGTCCAGCCAGGCTCTCATAAACTCTGTGATTCAATTTCTTCTCCCGTTAGCAGATTAGAATACATTATCTCAGCATATATGATCTTCCAGCTCAGGGATATCAGGTTTTGTACAACACTTTTTACTTAAATATACATGACATTTTAATCCTTGGCAGATGACATATTAGAGTCATTAACTTGCATTTGTTGTTTAATTAAATGCCAGGTCCTATTGAAATGAATTTGCTATATGTAAGCCATATTTCATGTGTCTAATATAGGCTGTTTATGATATGACATTTGTATTTTTATAAATATATATATATTTTTTTAATCTTTTTTTACAGAATTATGTTAGAGTTGTGGAGGTTTGGTGGGATGAATATAAAGACTACTTCTATGCTAGTCGTCCTGAATCACAGGCATTACCATATGGGGATATATCGGAGCTGAAAAAATTTCGAGAAGATCACAACTGCAAAAGTTTTAAGTGGTTCATGGAAGAAATAGCTTATGATATCACCTCACACTACCCTTTGCCACCCAAAAATGTTGACTGGGGAGAAGTAAGTAGTCACATCTCAAAGTGTATGTGTTTGTAGACTGAGTTTGGGAGAAGGCAGAGAGAGGTGGAAATATGTGAGTAAGAGAGAAGTATTCTTGGGAAAAAGTTGGGGTAAAAACTGTCTGATAGCATTTACCACCTTTCCACTAAACAGCTACAGCTGCTAGACCCGCTAGCCACCATACTGTCTCCTGGCAGCCTTTGCACATTGGCCCCCTAGCCTGCAACACGTCGACTCTTCACTCCAGCTCCTGGTGCCTCCATGCCCCTTACTCCAACTCCCTTCCTTAACTAATTTCAGTTTATCCTACTGCTCTCAACTTAGAGATCACCAATACTGAAAAGCCCTTCTTACTATTCCCCACTTCATCAAAAAGATGCAGTTCTGTGCTCTTTCCAGGGGTTCTCACAACACCCAAAATCAACCATCTCCCAACCAGTCCGAGTACTTCAGGACCTTGATCACCACTGTGTCCAGGTGGACTGACGCAGGGAACCATATACAATAGACACTCCAACAATGCTTTTCAAATGAATTAAAAATAATTAAAATCAGACAAAAGCATTTTGGCAATCAGACATTGTCATTTCTTTGTTTATTCAAACTTGTCTTCAGACTCACTTCTGATTGCACCCCTCAGCCCCACTGTATTCCTCACAGGTACGCTAAACCTTCCATGAACGTTCAAGTCTACATCCTCTGCTTAATTATGTTCAGCAAATATTGTTTGAGGGCCTACTATGTGCCAGTCACTCTTGTAGATAGAAAACAAGAGAAGCAAAGTCCTTTTTCTCAGGGAACTGGAATGCTACCTGGGGAGAGAGACCAAAAAAGTCTGAGAAAACAAAAATGATAATGACAGATGGTGATAAATGATAATGACACGTAATACTGTCAAGAGGACTTAAGGACAGGATAAGGAAAGCCTCTCAGAGGAGGTGACATTCGTTCTGAGATCCGAATGATAAAGAGTCAGCCAATCAGAGAGTGGAGATGAAGAGAAGCAGACCAACTGCGGAAGCATAGTTCATCTGGAGGCGAATCCCTTATGGGTTGGTGTGTGAAGGGATAAGGGCCAGAATGACATCGAGGTGGTGGTGGTTGTTTTTTTTTTTTCTTTTTTTGAGTAGCTGATTAGGTGACTGCTGAGATTGGAAGACAGTAGGGGAGTGAATGGAGCGGGCAAGGCTTCTGTTGGTGTTCTGGGCATGTGAAGTACCTGCTAGGCGCCCGGGTGGAGCCATTAAGGCCTACTGATCATAGATTGTAGGTTGCACGATGCCAAAGTCCAGAAAAGAGGCCACTTTGGAGATGTGCATTTGGGGCCATCAGCAGGTAGGTCATTTCATGGGACTGAATGAGGTCACTGAGGGAGAAAATACAGATAGACAAGAGAAGACTAGACCCATCCCTCAGAAAGTTCAGGAATAGAAGGAAAAACCAACAGAGGACACTCATGTTGCTCTCTCTGTACTTCTTGCTTTAATATACTTTTTCCCTATACTCTTATTTTACCTGTCGTATTACAGCAGATTATGTTTAACTCCCAACTAGACCATAAACCCTTCAACACACAAATCTCTCTGAGGGCCCAGACAAGTTTATCCAACTGCATGCTTAACTGGCACTTGATTGTCTGACAGGCATGTCACACTCGACATAGCCAAAATTGAACTTCCCATCTCCTCCCCGCAACTCATCTTTGCTGATTTCAAAACTTTGGAGTCTTCCATGAATCCTGTGTTGTTTGTCTCGCACTTCATATCTAGTTCCAGAATCTGTCCCTTCTTGCCTGGTGTAAGCCACCATCATCTCTCACTGACACTAACTTGTTGGCTCTCCTACAGCCTATTTCAAATACAGCAGTCAGAGTGACTGTTTTGAAACGAAGGCAAGTCATGTCCCTCCTCTGCTACAAACCCTGCACCTTCACCTCAAAGTGAAGACAGAGTCCTTTCTGGTGGTCTCCAAGATCCACAACATCTGTCCCCGTTCCTCTCTCGCCTGACCTGCTACTGCTCTCCCCACTCCACTCCAGCCCCACGTCCTCACTGGTCCTCAGACTCCCTCCAGGCATGTGCCTGCCCGTGCTGTTCCCTCTCCCTGGAATGCTTCCCTGCAGATACCCGCATGCATGGCCAGCTCTCACATCTCCTTCAAGTCTGCTGACCTACCACTTCTCAGTGAGGTCCCTCTTGTTACTTCCCAACGCCCTAGCGCCCACCCTAACTTCCTCTTCTTGTCCTTTTTTTCACCACACTTACCACCTTTCGCCACAACAGACAAATTGTCTACTATGTTTTTTAACTTATATTCTGTCTTTTTTCCCTTACATTCCCAGAGTGAATGGAGGCAGGGGCCCACATTCACTGCGGCATGCCCATTACTGAGGTAGGGGGTCTTCATTTTGTTCACTAGTGTTTCAGAGCCTACAACATGCCTGGCACACATCAGGTACTCAATATTTGGTGAGTGAATAAATACATGAATGAATGAATGGAATTTTCTGTCCTTCTTTTACTAGCTCACTCCCAAGTATATCTTCAGTTTAACCTGACATCTGCACTTTATACTTCATTGCTCGGCAGTTCCTTAACATTCCAGGGTAAACCCCTACCTGTTTTAAAGGCGTCTCTTGGGGCAGTCTTTGGAGCTCCTCCAGGCAGGGTGAGCAGCTCTTCCTCTGCACATTCATGCCTCTGTCCTGACTGGCCACTACCCCTCTGTCTGTCTATAGGCGGTGAGGACCATGACTTGCTCCTCTTCGTATCCTCAAAACCTCTTGTCATCATAGGTGCACAGTCAGTATTTGCTGACTGAATGCAAGAATAAAACATTTTATCCAAATACTGTAGTGATTTATAATTCAGAGAAATACATGGTTTTTCCAAAAATAGTTATTTTCATACAAAATGTACATTCCAAAGATGGAAACCTGTGTTTGCTTTTCATCTATGTTGATAGAGAAAAGCCTCACTGCCCAAGCCTGTGCCATGCATGACCTGTGCACCCTAGGCCCCTCGAGGCAGCTACCAAAAGTGCTGCACAGCCATTTGGGAGAGGTCTCTTCCAAATCCAGTCTCTCTCGATATCTAGGGCCAGTGTCTGTTACCACTGTGGTTAGGTAGCTTTCCTCTATTTGCTTCTCATTCACATGAATTACTGTGATTCTGAAATTGTATTTAATGGTAACTGGTTTTTTTCTCTATGGTATTTTATGGAAATTTATAGTCCTTTGCTCTTAGAGAAAGAACCCGTTCCAGTGTTGACTTCACGACCATAAATGATTTCAAAACTATGTAAAGATTGACAATACAGTAATAACCTGTCACTATGCATACCCAGATTTTCCCTATAAACTGTAATATTTACCTTGAAATGTTAAATTCTGATGCCAGAGTTCATTAGAAACTAAACTGTTGCCTGCTTTTTGCATCTTTGTTCATTTTCTTAGATCAGAGGCTTTGAAACTGCTTACTGCATTGATAGCATGGGAAAAACAAATGGAGGCTTTGTTGAACTAGGACCCTGCCACAGGATGGGAGGGAATCAGGTAAACCACCTTACTTTTGTGTTTAAATTGTTCCGCATTGAGGGCCATCAGGTTTATTGATCACAGAATGATCTTTGTACTTTGGTTTTCGATTTGGTAATTTTGTTTGTTTTGATAAAGTAAAACATTCTGTAAAAAAATTGACAGTGTTAAAACATTCACTTAGATGATGGGAATAATGGCAGTATTGGTTTTCATGTAAGCCGTCAGGATCTAGAATTAATGTCTAATACAAGAGATTAAAATATATTCCTGTGGGAGTATATGTCACTACCATAACTATGTAAGCCTAGCTCCCTAACAATTTTTTGCAAATATTGTTCACTAATCCTCATCTTTTTGCCAATAGAGTGTTACTGCCAGTAATGTGTATTTCACTCATATATTCTCTTACTTATGTGGGTATGTTTTTGCCTTTTCATTTTCTCACATTGTTGGTACTTAATAAATTTGTGTTAGTGACCCATTTGGTATCTTAGAGAGTACAGAACTTAATGATTTCAGTGTTAATAAGGCTCGTTATTAACATCAAAATAAATATAATTTGTCTGTGGACTTACAGTTCTAAACAGAAAAATTATGGAAAAATAAGTTAGTCATTCAATTTAATGATAGGAGTTAAGTTTCTTTCTTTTCAAATGTACATCAGCAGGGAAGATGCCTCTGTTACTTATTTCTATCTTTTCCTTTTACAGCTTTTCAGAATCAACGAAGCAAATCAACTCATGCAGTATGACCAGTGTTTGACCAAGGGGGCTGATGGATCAAAAGTTATGATTACACATTGTAATCTAAATGAATTTAAGGAATGGCAGTACTTCAAGGTATTCTGCATTTGAACTTCTGAAATATTATATGCTATTTCATTTTCAATAACATCTAGCATGTGGAATTTCAATAAATAAATCTGAAAACCTGCATTCAAATTCACTTGCATTTTCCTCTCATTTAGTCACTTGCATAGGTTTTCCTGAGCACTGGATGACTCATTGTTCTATAATGAGGCATCACTTTTGTTCTCTCGTACAATATTGTCATGTAATGAGGCCACGATGATGTCTATGACGAGCACTGCTAATTTTAGTAATACAAGCAAGTCAGTGTTCTATGAGGCAGTCATCACCATTGCTCACATCAAAATCTGATTTTTGAAATTTAAGTGAATCATTCATTAAAGTAAAATATGTTTATACTATTAAAAAATTTGGTTAATATTTGATATTGTCCAGCAGGTGGAGATAGAGACAAAGAAAACTTAAAATCTAGGCTTTCGTTTTTATCATTGTTGTGTGCTAAATACAGTGGGATAAATGTAGCTAGTTGCTTGCTTTAATGGTCAAATTTAGTTATTCACGTGACACTGCTGGGGCAGCTTTGTGTTTCAGCTGTGAGTATTTAAAGCTCTGTGGCAAGTTGAGGATTACAACATATTAGTAGATTTATGTATAGTTTTTCAAATTCTAGATTTGGCTAACATAAATCAATTTATTATGAAACAAAAAGTGGGGAAAGCTGCCTCACACTAAAAAATCTGTCAACCCTCCATTTTATTTACTCACCCAGTATTTGTTATCATATCCCATCTGTCATGCAAGCAAGCACTTGTTTGCTATGTAATAATGATAGGACTTAGCTTAACATTCCCTGTTATTGTCATTTACAGGAAGTGATAAGCATGTATCACCTGATGATTTTGTTTCTTACAAGTTAGGAAGGAGAAGAATAGCATAAACCTTAAAGACTGGAGCATTTATTTTCACAAAGAAAAATGAAATATAATAGCAATAAATAGTAGGGGTCAATGAGAACAATATTAGCAAAATAGTAAAAGAAGGCTAACACTCCAGAAACTACATCAAGAAGGAATTGACCAAAAAATGACACATAACATGTTTTAGGTATTTTAAAGGACACAGCACTGAATATACATTTGTGTGTTAGATATTACTAAATATTCACTTGGGGACCAATGATGTGTTAGACTGTAGGGGAGTTCAAAAATGTAGCTAAAGCACACTATTATATAATGGCAGAGAAGAAAGAAATGCAAAAATAGAGATAAGCAAAATGCCATAGGACAGAAAAGAGTGATTCATGGGAGGAATTACTGCTGAGGAGTTTCATAGAGGAAGTGTCATTGCACAAGTCCTGAAGTGTAAAAAGGCTTTCCATGGAAAGTAAATAAGAAAGACTGGATGAGCAAAGACGTGGCATGAAAACATGTAGAAAATTCAAAGAATTGCATTTCATTTGGTATTCCTAAATTGTGCTTGGAGGAAAGAGTACCGAACTTCATATTTTAAGTTTTGGAGAGGGACTGACCTTCTTTGAGAAAGGTAGTGATGGGAAACAATGGCTACTTTTAGGAAAATAATCTGGAAATGTAAGGTATGGACTGATGAAGCAACAAGATCAGCTTGAGCAGCAGTTCTCAAACTTTGTCTTCTGGATTCCCTTTACACTCTTAAAAATTATTGAACTCCCCCACCCCCAAATTGCTTTTGTTTATATAGGTTATCACTAACAATATTTCCAGAATTGGAAATTGTCTGAGAAATTTGTAAAATTTTTATATATTAATTCATCTAAAAGTAACAATAATATACCTACTAAACACTAATTTAAATGACATTTTTAGTGAAAAATAACTGTTTACCCACAAAAAATAGTGAGAAGAATGAAATTCTGTATTTTTGCAAATCCCTTTAATGTATGGTTTAATAGAAGAAGACAGCTGGATTCGGATTCTCATACTCCTGCTTCATTCGGTCTGATCCGATATGTTGCTTTCATTCAATATATGAGGAAAACCCAGCCCCACACAAGCATACAGTTCATAAAGAGAGGGAGTAATTTAATAGCCTTTCATATAATTGTGGCTATTTTTTTATTGCACACCACAACTTAATAAGTAGTAGTTTCTTAAAACTTATTTGCAATGTAGACTGGTATCCTTGAGCATTGTACCTCATTATATGGAAGTACTTGATACGTACTTCCCACTTCATCTCATAGAATTTTTTTTTTAAGTATATCAGGGGTCAAGATTGAATAAAATTAATGTTTTACTGCTTCATCAGTGACATCCTTAAGTGAAACCGGCATTTACTTTTTAACTGTGTGTGGCAATGAACAATACAACTACAGGTACTAGCATAGTTTGATTCATGCTAAGGCACCATCAGTTTTACTCACCATTGCTTTCGCACCATCAGTATAAATGTCGCTAAAGTGAAAAGGCAATGGAGTCTTTGTATTATTATGAAAATAGTTTTGGCCTTACAGACCCAATCCTGGATAGTCTGAGGACCAGACTTTGAGAAGCTCTGAGCTATATTGAAGAAACCTACAACATATGGTGAGGGCCAAACCAGGGCATCTGCAGTGGTGATGGGAAGGAATATAAACCAGAGACATTGCACACATCCATCCTTAGTGACTGGTGTAATGTGAATGAATGAGGGAAAGTGCAGTATTTCCTAAGGACTAGAAAGCTGGGATTGTCATTAGCCAGGATAGAAATAAGAGACATAGATTTGGAGGGGCAGATAATGAATTTAGGTTTGTACACATTGAATGTGAGATACCAGCAGTATATTGTGACTTAACAATGAAAGATCTTAGGACTTGCAAAACTGACAATCAAGAGAAATCCAAAGTCTGAGGTGTGGTTGATAAGCTTGTCCGTTTGCTTAAACTGTTTCCTTATGAAAGCCAAGTGATGATTTCTGATGTCAGTGCTATCAAGAGTCCAAATTTGAAACTTTTTTCTTACTGTGTTTTCCAGAACCTGCACAGATTTACTCATATTCCTTCAGGAAAGTGCTTAGATCGCTCAGAGGTCCTGCATCAAGTATTCATCTCCAATTGTGACTCCAGTAAAACGACTCAAAAATGGGAAATGAATAACATCCATAGTGTTTAGAGAGAATAAAAGAAACCAATAACCTACCTACTGACAAGTAAATTTATACAGGACTGAAAACCGCCTGAAACCTGCTGCAACTATTGTTATTAACTCTGTACAGCTCCAAACCTGGAACCTCCTGATCAGTTTGAAGGACATTGATAAACTGTGATTTTACAATAACATTATCATCTGCAGTTACTGTTTACAAGACTGCTTTTACCTTAAACTTTGTAGATGTTTACATCTTTTTGTTTTGTTTTAAGATGATGTTGGTAATTTGTGCCTTTAGCTCTGTTTTATTAGACAGAGTTAAAGCATGTTGTCTTCTTTGGGATTACACTCAGGGGTCTGAAAGGCAGTTTGATTTTTACTTTTAACACACTTGAAAAAAGGTTGGAGTAGCCAGACTTTCATATATAACTTGGTGATTATCAACCTGTTGTGTCTTTATTTAATTTTACATCTTTTTGAAGCACTGCCACAGGTTATTAGCCAAGGTGGCCTTCCTTCACAGTCATGCTGCTTTTTTGAAAGGTGAATTTCAACACATTTAGTGCCTCTTTCATTTCTCAGTATATATTTCAAGAGCTTGTGATGAAATTTATAGAATGGTAATGATGGACTTGTCACCTGTATGGGGAATACTTTTACTACTCAGAAATGAATTTATGTGCTGCCATTTGCTATAAAGTTGAATGTTGTATGGCTTGAAAAAGAAATGACAATATGGAACATCCCAAGGCTATCCCATAGGGTTGGAAGTTGTGTAGTATTCACTCCCTTACCTACTGGCATTCCCAGTGCCCTCTGTCCATACCTACTTCTAGGATTGCAAAGGAGTCTTCCAACTAGAGAAAAATTGTCCACTGACATTTGGGATTTACTTTTCTCTGTCACCCTCCCTTTTCTCTAATACCTGTCACTATAGAGAACTATTATCAGTTGTTATTGTTATCCCTTGAAAGGGAGGGTGACAACAACAACAAAACACCGCTATAAACACGTCAAAGGTTCATTCTGACTGAGGTAAGACTTTCCAAGCCCTTGTTAGATTAGGCCTTACAAAACTTGTGTGCATTATAACCTAAGCTGTGCAACCTGTGAAGCCAAGAGTGAATTGATGTTTCATTTATATTTTCATCCAAATGACATTATCTGCATGTTTTTAAAATTTAAAAACAAAGGACTATTTACAAATACAGTTTATTAACAAATGTGAACTACTTTCTGTTAGATTAGGTGTTCCCTAGTGTTTCTTAATTTCTTTTTAGGAAGTGTATTTTTATTAATGTTTTTCCAGTGAACAGAAGATTTATTTGGATTTAAATATTTACTAAGACAGTCCCTTTTACGAAAACCAAATATTGCAAATGGTCAATTCGATTTTAATTTCTCAAAAGACACTCTGTTGTTACCCAAAAGATTAAAATGCCTACATTGAGTGCTTTTAAAAAAAACACAAAAAAAAAACTGTGATGATGTGAGCAGAATGGCAAGTAAGTTAAGCATTTTTGATCCTGTAATCATAGTATCATTACAATGAAAGGAATTCACAAACTACTGCCAGAGGAAGTTTGTTTTTTAATTTAAGAGGGAAATATAACCTATGAATTTGTTTCTTCCAAGCTTAGCTCTTAAATTTGGAGAGTCAAAGTTAAACATCCTCAACAGTTTTATTTATAATTTTGAATTGTCAATTTGTATTTTGCTACTGATCTGTGATCAGCCATTTTAACTTTCATCTCTAGGGATGTTTAACATTTATAATTGCAAAATAAATCAACTATAAAAAAAACTTTAAGAGAGAATTGGTACTTTAATTACTTGTGTGTTTGCAAATAGGCTCCATTTTCCATGTTGAGTAGATTATAACCTTATTAACTATGCATAGGCCTAAGAAAGGTGGCAATGAACTGTGCATGTAAATTTTAAATGGGTACTTTGTGCAATTCGTTAAAAGAAGATACTCTATGAATACGATTCTATATATTGAAATCAGAAAACTTACCAAACAAAAACATCAGAAGCTGCTGCCATAATGACTATTTTCTACTGTAGGCTGCTTTGGAAATAATTCCCATTTCCTTGCTTTGTAAGTTGATAATATCACTATGCATTTCTACACATTTTATAAATTTGATTTATGCAGATTTTGATACACTGTATGTTTCTGTAGAAATTGTATAAATATTCAAAATTTTATTAGGGTAAATTTGAGAAACTTATGTATATCTTAATTCTGGGTTGCTTGTTTTTTAGGTGACAAAAAATAAAATATTGTATTTTAATTCATGGGTTTTTTTTGTTGCTTGTAATCATTTCAAATCTAAACACTGCACATTTGAAAGAATTACTTGATTTTACTATTTACAAGACACACTTAATACCTAAAGTATTATAGACCACAGTTATTAGTTGAGTAAGTGCTTCAGTGTTGCTTAGCATTCTGTTACACATGCTTAGAATACTCAAAGCTTATGTATCTGTCGGAAGGAAACAAAGGTTTACTTTTACCTGTTAGCCTATGTATACCAATTTTTTAAGTGTATACTTTTTTAATTACAAAAATTACCCCAGCAACATATATCCTTCTTGGCAGCATATGCTACTATAGAATTGCCTGTTAGAAGCAAAAATGCCTTTAAATCAAATTTGTTTACAACCTGACAGATCAGGTTAAGTGGAGAAAAATGAAGAGAAGGGAAGCCCATCACAATGAAATTAGAAATAGTCCACAGGACCTTGTGGTACAAAACACATTTCAAGAGAAGATACGGTTTGCTAACAGATTCAAGTAAGTGGCTGTGTTGATTTGGGAAACTTTCTCTCAACTGACCTGTCTATTGTCATATCTCTCAATTCTTAGCTGCTGTAGAGGTAGACTAAGAAATTTTAAAAAGTGACATAGCACCAGACTAGAATAAATGGGAGTTCCTTTATTTCTTAAGTTTCTCATAGGGATCTTGGAATATATTTCATTTCTGGACATAAAGTAATTGGGAAAAAAATCCCTATATAATTAAATGGAAAACATGACAAGTACTTCACCAGAGAGTCAGATATCTAACAGGTCAATAGTTTAGGTATGTGAAAATTATTCCATGTGAAAGCACTTTTTAAAACGTGTTGAGCATTATGAAACTGTGTTTTCAATCCTTGGATAGAACTAAGTGCATCTTGAAGAATATCTAAGATATTGTATCCTTTAGATACCATGTCACACCAGTTAGAATGGCAATCATTAAAAAGTCAGGAAACAACAGGTGCTGGAGAGGATGTGGAGAAATAGGAACACTTTTACACTGTTGGTGGGATTGTAAACTAGTTCAACCATTATGGAAAACAGTATGGCGATTCCTCAAGGATCTAGAACTAGATGTACCATATGACCCAGCCATCCCATTACTGGGTGTATACCCAAAGGATTATAAATTATGCTGCTATAAAGACACATGTACACATATGTTTATTGCAGCACTATTCACAATAGCAAAGACTTGGAATCAACCCAAATGTCCATCAGTGACAGATTGGATTAAGAAAATGTGGCACATATACACCATGGAATACTATGCAGCCATAAAAAAGGATGAGTTTGAGTCCTTTGTAGGGACTTGGATGCAGCTGGAATCCATCATTCTTAGCAAACTATCACAAGAACAGAAAACCAAACACCGCATGTTCTCACTCATAGGTGGGAACTGAACAATGAGATCACTCGGACTCAGGAAGGGGAACATCACACACTGGGGCCTATCATGGGGAGGGGGGAGGGGGGAGGGATTGCATTGGGAGTTATACCTGATGTAAATGACGAGTTGATGGGTGCAGCACAGCAACATGGCACAAGTATACATATGTAACAAACCTGCACGTTATGCACATGTACCCTACAACTTAAAGTATAATAATAATAAATAAATTATAAAAAAATAAATAAATAAAGTTACAGTAGATTAAAAAAATAAATAAATAAATAAATAAATTACCTTTAAATGAAATTTCTCTTGGGCTTTTGGTTTGAGCAAATAAAACAGCTGTATTAAGAATTACCCAAAACAAAACTAAAACTTCGAGTAGAAAATACGGATGAATAGACTTCCACTTCCGGCTATAATTGGAAGTAGACTTACCTTGCTACCCTAAACAACAGTTAATACTGGACAAAATATATGAAGCAACTGTTTTCAGGAATTGGATACTAGTCAAAGCAGACTGGTATCTAAAAGAAAGGAAATACACAAGGTGAACCCCAGGTTCACCACGTCTGTCTCCTTGGGAGGACATTCCCAAACATGGTGCAAGGAATGCAGCTCAGAATGGTGATACTGCTGAACTGAGGAGGCAGAGTGGAGGTTTCCGGCTGCTGAAACAGCTAGAATCTACAATCCAGGTTATTGGAGGGGAAGTACCCTTGAGTGTCAGGAGAGCTCTACAGGAATTTTCATATCAGTGCCATTTGCAATAGCAAAAACCCTGGCAGCAACCGAAATGCCCATCAACAGGAGACAGGATGAATTATGATATAATCACAATGGAGTATTACAGAGATGAATATGAATAAACTGTTATAAACAAGTTTTAGGTGTACAGGATTGAATGAAAAAGGCACTTCCCAAAACACTTTATTCATCACTGTTTACCAATATCAAAAGTGACTAAAAGTAAACATACAGTATGTTATACATTTATACATGATAGGTTAAATAACTTGTCCAAGTTCACAAATTTAGTACTGGGGTCAAGGACATAATCAAGTCCAGTACTCAATATCCCTCTAACTCTGTGGGATGAGTATTTATTTGGTGCCAGGAAAAACTCTCCTAAAGAATGTATGTTTTCCACATAACTTACTTAATTTTTCTCTCTACCTAGACTATCAAGAACCTCAGGGCTGGGAACAGCGGCTCACACCTGTAATCGCAGCACTTTGGGAGGCCAAGGGAGAGGATTGCTTGAGCCCAGGAGTTTAAGACCCGCCTGGGCAACCTAGCCATGTGTGGTGGCACACATCTGTGGTCCCAGCTGCTTGAAAGACAGGCAGAAGGATCACTTGAGTTCGGAAGCTGAAGGCTGCAGTCAGCTAGAAATGAATCTAATACTCCATCATGGTATCTGTATTAACCCATGTATATTGGCATGTATACTTTTAGCTAATATTTATCGAGCATTTGCTATTTCTTGCCACCAGGATAAGTGTCTTAAATGTATTACCTCATTTAATCACCAAAAACATTCAAATTCTACAGACGAGGAAACCGAAAGGTTACATGAGTTGTCTGATGTTACAAAACCAGTAAGAAAAACAGAGCCCTATTCAAGCTCGTGATTCACTACCTTGCTTTTAATTTCTTTCATAACCTTGTTTTTTTCTCTTTGTATATTTTGTTCTTGTTTTTCTTTGTATAAGCCATTAATCTTTCTTTTGGAAAAAACGTGGAGAATCAAAGAATTACACAAATATGAATGGATTATGGTATTTTACTATCTCTTACCTGCCCGAGGACAATGTCCAAGTTAATTGTCCCGCCTTTCTAATGAAAGACTAGATGATATAAAGGCCATTTCCAGTTCCAAAATTTAGTGCTACATAAGCTGAAAAGTTATTTTTCTTTCCTTTTAATGCGACAATCTATTGCACTCCTGAGTCACTATTCTGTAGATGTGGCAACACCCAGGATGAGGATCACTAGAAGTCTGCACTGTTAACTCTTGAAGAATAAAGGCCCAGGAGCACAATGAAGTTCCATTGAAACATTTTTATTTACCTTTGCTGCAGGATAAGTTGAGTTTCCAATCAGGGCAAGGAGGGTTTCTGACCTATAAAAACAATGGTTAGCTGTAAAGTATATATAAACTTTTATTAACCTTGGACCTGACTCAAGTAAAAATTATTAAACTTTTATTTACCTATACTATTTAATTTATAGAAGTGGCAAACTAGTGACCTTTGGGCAGAATCTGACCTATAGACGTTTTGACCCCAAAATTGGAATTCATTGCCAATACTGTATTTAAAATTCAGAATTCAACAGAGTTCTAGTTCTACTTGAAAATTTGAGAGATCTGGGAATCCTATATTCACATTTCCATCTAGCAATGGGACTGAGCTAAATGGTGGCTATCCCCTTTAACCTGGTTATTTGTACATTTACAAACATGCATAGAACACTGTTTCTTGCATTACAGACAAAGCAGTATACAAAAGTGAAAGTTTTACTGCTCTCACAGAGCTTACTTTCGAAATGTTCTTCACTTCACCACATCCAGTCCTTTTCCCTGGCTAGTCTCTATAGGTCTTGGCATGTCCTAATGTCAATACTCTGCCTTTCTCTAAAACTGTCAGTCTCCAACAGGAATCTCATGAAGAACTAATCCAAACATGGTGAGGTATGAAATTTCATTTTTAAAGGACTAGATCTTACACAGTGGCATAGCAGCTCCTTTAGCTTTCTTGATTTTATTCCCCAAGAAATAAAATCATTACTGCTTGGTAAAGCATTTTTAGTGATATATTTAGTAATAAAAATCCAGGTTTAAGATAATGCTATTTTTCTACTATTGTAAGACAATCTTATGATTTACAGTAAGTGAAACTGGTAAAAAATTAAAAAAAAAAAAGCATACTTTCCTCTATTGATCAAGTTTGCAGTGAGTGCTTTGATATATAAGAGAATTTAGGAAATTCTAACCCAGTGCCCTGCTTTTATAGATTAAAAGACCAAAAGTAGTGGTTGACATTGGGAAGGAAACGTGAGCCCCTACTTCAGTCCTTGCACCAAAATTAATTCCAGAAGGATCAAAGGTTTAATCAAAAATTTAAAAAAAGAAAACAAAGGATAATTGTTTTTATAGTCTTGTAGATTTATGATCTTTGAGTGGGAAGGACCTCACTGGAAAAGTTTTCAGTGAAAGAATTGCTAAATTTGCCTACATAAAGAAATCTCTGCATGAAAAAAGCATCATAAACTCAAAAAGGTCATTTTCCTTAATATATGGTATTACCAAAAGCTATTAATAAAAAGACCAATGAGAAAAGACCACAGGAAATAATACAAATGGTTTTTTCTTCTTTTTTTTTTTTTGAAACAGAGTCTTGCTCTTGTCACCCAGGCTGGAGTGTAGTGGCGTGATCTCTACTCACTGCAACCTCCACCTCCCGGGTTCAAGTGATTTTCCTGCCTCAGCCTCCTGAGCAGCTGGTATTACAGGTGCCCGCCACCACACCCGGATAATGTTTTTGTATTTTAGTAGAGACAGGGTTTCACCATTTTGGCCAGGCTGGTTTCGAACTCCTGACCTCAAGTGATCCGCCTGCCTCAGCCTCCTAAAGTGCTGGGATTATAGGCATGAGCCACGGCGCTAGGCTCCACAAATGGCGCTTAAACATAAAAAAAGAGAAACAACTAAATTCATAATAGAAAACATTTTATCTATATCAGAATAACAAAGACTAAGATGTTTGAGAACTATTATGTTGCTGAGATGAGGAAACAGGCACTCTAAAACATTTCATTGCTTAGCATAGTACAACTTCTATTGACAAGCAGTTTTGTTTAGCAGGCTCCGTTAACAAAGCACCAGAGCAGTTTCTGGCATATATTAAGTACAGGTTTTAGCTAGTATAATTAGCACATTTTTAAATGTGCATGTCTTTTGGCCCAGCTACTTCACTCGTAGGTCTTTTTTCACATGTGACATCACATGGTTTTGTTTTTTCAGACCAAGTTTTGGTTTGTTGCCCAGGCTGGAGTGCAGTGGCACAATCACAGCTTATAGCCTGGACATCCCAGGCTCAAGTGATCCACCTCAGCCTCCCAAATAGCTGGGACCACAGGCATGCACCACCATGCCCAACTAATTTTTGTATTTTTGGTAGAGACAAGGTCTATGTTGCCTAGACTAGTCTCAAACTCCAGGGCTCAAGTGATCTTCCCACCTCAGACTCCCAAAGTGCTGGGATTATAGGCGTGAGCCACCATACCCAGCAACGGTGTTCTTAAAAAATATTTATATAAAACAAAAACAAAACAAAAACCATAATTATCCTATTATCCTTAAGGAACTGGTTAAATTATGATCTATTCAATGGGATACTATACAGATAGCTATTTAAAGGAAAATGGCAGCTCTGTTACTGTCATACTGAAAACAATCTCCAAAATGGTGAGATGAAGAATATACTTGTATATAGGAAGCTTCTATGTAACACTGTAACATATACACACACATATTTTTTACACCTATGTCTTCCTTAAAGGATTATTGCATTGTTGGCGTTGCTTCCTGGGACAGGGTAGCAGAATCAAGAAAGGGTATAAACTATTACATATCCTTTTACATTCTGAATTATTAAGATATGTTTTTAAAAAGAAAAAAGATTTCAGAAACACACCTCCAAGTTGTGGCTGGTGTGAGATCTAATTCTTGCCCTCGTTTCAGCGCTTTCCAATGTGTTCACTCCTTGAAGTCACCTGGTCTTGATTATTGAGAATTTTGAGATTGAATTTCGATCCACACTTACAAGAATATCAAACATGAGCCAGGAAGGACCCATCTCAAATCCTGAATTCATTCTGGAGGTACTCTTGATTAAAACAATAGTTGTTCTTAGCTTAGAAACTTAAATATATTTTATGGAAAAGAGAATGAAAGAAGTCACAGGCTCCAAGAAAGGTGACAAAGAACCCAACAAGTGTGCCTCTTGGATCTAATTAATATATTTAGAAATTCTTAAGGAAACAAACTATTACTCTATTTCGGTTTTAGAAACTCTTATCTGATATCCTTTATGCAATAGTTACTACTTTAAAATAACACTTCGACCATAAAAAACTGTTTAAGTACATAAAGTTCATAGTGCTAGCATTTGGTAGAGCTAGGGAACTAGGTCCCAGACACAGGTATGTATCTAAAATAGATTACCCCAAATGTTTTAGCATATTAAGTCACCTAACACGGGGAAACACTGAAAATTAGTTTTCATCTTATGGTAAGTGAAAGCCCCAAGTCTGAATGTAAGATTTCTTATTTTTAGGTAGGCCTATTTATCAATTCTTTCATGGCTTTGGGAGGCCTCTCCCACTCAGAATATAATAGAGGGCAATCACAAAGATGACTGAAGATTTTACTTAAGTCCATTTGTTCTAATATCTCACTATTTAACAGAGGACTATCCTTATCAAATATGACATAAGACAACCAAAGCTCTCATGGTTGGGTAACAGAAATCTTGACTTCTATCTTAAAGTTTGGTAGGTAACCAAGACTGTCAAATTTAACTCTAAAATTGTCAACAAATAGCTTACTTCTATAAGCACGTAGCAAACCTGGTCAACCTTCGCTAATAATCTCTACTGAAAGTTATCTTGATTCAAATACAGCAACTGCTTCCTTAAACAAGCATTTTTAAAATAACTGCCTTCCCCATAAATAATACAATTCCTAGGTAAGTTTAAATTAGTCATGGAATATAACATCTCAAACAGTTTTAGTTACCCATAATTCTAAAGCTTAAGACCAAAATGAAGATACACAGTAGTCCTCCCTTACCATTGTTTCACTTTCCCACACTACAGTATTTTCAGAGACCACATTCACATAACTTATTAGTTATAAATGTTCTCATTATTGCTGTTAATCTCTTACTGTGCCTAATTTATAAATTAATCAGTTATGTATAGGAAAAAACAAGGCTTCAGTACTCTTGGCACCTTCAGGCATCCACTGTGGGTCTTACACCCCACAGATAAGGAGGGACTACTGTAATTCGAAACCTAATCTGGTATTCTATCTTGAAATAGCTCAACTTAATAGCAGAAAACTTAATCTTGTTACTGAATTTTTTTTGTTTGTCCTTTTAGATATGAATTCACATTCTAGCTTTCTTCTTCACATTAAAGAGAATTTCTCACCCAAAATAAACTGTTGTTAAACAATATACTGGGCCAGGCGCAGTGGCTCACACCTGTTAATCCCAGCACTTTAGGAGGCTGAGGTGGGCGGATCATTTGAAGTCAGTTCAAGACCAGCCTCACCAACATGAGGCCACTAAAAATACAAAAAAGTTAGCTGGGCTTGGTGGCACATGCCTGTACCCCCAGCTACTAGGGAGGTTGAGACAGAAAAATCACTTGAACCTGGGACGCAGAGGTTGCAGTGAGCTGGGATTGTGCCACTGCATTCCAGCCTGGGTGACAGAGTGAGATTCCATCTCAAAAAAAAAAAAAAAAAATTCCTGAGGAACAAGTTAGCTAATGAACAAACAGAAATGTCAAGTATAAAACTTAATCGTTCTGTAAAACTGCATAAACTCTTACAAAGTTCACTGAATTCCACATATAACTTTTAAAGAACATTTTGCAAATATGAGCATGTTTGGTTTTCTTTTAATCCTCAAACATTTTACTAGGTCAACTGTGTCTAAGAACTATTAGGCAGAAAGACTGAAAAAAAATCAACACACCTCTGGTCTTCAAATGGCTTTTTTAAAGTGAAAATTAACTTAGCATATTAAGACAAAGACAATAGAAATAATATACATAATTTTATTACAAAATTTTTTTTAAAAAAACAAAATGCAACATCCTAAAAAACCCAAAATTTGCTATTGATACTAATTCCTACAAGTTTGCTGTGCTACCATACACAAAAAATTAAAAAAACCATTAAATATTTAGGAACATTCAACATCAGAAGCTGTAAAATCTAACTATGTAGTAGCCCGTCAAAAAGCTACAACCTGCAATTTTTTAAAAGTATTTTCTCTACAGAGAATCTTATCAGCTATACAAAAATCTGTACAGTTTTTATACTGAAGCTAATATTGAGCTGCACTTGAATTCACATTCTTAGCAAAACAATTGCCTGAGCACACACACACATTCCACACGCATCATTAAAGGATAGCCATTTATTCTTCATCTTCATCCTCTTCCTCCTCATCTTCATCTTCTTCCTCCTCCTCCTCCTCCTCCTCATCTTCTGGTTCATTCTTCTTCTTTGAGCCTGTTGGCCTGCCAGGGCCCTTCTTTCCTGCTTCACTTTTGCCCTTGGCACGATATGCAGCAATATCCTGAAATATTGTTAAAAAAAAAAAAATAAAGTAAGCATCCGGTGTCATTACTCAACTGTGAAAACCACTTACTTGTAAACAATCGAAGATGATTGACCAATAACCCTGATAACTGTCCAAAAGGTAGCCAGTCTAAGTGTTAAGAGCACTTATCCTTCGAGGCTTTAACAAGTTAATGGTGTAAAATGACAAGGGTTGCAATACAGCAGTATCAGTACTTTCACTAACAATACTCTTTTACCTCACACACAGTGCCATAGTCCCTGCTGTACCTTCATATTTTATATATATATACATAAAACAATTTATTTGACCCTCTGCTTTAAAAAAAAAAAAAGACTACACAGTAACTACAAGTCTGTCTGCAGGAATATACTAGTGCTACAAACACTGGTTTCATTCAAAAGGAAGGTTTGATTACTTTGTGTTTAAGTGTACAATTTTCATTAGGCCTTTTCAAAACATAGCTGACAACCGTTAATTAATACAAGATTAACTAAATTTCCCAAGTTTTCTACAGTTATTCCCTATACCTAGTCTTAATCACAGCTTTAAAAAAGTAAGATGACAATGTACCTTTTCATATTTCTCCTTTAGCTTAGCTGCTTTCTGTTCATATGGTTGTTTATCTTTGGCTGACTGCTCGGACCACATTTCACCCAATTTCTTTGCAGTATCCCCAATGGATAGGCCCGGGTGTTCACTTTTGATCTTTGGGCGATGTTCAGAGCAAAACAGGAAAAAGGCAGATCTGAAAGGAAGCAACAGAGCTTAATAAACTGAAGGAAAAATCCAAGGGGCAATTTGGTTTATTTTAAACTTACGGCGGCCTTTTAGGAGCATTGGGATCCTTTTTCTTCCCTTTCTTATCACCTTTGGGAGGAACGTAATTTTTCATCTCCCTATCATAGCGAGCTTTGTCACTTTTTGCCATATCTTCAAACTTCGACTTCTCCTTTGCAGACATGGTCTGTGGACATAAAAATAAGCGCCAAGAATACGGCAAAATTGTTACCTATAAACACCCAAAGACGAGAAGATCATCTTTAAGGAGCACATTTTCCTTAACTGCATTTTGCTTTCGAAGTCTTATGTAAGTAAAAACCTAAAATCGTCTGCCTCAAACTCTTAAGATATTCAGGTGAGTCATCGGGGGTGGCAAAGTTGAAGCTCTCGAGTTGCATACTACCTACCTGCCTAAGGCCCTCCTGGCCGAAAACCACACCTGCACCCCCTCTCCCGCCTCACCTTCCATCTCTCCGAACACTTCTTGGAGAATTCCGCGAAATTGACGGAAGAGTCCGGGTGTTTCTTCTTGTGCTCTTCCCGGCAGGTCTGCACGAAGAAGGCGTACGAGGACATTTTGCCCCGCGGCTTGTTGGGGTCTCCTTTACCCATGGTGACAGATCGGCGTCCACCTGACGGGGCGGAGGGGGGAGAGGGGAAGCCGGCGGGTCGGTGCGGAGCCCGCAGCTGCCAGGGCGGGCGCTGGCGGGGCTCCGCTTCCCGCCCAAATCCGCTCCCGCCCTGCCCGCGCCCCCCTCCTCCCGAGGGCGTCCTCCCGAGGGCGGCCGCCCGCGCCCCCGCCCCGGCGCACACCCTCCTCCTCCTCCTCCTCCCAGCCCGAGCGGCCGCGGCTGACGACTCCTCACGCTCGCCCAGCAAGTGGCTCCCGGGGCCCGAGACGCCGCCTCCCGCCCTTCAACTAGTCCGGCGACTCCGCAAGCGCCCTCAAGACGCCTTTCCTGACAGAAATGTCCCCCGGCTTTCACGTCGCGAGCCTCACTCAATCGCTAATCACCTCGTGACCGACATTGAAAACTCCCAGAACCGGGCCCGGGCGGGGGCAGTTTCCGCCTCTTCCGACTGCCCGCCGGCCCTCTACAGCCCCGGCCCTCGCCGGCCCGCACCCCAAATGCCGCTCGCCGGGTCAGACACCGAGAGCCACAGCGCCGAGACCGAGTAGAGGCTCTGAGGGAATGGGGAAAGGCAGGTCCACGAACCCGAGGGTATTGGAGGGTATTCTTGCCTGGTGCGAGCTTTTCCTCAGAGTCCTGCAGAGCGGCCGACCCCAACAGAGACGCTTCCCTCAGCAGGCTCCGGCGTGAACTGGTTTATCTCTAACGCAATCCTCAGCCTCTTGTTTTGCAGAGTTCTCCGCGCCACGGCAACTTGACGAGCTAGGCCACAGGCCACATCCCCACTTCTCTGATTGGTTCTGACGATTATTCAAACCCAGATAGTCCCCGCCTCCTTGCCACGGCGGCTAACGATTGGTCAGGGTCTTACCAGACCCGCCCTCCACGCCCCAGCCTAGCAGGTTCGGTGGGTCGCCCAGGTCGTTAACTCCCAGACCCGTTAGAACCGGTCAGGAGAGGAATGTACTGCTCGATCCTGATTGGCGGCGGGAAGAGGGTTTGAAAAATGGCGGGCCTCACGCTGACTGGCTGGGACTGTAAACGGTGGGAGTGGTTGGCTCGGGAGAGAAAGCCCCGCCAGATTTAAAAAAACCTAGTCGGGAGACAGGGGGTTGGTCTCCTGGCTTGGCGACGGCGGCGGCTCGGTTTGCTGGCGCTAAGGTAACAGCAGAGGTCCGCTTTGCCCTTCCTCCGACCACCATTTAGGTCCTGTCTGTCTCCCGCCTCGGCTCAGCCCTGCAGTGTTGGCTCCTGGGAGCTGTAGTCGCTCTGCTCTGTGGCCCTGCAGAGTCTCCCCTGAGCCGCCCAGAGAATAATAAATGGGGAGAGCCTGGAGTTTGCCCTGCAAAACCGATTGCCCAGCTCCTCCCGCTGTTGCTGAGGTTGGCGTAGAACTCGGGGAAGTCAAGGCAGGGAACCTCGGAAAGGGCGCGGGGGGCCGGGAGGGAGCCGTTCCCGCGTCCCGTGGGGTGTTACAAAACGTTCTGAAAGTAGGTGCTTCCCGCCGAGGGAGTTTCCCTCAGAAGGCCCCTCCTTCTTTCCCTCTTTGTCTCGGGTGACAAATACTGGGAGGTAAACAAGGGCACCCTCCGGGTCCCGAAGGGGCGGAGGCGGCGCCTTGTCCCCCCGGCCCCGCCCCCTCCTGCAGGGTCCGGAATTCCAATCCCCAAGCGCCTGGGCCCCCACGCCGCACACCGCAGCGCTGCGCCGGGAGCTCGGAGTCCGGCGGCTTCCCTGTCTTTGGCTGGCCTGGCCTTCGCCTGGGCATTCACTGCCTTATCCTACTAGTGTGATAGTTTTTAAAAATTGAGACTCGCATAAAAGCAATGCATGCTCCCTTCTCCACCCCCAGTTACGTAGATCATCCAAACGGCATATCGCCACATTTTACAGGCTCCTCCAAGCGCGGGTTAAGAACCTCCGTGTTAGTATAGGGAGAGCGCGCCAAAGCTACCTTACCTTACTGCTTACCAGCGTCACAAGCTGCTTTTCCCAAGGTAGAGGACTTTAATTGACATCCTGGTGTACTATTTCTGTGGTATTTAGTTTTGAGGGGTTCCCCCCACTTTTGACATATAGGTTGCATGACTCAATAAATTTAAATATTTTGTCTTAATTTTTCCGTAAGTTCATTGGCACTTGTTAGACTATGCTCTTTGGCTTATATATGGTTATCATAATAGTACTTGAAAACCAGCAGTTGTTTATCTATGTTTACTAATAAAAATGAGATCTTAAAAAAATGTATTTTCCTAGGAAATGGATAATGGTTGTCCAACATTGTGAGTATACTTAATGCCAGTGAATTATACACTTAGGAATGGGTAAAATGGTAACTTTTATGTTGTGTATGTTTTACCACAAAAAAAATAAAGTGGCGGTTTTTCAAACAGGAAAAAAATGTATTTTCTTGTATTTAAGTGTCCCAGAATTTTGTTAAGCATAATCCTTAGCTGATAACATTCTCTTTTCTGCCTTAAGTTGCAATACCTACAAAATCAGTTACAAAAACACCCAAAAATCCAAATTAACCAAGTAATTCATACTACTTTATTCTAATATCAGTTAGTGAGACACTAATGCATTACACTTTTAAAATGTATTTTTAAGTTTTATGTTTAGAATTTTTTAAATTATGGCATAAAGTAAGCTGTGTTTATATAAAAACTGGGCCTTTATTCAAGAACTGTATATTGAATATGCCAAGCATTGAGCTTGGCAGTCGAGATACAAAGATGAAAAGTCATAGCCTGTGCCCTCAAAAATTTAGTGTAGAGAGACAAAAATAGGAAACAGTACAACATTAGTTAAAATTGTTCATTAATGAGAGCATAAGACAGTCACCTAAAGACTGTGTAGGGAAATAGGAAAACCCTTCTGTGAAAGTAGCATTTGAGTAGAGGTGGATTGGAGAATTTCAAGCAGAGGGAAACAAAAAACAGAAAGGCCTTTGAGAGAGCCTGGCTTGTTTGGGGATCAATTAGTAGTAGTTCAGTATTACAGGAACTTAATGATGATGGTACTCAACCTGCAGCTTATAAAGGAATTTAGTCCTTATCTCCCCAGTGGAAAACTGGGGAAAATGAAATAATTAGGTTTCCACATTAGATAGCGGTGTTGATAGCGTGGTATAAATGAGGTAAGGTTAGAAATCAATTCACTGGGTTCATTCTTTTCTATGAGTCCGAAACTGTAGTCAAAGGGACAATGGTAATAGATGTGAGTCACTTATTTACATGAATAATCTCTCACTACAAGCTAATCAACTTTTTAATGTTCACTAAAGTTTTATTTCACTTGAGGAATTTTGCATTATTTGTATAATTTAATAGGATGGCTTCACAACCTGCTTTTTTTTAATGTTACTGTAATGCAAATAGTGAATTTATTCACATCCAAAATCAGAGCCACCAACTGAAGTTTACATTCTATTCTAGCACTTCTGTTTTCTAAGAATCATGATTCTTAGATCTCTTTTCTTTCTATTGCATCACTTAAACTAGCAACTGATTGGATTTGGGGTACTATTTTTCATAAAGGTTTTTTTTTTTTGGAGTGCAGTGGCTCAACCTCGGCTCACTGCAACCTCTGCCTCCCAGGTTCAAGCGATTCTCCTACCTCAGCCTCCTGAGTAGCTGGGATCACAGGCGCGTGCCACCATGCCCAGCTAATTTTTGTATTTTTAGTAGAGACAGGGTTTCACCATGTTGGCCAGGCTGGTCTCAAACTCCTGACCTCAGGATCCACCTGCCTCAGCCTCCCAAAGTGCTGGGATTACAGGTGTGAGCCACCGCACCTGACCCAGAAAGATGTTTTAATCACTTCCCAGTAGTTGATGCCTAGGAGAGGCAAAGGGCCACAAGGGTAAGCTAAGAGTAGATGCTCAGCTCACCTAAGGATTATAGGTTGAATTGTGTTCCCCCCACCAACTTTCTATGCTGAAGTCCTAACTAACACCCTGTATCTCGGAAAATGATCTTACTTGGAAATATAGTCACTGCAGAAATAATTAGTTAAGATGAGCTCACACTGCAATAGGGTGAGCCCCTAATCCAGTATGACTGATGTCCTTATCAAAAGGGGAAATTTGGACAGAGACAGCCATAGAAGTAAGATGATGTGAAAAAGACACAGGAAGAAGATGGCTATCAACAAGCCAAGGAGAGAGGCATGGAACTGATCCTTTCCTTACAGCCCACAAGGAAGCAGGGAAGGAACCACCCCTGCTAATATCAATTACCATTCTCTCCTCCATAACAGCAGAGAAAAGGAAAACATTTCTATATTTAACCTACTTTTACCATCGCTGCCAAGACTTCACTCTTATAACACACTTCCTGACTTAAAAGTACCATTAAGAGGCACAGTAAAGTAATAAAAGAAATAAGGCTTAGCTGAGATCACATACAGTTTTTGGTTACAGAACAAGCCCATTTTTTGTGTGAAAAATATATACAGAATCTGGTAGCACAAAAAATCTAGTCCTAAATTTAATTCTCAAAAGATGAATTAAATACACACACTCAAAACATAAGGCCAGTTCACTATACTATGAATTATTTGCCACACTATTATGACTTTATCAGAAAACTAAAATGTCCATTAAAGAGTTAATACTAAACGTGTTTCTCATTGTTTTAATCCTGTTGCAGTCCTAAATGCCAAGTAAGATTGTATTTCTCAAAAAGTTTTAAAGCCACTTTTTCAAGAACATATCAATTGTATATATTCTAAAAAGTCCACAAATTTATTTCTATTAAAATGATACACATTTCTAAAACATGTATCAAGGTGAAACATGTATCAAAATAATATAGAGGAAAATAGTTGTGTTTTTCATTTTTTTTTAAATGCGTAAATTAGAACCCAGCCAGGGCTTGTGGTTTTGAATGGTTCATTTAGCATTTCTAGGCCTTTTCAGATGGAGTTTCACTCTTGTTGCCCAGGCTGGAATGCAATGGCATGATCTTGGCTCACTGCAATCTCTGCCTCCCAGGTTCAAGCGATTCTCCTGCCTCAGCCTCGAAAGTAGCTGGGATTACAGGCATGCGCCACCATATCCAGGTAATTTTGTATTTTTAGTAGAGACGGGTTGGTCAGGTTAGTCTCGAACCCCTGACCTCAGGTGATCCACCTGCCTAGGCCTCCCAACCTGCTGGGATTATAGGCATGAGCCACCGTGCCTGGTCTTTTCTAGGCCTTAGATTGATAGACAATAAATTGAAGTTTATGGGATAATCTCCAAGGTAGAATTCAGCTCTTAAATCATATGATTCTATAATTCTGTGAATATGTGATCACAGTGTGGGAAAATAATACATTTTAACTTATGCAGTTGGGCAGTCAGGAAATTATAATTTCATTTTAAAGAATAAGTAACTTGGGTCATATGAAATCCCTTGACTATAAGAGTGCCAATGAAGTCAGGCGCAGTAGTTCACGCCTGTTAATACCAGCACTGGGAGGCCGAGGCAAGTGGATCACCTGAGGTTAGAGTTCGAGACCAGCCTGGCCAATATGGAGAAACCCCATCTCCACTAAAAATAAAGAAATTAGCCACGCGTAGTGGCGTGCGCCTGTAATCTCAGCTACTTGGGAGGCTGAGGCAGGAGAATTGCTTGAGCCAGGGAGGCGGAGGTTGCAGTGAGCCAAGATCACACCATGGCACTCCAGCCTGGGTGACAGAGCAAGACTCTGAGCTCAGGAGTTTGAGACCAATCTGGGCAACATGGCGAAACCCTATCTCTACCAAAAATACAAAAATTAGCCAGGCATGTTGGCATGTGCTGGTGGTCCTGGCTACTCAGGAGGCAGAGGTGGGAGGATAGCTGGAGCCCAGGAAGTTGAGATTGTAGTGAACCGTGATCACACCACCGCACTCCAGCCTAGGCGACAGAGCAAAACCGTGTCCCAAAAGATATAAATAAGTTTTAAAATCAAAACAGCATTAGGATAAAGTTGATAGCCCAAATATAATAATGTAGACTAAACTTTACATTACACAGTATTGCTCAGTCATCCTATTCTTTAATTAAAATGACCTTACCAGCATTTTTCCCTGCCAGATGATATCAGTATATTACTTTACTTGCCAAACTTTGTCTGAGTTCAGCATCTCATGAATTGTAAAATATAAACATTAGGCAATAAACTATGAGTTAGTGAAGCTGTTTCCAAAGTAGTCCTCTAACACCTCTAAATCGCTATTCTGTTGATAAACTGGAATTTATCTAGAGCAGTTGTAATAATCTGACAGGAATGATCTGTGTTAATGCCAGTTATTGAAATTCCTAGCATTTATTTAGTTTTCCTAAAAATTTGACTTTTCATAATCTGTGGTCATCAAACAGAGGTAACAATGTGCTAGCAGTCCTCACTCTCAGCACCTCCTCTGCCTCGGCGTCCACTCTGGGGGCGATTGAGGAGCCCTTCAGCCCATCACTGCACTGCGGGAGCCCCGGCCGACGCCTGGAGCCGGCTCCCTCTGCTTGCGGGGAGGTGTAGAGGGAGAGGAATCCGGGCTTACCACAGCGCTCACAGGCCAGTGCAAGTTCCGGTGGGTGCGGGCTCGGGGAGCCCCACACTCAGAGCTGCCGGAGGGCACCACAGGCCCAAGGCAGTGAGGGGCTTAGCACCCAGGCCGGCAGCTGCGGAGGTTCTGCTGGGTCCCCCAGCACTGGCGGCCCACATGCACCAAGTTCAAATTCTCCCAGGGCCTCGGCAGCCTACCCCCGCAGCAGGGCTCAGGACCTGCAGCCCGCCGGTCAGAGCCCCACCTCTGTGGTGCGCTCCCACGCAGCCCGAGCCTCCCCGATGGGCGCCGCCCCCTGCTCCCTGGCACCCGGTCCCATCTGCCCAAGGGCTGAGGAGTGAGGGCACGCTGGGCAGCTCTGCCTGCAGCCCCAGTGTGGGCTCCACTAGGTGAAGCCAGGTGGGCTCCTGGGTCTAGTGGGGACTTGGAGAACTTTTATGTCTAGCTGGAGGACTGTAGATGCACCAATCAGCACTCTGTGTCTAGCTCAGGGTTTGTAAATGCACCAATGGGTGCTCTGTATCTAGCTAATCTAGTGGGGACTTGGAGAACTTTTCTGTCTAGCACTCCGTGTCTAGCTAAAGGATTGTAAATGCACCAATCAGCGCTCTGTGTCTAGCTCAAGGTTTGTAAACGCACCAATCAGTACTCTGTATCTAGCTGATCTAGTGGGAACTTGGAAAACTTTTCTGTCTAGCACCCTGTGTCTAGCTAAAGGATTGTAAATGCACCAATCAACACTCTGTGTCTAGCTCAGGGATTGTAAACGCACCAATCACCACCCTGTCAAAATGGACCAATCAGCTCTCTGTAAAATGGACCAATCAGCAGGATGTGGGTGGGGCCAGATAAGGGAATAAAAGCAGGTTGTGAGGGAGCCAGAGACAACTGGCTACGTCCTCTTCCAGGCTTTGGAAGCTTTGTTCTTTTGCTCTTTGCAATAAATCT
This sequence comes from Macaca thibetana thibetana, assembly GCF_024542745.1. NCBI lineage: Eukaryota > Metazoa > Chordata > Mammalia > Primates > Cercopithecidae > Macaca > Macaca thibetana. The sequence continues at coordinate 16,691,649 of NC_065582.1, read as the reverse complement.
TGCTGCTGCTCGCTTTTTAGGGTTCATGGTGCCTTTATGCGCTGCAACTCTCACCGGGAAGGTCTGCAGCTTCACTCCTGAGGCTAGCGAGACCACGAACCCCCCGGGAGGAATGAATACTTGCAGACGGGAGGAACGAACAACTACAGATGCCCCGCCATAAGAGGTATAACACCGCGAAGGTCTGTGGTTTCACTCCTGAAGCCTGCGAGACCATGAACCTACCAGAAGCAAGAAACTGCGAACACATCTGAACATCTGAAGGAACAGACTCCGGACACACTATCTTCTAGAACTGTAACGCTCACTGCGAGGGTCTGCGGCTTCACTCTTAAAGTCAACGAGACCAAGAACCCACCAATTCCGGACAAAACCAGATTGGAAAATACTGATAGAAAGTGAATATACACTTATTTTTTTAAGCCCTTCTGCAAAGCAATAAAAAGTTTTGATAACTATTAACTCATAGCCAACCTTAAGTATACTTTATAAAAAGTTAGTTGCATATAAAATAATTGCTTTCTAGAGTTTTATAATGTAAAAACCCAAAAACTGTTACTCTGCACCCAGTTTCTCAAAGACAAATCTTACGTTGTTGCTTAATATTTTCAAATTGTTTTAAAAGCTGTGAGAGGGGAAGGATCAGCCTACTGAAGTATTATGAAACACGCACATCCACTAATGGGTAGATCGCCAATTCAGAAGCCTAACTGTATACTCACCCCAGAAATTCAATTTACTGAAATAACACTGTTTTTGAAGAAGTGAAGCACAGGTTAGGAAGGAATGAAAACCTCTCATTCTGATGCTAACATTTTCAATGCAAAACAATTAGTCAAATATATTTTGTTTTCCTATTTAAACAACTATTTTTGTGAGTTATGGTAAACTGGCCAGGTGCAGTAGTTCACACGTGTAATCTCAGCATTTTGGGAGGCCAAGACAGGCAGATTGCTTGAGCTAAAGAGTTCCAGACCGGCTTGGGCAACATAGTGAGACTTCCTTTCTACTAAAGAAAAATTACCCAGGCTTGGTGGTGCATGCCTGCAGTCTGTGCTACTGAGGCTGACGGCAAGAGGCTCGCTTGAGCACAGGAGACAGGGGCTACAGTGAGCTATGACTGAGCCACTGCACTCCAGCCTGGGATAGAGAGTGAGACTCTGTCTCAAAAATAATAATTAGAAGAAGCAGCAGCTAAATGTCCACAAGAAAGTTACTTAGTTCTAAAATCCTCTACTACAATTAGAAAAAAAATGACAAGTTGCAAAAATCATGTTGAAAATACTTTGGAGATCTGTTGAAGCAATCAAAAAATAACTCAAATTAAAATTCCAGACCGGAAAGAGCCCTTCCTAGGTATGCTGATGAGTTTTGAAAACATTTTGTAGATTTTAGGCATGGAACTGAAGTCAGTCTAACTTGGCCTAGGTAAAAGGATTTTGACTAAATGAAAGAGACTCCAGCAAGCATCTGTCAGTTGTATTGGTGGGCGTTAGCACAATCAATTGGAAACTAAAGGACTCTGAAATATCCATAATGGCCTATTTTCCACAGATTAGCTGAATGCCAAGGTGGTATGGGAGACGAGAGAGTTGTGCCAGAAGCTTCTAAAAGACAAAGCTAAATGTCCCAGGGTTTCACAGTGTTTAGTGGACAAAAGTCCAGCTGGAGGGAGGGGTCTGCCACAAACTTATCATTGTCTTTTCCTGAAGACATTTGACATTTTTTGAACTTGTTTAGGCAGGAGTGTAGAGACACAAGTTCAAACCCTCCAAAGAACAGAAATGAATTTTTCATAGTCTTTAAGGGCTAAGGAGACACAGACTGTCAATCCCTTAATCAAAAGACTGTGTGATAGTGTCTTAATGTATGAGCAACAGAAATAAGCCACAGATGGAAGGGTCTTACTAAAACTTTGCAGCCTAGCCTGGACACAGCTCAATCTCTAATTGGATTGAGATAATCCTTTAACTTTCTCCCTGTTAGCAATAGGTAGAATATTGCAAAAGTCAAACCATCTCTAGTAGAAGATATCATCTGGACCACATCATAATATATAAATAAAGTATTGAAAACTAAAGACAGAAAATCTTAAAAGGAACCAGAGGAAAAAGGAAAAATAATTCAAAACAGCAACAGTAAGTCTAAATGCTGATTCTTCAACAGAACTAGGGAAACCAGAATCCCATAGAATGACATCTTTAGATCGCTGAAGGAAAAAAAAAAAAAATTGCTAACCTCAAGTTCCATATCCAGGGAAACAGCTTTCAAGAATTACAGCAAAATAAAGATGTTTCTGGACAAAGAGAAGTTGAGAGAATTCACTGCGAGGAATCCTACTTAAGGAAAATAATCTCAAATCCTTAGGAGGAGGAAAAGAGCATAATCAAGGGTAATTACGTAAATTTTAAAAGAGTATTACCTTCTTAAAACAGCAATAATAATGTCTTGTGGATTTTTATAAACTGGACAAGTAGAATCTATGACAACGATGGCATAAAGTGTAGGAAGAATAAGTAGATTTAAATTGTTACAAGGGTCTGACCCCATAAGAGTCTCTGTGGTGTTTTTTTGTTTTTTGTTTTTTGTTTCCCTTTGAGACAGTCTCGCTCTGTCGCCAGGCTGGAGTGCAGTGGTGCAATCTTAGCTTTCTGTAATCTCTGCCTCCCAGGTTCAAGCGATTCTCCTACCTCAGCCTCCCAAGTAGCTGGGACTACAGGCGCGTGCCACCATGCCCAGCTAATTTTTGTATTTTTAGTAGAGACGGAGTTTCACCATGTTGGCCGGGATGGTCTCGATCTCTTGACCTCATGATCCACCCACCTCAGTCTCCCAAAGTGCTGGGATTACAGGCATGAGCCACCACACCCAGCCTTGTTTTGTTCTTGAATTGTAATAGAATTGTTCATTTGGCCCATATTCAGATGAATATCTGTCACTTTCATATACTAGCAAATCATCCTTTTGTAAATTTTTGAGACTGAGTCTCACTTTGTTGCCCAGGCTGGAGTGCAGTGGCACCATCTCAGCTCACTGCAGCCTCCGCCTCCCAGGTTCAAGTGATTCTCCTGTCTCAGCCTCCCAAGTAGCTGGGATTACAGGCATGCGCCACAATGCCCAGCTGATTTTTGTATTTTTAGTAGAGTGGGGTTTCACCATGTTGGCCAGGCTGGTCTCGAACTCCTAACCTCAAATGATTCCTCTGCTTCGGTCTCCCAAAGTGCTAGGATTACAGGCGTGAGCCACTGTGCCCGGCTGAAAATAACTTTGTATCTGCTTTTGTGTAGGTGTTTTCTGCTAAAGTAAATTTGTGATATATTAATACTATATTGACCTTATATCAATTCAATGATTGATAACGACTTAAAACTGCAAATTCTTGTGTAAATACTCATATAAAGGTGGCATATTTACAACTTTGTCCTCTAAATCGTGTTGTTACTGGGCTTAGTATTTTGACTGTATTTAAAAATATATTCACAAACTATGAAATTTTCAGATACACTTTTCAAAATATACATCTAATTTTAAAGCCTGGAATTCTAATCAGACTGAAAAAAATGCACTTATGCATAATTGAGGATTATGCATCCTTCACCCTGCTCGGGCCACTCCTGGAGTCAGGGTAGTAGAGCACAGCACTGCAGAGGCCAGAGCTAGAGTAAAAGAAAAAATGCCTTCCATCCTCTTGGCTTTGAATCTCCCATTAACAGAACTGAACTGGAAACAAACTGGCAAGTGAATCTGGGAAACGATTTTTAGGATTCCAGTACTCTGTAATATAGAGAGAGTAAAAGAATGAGAATGGAACTGACAGACAACAGACAAATAACCAGCACAGTCAAACAACTGGCAAGTGGTAGAGTTTAGATCTCAAACAGTCTAGCTCCTGAGTCCATTCACTTAACTGCTACAGTATGCAGTGACACTATGATATGCTATAGCAACATTATTTCATACATTTTTAAATTAATGGCTGATGACGAATGCGGGTTGGCAGGAAAGAAATTGTAGGAATTGGATTCATTAAATATTCCAGAAATATTAAGTTTCTACTTTGTGCCGGACACTACTCCAAAACCAAAATGAAAGGAAGATGAAGGAAGAGAGTTCCTTTCTCACTGTTTCAGACTGGACAAAATTCCCTGTGAATGATTCCAACTGGCTTGATTTGAATCGTGTGCCCCCCTCATTAAGCTAGGCACTTTCGGGGCAGGTATTAGGGGAAATAACCTAGTGGAAATGCTCACTAGAAACCTGAGACAAGGATTTTGTTGCAAATAGTTTATCTAAGAGGTGCAGGAAACACCAGTAGGAGGTGGGGAACCGAGACAAAGAAGGGAAAATAGTCAATAAAGGGTGCGGTATCAAGCCAGCTACCACTTGTAATGATTGCAGCATAATCCCATGAGAAAACTCTGGGAAAACACAGGCCTCAAAGTTATCCCATCTGAAGGCCAAGCGAGCTGGGGTATCTACATAACAAATCTTTCCAGTCACTGGGTGAAGGCTGCTAGAGTGGGAGTTTGTTAATTCCCAGGCATTTCCAAATTGCCCTGATCACACAAGGGCAGAGCTGCCTTCCACAGCTTTGGAGAAAGCCCTCAGCCAAGAAATGAACCTTGAAGTGGTAATGGCCAGAGAGACAAGAGCAGGGTCTGTCTCAACTTCTTCACCAGGTAAAAATTTTATCTGCCTAATGCATGGAGTTATAAATTTCAAAAGAAAGAACACCTATGAAAGAGTGTTATAAAATATAAAATATAATACCAAAAATTCTTGTTTAGGAGTTTCTTGAAGGCAGGAAGTAATATCATGTTTTTACATCTCTCATAAGGCCTAGTACAGTGCTATGCATATGCATAGGCTCAAATATTTACTGGATGAATTTTTCAATGTAATGATTATTAAATATTCATTAAATATTATTTTCTAGGTTAATAGGTGTTTTTAAACTTATAGTTCATATCAATAACTCATTACTGTTAACTTCTGAAAAACTTCATCTGTTTGAAAACTATAAAGTAGCATGATCTTGTTCTATTCCTTTGTCTAAAATTCTTAAATCTAGTTTGTTGTTCAGAACTCTGTTAATTACCCAAAACCCATTTTCTCCTTTTTTCTTACTTTAAAAAATACCTTGATTATAAACAAGTTATTGATAAATTATTGCAGATTCAAACCAATCATGAGAAAGCTATTCTCAGTAGCATTCGAGAAGGGTAAGAAAATCGTAGACATCAACCCGTACATTAATTGAACTACTGAACCAATACCAGTAACCATCTTCTCTCAGTCTTCTTATATGTCAGAAAAATAAACTCATAATAATACAGTTAGGTAGGTATTCTATTATATGCAGCCATTGACTAATAACTTTTTTAATAGCATTTTTTTCTTCTTTTGCATAGCAACCCCAAGACAAGTCATTTATTTCTGGACTAGATTATTTCATTACAGTAACTCATCAGAAAACTGAGATAAGCAGTAAGTATTTGGTCACTCAAGTTTTAACTATTTTGGATTCCCCCCTAACTAAAGAAAGACCACGGTTTTTCCCTACAGCTCTCTACCTGTGCTGGCTCCATATTTTGACACTTATATCTAAAGAAGCTCAAGAGGGCTCTATCACCAAGAAAGCTGTAGTGAGATGATAGCCTTTCAGATACAAGTTAAAGCCACATGTCCAGTTATGCATGTGATCTTCTGCAGAGCCACTTTGCTTATTTAAAAAAAAAAAAAAAAATCTTCCGTTCTGTCACCAGGATATATTTTGAAACCATCCACTTATCTCCATCTCTACTATCATCACACAAGCTCAAGCCACAATAATTTCTTATCCAGACTATAGCAATAGACTCTGAACTGGTCTACCTGATTCCAGAGACTTTTGGCTTTAACATTGCATCCTCCACAGAATAGCCAGAGTGTTCTCAAAACATGAAACAGGTTAATCCACTTTCCAGCATAAAATCTTTGAATGGCCTCCAATTCCAAATAAAATGTAATACATTATCATTGCATACAATGCCCTGCATAGCCTGCCCTCTTCCTATCTCTTTGACTGCATCCCCTACCACTTTCACTCTCACTCCCTATACTATAGCTATATAGAACTATTTTTTAGTTTGTCAAACACCAAAATATTTTTTGCCTCAAGACTTTGGCACATACTATTGCTTCTGTGTTTAATGCTCTTATCTTCTCTCTCATCGTGGCTGGCTCTTTCACTTCAGGTTTAAGCTTAAATATAAAGTTACTACCCAACTTCCTCTTATATCACTGGTTATAACATTCATCACTATCTGTAATTATATATATATATATTTGTTAGCCTATTAGTTTAGTATCTGTATCCTTGCCTAGACCTCCAGAGGGTAGAGACATGCTCCTTTTCTTCTCCCTTAACAAAGCATTTGGTACATAAGTCCCTATAAGTTTGAATCAGAATGAATGAATGAATGAATGAAGGACAGTAATTTTATTTGAAAGCAATCTTCACATTCCAAGCTGGCCTTTTTTTTTTCTGTCTTTCCATGTAAAAGAGTGATGTATGATTGCAGCTTTCATCACTCTGGTGACCCAGATACTCAGATATTTTTATGATCCCCTCAAAATTAATTCGAAATAGATTTTTACTGCATTCCTAGGATGACAGAAACCGGGAAAAATATCTAAGGAATTTTCCCTGACACCAAAATAAGTCAAGAGTGTGGGGGCGGAGGATGAGGATTGGTAGGGATGCCAATCATGTGCTAGACTCAAGCATGGTAATTTGAGTGGTAAGTAAACCTGGGAAGCAAATTAGCCATGAAAACAAATACCCAAAGCAGAAGTTTGAATTGTAATCCTTACCTATAGGCCCACAAAAAGGATACTACATTAAGTAGTAGTATCTGGATACTAACAAACTGGATACTACATTAAGCTGGGACTCTTTCAATAAACTAAAATGGTAGCATGTTAGTAGCATACCTTGTCTCTTGGCAGAAACAGGTGGAAATCCTTACTGGGGGAAAGCATCTTACTTTAGAAATATTACAGACTGATGGAATAAATATAAGTACAAAATTAGAGATGACCAGGTACATGAAGAAGCAAGCCACCATTGAACATCCAAGTAATTCAGATATTTACAATTGTTAGATTCAGAATACAAACATTTTTAATAAGAAAAAGGATGAAAAAGATGAGGAAGCAGCAGGTATCTATCAGGAATGACAAAAAAGTTCTGAAAACAACCAAATGGATCTTTGAGAAAGAAAAAAACAGTTGTTGAAATCTTAATGAATGAGCTACACAGATTAGATAAAGCTAAAAATAACATATTTTGCTGAAAAAATTAGTTAGACTGAATCACAGAAGAATGAGATGAAAAATATTTTAAAAACAAAACTGAGAAACATTGGAAATAGAATAATGTTTGTCAATATTGCAATATGTTTGATTAGTCCCAGAAAAAGAATAGAGAAAAGCACAAAGTGGCACTATTTTAATATTCTTGATGCATTTTTTTCATTGTGAATGATATGAATTCAAATTTAGGAGCATAAAGTAACCCAAGTAGCTTAATAAAAAGAAATCCATGACAGACAACTTCAAGGTGAACTTGAAGATATATATGCAGATATATATGCAGTCAAAATATATACACACACATGTATACATATATATACACATATATATACACATATATATATACACACACACATATATATACACTTTTTTTTTTTCTTGAGACAAAGTCTCGCTCTGTCACCCAGACTGTAGTGCAGTGGCACCATCTTGGCTCACTGCAACCTCTTCCTCCTGAGTTCAAGTGATTCTTGTGCCTCAGCCTCCCGAGTAGCTGGGATTACATGCGTGCACCACTACGCCCAACTAATTCTTATATATTTAGTAGAGACAGTGTTTCACCATGTTGGCTAGGCTGGTCTCAAACTCCTGACCTCAGGTGATCTGCCTGCTTAGGCCTCCCAAAGTGGTGGGATTGCAGGTGTGAGCCACCATGCCCAGCCCGAAAAATAATTTTAAAAGACGCAAGAGAGAAAAGAAAGCTCACCTACAAAGGAAAACAGTTACACTGATGGCAGACTTCTCAGCAGCAACAATGGAAGCTGGAAAACAGTAGAAAAATACCTATAATATAAAGTGCTGAGAGAAAATAACTGCCATTCTTGAACTGCAAGAATATGAGCAGGCCAGGTGTGGTGGCTCAGGTCTGTAATCCCAGCAATCTGGGAGGCTGAGGCAGGATTGCTTGAGGCCAGGGGTTCAAGACCAGCCTGGGAAATATAATGGGGCACTCATCTTTACAAAAAATACAAATGTCGGCTGGGCATGATGGAAGGCACCTGTAGTCCCAGCTACTCATGACAGTGAGGCAGAAGGGTCATTTGAACCCAGGAGATTGAGGCTGCAATGAGCTACGATCTCATCCCACTGCACTCCATCCTGAGCAATAGAGCAAGACCTTGTCTCAGAAAAGCTATATGGGCAAATAAAAATCTTAAGGAAAATTGAGAGACTATCAACATACTAGCCCTAAAGGGACTACTAAATTATGTACTTCAGGAAGAAGGAAAATAATCCTAGAAAGACTGTATGAATAAAAGGAAGAGTGAGCATTATTTTTTTAAAAAAGTAAACAGAGCTTCTTGTATAAGAAAAGGAAGGTAGATAAGTAAAAAACAGTCAGAAGCACAGAGAAATGGGAAAGTGCAAACTACAAAAAAGACCATCAGAAATAAATGCAACGGTGTGACTTCTAACATTCATGTAACTCGAGACATAGAAAATAAAGAGAGAAAATAGAGGAAAGGGATATTTGAAGATATAATAGCCAAGATTTATCTACAACTGATAAAAGTTATAGTAATAAAGAAGTGTATAAACTAAACCTAAGCCTCACACCTTATACAAAAATTAACTCAAAATAGAAAATAGTCTTAAATGTAAAATATAAAACTATGAGACTTTTAGACAAAACATAGGAGAAAATCTTTGGGATCCAAGCGTGAAGAAAGAGTTCTTAGACTTAACATACTGCAACAGCATGATCTATAAAAGGAAAAACTGAACTTTATCTAAACTAATAAATTTTCCTCTGTGAAAAGCATTAGGAGTAGTAAAAGGCAAATTACAGACTAGAAGAAAATGCTTGCAAACCACACATCTGACAAGGAACTGATATCTGTAATATATAAAGAACTCTCAAAACTCAATAAAAATCCAATTAGAAAATAAACAGAAGACATGAATAAAAACTTACCATAGATGGTTTACAGATGGCAAATAAGCAAATGAGATATTCAACATCATTAGCAATTAGGGAAATGCAAATTAAAACACCATGCCATATCACCACACACCTATCAGATTGGATAAAATAAAAATAGTGACAACACCAAATACTGGCAAGGATGCAGAGAAGCTGGATCACTTACGCATTGCTACTGGGAATGTAGAATGATACAGCCATTGTGGAAAACAGTTTGCAATTTCTTAAAAACCTAAGCATGAAACTGCCCCACAGCCCAGCAATTGTACTCTTGGATATTTACCTCAGAAAAATGAAGGACTTTCTCCAAAAGTAAATAGGGAGAAAAAAAGAAAGAAAAATACAGACTTACATTTTCAAAAAAACCTGTACATTAATGTTTATAGCAGCTTTATTCATAATATCCCCAAACTGGAAACAACCCAGATGTCCTTCACTGGGTGAATGGCTAAACAAACTTCCAAATCCATACCATACTACTCAGCAATAAAAAGGAACAAATTACTGATACATGCAACAGCCTGGATGAATCTCCAGGGAGTTACATTCAGTGGGGGAAAAAAAAAAATATTCCAGGCCAGGTGCGGTGACTCACGCCTATAACCCAACACTCTGGGAGGCTGAGGTGGGTGAATCATGAGGTCAGGAGATCAAGACCATCGTGGTCAACATGGTGAAACCCCATCTCTACTAAAAACACAAAAATTAGCTGGGTGTGGTGGTGCGCACCTGTAGTCCCAGCTACTCCGGAGGCTGGGGCAGGAGAATCACTTCAACCCGGGAGGTGGAGGTTGTGGTGAGCTGAGATCGCAACACTGCACTGGAGCCTGGCAACAGAGCGACACTCCGTCTCAAAAAAGAAAAAAAAAAATTTCAAAGTTTATGTACTATATAAGCCCATGCTTTTTTGTATATTTTGTCTTGAAATGACAAAATTATAGAAATAAAGAACAGTTTAGTGGTTGCCAGGTGTTCAGGAGGCAGTGGGGACGGGAGGGCAGTGGGTGAGGCTATAAAAGGGAAATTTGAGGGATCCTTGTGGTGATGGAAATGTTCTGTATCTTGACTGTATCAATGTCAATTGCTGGTTATGATACTGTACTACAGTTTTGCAAAATATTTCCATTGGAGAAAACGGGGTAAAGACAACACAGTGTCTCTCTGTAATGTTTCTTACAACTGTATGACAATGTGCAATTATCTCAAGAGTAAAAGTTTAATTTTAAAAACTATAATAACAAGCTACTGGAGGGGGACATTGAAAGATGAAAATAATTTGTAAAAAAAAAAAAAAAAGTGGGAAATAAGAAAATGAAATAGGACAAAGAGAACAAATAAAAATGTAATGTGGTAGTTTTAAATTCAAATATATTGAGTAAGTATACCAAGACCAAGATTGTCAGACTGGTTACAAAATCAAAAACCCAATCATATGCTGTTTAAAGAGATATGCCATAAAAATGGCACAGAGGTGAAAGAGAAAGGATGGAAAAGTTTATCATAAAAGCACTAACCAGAGAGAGCTGATATCACTTCTCTAATAGCAGACAAAGTCAAATTTGTTTCGATAATACTACTAAAAACAAAAAGAATATTTCATAAAAGACTCAGCAAATCAAGATAACTAGAAATCCTACCACCTATTGGGAGGCTGAAATGGGAGGATTGCTTGAGCCTAGGAGTTTTTAACCGGCTTGAGCAACATAGTAAGATCCCCTCCTCAAAAATGTGCAAACAAAAAAACAGAAATATCATGGACAATCCAATTGAAAATTCAGATGAAATAGACAAATTTCTTGAAAACACATTCTGTATTAGTTCGTTCTCGCATTGCTATAAAGAAATACCTAAGACTGGGATATTTATAAAGAAAAGAAGTTTAATTGGCTCATGGTTCTGCAGGCTGTACAGGAAGCATAGTGGCTTCTACTTCTGGGGAGGCCTCAGGAAGCTTCCAATCATAGTGGAAGGAAAAGCAGGAACAGTTGTCATATGTGGCAGGAACAGAAGCAAGAGAGAGAGAGGGAAGGGGGAAGTGTTACACACTTTTAAACAACCAGATATTATGAGAAATCACTATCATGAGAACAGCAAGGGGATGGTGCTAAACCATTAATGAGAAACTGCCCTCATGATCCAGTCACCTTCCACCAGGCCCCACCTCCAACAATGGGGATTACAATTCAGCATGAGATTTGGGCAGAGACACAGATCCAAACCATATCAACATCTTAATGAAACTGACAGATGAAGAAATAGAAAACCTGAATGTTCCTCTATCTATTAACAAATTGAGCCTGTATGTAACCTTCCCACAAAGAAAATTCTCAGCATGTTTTGCTTCACTTATAAGTTCTATTAAACAGGCTGAGCATGGTGGCTCACATCTGTAAATCCCAGCACTTTGGGAGGCCAAGGCGGGTGGCTCACTTGAGGTCAGGAGCTGGAGACCAGCCTGGCCAACATGGCAAAACCCCATCTCTACTGTTAATAAAAATACAAAAAGTAGCCAGGCATGCTTGTGTATGCCTATAATCCCACCAACTCTGGAAGCTGGGGTAGAAGGATTGCTTGAACCAAGAGGTGGGGGTTGCAGTAAGCCGAGATCGTGCCACTGCTCTCCAACCTGGGAGACAGAGCAAGATTTTGTCTGGAAAAAAAAAAAAAAAATTCTATCACATATTTGGAAAGTTCACAAACTCTTCAATACAAAATAGGAAATACAAAACAGGAAATATTTGAACTTGTTTTATGAAGTAAGCAAAATCTTGATAACTAGGGTTGCCCAGTTAAATTTGAACTTTAGATAAATAATGAATAATTTTTAATATAAAATATTTCACAAGATATAGTAAAAATTATTCATTGTTTATCTTTAAATTCAAATTTAACTGGGTTTCCCATATTTTTATTTGCTAAATCTAACAACTGTGTTGGCAACAATACTTGACAAATACTTTACAAGGAAAGTAAATTACAGGCAGGTCTCTGTTATGAAGATAAATACAACAATCCTGAACAAATTATTGATAAAATAAATCCATCAAGTTTCAAAAAGGATGACATTATGTCCCATCTGGCATTCTTCCAGAAATGCAAGATTAACATTCAAAAATTAATAAAAAGGCCAGCCATGGTGGTTCACATCTGTAATCCCAGCACTTTGAGAGGCCAAGATAGGTGGATCATTTGAGATCAGAAGTTTGAAACCAACCTGGCCAACATGGTAAAACCATGTCTCTAGTAAAAATACAAAAATTAGCCTGGCATGGTGGCATGTGCCTGTAGTCCCGGCTACTTGGGAAACTGAGGCAGGAGAATCGCTTGAACCAGGGAGGCAGAGGTTGTAGTGAGCTTAGATCACGCCACTGCACTCCAGCCTGGGTGACAGAGGGAGAATCCATCTCAAAAAAAAGAAAATAGAAAATAAACATCAATGTTATTTTCTGTATTAATGGAATGAAAAAAAATCATCCAGTCATCCCAAGATGCAGAAACATTTGATAAAGTTAAACCCCAATTTATAATTTTTAAAACTTTTAGCAAAGTAGTAAAAGGGATCATCAATAATTTGATAAAAGATATATGTAAAAGCCCTACAGCAAACATTATATATCAAGTGAAATGTAGAAGTAAGTTTTTCCTGAGATTGGGATTGGGACAAGGAGATTCACCATCACGTTTCTATTCAAATGTGTATTGATGTATTGATGGTTCTCTCCAGTGTAATAAAGCCCTCCTTTCCCCCCAAAAGTATAAAGACCAGAAAGAAAAAAAAATGTAATATGTAAAGTAATGGTATACGTAAGATATAAAGTAAAATAAAAAACGTTGTTTAAAAACTCCAAATTGCTGGGTAGATTGGATGCAATCCTAATATAATTTTCAGCAGGTTTTTAAGGAATGTGGGTGATTCTAAAATTTGTGTATAAATGCATTGGGCCAAGAAAAGACCATAATCTTGAAGAGCAACTAAGTTGGAAGACCAGACATCAAGATATTGGATATCAAGATTATCAGAAAATGGCAATAGTTAAGCTGTGTGATATTGGTGAGACAACAGGCATACAGACCGAGGGAACAGAAAAGACACACAGAAAGTCGCTTGATTTATGACAAAAGTCTTAGTACAGTATAGTTGGGAAAGGATGATATTTGTAAATAAATGGTGCTAGGTTAATTGGAAATCCACACAGAAAAATTTAAATTGAATGGCTACTTCACATCATATACAAATAACAGTTTTAGGTAGATGATAGTCCTAAATGTAAAAGACAAACACTGAAGCTTCTAGAGGATAATAGAGGAGAATATCTTCAGTATCTTTCCAGGAGATAAAATTTTCTTAAACAGGACACAGAATGCACTAACCAAAAGGAAAAATATGATGAATTAGACTTTATTAAAACTAAGACCTTGTGATCATCAAAGGACATGATTATGGATGTGCAGAGGCCAACCCCAGGGTGGGTGAAGATATTTGCAATACATCTATCCAGTGAAGATCTCATACCCAGAAAATATGAGGACTTCCTACAAATCAATAAGAAAAATACATCATTTGTATAAAATGGTCAAAAACACTTGAGCAGGCATTTTACAAAAAGGATAAACAAATGGCCAATAAACATAAAAATGTTTAATAACAATAATCAAAGAAATATAAATTAAAACCATAATGAGATACCACTACACACCACTAGGATGGATAAAACTTTAAAAACTAATATAAAGTTTTGGCATGGATATTGAGCATCTAACTCTCATACACTGCTGGTCAAAGTCTAAATTGTTACAACCACTTTGGAAAATAATTTTCATCCACTAAAGCTGGTCATAGACACATTTATGTCCCGGCAATTCTACCCCTAGGTCTACGCTCACAGAAATGCTCATGTATATAAAAATAATTCAGTAAACATACTGGAGTGTTTATAGCAGCAATTTTTGTAACAGCTCACAAGGGAGTTGGAGTGAATGATCAAGTAGAGTTCGGGAAAAGAAATTGGATATATCTAGTCCAGCCATTTTCTTCCCCTTTTCTCTTAGGAGCAAGCTGCCTTCAGGAATCACACATTCTGTTATCTTCATCCAGGTGTTATTTTTCAAATTTCAGTGTGAGTATGGCCTTTGGTTGAAAGATTTCTCTCTCTAATCCTGGGGCTTAGTATTAGGAAGTTCACTTGTCTGCTGAATAAGTCAATTCTCTAATATTTATTTCATCAGTAATAGAGGGGATGTTTATTCTCTATATGTGATGTCTTTGGTCTTATTTCTCAATTGCTTCATATTATTTAATGAGCTTCTGTATGGTCATAACATCTGGTGCATTAGCCAAAATCCTCAAGAAATAAGACAACAAAAAGGAGGTGGATGGGAGATCGAACATGCAGAGGGACTGAGACTTTTAGAGTCAGCTGTATAGGTAGCTTTAAATTTTGATGGTGCTTTTGTGAGCACAAACCATGTGAATCCTTGACCTTGGTCTTTGAGGCTTCTATTCTGCAATCAGACAGATTTTTTACAGTTATACAGTTTGCTGTGCTATCTGTAAGCATCTTTAAATCTTAGGTCTTATGAATTCATTCACTTTGGGGGACTACTGAAATTTGTAATAATAGACAAATAGCTGTTTTTAGAGGACCCTGCTAGCCCTAAGCAAACATGCATGAATCTCAGCAAACAGCCTCTTAAAAGCAAATGAGGCTGGGCATGGTGGCACACACCTGTAGTCCCAGCACTTTGGGAGGCTGAGGTGGGAGGATAGCTTGAGCCCAGGGGTTTGAGGCCAGCCTGGGCAACATAGTAAGACCCCATCACTATAAAACATGTTTTTAAAAAATTAGCCAGGCATGGTGGTTTTCTCCCGTAGTCCCAGTTACTTGGGAGGCTGAGGTGGGAGAATCATTTGAGCCTAGGAGGCTGCAGTGAGCTGTGGTCATGCCACTGCACTCTAGCCTGGGCAACAGGGCGAGACCTTGTCTAAAAAAAAAAAATGCCGGAAAACAGATGGGCCTTACCGGCTGCCCTAAGTAAGCTAAACCCCTGCTTCATAGATCAGACTAGGCTCCACAAACCTACAAAGGCTTCAGAGACCTTAGTAAATAGAAGGCAAGGAGGACCTTAGCAGACACAATCCTCAGAGAGCAGATAGCAGCACCTTAGCTCTCTCATATGTAGCCCCTACAAAACCACCAGATTTCTATAGCATATGCAAGCCCTAATTTTAAAAAGATATGATCATAGGGAAAAAACACATGAGAGGCACATCAATTATTTGCTGCTTATACTACATTTTTCAGCTAGGTCTACAGGGCAAGACTCATCCTATACCCAAGTTTCATGTATGTTACAAAGCACTAACATTTTAGCTTTAAATTGTTACTGCTAGGCCTAGTTGGACAGTGTGGATAAGCCAAATCCTATCCATTTGTATATTGTTTTTGTCTACCTATAGGACCAAAGGAGGAAACTATGTAAGTACTGTACAAACATCTTGGATTCATGCGGATTGCTCACAAGCTCTTGAGGGTCACTCACTATCAGATTGATTTTAATTTGTTAATCTTATATGTTCTGACCATGGCTTTATCTGTCATGTTATACTCAAATAGTAGCTTCATTCATAGAAGGGTAATGTATTTTTATTATCAAATAATGGGGATTCTTATTATAAAGGCTACACCTTCTTTTGGGGTTGGAGTAGAGAAACAGCTTGATTAAATTACTGCAAATCCAAGGGTTAAAAAAGCAATTTAAAAGATTGTGCTTTGAAAATGGGCTTTAGGAATCAATTGTGTTCAAGAAATCAAGAATAGAGACCCTGGTCACAGCAAGACCCCATTTCCCCCGCCCCCTGCTACCCCCCGCAAAAAAAAAAAAAAAATATATATATATATATATATATGTGTGTGTGTGTGTGTGTGTGTGTATATATATACATTTGTGTGTGTATATATGTGTGTGTGTGTGTGTGTATATATATGTATATATATATGCCAGGTGTGTTGGTGCACACCTGTAGTCTCAGCTACTCAGGAAGCTGAGGAGAGAGGATTGCTTGAGCCCAGGAGTTCAAGGCTGCAGTGAGCTATCATCACCACTGTACTCCAGCTTAGGTGACATAGCATGACCTTGTCTCTAGGCTGGGCAGGGAGGCTCACACCTGTAATCCCAGCACTTTGGGAGGCTGAGGTGGGTAGATCACAAGGTCATGAGTTCGAGACCAGCCTGACCAATATGGTGAAACCCCATCTCTACTAAAAATACAAAAATTAGCTGGGCGTGGTGGTGAGCACCTGTAGTCTCAGCTACTCGGGAGGCTGAGGCAGGAGAATCGCTTGAACCCGGGAGGCAGAGGTTGCAGTGAGCTGAGATCGCGCCACTGCTCTCCAGCCTGGACAGAGCGAGACTCTGTAACCAAAAAAAAAAAAAAAAAAAAAAAAAGACCACATCTCTAAAAAAATAAAAGAAAATAAAAAAGAAATAATAGAGAAGCTAGCGTGACTTGGAAAGTGTGCTTCAGTCTTTTTTTCAGAACAGGAATAACAATAAAAACAAAATAAAGGTTGTAGGCTGGTTGCACTTGAGGAAGAAAGAGGTTTTCTTAAGAGAACATCTGACCTTTTGGGAAGAGAGCTTTTAGAAGGAAAGACAAAGATGTGAAATGGAAATTAGATCTTAAAGTCCAAGATGGACACACATAAAAGAGAAATGGAGATGCACCTGTGTCTAAATGTCCTTAAAGAATGCACTAGAACATGGGAAAATGTCTTTATGGTTATTACATCAGAAAAATGACTGAGGCCCAAATAAATCTAATAGAAGAAGACAGACAAGATTTCAAGGGGCAGATTAGAACAGCTCCTCAAACGGAATTAGGGTCTAGGAAACCACTGAGAGTTTCTCAGGGCATAGATTGACTTTGTAAGGGCAGTTAGGGGAGCTGCCTCTTAAAAGATCAGGGCTCGATTGCAGGGGATTTAACTTACACTTTAATTTTTCCTTAGGAATTTGATAATGGGAGGTGGTTTGTATTTAAATGTGATACATCTGTGTATTGTTAGTATTTTGTTATTGAAATGATTTTATATGTTTCATTCTCAGAATAGCTTTATGTTTTAATTTGAAGTCATTAGAGTCTCTGCTTACTATGGTGTACAACATGACTAGATATAATTTGAAGTAGGAAATAGAATAATTTTCAGCCCTGAGCATCGAGTGTCCTTGAAATTGATCCAAGTAATGTCTTGTTTTAATCCATTTCAGAGCCTTCTGGGGAACAGAGCTACACCGTATACTTTGTTCACAAAAGAGTGGAGATTAGGATTGAGGAGTGGGCTGACCTCTGAAAGTGGGAGCAAAATTATCCTGGTCAACTGCTGAGCTCCCAAAGCGGATAACCACATCCCGGAAGGACTCTAGGCTTAGTATTTAAGCATAGTGGGCTTATAGAAGAAAATCTTCAGAATGGCAAGTAGAGGTGGGGAAATTCTTCTTTATCTTACTCAGTTTCCCTACTCACTTCTGCCCTAAAGAAGCAGGATTATTGATTGGTGAATTTGGAAAGAAAACTGGCATTCCTCTTCCAGTCCCCTCCTCTCTCCTTGGGGAGTTAGCCTGCTCTCCCATACTGCACATGTTCTGCTTCCTTTTGTGCCACAGCACAAAAGAGAAGTGGCCTGTGGCTTTCCAGCTCTCCCTATGATTTAGTAGGTAGTCTGCCTCTTTTTAAGGTTCATTATTATTGTATAAAGAGGGGAGCTGCATTCCCTAACATCAGCTTTATCAGTAATAAAGGAGATGTGATGGTTCTCCACCTGCTGTACTCTTTGCTCTTACATAAAAATTCGTTTGAAACTCAGATGAAGAGTGCTAATACTATTTATATGTTTCCCTCAAATTTCTAAGAGGGTGCTTTCAGAAAAAAAGGTGATCCCAGAGTAGGGTTTGAAGGACAAATAGAGTGTGTTTAGTGTAAGTGAAAAACATGATTGCGGAAGGAGGAAAGAGCATGTGCAAAAGCACAGATACTTTAAAGAGTGTTGTGTGATCTGGATGGCTCAGTGATGCATAAATAAAATGCAAGGTGAGGAGTGGTAGCAAAGAGGCTAGAGACTATAGAGCTAGGCCAAGGTCAATTTATAAAGGGCTCAGACTTTATTCTGTAGATGATGGTAAGCAATGCAGGAAGGGAGAGGATGGAAGAAGAGTCTTAAGCATGGGAAGTAATTCGAGGTAAAAAAGTGAAAATAGGTATAGACTAGCATTCTACGCAGCTTGACTATTAAGGGAATCCAAGGGCTTATGTAAATATCTAGAGTGCCTCTTAGAGTTAAGGGAGGGTAATGCCTTATACACGGGGTTTGTTTTAACATGGGAGAAACCTGAGCAATGTAGGTTGCAGGAAGAGACTGAAGATATAGGAGAGTGGGAGGATAATTAATGGAACAAAAAGCCTAGAGAGATAAGAGGTAATGAAATCCAGAATACAAATAAAAGGATTCTTCCCTCTTCCACTGAAGAGGCAAAGATTTGTGAGAATGCAGATCATTTTGTTGGTAGAAGAAATTGTGGACTGTTAGCTTCAATTTTCTTTGTTTAATAGCAGGTTGGTCTTTGGTGAAAATGAGGGGATAGTTGGTGGAATGGGAGGTCAGAGAAAGTATTGAGGATTCAAAACTAGCTAGGGATAGGGAGAAGGACCTGCATGAAGCACTGTGGAGGAAGGGGCAGTCAACTAAGATTGGATTGAACTGGGGCTAAGTTTCACCAGGCAGGTGGTAAGGAAGGGCAGTGGGATTTAATGGAAGGGAAGACATCGAGAGTGGCTGAAGTGACTAAACATAAGATATGAAAAGAAAAATAATTAAAGAAAATTAATTTCTCATTATATCCTTATCCTAAAGTCACTGTTGCAGGGCGTAAGGGTGACATTTCTTTTAGTCAGACTGAATTGTAAATTTTAGGTACCAGTGGCAAAAATAGACATAATTATTTTGTCTTTTTACTTATTGGAACAATGTCTTTAATACACATTCATTCTTAAAAAAAAAACCACACACAGGGAAAACAGGTCTTTTCATGGATCAAATGTATCTTCCATATTAAAGATAACATAGCATTAAAATAAATGTAGCAGGGATTACTGGTTTTACAACAAAAAATATCAGAAACACAAATAGTAGTCCACATATCTATTCAATGGGGTCTGTTGTGTACAAACGCAAAATATACCTTATAAACAGGCAATACTTATAAATTCTAATTACATATTTCGTAGCAAAACTTCAGAAATTTCCTTCAAAGTTTGGGGAGCAATCCACAAGAGATCACCTTCACTTCTGTCCCCAACTTAAGAGTTCAGGGTTTCCAGTGAGAGGTGAAGCTGGCTGGGCTTCTAGGTCGGGTGGGGACTTCGAGAACTTTTATGTCTAGCTAAAGGATTGTAAACGCACCAGTCAGTGCTCTGTGTCTAGTTAAAGGTTTATAAACACACCAGTCAGCACCCTGTAAAAAACGCACCAATCAGTGCTCTGTGTCTAGCTAAAGGTTTGCAAATGCACCAATCAGCGGGACATGGGCGGGACCAAATAAGGGAATAAAAGCTGGCCACTCGAGTCAGCAGTGGCAACCTGCTCGGGTCCCCTTCCACACTGTGGAAGCTTTGTTCTTTCACTCTTCACAATAAATCTTGCTGCTGCTCACTCTTTGGGTCCACACCACCTTTATGAGCTTTAACACTCACTGCAAAGGTCTGCGGCTTCACTCCTGAAGTCAGCTAGACCACGAATCCACCGGAAGGAAGAAATTCCAGACACATCTGAACATATGAAGGAACAAACTCTGGACACACCATCTTTAAGAACAGTAACACTCACCAAGAGGGTCCGCAGCTTCATTCTTGAAGTCAGCGAGACCAAGAACCCACCAGAAGGAATAAATTCTGGACACACCAGGACCACCCTTAAGTCTGGTAATTTACTTGAAGGACCCAGAGAACTCACTAATAACTATTATATTCACAGTTATGGTTTATTACAACAAAAGCATACTGGCCAGACACGGTGGCTCACATCTGTAATTCCAGCACTTTGGGAGGCTGAGGCAGGAGGATTGCTTGAGGCCAGCAGTTCAAGACCAGCCTGGGTAACACAGACTCCATCTTTTTAAAATTTGTGTGTGTGTGTGTGTGTGTGTGTGTGTGTGTGTGTAAAAGGGGGGGGGAAGGATGCTGATTCCAAGGGAATTGGTGCATAGAGCAGAGTCCAGGAAATTTCAGTCTCCGACCCCTCTGGAGGTAGACTGGCTATCTCATGGCCCAAAGCCCACATCATAAATCACATTCTTAACCCATCCAGTGTAGCTAAAGGCTCCCAGATACACAGATCCCACTCTTCCTAGAGATCACCTCCTAGGATACGAGGACAAAGGCCAGACTTCTTTTTGAGTAAGGTTAATTCTTTGCTACACACTTCAAAAATACCAAAATAATCAATTCTCTGAATATATTCTTATAAAAGTAGGTATTAATATCCTATTGTCTGACTCCCTGCTGAGTCAAATATATTACTTTTCATGATTTTACTTCATACCTGTGATTGCTTCATTAAGTTTTTCAAATTCATGTTGGAATGTTGAGTTATAAATTTCATTTGTTTTATGACAACCATTTTCTGGTAAATTTTCATCTTCTGCAGGAAAATTGTGCTACTCTGTTTCACAGTTTTCTTATTATAATTTTGAATAGATGTTCTGCATATGACTTTCAGAATCTTTGAATTTAAATTAGTGAAATTTTCCTGGACTATTAACAGGAAGTGAAAAGAAAAATCAGGATAGCTTTATAAAATTCATCTCTTGAGGGCTCCCTCTTCTGTTGCTATAGCAGACGACTCTTTTCTTAAACTCTGTGAACACCTACTCTGCCTCTCAGAACTGAACCTGGTTCTAAAGAGCTTCTACACACAGTCTTGGGCTTCCTGATTTATTCACAGGCTGCAGGGACACAGATCTTGCCTTCTAAGATGATGGTAAGGCTTTTAGAAGTTATTTTACTGGTGCTTTCTAAGATCTGCTATCTCTGATTGGGCACCTTCTGTCCTCTCTCCCTTCCCAATGTTTGGAGCGTATTCAGTCTCAGCCTTATTTGATTTTAGGGTACAGCCACCACTAAACTCCTTCCCCACTTCAGTACTTTCCCATAATATTGTCTTGATTTCCCATGTGGGCTTGCTGTCCTCAGTTGCCTATTGTAGCACTCACATTTAATTTTGGAGTTTGGGAGTTTTCTTAGCTATTTGCTGAAAGTTCAGTTTTTATGCATTTATTTTCATTTTCTTGGTTGCTTTGGATAGATTTCAGAAGAAATGAAAACTTTCAAAACTAAGCAGACCTCATATTCTTTTAGAATGCTAATGTAATTCATTTCTGTTCCATGTTTTCAAAAAATATGAAGAAGTTCTAGGGAAGTACTCTGATTATTGGCTTCAGATAATGAAGATGAATGTTAGAGTTGTCAGTAGCCCACTTAGAGTCAGTTATGTAGATGTTCACATCTGCAATGACACCAAGGCTATAACTAGAAGGTAATATCCCAAAGCAGTTTTTATAGAAAATCATTTGCAGCATACAGTGTAGATTTTTTTAAATTAAAATGAAAGCACCTCAGTGAGGTGCTTTCAACATTTTATTCTGGTATACTAAAAAGAAGACTGTTAGTCAAAATGTTTCTCCTGAACCCAAGCAACAGGAACACTACAGAAATGTTTTAGAAGATATCATTCCAATCCACGTGGATTATGGGTGAGGGAATATTATAATAATTCTCATTTTAGTTCTGGAAATTTTAATCTATGTTCAATTTCTTTTTGAAGATTACTAACATTCTATTTTGCTAGTCAGTTGCAGATAATTTTGTACCCAGAGCAAGTTCCAGCATTACCTGGGAACTGCATCTCCATCTTTTCTATGCCTTACTCTCTGATGAGAACAAAATCAAAGTAGAAGCCACAGAGATATGCTGAGCAATATGTTAGACTATGAATAGTATCAGAATGCAGATGTTGTTTTACTATATACTGTACTAGTTATAACCAAGTGACTTAAAATAGGAAGAGGAAGAGCTGAGCATGTGGCAGTCACTTGGATGTAGGGTTGGAGTCCAGTATACCTTGATGGTGGTAACCCCAGTGAAACACCTCCTCCACTGGGATAGGACCCCGGGAAGTGTAGGCCAAAAGTGGGGAGAGGGACTAGAATTATCTGGTTGGCTCAGAAATCCTCAAGCATTGATTCAGGACTATTGGCACCCTTTAGCACCCAATGGAAGGAAAAGAAGCTCCTCTCTGTAGGAACATTACATCATCTAGTGCTTCAAATTGTTTATATTAAATCAGTTTTTCCAATAAAATGAACTGCAAACAATCAAAATTAATGGATGCAGGAAGAGTAAGCACGAGTCAGGCACCAGGAGAAACAACAGACAAACAGACTTAATAACAAAGTCTAAAAACCACTATGCTTACTATGTTCATGAAAGAAAAAGTCAAGCATATAAATGTTGTCAAGGAACTAGAAATCATAAAAAGTGACATTCAAAATTTTAAAAAGAACCAAACAGGAATTATAAAACTAAAAAATGTAATAACTAAAAGTACAAAGACTACGGGTGAATTTTAGAGCAGGTTAGGGACACCTAAAGAGATAATGAGTGATTGGAAGATAAGTTAAAAAGAAAACCAATAAATTTTAAAGGATTTAAATCATACACAGTTCTAAAGTGACAATTTATATGTGTTAGAAATCAATAAGAAAAGGATAATCACATTATTTGCATATGTTTGGAAACTGAGAAACTTACTTCTAGGCTGGGCGCCGTGGCTCACGCCTGTAATGCCAACACTTTGGGAGGCTGGCAGATGGCTTGAGTCCAGGAGTTGGAGACCAGCCTGAACAACATGCAGAAGCCTTGTCTCTACAAAAAATACAAAAAAAAAAAAAAAAAAAAAAAAATTAGCTGGGCATGGTAGTCTGCACCTGTAGTCCCAGCTATTTAGGAGGCTGGGGTGGGAGAATCACCTGAGCCTGGGGAGGTTGACGTTGTCATGAGTAATGATAGCACCACTGCACTCCTACCTGGGCAACAGAGTGAGACTCCATCTGGGAAAAAAAAAAAAAAGAAAGAAACCTACTTCTAAATCTATGCATCAAAAAAATCATGGGGAAATTAGATGATGTTTTAAATTCAATGGTAATAATACATATCAAGACTTGTGTGAAGAAGTTAAAACAGTATTGATGGAGAAATGTGTGGCTTTTAATGTACATATTTGTAAAGAAGTTAGTAAAAGAACAGCAAAATAGAAAGTAGAAAGAAATAATAAAGAAAATAGAATAATTTAAATAGATAAAAATACAATAAAAACTATGTATAAAACTCAGGTCCTCTGAAAAGTCTAATAAAATTGATAGAACACTGGTGAGACTGATTAACAAAAGAGAGGAGTCACTAATAATTGATTCCAAGAATGAATAGAGGGACACTGGTTCAGATCTTGCACACCTTAAAAACATGAGGTTGTTATGAACATGTAAATGGTATGAAAATTTAGATGAAAAACAAAAATATCTATATTAGATGTGATACATAATAGCGAAACATGGAAAGTCTTTCTTCTGAAACTGGAAATGAGATATTTTTGCCTGCTAACACCTCTTTTTAAGTCCTGACCCTGTAGTAGCACAAGAAAAAAAAAAGGAATAAAAAATGAAGGAAAACTCGCTATTTGAAAATGTATGATTGAGTGCATTGACAACCCAAACACATATACATTTATATTTTTATGGATAAGAAATTTTAGCAGGGTTGCTGTATATAAAAATTAGTTTGGAAAAATTAGCTTATTACATATATATTTAAGCAACAAAAAAGGAAAATGAAATATTAAAAAGATACTATTTACAATAGTGTCAGAAATATCAAATATATATATAAGGAGATCTAATAAAAGATCAGTGAAATTTCTGCAAAGCAACAAATAAAATTCTGTTAAGAAACATTACAGAAGACCCAAAGGAATTGAAAATCATGACTGGAAGGCTCAGTGTTGAAGAGGTCTCTTGTCTCTCAGGTTAATGTATGGATTTGATGCAATATCATCCAAAATCCCAAAAGACCTTGTTGTTGTTGTTGTTGTCTTATTGTTCATTTGGTTGGTTTTTCTTTCTTCTGGAACTTAAGCTGATTCTCAAATGTATAAGGAAATACAAAGGGTCAAGAATAACCAAGTCTGTGTTTTGACGAAACAAAAATAAGGTAGAAGATCTATACTTCTAGGATATCAAAATTTTTCTAAAACACTTTTATGAGTGTGGAATTGGCAAAGAACAATGGAAAGACTAGGGTTCAGAAACAGACCTACATATATACAACTTGATTTATGACAAAGGTGACACTGTAGAAAAGTGGAATATGGATAGATTTTCCAGTGAATGGTACTTGGTCAAATGGGTAGCATATACAAAATAAAATTGAACCTCAACCACTGTGCACAAAAATCAATCATAATCTTAAATGGGAAAGGCAATACAATGAAGCTATTACAAGATAATGTAGAAAAATATCTTCATGATTTGGGGATAAGGAACTTAAGTCACAAAAATCATCAGGCAGAAAAGAAAAGATAGATACATACATTTTTTTTCCTCATTAAAAGACTTTAAACAAAAGTTGCCACTGCAGGGTCAAAAGGCAAATTATGAAGTAGGCAAAGATGTTTGCAATATGTAAAATTGTGAAAAGGCTGTCATTCAGAAAACATGAATAACTACTACAAATCAACAGAAAAAGACACAGTCCCAATAGAAAAATACACAAGAGACCTAACTAGGAACTTCCAAACAGGAAATCCAAAAGATCAATTAATATATAATCTCATTAGTAACTAAGAATGTTCAAATTAAAATCACAATGAGATACCATACATACCTATTTGATCTTTTTTAGAAAGTACAATATCAAATGGTAGGCAAAGATACAGAACTCTCATATATTGCTTATGGAAGTATAAAAGTTTGGAAGTATCTAGTAAAGTTGAAGCTATACCTACCTTAAAACTCAGCAATTCTGTTTACATATGTAAGCAAGGAGCTGGAAGTTCTCCATCTTAACAACATATATCTTACTGACCTGCAGTCACATATGTATCAGGATACATGTACAAGAATAAGAATGTTCATGGCAACATTATTTTAATAGCCCTAAACTGGAAACAACCCATATGTCTATCAACAATAGAATGGATAAATTGTAGTTTATACCATAATGAAGAGAAAGAATTAAACTACATACAAGTAGACCTTTGAAAAACAGAGTGAATGAACCCAAAGAAAACAGAATATAAAGTATATGAGTCCACTTATATAAAGTTCAAAAACAGCAAAACAAAACAAAACAAAAGTTGAAGAACTATGTGGCAAAACTATAATGAAAAATGAGGTAAAAAAATACCATAAAAGTCAAGATAGCTGCTCCTGCTAGCTGGGAGATGGGGTTTATGATGAAGAAGGGGCAGGTGGTGACTTTCTGGCATGTTGTTAATCAGGGCCAACTACATAATTTGTGGGGTCCAGAACAAACATCTTTTTTCTCTCCCTCTCCTTCTCCTCCGATGGTGTTTTCTTATTTGCTATTTAATGTGGCACTCCCTTGGGCACAGGTGGAAAACTGACCCTCACAGGAGCTAGGGGCCTGACCCCTGATTCAGAGGAAATGGGGAGGATCCTGTGCCTCAACCAGACACTTCCTGCACTGTACCTCCTGCTCAGCCTCTGCCAGAGCAGAGGGTGGGGTGGCATGGAGTGGAGAGAATGAGTAGCCAGAACTCATTCTGGGGAGGAAGGGAGGTGGCAGGAGGCCCATGATGCCTGAATCAATGCATTGTCCCATTGATACTTATAAAATGCAAATTCAAAGATAAAATTATTGAAAATTACATGAGGGTGATTGCAGGGCATTAAATGTCAAGCAGGATGGAGGAGTACAAGAATGGAGTGTGTTGGCTTCTGAGCTTGGCGCCCTGTGCCACTGCAAGTCCCTGAAGCTGGCCCTTTCAGCAATGTTCTGTTTCCTGACCTGGATAGCAGCTATACGAATGTGCATTTTACCATAACTGCTTGTCTCAGTTCATTTGTGCCACTATATCAAAATAGTTGAGACGGAGTAATTTATAAAAACCAGAAATTTATTTTCTCAAGGTTCTGGAGGCTAAGAAGTTCAAGATCAAGGTTTGATCTTGGTGTTTGGTAGAGGCTGCTCTGTGCTTCCAAGATGGTGGCTCTTGCTGCATCCTCACATGGTGGAAGAGATGGAAGGGGTAAACTCGCCCCCTCTATCCCTTTCTTAAGGCGCTAATCACATTCATGAGGGTGGAACCCTTGTGGCCTCACCACCTCCTAAAAGCCGCACCTCTTAGTACTGTTGCATTGGGGATTGAGTTTCACAGTGAATTTGGGAGGGGACACACACAAACATTGAAACCACAGCACTGCTTAAACTGGATATTTATGCTTCATACAATTTTCTGTATGACAGCTGAGTTTAAAACTAGGTAAAGGAAAGGTGGTGTAAAACAGAATGAACTTTTGCTGTAAAATATAGAATTATTCACATATAGAGGTGTATATACTAGTAAATGCATATTTTTTTCTAGAAGGAAACACAAGAATCTGTTAACATTGGTTGCTTTAAGGGACAGGGATTTGAGGAGATGAGGTAAAACAGGCTTTTGTTTTTCATATGAACCTTTTTATATTATTTGAATTCTCTATTGTGTTCATGTTGGGATTATTGGCCAATTCATATGTTTTTGTAAATTAAATAAAATTATTTAGTTGCTTATTTTAAAATAAAGCCAGAAAAATGCAATCATGTTAAAAGCTATAGAGAGGCAGGAATATATACTTTTTTAAGAATCATATTTTGAACCATTTTAGAAAGCAGAGTATTTTTGTTGATATGAACAACCCCCCTATAATTAAGGTTTCATAGATCTATATTTTTCACCTACTCTACTCTGAGGTAGATTTACCATGAAGCTAAAGGATTCAAACTTCAGAGTCCCTCACTTGGACAGATCCTTATAAAGGCCTGTACCTAATTTTGCATTCATAATTTTATATGCTTCTTTAAAAAGACCTTTCAGATTGTATAATCTTGAAGCCCCCCTAAAATCTGATTCCAACCTTGACGGTGAGGTACACTCAAATCAAAGAGTTCTTACACCTGCCTTAAATATGAAGATTTATAGAAATAAGTAACAAAACATGGTTGTAAAAATGTATCTAAACAAATAGATTCACTGAAGATATACTTTAAATCTGGCAGTGAGAATTAACATGTCCCCTACTCCAGGAATCTTTTCAACTTGCCAAAAATGAATCATTTCCTCCTATGTCCTATGCCTGTACTTTCTCTGTCATGTTATTGAGGTTTGTATTATGTGCTTATTAAACTACCTGTCTGCTGTACTGGACAAGGAGCTCCCAAATAACTGGGACCCTCTCAATTACTTTTGTGTCTCCAGGGCCTAGAATAAGATTCTAGCATGCAACAAGTGACTGTTTAATAATATCTTTTTACAACCACTGTATTGTGTGTAAAGGAGGCATAGCTACCGTTCTTTACTTGAGTAAGCGTCATATGAAACTGATAAGTATACATATACATACATGCACGCTTAAGGAGATACACAAAGTACTTATCAGTCAGCATCTTTCTTTTTCCTACTGAATTTACATGATTCGGTCACATTTTGCAGAAGATATAAGCTTTTTTAAGCAGAAGAACCAAACAATATCATGAATTATTTAAAAAATACATAAATGTACAAAGAAAAATATGAAAATTCAGCATCCTACTGTCATGTTTCAGATATTTTTAATAAATAAAAACTTTAAAATTCAGAAGAAACCATCTTTAAGCCATTCCCAGCGTGAAAATTGATCATACAATCTGGATCATTCTTGTCATACCCAATTAAATCAGAATCCAGGGACCAGGGGAAAAAGCAACCAGGGCACACAGCTCTAGCATTAAGAATTAAGTTTTTTACAACCCAGCTGCTGAAACAGCCTGCAGTAACTCTAAGATCAGTTTTACTGAGTAGTTGCTGAAACAATCAGCTATGACTAAGACTGGTTTTACCTACCACTGTCACTCGCCAGAGGCTGCCAGCTTCCCAAAACTTTACTATAGTGCCAATGAACCTTCCTTCAAAACAGTAGTAACATTTCTCTTTCTAATAAAACTCTCGACCTTCTCTTTGTTCTTCTGACATACTAAAGACCACTCAGTCTATATGTATGTCCTGAACTGCATTTCTTGCTTCCCCAAAAAACCATTAAATTTAGAAATTCATCTCTTTATATTTTATGTTTACTTTGACACCATATACAAATTCCTAGGCCTCCTTCGTTGGAGATGAGCATCACCCTGAAGTTGGGATGTAGCCATCCCATCCATATATTCTCATTTTTACCACTTAAGAAAATATATCCATAAATATATAATATATATCCATAAATATATAATTATTCTGTGTTGTAATACTTTTTTTTTTTTTTTTTTTTGAGACAGAGTCTCACTCTGTTGCTCAGGCTGGAGCGCAGTAGTGCAATCTCAGGTCACCGCAACCTCCACCTCCCGGGTTCAAGCAATTCTCCCTCAGCCTCCCGAGTAGCTGGGACCCCAGGCTTGCTTCACCACACCTGGCTAATTTTTGTGTTTTTAATAGAGACGGAGTTTCACCATTTTGGCCAGGCTGGTCTCGAACTCCTGACTTCATATGATCCACCCTTGGCCTCCCAAAGTGCTAGGATTGTAGGCATAAGCCACCACGCCCTGCTGTGTTGTAATACTTTAAGCCAGTGTTATCTAATGCAACAGGTACAATTTATTGTAATATTTTGTTTAACCTGTTACATCCAAAATATTTAAACATATATAAAAATTTTTAATGTGCGATTCAATATTCTTTTTGAAAATTTCTTGTACTAAGTCCAGAAGTAAAAAAAAAATCCAGCTGATATATACTTACAGCACATCTCAATTCACATGCTAAAGTTAGAGTTCATAAAATTTAAGTTGGAAAAACAGATTCATATATCTGAGTTGTTGCAAACATACTTAAAAGTATTCCAACAATTAAATCGAGTATCGTTTTTGTTTTTAGTTTAATTGAAATTCAATTAACGATTCAGTTTTTCCGTCTCAACCACACTTCAAGTGCTGAGTAGCCACATATGGCTAGAGCACAGCCTACCGGACAGCGCACCTTAAGGAGGTAGACAAAGTACTTATCAGTCGGCATCTTTCTTTTTCCTACTGAATTTATGTAATATTTAAATTGTTTTTCTTTGTCATATCCTAGAACCCAAACGCACAGACGCAATGGATACCTTTGATTTTCTGCGTCGATGGCATTTTGCATTTTAAAAGATCATCTGGGTGGGGTGGTGCGCCCCTGTAACGGGAGGCTGAGGCGGGAGACTCGCTTGAACCGGAGAGGTGGAGGTTGCAGGATCGTGCCACTGCACTACACAGCACTCCATCCTGGGCGACAGAGCGAAACTCTGTCTCAAAAGAAAAAACAATTATTTATCACTAAATTTATTTACTAAAAGAACTTGCAAAACAAAACCCTACTGCCTAAAATATATTTTAAAACGTATTTGTGTTTAAGCAGCGTATATCTTCTGATAAATAATGACGCGTGGTAACTAGTAAAGGCGCAGCTTTCGTGTTAGCCACGCCCATCCCTCGCCCCGCCCTCCACGAGCACCTCCCCCTGCATGCACGCACGGACATACACGCGTACGCGGGCACACACACGTACACACGCGCGCGCCCGCGAACACAT
The DNA here is from genome assembly GCF_024542745.1 of Macaca thibetana thibetana. Taxonomy (NCBI): domain Eukaryota; kingdom Metazoa; phylum Chordata; class Mammalia; order Primates; family Cercopithecidae; genus Macaca; species Macaca thibetana. The sequence continues at coordinate 16,661,451 of NC_065582.1, read as the reverse complement.
ACATATAACCAAGAGCGCACAAACGCGGGCAGCATGCAGGGACGCACGAGCCTGCCAGGTCTCAGGAAATGCGCTTTCTACTCCCCGCGCCGGTAGAGCTAATGCAGGGAAGTTTCTGGGAACAGTCGAGCAGCGTTTGTATTGGTGAGGTTCCAAGTCTCCTTTAAAATGATACGACTCCGCCCTTCTCCAAAACCGTTTGAGGAGAAATGGAAAAGGTTGGGCGTGGAGGTGAAAAGGAGCCCTGTTGTCAGCTGGTCCGTACTCCACCTCAGGAGGCGGCCAACTCCGTGCGTCCAAGAATAAAAACATTTCCCTTGTAGGAACATGCAAGGGTTTAGAAACGCCCCCCCGCCCCCCGCGAGGCGTTTGTGAGGGGGACCTGTCACAGTTGAGAAGTCAGGATGGGCGTTTTCCTCCCAGGAGGTGCCCTACTAATTTGCTGCCTCGATAGTTGGTCAAGCCGGGATGTTAGCTGCGGAACCTCCAGGACCGAACAGCGCCAATTCTCCTGAGTTCTCCTTGGTTTGGGTTTCCCACAAAAGCGCGGTCACACCAAAAGCTGTGTTTCCACAAATGCGAAACGGCCTCGAAACTTTTTTTTCCGCACACGCTCACTTCCCACACCACTCCCATCCCTTTATGTTTCGCCTCAGGAATCGAGTAACTTCTCTGAAACCCAATTCTACGAAATCCCAGCAGCTAAACACAGCCCGACTTCCCTAGAGACAGAGAGAGAGAAAACACTGTAAACCCCAATCACACGCTCCTGTTTTCCCGGTACTGAAAAAAAAAAAAAAAGTGGGTCCGTGGCCGCGCTATGCATGCTAGGATTAGTAGTTCCTCCATCCCGCAGGGCGAAGGGTCAGGGCGGAGCTCAGGTTGACTCCGTAGCAGACAACTACAATTCCCATGGGGCCGCGCGTTTGAAAGAAAGGGGCGGGACGGGAGGGGGCGCGTCGCGCTTGCGCAGTCCCCGGGGCCGGAGGGAGGCGGAGGCGTAGCGGTCCAACTGCTGAAGTCCCCATGTGACAGTGAGCGGGGTCCCGGCTCCAGAAGACGCTAGAGTCTGCGTCCGGGCCCTCAGCACTGTCCACTGTTCCGGGGCCAGCAGAGACCAGCAGGCCCGGGACGGTTGGTGTTTGACCGTGCCGCTAACTTGGTGTACAGAGTGAATTGCCGCTGCCGGAGCGGAGAGAGGCGGAGCGGCCAGGAGAGAGGGGATTTCTGTCAGCGCCGGCGCTCGGGAGCTCGGAGACATGAACGGCTTCACGCCTGACGAGATGAGCCGCGGCGGAGATGCGGCCGCTGCAGTGGCCGCCGTAGTCGCTGCCGCGGCCGCCGCCGCCTCCGCGGGGAACGGGACTGGCGCGGGCGCCGGGGCTGAGGTGCCGGGCGCGGGGACGGTCTCAGTGGCTGGGCCCCCGGGGGCGGCCGGGCCGGGCCCAGGGCAACTGTGCTGCCTGCGGGAGGATGGTGAGCGCTGCGGCCGGGCGGCAGGCAACGCCAGCTTCAGCAAGAGGATCCAGAAGAGCATCTCCCAGAAGAAGGTGAAGATCGAGCTGGATAAGAGCGTAAGTAACCGCGGGATCGCCCTGCCCTCCTGTCCCCTGGTGGGGCCCCAGGAGTCGGGCAAAGGCACGGATTGTCGGCGGGGTCTCCCAGACCTGGCTGCAGTGCGGTCTCGTGGAGTCTGTGTTTGGAAGCAAATAACAAAGTCGCTGCAACTCCGACCGCCACCCCAACACACACACAACACGCACGCTGTCGTTCCCCTTTTCTTTCCCACCCTGCCCCCAGCCTCCCGCTGCCTGCGACTCTCCCGCGCACTGTCTTCCCTCTTCCTTCTCCTCTGCGACCAGGACACGAAACAAAGGGGACCGCCGGACCGAGGGCCCAGAGTAGTTTTCTTGCAGCCCGGCAGCTCTTCTGGAATGGAGGCGCCTTTGTTTCGCTGCCCAAGCTGGTGTTTGGCCCCAGGCGGTGCTAACTCCCCTGGTCTAGGGGAAAGTGGAGGACCTTCGCGATCAAGGAAGATCCTGTTCCTTTCTGTGTTCCGTCTCCTCCGGAGCGGAGTGAGAGGGAAGCCGAGCTCACCCGCCGCCTGGCAGTGAGCCGGGGCCGTAAACGGCGTTTGCGCTGTCAGCTCCGAGGGCAGCTGCTCCGATGGTGGGGAGCACGTAGCCTCTGCGGTTTTGCCATCCCCTTGGCAGCCATCAGGATTTCTTTTTTCCTCCTTCTGCGCGTCTTTTCGTTTGACCATCTAACAGCCGTTGCTACTTTTGGGAGATCTGGCTAGCGGTAAATGAATAACATGGTATCAAGAACCTACCACAAGTCCTGCGTATTTTTATCTTGCGCTTGGCTTAGAAGTAAATGTAAAAGCCTGTTAGCTCAGTCCGTATTTGTTTCAAATGTTAGTCTACAGTTCGCAGGAGTGTGTGTAATTAAAGTTTTTGAAAAGTTTATTTGTGATACTTTTTTGCCCGTTTAAACAGTTTTCGGTGATATCCGTGAGAAACTTTTCAGGTGAACTTGCATAATTTCAGATTGCTTTGGGAAAATGTGTTATAAATAAATACATTGATTTAATTTAATATTCAGAAAAGTTGATAACTGAAATTTAAATATAGTTATGAAGTCGATAGCTCATTTGTAAAAACGGATGGTTTTGTATCTGGAATATAATTTGGGCATTCAGTTGGAAAGACTGGAAAGCATACATTATGTTACAAAAATATGCTCTTCTTTAAGTAGAGAAAGTACTGTCAAGTAGCAAAAGTGGGCAGCATCATCTTTCCCCTTATCAGTTAAAAATTCAACATGAACTAATTCATGTCATCCTCACTGCTATTTATTTATTTATTTATGTGAGACAAAGTCTCACTCTGTTGCCCAGGCTGGAGTGCAGTGGCGCGATCTCAGCTCACTGCAACCTCCACCCACCAGGTTCAAGTGATTCTCCTGCGGTAGCCTCCTGAGTAGCTAGGATTACAGACTAGTGCCACCACGCCCGCCCAATTTTTTGTATTTTTAGTAGAGACGGGATTTCACCATTTTGGCCAGGCTTGTGTGGAACTCCTGAGCTCAAGAGGTGCTGGGATTACAGGCGTGAGCCACCGCGCCCGGCCCCTCACTGCAATTTGATGACAAAACCCAGAGGGTTGGAATTTCTCATTCTCCTCTCCCTCCCTCCCTTCACCCCTTCCCCAAATGGAACCAACCCCTCCTTCCCCATCCACCATCCTTTTAACAGTATTCCAGACTTCTTATGTTTTAACAGGGTTTAGGATTTAAATGTATAAATATTTCATTGTGTTAACAATGGCCCATCTTGACTGTCTTTATTTTTACTATCTGTGGCATATGTGTTTTACTAATACATAGACACATTTTACTGTAATCATTAGCAGTGTGTGAAACTTTTCTGTTTCAGGCAAGGCATCTTTACATATGTGATTATCATAAAAACTTAATTCAGAGTGTTCGAAACAGAAGAAAGAGAAAAGGGAGTGATGATGATGGAGGTGATTCACCTGTTCAAGATATTGATACCCCAGAGGTAAATGGAAGTTTTTTATGCTTAATATAAATCCTAAGTAGTGCATTCTGAAACCTTTATAAAAAGATATGAACAATCTTTTAAGTGTTTAAAACATTTGAGAAATCTGAAAATGAAAGCAAAATTAAATATAGCCAGTTGTCATGCATTTACACAGTTTGAATTGTTACATTTTAAATTGACAATTTTTGCGGCTCTGTTGTCACATAACTTACTCTTTTTTGACCTCAGTTTATATTATTAATCCCCAAAAGATTAAACTGTTTAATAATTTATAGGTTTGATTATGTAAATTTTTTAAATAATTTTTTTGATTTTGGAAGTAAATTTTTATTGTGCTGAAGTTAAAATGTTTGTTATTATACATATCGATGATAAATTTTCCACTAATTGTATGAACTAATTTATGCATGTTAATTTTTTCTAGGTTGATTTATACCAATTACAAGTAAATACACTTAGGAGATACAAAAGACACTTCAAGCTACCAACCAGACCAGGACTTAATAAAGCACAGCTTGTTGAGGTATATATGATTTTTAAACTATTTGAACTATGCACAACCGAGAGGCTGTTAAATGCTAATGAAAGTATTAATGTAGTATATGTAACAGTACATTTTAGTTAGAAAGAACAATGTTAAAAAATCTATTGTGGAAGAATCTAGTTGTCTAGAAATGTTTGTCAGCCACTTAGGAAATTCCTTTTTGTAATGACTACTCAGCAGATTGTGTACAGCACCTTCTGATACTGGCTTTCAAAATGTGTTGTTTGTTTTTTGAGACAAAGTCTCGCTCTGTCACCCAGGCTGGAGTGCAGTGGCACGATCTCGGCTCATGGCAACCTCTACCTCCCAGGTTCAAGCAATTCTCCAGCCTCAGCCTCCCAAGTAGCTGGGACTTCAGGTGTGCACCACCACACCAGGCTGATTTTTGTGTAATATCTTTAGTAGAGATGGGGTTTCACCATGTTGGCCAGACTTGTCTCAAATTCCTGACTTCAAGTGATCCGCCCACCTCAGCCTACCAGAGTGCTGGGATCAGCAGTGTGAGCCACCGTGCCTGGCCCTCAAAATGTTGAATGAGAGTTTTTTTTAATCCTCACTTTAGAAATCTATTAGTTTTAAAACTCCATTTAACCAGTAAATGTTTGAGCATCTAATTGAGGCATAATAAATTTAATTAGCAAGCTTTAATGTCCTTATTAAAATTTATATTTTAAAGTGGTGGAGTAGGCCTACAAATCAGCCCCTAAACAGTATTTTTATAATTTGCTGACTTAACTATTTCAAAATTGGTCCTTGTTGATGTTAGTTTTATTAGAGACATCTATGTTTTCTTCACATCTAGAAGAGGCAAAAGCTTTTCTTTTACCCAATCTTTTACTTGTAGTTTGCTTTGACAGAGGACTTCTAGTTAGTCAGTGAGTTGTGAAAGTTAATGGAGTATGCATATGTTCTCAGGATATAATAGAACCAAGAAGTCTGTGCATCTTATTAAGATGCTTATAGATTGATATATTTATATTTTAATCATATTTACAATTTTTGCTTGCAGCTACTCAGGAGGATTGATTAATCCTAGGAGTTTGAGTCACCATGGGCAACATAGCAACACTCCATCTCTAAAAAAGAAAATTTAGCCTACTAGACAAAATAGAAGTGTAGATATATAAATCGGTTTTCTCATATTCTTTTCATGGATTTAGTAGTTACCCAACATTTTCTAAAATGTACATATTGAATAAAATGAAATATGAATAGAAGTTACATTTATCTGATGGAACGCTTTTTAACATTGTTAAAATCTAATACATTAACTATTTAGCTAAAATTTCTTATCCTTGGTTAGGCAACACGGATCTAATTAATTTTTCTTTAATTTTGATTTAAAAGATCAAGTTCTTTTGGGGTTGTACAATACATTATGTAACGTAAATATAGATCTTGCCCACCATGATGAAATATTTCAGTAGGTACTAATGGAGTGAAGGCACCCCTGTTTTGGAACAAATGAGAACCAAAGAACTAATTATTTTAAATGTTACATTTAGGTATAAATTAAACCTGAAATTTTTGATAAACTGACCTTCTAAGAACAGTTATATTATTTCTAGAGCTATTTTCTTTTTTATACATAAGAGATAGCCATGAGTGTTATATTTTACTTAATCAGAAATGCAGTTATTAACAGGTTAAGGAATGTGGAAATGTGCAGATGTAGTACATATATTTTAAGACAGGGGTCCCCAACCCCAGGGCCATGGACTGGTACTGGTTGATGGCCTGTTAGGAACAGGTCCACAGAGCAGGAGGTGAGCACCAGCTAGCAAGAATTACTGCCTGAGCTCCGCCTCCTGTCAGATCAGCCGTAGCATTAGATTCTCACAGGAGTCCAAAACCACGTGTGAAGTGCACATGTGAGGGATCTAGGTTGTACGCTTGTTATAAGAATCTAATGCCTGATGATCTGAGGTGGAACAATTTCATACCAAAACCAACTCCCCCACCCCCAATCTGTGCAAAAATTGCCTTCCGTGAAATCGATCTCTGGTGCCAAAAAGGTTGGGGACCACTGTTTTAAGGGATTCCAGGGTTGTATGACTAAGTCTTAAGTCTCGTAATTGTTGTGTGGATGAACTTTTTTCTTAAGAAATTCTATTTTCTGGAATCTAAATATGCTTGTCAGCACCTCAGGTAAGTCTATTAATCTTCTATTCGTAATTGTAGTATGCATATTACATTAGCACAATGAAAAGGCAAGGAAGCAGGTAAACATCCTTCATTGAACATCCCTCTTTCTCCTCTCATTTCCATTCACAATTTTTATTCAGAAAAATTTTCAAGGAACCTTAACCAAAGAATGCTACCAAGATATGAATGAATGAATGTAATTTGCAGCAAATAATTTATATGTTATTGTTGATTACTACCAAAAGTTTTCAACTTCATACTTCTTTTTCTATCAGTAGAGTCTAAACCATTGCAGGTTTAATGATGCATGTGGTCTCTTACATCTGTTTTATCTCATTTAAAGTTTAAAAGTAAAAACATGTATTCCCTACTCTAGATTCCAATTATAAAATTTATTATTTTTATCTTATTTATCTTTTTTGAGACAGAGTCTTGCTCTGTCACCCAGGCTGGAGTCCAGTGGCGTGATCTCAGCTCACTGCAACCTCCACCTTCTGGGTTCAAGCAATCCTCCCATCTCAGCCTTCTGAATAGCTAGGATTACAGGTGTACACCACCACGCCTACTTAATTTTTGTATTTTTTTTTGGTAGAGATGGGGTTTTGTCATGTTGCTCAGGCTGGTCTTGAACTCCTGGGCTCAAGTGATCCCCCTACCTCCGCCTCCCAAAGTGCTGGGATTACAGGTGTGAGCCACCACTCCTGGCCCAATTATAAAATTTAAAATAAATAAAAGGAAAATGTATTTTCTAATCAATGTATAGTAAATTGAGTGAGCCAAAAGGTCCTTTGAAATCACATTATCTCTTGTTCATAACATTTTATTCTTAAATGCTTTTTGTCCTGTTGGTATTTTCTTAAATATAATTTTTAAAGGAAATAGCTCTTATCACATAGATTTTTTCTTTGGATGAAACCGTATTTTTTACCTAGTTTATGAAACCTGTTATATCTAAAATTTAATTTCCTTAATTTTTTTTTTTTTCTTTATAGATAGTTGGTTGCCACTTTAGGTCTATTCCAGTGAATGAAAAAGACACCTTAACATATTTCATCTACTCAGTGAAGAATGACAAGAACAAATCAGATGTCAAGGTTGATAGTGGTGTTCACTAGGAGACGTGGAATTGAGACTAATAACTTGGATGATAACACTTTACTGTTTTTTCACATGTAGAAATGTTCTTTGTGTATTTTTTCTACAGAGGATTTTCTCTGATTTTATTTTCTTTGTTTCTGACTCTAATAATTAGTTGGAAACTCATGTAAAATGAGCTTTCCTAAATTAAAAACTATTTTAAATAAAGGTTATTACTATTATAGTTGCTTCAGTGTATTTATTTTGTGAAACTTGATTTTTCTTTTAAACTGACTTAGAGATCAGTATTGATATTTTAATGTAAAGTCCTTCATTTTATAACCCCCTTTTTTTTTTTTTTTTGTAAACTTCCAAGAAATTAACAGGGTAAGGAGAAGTAACAAATGTAGCACATTTGCATTCTCTGGGACAATCTGACTTGGAATTGAAGATATTTTAAATAGCATTATTTTTTTAAGTGCTTTATAATGCTAGCAAATTTGAAAAATAAGCTTCTATTGGAATACAACTTCTTTTTTATTTCCTTTTTTTTTTTTTTTGTTATTATTACTTGATGAAGTACTAGGAAGAACAAATGGTTTAATTTATATACCCACCTCGTTCCAAAGACAACTTAATGTGCCAGTGAAGATAAACACAATGCTGAAAGTCGAAATAAGAACATGAAATGAAATAGCTGTTTTTGAAAATTTTGTCTTTGGGAAAAGATATTTATGTGGCATGAATACAGAAAGTACCTCTGCTATGCCCCTTAATTTTTAGTGATGTCCTGTACTGTTTACATTGCAAATGGTAACTAGTAAGTTGGAGAGGTCTAGATATCTAACAAGATCTTCATTTAAATTTTGGTTATATATGACTGACTTGATTTATCCATCTCCGTTTTATGTTTCATTCCTGGTCAGTTTTCTATCAAACATTCTAAACCTCTGCTTTTCCTGAGATTATATTGTTTAGCTAAATCCTTATAATTACAAATCAAATTTATAGTTTGTAACGCTTCAGCAAACTGTTGTGAGATAAAGCTGCGGATTTTAGGCTGGAAATGGATGAGACCATTAATGTAGTTCATGATTTCTCAAAGTTGACATTTGGACTCAATAATTCCTTTTTGTGGGAGGCCGTTGAGTCTATTGGAGGATTAGCAACATCCCTAAGTCCACTCAGTAGGTGCCAGTAGCTCCTCCAAGGTGTGACAACCAAAAATTCCTCTAGACACTGCCAAACATACTTTGATGGTCAAAATCACAGCTAGTTGAGAACCACTGATGTAACTAAAGTACTGCATCTAAAGTACTAGTTCATTAGTAGGTGACTGCATATTTTCAAGTGTTCTTAATGTATTGACTGCTAGAAAATATAATGAACAATAAAGCAACTGGTCTTTGGTTTTGCTATGACCATTGAAAGATTTGCTTGCTACTTTATTAGCAAGCACAGGCTGTAATAATTGCTGTCATAGAAACTTCTCATTTCTGGAATTCTGGAAATCTGTGAGAAGACTTCTTATAAAAACATTTTGAGGCCGGGTACACTGGCTCACACCTGTAATCCCAGCACTTTAGGAGGTCAAGATAGGCAGATCACTTGAGCCCAGGCATTCAAGGCAAAATGGTGAACCCTATCTCTACAAAAAAATACAAAACTTAGCTAGGCCTGGTGACGTGCATCTGTAGTCCCAGCTACTTGGGAGGCTGAGGTGGGAGAATCACTTGAGCCTGGGAGATTGGGGCTGCAGTGTGCTATGATTGCAGCACTGCACTCCAGCATGGGCATTGGAGTGAGACCGACTCAAAAAAAAAAAAAAAAAAAAAAAAAAAATGAAACCCATATTCTGTTCTTGTGAAAAACAAAAGCTTGAAATTATTTGCTGACATAAAAGTATGAACATAACCTTTGGCAATGTTAATTTCATATAATTATTTGTGTAATAAAATGTAGTTTTATAAAATATGAATGAAGAGTTCTGGATGGTAGTTATTCAATGAAATCAAATCCTTGTTAATTTAAAATACAAAAAATCGGATCTTGTAAGTTGAGAAGTAACTCAAGGAGCTGCAATGTAAAAGTCAGTTTTATATGAAAATTTCAGTTACCATTAGATTTTTTAAATGATGAATTCATTAAAAATTATTTTTACTTATCCATATCTGAACAAAAAATAAATGGAAACTCATTTCTATAAGGGTATAGGTTACTTTTGATGTTAGAGCATTAAGAGAAGAATCTAAATTTAAATGCCACGAGAAGTAGGAGGAAAAAGTATACTGAATGGATAGCAGGGGCTCAAAAAATAAGTTAGTTATTTGGTTACTAACTTCAAAAGAATAATTTTGGGAAAGGCCTAAACATGCCTGAAATTCATGTCTTTACAACAAATTCTATATTTTTCTACATGAAGTCTTTTTAAATTAAGAAACAAAATATACAATTAATCATTTTAAAGTGTACAATACGGTGGTATTTAATGTATTTGCAATATTGTATAACCAGCAGCTCTAATTTCAAAACTTGTCACCCGACAAAAACAGCCATACATAGTCACTCCCCCTTCTTCCCTCTCCCTATTCCCTGGTAACCTCCATTCTGCTTTTTATCTCTATGAATTTGCCTATTCTGGATGTATTATAAGGGAATCATACAATGAAGTACTGCAAGTTGGATGAACCTTGAAAACATGCCAAAAAGCATAATGCTAAAAAAGCATGTTTTCAAGTTTCATCCAAGTTACAGTACTTCCTTTTTCAGGCTGAATAATATTCCATTGTACCTATTGAACACAGTTTATTTATCCATTTATTTGTTGATGAACATTCGGTTTCTATGTTTGGCTATTATGAATAATGCTGCTGTAAACATTGATGTACGAGTTTTTCTGTGGACATATGTTTTCATTTCTACCACCAATGTATAAAGACTCCTATCTCTTCAATTCACTAACACTTGTATTTCATTAAAAAAAAAAAAAAAATTAAAGCCATCCTACTGGGTGTGAAGTGGTATCTCATTGTGGATTTTATTTATATTTCCTTAATGATCAATTTTATTGAATATCTTTTCATGTGCTCTTGGCCACTTATATATCTTCTTTGGAGAAGTGTTTATTCAAGTCCTTTTTATTCTTTTTTTTTTAGTTGGGTTGTTTGATTTTGTTGTTGAAATGTAGGACTGTTTATTTATTGTGAGTATTAAACCATTCTAAGATACATGATTTGCAAATATTTTCTCTCATTCTGTACGTTGCCTTTTCACAGTTCTGATAATGTCCTTTGATGCACAAAAGTTTTAAATAATTACATAGTCCAATTTATCTATTTTTTCCTTTCTTGCTCACATTTTTGGTGTCAAAAGAATCCATTGCCAAAACCAACATCATAAACATTAACGTCTATGTTTTCTTCTAGGAGTTCTACAGTTTTAACTCCTAAATTTAAATTGTTGAACTGTTGTGAATCAATTTTTACATGTGAATGAGGTAGGAGTCCAACTTCATTCTTTTGCACGTGGTTAGCCACTTGTCCCGGTATGATTTGTTGAAGAAACTATTTTTTCCCAACTGAATAGTCTTGACAATCTTGTTGAAAATCAGTTGGCCATAGATGTTTATTTCTGCACTCTCAATTCTATTCCATGGTCTATGTATTTATTCTTATGCCAGTACTATGCTCTTTTGACTACTGTAGCCTTGTAATAAGTTTTGAAATCAGTAAGTGGGAGTCCTACTTTGTTTTTCTTTTTTAGTATTGTTTTGGCTATTCAGGGCCCCTTGCAGTTCCATATGAACTTGAGGATTGGTTTTTCCATTTTTTGCCCAAAAGGCTATTAGAATTTTTATGGGGATTGCATTGACTCTATGGACCATTTTCAGATTGCCAGCTTAACAGTATTAAGCATTCCAATCCATTATTATGGGATATCTTTCCATTTATTTAGGTCTTCTTTAATTTCTGCAGTGTTTTATAGTTTCCAGGGTACAAGTCTTTCACCTCTTGGTTAAATTTATGTTTAGGTATTTTCTTCTTTTTGGCACTATTATAAATATAATTGTTTTCTTAAATTCTTTTTTGAGTCATTCATTAGAGGTGTGTGCTGATGCTGCCACTGTGCTGAATTAATCAGCTCTAGTAATTTTTATGTGTGTGGGTGGATTCCATGGGATTTTTCTATATATAGAATGATGTTATCTGCAAACAAAAATGATTTTACTTCTTCCTTCCCAATCTGGATGCCTTTTATTTCTTTTCCTTGCCAAATTGCCCTGGCTACGATTTCTAGTACAATGTTAAACTGTAGTGGTGGAAGCAGGAATTGTTGTCTTGTTCCTTTTCTTAGGAGGAAAACATTTAGTCTTTGACCATTCAGTATGATGTTAGCTGTGAGTTTTCATAAATGTTCTTTGTCATGTTAAGGAAGCCCTCTTCTATTGCTAATTTGCTAAATTTTTTTTATCATGAAAGGGTGTTGAATTTAGTCAAATACTTTTAGTATTGAGATAATTTTTTTTTCCTTAGTAGTATTGAGAAGATTTTTTTTTTTTCCTTAGTGTATATTACATTGACCTTCTTATGTTGAACCACCCTCACATTTCTGGGATAAATCCCACTTGGTCATAGTGCATAATTCTTTTAATATGCTGTGGGATTTGGCTTGTTAGTATTTTGTTGAGGGTGTTTGCATCTATACTCATAAGGGATATTGCTCTATAGTTTTCTTATGGTATCTTTATCTGACTTTGGTATCAGGTTAATACTGGCCTCATAGAAAGTATTAGGAAGTATTCTTTCCTCTTCTATTTTTGGAGATTTTTGAGTAAGAATGATATTAATTCATCTTTAAATGTTTGACAGAACTTATGGGTGAACCTATCTGGTCTAGGCTATTTCTTCGATGGAAGAGGTTTGACAGATTTAATCTTTTTACTTATATAGGTCTTTTCATTATATATAGGTCTTTTCATTATATATAGGTCTGTTGAGACTTTGTGTTCTTTTAAGTTATTTTTGGTAAGTCATAGAATTTGTCTACTTCACCTAGATTATCTAATTTGTTGTCATACAAATTGTTCCTATACTTCTCTTATAATACTTTTAATTTCTGTAAGGTCAGCAGTAATATTCCTACCTTTATTTCTGATTCTACTTATTTATGTCTTCCTTCTTTTTTCTTAGTAGTCTAGGTAAGGATTTATCAATTTTGTTGGTATTTTCTTTGATTATATGGATTATTTTTTTTTCTCTTCTCTATTTCATTTTTCTCTTTTCGGATCTTCATTATCTTCTGCTGGCTTTGGATTTAGTTTGCTCTTCTTTGTCTATTTTCTTAATGTGTAAAGTTAAGTTGATTTGATATTTTTCTTTTTTAATGCAGCCATTTACAGCTGTAAATTTTTCTCTGAATACAGCTTTTCCTGCATCTTGTAAGTTTTGGAATGTTTGTTTTTGTTTTCAGTCATCTTAAATTACTATCTAATTTCTCTAGTGATATATTCTTTAAACCACTAAAGAAAATTCACAAATACCTGGAACTAAGCAATATACCTGTGAAGCAATATACTTTTTGTGAACAAGTATATTGCTTAGTTCCAGGTATTTGTGCATTTTCTAGTTTTCTTTCTGTATTGATTACTAGCCTCATTTTATTGTGGTTCTAAAAGATAGTTTGTATCACCTTAGTCTTTTTAAGCTTATAGATAATTGTTTTATGGAAGAACATATATTCTATCCTGAAGAAAGTCCCACGTGTACTTGAGAAGACGGTATTCTACTATTGTTGAGTGGAATGTTCTGTATATTTCTATGGCGTCTAGTTGGTTTTATACTATTGTTCAAGCCTCCTAGTTCCTTATTGGTTTTCTTTCTACTTATCTATCAATTGTGGAAAGTGAGGCATTAAGGTCTCCAACTATCATTGTAGAACTGTATATTTCTCCCTTCAGTTTTCTAAAGGTTTGTTTTATATATTTTTTGGCTGCCATATGGTGTATATATGTTTATAATTGTTATATCTTTTTGATAAACTGAAACTTTTAACAATATAAAATGTCCATCTTTGCTCTTGTAACATATTTTTACTTAACATCTAATTTGTCTGTTATTATAGCCATTCCAGTTCCTTTTTGGTTATAATTTCCACATATTTACATAATGTTTTAATAGCAAAATTCAGATTATGATATCTAAGCAAGTGATGGTGGTTCAAGAATAAATTTTTGTCATGTTATTGTTTATTCATTTAGTGGAGTTTTTTTTTTTTGTTTTTTTTTTTTTTTTTTTGAGATGGAGTCTTGCTCTGTCACCCAGGCTGGAGTGCAGTGGCTGGATCTCAGCTCACTGCAAGCTCCGCCTCCCGGGTTTACACCATTCTAGTGGAGTTATTTTTTAAATGTCAAGCAAAGTTTTGCTTATAAGCTAAAACAGTGGATGCAGGAAAGCTAATATTCAGAGGAAAATTTGCTGTTTTTATACTTATATTTATATTTTTATGGGTGAATACTGCTTACTATAGAATTTATTCCTTTGAAATTATTAATTCCTTGCATTTCTTTCTAGATAAGAGCTGATGCTTGCTGTACAATTGAGTTTATTGTGTGTATCTTGTCCTAGTTGCATTAATAGTCTACACAATCATAGAAGTCTCAAATAATAGTCATATTAATTTCTACCAGATTATTACATATATGAATATACATTTTATATGTAGTATATATGTATTTATGTATATATACTTTAATGATATTAAATGTAGATATCAAGTCAGTTTTTTAAGCATTAAACCCAATGGACTTATTTGACTTGTAAACCTCTGAAAATGCAGATCACATAAACTCTTGAAAATTTACTATGGCTTTTAAAGTTCTTAGAGTATATCAGGTAAGTATCTTCTACACATTTTTCTCTAGATATACCACCATACAAAGATGAGCATTTTATGGTGATACCATTGCATAGAAGTAAATTTAGTATCAATTTACTTTAATTTTCTAATATCAGTTTCTCTTCAAATTTTTGAGAGAAAAGTTTAGGCTTAGACTATCAATCCAAGATTGATTTAGAAATACATGAATTCGATTTTTTTCCTTTTGGGAAAATTATTTTGAAGCCTGTCGTGCTTTACTTATAGAGAGTTTTATATTTTACAAACACCTGCTATAATATTTTACAAAAAAATGATTATGGAAATAACTTATGTATACCTTTTGATAATTATAAGTATGTTAAAGTCACAAAATGATCTGTGAATGTTCCTCCCTTGTCCTTTTTTTTCCCCAATAGATGTTGCTCATTGTTTTGGTTTTTCCATCTTCCTTCCAATTCTGTAATAATCCTTTAGGATCAGTACCTAATCCCAGCAAGCCAAAATGTTCAACAAGTCTCTATGAATTACAATGAAGAAAAGATGAATTTTAATCAAAAAGAGGTAAGCTATTTGTATGTATTACCATCAACTTTGTGCTCAGTAACGTGGGATTCACAGTAAGAACAATGATTTAGAAAGTCAAAGATAAAAATACAGAAATACTTGTTCAGTAAGCTTTTAGCATATATGAGCTATCTGAAGTGTACAATTGTGTGTCCTATCAAAGGAAAAGTTTGCATTTCTGTAAAGGAAATAATAGATTAGTTAATGCTGTTAAACAACATAGTGGTTAAGACTCTAGATGCTAGTGTAAGACTGGCCATATTCAAAATCTGACTCGATTGCTCATTGATAATGTAAACTTAGACAAACTACTTAATATCTTTAAACCTTAGCATTTTTGTCCATAGAACAAGGATAATATCAGTACCTATCTCATTCAGTTGCTGCAAGATGGTGTTTAGAAGAATAATAAAATTTTAATAAAGTTTAGTTGTCTTATAACTAAAATCTATTGGAAAAACTCATGCCTGTAAACCTAGCACTTTGGGAGGCCAAAGCAGGCAGATCATTTGAGGCCAGGAGTTCAAGACCAGCCTGTCCAACATGGCGAAACCTCATTTCTACTAAAAGAATACAAAAATTAGCTGAGCATTGTAGCAGGTGCCTGTAGTCCCAGCTACTCAGGAGCCTGAAGCACAAGTATCACTTGAAACTGGGAGGCAGAGGTTGTAGTGAGTCAAGATCATGCCACTGTACTCTGGCCTGGGTGACAGAGTGAGACTCAGTCTCAAAAAAAAAAAAAAAAAAATCTATTGTTTTAAAAAATGCATTGACCAAGTCAGAGAAATAGTTGTATAAGGTAAGTTGTGTGAATGTATGTTTTTACATTTATTTTGTAATATAAAGAAGGTTGTGTACTTGTATAATGCATTTATTTCTAAAAGAAGTAACTGAATTTCATATTTTCAGAAAGGAGACATTATGATGAATAATTTATAAAATTTTATTTATTAAATATTTAGCCTTTTTAGATACAATTTTTCTTACCAGGCTTTGATTGCAGTAATAAGGGAACACTTATTAAAAAGCCATTGTTGTCTCACATATGTCCTTATGCTGATGTATCATTTGTAAATGGAGACACTGGATCTTTAATGCTTTTTTCCCCATCAAGAAGAGTTCCTACCAAGCAGAAAATAAAACTGGTTTGCTGGTAGTTTTTTTTATTTACCTATTCTATGCACCGTTCCAGAATGGATGTGAAACTTTCATTATTGAGTTAGTCTGATTTCATGACAGGTCGATTCAGTGAAGAAAGGCCAATCAAATCACATGCTATCTCGATAAAACAACTAATACTATCTACCTACCTACCTATCTATATTATTTTACAATTTCACTTCATGTATTTTATAGGAGGTCACACTATTCGAAAACATGTTCTGACTTGTGTTTATATAGCCTTTCTTTCTTTTTTTTTTTTCCCCCCGAGACGGAGTCTCACTCTGTCGCCCCGGCTGGAGTGCAGTGGCAAGATCTCGGCTCACTGCAAGCTCCGCCTCCCGGGTTCACGCCAATCTCCTGCCTAAGCCTCCCAAGTAGCTGGGACTACAGGCGCCGGCCACCAGGCCCAGCTAATTTTTTTTTTTTTTTTTGTATTTTTAGTAGAGACGGGTTTCACCATGATAGCCAGGATGGTCTTGATCTCCTGACCTCGTGATCCACCCGCCTCGGCCTCCCAAAGTGCTGGGATTACAGACGTGAGCTACCGCACCCGGCCGTGTTTATATACACTTTGACACTGAATTGTGACTACCTCAACATTTTTTGATCCAGCCCAGTAACACTTATTTAACACACATTAGATACCAGACACTGTTCTGGGTTTGGTCTTCTAGCCCAGTAACACTATTAAACACAGATTAGATTTCAGACAGTGTTCTGGGTGTGGTCTTCAGAAACAGATCAGGGACCTCCAAGGATGTATTTTAATGACATAATGTCACTTTTATTCACAAAATTATATCTCCCAGATTGCCTGTGTGGTATGGTGTTTCTCAAACTTTTCCCCACAATACTTTGTATAGCACCCTATACTTCTCTGTAGCAGGCTTCATATTTATAAATAATTATTTGTTTATAACAGTCACACCTTTGTTAGAGCACAAGTTCCAAGCGGATAAGTCCATTTTATTCATTACTATATCCCAGATTTTAATAATGTCTGGCACTTAGCAGGCATTGAATACATTTTTATAACATGAAAGACTTTCTGACATTACCTCTGATGGTCAATATGAGTCACATACCTCTTAAGATATGGGGCCATAATCCAAAGCTGTCTCCTCTAACAATCAGAAAATACCTTTGAATTTGCCAGTTTTATTTACTTTTAAAATTTATGAGACTTTTAAATTCTCATCCATTATGTTTCTTTTAATGTGTGTTTTGTTATTCTCAAGCAAAAATGGACACTTTAGGAAATGTATCATGGTTTTAAGGATACATCTGTGTGTGACATATGGGCTTTGGAATTGGAAGTCTTTTGAAAATCTGCCTTGATTTTTAGCAAATATCTTAAATTTGAGTTAGCAGCTGAAAAATGGGGCTGAGAACATTTACCTTAAAGGCTTTTGTTGTCATTTTTTAAGAGAGTAAAATGAAATGTGCTTAAAGTTCTTGGTTTTTATTTGTTTGTTTGAGACAGAGTCTTACTCTGTGGTTCCATGGTAGAGTTCAGTGGCATCATCTTAGCTCACTGCAGCCTTGAATTTCTGGGCTTGAGTGATCCTCCCACCTCAGCCTCCCAAATAGCTGGGACTACAGGTGCATGCTGCCATGCTCGGCTAATTTTTAAATTTTTTTGTAAAGACAGGATCTCACTGTGTTGCCCAGGCTGGTCTCAAACTCCTAGGCTCAAGTGATCTTCCCACCTTGGCCTCCCAAAATGCTAGGATTACAGGCATTAGCCACCAGTCCCAGCCTGAAATGTACTTAAAGTTATTAGCATACATAATATTCGCTCAAATATTGTTAGCTTTTTCCTTTTCCTCCCTTTTCCTTTTTTTTTTTTTTTTTTTTTTTTTTGAGACAGGGTCTTGCTCTGTCACCCAGGCTAGAGTGCAGTAGCACAATCATAGCTCACTGCAGACTCAAACTCCTAAATTCAAATGACCCTCTTGAGTAACTAGAACTACAGGTGTGGGCACCCACAACCTGCTAATTTTTAAATTTTTTTGTAAAGAGGGGGTCTCACTATATTGCCCAGGCTGGTCTCTTTTTCCTTCTTACTAGAAAATTTCTACCTCCCTTCCAAGAATCTCAACTTATACTTGGTTCTTTCAATGCATGGTTAGTAACTGTCAACTAAGGACTGAAAGTATTTTCTATCCTTGAGCCATGCCTATGGCTCTTCATCTCGGGGGCAGAACTCTCTAACTGAGTATAATGAACACCTCATAGATAACATTTCTAGGCAAAATTTTTAACCAATGCCAACAATGTCCACAGAGAAAAATTAGACTGCATTAACTTTTATTACTACTTGTTTAACACAGATTTACTTGTCTTAGACAAGTAAGAATTTATAGAATCTATGCTTTATTGCACTATATAGAAACTAAAAATGCAGTTATACTGATGTAGTGCAGTTTGTGGGAAATCAGGGATGGTGTTCTCCAGAATACATGAAGATTCTCAGTGAATGTTGCAAGGAATCACGAAAGAGATCTTTGGTCCAAAGAAGACGTCTCTGAAAGAAAGTAGAGCATCAATTAAATTCACCTTCAGGCTAAGATATTAGTCAGTCTTTTCTAGGTTAAAAATAGACAGTGATTTCCAGGATTTCAGTTATGATTATTCTTTTTAGGTGACTAAAATGTAAAGAGATGTGTGGGAGGACTTGCCACAGAAGCAACAAAGACCAAGAAGGTTATTGATTTGTCTACTTTCCCCCCATTTGCCATTGATATCATGCTATCGTTTATCTATGAAGAAAAAGAAATATTAGGTAATTTCAAAACTTTATGGCCATGTATACAATTTCATGTCTCTTATATGGGGAGAGGCCATGAAGTTTAAATCTGCAGTTAGGAAACAGAAGATCCAACATTTCTTGTTTATGAAATAAATTTGTAGGTTTTATGGGGAAAGGAGAAATGTTACAAAGCTACTCAACTTTCCCTGGCTGAAAAGATCACATAAAGTAATATATAAAAATGCATGGAGTAATACAAAATTATATACAAATGCAAGGTGATATTATAATTATGGCTTATTAGAAATATACTTAGTAGTATTTCTCTTTGATTTTCCCAAAATCAAATACATCTACACTGCTGTTCTCATCCATTAACAGAGATAATCGCAAAATTATATCATAATATAAATGTAAGTCCATTTCAGTAAACTGTTTTCAAGTCATACAAAAAAAGCAAACATGGCATTTTAATATTATTTGGCATTTCATTTATGTAGTACAGGAAAAATTGTCACTTCATGAGATTAATTAACTCAAGTTCTTGGCATCATTGTTTAGTGCAGTGATTCTTAAACTTTACTATGCATTAGAATCACCTGGCAGGTTTGTTAAAGCATAATTGCTGGGTCCCAGCCCGGTGCGGTGGCTCACACCTGTAATCCCAGCACTTTGAAAGGCTGAAGCCGGCGAATCATGAGGTCAGGAGATTGAGACCTAACACAGTGAAACCCCATCTCTACTGAAAAAATACAAAAAAAAAAAAATTATCTGGGCGTGGTGGCAGGCGCCTGTAGTCCCAGCTACTCGGGAGGCTGAGGCAGGAGAATGGCGTGAACCCTAGAGGCAGAGCTTGCAGTGAGCCGAGATCGCGCCACTGTACTCTAACCTGAGCAACAGAATGAGACTCCATCTCAAAAAAAAAAAAAAAAAAAAAAAAACACATAATTGCTGAGTCCTACCTCCAAAGTTTCGATTTAGTAAGTCTGGGGTGGAGTCCAAGGATGGATATGCAATTTTTAAAACTCAGGTGATGCTGAAGTTGCTGTTCTGGGAACCACACTTTGAGAACCAGCTGGCTTGGTAGATGAAAAATCTGTTCTGAATCAGAACACATGGGTTCTAATCTCAGTGTTGATATTAGCTAGTTATGTGGGATAGAACTGGTCATTTCAACTCTCTGCACCTTTCCTTGGTAAGATGGTTATATCTACCTTTTCTATTTCACAGATTTCTTAGAAGGATGAAATATGATGACATCTGTTGAAAGTAATTTGAAAAAGCTAATTTCAGTATGAAATATCCAAGATCATGGGATTTGAAAGATTCCTCAATAACCAGGGGGAAATGATTTTAAAATCAAGAACTAAAAATATTTATTAATTTGTCTACCATCATTTTACACCTTTTTTGTTGTTGTTGTTGTTGAGGTTAAGTCTTGCTTTGTCACCCAGGCTGGAGTGCGATGGCATGATCTAGGCTCACTGCAACCTCCTCCTCCTGGGTTCAAGTGATTCTCCTGTCTCAGCCTACCAAGTAGCTGGGATTACAGGTGTGTGCCACCATGCCTGGCTAATTTTTTTTTTTGTATTTTTATAGAGACGGGGTTTCACCATGTATGCTTGTATTTTAAGTACAAAACGATAGTAAATAAATCAATAAATATTTATACTTAAAATATAAGTAGAAAATAATGGTAGATAAATTGTCTTGAACTTCTATCTAGTTCATTTCTGGTTAACTTAGAACTAGAAATTTATTTTTGATCATTACTAAACTTTTCTGTTCAGTGAATTGATCCATTCATTGAGTTTTTGTTTTGTTTTGTTTTGTTTTGTTTTTTGAGATGGAGTTTCACTCTTGTCGCCAGGCTGGAGTGCAATGGTGCGATCTCGGCTCACTGCAACCTCAGCCTTCCAGGTTCAAGCGATTCTCCTGCCTCAGCTTCCTGAGTAGCTGGGTTTACAGGCACGTGCCACCACGCCCAGCTAATTTTGTATTTTTAGGAGAAACGGGGTTTCACCATGTTGGCCAGGCTGGTCTCGAACTCCTGATCTCAGGTGATCTGCCCAACTTAGCCTCCCAAAGTGCTGGGATTACAGGCATGAGCCACTGGGCCCAGCCTCACTGGGATCTGTTATCTAAAACCTTTTATTGGTTTTCAAGTTGGTTTAAGATTTCAACCTTGAGCTTGACTTCTGCTACTGGTAGATTTGTGTGTGTGTGTGGTAAAAATCAGATGGGGAGTTTAGAATTTAATAGATTGAAGTATTATTTTCTGGATTTTATTTACTTTTATTAAACTCAGCTAAATTCCCTTTGAACTTTCATTTAAATGAAAGCATTTAGTTCTTTACACAATAATGATTATTCTAG
Source organism: Macaca thibetana thibetana (assembly GCF_024542745.1). Classification (NCBI taxonomy): domain Eukaryota; kingdom Metazoa; phylum Chordata; class Mammalia; order Primates; family Cercopithecidae; genus Macaca; species Macaca thibetana. The sequence goes on along the minus strand of NC_065582.1, from coordinate 16,640,388 downwards.
AAAAGAGCTGGGATTTGAACAGAATTTTACTAAAAGGGTTATTAATTTCAGCAAACCTATTACGAAGATGTAGCTAAAAGTTGTTCTACATACATTTCTGGGCAATACACTTTGTGATTTCATTTCCTTACTTTGGGCAGCAGAGCAGTTCACTGAAGTTGCAGTAACAGATCATCTCACATCCCTTCCCATCCCAGAAATGATCCTGGACATTGACATCAATCTCTGTCAGGTCAGCTACTCCTTCCGGAAGGTTGTGACAGTTGCGATCTTTTAGTATCTTTCTGTAGCAAGAGAGTCGATTTGTAGGCATGGCTTGAACTTCTAGCAGCAAAGTTAGCCCAATGGTGAAAACAAGTACCATCAATTTCATTTTGGCTTTTGGCCCTAAAATAGAAGAAAGACCAAAATGTGTCAATGTTTGTTTTTTAAAGATAGAATTCATCTGAATGAAGTTCTGTAGCATGCTTATAAACTCTTGGCTAGAAAGAATGGGAGTTGGCCTTTTCTACAATCCTGTTTGTGTTTCTCAAAGTGTAGTTTTATGACCATGTATGATAAAAAACCATTTGGAATATTTGTTAAAAATCAAATGCTGAGGCTTCTGGGCCAGGCACAGTGGCTCATGCCTGTAATCTCAGCATGGGAGGCTGGTGTACAAGGATTGCTTGAGCCCAGGAGTTTGAGACCAGTCTGAGCAACATAGTGAGACCCTGTCTCTACAAAAAATTAAAAAATTAGCCAGGCATGTGCCTGTAGTCCTGCCAGCTACTCCGGATCACTTGAGCCCAGGAGTCTGAGGCTGCAGTGAACCATGATTGTGCCACTGCTCTACTGGGGGTGGCAGAGTGAGACCTTGATACACACACACATACACACACACAGTCACACACATGCTGTAGGCAGGGAGGAGGTGTTGGTGAGAGCTGAAATCTGCATTTAAGAAGTACCCAAAGCCATATATATTTTGAACATTCAGTAGAGAACACCTGCTTTTTAAGGTGGTATAAACTCAGGCAAATTTCTAGAACAAATAACATAATTGAATACAGTGGTTCTTTACCTTACATTATCTTACAGCCTAACAACATTGTCAAAGAAGCTGGGTCCCCTCCTGACAGAAACAAAAAACCCATTTATGTTGATAATGACAGATGATAGTATACACATATATTTATAGTTTGATTGTTTTTTAACTTCCAGAAGTATTTTAGTACCCATTGTTGCAAATTTTTAGTAACGTTTGGATTTTTATCCCACATAGATGACTTCATCTTAGCTGCACTTGAAAACGAAGGCTTGAATTCCTGCCTTATAATTATCTAGCCTACCATGAACCCCTACCATGATGGGGAACTCATTATTGACTAAGTCAACATATCCCATTGATACATTTCTAACATTTCCCTTATTGTAAAATATTTTTCTGTAGCTTCCACCCACCAATCCTAGTTTGAACCCTGAAGTCATACCAACAATTCTAATTTCTCTTCTAGGAGATAATTTTTCAAGTACAGGATTTGCATAGAACTATAGAATATTAAGTATCTATCTAATTAGACTTCTCTGGTTTCTATATTAGATGTGAAGAAAATGGAGACTATCGTAGTAAAGGAAGAATAGCAAAATAGTGGAGGAACCAGAATTAGAATCTAGAGCCATTCAGATTTTATCTCGTTAACAGGTACCAAAGTATCTTTCCCTCCTTGGAAAGAGGGAAAACAGATAGAGGATATTTCTCTTTGGATATTGTACTTGGAAAGAAAACAATATTGTAGAATAGCCAGACGTGGTGGCTCATACCTGTAATCCCAGCACTTTGGGAGACCGACGCCAGCAGATCACCTGAGGTCAGGAGTTCAAAACCAGCCTGCCCAACATGGCAAAACCCTGTCTCTACTAAATATACAAAAATTAGCCAGGCATGGTGGCGTGCGCCTGTAATCCCAGCTACTTGAGAATGGCTTGAACCTGGGAGACAGAAGTTTCAGTGAGCCGAGATCAAGCCACTGCACTCCAGCCTGCGCGACAGAGCGAGACTCAGTCTCAGAAAAAAAGAAAAGAAAAGAAAAGAAAACAGTATTGTGGAATGGAAATTTTTGGTATGAAGTTTTTAGTGATTAGGTATATTTTAAAGGTAAATCATTTTAGATAAGATCATTGATTTTTAAATAAATACATTTATTGCTTTTTTTTCCTCTAGATTAGAAACAAAGCATTTCTTCATACTCCTAAGTGTTTCAGATTTTCTTTGTCTCACATTCTAATTTGAGTTAGCCATTTTTGGCTTTGGCTGTATATTTCCTTAGAATTATCAATATCCAATTTAATTCCTACCTCCAAACATTAGTGAAAGAAAAGTCTAAAATGAGATCTACTTCATTTTATATATTTTCAGATTTAATGGAGCAAGACATTGTAGTGTTACAGTGCATCACAATCCAGCATATATAAATAATATCTTCCAATGGGCTTTTTGTAGGTCGTAGTTTAAGTGACCGAATATGATCGATCATGGAGAATTTTCTGTATGTTCTTGAGAAGAATGTGTATTCTTCTGCTGTTGACCTGAATGTTCTATATATGTCTGTTAGGTCCATTTGATCTATACTGGTGTTGAAGTCCACTCTTTCTTTGTTGATTTTCTGTCTGGTTATTCTATCCATTACTAAAAGTGGAGTATTGCAGTTTCCTACTATTACTGTGTTGCTGTCTGTTTCTTATTTTAGTTCGGTCAACATTTGTTTTATATATTTATGTGCTCTGATGTTAGGTGTGTATATAATTGTTACAGCTTGCTGGTGGGTTGACCCTTTCATCATTATATTTTCTTCTTTGTCTCTTGTGACAGTTTTCTACTTATAGTCTATTTTGTCAGATATAAAATAGTCCACTCTGCTTTCTTTTAGTTACCATATGCATGGAATATCTTTTTTCATTTCTTTACTTTCAGCTTGTGTGTGTCCTTAAATGTTAAGTAAGTCACTTGCAGAAATCATATAGTTATATATTGTTTTTTTTTTTCTTTCAGCAACCCTAAGTCTTTTGATTGGAGAGTTTAATCCATTTACACTTAAAGTAATTATTGATAGGGAAGAATTTACTATTGCCATTTAGCTTATTGTTTCTAGTTGTCTTGTAGTTCTTTGGTGCTTTTTCCCCTGCCTTGTCTTCCTTTGTGTTTTGTTGGTTGTTGTTTTCTTCTCCTCCTTCCTCCTTCCTCCTCCCTCCTCTTCCCCCCCTCCCTCCCTCCCTCCCTCCCTCTCCTCCTCCTCCTCCTCCTCCTCCTCCTCCTCCTCCTCCTCCTCCTCCTCCTCCTCCTCCTCCTCCTCCTCCTCCTCCTCCTCCTCTTCTTCTTCTTCTTCTTCTTCTTCTTCTTCTTCTTCTTCTTCTCCTTTTCCTGATATGCTTTGATTCCTTTCTCTTTTGTGTAAACTGCTATAGGTATTTCCATTGTGGTTACCATGAGGCTTACACAAAATATTTTATAATTGGCCGGGCGCAGTGGCTAACACCTGTAATCCTAGCACTTTGGGAGGCCGAGGCAGGCGGATCACGAGGTCAGGAGATTGAGAACATCCTGGCTAACACGGTGAAACCCCTCCTCTACTAAAAATACAAAAATTAGCTGGGTGTGGTGGCGGGCACCTGTAGCCCCAGCTACTGGGGAAGCTGAGGCAGGAGAATCGCTTGAACCCAGGAGGTAGAGGTTGTAGTGAGCCGAGATTCAGTGCCACTGCACTCCAGCCTGGGTGACAGAGAGAGACTCCAAAAAAAAAAAAAAAATTTATAATTATAAGTCTGTTTTGAGGTGATAACAACTTAACTTCAATCACATACAAAAACTCTACTCTTTTAATTCTCTCTCACCACACTATGTTATTGATGTCACAATTTACATCTATTTATATTGGGTATCCACAAACATATTTTAAATTATAGTTATTTTAATACTTTTGTCTTTTAACTTTTATGCTAGAATTAAATGGAATTTAACCACCACCATTTTAGTAATATAGTAGTCAGTATTTGTATATACACTTATCTTTATCAATGAGTTTCATATTTTCTTATGCTATTTTGTTGCATTTAACAATAAAGATGTATAGAGTATTTCCTTATAATTAAAAGGAAACCTTTTTCTTCTATTATGGTCTTTCTATATGTTGCTCTCTCTACCAGGAATGTTCTTTGTTTTTTGGCTGTTTTGACTTTTAGGTCTCAGTTTAAATGTCATTCCTTCCATGGCCTTTCAATCTAAGGTAGTTTCAACCTTATTCTTTCATAGTGCCCTTTTCTTTTCCTTAAGATATTTATCACAATTTAAATTATATATTTGTGAATTTACTCATTTTATGTCTGTCATTCTCATTAGACCAAAGGCTCCACAACAGCAATTTATTTTGTTCATTACCATACACCAGTGGCTAATACAATGCTTGGCACATACTTGAAAATAAATGCTTTTCCAAAAACATATTTTTTATTCTAGGCAAGAGCCTACAGAGATTTTATGTTGTCTAAAAGAATATGTGGACTTCTTAGAACTAACCTAAGGCCTTCCTTTCACTTTGTCTCCACATCTATCATTCATTCCTGTTCAGCTAGCCAGGCAGTCAAGCCACTCATCTCTTTAATCCTATGTATGTGTCTCTGCCTTGTTGTTCCTTCTCACCCCTTCCCTTGGCATTAATTTCTGACCAAAGCATCCATGAAGGACAAACCTCACACTCATATCTTCTAAGAATCCTTCCCTGATTCCAGACAATACTACTCTCATAGCTCCCTTGCTCTATGTTCCCAAAGCACTTACGTATAATCTGTCCTACAAGAACTGTGAATTTGAGTAAATAATGCCTTGTCATTGTCGACATTTTTATAAGCTGGTTAACCATTTGGAGAACATGACTACAATTGAATATGGGGAGTGGGAAATTCAGAAAGCTGATTAATTATTTAGTGAATTGGTTATTATGTGAATTTACCTGTAGCCAAGAAGGAAGATTGGGAACAATCATGAAGTGCCTAGAAGATATGTAAAGAGTTCAGATTGTATTGGGTATATTAAGAAGCCATTGGAAGATTTTGAGAGAACAGTAGCATGATCTGATTTATGCCTTTTTTAAAAATCCCTGGCTGGTCTGTGAAGATGTATTGTGGTGGGACAAGATTGGAAATAGAAGAAAAGAGACTTTTGGTGAGAATCGATGGGAGATATGAGGCAAGAGGGAAAGAATCAAGGATGATTCTTGGGTTTTTGGCTTGAATGGTGTTGCCATTTGTTCAACTGAGGAAGAACTGGAAGGAGCCAATTTTGGCAGGAATCCGGGAATGAGTTTTTAGACAAGTTGGGTTTGAGATGCCTATTAGATATCCAAGTGAAGATGTTGAATAGGCAGTTGAATGTGAGTCTAAAGATCAGGGCTGGAAATACAAATTTGAGCGCAATCAGGATATTTATTGATAGTATCTATAGCTATGGGTCTGGCAGGGCAGTAAGGGTAGACCCAGAAGAGATGAGGCAAAGGGCTGAAGCTAGGGAAATTCAATATTCAGAGGACTGGAAGAAGAGATGCTAACATCAAGTCAGCAAGTATTGTAACTTCTACTTCTTTTGTATTGAAGAAGAGTGTCTGCTTCAATGCTGAGCTCACAGTAAGTGTTCAAAAAATTTCCTTCAGTGAAATGAACAAATAAATTTCTGGAAAAATAAGTAGGTAAATTGTCATACCACATACCTCTTCTATTTTCATGCCAGAGCATAAAATTGGGGGTTTTTTTTGTTTTTTGTTTTTTTTTTTTGTTTGTTTTGTTTTTTTGCCGCAGTCTCAGTCACATACTACAATGGAAAGTTCCACACCTGGCAAGTACCTACTGGTAGTTGTGTGTGTGAGTGTGTGTGTGTGTGTGTGTGAGAACGCATTATACCATACATGTTTTGGCCAGGCACAGTGGCTCACGTCTGTAATCCCAGCACTTTGGGAGGCAGAGGTGGGCAGATAACGAGGTCAAGAGATTGAGACCATCTTCGCCAACATGGTAAAACCCCGACTCTACTAAAAATACAAATATTAGCTGGGAGTGGTGTCGTGCGCCTGTAGTCCCAGCTACTCAGGAGGCTGAGGCAGGAGAATCACTTGAACCGCAAAGGCAGAGGTTGCAGTGAGCTGAGATTGCACCACTGTACTCCAGCCTGGGTGACGGAGCCAGACTCCGTCTCAAATAAATAAAATAAACTACATTTTTTAAATGCAGAATTATGTTCTTCCTGTACTTAAGTACAGATAAATAGCTTTAACTATTATTTAGCAAATGGAAAAATTTCTGACCCAGTGTGTTCCTGGGATACATTGGTGGTTGTTTTCATTAAAGGACACAAAACTTAATCCTTAGCAATCCATCAAAACCATGTATGTTCAAGTGGTAACAAGAGTGAAATGATTTTGGCCAATTTGAAGCAAATTAGTCTTTTTTTTCTTTTTCGGTTGAGGTACATGTACTTAAAATTCCTCCTGGAGTACACCCAAATTACAAAAGAAAACAAAGTTACATACTAAAAATTAGAAGGAGTGAGCAAGAGAAGCTTAGGTAGTTATCCATTGTTTTCATAAATTCGATTTTATGTAATTAACATGGTTCCAAATGTATGATACCATTTATATCCTAATAGTGTTGTAAGTTTTAAAAGATCATTGCAGAGGATACAGGATTATGAGCAAGACATTTCCAACTAAACAATAAATCATTGCTACCATCCTTTGGTAGGGAATTGCAAATTTTGGGCATTCAGCACAAGCAAACTTTTGAATGGCTGGAGTTAAATGCAGACTTAAAAAGAAAAATTATCTCATTTAATTGCCAAAACTAACAGGACCATGTAGTTTAAGTGTTCAGACATTTATGGTGCAAATGCTCATACAGGCAGCTTTTATGTCAGTTCTGGGAACTGGTATTAAGAGCAGTGGCGTGAAACAGAGTTGATGAATTAGACAGAAAAGACAGTCCATTTTCGGACTGCTTTCAAAAAAGCAGCAAGAGAGAAGCAAAGCTGCAAAAGCAAACGAAAACTCCAGCCCAGAACTTGACATTTGAAATATCAAAATTATAGTTGGGAGAGATTAAAATTGCTGCCCAGTCTGTGATGTTTTCCATTCATCTTTCTTGGAGGATGAAAATCACTGTTTTTTTAAAGTTCTCTTTTTTTCTTATTAACTGCCTTAGAAGACGTTTTTGTTAGAATGACTGAGTCCTTAGTAAATGTTTTTGTTAGAAGGACTGAGTCCTGAAGTGAAATTTCCCAAAATATGTGTTAAAGAACAGAAGTAGTATTAAACAGTGAATAAGCTGCTTAAAGATCCTTAAAACAGACATATCATCTTAAATATCTAAGATAACTTCATCCATAGAAAAACATAATCCACATCCTCCCTAAAAGTGATCAGGCTCTTAGAGCATGCCAGAAGATGATATTAATATTCAGTCTTGCATCATTCTCCTTCTTTTCCTGGACACAGTAAATCATCATCACTGGAGAAAAGGACCAGCATTTGGGAGAGCTTTTCAAAGCCTGTGTAACTAAGTTAAGGAATTTTAAAGAGGAATTTTTCTAAGTCTCAGAGGGAAAAAGTGTTCTCTTTATATTAGCAGTACAGACACTGTTGTGTTCCAAGAGTGGACACCAAGGATGAATTCAATGAATTCCTTCTTTGTGTCCCACATTTGTACCAGTTTCTTTTCAGGAATCAGGATTTTTAAAAGCAAAAAACATTGGCTTTCTTAGATGTTGCAGTTAACTTCATGTAGTATAGGTAATACAGCTGCTGCATTTAAAACAATCTTATATAGTTCATCATCCTCACATAGTTCTGAGGACTGGGATAAGTCCTGTTGTGTGGGACAACATTCAGAGTGAATTTGGGCATTCAATAAATGATAGTGAAGAATCTGCCTCTTTTTAAACCTATAATGAAATGACATTCCTTGTCAAGAAATATACATTTTCTGTTCTCTTTTAATCTGATTATTTGCCTTTCTACTAGGAAGCATCATATTTTTCAAAGTGCCTGCACCATCTCCTCAGAGGATCTCTGTCTTTTTCTTCTGACTCAACACATACATACATTTCTGCTCTAATCTATAGTAATAGTTTGGAGTAAAACAACTGACATGTTTTTTTAAAGAAAAAATTACATACCTTTTTCTTCTTTCCTTTTGGTCTTCTTGGCAGAGGATGCTTCTTAAATGCTCACACTCACTGGGTGAGTTTGAGCAAAAGGAGAAGAGAGGAGGTGCTGGAAGGAGCTTCTTTACAAATGAACCTTTGTCTGCCTCGTCTCTGGCCTGGGATCGACAGACTCGCTGCTTCAGCCAGGACTGCGGGGAGGAGGGGAGTGGAAGATGAGGAGGCTGCAAGAACTGCTTCCTTTGGAAGTGTTCATTTCGTTCCAAACCAGGCGAGAATGAACTGAACAGCTTCTTTACACAAGGAAATAATTAGTCTATACAAGAACCTCAGGGAGGCAGACTCTGGTAGCAATAAAACATAAAACCTGAGGTATTTTTAAAAGAACACAGAGTGATTTTTCCCTTAAGAAAAGTGTGTGTGTGTGTCTGCATGTGTGTGTGTGAGAGAGAGAGAAAGAGAGAGAAGAGGAAAGTGGGGAATGGCTAGCTGTGCACCTCTTCCCCTTCCACAGTTTTCCTAGCCATCTAGATATCTTACAAATTTTTGGCAGAAGATATGTTGCAATTCACATTCCACCCCTTCCATTTCTCACCCAAAGAGTCATTACGAGTGAATGGTAAACTAAAATGATGACTAAAAAAGAAATATATTCTGTGTCTTAGAAATAAAGGCACAAAAGAAATTTTATTCTGTTTTCAGCAAACTATACTGGAATTCTAACATCTGTTAACTGTCTTTTAGGTTTTTAAAAAATTCAATTAGGAGTGGTGTTCTGGGAATTAGAGAGATTATATTGTAATGGAGTTGGAATTATCTACACAGACAATTGAGGAAAGGGCATTCCAGGTTGAATTACAAAGGCATAAAGGTGAAAGAGAGGGTGACGCCTTTGGAGGTTATAGGTAGTTTCATTTGGCTAAAACCAAAGATGGTAGGAGATGAAATTTGAGAGATAAGGAGCAGCAAATTGGTGAAGTACCTCATATGCCATGCTAAAAAATATTGGATTTTATCCTGAAGATGAATGGAAAGATGATGAAAACATATTAAAAAGGATGAAAAGCCTGACTGCAGTGTGAAACAAGGATGGTTTCCCGGGAGGAAAGGAGACTAAAGACAGAGAATACCGGCTGTTGCTGTAGTCCAGAAGAGAAGATAGGAAGGAAAACTGAAAAGACTTGATGATCAATTAAGTGTTTATGTTTAGCATAGAGATAGGAAACTTTATTAACTTTCAAAGGCTTGGGTCTTTGGACGATGGTGCTGTTAATCATCTAGAAAAAGAATATAAAAGGAAGAGCTGTTATTCATCTAGGAAAAAGAATACAAAAGTTTTGGCTGGAGGAGTGGGAAAACAGAAATGAGTTAGTTGGTGAATGTTGAGTTTAAGGAACCCTAAATACAATTGAGAATGTTTAGTAGGCAATTGATTAAATAGACCTGGAGCTTAGGAAAAAGCCTGGTCTAGAGAATTAGTTCATCAACCAATCAACTCAATATCAAATAATCTCAACTAAATAACTAATAGAGTTATTCAACTAAATGATAGCTGAAGTCATGGTTGTACCACTAAGAAGTTACTGTGGTCTTACTGTGTGCCAGGCATTTCACACATCTGAACTCGTTCACTCTCCTTCCAACCCTATGAAGTAGGTACTATTATTAGTCCCATTTTATAAATGGGGGAACATCAGAGATGCCAGGTAACCTGCCCCAAATCACACACACAGCCAGAAAATGGCAAGACCCTGGCAGTGTATTTCTAGTGTCTTTGTTTCCCACCATTATGCTGTACTGCCCCTTAGAATAGATTATAGAGTTCATGATGGGACTGAGAGCAGAATCATTTAAGGGTTGGGTTGAGAACTGGGAAGGAAACTGACAAGAGGTAGGCAAAGAAGTAGGGGAAAAATTAGGAGAGTGTCATCATAGAATTTAAAGGAAGAGTATTTCAAGAGAATGGAGGTGAGTGGAAGGCTGCTGATGACAGCAGTGTTGGAAGAACCACACATGCACACCCTGATATGAAGGTAGGCAGAGCAAAGTGAAGGTCAATACAACCAGAAGCAGTTCCAACCCTGACAGAGGTCAAATCTCTGCTTGGTCTCTATTTCACTGAAGCTGGAGCAAGTGGCATGGACTTCAGGAAGGGAGATGAGAGGTGTGTGTGCAATGGACTGCACATTTCCTTTGCATATTTATAGTCTGCTATGAGTCTTACTAAATAAAGATGATGCCATACACAGATGGAGTTAATTTGTTTGCATGATTTAAATGTATAGAAATATGTGAATATGAGGAGGAAAATGGAAACTAGCCTTTATTCCACTTTAAGAGCTATCTGTCCTGTTTACCTCAGGTAGATCTAAACCAGAGGTATGGTGCCAAGGCAAATCAACATTCCCTGTAGATGGATCCTCTCTTTACTCTGTTTTACTCTTATTTCCCTGTGTGTCTAATTCTGTCTAAATTTCCCTTATTGTGTTGCTCATTTTTTCTCCTTGTTTCTGAATTCATAGCTGCTCAAAATAGTTGATTCATTTTTATATTCAGCAACACTGAGATCCATACAATATGCTTGGCGTTGTGCTTATGAATGCTGGCTGTAAGTGGCACACAGCAGCTCTTGGTAATTATCTAATTGTCTCTGGATCATGTTCTGAGCCACTTAGGAAAGTTTTCCCCTAAGAAGCACATTTCGACCCTGGCCTCCAAATCCCTTGTGTTTTCAAACATGTGTTTATTACTAGCTGGACTTCCTATCATTTCTAGGAAGAATTATTAAACATTATCGAACTTATAATTGCTTGTCATTCATCCTGATGTCCATTACATGGAGTTTTCCATTTGAGAAGGAGTTGAATTGCAAACCAAGGCCTGCAATCACAGAGTCTGCCTTTGTGGCTTTTAATTTGTGGCCCAAATCTGAAACCACTCTTAGTTTTCCTGTACGTGGAGCCTTAAGGCCTTTTTGTTTTCTTTCCTGATGGGCTGTTACTCAGACCTCTTATCGAACCCGCTTTATGTAGCTTTGAAGACCACCCTGTTTCTTTGAGATGGCCTCAGGAGCCTCCCAAAGTAAACCTTTTATGTGACATAGAGCTTCTATTTTAAGTAAAACCATACAAATGTAATGTACACATTTCCAGAAAATAAGTCCAGCTATGTATTTTTATGTGATGATGATGACGATGGTGGTGAGGATGATGATGATAATGATGATGTGTGTGTTTATTTCTAAAGGTATATGTTGTCACTCTTAGGTGCAGTCAGGTTTGTTAGAAATAGAAAATCCTCACAAATTAGTGATAAGACCGATTCATGAGTAGAGAAACATTTTATACAGAATTTAAGCAACTACATTCAAAGTACTGAAATTAAATTTGTAAAGGGATCTAATTAGTATTTTTTTTAAAAAAAAAACCTCCCAAAATTGAAAAATAAAGAAAAACACCAAAAACAGCCAAATCCTTCGAATCAGATGAAGTCTCAAGAGATGTCTCAGATACAAATAATTTCAGATATCAGACATCTTAAGCTTGTGAGAAAAAAAAAAGGAACGTGCGTTAGTTCTTCCTCTGATGTCCACCTGGGAGCTCATGCATTCGCCCTAATTTAGAATCTGCTCCTCCTCTGTTCCATGATTGACCCCTTTCTCTCATTTCCCTCAGGCTTGACTCCTTCTGGGCTCACCAAGGCCGGCAGTATGGGGAGAAGCAGCAGCTGGTTTCAGCCTTCACAGCTCACATCTTCCCAGGACAGAGGTAGGACTTGTTTTATGTGAGTATCCTTGACAAAAGGGGCCTCAAAATAATTGCACTTATTGAAAACTAACTGACAATATGCTTGTTGAAATAGTGATGAACTGAAGACAAAATTACCTCTTAAAACTACCTTTAAAATCTTTCATCAGTTAAAAAGAAACAAGCTATTTTACTAACTTAACTATGTTTGAACTCAGTAAAAGAGTTTCGTCTTCGATTAAAACTATTTAAAGTTTCCCTTAAGATATCCACTGAACCTGGGACGTTTATGCTTAGAATGGTTTTTGCAAGTGGGTTGAACAACATAACCTCTATTACCCAAACTTAGCTTTGTGTTGCTGAAGTGAGACTCAGGAAAACAGATTCTACTGAGGAATCATCAGTGAGGCCCTTGAAGAGACAGCAGAATCACCAGATAGCTGTTGTGTAAGAGGATGAGCTGATGCTACCTCCCCTGCAGGGAGAGAAATGCTTCCATGAGGCATTCATATTGGAATGCAGTTTCGATGGTATGATGTACTTGGGAATGGCTAGGATTCCCAGATGGGCAACCCTGGCTATAATGGGGATAGCCAGGAGAGTCTTATTAGTCAGAATATCAAACACAAGCTCTCTTTCACCTGGGCGTAGAAAGTAAGGCAGCCCCCTTCCCCTGCGCCGCCCCGGGAGTGCTGGGCTTTTTAACAGAATTGATACACAGAGATTGTAAGGATACTCATGTAACCATGAGTACCATGATTTTAAATACTGCAGAAATAAAGTCAGAAAAATGAACATCAGGAGAGACCTGTGTCCAAGAAAACTATCCACTTTTAGGAGCCCATGGAATAGTTAGAATGAATGGTAATGTTAATATGAAAATAAACTTTGGCAGGAAAAGAGGCCAAGAAGGAAAGGAACATGAAAATAACCTTTTTAGTTTCCTGGCAGTCTCTGAGGGGCATTGGACTGGTCCATGGAATCACAGCCCAGAGTCCAGCAATAATTTTATGATTTGTTGGAGACAACCTACTCACTTACCAAACCTAGAAAGATGGAAAGATTGACTAAGTGTGTCAACGTGTATTCTTTTGTAGGTCCTGAGTTATTGCCCTAATCTTCTCGAAGTTGTTTCACAGAAACAAGCATCTGGTGAGTTCATAATGTTAATGATAATAGCAATGATACTAGTAATAATAATGCTATTAACTACATTGCTAAGTGTACTAAACATTTTACAAATGTTGTCTTATTTAGTACACGCAACTTACTTACATGAGGTAGTTTCCAGACGGGGGAACTGGGGTTCAAAAAAATTAAGCACTTGGCCAAGATCACACAGTTGATAAGTAGTGGAGCACAAGCTGGAAACCAAGACAAAACTGTGCTCTTAGCCTGCTGCCACAATAAATAGTAAAAAAAAAAAAAAAAATAGAATGAGAAATTAGAGAACCTAAAATAACAGTACCTTTTTAAAAAATCGTAGCCCATAATTTGAGTGTGCATGAATCACACCTGCTCTCTGTGAGCCACAGAGTCCTCTCTCTTTTACTGTGTTTCCTCCATCCATCTTCTGTTCGTATTTGACTTGAAACAGTTCTTACGTGGACAGTCAGAAACTTAAATCAGCTGAATGGTGTTTTCTACAAAGTCAGATATGGAAAGTTGCCAAAATATCAGTCCTTGGGACAGAGGTTTTAAGTGACTATAATTCTAGGAGTAAAACCAGTCACTCAGTAAATATTTGTTAAATGAATGAATGAGTCAATGAATAAATGAGTGAGGGTATTAGGTTCTTAGGAGAGGAGAGGTTCTTGGGAAGTAATCATTCATAATTATTTATTGTGTGTCTGCTGTGTACCATGAATGATGTTGCGGTGTCGCTGAAGGCGAAGTTCAGCAACTGATCACCACTCCTTCCTCAAGGTCCTCTCCAAAGCACAAGCTACTTGGCCAGCCTGGCTACTGAGTCCTACTGTAAACCCTCAGTCTTCTCCCTTGTAAAATAAGGGGTTTAATTGTTTGTTTTTATTGCTCCTTCTACTTATCATTTTTCTATGAGTATATGCTTCTAAATATCATTTTTAAACAAACATTTTTATTTTAGAATAGTTTTTGGTTTACAGAAAAATTGTTAGCTTAATACAGAAACTTCCTGTATACCCTATACCCAGTTTCCTCTATTATTTAACTCTTACATTAGTGTGGTCCATTTTTTATAATTAATAAATCTACATCAATACATTATTATTAACTAAAGTTCATGCTTTATTTATTTTTAGTTAGTTTTTACCTTTTTCTGTTGCAGGATCCCCTGCCCAGAACACCACATTACATTTAGTTGTAGTGTCTCTTCAGGCTCCTCAGTGTCTCCGAAATTCCCTGTTTTTGATGACTTTGATTGTTTTGAGGAATACTGGTGAAGTATTTTGTAGAATGTCTCTCAACTTAGATCTTTCTAATATTGGTCTTATGATTAAACTTGGGTTATGTGTTTGTAGAAAGAGGACCACAAAGTTAAAGTGCCGTTTCCATCACGTCATATCACACATGGACAAAAAAGTCAGGAACATGACTTAATCACTATTGATTTAACTTCAATCACCTGGCTCAAGTCGTTTTCGTTATGTGGCTCCACTGCACATTTACTCTTTTTCTCCCTCTTTCCATAGTACACTCTATGGAGGGAAGTCCCTATGCATGGTCCATATGTAAGGAGTGGGGAGTTATACTCTACCCCTTTGAGGGCAGAGTAACTACATAAATTTTTGGGAATTTTTCTTCACATGAAATTTGTCCATTGTTGCTTATTTATTTACTTGTATTAGGATGAACTCATGTATATTTATTCTATACTTTGGATTATTTTATACTTTGGATTAAAATATTCCTTGCTCAAACTGTCCCAGCTTTTGCCTTTAGAGGCTCCTTTCGTTGCCTCTTGTGTCTCTATGGCATGCCCCATCAAGGTCGTGGTTTTTGTTTTTGAGTACTTTCTTCCTTTCTGGCACTAAAAGATTGCTCCAGGCTCATCTTGTGTATTTCCTGTCCCAGTACTATAATCAGCCATTTCTCCAAGGAGCCCTAGTTCCTTTCATTGAAGAATAAATTAGAAACCAAGATCTGGGAGGTAGGTGTGCTCATTTGTACTGGTGTGTCATAGCTTCTCATTCCTCTCAGCTGACAGAGCAAGGAAATATACTGTGTATACCAACCTGTGTAAATACACGTATCTATAAATATTGCTATGCATAACTGTCTGTATCTATTATAACCTAAACATGAGTTTATACTGATAGCTCCAACTCTAATCCATTACTACATGAATCATTTGAGCCTCCTCCTCTTGCTCATCTGTAACCTCCTGCTCCAGCAGTGGGAACCTAACTCCTACCATCAGCCACTTATTTAATCGTTCATTTCCAGTATACACATATAGCAGCATCAGAATTGTTAACACATACCTCATGGTAAACAATTTTATCAACTGGAATACAGTGTTTATATACAGCGTCTTTTACCTTTAGTTTGATAGACTCCACTCATTTCCAGAGTTACATAGGTCTGCAACTTCCCCCTCACTACACCTTTCAGTGAGGTTGTTTCATACATGAGTAATAAAGTTAGATTGTTTTGTCACATTCTGTTTTCATCCTGGGATTGTCCAACCTCCTAAATAATTGTTCATAATTTGCATGCATTAAGGTTCAGTCTTTGTGCTGAAAAGGTCTATGGGTTTTGACAAGTGCATAGTTTCTTGTACATACCATTATATTATGACACAGAATAGTCTCTCTGCCCTAAAATATCTCCTGTGCTTTACCTATTCAAACCTCCCCTCCCTCCTACCCTGAACTCCTGGTAGCCATTGATCTTTTAACCATCTCTATAGTTTTACCCCTTCTAGAATGTCATATAATTGGAATCATGTAGTATGTAGCCATTACATACTGGCTTTTTTCACTTAGCAATATACATTTAAGATTCATCTATGTATTTTCATGGCTTGATAATTTATTTTTATCACTGAATAATATTCCATTGTATCGATATACTAGTTTGTTTATACTTTCACTTGTTGGAGGACATCTTAGTTGCTTACAGTTTTTGGAAATTAAGAACAGAAGTGCGCTCTGGGCATGGAGGCTCATGCCTGTAATCTCAGCACTTTGGGAGAATGAGATGGGCGGATCATCTGAGGTCAGGAGTTTGAGACCAGCCTGGCCAACATAGTGAAACCCTGTCTCTACTAAAAATACAAAAATTAGCCAGGCATGGTGGTACATGCCTGGGACCCCAGCTTCTCAGGACGCTGAGACAGAAGAATTGTTTGAACCTGGGAGGTGGAGGTTGCAGTGAGCTGAGATCGTGCCACTGTACTCCAGCCTGGGCGACAGAGCGAGATCCATCTCAAAAAAAAGAATAGAGGTGCTGGGGCTGGACACAGTGGTTCACACTTGTAATCCCAGCACTTTAGGAGGCCGAGGTGGGCAGGTCACCTGAGGTCAGGAGATTGAGACCAGCCTGACCAACATGGTGAAACCCCATCTCTACTAAAAATACAAAAAAAAAAAAAAAAATTAGCCGGGCATGTTGGCAGGCACCCTGTAGTCCCAGCTACTGGAGAGGCTGAGGCAGCAGAATCACTTGAACTTGGGAGGTGGAGGTTGCAGTGAGCCGAGATAGCACCACTGCACTCCAGCCTGGGCAACAGAGTGAGACTTTGTCAAAAAAAAAAAAAAAAGAATAGGGGTGCTATAAACATTTGTATGCAGGTTTTGTGTGGACATAAGTTTTCAATATCTTTTTAACATTTATTTTTCAGGCCAATTAAAATCATAATTTGTAATAATCTAACCTTTATATGGCTTCTCAAATATAGCTACCTTAAAAATAATAAACACATTCATATAATAAATCCATCCAGAATCAGATACCATTTTATATAAAAGTGTGAAAAATGAATCTGCAATTATTTTGTGGAATAAGATAACTTTAGGACAGTTTAGAAGTATTTCATTTAACATTCTTTGAAATTTGAGCAGACCTGTGGTCTGTGGAAGTTGTTTCTTTTACATTGCAAACAGGGAAATTTATAGGTGTTAAATTTGCTATAAAATTTTTCCTTTATTGATTCTTTACTAATAAAACATATTAAAAATTATATGTCTGGAAATCTAAATAGAAGCATTTTCAAATTGAAATAATAAAAACCACACAGTATTAGATAACTAAAACTTGCTCCCTTTATGTGAATACATATCAGATAGGACACATGAAATGCCAGGATATAGGCAATGATGATATTTTCTCTGGATATTTAATCTCTAAACACATGAACTATATTACATACAGTATAATCCTGTTGAAATATAACTTGTTATTCCAGAGGATTGTGTATGTGTTAGAGAGTCACCTCTGTCCACTGAAAGCTTAAAGCATAGTAACAATTCTACAAAAAAAACCACACCTTTCTATAACACTGTCTTCTATCAAACGACAATTTGATCAAATTAATCTTTGCCTTTAATACTAATATTCTAAATAAGCCTCCTTCTTTGGGGATGAATTAACAAAAATTGCCCCCAGATTGTTACCACCTTACAGAATTTTTACTCTGCTTCCTCACTCTATGTTAGTGACTTGTGTTGATTGGTCCAGGATGGCTCAAGTGTAAATATCTTGACATCAGAAAGATTTAACAATTTTAAGTGGTTTATTGTGTGTCTTAAGCTATCTTATGTCTATGGTTTATTTTATGTCTTAAGTTGCTTTATGTAAAATATTTAAGAAAATAGAGAAGGAGAAGTATCAGTGAGAATGAAGGGTTTAAGAATATCACATAAGTTCAATGTCTTTCCCCTCACCATAGAGATTTTGACCATTTTAGTGTGGGAAAATTAATGAGTCTGCCAGGCGCAATGACTCACGCCTGTAATCCCAGCACTTTGGGAGGCCGAGACGGGCGGATCACGAGGTCAGCAGATCGAAACTATCCTGGCGAACACGGTGAAACCCCGTCTCTACTAAAAATACAAAAAAAATTAGCCCGGCGTGGTGGCGGGAGCCTGTGGTTGCAGCTACTCCGGAGGCTGAGGCAGGAGAATGGCGTGAACCCGGGAGGCGGAGCTTACAGTGAGCCGAGTTCGCCCCACTGCATCCAGCGTCTCAAAAAACAACAACAACAACAACAACAACAAAACAAAACAAACAAAACAAAACAAAAACAAAAAAAAAGAATGAAAAGAAAGGAAAATTAATGAGTCTAAAGCTATCTCAGAAAATGATGGGATTTTCTTTCCCGACTTAAAAGGTTCTGAGATTTCTCCATTAGAATCCTGCCTCACTGAGAGGTGAGGACTTTTTAACCAATAAGCCTGGAGGTTTCAGGGCTTTAGTTTAGCATAATTCCTGGGAATGTGATTCTCCCTGAAGCAAATCACATGTTATGATGCATTAGATGGGAGCTTCTGTGGTAGACCATGTCCCTTTTAACATTATAACAGGGGAAATCTTCCTTCTACCTCTTTTTTCATACCCCTTCCCTATGTAACAGAGGGCCCCTTAGCTGCCTCTCCTGTTCTAGGATCTCTTTCTGTCCTTTGCTTTTCATCTTTCTCTCTCTTTCTCCATCTCTCTTCCTATCCTTTTGCTCCCATGAAACTATCTGTGCTATGCTCTGTATCCTTCCAGGTTGTGACTCATGTCCCATTTGAAGCTGGAGAAGCAGCAATATAGACTAAGACATGAATTCCCTGGATCTTCATTGGTAGTTCTCTGCATACTTTTTTTTTTTTTTTTTTTTTTTTTTGAGACAGAGTCTCGCTGTCACCCACGCTGGAGTGCAATGGCGCAATCTCAGCTCACTGCAACCTCTGCCTCCCAGGCTGAAGTGATTCTCCTGCCTCAGCTTCCCGAGTAGCTGCGATTACAGGCATGCGCCACTATGCCCAGCTAATGTTTGTATTTTTAGTAGAGACAGGGTTTCACCATGTTGCCCAGGCTGGTCTTGAACTCCGGACCTCAAATGATTCATCTGCCTCGGCCTCCCAAAATGCTGGGATTACAGATGTGAGCCACTGCGTCTGGCCTCCCTGCATACTCTTAAGTATGCCAATATTAGGTGAGTGGATATACATGTCTCTGGAAAAAGAACATTCTGTGGTCTTACAATGGTAGTTCTTTTCAGTATCCTCCTGACATGGCAAAATAAACTTACCGAGTGCCAAAGATCCTCCAGGAGGAAAGGGATGAAGACCTGGGCTAGGGATCTCCATCCCATTTGAGATTCAACCTAGGTAAAACTTTCTAAAGGGCTAAGATAGCCCTGACTAAGGTCTCCCAAGAAGAGAGAGTCTGGCTCAGTGACAGTTTCAACTGAGCCTCGAGGTTTGTGGGGACAGCTTGTTCTAGATCCTGTGTGTAGCTGTGGTTAGAAGCCCAATTATTTGCCAGCCACTTTGGCAAAGCTGTCGTGTTTAGGGAACAGTGGCTGATTGTGTGAGTGTAAATCCAATAAGCTGTTGCCTTGGGAGTCCATATGCACAGTGCTACCCTGCTGCCTGCGCAGGGTTCCATAGCAGCAAGGCCAAGCAAGACAAGGACTCACTGAAGCCTGATGGAACCAGTTTTCAACAGTGACATTGTATAGAAGTGATGTTTAAAACCAGAACCTGTTAATGGACTGGTCACATGGACTTCTGAAAGAAGACTACTACCTTTGGACTAAGTTAATTCCCAGGTTTCTGTACAACAGAGAGAATGAAGGTTCCTTAAGAAAGTGAAACCAAATTACCTACTATATGGAGGAATGGAGGCTTAAGCAAGGAATTGGAAAAATAAAGAGAGATGCCCAAATTTTTCATCCTAAACTGATACAGATCCATACAGATTATATTTAATATGCTAATTCACTATGAATCTCTAAGAGCTGAAGGGTTTGCTAAATTTGTTTGACTACTGAACTTTTTAAAAACTCAATATATCTCAAGAGACTGGATTCCAAGGAACACTTTATAATTATATAGTTATATATTAGTTATAATAGAAAAGTTATAATAGAAAATGATTCTCCAGTGACAGAATTTTAGATACTAGGTCATGACAAAGGAGTAGCACATGGGGAGCAGAGGCCCTTTCCTGGCACCCACCCATATAGTTGTTTGACTATCTCAGCGTAGACTAGTTCCATGGTTCTGTGCTGTTAATCGTGTTGCTCTAGTGACTCTAACCCAAGGAGGGCAGAGTGTGCAGTGAGACAGTGCTGAGATGGGATTCCAACTTTCTCCTTAGCTCCATCTATCATTATTAGCCTTTGAATAATGCCCACCACCTGCAATTGCTCATTGGCTACATGAGAGTAGGGATTTCCTGTTTTATTGTCTTATGCATCCTCAAGTGTCTAGAACTGTGCCAGACACCATTTAAGTATTCAATAACTACTTGTCAAATGAATGGACTTCTGATCTAACACTGTGCTGGCAAAGACACTAAAAGCCTAACTTAACCATTTCTTTTGTACAGTTTGTACCTTGTGGCTACAGAGATTCAGGAAGTATAAGAACAGTGATGACTGGGATCTACTGACTAGGTTTGGTGGGCCCAGTCCTCAGCAGCAAACAGTAAATAATGTTTTATTTGTAAATCAAGTAAAACTTATCTTTTCTCAGGTTGGATCAACCCAGAATTGGGGTCAGGGGTACAGCCATCTCAAACCACATCAGCTGAATCACCATCTCCCTAGTTCCACATTGCTCAATCTGAGGACAAATTGCAACATATTTAGCAACCTATATGGTGGCATATGTTTTATAAATAAATGTATTTCTATAAATCTGTATATAAATAAAAATTAAAAATATTTCCTTTCTATTCTTTAAACTAAACTATGTATCACGAAACTTTATAGTGTAATGTAGCTTACAAGGCAACATTTTCATCAAATCATTCTAATAATTTTTAAATCATTATCGATTTTTAGAAATTACTGGTATGGTCTTATGTTTGATAAGCTCTCACTAAACTAAATGCTGCTTGTCTCTAAGCTATAGTTGTACGGAGGAAACTGTACTAAATGCGTCCAGTGGCTTCTCCTTGTGTAGATGGTTATCAGGTGTGGGCCCGGGCACATGCCTCAGCAGGAGAGTGATTGGGTGGGGTGCCCATCGTATTTAGAATGCTAATGTTT
Organism: Macaca thibetana thibetana; assembly: GCF_024542745.1. Lineage (NCBI taxonomy): Eukaryota > Metazoa > Chordata > Mammalia > Primates > Cercopithecidae > Macaca > Macaca thibetana. The sequence goes on along the minus strand of NC_065582.1, from coordinate 16,619,273 downwards.
CTCACATCATCTGTACCCAGAGAACTTTTGCTTCTGCCCCATCTGCAACACTGTCACCAGCCCAACTTGTTCTGCTACTCCTGCCAACCCTGGACCCCTCCTGAGCAGCAAGTAGGCACTGCGCCTGTCCCAGCTTCCACCTTGGTCTTAGCTCATGCTGCCCAGTCCAGATGCACCAGTCCCAAGTCCCAAAACCGCCCATGCAGTGGCCACTGCATGATGTCATTTGGTGGCATGTGGTCTAACTTAAGCTACTTACCAACCATCAGGGCAGAATTTCCAATTTCAACCTGCAGTAACATCATGCCTGTGTGTACTGGCTGAATATCAGCCATGGCCCAGTCTCTTCTGAGTAGTTCTGCAAATCTCAAGGCCTTCTCTCATATTTATGTTCGAACAAGCCCATGAATGCCGTTTTCTTCTATCTCATGATCCCTACCATTTTTTCTTCTGTTTCTCACCTCCATAAAATGGCTCCCATGTTGATGCATTGATTCCTGGAAGGAGCTTCTGTTTTGCTTTGCCTCTTAACATCACTCAAGTGATGCTGCCCTGGCTGATACTCTGTTTCTGAGCTGAAGCAGGAGAAAATCCCCTCCGTTGGCCTGAGTGGCCCGTGATCTCCAGCCCAAGGCTGCCTCATGCTCTTTGTGACTTACTCCTTGCTATAATCCAGAGTCTGTGGATGATCACATCAGAAAACAACGTCAGTTTACTGTTGCCTCCCACTGCTCACCATCTTCTGAATTAAGACTGCACATTCTGGCTCTTTGCCCCGGGTAATTTTTTTTCCCAATAACTTGGGAGCTTTGATTCCTAGTGGCTTAGCAGAGTTGTTCTCCACACAGCTGGGCACAAGAAGCAGCCAGTTGAGTGGGACCAAGGCATGAAGGCTGAAAACCTCGCAGGTGAATTGGATCTGCATCCCAGGTTGAGAATCTCCAGTTTAGGAGTCTCTTTTGAGTCCTAAAGGAAATACTCAATTTCTCCCATCTGTCAGGCCCCTGCTACATCTACCAACATGTGCAATGGGATTAGTTCTTAAGAAATTCATATACAGCTTAGATTGTTGCTCAGAGACTCCTGCCACTCTGTGAACAACCACCCTTATGGATACTGATGCACAATTTCCTTTGGGTTGATCTCATAAGTTGCATTTCCAAAAAAAAAAAAAAAGAAAGAAAGAAAGAAAGAAAATAATAAGACCTCGACATCATAAGGAAACCACTTTTAGTTGCTCCATTTCCTGGAGCCTACAGCTGGCAAAATGCCTGGGACAAGATGTATTCAATTCAAGGCAAAGCAGAGTTGTTAGAAGAAGCAGATGGCCCACCTAAGGTGAAAAAATTACTTTCTTGTGAGGATAGGCGGGGCAGTTTATTCACCTCTTCCTCTAGGAAGGTGAGAACGTGTGGAGACAAAATAAATAAAACACATTGCAAGCTCCTTCCACAGATGCACAGAACAATTGGTGCTGAACATGGCTGCAGGAGGCATCTTCCAGCCTCCAGGAGGGCTGTAGGAGCTTGTCATGCATGCATTAAAGTGTCCCCAGAACTCAAAAACTATTCCATCAGAGGAGCTAGTAAGAACCAACGAGTCACTGACAACAGCAACCATCAGTAACCATCTCTGAGAGCTGGTAATGAACAGCAACAAAGATTGGGGATAGTTCAGCTACTCGGGAGGCTGAGGCAGGAGAATGGCATGAAACCAGGAGGCGGAGCTTGCAGTGAGCTGAGATCCGGCCACTGCACTCCAGCCTGGGCGACAGAGCGAGACTCCATCTCAAAAAAAAAAAAAAAAAAAAAAAAAAAAAAAAAAAAAAAAAAAAGAAAAAGATTGGTGATAGTTAAGATGAGCCAGGTAAAAAGGGTCAGGAAAATGACTGAATAGATTACAAGGCAGCAGGAACTGTGATCCATCTGAAGAAAAAGGGGAATCGTGTGAGTGGAGGTGTGGCAGCTAGATAATCTGCACATATTGAGGTAAGGGGAGGCCAGGCAGTGAGAATTTGTTGTGATTCTCTAACACTTTCCAGAGGAGAGAGACACGTTTCTTGGTAGCTACTCCTGTTCAGATAATCTAGAAAGTACATTTCATTCAGAAGTCTTCTCCAGTATCTGGATGCTGCACCCCTTAAGGTTATGAAATGTTTTTGCTCTGAATCCTTGTTCACAAGCAACATTCTGATCATGAATTTGGTCTCCCAGGTACCTTGATAATGGGCAGAATGTGTCCAAGATTGAGGAAACAAGTTTGGAGATCCTTGGAAAGACTTATTCTGTATTAAATGTGGGTTTTGTTTGAGAGTTTGGTTAGCACAGGTCAGTTTCAACCTAATCACCCAGCAACACAGACAAAATCCTCTCTTGGGACCTGCATGGCTGAGGGTCAGACACCAGAACACTATGGCCACTCCTCTGTATTGCCATCCTGTGAGGCTCCACGGAGCAGCCTGGGCCTTCTTCCCTGACATTTGTGTCTGTTTAAATTTCACACAGTCAGTCCAGAAAGTCATCTCCCCACCAGTTTCTTTAAAATCAACAGAGGCTACTTCTAAGTAATGTTTTCTGTAATGCATCCTGGAGTCTCATAGCCCTGAACCTTAGGAAATGAGTTGCATCTCACACTCTGTAAGCATATACCCAAGTAGCAAACTTTCAGCTTCCTGCAGTGGTCCCTGCTGTCTTCTTTATCCTGATGAGGTGAGTCTTGGTGAGGCCACATGGTGACATACAGGGGATCCTTAAGCAAGGAGTGGGAAAGGAAAGGTTATGCTGCCACGCACAGCTCCAACCCCAAGTCCTCAGGCCCCATGATCATGTCCTTTGAATGGGGGCTGGCTTGGGTTAAATGAAGAAAGGGGTGGGTGTTCTCATCTACAAGAGCAGAACTAGAAGAGTGCTTCTTGTCAGCTGTGTTCACAGCAGCTGTGGCTGGGTGCACAGCTTTCCCCATTTTTTCCCTGTTGAAAAGAGTGTGTGCTTGTGTGGCTGGTGCTGGCATTCTCATCCCTGACTCTTGTAAAGGTGCCACATCATCACTTCAAGCACTCTCTCTTAGTTTTCTCCTCCCTAGCGTGTGAATAGTTGACATTGTGCACTCCTTGGTGGGCACTACGCACTTGCTTGCTATAGGACACTTATTCACTGGTATTTTGGTAGCAAGTAGATTTTGCCTGTTTCCAGAATAAGAGGGAAGCAGCAATGACCCAGCTCTGGAAATTATCTACCAGGTTCACATTCCATATATTGCCCTATATCCCTTGAAAACAGCAAATTTATGTGCAAAATAAAAACATGAATATCGCATATTAATTTCTTCTTCCCCCTGTTTGGAGAGTTGGCAGAAGGACTAATAAAGATGACTAGTGTGAATAGTCTCTCAAAATAGTCATTTCATAAATTGAATAGGAGATGCATTCACTGCAGCTGAGATTTATGAAGGTTCGGTGAGGTGGCAAAACAGGGTTTGCAATTCAGGATTTTATTGCCCTTAGGGGCTGTGGCTAATCTGTTGTGAAGCAAGGTTTCAGTTGGGTAAAGATTGAGTAACTAGAACAGAGATGCATTGTGTAACCCCTGTTTCCTTTTTATTTCTTGCAGACCAGTGAATATCCTAAGTCCCAAACTGTATGCCAGCTTAGTAGATTTAATTTTTGAGTGTTTTGTATCATGACAGCTCAGCATTTCTTGCAAAAAGTGGCCATAGATAACCATGGCCATTATATCAGTCTCTGTGCTGATGCTGAATTTGTCTGACACTCACACAAGGGCCTCTAAATAACCTTTTCTTTAAAGGGAAAGAGAATCGGCATTTACCAATTACTCATTCTGTCGCCAAATGACCTTTATTTCTCATGGCAAATCTGTGACATTGGTATTACAGATATTTCACCTATCCTTGTTCTGGATAGGATTGAGGCTCAGAGAAATTAAATAGCTTGCTCAAGTTACTTAATTAAGAACCTTAGAAGCCTAAAACAAACATGATCTCTTCTGGTCAGTTTTATACAGGAGAAGTGAGGTTTCAGGATAAACCAGGCCTTTCTGCCTCAAATCTATTGCTCCTTCCACTGTGCTGTGTGGCTGCATGCACACCAGGAATTGGAGAAATGCCATAGGGTTTTAAAGCACCACCAATAAAATCATGCGAAAGAAAACATATTTTGAAAAAAAAGGTTGATTGTCATATTGAAGCGCCCCACCGGCAAGTCTCTAGGAGGCCCCAGTAAGAGCAGCGTGTGTGTCCTGGGGTGTTTTGAGTACCTAGGAGGGCAGGGGACAGCAGTCTCCCCTCCCGCAGTGTAGATGAGCCGGGCAGGGATAGCAGCAATGCTGCCCCGGAAGTCATCTGCCATCTTCCAGTCAGTGGCCATAACGTTTTCCTAGTAATCTGAGTGTCATCTCTTACAATGTCTTATCCTGCTGAAAGCCTCTTTATTTAAACATTTGCCAATCGGAAGGGATTATGTCCCGACAACGACTTCCTCATTTCCATGCTCACTCACAGCTCAGACGCCTGTGCAGGGATCCTGTCTGCCATAAGAGCCTCCCAAACGATGCTCCCCGCTGCCAGCCACTCCTTGCGCCCATCTTGTGGCTGCTAGATATATCGTCCTACAGCACAGCTCTGATGATCTCATACCTCTGTTCAAAAGGAAGGAAGTTTCCAAATTTCAAAGTCCAGTGCCAGGCGTGGTGGCGTGCCTGTGGTCCAGGTGACTGAGGAGGCTGCGGTGGGAGGATCGCTTAAGCCCAGGAGCTGCAGGCTGCAGGGATCTATGATTGCGTCACTGCACTCCAGTCTGGGCAACAGAGTGGGACCCCATCTCTTAAAAATAATCAAAATAAATTATTTTAATTGTAAAAGTCTGAAACCAAATTTCAAAGTCAAACCTAGAAAGCGTCTAGTGCCATCCCCAGGCTCCTGGAGCCCTCTCCCTTAGTGTGACGGCCTAGGACTAGAGTTCTTGCTTTGTTTTTGGAAGCCATTTCCTCAGAGTGATGGTTTCTGAGGAACCATCAGCTTCAAGAGTTCTGCTTTATAAGATTATACACATAAGAAGAAAATATAAATAGCCTAGAACTCTCCAGATTTCATCACATCATCACACCCCCCCCCACACACAATCACATCATCACACACACACCACACACACACACCAGACCACACACACAATCACATCATCACACACAACACACAAAATCACATCATCACACGCAACACACACACACACACCCCCACACACACACACCCCCACACACACACAGAGCCTATGTCTTTTTCCATTTAGTTGTTATCTAGCGCCACCTGGTGTTAAAACTAAACAGCACCTCCGGAGAAAAAACAATCTACAGGCATGTTTTATCCCAAATTGAGGATCTTTAGCACTGGAAGGAACTTTAGCGATCATTTAGACAGCTGCCTCATTTTATAGACTAGGAATATATGCAGAATTTAGAAACAGAATTGAATCCATAGTTCTTGAATTCCAGGCTCCTCAATTTTCCAGCATGCCCCAGTTGCCTCCTTAGCCTCCAAAGGAATTGGGCTAGAGTGATACCACCTTTGGAAAAAGACAAAAAAAGAATACTAGCATTTAATGATCCTTTATTATAAGCCAGTTATTGTGCTAAATGCATTTACAAACATGACCTCATGATCTCATCTGTTCTTCATAACTAGTCTCCCTCCCCTCCCTCCCCTTCCCTCCCTCCCTCCCTCCCTCCCTCCCTCCCTTCCTCCCTCCTTCCCTCCTTCCCTCCTTCCCTCCTTCCCTCCTTCCCTCCTTCCTTCCTTCCTTTTTATCAGAGAGGAGGTCTTGCTGTGTCATCCAGGCTGGAGTGCTGTGGTATGATCAGAGCTCACTGCAGCCTTCAACTCCTGGGCTCAAGCCTTGATCCTCCCACCACTTCAGCCCCTCAAGTAGCTGGGACTACAGGTGTGAGCCACTGCAGTAAGATGATCTTATTCTTGTTCCACAGATGAACAAAGTAAAATTTAGAGACCTGCAACATACCTTGGACCTGCAAATACTTTTACGTCTGTGTTTCTATAAGGACCTGTTCATTCCGGTTGTCTCAGTGGTCAGTGTGGATTGCCACATGAATAATTTGGTGGTGGCTTAAAAAACAAATATTTACTTCTTGCTCATGTTTCATGAGAGCTGCAGGTTGACTGTGGGTCAGCTGTAAGTCTGATGGGCTCAACTTGGCTGGATGAGTAATTTGGTGGTGGCAATTGGTATAGACCCTGAAATATAAAAGATAATGAGGAGCTCAATAAGGTCATATTGTATTATTTGTTCACAATTATTCAGTCCTTCCTTGCCTTTGCCATACTTCTGTGCAGACAGAATACATTGCCCTCCCTGCATTGACCTTGGACTTGGCCACTTCCTTTGGTTAATAAAATGTGTGTGGACTTGATATTTGCTGCCTGAGCAGAAGCTTTCAGTGGTGTGGTTTGGTGAGACCTACTTCAGCCTTGAACTCCCCCGTGAGAACAGCACAACTTAGAGAGTTGCTCTTCCTTCAGTCCTAGCTCCGGAAGAAGACAATACTTGTGGCTGAGTCGAATCCAGCAGAGCTGAGCCCAACAGAGTCACAGTTGACCCACAGTCAACCTGCAGCTTTCATGAAACGTAAGCAAGAAATAAATAGTTTGTAAAGCCATTGAGAATTTGGTGTTGTTTGTTGCTGCACCAAAAGCTGACCAGTACGGAGTTTGAACACAAGTCTGGTTGACTCCAAAACCTTTTTAGAAACTCTCTGTGAAAATGGACACTACTTCCAGGATGATGTCTAATATGGTTTGGCTCTGTTATCCCCACCCAAATCTCATGTCAAATTGTATTCTTCGGTGTTGCAGGAGGAGTCAGGTGGGAAGTGATTGGATCACCGGGGGGTTGACTTCCCCTTTGCTGTTCTTGTGATAGTGAGTTCTCATGAGATCTGGTTGTTTAAAAGCGTGTAGTACTTCCGCCTTCACTCTCTTTTTTCTTCTCTGGCCATATAAGACATGCCTGCTTCCCCTTCACCTTCTGCCATGATTGTAAGTTTCCTGAGGCCTCCCAGTCATGCTTCCTGTATAGTCTGTGGAGCTGTGACTCAATCAAACCTCTTTTCTTAATAAATTTCCCAGTCCTAGGTAGCTCCTTGTAGCGATTCGAGAACAGACTAATACAGTATCTAATTTAACTAATCTGAGAACCTACTAGTGTTAGTAGTTGCTGAGGCTCTTACCTCCTTCAAGGCTTTGCTGAATTCCACTCTCTCACTGATACTTATCCTGAGCACCTAATTTAATTCTGCCACCTACTTCTCCAGCTCTACCTCTTCTGTCTTTTTTTTTTTCTGTTCATAAGTTTATTGTCTTTATCTGAAAAATCCTCATATAAAACTGTTTGGTTTAGCTCTCGGCAGCCCGTTCCTGAGCTCTGAGGGAGCTTGCCTTCTTTTGAGCTACCCAATCTTTCTTCTGAGCAAGGGACATTTTGGGGCGGTTCCACCTCTTCTTTTTAATTTCTTTCTTGTGCTTTTTTTCAGAGACTGGATTCTCTTGTATAGCAGCATGAACTTTCTTTTATACCTCCTCCTTCATGTCTGCAGTTACGCTGTTCTTTATGCATTGAGAGAACTGTTTTTTTGTAAGCATCTTCATCTTCTTCCATTAAGTGGCACATGTCATCTGCAACACTCTGGCCCATGATGCGCTTCCGGTGTACTTCTGCATTAAATTCCTTGCTTTCAGAATCATAACCAAGGAATTGTTTGGTACCGTGAGGGATAGACAAACCTCCATCCATAGCTCCCTTCAGGGTGCCAAAAACTTTATAGCCAGTGGTATTCTGGCAAGGCCTGCATCCAAATAGCAGGTAAAGGCACCTGACTGATCATCAATGCTTTCCACCTTGTATTCATCGCCAGTCACCTCCACTTGGCTTTCATAGATCTTGTCCATGAGAAGCCTGCAGGCCAGCAGCAGGCCAGTACAATAGGCTGCAGCATAATTTGTCAGGCCAACCTTCACACCATACTTCGGCAATTCGTGTGCATATGCTGAGCAGACTATCATATTCCCCTCTGTACGGGCATAAGCAATCTGACAAATGATAGCTCTATCATCCTGTATTTGGGTGTGTTGTATGTATTTTTATACTGTATCACCAAGCATTTCTGAGCATAGTAATCGTTTTACCCTCTCGTCATCTTCTAAATTTCACTTGGTATCTCTTAAACTAGGCCTTATTCTTAACAAGTATGATAAACCCCATCCTGCAGAACAGAGACCACGTCCATGGCTCGACAGAGACCTGCAGGCCTGGTACTAGTGGGGGACAAGGGCCTTCTTCTGTACTTTTGATTCCCTTTACCTTGACCTACTTTTTTCTCCTTTTGAAAGCACCTATTGGCCCGGCGCGGTGGCTCAAGCCTGTAATCCCAGCACTTTGGGAGGCCGAGGCGGGCGGATCACGAGGTCAGGAGATCAAGACCATCCTGGCGAACATGGTGAAACCCCGTCTCTACTAAAAATACAAAAAAAAAAAAAAAAAAAAAAATTAGCTGGGTGTGGTGGCAGGCGCCTGTAGTCCCAGCTTCTAGGGAGGCTGAGGCAGGAGAATGGCTTGAACTCGGGAGGTGGGGGAGATTGCAGTGAGCCAGGATCGCGCCACTGCACTCCAGCCCGGGCGACAGAGCGAGACTCCATCTCAAAAAAAAAAGAAAGCAACTATTGCCTTCTAAAATACTGTACAATGCACTTACTTATCATGTTTATAGTTTAAATGTCTCCCTTGCTGAATTTTAAGAGGGAAAGGGTCTTGCGTGTTTTGTTTACTGCAATACTTTAAACAATGCTTGGCACATAGAAGGGGCTGAAAAGTATTTTTTTAATAAATGAAAACACGTCTGAAAGAATGGCAGCTGTTGTATTTTGGTAACATGACCAGTAGAGGTCATAGATGAGTTCTTTAATTATCTTGGAGCTACAACTACTATGTCTGTGTATGCAAGGATCTATTCATTCTAGATGTCTCGGTGATCAGTGTGGATTACTACACGAACAATTTGGTGGTAGTGATTAGCGTCGATCATGAAAACTGCTGAAAGGTACACATTAATGATGCGTCAGATTGGCTTCCCCTTCATATATGACCTAGTCTTGGGAGCCAAGCAGAGAAAAAAAAAAAAAGAAAAGCAAATAGAAAATAGGATGCAAGTTAGGGCAGAAAGTGTTGGCTTCAAAGCTATGTCTGTCTGTATAAATTGCTTGGACATGGAAGTTAAATTTAAATAATCAGAGAAGATAGTAAAATGTTTATTTTTAATCACAAGCTATTTGTTTAGATTAATAATACCTCCTCCCCAAAGTCTGCGTGAGTGCGTGAGCTGGGGCAGCACAGGAGTATATACTGATAAAGCCTGTTAATACCAGGACACTTGACTGGCTTTTTCCTCTTCCCTTTTACCACAAAAAAACAGCAAACCACAAATCACAAGCCATGATTCGGCCTGAGTGTGGTTTATTCTCTCTGGCTTGATTGCTCGTGCCTAAATGTCACAGTACGTAACCACAGATATGGAGGTATAAAGAAATGATGACTCTGGATCAGAAGCGAATACTTTCCTTTTGATTGCATATGGATTTTGATAGATTGATTAGTTCAAGGGTAAACATTTGAGAAGGAAGAAAATGTACTTTATTGATAGTCCCCCACGCATCAGGCACTGTGATAGCTACTTTCCCATGTCATCTCACTCCCTGAAGTGAACAGTGTCAAAGATAGCATCTAGAACTTAGTAGAAGCTCAGTAAATTGTCAAATGAGTCAGTGAACAGTAAATGGCTCTTAGGAAGAAGCATCTGTTTCTCTGTTTTGGTTTGGTTTGTTTGAGCCGGGGCTGATTTGTTATATTTTTTATGCTTATGTTTAGTGTTTTTTATTCATTACAGGCATCCATCTCCTGGGTCTGAAAAGTAAATAGAATGTGCTCCCTGTCACGAGACCCCGAAGGGTGGGCCTGGATGGAGAGCTAGGATAAGGAGATGCTAATTCTGGTCCTGCTCTGAAAATGAACCATTCCCTTTGATTATATATGATAAATCATTACATAATTCCTACCTTTTCTACTTCACAACATGTAGTGAGATAAATGTAAGATGCCATATTTGGAAGGTTATTGAGTTTTTAAATGGGAAAGTTAGTCAATAAATGGGAATTTAATGAAAAGTTTTGCATGAGGCCCATTGTGGGGGAAGTAAGACTAAAGCACAAACTCTACCCTGTATCACACATTGCTAGCCTTGTATAAATGCATGGATGAACAAAACAGAACAATGATCTCAAAATCGCACACTATTTGCTCGATGCTGCCTTAATGGAGGATGTGGATTTCCAGACTGAGGATCTCCATTGTGTGGGAATATCAGAGATAATGTTTTTTTTTGAGCTTGGGGTTGGTAAAGGGCCAGAGACCTTAGTTCTTACACTATTCTGAGGCATGTCGCCAGATAAATGCAGGGGTAGATTCTCTTATGGGATGATGTAGAAAGAGAATATGCCAACTTTTCAAAAATGTCTTTAGTATGGGGCGGGTAGGGTGGGAGGATGTGGAAGATCACTGTTGGAAGACTTTCCTCTAAAAGTTTATGGAAGTTCATTCTCGCACTAACAGAAGTAAAATAGGATTTTTTTTCTTCCTCTCTTTTTCTTTTCTTCCTCTCCTTTTTCTTTTCTTCCTCGATAGCACGTAGAACTTTCGTTGGCTGTCAGACACGTAGTATATAAATTGCAAGCATGATCATCACACAGAATGTAAATATGCCAAGTGCACATGAACAAATTAGAGGTTTCTTAGTCAAATCCAAGCAAATATGTACCTGATAATGACTTTGGCCGAAACATGTTTTTACATTTTATAGTATGTTCACATTTGCCAGTGGTTAGCAAAGATTAAGCTTGCCAGACTTTAATATGGCACAAATGCCATGTTCAAGGCAAAGTCAGTGGACTATTACAGGATCTGGCAAATCAAAAACATTATCAACAGCTGTGGTTTCCAAAGGTTTTGTGAGACTGGAATAATCAAGTTGTGTGCATTTTAAGTGGTCATTAATTTTCCCGGTGCTTTTTAAAAATATAACTTATGATCATGAGTAGCTTCACATGGTGTAATAGTTATAATCAACTTTTGGTTAGGTGTGATAATGGCCAGAAGGCAAAAATTAATTAAGTCCCTAATTATTTAATTAAGGATTTATAGAGTGGCTTCTATATTCAGGGTCATGTATTTTGTACTAATTGTAGCCACTCACTTCACATCCCTTCCCATCCTTACTTTTACCAGAATTGTAATAAGTGTTCATTCGAATTTCACTGATTTCCATTGATCCTTACTGGTGGACACATCTTTGGATTATCCTTCAAAGGAAGGATAATGAAGAAAAACAGTGATTCTATATTGCTAAACAAGAGACCTTTGTATAGTGAAATTTAGTAGTATGATTCTATCTGATGCTAAAAACCATTTGAAAAGGGACAGAAGATTAACATTTTGTCTAATCTAGTAACTTGAATTGATAAAGTTTTATCATGACTATGACCATATATGATACCAATCATTATCAGTATCTTGGCTTTTCATTTAATATTTTAATTGCTATAATTATAACCCTGGACAATTAAAAATTACCTTTTCAATAAAGCTGGAAACAAAAGGAAAAAATTGCCTGTCAAAGATTATCTAAACTCACATTTTCTCTGTAGGGTCTTGGAATTTACTGTTTTATAAAAAGCAGTCTCCAAGGATTATGTTTTCTCTTTGGATGGGTGTTTCAGCTACGCTGAAGGAGACTTCAGTGATTCATGATTCACCTGTTTTTCTCCATAATATAATTGCGAAGAAACTGCTATGAACCTCATGACATTGAACTGGCTAAGAAAAAAAAAATCTTAACTATTAATATACTAAGTGTACATTTTCTTTAAAAAGTGACTTTGTTAGTTTCAAATATTTTTAATAACACACTTAATGCTTACAGAGTTGATTTATCACCAACAATGTTGCTTAGTAAATGTCTTTTGAAGATGTTTTTAATGCAAAGATAAGGCTTCATCTAAGATATACAAATCTAAGTTCATACATGAACTATATCTTCAAGTCATTATTGTTTTTCTAGAGGCCAAAAACTTAGTTGGCCCTATAGATAATTTTATTGAAATGAAACAATGTTATCAAGAAAAATGCTTTACCATTTCAGTACTTTATCCAGTCTTCCCTAATCGGTTTAGCACATTCACTTGCATGGTTGATAAAGAAAGCGTTTGCTAAAAAAGTTAAAATAAAGGTAATCTGAAGAAATTATTCTAAATTTGAAATTTAGTTTAAATGATTAATAATAAGAAAACCTTATATTTGTAACCTTATTGTTAATAAAATACTTTCATATAGTATAATTCTCTTTTTTTTTTTTGGTCTTTTATCTCTTTTATTTTCAATTTTTTAAAAAATTTTTTCCTTATAGCATTTTCCTGTGACTGTAATACCTCCAATGGAACCTGTCTTAGTCCATTTTCTGGTGCCACATCAGAGTATTACAGACTGGGTAATTTATAAAGAAAAGATGTTTATTTGGCTTATGGTTCTGGAGTCAGGGAAGTCCAAAGGCATAGTACTAGTATCTGCTCAGCCATTGAGGAGGGCCTCCTTGTTGTGTCATCCCATGGCAGAAAGCAGAAGGGCAAGTGACAAATGCAAGAGACAGAGAAAGAATAGAAAATACTTACTCTTTCATCAGGAGCACACTCCTGTGATAAGTAACCCACTCCCACAATAACAGCATAAATCTACTCACGAAGGCAGAACCTTCAGGACCTGATTATCTCTCAAAGGTGCCTCTGGTCAATACTGTTATGATAGCAATTAAATTTTAACATGATTTTGGAGGGGACAGTCAAATCATATCAGAACCTTAACATACAGCTCATATTGAGGGTTTTTAGGGAAAAACTTGAGCAGACCACAAAAACTTCAGATACATAAGGACAACATACACGCCTTATTTAGCCATGCTCTGTGGGGCTTCTTACTATTATCATTCAGCTATTTGGATTAGTCTAATTTCTTAACAAAATAGAAATTGTATTTATTCTCAAAATGGCAAAACTGATATAAGAATTTACAAGGCAACAATTCAGCCTATTACAAATAGATAATTCCATTGTGTGTCAACATGTCACTTAGAAATAAAAAATATTATAAGCTGTTTCTTCTAACCCACAGTAGCCTTATTAAAAGTAGATGATATAAACCTTGGATATGTCAGGCCAGGATGTGTTTGATTGGCGCAGATCATTGCTCAACTGATGTAGGACTACCTTCTGGACCATACAATATGCAAGGCCATTTTCTACTATACTGTGCTTAAGAAACGTGTGAAGCTAGGCTGGGCGCAATAGCTCATGCCTGTAATCCCAGCACTTTGGGAGGCCAAGGTTGGTAGATCTCCTGAGGTCAGGAGTTAGTGATCAGCCTGGCCAACATGGTGAAACTCCGTCTCTACTAAAAATACAAAAATTAGCTGGGCATGGTGGCATGGGCCTGTAATCACAGCTACTCGGGAGGCTGAGACAGGAGAATTGCTTGAACCCAGGAGACAGAGGTTGCAGCGAGCCAAGATCACGCCAGCCTGGGTGAAAGAGCGAGACTTCATCTCAAAATAACTAAAATAAAATAAAATAAAATAAAATAAAATAAAATAAAATAAGAAAAAAATAAAATAAAATAAAGTGTGAAGCCCATCATGTTGAATGACTTTGTAAACCAAAGCACAACAAGATGCTATATAGAAATTGTCAGTCATCATCTATTTCTGCTAACTTTCCAAGTTCCTATGCCAATTGTCAGGAAAAAGATTGCATATACACTTTATGACTTCTTAAAGACAAGAATATGCTGGTGTGGAAATACTTTCACAGTTCTGTAACATCACTGGAAAAATTTAAGGCTGAGTAATCCATAAGTAAAAGCACATTTTCACAGGGCAAAAGAGACAGAGTTACCAGTAAGTTGTCAATTTCATGACCACCATTTTGCCTTTTTAATTTGGTTTTAGGACATTCTTTTCATTTTCCAAGGCTTCACATTACTAATTAGGGGGATTTTGCCATAAATTCAGAAGGCAAAGCTGTTCAAAAAGATCACTGTATGCTTTTCTTGAGTTTGATTCAACAGCAAGGAATTTTCTGGTCGTTTTAATTGATAGCTGGCTTTCCAGTAGTTTTCCAGTGCAGTAAACCTAATTCACCCCACTTATTTTCAGAGATATCCACTGTGTGTCTCTCACACGTATACTGGATCTCTTCCTGTTTTCCCTGGGGGGAGGTATGATGGACTACTATATTTCCAGGCCTATAGTTCTTTGTGCTGTTAGAGCTCTGCATTCTTTTAGTCCACTGGCCAGGGCCCAATGAGACTCTCTGATCAGCATGAGGGCTGGATTCTGAACATTCGTTCCTGACACCAGAATGCCTCATCAATCTTTTATCCAGTGGGAGCCTTGCCAGTGCCAATTTACTCATGGAATAATATTAGCTCATTTCTTCTATTCTTGCCTACTGCATTCTTCTCCCTCTCCTGCTCCCATGTCTCCAGGGACATAAGAGGGTGTTTCACTGATTGCTATAATGATAGTAATAGGTGATATTTATTGGGCACTTACAATGGGCCAGACAATCCAAGAACTCCACACATCGAGCAAGAATGCTTCCTTAGGCCTAGCTGTCAACACTCCCACTGTCACTTCCGTGCCATCATGCCCATGCCATGGGGGGCTGACGCCCCAAGCTAACAGTTCTCCTGGGGTAAGTGTGCCAGATTTCACAAGTAAAAATATAGGAAGTCCAGTTACATTTGAATTTCAGAGAAACGGTGAAAAAAATGTATATCCCAAATATTGCATGGGACACAGTTATACTAAAAATTATTTATTGTTTACTTGAAATTCAAATGTAACTGGGCTTCCTGTTGTTTACTTGGCAGCCCTGTTTGGTAGCCTGTCTGTACTACAACTGTGGAAGTGAGCCACAAACCCCAACGTGCCCAGGTTTCTCCTCATTCATCCGGATGTTTGAGATTGGGTCCCAGAAAATGAAGCAGAGAAAAAAACCACTGGTGTCTGATTTCCTCTTCTCCTCCCCTCCCCGACTTCTTGCACTTTCAACTCTGTCCACTGCATGTCCACATCCCTACTCCAGGTGTAAGTATATGTGGATGCACAGTGTACATAAAATCTGTGATCTAGTCAGCAGGTCCTATTTATTTTTATTTTATTGAGACGGGGTCTTGCTTTGTTGCCCAGGCTGGAGTGTGGTGGCACGATCACGGCTCAATGCAGCCTCAACTGCCTGGGCTCAAGCGATCCTCCCACCCCAGCCTCTCAAGTAGCTGGGAGTACATGTGTGCTCCTCCACACCCAGCTAACTTTTAAAAAATTAGTACTCGTGGAGATAAGGTCTCGCTGTGTTTCCCACGCTGGTCTTGAACTCCTGGGCTCAAGCAGTCCTCCTGCCTGGGCCTCCTAAAGTGCTGAGATTACAGATGTGAGGCACCTCACCTGGCGTCAAGAATTATTATCTTGCTGTTGATTTGGAAAGCTTATTTGGATGTCAGAAACTAAATATTAACTCTTTAAATAACTTTGCATTCCTGATGCCTTACTTTGATCTCTCCCTGCTACCCTTGCAGATCAATGGCTCTCTGGCTAGTAAGATATCAAGAAATGCAAAAGAGAAATGCATACTGATGTAATTGTGAGGAGGAGGATTTTGCAAATTAAATTATATGAATTTTTTAGCGTTGTCTGTCTTTCCCCCTTTTTACCACCCTAATCTAGAATTTAATCTTTATGAGCATATAGACGCTAATGTGGGAATGCTAAAACAGTGCCAGGCCCTGCCTGGTAAAAATCTGTTGAACGACTTTTCCAGTGAGGAAAATGAGACTTAGGAAGTTAGTTTGCCCCATTTGCACAGCAGAGCTGGGCTTCACATGTTGATCTGACTAATTCGTGAGCCCTAGCACATCACTGCCATGTATTTCTACCTATCTGCTGTCTAGCAGTTCATACAGTTTGTGTGTGGTTTGATTTTCCTCTTGAAATTTGGTTTCAATGTGGAAAAATCAAAAACAAGAAATGCGTTTCTTCTTTAGCTCAACAAAAGGGACTTTTCAACACTAGCAACAAAAGGTAAAGGAAAAACTGAAGAAAAACAAAAAGAATCTCAAAAGCATAGAACCATCATGTGTATAAAGTACTGCTTTCTAATCGTATGATGACCAAAGGTCTTTTTATTCTGCCTCCTGTCTGAGAGTCCAATGCGAATGCCATGATCTTGAGATAATAATTTCTTGCATAGGGCCACATATAGCCTATGGGAAGAGGCACCTTTTGCTGGTCAGACACGGTGCAGCTCCATGGCACACAGCCTGGTAGGAGGAGCGCAGACTGAATCTTAGCTGCACTTGCTGCCCTGGCCAGGCACCCTCATGGACTGGACAGTCAACACCTCCAACACCTCTATGGGTAACGGCCTTTTCTTGGCATATCTGGCCATTGGACCAGAGGTAGCTGTTAAAAAGTGGGAAATCTTTCCTTTCCTCCTGGGTCCTTGTCTGTTTTCTACCACCCGCTCTCTGGGCATCTTGTCCCCTCCCTCCCAACTTGTGCTGTTTTATCGTCCATCAGATCTTCTTCCAGGAAAATTACCCCATTTCCATTTATGTCCCCACATCCAACCTGAGCAGGCAGGCAAACACAACTCCCTCAGCTTCCTAAGGCCCTCTCACTCATGCCTGCTTTCATCTTTCTAGCTTCCCACTGATTTCCAGGGCAAGTAGCTAATGCCCTTTGGCCCCAGTGAAGACCTTGCTTTTCCCAGACCAGGTCAATATATCTACTTACCTCTTGAGCTTTGTGTCAAAGGGAGACAGAAATGGAATCACACTTTACCCTTGAACAATATAATTCGTGTCAGAAATAGTCAGAACTTTTTCTTTGATTTTGATGACAGAAAAACTCAAACTATAATTATTCAACAAACAGCATTGCTGGGGAAATGTTTACTAGAATAACAGTTTGAAGCCACTGTGGGATTTAAAATGATACACTTTCTGTGGCACCTTAGGCTTCCATGTGTTATTCAAAGAGAAATTCTCACTGTTAATATAACCAGAAAGGATAACATTACATTTGTTAGTTCATGAAGAGAGACATATCATTTGATCTTGAACTCTCCCCTTCAGGACATCCTTCTTGGAGGCTGTACACCTAAGGCAATGCAGTGGAGTGCATGAAAAAGAGGGGAGACTTCAAGAAGAGGAGGGTTGTTTGTAAGAATCTGATCTCCATTAAGAATAGGGCCAGAGGAAATACATTTGAATTGCAGAAGGAAGAATTTAGGCTAGATCCAAATACTCTCTGACTGCATGGGTAACCAGTAAAATAGGTGTCCACCATCTATTATGTGGTGGATGTAACCAGTACATTAGATGTAAAATAGAGGGTAAACAATACCTTTTTTAGGAAGATCCATAAAATTTTGATAGAAATCTCATTGCTAAAATTCAAAAATCATAAGACCTTCTGAATACCCTAACCAACATATAAATTTGCATTCCCTTACTCACTTTTCCAATATCACTCTTATTTTTTTTCTAAAGAATCCCTCTAATTATTATTACTCAATTCAGTAAAATAATATACTTTTAAAAAATATATTGTTGGGTTTGACTAAATTGATCAAATTGAAAGTTAATTTTGGTGTGTAAAGACATGATCTTGTAATGTTCCCACTCAAAGATTTCTATTAAAGTCATACCAAAGAAAAATAGAAAATGGAAAGAAGAATTCCAAATATTAGAATTAAGGTCTAAATCCTGACTTCGCCAGGGAGAGCTGGATTTCTTTGAGAATGGGGTTGTTCCTTTCTTTTTATTTTTGCAAAGCTGATTTCCAGAAACCTTTCTAGTAAGAAGCCATTCATACTCTCTATTTTGTTTTGGAGACTATGAGAAAAAAAATTTTTGAGACAAAACCTTGCTCTGTCACCCAGGTTGGAGTGCAGTGGTGCCATCATAGCTTACCATAGCTTCAAACTTTCAAACTCTCGGGCTCAAGCAATCCTCTCACTTTAGCCTCCTGAGTAGTTGGGACTATAGGCCCATACCACCATGCCTGGCTAATTTTATTTTATTTTTTATGTAGAGACAGGGTCTTGCTATGTTGTGCAACCTGGTCTCTAACTCCTGGCCTCAAGTGATCTTCCTACCTTAGCTTCCCAAAGCGTGTGATTATAGGAATGAGCCACTGAACCCATCCTGAGAAAATTTTGAACCATGTTCGTGAGGGGTGAGCAGAAGGAGCTGCTCTCTCCATATGGATTGTATTGTTGATTGAGACGGGCACATAATTGCACAAATTTTCTTTTCACTTTGCTTAAGAAGACATTTTCAATGTAAGTCCATAAGGAATCAAATGTGGTTATCAAACCAGTCCATTTCCAGAAGTGACTCCACATCCAAAGGAATCCTGACATATAATAAGAACAAAAATGTTCGAAGTATAAATACATGAAAAATAACATTAGCTTTGCTTTCTAGAAATGTGGCTAAGGTCATCTGAAAGCTCTCTTACTATAAATCACTTACATAAGCTAAAATATAACAAGCATGCTTTTAAATGCTACAAAGAAAGTAAGGAAAATACCCTGCAAACTGATCATTTGATGGCTAGGGGTTTAGTTTTTTGTCAGTATAGTTAACAATGGGTTTGGATTTTAATGGCCATGAAAGTACAGGAGACAAATCTTTGGACCTGTGAAAGGCAGAAATTTAGACTTAAGACCCTTAAATAAAGAACTTTTGAATTACTGTAGATCTGTGAAGCAGGAGAACTGAAAATGTTCATCCTCTTCCATTAGGAGACAAACTTTTGCGCTTGGCCTGATCTACTAGGAAAAGAGGAAGCAAAGGAAAATCCTGAGGATATTAGAAACCTGAACCCTAGGCTGCTCTCACTCAGATTTAGAGTTTGAGGTTATACTCTCTGGATGACCTAGATTCTCCACAAAATAATGTAAAAAGCATTCTCAGGTTGATAACAATACTGGTGCCTCCTAATATGAGTGACTAAAAGCCTTCTCTAGGAAGACTTATTTTCAACCTAGGTTGCATAGGAATCCTGTAGGTAAAGTCCCACCCAACATGAACTCACAATTCTAAATTACAAAATACAGGAAAGGCAGGGCATGCTGGCATATGCCTGTAATCCCAACACTTTAGGAGGCCTAGGCAGGAGGATCACTTTTGCCCAGGAGTTTGAGACCTGCCTGGGCAACATGCTGAAACATGTAGAGACAGCATGTCTCCACACAAAATACAAAAATTAGCCAGGTATAGTGGCATGTACCTGTAGTCCCAGCTACTTGGGAGGCTGAAGTGAGAGAATCACCTAAGCCTGGGAGGTAGATGCTATGGTAAGCCATGATCATGCCACTGTACTCCAGCCTGGGTGACAGAGTGAGGCCCTGTCTCAAAAAAAAAAAAAAAAAAAAAAAAAAAAAGAGAGAGAGAGAGAGAGAGAGAAAATACAGGGAAAAACAATCTAGAGTCATCAGAAAAGCAGCCAATATAATTAGATCCTCATTTAGAGAGAGACTAGAAAATAAACATGTTTACAAAGATGAAAATGATAGACAGTGGGGACTCCAAAAGGTCAAGAGTTGAAAAACTACCTAAACTACCTAGTGGGTACAATGTTCACGATTTGGGTGATGGGTTCAGTAGAAGCCCAAACCCCAGCATGATGCAGTATACCCATGTGATGAACTTGCACATGTACCACTGGCATCTAAAATAATTTTTAAAAAGAAAAGAAGTATGTTTAAAACTGTTAAAGAGAAAAGGCAAACAGTTCTACTGATGGGCAAGGGGGTACTGCATGTTATTTGAGGGACCACTTCCTGTGGCATAGTCTGGGGATCAAGCAGGGGAACTGAGCATGGTAGTGGGCAGGGCTCCTGGCCTTTGACTGTGGACCAGCAGGCAGAGGGAAGTTTCAGTCTGTACTGCAACTGAAAGTGAGTTTGGAAAACAGACTGATTAATTCCAAAAGGGTAGAAACAGCAAGAACCCAATGAAAGTAAAGCACGACAAAGCTAGTGAATTTAGAAGGTAGAAGATGTGGTGTACTCTAAGGCAAAAAACACAAATATAAGTACCTGTTCATAAGTCACCTTTAAAGGAGTCTGTGATTGGAAGCTGGTTGGGCCAATAGTTAGAGGTATTGCTTTGCCTGTAAAGTGACGCCAGATCCAATAAAACAGACTATGCTAGGGCTTTAATAGCAAATTTTAATGCCTTGAACTATAGATATTTAACTAGAGTTTGGTTTCTCCCATCCCTGCCCCAGGAATGTCTACCCTTTGTTATGTGAGTATAGGAGGCAAAACTTCCAGGGTCTTCTGTCTGATCATCTTCCCAATGAATGGGACAGAAAGTTTCTTAGCACTAGAACTGGGCCTTGATATTTTATCATAGTATGAATTCCTGTCATGCCAGGTCTGTAGGTAGTACATCACCATGCAAGGAGGTGTGTTGAAGACATGTGATGGTTACTTTCATCCACATTCAACTGTTTGGAACTTTTTGGTACCTGTTTTTTATAAGGAATGGAATAGTCAATTAAATAAATAAAATCAATTCAAACTGTTTGCTTAAGAAACTTCCAGATTTCCAGACAGGAATCACTTGTCTTCACGGACAAAATCCAACTCAGAGGTAAAAGTCAGATTAGCATAACTTGATGAGGATACATATAGTGGTTGCACATTGTGATGTTGTCAAATGAAGCATTCTAGTTGAGTAGGAAGAATTTAAAGCTGGTATCATGGGATCTGGAAAATCAGCCAGCAGTAATTTTTTCCCTCCCTCCCTCCCTCTTTCTACATACTTTACAGGTCCGTCTGTCTTTCTTTCCTTCCTTCCTTCCTTCCTTCCTTCCTTCCTTCCTTCCTTCCTTCCTTCCTTCTTTTTTCTTCTTTCATGTTTCCTGACATCGATAAAAGGGAGATTCCTCCTCCTCTTCCTCGCCTTACTCCTCCTTCTCCTCCCTCTCCTCCCTTCTCCTCATTCTTCCTCCTCTCCTCTCTCTCCCCACCCCCTCCATCCTGGTCATTCCTTTTATCTCAGTATCTGTCTTTGTGGATAACTCTTTCTACCCATTCACCTGTATCTGCTGAATGCTGGCCTCAGCCCCTGTGTCTACATGACCTTCCAGCCCAGCTCCCCAGAGTTTACCATGTGCCACACTCTAGGTTTCGGTTCTGTCAGGTGCCTCCTCTTGCCTGAGGCAAGCATGGAGGGAGTGGAAAGTAACCATAGTCCTAAAAGGTATAGAAAGGGAGAGAGTAGAGTTTCTTTTTACCTTCTTGAGTAGAAATACAGCCACTCTTTGCCCTGCAGTATAATTTTCAAGCTACTCTATACGTTTAAGGCAGCTGGGCATCTCGGAGTGCTGTGTGATGATTTATTTGTGCAGATTCATGTAACACTACCTTGTTCTCTTAGATTTCGTTGAAGCTGGTGGTCTTTGTTATAGCTTGTGGTTCATGATTTATCTGAGGATTACATGAGGAATTTTTTTCTCTAATGGTGTGGTAAAGGGCAGAGGAGGATCTCCCCTTTACAGATATCAGAAAGCATGAAAAAACATAATTGGATTTAATACTTTGTAGATATTCTGTTTTTCTTCCCAATTATTTGATTTCATTTAATATACATATTCTTTCTCTTTTTCCTAGCTTTAGAAGCAAACCAACAAAAGCAGTTTGGACTTTAGTAACTTTTTTTAGAGCAGCATTTAGAACAGTTTGCATGTTCTGAGGAATATTATATGTGTGTGTGAGTGGGGAAGGGATTCACACTGAATAAATTTTAGAAATAATTAAACAAAGCAGTTTCCTTTACTGCAAGACTTCTCTGATCCTTTGATATGCTAATAGGCTTTGTGATACTCCAAATTATAAAGATAGTTTTCCCAAATGTATTTGACCTTCCAAAAAAACATAGTCACGTAAACAGAAGCTTTTAACCTTGTTGTGTCTGCCAATGCCAAGTTCTGCTGCTCTTCTGACCCAAGAGATTGTCCGATCCTGTGCTGGATGAATGTCAGTGACACGGCCCGCCCTGCACACTCTGCTCTGCGATGCAAGGGCCAAGACTCTGAAAAGTGTATTTTGCTTGGTCGGTGAACTTCCTCTTAGGATGCCCTATGGGGACTCTGGGCTGCAGGCCGGACAGGGATTTTCCTTCTTCCTGTTTGCTTGCTGTTTCTAGGTGTCACCCTATCAGTGGCCTTTCTCTGGGCAGCAGTAGTCATCTTCTGTCTTCAGTTTCTTTCCTTGCTCTTAGAACCTCACTGCAATCTGTCTGAAGAGCAGTGGCCTCCAGCTAGCGCCTCCCTCGGAGGTCAGAGCCCCAGATCCAGGACACTTGTCCTACAAGCTCCTGATGTATCAGCAATGACTTGGCAGCGGCCCCACCTCAAGACATGGGTCCCTGCTCTCTGAGGTTCTCATCCAACTTACAGTTCTGGAAACTCCAACCTCTTCCCCAACAGTGGTAGTTGCTTCCTTCTATCTCTGTTATCTTAGTGCCTCTTTTTGCTTTTTAGCCTTTCAACCTCTGTAATAAATTTCCCATATCAAATTCCCTCTGTTAAAATACCTAGTGTGGTGTCCATTTTCTCGACTGGACCTCGATGGAAAAGAATACAGTCCTCCACAGGAGTGGCTCTGAGATGGGGCAAGGGTAGGAGGGTGGGTAGAGGAGACGGGAGGAGAAGCCTTGAATTCTTTCCTTGAATCTAAAGCAGTGTTTTTCAAATGTTAGAAATTTAAGGAACTCAGAGGAATTTCGTTTCAAAAATTTTACAACATTCCTTGAGATAATAGGAGATGATCTGGGTTGCGGTAAAAAAGTAGAATTATGAATTCCTTTTTGATTTAAAGAGTTATGTTATCCCACAAGTTTAGTGAAAAGGGAGCTAAAGGAATCCTTTCTCAGGGCTCTATTTGCCACAACTGTAAACGATGTATTTGAAGAAAGGGGAACGAGATCGTGTGACGTGGTAAAGTATTGGAATCAGGAGTGAAGTGCAAGCAATATGTTCTAAATGGAATTTCCAAAGATACATTTTAAAATATTTGGTTAATAAATAACTAAACTGCTGGGCATGGTGACTCATGCCTGTAATCCTAGCATTTTGGGAGGCCTAGGCGGATGGATTATCAGAGGTCAGGAGTTCAATACCATCCTGGCCAACATGACGAAACCCTGTATCTACTAATAATACAAAAATTAGCCGGGTGTGGTGGTGGGCATCTGTAATTCCAGCTACTTGGGAGGCTGAGGCAGAAGAATTGCTTGAACCTGGGAGGCAGAGGTTGCAGTGAGCCAAGATCGTTCCACTGCAGTCTAGCCTGGGCAACCGAGTGAGACTCTGTCTCTAAATAAAAAAACAAAAAAACACAAAAAAACAAAAACTAAATTAAGTCTCAGGTTCATAAATATTGGTGATTATTAGAATCATCTGGGGGGCACTAAAATTCCACATTGCTGAGTTTGATCCCAGGCCCCGGGTTTCAGGCTGGGGTCTTAGATTGAGATGCTAGGATTGGGATCCTAGGAACTGATATTTTTTGAAAAATCACCTTATGTGATCAAAGGAATCCAATGATTAATAGATTTAGGATTCACTATTATATAGAATAAAAATCTTTTAATTAAAATGCATATATATCTATGTGTGTGTGTGAAGAACTTAGATTCAGCTTCTCCTCCACCACCATTTAAAGTATGAGGAGCTAGGAGCA
Organism: Macaca thibetana thibetana; assembly: GCF_024542745.1. Classification (NCBI taxonomy): domain Eukaryota; kingdom Metazoa; phylum Chordata; class Mammalia; order Primates; family Cercopithecidae; genus Macaca; species Macaca thibetana. The sequence continues at coordinate 16,595,336 of NC_065582.1, read as the reverse complement.
ACACAGTGTTGACAGTCACTATCTTGGTAGGGGGCAGTCTGGAAAACACTGGGCTAGAAAAGACGAAAGACAATGGAGTTTCCCTAGGAGACTGATTTTTGAAGGGCTTTTGATCATCCTCCACCCAGTGTTAAAGCCAATCATGAATCCTCAGAGCCAAGGAGGTCCTGGCAAGTTCTGTTGTGGTGGTTGGACATCCCTGTCGGGTCACCGGGGCTCCGAGGGGCACCCTGCTCTCACGATGCTGGGATATGAGGGTCCAAAGTGGGCCTTTCACTCATCAGTGCAAAGCTTTTCTCAGGCTGTTACCTGTGTGTGAGTCTGAGATATAGTAACCAGGCAGCTGACTTCAAAACCATCCACGGAGACTGCCAGGGGCTTGTCAGGTGAATGGAAAATGAAATAAATATAAGAACATCGCCAATGTAGGCAGCAAAAAAGAGTAGAATTAATATTAGTCAGAGTCCATTTTCTTGGTTTGTGACTTTGAAATGAAATACAGAGCAAAGCAGAATCTTGATGTTTTTTAAACACTCTTATGAAAGGGGGAAAAGGCTGTTTCCCTGGCACTGCTGGTGCAGGCCCTGTCTTGTCGCCATGCCTCTCGTAATTAAGAAAATCAAGGACTTTCTGCTCACAGTCGACAAAAGGATGACAAATAACTCAGGATGAAGACATATAAGAATAATGTGAAGTTACAAGTTCAGTGCAACAGATACCTTTATACCTTGGTCATCACAAAGAGAAGGTAGAGAAACTGAAACAGCCCCTGCTTCAGTTTTGGCAGTGAAAGAGCTGGAATAAATTGGCACAATGATTTAACTGTATTAAAATTCTTTTTAATTCAAACACCAAAATTAATTATTTTAATTAAAAGGGTGAAAAAACTCCTCGTTTTCTGATTGATTCAGTCAGCCAATCGCTTGGTGGAGTCTGGTTTGGGTTATATCATTTTGTTAGTTCGTGTTACTTAGTGTTCTGGATTTGATCAGGAAATCCACCAGGCGTGTGGCTTTTCAATAGTGGAATCTCTTTGGCAGGAAAAATCCTCAGCACACTGGGTGATTCAAGTGCACTTATAATTTGCTCTTGCTTTACGCCCTTTGTTATGTGCACATTCCACACGAATCTATCACTTCTCTCTGAGTTATGTGCTGCTCAGGACTGATGCTCTTACCACCCACCCAGTGAGGGCAACCTCTGCTTCTCGAACTCACAGAACCTATTGTTCTGTCCCTCTCTTACCCGGCGCTGTCACTGCAGCCTTTTACCTCCAGCCGTGGGCAGGGAAATGACTCCCCAGAGGGCCATTTCTCATGGTCATAAATGTTCTATTTCACTAAGTTCCATCAACGTTCACCAAACACTGAAGCAAAACAGTCATTCTCTATGCGTTCTTTCTTTTTGGTATAAACATATATACTGCCCATAAAAGTGCATAAGCTATTTGTGTATGTGGGATGGGTAAACTGGAAGCCATGTCAGCATCTGCACACAAATCATTTGTGTGTGTTGTAGGGTACGTTTACTTGTTTTTCAGTAAGGGAGTAAGACACCTTCATGCCTGGCTGAACCACCAACTTCTCAGGCTTCATGTAGATACTACAACTGTTAATGTGTTTGGATTTTCATTAATCACTCTTCTCCAGTTTTTTCCCCTGGTGTTCCAGGTGTGTTGATTTTAATCGCTTCAATCATTTAAGCATCTCCCCAGACTGTAATAGATTAGTTAGCCGTCCAAGCCTGCTGCTGGCTTTCCCCTCTCCCCTTCTCATTTGCTTCCACACCCAAACTAACCGGAAACATTCATTGCTCAGTAATGAGGCTGCGATTCTTCTCTGTGGAATCCAGGAAGACAGAAAAGGCAGTCTCTCTTTATGCTAACATCACCTCCTGCTTTCCTGTCTTTGGTCTATTATATGCTCTCTGCTGACTAAATTTAGAGAAGAAGCAAATGTTACCCCACCTTCCCAGAGCATGAAGTTGTGTTACCGAGCAATCTTAGGACAATTTACTATGTAAGACACACAAAACAAACCAAAATACACACACACACACAGAGTAGGTCAAAACAAAACAGTTTGGGCATACTTTCTAATTTTTGAAACCTTGCTTGCTGAACAGCATATTTAATAAAGCACATACCACTTACTTGATCTGGCAGTACGTAACACAATAACTTACACCCAAAGAAAGGCCCAAACATTTAGCCACCGATGTCATGAAATAAGGGAAGAAGGTTTGTAATAATGGTTTGTAATTAACGTTTAGGTTTTAAGAGATGCCTTAAGAAAAACAAAAGGTCTTATTCACTCATTTGCCCTCCTAAATAACTCTGTTTTTGAATTGACTGAGCAAACACCCAATTAGAGTGGTAATTTATTAGGGTCATACATTAGCTGAAAAGAAAACGGAAAAAAAGAAAAGCTACACCAGAAGCTAGGAATTACCAAAGGCTGATCTTGTTTGAGTTCATGTATGCTATCTTTTAAGCAGGCTGATGACAATCTTTCCCTTTATATATTAAAGATATACAATTTAGACATAGTCCCCACCTGGCTACCTTAATCTTAATTCCAGGAAAAGACAGTGTAGAAGCACCGATTTAAAAACAGCAGCAACAATAAAACAGAAAACGTAGGCAGTGCCAAGATGCATAAAGAGAACAGTTTCAAATGTCACAGTGAACTTAGCTTTCCTTCAGTTGATCCATAAGGCCTGCTATGCCACATCATTCCAAGAAACACCAAGACTTTGTAGTTTTCCTATGGACGCTATCAGAAAGGTCAACTGGTTTGATCAAAATGGTGGTTGTGTAGCTTCAGCCATTCTCATAGCAAAAACTGGTAACCTAACGTTGACAACTGAGCTTTTTAATTTTTTAATTAATTAATTAATTAATTCTGGAGACAGGGTGTCATGAGCGTTGCCCAGGCTGGAGTGCAGTGGCATGATACGGGCTCACTGCAGTGTTGACTTCCCGGGCTCAGGTGATTCTCCTACTTCAGCTTCTGGAGTAACTGGGACTACAGGCCTCTGCTACCATGCCCAGATAATTTTTTTTTTTTGTATTTTTTATAGAGACGGGATTTTGCCATGTTGCTCAGGCTGGTCGCGAAATCCTGGGTTCAAGCTATCTGCCCACCTCTGCCTCCCAAATTGCTGGAATTACAGACATAAGCCACTCTGTCTGACCCACTAAGCGTTTTATAAGGGAGCCTGCAGTTTAAAACTAAATCTCAATCAAAATTGCTGTCATCTGTTATATTTATATTATTTTAAATTTTAAACTTTGATTGGAAATGAGATTTTGATAAAATAATGAACTCAGCAACAAATTGATTAAACAATGACTAATATATTAATCATGAGTTTCTTTTTTTAAACTTTTTAAAAATTATTATACTTTAAGTTCTAGGGTACATGTGCACAACGTGCAGGTTTGTTACATATGTATACATGTGCCATGTTGGTGTGCTGCACCCATTAACTCGTTATTTACGTTAGGTATATCTCCTAATGCTATCCCTCCCGCTTCCCCCCACCCAACAGGCCCCGGTGTGTGATGTTCCCCTTCCTGTGTCCAGGTGTTCTCATTGTTCAATTCCCACCTATGAGTGAGAACATGCGGTGTTTGGTTTTTTGTCTTTGTGATAGTTTGCTGAGAATGATGGTTTCCAGCTTCATCCATGTCCCTACAAAGGACATGAACAACCATTACTTTCTTAATAACAAACATCCAGAAGAAAGTCAGAAAAACACCATCTAAATGTTTGATGGAATTATAAATATTTGCAGGCCCTGTTTTTATCAAAGCTGACATTTTTCAATAAATCTTGTATTTTTTTAATTCAGTTTTTTTCTTTCAATTATTGCTTTTGGGACTTCATAGATCTACCTAATTCTTGCAAAGCTTGATCATGATATTTCACTTCTTTCTATTTAAGACTTCATAAAATATTAAGATGTTGTAGTGGACAATCATTATTGTAGATAATAAGACAGAGACTGTGTTGGTTGTTCACCAAACCGGGTTCCTCTTCTTCCTGGACACCTACGTGGTTTCCGAAGAACAGTTCCAATTAGAAGTGGCCATGAGTCTGAGTCCTAGTGCATAGAATGTGCGCAGAAGTGATGTATACACCTCTGGGTCTGTCCTCCTACGAGCCTCCCAGGAGTGATTATCCATGTGCTTTCTTTCCTCTTCTTCCAGATTAATGAACATAAGTTCAGGCCTCTTGGAAACAGTTGAAAATGGCAGAGTCACAAGATGGAAGGAACCTGGGTCCCAAAACATTACTGCTTGGAAGAACACTTCCAACGAGTCAGGAATACCCATTTAAATGATCCAAGAATAAACCTTTTTTTGTGTTAAAGATTTTCAGGCCTGTAATCCCAGCACTTTGGGATGCTGCTGTGGAAGGATCAGAGGAGTTCAGGGGTTTGAGATGAGCCTGGTCATCATAGGATGACCCTGTCTCTACAAAAAATTTAAAATACTAGTCAAGTACAATGGAGGACACCTGTGGTCCCAGCTACTTGGGAGGCTGAGGCAGGGATCACTTGGGCCTGAGAGGTCAAGGCTGCAGTGAGCCTTGATTGTACCATTGCACTTCAGCCTGGGCAACAGAGAGAGGCCCTGTTTAAAAAAAAATATTTTTTTATAGATATGCATTATACATGTATAATTATATGTATTACATATACAATACAAATATATAATAATATACATTATTATATTATTTCAAAAACTATTATAAATATGTAATTGCAAAGATAGAGAAAGCTGTATTTAGAAATATAAAAGTTTTCTTACTTGGGGCAAATAGGTGGAGATATGTCCTCCCCTCCTACCATGATAGGTAAAGGTGGACAGATAATTCTTGTCCCTTCTCTCTGGCAAAAACACGGGCATGTGGCCTGACTCAACTAATCAGATGTTCCTGTCAGATACTTGAGGTACTTGAGGTAGTGACGTGCTTAATGATTCTTCCTCCTTTTTTTGAACAAGGACACATGACACTGTCTGCATGGAAATGATTTTCCTCTCAGGTTGTAATAGGGGTACTTCTTTTGCAGCTCTAAATCCAACTAGTCAACTTGTGAACATCTCTAGGTGAAGCTTCAGAGAAGTCCTTCTGATGTGTCAGCTGTATTTCGGCAAAAATATGGTGATATTTCTGTCAAAATTAGTTTTTTGGTGTATTTAAGCAAACTCAGTTTCTCTCTATTTTCACTGCCTGGCAAATGAGAAAACCTACAGGTTTCTTTTTGTTTGTTTTTCACACACAATGGTTTAGGGGAGTGGTTAGTAGTATGTTTACCGTAAAGAATTTCATTTCTAACTTTTGCCCTCTACAGAATCCGTGTGGATTGAAACATTTTTCATCTACTAAAGGTTTACAAAGTAGTAATAAATTTGCTTTTCCATATTTTGTTACTTCTCTCCTACTCCTCACCGTGGAATATGTAGGCTAATTCTAGGGGAGTGGGCATGGCTTTGACATGGGTTAGTGGGAATTTGAAATTTTGGCAGGCATGGCAAATTTGAATTTTGTTGGACATTTGGAATTGCCAGTCCTGGCTCAATCGGTTTACTTTAATAACATTTATTTTGACAGATAGTGTGTTAGGTGCTGAGGACACAGAAATCAGTAAGCTATGCTTTTCTCTCCAAGAAGTCATAATGTGGGAGGGGAGAAATATACACAAAAAGACATATTCAATATGGTGTGGTGGTGTTGAGCATAGGTGGATGTAAGAGGAGAGGGCTCTCTACTGGTTTCCTAGGGCTGCTGTACCTCATCACTACAAACCAACTAGCAGACATGTATGCTCTCATAGTTCTGGAGACAGGAAGTTCAAAATCAACATGTCAACAGGGCCACCTTCCCCCTGAAATCTCTAGGGAAGCATCCTTCCTCCATCTTCTAGCCTCTGGTAGCTGCTGAGAATCTCTGGCATTCACTGGCCTCTAGATGCATCACTCTGATCTCCACCTTCATCTTCATACGGCTTTCTCTTCTATGTGTGTCCAAATTTCCCCTTCCTTATAAGGACACCAGTCACACTGAATTTAGTACCCACCCTAATCCAGTATGATCTAATCTTAACTTGATTGGGTCTGAAACTACTCATTTCCAAATAAGGTCACCTCCACAGTTTCACGGTAGACATGAATTTGGGGGTTGGAAGGAACTATTCAAAGCAGTATAGGGCATTGAGTTCAGATGAGGGCAAGTCAGAAAGATGATCAAAGGATGTTTCCTAGAAAAGAAGATGGTAGCTGAGCTGTATCCTGAAGGATAAATTAAAGTTAAAAGAGAAATAAGACGGTTCATCACCTAAACATGTGTAATACACGTAAAGGAGGCTAAAAATACCTTCTACACACAAAATTTTATTGTGTCACTTATTTTAGTTAACAGCAGGTTCAGTCTCAAACATTTACTTTGTCTTTTTCCTGTGGCAGTCTCCGTCACGGCTCTAATCCAGGCAATCCTACTGTAGTCTCAGCTGTGAAATATTTAGAGTCCATGTGCTAAATATATATCGCATTAACACTTCCTGGTGCCAGAATCTCTCTGTAGTCCCAGCCCCTCTGTCCTGATTCTAACTAAACGTGGAACACCTGTAGTCCTCTTATTTTTCTCTAATTTTGGGTCTGGGACTACTTTTGCTCATAAAAAAAGTATAAAGGATCACTGTATTAGGATCAGAACTGACTTCATTTATTCAGTCAAGTCATTCATTAATTCCGTAAACTTTTTTGAGTATTAACTACGTGTAAACCACTCTGCTAGGTGTGAGGCAATTAAGAAGATGAATACAATATAAGTCTTGTCCTCAAAAAGTCTGTAGTCTAGGCTGGGTGCTGTGGCTCACACCTGTGATCCCAGTACTTTGGAAGGCTGAAGCAGGAGGATCAGCCAGGAGTTCAAGGCTGTAGTGAGCTATGATCATGCCACTGCACTCCAGCCTGAGCAACACAGCAAGACCCTGCCTCTCAATTTAAAAAATAAAGTCTGCATTCTAAAAAGGGAAAGCAAAACAAGTAATATACATGATAGACCGTAAAATCCATAGCAAAGGAGACCATGTTGACTTTGTTTATGGCTCTATCCCACATATAGTTCAACTTCTGGCTCACAATAATCACTCAAGAAATAGTTATTGAATTGAATAAAAAGGTTTAAACATTCTTGGACAGGAAGAAATATTTTGGATCTTAAATTCCCTGACAGTTGCACTCTGGGAACTTGCCTGCCTGGATCTCTGAAATGGACTTAATTTCAGGCCTTTGATTCATTCTCAGCTTTGAAATTTAATATTTAACCTTGTTGGGATCTCTACTGCCTTGCCTTATTTCTGCTAGAAAGAAGATCCTCATCTATATTTTAGGTTTAGAGTGACGACATGCAACTTCCTAGGAGCAACCATGTCTCCGACGTGCCTCTTAGAGCTTCCTGCTAATGGCCTGAGCGAGAGTCACTGCTGGGACAAATACATTTGGGATCATGTGATGGAACAGATGATGCAAGATCTTTCTCTTTTCTTCAAACTACTACAACTGCTTCCCATCTAGTTCTCATCTCAAGGAACTCACGAGATATCTGAAGTCATGACCTAATGTTCAAACTTAGTGTTCTGAGGAGTCCTGTAGAGCAGATGGGATAGGAATTTGAAGAGCATGTCTCCATGTTTTTCTATCCATTTGTCTTAGTCTGTTTTCTGATGCTATAATAGAACACCACAGACTGAGTAATTTGTGAAGACCAGAACTTTACTTGGCTCACAGTTCTGGAGGCTGGAAAATCCAATATCAAAGGGCTGCATCTGGTGAGGGCCTTCTTGCTGTGTCATATGATTGTGGAAGGGCAAGTGAACATGTGGGACAAAGAGAAATGGGGTCTGAACTTTATCCTTTGATCAGGAGCCCACCCCTGAGGTAATTAACACACTGGCATTAATCTATTCATGAGGTCAGGATCCTCACAACCTAATCACCTCTTAAGGGCCCCATCTTCCAATCCATTACATAGGCAATTAAATTTCAACATGAGTTTTAGAGGGGACATTCAAACCATAGCACCATTCAGTATTTGTCTTTCAGTGCAATGCTTGAGGTGTAATAGTGCACATTTGAAGTATGAGGTTAGGAAAGTACCTAAAAGTGGTAATTTTGAGGATAACAAGAAGTAGACACCGATTCCTTTCTAGTTAACGCAAGGATTTTCTATTCTCTTTAATGCATATCCTGCTGACTGGAGTGAGGCTTCTAGTATTACCTCCTACCATGAATGCTTTTCGGATCTTATAAGATCTGTGTAAGACATTCTAATAGGTGGAAAGGGGACAAAAATATCACAGAATAGAAAGGAAATGATACGAGACTTGTATCAACACAGCTGGACAACAAAGATAAAATTTGTACATTTTTATCTAGAATGAGCCCTTGTATTATGCAATGATTAAGGTTAAAGAAGACATAAGAAAGCCTGGGGGAAAACAGGGCCTGTAATACTGTAATAGTGTCCACAAACAGAAGGATGCCAGACTGCCCCTTGGTATGCTGCTCACCTGCCTGTCAATAGAAAACACTAAAACACTAAAACACAAGGAAGCTAAGTCAAAATAGACCAGCATTCTGTACGGGTGGCTCATGAAACATTTTAGGGGAGGATTTGTGTACTTTAAAAATATTATCACTTTGCCTTTATTGATCACTTTTTCTTTGGAATTTTTTCTTTAAGAGAAGGGGTCTTGTTTTGTTGTCCAGGCCGGTCTTGAACTGAAAATACTTTTGCCTTGTCTTTAGTGATCACTTTCTGTTCTGAATCTTTTTTTTTTTTTTTTTTTTAAGAGAAGGGGTCTTGTTATGTTTCTCGGTTGCCCTTGAACTCCTGAGCTCAAATAGTCCTCCACCTCAGCCTTCTGAATACCTGGGACTACAAGCTTGCATCACTGCGCTTGGATTCCTCTGCATTTTTACAGCACTTGCAATCTTTGACACATAATTTATATGTTCAGGACTGTGTCATATATACTATTAGCTTTATCTTAACATTTCAAGGGCAAAGAGCTTGTGTGTGTGTGTGTGTGTGTGTGTGTGTGTGTGTGTGTTTGAGATGGAGTTTCACTCTCATCACCCAGGCTGGAGTGCAATGGTGAGAACTCGGCTCACTGCAACCTCTGCCTTCCAGTTTCAAGAGATTCTACTGTCTCAGCCTCTGAAGTAGCTGGGATCCCAGGTGCCCGCCACCACATCTGGCTAATTTTTGTATTTTTAGTAGAAATGAGATTTGTTGACCAGGCTGGTTTCAAACTCTTGACCTTGGGTGATTCATCCGCCTCGGCCTCCCAACGTGCTGGGATTACAGGCGTGAGCCACAGCGCCTGGCCAGGAGCTTGTTTTTTTTTTTTTTTTTTTTTTTAGAACTACTCTATTTTGTAGGGGTCATTGTGGTTAACTTGTCATCATCTATTCTTCCTTGAATAATTCTGTACACCAACAGTCAGCAAACATTTTCCATAAAGGACATAGTGCATATTTAGGCTTTGCAGGCACATGATCTCTGTTACAACCATTGTACTGTGCAGTTGCATGAGAAAGCAGCCATAGACAATATATAAATGAATTAGTATGGCTGTATTACAATAAAACTTTATTTACAACAATAGGCTCTAGGCCGGCTTTAGCCTTTGGTTGTAGTTTTCTGATTTCTGGTTTCAATGCTGGTCATACTATTTCCCTCAACAGTGACTTGGTCAAAATGACGTGTGCATGTGACCCAATCTTGGTTAAGGAAACATGAAGGAAATATAGTGGGGACCTCTGGGAAAGGTTTCCTTAATTCTAAAGAGGCACAGTTAGAGCCTCTCCCTTGTTTTCCTCTGCATCTTGTTGTGGTGGGAGCAGGCATTGTGCCACCTACCTGATGCAGGACAACAGGCTGAGAGAATCGCCAAGAAGAGAGACCCTGACCTACATGACCTGGAACCCATGCTATTCTGGTCTCCAAACTATAGAAATTAATAAATGTCCTTCTGTGTAAGCCATTTAGTCTTTTTCTTCCTTCCAAGAAAGCATAGTAATTGATACTGTTGTATTCCTGGAAGAAGATGTTAAAATGATACCAAAATGATATAAGTTGAGTTTGGCTTCTCTATGGGGAAAAGTCATACGCTTTGAATTACATTTCTGATAAAGAATACAGTGTCCAATTTTTAACTGAAATGATAAAAAAATGCCATGTCAAATCAGCTACATTTATATAAAGTTTTTATAGTACATATAAATTGATGAATTCGAACAACATAATTAGCTACACCAAACTGAAATTAATATGTATGTATACATATATACATTATATGAAGTCCTTATCTTACATCTTCATAATCTCTACATTGTTTTACTACAGAAAATACAGAAAATACTCATGCTGACGAGTTGATGGGTGCAGCACACCAACATGGCACATGTATACATATGTAACAAACCTGCACATTGTGCATATGTACCCTATAACTTAAAGTATAATAATAAAAAAAAATTTGCTAAAAAAAAAAAAAAAGAAAATACTCATGCAAGTCACTGAATCCATTAGGATTTTTAGGAGACATTTTCATAACGCTCTTTAAGGAGACTTTTTTTTTTTTTTTTTTTTTGAGATGGAGTCTTGCTCTGTCTTCTAGGCTGGAGTGCAGTGGTGGGATCTTGGCTCACTGCAACCTCTGCTTCTGAGGTTCAAGCGATTCTCCTGCCTCAGCCTCCAGAGTAGCTGGGACTACAGGTGCATGCCACCACACCTGGTTAATTTTTGTGTTTTTAGTAGAGATGGAGTTTCACCATGTTGGCCAGGCTGGTCTTGAACTCCTGACCTCATGATCCACCTACTTTGGCCTCCCAAAGTGCTGGGATTACAGGCATGAGCCACTGCACCCGGACTTTAAGGTGAATTTTAAGGAGATTTGGGTTCACGTGATAAGTTCTTGAGACATCATTCAGGCCCCCTCCCCCTTTTTAATGAAGACACTTCCAGGTATATTATTTGTTCATTTTTTTAGAACTACAAAAATCATAAAGGATCAGATGATACAGAAGTATAAGGTAATAGTTCCCCTGTTGTGTCCCTGGGAATGCTAATAATCATTTATTTTCTTTATGATGACCCTGCTTCTAACATAAGCATTAAGTTTCAGAGGGTCTATGAGGTCAAAACCATTTTGTAATAATACTAAGACATTATGTATTTGCCTTTTTCACTTAGTTGATGTTTGCATTGATGGTGCAAAAGCTGGTTAAAACTGCTGGCACTTCAGCATGAAACAAGGCAGTGACACCTAACTCTACTAATAGTCACTGCATTCTTTGATGCTAAGCACTCAAGGGGGAAAAAGCCAATTTTAATGAAGAATGGTCATAAAAGAATCAATAAAATTATTGCTTTTATTAAATCTCGACCTTGAATATATATATGTTTTGGTTTTGGAGGAGGAGTTGGGAGTAGGATTTGAAGCCAGAAGGTTCCTCAATTAGGCACGTTACCTCACTCATCACAGCTCAGTTTCCATACCCATAAACATTAGAAAAGGAAAGCAAAATATAGAACTCTGCACAAATTTGCATGTCATCTTTGTGCAAGGGTCCTGCTTGTCTGTGTCATTCCAATTTTAGTATAAGTGCTGCTGAAGCGAGCACAGTGTACACGTTTTTAATATTCTGTGACACAAAATAAGAAGCACATATAAAGTACTTCTGCTGTGTACCAAAGCAAGACGGTTGTCAGACGGATAAGAACTTTTGTGCTTATTTGTGTTATGAGCTTAACAAGCCTCATTTTTTTCATAGACTGCCATCTTTACTTGAAAGAATGACTGATGGACTATGGTTATTTGGATTGAATTTTGGCAGATATTTTCTCTAAAATGAACCACGTGAGACAGTCACTTCAAGGAATGTTGTCAGTGATAAAATCTTGAGTTTACAAGTGAAAATATGAATTTTAGAAAATTTTTATCTGCCACTGTGAGCTTCATAGCTTCTGTCTTAGGCAGTTCAGGCTGCCATAACAAATGGCCATAGGTCAGCTGGCTTAACAACAGACATTTTTTTCTCACAGTGCTGGAGGCTGGAAGTCCACGATTAGGGTGTTAGCATCGCAGGGTTTTTGATGAGGGCTCTCTTCCTGATTTATAGACAGCCACCTTCTTGCTGTGTCCTCACATGGTGAAAAGAGGGCTAGCTAGCTTTCTGGTTTCTTCCTATAATGCCACTAATCCCATTTATAAGAGTTACACCTCATGACTTAACTATCTCCCAAAGATCCCACCTCCAAATACCATCACACTGGGATTAGGATTTGAACATGTGAATTTTAGGAAGACACAAACATTCAGTCCATCGCAGCTTCCCAATACTTAGAGACATTTCGGATGAGATCAGCGATATTGTTATTAATGATTGCGATTGTAATATGTCAACATTTGTGCAAGATGGATCGATGGATTTTGATGAAACAGGAACACAAAGTTCACTGATTTGTTTTCAGATACCGCATTGTAAATAAGGCTTGAGAAACTACCACGTATCAAATTGTGAACATCAAAGAAGAATGGCTTCAATTATCTGAACAAGACAATCAGGATCTGGCCGGGCGCGGTGGCTCACTTTTAGTTTCTAATTGTAGTATAAGTGCTGCTGAAGCGAGCACAGTGTACATGTTTTTAATATTCTGTGACACAAAATGAGAAGCACATATAAAGTACTTCTGCTGTGTACCAAAGCATGACAGTTGTCAGGAGGATAAGAACTTTTGTAGTTATTTGTGTTAATTAATCCCTGTAATCCCAGCACTTTGGGAGGCCGAGGCAGGCAATCACCTGAGGTCAGGAGTTAGAGACCAACCTAGCCAACATGGTAAAACTCTGTATCTACTAAAAATACAAAATTAGCTGGGCGTGGTGGCATGCACCTGTAATCCCAGCTACTCGGGAGGCTGAGGCAGGAGAATCACTTGAACCAGGGAGGCAGAGTTTCCAGTGGAGCACTACTGCACTCCAGCCTGAGCAACAAGAGTGAAACTCTGTCTCAAAATAAAAAAGACAATCAGGATGGTGGATCACCTTATCCTACAGCGACCCAAATTATAATAATGCAACTTCTCTTCATTTTAGTTTGCTCTGGCTTCTCTAGCCAAACCTATAAACCCAAGGCCAGCCGGAGTTGGAATGAGGCATCTGCTGGCCTGGCCATCTGCCATCCTCTTGAACATCTTTGTGCTACAGACAAACCAGAACAAAGGGATTCACTGCCCAGAGACAGTGCTCCAGTCCTATGAAATGGCTATCATTGTCCCAGGGAAACCTTAGGATCCTGGCTTACCCACCCTCTCTTGCTGAAGGATTGCTTTTCAGTTTAAGTCATTACTTCTGTTTTGCTCTAGTATTTACAGAAAGAAAACCGACAAGCCTGAAATGACCCTTCTGCGAACAAGATTTTATGCCAGGATTTGAAACACCGGAAAAGTCGTGTCCCTAGAAAAGTAACTCTAGCCTTTAACATCAGCAAAATGAGGATTTATTTTTATTTTTATTTATTTTTGCATTCTGAGAGGAATGACGATGTCATCTATGTCCTTACACACATCTTAATTTGTGGATTTTTTCTTACTTAACTCTCTTAATTGGATGAAAGTATGCAGCTGATGATTTATGGATCTCTAGTTGTGCCAGGCATCATTTTAAATATGCACAGCTGCTCTGCAGTAGTTTAACTTGGCAGGTAGTATTAAACCATTGAGTTGTGTCATTTATTTGTATATGCATACAATAGCCTCCTTGTACAGGTTCTTCCAAAATCTCTACAGGAATGGTTTAGGACCACGCGTTTAAAGAGTCTCAGAAAGTATTCTTTTTGGAAGATTTTCAGTTTCCAGAATAAAGAATGAGATAGCATTTTGCAAAGTTGCTAAGTTCCCAAGGGAATCACAGAGACAGGCTAAAGTGGAGAGGCTAACAAAGTGAGAGGTCTCCAGTGTACGTTTGGGAACTCCAATTTCAGTGGTCGTTTAGGCAATGTAGGACATGTTACTGCTGACAACACCCTCACTTTCACTATAACACATCTCAGGGAAGCAGCTGAAAGAGGCGTGTGATCTAACACAAGTTGTTGCAGGCATAAATAACTTGAGAAACTCTGTTGACAATAAAAGTCTGGCATTTACAGTAGTGAACAATGTTATCTTCAAATTCAAAGGACCCTGAGAGTTGTCACTGTCATCCTTTGTAGTCAAGGATGATACTGTTGACACTGTGGCTATCCCTGTATGCAAGTGTGGCTGAAAATACCGGAATGTGACAGATGATAAGGCCTTTCTGCAGAGCATACATGATAAATCTTTTTTTTTTTTTTTTTTTGTTTGTATCTCTTGGTCTCCCAGGGCATAGCTGGCCTTGTCACAAAGTCATCGTGTCTCTGTCTGCACAAGACCTTGCTGCTCTTGCACTGGCCTCTTGGCTCTTGCATTCCAAAAATGCGGCTTGAATTGCTTGAATTGCTTGAATGTCTCTCTCCTGAACTTTTATGAAGTTTACACCTCCTACCTGTTCTGCTTACTATCTTCCATGCCAAGGCTAGCCAGGCATGTGCCACACCTCCTTCCCATGCTGTGACTTCTGTGAGAATTATGTTGAGGTGGGCTGTATTTCTCAATAGCTTCGTTCACTGGTAATTTTATTCTGCCATTTGACATTTTTGAGTGTTCTCAACTGGAAAGATCTTAGGTGCTGAGATAATTCCCCCTGCACGACCCTTCTCAGTTTTGCCTGTCCTAGGAATAGGAATAGGAAAAGCAGAATAGAATAGGAAAAGCAGAGAAGAAGCTGAGATATGCCTCTCCTGTATGTGGAATAGTCACACATTATACAGTTTGTTGAGGAAAAAAACTGTTTAAACTGATTAAAAAATTGTTTCCATATCAGCCTTGTATTAGTCTGTTTTCACACTGTTATAAAGACATACCTGAGACTGGGTGATTTATAAAGGAAAGAGGTTTAATTGACTCACAGCTCTGCATAGCTGGGGAGGCCTCAGGAAACTTACAATCATGGTGAAAAGTGAAGGGGAAGCAGGCACCTCTTCACCAGGTGGCAGGGAGGAAAGCAAGCACAGGGGAAATTGCCACTTATAAAACCATCAGATCTCATGAGAACTTTCTCACTATCATGAGAAAACCATGAGGGAAACCACTCCCATGATTCAATCACCTCCCACCAGGTCTTTCCCTTGACATGTGGAGACTACAATTCCAGATGAGATTTGGGTGGAGACATAGAGCCAAACCATATATCAAGCCTGTACTCCAGATATTTTTTTAAAGCTGAAAGTCCCCAAAGGCTCATCTCTGGAGCTTGATCCTGGGTGTTCCTGAGTCATCGCAAATATCTTAGAGAGTCTTTCTGTGCTAGTGGCTCAGATGACTCCTATTGGGCAGTGATTAGACGACACCACGGGGCCGCACTGGGATCTCATACTGATAGCAAGCACTACTAGCAGTTGGTTACTTTGCTTCTTTGGCTTTTTACACGTGGGTTCAGGATGGGGATTATGAAGGATATTAAAAGGGCTCCTTGATTGTGCCTTAGCCTTAAGACCTCCTGCAGGAGGAACTGCAGATTCTCTCAGACTCTCAGATAGGGAAACCCAAAAAACCTCACTAGCGATTTAACCTCTGAGTAAATTGCCTTATCAGCTCTTCTTTGAGAAGACCCTCAACTCAGAGTAGTTCCATGCATCACAACAGTATGATGAGGTTAGCTGAGACATAAGAGGGATGAGAAGCGAGACCCAGTCTGGGTCATTGGGCCTCCCCAGAGGGAAAAGGCCTGACCCAGGATATCCACAAGCAGCAAAGGGACACTTGGTGTCCAAGAAAGAACAGCCAACCAGGAGAGAGAAGGGACCTGAAAGTAGGAGAGGGGAGGAACTGAAGACATACTTTGCCCACATCACAATTTTGCCTCTCTTTGGTTTGAGGTTATCCAATATAGTCCCATCTGACATAATTTTTGAAGCTGTTTCTCCAAGAAATGTCTCTGAATCAGCTTTAAGCTCTCTTTGGATGTCCAAGGACACTAGAAGTCAGGCACAGATTCCTTAAGATCCAGTGTACATAGCAACAGCCTCTGATCTCCTAGTTATCCTGGTTTTTTGAGAGGAACTAAGAGGAAAGGGAATAAGAGTAAGCCAGCATCTAGTATGGGGAATGCTTTGTTGTTCCCATCATATAGATGAGGAAACTGAAGTTTGGTTATTGGACCAGGAACACGTAAGAGCTAAGTAGCAAAGCTGAAATTGAAACTGAGACCCATCTGCTGAGGGGAGTAGCCCCACAAGTTAGCTCCATTCAGAAAGCTGCCTGAATTTTATTCCTCCAATTCTGTCACAGAGCTTTAGGGTTATTCTCAAAAGTTCTGACTTTACCAAGAAGATAACACATTCTCCTCATGAAGTTCAAGAGACCACTGACTAAAGAATGGGCCTCAACTCTATCTCTAATGGCCTACTAAAATAGTAAAGAGTAGTATTGCTACAGTGGTACCATTTTATTTGATTTATTTTTACCTTTTAATTTTTTTGAGACACAGTCTTGCTTTGTCACCCAGGCCGGAGTGCAGTGGCACGATCTCAGCTCACTGTAATCTCCGCCTTCCAGGTTCAAGCAATTCTCATGCTTTTAAATACTACCTCTGTCCATTGGCTTTTTTTGAAGGTATCATGCAAAATTTGCTTGTTTGGCTTGTTGAATCAAAGTAATACCCTTAACCTCCACTATGTGTGTTGAACAAGAGGTCAGAAGGAAATAGTCTCTGAGGTAGCTCTTGCAAGAAGATCTTAATAAGTTTGGGTTGATAGGCATCCAAGAGTTTACTGATTTTAAGGATGCCATCCTTCTAAAATTAATGTATGCCCAATAGGTTATCCCATATAGTTTCCTTCCTTTTCCACTGAATTTCTAACTGTTGGGAGTCACCATCTTCATGACATGTGACATAATAGGGCCCTTTCCATTTTACAAAGCTCTTCCTCATTAACTGTGTCATGAAATCTCAAGGAAGCCCAGGGAGAAAGTCAAAGCCTGAGTTATTGTATGTCTATCAGGTGAAGAAACAGAGACAACAAAAACACATGCTGTCCTGAAGGTACCCAAATTAGTAAATGGATTCTAGGACTAGAATCCAGAACTCTAGGGCTATTAGCATTCTCTTACCTTGATCTCTTCTCCATAGTACACAAAAGGGTTTATTAAGAATCACACTTGGCCTGATGCGGTGGCACACACCTGTAATCCCAGCACTTTGAGAGGCCAAGGCAGGTGGATCACCTGAAGTCAAGAGTTGAAGACCATGGTGAAACCTCATCTTTATGAAAAATACAAAAAATTAGCTGGGCATGGTGGCACATGCCTGTAATCCCAGCTACTCGGGAGGCTGAGGTGGGAGAATTGCTTGAACCCAGGAGGCAGAGGTTGCAGCGAGCAGAGATCATGTCATTGCACTGCAGCCTGGGTGACAAGAGCAAGACTCCGTCTCAAGAAAAAAAAAAATCACACTTTTGTTTAGAGCAGACTGATGAGCAGCAATGGTCATTTGAAGCTGAGATCTCAAACAATGGAGCTGATGGGGTATGAATACCTCTTGCCTTAGCTTGGAATTGGTCCTAAGAATTTAAATCATGGCTGAACATATGACTGGGGTACAAGACAAAGGACACCAAGGTTGGAAGCTAGATCCAGCCTGATTTTTGGCAGTGCTGGTGTGCTATAGTTGAAATGTGTATGTCTCTACAAAATGTTCACATTGGAACCTAATATCCAACTCTAGTAGTTCATACTAATAGTATTAAAGGTCTTTTGGGAAACGATTAAGTCAGAAGTGTTTCATTATCATAAATATGATTAGTGACCTTATAAAAGAGGCTTCAGAGAGCTGCCTGGTCCTTTTTTCCTTCCATTTCTTCCAACATGTGAGGACATGGCATTCCTCCTCTCTGGAGGATGCAGCAACAAAGCACCATTCTGGAAGCAGAGAGCAGCCTTTGCTGGGCACTGAATCTGTGGGCACCTTGGTCTTGGACTATGAGAAATAAATTTCTACGATTTATAAATTACCCTGTCTGAAGTATTTTGCTATAACCGCACAAATAGACTAAAACGTGGTACAACTCAATGCTCTAAAGCATTTTCAAAGTACCTGTGAAATAGTTTTTGACATAATAAGACTATGTTCAAAAGGTCAGAAAATTTCTGGAAAAGCCATTCTTCATTGGGTTGATAGAAATATTCCTAAGACACATTATGCACATGTAAGTTTGCATGAATCATTCAAAACATAGAATTGAATTCAATGATTTAAAATGGGTTTTCTCTTGGACCATATAGTCACACATGTGGATTGATTGTAGTCCTCACTTTTTAATGTTTTTAAGTGTCAAAAAGACATAAAATGGCCTCTCTCTAAGAAATGCGGTTGACGATATACTCTATCCTCAGTGAAAATTGGGTCTGTGTATTAGTTAGGAATAAGTTCACTACACACAGAAAATAAAAAGTAACAGTGGTTTAAAGGCAACTGAAGTTTATTTTTTTCTCATGTAAAAGAGGTTAGGAGATAGTTTGTTAAAACCTGTTGTGGTGGCTTCATGGTATCAGGGGCTCATGCTTTCCGTTTATTATTCCATTATGCAAGGATTCTATTTTCAAATTTGCCTCATGGTTCAACTTGGTTGCTAGAGCTCCAACAATTAAATCTGCAACCCAGGTAATAAAAAGGAGAAGGGGGCAAGAAGAAGGAAATGCTCTCCCTTCCACTACCCCTTATATCTCATTAGCTAGAGCCCAGAAATATAACCTACAAGACAGGCTGAAGAATATACATTTGACCCTTGAACAATGTAGGGGTTAGGGGGATTAACTCCTCCATATAGTCAAAAATCAGCATATAATTTGGACTCTCCCAAAACATACTTGTTGACTGGAATCCTTACTGATAACGTAAATTGTTGATTAACACATACTTTGTATGTTGTATGTACTATGTACTGTATTCTTATAGTAAAGCTAGCTAGAGAAAAGAAAATTTTATTAAGAAAATCATAAGGAGGCTGGGCGCGGTGGTTCATGCCTGGTAATCACAGCACTTTGAGGCCGAGGTGGGCGGATCACCTGAGGTCAGGAGTTCGAGACCAGGCTGGCCAACATGGTGAAACCCTGTCTCTACTAAAAAAATACACAAATTAGCTGGGCGTGGTGGTGGGCACCTGTAGTCCCAGCTACTCAGGAGGCTGAGAAAGGAGAATCGATTGAACCTGGGAGGCGGCAGTTGCAGTGAACTGAGATCGCACCACTACACTTCAGCCTGAGTGACAGAGTGAGACTTCATCTCAAAGAGAGAAAAAAAGAAAATCATAAGGAAAATGTATTTACTATTCATTGAATGGAAGTGGATCATCAGAGAGGTCTTTATCCTCATTATTTTCATGTTGAGTGGGCTGGGGAAAAGGAGAAGCAAGAGGAGGATGGGAGGGATTGGTCTTACTGTTTCAGGGGTGGCAGAAGCAGAAGAAAATCCACATCTAAGTGGACCTACGCAGTTCAAACTTGGGTTGTTCAAGGGCCAACTGTATTATTTTAGCTAGCCATAATGTTCTCAGATAAAACAAAAATCAGTGTTCTTTTTACAAAGGAAAAAATGCAGAATTAATATTTAGAGGCAATTAGGCATCCTTGTCACAGTTTGGTTCTCAAACCCATTTCCTGGATTTTGTTCCCTGGGCTCCTCACATTCATTCCTTTCCTATTCCCTCTTGCACACATGTATTTGTTTTTAAAGACCCTACTGCTCAAAATCCAGAGCCATGCAGAGCAGAAAGGATGAGTATGGATTGAAACTGAGTCAAACTGGAGAGTTTGTTGCTATGATGATTTTGTCTTAGTTTCAATATCATTTGTATCATCAATAAAACTTACTGTATACTTAGAATATATAGGGGAAAATATCAGACATGTTAAGAAATACAATACAGATATCTCTAATCTCTGGCTTTCTCATTTAGAGGAGCTGAAGCTCCCATGGAAAGATAATGTCAAGAACTGTGAAAGGTCTGAGATTTTTACCTTGCAGTGTCATGGATGCTGGCAGAAGACACAGGACTCCTGGGTCACACATAAAGGCCTTTATTATAACCATAGCAATAGCCACAGTACCAACTTTTTCTTGTGACTTCCCCAGGCCCCAATTCCCAACAGGTGACACAGATGGCCATTTGACACCAGCACATGAAGTAGGTTGCATTATAGGAGAGAAACCTGGAGCTTAAGGAACCCATGTCTTAATGGGCAGCAGACATGCCTGCCCTTTTCTCCAGAGAGAGACTTTGTTTTCATATTTTAAGGCTATCCCCTATATAAAACATCCTTGTAATCATAGTTCAGAATAAATGCAGTCAGTATATCTGCTGGCAAGAGGTGCAGAGACATGGGAAACCCATGGACAACTGTCTCCAGCAGATATAAGGCAGTACAATCATGCATCACTTAATAACAGAGATGTTCTGACAAATACATCATCAGGGGATTGTGTCATTGTGCGAACATCATCGAATGGACTTACACAAACCTAGATGGTAGAGCCTACTACACACCTTGGCTATATGGTAGAGCCTATTGCACCTAGGCTGCAAACCTGTACAGCATGTTACTGTGCTGAATACTCCAGGGAACTGCAACACAATGGTAAATATTTATCTATCTGAACATATCTATACATAGAAAAGGTACATTGAAAAATATGGTGTGATAATCTTATGAGACTACTATCAAATATGCTGTCTGTCGTTGACTAAAACATCATTATATGGTGCATGACTATGTATGCCAAGTACTACACAAGTACCAGAAATACCAAATGTGACAAACATTCACCTGAGTAAGAAGTGAGTGGCATTTGGTTATCTGTAAAGGATTTTATTTCTCCTTCACTTATGAAACTTAGTTTGGCTGGATATGAAATTCTGAGTTTAAAATTCTTTTCTTTAAGAATGTTGAATATTGGCCCCAACTCTCTTCTGGCTTGAGTTTCTGCCAAGAGATCTGCTGTTAGTCTGATGGGCTTCCCTTTGTGGGTAACCCGACCTTTCTCTCTGGCTGCCCTTAAGATTTTTTTCCTTCCTTTCAACTTTGGTGAATCTGGCAATTATGTGTCTTGGAGTTGCTCTTCTCAAGGAGTATCTTTGTGGTGTTCTCTGTATTTCCTGAATTTGAATGTTGGCCTGCCCTACTAGGTTGGGGAAGTTCTCCTGGATGATATCCTGAAGAGTGTTTTCCAACTTGGTTCCATTTTCCCCCTCACTTTCAGGCACCCCAATCAGACGTAGATTTGGTCTTTTTACATAATCCCATACTTCTTGCAGGCTTTGTTCATTTCTTTTTCTTCTTTTTTCTTTAGATTTCTCTTCTCGCTTCATTTCATTCATTTGATCCTCAATCGCTGATACTCTTTCTTCCAGTTGATCGAGTCAGTTACTGAAGCTTGTGCATTTGTCACGTATTTCTCATGTCATGGTTTTCATCTCTGTCTGTTCGTTTATGGTCTTCTCTGCATTAATTATTCTAGTTATCAATTCTTCCACTCTTTTTTCAAGATTTTTAGTTTCTTTGCACTGGGTACGTAATTCCTTCTTTAGCTCTGAGAAGTTTAATGGACTGATGCCTTCTTCTCTTGTCTCGTCAAAGTCATTCTCTGGCCAGCTTTGATCCATTGCTGGCGATGAGCTGCGTTCCTTTGCAGGGGTAGCTGTGCTCTTATTTTTTGAATTTCCAGCTTTACAGATAAGCAAATGCTTAGAGATTTTGTCACCACCAGGCCTGCCTTACAAGAGACCCTGAAGGAAGCACTAAACATAGAAAGGAACAACCAGTACCAGCCATTGCAAAAACATGCCAAAATGTAAAGACCATCGAGGCTAGGAAGAAACTGCATCAACTAACGAGCAAAATAACCAGTTAATATCATAATGGCAGGATCAAGTTCACACATAACAATATTAACCTTAAATGTAAATGGACTAAATGGTCCAATTAAAAGACACAGACTGGCAAACTGGATAAAGAGACAAGACCCATCAGTTTGCTGTATTCAGGAGACCCATCTCTCATGCAGAGACATACATAGGCTCAAAATAAAGGGATGGAGGATGATCTACCAAGCAAATGCAGAACAAAAAAAAAGCAGGGGTTGCAATACTAGTCTCTGATAAAACAGACTTTAAACCATCAAAGATCAAAAGAGACAAAGAAGGCCATTACATAATGGTAAAGGGATCAATTCAACAGGAAGAGCTAACTATCCTAAATATATATGCACCCAATACAGGAGCACCCAGATTCATAAAGCAAGTCCTTAGAGACTTACAAAAAGACTTAGACTCCCATACAATAATAATGGGAGACTTCAAAACCCCACTGTCAACATTAGACAGATCAATGAGACAGAAAGTTAACAAGGATATCCAGGAATTGAACTCATCTCTGCAGAAAGCAGACCTAATAGACATCTACAGAACTCTCCACCCCAAATCAACAGAATATACATTCTTCTGAGCACCACATCACACTTATTCCAAAATTGACCACATAATTGGAAGTAAAGCACTCCTCAGCAAATGTACAAGAACAGAAATTATAACAAACTGTCTCTCAGACTGCAGTGCAATCAAACTAGAACTCAGGACTAAGAAACTCAATCAAAACCACTCAACTACATGGAAACTGAATAACCTGCTCCTGAATGACTACTGGGTACATAACGAAATGAAGGTAGAAATAAAGATGTTCTTTGAAACCAATGAGAACAAAGATACAGCATACCAGCATCTCTGGGACACATTTAAAGCAATGTGTAGAGGGAAATTTATAGCCCTAAATGCCCACAAGAGAAAGCTGGAAAGATCTAAAATTGACACTCTAACATCACAATTAAAAGAACTAGAGAAGCAAGAGCAAACACATTCAAAAGCTAGCAGAAGGCAACAAATAACTAAGATCAGAGCAGAAATGAAGGAGATAGAGACACAAAAAGCCCTCCAAAAAATCAATGAATCCAGCAGTTGGTTTTTGGAAAAGATCAACAAAATTGATAGACCACTAGCAAGACTAATAAAGAAGAAAAGAGAGAAGAACCAAATAGACACAATAAAAAATGATAAAGGGGATATCACCACCGACCCCACAGAAATACCAACTACCATCAGAGAATACTATAAACACCTCTACGCAAATAAACTAGAAAATCTAGAAGAAATGGATAATTTCCTGGACAAATTTCCTGGACACTTACACTCTCCCAAGACTAAACCAGGAAGAAGCTGAATCCCTGAATAGACCAATAGCAGGCTCTGAAATTGAGGCAGTAATTAATAGCCTACCAACCAAAAAAAGTCCAGGACCAGATGGATTCACAGCTGAATTCTACCAGAGGTACAAGGAGGAGCTGGTACCATTCCTTCTGAAACTATTCCAATCAATAGAAAAAGAGGGAATCCTCCCTAACTCATTTTATGAGGCCAACATCATCCTGATACCAAAGCCTGGTAGAGACACAACAAAAAAAGATAATTTTAGACCAATATCCCTGATGAACATCGATGCAAAAATCCTCAATAAAATACTGGCAAACCGGATCCAGCAGCACATCAAAAAGCTTATCCACCATGATCAAGTGGGCTTCATCCCTGGGATGCAAGGCTGGTTCAACATACGCAAATCAATAAACGTAATCCAGCATATAAACAGAACCAAAGACAAAAACCACATGATTATCTCAATAGATGCAGAAAAGGCTTTTGACAAAATTCAACAGCCCTTCATGCTAAAAACGCTCAATAAATTTGGTATTGATGGAACGTATCTCAAAATAATAAGAGCTATTTATGACAAACCCTCAGCCAATATCATACTGAATGGGCAAAAACTGGAAATATTCCCTTTGAAAACTGGCACAAGACAGGGATGCCCTCTCTCACCACTCCTATTCAACATAGTGTTGGAAGTTCTGGCTAGGGCAATCAGGCAAGAGAAAGAAATCAAGGGTATTCAGTTAGGAAAAGAAGAAGTCAAATTGTCCCTCTTTGCAGATGACATGATTGTATATTTAGAAAACCCCATTGTCTCAGCCCAAAATCTCCTTAAGCTGATAAGAAACTTCAGCAAAGTCTAAGGATACAAAATTAATGTGCAAAAATCACAAGCATTCTTATATACCCGTAACAGACAGAGAGCCAAATCCTGAAAGAACTCCCATTCACAATTGCTTCAAAGAGAATAAAATACCTAGGAATCCAACTTACAAGGGATGTAAAGGACCTCTTCAAGAAGAACTACAAACCACTGCTCAGTGAAATAAAAGAGGACACAAATAAATGGAAGAACATACCATGTTTATGGATAGGAAGAATCAATATTGTAAAAATGACCATACTGCCCAAGGTAATTTATAGATTCAATGCCGTCCCCATCAAGCTACCAATGACTTTCTTCACAGAATTGGAAAAAACTGCTTTAAAGTTCACATGGAACCAAAAAAGAGCCCGCATTGCCAAGACAATCCTAAGTCAAAAGAACAAAGCTGGAGGCTTCACTCTACCTGACTGTAAACTATACTACAAGGCTACAGTAACCAAAACAGCATGGTACTGGTACCAAAACAGAGATATAGACCAATGGAACAGAACAGAGTCCTCGGAAATAATACCACACATCTACAGTCATCTGATCTTTGACAAACCTGAGAAAAACAAGAAATGGGGAAAGGATTCCCTATTTAATAAATGGTGCTGGGAAAATTGGCTAGCCATAAGTAGAAAGCTGAAACTGGATCCTTTCCTTACTCCTTATACGAAAATTAATTCAAGATGGATTAGAGACTTAAATGTTAGACCTAATACCATAAAAACCCTAGAAGAAAACCTAGGTAATACTATTCAGGACATAGGCATGGGCAAGGACTTCATGTCTAAAACACCAAAAGCAATGGCAACAAAGCCAAAATTGACAAATGGGATCTAATTAAACTAAAGAGCTTCTGCACAGCAAAAGAAACTACCATCAGTGTGAACAGGCAGCCTACAGAATGGGAGAAAATTTTTGCAATCTACTCATCTGACAAAGGGCTAATATCCAGAACCTACAAAGAACTTAAACAAATTTACAAGAAAAAAACAAACAACCCGATCAAAAAGTGGGCAAAGGATATGAACAGACATTTCTCAAAAGAAGACATTCATACAGCCAACAGACACATGAAAAAATGCTCATCATCACTGGCCATCAGAGAAATGCAAATCAAAACCACAATGAGATACCATGTCACACCAGTTAGAATGGCAATCATTAAAAAGTCAGGAAACAACAGGTGCTGGAGAGGATGTGGAGAAATAGGAACACTTTTACACTGTTGGTGGGATTGTAAACTAGTTCAACCATTATGGAAAACAGTATGGCGATTCCTCAAGGATCTAGAACTAGAAGTACCATATGACCCAGCCATCCCATTACTGGGTATATATCCAAAGGATTATAAATCATGCTGCTATAAAGACACATACACACGTATGTTTATTGCAGCACTATTCAATAGCAAAGACTTGGAATCAACCCAAATGTCCATCAGTGAGACTGGATTAAGAAAATGTGGCACTTATACACCATGGAATACTATGCAGCCATAGAAAAGGATGAGTTTGTGTCCTTTGTAGGGACATGGATGCAACTGGAAACCATCATTCTCAGCAAACTATCGCAAGAACAGAAAACCAAACACCACATGTTCTCACTCATAGGTGGGAACTGAACAATGAGATCACTTGGACTCGGGAAGGGGAACGTCGTACACCGGGGCCTATCATGGGGAGGGGGGAGGGATTGCATTGGGAGTTATACCTGATGTAAATGATGAGTTGATGGGTGCTGATGAGTTGATGGGTGCAGCACACCAACATGGCACATGTATACATATGTAACAAACCTGCACGTTATGCACATGTACCCTAGAACTTAAAGTATAATAATAATAATAAAAAAAGAAAGAAAGAAAAAAAAAATGGAGTGGCCAGGTGCAGTGGCTCACACCTGTAATCTCAGCACTTTGGGAGGCTGAGGCGGGTGAATCACTGGAGTTCAGGAGTTCGAGACCAGCCTGGCCAACATGGTGAAACCCCATCTGTATTAAAAATACAAAAAATTAGCCAGGCATGGTGGCATGCACCTGTAGTCCCAGCTACTCGGGAGGCTGAGGCAGGAGAATCGCTTGAAACTGGGATGTGGAGGTTGTGGTGAGCCAAGATTGTGCCACTGTACTCTGGCCTGGGTGACAGAGCAAGACTCCATCTAAAAAAAAAAAAAAAAAAGAAGTGAGCACTGGAGGCTGTGCGATCTGGGAAGGCAGCTGGGCCAGGGAAGGGAGAACCTGGGCCAGGGAAGGTGGAGATTGCTTTTACTTATTCAAGTGTGTGTGAAGACAGACATGTGGCGATGCAGTTGAAAACCTACAAAAGACAAGTTTGGTGGAAGGGAAAGTTCATGTAGGAAAGCTGAGGGAGGTTAGAATTGGTTTCTGGAAGGCCTGGAGAAACTTTCCTACTGTAATGAGGAGGAATAGTAACAGTGCTAACTGGCAACACAGAGGAGGATGGGCCAGAGTGGGGGAAGTTAGGGGCAAGGCAAGGAGACGAAGGGAAGGTATTGCAGGGGTCTGAGCATGAAGTATGGAATACCTGAATTTGTTCTGCGTGTGAGATATACCTGTATTTACTCAATTTTATTTTCTTCACTAAAGAGTACCAAGGCAAACCCAGTAGGTAATTTTGTATATTTGAGGATTGATTTATAGTATCATTAATACCTTAAGTGACACTTCATAGCCTTTCTCATCCAAGAGGATGTCATCCACATGTTCTTAGAGCTGGATTCTGCCATACATTTTGGGATCAGGCAATTCCCTGAAGGTGTTATGGGTCAGGTCTAGGAAGCTCATGGGCATACCTTTCTGGCCAGGATAAGGGAGAGATTTGTTGCGGGGCAGACTGATAGAAGTAACACCTATTGCACATGGAAGACCAGTTACAGTACCAGGTTCAACGTGAGAAAGTTAGTATAAAGGACACTCCTCAAGGAAACTTAGGGTACTAACAAGCAAATGGCTTAAACAGAGGAACCCTTGATAAAGTAAGTGCTAAATAGCTATTTCCTTAACCTTAGTATTGGAGATTGGAATTCTGTGTTCTGTAGTGGTTTCTTATTATTCTTATGTAATAGTCTTGGCTCCCTGGTTGTAAGAAATGTGGGCAAGTCTCACACCTGCCTCTCCAAAAATGAGTGAAGTGACACCTTAAATGTTCCCCAGCCTTGCATCACCCTCTGGGGGCCTCCCACAATCCTGGGTCCTCAGTGATTCTACAGTGAGGCCACTAGATCACCACCAAAGGCTTTGGCAGACCACCATGTAAGCAAACCCTTAAATATTTTTAACAGACCCAAGGCTGACAGGAGTCAAACTTTATATATTAAGGGGGTATTAAAAACACAGCTATTTCCAATAATTCATTATGCACATGCTCATAAACACATTACACTTGTCACAGAACATATACCTGTAGTGTGCTTTCCAGCGGGGACTAAATAACACTTAATGAGAAGGCTGGTGGTGTTTTTTGATGTCAAGTACCCCAAGGTTCCAGCAGTGAAGGGGCGTCACTGTTGGTAGTCTTTTTAATGGGAAGTCCCCTGGCCATTGGCTGCCTATGGTGTGTCAGCCACAGGTTGGGAACCACCGCACTTGGTGAAGGAGCAATTTCCCCCATGGCCTTACTCAGACCCATCATTAGACAGTTCCCTGAAAGTGAGCCTGAAAGTTTGCATAGTGGCTAGTGTAAGCCTTCAGGGAGAATTGGAGTGAATATTACAGGCTTATGTCAAGAAAAGGAATCATATGTCATATGTGAAAAAGGCAGTCAAAGTGCCAGTGTACTGATGGAAAATGACCGCACCCAAAGCATTGTCTTTCATCGTGGATACCACACTCAAAAAGGAATATATATATTTTAAGTGTACAGCGGAGAGATACATTCAGAATAGGTTAGTAAGGCGAACCAAGCCATGTCACCTTGGGAGCAGTCAGAGGAACAGGATGCATGTGGAAAGACCTGGGAAGCCATGCTAGTTGCCCTCAAATATTTTGAGGGTTGTCAAGAGGAAGATTTTTCCCAGGAGCATGGTAGGCAGAAATCAACAATAAAGGATGGAAACCACAAAAAATAGATTTATAACAGAGAGGGGGTCAAGGGGAACCTGATCTAATAGCACTTTTCAAGAACGGGTGACTTGGGAGATATTGACTTCTCTGTCATTTGAGACATCCAAGCCTTGACATCACAACCACATTGAAAGAATATTGCAATAGGACTCAAGCAGCTGATCATGGAACTAAGTGACTTTAATTTTCAACCCTAGGACTGTGTGATTCTATGTACACAGAACTCGAATCTTAAGTAGAGTGTTCTTGTGAAACCCCTACAACTTTGATTGAAAATATATACTGGGCCGGGCGCGGTGGCTCACGCCTGTAATCCCTGCACTTTGGGAGGCCGAGGCGGGCGGATCATGAGGTCAGTAGATCGAGACCATCCTGGCTAACACGGTGAAACCCCGTCTCTACTAAAATACAAAAAATTAGCCGGGCGCAGTGGCGGGCGCCTGTAGTCCCAGCTACTCCGGAGGCTGAGGCAGGAGAATGGCGCGAACCCGGGAGGCGGAGCTTGCAGTGAGCCGAGATGGTGCCACTGCACTCCAGCCTGGGCGACAGAGTGAAGACTCCACCTCAAAAAAAAAAAAAAAAGAAAATATATACTGAATTAAAATCTGAATGGTAATAAGTTTCTTTTTAGTGAACAGGAAACATGGCAAAGTATATCTTAACATTCAGTTGTAGATAATTATGTGAGCTGATTTTGTGTCAATGAATCTGAAGGTCTGATTTGGTCTTAGAAAATCATAAGACACCCCAAGACTTCTAGGAAGTTACCTTTTCCATTTTTAGCATTTCATTTGATTGTCTGTTATCACCTGTAACACACACGTGTGTACACATACAAACGCTGCTATAATTAACATTTTGGGTTCCTTTATCATTTTTTTAAACCTCAAACTTTTTATTATGTAATGCGCACCTATTTGTAAACATCTGTTGAAAATCTCAGAGGTCACAGGTAGAAATGCTGTATTTCTAGCACTGGTAAGGTAAATCTATGTACATTGAACTCTGAGAATAGGCATAAAAATTAGGTAGAAATTAGAGAAAACAGCTCTAAGCGTTGACAAAAGAAAAAGTAGAAAGAGTAGGGAAAGTTGCTCTGCTTCAAAGAGATAGGACTGAAAGGTTTTTGCTTGGTGTCCTAGAAGATAACTTCCCTTCTTGTGCTTCATTAGGGTAGAGGAGGTGAGAGGAGCAGGTATCAGAGTCTCTGCCTCCCAGGGATTCTCAGCCTAGAGAGTGGTTTACTGTACTTCCTTGCTTTATGGGCAACAGTTGACTTTGCATCTCAGAGGCTGAAAGGGCTCAGAGAGGTTCTTTACTCTTTCTCTACATCAGAGGCCAGAAAGAGATAGAAGAGAATTAGGAGCAAATGTATTTGTTTCCCTGCCACCCAAACTAGCATCAAAATATGCTGAAGGCCAGGGTGGCCTGAGCTCCTCCATGACCCATGGCACTTAACAAAGCATCTGCAGAGGAAAGTGTACCAGGGCAGAGGGGATTTTTCCACAAAGCACGGTCATGCCCTGCACAACCACTGAAGAATGAAGTATTTAGGAGTCTTGTGGGAAAAGCCAACAAATTCTGAAGACAGAAAGGCACACAATAAACGGTGTTCTGTTAGGGTGCTGATAATGTTGATGACACTCAGAAGCAAGGAAAAAAAGGATGTTCTCACATTTCAGAAGATTCTGGAATAGAGCCAATTCCTGGTGTTTTTTTGTTGTTCTAAAAAGAAAAGTTTTTTTTTTTTTTTTTTGGTCTGTTTTCCATATAGCGTCAAAGAATTGGGTAACTATCTTTATCAATTAAAAACATAATTGATCCCTGCAGCCTGGCTGTTGTGCAGACAGTCTCCCACTCTCTTCCCCGAGAGGTGTCTGTCCCCGCAGATGTGGGCTAGCAAGGCTGGCACTCGGTGACTGTGAGATTGCCTTGAAACTGGTGAGTAGAAATTCTTTTGTTATGCTACTTATAACTTAGGTTTGATCTATGGGACCTTGACATTTTTAGTACTTCAGGCATTTCTGCATGCTTATAAAAGGTAACCCTAATCTTATTGCCAGCTAAGGAGTATGTGACAGTTATACTTAAACTACCTGGAGAGCTTGATGCATAGGTGCTGCCCATCCTGTATTGGTGTCCTGTTGTCCCTTTCCCTCAGCCCCGGCACCCGACCCCAGCATCCTCCTCATTTCTCCCTGAAGGAGTCCTAATGTTTTCTTGTTCCCTGAGAACATTCTATTGGTAAAAGGTGTGTCTATGTCTTCAACTACAGGAAGAACTGTGGGTTTCTCTGGATTCTAGGGGTACCTGGAAGGCATGAGAGCACTCTCAGAGATAGGGCTTTCTTGGGCTATGAATAGAATGCCCTTTGAGTTCCCCTGAAAGGGGGATGGGAAGCTCTAGATCCCTAACTGCCCTCATGGTACCCAGGACTGGCTGAAATAATCCAAACTCAGAAGTTGCGTGCTCACGCATGGGGCCGTAGGGACCTGAGGTAAAACAGGGTGAGTCCAGCCATCCTGAGAATGTCTGAGGGGAATTCAAGAGCATAAAAATTAGCCCAGTCAGTGAAAGCAAAAATCAGATTAATAGTGACTGATTGTTTGGTCCTGCACTTGCTCTACAGAAATATAATGCAAGTCACATATGTAATTTTAAATGTTCTAGTAACCACATCAAAAATAATAAAAAGAAACAGATGAAGTTGATTTTAATATTATATTTTATGTAATCCAATGTGTCTAAAATATTATTACTTTCTTACAAACAAGCAAAAACTGAAGGAATTTGTCACCACTAGACTGGCTTTACAGGAAATGCTCAAAGGAGTTCTACATCTGGAAGTGAAAAGACAATAATCACTATCATGAAAACACACAAAAATATTAAACCCACTGGTAAAGCATATACACAAAGGCGAAAGAGAATAAAAACTTATCACTACTGAAAACCATCACATCACGATGATAAATAATAAGAGAGGAAGAAAGGAACAAAGGATATATAAAACAACCAGAAAACAATTAACAAAATAAGAGGAGTAACTCATTACTTATCAATAATACCTTGAACATAAACAGCTTAAATTCCCCACTCTTAAGTCAGCTTGTGGTGAATGTTGCCTAGCCTGGTAATCAAAAGATACAGACTGGCTGAAAGGATTAAGAGAAAAATCATGACCCACCTATGTACTGCCCACAAGAAACTCACTTCACTTATAAAGACATACATAGACCAAAAATGAACGGATGGAAAAGATTCCTCACAGACAGAAACAACAAATAAGCAGGAGTAGCTATACTTAACATCACATAAAATAGACTTTAAGTCAAAAACTGTTAAAATAGACAAAAGTTACTATGTAATGATAAAAGGATCAAAAGGATCCTTCAGCAAAAGAATATACAACAATTGTAAATAAATACACACCCAACATAGGAACACCTAGATACATAAAGCAAATATTGTTATATCTAAAGGGAGATACAGACTTCAATACAATAATAGTTAGGAACTTTAGCACCTCACTGTCAGAATTGCACTGATCATCTAGAAAGAAAATCAACAAAGCAATATTGTATTTCAGTTGTAATTCAAATGAACCCAACAGACATTGACAAAACACTTCATTCAACAGCTGCAGAATGCACATTCTTTTCATCAGCACATGAAACATTCTCCAGGATAGACCATATCTTAGGCCACAAAACAAGTCTTAATGTATTTAAAATAATTAAAATCATATCAAGTATCTTTTCTGAGCACAATGGAATAAAACCAGAAATCACTAACAACAGGAACTCATGAAACTCTTGAACACATGAAAACTAAACAACATACTCCTGAGTAAACAATGTGTCGACAAAGAAATTAAGAAGAAAACTTAAAAGTTTTTTTGAAACGAAAGAAAATAAAAACACAACATACCCAAATTTATGAGTTACAGCTAAAGCCAGTCTAAGAAGGAAGTTTATAGAAATAAACACCTACTTCATAAAAGTAAGGAGATTTCAAATAAACAACCTAATGTAGGAGCTAAAAAACAGTTTATCTCAGGGAGGTAGAAAGTACGATGATGATTACCAAAGGCTGGGAAGGGGGTTAGGAGGTTGTAAAGAGGTTGATTAATGGGTACAAAAGTATAGTTAGATGGAAGAAATAAGTTCCGGTGTTGGACAGCATAACAAGGTAACTCTAGTTTACAATAATTTATTATAATAGCCAGAAGATTTGAAACATTTCTAACACAAAAATATAATAAATGTGTGAGGTGACTGATATCCTAATTACTCTGATTTGATCATTACACCTTATATTCATGTATGGAAATATCACAAATGGAGACGGGGCAAGATGGCGGAATAGAAGGCTCCACCTCTCATCCCATCCCTGCTGCCCCCTCACCCTGCTGCAAGGACACCAACTTAAGAACGATCTATGTAGAAAAAAATACCTTCATAAGAACCAAAACTCAAGTGAGCACTCATAAGTACCTGGTTTTAACTTCATATCGCTGAAAGAGGCACTGAAGAGATTAAAAAAACAGTCCTGACTCGCCACTGAATTGCCAAGACACCACCCCTGCCCCACCCCAGGCAGCAGTGAGTCCTAGTGCTGAACTAAGTTCAGAGATGGTGGACTAATGGGGCATGCGACATACTGAGACACCAGCTGGGGCAGCCGAGGAAGTGCTGGCATCACCCCTCCTCTAGTCTCATACTGCACAGCTCACAGCTTCAAAAGAGACCTTCTCGTTTCACTTGAGGAGAGGAGAGGGAAGAATGAGGAGGACTTTGTCTTACATCTTGGATACCAGCTAAGCCACAGAAGGATAGGGCACTGGTCAGACTCATGAGGCCTCCATTCCAGGCCCTTGCCCCAAGGCAATATTTCTAGACACACCCTGGTCCAGAAGGGAACCCCGTGCCCTGAAGGAAAGGACCTAGTCCTGGCAACATTTATCACCTGCTAACTGAAGAGCCCTTGGGCCCCAAATAACCAGCAGTGATAGCCAGGTACTACATTGAGGGCCTTGGTGAACCTCTGAGACGTGCTGGCTTCAGGTATCAACACTGCCACAGTGGGTAAAGGACCAAGTGGGCTCTTAGGGTCCACAATTCCAGGACTTGATTCTTGGATGGCATTTCTGAACCTGCCCTGGGCTAGAGGGGAGCCTGCTGCCCTGAAGTGTGATTACCATGCTAGGCAACATTCACCACAAGCTGACTTAAGAGACCTTGGGCCTTAAGAGATAATCGGTGGTAGTCTGGCAGTGCTCCTCATGGACAGGGGTGATGGTGCCTATGGGGAGCAGGGGTGTCCTCTACTTTTAGAAAGGGGAGAGAAGAGTGGGAAGGACTGCATCTTGTGGTTTGGATGCCAGCTCAGCCACGATACAATAAAATACCAGGTAGACTTCTAAGGTTTTTGACTGTAGTTCCTGACTCCTGGATGGCACTTCTGGACCCACCCAGGGCCTGGAAAACCTTGCTGCCCTGAAGGGAAGAACATAGACCTGGCTGGCTTTGCCACCTGCTGATTGTAGAGCCCCAGGGCCTTGAGCAAACATAGACAGTAGTCAGGAAGTGGTTATAGCAGGCCTTGGGTGAGACCCAGCACTGTGCTGGCTTCAGGTCTGACCGAGTTTAGCCATAAGGGTGTGGTCACGGGGTACTCGTGTTACTCCACTCCCTAGCTTTAGGTGGCTCAGAACAGAGAGACTCTGTATGTTTGGGAGTAAGTAAGGAGAAAGAACAAGAGTCTCTGCCTGGTAATCCAGAGAATTCTCCTGGATCTTGTCCAAGACTATCAAGGCAGTATCTCTATGAGTCTGCAAGAGCCACAGCATTACCGTGCTTGGGGTGCCTCCTAAAACAAAAGCTGTTTAGATCATAACACCTGAGTCTTTCAAATATCTGAAAAGCCTTGCTAAGAAAGACAGCTATAAATAAGCTCAGATAGTAAAGACTACAATAAATACCTAATCCTTCAATGCCCAGACATAAAAGAACATCTGCTAGCATCAACACCATCCAAGAAAATGTGACCTCACCAAATGAACTAAATAAGGCACCAGGGACCGATCCTGGAGAAACAGAGATATGCGACCTTTTAGACAGAGAATTCAAAATAACTGTGTTGAGAAAACGCAAAGAAATTCAAGATAACACCAAAGGAATTCAGAACTCTATCAGCTAAATTGAACAAAGACATTGAAATAATTAAAAAAAAAATCAAGCAGAAATTCTGGAGCTGAAAAATGCAATTGGCATACTGAAGAATGTATCAGAGCCCTTTAATAGCAGAAGAAAGAATTAGTGAGCTTGAAGATAGGATAGTTGAAAATACACAGTCAGAGGAGAAAAAAGATCCTACAGGATCTATACAGAAAATAGCCTTAAGATAGCCTTAAAAGGGCAAATCTGTAATTGGCCTTAAAGAGGCGGTACAGAAAGAGATGGGGGAGAAAATTTATTCAAATGGATAATAGAAAACTTCCCAAACCTACAGAAAGATATCAATATCCAAGTACAACAAGGTTATAGAACACCAAGTAGATTTAACTCAAAGATGACTACCTCAAGGCATTTAATAGTCAAACTCCCAAAGGTCAAGGATAAAGAAAGGATCCTAAAAGCAGCAAAAGAAAATAAACAAATACCATACAATGGAGCTCCAATACTTCTGGCAGCAGACTTTTCAGTGGAGACATTACAAGCCAGGAGAGAGCAGTATGGCATATTTAAAGCACTGAAGAAAAAATCCCTCTTACCCTAAAATAGTATATCCAGTGAAAACAACCTTCAAACGTGAAGGAGAAATAAAGATTTTCCCAGACAACAGAAGTTGAGGAATTTCATTAATACCAGACCCATCTTACAAGAAATGCTAAAGGGAGTACCTCAGTCAGAAAGAAAAGGATATTAATGAGCAATAAATAATCACCTGAAGGTACAACACTGACTGGTAATAGTCAGTAAACAGAAAAACATAGAATATTATAACACTGTAACTGTGGTGTGTAAGCTACTCTTATCTTAAGTAGAAAGACTAAAAGATGAACCAATCAAAAATAATAACTACAACTTTTCAAGACATAGTACAATAAGATATAAATAGAAACAACAAAAAGTTAAAAAGTGAGGAGATGAAATTAAGGCAAGCTTTTATTAGTTTTCTTTTTGCTTGTTTGTTTATGCAAATAGTGTTAAGTTGTTATCAGGGTAAAATAATGGGTTATAATACAGTATTTTCAGGCCTCATTGCAACCTCAAACCAAAAAACATACAATGGATACACAAAAATTAAAAAGCAAGAAACTAAATCATGTCACCACAGAAAATCATCTCCACTAGAGGAAGGCAGGAATGAAAGAAAGAAGAGAAGACGAAAAAACAACCAGAAAACAACTAACAAAATGGCAGGAGTAAGTCCCTACTTATCAATAATGACATTGAATGTAAATGGACTAATTTCCCCTTTGCCTTGACACGCTCTACACTGCCCTGTGGAAGAGCTGCCTTGGGTGTAGGAATAAGGTTGTGGACCCTCCCTGGATTCTGAGAATTACCACAAACTTGCATTCCTGGAATACAGGTTTTTATTTTTATTTTTTATTTATTTATTTTTTGAGAAGAAATCTCACTCTGTTGCCCAGGCTGAAGTGCAGTGCCATGATCTCGGCTCACTGCAACCTCTGCCTCCCACGTTCAAGTGATTCTCCTGCCTCAGCCTCCTGAGTAGCTGGGGCCACAGGCACGCGCCACCATGCCCAATTAAGTTTTGTATTTTCAGTAGAGGTGGGGTTTCACGATGTTGGCCAGGCTGATCTTGAACTCCTGACTTCGAGTGATCTGCCTGCCTTGGTTTTTAATAGTTCTGTCTGGTATCTGTAATCAGAATGGGTTCTCTCCAAAGAAAGGCTATATCATTGAGGGAAGGAACCTGAATCGAGAAGCAGTAGACAGGAATTCTTATTCTTAATCTAATGTTCATTAACTCCAAATAAACTCTTTAACCTATCTGGGTCAGTTTCCTCTGAGACCCCTAAGTTCTGATATTTTGTGATTTTGTGTTTATACCAATGAAAACTTTGTGGCTTATAGACTGTGTGTGAAATACCAATGACAATGAACACTGAGAATCCTGGAAGGTTGGGGAGAAGGAGCTGAGTGGGTGGGGCTCATACGCTAATGGGTAGCATGGGGCTGGCGTCCTATCCAGTGGATCAACCAAAAAGCAAAGGAACTGAGCTGGTGGCATAACAGGCAGCTGAGCCAAGATTCAACGGGCAGTTGGGGGGAAAATGCCAATTCAAGCAGCAGTCAAGCAATATTTATGACCAAATTTTCAAACTGTTAAGAGTCTGTGGTCAAGTAAGTTGACCAGTTTTTACAATCTTCTGTTTCAGTGGAAGGGTGGGGAATGTTGGAGAATGGGGCTTCTAAAAGATATTATTAGAATCTCACTACTTATACAGCATCTGAACACACGAGTAAAGCAGAATATTGAAATTACCTAAATAATGAAATAAAAATCACTTTTATTTCAACCATCTCAATATTTTATAAAAAATATCTGGAAATATCCCCATTCACTCCTTAACATTACCTGCTAAACCCAAAAAGTAAAACGAACTTTAATAAACAGACAGAGTCACAGGTCATGGCTGTCCATAAAACAGGAGAAGAATGTGTTTATTCAGGGTTTTCAGGAAGTTTAGTTGATGGATTCAGTTGGAAGCACTATTAATTGTTCCTTCTCAATTAACAAAATAACCATCAAATTAACCAAAAATTGTGGTTGTAAAGAAACACTATCAGAATAGTACCCTTATATTGTCTAAGTATCATTTTTAAAATGTTAAATGTGTATAGGGGGGTATGCACCACTTAGGATGGTTCTTATAAAACAACCACCAACACCAAAAAATAACAAGTGTTGCTGAGGAAATGGAGAAATTGGAAACCTCATGCTTTGCTGGTGGGCCTGTAAAGTGGCACAGCTGCTGTGAAAGACAGTTTGGCAGTTTCTTAAAAAGTTAAACTTGAAACCACTATATAACTCAGCAGTTCTATTCCTAGGTATATACACAAAAGCATTTAAAGGAGAGACTTGAACCGAGATTTGTACATCCCTGTTCATTGCAGCATCATTCACTATAGCCAAAATGTAGAAACAACCCAAATGTCCATCACGGATGAACGGATAAACAAAACATGGTGTGTACATGCAATGGGATATTGTTTAGCCTTACATAGGGAGGAAATTCTGACACATACTACAATATGGAAAAATCTTGAAGACATTATGTTAAGTGAAATGAGCCAGTAATAAAATGAAAACATTATACAATTCCACTTATATCAAGTACCTAGTATAGTCAAATTCACAGTTACAGAAAGTAGAATAGTGGTTACCAGGTGCTGATAGAAGAGAGGAATGGGAAGTTATTCTGATATGGGTACAAACTTTCTGTTTGGTAAGGTGAAAACACTGGAAATAGATAGTGCTAATGGTTGTACAACAATATGAATGGACTTAATGCCACTGAATGATACACTTAAAAATAGTGAAAATGGTAAATATTATGAATATTAAACCACAATTTGTGTATGTGCGTGCACATGCATAGACAACACACACAAAATCCTGACCTTCCCTTTTTTTTCCAGATGTTTTCAGCAGATTTATTCATAATGGCCAAAACAATTGAAACTGAATGTCCATTAACAGAACAACTGATAAATAAATTGTGGTATACAATGAATATTTAATATGATAGGCAGAATTTTAAGATGACCTTCAAGGTTCCCAACCACTGATATATGTGCCCTGGATAGTCCCCTTTCCTTGAGTGTGGGCAGGATGTGAGGAAGTAATGGGATGTCCCTCCTGTGATATCATTCCTGTAATTGTGTTATTTGGCCTAGGTGAGGGGATTTTTTTATTGAGGTAATTATGTACATATATATATTTTGTATATATACATATTATATACATACATATATACAAATTATATATATATATATAAAATTTACCATCTTTACCATTTCTAAGTGTACAGTTCAATGGTAATAAATAAATTTATATTCTTTTTTCTCCTTCCTCCCTCCGCTTCCCCCTTCTTGACCTCTGGTAACCACCAATCTATTCTCTGTCTTCGTGAGCTCTACTTTTTTCACTTCCACATATGAGTGAGAACAAGCAATATTTGTCTTTCTGTGCTTCGACCTTACCTTTGTGTGCATTGGACAAGTGGTTTTTCTTCCCAGGTATGAAGGGAGTGTCATTTCCTTTTCTCCAAACCTTCTTTTCAAACAGAGAGGATAATTATGAGCAATAAAGGAGACTTGGCACAAGTTTGGAGCCAAGTCCCCTTTCCTTGGTTTAAAGACCATTTATGGACAAAATGGCCAGTCTGAAGTCAGGGATACAGGTTAAAAAGAAGAAGAAGAAAAAAAATCTTGTGTAACTTCAGAGAGCTTACACTCGTGGCCAAATGGAACAAGTTTCTTTTTTATTTAGTACATAAATTTGTCCTAAGCAATGCACTCAAAGGGAAAATTCCCAAACAGCAGTGCTGGGTCTAGAGTCATTTGTCAAATTAATCATGATATATTTTCTTGCCTTGAATAGTGTCAGCTGGAGTATGTTACATTCCATCTTAGGAAGGGAATCCAAGTGAAGAACTCCTAACCAACAATTTTTCAGTCTACAGAAAGAGCGAAAGTCCAAGTCCTTTCATTACTGTTCACGACACTTTTTCCATGGTCTTTCAGTCGGGAAGATACAGTCAAATGGCAGAATGAGGATTGAAACCTCATACAGAGTTATGAAACCAACAGAGTGTTGGTGTTAAGGGAGACCAGGATTCTAATCAGAGGCAATGCTGGGTTCGGTACAAGATAACCACTTAGGGAAAATGGAAAAATAATGTCAGACCTGATAAATATCTGACAAAAACTTAAAGAAAGAGTTGAAATGCTTAACTCAGTCTTTTTTCCGATACTGCGTCTGAAGTATGTGGGCCATCTGATAATGAAATTTTAGCATTCAGCCATATAATATTTGACAAAGTAATGTACTCCATACTCAAAGCTGCAAAAATATAGTGAATTATAAAATTAGATATCAGTTTGAACACTACACAATTTTTGAAATGTAAAATTTAGTAATACTGAAATGTTATGTTCATTTACTTCATTTGAAGTATGTCAATATTCTATTTGACTCAGCAAACATAATCTAGTCACCTTGTTCATGAAAGTCCACAGGAAAAAAATAAATTTGGCTATCAACTAATTTCTCTAGTTTCTGAATGTTATCAGTTATGAGCGTTTCTCCTCCTCTTCCAAATTTGTACCTAATATTAGGACAAGGAACATACGTATCTCTACATAAAAAGCAGAGGGCTGGAACTTTTCTGATCATTTGGATTTTCAAAAACATTCCCCATGGAACGTACAACCAATTGAAGCAATATTTTTAAAGAAAATATATTTTTCTTAATGTATCATGTTAATTTCCTCTACTCTTCTCTTGTTTGAATGTGAGTAAGCAGTCCATTGGAAAAAAAAAAGATATTTTCCTATTGTAGTAAAACATCATATCATCTAGTTTTTTGGCATTGGTGTAGAATCCAGACATCCTTTATACTATGTAATATGATGACTAGAATTTAACCTAAGTGATTAGTCAATGCAGTAGATTAAAAGTGAATGAATCCACTCAAGAGACAGGCAACCACAGGGGCAAAGAAGTCATCCTTAGCATCCTAACTATTGCCTTTTAGGTTTATGTGAGCATGGGGAGAGTAGAAAAGACTGAATATGAGGACAAAAATTGCTTGTCACCTGAGGCCAGATTTTTGTCTTGAATTGTTTTGGGAGAACTTTGCCAACAACTTAGAAAAAAAAATGGTAACTTAGACATTCACCTATAATTCTTAGAACCCCTCCCACTGGTGCAAAATATTAGCCTAGGACACTCTCGTTAAAATGGTCCTTTGAGATTTAGTGTCTCTAGGCTAACTGAATCTGCCTCAATCTCATTTCATCTGAATTCTAAAAGCCACATATATTCTGATGTTCCAATTATGTTGTCACATTGAGTCATGCAAGCTAGCAAGCTTTGGGATTAGTAGAGGAGAACATTTTGAAATAATCTAAAAAAACAAACAAACCATGCTTTTTAATTACAAGAGGATGGGGAATGAGGAGATTTTCTCCAAGTGGAAATTGCACCCAAATGGAAGGAAGGCTTTACAAAAATAGAATTATTGAAAAATATCAGTAAAATAATGTCTAGGTGTTAAGTCAAATAGTGACTCCCTATATATTTTAGCCCAATTAAGCCCACGAAATTTGCCAATTTATCCATTCACTGATGAAAACCTTTGCTGAATGTTCACTATATATTAAGCATATACAGTCATGTGCCATATAACAATGTTTCCATCAACGATGGACCACAGATAACAATGGTGGTCCCATAAGATTATACTGCTGTATTTTTACTGTATCTTTTCTATGTTTAGATATGTTTAGATACACAAATAGTTACCACTGTGCAACAATTGCTACACTATTCAGTGCAGTAACATACTGTCCAGGTTTGTAGCCTGGGAGCTACAGGCTATACTATATATATATATATATGTATACAGCCTAGGCTACACTATATGCCTTTGGTGGTA
Organism: Macaca thibetana thibetana; assembly: GCF_024542745.1. Taxonomy (NCBI): domain Eukaryota; kingdom Metazoa; phylum Chordata; class Mammalia; order Primates; family Cercopithecidae; genus Macaca; species Macaca thibetana. The sequence continues at coordinate 16,554,271 of NC_065582.1, read as the reverse complement.
TGGTGGACTATACCACCCTAGGTTTGTGTAAGTACACTCTATGATCACACAATAACAAAATAGCCTAATGACAGATTTTTTGGAACATATCCCAGTTGTTAAGTGACACATGACTGTAGATGAGTATTGAATAACACCCACGTGTAAGGGAAATGAAGAAAGAGCACCCTCTGGCCCTTTGAGGGGTTTCATTCTCAGAGATGGCCCGCATCAGACATGGACAGCTGCCTGTACCAGGCTAGGCTCTCTAGCATATTTTCTCACAAGGAGGAGAGTGATTTAGAATGTCCTTGAAGTATTTCATTGTACTATCATGTATGCAATTGATCAGCATTAGAAAGAAATTTTGCACCGTGGAGAGTCAAGCATACAAATAACACAATGTGTACTTATAAGTAACTCATCCCTACTTAAAAACCCATCCATAAAAGCAAGCTTTTTGCCCCTGGGAGACCCAGTGACATCACAGTTTGAAAACCTATTCCAATAAAGACCATCAAATCAAGGACTGAGTCTTATCCACCTTTGTACTTGCGGCACCATGCTTTGCTCAGAGTAAGTGTTCAGAAAGTCATGTTTTATCTAGAGTGAAAGAGGTAGGCTTCTGACCTACATAGTATGCTCAGAAGTAGCCTGAGTAGAGGCTCTGAAGTATCTCCAGTGCAGTGATCCGAGTAACTTAAGGTTAATATTGCCACCCTGTGTATACACAGACTGCCTGAGGCCTTTTCATTTCATTTAGTTTGGAAGTCACACAAGACAGGGTTCAGAATTTAAAAATTGGATACTATGTTGGATATTGGTGATGGGCCATGAAAAATAAATCAGTTCCTTTAAGGAGTATTTTTAAAACTCAGGAATTGTTTAGAGAAAAAGAAGGGGCAAAGCAATTTTTCCCAATAAATTTTTCTGTAATCAATTAAATCTTTTTAGGATTTGGACAATATAACAGACTCAGAATTTTGTCATAAAAAATAAAACTGCCAAGATAATAATATAAAATAAATGTAGAATATTTAATTTTTATGAATTTTCTTTTTATTAAAAAATTGACAATTTATCCCTCAATAATCTTCCAACTGTTTAAAGTATTAAAATGATATATGCTATTTAAAAATTATTAGGCATTCATTAAATTGGCAAGATATTAGATTTCATGTATTCAAGATTTTGCTTTGGTAAGAAGCAAAGTTTGTAAACTCCCTATTGGAATCATGTATTTTGGGAATTAGATATTTTTGGATGTGAGCTGCGGTTTTCTTCCAACTGCAGGGAAAATGCTGTCTAAAAGAAAATAAGAAATTTGTATCTGCTGAGTTCTCTTAGCATAAGGCACCAACAGAACAATCTCAGGAAGGGAGAAGAAACCATCCTCCCACTCATCCTTCAGAGGATTTAGATAAAGTGAAGGGAAGAATCGTTCTCCATGCAGCTCCTTCGGAATTTATGCTGGCATCAGGGGAGGCTTGTTACTGCTGGATCCATTGCCTGCTCAAGGTTACTTATTCCGCTAGGACGCACATCCTACCACGGACCACGGCTCTGTAGCTAGTCAGGCTCTGAGTATGTGTGTAGATGAACCATTTCTCTCTCCAGTAAATGAATGACAGTCTTTCTAGGGCTCTTGTCTTCTGCTGGGAGGCAGAGCATCTCTAGCCCAGGAAGAATGCCCAGACAGAGTCAGGCGGAATGGGGACATGAGATAGAGTTCATATTTGTGATCCCCTTCCTTTCTCTCTCTCTTTTTTTTTTTTTTTTTTTTTTTGCATGGGTGGTGGTCGGGATGTGTTGTTTTTGTTGTTGTTGTTTCAGATATCATTGGTAAAGCATCTCAATATGTGTTTACCAGGTAGTATAAATTATTACAAGAACAGAAGATAACAAGACTTTTAATTGGTACAGAAACCTATATTGGGCATCTATTTTGTGCAACCCACCAAGCAGGTCATATGGGAGATGCGAGACCAATGAGACATAATTCCTCCTTTGTGGAGCTTACAGTCTAAGTGACTGAGACCAGCTCGCAGGTAACTGAGTGTTTCAGTCATACTGACGTGTCAGGCAGTCTTTGGTTGCTGAGTATGTGGTTATAAAGACTGTGAAGAAACAAATCACCCTTCCACCAAAGCAAATCAAATAATGAAGACCCAAATTGGATCATTAGTCATTTTCTATTTTTAAATGTGCTTCATAAAGACATTTACTTAGTAAAATCAGTTTTTGTCTTATACAACATTAAAGAAACCATATGACTGTTTTAATATAGTTCAAGGAAATTATCTGAATTAAGTAACTTGATTTGTTATTTTTCACTATTGTGGGAATTTTTAGAAGCACCATCATTTTCATTAATAGCAGTGAAATACAAGTTCATTTAATAGTTTTTAAAAGTTAGATATGTTCACAGTTTAATGACAAAAAGTAAATAAAATTAATAAACTTCATAAAAATCAGTGGACTCTGGAAAACATTTTAAAAATTCCTTTGTGAGCAACAGACTTTCAGCACATTTTCCCCCAAAGATCAAAGGGAATGAATTAAAATGAAATAAGGAAAGACTGCTAATTTTTAACCTTTAAAGATTAAGTATTTAAGAAGACATAGAAACTGAAAATGTCATATACTTTCTGAAAATTAAAAAAAACTCTGTTTACGTGATAAAATTATCACTGTGCACAAAGAATTTTTAAAAGTCATTACTCCTGGATACTAAGATTAGAAATACTTATATACTAAGTACAGTGATAGTCAGAAAAAAGAAACCATCTGATTGATTTATGAGAATAAATTCAAAAGTCCTTTGAAGTATTAGGTTCATCCCGTATAATGGCAAGCACATGGTAGGGTAGGTTCTTAATAAACTGGGTACAGTTGGGAGAAAACAATGCAGTTTTGGACCAGAGAACCAAAACCTTCTGGACTTTTCTAGGCTTTTTCATTATGGCCAAGCCTCCACTGGACCTGACCTCTGACATTATTGGTATCCTAACTTTGGCTTTTTATGAAACAAAAATAAGAAATATTTCTACAAAGAATCACCCCATCCTGCAGGCAGCTGATAGTATAGAAATTGGAATAATCTTGTCTTAAGCTTCTACCAACCTCACCCATCCTGCTACACACACCATTTTATACTTCAATGAGTCTTTAATTCAACAAAAAATAAAAATTTAAAAAATGACCATTTCAGAGTGAAAAAAAAATGTTCAGGCAAACCAGTTTTTGGATTGACTTGCCTGGTAAGTATTGGCAAATGGGCACTCTGGTAGCCTATGTACACACCCAGCCTAGCAGAGGGTATTAAGTCCTGAAGGGTGGAAGATGGAAAATGAATTTGGTTTTGCTTTTTTGCTCTTGTTGCCCAGGTTGGAGTGCAATGGCACGATCTCGGCTCACCGCAACCTCTGCCTCCTGGGTTCAAGCGATTCTCCTGCCTCAGCCTCCCGAGTAGCTAGGATTACAGGCATGCTCCACCACGCCCAGCTAATTTTGTATTTTTAGTAGAGATGGGGTTTCTCCATGTTGGTCAGGTTGGTCTCGAGCTCCCAACCTCAGGTGATCCGCCTGCCTTGGCCTGCCAAAATGCTGGGATTACAGGCATGAACCACTGTGCCTGGCCGGAAAATGAGTGTTGAAAGCAAGAACCATACTGACCTCTTAACACTTGGGTGCCTTCTTTTTCTTACCATTTCTTCCTTAACTGAGGCACAAACCTTTTAGCTGTTATGCAGTGAATATATCATGGAATAATTTTTCTTTTAAAAAGGAAAACAAAGAAAAATAAAATTCAGTGTCTAAAAATGGCTATAAAGTAAAGTAATAATATGCAAGGTGTGTTTACATATAGTCTACCTTTATCATTTATGATTTTCTTTACCAGTTTTATCTCCAGTATATACCTTTACAAGCATTATTTTTACGTGAAGCTGTGACACTTTATGGATGAACTTGACAAAATTAGATTTTCTTTTGCCAAGTGTATTAGTTAGTATTCTAACTAATTAGAAACAGAACTAATAAAGTAGAGGAAGAGATTTATCATAAGAAATTCGCTCATGTGATTGTGGAGTCTGAGAAGTCCCAAGATCTGCAGTCAGAAAGCTGGAGACCTGCGAGAGCTGATGGCATAGTTGGAGTCTGAGTCCAAAGGCCTGGGAACCAGAAGAGCCAATGATACAGTTCCAGTCTAAAAGCTGGCCGACCCAAGGCTCAAAAGAGCTGATGTTTTAGTGTGAGTCTAAAGGCAGGAAAACCCAATGTCCCAGCTCAAAGGCAGACAGGCGGGAGGAATTATTTACCTCTTACTTGAGGGAGGGTTTGGGTCTTTTATTCTAGTCAGTTGATTGGATGAAGTGCACCCACATTAGGCAGGCAAATCTTTTTTGCTGAGAATATTAATTTCACCCAAAAGCACACTCACAGACACACCCAGGGTAATGTTTGACCAAATGACTGGGCACCCCGTGGGACAGTCAAGTTGACACAGAATTGACCATCACAGCAGGTGAGATTGAATCACATGATTCAGTAACTTTAATAAATATATGATTAAATGACAATAAATTTACATGCAAAGAATTTTGCCTATATTATAAGCTCAAGTATTTGGCCACAGAATATTTAAAGACATGCTTAGTCAATTTAAGGAAAAATTAGCCATTGCAACATTATCTTCAAAGCTATTGTTGGAATAAAAACTATTCTAAAAAAGTAGCCCCCACTTAATGTGTTGATTAATTCATCTATTTAGCCATGAATGTGTTCCGCAAACTTTAGTTGAGTATCTACTATATACTAGGCACTGTGTCAGGCACATGGCATACAGATACCAAAGAAAAGAAACTTGGTTTCTGCCAGCTAGGAACTCACCATCTGGCAAGGTGGGACAGCTAAATAAATAAATTAGGAGTAAAGTGTTAATGGTAGGCTGGCCTGACCACACATCCTATTAGCCTAGAGCTGTCCTCTTTTCTATCAGTTTTCTCAGTCTACCAATAGCTCTCTATTATTTGCAAACCTACCCTAAGTTGGGCAATAGATTTTGCAGCCAACTGGGTGTAGGCGATGTGAGAGAAGTTTCTGTAAGATACAGTAGGAGTGCCCATGGAGGGAACAGATGATCTAGCTGTTGGAGGATGGGAGATGGAGAGCCCTCCATCCTGGGATTAATCCTGAAAAATGAGAGTGATGTTTAAGATGCAGAGAAAAAAGGAAAGGAGCTTTGTCAAAGAAGGGAACTCTGTGCATAAGGAAGAAGAGGCAGGACTCAGTCGTGGGTGCAGGACGATTGTAAATATGCAGACCTGGCTACAGCAGTGGGTGCTGACGGGGCTGGGGAGGCAATAAGGCCATGGGGGGTTGCAGCCACCACATCCCGGAGGCCTCACTCTATTGTGCTAAAGAGCTTGAATACATCCTGATGGCAGTTATATGACACAGTGTCAGTCACGGCAGATAACGGTTTGGTTAGATTTGTGATTTAGAACAACAAACACATCTGTTAAAAGTTAACTTCCTGGGCGGGACATGGTGGCTCACGCCTGTAATCCCAGCATTTTGGGAGGCTGAGGTGGGTGGATGACCCCGAGATCAGGAGTTTGAGACCACGCTGGCCAACATGGTGAAACCCCATCTCTACTAAAAATATAAAACTTAGTCAGGTGTGGTGGTGCTCCCAGCTATTCAGGAGGCTGAGGCAAGAGAATCCAGGAGGCAGAGGTTGCAGTGAGCCAAGATCGTACCACTGCCCTCCAGCCTGGGTGACATAGCGAGATTCCCTCTCAAGAAAAAAAAAGTTTAAAATTCAATTATTACGTATTTTCTCTTAGACTATTGACTAACTTCACATTAGTGCAATACAGAAATGGGGGAAGTAGCATAATTGCCAATTTTTCCAATTGATTGGAATACATCTTTTGCTTTTGTCTATTTTTATGAGAAAGTTATTTCATGTTAAGCATCAGTTAATTAGTGACCACTTTTCAGGAATTGAACCGCTCTGTAAATCCAGACTTGTGAATAGGGAGACAGAACATCAGAAAGTTATGAAAATAAAACTTGAAAATGTAACACAAGATTTAAAGGAAACGGGAAAAGAGTCAGAAATTCTTTACACTTTCAGAAATTTGATTCCTTCAAATTATATGTGAGTTTTTGTGATTATTTACTGACCACTGCCTACAATTACACTGTTTTTAAGGGATGACAACTCCCTTGGCAACCATTTAACTGAACTTCACTTTCCCATGGGAGGTGTTAGAGGTCATGAGAAGTTAAGAGACTAAGCAAGTCCTAATCAGACACATCCCTAGACCAGTGTAACATCCCAGGAAAGACACAAGAGTTGTATTTATCATTACATTCATTTCTTTAATATAGCTCATATCCTTTTTGGAAGGATATGTTGCAAGCCTGAGGTCTTTTTAGAAAATTTCAATTTGTCTGACAAGAAAATAGAGATCACAAAAACCATTAGTTTCTCAACAGGAAAGTAAATAAGATGAAAAATCCTTGTGTGGTGAGTTAGTATTTTGAAATCTCTCTCTCTTTTCCTCTGTATTTTCTCTCATCCCCTCATGTCTCCTCCATTCAATTAAACTGTATCATCTTCTGCTTATTGAACCAAGAAAGGAATGTGACAGAAAGAGAAAAAAGGAGCCTCTACTAGGATTTTGAGTTTACAGAGATGAGGCCTTAAGGAAGCAGCAAGGACTCATGGAATATAGCAGGGGTTCTAACCAGGAAGCTTGCTCCCACCCCTTAGGGGACATTTGGAATTATGTTGTGTGGGATTGGGGAGATGTTTGTCACAATAACTGGGAAATATCCCATTACCTGCAAGTAGTGGGTGGGGCCAAGGATGCTAAACATCCTGCAAGGAGTGGACAGTCCTGCATACCAAAGAAGGGCTGACCCCAAGTGTCAAGAGCACCCCTGTTAAAACTCACCGGACGGCAAAGATATAGAAAAATTGGAACCCTTTTACGTTGCTGGTGGGAATGTAAATGGTGCAGCACTGTGAAAAACAGTTTAGCAATTAAACAGAGAATTACCATATGATCCAGCAATTCCACTTTTGGGTATAATTCTTTTGCAGCCAAAAGGATTGAAAGCAGAGACTTAAACAGATATCTATACAACAATGTTCATGAAAGTCAAAAAAGGTGGAAACAAGCCAAGTGTCAATCAGTGTATGAAAGGATAAAGAAAACATGGTATATACATACAACAGAATATTAATCAGACTTAAATAGGAAGGAAATCTGACACATGCTTCAACATAATACATTTTGAAGATATTATGTTAGTGAAATAAGCTAGTAATAAAAAGACAAATATATAATTCCACTTATAGGAATAGAAAGTACCTAGAATAGTCAAATTCATAGAGACAGAAAGTAGAAGGGTGGTTGCCAGGGCCTGAGGGAGTTAGCGATGAATGGATATAGAATTTCAGTTTGGAAAGATGAAAAAAATCTGGAAGCAGATGGTGGTGTTGGTTGCACAACAATGTGAATGTACTTAATGCCTTGAACTACACATTTTAAAATGGTTAAAATGGTAAAATTTGTATTATATATATTTTATCACAGTTTCAAAATAAAAAATGCCACTCACTCGTGGAGAGGAGCTAATGTTGAAAGCAAGTCTGTTCTGCCGTTGGTACCAAAATTGAAGAAGTCTGGGGGAAGAAGCATGGTGGGCAAGCACGAGAGGCAGATAATGTGGGCTCCTGGGCAAGGGCCTGCACCCTGCTCTTGGGGAATGGGCAGAAACCTTCACAGACTTAAGACAAAGGAAACTTAGACCTCATTTCCTAGATAGATCCCTGAGGAAAAGAATATATATAAAACTATGTGCTATGTCTTGGACATTCAGGTCTTAAACAGTCTCACAAAATCCCCAGGCCTGGACCCCAGTGAGTATAAAAACAGAATAACTGCTGTGTGCCCAAGAGTGGTGGGGGAATAGCAGAGGCATGGGAATTGAAGGGTAGGCAGACGGAAATAAAGGCCTCATAAGGATTGAATTTATGACTATGGACAACCCAAGTTGATTCACAAGTCAGTGTCCACTGAGTAGAGACAACCTATAGAACCACATGAGACCCTCCAATGCCTTGGTTCTGTGTGAGCCAGCCCAGAATTCATAGGTAACAGCATATGGATAGGGAAAGTTCCTGAACTGACTGCATAGGGCTTGAAATATAATTTTAATTGCATCAAAAAGTTAAATTTCTTGCGTACTGAATCTCCAGCCTGATATAAGAAGCAATCACAGCTGGGCATGGTGGCCTATAGTCCTAGTTACTCATGAGGCTAAGATAGGAGGATCACTTGAGCCAAGGAGGTTGAGGCTGCACTGAGCTATGATTGCACCACGGCACTCCAGCCTGGGTGACAGAGCAAGACCCCGTCTCTAAAAAAGGAAAAAAAAATTGAAAATTAAAAAGAAGCCAATATTACATTCCTTTCAGCTCTAAGCTACCCTAATACTTGGAGCCTTCATAGTAACATTCCATGGTAATTTTTTCACATGTATGAGATTTTCCATCATAAGTGACTACAATTAGCATATCTGGGTGATGTGTATGTGTTGGTTCCTTGTTTTACCTGGAACAGAAGGAAGGAATTGGCTGCCAGATATTTGAAAATTTGGTGTCGGAAATGGTAGCACTGCATGTAAGAGCAGTTTGTTCAAATGAATCAGTAGATAAAAGGTGGAAACTTGGGACACCAACCCCTTTGGCTTTTCCAGCCAAGCTCCCTTCAACAAGAGGAATGAAAAGTGTAGTTCAATGCCTGCTGCTCACTTATCTTGTGTCTCATATCTTACTGCAACTTCCAGAATGAAGAGACCCTGCCACAATGAGGGGTTGAGTAATTAATTGCCTGAAACACATGGGTAGTCTGAAATTTGAGCTTCTTATAAAGGTGTGACTCACGGCTTTCTTAGAAAAAGAGAACAAATATCCACTGCACCAGGAACAGGGAAATTTCCCTCCCATCTTCTGCTGTTTCCTATTAGGTAAATGCTTTCTATTCTGTCATTTCCAAAATGTTTTGGGGTGGGGGGTGCATCAATTCAGCACACACCCTATGGAGAGCTGGGATACTCTCCTCTTCCAAGGCAGCGCAGCCCACACCCAAGCAGCTTTCAATTGTAGGTGACTCTTTTCTATCTGGGAGTGGAGGAAGGCAAGTGGAAAGTTAGTTGAATAAATATGATTAAACTACTGGCGTGAGATATTTCAGTACATGGTCTTGTTTTTGTTTTTATTTAAAGGAATAATGCTAAACCCAGTTGGTTTTTTTTTTTCTTTCTTTCTCTCTCTTCCCTCCCTCCCTCCCTCCCTCCCTCCTTTCTCTCTTTTTTTCTCTTCTCTTGCTTTCTCTTTCTTCCTTTCTTTCTTTCTTCCTTCCTGAGACAGGATCTCATTCTGTGGCCCAGGCTGAAGAGCAGTGGCATAATCATAGCCCACTGTAGCTTTGACCTCCCAATCTCAAGCGATCCTCCCCCAACAGTCTCCTGAGTAGCTGGGACCACAGGCATGCACCACCATACCCAGGTAATTTTTAAGTTTTTTGATAGAAACAGGATCTCATTATGCTGGCCAGACTGGCCTTGAACTCCTGGCCTCAAGCAATCCTTCCATCTTGGCCTCCCAAAGAGCTGGGATCCAACTGGGTTTTGGAGATAAATCCCTGTGGAAAAAAATCTGGGCTTGACTCCCCAAAACACCTGGATTTTAGTATCTGAAAATTAAAGTTAATTGGAAAAACATAATTCCGACTTAATATAGCTTTAACCTGCTGATCTCAATGTACTATGATTACTCCCAGTGTTAATTTTAAGTTTGAAATATAGTCTCATGTAAGAGGTGACTCACATAGAATCTCATCTCTTCATCTTAATAATTCTACTGCAGATGAATATTCCCTGGGTTATTAAGGCAAATCCTTGTAATCCTGGGAATGTGGTCCTTAGGCAACTAACCTCTTGATGGAAAAAAAAAAAAAAAAAAAGAAAAAACAGTCCTGGTCTTCATCACTTTTCTGTATTTTACTAAGCCTGGGTTTGGGTAGTTTCCAGTTTTCTAGTGTCCAGAGAGAATTCATCTGCCTATAAGACTTCTGAATATTCTTGTTTTCCTCACATTTCTGTGTGAACTGTCTCAGTGTTAGCTTTTCCTCTTGCTTGCTCCTGCTCTCTCTCTTCCCCCACACCCCACACCCCTTTACCCCGGGAATTAAAGGCATGTACTCGGCAGTCTTGGTAACACTGGCTTTTAAGTGAGACCACAGTACAAAATAATAAATGAGATTTTAAACAATGTTTGAAGAGGGTGCGAGCCATGTTGTACATTTCAAGACCGATATTCTTGCAGAAGCCACTGTGAAAGATGACGAAAAGAAAATGAATCACAGATGAGGAAGAAATGAAAACAAATGAAATCAAGAAAACGAACGACACAGACTTTAGGAATGATGTTTGATTCCTAATTAGGCTTGATATTACCATGTTTGGTTACTGGTGTGTTTTCAGCCATGTCTTTTGACCTGCTTAAACAAAGAGGTCACTTCAAGGGTTCCACATTTCAATTTCAGTGTGTGGCACAATTACTCTATAGTAAGAATCTACTAGCCGTCATTACTACAGTAAGGCCTGGCTTGTTGGTACACTGGGTGCATCTCTGATCTAATTTTATTATGGATGACAGCATGACATTCACTTCCACCACATTCTACCCTGCTCCAATTCTGAACTTGACATGTAATAGCCATAAAATAACATGAGTAAAGAAGGGAATTACTGCACAGAACTCTGGAAACCAATGCCCAATTTACAAGTCCAAGCATGCATGACTACTGTAAACCAGAATGGTACCAAAACCAATAAATACATGAGAAGAAAATGAATAGTTATGCAAAGGTTGATTGTAGACACTGGTTCATTTTCATAATTTTAGGTTGAATATACCCAGCTAATGAAAGCTTTGAAAAACTGAGTATGATGCCTTATTAAAATTAAAAGCATAACCTATTTTTTTTTTTTTTTGAGACAGAGTCTTGCTCTGTTGCCTCGGCTGGAGTGCAGTGGCACGATCTAGGATCACTGCAGCCTCTGCCGCCTGGGTTCAAGTGATTCTCCTGCTTCATCCTTCCCAATAGCTGGGATAATAGGTTTGTGTCACCACGCCTGGCTAATTTTTGTATTTTTTAGTAGAGACAGGGTTCACCATGTTGGTCAGGCTGGTCTCAAACTCCTGACCTCTGTGATTCACTCGCCTTGGTCTTCGAAAGTGCTGGGATTACGGGCATGAGCCACCATGCCCAGCCGACCTGTTATTTTTGAAAGAAAACTAACTTTAGGGAACTGGATATTTGCATGGCACCAAATAGTCACCCCAGTATGACTAACAAATTGACAAAGGGAAAATATATCTTAATAGTGAAGAGAGTTGTGGTTGCCATTACCTTAATTTAGGAATCAAACTTGGCATCACTAATAGTGAGAAAACCAGTCTCAATGTGATCCTGATGCCATGCACTATGTTTTTAAAATTGTTATTAAAAAATTTTATTTTGAGAGAGAGAGTCTCAATCTGTCACCCAGGTTGGAGTGCAACGGCATGATCACAGCTCACTGCAGCCTCCAACTCCTGGGCTCAAGCATAATCCTCCCATCTCAGTTTCCTGAGTAGCTAAGACTACAGGTGTGAGCCACCATGCCTGGCTGCTGCCATGCAGTATGAAGGAGATAGCCTCATCTATAAGTATTCTTCAAAATGTGTAACCTGAATCAAGTCAAGACTTTAGATGTGTAAGCTATACAGAGGATGTAGGAACAAGTTAAGCCACTTTAAAGAAAGAATCAAAAAGTCTAGAACTGGGGCCTTCTATAAGACAGGCTTAGTACAGTACAAAAAAGTGAAGAAGACCAGGACTGTTTTTGTTTTGTTTTGTTTTGTTTTGTTTTGTTTTGTTTTTTAAGGCCTGGCCTTTTAAAAAAGTCAATAGCATGAGAAAAGGGGAAACAGGGCTGGGCTCTGGATTAAAAAAGATGAAAGACATAACAATTGTCACATGTGTTCCTTGATTAGATTCTAAATTGGAAAAATAACTCTACATATACTGAGTTGATCATCATACAATGTCTACATGCATTAAAACATCACACTGTACTCCATTAGAATGTGCAATTATTATGTAGCAATTATAAATAAAAATTAGTTTTTAAACGGTACATACTAAAAAACCCTATAAAACCGTGGTAATAATTTGAATATGACTGGATTTTATACGATATTAAGGAATTACTGTGAATTTATTAAGTGGCATATATTGGTGTTTGGTTATGTTAAAAAGGTGTCCTCATTTTTTTTTTGAGATGTATACTGGAGGGTGATTGACTTTAAAATGGTCCAGCAACCACAAAAAAACAGATGAAGCAAAGATGAAGCAAAGAAGCAAAGATGGCAAAATAATAACAATTATTAATTAAAGGTATTGGGTTATGGGTATGCATTGTATTTCTCTGCATGTTTGAACGTTCTTATGATAAAAAAGTAAGGAAAAAAACCTTAGCTTTTATTAGTTGCTAATGAAAATCAGGTGTTTCAAAACTAATTAGTTCCTCTCCATTTGGACCAGCTCACCCTTCCAAATGAGCAAAAAATTTAAAAACAAAATAACATACTAATAATTTTTAAAAATTAAGTACAGGTGCAGCCCTCAAGTGGCAACAACAGTAACAAAATGGCAGTAATTTAAACCACATCAATTTCCGTTTAAGTATCTTTTTTTTTTTTTTTTTTTTTTTTTTTTTTTTTTTTTGAGACGGAGTCTCGCTCTGTCGCCCAGGCTGGAGTGCAGTGGCCGGATCTCGGCTCACTGCAAGCTCCACCTCCCAGGTTTACGCCGTTCTCCTGCCTCGGCCTCCCAAGTAGCTGGGACTACAAGCGCCCGCCACCTCGCCCGGCTAGTTTTTTTGTATATTTTAGTAGAGACGGGGTTTCACCGGGTTAGCCAGGATGGTCTTGATCTCCTGACCTCGTGATCCGCCCGTCTCGGCCTCCCAAAGTGCTGGGATTACAGGCTTGAGCCACTGCGCCCGGCCTAATTATCTTTATGTTATGAGATACAAACAAAAATTACATCGTCTTGATTTGGTGGTTGAGTGATGATTATAAAATTGCTGGAATTCATTTCCTGTAAGAATAAAGTAATTAGCAGTTGGGCGTAATGGAAATGCCATGGGACTAAGAGTTATGAAACCTGAATGATATAGGCCACACTTACGTGCTTGTGTAACTAAATATATATCTGTTTGACTTTGGGCACATCTTTAGTCTTCTTGAGTTAATGTCCTCATTTAAATATATCCATGGTTAGAATAGGTTAGAGACTCTTAACTAGGGTTGGAAGGATCTACAAATTCCCCTGAAATTAACATATGTCATTTGTATTAGTGTAGAAGCATTTTTCTGAGGGGAAGTGTGGTAAATTAGACATGGTCACAGGTCTTTGCAGTAACTTCCATCTAAACGTGTTGTCTTTTTCCCTGTCCATTGATCTGGGCTGGCCTTGTGACAGCTACTCTGTCCAAAAGAATGAGGCAAAGGCAGAAGCACAGGGCACAGTGGCTCATGTCTGTAATCCTAGAAGTTTGGGAGACCACTTAAGGCCTGGAGTTTGAGACCAGCCCTGGCAACAAAGTAAAATCCTGTCTCTACAAAAAATTGAAACTTAGCCAGGTGTGGTGATGTGTGCCTGTAATCCTAGCTACTTGGGAGGCTGAGGCCAGAGGACCACATGAGCCCAGGAGGTCAAGGCTGCAGTGAGCTATGATTGTGCCACTGGACTCCAGCCTGGGTGACAAAGTGAGACCCTGTCACAGACACACACACACACTCTCTCTCTCTCTCTCTCTCTCATATATATATATATATATATATATATATAATTTTTTTAAAAAAGGAATGAGGCAGAAATGATGCCACGTGACTTCTAAGCCTTGGTCTCAAGAAGCCTTGCAAGTTTTGCTTTCATTGTCTACCAAGTGAATTAGCCACTACCAAGTGAATCAGACCTAGCCCTCTTGCTGGAAACACATGGCCCAGCTGACAGCCAGCAACAACCACCAAACATATGACTGAGGCTATCTGGGCCATTCAGCCTCATGTAAGCCATTAGAAGACTGAGGCTGATCCCAGACAAAGCCAGCAGAAGAACTACCAGCTGCACCCAGCACAAATTGCAGAATTATGAGCAATGTAATGGTAGTTGTTATAAGCCACTATATTTTGAGATGGTTTGTTATATCATAATATCTAACCAGTTCAAGAGGATACATAGATTTTTATCTGATTCTCAAAGATTATGAACTACTACTGAAGCTGAATTAAATTATTAAAAATTGTGGCTGGGCACTGTGGCTCATGCCTGCATTCCCAGCACTTTTGGAGGCCGAGGCAGGCAGATCACTTGAGGTCAGGAATATGAGACCAGCCAAACATGGTGAAACCCCGCCTCTACTAAAAGTACAAAAATTAGCCAGGTGTGGTGGCACACACCTGTAATCCCAGCTACTCAGGAGGCTGAGGCATGAGAATCTCTTGAACCTGGGAGGTGGAGGTTGCAGTGAGCCAAGATCACGCCATTGCACTCCAGCCTGGGCAACAGAGTGAGACTCTGTCTCAAAAAAAAGCCAAAAATTGTATGATTCCTTGTCTCTCTACTCTCTTCCTAAACTATGTCAAAGGCACGATTTAATTTAGCAAATCTTGCATTCAAACTGCATTTTAAAGGAAATCCTAGAATTGTGTAACTGAAGAATCAGCAGGCCCTTGAGTCTGTAGTTGAGAGAATTTCTCTTCTTTCCTCTTGAAAAAATATGTTGGGCAGTGTTTGGGCACCTTTTTCATTCTCCATATTTTTTAAAGATTAAAGCAATTTCATCTGAAACTTCTATTTACATTTTGGTTTGTTATTTCCAGGCCAGTGTTTAAACTTATTTATGACCGTTAGAATCTGCTCCTAGGTGATCTTAACCTTAAATTCCTTCTTACCAAAGAGTCTGAGAGTGTTCCATTTTGCATCGTTCACCATTGACATAATGCCATCACAGCTGGCCATGGATCCTAGGCTTTCTTGCTTTGGATTTAAACAGCCCTTTTCATCATCTAGAATGTTAACCTCCTTTTAAACTTTCTGACTCTTCTCACATATTCTCGACAGATTTTTTGTATCCATGCTTGTTTTTCTAGATCAGTTTTTGCATTTTACACACACCATTTAAAAATATATCTGATCTCAGCAGACAGCTTCCTACCCAAAGACACTAAATCTTTTTGGCTACCTCCTTCCTTTTTCTTTTCTTCTTCTTTTCCTTCCTGCATTGGACCATTTACAATAGTAGCATCAGAATTTTATTTTGAGGAATCTCCTCTGCTTCTTTTTGGAATCTCAGACCAGGGTGTCAAAGTCAAGCTTTATAATTTCCTGAAATATTTTTAGGCTCAGACTAACAGAGTGTGTGTCTGGCAGTGACCACATCCCTCTGGAATTTTCTGATGACCAGGTGGACCTCTTCCAGAGTTCCTGTCACTTCTGATTTTCCCTTCAGGGCCTCCTTGTTGGCCAGAATTAGAAGCAGGGTGTTAATCCTCCTCCTCACTTCCTCTCCGTCTCCCTTCTGAAAGATGAAATTATCATGCGGGTTACTGATTCTTACCCTGGCTGCACATTCAAATCACTTGGGGAACTTAAAAAGAAAAAAGGCTGAGGCCCCACCCTGAGAGACTGTGCTCTAATTAGTATGGGGTGGAGCCTGCCTGTCAATTTTTTATTTTAAATTCTGGGGCTATTCTAATGCGAAAGCAGGGCTGAGAACACTAATTGAGGCAAAGCATGGATTTATCAGATGTTCTGAATTTAGGAAATGAGACATCTGGCAGATGGCTGGATAGTCGAAGCTCTCACCGTTAAGATTTTGAATGCTTCTTTTCTCCAGTCCATTACACTTCAACACAAGCAATCTAGTTCTAGCATGTCTAAACAGGATAATGACAACCAGAACCATGATATTACTTTCTGATTGTTGATATTAATCTCAACACTGCTCTAACATCTTTAAACAAGATGAAGCTAGACAGCAAAAGTCCTTTGAAAATCTCAGAAGACATGATTTGGGACATTAGCTTTTCTGAAATTCCAAATAAAGATGAACCATGTTGCTCTTGATGGTTTTCCTTATTCATTGAGAGTAATTTGACAAAGGAAGTAAATTTAAAATGAGAAAATAAAATTTTTTTTCATCTTTTTTAGTGTTCAGGATGTTAATTAGACAAAAGGCAACTGAGATGTGAAATACATTAGAACTTTTAAAAATGTCCTCTCAGCGCATATCATATACACCACATATTTGGGCTTTTTTAAATTTTAAATTTGAGTTGTTAATTATCGAGTATGCAAGTTCAATTTTCCATAAGCCTATTTTTCTCCTTTTGCCATAGAAGTGGTCTGTTTTGGCCTGGGCATGGTGGCTCACGCATATAATCCCAGCACTTTGGGAGGCCGAGGTGGGCAGATCACTGAGCTCAGGAGTTCGAGACCATCCTGGGCATCATGGTTAAACCTCTTCTTTACTAAAATAAAAAAAATTAGCTGGGCATGGTGGCACACACCTGTGGTCCCTGCTACTCGGGAGGCTGAGGCATGAGAATCGCTTGAGCCCCAGAGCAGAGTTGCAGTGAGCTGAGATTATGCCACTGCACTCTGGCTTGGGCCACAGAGTGACACTCCATCTCAAAACATAAATAAATACATAAATAAATAAATAGTCTGTTTCTGATTAGTGGCAGAGCTGATTTTGGTGTCATTTTCTGAGTTGAGCTAAGTGTTGGCTAAACTGGGACATTTAGGAATAAGTGGTAAGGCCTCCCTATAGTCACGTGACTCAAAATGAGCATCTCTTCAAGGGACCCTGAACAAGGCATAGCTGCATCATGGAAACGTCAGTGCATTCTGGGATTGGCCAAGCATGATTATGTAATTTGGTAGGTGATGTTGGACACTATGGGCATGCAGGGGAAATCAGCCTCTTATGAATTACAGGTAACCATGGAAGAACTTGAGGATGTGCTTTTCTTGAATGTTCACTCAAAGAACAAAAGGTCTAGAAATAGAGCGATCTAAAATTCTAGTTCTTTTTTTTTTTTTTTTTTTTTTTTGAGACGGAGTCTTGCTCTGTCGCCCAGGCTGGAGTGCAGTGGCCGGATCTCTGCTCACTGCAAGCTCCGCCTCCCGGGTTTACGCCATTCTCCTGCCTCAGCCTCCCGAGTAGCTGGGACTACAGGCGCCCACCACCTCGCCTGGCTAGTTTTTTGTATTTTTTAGTAGAGAGGGGGTTTCACCGTGTTAGCCAGGATGGTCTCTATCCCCTGACCTCGTGATCCGCCCGTCTCGGCCTCCCAAAGTGCTGGGATTACAGGCTTGAGCCACCGCGCCCGGCCTAAAATTCTAGTTCTTATCTGCTCTGAGTTAGCTGTGTAGAAAATGCTATCTGGGGACCGTCGAAGTTCAGAGGTATGGTCTGCAGAATCCACAAACACATAGGCAACAGAGAGGATAAGCAACTTGTTCATGTTGAAACACTGCAACTGCTTTCAATCAAGCAGGCCCTTTTGGGATGAAACGCATTTTGTCAATAATTCAATTTTGCAAATGTTTTGCAATATGATTTCATCTGACAAACCCTCTCAGTGGTGTATTTTTCCACTTTCCAAATAAAGCACATGTAGAAAAATGGTGTCAAATAACATTAATGGGTGTGTTTTGAAACTGTGGACCCTAAGGAAACTAGCCTTGGTCCTTACTCCAACTCTAACTCGTGGCATCTTGAGCCAGGATTATTGGAGTTTGAAAACAATGCATGAAAAGATGGTAGAATGAAAAATAGTGCCTGACAAAACAAGACACAGCTAATAGCACAGTGAAGACAGCTGATACAACATTTCTTAAAATTGGTGGGTTTAATTCAGACTGAGTGTTATTTTAACGTCTCATTCATTTTACATAGATGAACATACCTAAATACACGGAAATATTTCATCATCCCCTGCAAAATATCAACACTGAAAACAATGTATGCTTTTGTTCTGTGTCAGGGAAAAGATAATAGATTCATGCATAAGTGTTCGCAGAAGTTTTTTAAAAAAATCAAGTTATGTTTCTGTTCCTACCAAAACTGTGCAGTCTTTCTAAGCAACTCTGTTGACTTCCTGGAGAAAAGAGAAGATTCCCACTGCTTCAAATTAAGGTCCACATACTAGCAGAGGAATTATTGGTTATGACTAATTGAAAACAGATCTAGCTTTCTTTTAATTAGAAATAAGTACGTTCATTTTATAAATGATTTGTCATAAGGAGAGCAATCATGTTCACTTCTGAAGTATACATCATGAGTCCCTTTTTCCACTTCTTTCCTTAGTAGTTCAGGAAAAAACATACGCAGCATTTCTAATGGTTGTTTTTTTGTTTGTTTGTTCATTTGTTTTAGTTTTGCAAGCAATACAATCAATCTTCTGATTTCATCCTAAAATAGTAGGCATTCCTACTTTGGTACAATTCAACCAGGATTGCACAATTGCTGGGATCAAAAGAAGAAGACATTCTACCTTTTCACTTGAACTGAGTCAGTGTGAATTAATTTTAAATGTCAGACTACATTTAGATAAAACATAGTTGAAAAACAATACTGTTTGCTAAGAAAGAGGTTAACGAGGAAAATGTAATCCCTACTCGAATGCCATTGAAATGCAAAACCACATTTATCTGCATGTGTGGTGTCTGTAAAAGGTCCAAGGAATTTTGTTTTTGGTGTTTTGAATTGTTTATAATGTATTCTCTTTTTATTCCATCTACTAAAAATTCCCAGAAATGATGCAAATAAAAAGACGGAAAAATATAAATGCATTTGGGTTCTAAGAAAATTACCAGTTGCAACATCAGTTCTAACCACAGTTCATAAAGCAGGTGATTATGGGGACAATAAAGAAAATGTCATTAAATTAGAAAAATCCCTTGAATCTTGCCAATTCTGTGATAGCGCCTAGAAGTCTGACGATTCTAAATTGTCCATGCCAAATTTTGCAACAAAATTTCACTAATAATGATGCTGATTTGCAATGATTTAGTTTAGATATTCCAGGCTGCAGGACATGAAACACACTGGATAATTTCTTTGACATTATGGCTTATTAAATCACTTCCCAAAGTGTCAAGTAAAACAAAATCTATTGTTTTAAAAGCAACCCTGGAAGGGTCACTGACTTTTCAATAGACCAGTTTCTTGTTTCACTTTTAGGTTAATTTCTCACACATTTTTGGTTCAGGAATTGCTTCATTAAGAACACTGAATTTCAAAACAACTCCATTTCCCTCAGAGGCCCAGCAAAAGGCAGCTCAGCACTGGAAGCCACAGGCCACCAATTAACAACAACTAGCCAGGCCCTGCGGGCCACGGGCACCTTGGCAGAAAGTTGGTCATATTAATGTTCAGGCCACAAGTTCCCATTTCACATGGAGTAGCTGCCTGATTGCAGCAAAGTGCTAATGGTTAGGATTACCATTGCTTAAACTTTTATTTCATTGCCTTGATCTGTCACTTGACTGTTTCCCCCTTAGGCTTTAAAATATGCAAGAATAAAAATGAAACAAAAATTAACATGTTTATAACCTCTCCTAATATTTCTATTTCTGTCACATTCTCCAAGATACAAAGAGTAATACAGTTCTACTGTCACTAATTCCCTCTGGAAGCCTATATTGCCCTGGACTAAAGTTTTCAGGGCAGGTCTTGCTGTGGAGTTAACTCCACAGGAATGGAGCCTGCCCCGTCTGGTCCCTCCTGTGGCTCCTTCTGAACCAATGTGTCCCATCCTCTCCCTGCCCCGAGATGTGGGACCTGCCCTGCAGGAGGAGGCCTGTAGTGTCCCACTATGCCAGGGGCTGGGTGGCTAACAGCTGGTGGAGTATTCACAGGCATTGCAGCAACTCTTTCAATCTAGCTCTTATCAGTAATGCAGCTGACATTTTTAATCTGTCAATCTGATTCCTGTCACTATAAACGAGCACCAAACTCTGGCTGGGATGAGAGACACAATTTATTAGGCGTCTGAAATCCTAACTATTTCACAGAAATAAGTGAACTAATACAGAATTCTGTCTCTCTCTCTCTCTCTCCCTCTTTTTTTGAACAGTGTTAGCAACAAGTCCATCCTGGATTCCTACAGCCCTGCTGCATGCACATGATCTTTGCTCCAGGATCTGGGCTGATGAGTCACTTCTCTGTATCATTGCTGACACGGTGGTAGAGGGAAAAAACCAATGAAATGTGAATTGTTTCTACTCACATTTCACTGCTGAGTTCCAATCATATGGTCACAACCACCTGCCACAGAGTGGGAACGTGTACTCCTCCTGCAGAGATGGGTACCATGTATTTGTGAGCAATGGTAACAGTTACCAAACAATTCCCTCTGGACAAAAATTACTTAAGTGGCATATATTCGGTCTTATCTTGCTCAGGAACAATTGAAGAGTCAAGGAATCAGCTCCTGAATAATATCTGCCAGTAAAGGGTTTTAAGGTGGGGTTTAGATAGCAAGGTGGGCAGAGGAAATGACTTCAGTGTTGCAGAGGAGATGTACAATGCGCATCCAGCCCTCCGTTCACACTGAACAAAGCTGACTTTCCCCAGTAACTTGTCATTCAACCCTCGTGCTGAAAAGTGAAAACTCACCATCTTTCCATAAGTAGTTTAGTGCCTCACTGGGAAGTGAATGTCCAGATATAAGAGCATAAAATAGAACAAGGCTGGGTGCGGTGGCTCATACCTGTAATCCCGGCACTTTGAAAGGCTGAGGTGGGAGGATCACTTGAGCCCAGGAGTTTGTAACCAGCTTGGGCAATATAGTGAGACTCCATCTCTACAATTTTTTTTAATTAGCTGGGTGTGGTTGCCTGTGCCTATAGTCCCAGCTACTAGGAGGCTGAGGCAGGAGGATCGCTTGAGCCTGTGAGGTTGAGGTTGCAGTGAGCTGTGGTTGCGTGACTACACTCCAGCTTGGGTGACAGAGTGAGATCCTGTCTCAAACATTTTTATTTTAAATTTTAAAAAAGGACAATATATAATCAAGTATCAAAACAGGCAGAATAGTCTGTCATTGAGCCTTAGCAAAAATTTTTGCCTAAACACTCAAAAAAGTTGCCATTTTTCCTGCTTTGGTTTGAAAGTCAGAAAAAGAAGCAGTGAGGCCTCATGGTGAAAGAAGCAGCATGAGAGCCATCCAGAATGTTTGTCCCTTCAGCCTCCCGGTTGGGCATTGTTGGTGGCCTCTCCTGGATTGGACTTATTCCCCCATCCCAAAACTACCCCCAGCTGAGGACAGCCATCTAAACACCTGCAAAGTCTACACTACTCCAGGCCCACACTAACCCAGACCTCAGGCGTGAAGCACCCAAGCAGGCTTGTTCCCTGTGTCAGTCACGGTTCAATACAGGAAACAGAAAACTCTAGATCTGCCAAGATCAGAGGGATTTAATAGGAGGTATGAAGTGGAAAGGCTAGAGGAGTAGAGTCAGCTGCAGCCATCAGAGCCCCCTACACCCACGAGGCTGGTGACTAGACAGTGGACCATTGAGTTAGGTCACTGCTCATACTTATGTCTCCCAGAGCCCTCTCATACACCTACACAGTTGAAAAGGGAGAGCAGTTTCCTTTTTACTGCCTTTCAAATCCTATGTGACCGCACTTCATTATCGGAACCTAAATTGCATCCTGATCTCTTACAGCAAAGTGACTGGGAATTACAGTTTTTACACTTCTAGGCCTGCAATACAGGGCAGTGGGGAAACCTGGGAATGCTACGTGCTATGGACAAGAACTAACAGGCTCTCCTACAGGGATTGATACTGAGTCACAGGCCTTAGTGGACTGTCGAAGAACAAGGTGCTGCAGTACACATGCTCTCCTGAGGCCCTCTCCCTGGGAATCTCACTCAAGATGGGAAGTCTCAAAACCAGCCACTGAGAGCCATGTTGCTGTTTGAGTCACTTTTATGGTTTGGCTCTGTGTACCCACCCAAATCTATCTCAAATTGTAATCCTCACATGTCGGGGGAGGTCATTGAATCATGGGGCAGATTTCCTCCTTGCTATTCTTGTGATAGTGAGTTTTGACTATCTGGTTGAGATCTGGTTGTTTGAAAGTGTGTGGCACTTCCCCCCTCTTGCTTTCTCCCTCTCCTGTTCTACCACGGTAAGACATGCTTGCTTCTCCTTCCGCCTTGATTGTAAGTTTCCTGAGGACTCCCAGTCATGACTCCTTGAACATTTGGGCATTGAGGAATTGAAGAATTTAGGAACACTTTCATCTTGCCTGCCAGTCACCTTCCCAGTACACACCCTGGGTGTGGTGGCACGTGCTAGTAGTCCCAGCTACTTGGGAGGCTAAGGCAGGAGAATCGCTTGAACCTGGGAGGCAGAGGTTTCAGTGAGCCAGGATCGCGCCACTGCACTCCAGCCTGGCAGCAGACCAAGACTCACTCAAAAAAAAAAAAAAAAAAAAAAAAAAAAAAGGCAGCATTAGTGGCACATGATCATCACTATTACTGTTGCCGAGTGCTCTATGTGTTTGTTTGTCTGTGCTCATTTCGTTTCAGTAAAAATCTTAAAATTGCTCTCTATTCTCTTAGTATTCTAGTGAATAGAAAATACTTTTATTGAATTCATCTTAATTTCAGATTTGGTGGTATTTGCAACAGCAGCCCATGTGGATGGCCACATTTTTATTACCAAGTCTTTTCCAAGTTTCAACAGCGTTTTTGTTTGATGATTTTGGTTTAAATCTAGTTAATCAATATAATAGTAAAATGGGGTTCTCCCCTGTCCTTGTTAAATAATAGTAGTTCAAAGACCGGAAATATTTAAAGAACAAAATTTGAAAACTGAAATGCGTGCCTTCTAGTCTAGAATAGATTCCTACCTTCAGCTGTCATGAGAGAACCTCAAAGCCGCCCTTTTACAGCTGGGGAAATTTCTTCTTCTTTATAAGCACGCATATACTTGGTCACTTAGGAAGAGGCCACCCACACGACACAGGGCGACATGATCCTGCACCCACAGGTACGTGCACACCCAGGCGCGAGTGCCCACCGGCCCCACAGTTCGTCTGCATCAGTCAGATTCAAGATGCCGTAGAGTGGAACCTTAACCTCTTTTGGCTCTTCTTCCCCCAAATCAAAACCCACATTAAACGCCGCGAAGAACCAGGAAACCTCATGGCTTTAATCATTTCCTTTCCCCCAAGATCCACGTGGCACACAGGACACTCCGTTTTCCTTTAGGGTTGCCGTCATCCTGCGAGAGGTGCGGAAGAAGAAAAAAGCAAATTTACGTTTTCAAAGAGCGGAAGAAGTAGAGAGAAAGTGCCAACTCGGAGTGCGCTCTTCACCTCTTCGCTCTACTCGGAGCAAGCAAGCAACTCCTCCAGCTCTAGCAGGGATTGAGGGTTAGCGCCACCTGGCTTTCTAAAGAAGAACAAGAGGCAGGAGGTAGATGAGGCTGAAGAGGAGCCCGCGCCCTCCTTTCCTCCTTGGGCACCAGGCGAGTGAGAAGGACCCGAGCGCTCTTCGCTTCAGAGCCCAGGGCAGTCGGGCTGCTGGCCACTGCGCACTGCGAAGAGACACAATTACCCTTCTGGGAATCAAGAAATCCGGAAACGTCTCTTGGTACTGGTGTTAAGAGTAGTGGATTCCACATTTAAGGCAGCCGTGAATTGCAGAAATAACTGCGGCACTAAAAGTATTACAAACAAGCACCGATCAATTTACGCATTGATTGGTTCTGGCTCGTTTCTATCAACCACCTATTCTACGTAAACTTCTTACACCGGCTGTGCGGAAGGAAAAAGAAGACAGGAAAAAGGCTATCAAAATCCTAGGATTTTGATCACTGTGTGGCAGCGTTGGAAAGGAGTCAGGTTAAACGAATAACGCCCCGGAGCCCCCGTTTATTCACATGCAAAATAGGGAAAACAGTGCCTTCAGCAACTGCCCCAAGTGATTGGAAAATCAAAGGAAAAACTGGTTGGAGAATGCCTTCAACATTACCATTTCTACTATATTCTTGTTTTATTATTACACAATATCGTCGTATTATAGTCATAGTGAAAATGGTTATCATTATCCATTCAGTGTCTTATAAATTTGCACTGAATTTTTATTTGCATATATGGATTATAATGAATTCACAGAATGACTATTAATTTGAGGGCATTGCCAAAAACTGCTTTATCTAGAACTTGGACTAGTTATCAAAAAGTAATTATCTATTTCGGCATGACTTTTAAAGGGTGAAATCTAGAGAAAGCTGTTTGGAAACTGCCTTTCCATGTAATCAGTCAAGAACACAAACACAGATGCACGGATGCATATAATATGTGCACACTATGAGCACATATGAAAATGTGTACATGCATGGGAAATATGGGTTTGCATTTAATATAATAATGATTCATGTACATTGCTACTCCGTTTACAAAAGACTTTTGCATTCACTTTTCATGTAGTCCTTACAACATTAGGAGGCATTGCTGGTCCTCATTTTACAGATGAGGAAACTGAAGCATGGAACAATAACTTTCCTAAAATCTTGATGAGAAGTTATAGAACCAAAGCCATTTATTCAATTCTGTGTCATCCTCGTATCCAGCAAACATATCATGGACAATTACTGTGTGCCAGGCACTAAAGCCTGGTGGCCACAAAGATCAAAGATATATTCCACTGGCTTCAAGAAACTCACACCTCGTGGAGAAAAAAGAGAAATTACTCTCCTGAAGGATATATACTCCACAATCAGCCTCGGGCTTTAGTGAAGACTTCCCCAAAGAGGAGATGCCCAGGCTGAATTTTGAAGGACAAGAATCCTTCTAATAAAGATGGAGGGAGGTATGACCCAGGCAGAAAGACAACATGTGCAAAGATATGAAGGCAAAAGAAACGAGAGTGTTCAATATAGCTCAGAATCATGGCTTAATGTATATATAGGGACAGTGGTGAGAAAGATTATAAAGAACATTATTGAGGTTTTCCCGAAGTCTATGGGGGAATGAATGAAAGATTTTAAGTAGAGAAATGACATGATCCAATGTCATTTGCATTAAAGATCAGTCCAGCTGCCATGACTACAGACTGGAGGATACATTAGCAGTAGGAGAAATGATGGAATGATGCAGGCAAAACTCAGTATTTGTCATTACTAAGGCAGGGGGTTATTTGAAAAAAAAAAAAAGAGAGAGAGAGAGAGGGTGAATTTGAAAGATATTAAGGAAGAGCTCAACCGTACGTTGCTAGGTTATTAGCCTGAGCACCAGGTGGGTAGTGGTGTCAGTCATGGAGACTAAGAGAAGAGGCTATTGGTATGCAACAGAGACTAGACATAAATTCTGTTTTGAGCATAGTGAGTTTAAAAAACTAAATACATCTATATGGAAATGTCCTCTAGCAGAGAGTTGGATATTCAGATCTAGCGCTCCAAGAAGAGGTCTGAATCATAGAAAGATAAGGCACTGGTATCAACTGAAGCCAAATAATGATTAATAATAGTATTTGCAAGCAGGCATCAAGTACTTACTATGTATCTGGCACTGTGCAAAGCACTTTTAGTAGATAATCTTATTTAATCCCCACAACAACCTCACAAGGTAAGTATTCTGATTAAGTATGGCTCAGAGAGAACGTTTAATATAA
The DNA here is from genome assembly GCF_024542745.1 of Macaca thibetana thibetana. Taxonomy (NCBI): domain Eukaryota; kingdom Metazoa; phylum Chordata; class Mammalia; order Primates; family Cercopithecidae; genus Macaca; species Macaca thibetana. The sequence goes on along the minus strand of NC_065582.1, from coordinate 16,528,455 downwards.
GAGGTCCAAAACAGGACCCTGATGATTACATTTAAAAAGAATGGCAGCCGGGCGTGGTGGCTCACGCCTGTAATGCCAGCACTTTGGGAGGCTGAGGCGGGCAGATCACAAGGTCAGGAGATCGAGACCATCCTGGCTAACACAGTGAAACCCCATCTCTACTAAAAATACAAAAAATTAGCTGGGTGTGGTGGCAGACGCCTATAGTCCCAGCTACTCGGGAGGCTGAGGCAGGATAATGGCGTGAACCTGGGAGGCGGAGTGTTCAGTGAGCCGAGATCACACCACTGCACTCCAGCCTGGGGGAAAGAGCAAGCTCTGTCTCAAAAAAAAAAAAAAAAAAAAAAAAAAAAAAAAAAAAAAAAAAGGCAGAACTTTTCCTACTATATTGCAGAGCTATAACATAATCACCTAGACTTAAATGCAGAAAGCTACACATTGACCTCCAGTTGGCTGAATGTCAGTTCCATCCTTGCTCTGTTCCTCCCTAGGACAACATTCTGGAGTGACTGCCAAGGCTAGCTGGCCCATTCCCACCCTGCCTCACTGCCTACCTATGGTCCCTCAGACTTGGTGTGACTTGTGGGTTTTTTTAGCCTCCAAGTTGTCAAGGTCCCCCAGCCTGAAGATGATAAAGGAAAAGACTACTTCTATGTAGGGAAGCCACCTGTTTCACTACACATCCAGGGAAAACATATCATGGCTGTTTCTCTGAAATACTTTGGATTCCAGCCAGACAGCATCATTCTGGCTAGTCAAGGTCAACCAGGGCCAGGCAGGCAGGAGGAAGTGCCCTAGACTTAATTTTCAACATGGCAGACAGTCCTTGAGTCATCTCCTCACATCAATAGGCACTCCCTGAAAACAAGCAAGCAAAAAGAAAAACAAAACAAAAAAAGCTTTACTACCTTACTCCTTTTTTTTTTTTTTTTTTTTTCTTTTTTGAGATGGAGTCTTACTCTGTCACTGAGGCTGGAGTGCAGTGGGACCGCGTCAGCTCACTGCAACCTCTGTCTCCTGGGTTCAAGCAATTCTCCTGCTTCATCGTCCCGAGTAGCTGGGATTACAGGTGCCCACCACCACACCAGGCTAGTTTTTTAAAAATATTTTTAGTAGAGACGGAGTTTCACCATGTTGGCCAGGCTGGTCTTGAACTCCTGACCTCAGGTGATCCACCAGCCTCGGTGTCCCAAAGTGCTGGGATTACAGGGGTGAGCCACCATGCCCAGCCTACCTTACTCTTAATGGTGAATAATTCCTAGTAGCTTCTTCACCTTCTCCCAATATCCATCATTTGGGAGTTTGTTGTATGAAGGGAAAGGATCAGTTGAATACTATTCTAAACATTGGATTTACTTACATAATTTGCCTCTCTGTTAAGTTTGCCTAGAGATTTTTATTTTTCTAACATTGAATTCAAGACTCTTATAAGCAAATCAGACTTGCTGCTGTACTTCTCATTAGAGGAACTGTAACCTTGTCCCAATGGCCCTTAAGAGCTCCACCCAAGTGAAATGGTACCAAACATTTAAGTTTTGCTTTAAATTCATGCTCCTGAACCAAATTTTGGCCCAGATATCCCTGGTCTGAATGAGAAAGCCAGGTGAGGACTGCAGATGTTGGGGATAGGGAGGAGGTAGCCTCAAGACTTGATCCGTGTTCACCTAAACCTGTCACCAAGATTTGTGGGCCACATCTCTGTGACCTGAAGAAGTCAGTTCCCTGGGCCCCAGTGTACTCATCTGTGAGATGAAGGGGCTGAAGCATCTCCAAAACTCATTCCAAGTTTAACATTCTCTGAGGACTTAATATAAGAATGAGCAGGGTTCCAGTGTTGGCTTTGCTTCTTCCATATGGTCTGGGTAAGGGGCTCATAGAATGTTGATACATTACAGCATCAGAGAACACGAGAATAGAAATCAGATTTACTGACCAAACAGATCACCTAGATTAAAAATTAATAATACATCTGTATATGTATGTTTGTGTGTATATATGTATGTGTATGTATAGATGCACACGTATATTCACAGAGAGAGACAGACAGAGACAGAAATAAATATAGAGAAACTGACTGGTCAAGATAGCAGTGAATTGATGGCAAAGTCAGGTCTAAAATCCAGGTTTTCTAACTATTGGTTAGGTAATTTGCCTACAGGTCTCTGTGTATGTCATGCATGCCACTAGAACGCTGGAAGATTTGGTAAGATGCATGTTTAATCGGCTCCATGTGTGGTGTGCTTCCTTCCTCCACCACCATCAGTATTGCCTTAGAAAAGGCTGCATGTTCTGGAGACAGCATGGGTCTTCTTTTAAATGGGAGCCCTAAGAATTCACCCCTGCCTTTAATGCTAACTCTGCATGTAAATTTGCTGAAGGATAATATCCTGAGACCATTTTTCAGAGGTGATGAAAGGAGTCCATTTAATCGAAGAGGCTGAAAGAGATGAAATTATCTGGCCTGTCCTCCCACTGAGGGCAATGTGGGGTAGTGAGCCCAGCCTGCATTAGGCATGGGAAAGAGGGTACCTCCCCAGCTCCATCCTATCCGTGTGCCCTGAGCAAATTTCACCTAGAGAAATTACGGAAGCTAACCACCTAAACTTTTAGCCACTGTCCTCTGCCTGTCTCTGCTAGGTAATTTTAAAAACTGGGGTAGTGGTTTAGATAACAGTAGTAGTTAATAGTAGTAATAATAGTAACAGCAGGTGATAAGGAAGAGGAGCTTTGCAAATGAATCTTGCTTAGACTGAAATTTACAAAGTGGTTTGACAGGCTATTGCCTTCACCTAGTTCAGTGTATTCTTCAGTAAATATTTAGTAAGGGTTCCCCCCACCCACTACTGAACAATGTGCTAAGGCCTGGGAATACAGGTAGTGTACTGCCTGGCCCATACTCCTGCCCATCTTCAAAGTCCTTTCCTAGGACAGATTCAGTTCTTGAAAAGACTCATTGATCGCCTCCATGCAGCCACCAACTGCCTCACGTGAACGCAAGACGCCCTAGGTAACCCGAGCCAATGGCTCCCTCCCATTTGGGGAGAAAAAAAAAAGTGGGGGGCGGGGATCGAAAGAAAGGAAAGGAGAAAAATACTGAGAAACATGTTTTGGCAGGCCAGGCCTTCAGAGACTACCATATGTGCTCCATATTGAGCAACCCCTGGTCTTTGATGTTTTTCTGAATGTAAAGGCATTATTCTTTCTCAAACTGCGCCTAAGTACTACAGACATTAAAACAATGAGGCCGTAACGGGTGGACCTGGCTCTAAGTGTTTAATTTGTCCTTCACCCAAGTGCCTGCCACCGGTTCGCTCCCCAGTTTGCACCCAGGCAGCTGGCAGGGTTGCCATCCTCTCTGACCCCATCCCCCTTTCAGACTCAAGTTTGTGTGTCTCCTAGAACACCTTAGTGCCAAGTTCGGAAGTAAGTACTTTTCCCAAAGCCCTGCGAAAACGCCCCAGATGTTTCCTGCGTCACGGAAACAAGCCCAGGTTGGATCTGAAGCATTCTTACAACGGTGGGTCACGGCGCCCTCCCCGCGCCAGTGAGCACTGCTCCCTCGCGAGCTGCGGGGTGCACCCGGGGGGCTCTCCCGGCTTCGCACCCACCTCGGTTCGCCGGGGAGTGGCCAACAGCGCAGGAAATACGGCCGAAGGAGATGCCCATTTTAGTTCGTGCGGATTTCTGAAGCACAAACGAAGACCCTTAGTAAATTTAGTGTGTGTGTGTGTTTAAGACGGTCTCACGCGCGTTGCCCAGGCTGGAGTGCAGTGGCGCGATCAAGGCTTGCTGCGCTGTCGACTTCCCGGGCTCAGGTGATTCTCCCACCTCAGCTTTCGGAGTAGCTGGGACTACAGGCCTCCGCCACCATGCCTAGCTAAATTTTTTTTTGGTATTTTTTGTAGAGATGGGGGTTTCCCCATGTTGCCCCAGGTTGATCCCAAACTCCTGAGCTCAAGCGATTCACCTGCCTGCGTCTCCCAAAGTGCTGGGATTACAGGCCCTAGTAAATTTATACTGTAATCTTGGGGAGTTTATTAAATAGTCACTCGCCCCGATTGTTAATTTGTCCTTCCCTTTACGTCCTTCTACCCACCGCTGGGAGAAACGGCGATGTTAAAAGCAGGGATCTAAATCTACTCGAGGTCTCTCCAGGGAACTGCCCTCTCCTTCCGGGGAGCAGAGAGGCCGGGGCTTGCCCAAAGTGGGGAAACCCAGAGGTGGGAGACTCCCGGTGGCTGGGCAAGAGCGGGGTGCAAACGCGAAACCTGCTCTCGGACGCGGTGACGCTTTGCCTACTGGGGCCTCTCCAAAGTGGGCGGAGTGAGGAGGGTCGACCCTAGAGAGCCGGGCGTCCGAGCTCCCGCTGCTTCCGGGTCTTGGCAAGCACTTCCGGGGTGTGCGCCACGCGGCCGGAGCTCAGCTCTTACTGATTATCGCAAATGGTGAAGGAGATTGGCGCCAAAAGAGAAGAGTAACAACTGTGGCCGATAATGACGTCAGGGTTGGCTACACCAGGGCCCCCTCTAGTCAAGGTCAGGCCCCAGTGCTCTAGCACTTCTGCGTTTGCTCTCGGCCACCCCAAAGACAGGGGATTCTTGATGCGGCTTGAGATGCCCTGGGGAGCCGCAAAGCCTGGAATCTAGGAGCAGCAGCCTCAGCCTCCCCAGTGCGCCTGTGGTTGCGGGCAATGGGGCACAGCCCCTGGCTCCCCTTGGATCCTCAGTAGGCACACCAAGAACGGCCTTTCTGCGCTCAGGCCTTTGCGGAGGTCTCTTTCAGGGTCGTTTGGAGTGAGTCTGGATTCAGAAGGGTGGGCCGGGCTCTCCCTGACCCTAGAGGGTCGGGAAAGGATTACTGTCGGGCGGAGGTCACAGTGATGCTCTGCCCTTGTTAAACTGGTCAGCTGGAGCGGGCTCCCTCGATGCAGAGGCATGGGTTATCTAGGAGAATTCAGGTTGTGTTTGGGCGCTGGGTTGAAGGTAGGAGCGGATCCTCCTGAGGTAATCTCATATGTGAGGTGGAAATGAACTGGATACACACAGGAACCACACGCGCCTTTGCATCCAATTGCTCTTAAACAATTGCCCCTTATCCTTCGGAGCATCCTTTCTACCAACCAGGATTTACTGTCTCAGCACCTACTTTGTGCTCAGATCTTTGCCAAGTTCTTCGGGGGATACAGACCACAGAAAGCCAGGTACCTGCACGTGAACCTAGTGAGACTGGTGCATTAGTGGAAGGAAGAGAGGGCGCCCATTAAAATTACTTCTCGTGCTGCACTTTTTTCTGGAATGAACCAAAGACATCCGGAGAAGAATATAGTATTGCATGCCTGGACTTCGGACTCAGCTTCCTTTTTCTGACCCCTCCGCAACCTGGCTTTCCCTCTTCAGGAAGAGATTTGGAATTCCCTTTATGGTGGGGAGGGGAGAGGTGGGGAAACAGCCAGTCCAGGTAAGTATGTGAGCCACATGGTCCGCGAGTGGAAGAAAGGAAAATCATCTCCAAATGCAACCAGGCAGGTGGGGGTAGATCAACTCTGAAAGGGAATGGGAAATCTGAATAACCCTGAAGGCAGCAAACTCCATACCCGGTGTTGAGGTGTGAGAAACAGTCAACATTTGGAGCCCTGGAGTCAGAAGATTTTTGGCAGCTGTTAGATAACTTCCTGATCTGCAATAAAGTTCATGTGAGGGAGAGGATGTTTCCGCTGCTCCGTTGCCTGGCTCCTTTCCTTTCTGAGTCTGCAAGTTTAAGAGATTTTACCAGGTCCCACTTGTATGGTGGCCCAATGTGGGCCCTGGGAGGAGTCCTGGCGGCCTGAGGCTGCAAAGGTTGGGTCAAACAGGGGCAGTCACAAGCTCACTGGCCTGTTGCTTCCCCAGCTTTCACCTGCCAGGTGACACTGAGGCCTCTTTTCTCAAAATGGGGAACCCAGGCTGCTCCATTTTTCAGACACTAACCTATCTGTCCCTGACCCTCCCCACAAGGTCCAAACAAAACAGTTTTTAAAGAAATCTATGTAAAGTTCCAAGCGTTTTCCACAGCCCAGGCGCGCCCTGGTTGCAACAGCCTCATTTCTGGACCGTGATCAGGCATAATTAAGGTCTGATCACTATAGAAATATGTGCAAAATGTTTAATTCCCTTAGTGGAAAAATAGAAGGGGGGCCTGGTGCACAGTGGGACTCACTAAGAAGGAGTGTGCTCTGAGAGGGCCTAGCACCCATGGACCTCAAACCCTTTTCAACTCAGGGAGTGGCAGTGGAGTCCAAGTTCAGGTGGTTCCCTACCACCCAGCTCCCTGGGTACATCCCAGGGCTCTGGCACAACTAGAGCAAGTGTCATCTCTCTCGGTTTAGTCCAGCTTGACCCTGTGTTGTTCCCACTCCCAAGCCCCCAGTCATATACATGAGGACTGGCAGCAGGTGGGCAGGAGAAGGTGGTGTTCCAGCTACATCTTGGGGTTTTTGCTTGGGATCCGGCCAGCTTCAGGGACCATCACTTGTGGGGAGGGTTGAACGTGGACTTCCCAGCTGGAGGATAATGAACTGGCTGAAGAGCAGTAGCCAGAACTCAAGGACCAGACCTTGTCCACCAAAGTCAGAGATTACAAATCAAAGCAGTTTGAAAACTCACTTGTGAGACCAGAGAGAAGGACATGAAGTTCCTAGAGTTCAAGGTCTTGGGGCAGGGAGGGGAGTGTTGCAAGGGTAAACAGCTGGCCTAGGAAGCCACACCTCGCCATGCATGGTGAGTGGTGAGGGGAGATGGCTTTTCAAGTTTTTAGGAAGAAAATAGAATTTCCGAAGACACAAATCCACAGCAGTGAGGATATGTGACAAATATCCTTGTTTTGCAAAGGTATTAGGGGAGAAGTCAACATGCTGGAGATCACAAAGCCAGTCCAGAAGCTAGGACCTAACGCAGATGTGCCTGACTCTGAATTGCTTTAAGCACTTGCCACTCAGCCTCTGATAAGCAGCTTAAGTGAGATCATCGTGATGTCCCTAATTCTATGAGTGGTGGATCTGTCCAAACTCCCAACAGCTTTGAGGAGGGTGTCATTTTTAGCAAAGTAGAGACTTACAATAAACCTACTGCAGGGGAAGAAGTGGGGTGTGTGGGGGTAGTAAGTTTTCTTAAATGTGCCAGAAGTATCTTCTATTTTCTGCCCACCGTAAGCACGGTATAGTCTAATTGTTTCCAGTAATTGCATTCCAGTCCCGCACAACTGCAAACTCCGGAGCACCAAACCCACTCACAATCACCACTTCCTCCAGCACTCAGTGGATGCCTAAGAAGCGACTGTGACCATGTTCGCCGGTGCAGTCACCCGCTCTCAGCCTTCGCACAGAATCTGAACTACATTGGTTTTTTTCATTTGAATCCATTTCTTTTTGGTCTTGGCTTAAGAAATCACTCTGGTCATTAATAACTGTAATAAGATCACTCTGGCCCAAGTCACCAGGGATGGCAAGGAGCCCAGAGGCTTCCCCGCATGCTGCGCGCAAATGGCGTGCTCCTCCAGTAGCCATGTGGGGGAGGACCTACAAGGTACCTGCCAGCACAGCCTGGGGCCTTTCCTACCCCAACTCCTCACCTCGGCCTCCAGCTTTCCCTATCCCAGCCCCAATGGGTAGAACCAGACAGGAGACTAGACCTCCTTGTCTGCAAATGTGGGACTCCCAGACAAAAGAAGCTCAGAAATACTGAATAAAGGTATTGGACTCTAGAACACGTGGAGAAATCCAGTGTAATGGAGACAAGCAATTTTAGCTGTGGTTGCTGCAAAATATCAAATGCCCTTCACATTTTGTGCACTATTATTTTTATTCTCTTTTCTTACAGTTTCTTTTGTGTCTTGGATTTATTGATTTTTAAAGTAGTTGCCAGACCCCTGGAGTCCCTGCCAGGAGAGGAGATGTCACTGCCAGGTCAACACTATCCTTCTCAGAGGAGGAAAAACTGAGTTCAATTCACATTGGCAGCCTAATTCCAGCCCCATGACCCAGTGGGATCAGCCTCTTCCTCTAGGGGTTCCTAAAGTGGAATGTGGCACCCCAGCCACAGCTAGCAGCAGAAACCATGGCAGAGGGTGGTAGAGGAGAGAGAAATGCATGAATGCAGTACCACTTTCTGAATTTTGTTTTCACTTGTCTGTCAGCCTTGTCACCACTGAATTAATCAATAACTGTAACTGAAGAAATCACCATAGTCTCGCCTTCTATCACTGTAATGACTGTAAAATGAATCAATATAACCTTGTGGGGGTTAAAAAGTCTCATTAAATGACCACTCATTTAGCCACCTCCAATTTTAGAATTGCCCCCTTCACCAGAGACAATTAGGGCCCAGAGGCCCAAAGCCCAGGAAATGCACCTGACACCCCCCAGAACATCACTTCCATGTCCAAAGGGAAAGAGATGGCTCAACAGGGATGACTGTGGCTTTCAGGACTCTTTAACAACAGTTTATCCTTAATGCCCAGCTGGAGTCAGTGCCCTGTAGAGTTGATTGCCCAAAAGGCAGGGATGTGGGGTTCCTCTCCCGGATTCTTCTTGCTCATCCATCAGTACATTGGGAAAATGAAGAAAAAGGGAAAGGGGAGAGTAGCTAGACAGCGGAAAAGCTCTGTGCTGGGACTGTGTCTTTGCAGGAGAAAAAACAGGGGGAGAAGTCTGCCCAAGCAACTCCCAAACCACAGTTGCCTCCTGCCACAGGCCCCAAACAGTCCTTCCTTGCTTCCTAGCTTTGCCTGTTCTATCTCACTCCTCCTACCTTCTGCAAATTTTTCAAATCCATACTCTAAAGCATTCTCTATAGAATGTAAGCAACCAGTCATCAAACAACCTCTCTAGATGAGAAAGAAGGCCATGGCACATGAAGCAACGTTTGGGCGGTGGAAGCACAAATAACGATGTTTGGAAGGTGGAGCTCCTGGAGCTTTGCTTTCAAAGGTTAACACGTGGGTTTCCAGAGCCCCACACTTCGTTCTTTTCCAGTTTAAGGGTGGGTGGTCCCTGCTGCTCACGAAATAAACCTCTGACAAGTGGGGAAACGGCTGAGGTGGCACTTGGAAGTTAGGAACCAAGTTAACCCTCTTCTAGGTCTCCCCGTGCTTCTAAGCCTGTGTTATCCCTGCCCAGGCTGAAGGGGGAGCTCTGGGCTCAATTTAGATGGTGTGAGCAGGAACTTAAGTCCAACGAATTTGTTTAAATCTCAAACCCTGGTGTGGTAAGGCAAGAAAGGTGACACTTGAGGTACACGTGTGGTAGACTCTGGACTCCTGGGGTTGAGTAAGAGAGTCCTGGTAACTTTGACTTTCCTGTGGGTATTTTAGAGGAATAGGGATGTACGCACTACAGCTTAAAATAGTGCCCAAAGTTTCATCTCCTTAGAAAGGGATTTCTCGTCACTTAAATCACCCTCTAGGAGTGTACGCTAGAAGCTCATGGAGGGCAGTGCAGCCCCCTCTCCCAGGTTACCAGGAGAGGACCCAGGCTGCAGGGCTCCTCAGTGTGCCATTAACTCCTCTCATGCCTGGAACTTGTTTGGGTGCACAGATCTACGGCCAGGTCTGCCCTCTTTGCACCTCAGTTTTCTTGTAGGCACAGAGATAGGAAATGCCCTTCTTACAGTTTGTGAAGATTAAACAATAGGCAGCCTGTAAAATGCCTTGGCACTTAATAGGCAATCATTAAAATCAGTTCCTTCCCTCCTGTCCTGGGGGTAGGGGCGGGCAGATTTTATTACTTATTTTTTCCTGATAGCAGAACTGAGGCGGGGTTGTGGAAGAGCAACGGAGGACCACCTAACTTCCCTTTACTTCTTGGATTTGAAGCCTCAAGGCCACCGGCCTCAGTCCTGTTACGGTGGCAGACTCGCGAGGTTTCAGGCAGTCTTTCGGGACGGCAGTGTCTAGTCCAGTCCAAGGTAACTGGGCTCTCTGAGAATCCGACCTCTGTTGGTCTGGGAGCGACTGGCTCGAGTTCAGATGCTGGAAACCGTCGCTTCTACCTGGCCAGGCTGGCCCCCTTCTCCTCCGCGCTGAAACCATCGTCAAGCCCGGTTCTGAGCAGGGCTGTAAATCCCCTCCCTCATCCCCAGGTTTACCGAGCAGCCCGGAGCTCTCAGACCTGCGGCGCGGCGGCGGCCAGAGGAGGGGTGGGGGCATTGCTCTCTGCAGCCTCGTGCCCAAATTGCCACTCATCCGGTCTGATGCCATGAAGGAAAGGCCGCGAGACGGTGCTAATTAAGACGGCCAGACCCTACTCCTTGCACAAGACCTGGCGCATGGCCCTGTTTTGTTTGTTTGTTTGTTTTGTTTTGTTTAAGACAGAGTCTTGCTCTGTTGCTCAGGCTGGAATGAAGTGGCGCGATCTCGGGTCACTGCAACCTCCGCCTCCCGGGTTCAAGCGATTCTCCTGCTTCAGCCTTCCGAGTAGCTGGGATTACAGGCACCCACCACCACACCCGGCTAATTTTTGTATTTTTAGTAGAGATGGGTTTCGCCATGTTGGCCAGGCTGGTCTTGAACTCCTGACCTCAGGTGATCCACCGGCCTCGCCTCCCAAAGTGCTGGGATTATAGGCGTGAGCCGCCTGGCCTGGCCCTGTTTTTTTAAAATTAGCCAATCTAACTTCACACTACTACCAAAAGCCGCATCTGTCCCCAAGCTCTTTCTCCCCACATCTCCCCTACCTGCTTGAAAGGGGGCGCTAAGACCTCCTCCACATCTGAGCACCCCCACCCAGTGGCCGCCACCACCAGAACCACCATTGGCTCTGGAGGCCGATCAGAGAAGAGAAGAGAAGCCAACAACGCCGCAGGATGAGAGAGCAATCCCTTTTGTATCACAGACCATCCGGAGCAGTCGCGGGAGGGCTGGCTGGGTGCATGGAAGTATTTAGCAGGTTCAGTGCCATTACTGCCTAACAGGGTGTGAAAAGTAATATGAATGTGAAATACTGTGGGAAAATGGAGAGTTTCCAAAGCAGGCAGCGAGGCCCCTCCGCTGGCGGGCCTGGAAGGCCAGAATCCCTGCTGCCCCGAGTGCGGCTCCGGGTGGCGCTGCTACTGGCCGAGGACTGCAGAGGGAATGTGGGGGAGGGGGAGATGGGTGGAGGGTGCGGTCCGCCCTGAGAAGAGGGGGAGGGGCAAGCTGGCAGTGCCTGGGAAAAGCCCGAGAAAAGCCCTGTCGGCTCCCTCTTCCTGACTGTTAAAGTTGACACAGGACGGCTTCCTAGAACTCACCCTCCTCCCGCCTAAATGCACAGAGCAAGACTAGAAGTCAAAAAATAGCGATCTTGCCGAAAGTCAGGTAGAAAACAAGACTTTGCTAATTTTATGAAGAAACCTATCAACCCACTGGGAAGAGATGACATGAGGTACATGGGCGCTTCTGCAGGAGCTGGAGGTGGAGGTGAAATGCCGAGGTGCTAGATTGATGGAAATTTCTCCAACTGACTCCAGATCGAGAGCCTACAAATCCGACAAATATGCCCACACTTTGACAATAACCGCCCCCCACCACGCCCCACCACCGCCAACACACATGGAGGGGTTTGAACGTTTCCACCTTCCGGACCTTTGCAGTCTCTAGTCGCAGGACGCCCAAACCACAGGCCAGACACAGATGAAGCCAGACCACAGCCCTCGCCCCAGCCACCGCGGTAGGTGGGTGCCCAAGAGAGTTCTCCTCAGGTGAGGGCAGGGCCCCCCGAAAGGCAGGAGAGAAGGCCTGCCGCCCGAATCTCCCCCAGTGCAGGGGAGAACTACATTTCCTCACCTCCTACCCACCCTGCCCCTGGCCGAGTTAAGGACATCGCCGCCTCATTCCAGACTTGAAGGCACTCTGCGGCCACCAAGTTACCACTCCGCATCCTGGGCCGAGCCTGTGGGAGAAGCACTCGGGGCCCGGGAGGCCGAGGTGGGAATGCCTGCTCTTGGGATAAATGCCGCTGCATTTGTTGGGCGGCTTTGTCAGTTTGGAAAGCTTGTCCCTGCACTCCCACAGTTTGTGCTTGCAGGGCTGGGTGCCGAGGCGAGAGAGCCAGCTTCCCTCTTCTTTAGAATATTTCCGTAAACCAGACTGCATCGGAGCAGCCGCGTGGTGGTACGGCTGGTGGCAGACGGTGCAGATGTGCCAGGTTTGGAAACAGACCCCACTGCATATTATTCCACTTCACAAGTACTAAGGAGGAGTCCAGAATTGGTGGCAGTCCTCCCTCTTCTTTTCTTATGCAAATAACTCAATGCTCTAATCGAAAACCAAAGCTCGAGGGCCTGCTTTTGCGAGGGGCACTGAAGAAAGAAGAGAGGGTTGCGCGCGCGCGTGCGGGAGCGTCAGAAGCGAAATCTCACTCGCGGGGAGGATGGGACGCGTGGGGACTGAAGGCGGCGTCTGCCTGAATAAAGCCCTCGCGTGCTCTGAGCCTCCCACTCTGTCCTGCAGGCCTGAACCTCGCGAGTGGAGCCTGGCGCTTTTCCTCCCCGGGAGCACCAAGGATAGTATGCGCGGGGTCTAGACGGAGTCGGTGGCGGCGGCCGCAGCGCTTCTCAAAGCCGGCCTCTGCCTCCGGCCTCCTTGGAGGGCGGTGGCGGGACCTGGGCTCGCAGCGTCTCCCTGGGGCTGTGCGCCTCGGCCTGGCGGCTGCTGGGCAGAAACCTCATTTCTTTCCTTCCTTCCCGAGTGAGCTCACTTCCTCCCCGCGCCGCTGCCTTCCGTCGGCCGTAACCCGCTCCCGGGCCGCGCGGCTGCAGCCGGGCACGCGGGACTCCGGGTGCCTGGCCAGCTCTGCGCCCCTCCCTGCCCCAGGGCCCTTCTCGGGGGAGATGTCCAGGACCTGAAAGAGATTCCTCAGGAGAAAGCGGAAACCTCTGAAAGGAGAGAAAACCGCCTGTTTTGCAAGAAAACTGTGAGCGCAGTCTGGAAGGCAAGGAAGCCGAGGCGCTCGGGGAGATTCATCCACATGCCTCTTGACTCGGGCCCAATACCTGCGTCTCCTTCCTTCTCTTTCTCGCTCTCATTTCCCCTGCTTCTCACTTTAGTTCACTTGTGTTTTAAAAATTCATATGCGGGCTCGTTTAAAAAGCAATTTCACATTTTGAAGTCGGCAGCAGCGGAGGGAGAATTACAAATAGGATTGATTTAATTAGCTGGTAATGCTTCTCTCATGCCCTATAATTAAACAGAGATTCTAATGGCGCTTCAGGGCCCAAAAGTGATTATTACTAGCATATTTTACATTTACATTAAAACGCTGTCCCCGGGGTGTAGTCCAGGATCTGGCTCCATTTATTCAAATTTCTAACCTGAGTACTGAAGCCAGAACACTGCTCCCCAGCAATGGAAGGATGGCGTGTGGGGGCTGTGGTTTGGTTTGTTTGGCTGATTTTAACTTTTGTCCTGTTCTGTTCCTAAGGCCTAAGGAAAGACAGCCGATGGCTCCCAAAACAACTCTGTCCGGTAACACCGGGGCAACTTCAACCCCACTAAGACCCAGGCCAAAACCATATATATATGAATTAATGCAAAACAGAGTCACTTTGGTGCCTACCCCGCCACAAATAGGTAGGCACATCCAGGTAGCTCTGTCTGCAGATCGGACCTGGTGCCTTGCAGAGGTAGCCCTATGGAGATCCAGAAGCCCCGTTTCGAGCTACTTAGTCTCTCTTCTCCTGCAGTCTTCTCTCCAGCGTGGTGATCTAGCAACTTCCCTCTCCCTGGGATTCCCTGTGAATCCTCTCTAGTCGGGATATAGCCTCTCTCCAGCCCAGTGACGTAGCGCTCCAAAACCGGGTACCCACCCCGGCAACCGGAAGCCCTAGCTGTCCTCCATCCTGCCTCCGCAGTCAATAATCTCCAGGATCCGAGCAAAGTGCCTGTCCACGTTGTCACCAGATCCACTAGCGCTTTTGATGAGAGCTGCTACCCTTTTGGAAACACGATTCCCTCTCTCCAGTAGAGAAGAATCTATTCTTCTGGGCTGGGGTAGACAAAGAATAACCAAAACAAAGTATGTGGTGTGTTGCTGCTTTTTTTGTTTTGTTTTTGAAACGGAGTCTCGTTCTGTCACCTAGGGTGGAGTGCAGGAGTGCAGTGGCACCATCTCGGCTCACTGCAACCTCCACCTCCTGGGTTCAAGCGATTCTCCTGCCTCAGCCTCCTGAGTAGCTGTGACTACAGGCGCCCTCCACCAAGCTCACCAGGTTGTCCAGGCCGGTCACGAACTCCTGACCTCAAATGATCGGCCCACTTCGGTCTCCCAAAATGCTGGGATTACAGGCGTGAGCCACCGCGCCCGGTGGAAAACATTAGCCTCTAATAGCAGTCTTGGAGTGGAGTGAAGACGTTCAGGAAGTGGTGGAGATAGGCCTGCTCAATTAACCGGCCTCAGATGTCATTTCTCCGGCTACCTCTTTTCTCACCTGGCCTGGCCCTCTACACCATTGTTTTGTATTTTGTTTTTTCTTTTTCTGCAAAACGTTTTCTGCTGCAACTTTCTCTTTATGCCTTTATCTTTCTTAAACAAGAGATCCCTGGAAATAACTACCTAAAGAGGGGAGAGGAGCCCTCCCCACCCCCAATTTCATGAATGAGTGCTACATGCTGGCCAGGTACCAAGAGCATCTTTAGATCTTTAGATCTGAGTCTTCTTATCTGTGAAAAAGAGGTTAAAGCAGATGAACTCTAAAGGCCTGTTTCCAGTCTTAAATTCAACACTTTCAAGACAATTTTTTTTCTGTATTCCTGTGTATATATGTTATGTAATATATATTATAATGTATGTATATAAACTTGGCTTAGTAATGTTCTGTGCTGAGATGCAGATGAGGAGGACATTTTAAACTTCTAAGGTGCCCTCCCTCTTTGGTTGGTTCCTCCCAGACGAACTTTCCTTGTGGGACAGAAAGAGACCCTCAGGGTGGAAAGCACCAGAGGCAGATCTCCTGAACACGGTGCTATCCAAGTCTATTCATGGTCACATGATTCATTGGGACTGTAAATCCTCATCAGAACACAAGCATCAGACTCTCTGACCCTGCCAATTCGAGTACTAATGGTAAAATCATCCAAGAGGCTGGCCAATATATGCACACATTAATTAGAGTTACGTGGGCCTTTGGCTTCCAGTCTGATGAACAACTCCAGGGATGCAGGGGGCAGAGGGTTTGGGGTCCTCTTCACCCAGCAGATGCCCTTTGGTCCTGCGAGGGCATTAGTCCAATATACTGGGTGATCTGAAAGCTAACCCCTTTCAGAGGATGGCTTAACCTCAGCAACTAAGGCTAAAACCTAGCAGTGGGTCCCTAAGCGGGACAGGGGAAAATAAATCTGTTCAGAGGAAAGGAGAATCAGCAGGAAGCTTTTGTTGTTATTACTTCATCTTGTATTACTATGAGACAGGAGTGGGGAGAAGCCCAAAGTGGAAGAAGAGAAATTTTTGGTATGCATGGAAGATGTGGATACTTAGCAACCCTCTCCCCTGGCACTCAAGTGCACATGCAGAGAAAGTAATGGCTGTAGTCCATCTAGAAGCTGAAAATGCTTTCAACACCATTTACAAGGATAAGGGAAGGAGCAGCTGGGGGGGCATAGGTTTGATCCAACTTAACTGCAACTCTGGCCAGGTACTACAAGTCACAGAGCATCCCAGAGAGCAGGACTGCCCCCATCCCTGGCACTTTATAGGGACCCTATACATGGCACTTTTCCTACAAGATGTGTCCTTTTCTCCATCCATATCTAACTCCTAGGTGGAGGATAGTCAAGGTCACTCACAGTCTGTATTAGACTTGGGGAGCAAGACCCCTCAGCCTCTCCAAGGGTCACATTGATGTAAATGAAGGTGTCACCTGCTCTGTGTAGGGAAGAGTCACCTCTGTCTTTACCTTCATGCCTTTTTGAATTTGTAAAGGGCAAAATGCCTGGGGTCTATCAAGTCTACACATAGTTATTATACTGCAAAATTTGTCTCAATTGTTTTGTGATAAATGTGTATTTCCTAATCCCCCACCTCCTTCCGTTATAAGCCATGTAAACCATCTATGGACTAGAACATAGCAAAAAACCTCTCTATGGTAGGAGAAAATGTATTTATTACTTATATGATGCAGACAATGTGGACCTTTTCAGTTTGAGTTGGAGAGAGAGGACACACAAAAATTGAGGAACCATATTCCCACAATTCTAGACAGATTTTGATCTCACTCCTTTTACTTCTTGTATTTCTCTTTCTTTTTTTCTTATTTTTTGTCCTCATCCACAGAGAAAAGACAATCCAATTTGGAGACCTAAGGATTGATTATTCCACATGGGCCCCATCTTCTCTTTCCCAGATATTTGAAATTACAGTCAGGTAGAATCTCACACCTTGCCCAAATTCTATTTGGTGTGAGGCTCTTCAAAGCTTCCAAGACGCCCTCCTTCTCCTCTCCCCCTCCCAGCAGAACAGATACAACTGGAGCAACCTGCATTATTCTCGAACCATAGGGATGATATATCTATTTGCTTTTCCACTCATTAGGAAGCTCTGAGAGGATGCATAAGAAATGAATCACGGTAGGTGAGGAAACTGGAGAGACTTTTCACATGTACATTTTGGGTATTTTTAAACCATGAGAATGACTGCCTGTTCATGAAAAATTAATCTGATTAGAATATATATATGAGAGAGTTGATGCTAAATATATTCACACAAAATACCACATCCTGAGGAGGAGGATGTTACCTACTGATGATATGGGATTGAAAAACATGCAATAACTTTCTGTTTTGCTCAATGGGTCATAAGTTGAAAACCGAACTAGAAAATATTATTTGTTCACAGAAGTACAAAATCTTAGGTGAGGCAAAATGCACATTATTCCTCTCCTCCCTCACCTTCCCAAATGGAGAGACTTGTCAGTTTAAAGCCATTTGCTCCTCCAGTTAAGTTCTAGGATCAGAGACTTGGAGGACTGGCTGAGCCCTCAGTCCCAAGTGGAAAGGCTAAGCTAGAACACAATTGAAACGAAAAATTGACATTGTCTAATAGATGTTTGAAAATAGACTTTTTTGTTGTTACTAAGAGGACAAGACTTTTCCCTAGAAATGACTGTCTCTCAGAGCACTCCCCTTCATGTACATCCTCTTACACCTTAGCAGACTGAGCACTTTGCTCCCTTCCCAAGGCTTTACCTAGGTGTAAAAGTTCTTGCTACTCATGAAACTTTAAGTTTAAACAAAAAAGGGGGGAGTAATGATGTAAACTCCTTTCATGATGTAAACGCAGAAACAAAGGGATCAACTAAGCAGGGTATTGAACAATCGACCCCTTCTACCCGTAGGTCATTAAATGGCTGCTGGATGTCAAAAAGATTTTAAGCTAGAACTGTTTTCCTTTTCAAGAAATATGCAAATAAACAAATCAACTCTACCAAAGTATAGAGCTCTTCAGCTCATTCTTTTGTTTATTTCTCCTGCAGCTTTTCCTGTTTTATAGTCCCAGCTAATAAACAACTTAAGCCACTCTTACAGCGAAGGTCAAATTGCAAAATAAGAGACTTAACTGTCTTGTTTAAAGATATGCTATATATAAAATCACAAGGCAATAATATCTATTCTATCCATTTGTGGCAATAAACAGACCCTCCCCAAAACACAAAATCAGATGGCCTTTTCCCACAAAGGCAGGTGGTTAACAGTAGGATTTTCAAAGGGCACTCATTTATGTTGGAAACTGATAGGCATTTCACATAGTGACCAGGAGAAAGAATGGGTCAATGTTTGTAATACCCAAAAAGGTGGCAACTGGGGGAAATGGTGGGGCAGGAAGGAAATGGAAGGGAGTTGAAAGCATCCTTGGTTTCCCCAGTTGTTTGCAGAAGTTGGAACGTACAGTGTCAGGATTTTTCCAAGATGACAAGGGATAGAGTAAAATTGTTCCCCTCCTCTCCCGCCAAAAATACCTTCCAGCAAATAAAGATATATTCTCAGGTTGGAGACTTTTCTCCTTCCACAGGAAATGAGCAGAGGTCATTTAGAACCAATTCTCATCGTTTAGTAAAAATAACAGGGTGATTATAGAAGCAACAGAAGGAGACAAGGTGTTTGTGCTAAAAAAAACTTCAAGTTCAGGCCTGGCCTGGAGTGGGAATATCCAAATGGGTTCTTCATATTTCAAGTTTTATAGACAGTCTTTTCCCTAAAGGATATACTTTCATTAGGTCATAAATGCACCAACAGATGAGAGAGGGAAAGAGATGTGTGTGTGTGTGTATGTGTATGTGTGTGTGTGTGTGTTTGCATGTGGCCAGAATGAAAGAGCAGGTATGGAGGTCAGGCTGTGGGGGGAGGTGGTGGGGCTGTGTGTCACCCACCTGTGCGGGCAGCAGCCAGGGACCACGACTTCAGGCACCCCTCTGTGAGGCTTCCTAGGCTTCTCCTTGGTTATCTTAGTTCTTAGGTTTCCCGTGAGTTCCACTGAGGCTCCTAATTGCTCCAAATCCAGGCATTTACTTGCCTAAAGGCCACAAGAAGTGGGGTGGGGACATATTTTTTTCAGAGAGTTTGTTAAACATTTAACTCAGAGAAGTATATTAGCTGGGTCCTCAGTGCCTGAACTTGGGTGGGAGAAAAATGGGTTATTTGGCGACTTTCATTTCTCGCTGGACACCAGTTCCCCAAATTGGAGACGTTTACCTCCTCGAAGACCCAAGGGGCCCATCTGCGTGCCCCGCGGGAGCCAAAATGCTCTTCATCTTCCCACACCCTGCTCCATGCAAGAGAGGACTTTGCAGACAGAATCGTCCTGACCCGCTAGCCACGCAGGCTTCCTTCCGAGCACTTCTTAAAGTGAGTCCAGGTTTTGCTACCAGTATCAATTAGCCGCTTCTGGCGAGTCCCAGAGAATGTTTAATTAGCTCCACAGCACTGATTCACACTTACAGCTTGGTAGCAGTTTAAAACTTATTGTAAAACACTACCCGGATAATATATTTACTTTTTGTCCAGGCCAGATTAGCAAGACACGCGCACATACTCTACATTTAAGTTACACCGTGAAATGCAGATAAAATATTTCAATAGGCATCTGCAGGCGGCAGAGAAGAACTGGAGCGATGATTATTTTCCTCCTTTTTTTGATTTTCTGTTTCTAAAGAAACCATTGGTATCAAGGACGAGTTAGGTAATGTGTATTAAAAGGCAAGCAGGTCGCTCTCGTTTACGGCCAATCATAGTTCAGAGTTCAAGGAAAACTGCCTTTAATTGACACCGTGTATATTCCTCTGCTTCTCTCGGGCTGCCATGGCAGGGACGCCCCAAGAGTATTTATTTCTAGGGTTGGAAACAAAACAACCAACCTCGTCTACTGCGTAAGAGAGCGTTCCAAGATGGACTGCCGGAGAAAGGCTTTTTGACCCCTGTGGAAATTAGTCATATTGACAGACGCCCAAGGAAGGTAAATTACCCCGCGCGCTGACGTTACGCAGAGGCGCGCCGGGTTCCGACTCCACCGCGGCGCCGAGGGGGCCAGAGGTTCCCAGTTCTTCCCCCCATATTTCGACAAAGTCCCACTTTGCTTCTCTGGGCCTGGGATCTCAACGTGAAGGCGACCGAGAGAGCGGTAATAAGGTGCTAGAAAGGAAAAGGCAAGAGAAAACGAAAAAAGTGGAGAGAAATTCTGTACGCCGTAACGCTTAGCAAGCTGGGGAAATGAGGAGAAAACGAGCAAAGTCTGCAGGGGAGGGAGAGAGGGAGGAGGCAGGGAAGGAGAAGACCACGCGGCTCCCGGCGCCCAGGCCGCCACTTGGGAGGTCCCGGCCCCAACGCAGGCCGGGCCAACCATCCCCCCGGGAGGCTCGGGGCTCGGGCGGGGTCACAATTACACCTCGGCTCCAGGCGAGGACTTAAAAACCAAGTGGCGGGGACTGCAGTCTGGAAGCAAGGCCCTGCGGTCATCAGAGGGGGGCCAGGCCCGTGCACAGGAACCTTTTACAAGGCATGTGGGTACAAGAAAAAAAAATCAAAATAAACCACTTTCATCCAGCATGGGCAGAGAAAAGAAAAGCTGCCTTCCAGAGGGGGCGAGCGGGAGTTTTGAAATTCATTGTGTGTTTTGCCTTTATGTAAGGAGTTTTGCGTTTTTTACCGATAACCAAGGTGGGACACGAGGGGGAAGTAACTGCTTTTTTTTTTTTTTTTTTTTTTTCCTGGAGAGGGCTGAAATAAGGGGTTCACCGGTTCTTTCACAATCAGATGGTGTCCCAGGACTGCAAGTAACTGCGTATGTCCACACAGCGCGTTACCCAAAGAAGAATCTTTGCGTGACCGTATTGTTTTTGGTATAAAATAGGGCCTAACTGTCCCACCTCTTTTCTTTTTAAAAACGGAATCTGTGGAGGGGGCTTATTGGAGAGCATCAAAAGTGTGACATCTGATTTTCTGATTTTACCGGAGATTGGACTGGAGGTCTTCTTTATTAAGAGTAACAGGCGTAGCCTCAAAAGAGCCGGGTCTGGTCGCAAAGTGAAGGCAAAACTAGCGTGGGCCCCTAGCCTCGCCGGCCCCGGCCCTCGGAATGCAAAAGGCTAAAGCGCCCTCCTGGGCAGGGCCAGAGCGAGAGCGAGTGATGAGCTCCTCCCGGACCTCGGGCCTAGCATCTGAGGTATTTTTAGCTCCTCTCTCTGCTCCCCAGAGGTCCTTTTGTAAGCCTAACAGAGGCTCTGCAAGCTGCCCTCACCCCGAAGGGCTGTGGGAGGAGGCTGCCCGAAGAAAAAAGAAATTGCCTATCTTTAAGTTAAAACAGTATTCGCTCTCTCTAGGTTCCCCTTCTGTTCTCTCGTTTTTTTCGCCCGCGGGAACACTCCAAGTTCTACAGTTAAAGAGGACCGCGAGGGCAGGAATGGGTGGGGCCTGGAAATCCGCTCCGAACTGGGTGCGGCACACCTTCCTCTGCCTTTCTGCCTCTCTCCCAGCCACTGCTGCTCGGGGAGCCAGTCTTGGATACCTAGGGTGGGGGACAAGGGGATGGGGGGGATTCTCGGTTGTATACAGGTAGGCAGGGAACCCGGGGCATTTATGTAAAGTTACTTATTTTTTAAAATAAAGGTTTAAAATAAGTTCAAATGTGTCTGCAACAGAGTTTCCAACACACTGTTGGAATGTGAAACTCGGAACCCAGACTAGCAATCCCTAAGTGGGTGAATTCTTATGCAGAAACCTACTTTTCAAACTCCCCCTCTCACCTTGGAGAGGCCTGTCCAGCCTTCGGCCTTGGGCCGCAGTATGGACTTCCGCAGTCCCCCTTCTCCCCATTCCAGACCCTGCCGAGCCCCTGCTGCATCTGGGACCCGTCTTCACCGTTTCCCAATCCTAGTAGCCCCTGAGCCCTCTTTTTGGTCTCCACTTTGCCGTTCGAAAATGCCCAGGCTGGTGAATCGACGCTCCGCCGAGCAAAGACGGATGGCTGGCAGGAGCAGGTTCAGGAGCCTGGCCAAGGTATTCTCTGCTTCCGCCTTTGTGTCCGCGCCGCCCCCTGCCCCGGCCCCCTGCTCCCCGCTTCCCGCCAGCATCTCCCCTTCTCTGCACTGGAATGTTTGGCCCGTGCAGCCCACCCCGGCTTCCCGAGATACGCTACAGTTGCCCCCCCACTTCCCGTCCGCCGCGCCCCTACCCACCGGGTTGCCTTCGGGGCCCTTCGGTGCTGTGTCGTCTGCGTGGCGCTGTGAGCTAGGCGAACAGGAACCCCCAGGCCCGCCACGTCTACTCTACTAGCAGCCAGGTAGCCCTGCGGGTCGAAGATGCTCAGAGGAGGAAGAAGTGCAGAGAAAAAATAGAGGAAGGAAGAAGAAGAAAAAAAAAAAGTAACATACACACACGCACTCAAAACCAACTTTGGGGTTGGACTTTTTCAGTTTCACACGAAGAGACCTGGAGTATCTGGAGAAGGTTTTTGAAGACGTTTAGGAGGGAGGGTGAGTTTTCTGCGGAGAAACTCAATCTGCCATACAGTAGCGGCCCCATCTGGGATCTGTCACTGCTGACAGCACCACAGGGCACAGCCGTGATCTTCTGCACAGCCTGCACTCCCCGAAATACCCTCCTTAATCAAAGGATGTCTGCGCGCCTGAGCTCAGCTGACCGCGCCGGGAGCACCAGGGCCGGCGGATTCCATCCCGGCCCGCCCCCTCCCCACGCACACAGCCACGGCCCCTCGCCTCTTCGCGGCACATTAATTAAAAGCGGAAAACAGAGGCTGATGTCATTGTTCTCACAAGATCATAAACGTAAAAGAGTCATCCTGTGAGAATCCCTGAAAATGACTTTAATGAATAATTTCAGAGACAGTTATGGCTTTGGGTGATTACTGAGCAAGAATATGAAAACCAGATTTGCAAAGTGAAGGCGATGGTCAAGAGGCCTGGCCGTTACTTTCTTGCATTAAAACCGCACCGGCTTTCCTTCTTAGCCAAGTACTAGTTACCAACTGAGGTTGCGTTTTCAGGTTTTCTTCAAAAGTAACAGTCTTCTTTTCCTGCTTTTCTGCCTTATCCTAAAGACAAAAATGTCAGCTCCAGGCAACGACATTAACAACCCACTTTAAACTGAAGACAACCCTGCACTGGCGTCAGTGGCCATTGGCTTCCATCTTTTTACAAAGGATGGATTTACTGCCATCTTAGGATCATATCTTTTTTGGCCCCTTCTCTAGGCAATGAAGGTTGAACATTCTCACTGACCCTGAGTCAGTACACTGTTTGTTGTAAAGGATCTCGGCGGGTGGGGCAAAAAACAAGTTCCAAACAACCTGCCTTTACAGAAGAGTCTCCCTTACTCTTTAGTTCCGGGTCACCAATGAACTGAAAAATGATTTGGTGATACATTAAGGAATGATATTTTCAAACACTCCATCTAGCCATGAAGAAGCATCAGGTTGGTTAGATCTGGTTGCTCATGATTGGTCATGCATTGAAAATACTATTTGAGAAAACAACTAGGGTGTTAGTCGCAGAAGTGGCCTGGTGAGTACCCTCTGATCTTTTGCACCAACAGTTTAGCTACCTGCAAGTCTGTCTGCTTCGCTTGAAAATCCAAACTGGGACTCTCTGGGCCTGTGTCCCATGTGGATTTATGCCACTTAATTCAAGTAAAAGTTTGTTTATACTCTGAGCAAGAAAGTATTATAGGCACAAGTGATGTGGAGTTTTTTGTTTGCTTATTTTTTGCTGTTGTTTGTTTGCTTTTGAGCGACCTGAGTGATTTAGAAAACTAATGTGTCTCAGTCAGCTCCACCATTCAGACAGATCATAGAGAACCCACTTTCCAGCACTCTAGAGAACTGTATTTTGTGCAGATATTGCCCATTTCTTCTCCTCCTAGAAGCACAAATAGGCCAAAATCCTTCAGTCACTCAGGACATAATTGTCTAAAAGTCTCATTCCCTATCCTTAGCCCCCAAACTATAGAGCTGTTTCCTTCCCTCTTGGCTCCAGACAGGGGTGGGTAGGAGAGGGGACCAGGCTCTTAACGGGACATTTCCCTGACTTGAGAGGAAATGTTTCTTTCTGATTCTAGATTACATGAAGACACTTTGGAGTTGGTGTATAGGGTTTCCTCAAAGAACTGAGGTGACATGGACTTTTGGGAATTTTCCTCAGTTGGATTCCCTGATTATTTGTGATACTATTTGTGTACCCCAAATAGATCTTCTTGTCGATCCACTCACATCACCAGCTGTTTTCCTTTTCCTCTAGTTACATTCACCCTAGCTTCTGACTGAACACTCCGCTTGCCCTTTGTATCCCGGGCAGGAATAAACAGCATCTTCTGGGTTTGCTTTGAATCCTTGTGCTGCCCAATGAGTCAGAGGTGTAGGGTTGATCCAATAATATGGCTAATTCTCTCCCTGTAAAGACTTTAAATAACGCAGGCCTGTCTTCACCCATCCGCCATTCTTACCATCCTGGACTTCACACGGGTCATGGAGAAGGTGTCCAGGGTGGGAGACAGGCTGGGTGGGTGTGCCTTCCTTTGGCACAGTGGTTAGGCATCCTCTGGGGGAGATTTTGAAAATTGCAGGCTTCGAGTCGAGCCCCTGACCCGCTGAATCAGAATTTCTGGTGAAGGTAGGGTGAAAACTGGGCTGAATTTGTCATTGTATCAAGTTGTCCGGGGAGTGGAAAGTTGAGGTGTTGGATTAATCCCAGCACCCCTTACTTCAGGAGAGACCAGCCCAGCACGCAGAACGCTAGGGTCAGGGGCGTCAGTCAGCCCGTCCAGGAATTACGCAAATATATGCAGCCTCTACTCTGAACACTGGGACGTAGTAGGGGCCAAAGCTGCCGCCAGCCGTCCTCGCCCTTGCGAGGTGTGTTTGCGCCAAGGACAACTCCCTGGGGGGTTGGGGGAAGGGCGGGGCGAAAGAGGGTCCAGCGCCTCGGCTCGCTAGGTATTTTAGCCTTTAATAACAGGTGCAAAGGCAGCTGCTAAAAGACATCGCATTCTGTAATCAGCTTCTGCCAGGCCATCCCTCTAGACAGAAACTCCCACAATTCTGGCCCGAGGGCTGTAGGGCGGAGCAGTTGCCAGTGAGAGGAGGGCAGCCCTAAGAGGTGGCATAAGAGCCTTACCCCTAAGAGCCACCCCAATCCCATGCAGGACTTGCACTGGCACCGCTCGGGCCGCAGTCGTTGCCGCAGGGAAGCTTCGCCTGCGTAGGGACACAGCAAAGAAGCGACCGCCTGTGGAAGGCTTTCCAGGCGGGAGTGCTCCAGCCGTAGCGAGTTGGAAAATTTAGAGTGGGGAGGGGGCAGCAGAGACGTTAACTGGCCCCTCCTTACCCCAAACAAGGAAAACACAAAGTCTTCTGGGCTAAAAATACATATTTATAAAGTCCCTATACGCAGGCGGGCGGCGCGTTCCAGCTGCCGGCCTGGCCCGGGGAGGACTTGGCCGCGCGGCCGCCGATTACACCCAGCTCGGCTGGGATGGCTCCGAGCCGTCTGCCCTGACGTCAGCGAGGCTCCGGCCCCGCCGCGGCCAGATAGGCGAGCGCGGCCGGGCGCGGGCGCGGCACTAATCACTCCCAGATGTCCCTAATAGCGGAGATAAAGACCGACAGAGCGGCCGGGAATAAATTTGTAATCAGGGCTCTACCATCTGATCATCAAAGCGGCCCAAATACCGGGAGAATTTGAAGGGAATGTGTGTGCAGGGGGGTCGCTTGGGGGAAGAGGTGAGGGTGCACTTCACGATGGGAACTGGCTTCGACAGGGTAGAGCAGGGAGAACGGGGCGAGATATCTGTAAGTTCGGTGCACGTAAGTCAGATACCTGGTGCTCTTTAACCTCCATTAGCCCTCCGACTGAAGCCGCTTAGCGGTTCCAGGGTGATTGGAGCTGAGCAGACAGTTGCTGTGCGGGAAGCACGCGTTGCGCAGCGGCTGGGTTGTAAGGCGGCGCGCTCAGAACTGTCCTGCCCCCGGAAACGTGGGATTGGTTTCCTCTCCCGGAGTTCTCCCCTCCCCCCTCTTTCTAAACATTTAAAAAACACGTAGTCGGTCTCCCCCAACCCCCATTCCCGGTAGACTTAATCCCAATAGCAATTCATTGCACCGCGGAGCTTCCTCAGGGAGGGGGCTGTTGGAGCCTCCAACCGGGGTCCTGGGCCCCAGTCTAAGGGTGACTCCTGGGTTTTTCTCTCCAAGAGATCCGCAGGCTCTGAGAGGCCAGGAGTCCTGTGCGTCCGGGAGACTCTTTAGCGCCCCCTCCTTACGTGGAGATCTGGACTCTTGTGAGCTGGGTCCAATGGAGGGAACGGGTACCCTCAGGTCACAAGGGTCCACATTCGGCCCTCTACGGGGCCCATGCCACAAGCCTCCCTCAAGACCATCTCTGCTTGGCACCCACTAGCCAGCTCCTTTTCCAAATCTAGGAGCCTGGGTGGGATTCACAGGCAGGGAGAACTGAAGGCGGCTGTGGAAAACAATCCGCGCAACATTTGATTAAAGCTTCAGGGCTAACTGAGCGGTTTCTTGCGCTTTGTAGGCCCGCAGTGTATATTCAGTCCCAGTTTTCCTGGCACGCTTTGCCCTGCTTAGGTCCCTCGCACACACCTCAGGCCCTTGCAACTGGCCCGGGTTCTCTCTGCAAATCTATAGTCTGGGAAGGAACTCCCAAGTCTCATACTCCCTGCCGCTTTGCATTTGAGCTCATCCTCACCTTCTTCACCCCTTCCTGCGAATTCCAGGTGCGCCCACCTCTCTTGTTCTCCTGCTACTTCACCAATCCGAGTGGGAGACTAGCTCTGCAATTCACGCCAAGCTGGGGCAGCGGCTAGCAGAGTCTGGTCGAAGGAATTGAGGCACCCTCCACTCCTGACACACACACGTAAGTGCTTTCTAAGAGGCCCTCAGGCTGCGCTCTCTAGCACGGCTGCTATATTCATCTCATCACAACCAAACAACTTGGTGTTCCTATACCTAACGAGGCAGCCCAGACCCAGAGGTCCACCTTTCCTAAATGCCTGGGCCTACTGGCTAACCCATCCCGAAAGCTGGAGCTTGCTGTCTCGGCCTGGAAAAGCGCTTTAAGTTGCTGTCGGTGCCCAGGCAATTGGGAGCAGGGCCCCTACTCTGCAGTTTTTCAAACTGCTTCCCAAGCTGAGAATGGGTCTACACACACACACACACACACACACACACACACACACACACACACACACACACACACACACACACAGTCTACAACTGGCCAAGCCTTTGCCCCTCCGGTGCTTCAGGGTTATCAGGCGCTTGGCCTGCACAGCGGTCTGGGGCAGAGTCCTGACAGCCAGATCTACCATCAATTTACCTTCCGCCGCCGCAGCTTCCCATTTAGCTTTTAACGTCAAATCCTACATTTTTGTCGGCTCCGGCCTGTCTAGAACGCTTGTGATTTCCCTGCAGGAGTGATTGCTCTTAACAAAATGGCAGCAACCACATTATCCGAGCAATTAAAACAGAGGCCTTTTAGCCGGTCCCGCAAGTAGAGGCTTGGAAATTGTTTTAAACAAAGAAGAAGTTAAAAGAGAAATAAGTGTTGGAAGAGAAAAGCATGAAAGCTCAGAAGAAACGCCTGCCCACTACTCCTTTCACTTCCTGGGACTTGACAACGTGGGGCGGGGATGTTAGGTGGCTGAGACAGTCTGGGGTGACAGATAATCTGGGGCGTCCTGCCGGTTGAAGCATCTGGTCAGTTGGGGTGTGCGTCTGGTTAGGGGGTTCAGCCGCCTGCAGGTTCAGGCAGCTGGGCATTCTGCCGTCTGAGGTGTCAGGTCTGCTGGGTATCTGGCTGGTTAGGGTTTCTGGCGAGTTGAAATGGCAGGGCGGGTGGGGTGACCAGGCCTGGTGCTGCTGGCCCTGAGGAAGAGGAGGCAGGCTGCGCTTGGCCGGGGCCAAAGAGGAGCGCAGGTTTAAAAAGCATGTGTATTAGCAAGTTTCTCCGTAGCAATGGTGAGCCAGGCTCTTTTGGTTTCCCTCTGCTGTTGTTTAAGAAGCCAGAGAAAGTGTTAAACCTGCAGAAGTGTCTTAAGGCCCAGATGGCGGAGACCAGCTACCCAAGGCGCACAGAAGGGTAGGTGCCTGGTGAAGACAACTCTCCGGTTCCTGTTTTTAAAACCTCACCTCCTCCACTACTGTTTACTCCAACACTTTGGCAGGCTCCTTTCTTCCAAGTCTAGGACCTGATGGCTTTCTCCTGAGCGGATTAAAATAAAGACGCAGAAGACAACTGAAACCAGGAGAGGGAGGGAACCACTCGATCAAACGCAGGAGGATTGGGAGAGCAACAGAAAATCAGGGCGCGCCTCCCCCACACCTCCTCTCCGTGTTATAAACAAAGGCAAGTGTCTGTAAACACAGCCCCGCGCCCACCAGGTCGACCCAGCGCCGGCTGACCCAAGAGGAGAAAGTTCAGATCGCTTTGGCCGAGTTGTTCTAACCCCTCGCCCTCGCGTTGTCAGCCGCCCGCAGAAGTCCGCAGAGCCTCTAGCTTGTCTCTCCCTGGGCACTTCTGAAATCGCCCACGCCGGGTCTGATTCGGCCTGCTGCAGGCAGAGGGGTCATAGTGGACACCAGCTAGGCGCGGGAACCCTTGGGATATCGCGGGAGGGTCTGTGCCCGAGGCCAAGGTGCGAACATCACCCTGAGGATGGGTTCCAGGATGGAAACCCTCTGGCAAGCCTCTCCAACACCAGATTTATATACGCGGTGTTTCATGAAACAAACCACTTTTTAATACGGTTCACCTTTCTCTCTCCTCCGCCCACCCCCTTCCAAAATCCCTCCCAGCCTCCTCCCCCCTCCCCTCAGCCGGCACAGGCACTTTAGTTTCTCCGGTTTCTAGAGCTGAGATTCAAGCTTCCGCCAAGGCTGCAGGCAAAGGAGGCCGCTGGGACTTTCTTCCGGGACGAGCTGGGACTCAGGGAGCCCAAAGACCCAACAGGGAGAGATCCCGGGTCCCCGGCTGCCAGTAGTCCCGGGAGGGTGTTGCTTGTTCCGCTGGGCTGCGGCCGGGAAGACTTCAGACACCGCACAGTTAATATTGAGTTCCCTGTAACTCCTTGTAAATCTAACCCACCCCTCGCCCTCCTTTAAATCCGTGGTCTTGTTCGCGATTTCTTACTTGACGTAAAATTCCTTGTTACCTAATCATGGACTTTTTCGAAACTCCTTCCACTCCCCTTTCCCGCCTGCTCAGATGAGAATCTCCCGTATAGAATACAAGCAAAATCCTCTCCTCTCTTTTTTCCTTTTTTTTTTTTTCTTGGATGAAAGCCCCATAGTTTGAATTAAACACCCAGACTAGTTCCCGTTGCAGCAATAATGCCGGGGTTCTCACAACTCCTCCACCAGAAACACACTCTCCAAACAAAAACTGACGGCCTCAAGAAACGGCTTCTGATTGATTTCAGGAACGCAAGAGCACCTTTACAGCTTCTGAGCGAACTGCCGGGCTGGGTTCTCCAGCCCAGATCTTCCTTCTAGAGAATACTCAGCGTTCTCCAGCTGGTGGAAGAGGGAAAGAGACACCACACCGACAGGGCCCAGACCCTTTGTAGGGTTTGTAACAAGGACACTTCTCTTTAAGAGCACCTCCTCCTCCTGCGTAGACCGCAGGTCAGGTTGACTGGTTGGAACCACTGAGTCTTTAAAATAAAGTTAGAGGCAATCATGATAATTTAGTTTACTTCTGAATATTTTAAATATTATGAAAACAAGTATAACAGCTTTGTTTTCAAAACTCTTTTGAGGTATCAACCATTAAAAGATTAGGGTTTCTGTAAAAAAAAAAAAAAAAACAACACAGTGGTTTATTGAATACTTACAACGTTTACACCTTCAATATTAATTAAATTCCATTTAGTTTTAGAGGACGGAAGTGCACAAAACAAGTGGCTGTTGGAAACATCTTCAAAGAGGGAACGACCACAGATGAACGGACAGCACTAGATACCGACCCCAACGGAAATGTTAGCGGCCCTGTTTTCTGCTTTGAAATAAAACTTTATAATCCCCAGGAATATTTATATCCAAAGGCCAAGTATTAAAGATACACTTCACAAACGCACTAGTGCCCACTGTCTTTATCTGGAAGGGGTTGGATAGGTTGGCGGGGGGCAACGCTGGTGTCTACACAGCCAAGAGGGAACATTCACGCACACAGAATCTACGAGACGACGGGATCCCTTACCACACGGGAGTGTCCTCTTCATATTAAAATATGGAATGCTTTTCTTCAAATATCCACTTTTTTTTTTGGAGGGGGAGACGGGGAGCGGATGCCTCAAAGGGGGTCAAAGAGAGGGGAAGGAAATTGCACATAAATAAACCGGATGATTCCAAATGCAAGGAGTCCTCAGAGCCGAGCGCGGACGGCTTTTCCGGAGTCCTGGGTCTGCATCTGGCGCCTTGGCCCCGGCTCACTCGCGCTCTCTTCCTCCTCCTCCTTCGCCTCCTCCTCCTCACTGCTTGAGCTCCAGGGCCCAGACGTGCTGCGGCCAGCCCGTCCGGCCTTTGGTTTTCTTGTCGTTGCTGCTCACTGTGCTTTTCAAGATTTCGTTCTGGACAGAGGGAAGGCGAGGGCAAGAAAAGTGGAAAGAGAAATTCAGAGAGGATACCTGGTTCCACACCGACCCGGCACTTCCTGGGCCGGAGGAGACAGTGAACCAGAGAGGAAAGGATACGATGGGGGAGTCCCAGACCCTGCAGAGAAGCTACAAAGGTTAGCGCTACCCTAGCCGGCGCGGAGGCCTCGGAGCTGCAGAGCTCAACTACCGGATCCACAAGTTTATAAACAACCGCCGGTTTTCGAGTCGTTTATGGAGGAGCTGGGGGCCTTTTCTCTTACTCCAGATGTAGGGGCGGGCGCTAGAGTCAGCGCTAAGTCTGGTTTCTCTGTTTTCATTAGCAATCCCAGATCCACCTCTAGGAAAAACAGGGCGAAGGAGCCTGTTTTGGCCTGGGCCTCTCGGCCAGAGGCTCTCGGCCTCCGGCTCAGCAGTGCCTCTCCTTCAAGGCCTCTGAAATCTCTGGTTATTCGGGAGGTCACTCGATTATGCAGCCACCAAAGGGCTGCAGGGACCAAAGAAGAAAAATTTGACAAATTTTATTTTCCGGGCCCTTCGTGGACATAGCTCTATCCTGCACCACCGCCCTGTGGGCACTTGGTAGGAATCTTAGAAAACTTTAAGCGGCTCAATTTACTTTCGTGTTATTTTTGAAACAATGACCACAGTAATACCTTTTCCCCCTTAAAATGTACCGGCTCATTCAAATAAAATTAGAAATGCCAATGGAATATATTTATCTGGGAAATTACATTTTAACGTCATAGCCATGGAAAAATTGGAACTGTATTTTGAAGTCAAAAGTACTTATTTTATGTTTACCATTACGTCTTCAGGGTATAGTATGAGAACAACCACAAAACTCAGGACTCAGTCTCAGTGGCAGCCTCCTTCTGGGAGTGGGGTAGGGAGCGCTATCAATAGTGAAATAATGGGAATCAAGGGCTTCTTGGAGACTTATTCTGGAAACATCTGAAAGCAAGATCCGACTGGAGGCCGAAAGAAGGGTCTAACAGATACGGGATGAGGCGTCCGTCCAGACCAGTGCGATCGCGATAGATCAAGACCCAGAGTTTTCGAGGTCCATCCTAAGTGCTAGGGCAGCAGTGATAACCCGGAGGTAAGATCACCAGCGCAAAGTATCCCTAACCTTTTCCTCTTCCTGCTAACACCCTCCCCTCAACTCTCTGCTTATGCCGGAAGCCATCCTCACACTACCTGGTGCAAACAACCTTGGCGCGGGACGCAGCCAAAGAACACGAGTTGCCATTTCTCAGCCCAATTGGAAAGAGGCCGGGAGCACCCGTTCCCTGATCCCCTCAGCCCCACCGCCTGCCGCCCCCTGGTACTGACCAGCTCCTTCTTCCTCTTCTCCTCTTTCACGTCGGTCTTCTTGATCTCTGCCTTGAAGGCCTCCGCCTCGCCATTCTGGTCGTCCTTGGCCAGCAGGTCCATGAGGTAGGCGATGTAGCTGGTGGCCAGGCGCAGGGTCTTGATTTTGGAGAGTTTGGTGTCGGCGGGTACGTTGGGGATGCACTCGCGCAGTTCGGCGAAAGCGCTGTTGATGCTCTGAGTCCTGCGCCGCTCCTTGCGGTTGGCGGTGCCGCGGCGCTTCACCGGTCGCGGCCCCCCCAGGCCCGGGGGCCCGGCGCCCGGCGGCACCCCCCCGTAATGGGAGTGGTCCAGGCCGGCGGCGCCGCTGGCATACTCGGGGCTGTAGGACAGGGCCATGCTGTAGTCGGGGGGCGACATCTCGGGGTGGCCGATGAGCCAGCCATGGAAGTAGGGGTTCTCCTCATGGCTGCAGCGGCTGGCGGCGGCGGCGGCAGCTGCGGCGGCGGCGGCGGCAAACGGGTAGCCCTCATGGTGCACCACCGGGTGGTGGGGGAAACCGCCTACCAGACTCATTTCGCCCTCCGCGCCCCTCCACGCGCCCCAGCGTGCGCGCAGCCCCGCCGCGCCCTCGGCCCGGGCCCCTGCCTCGGCGCTCGGCGTCCTCCCCCACCCCCCACCCCCCAGCCCCCGGGAGCCCGGGCCCGCCCGGCAGCCGCAGAGGGGGCTGCTGCAGCCCGGGCCCCGTCCCCCCGCCTGGCCAGCCGGGCCCGCTTCAGCAGCGCTGCGGCCGCCGGCTCCCCATGGGGCGCGGCGAGCTGGTCCTGGCACCGTGCGCCCCTGGCCGCCGCCGCCGCCGGTTCCCGCCTTGCTCCACGGCCCGTGCTTCGGCTCCTGCTTCCCGGGCTGCTGCGCGGAGGCAGAATCCTCTCGTGCTCATACAAAGGCGAGGCTGCTGCGCGGAGTCTCGGGAATCCAAGCCCGTGCCGCGGTCCTGGCACCGAAGCTAACCCGGAATCCAGGGGCGAGTCTGAGCCGCGGCTGGAGGAGCCGGTCCAGCTGTGCCGGGAGGCGGCGGGGTCGACTGCTTACTGCAAAACTACCTCCGTGCGACCCTCCCCTTCCCGCTTTTCCCCTCCCCCTACCAGCCCGATCTGGGTTCTTGGGCGCTTATTGTTTTAATGAAATTTTTGGTTGTTGTTGTTTTGGTCCTTAAATGTGATTTTAGCTGCGAGTAACGTGTCCTCGCTCCTCTCGGGCTCTCTCGGAGGGTTTTCAGAGAGGTCTCAGTGCATCCATTTTCTCAGATCCTCTCCTTTCGGGTTAAGGATCTGGGGCCCTGAATGAGCCTTGGAGCTCGAAGGCCGCGGCTCGGGCTCTTGGAGGGCTCTGCGCAGTGGCTCAGGAAGCTCCGGGGTGACGGCGGTGGTTCTCCTGGGCTGGACGACGTGAGGGGAGCAAGCAGATTTTCCCAGCAAGATCTCCATGTACAGCTACATCTTTAGGGCTGCTCGGGTTAATATATGTCGTCAGAGGCTCCTCACGCCAATCCCGGGGCTGCGGGGGCGGCGCCTGGAGCTCTCGGCAATAAAACTTTTTGATGTTCACGTTGCTAATTGCCGAGGTCCTCTTCCAGGATTGGCTACCTCCTCATAACCATAAGATAATTAAAACTTAGGGCGGGGGGGCAGGGTTAAAAAAACTTTTTTTTTTTTTTTTTTATCAGCCAGAGGATAATGCAAGTGTTTAACAGATGCTTCACTATTAAAATATTTTTCCCCCCAAGTCTCAAATATTGAAGAATCTCTAACCAGGTACAGTATCACTCTGCTCTCTTTTCTGGTCGAAAAGAAAGAAAGAAAGAAAGAAAACGCAGGTACTGCTTTTCGAAGTGCTTTGTAGGTAGTCGGGGTAAGAAAATAGACGCAGGCAGCCTCTTACAATTTTATGCAGGGGCGCCGGGAGCCTCGTGGCGGGCGGTGGGGTCCCCCACAAAGGCGCGGCTGGGAGCCGGCGCTCTTTGCCCCAGCAAGGATAAGGAGCGGCTGGAGAAGGGTGTTTCTTTGACCAGTTTACAGGCTCGAAACGCCAGTCTCAGTGGCCATTGAGTTACCTACCCACCGAGTTACCCCGGTTAGAGCTGTTTGGGGTGGCTCACGTTATTGCGGCAAACTTTGGAGATGACCGCTGAGTCCTCCGGGCGAACGGTCAAGCCGATTGTAAATGCTGTTATTTCCACATCCTTCAGGGACACCAGCCCCAACGAAGACCTTGGGCGATTTCAAAGTGCGGGCACCTCGATTCCCCGAATCTGTAGTGTGGCTGATATCGGTGTTTCCCTGGTTTAACTAGCCTGCTTGGTAAGTAACTGAATATTTTTTACAGCGTGTTCAGAGCTTATTTTCCAGTTTTTATGAACAAACATATAAATATATCTCTGCATTCCTGCGTCCCTCATAAAAGCGGGCATCTGTGGAAAGCAGGTTTAGTTATCGGAGGGGAACCATTAAACGCCAGTTTAAGAGGCAGGCCGGGAGGACGGCTCGTGGATGTTTAGACTGCCGGCCTTGGTGATCTTGAACACATTATGACGGAAAATGGATCTCCACTTGTAAGTCACCCGGCCGCGGGGCACCCGGGCCGCAGTGCCCCCGTGGCGTGAGCTTCTTGAGAAGGTTCGCGTGCCGCGAGGGCGGGTGGTCAATGGATCTGAAATCACCCCAGGCTTGGCCCCAAGCCGAGAGGGGAGGCGGATGTGTATATGCAGATTCCACCCGAAGGAGTTCGGTGTGGAAAACGGTGTCAACAGGAGCCTGCGGGCTGTAAATTAGAGCAAGGCGAGGGCAGAGTGTGCAGGCGCCAGCGGGACGGGGCGGCCTGGGGCTTGCCGCTGGGCAGGCCAGGGTAGCCCAAGGGAGACCAAATACTCTACCTTGGGCATCGCCCTTTGGAGGCGGGCAGAGTCCAGCCGCAGGCCACAAAAGGATGCCCACCCGAAGGACTCCACAAAGACAGTCCTTTCCTTGCTCACCGCTGACAAAGTGGTTGGGGCTGAAAGGCGAGGTCAGTGCGAATGGAGGGCGCCCAACTTCGGTGTTGCCGTTGACTCTGTGCTGGGGCCCTGCCCTCCATTAGCCCTAGAGTCTTGGGCAGCAGGGTTGAGAAATGTATATATTCAGGTTTGCCGCGGCTGGGCGGTAGGAGACAGGGACGTAAAAGCCCAGGATAAGAGTCGGTGCAGGGTCTATTCCTTTTCTGGGTAATGGGTTAACATCCTCGAACGTCCCCGGCCCAGCGTCTTAAGGCACTGAACCCAGAATAGGGATTAACTGAAACTAGGCTCGTTGGTAAGCGCCAGGGGCTTGCAGTTGAGCTCGGAACAAAATAGTGACCTACCGCTCTAAATCCCCAACTTGCGTGGGTCTGCAGTTTTGAGCACAAGGAGAGCCTTTTTAAGACCTGGTTCTTCAAGGAAAGAATACAGGTAGTGTGGTTGGGGGTTCTGTTTACATTTTCACCCGGAGGCAAACCCTGAATGTGTAAATACTGGTAGTTCAATTCTCTGACATTTGATACGTTTTTAAAAAGTCTG
The DNA here is from genome assembly GCF_024542745.1 of Macaca thibetana thibetana. Classification (NCBI taxonomy): domain Eukaryota; kingdom Metazoa; phylum Chordata; class Mammalia; order Primates; family Cercopithecidae; genus Macaca; species Macaca thibetana. The sequence continues at coordinate 16,493,435 of NC_065582.1, read as the reverse complement.
TTTATAAAAACACATTTAGGTCTTGGGAGCAGGTAGACAAAGTAAGATTGCACTAGGGCTGGGAACATATAAAAATTCAGGGAAATTAGTTGGTTGGCTGCTTTCAGACTCAAAGGGAGTTTTGGGAATTGAAGGGAGGAAGAAGAGTCCAGAGGAGGGCTGAGTTGGGGACTGAGGTGCTCTGTCCATCAGAGACCAGCGGTGAGTGGCCTCAATTTTGAAAGCTTCAGAACTTGCCACATTTAGCTTTTCTTATACTTTTAATTGAAACAAACAAACAAAAAAGCAAAAATGAATGAATTGCCTCGTGGCCCCAGATAGCATTGCAAGTGGTAAAGGAAATGGGCAACATGGTACAGAAAAAAGAAATCATAAAAGATGGTAATCTGAACATCAGTTCTCACTGACATTGTCATTATCAGTTAAGTGCTGTGGTCCAAGGGCCTAAGACTTGATGTAGCTCAGAAACCCAAATCCAGAGGCCACTGCCTTAGAAAGGTGGCTGGATGAGAGGGGACAATTGGGTGAACCCTAGTGGTGTCCCCAACTGTAGTAACTGACTCAGGGAGGCCAGGCTGGACCGGAATGGTTGAGCTCTACCCTAAATGCACAAACACATCCGCTTTTCTCTTGCAGTGTCCTTTGGCCTGTTGTCTTCCAGGTTTTCTAGGATACTGGGTTAGCCTGCTCCTTTGGGAAGCTATGAAGCAAGGATACCATCTCAAGTTTGCCCCCAGTTTAGGTGTCCTTGGCATCCTGGTGGTAGTGATGGAGGTGCTGATAGTGGTGGCGATGAAGGAGAGGGTGGTGTTGCTGATGAGAGGGAAAGTGGGAGAAGAAAGGGAGAAAGACACAGTCCCTGACTGCGATGTCAGCAGGGGAACCCCACTCCTGGGCTGCACTAGTGAGGCTGTTGATGCACATGTTCTAAGTATTCAAAGGCCCAGGGAACTGGCTTGCTGGGGGCTCCTCTGGCTGCCTGTGGAGGAATCCTAGCTAGGGGTGCTTCTTTGCCTATCCTCAGAGGCTGAGGGCTGAGCCGAAACCGGCCTTACTCGGGTCCAGAAACTGCTTCACGAAGAGGCAGCCCAGGTTTGGGCGAGTGTTTGGGATTTTGTGCCTTTGTTGTATCTGATGGTGCACATGTCATCTGCCTTCAGCCAAATAGACAGAATCAGGTTCAAACATTTAATTTGCTCCTCATGTCTCTTGTCTCTTTGCCGTCACTGGGACTGGTTTCCCTGGAAAAAGACTGAAAGAGCACCAGAGAGGCTGAACATGCCCATGCAAACATTTTGGTCTTGTGAGATATTATTATACTTTAAAAAATCAATCTGGTTTAAACTAATTTAAAAAAATCTTTCGTTAGGTTTTAGGGAAAATACAGATTGTCTCAGGGTGTTTATTATTTCAAAGGCAAGGGCAGTGTGTATCCTCTGTTTTGCTCAGAAGAACCCAAAATAAACTAGACCCAAAAAGAATCAGGCCAGAGGGTCATAAATGTGCATTTTATGTTAATGGGAATTATGGCTCAGTTCTCATCATCGTCTTCCAAATCTCGTTTTACCTTGTTGTTCTAATCAACATAGTAGAAGTGACTCTGACCGTTCCCTTAAGAATCTTTAATGCTCTTACATGATATGAGCCTCAGAACATGCTAAGAACCCTCTGAAAGAACATTAAGCCTGGAAGGTGACAGAAGGAGCAATGTATTCTTGAAGATGTCACCTCAGCCCACCTGCTCCAAGGACAGTACTTCTTGCGACACTCTGATGGCTCTGCATTCTCTTCTGTACCAGGGTAGGGTGGAGTCATTTTACATGTTATCCACTTAGTCCCAGGATGTTTAGGATACCCAGAACAATGCATATTGTCTGAGTGGTGGCAAGGGTCTCCCTCTAACTGGGGTTGTGTAGTCCTTATTTGCGTAGTTCTTGTTGTGTAGTCTTTTCTTTTTGGCTTTTGAGAAATAGTTGTCTACAGACATAGCAAGTGAAAGTGGCTCCAGAAGTGTGGTGCTGCTCAAAGTACACATCTGCAAAGCAGAACCAAATTCTGTTGGATTTGAGTGTCTATTTCAAAAAAGGAAGAGTAAGAAAAGCTGCCCTTGTGTCTTGTGAGGTTTTTTTTCTTCTTCTTTTAAGCAAGTTTTTGGATTTGGGGTAGGGGTGGTATATTTAGGGAGTGGATCCTCTTCCTTTCTCTTCCCTACATGGAGAGATGGAGCAGGGAGGGGCTAGTTCAGCTGAATGATGACTGTGGAGGGGCTGATTGCTTATGAATTCTTCAGTCCAGCTCTAATTAGAAAACAGTGAAGTGGAGAAAATCAGGGCTTGCTTGGTGCCTGCACATTCCTTCTTCCTCTTTCTCTTCTCCCTCTTTCCCTTCTTTCCTTCCTCCACCCTCCTCCCTCCCTCCCTCTCTTCTTCTCTCCATTTCTTCCTTGTAATTTGCCTTTTAGCAGCACTTGAGATTACAAGGTTTTTTTTTCTTTCTTTTCTTGTCTTGTTTCCTATTACTGAATCTGCAACTGGCATGGAAGAATGAGATACTGATTCATGCTGAAGTCTTTTAAGAAAAATCTTAATATCCACAGTCAGTAGAATTTTCCTTTCTTTCTAAATAATCAATGACTAGATCCCCGTATTAACTGGTAGATATATTGCTGCACTGGAGAGTTTCCATTGATAAGGAAGAACTAAATATTTTTCCAGGTGTCTAAGTGTGTCTGTAAATCTAAAATACTCATTCAGACTAAAGGGACCATAAGATAACCCCATGAAGGCCTCAAAGAAGCAGCATGATGTAGATACATGGGAGATATTATTAATGTTATTATACTAGTCCTAAGAGGTACAGTAAATCTGATCTTTGTTAATCTTTGCTAGTTTGTAGTAAAATGTAGAGTTTAGAGCAAAACCGGTGTGAAAACATACATCCCATAGGATTTATGTTAAATACTCATTTGAATTATTACTTCAAGCAAATTACATCCACACTAGCGGTATTTTCTTTCAAGCCGGGAGGAAATCACTCAACATTCAGATGAGGAAGTGTGATTTTGCATATGTGTTCTATGGAAATAGTAAGTAATGGACTTCACCTAGTCTGCAATGCATTATGGGGTTCAGAATAAAATATGAGTGCAATTGGCAATTTAAAATGGGGCTTTGGAGAGAAAACATTTATTTGACTAAAAAATTTGCTTCTGACTTGAGGCCCAGGAACATTCCCAGTTTTAACTGTAGTGTTACATTCCTGGTAAGTTCTGTTCCACAGCTTCCTTTGCAAATTCACATAGATGGATTTCTTTAGCTCTGACAGTTTCCTCTAAACCTTTCCTACATTCTTCCAGGGCCTTTGCTTATAGATAGGGGAGTTACACAAGGATGGCTAGGTTTCAGGTTAACAAAAAGAAACACTTTTATTGTCAATATTAATGGCAAACCTCGATTTTTACAAGGCTTGGGTTTAGCAGTGTGAGCAGATCAAAAGCAGCTTGGTTTGATTTCTCAATATTCTCTGGAGCTTAGACAATTAACTGCAATTTCGCTCCTAACGAAACGACACAAAAAAGTTAGTTACACAAATGTTATAGGTAATCTTTTGGCATAGATTTTTACCTGAGTACAACATATCAAAATCTAAAAAATTTATCTACTGAACTCGAGTTGAGTTTTGCAGGAAAAATCCTTAAGGAAATGTTGTGTGAACTATGTCCTTGGTTGCAATGCCATGAGCCTGTTTCAGTGTGTGCATTCCAGGCTTGCCTTTCTAGCTGGGTAAGGATCCGGCAGACTGAGGTCTCTTTGGTAATTTGGGTACACCAAGTCTCCAGTTAATGATAGATAATCAGCCTTTGGGTCATTCGGTCATTCTCTTATTACAAACCCCTCCTGCTCTCTCTGATCTCCTTTCAAACTAAATTTCACACAAACAAATAAAGCAAGACAGGGACAAGTTCTTAACAAAAAGAGGGAAATATTAGAAACGCCTGATACAGAACTCTAAACAAGGAAAGGCAAGCTAAAAGAGGATAGGAAAGAACATCTTATCAAAACGAACATGTTGTGTACAAAACATTAAAAGAAAAGGCTCTGGTTTTTGTTAAAGTGACAGAAAATTAAAATAAAAATAATTACAGGCAGCAAAGTTATAAACAGGGAAGGCAGGATGCTAGCTGGAAATGCATAGCACTAGGGGGCTAATTTGTTGTTACAGATTATATATCTGCACCCTGATTGGAGAGGTGCTACTTTGTTCCATTTTCCAGAAGAGAATGGTTTTTCTTTTTAATACTTGTGTGAATGCCTACTTAAGTTAACACAGGCCACAACTTTGAGGAATGAGAAATGGAATTGCATTCTGCTTGCAAAGCATCCAACTTCAAACGAAGAAATTGGTTGTGTACAAAAAAGCAGAATTTCATTCAGAATACGTTTGGAGACTTCACTAAATTTGTGTGACTGATGCTTTTTTGTTTTGCTGACAGAAGGCGCAGATCATTCATGGGGAATATAACTGAAACCAGTCCTCCCCACCCCCTGGGGATCTTCACTTTCCCAGTCTACATCTGCCTGTGACTCCAGAAAGAGAAACTGCAGATTTGCCAAGGTACATCTCAGATCAGATCCCTCTGGGAAAAGCGCGGGAATGCTTGGCTCTAGTAGTTAGGAGCTCTGGTGAGAGCGCCCCTAGTGCCATTTTCCCAACCCTGCCCTTTGGTCTAAATTCAGGGCTCTAGACAGTCACAGTCTACCTGCTGGGTGTCCACTCTCAAGCCATAGGTTTTCAATCCTAAAAGGGATTAGGACCTTGGCTCAAAATGTGGTTAATGCAGTCTTCAAATTAGGAGGACAGCTGGGAGATGGCAGCAGAGGATGAAAGTGTGACTCCTACTTTGTCCCCAGCTGTAGGTCTGGCACCCCTTGACTTGCCAGGATGCTGGCAAACAACCCATCTCTCTTGGAGAATCCACACTTCGTTTCTTCTAGGTCCAACCTAAATGCTGCCTCCTCCAGGGAGCCTTTCCAGATATTGCTTCTCCTCTCTCCCCCAACTCCCTCCCCCAAATGAAGTTTTCTCTTCTGAATTCCTTCCTGGTGCTGTCACTTATATTCTTTTGGGTAGATCTCTGGGCATGCATATGCCACCTCCTGTGATTGTGGGTTTCTTGACAACCTAATCAATGCATTGAACAAAGGAGATGTTTAGACAGCCCATTTAAAATGAATGACTAAGAGAAATCGGGTGAATACCGTCTACCCCAATTGCAATCAGATTAGTTTCCTTTATTTTGAAAACGATTAGAACTAGTGGAGGAGTTAGATGTCGCCCACTAGGGAACAGATCTTCATCTCCAAGCTGTCCTCTGGCTCGATCCGGCCTGCACTGGGTCTGCATCAACTTGCGCTGGCTCAGAGGGAGGCTCAGCCCCAGCCTGGCCTCTCTGGTGCCCACTCCTAACATACTGAGCTCCGAGTCGGAGCGGGGCAGGGCCGACTCTAGGCACTCCACGATTGGCTGAATGATCTCGGGCAAGGACCTCGGTGTCTCTAAGTCTTAGTTTCCCCGTCTGAACAATGGGGATGATGACAAGTACCGGGGCTGGGCAGGCTAGAGTAAGTTGGAAAATCAAAGCGCCAGCCAGAGCGGGTTGCTCTCAGTATTCCTGTATTTTCTCCTCCTGCCTCTTTGGTTTCTTCCGTTCCCTTCTAGCTGCCTGAAGACCCAGCACGACAGTGATGCCTGCCAGCCTGCGTCGCCCACCAGGGCAGCTGCTCTCCCTACTCGCACCCCCCGCCTCGGTGCCCTAGAGCTGAGCGCAGCCACAGCTCCACGGGGATCGCCAGGGCCTCAGCCCTCTCGGCCGGTGGTGCGGGAGTGTTGCGGGTCAGGGACTAGAGGGCTACCAGAGCAGCCACCCCCGATTTAGGTCGCCAACTTTCCAGCCACTGCGACGGCCACTGGGGCGCCCCTTCCATCCTGGTTAAATTCTCATTGTGATCCCCAGCCCCCGCCTCGGTTCCCGACATCCAGGGGGCCGGTTCTCCGCGGTTCAGGCTGGGAGAGGTCACCGCTCCGGGCAGGGCGGACCCCCAGCTCCATCTCGGAGGACCTTTCGACCGAGGAGAGCAGGAAGGGGTTAACCATGAGCCTCCCACCCTCATCTCCCAGCCCCTGGTGCCGGGCGAAGGCCGCCGCTTCCCTCCCGAGGTCTCATTAGGGTAACCCTCACCGCTATTTTCAACATTTCCTCAATCAAGTGCCTTTAAATAGAGCTGCACAAACAGATTGGCGGCAAAAGCGTAGATCTTGTCACGATTGAGACCAATCCAATATTTCAGCTTTGTTTGCTTTGCAATTACGGGTTGGCTTGTGGCTACGGTGCCACTGGGGCAAATCTGCAACCGCTCGCTTTCTCCTCTGCACTCGGGGCTGGTGGAGGAAGCGACCCGCGGAGTCACTGCAGGGAGGAAAGGGGGACGCGCGCGGGGGGAAGCGGCGGAGGGTGGAGGAGCCTCGCTTGCACCCCAGGGCCGCGGGCACGCAGAGCTGTGTTGAAGGACACATTTTTCAGTTCCTGACAGTCACTGAGCTATACGCAATAATAAAGCGCGTGATTTGCGTGTGGAAACCAGTGTCGTGTCCTCACCAGCTTCCTTTTCTGCCCACCTTCTCTCTCTCTTCTACCTCCGTTTCGCTTTTCTTCAGTGTATGTTAGTGGTTTGGTGGATTTCTCTTCTCCCTCGCTGTTCAACTGCTAGCATGATTTGTTACATTTTCCACAGCTGTTTATTCTTGTTTGACTTTTTGTACAAAGTCACTTCAAATCTGCTGCAGAAAGAATAAAGCTCCTAACCCTTTGGATGGGCTCCTGCAGGCGTATGGCTGTCCCCGGCCCACTTTTAATTCTTTGGAGATGGCTCTTCTGTGTAAATTAGCTGCTGGATGCGTTCGGTCACTTCGTAGGCCGCCCTAGTTTGTATCAGCAGAACAGTAGTGAACTCAAATCAGGTCGTAAGCCTTATATTTCACAGACAATTAAATCTTGGCTGCTGTTGAACAAAACTGTAATATTTACTCTGCTCTATACCAAGGAGCACTTTTAAAGTAAAAAAGAAAAAAAAAACAAACAAATACTACATTTCAAAAAGAAAATATGACAATGAATCTCTTTTTATGGATTCTGTCTGCATAAGTTGAAACAATAAGATTTAAATCCCCGACACCCCATCCCCTTTTTCAGACACAGCTGAAGTGATACAGATACTGTCTTCTAACACATCATCTCCCGCTCTCGGGAAAGGCACCTGCATGTGCTACATTCGATTTAGTTTGTAAGGTTTCAGGCCCCTCCCCGACCCGTGTAATATGTAACAAGGATTATCAAATAATAAGGTCTTGGATGTGAAGTATGCTTTACACAAGAATTCAAGAAAGATAGGCAGGACTTGGGTAATTATGTTACAACTTTGTATTACTTTCCAAATGAATACCCATTTTCTTCTCATGTCAGCTTCTAGAGATGGGACGCTGAGGCAGAGAAATATTTTTATGAGACTCTGGAGTACATATTAAAATGTGCTTCCTTATTATTTAAGGATGTGTAAGGTATGGAACTACATTTGTTTGCTGGTGGTCATAAAATAAATTCATAGCCGTTGTGGCCAATAAGCAATCTCCTTCAAGCTTTAAAAATTTTTGGTTTATAATCCCACGTGGATTATATTTTCAGTATTCTGTATCACCCTCCTATTGCAGTTTTTTGGTTCTAAATCTTATGTAAAGCAAACCTCAGAAATGATCGCTTCCATAAAATTGTGCCATGGCAAAGCCATGGAATAATATTTTGAGTCCATATAGCCATGCATGCCCACGTATATAGCTCTTATACAGTTTTCTAGCTAACCGACTGCTTTAGTATTTCAAGAAATAGGAAGCAGTAGCTCCCTATTTGAACGAAAGGGTACCATTTCATAAGAATTCTATTTTCACTGAAAAAATTGGTCTGGCACATTATTCAGTGCAAAAAATTATAATATTACTTTCACGTGTGTTAATCTGTTTCGTATTAAAACTGCTAGGGTGTCTTAACCATTAACGTGTTTTGCCACACCACTTTTAAATGGGTGATCTGAGATAATTACAAAGATTTTGATGTTAATCCCACGTTAAATGAACAACTATGAAAATAATCTTAAAGCATTATTACTCCCATATAAATGCCAGCAAACCCAATTGTAGAGAGAACATGATTACTTTTTATCTGACATTATCCCATAAGGATATGGCTACATTTATTTCTTTTAAAATTGGAGCAGTTTTCAATTACTTTTTAACAGAATTGCTTTCAACACAGCATTTTGCAGTGCCCATAAACCACAGCAACTTTGTACTGACTGATACATATTTTTCTACATTATTATTCATTAGCCTCTTTGCAAACTCACTAAAATAGAATAGTATTAAAATATGAACATATAGAGAACAATTATTAGTTTCTACATTTTTATTTAGGTAAACCAATGTTATTAAAATTAAAAACATGTGCCTGGCATGTAAGTGCTTCTTTAGGAATTCTTTTTTGGATGCATAGTTATTATTTTTTAAACCAACTCAGATTTTCAAACACTGATTTTCTTCTCTGAACAGTCATTGCATTGTTTTAAACAGTAGCTCCTGGAATAATGCCGCCTTTAGTATTTTAGACTTTCAAACAACAATTGGAATTGGATAAATGGTTTCAGCTGGGAACACTTTCCTAATACCTTTGTAGGTAATGAGATTCTCTATTTGTGCTGGGTGACAAACGAACAGTGCCCTGGACAGACTGTCTACCCTCTGCAGAATCTACCAAAAAGTAGAGTTTTCCCATGAGACTGCTTGTGGTCCATCTAAAAAGGGGGAAAAAAAAATCAGAGAAAATGAGCAAGGACTTTTCTAACTACAGTTATGAAATGATGGCTTAAAGGGGTATTTAGAAAATAAGAGTGGAATAATACATAAACAAAATCTGAAAAAGAAAGTTTGCTTAGACAGGAGCTGACGCTCTTTGTCTACAAACAAGAGGGTAAGGAGCTGGATCCAACAGAACTGAATTGTTTTTGTTTGCTTGTTTGTTTTCTTCCGTTCAGTGCCTTTCAAATTGTTTTTTACTGGATGAAGAAACTCAACCAAGGAAATATATGTCAATTCTTGTATATGGGACAATATTAGCTGCTGTGATTTTTAATACTAGCATAAAATATAAGAATCTTTTCATTACTGTGACTTTGTTTTTTTCTAAATGAATGCATAGTGTTCAATCAAGAAAACGTATGTTAATGCTTGTATATGGGACAATATTAGCTGCTGTGATTTTTAATACTAGCATAAAGTATAAGAATATTTTTATTACTGTGACTTTTTTTTTCTAAATGGATGCATAGTGTAACAATTGGTGTCAAAAAGCATTGAATTTTTTTTCAAACGGGTTAAGCTTGAATAATAAAGTACATCTATGAGATGATTTCTATAAACTCTGACTTGCTGAGAAAAAAGTGAAAAAGCTTTTTCTGGAAGAAACATGGCAACTTAACTGTTATTAATCTGGACTAAATAAAACAGGAAACTGCCTCTTTACATTTCTAGTATTTTTTTCTGCTTTTCCAGACATTGTTAAGTTCTATACAACTTGTGCTATTCAAGTAAAGATGATGTCAGTAATACAATTACAGAATCTAATCAAGTGACTATTTTTGCTTTATTACAAAATTTATGTATTTAATTGGGATATTTAATTGCTTAGTTTTTAGAAAACTGAATTTTTCTTTTTCCAGACAGAGTGATATTTAATGAAGTGCTTATAAAGATAAATACGATGGTTCGTCAAAGATAAAATAGTCATGGTAACGAGATGGCATTTGAGTCCATGTGGAATGGACTCTGCTTTGTAAATTATACTGCTTTTTAAAAGCATGACTTAGGTATTTATAATGGGGACATATGAGAAGAGAAACTCAAGAGCCCTCAACTTACATAGCCAAGAATACACAATCATGTAGGAGAACTTGCCCTCAGAAGCATTTCTCTATTGACATTGCCATTTCTTTTCCTCTATCTAGTACTTCCATTTGCTCTATTTCACTAAAAAGTCACAGAATTAAGAGTGGCCGCTGCAACTCACTGGGCTTTTCTCTGCTTAAAAACCTTAATATCACATGGTATTAATGCAGCTACATTTATGATCGAAAGGTTCACTCAACTGACCCTATGATTTTTCTAATCATTGTTAACTGTCTGAATATTTGGAAATAATTGTATTTTTCCACTGACTTTTTCTCATTGCCTTGGGTGCTAGAAGTTGTTTTTTTTTTTTCCTTTCTTTTCTTTTTTTTTTGTTCAGATAGAGTTTCACTCTTGTTGCCCAGGCTGGAGTATAATGGCATGATGTTCCCTGATGTTACCTTGTGTGCTCACTGCACCCTCTGCCTCCTGGGTTCAAGTGATTCTCCTGCTTCAACCTCCCGAGTAGCTGGGATTACAGGTGCATGCCACCATGCCCAGCTCATTTTGTATTTTTAGTAGGGATGGGGTTTCTCCATGTTAGTCAGGCTGGTCTCGAACTCCTGACCTCAGGTGATCTGCCTGCCTTGGCCTCCCAAAGTGCTGGGATTACAGGTGTAAGCCACTGCGCCCAGCCGGGTACTAGAGGTTTTAACATATAACTTCAGAGATAAATGAGTAAATAGTAAGCTGTGTCTATTTGATTGTATTGTTATTTATATTATGTCGGCTTTGTGTCAGAAAGGATTTAAAGCACTTGTTTCAAGAATTGGTATGCTACATTTCTCAAAATCTGTGTATAAAAATAATTCCCATACATACCATTGTAATTTACTTTTCATGTGTATTACAAAATCAGTTATATGTTCTGGTAAATATTTTGATCCCAAGAGGAAGCAGGATTACATTTAGAATGTCACAAATTTTAAAAATTAATTTTGTTGTAAAGAAATCTTCATAATGATATGCCATAAAGTTATTACTATGCATGTAAGGCAGCATAGCATAGTGATTAAGAGCAGGTCCTTGCAGTTAGAGGCACAGTGTGAACTTGACTACAAAAGTTATCAGCTGTGTGATCTTGGGAAAGTAACCATTCTCAGCTTTAGTTACCATAGCTGTAAAAGGTGGATAATAATTGTAGACTCTGTCCTGTTGTTGTGGTGAACATATAGTGAGACGACTCACATGAGGGGCTGGCATAGGGTAAGCGCTTAATCAATGTCAGCTGTTCTCTTTGGCATAGCTCTCAATGTTAGAGTGGCATGCCACAGTTACCATCTTGAGAGTCACTAAACGTGGGAATGGTAACAGCCCACAGAATTTTTGGAGATTGGTGTGGGAAGCCTGCATTGGCTCCCAGCCCTCAGGGTTGACAGGGTGAAGGTAATGACATCTGGCTGTCTTTAGAGCTCCCAAAAGATAGGAGAAGATGGTTCTAGTGATGACAACCCACTGTTCTGTAAGTGGAAATCTACTATTATGCCATCTTCGTCATTCGTGGTGTAGTCTATTGGTGCCTGACACAAACGTCTAGTGGGGAAAATAACACCTTAAAGAAATAGAATATCTTAGGTCTATGATTTCCCTGCTGTTTTTATTATGCACCCCGGCAGTAAAACATTTTAAGTATATTTATTTGCAAATTATACATCTGTATGTCTTCACTGATGTATACATTATAAACCTGTGCAAAATATAACCTAAAAAGGGGTAAGATTAAAAGGAAGAATTAGACAAAAGGCTTAAATGTTTTACGGTAAGATTCAGCATCATCACCAGTGGGTGTAAATTCACATTTCAAATAGCCTTGGTGGTTTAAAAATCCTCTGGCTGATTTACTTTTGGATCCATATCGTCAGTGTTTCTGTCTTGTTTTGTGGCCGAGAAGAGGAGGAGCAGTGTCAGTTCTGCCGTTTTCCTGTTGATGGTTTATGTCTGCCTTCTTGGAATGTATTTAATGAAAGGTTCTTTGCAGGAATATTTTTAAACCCTTTGTTCATTTGGTGAAGATTAGTTTAGTTAAAACTGGATTATATAATATGTTTTCATCTAACTGAGCCAGACAAATTGTAACAGATTTCAGGCCATGTGTGCTTGTAAGAGGGCCACTGTCAACCCCTCTGTGGTCAAGAGCTCCCCCTTCCCTGATGTTACCTTGTGTGCTCAAGGCAACTGGGTAACATAGGACGAAGCAAGGGTGATGTTGCCAATGGTTACTCTATTAGTGAATTCATTTCTGATTGTTTATATGAAAACAAATATGATTTCTGTTATAATCTTCCGACATCCCATTCCTTGGGGCACCACTGTCCTAGATTCTGAAATCATTGTGGTTCCTGCCATTTCTTGACCTTGACATTCTGTGACAGAATGAATGAGACCTTAGGTGCAGTGGACTTCATTTTCTCTAACTAGCTTTACTCTATTGATCACATAGTGGTATAGCTCTTCACTGTTTGCAAATCAGTGTTCACTTATTTCTGTTATTTGAACTCAGCATCTCTGTAGGGCAGATGGAAGAGATGAAACCACCAGTCTTGTTGACTGCAGATGGAAGATAACTGCATAAGGTCACACAGCAGTAGACCTGGGTTTGAATTTGTTTTTGAAAGCAATATCATCCTGCTTCTTTTCTATCATGTTAACACAATTTTTAAGCAATATTCATTTTCATCTGAATGGAGGAGAGACAGAGTTATAAAACCAAACAAGTGGTGCTGGGAATGCATTAAGAGAAAGCGTGTATATTATTAATAGAATAAATAATGATCAATAGATAATGTACAAGAAGGGGATTTGCATTTACAAAGCATCTATTGTATCCTATGTTCTTTACTCATATTATCCCCTTAATATAGTTCTATACTTGCAGGGACAGGTTTTACCTCTAAAGAAATTGAGGTTCAGAGATGTTAAATAATTTATACAAAGTACACAGCATTTAATTTGTAGAGTTTAAAACCAAGGGATCTGGTATTAAAAAAATTCCAGGTAATGTTAAAATAACACAATGCATTAAATTTGAAAGTCTTTCTGTCAGTTTTTGTTCCAAATTGGATCTCTGGCTTTGGCTAAAAATCAGCCATGACAACAAGAAATGTTGGCAAGTATGTGGAGAAACAGGATCACTCCTATACTGCTCTTGGGGATGTAAAATAGTACAGCCTGTGGAAGACAGTTTGGCAGTTTCTTTAAAAGCTAAACTTGCAACTACTATATAACTCAGTAATTGTACTCCTCAGCATTTATCTCAGATAAATGAATACTTAAGTTCACACAGAAATATGTGCATGAATGCTTACAGCAGCTTTAATAACAGTGAAAAACTAGAAATATCTCAAATGTCCTTCATGGAAAGACAAACTTAACCATTCTGTTAACAGTTAAGCATGTATGGTTAATCGTGGCCCAGCTATACCGTGAAATACTACTCGGCAATAAAAAGGAACACATTATTGATAAGTACAACAGCCTGAATGGATCTCCAGGGAATTATGCCGGGTGAAAAAAGCTAAACCCAAAAGGTTACATACTATATGGCTCCATTTATATGGAATTCTTGAAATGACAAAATTATAGAAATGGAAAAAGGAAAAGTGCTTACCAGAGGTTAAGGAGCAGTGGGGTGGAAGGGAAGTGAGTGTGGCCATAAAAAGGCAACAAAATGAATGCTTTTGATAATGGAAATGTTCTGTATCAATGTCAGTATCCTGGTTGTGATATTGTACTGTGTTTTTGCAAGACGTTACTATTGGGTAAAGGGTGCATGGGATCTCTATTATTTCTTAAAACTGCATGAGGATCTACAATTTTCTCAAAATAAAAAGCTTAATAAAAATGCTAACTGATCTTCAGGAAGTTCAGTTCCATGCTTTTCATAACTGATCCGAAAATATAGGAAGGCTAATTGAGAATTTAGGAGTTGTAAACTCTGAGACGGATTTTCAGCAAACTACTCAAATTATTCTGATTTTTCCCCTTGATTCTTATTATGGATTGTAGGACATTCTTCCTACTATTTTGGAGAAGAAGAAAATGCCACCTTTCTATCATAGGAATTCTGCTTTACATATGATTTAAAAATCTGTTAGCTGACTAATTTACACACTGGAAGATGAAACTTGGTTACATTAATTCCATTGCCACAATTTATTTTAAAAATCAATCAGAGTTTTAATCTTTCTTGTCCCTTTTTCCTATCTTATTTTATTTTCTTTTTTCCTTATTCCATTTGAACCCATATTTTCCTATATTGTACTGTTTAGTCTAAAAACTGGTAAGCATGCATATCGTTGATTAAATTAGCAATTGACACTCTTAAAATGAGAACTATAAAGATTCTTGAGCCTTCACACATTATGCTATGCTTGCCGTATGCTTGAGTGTTCTTATTTTTGGAGAGAAGTAATGGAGATTATAAATGTTATTTAAAAAATTTACTGGTGATTTGTTGAGAAGATAAAGTAACAACACTATTACAGAGGGTTGCTCTTGATCTCCCAGGCCACCAGCGCAGTCACAGAGCCCTCTGCAAACACCTGATAATGCTGAAGAGTGTGTTAGTCATTGTAGAGGAGCTGCTGTCATGACAAATAGGGGTTAAATTGTGAGAATTTCAGGATATATTTTGGGGAAGGATTAAATAAATCAGGGGACTTGCTGACAGCAAATAGTATCTTTGATTTGAAACACAGAATCAGAGAATTGAGATGAATCCCAGGTGGTGGTTGGGAGTTGGAAAAAGTCCCAATGAGTTGGCTGACTAAGTGTAGGCTTCATTTCAACATCATTAAATAGTCTTTAAGTGGTGACTTAATAATCATTGCCACAAGAAAAGATTATGCTAAATACAGTGGTGGAATTAACTATATTAATCCAAGAAACATTTTGTTTAAATGATTTTCCTACCAGTAAGGTTGGAAGGCTCTAGAACTGCTTCTAGGAGCTTGAAGTGCATTTAATAGTTAACTGTCAGAATGAAAAATAAAATTTTAAATTTCAACAATGCAATTAAGTTCTTATTTTCTTATAATAGTGAATAATAAATTTTATTCAGGGATGCCACTGGCAGATGTTGAAACGAAACGTTTTCACTCCACTAGCTTGAAGTGGACTAAGAGGTGTCAGGAAGGGAGACTGATACCACAGATCCTGAGAAAACGAAACCAAACCAAACCAAATCCACCCCACAAATGGACACTTCCAGATGCTTACCAAGAGGAAGTGCCTTGGAGGGCAAGGCCTGCGAGACAGGTGAACTCTAGGGAACAAGAATTCCTAGTTCTATGTCTGTTTACAAGAATTTGTCATGACTGGTTCACCTTGCTTTATAGTTTCCTCAGACCAAAGAGACAAAGAAAAAGCAAAAAACAAAAACAACAAAAATTCAGAAACGAATGGACAATACAACCAAAACTTTAATATGAACCAAAACAAAAATCGGGCTGATTTTATGAGGTTGACTTAAAGTCAGGAAAAGAATGATAAACTTTTGAGAGGAAGAAAGAGATCATCAAAGCCATGAGGAGCTCAAAGTGGGGTTTAATAGCAGCTATCATATTGCGCCCGAGCCTTGACCACTTCTGACGCAGCTGTTTCGTTTTAAGATGTTCCCATTCCTGTTCCACTCACACAGTCCTCCACAGTGACCTGAGTGCATGCACCCAAGCAGGCAGGGCCACTCTAGAAAACCGTAAACCCCTCAGAGAGTCACTGCAGGAATAGGGGAAATGGAAATGATGAAATTCAATATAGCATTTAGCTGAATCATCATCTGAGGTTAAGCCCAGTGAACAATTAGCAGTATCGGGAGTCTCCTCGTACCTGTCAAAATCGCACCGATGGGATTTTGTGCAAATTATGTATGCGTGTGGAAGTTATTTTTCATGTTTAATAGCAATGGACCTTGGGTAGTAATTCAGATACAACCTTTTAAAAAAAATACTAAAGGGCAAGTGTGGTGATAAGCTCCTTACTCAGGAGGATCTTTTCAAACATTGCAGAACATCAGGCCTTGGAATAATTCATTTTATTAAGTAGTGCTCTCTGTCTTTTCATTCACAAAAGGAGGATGTTTTATTATACAGATAAATGCTTGCATAGGATGATGAACACCTGTAGGAATGCATGATATTCTGGAAGTTGATCAAGGTCCACCCTACACCAGTAATTAGAGGTTGTGATGACGATGATGATAATAATTAATAATAATGGCACATAGTATGTGTCAGCTCCTGTTCTAACTGCATTTCTCATATTAACTTATTGATTTTTCACCATTACCCACTAAGATACCATTGTTATCCCTGTTTTATAGACAAGGGACTGAGTGAAGCACAAAGAAGTGACTAGGATCACACTGTCACATAGGCAGGAATGAAACCCATGCAGATTGGCTCTTTAGTGTGCTCTCTGATTTATTAGCATTCATCACATATTTATTGAGCATCTAATATATGAAAGGCATTAGGCTTTATGCAGGCAATACTTTAGCAAAGCCAGGGAGATGTTTCTGCCTTCTTTGAGCTTATAGCTTGTTGGGCAAAAAGCTAATGGTTTAACTGTATAAAAAACTTGATGTTGTGAAATGATATATGCCAATGTTTGCATGGTATGTTGATTTTGATTAAGCACCGTAATAAAAATAGGGAGCCTGGGTCTCACACAGCCTTGATTGTCTTCCTCCTTCTGCTCCCCAGTGGAGTGGGTAGGAAGGTTACACCCTCAATGTCAGGCTCCTTCACTGTTCTCAGTTGAGTGTCTCAGGTTATAGGCTACATGAGCAGGTTTGCACCTGGATGTGATTGTGGCAGTAATAATAGATGTGACTACACACAGTGGCAGTGGCAGCAGGGGTGGGAGTTGGGGATGGGATAATCTTAGAATGCAGTGTTGGTGTTAACTCAGTTTTGTTTTGTTCTGATGTACAGCCATACGACTCTGGGTTCACCAACTCAGGGATGCACTGGGGATTTAGGAGATGGCCCCGGTGGCTTTCCTCTTTCATACAAAGGAGTATTCAAGCTACTTTTTTTTTTTTTTTTTTTTTTTTTTGAGACAGGATCTCGCTTTGTCACCCAGATGGGGGGCAATGCCGTAATCTCAGCTCACTGCAACCTTTGCCTCCCAGGCTCAAGTAATCCTCCTGCCTCAGCCAACTGAGTAGCTGGGACCACATGTGTGAGCTACCACGCCAGGCTAATTTTTGTGTTTTTTGCAGAGATGGGGTTTCACCGTGTTGCCCAGGCTGGTCTTGAGCTTCTGAGCTCAACTGATCCATGTTTCTGCCTCTCACAGTGCTGAGATTACAGTCAGAGCCACCATGCCCGGTTTAAGCTATTTATTCTAAAGATATAGTGACATCTATTATCTTTGACCCCTGCTTAAGCAATTCTGTCCGGATCTTAAGATTATTTCTTCCTGGGATTCAAACTCAGAGCTAAGTGGAGTCAACTATATGAGGCATATGTGAGCTTAATTTTTGAAACTTTTATTTTGAATTTCATCTGGGATCTCCTCTAGGGAACACCACTTTATGATTGTGGGTTGCATTCCCAGGTTTGGGTGATTGAATTTATTCACACATTCTTTAATAAATGTTTATTGAGACTGAAAATAAACGTGAAATCCTAGAATTCATTGGTTGTCTTAAAAATTCTAAATATGAAATGCTAATTTTAGCTTCATATGAGTATTTAGAATAGAAAAGAAATAATCCAAAAATTGTTCATGAAAAAGATCCATGATTTATTCTACTCTGGAGGAGGTTATTCAATTTAAAACATACCAATTCGTATAAACTTATTTGGTAATGAGGCGATATACTTTTTATGAGAACATATCAAACCATAAACATTGAGATCCAGCCTCTCCTGAGTGTGTAAAATGTCAGGGTTTTATTGATACTAATGATAATGGGAGTGACATATGTGCACAGAGTAAGACCATGGTTGAAAGCCTGGCTGATTAGGCGCTGTGTTCTGTGGTTTTTGCCACTTGTGTGTGATTAAACCCTGCAGAATAGTGTCTGTCGCCATGTATTTGATTCGTGAAGAAAACTAGTAAAGTGATATTGAATGAATGATTCAGTTTATCCAAAGGATAGACTATTGGCCTAACGCCTTCCTAACTTGGAGCTGTCAACGTGTTTAGTTTGGTTCTAATGGGAGGTAGGCTGGGGAAGGGAAACGTTTTGTGAGAAAGGTTATGTGATATTAATAAGAACCACATTCCGTTTGATGTTTTCTCAAGTGATTTTTTTATCTTCCTAAGAAATTGAACCATTCAAAAATAATAAATCTTTCTTTTCTATGGCCCACAAATGATCAACATTTTGGATGATCAAAACAATTTTGTCTTTAAGATATCCCAACTTCTAGTCCCTCTTTATTTACCAGTGCTGATTTACAGCAGAAAGTATCACTTCATATTTTTTCCAAGCATCAAAGTCATAATGTGTTTTACAAATACTCACAAGTACTTAAAATCCATGAACCTCTCTCTGTATTCCTATTTTTTTATTCTTCTATAAGTATGTATTTAAATTGGTTAAACAGATGGCTTTCTACTTAAAAAAAAAAAAAAACTGCTAAGAATATTCAACTCAAGATGGAGAACTCATAGGTTAAATTTCATTCTGGAATGCACTTTTACAACCAGGTAATTAACCTTTGAAAATGAGGGTACTCAAAGGAAACAAGGAAAATCTTAACAAGATGATCTCACTAACACTGGTGTGTTAGACTTCTCAGAAGTAGAGATGCCCCAGAAGTTTAATAATGAAAAACTTTGAAATATTTTTAAAAACATAGTTAATCTTTGGAACTTTCCAGTTTTCTTCCTTTATTACAATAACCTTAGGAGGTAAACGCTTCAAGGGGTATATCCTTATAATAATAGGAATTGGTACACAGATTTTGGTGGAAAGGTAGAGGTGTCAACATTAATCAGTCAAGATATATTTGTTGACTGCCTACCACATGCACAAGTCTCTTCCATGCTTGTGAAGAGATATAGTGATGTGCAATGTGTAGAATCTGCCCTTCATGAGCTTTTGATCTAGTTAGTCTGAGAAGGAATAGATTAGTGAAAAATTAAAAAGAATAATAGATGGAGTGTTGAGGCAGTCCATGATTGTTATCTGAGACATTGAGTTTACAATGCTAAGTTAAAAGAATGAGAGATCACTATGGGATAGAATGGGCAGGAAGAGTTCTTCTCCTTGAAGCTTGCATTAAGCCATAAAAGACAAAGCAATTTTGGATATGCAGAATTTGGAGATATGAGGAAAGAATAATTCCCTGAAAGGGAGAAGAGTTTTGGAACCAGATAGATCTGTGTTCAAATCTTGGTTCTCTTGTTTTCTAGCTGTGTAATCTTGGGAAGTTACTTAGCTTTTAAGGACATCTTCTATAAAATGGATATTATAGTGACTATTTTGTTAAATTTTTAGGATTGAGAAAATATATATAAAGTGTTATAAGCACTTGATAAAAGGTAATCCCCTTAGTTGGAGAGAACATCCTAAACAAGCCTGGAGGAAGGAACAGCCAGCCATGTTCATGGGACAAAGAGAAGACTATTATGAGTGGAGAGAAAGATTAAGGGAAGTAGAGTGAGATCACATGGAAGGATAAATTAGGATTAGCTTCAGCCATTCACTTGTTTCTTCATTTAATACTTTATTGAGCTCTTTCTGTGGGAAGCTCTTTCATGTGGGAAACCATCTGCTTGGCATGGATATGCAAAGACAAAACTTAGCCTTGAATTTCTCTTGAATGTCAGGTTAAGGAGTTGGAACTTTATGCTGAGGAGAATTATATCTCTCAAAAGTGGAGGAGCTTCAAAGTAGCATTTTTGGATAGTTAACATGGAATATGATTCTTGTGACCTAAGATATGCGTTCAGTTACCATCTCCCAGTAGTTGATGGTTAATGTTGTGCCTGGAGATGTGTCCCAGATTCTCTTGTAGGTCATTCCTGACAGAGGGTCCATTCCAATGAGTGAGGAGGAGGAGCTTCTGGGCTGAACTTCATCTCATCTCCTGAAATAAAGCAATGACATTGAAATTGCTCATATTGCACTTGTGTTTAAATTTCTCATCTAATTTGAGATATTCCACATTTGGTGAGTCTTGCATTGGGCCTACAGTCTTGGTGACCCTTATTAGTTGTACTGGAATAGCTGTCTATTCAGGGATAAGTAGAATCCTGGGAATCTGGTCTTCAGTGACTTTCTCCATGATCATGAATTTCACGAGAGGAGGTCCTCTTCCTGTTAGTAGATCTCTATAGCAAGAGGTTCTGAGGCACAGCACACTGGATACTCACCAACAGTTCTAGATTAACTGACGGAGCATAGGTATTTCTTTCATGAAACTTTGCCTGAATAAACAACTTCTAGTGACAAAGTATCTTCTAGTGACAAAATTTTGCCTCTTGTTTTCCCCTTTAGCTCTAGTCTTAATCTCTACTTCCTTGTTCAGTCCACGGTTCAGGAGAACCCAGATCATATAAGCTGTGGAATCTATTGCTTCCTGGGATCTCCTTGTACACGTGCCTAACTACTAATTTCAAGGATTGATTTCTTTCTGGAGTTAGAATCATATTATATTAGAACTGAAATAAAATTATTTTAAGGTGATTATATTTTGGCTCTCAGCTTGGAAAATGCCACTGGGGCATGGCATACAAGATACATAACTTATAGGAGGACCTCCTTTAATGCCCAAGCACCAGCTTCGTGCTTGTTGTTATATATTATTTTATTCCTGGCTTTGACGCCCACACACAGACATATATCTACACAAAGCTCAATCTATATATTTTTTGTAGCTGTTTAGCTCAAGTGATTAGGGCATTGAGCTAATGAGAACAAGGTCACAGATTCAGTCTTTGTGTGGGCCAGCAAGGTTTGCTTTGTTCAGAGGCCACAGACCTGGTCCAGCCAGCTGTCCAGCACATGTCTGCCCCAGGTCATGAGAGGACAGGGCAGGAGTGTGTGGATGGACAAGAGCAAATCCATCACCACCCTTAGAAAAAGTCAAGTCAAGCACGTGTCCTACTAATGGGGGTCAATAATGTCTCATTTAAATGGGACTGACATTTTATTACCTCTTGCTGAGAGGGTCTTTTGAACACCAAATTTAAACATTGTTGCTTTTTTGTGTGAATTTATTTCTAATAAATGGAAGGTTGTACAAGACCTTAGATGATTACAGGTTTCCAAATATAGATCAATGACTTCAATATTTAAGAAGTTGGTGTGATATTAAAAAAGAAATTTCAATAGGGCTATTCAGTTACCTTCCCCTATTAAAATCTGTTTTGGCTAATGAAATAAAAAGTTCATGAGTTCTTCAGAGAGTGAGTGAGAATCATTGCCTTCATTCAAGAATGAAAACATTATTATTAAACTCATTGATAATGAGACCATTAAAAGTTAGCATGAAGCAGGTACAACACAATTCTGTATTATTGAAATTTTCAGATATTACCCAGCCTACACATCCCACCTTTCATTTTTAGGCAAACACATTCCCCAAACTATTTTTTTTTTTTAATTTAGCATTAGGTCTTGTTAGGCTTCAAATGGGATCAAAACCAATCCTTTCCAAAGTGCTCTGCCCCAGCTGTTTCCCTCACCTGGGTCATAGTGAGTGTTAAAAAAGGCATTTGATATAGAACAGGGTCGTGGGGCAGAGAACAGAAAGGAAACTTGGTGAGAGAGTGACGAAGAATGATATATTAAGGATTCTTTTAAAATTCATTCATTAAACGAATGTAGCATGATAATGGAAATGTCTATTAAATATTTTGCATAAGTAGTGCACTTGCAAGGGTAAAAACAGAAATATGAAATGGTATATTATGAAAAGTTTTGCTCACCCCACATCCCTCATGAACCCAATTCTACTGCCCTTGTATAGCCATTTTTATTAGTTTCTTGTGTACTCTTTCAGAGTTTCTTTATGCCAATATATCTTAAACTGTCTCCTTTTTTTCATACAAAAATTAACACACTATCAATTTTGTTTCTGGCAGGGTGAGATGGCTCACGGCTGTAATCCTAGCACTTTGGGAGGCCGAAGTGGGAAAATTACTTGAGCCCAGAAGATTGAGATGAGCCTGGGTAGCATAGGGAGACCCTGTCTTTATAAAAAAATAAAAAATTAGCCAAGCATGGTGGCATGTGCCTGTAGTCTCAGATAACTCAGGAGGCTGAGGCAGGAGGATCACTTGAGCCTAGGAAGTTGAGGCTGCATACAGTGAGCCAGATTGCACCATTGCACTGCAGTCTGGGTGACAGAGCAAGACTTTCTCAAAAAAAAGTTATTGAGCTTGCTTTTTCTACTTAACAATATATTTCGTAAATCTTTCTATATATGCAGAGTAGCCTCATTTTTCAAAATTGTATATCATTCTACTGATGTACCACACTTTATTTATCTATCCCCATTGATGGACCTTCATATAGTTTCTAATATTTTGTATTACAGACAACAATGTAATGAATTACTTTGGAATGCATTAGGTAGAAAGCATTCTTCTTTCTTTAAACATTTGCATATCATTCCATTGAATGTCTATATCATAACTTATTTCTGTAGCCCCCATTGATTGTCACTGAGTTTCTAATCTTTTATTTTTAAAGACAATGTCATAATGAATAACTTTATACATGTATTATCTTATATATGTGGAAGTAAATTTACCATGTCTAGATACTTTTATTTGAATCCAATTAATGATATCAAAAATTATAAAATCAAAACTGCAGTGAGAATTCATCTTACCCCAGTTAAAATGACTTTTATCCAAAAGAGAGGTAATCATGAATGCCGGTGAGAATGTGGAGAAAGGGGAACCTTCATACACTGTTGGTGGCAATGTAAATTAGTACAGCCATTATGGAGAACAGTAGAGATTCCTCAAAAAACTATAGAACTACCATACAATCTAGTAATCCCACTGCTGGGTATATATCCAAGAGAAAAGAAATCAGTATACTGAAGAGGTATCTGCACTCTCATGTTTATTGCAACACTATTTACAATAGCCAAGATATGCAAGCAACCGAACTGTCCATCAACAGATCAGTGGGTAAGGAAAATATGGTACATATACATGGTAGAATATTATTCAGTCATAAAAAAGAATAAAATATTGGTTGGGCATGGTAGCATGCACCTGTAGTCCCAGCAACCAGGGAAGCTGAGGTGGGAGGATTGCTTCAGCCCAGGGAGGTCGAGGCTGCAGTGAGCCCTAATCTCACCACTGCACTCCAACCTGGGCAACACAGTGAGACCCTGTCTCCAAAAGAAAAAGAAAAAAAAAAAAAGAATACAGAAATTCTGTCATTTGCAACAACATGGATAAAACTGGAAGACATTATGTTAGGTGAAATAAGCCAGGTACAGAACGACAAATTTCACATGTTCTCACTTATATGTGGGAGCTAAAAATTAAAACAATTGAACTTATGGGGAGAGTAGCATGGTCGTTACCAGAGACTGGGAAGGGTAGTGGGAGGAGGGAATAAAGTAGGAATGGTCAGTGGATACAAAAACACAGTTAGAAGGAATAAGATCTAGTGTTCTGTAGCACAACATGGTGACTATAGTTAACAATAACTTATTGTATATTTTAAAATAACGAAAAGAGTGGAATTGGAATGTTTGTGGCACAAAGAAATGATAAATGCTTGAAGCAATGAATACCCTAATTATCCTGATTTGATCATTACACATCGTATGCCTTTATGAAAACATCACATGTACCCCATAAATGTATACTGCTATCATGTACCCATAATAATTTTTAAAAATTGAGAAGAATTATCATAACTATTTTAAATGAAGAAGAACTAAGTAGAAAATAAGGTACAATTCAATTCAGAATAGCATTCCTTAGTAGTGTTCAACCTACTGTACACATCAACAACACACCCTTGCAGTTAACATTGTTGCTGGACGTTTACTCTGATGTGACCAGCTGACACGTCTCTTTAAAGAAAGAGGATTTAAATAAGTCATGTGTGAAAGACTGGGTAAAGGTGAGACACTGTAAGACCTGGATTATTTTGAGGCTGTTACAATCAGATTAGCTATAGAGTATTCATTCATAAATCCATTCATTCACTTCACTGAGTCATCCACTTCTTGTCAGATTCCGTATTTATTCATCTCCTAGTAAGCAACTCATTGGGCTAAAATGCTGGTATATAGAAGAAGTACAAAGTACCAGTTATAACTCACAGTCTTGTAGAGGAATTAAGAAATGGACAGGAAACAGTAGGGGTGCATTGTAAGTATCTCAAGAATGATATAAAGTGTTATGGCAGGTCTAAGGAGGAAGACATGACTTTCAATAGATAATGGATGGTGACATCTGTCCTGGAGTACCAGACAACTGGAGTAACAAAAACACAGGGGGATAGATTTTCTTACACTGCAGTGATTCATACAAAGGATACCTTGACTGTGAGTTTATGACTGGAAACTCTCAGTCAGGGCTGAGGAAGGGAGTCCTGCCCCTTTCCCTGGTGCTGGGGTTGACACTTCACATGCTCACATAGTCTGGTTCCATGTTGTCTACTAGGGTTGGGTGGGCTTCTGGGCAGAGAATTTTGGTATTTCTCCAGAAGCACACGAGGGGCAGACTGCCTCAGCAGTTGCTAATGACCCAAAGAAGCCTTCTTTCATGACTTACTTTGTCCCCTCATTTTATTTTTTGATGTATTTTGGTGAACTGAGCTACTACCTTCACAGGCAGTCCCAGACTCGGCAAATTCACCATGTAGCTTTCTCATATCTGATAATGCAAACTGAGGCAAGGTCGCATGCTACCTGACTACCTGGGCATTTCTTTCATGCAACTTGTTTAACCACCCATCCTGATCCATGTTACTAAGCTACCATGGCTGCATTTGGATACATTTCTTCCCAGCTTTGCCGCAGCATAACTGTGGAAAGGATCTTGATGAATTTGGACCTGGGGAGGGACATGGGAGGAAAGAGAAACGGTCTAATGGAAGAAAGTGGACGAAGACATGCTTACAGAAAACTGCCAAGTGTGAGGGGTGGGAAAACAGAGTTCAGCCTGGCTGAACGTGGGAATCTGGATGGGAATGGTAGATCTTAGGCTCCTGTTTTTCAACTCTAGTCATGATACTTGTAGATATATTTTTCCAAGTAAAAGGAGCATTTCCAAGTGACTGTCATTTAAAATAAAGTACATGTTGCATTTGTAATATATGAATTATGAGTATTGAAACTGACAATGAAATGAGAATAATATACTTAATTAAAATTAATTAGATCTGTTGGCACACCACTAGAAGGACAAACATGATATTTACTATATCACTCTACTCCCGACCTGTCCAATTATACTTTTGGCCATGATAAAAATGTTCCATATCTGTTGTCCAAAAATAGTAGCCACTAGTCACATGCAGCTATTGAGAACTTGAAATGGGGCTAGTGCAACTGAAAACTGAATTTTAACTTTGTTTAATTTCAGTGAATTTTAATTTGAATTTAAATGGCCCCTTTAAAGCTAGTAGCTACCATATTGGACAGGGAAGCTCTAAATAGGGTTCTAAACATGTGGAATTAGAGCACTTAAGAGCTGGAGTAGACCTTAACGTTTACCTGGTCTCGACCTTTGATTTACAAATGGGGAAATGGCAGCCAAGAAGGTGAAACACCTTGTCCAAGGGCACACTAGTAGGAATTAGCAGAACTGGGACCTGGTGTTTGGATGTCCTGGCTTCCAGCCTGGGGAACTCTTGATTCCAACACATTGCCTCCCAGTTATGACATCAGGGCTGTGGCTGGACCCAGGTAAGGATGCTGGGTTGGTAGATTGAGAAAATAAGGCCACACATCGTCTTTCAAATCAACCAAGCAAGAGATATTTGCTGTACATGGTGCCAGACACTGAGATCAACAGAAAGGTTGTTGTGGAGTGGGGGAGGGCCTGTAAAATGGCATAAGGAATCCACTGGGAAAAACAGGATAGTGATAGATTATATATCTCTATATCTATTTTTCTATATAATCTATCCTGTCTTCTCAAATGTGTGTCACTTGTATATCTGGCTGTCACTGGTACAAGGTAGTCCAAATGGACAGGGTATGCAGACCCCAGACAGGGCTATGGAAATATAGGGAGATCTGTGTGGGTGAGTGGTTGGGGAGAGCTTCAGGGAGAGGACAGGCTTGATTTAGAGTGTGTAACACAGAAGGTAAAATACAACGTTAAGATCATACAAATTTAACCGTGGTTGATATGAAACAAGCTTCTTACCCAGAGTTGGTTTTGTATTCTTGCTTCCTGTATTAATTATATGTGTTTATTTATTCACCACAATCAGCTATATTGTCCCTAGAATTTTAAAATGTGAAAAGAATGTGGTTTGTTTCAGGACTATTTTTCTGTAGAATGGTGACTGTATAGAATTAATTAATATTACAGTTGCATTATTAGATCACAGTAAGGTAAATGGTCACAAAAAACCATACCTTTAAATCAGGAGAAAATTAATGGCAATTGTTATCCTGTAGGCATAGCTGAGAAATCATATCCACACTTGGCTTGCTAAAGTCTTAACCTAGTACTGTGTGACAGTATCTCCGGAGATTTTTTTCCCCATTCGTAGACATAACAAATGAGACCCAAGTGCTCATAGAACATTTCAAAGAGTCAACAGAGAGAAGTGGAAAGTATTAGAAACATGATTGTGTTTGCAAAGGGAGACATAGACATAAGTAAAAGGGGGAATGAAAAATCATCTATTACCTCCACTTGAAGTCTTTATTGTGGATAGTTCTTAAAACTTTTTGTTTTTCTGATTTTATGAAAGTAATATGTGCTTATTGTATTCATCTAGGAAAATAAAGAAAAGACAGGCCGGGTGCGGTGGCTTGCCTGTAATCCCAGCACTTTGGGAGGCCGAGGCGGTGGATCACGAGGTCAGGATATCGAGACCATTCTGGCTAACACGGTGAAACCTTGTTTCTGCTAAAAATACAAAAACAATTAGCCAGGTGTGGTGGCATGTGCCTGTAGTCCCAGCTACTCAGGAGGCTGAGGGAGGAGAATTGCTTGAACCTGGGAGGCGGATGTTACAGTGAGCTGAGAATGCACCACTGTACTCCAGTCTTGGTGACAGAGCAAGACTCCGTCTCAGAAAAAAAAAAAAAGCAAAGAAAAAAAAGCAGCTAAAAATCACTCAATCTTACTCAGAGATAACTATTATTAATCTTTCTTTCCCTTCTTTGCAAATACCCAGTTTCAAATGTTTAGATAGTTAATATTGTATAGAGTGTTGAATGAAAAATTTTCACTTAATCTCAATTGAGTTTTGTATGGAGACGTTTTTGAGGGAAGAATTTTTGCTAGGGAAGCCTATGCAAGATGGGGAAGTCATGTGATGTCTTCTGTCTCTGTAGGTCTTTAAGGATGGTAGTAAATTATGTCTTGTAATCAGTTGTTAATGAATTCCTAAAGTTTTCTTTGTTGGAGTGCTTTGGTAAGGGAGTAAAATAATCTAGGTTGGTACCTTATTCAATGACTAACTGTTTGTTTGAACCACCCATCAATCTTCTTCAAATGCTTCATGTACCCACCTTTGAGTCACCAGGGGCTGCCAATTCAGAAAACACAGGTGTCATCAGTTGGCAGGGACCAGAAATCTCCTATTGTCTCCTCCTTTGCTTAGAGAGATTCGATTTGGTTTAAGGGGCTTTTGGAGTAGACTTTGAAGGCCTTCTCTTTTCAATGAAACCAAGTCACATAATCATGTTGTCTTTATTATATGGACGTTTCTCATGCCTTGTAAATGGCTAAAAATAACTTCACATATTGTTTTGTTCCATCCCCACAAGGACTCTCTGGTTTGGCAGTTTGGTAATTTTTTAGTGTTTATTTCTGCTGCACATAGTCTATTCAAAATATTGCTTAAAATGTTTGATCCAACTTGAGTAACCTAAAATGATAATCTTGAACTTTATAAACCAGTTTTTCATCCTCAGAGGAATTTTTTTTAGATGTTGTTTCCTGCACAATTATTACTTTCTTTGATCTCATATTACATTTGGTCTTTCAGATAAGGGAGACCAATAATTCCTTAGCTGTAACTTAAGCAGCCCAGATAACTATCATACATTGTGTGACATGCAATTCATTATTCAGTTGCGAATAACCACTGCGGTCCTATATTAAATGTTTTACAACTCATGTCTTCCTAGCTCATGGAATTAATATAATGCTTGTGACTATTTTTCTTTCCAGGCAGGATAGAACTCTTTATATTGTTTAATGGCAAATAATATTAAATTTAAAACATGTTAAGACACGTTAGTAGAAGAAACTAACAATAGTGAAGTGAATTTCCATATGTAGCTTAATTATTTTATTTTATTCTCTCCTATAAAGGGATCTCCTCTCTCTTTGATGTATCCAGTAATTCTTATTACTGCCTTTTGGGTAAACTGGATGAACTTCCAGAAGCAAGATTCAGCTTCAGAGACCTCATATTCAGCATTTACTGATGTTCCACCATTCCTCCTTTATCCATTTTATAATGTACCATTGAGTTATTTGCCTGGCATAAAGACTTCTTTGGAATGTAGTAGAAGACAAAAGATTGGTTCAAGATCTAATCGCATACTTAAGGACAATCTTCCTACAGTTTTCAGTTCACCAAATAAAGGGTTGGCAGTCTGGAGATGGCTGGAAGAGCAGTTTCCTAATTTTGAGTCTTTGGCAAGCTGAAATTCCACCTGCTAAAATTTAACAGTGTAGAGATTGTTATCCAGTGGGTATTTTTGCAACTTTCTGTTTGGTGCTCAATAAAACAGACTGTATTACTGTGCTGGAAAAATGTAACTTGCTACTCATTGGAGTATTAATCTATCAAAATATTTCCTGGACTTATTTTACAAATTAACAAAAGAGCTATTATACATTTACGGTCAGAAAGTTCTTAGTTCATATTGATACTTATAATTCCTTAATTGAATGGTTTTACTTTCTAGCTTAATGTAGACATTATTTTCAGATTATTAGTGAACTAAGAAAAGGTTAATTTGTAAGTTGAATTGGATTTTTGTTACAAATTGAAAAGCCTTTTTTCGTAGCCCAAGAACATTTGTTTCCCTGGACTCTGTTTCTCCTACCAACACTTCCCCGGGACCTCTTTTGCCCTCAAAGGAGACTGCCCTGTTCCTTTACTTCTACTTCTGATCAGTCAAGCAGCTACTCTGTCCCACCAGCTCCCATTTTAGGACCAACTGATTCTCAAACATTTTAGTAAGGATGCAAATGTTTAATATTATTGTAAAGAGAAAAAACGAATAGAGTAACATTTTCTGGTATAGACATCAGAATAAAATCTAGTCACTTATGACATACATTTAAACTCCAGTTTAAAGAGATTTTTCTATGTTGTTTTTTTTGAAAAATCAATTGATATGATAATACACAGTAGGTTATTTTCTAATGTCCATATCTAACATAAAAATCCAGATCAGGTTGGGCACGGTGGCTCACGCCTGTAATCCTAGCACTTTGGGAGGCCAAGGCGGGTGGATCATGAGGTCAGGAGTTCAAGACCAGCCTGGTCAACATGGTGAAACCGCGTCTCTACTAAAAATACAAAAAATTAGCTGGGCGTGGTGATGGGCACCTGTAATTCCTGCTACTTGGGAGGCTGAGGCAGGAGAATCCTGTGAACCTGGGAGGGGAAGGTTGCAGTGAGCCGAGATCATGCCACTGCACTCCAGCCTGGGTGACAGAGCAAGACTCCATCTCAAAAAACAAATAAATAAATAAATATATAAATAAATCCAGATCAAATGATTTTTTTTTTAAATTATTTTTTGCCCAATCGTTTCTGGGAGCTGTAGGTAGTTGTTGTTTTCATCTTTTTTTGTGGAAAATTTTTAGTAGTGGGGATTCAAACTTTGTTTAAATGTGGAAGACAATTTTCCAAAAAAACCAAAAATAAAGTATGGACTAACTAACCTTAAAGATACAAAAGAAGAGTTGCTTTGATTTCTGCTATCTCTCCTTATTCTTGCTTAAATCCAATTTGTTTGTGTGTGTGTGTGTGTGTGTGTGTTTGTGTGTATGGATGAATAGTGAAAATAAGAGACTTTAATGGCAGAAATGACCACAGTGAATAAAATCAAATTATCAGGTAAGTTGAAGCTGGATAGAATTACATGATGGTTGATCTTAATACCAATTCAATAATAATTTTAAAAAATGATGATAAATCTTTACTTGGTCTATGTAGTTTCAACTTAAAGTGTGTAGGCCCTGGACACTACTAATGTAAGCAACCTAAACTCACCTAGGCAACGTTTTGTAAGAATAAAATCTATATTTAATAATGACCTTTTCATTAGCCTCTTCTTTGTAACTGCCCATGTGGACTGTTTGCTTTGCTGAACTGTCAAAATGCTGACATGAAACAAACAAGAGTTATAGAATCAAAGACCTCAGTTCAGAGTTTTATTTCTAGGGGACTTTGGAAAAGTCATGCAGCTTTTCTGAGACACAATCATTTCTTCTGTAAAAGGAGTGAATAATATCATCTACCTCACAAGTCTGTTGTGAAGGAAAAAATTCATTACGTAAAGTGCCCACTAATGCCTGGCGCCTAGTAGGCATTAACTGCATTTTTTGTTTGCAGAATATGAAGGACAGTGATTATTGGTTAAACATTTTTTTTTCAGTGTGGCTTTTATTTTATTTTATTTTATTTTATTTTATTTTATTTTATCTATTTTGAGACAGGGTAGCTTTTCTCTGTTACCCAGGCTGGAGTGCAGTGGCATGATCTCGGCTCACTGCAACCTCCACCTCCTGGGCTCAACCGATTCTTGAGTCTCAGCCTCCTGAGTAGCTGGTATTACAGGCGCCCACCACTGCACCCTACTAATGTTTGTATTTTTAGTACAGACAGGGTTTTGCCTTGTTGAGCAGGCTGTTCTCGAACTCCTGGCCTCAAGTGATCCACCTTCCTTGACCTCCCAAAGTGCTGGGATTACAGGCATGAGCCACCGCACCCAGCCGGCATCAATCTTACCATATTTTTGCATTAATCTCATTAATTGTCAATATGGCCCCACAACATGTATTTATATGATTGTTTATTAGTGTCATCTGGTCAAACTGAAATGAGGAAAAGAAAAATAGACAGCACACTTAAAAAAAGCTTACTGAAAGCCAGGCGCGGTGGCTCACGCCTGTAATCCCAGAACTTCGGGAGGCCGAGGTGGGTGGATCACAAGGTCAGGAGTTTGAGACAAGCCTGACCAACATGGTGAAACCCGTCTGTACTAAAAATACAAAAATTAGCTGAGCGTGGTGGTACACACCTGTAATCCCAGCTATTCAGGAGGCAGAGGCAGGAGAATCGCTTGAACCTGGGAAGCAGAGCTTGCAGTGAGCCGAGATCGCACCGTTGCACTCCAGCCTGGGCGACAGAGCAAGACTCAGTCTCAAAAAAAAAAAAATGCTTACTGGAGAGGGGCCTGGCTGTCCTGAGTGTTTTATTTCTGGAGATCTAAATGCATTTCTGATTCCTTACTGTGCAGGAGCTTTTTTCTCAAATATTTTTATTGTGGACTCTCTGGGAGCCTCCTCACGCCACCCACACACTCACACACCCCAGCACATCATGCAGTTAATTTCCTTTCTAACGTTACGGTAAATCTCAAAGGCCTGGACGGTGGAGAAGACTGGAGGGGAGAAGCAGCTGATTCTCTTTGCTCACCTGGGTTGCCATTCCCCTCAGAGCTCATGACGCTCACAGTAAGGTCTCCATGACCTGCTGTGACATCCTTTGTGCTCTCTTTGTGGTCAGAAAGGCTCTACCTTCTGTTTGGAAATCACTTACATGATAGGCCCAAAGCTCTGAAGAGGAAAGAGCTATGTCAAGGAAAGACACGGTTCTCATTTGGAGATTGTTCAACACCTTGAAAGGCACTCCCCTGTCGTTTGGGGTGTCCTAATGAAGGCTGAGACCTCAAATGCTGCAGCCCCTTGAACTACATCACCCTATCTCTGTCCACGGTGGGCAGCACTTTAAGGGATGAAGCTCTGGGGCCTTTAGATCTTTTTGCCTCTTCCTTCTCTTCGAGTCACTGCATTTACATAATTATGAAGAGGCTGGTGCTTGAAATCTGGGAATCCTTGCCAAGTTATGTGACCTTTAGTCTTATCTTTATTGTTTATTTTATTTTTTTAGAGACAGGTCTTGCTCTGTCACCCAGGATGGAGGTGGCATGATCATGGCTAACTGCAGCCTCCATGTCTTGGGCTCATGAGATTTTCCCGCCTCAGCCTGCTGAGACTACAGGCACACACCATCATGCTCGGCTAATTTGTTTCTATTTTTATTTTTTGTTCATACAGGAGTCTCGCTCTGTTGCCCAGAGTGGTTTCAAACTCCTGGGCACAAGCAATCCTCCTGCCTTGACCTCCCAAAGTGCTGGGATTACAGATGTAAGCCACCACACCTGGCCATCTTTATTGTTTAAAGTAAGCATAGTAATAGCTACCTCACATAGCTCTGTGAGCCTTAGTACAATAAGATGCTATGTGTATTGCACTTGGCACGTCATATGTGCTCACATTTTTATTGCTAATAATAACAAAATAACCAATAAAAACAAAAAATAATAAGATTGACCTCAGAAACACGTACCTTTTCCTAGTTGAGCAAAGACAAATGACGATGATGGAGACATGAGATGTGCTTCCCCTCCCTGATTCTGCTGGCCTCTGCCATTGGCACATTGGTGGAAAAATTGGGTTGGCTGGTCCTACACCTGTTCCATGGCTTAAGCCACTGCTGGTTCTGACAATTTCAGGGAGCCCTGGCTGGGGGAAGGTGGCTGAGAGTGGCAGCATTTTCTTTGTTGGTTTCTCAATGAGCCATAACTCTTTCAGATTCACTGCTCACACATGGCCTGCATGCAGATCTGGCAGTTTCCATTCATGAAGCAGGCTGGGAAGGTAGAGTCTGGAAAACTCATAAAAGCAGACTGAGTGGTAAAGGAAAATCAATCTTCTCCTGCTTTGGACCAAGTTGACGAGAATCATTCTCCCTGATTTTCCATAAATTGGAGCAAGGCTTAGGACACTAATCCTACTGTAATACCATTTAAAGACGAACACTGACATTTGTGACATTTAAATAACAGTTCAGGTCTGCTATTAAACCAAGGCCTCCAACTGTTTAACCTTTGCCCTTGTGTACTATTACCCTTGGCCCAGTGCATGCAAATGTACTTATTAATGCATTTGAGCTTTCTGATGCCACGTGTTTATTTAGTTTTGCTGGAAACCTTGCTTCATGGGAACTGCACTGCACCAAACACGAAATTTGTTTTAAAATTTTAAAATGTGACACATTCCAAGCCTCTCTGAGAGATTATTTTTATACAGCTAAAGTTAAATAAAAAGTTGAGGCAATTATCCAAAATCTTCCCGTGGGTGGAGGAGTGTGTATTTCTTGAACTAAAATTATTTACAGAAATTCAAAGCTATTCATCCGTTCAACAAAAGTTTGTAAGGGCTTTTTATGTATGACATCCTGTGCTAGATCAGAAATAAGGACAAGGCACTCCCTGCCCTTAAAATACTGTAGCTATGTGATTCTATGGCCCTACTAACACCGGCATTTACCTTAATTTATACGTGTCTTACTTTAGTATTTGCTTAATTGCACATACAAAGTCTTTACTGGTTTCAAAAAAGCAGATTCTCGTTTTAGTTAAAATTACATTAAGTAATGAATTAGAGACTGGGGGAGATCTTTTCCACTCAGACATAATTAAAAATATTTTAGTGTTGCTATTAAAGTCAGGAATAACCTTTTTTCATCTCTTGGATATTTTTCTAAACAGAAGAAAACACTTCGTTATATTCATCGTCACATACCATTTCACTAGCATAGATGAATCTGCTCCATGTCTGACAGAGAATTAAGTTGTGTCATTTTACTATGAAGGTCACTTCAAGATCTGAGATTCTAGTTGGGCTTATAGTAAGTTAAGTGCAGGCTGAGTTGGCACTGATAGATCTAAGTTTGATGACTGGTTCTGCTAGTTTCTAGACGTGTAAAATTCAGCAAGTTGCTTAACTTCTGTAAACCTCAGTTCCCTCATCCGTAAGATGGGTTAATAGTATGTACCTTGCCAAGTTGTTAGGAGGATGAGAGAAAATAATTCTGGGAAGATAGTTAACGTAGAGCCTGGTGCACAGTTATTGCTGTTCTGGTCCCTGTGCTTTAGAGAGCCCCCTGCTCCACCCCTTCCCCACAACTCCAGCCCTCCCCCAGCTCTGCTCCTTCTCACAGCACAAACTTTTCTTTTCTAGGTCAGTGGTTCTAAGTTTGCAGCAATCCTTCCACCACCAGGAGACATTTGGCAGTGTCAGGAGACTGTTTTGATCTTTATAATTTATTTATTTTTTTTTCTGAGATGGAGTCACACTCTGTTGCCCAGGCTGGAATACAGTGGCGTGATCTTGGCTCATTGCAACCTCCGCCTCCCGGGTTCAAACATTTCTCCTGTATCAGCCTCCTGAGTAGCTGGGACTACAGGTGCGCACCACCACACCCGACTAATTTTTTTTGGATTTTTAGTAGAGATGGGGTTTCACCATGTTGGCCAGGCTAGTCTCGAACTCCTGGCCTCAAGTGATTCGCCCACCCCAGCCTCCCGAAGTCCTTGGATTACTGACATGAGCCACCATGCCCGGCCTTGGTTTTTATAATTTTGGATGGTTCTATAGCATCTAGTAGGTAGAGGCCAGGGATGCTGCTAAACATTCTATAGTGCACAGGAAAAGCTCGCTCTTTCCTCTCAACAGGAAAGACTTATTCAGTGTAAAATGCAAATAGTCCAGAGATTGAAAAACCCTGCTCTAGACCATGCTTTGGGTCCCAGTGACTCAGAAATTCCCCCCCCCACCTAGTCCATTTCCAGGGTCTGTGCCTCTTATCACCTGGGCCCACAGGGGGGCTATTTGAGAGGGCCGTGGACAAAGCTTGGAGGTGTGGGACAGGTGCCCATATACTTGTGGGAGGCCCCTTTCAGATGCCAGGGGTGGCGATGAAAGGGAATGGCTCTTGGTCCAGCCGTCTCATGCCACCATGTTCCACCGTGGAGCTCTGAGGAGTCTGATAATTCTAAATTGGAACCTGGCCTTCCAGGTTGTTATGAAGGTATACTTGTCAAGGTCAGAGGCTGAAACATTTTATTTAACATGTTAGTAAGCTAGATTTAAAATTTAATTTTTAATTTAAATTTTCTTTTTTTTTTTTGAGACGGAGTCTCACTCTGTTACCCAGGCTGGAGTGTAGTGGTGCGTTCTTGGCTCACTGCAACCTCCGCCTGCCAGGTTCAAGTGATTTTCCTGCCTCAGCCTCACGAGTGGCTGGTACTACAGGCAGCTGCCACCATGCCTGGCTAATTTTTGTATTTTTAGTAGAGATGTGGTTTCACTATGTTGGCCAGGCAGGTCTTGAATTCCTGACCTCAGGTGATCCACCTGCCTCAGCCTCCCAAAGTGCTGAGATTACAGGCATGAGCCACGGCACCCAGCCTAGAATTTTAAGTATTTAGATATTGCGCATGTGGGCCTTTGTTTGCATTCTTTCTCTGGACACCCCAAGTGATAGGCATGGGCCTGCCAGTTAGATTTTCAAAACTCTGTATCCTTCCGTCTCCATGGCTGGGGACTTGATTTCCATCTCTCAGGCTGAGTCCTAAGAGCTCAACTTCACTCGAGGCAGATGATGCACGGGTAGCTCTGTTGCCACACGCCCAGATGCTGAGGCTCAGCACTGGTTTGTTTTGGCTGCCGATTTGTTCCAGTTTCTGATATTTTCTTTTAGTTGAAACATTTAGAGTGAGGATCTTCACAGTGATTACTTTTTCTGAGGACTTTACCTTCAGTTCAGGCTTTGGACTCTGGCAGACATGTTAGTATCATCTGATCCAAGCAGGGGCCTTCAGAATCTCTTCCAGGCAATTTTGAACTGATGTGCAGAATTGGTGTCTGTGAGTGGCTATAACTCAGTGCTGTAAACATGAGAATTGCTGTTGGACAGCCATGTTTCACCACAGGAAAAGGTGGTGTGGAGAGAAAGGGAGAGAGAGCCGCGTGCAGTGGCTCACGCCTCTCATCTCAGCACTTTGGGAGGCTGAGGTGGGAAGATTGCTTGAGCCCATGAATTTGAGATTAGCCTGGGCAACATGGTGAGACCCTGTCTCTGCAAAAACAATGTAAAAATTAGCTGGACATGGTGGCACGTGCCTGTAGGACCAGCTACTTGTGAAGCTTAGGTGGGAGGATTGCTTAAGCCCAGGAGGTGGAGGCTGCAGTGAGCCATGATCATGCTACTACACTCAAGCCTGGGCAACAGAGAAAGACCCTGTCTCAAAAAAAAAAAAAAAAAAAAAATAAATAAAAGAAAAAAAAGCGGGATGTGGGGTGGGATGTTGAAGAGAAGAGGGAGAGAGAGATTGAGAGAAACTGCCTGGGTTCTTTTATTTTTATTTTATATTTTTGAGATGGAGTCTCACTGTGTTGCCCAGGCTGGAGTGCAGTGGTCACTAGCACTCGGCTCGCTACAATCTCTGCCTCCCAGGTTCAAGCAATTCTCCTGCCTCAGCCTTCTGAGTAGCTGGGATTACAGGTGTGCACCACCACGCCTGGCTAATTTTTATATTTTTAGTAGAGACGGGATTTCACCATGTTGGTCAGGCTGGTCTCGAACTCCTGACCTCGGGTTCCGCCTGCCTCCACCTCCCAAAGTGCCGAGATTACAGGTGTGAGCCACCGTGCTCGGCCCCTGCCTGGGTTCTTGGTGGCTTTTCAGGTTCTGGAAAGATCTCTGCGTTCTATTAGACACCTCAGTTCCTTCCAAAGAGTTCTGTTTGCTTAGACTGGATTGAGTTGGTTTCTGTTGCATGTAACCATAAAGACCTTGACAAAGATCCCATTTTCCAAGCCCCTTTTCAGGTAACTTGCTTTGATCTCGGTGCCCTCTTTGCATGGAGGCCTGGGATTGCTCTCGCCAGGGCACTGGTGGGCAAGGCAGTGCATGGAGCCTACTGCTGGATGCCACACTCTGCCTACCATCAGGACCCCTTCCCATTAGTTTAGTAGAGGCTTGACTCCTAGGAGCTAATGTCAGTGGGTAGGTTTGGTTGTAGACCTCATCTCCTCCTACTTGCAAGAAACAGGACTATTCAGGCCACGTCCTTCAATGTGATGTATTCTATTCTGTATAGATTTACAATTTAAAGATATGTCTATGTATTTCCTAATAACCAGTTAAAACCTAAATAAATAGATAATTGCATTTGTAAAATTTATGAATAATAAAAAGCAATTTAACCTGGATATGTGCAGTTTATTAGAGCAATCTTGAATACATATAATTGCAGAAAAACTAGTAGGAGAATTAAGATGTTAGTACAAGGCCAAGCTTAGAGGATATGAGTGGAGTTGTATTATTTCCAATTTTACCGATAGGAAAACTGAAGCTTCAGATAATGATGAAGGAGGAGCTTGAATTGAGGTCTCTTTGTTTCCAAAGCTGTGAGGGTAATAGTAAGGAATGCAAAATTGGGAAATATAGAAACAAGTGATTTCGTGTGGAAAAAGGAATGTTGGGAATAACTATTTTTTTTTAAGTGTTTGTATCATGAAAAAGAGAGGTTCTAGAAAATCACTTAGAAATATTATGTCACAAGAACAGAAAACCAAAAACCACATGTTCTCACTGATAAGTGGGAGTTGAACAATGAGAACACACGGACACAGGGAGGGGAATGTCACACACTGGGGCCTGTGTTGGGGGTGGGGGGCTAGAGGAGGGAGAGCTCTAGGACAAATGCCTAATGTCCGGGTTCATAGGTGCAGCAAACCATCATGGCACATGTATACCTATGTAACAAACCTGCATGTTCTGCACATGTACCCCAGAACTTAAAGTATAATAAAAAAAATTTGTAATGTTACTTAACAACCATGGCCTGCAGGCTCATCTGAGAGACTGCTTTCTTTTTTTCTCTCTTTGCTTACTTGAGGATTTAAGCCAGCCTCCACAAGAGTCTGTGGATTCACTAATATAGCCACATTGTTACTAAGGACAAAATAGTCTGGCCTTTTAAGTCTAGTGTAGTTAAGACAACGAACTGACTGGGTTGCTCATTCTCCCTCTGCCCTTGCTGATAATCTTGTAGTTCCCTTCCTCTGGTTTGTCCATCTCTTCCCTCTCGTCTTTATCCAGTCTACTCACTCTATGTCTACCAGCTTGTTTGGATGGGTTTGTCTGAAGTTTTCTCCGGCTAATACAATCATCTATGCTAATATTACTGTTAAGATGCCTTAAAAAAGTAAACAAATTCCAAAAACTAATTCCTTAACCTCCTAAATATTCTGTTTTTGTGTTTCCAGGCTTAGCTTGGCCAAAATCTTAAATTCAAGCACTGAATCTAATTACAGATCTACATACAAAAAAGATGTTTAGAGTAAGTTTGTCATGATGCAGAGAATTCTGTGCCAACAGTTTTATGATTTAATTTTGTTTATTCCTAAAATTCCCTGTCTAATGGGCCTATCCAGGATCATGTCAAACATGGAAGACTTACCATGGTGAGGAGTAATTAGATTTTTCCCCCCAAATTACTTTACCATATGTTTTAATCAATAACTAGTAACATTTAAACTCTTACAATCCTATCAGCTGTAAGAGAAAAGTAAAGCACTAATTAAAAGACCCGTGTCCACAGTAGAAAAAAAATGATGAATCTTTTCATCACTCAGCAGCTTAGGGATGCTCCAAATATATTGTTTTCTTTTTCCCCCTTGGAGTTATTTATTGGTCAGGGGGAGGGTGGACAGAACTGCTTTTGAAGTTAAACATCTTGCTTGGATGAGCAGATATGTTGCATCAAATCAAAGTAATAAAAAGACAAAATGCTTTATTAAATCTTCTTTATCACTATATTGTGCTCCAATAGGATGATCTAATTAAAGACACAGTTGAGCCTCTTTCATCTGAAGAGGAGTTCACAGGCTTTCATTATTAAAAGGTTTGCACAGAAACAAATACATGGCTGTATTGCTTCCAAGTTTCTCAGCGGTGCCTCCTTTCCGTTTTGCTCTAATTGTTGTGCAAGTCTTGGCTGCCACTTCATGGTTTGATACTAAGTAGTCCTTTTCATCTTCAAAGTACCTGTGAGGCATTAACATGACTAATATTCATAATACCACTCTGAGGTAGGCACTAGATGTCTGGGAGTGTTGTATTCTTTTTGAAGATATGAAAACAAAAGAATTGAAAGTGGTGTCTACTCGAATGCTGATGATGAACATGTGGCTTTCTGGTTCTGAGTTTGCAGATGTCTAAGCTGGCACTTTGTCTTCCTGAGATATTGCTAATTCATTCTGCGTAACAGCGGACTCCTTCAAGTCACCAAACTCATCACCATAATCCCCATCATCAAAAAAATGTAGAAAAATTAGAGAGAAACGGACTAGTGATTGCCCCTGGGCTGTGATATTCCTAGGTCTTCTCAATTTAATATAGGTATTCACTAGGTGTTAAATTGTGTTTTACTTTACTTTTTTTTTTTTTTTGAGACTAAGTCTTGCTGTGTCACCCAGGCTAGAGGGCAGTGGTGTGATCTCAGCTCACTGCAACCTCTGCTTCCTGGTTCAAACGATTCTTGTGCCTCAGCCTCCCGAATAGCTAGGACTACAGGTGTGAAACATGCCCAGCTAATTTGTTTATTTTTTTTTTAGTAGAGATGGGTTTTTGCCATGTTGGCCAGGCTAGTCTCAAAGTCCTGACCTCAGATGATCCACCTACCTTGGCCTCCCAAAGTGCTGGGATTACAGGCATAAGCCACTGTACCCAGCCTGTGTTTTATTTTAATTCCTGAATAATATTATTCTTGTATAAAATGTCACTCAGATTCGGCTAGCAGCTGCATATAGGTCTTAGTTGACCAGCCAAATTATTTTGTAATTTTTTAAAAATTTGCAATTCTTGTGATAAACTTTGTGCTCCTTACTTTACCATAGGCCTTCTGTTGTTTTACATAGAATTGATTCTGTGTCACTACTGGAAGCATTTGAGTTTACTTACTTAAATAGAGAAGGGAAGGATTATCTTATTTTCTCCAAACCAGGACAAATTTGGTAAGTTAACGAAATTGATAAATTGTTGAATTTCCTTGACATCATCTCACTCCTGCCCAAAAGTGATCTCTTCCCTTTTCCCTTTCTCTGTCAAATTTTTATTCTTTCTTTTCCCTTTGTTCACCAAATTCTTATTCTATTTATTGCAGTTAGCATTCTCAGAGGAGAGTAATCTAATAAGGGAATCCACAATGAGTTGTAAATGACTGCACCAGCTTGGCGTTTTACCCCTCCAGAGCTACTGGAAGTTTAAAAGAGGATGGTAACCATGGCTTCACCTCTGACATCTGCCAAGCCAGTGGAGATATTTATAGGGACATAACCTTTTTTTTGCATGATTGTAATCTCTCAAATCAAATTTTATATTTGCGATTGTTGGCTTTTACACTGTGTACATGTAAGGCAAGCCTTACCCTAAAGCCTATTTCTATAAGGTACATTCAGATTTCTACACCAGAATCTAGAAAATTAGAAGAAATCAACAGGGAAATGCTTAAAAAGGTAAGTCTAAAACACTGTTTATTTACTTAGGCTTCTCTCCTTGTATATGAAAACATATAAGAAGACACCACAAGGGAAGGGAATGTTTTGGGACAGAAAGCAAAGCTAGACAGACCCTCTTCCATCCTTATTTCCAGTCTGAATTGGATGCTGACCAGCTTGGCCCTGGGAATTTCAGAGGCAGATAGGATGGAGATTTCTAGCTACGATGAATGATGAATGATCTCAGATGGAGGAGCTGGTCAGGGAACAGCAACTATGCGTAAGAAACGTGAAACCTTCCAGTCGTGACCTATTTCAGAGCCGAATTGCAGGCTTGAGAGCGGACAGTGCAGTGCAGGGCCACAGCCTCCCTGTGTATCTTCTCAGCCATTATCTTGGCAGCTTTTCTCCTGCCTTTAACTTCCCCTCAGTGGAATTAAGTCAACCTAAGTCCTCAAGGGCTCAGGCAGCCTAAAAGCAAGTCACTTCCTGGGACATGAGCATCTCAGTTAATTCCTTTAGACTTCCATTTAAAATTTTTACAGGTTTTTAGCTTTTGTTTAACAATAATTTGTGATCAAGATTGAATTAAAGTTTATTTTATTTTTAGTGACTTTTCACAACTAGTTTGAACTTAGGTCTCTTGCTGGAGAAATATTTACAAAGAATTAACATCAAATTGCATGGTATAAATGCCATGCCATTCAACTATGTAAATAGCAGCTGAGATGTTTAATTGAAAATAAAACACTGGTAAAATGTAAACATTTTTGTTCCAGTTGCAATGATGTAGCCTTCAATGGCACAAATGAATTCAGTAACTGATGGTGGAAGTTCGAGTTTGTAACAGGGTCCAGTAAGTCTTGTGTGTCTGGAAACCCTTTTAGTAATTGCTGTACTCTTCAATGCTGTTCAGTCCACTTCTCAAAACACACTCATTTCTTGTCACAAAGATTGGCTGTTTGAAACCTCCTACACTGGCACTTTAATATACAATCCAATGCATCATCAGGCATTGGGTTCCTGCGCTCATGAAGCTATTTCCTGGGTGTAAATTAGATGTCTCTCTAAATTGCTTTATTCTTTCAGGCTACTAAAAGTACACGTGACACCCTATGGCATCAAATTATGCTTATTTATTTACGTAGCTGTAACATTGTGTTGTATGGTGCAACCTCTGCAAAACCCTCAGGTCATATCTTGACAAGTGTAATATGGGGGTATTAACTGCAACTTGGTTGTGGTATAAGGAATGTGTAATTACTTTGGGGACAGTTTTCTAAATATATCTCTTCTTGGAAAGGGGTCCTTTATTCCACATTTATGGGCTGTAATATGTGGGATGAAATTGTAATACCTTTAGATCCAAACTTTGGTGTAGGTGGAAGATTATTTCAATGATCCCAATGATTATATAATTTGTCTTTAAATTACATTAATAAAGAGCTTCCATTACCTTTCTTGTAAAACTGTAGCCACAAAACAATAACTTACTATGAAGAACATAGATCTAAAACCAGACTTCTTACGTCAGCTGTGAAATCTTTGACAAGTTACTTAACTATTCTACTTCTTGGCTTTCTCATCAATGAAATGGATATGAAAACAATGTCTAGTTGATTGGACTGTTGTAAATTAAATGAAGTAACGTATGTAAAGTGATGAGAACAGTGCTTGGCATGGTTAATGTTATGTATATGTGATTATTATTCATTTAGTTAGTTAATATTTATTAAGGATTTAATGTTTTATCATCTACTAATATGCATCATCTTTCTATATTATTATTATTATTATCTTTTATGGGAAACAATTCTGTAAGGAAGGAAACCTGACTACAAGCTCTCACTGTTTATTTCCCCACAGTGAAGAATTAGAATCTGATGAAAATGTGCTCAGATGTAGCAAAAGGTTTAGTATAAACACTTTAAAAAAATGTAAAGGGCAGTATCTGGACTTTAGTAAGCACATATGCAATGAAATATTAGTTTGACCTTTTCAAGGCAGAAATGAATATTTATTGGAACAATAATATTTCAAAATATATTATTGTGTTTAAAAATAGATTATAACACAGCAGGTACAGAATATTTCCACTTTTTAGTAAAAACGTAATGCCTATGGATGCAAAAATAATCAGCATTTTGATCTTTAAAAAGTTTATTTTATTTTATTCAGATGGTAAACATATCACCAAGAGTAAAGTTCTATGTCAAATTGCATTTTTGTCCTCATTTGGTGAAATGTTTATATGCAAATAATACTTTTACATTTTATGTCTTATACAAAGAAAATGAAACTATAATTTTACAAGGATCACCTAAGGTAAAAAATGAAAATGGTCAAACGTTGGAATTCAATTTAAAATCCTATATTTTTGTTGTTGTTGAGAAATGGCCAAATCTTGTTTTCTGGCATGAGGGTCAAAGATCCCAGGATAGATTATTTTGGTCCCTGTTATAGCCACATCTCTCTCTTTGATTGGAGTTAAGTAAAACCCAGGAATTATTTTATGACCTTCCCTATTGCAGTAAAGACATTGGTGTGAGGCATATCGACTTTGTGCTCCATCCAAGGCATTTCATTTCTGATGCTCAAAGTGGATTTTGTCAGAAATAGAAAATTATTTGCCCAATTCAAAGACTTTTTAAAAAACAAACAAAACTAGCATATTTATAGGCCAGATCCTCCCTCTCCCTTCCCTGAGATGTCCATGTTATTTAGATTTGGGCCACCAGCCACTGTCTTTCGGACTTTGAATCTTGAGGAAGGATTAAGAGGGAAGTGGATGGATGGAGGGCTCGCTGTTGCAGTGGAATTGGGCTGGCCTACCTATCCTGCCTGGCTCCCAGCTCTGTGGGAACGCTGGGTTCCTAACTATTTTCCCAGCCTGATCCTCCAGCTTCCCATCATTTCTGCGAGACTCTATATACCCCCATTCAATACTCCTTCCACCTTTTTTTCCTTATGATAATCAGAGTAGGTTTCTCTTTCTTGCAAACAAGAACTTTCATTGATGCAATAAATTTCAAAGCTTGGGTATAAATAAAAATCAACATTTTACCCGGAATTATCAAGGTGACCAATAGGAACCAGTTGTAGGGTGACGCAACCTTTAAATAATGTTTTATTTGAAGGTATTCTAATAGCTATTGGGAAGCCATATCAACTATAGGCTTCTGTAGGATCTAACAAATAAAATTTGCCCAAACGTGTTTGCTTTTGGCAGTCATCTCTAAATCAGCCAGTGATGGCACATACTGTAACTCGATACTGTATTTTCAGAATTTGTGCTGCCATTTGGGAATCTGAACTTTGACATTATTGGAATGAGCAATTCTAATGTTTTGGGAAGGTGGGGAAAGGTAAATCAACAGGCATGTAATTGGTTTCAATACTGTGCTTTTCAAAAGTGAAATGTTTGCAATGGTGTTATTAGCTGAGATACTGTAGATAGTTTTACATGTCGGGAACAATTAACACGTGTCCTGTGGGTCTGATTACTAGCGTTAAGG
The DNA here is from genome assembly GCF_024542745.1 of Macaca thibetana thibetana. Classification (NCBI taxonomy): domain Eukaryota; kingdom Metazoa; phylum Chordata; class Mammalia; order Primates; family Cercopithecidae; genus Macaca; species Macaca thibetana. The sequence continues at coordinate 16,449,144 of NC_065582.1, read as the reverse complement.
AAGTTCTGCTCTGTGTAAACCCCAAAGCAAAGCCTCCAGGAAAGTTAAAGGTCCCTGTTCTACCATTAAAATGGGAAAGTAATGTGCCCTTTTTTGATTGACTATAAACTTTGACTTGTGGGACTTTGTTCTCCAAGGTGAAAACAAACATGAGTACAAGACAAGTTGTTTTCCTTAAAAATTCGACCTTTAGCAGAAACCATGTATCAGAAAATTTCTTAAAATAAAACTAAATCACTATTGCCGTATGGCTAACATGGGAAAACAACAAGTTAAAAAGTTAAAGTGGCAATTTTCCTTAAAATAGAGCACAGAAAAAATTTTGCGTGTTTAGGACATTGCCCAGAAGACTGATAAATTTGATATTTGATATGTGAAACTGTTGGAGGCATTGCATGAAAAGTTGTAATTATAAAAGATTTTAGGAGTAATTAAATGAACGTAAATTTATGAGACATCCTGGTTTTTATGTGTCATAGATCCTTGAAATACAAAAGTAATTAGGTGAGATTCACACAAACACAGTAAATTAAATGTATTACTAGTAATGTAGAGTAATATTCGGATTCTCCATTATATGTGAGTAGAAAGAGAGTCGTAAACCTGGCCTTCTGCTCCCAGCTTCTTTCCTAACACCAAGTAACTAACCCGAGGCCCAGTTTCTTCACATGTAAAGTGAAAAACATGGACTAAAAGAGTTCAGTCTTTCTATAAGTGCTGGGAAACTCCACGATCCTAAAGTTAATCTTTTAATAAGTTGAATCTTATTTGTTATTTATTTTTATTTTTTTTCTCACTCATGGACTCAGGCTACAAATATGTTTAATCTTTTGTGTAGCGTTTTATGTTTTTTTTTTTTTTTTCTCAAGATGAAGGAGAAAAGGAACGGAAAGAAGTGTGAGGTTAAAGTAGACAGTAGAATCCAAAGTGCCTTGCCTCTGAGTGGATTTAGGAAGGCAGAACCCCCCTCCTCTATATCCTTCCAGTCCCCAAAAGACAGGTGAGGGACATTGCTCCTCTAGCAACCGTCACCCAAAGCAAAGAGTAAGTCTCTTCATACCACAGGGAAACTCTGGTGTCAAAATGGAAAGTGGTGCGCTAAAGAAGTGGTTTCTGCCCGTGTCACAAACAGCCTTGTGGCTCTGAACAAATTCCGTAGCCTCGGTAGGCCTGTTACCTTCCATAGCGGAGGGACAGCTTTCTAGCTCTTTCTTTTTTTCATCCAAAGAACCTGTGTTTTGGGTATAATGACCTAACTTACCTAGTATTTTGAGGTTAACTTTTCTTTAATTTGTCAAAAATATTATCATTCCAAGTGAAAATTGAGATAGCTCCAAAGCTGAGACCAAGTTTGTCATTTTTAAATCCCCACAGGCCAGAAGGAAAGAAAAGAGCGAGACGCATGGTCAAGCAGATTGTTAAAGCTGTGGGAAGATAGAGAGATTAGACATTTTTCTACCAAAAGCAAGAAAGTTGTAAGAGGAAAGTGAAGAAAAAAAAGAAAAAAATTAGAGACAAAGGGAAGAAGTGGGGGAGGAAGAAGGAAATAGAGTAAGTGCAGCCCCTCCTGGCCAGCTGTCTTTGAAGTGAGGCCAGAACTACCGCAAAGGATTGTGGGAGACAAGGTCAAGAGAAAAAGTAGATGGAGACCCTTTGCTCAGAGGTTAATAGTTATGTGTCAGAAGTGTTTTATCAGAGTAAAATGCCCTGTGCATTTTTAGATACTTTTTAGAGGAGTAAACCAATTCTGTGGAAGTTTCCCAAGGTCCTTAGGAAAGAGGAGTTCTATGGTTTATAACCTAAAAAAAAAAAAAGATATTTTGGAATTAGAGAATCTGTTTTAATTAGCAATAACAACAAACTATGGAAAAGGCCTGGTATTTCATATTTAAAATGGGTTAAAAAGAAACTAGTTTTGTTTTTACTTTGGGATGCAAAGGGTGGGCGAGTGAAGCCGCTGATCGTGATGGGGAGAGCCTGTTAATTGCTCACCAGCATCTGCTCTGTTTCTACAAGTTCTGTGCCATGTAGCACTGTAAATTATGAATGAGAAAGATGATCTTTGCTCTTCTTAGGACTTCTGACTCCTAAGCCATGCTAAACAAAGGTCATAGCTGAGGTGAATTTAAGTTAGCTTTGGCAAAACCCATTTTCTTGTTCAGATAGCTGAATAGATGGTTGTGCAAAATTAGCAAGGGTTACTATGGAAACATTAAGAAAGTTTACCGAAAGTGTAGCAGACAGTAGCTCCAGCGATATTTCCTTGAATGAGTTATCCAAAGGGCTTCAAATCATAGGTTCCAGGGAGATAGTTTTTTGTTTTGTTTTGTTTTTAAAATAAGAATACCAAACATTTCCTTTATGTTTGGCAGATTTCTTTGTGTGAAAGTGATGTGGTCGAGTTTTTACTTGTGTAGCTCTCCTGGAACATGCTGCCACGCAGCCACTCACATGATTAAGAAGGCTCGCAGGAAACCTCCACCTCTGACTGTTTAATTTACCAGGACTTTTAAAAGCAAGGCTGATAAAATTCATAAATTTATCACATCTCTAGCTGTTGATGACACTCATCAAGTCTGTTCCTGAAACTCTTCGGTTCTGTGCTTTTGTAAAGCGGGGTCACTGATGACAAACTTAATGCAGAACGATCGAGTCGTAACTAACTTTTAAATGTTTCCTTGAAGGTTAAGACCAGAGGATCTGAATAAAAAAGTAGCAGGATCCTTGCTCTGATCTTTCCTGACATTTCCCAAATCCACAAGGCAGAGGGCATGGTGCAGGGTTGGAGAGTAAACTGTTCCATACTCAACTCTCAATGAGGAGCACTGGCAAGCTAGTTTTTGCAGGCAGGTAAAGAAATAAACACACACACATTATGCCACTATTATTTTATTTGCCTGTGCATGTATTTTTAATAAGCTTATCAAAAACACATATCTGCAAGGAATACTTAAGAGCACAGGTGTAATAAATAATCATATAATTGCAAACTGCTGAGATGCAAATTTCTATTGTTTGATGCATTTTAAAAAATGCTGTCATTCTTCTAGCTTTTCCCAGTATAGTTGTTATATAAAGGAACTGATTTAATTTTTTTTAGGATTATGAAGATGGTTGGAAGCCTGTCTAAGATTATGTTGCCTCCTCTTTTAATTGTTGGTCAACATTTCAAATAGAATGCAATATATTACGTGCCTGATGACAAGCAAACTGCATGTTTCTTATAGGATGGATAGTTAGTTGTCTTTGTAAAACCAAATATCATTCTCTAAAAAGCAGGTCAGGTAATGCTAGCCTTAGTTAATAGCTGGGGTACCTTGAGTACCTCTCAAATCAATAATGACAGAGGTAGCCTGATAGCAATTTATGAACCACAGTCCTCTTGGGAAACATATTTCAAACCATAACTTCATCTAAACTGTTTATCGGCTAAACTTGCTCAAATGTATGAAGTGTCAAAAAGTTTCTTTGACATTAGGCTTGTTATTGTCCTTTGATTTATGCACTTAAGCAAAATGTAGTAAATAAAAAGATTGTTTGGTGGTTTAGTATTTTAAGGAAATGATTAGAAACATTTGCCAGTGCTATTCATTTTATACAGTTTTTCTTTCCAAATTACAAAAATAGTGTTTCAATTCAGTGAATGGCTTCACCATAACAAAATCTTAAATGATCATTATAGTAAGTGGAAATGCTGATGAAGTTACTATGAAATAGTTTAAAAACTGTGAAGTAAATATGTAATGCTCATATATAAAGCATTTGTCTCTCTCCTTTAATTTCATTTGCCTGGCAGTTTACAAAATGTCCCATTAATAATCTAAGGCATATTTATGGTTGTGAATTTACTTTATTAAAAACACGGTCATCATATCTTAGTTGGTTTTTGCAGAAACTTTCATGTGAAAAAAACAAAGGGCCATTCTCTTAGAAAGCATCCTTAAAGAAAATTATTGGGCTTAGACAAAACGTTTTGATTTGCTAGGAAATGAAAATATTGACTTTTCAGATTTCTTGATGATGGACTATTCTAGAGGTACAAAACGCCTCAAAAGTCAAACTCTAAGACAAATCTTTTAAACAAGATTTCATTTCAATATTGTAGTTCATGATTTTACATTTCATTTCAGCTTGAAGCTTTTCATTCTTACAATTGCTTAACCACATTTCAATATTAGGCAACTCTAGGCAGTTATAGATATATAATTATAATAGTAGGCCAAGTATTCCAAATGATTGCATTATGAGGTTTTAAAAGCTTATTTTTTAAAAACAGATATAAATGCAATTCAGTTGCATATTGTAGGCAAACAAGAAACCTAATGGAGACAGATACATTTTAATGCATGAGTTTCTTATATGAGGCTTTATGTGTCCAATATATGTGTTTCTGAGTACTTAACTACTAAGCTGATGGGTACCATAAACAAAGTCACAGATACAAAAGAACAAATGAGTTCACAGATATCTATACGAGAATTGTTAACTTAGCAAATCTGTTTCCTTGAAAACAAGATATAGTGAATCTGCACATATTTAATGGAAAGTGGTTGCATTTACTGAAGAATTAGGAGAAATTACTTCTTAATGGAGCCAGAAGTTCTGATCTGCTATCCTTCAAAGAAAGACTGTTTCCCATGCTGGCCAAAATTCCTATGGAGCAACCTATGCCTATTGATAAGTTATCGGATTCCTCTCCGGAATCAGCTGGGCAGGAAGGATACAGAGAGAGGAGGAAGGGGAAGGGAGAGGAGATTCCAATAGTGGCCCCGTCTGATTGCCAAGGTAGGAGGGGGTGGAGAGTTGAGAAAGGAATAATAAGAGAGGTAAAAGGAAAGAGAACAGGAAAGAAGAGAAAAATCAAAAAGAAACAAAGCAGAGACCAAGCAGGGTGATAATAGCCATATAGAAAAGGCATCCTTGTAAATGGAACAACATTCCAGATCTCCAGGCTCATTAGAGTGGGGGATTGCTCACCTGGATTGCATGAACCTCTCAAGTCTCTGTACCCACTGAAATTGTATACATATTTTGGGAGTATGTATATGTGCATTTTTTTTCTGCCTGGGGAAAGTGTCCTTTTCTTCGATCTGATTCACCAAGGGGTCCAAGACTCAATAAAATTTAAGAACTACTACTTTAGTGAGATTATACACAAATTGTAAAGACAAATGTCTTTAATGGAGACATTGAATGCTTAGGATTGACTGTACATAGTCCAAGAATGTTACCATCTAGTATTAAGTTGTATATTCTGGGAAGAGTATCCATTCTTTTGGACATGTAGAATGATAGCTATTCATTGAAACACTATTAAAATAATTTTTTTTTTTGAGAAAAGGCCTCACTCTGTTGCCCAGGCTGGAATGCAGTGGTGTGATCAGGCTTACTGCAGCCTCTACCTCCTGAGCTCAAGTGATCCTCCCACCTCAGCCTCCTGACTAGCTGGGACCATAGGCACGTGCCACTATGCCTGGCTAATTTTTTTTGTAATTTTGTAGACACAGGGTTTCGCCATGTTGCCTATGCTGGTCTTGAACTTCTGGGTTCAAGGGATTCACTAACCCAAGTGCTGGGATGGCAGGAGTGAACCACTGCCCTGGCCTTCAACCAAATACTATTGATTGACCATTTGCACTATGTTAAGGCAGCATTTTTCTCATTGAGTGCCCTGGGAGTGTGGAGAAACAGTGTGGTACAGGGGAAAGGGCATTAATTTGGAGCCAGATATTTCTGGGACTCAGGTACTATATGGAATTCAAACTAGTGGAGTGAAACTAGGAGGGTGATGTGGCCTCCTTAACTCTGGGTCCTCTTCTGTAAATGAAGAGGATGATCATTACTTCATAGGGCTGTTGTAGAAATGAAAAGAAATGCAATATTAGCCTACATTTATTGGATACTTACTCTCTCTCATTCACTATGATATGTTTTCTATGCTTTATGTAATTTAATCTTCTCAACAATTTTATGAGATTGATGTTATATTTATTTCTATTTTACAGATGGGGAAATTGAGGCAGAGAAGCCAAGGCATGTGCTAAAGGTCATGCAGGCTATGAATGGAGCTGGAATGTAAACACAGGCCATTTGACTCCAGAGCCCATGTTCTTGAATCCTTAGAAAGACAGCAGCAACACACCGGGTGCAGCAGCTACTTAGTTGGAGTGGCTGACAAGGTTGGCAGAGGATCCCCTTCCTCCCATGGAGTGGCTGCCATGACACTGCGTGCACTGAAGCTGCTCCTATTTCTGAAATATGTATTGTTATTTTTTTCCCTCCATGTTGAACATTATACTCTTCTGTTCTTTCATACTCTCTTCTTCCCTTCCAGATGAATTCTAGGGATTTTATGAATCTGTAATTCTAAGGGAGAAAGGATAATAAGAATTGTAATGTGAGTGTCCAAAAAAACCCCTAATTTCCCATCACCTACACATAGCTGTCTCCTAGATGCTCCAGGAAAAATTGTGACTTTCCAGATACCTGGTTTCCCTCTTCCCTCCCCTCCCATCCCCTCTCTCCCTTTCCCTTTCCCTTTGGCTTCCGTTCTCTTCCCCCTTTATTTCTGGATACCTGGTTTTCTATCAGAATGAGATCTAATACTCACAAGTATTATCCTAGCAAAACAGAATCCCACATACTCAACACATCTTTAAAAAACCCCTAGAACTGGCTGGGCGTGGTTGCTCACGCCTGTAATCCCAGCACTTTGGGAGGCCGAGGCGGGCAGATCACAAAGTCAGGAGATCTAGACCATCTTGGCCAACGTGGTGAAACCCCATCTCTACTAAAATACAAAAAATTAGCGGGGCATGGTAGTGCACGCCTATAGTCCCAGTTACTCTGGAGGCTGAGGCAGGGGAATTGCTTGAACCTGGGAGTCCGAGGTTGCAGTGAGATGAGATTGCACTACTGGACTCCAGCCTGGCAACAGAGCGAGACTCCGTCACAAACAAACAAACGAACAACCTAGAACTGTACAATTTTTTTTTTTAAGTTAGCCAACTATCTGTGGGCAATTACATAATGTGTGTAGGCATTATATGACTTTGTGCTTTACATTCAAAGAAAGTTCAAAACTTTTCCTCTTTTGGAGTGTTTTCCTTTTCCCCCAAGGGATCTGGGTAATATTGATGTGTTTAATGTATTCAACTCCTAGAAAATCACATATATAAAAATGTAAGTTTCTTTTTCTTTTAATCAAACCTCCTTTCTTTTTTGTTTTTTCTTAGTACTGTTCATGAACAAAATAGCCAGATCTGGACTTAAGGGAATCTTATTCAAAGTTTTGGGAGATTTGAAAAGATATGTCCCCATTGAAATAGAGCCTTGTTTTTTCTTCTAGGAGAGAATGATTTCCAGGAAGAGCGGGACACATATGGAAGGCCTTAGCTTATCTTCAGCGCCTCATACACCCGTTCTGGACTCCAGAAAGGCCATTGAGTGGGATTAGGCCTCAGAGATAGGATGTCAGTCCCAGTGAGGGATGGCCTAGAGCATTCTTTAATTTTTTCCTTGGGGTCACACATAAGAAACAATTTTCCAGCACTGATGAGTGTTATTAACAATGAGACGGGATAGAATTTTGTTTCCTCTATGGCCATGCTTCAAAAATAGAAAAGCTGTCTTTTCTCTTGAATGACTGAATGAGGCTCTGGGGAGGAAAAGGTGGGTTGGCAGATCTCTTAAAGGAAGCTTCTCCTTCTAGGCACTATTCTAAGGCTTAATACTTTAACTCCCTATATTAACCTAGTTAAACTAAAAAGTGATCCGAGTAATTTTATTTTTATTAAAGCTCAGATCAAAATGCCAGTCACATTGATTGAGAAAATCAAAGGAATCTTTGATGTGAGTGGTTAAATTGCTGAATTATTTCAGTCCTATACCCTCACAGCGTGAGTACCTGATCTGATAGACATCCTTGGAATTCCTTTTTTGTTTGAGACAGAGTCTTGCTTTGTCGCTCAGGCTGGAGTGCAGTGGTGTGATCTCGGCCATTGCAGCCTCCACCTCCCAGGTTCAAGCGATTCTCATGCCTCACCCTCCTGAGTAGCTGGGATTACAGACAAGCACCACCATGCCTGGCTAATTATTTTGTATCTTTAGTAGGATGAAGTTTTACCGTGTCAGCCAGACTGTTCTCAAACTCCTGGCCTCAAGTGATCTGCCTGCCTCGGCCTCCCAAACTGCTGGGATTACAGGCATGAGCCACCGTGCCTGGCTGAAATTCCATAATAAATCCCTCTATGTCTATTTCTTTTTCCAAATATAATTTTCTTCATTTCCAAACATCACCTTTTAAGAATCCAAGGATTTTTCCAGGCACAGTGGCTCATGCCTGTAATCCCACTGCTTGGAGAGGCCAAGGTGGGAAATTCATTTGAGGCCAGGAGTTTGAGACCGGGTGGGCAACATAGCGAGACCTTGTCTCTACAACATAAAAAAATAAAAATAAAACCCTAAGGAAATAATGGTGCCTCACTACCTTTCAAAGCTTTTGACCTTCAAGTCAGAAAATAAATTATTTTTAGGAAAGGCATCTCAACCTTATTTACAAATGAACTCTCTATTTGTCAAGAGCAACCTCAGTAAGGATAATAGGACTTCCCAGTTTGAAATACAGCATGAACATTTCTTCTCAGAGGCTCCTGAAAGACTAAGAATGAGATTTCTTGACTCGCCCTCCCTCAGCATCTTCTCTCACTCTCCTCCCTCCTTCTCAGAAGCTGTGTATAGCAATGGGCTATGTAACTGGGTTTCACTGGTGCCTGGTGGAACTTTTAATTCCTCCCTGTCAGCACATCCCTAGTCCACTTTCATAGTTTGGATAAGGACTGGATAAGCAGCTGAACTTCTGGGGACTTTTCCAAATGAAATTCAACCTTTAGACCTTTGGAGGTTTACCCAGTCTTCCTCACTACCCGAAGATGAGTTTGGAACAAATTTTCTCTTAATGGATTCTATTTGTGGGTAGGAGAGGTAATGACTGCTTTACTCAGAGTCATGAGCATAACTTCAAATAAGGAAAAAGAGCCATGCAGGAATGTGAGAATAGATGCAATCCTGACGAAGGTGTGTCTGAGGAGGTGCTGGGAGGTTCTGATCGGCTGTTGAAGGGAGATACTGTATCTCACGTGACAGAAGTCACCTCCTGACATCAGAGTTGCATTTGAGTGGTAATTTAAAAAATAATATAGCTGACAAGGAAATATGGAAGGCATTACATTGTAATACAGTGAAATGTATATACAACATTCAAGATCAATTACCGGGTACTGATTAGCTGGGAGAAAGGCAATAAGACTTTAAAAATAGAATTTGTAGAAATAGCACCCTGTCAAGGTGGGACTGACTATGCCTCCTGCTGGTGTGTTGCAAGGAATTCTTTTTTTTGGAAAATCTCGTTGAATTGCGTGACTTGTGAATCTGGCTCTAGAACTGTTAATGTTGTAAAAATTGAAAGAGGACTATTTAAAAATACCAAGATATCTTTTAAAATTCCCATTTTTAGCACAGCTACTTGTCATTAAAATAAATCATTCCATTTCTGTTTGTCCAGGTTACTGCTTTCACAGCAGGGCCAGGGCTATGGTGAAGTGTAGGAGGTGTGCAGGCCCCTTCACTGTAGCCATGGCTCTGTTTCATGCCACATGTGCTATTTAATAAGTGGTTAAGCCCCAGATATGCATGCAAACATGGTGCGTCTCCATGTATTGGTTTTGGTAATGTTGTAAATAATTGGGAGAATACATTAAAATTTGTTAATAATGCTCCTTTGGACTTAGTCTATTTTTTTTTTTTTTTAAGATGGACTTTTGCTCTTGTTGCCCAGGCTGGAGTGCAATGGCATGATCTTGGCTCATCGCAACCTCCGCCTCCTGGGTTCAAGCAATTCTCCTGCCTCAGCCTTCCTGAGTAGATGGGATTACAGGCATGTGCCACTACGCCCAGTTAATTTTGTATTTTTAGTAGAAGTGGGGTTCTTCCATCTTGGTCAGGCTGGTCTCGAACTCCTTAGGTGATTCCAGTTCTAATTCCCCAGCAGAGTTGTCTTGGTTGTAGTGAGACATTTTTATCCATCCTGACCACAGCACTTGCCTCCACACTCATGAAGCCCAGCATGTTACTGCTGTTCTGAATGTCTCTGCTTTGTGAGCGACATGTTTAATGAATTGGGAGTATCTGTACACATTGCATTCACTTAAAAAGGGAAAAATACCTTTTAACAGCTACAGAAATTCAATTTAGTTTATTTAGGAGGAAATGAGAGACTTGAATTGTAGGTGTGAAATCTTACAATCTTTCAGAATGATTTGGTTTGGGGGATGGTTGGAACTGCATGGAATTGTTTCAGCCAAAATAATTTTGTGAGCACATTCCCAAGCTCATGATCATGTTTTGATAAGAAAAATCCCTTTCTCCACAAGTTCTCAGGTCCCGCTCATTGGCCCCTGCCCTCAATTCTGGAACCTATGTTAGGCTGTTATGTGGCTCAGTTCTTGGAGATATGTTTTCAATTTGAGTCAACTTGATGAGAGAAAAATTACTAAAAAGTGGGAATGAGCTGTGAGGTGAACAGGGTTTTCCTATCAAAGTGGAGGTATTTTTTAAAGCATTTATTATTTTAAACTCAAACATTTATAGAAAGCCATGAGTGTGAAGTGTATGATTACCAGTTGCGGCTTGCTGCATTGAAAAATTTAAGTTCATAGGAAATATTTACTGAGGCTCTGGTTTGCAAGCAGTTTGTTCAAGAGAACAATTTGGTCCAGAAAGTGTGTCAGCTAAAAAATAGTTTACTAATATAGTAGTAACAGGCAATTAGGATTCATAAGCATCGCCATGTCTGAGACATGATTTAAGGTCTTAGATGGAAAGAGTTATGTTATTAAGAGAACAGAATTTACATGCTGTATCTGTGTAGGTCTTATGCATGTCAGAAGGGAGAAAACGACTCCTTCATTTTCCATTTTTATGAGCTCTGATGTAACACAGTTGTTTTTTTTGTCTGTGTTGAAAATGATGAATATAGTTCTTGGCACATTTGTTCCATAGTAAAGAAGAATTTAATGTACAAGTGAAAAACCTCTGCCTTTGACCATAGATTAAAGAGATGTTATATGGTGAAGATTACTTCCTAAGGAAAGGTTAGTTTTTGTGGCACTTTCTGAAAATTTGTTTGGGACATATACAATTCTTTTTTATAAATTCTGGAGGTCTGAGGAAAATGCACTTAATCACGTTAGATGAGAACATTTCTTTTTGTGTGAATTGAGTTCTTATCAAGGTTCTGATGTTTTTTCTCACGTATTTGCCCTGGGGTTCATCTCAATACAATGCATTTGTGTACTATTGAATAAAAAGCAGGCTGCAACAGTATTTATTATATATGATCCTATACACATGTAAAATTTTGTGTGTGTGTGTGTCCACATGTGTATAAAAAACTATGTCTTTAAAGTTGTTAATAGTTAACTATGGGTGGTGGGTTTTAAGTGATTATTCTTTTCTTTGTATAAGTTTTTTTAAATAGTGCACAATTTTCTTTTGTTGTTATGAAAGGTGTCATACATTTGAAAGAGGACATATGTACAGTTTAAATGATAATAACATAGTGAATACCCACTGCTTAGCTGAAAAAAATAATATATTACTCTGTTACAGAAGGCAAGCCTTCCTTCTGCCCCTGCCTCTGTCATGGAGGTAGCTATTTGCTTGAATTTTGTGCTAATCATGTCTTTACTTTCTTATATAGTTTAGCCGGCTGTGAATGTATCCATAAAACATACACAGTTTTATTTTGATTGTTTTTGAACTTTAAATAAATGAAATCATACTGGATATATTCTTCTGTGACTTTTCCTTTTTTTTGCTTCTTATGTTTTGGACATTCATCCAAGTCAATGTGTGTATCTGATTTTTTTTCTTTGAATGTGAAAAATATTTCAATCACACACACAGATCAATCAATTTACAGTCATTTTGAAAAAGGAAAACCTCATATGTACATTTAAAAGTGTTGAAACAGTGCTGAAATAACCAGGTTTTTGTGAATGAAAATTTTTTTATTCCATTCATATATGTCCACATGTGGCTGGTATAACAGCTGCTTTCAGAATAATATTTTTAGGGATCACTGGCTGCACCCATAACAGAGAAATGCCTCCTTTTCCTGCCCCTGCCATTAAAACATGGTGTCTGAAATTCAACCATTAGCTATTTTTCCCTGAGGATTTTAGGAACTATCTTCCAAAAGAGAAATTGTGTCATGTGGCGATTCAACATGAGCTAGTTGAGCCAGTGATCAGCTTGAGTACCTTGACAGCGAAAGAGCAGGTCTTAAGGAGCAGAGGAAGGGGGAAGCTTTAGACCTTGAAATGTTTGGAGGCCAAGCTTCAGTATGGCACTGAAATGAGGACTCAGAATAAACAAGATATGGAATCAGTCTTAGTGTTCATCCACATACGCAGTGGAATACTATTCAGCCATAACATATTGCTGTCGTTTGCAGCAACATGGATGAATGTGGAGGCCCTTAAGTTAGGTGAAATAAGCCAGGCATGGAGAGAAAAATACTGCATGATCCCACTGATATGTGAAATCCAAAAAGTTGAACCCACAGTGGCAGAGAGTTGAAGTGGTGGTTGCCAGGGGCCTGTGAGGGTGGGGAGAAACAGGCTTGTTGGTCAAAAGAGACATTTCAGTTAGTCAGAAAGAATTCAAGAGATCTATTTACCAGGCGGGGACCACAGGTAATAATAATGTATTGTGTATTTGAAAATTCCTAGGAGTTTTTAAGTGTTTTCACCATAGATAAATATGTGAAGTAACATGTATATTAATTAGTTTGATTGAACCATTTCACAACATATACATATTTCAAAACATGGAATTGAACACCATAAATATATAGAACTTTTATTCGTGTATTAAAAAGAGTTTGGGAATTCTAAAGGAAACCAAAGATGCAGTGAGGAGGCAACATCCAGGTGTATGTGATGCAGAGAAAGGAGTTGGGAAGGCAACACTTTAGTCACTTTACGACCGTGCCCATATGCAGTGACAAGCACTTCTTGAGTACCTAGTATATCAGGCTTTGTGGTAGGCATTAACAATTGAAAATATAAGAAGTAAGGCAGTCCCTTCTTTTAAAGAACTCTTGGCCTTGTGGAGGAATAAGATACACCAGCAGTCTTTGCTCCAGGTCCCAGATGATTATTGAGTGGGCACAAAAGAACAATGGACTGGTAGTAGGGGAGCCTTCAAAAAGGAGTGACCCTTGAAGGATGCATCTGGTGGGCACAGAAGGGGAGGTCATTTCCCTCAGAGGGAAGGCCATTTTCAGAGGTACGGGGTATGAGATTAAGGAGTCCAGCGACTTGCTGACACATGTGACTGGAGTGATGGGGCCATCCTGTACCACCAAAGTGATGGCTCTGCAGCCTGACCTTGTCACCCGCCCATTTGAAATCATGCCATACCTCTCCTGCACAGCACACATTATTACACTTGGCCTCAGTCCACCTCTCCTACTGTGCTTCTCAAATTAGTTTCCTTAAATGGCTCTCTGCATCACAACTTTCTTATTTATAAAAATAGAGAATGACATCAGAGCGCCTAAACTCAGCTTTCTGCTTTTTCCACAGAGATCCTGGCAAATGGGTGTTTCTTCTCAGAAAGGGATTTTTCTCCGTGACTGCAGTTGAATTACACAGTTGTATAAACATCCAGGTTCTTGTTAGTGTGGATGAACTATCCATGAAAGTTTTAATGCGGGAGTCTATGAGAACACCATTTAATCAATTGTCAAATATTTGAGTATCTATTGTGAGCACGGCACTGTATAACCGTTATGCCATGTATTAATCTATTGGAAAATAATTTGACCTTGCTTGTATAGTGTTTTGTTTACTTTATTTTATTTTATTTTATTTTGAGACCGAGTCTCACTCTGTCGCCCAGGCTGGAGTGCAGTGGCCGGATCTCAGCTCACTGCAAGCTCCGCCTCCCGGGTTCACGCCATTCTCCTGCCTCAGCCTCCTGAGTAGCTGGGACTACAGGCGCCTGCCACCTCGCCCTGCTAGATTTTTTTTTTTTTTTTTTAATTTTTTTAGTAGAGACGAGGTTTCACCATGTTAGCCAGGATGGTCTCGATCTCCTGACCTCGTGGTCCGCCCGTCTCGGCCTCCCAAAGTGCTGGGATTACAGGCTTGAGCCACCGCGCGTGGCCGCAGTATTTTGTTTATTTTTACCTTAAAGTTTGTAACTCTATTATAAGTGTTTACATACCAACTATTTGAGGGCTATATACAAGGTATAGTTTTATTGTACTTTGCTTCTTCTGTTTCAATAAAGTACAAGTACAGTAAAATAATCATATCTGGCCAGACATCATGGCTCATGTATGTAATCTCAGCACTTTGGGAGGCCGAGGTGGCTGGATCACCTGAGGCCAGGAGTTGGAGACCAGCCTGGCCAACATGGTGAAACCCTATCTCTACTAAAAATGCAAAAATTAGCTGGGCATGGTGGCACGCCCCTGTAATCTCAGCTACTCGGGAGTCTGAGGAGGGAGACTTGCTTGAACTCAGGAGGAAGAGGCTACAGCAAGCTGAGTTCGTGCCACTGCACTCCAGCCTGGGCCACAGAACAAGACCCCTCTCAAAAAAAATCACATCTTACCAATATAAGCTAACATGTCATCATTTTAGAGACTATTAAAACCATAAATAAGAAAGAGTAAAAATGGTAAGAATGAAATACTCCCATTATCTAGAAATAAATAGAACTTGCTGTGTAATTCAATTAAATTTGATAGAGCAAATAATTATTGGCACCTATAGTAGGCACTGTGGAGTATGCCAAGCTTTCCATGACACACTCCCTCTGCCCTCTGTACTTGTTAGTGTATCGCAAACCTAAATTCTCTGTACTGAAGAAATAGAGAATGGAGAATTTCCCATCCTTCTCTCTAGTCTCAATTTCCAAAGGCAACCTTCCTATAATTTCACTATCTTGCATAGGAAATTCATACAAATCCATCAGCTCTGTAATTAGTCTAGAGCAAGTGGTGAAAAAGTAAGCACGAGAATAGGCAGATTTAGCAACTTATACTGAAGTATCCACCTTACTCCAGAAACTGGTAGTGACTATAATGGATCTTTTCCTCTGCTACTCTTTCACTTTCATGCCCAGACTTAACATTATCCGTCTAGAATTTCTGATACTCCAGAGGAAACGCCTATGAGATACTGCATTTGCATGTGACTCTCTGACCTTGTTCTCCCTGCCCAACCTTTCTGAGATCCCACCCCAAGGAAAGGCTGCTGAATTGCAGCAAGATTATACTCAAAACCATGTCCTTTTTCTTTCCAGGTCTTTTGTAGGATGTATTCATTCTGGGGAAAAAATAGAAGTAGGAAAATCTCCACTACTACCACCTTAGTCCAAGCCATTACATGTCTCACTTGGTTATTGCAACACACACACACACACACACACACACACACAAAGTTTACAGACAGAGTCTTGCTGTGTTGCCAAGGCTGGAGTGCAGTGGTGCAATCATAGCTCACTGTAACATTGAACTGCTGTGCTCAAACGATCCTTGTGCCTCAGCCTCCAAGTAGGTAGAACTACAGGTGTGCCTCACCATGCCTGGCTAATCGTTTTTTAGCTTTTCTCATAGAGATAGGGTCTTGCTATGTTGCCCAGGCTAGTCTTAAACTCCTGACCTCACATGATCCTTCCACCTCAGCTCCCCTAAAATGCTGGGATTACAGATGTGAGCCACTGCATCAGGCCTGGTTATTGTTATTACAGTATTCTTCTAACTAGTTAACCTGTTTCTGATGTAGACTCTCCAACACATCAGGCATGCTGTCACCTCAGGGCATTTGTACTTGCTCTTCCCTCTGTCTGGACCCCTTTTCACTCTATTTTGGGCTCTATTATGCAGTGTCTCTGTACTGAAATGTCAACATCCTCAGTGAGGATTTATCTGGGCTACTTTATATGAAATTGTAACTCCCAGGCCTTATGTTTCCTAATCCCATCCTGAATTGTATTTTTCACTAAGTTATTTATTGTCATCGAATGTATTGCATATTTAAAACTTTTACTCTGTCCACTTTCTGTCTCTCACTACAC
Source organism: Macaca thibetana thibetana (assembly GCF_024542745.1). Taxonomy (NCBI): domain Eukaryota; kingdom Metazoa; phylum Chordata; class Mammalia; order Primates; family Cercopithecidae; genus Macaca; species Macaca thibetana. Next base: position 16,432,992 of record NC_065582.1, on the reverse strand, counting down.
GATGTAAGGTTTGTGAAATATTTTTGTCTGTTTTCTCACTATGGTGTTCCCAGTGCCTGAAAGGTACTGCCACATAGTGTCACAAGGTATAGTTTTTATTGTACTTTGCTTCTTCTGCTTCAATAAAGTACAAACACAGTGCAAGAATTCTATCTTACCATTACAAGCTAATGTATCATCATCATATATTTGATGACAAATATATGACAAACTATATATATATAAATTCATATATTTACTCCTTCAACAAACACAGATATACATATATTTGTTGAAGAAATAAATAAATAAATAAATAAATAAATAAATAAATAAATGTATAAAAGAAGGGACTTACTCCTACCTTATATTATTTATTTATTTTTTTAGAATACTCTAGTTCCAGTCCAAAACTTGGTTAGAACAACACTTAGTTTTCACTTGAGCAAAGAGAACCGATTCCACATTCGCACGTGGTATTTTCTTTGTTACAGACTACAATATTCAGTGTTTGAATTTTGTCTTTTCTAGCTTAAGAGAAGAACGTTGAGGGCAAGTTTAGTAATTTCTGACTTTTCTCACATTTTCAAAAAAGGCACTTGCATTAGAAAGTAAAAAATCTTCAAGTTTTCCAGAAATAATCTCTTTGAGGAAACATCTTAGAAATAACGTTTAAACGTATCTTTGTGTAACGTGCATATACTAAGAGAAAATACCTCTTTAACTAGTGACACCTCATTAGATTAGGGCTGTGTTTAATAATTGAGGTATGTGATCACATTTCTAACTCAATTCTTCATCTTGATCTTCAGATATTTAACAGAATATTTGGGTCAGACGGTCAACAACTGCATATGTTTCTTTTTTCTTCTTTGACTTAAGTGAAGGGAGTAACAAGAGACTTTTCTCTGTAGGAGAAAGGGTTGGGGGTGGGGTGGGGAGTCAACAAATACGTCCCACCACCTGTTTCTATAAAGTTTTATTGGAACATATCCATGCCCATTTCATAACTTGTTGACTGTGCATACAGTCTTTGCTCACTTTGATGCTAAAACAACTGAACTGAGTAGTTGCAAGAGAGATCATATGACTTTCAAACCTAACATAATTGCTGCCTGGTCCTGTATAAAAACAACTGTGGATACCTGACATTTGACTATAATCAATTCTAGTTGGGAAGGCCAGTGGAAAGGCAGGTGGCCACATGGAGGAGGCTAAATCAAAAGTGTTTGATAATCCAGAGGATGGCTACTCAGTTCTTAATTTGTAGTTACGTATTTTCTCGATTTGTACAATTGCTCAGATCTGTTATATTATTTGTAAATAAAACTATCCTCATTGACATATTATAATTCAGAACTGTTTCATTTTAGTTTGGGATTGATTTTCAAGTAACAGTGACTTCTGCCACTAATCTGCAATTATTTTACAGCTTTTTAGATCAAGTGCTATTCCATAAGCAGTACTGCATTTTGTAACACAAATTACACACTAATTTACCTGTTTTAAATGTGTATCTTTTAATATATGATTAAAATTTGTTGCAAGTTAGCCCTGTTACAGTGATTAGTTTGGATAAAATCATGTATCTTTAAATACATAAAATATATATTTAAAAATATAAAAATGTATAAAACTATGTCACAATGAGAAAGTTAGGTAGCAATAATGCTACAGTTCGGCGGTCCCCAACATTTCTGGCACCACGGATGGTGGGGGGCAATGATTTCAGGATGAAACTGTTCCATCTCATAAGAGTGAGCAACCTGATCCTTTGCATGTGCAGTTCACAATAGGGTTCGTGCTCCTACGAAAATCTAAAGCCACTGCTGATCTGACAGGAGGTGGAGCTCAGACAGTAATGCTCCCTTGACCAGCGCTCACCGCCTGCTGTGCAGCCCAGTTCCTAACAGGCCATGGACCAGTACCAGATGGAGCCCTGGGGGTTGAGGACCTCTGCTACAGTTAATTTGGTCACTGCATCAGCTTCTATAGAAACAACCTGCTTCTTAGATTTTCTTAAAACACAGACAGCATCTATAGATTTAACGTTCTGTCATATTTTTGGAACATCAAGATAAACTATATTGAAATGCCTATTGAGATGTGTGATAACTAATCAAAATTAAGTACTGTTTAACATCCAAGACGCTTTCAGAATGTGTTATCTGAATTTGATAATCTCTAGGAAGGCTATACTGAGAATATTTGTCATTTCGGCATAACACAAAGTGTCAAATGAAGGCTTTGGATATATTTATTGGAAAATACAGGGATATGTGACATTTTTAATATTAAATGCAACTCTACTGATCTGAAAAAGTTAGATGTCTCTGTAAACATATTACAATCAGATCTACTCCAGCACTTTGGAAACAGAGTAGACTTCTGCCCACAGAACCGGCTTAAATGGAAACCATCAAGTCACAAATAGAGAATGCATCTGGTACCGCATTGTTGCAGTAAAATCTGTCATTAAATCAAAATGTAAAAATTGAATTTACAGAATCATATATGTGCCAGCTATTGTTCTATGTGCTTTCCTGGTGTTATCTCATTTGTTCTTCATAACAACCTTTCTATCCTGATGAGGAAACTCAGGCTTAGAGAGGCCAAGTAATTTCTGAAGAACACAGAGAGAGGAAGTGATAGAGCCAGGTTTTGATTCATTAGACAATTCGTTTGCTCCTAAAGTCTAGCTCTTAACCTCTGCAGCGTACTGCTACTCTAGATAGTAGTAATCTTAGCTTATCAAAAATGGGCGGGGGGGGATACTTAAATGAATCCTTTCTTTTCATCTGTTTTCATGTCTTGCACAATCTTAAAACAGTGCTAAAAACAATGTTGTCTCTTATTCTCGTTATGTCCTGCACTCTTCAACCCTGCCTCCCTTACTTTTGCATCCCTCATGTACTTAGTTGCATTTGACAGAAGATCCCTACAAGGAAAAGTGAAAACTATTTTTCAAGGCATTACTGTAATCCTTTTCTTATTTATCCTTTTCCTTGATTTCTTAAATACAATGTAAATCTTACCTATTATTCACGATTCGAAATGTGTCTTCTTATTAAAGAAAAGCAAAACAGGCTGGGTGCGGTAGCTCACACCTGTAATCCCAGAACTTCGGGAGGCGGGGGCAGGTGGATCACCTGACGTCAGGAGTTCGAGACCAGCCTGGCCAACATGGTGAAACCCTGTCTGTACTAAAAATACAAAAATTAGCTGGGTGTGGTGGTGCATGCCTGTAATTCCAGCTATTTGGGAACCTGAGACAGGAGAATCGTTTGAACCCCGGAGGTGAAGGTTGCAGTGAACTGAGATCATGATCATGTCGCTACTGCACTCCAGCCTGGGGGACAGAGCGAGACTCGATTTCAAATAAAAAAAGAAAAAAAGAAAAAAAGAAAAAAAGAAAAAAAAAAAGAAAGAGAAAAACACAGAAATTCCAGTGTTGTTTCAGACAGCTGTATTATGTTGAAATGACTTAGATCTGGAAGGTGTTCATTCTACTGGAAATTTCTGGCAATAAATATTTTATCTTGATTTATGGTGCTGAAGTAATTATTGTTATTTTATGGACTTCATATACTTCAATTGGAAGAACAACGTTTGGAAAGCATCTTTCGATTGTGTGATTGTCCAAGCACTAGTCACTGCCCTGAATGATTTCAATTTAATTGAACCATGTGGTACTTGTGTCAACAATTTTAGATAGTGCTTGTAAAGAGACTTGGGGGTGAAAAGTGCAATGTAGCAGAAACACACGTTGCTGATATAATGCCATCAGCCTGAATATGTCGAGGTGATCTACAAGCACATTATTTGTACACTTTTATGGAGAGCCAATCAGTATAGTGTTTAGACACAACCTGGATAGCACCCTTCCCCTCCATTATCACAGGAATCCTTGTGACTCTTTGGAAAAAAACCTAAGTTGTTTTACTCTGACTTCCTTTCTCCATCTCCCAGTTCCTGGATTGTTTGCCGTGTGAGCAGAAAATCATTATGCAGCATGTAGAGGTTGAAGAATGTAGCCACATTGCCTGCTCAATGCACATCTGGCTGGAATTTTTAGTTCTGCCTTTACAAAGGTATTGAGAAAAGGAGGTGAGATTTTGGGTAAACAGTTGATAGATTCATCAAAACTTAATTATGTAAATGATCAACGCTCTATTATTGACTAATTAATAGTCTCTTCATTCCAGAAAAGATTTCAGGTGTTACGTATCCATATGTAAAATAAGTTAAAAGGTATGCATGAATAGAAAGTCAAGGCCAGCAGAAATGTAATGTGAAGGTCAAATCTAGGGAGAATGAGAACTATTCAGACCAATGGGAATAAAGCTGAGTTCAATTGGCTCTGAACTTCCTGGTGACTGAGGTGGAAAGGGAAAAAAACATGATTGGTGAGGCCTAAATTTAATTCACTGAAAATAAACTACGCAAATATTTCAGTACTTTTATCCTCCATTATGTTGATCACTAAAACTCACAATGGGTGTTATGGATTGAATGTTTGTGTTCTTCCAAATTCCTATATTGAGATCCTAACCCCTAATGTGAGGGTATTAGAAGGTGGAGACTTTGGTGGTAGTTAGATCATGAGAGTGGAGCCCTCAGGAACGGGATTAGTGCCCTTAATCAAAGGGACCCAGAGAGCTCTCGCACCCTCTTTTCAGAAGCTGACTGTGCTGGAACCTTGATCTTCTAGTCTCCAGAACTGTGAGAAATACGTTTCTGTTATTATTTATTTATTTATTTATTTATTTATTTACTTATGACAGAGTCTCACTCTGTCATTCAGGCTGGACTGCAGTGGCACGATCTCGGCTTACCGCAATCTCCTGGGTTCAAGGGAGTCTCATGCCTCAGCCTCCCGAGTGGCTCGGATTACAGGCATGTGCCACCACGCCCGGCTAATTTTTGTATTTTTGTAGAGATGGAGTTTCACCATGTTGGCCAGGCTAGTCTGGAACTCCTGGTCTCAAGTGATCCACCCACCTTGGCCTCCCAAAGTGCTGGGATTACAGGCATGGGCCACCGCACCTGGCCTCCATTGTTTATAAACCACCCAGTTTATGTCACTTTTTGTAGCAGCCTGAACCAGCTAGGACAATGGTTTAGGGCTTTTGTAAGTCCCACCTTGACGTGTCAGTAATTTTTAGGGAAGTGAATGGATTCATTCTGTCCTGCCACGAGTAACATGACTAAATGTATTATTTCTCTACCTGAAAAGGCACTGGAAAGAAGAAAACATTCTTTTTACAACGTAGGTCATTTAAATATGGAGTACAGTTAATTCACTTGGCAAATCTGGCTGGTTATATTCTTAGTTCAATTATAAGGACCAAATCCAGTGATATTATTTAAAACTCACTGGAAATATAGTATCTTTCTTTGCATTTGCCCCAGTCTATTCCCGTTTCTAAGCTTTTATTTAGTCTGTGACCTTTGTCTTAAATATACCTGTTAGGAACTGTGAAGCGTCTGATATATTACCCTACTTGCTAGCTAACAAGTTAGTCTGCCATGGTTTCATGACCCAAAGCAATAGCAGTAGCTGATGTATTAGCATTTATGTCAGTACCCCAAGCTCCAGTTCCAACAGTGTGACCACCCAACAGGGTGACATAAAGTGGGCCAGGTGACACCTGTACACCCAGTGGGTTGCATTGCAGGAGAGGAACTCTGAGCTTACAGAAACTAAGTGTTTTATAATGGGCAGTTAGCATGTCTGCTCCATTGCCCCAGAGAGAGATATTCTCTCTGCCTTCCAAGGTGGTTAGCTATACAAACATCCCTGAAAAGATAATTTGGAACAATGACAGTTCACGTCTCTGCTTGCAAGAAATTCAGAAATGCCCAGTTTCATTGCTCATCAGAAATAAGAAAGGAAAAAGAAAAAAAAGTAATGCAAAAATGTAACAGACCTATGGAGAACTGTCTCCTAACAATACCCTTACTACCTTTTATCTACTGAAATGCTATTCATTCTGGAAAATCAACACTTTAAGAACCACCTCCTTTCAGCCTTTTTGGTGCTTACGTTTTAGAGAAATCTTCTTTCTCATTGACTTTTCATTGTATTATAGCCTGTACCAATACTTTATATTAATCATGTAATTTACACCTCCCTGTGGCTTACGGTTTCACGTGAGTATTATGTTTTCAAGGAGGGTCTAAGATCTTTGAGGGCAGAAACCACTTTTAAAGCTCTTTTGCATCCACTATAATACTCAACACGATAGATGGTATGTAGAGAATATATATGAGGATGTGAGAAAAGGCAACAATTGGAAAAGTTGTCTATGACAACAAAATGAAAAATTTGTATTTTGTATCCACTGTGATAGTCAATACTGTAGATGCTATATCAAGAATATATATGAGGGTATGAGAAAAGGCAACAGTTGGAGAGATTATCCAAGGTAACAAAATGAAAACTGGCCATAGTTTCCTATTTGTCATGCTATAGCAACCAAAAAATGGAATTCCCAGACTAAGAATCTGAAGGTCTATGACTTCATAGTTATAGCACGACAGGATTCCACAGCTAACTCCTGGCTTGACTTTACTGGAATTTAATCTCAGTGTGTTGGTGACTTGTGTTGATTTATCTCTGATTAAATATAGGGGATGGAAGGGGCTCTCATGAGGCAAGGCTGGCTCTTATTTTTATCCAGAAGCTTCTTGGACAAATGGGATCACACAAACGTGTGGAAGAAAAGTCGCAACAAGGTGGAGGACGAAATTCTGGGACAGTATCATCTGTGTAGATATGAATTCATCCAGCAACAAATCCACATTTACAGCAAACAAACTATCTGCACTGTGCGAGCCATGTAAGTCTGGCTCTGACATGGGAGAATGAGACCAGCATGTGGCTTTGAACTGTCTTGGCAATCCTCACAAATGTATTTTTTTTCCTTTTGTTTCTCTTAAAAAGGAAAGAAAGCATAAAAAATGTTTAAAAATGGAAATGGAAGACTTCTTTATAAAACGTTATTTTATAGACAGATGTATGAGTGGCATTATGGCCAAGAGGAAAGTATAGGCTTTGGAACTGTGTTAAAATCTGGACTATACCACTTATCCAGTATGTGTGTCAGGTTAAATTGTGTGGGCTTGCTGAGTTATCAGTAAATGTGGAAAATGAAACCCACTTCTTGAGATATTTGAGAATTAAATGGGATAATGTATGTTACTTCCCCGGTGCAGGGTCTGGCACCAAAATGACAACATCTATTATTATTAGGCAATTGACTCATAAGACGATTTATGGCTGGAAAATTGAAGAAGAATTAAAAAGATCTCCTAGAGGCATCCCAAGTAGGAAATAGGTGTTGATGTAGGTTTTAACTACAAGCAAGGGTACAAACCAGGCTTCAGAAATGGAGGAAAAAAAGACGACTGCTTTCCAGAGAGTTGTCCTTGTTAGTGATGGATTAAATCAAACCTTTTGGCCTTCAGGACCAAGGAGGAAAAAAAAACCCAACTTCGTAAACTTATCAATCTTCGTACATTTTTCATGCTGAAAGCAGACAATTTACATAATCAATCCCTTCTGATCTATTATAAGGCTTTGCCTGAGTTTCAGGTTGGCTTTTCATATTTTTTGGATGCTTTTTAGGTCTTCCCATTTTTAATATAAAATAAATTATAATGTAGGGAGTGACGGTTTCTTTGTCAAACTGAAATAAGGTCATTGGTAGTTTTCCAAGATAATCTAAAGGGGGTAAGTTATATTTATGTGATTTAAATCCATTGGTTAAATGCATAGGGATTAACATCTGTTAAAAGAGTTGTGCTTGGCATGCAGGTGTTTCAATATTTGCATTTAGTATGTGTTTTAGAAACAGCCTCTGAGAAAAACATTTATATAACAATCTGGTGTTTTATTGTCTAAATCTGTCAGGACAGTCATTTTGTTACTCAGACTTTGTGACCCTCTTGCAAGCCGTAAACTGTTTAACGAAGTGAGTATATTGAGAAAGATGACAGACTTTCAAACTTTGGGGAAAGAGTATTATATGAGAAGAATCAGCTTTTCCTCCTGAGACTGTGCCTAATATGTGAACAGCAAAAACAATTACATTGGTGATTTCAGAAAGTCCAATAAATTCCATAGCACAGTCTCACTTTTGAAATATTACATCACTCAGCAAAAGCTTACGTTCGTATAGTAAGCCGAAATGAACTAATCATGAATTAATTACCATCAGTTCAGTTTTGTGAATGGAGCGCGGAGGTAGGGCTCTGGTTTCAGTCCACTCAGCGCTGCAGGGTTTAACTATGCCTGCAGTTAAAGTCTCACAGTGCCCATATGTGGAGGGCAAGCTGATCTCCTTATTTCAGCCGTCTTCGCGATCACCTCTCATTGTGGTGATTGACTTAACCATTCTGTAATCCACACTGTTAAAATAGGTTGTGCTCTGGTTCGTTTGTTTTGTCAGTACAGTGGGGAAAATAAATGTAGTGCATCTCCAGAGATTTGTGGCTTGATATTAGAAAGAAAATAGACGAATCAAGTGGTTTCACACATTGCCAGATTATACCTCAAGAAAATTAAAGCTGGGTAAAAGCTGAATTATAAGTGAGTTCTGCTTTATAAAAACCACACATGGCTATGATAGCGCATGATGGCTCACTTTGGTGTCATTACTTTTAAAATGTTTAAATGTACTCAGGGTGCGTGAATTCCAGTCAGAAACACTGTCTTGTGTGTAAATAACAATTAACTTTTAATGCTAATGTCTGCTGTGTGGCTGGTTCTCACACAATTATGTTGTTTTTGACTTCTAGATAGTTTCCAAATCACGTTCAGGACACTTTGGGCATTCACTGAGGAAGTTTCCGTGGCTGCAGATTTCAGATACTTTCTGGCTCTAGGGAATTGTCCCTCCAAAACCACTGGGAGGGGCCGGGATGTGTATGTGAGGTCATGTTTAGGCTTTTGCCTGATAGCTTCCAGAGCGGTTTGTGCTTCTCCAGGGCTAGAACAGCCATCTACTGTTAGATTTACTGAATGCAAAGACTGCCCCAAATTTTGTGGCCAAGTCTCATGAACTCCACCTTATCTCTATCTCCCCTTCAGGTGGTTCCCAGAATTTTGATCAAATACGCAGAAAAATCTCCAGGAATTTGTGGGGAGGAGAACCTAGTTGGTGGTCAACTTTCAATTTTGCCGATTATAGACATGAAAGAAACTACTTTTGTCACTTAGTAAATGGCAGTACCTTTTAATACAAATATTAAGACAGTTATAATGAAGGAACGAAAAACAGCGCTTGAAATGGAGTCAATTTAACTTTTGCAGAGGTAATTTCGGAGTCTCTTTTTCTCGTTTGAATGACAATTTTGCCGTGGATTGACATCTAGCAAGAGAATGTTGAGAATCATTGAAAAACTTCAAGTAGCTTTGACTTGGAATCAGGAGACCTGGGTTGGGTCACCATTCCATGCTAGCTATGGGATTCTTTCTGAGCTTTGTCTGTAAAATGGGGATGGTAACCCTTGCCTGGATTTTCTCACAAGGCTGTCATGAAATTCATGTGGAATGATGTATGCAAAAGTGTTTTTGAAACCAGAAAGCACAACCAAAATTAAATAGTTTTATTGTAGATTTATAGAAGATTATCATGAGGTAATAGAATCCTATGACTGGGCACAGTCTTAGAAATTCATCTGAAAAACCGCCTCACATTGTTTCTGCTGTTTCACCTTTCCATTTTTCTTTAAGAAATATTTCTCTTCTATGACCCAGTACCTTCAGCCAAAGGAACTGGACCAATTTTATTCAAATACCACCCTGAATATTCATGTGTATTTCTGTTGCTGAATTGTCTACCTGCCCCTTTCCATCTGAAATGTAAACTCATGGGGACATTGCTCCCCAGTAAATGTTATCTCAGTTTTGACAGAAGGCTTTATGCCTGGGGATTGACTGTCATAGGATTCCTGGTCCCTGGGAGTTAGGAAGGGAAGGGACTTCCCTTCGGAGTCACTTGTGAGCTATTGGATACTTGCTTGCAAGGTGTCATTTGTCCTATACACCCTTAAGTACCCAAGTTAGGAGGTCACTGTCTGAGGGCTTTGGACCTCTCCACTTTCAGTGGCAGCACGTGCCACCTTGAGTCTCTGAGGGGTAAAAGATTTTTTAAAAGATGGAGCTAATTTTAAATATTAGACCTTTCCCTGTAGCATCTACCTATTAATACTGGTTCCTTGAAGAGAGAAATGGTATTTTTTTTTCTCTGTGATGGCTTTGAGAAAGACAAAAAAATTTAATTCCTGGTTTTATTTTGTTTTATTCAAACCAAACATCTCTAAGTCCTTTAACCATTTCTCATATGGAAAAATTCTGAGTCCCCCAAATTCCTAGTCATCCTGTCCTGCTTCTCCCAACTCTCAGTTGGATGCATTTGCTTGTGATATGAATTGAAAATATTTTAGCTCGATTTGTCTTTCGCCTTTTCACTTTGTTTATAATAGTATGGTGGTTTGCTGCACCAACAGCCATCATCTGTATTAGGTATTTCTCCTAATGCTATCCCTCCTCTTGCCCCCGACCCCCTGACAGGCCCTGGTGTGCGATGTCCCCCACCTTATATCCATGTGTTTTCATTGTTCAACACCCACTTATGAGTGAGAACATGTGGTGTTTGGTTTTCTGTTTCTGTGTTAGTTTGCTGAGAATGATGGTTTCCAGCTTCATCCATGTCCCTGCAAAGGCCATGAACTCATCCTTTTTTATGGCTGCATAGCATTCCATGGTGTATATGTGCAACATTTTCTTTATCCAGTCTATCATTGATGGGCATTTGGGTTGGTTCCAAGTCTTCGCTATTGTGAACAGTGCTGCAATAAACATATGTGTGCATGAGTCTTTATAGTAGCAGGATTTATAATCCTTTGGCTGTATACCCAATAATGGGATTTCTGAGTCAAATGGTATTTCTGGTTCTAGATCCTTGAGGAATTGCCACACTGTCTTCCACAATGGTTGAACTAATTTACACTCCCACCAACAGTGTAAAAGTGTTCCTATTTCTCCACATCCTCTCCAGCATCTGTTGTTCCCTAACTTTTTAATGATCGCCATTCTAACTGGCATAAGATGGTATCTCATTGTGGTTTGATTTACATTTCTCTAATGACCAGTGATGATGAGCCTTTTTCCCATGTTTGTTGGCTGCATAAATGTCTTCTTTTGAGAAATGTCTGTTCATATCCTCACCCACTTTTTAATGGGGTTGCTTTTTCCCTGTAAATTTGTTTAAGTCCTTTGTAGATTCTGGATATTAGCCCTTTGTCAGATGGATAGATTGCAACATTTTTCTCCCATTCTGTACGTTGTGTGTTCATTCTGATGATAGTTTCTTTTGCTGTGCAGAAGCTCTTTAGTTTAATTAGCTCCCATTTGTCAATTTTGGCTTTTGTTGACATTGCTTTTGGTGTTTTAGTCATGAAGTCTTTGCCCATGCCTACGTCCTGAATGGTATTGCCTAGGTTTTCTTCTAGGGTTTGTATGATTTTAGGTCTTATGTTTAAGTCTTTAATCCATCTTGAATTAATTTTTGTATAAGGTGTAAGGAAAGGGTCCAGTTTCAGTTTTCTGCATTTGGCTAGACAATTTTCTGCATTTGGCTAACCAGTTTTCCCAGCACTATTTATTAAATAGGGAATCCTTTCCCGACTGCTTGCGTGTGTCAGGTTTGTCAAAGATCAGATGGTTGTGGATGTGTGGCATTATGTCTGAGGCCTCTATTCTGTTCCATTGGTCTATATGTATGTTTTGGTACCAATACCATGCTGTTTTGGTTACTGTAGCCTTGTAGTATAGTTTGAAGTTAGTTAGTGTAGTGCCTCCAGCTTTATTCTTTCTGCTTAGGATTATCTTGGCTATATGGGCTCTTTTTTGGTTCCATATGAAATTTGAAGTAGTTTTTTTTTTCTAATTCTGTGAAGAAAGTCAGTGGTAGCTTGATGGAGATAGCATTAAATCTATAAATTACTTTGGGCAGTATGGCCGTTTTCACGACGTTGATTCTTCCTATCCATGAGCATGGAATGTTTTTCCATTTGTTTGTGCCTGCTCTTATTTCCTTGAGCAGTGGTTTGTAGTTCTCCTTGAAGAGGTTCTTCACATCCCTTGTCAGTTGTATTCCTAGGTATTTTATTCTCTTTGTAGTAATTGTGAGTGGGAGTTCACTCATGATTTGGCTCTCTATTATTGGTGTATAGGAATGCTTGTGATTTTGTGCATTGATTTTGTATCCTGAGACTTTGCTGAAGTTGCTTATCAGCTTAAGGAGATTTGGGGTTGATATGATGGGGTTTTCTAAATATACAATCATGTCATCTGCAAACAATGACAATTTGACTTCCTCTCTTCCTATTTGAATACCTTTTATTTCTTTCTCTTGACTGATTGCCCTGGCCAGAACTTCCATTGCTATGTTGAATAGGAGTGGTGAGAGAGGGCACTTTTGTCTTGTGCTGGTTTTCAAAGGGAATGCTTCCAGCTTTTGCCCATTCAGTATGATATTGGCTGTGGGTTTGTCATAAATAGCTCGTATTATTTTGAGATACGTTCCATCAATACCTAGTCTATTGAGAGATTTTAGCATGAAGGAGTGTTGCATTTTATTGAAGGACTTTTCTGTATCTATTGAGATAATCATGTGGTTTTTGTCATTGGTTCTGTTTATGTGATGGATTACATTTATTGATTTGCATATGTTGAACCAGCCTTGCATCCCAGGGATGAAGCAGACTTGATCCTGGTGGATAAGCTTTTTGATGTGCTGCTGGATTCGGTTTGCCAGAATTTTATTGAGAATTTTTCCACTGATATTCATCAGAGATATTGGCCCAAAATGTTCTTTTTTCATTTTGTGTCTGCCAGGTTTTGGTATCAGGATGATGCTGGCCTCATAAAATAAGTTAGGGAGCAGTCCGTCTTTTTCTATTGTTTGGAATAGTTTCATAAGGAATGTTACCAGTTCCTCTTTGTATCTCTAGTTGAATTCGGCTGTGAATCCATCTGGTCCTGGGCTTTTTTCGGTTGGTAGGCTATTAATTACTGCCTCAATTTCAGAACTTGTTATTGGTATATTTAGGGATTTGACTTCTTCCTGCTTTAGTCTTGAGAAGGTGTGTGTGTCCAGGAATGTATCCATTTCTTCTTGATTTTCTAGTTTATTTGGGTAGAGGTGTTTATAGTATTCTCTGATGGTAGTTTGTATTTCTGTGGGATCAGTGGTGATACCCCCTTTGTCATTTTTGTTATTATACTTTAAGTTCTAGGGTACATGTGCACAATGTGTAGGTTTGATACATAGGTATACATGTGTCATGTTGGTTTGCTGCACCAATCAACTCATCATTTATATTAGGTATTTCTCCTAATGCTATCCCTATCCCAGCCCCTCGCTCCCCGACTGGCCCCAATATGTGATGTTCCCTGCCCTGCGTCCAAGTGTTCTCATTGTTCAATTCTCACCTGTGAGTGAGAACATGTGGTATTTGGTTTTCTGTCCTTCTGACTGTTTGCTGAGAATGGTGGTTTCAGCTTTATCCATGTTCCTGCAAAGGACATGAACTCATCCTTTTTTATGGCTGCATAGTATTCTATGGTGTATATGTGCCACATTTTCTCAATCCAGTCTATCATTGATGGACATTTGGGCTGGTTCCACATCTTCGCTATTGTGAATAGTGCCACAATAAATATACGTGAGCAAGTCTTTGTAATAGCATGATTTATAATCCTTTGTGTATATACCCAGTAGTGGGATTTCTGGGTCAAATGGAATTTCTGGTTCTAGGTCCTTAAGGAATTGCCACACTGTCTTCCACAATGGTTGAACTAATTTACACTCCCACCAACAGTGTAGAAGTGTTCCTATTTCTCCACATCCTCTCCAACATCTGTTGTTTCCTGACTTTTTAATGATCGCCATTCTAACTGACGTGAGATGATATCTCATTGTGGTTTTGATTTGCATTTCTCCCATGACCAGTGATTATAAGCATTTTTTCATGTGTCTGTTGGCTGCATAAATGTCTTCTGAGAAGTGTCTGTTCATATCCTTTGCCCACTTTTTGAAGGGGTTGTTTGTTTTTTCCTTGTAAATTTGTTTAAGTTCTTTGTAGGTTCTGGATATTAGCCCTTTGTCAGATGGATAGATTGCAAAATTTTTCCCCAATTCTGTAGGCTGCCTCTTCACTCTGGTGATAGTTTCTTTTGCTGTGCGGAAGCTCTTCAGTTTAATTAGATCCCATTTGTCTCTTTTGGCTTTTGTTGCCATTGCTTTTGGTGTTTTAGTCATGAAGTCCTTTCCTATGCCTGTGTCCTGAATGGTATTGCCTAGGCTTTCTTCTAAGGATTTTATGGTTTTATGTCTAACATTTATGTTTTTAATCTATGTTGAAATGATTTTTGTATAAGGTATAAGGAAGGGATCCAGTTTCAGCTTTCTACTTATGGCTAGCCAGTTTTCCCAGCACCATTTATTATACAGGGAATCCTTTCCCCATTGCTTGTTTTTGTCAGGTTTATCAGAGATCAAACGGTTGTAGATGCGTGGTGTCATTTCTGAGGTCTCTGTTCTGTTCCATTGGTCTATATATATGTTTTGGTACCAGTACAATGCTGTTTTGGTTACTGTAGGCTTGTAGTATAGTTTGAAGTCGGGTAGTGTGATGCCTCCAGCTTTGTTCTTTTTGCTTAGGATTGTCTTGGCAATGCGGGCTCTTTTTTGCTTCCATATGAACTTTAAAGTTGTTTTTTCCAGTTCTGTGAAGAAAGTCATTGGTAACTTGATAGGGATGGCATTGAATCTAAAAATTACCTTGGGCAGTATGGCCATTTTCACGACATTGATTCTTCCTATCCATGAGCATGGAATGTTTTTCCAGTTTGTTGTGATTTCTGTTCTTTTACATTTGGTGAGGAGTACCTTACTTTCAATTATGTGGTCAATTTTAGAATAAGTGTGATCTGGTGCTGAGAAGAATGTATATTCTGTTGATTTGGGGTGGAGAGTTCTGTAGATGTCTATTAGGTCTGCTCGGTGCAGAGCTGAGTTCAAGTCCTAGATATCCTTGTCAACTTTCTGTCTCATTGATCTGTCTAGTATTGACAGTGGGGTGTTAAAATCTCTCATTATTACTGTGTGGAAGTCTGAGTCTCTTTGTAGGTGTCTAAGGATTTGCTTACTTTGGCTGGATAGGAAATTCTGGGTTGAAAACTCTTTTCTTTAAGAATGTTGAATATTGACCTTCACTCTCTTTGGGCTTGTAGGGTTTCTGCTGAGAGATCTGCTGTTAGTCTGATGCACTTCCCTTTGTGAGTAACCTGACCTTTCTCTCTGGCTTTCCTTAACGTTTTTCCTTAATTTCAACATTGGTGAATCTGATGATTATGTGTCTTGGGGTTGCTCTTCTAGAGGAGTATCTTCATGGTGTTCTCTGTATTTTCTGAATTTGAATGTTGGCCTGTCTTGCTAGGTTGGAGAAGTTCTCCTGGATAATATCCTGAAGAGTGTTTTTCATCTTGGTTCCATTCTCCCCGTCAGTTTCAGGTACATGAATCAAATATAGGTTTGGTCTTTTCACATAGTCCCATATTTCTTGGAGGTTTTGTTTGTTCCTTTTCATTTCTTTTTCTCTAATCTTGTGTTTGCACTTTGTTTTATTAAGTTGATCTTCAATCTCTGATATCCTTTCTTCCACTTGATCAATTTAGCTGTTGATACTTGTGTATGCTTCGCGAAATTCTCATGCTGTGTTTTTCAGCTCCATCAGGTCATTTATGTTCTTCTCTAAACTGGTTATTCTAGTTAGCAATTCTTCTAACGTTTTCTCATGGTTCTTCGCTTCCTTGCATTGGGTTACAACATGCTCCTTTAACTCAGAGGAGTTTGTTATTAATCACCTTCTGAAGCCTACTTCTGTGACTTCATCCTATTCACTCTCTTTCCGGTTTTGTTCCCTTGCTGGTGTGGAGTTGTTATCCTTTGGAGAGGAGGCTTTCTGATTTTTGGAATTTTCAGCCTTTTTGCACTGGTTTTTCCTCATCTTCTTGGATTTATCTACTTCTGTTCTTTGGTGTTGGTGACCTTCGGATGGGATTTCTGTGTGGATGTCCTTTTTTGTTGATGTTTATGCTATTCCTTTCTGTTTGTTACTTTTCTTTCTAGCAGTCAGGCCCCTCTGCTGCAGGTCTGCTGGAGTTTGCTGGAGGTCCACTCCAGACCCTGTTTGCCTGGGTATCACCAGCAGAGGCTGCAGAACAGCAAAGATTGCTGCTTGTTCCTTCTTCTAGAAACTTTGTCCCAGAGGAGCACCCACCAGCCCACCAGATGCCAGCCGGAGCTCTCCTACATGAGGTGTCTGTTGACCCCTGCTGGGAGGTGTCTCCCTGTCAGGAGGTACGGAGGTCAGGGACCCACTTGAGAAGGCAGTCTGTCCCTTGGCAGAGCTCAAGCATTGTGCTGGGAGGTCCACTGCTCTCTTCAGAGCCAGCAGGCAGGAACGTTTAAGCCTGCTTAATATGTGCCCACAGCTGCCTCTTCTCCCCTCAGGTGCTCTGTCTCGGGGAGACAGGAGTTTTAAGTATAAGCTCCTGACTGGGGCTTCTGCCTGTCTTTCAGAGATGCCCTGCTGACAGAGGAGGAATCTAGAGAGGCAGTCTGCCTACAGTGGCTTTGAGGTGCCATGGTGGGCTCCGCCCTGTCCCAACTTCCTGGTGGTTTTGTTTACATGGTGATGGGAAAACGGCCTACTCCAGCCTCAGTAATGGCGAATGTCCCTCCCATCACCAAGCTTGAGCATCCCAGGTTGACTTCAGACTGCTGTGCTGGCAGCGAGAATTTCAAGCCAATGAATCTTAGCTTGCTTGGCTCCACTGGGGCAGGATCCACTGAGCTAGACCACTTGGCTCCCTGGCTTCAGCCCCCTTTCCAGGGGAGTGAACAGTTCTGTCTCCCTGGCATTCCAGGCACCACTGAGGTTTGGGGAAAAAAAATCTGAAGCTAGCTCGGTGTCTGCCCAAACAGCTGCCCAGTTTTGTGCTTGAAACCTAGGGCCCTGGTGGCGTAGGCACCTAAGGGAATCTGCTGGTCTGCGGGTTGTGAAGACCATGGGAAAAGCGTAGTATCTGGGAGGGAATGCACTGTTCCTCATGGCAGAGTGGCTCAGGGCTTCTTTTGGCTAGGGGAGGGAGTTTCCTGACCCCTCGCACTTCCCAGGAGACAGGGTGCTCCACCCTCCTTCCACTCGCCCTCTGTGGGCTGCACCCAGCGTCTAACCAGTCCCAATGAGATGAGCTGGTTACCTCAGTTGGAAATGCAGAAATCATCCACCTTCTACATTGATCTTGCTGGGAGTTGCAGACCGGAGCTGTTCCTATTCAGCCATCTTGCCCACAACCTGTATAATGTATTTTAAAGTCAGGTTGTGTGATGCCTCCAGCTTTGTTCTTTTGCTTAGCATTGCTTTGGCTATTCATGCTCTTATTTTGGTTCCATGTGAATTTTAAGATTTTTTTTTCTATTTCAGTGAAAAATGACATTGGTATTTTGATAGCGGTTGCATCGAATCTGTAGATTGCTTTGGGTAGTACCATCATTTGAATGATGTTCATTCTTCCAATCCATGAGCATGAAATGTTTATCTGTTTGCTTGTGTCATCTTCAATTTATTTCATCAGAGTTTTATAGTTTTCCTTGTAGAGGTGTTTTACCTCCTTGGTTAAATTTATTCCTAGGTATTTTAATTAACTAATTAATTAATTTGCAGTTACCATTAATGGGATTACCTTATTTTTTTTTTCTTGACTGGTTCGTCATTGAGCTATAGAAACACTACTGATTTTTGTATGTTGATTTTGTATTCTGCAACTTTCCTGAATTCATTGATCAGATCTAAAAGTTTCCTTTTTTGGTGGAGTCTTTAAATTGAGGTATAAGATTATGTCATCTCCAAAAAGGAACACCTTGCCTTGCTTTTTTGCAATTTAGATGCCTTTTATTTCTTTCTTTCACCTGATTTCTCTGGCTAGGACTTCTACTATTATGTTGAATGGGAGTGATGGAAGTGGAAATCTTTGTCTTGTTCCAGTTCTTAGAGGAAAGGATGCTAACTTTTCTCCATTTGATATGATGTTAGCTGTGAGTTTATCATATATGGCCTTTATTATGTTGAGGTATGTTCCTTCTAGGCCAGGTTTGTTGAGATTTTATCATGAAGGGATGTTGAATTTTATCAAATGCTTTTTCTTTATCTATTGAGATAATCATACAGTTTTTCTGTTAATGTGATGAATCACATTTATTGATTTGCAGAGGTTGAACCATCCCACTTGATCATGGTATATTATCTTTTTCATATGCTGTTGGATTTGGTTTACTAGCATTTTGTTGAGGATTTTTGTGTTTATTGTTACCAGGGATATCGGCCTGTAGTTTTTTTGTTTGTTTTTTTCTGTGTCCTTGTTTTGCTATCAGGGTAATGCTGGCCTCATAGAATGAGTTAGGAAGAATTCCCTTCTCTAATTTTCTGGAATAGTTTAAGGGGAATTGGTGTTAATTCTGTGTATGTTTGGTAGAATTTGGCAGTGATGACATCCAGTCCTGGACTTTTATTTGTTGGGAGACTTTTTATTATTAATGAAATCTCATTATTTGTTATTGGTCTGTCGGTTTTTTAAAAATTTCTTCCTGATTCAATCTTGGTAGGAGGTATGTGTCTAGGAATTTACCTATTTTCTCTAAGTTTTCCAGCCTGGTAGTGTATAGTTGTTCTTAATAATCTCTGATGATCTTTTGTATTGCTGTAGTATCCATTGTAATGTCTCATTTTTCATTTCTGATTTTATTTGGGTCTTTTTTTTTCCCTTGGTTAATCTACCTAGTAGTTTATCAATTTTGCTCATCTTTTCAGAAAACCAACTTTTTGTTTCATTGATCCTTTGTAATGTTTAAGCCTCAATTTTGTTTAGTTCTGCTCTGATCTTTATTATTTCTTCTCTGTTAATTTTGGGCTTGGTTTATTCTTGCTTTTTTAGTTTCTTGAGGTGCATTGGTAGATTATTTATTTGAAATCTTTCTTCTTTTTCACTGTATGCATTTATTGCTATAAATCTCTCTTAGCCCTGCTTTTGTTGTATCCCATAGGTTTTAGTATGTTGTATTTAGATTTTCACTTGTTTCAAAAATTTTTTTAATTTTTCCCCTTAATTTCTTCCTTGACCCAGTGGTCATTCAGGAGCATACTGTTTTATTTTTATGTATTTAAACAGTTTCCAAAGTTCTGTTGTTATTGATTTCTGGATTTATTCTATTTTGTTCTGAGAAGACACTTGATATAATTTCAATTTTTAAGATTTTTTTGAGACTTGTTTTGTATCCTAGCATATGGTCTGTTCTGGAGAATATTCCATGTACTGATGAAAAGAATGTATATTCTGTAGCATTTGGATGAAATGTCTGTTAGGTCCATTTGGTCCAAGGTGCAGTTTAAATAGAATGTTTCTTTGTTTATTTTCTGTCTAGATAATTTATCTAATGTTGAGAGTGGGGTGTTTATGTCACCAACAATTATTGTATTGGAGTCTATCTCTCCCTTATATTTAATATTTGCTTTATGTATCTGGATGCTCTGGTGTTGGGTGCATGTTTAGAATTGTTATATCCTTTTGCTGAACTGATCCCTGTATCATTATATAATGACGTTTCTTGTCTCTTTTTACTATTTTTGACTTAAAGTATGTTTTATCTGATATAAGTATAGCTTCTCTTGCTAATTTTTGGTTTCTACTTGCATGAAATATCTTTTTCTATCCCTTTATTTTCAGTACATATGTGTCTTTACAGGTGAGGTAAGTTTTTTTATAGACAGCATATAGTTGAATCTTGCTTTTTAAAATCCATTGAACCAGTGTATATCTTTTAAGTGGAAAGTTTAAGGTTTACATTCAAGCTTATTTTTAATATGTGAGTGCTGATTCTTGCAATGTTATTAATTGATTTCTGGTTATTTTGTATATCCTTTCTTCCTCTTTTGTTGTTTATCATTGTGGTTTTTTGTAGGAGTGACACTCGAGTCTTCTATTCCTCATTTGTGAACTTGCTTTACCAGTGGGTTATATAATTTTGAGTATTTTCATGATGGTAGATATCATCCTTTCACTACCATGTATATGATTCCCTTAAGCTTTTCTTGTATGGCTGGTCTAGTGGTGATGAATTCCCTCCGCTTTTGCTTTTCTGGGAAAGGCTTTATTTCTCCTTTATTTATGAAGGATAACGTTTCTGGGTAGTATATCCTTGGCTGGCAGTCTTTTTCCTTCAGCTCTTTGAATATATTGTTGCATTATCTCCTGATCTGTAAAGTTTCTGTTAAGAAATCTACTGTTCATCTGACGGGGCTTCCCTTATAAGTGACAAGTCATTTTTCTCTTGCTGTTTTTAGAATTTCATTTTTTGTCTTTGACTTTTGACAGTTTGATGAAATGTGCTGTGAATAAGAAGACATTTTGAAATTTTATCTGTTTGGAAATATTTGAGCTTCTTGCATTTGGATGTCTGTATCTCTTGCTAGACTTAGGAAGTTTTC
Organism: Macaca thibetana thibetana; assembly: GCF_024542745.1. NCBI lineage: Eukaryota > Metazoa > Chordata > Mammalia > Primates > Cercopithecidae > Macaca > Macaca thibetana. The sequence continues at coordinate 16,412,391 of NC_065582.1, read as the reverse complement.
AGCTACTATTTTTTATATTGGTTTCTATTCCCTTCATTTTCTGTTCCCTTTTTGAGACACTGAGAATTTGAATATTTGGTCACTTTACGGTGTTCCATATGTGATGTAGGCTTTGTTTATTCTTTAGAATTCTTTTTTCTTTATTTTTTTTGCCTGACTGGGTTATTTCAGAAAACCAGTTTTCAAGTTCTGAAGTTTTTTCTTCTGCTTAATCTAGTCTATTGTTGAAGCTTTCAAATGTATTTTGTATTTCATTCAATGAATTCTTCAGTTCCAGAATTTCTGTTTGATACTTTTTAATGATATTGATCTATTTGCTAAGTTTTTCATTCATACCCTGAATTGTTTTACTGACTTCGTTTATTGTTTTTCTTAGTTCTCTTGTATCTCACTGAGCTTCAATATTATTTTAAATTCTTCTTCCAGGAATTTCAGGAAGAAATTCATAAATTTCTTAATTGAAATCTCTTACTGGAGAATTATTGTGTTCTTGTGGAGGTGTTTATATTTTCTTGCTTTTCCATATTTCTTGTGTCCTTACGTCAATATCTGCACATCTGGTGTAACAGTCACCTCTTCCAAGTTTTTGAATTTGATTTTGTAGGGAAAGATGATTTTCTAAAGACGTATCTATGGTTCTGTTTATGTAGGGCACTTTGGCTTTCATTCTGTGTGGGTACACTAGTATAGTCCCCATATAGTTTCCTCAGCTATAAACACATCTGTAATGTCTGATTTTTCTCAGTGGATTAGGTTGCAATTGTTAGTGGAGGACATGTTTAAAGTTTTGCTGAGGATGGGGACATCACACGGGCCAGTTCCCAGGCCCCATTGGTCACAGTGGCAGACTAAGTGTGCCTATCATTGGGCCCTGGGTGGTGTAATAGGCACTGATGTTAGCAGGTCCAGGTGGGTGATTTTTGAACTCTGGGCAGCTTACTCAGGTGTGGGGGCAGTGGCAATGGTTAATCAGGCAAGTGGGAAGGTCTTTGAGTCCTTGGGCAGTGGGCATGATGTGGACAATGGGCAGTAGCAGTGGTGGGACTACCCTCTGGCTTCTATGTGGTCTGTGCTGGTGTTGATAGTGGCTGTGACAGCCTCGGTAGGTTAGTTTCTGGGCCTGCAGGTGGCATTGATGGATGAATGCCACCTGTGGCGGTAGTGGCAGGTTGGTTGGACTCATCCTTAGGCCACTGGTCATGTGTTTGGGCACTGGGAGGGAATATAGATTGGGGCAGGTGGGCCTGCTCTCACACTCATTGGTGGTGTCTGTGGTAGCTGGCTGTGGTAGGCAAGGATGGGGTGATCCCCAGGCCCCTTGTGGAATGTTCAGAAGGGGGTGGCAGTGGCTGTGTTGTGAAGATGGGGTTCAATACATCTTCAGATGAGGGTGGCAGCGGGTGTGTTGTGAAGGTGGCACCAGCTGCTGGTGAAGATGGGGTTGCTTTTAGTGGCAGCAGCCACAAACAGGTGGCTGGGGAGCACATGCTTCAGTTCTAAGTGGTGGCTATAAGCAGGATAACTTTCCTCAGGGCACTTTTAAATGTATGATGGCCCTACTATTGGGTGTGGTGTGGTCACTGCCAGTGGCTCTGTCTTTGGTCCTGGTGACACCAGCCAGCAATGGTATCTGGGTATGATCAGTGGATGTCAATGGGGCTTTGGAGATATGGATGTATAGTAGTTAGTTATTGGGCTCCTAGGTGGAATGCATTCTGATAGGGGCTGCTGGGATGGGTGTGAGACCTGGCGTGAGCCTCCTCTCTGCAGCACTGCCATCACAGAGTCTCCTGGTAGTTCCCTATATTAGTCTCATTGTCCACATAGTTTGAGGGGCTCTTCTGTGGCTAGAATTGCAGTAGTCTGTGGTGGAAATATGGACCACTGGGGTCTCTCAGTTACTATTTTCCCTTATGGGGGAACATCTCTATGCTCCCAGCTGATTTTGGCAGTCAGGCAGAGCAGGTTGCCTCACTTCCTTCTCCTTCCTTGCCTTAGGTGTCTCTTGTCACTTTTCTGTTGAATTCTGGCATTGTCTCTTAGGTGATCTATTTGAAGTGTGATTGCGTATTTGTGATTTTGGTTCTTTATGGAGGAGGTTTTGCGTCTTTGTGGAGGAGGTGAGTACCAGATGCCTCTAGTCAGCTGTCTTGAAGCCCTTTCAATATTGTTTTTAAAACTGTAATTTTCTCCTAGTATTTTTATGGCTTCGCTTTTCCTATTTACTTTTTTTATGCACTTGAATTTACTTTTTAGTAAAGAGTAAGACAGAGATCGCTTCTTTTTTTAAAAAAGAAAATGCTACTAGCTTTACAGCTTATTTTATAATCCAACTTCTTCCCATTGATATGGAATTTTACCTTTATTTTACACTAAAACCTCAAATATATGCAATTTCATTTAGAAAGTTTTAGTTCTAGTCCACAGATCTATCAATCCTGGAACATATTATGTCAGATAAAAATATTTTTAGCTTTCTGTAATGTCTGACAATATGTATCTGCTCATCATTCTCTATCAGAATTTTCCTGATTATTCTTCTTTTTAAAAGCTGTATTGTAGTGTAATTGACATAAAATAGACTGCATATGTTTAAAGTGAACAACTTGATTTGTTTTGGCATAGGTATATGCCTGTGAAACCATTATCACAATCAAGATAATATATTCATGACCCCCAAAAGTTTTGCTGTGACCCTTTGAGGTCACTCTCTCTTGTTCCTTCCTGTCTCCCTCATTCTCAAGCAATCACTCACTGAACTCCTTTTTGTAACTACGAGATTAGTTTGCATTTCCTAAAATTTTATACATATGAAATGATATATGTAAACTATTTTTCTGACTTCTTTCATTCAGCGTAATTTTTCTTTCAGATTCATTCTTCTTGTTGTACATATCAGCAGTTCATACTTTTTACAGCTGACTAACATTCTATTATATGAATGTATTAGTTAACTTGGGCTGCCACAACAAAATGCCAATGGACTAGGTGGCTTAACCAACAGAAATTTATTTTTCACAGTCTGGAGGCTGGGAAGTCCAAGATCAAGGTATCAGATGATTCAATATCTAATGAGGTCTCTCCTTCTGGCTTGCAGTTGCCTCCTCACTATATCTTCATATGGCCTTTCCTCTGTGCATGCACAAGAGTTTCCTCTTTTTACAAGGCCACCCATCACATTATGACGGCCCCGCTTACATGACCTAATGTAACTCTAATTACCTCTCAAAGGTTCCATCTCCAAATACCATCACAGTGGGGACTAGAGCTTTAATGAATTTTAGGCAGACACAAACATTCAGTCCATAACAACTTAAAAAATCCATTTAGGTATTGGTGGACATTTATGTTGTTTATAATTTCTGGCTATTACAAATCAATCTACTATTAATATTTATATACAAGGTATATACCTTTATTTCTCTTGGGTAAATATTTATAAATGGAATGGCTGGATCATGTGTTGAAATAAGTGGATCATATCATAAAAAAGGTTTGCCTTTTTAAAAAATTGCCAGTTTCCCAAAGTGGTTGTACCATTTTCCGTACCTACTATAATTGTATGACAGTTCCATGTTATCCTTGATAACACATGGCCAGTGGTTCTAATTTTAGACATTCTTACAGGTGTGTAGTAGCTTACATAGTGGTATCTCATTGTGTTTTTAGTTTGCATTGCCCTAATGACTAATGATTTCAAGAACCTTTTCCTATGTTTATTTACCTTCTGTATGTCTTTTATGGAGAAGCTTCTGGTAAAATCTTTTGCCTCCTCCCATTTTTTTTTATTGGGTTGTTTGGTGTCTCATTATTTAATTTTGAGAGTTCTTTATATAGATATAATTTCTTTATCATGTATACAATTTGCACACATTTTCTCCCAACCTGTAGCTTGTCCTTTCTTTCTCTTAGAAATTTTTTTTGAAGAGTGGAATCTCTTAATTTTGATGAAGTGTAATTTATCAATTTCTTCTTTTATGTATTGTTCGTTTGCTGCCATACCTAAGAAATCTTTCCCTAACCCAAGACCATAAAATTTTTTTCTAGAAGTTTTATAGTTTTCAGTTAGAACTATAATCCATTTTGAGTTAATTTTTGTGTTTTGTATGAAGTATGGATGAAAATTATTTTTTTGCATATTGCAAATTGTGTTGTCTAAAAAATTTTAATTTCTAATAATTTCTAGAATACCTAAATACAACTGATTTTATATATATTGATCTTATATGTTAAAATCTTGCTGAAGTCACATATTAGCTCCAGTAGTTATTTTTTTGGTAAATTTCGAGCAATTTTTTACATAGAGGATGATTTTGCCAATAAACAAAGGCAGTTTCTTTCTAGTTTGGATGCCTTTCATTTCTTTTTCTTGCCTTATTGAACTAGCCAGAACTTTCCAGTCCAATATTGTATGAACATGGTGAGAAAAGGCATTATTGCCTTTTTCCTGTTTGTAGGGAAAAAGCATTCAGTCAGTCTCCATTAAATATGATATGAGCTTTAAGTTTTTTAAATAGATGCTCTCTATGAGATTGAAGAAGTTCTCTTCTATCCTTGTTTTGCTAAGAGTTTTTAGCAGAAATACTGATTGAATTTTGTCAAATGCTCTTCCTGCATTTGTTGAGATGATCATATGATTTTTCTTTTTTAGGCTGTTAATATGGTGAATTACATTAATTAATTTTGAATGTTAAAACAATCTTGCTTTTTTGTGAATGAATCCTATTCAGCCATGTTGTATTATCTTCTTATATATAATGTCTATCTGGTTTTCATATTCCCAAAACTTCTGGCCTCATGAAAGGAGGTGAAAAATATTTCATCTTCTTCAATTTTCTTAAGAGTTTTTGTAGAATTGGCATCATTTGTTCCTTAAATGTTTGGTAGAATTCTCCAGCGAAGTCAGATGGGCCCGGAGGTGTTTTTGTTGTTATTGTTGTTGGGGGGTGGTTAAATTACAAATTTAATTTATTTAATAGGCTATTTAGATTATCTATTTATACCTGGATGAAATAGGTAGTTTGTGTCTTTCAAGAAATTTACCTATTTCATCTAAATTGTCAAATTTATTGGCATAATGTTCATTATAATATTTTCTTATTTTAAAAAATATATGTAAAATGTGTAGTGATGTTACCTTTATTATTTCTGACAATGTGTAATTTGTGTCTTCTCTCTTTTTTCCTCTGATTGACTTGTCTAGAGGCTTACCAATTTTATTAATCTTCTTAAAGCAGCAGCATTGGGTTTCATTAATTTTTTCATTGATTTTATATACTTTATTAATATCTACTCTGATTTTTTTCATAAGTTCTCTTCTTCTACTTTGGTTTTATTTTGTTCTTTGACTTCTAGTTTCTTTTCTATTTTCTTATTCCTTTTTTTTTAAGATATTTGGAAATACAACTTTATTTTGATAAAGGAATGGGAATGATAGTAACAAACAAGATTTCACCACTGAATATTGTGATGTGACTGTGTGACTGTAGCAGTCTTTTTTGTTTTTTTTGAGATGGAGTCTTTCTCTGTCCCCAGGCTGGAGTGCTGTGGCATGATCTCGGTTCACTGTGACCTCTGACGCCCTGGTTCAAGGGATTCTCTTGCCTCAGTCTCCTGAGTAGCTGGGATTACAAGCCCACGCCACCACCCCCAGCTAATTTTTGCATTTTTGTAGAGAGGAAGTTTCACCATGTTGGTCAGGATGGTCTCGATCTCCTGACCTCGTGATCAGTCTGCCTCGACCTCCCAAAGTGCTGGGATTACAGGCTTGAGCCACTGCGACTGGCCCACTGTAGCAGTCTTATATTTGAAACTCTAGGAATCAACTAGGTTCCAAAACAGCTAAACATGCAGGTCCAAACAATGAAGATATTTTTTAAACTGCCACATTCACTCCGAAGCCCACTCATCTTCAGCATCCCACAGATGAAGCACATGTTCCGCTTAGCTAGATAACAATGAGGTGGCATACACGCTGAACCACTGACATCATAGGACATCTGCCTATAAAACTAAGACTTCTGACGCTGGGCTCCAGCTTCATTCTCACAGGTCATTATCCTCATCCGGGAGAGCAGTTGTCTGAGCAAACTCTAAGTCGTGCTCATACTGTGCTGCCAAAGCTGGTCCATGACAACCTCCGGTGAGGAGAGAGCAGACATGGCAACAAATTCCAAGTTAAGGTCTCCAATGAGCTTCCTAGCAAGCCAGAGGAAGGGCTTTTCAAAGTTGTAGTTACTTTTGGCAGAAATGTCGTAGTACTGAAGATTCTTCCTTCGGTGGAAGACAATGGATTTTGCCTTCACTTTCCTGTTCTTAATATCCACTTTGTTGCCACACAACACGATGGAGATGTTTTCACACACTCGTACCTGATCTCTATGCCAGGTAGGCACATTCTTGTAAGTAACTCTTGATGTTACATCAAACATTATGATGGCACGCTGGGCTTGGTTATAATAGCCATCTCTCAGTCCACCGAATTTCTCCTGGCTGGCTGTGTCCCATACATTGAACTTAATAGGTCCTCTGTTGGTGTGGAATACTAGGGGATGAACCTCAACACCTAAGGTGGCTATACACTTCTCAAATTCACCAGTCAAATGACGTTTCACGAAGGTCGTTTTCCCAGTACCACTGTCACCAACCGATACAAGTTTGAACTGGACCTGGGGCTCTTCCTGGGCAGCCATCGTAGCTTTCTTTCCAGAAGCATCTACGCGCCCGTCTTCCTGAGCTCTTACTCCTTTTTTTTTTTTTTTTTTTTTTTGAAATGGAGTCTCACTATGTCACCCAGGCTGAAGTGCAGTGGTGTGATATGGCTCACTGCTGCCTTAAACTCCTGGGCTCAAGCAATCCTCCTGCCTTAGCTTCCCAAGCAGCTGATACAATAGGCACGTGCCACCTTGCCTGGCTCAGGTTTTTATTTATTTATTTATTTATTATTATTTTTTTTTTGTAGAGACAGGATCTCTCTGCATTACCTACGCTGGTCTCAAACCCCTGGCCTCAAGCAATCATCCAACCTCAACCTTCTGCGTACTGGGATTACAAGTGTGAGCCACTGTGCCCAGCTCCTGTTTCTAGTTTCTTTTTTCTTCTTTTTTTTTTTTTTTTTTGAGACGGAGTCTTGCTCTGTCACCCAGGCTGGAGTGCAGTGGCCGGATCTCAGCTTGCTGCAAGCTCCGCCTCCTGGGTTTATGCCATTCTCCTGCTTCAGCCTCCGGAGTAGCTGGGACTACAGGCGCCCGCCACCTCGCCCGGCTAGTTTTTTAGTTTTTTGTTTTTTTATTTTTTAGTAGAGACGGGGTTTCACTGTGTTAGCCAGGATGGTCTCCATCTCCTGACCTCGTGATCCGCCCGCCTAGGCCTCCCAAAGTGCTGGGATTACAGCACCCGGCCTGTTTCTAGTTTCTTAAGGTACAAGTTGAGGTCATTGATTTGAGACCTTTCCACTGTTCTACTATGGATGTTCAGTGTTACGGATTTACCTCCAAATATTTCTTTAGCTGTATCTCACAAAATTTAAAGAGTGTGTTTTCTCTTTCATTCAATCCTACACAATTATACATTTTCTATTTTTTTCTTTTATTCATAGATTATTTAAAAGAACATTGTTTAGTTTCAATATACTTGAGGATTTTCTAGATTTTTTTCTGTTTTTGATTTATAATCTAATTTATTGTGCTCATAGTACATACACTTTGCATGGTTTGAATCCTTTTAAATTTATGGAGGCATGTTTTGTGACCCAGAAAATGGTATGTTTTGGAAAAGGTTTCATGTGCACTTGGGAAGAATATATTTTATAGTTTAGTATTGTGGAATGGATTATTCTATAAATATCAATTAGGTCAAGTTGACTGATGGTGCTCAACTCATATTCTTACTGATTTTCTGTTTACTGGTTTTATCAATAACTGAACAGGGATTTTTGAAATATCTCACTATAATTCTGAATTTGTCTCTTTCTTATTGTACTTTGATCAGCTTTTGTTTCACGTGTTTTGATGTTCTGCCTCTTTATTATATGAAATGACCTTTTCATTCTCAATAATAATCTATGTTCTGAAATCTACTTTATCCTATTTTAATATAGCCATTTCATCTTTCTTTTCATAGTGTTAGCATGGTATATCTTTTTCCATTCATTTACTTTTAATCAATTTGTGTTTTATATCAACACTTTTTTCTTCTTCTGTAGCAGCATATAGAGTTGGGTCTTGCCTTTTATTTCTTAAATTCAGTCTGAGAATCTCTGCCTTTCACTGTGGTGTTTAGACCATTTACATTTAATGTGATCATTGATATGATGAGTCTAAATTTACCCTCTTGCCATTTTTTTCTATCTGTTCTTTGCCTATTATCTTTTTCTCTTTTTTTCTATTTTCTATTTCTTATCTTTTCCCACTTTTAAATAATTGACTACTTTATGCTTTCATTTTATATTCATTGTTGGCTTATTAGTTATAATGCTTTGCTGTGTAATTTTAGTGATAGCTTTGGTGTTTACAGGAAATATCTTTAGCTTATTACACTCTACCTTCTAGTAACATACTGCTTCATATATTTATAAAAATATTACCACAGTATACTTCCATTTTCTGCTCCAAGCCTTTGCACCACTGTTGTCATACATTTTATTTCCACATATGTTATAAACCCCCCAAAATATTGTTATTATTTTTGCTTCATATAGTCACATATCTTTTAAAGATACTTAAATAGTAATAAAAAATCATTTTAAAAACATGTAGTTACCATTTTTGGTGCTTTTAATTTGAGCACAGATTATTATTTCTATCTGTTATTTTTCTTCTGGCTGAAGGACTTTTTATGTCATTCCTTGTATTTAGGCTCTGTTGGTGATGAATTATTTCAATTTTTGTAAGCTTCAAAATGCAGTTTGGTTTTGAAAAATATGTTTGCTGTGTAAAAGATTATCATTTGACTGATTTTTTCAGTACTTTATATTTCTCTACTGTCATCTGCATTACATTGTTTCTGATGAAAATCTAATGCCATCCTAATCTTTGTACCTCCCTACCCCACTCAGGACAACTGATGTTCCTTCGTATGTAATGTTTTTTTCCTTATGGCTACTTTTAAGATTTTTTTCTCTCTATCATCATAATTTTAAGCACTTTGATCATGTTGTGACTTGGTTTCTTTTTATTTATTTGTGTGTGTGTGTGTGTGTGTGCTTAGAGTTCATTGAGCATCTCTTGATCTGTGGACTTTTGTACTTCATTAAATTGAAAATATTTTGATCATTATCTTTTCAAATATTACCTTGACCTTTTTTCTTTAAGAACTCCAATTACATGCATATTAGACAAGTTGAATTAGTCACGTAGCTCACTGATAACTCTGTTAAATCATTTTTAGTCATTGTGTTTTATTTGGCATAATTCCATCATCTTCAAATTAACTAATATTTTCTTCTGCAATGAATAATCTGCCATTAATCTCAGAGTATATTTTTCTTCTTGAACATTCTAATTTTTTATTTCTAGATGTTTAGATTTGTGTTATGTTTTTATTTTTCATAATTCTGTTTAACATGTTCAATTTTACTTCTTGTTGTTTGAACATATGAAATATAGTTATAATAATTATATAAATACCCATTTTCACTAATTCTATAATCTATGTAATTTCTGTGTCAATTTTGATTAATTACTTTTTCTCATTATTGTTCATATTTTCTTGCTTTTTTGCATGCCTAATAATTTTTAATTAAATGCCAGACATTGTGATTTTTGCCTTGTGTTCTGGGTATTCTTGTAGTCCAACAAATCTTCTTAAATTTTGTCGTTTGAAGCACGTAAGTTATTTGGAAACAGTTTGATTTTAGCAGGTCTTTTTTTGAAGTGGGATCAAAGCAGAATTGAGTCTAAGGGCTATTTTTTTCCTAGTACTATACTGATGCAAAACCCTTTTATGTACTTTATACAATGCTTTTGAAATGATGAGGTTTTAGAATTTGTCGATGAGAATAGGAGCTATTCTTCTGTGTGAACTCTCAGTGTCTTTCCCTATTATCCTTTTGGGTGGTTCTTTTCCTGGTCTCAGTTATTTTTCACACATGTATAAACTGGTTAGTACTTAGTTGAAGACTTAATGTGGACACTACAGATCTCTGAAGCCCTCTCCTCTTGTATCTCTGCTCTACAGAGTCTACTTGCTGTGTTTTCCATAGGCTCCCAACTACATCTTCTCTACACAGGGTGACTACTGTACTCTGCCTATGTTTTTCTTTCTTGTGTCATGGCCTGGAAACTCTTTTTAGCTAGGCAATCATAGGACTCACTTTGTCCATTATTCCCATTTCTCAGAGATCAACGTTTTTTGTAGCATGAATTTTAATGTTTTGAAAATTATTGTTTCATATATTTTGTTGATCTAGTTGTTTCAGGAGTATAATTAGTGTATATGGTCTTTATTACTTTGTCTTGGCAAGAAGCATAAATTTCTGAGTATATATATATATTTTTTATGCAAGTTTGTAGACCTAACCATTGCTGCATTTATTAAAATCATGTGGAGAGCTTTTAAATAAGAACTTGTCTCTGAGATTCTGATTTAATTGATCTAGAATGATGTTTGTGTTAAGTGCTTAAGTGTTATACCCCTTATAACACTACTGTAGTTGTTTTAGTTCTCTGTTGCTTTATAATTGCCACAGATAACACTATTAAAAGTGTCGCTTACTTTAGCTAACTGATGGCCATCAAAGTCCTTTAAGGGTTTGCCTGTTTATTTATTCATTTAGTTTTAGAAATGGGGTCTTGCTGTGTTGCTCAGGCTGAAGTGAACTGGTATGATCATAGCTTAGCTCACTACAGTCTGAACTTCTGGGCTTAAGTGAGCCTTCTGCCTCAGTGGCCCAAGTAGCTTGGACTACAGATATGTGCCACCATGCCCAGTGGTTTGCCTATATTTTGACATGTAAAATTAAGTCATGCCATTTGGTACTCTTAAAAAAATTAGGGTAGCTGAATGGGTGTTTATCTTACTCCATCAGGAAGATTTTGGTGCTGGATACAATGCAGTTGATGAGTAGTCCCGTTTTTTTCTTACACTTAAATGACAGTTCACAACTTAAACACATTTCATGGGTCATACAAGGTCACATAACAAAATTAGAATTAGTATGCTTTAAATTGGAAAGGAAACAGATCATTGTGATTTAATATTTAAATTTTAACTTGAAATTTTGTACCCCTAAAAAAACTACAGTGCCCTACATTTTAAAACTTTATTAATTGAATCTTAACTTTAGGTTCTTTCTAACAGACACAACAATCATTATAACTTGATGCTGAAAATCTATCTGCCTAATATCCAACTTCATTCCAAAAGGCATAATACATTTTCCCAGAAGATTTCTACAATTACCCAATCTAGTTGGCTGTTTAGGCTGCTAACTTTGTTATGCTTGTGAATTCTATATGAGCTTTAGAAATGACCATCTTTAAGAAATTCTTGTGTACTGAATTATACATGTAGGTTACAAACAATTGTACTTTTTGGTTAGCACTGGGTATGGTGTTGAGCATTTGAGACATCACTTACTCTGAGTTTTCAGGACCTAGCTAGACTTAATCCTTATCTATATTTCATTTTGCCCATAACATATTATTGTGAAATAAACAACAAAAACAAGTGAAAATAAACAACAGCAGCAGCAATGACGAGGAAGTGGAGTCATCACAAGGCCTAAATGTAGCAGGATATCAGAGAGAAAGTCTCTTTCCTTTAAGTTTGCTTTAGTGATGGCATGGGTCTTACATATAAAATGTAAAATAAAATTTGCTAACATAGAAAAATCCCACTCCTAAAATCTGTTCATACTCCCTGATTTTTATATTTCCATTTAGAGCATTATTATTTTTATAGTCACCTGACTAGGGTCAAAACTTCGGAGTAATCTTTTCTTCTCTTTCTTTACACTTTCACTTTACACAATCACCCATTACAGCTACCTTTTATCAAGCATCTAGTATCTGCCAGAAGCCTTTTATCATCTAAGTCTCATAATATACTGCAAGGTAAGTACTATTATTCCCATTTGCCAGATGAGAAAACAAAAGCTCAAATAAGTGAAATGGGTGACTCTGTGTCACTCAGTTTGTAAGCAAAAGAATTGTAAATCAAGGCCAGGTTTATTTGTATCCCAGGCCCGTTTTTTTCTGCTTTATAAAGTTATATCCCTTAGGAGATGATGACATTCTCTATGAAGTTTGTCTCTTGAAGAACCTTTATTTTTATTTTTTAAGTCTCAGGAACATAAAATCGGATTAATCATAATTCTTGGCTCATGACACTTTCACCTGTGGTTCATTCATGGTCATCTTTTATTTGTTTGGTTTTCTATTTTGATACCATTATAACAATAATAATACTTCAGGAACAATAATAACAAATGGAATAAATAATAAAAGACTATGAATAGCCAAGCTAATCTTGAGAAATAACAAAGCTGGAGGCATCCTGTTAACCTGCTTTCAAAATATGTTACAAAGTTACAGTAATCAAAACACTATGGCACTGCATAAAGAGAGGCACATCAACCAGAGGAACAGAATACAGAACCAAAAGTACACCTATGCATACACAGTCAACTGACCATTGGCAACAGTACCAAAGATACACAAAGGAAAGAGGATAGTCTCTTCCACATACAAAAGAATGATATTGGATGCTTATCTTTTTTTTTTTTTTTTTTTTGAGATGGAGTTTCACTCTGTCACCCAGGCTGGAGTGCAGTGGCATCATCTCAGCTCACTGCAACTTCTACCTCCCAGGTTCAAGCAATTCTCCTGCCTCAGCCTCCCGAGTAGCTGGGACTACAGGCGCGTGCCACCGTGCCTGGCTAATTTTTTGTATTTTTAGTAGAGATGGGGTTTTACCATGTTAGCCAGGATGGTCTCAATCTCCTGACCTCATGATCCACCCTCCTTGGCCTCACCATACATCCTAATCAACACAAAATGGAAAAAAGAATTAAAATTAAGACCTGAAACTATAAAAATCCTAAGAAAATTTAAGGGAAAGCTTCATGACATTGGTCTTGGCAATGATTTCATGGATATGACACAGGCAACAAAACCAAAAAACAAGTGGCACTACATCAAACCAAAAAGCTTCTGTACAGCAAAAGAAAGAACAGAGGAAAAGGCAACCAATGGAATGAGAGAAAATATTTCTTTGAATCTCTTATATATTTTATTTCCCTTAATAGATGGCGAGCTTCTCAGATATAGGGATTATTTTAAATTTACTTGTGTATTTCCCATCAACATAATCATTTACTCTGGTTTGCCCTTAATTGTGGGAAGGATGGATGTCCACTAACCCCAGGTGTTCTTTAGCACCAATCAATTACTTTTATTTTTCCTTCTCTAAGATTTTCTTCTTTTGTTTTCATGACTCGCTGTTTCTCCCTACCTGCTCATGGAATGTACTGATGGTGGTGGTGGTAGTGGGGGTGGGAGGAGCAGAGATGAAAGAAGGAAGGAAGGGAAGTTTTCAATGTATAAAGCTATAGTCCCCAGTGGATATACAAGAAAGTGATATAAACACATTGACAATACCTCTGCTTGTTATTTCAAGGGTAAGAAGTGACTAAGATGTAAATAAGATCAATGAAAAGAAGGTAGGTAGGGAATCCCATTTCATATCACTTCTTATGTGCTATTTATGGTGCATCCTAGATGAGCAGCCATTCTTACTGCATCACGTAATATCTTGCCCTTGAATTGAGGACTGGAATGTAGTTCACATTATCTCCATTTTAAAGATGAAGAAAATTATATTGACAAATATGTCTGAAAACTGGAGAATCCATTAAGAGAGCTCTCCCCTGTTTGATGTGGCACTGTCCTAACCACAGGCATTCACAAACAAATACATTTCCTGAGGCTCTTTAATGTTTATTTTGTATATTCTCTTCCTTCTTTCAGGAGTTCAAATGTTGCTGCTGCTCTTTTGGAGCTCTTTGATTTCTGAGATACTGTTTGGGTGCAGGTTCTCCTCTTACCAAGCTCAGTGTTTGGAGCATTAAAGCAGTGTCAGACAAATGACACCTTATTTTATCATGTGAATTCTAGTTTTTTAGATCCATTTCAATTAAGTTGCTCAGAAAAAGTAGCTCTTTCTGACATTTATTTCAGATAAAATGCCACTAATAAAAACACTGTAGATTCATAGCTCAACCTGCTCTCCAACAATTTGTATATAGTGTGACCTACCACATGCTGCTTTTGCAGATTTACACCTTGCATACTGAAGCCCTTAGGAAAGAGGGAGGGAACAAGGGCGGGGGAAAGAGTGGGGGCAGAGTGTGAGAGCAAGAGAGAGAGCGAGAGTGAGCGAGTGAGTGAGAGAGAGACTTTATTTTTAGCTTGACTTCTAAGTCAAGTTTAGGAGGGCAGAGAGAAAAGAATCACAAATGTTCATGACACTGATGTCTAAGTGATGAGGTATGTCATGTTACTTATTAAGTTGTTCAGAATTTTAGTGACATTTCTCTTAAAATATAACCTACATGTTGAATGAACTTAAGAAAAATTCCAGAGAAAAGTTATTTCCAATGGTTTCTTTCTTTTTTTTTTTTTTTTTTGGTAGTGGTGGTGAGGGGTGTATGTTATCGATCTTATAATAGAAATAATGACTTCAACCAGGTTTTCTGAGAAAATTAATGACTGCCTAAGGTTAATGGTCTTCAATCTCCCAGTCAGCCATTAATCCCCAGGAAATGCCCTGGGCCTTGATCATTATTGTGTAAAAATGCAAAAGTGGGTATAGTTCTTTTGTCAGATGAGAAACACACACCACTCTTGTTCTCTCTCTTTATGACAATAAGAATAACATATTAAGAGAAAAAAACACAACAACTTTGCTCCAGTGCAAATAAATAGTCTTGTTTAAACAAAAATTATTAAACAGAATATTGAACAAACTTAAACTCTGTATGTTTGAGTAGGAAATAATGGGTGACAGGAAGCTCAGAATTCTTAGACAGCTGTAGTTAGAGTTATGAGTGAGGTAAAATGGAGAGCCAAATATTGATTGAAGACAATGCAATTACTGCCATATTAGAGATTTCAAATTAGAATCAGAGTTAAATAAACGCATAAGTGACTGCCTTAATGGCCGCAAACCAAAGATAGTGCTGGAAGTTACTTTTAAAAATACAACCTGATAGTTTAATAAAAATAAGTAACTACATGTTCTAAAATTTCAAATAAATATTGTGATGAATAGGAATATTTTTCTTATTTTAGAATATCAAAGGATTTTTATAGTCCTTTATGTGGGTTATTTTGCATTCCAGGATTTTCAAGAAGGCAAATAGCAAAATGAAAAACACGTGCAGGAAATTAGTATAGCAGTAGCCCTCATCTGCCAAAGGGGATGCTACTGAGGTGGAGAAGTCTTCAGCAGGATTTTCTTACTTTGAATGGAAATGTGCTTGTGTAGCATTATCACGTGTCTCAGATTCACCTGAAGGTCTTTACACTAAGAAAGTTCTCAGTAAACATTCGCAGCATAAGTACATGCCCTCCTGCCCAGAGAGTTCCTTGTATGTTTGGGAGATTAGCTTTTTATCTCGGATCCGTGTTCCAAGTGTTTTCTCCTAAATTGGCATTTATCTTTTACCTTATTATTATTATTTTTTACATGTAAAAGCTTATTTTTCTCCAGACTCTTTTTTTCCTCCCCTGGATTTCGAGTTTTATTTGGAAAGGCTTTACTCACATCCAGATTATAAAGGGATTCATTGATATTTTATTCTAGAACTTGTAGGACTTAATTTCTTCTATATTTAAAATTTTTATATTAAGAAATTCCCCCTTTTATCTTTAGTTGACACATAATGTATGCATTTCTGGGACACAGTGTGGTATTTCAATATGCGTACATAATTCATTTTTTCACATTTTGGGTTTCTGATTCACACAGGGTTTATCCTGGTGTTTGGTGTGAGGTGTGGGCTGCAATTGTATCTTCTTCCAAATGACTCTCCGGTTGTCACAATACTGTTTATTAAAAATAAAGTCCATCCTGTTCTCACAGATGTGAGACACTATCTCAATTAATTATATTTTACATTTTTATATGTAGCTGGATTTACCTTTAAACTTTCTATTCTGTTTTAATTGTCTAGTTGTTTATTCACATGCAATGTTTTGATGTAGAGAAGACCAAATCACTTCACTCTTGGCTCCTCTTTATAGGGAGCTTATCAGTTCATTTTGTATATTTTTCTATATGGGTTTTAGAACCAACTTGTCTAGCTTTACAAAAAATCTCATTTATATATATTTTTGGAGAATCACATTACATACATATGAACTAGAAGGATATTTGATATCAACATCAAGCACAGTCTTTCCATTTGTTCAGCTCTGCTTTTGTCTTTCAGAAGTGTTTGAAATATTCCTCATATAGGTTTTGTACATTACTGTTAGATTTGTTTTTAATTTTACTTTTTGTTGATAGGTTAAACTTCTTTTTCTGTCATTATATCTTCTGAATGGCTATTACTCATATAGAAATAATATCATTGATTTGGGTATTTCTAAGTAAAGTCTCATACAATATGCAAATAAAGGTAATTTAACTTTTTCAATTCTTTTCTTTCTAATTAATTTCTCTTGTTTCATTGCATTAGCTAGTAAATTTAATTCTGTGTTAAATAGGAAAGGCAGAATAGCAGACATCCTTGCATCGTTCTGAATTTTTACGGGAAATGCCTGTAGTGTTTACCGAGTAAGTAATATGCCAGATTTAGAGTTGTAGAAAATACATTTTTATCAATTTAAAGAAAAATCCTTGGTTTTCTGTTTTACAAAGCATTTGATCAGAAATGGGTTTTGGATTTTATTAAAGTGTTTTTTCAGTGTTTATGACAATAGTCAAATAATTTTTTCTTTAGATCTTTTAAAATTGTGCTTATACTAAAGGATTTTCTATTATCAAACCACTCTGGCATTCATGTAATAAACTCTGCTTGACCATGTTATATTAATTGTGTAATGTGCTGTTGGATTCTGTTTCCTAGTCTTTGGTTTATGATTTTATTTATTTAGTAAAATTTTATTTATTTGCTTTTAAAATTGACAAATAATAATTGTACATGTTCCTGGGGTACATAGTGGTGTTTCAATATATATAATATAGGGTGATCAGATCAGGATAATTAGCATATCTGTCATCTCATACATTTATCATTTCTATTGGGAACTTTCAATATCCTCCTTCTAGCTATTTGAAACTATATAATGTACTATTGTTAACTATAGTCATTCTATAGTGTTCTAGAACACCAAAATTTATTCCTCCCATCTAGCTATAATTTTGTAACCTTTAATAAATCTCTCCTCACTCCTCCCTTCTCCCTAGCCTCCCAGCCTCTAGTCTCCTCTTCCACTTTTTACTTCTATGAGATCAACTTCTTTCAGCTTCCACATAAGAGTGAGAGCATGTGGTGGGTAACTTTCTGTTCCTGGCTTATTTCACTTAACATAATGTCCTCTAGTTCCATCCATGTTGTCGCAAATGACAGGATTTCATTCTTTTTTATGCCTGAGTTGTATTCCACTGGGCATATGTACCACGTTTTCTTTATCCATTCATTTGTTGTTGGACACCTAGGTTGATTCTATATCTTGGCTATTGTGAATAGTGCTGCAGTAAACTTTCCTCAATATTTGAAGTGAGATTGTCTATTTTTTTACTGCCATTTTATTAGGTTTATGTATCAATGCTGAATTTTCTTTGTAATAAATTTTTTGACAGAAGTTAAAAAAATTTTGGAAATGTCTTCTTTTTCTATGCTTGGAAAAATTTAAGTGGCATTGGATTATCTAGTCTTTAAAACTTTGGCTACATACCCTCTTAAAAATCATCTGCACATAGTAAAATTTGAGGGTTAGTTCTCCTTTTCTCCTGTGAAAATTGATAGAAGTTCTCTTGGCTTGGTTTTGCTTTAAGAAATTTGTGTTGGGGTGTGTGGTAGGGGAATACAGGCCCCCCAGGTATCCATGCCCTAGTCCTGAGAACCTGTATGTTAAATTACATGGCAAAGGGGACTTTGCAGATGTGACTAAGGGTAAGGACCTTGAGATGAGGAGATTATTCTGAAGGATCTAATCATATGAGTACTTAAAAGTAGGCAGCTTTTCCCTTCTGGGTGAGAGGGATGCAATGTGAGAGGGACTTGACCTGTACTGTTGTTGTTGGCTTTGGCAGTGGAGGAAGGGCCACCAGCTAAGGAACAGGAATGGACTTCAGAGGCTGATATGACTGTCAGCTGACATTCAAGAAGAAAACAGGGACAGTCACAAGGAAATGAATTCTGCCAACAACATACATGAACAGGGAATACTCTCCTCCAGAACCTCCGAAAGGAAAGCAGTTTGCGGATACCTTGATTTTAGTTCAGTGAGGCGCATATTAAATTTCTAACCTATAGAACTGAAAAACAATGAATGTGTGGTGTTTTAAGACATTATGTTTATGGTAGCTTTGTATGGCAGCAATAGAAAACTAATTCTTATCTGGAAAGATGGGGTCAATTTTGAAAAATGTACTTTCCTATAAAACTCTCTTTGCGGGGTTTTCAATTTATTTTCATAGAATTATGCAACATAGATTCTTAATTTTCTTTTCCTTTTTTTTTTTTTTTTTGAGACAGGGTCTCCCTCTGTCACCCAGGCGGGAGTACAGTGGTGATCTTGGCTCACTGCAACCTCTACCTCCTAGGTTCAATTGATTCTTGTGTCTCAGCCTCTCCAGTTGCTGGAACTACAGGTGTGCGATGCGCCTGGCTATTTTTTATATTTTTAGTAGGGATGAGCTTTTGCCATGTTGGCCAGGCTGGTCTCAAACTTCTGACCTCAAGCGAACCTCCTGCCTTGGCCTCCCAAAATGCTGGGATTACACGTGTGAGCCCCTGCACCCGGCCTGGACTCATGATTTTCAAAGTTTCATCTCTTTAAGTGGTTATTTCTCCTTTGTCATTTATGATTTTGTCTATCTGTACTTTCTTTTCCTCAACCAAATTGGCTAATTTTTTGTTGATGGCTATCTTCAGGTCATCTGAAACAGCAGGCTGGGGTGAGAAGGCAAAAGGCCGTATTTTTATCTGATCTTTGCCATTACACTGGCCCCATTGTCTCAGTGATGTTCTTGAGAAATTTGGGCCAGTCTTATATTCAGCTAAATCTTATAATTCTCTTGAGTTAACCTTGAATTAATGATACTCAGAAAAATATCATTATTTCAAGATAATGTAGGACTGCTAAACTTGGCAAGGAAAAAGCAGCTCTCACTGATATTGCGATCTTTTTCCCAATCTGTCTCACCCATAGAATCTATCCACATGTGTATTATTGCCTACAGTTAAATAATGTACCGTGGCATAGGAATCACCAGCTTTTCAGCCTGCAATATCTGTTTCCTTGCTGATCACCATCTGCTCACTAAATTAATATCTCATATTTTAAATTTTGTTAAGGTAGCCCCGTTTCTAGGTACTAAACTCTGTGTTTTTGGAGTGTGTTATCTGCTAACAAAATAATAAAATGACAGTGACTTTAAAAAGGTAAAAGTATATTTGTCTCTCTTGTAATAATCCAGGCATACACAAACTAGGGGTATGATATGGCAGCTCTATTATCTTCTTTTGCTCTATCACAGTGCCTTGGAGTTACTCTGGTTTGTGTGGTAGCAGATGGCCTGATACAGTCATGTTCCAGGTCTTAAGACTGCACACATCCCCTCTGCTTGAGGTCAGCATGGCAGAACTTAGGCACATCCTACATCTCTGCATTCCTACCTGTAATGGAGACTGGAAAACGTAGTGTTTATTCTCAGTGCCCATTTGTTCAGATAAAACTCAGAGATAACCTTATAATGGAAGAAGGGGAGAATGAATGGGGAGGCCAGCTGCTGGTGTATACCACATCCCTTTTCTCATGGTGCTTCCCATTTTTCTTTCTTTTAAAATTAGGCTGTCTTCTTGGATTTAAATGCTTCAAATTTTCCACTACAGTGAGAATTTTTATTGTGAAAAATTTAAGCTAGTACAATATTTCTTTTAGGTTTTAGGTTTTTTCCCCTTATGAAGGACAGTCCTTTCATTGTATGTTTATACGTAATAATTGTTTTTTAAAAAATTAGCCAATAAAAGAGAAAGATAATATCTGAAATTTCTCCACATTCCGAAAAATATCATTATTTCAATGACTATATTTCACATACTTTTAAAGAAACATACACAAAAACATTTCCAAAGATTTTGTCTAAAGATGACATTGTATTATTCCGTTTTTATTGAACAAACTTCTAAAAAATGCAATTTTCTCTTATTATCTTTTCTCTTGCCAACTGAATAACAGTTTTAATGTTTAATTGAATAAATATACATCGGCCAAGGTGGGTGGATCATTTGAGGTCAATAGTTTGACACCAGCCTGGCCAATATGGTGAAACCCTGTCTGTACTAAAGATACATAAATTAGCTGGGCATGACAGTACATGCCTATAATCCCAGCTACTTGGGAGGCTGAGAAAGGAGAATTGCTTGAACCCGAGAGGTGGAGGTTGCAGTGAGGGATCCTGCCACTCCAGCCTGGGCAACATAGTGAGACTCCATTTCAAGAAAAAAAAATACATATATATATATATACACACACACACACACACACACACACACATCATCTCTATATACATTTTAACATTTTGGTAGTATTTGGTTTAGAGAAATAGGTTCATATTATATATTTCTCTATCTCTTACCTTTGTTACTTTACAGCATATTGTGAACATTTTTTAAGTCATTGATTATAGGTTAAAATTATGTAATTTCTGCATGTTATTGAATGGTATGGTTTCACCGCAACTTATTCAAATTTTTTACCCATTAATGGACATTCACTCTTTCACCCCATTTTTTTCTCTCTGCCCTAAAAAGTGCATGAACTATTTCTATATACTAGTGCTTTATTTCCCTGGAATCAATTCCCAGTAATGGGGATGTGATTTGAAGGGTATATGCATTTTAAATCTTAATAGGTTTTGCCAGATTGCTTCCCCAAAAGGCTGAAACAATTTCCACCCCCTCCAGCAACGCATGGGTATGTACTTTCCCACATCTCTATCAGCAATAGGTGTAATCACTTTTAATACCAATACCATATGTTTAGTAACAATCTTAATACTACTTTAATTTTTCACTTTATAGTCACTGAGTTTGTATGTATATGTATTTAGTATTTTTAGACTATTTAAAAGTAGCATAACATCCATGATGTTGGCCTGGCACCTATATGGCTCACGCCTATAATCCTAGCACTTTGGAGGCCGAGGCGGGCCAATCACGAGGTCAGGAGTTCAAGACCAACCTGGCCAACATGGTGAAACCCATCTCTACTAAAAATCCAAATTTAGCTGGGCTTAGTGGCGGGCACCTGTAATCCCAGCTACTTGGGAGACTGAGGCAGGAGAATCACTTGAATCCGGGAGGCGGAGGTTGCAGAGAGCCGAAGATCACCCCACTGCACTCCAGCCCGGGCGACAGAGTGAGACCCCACCTCAAAAACAAAAACAAACAAAAAAAAATAGCAATAATAAAACATCCATGATATTTTTATTATTTTACTGATACATATTACACTATAAATTTGCTTGTAACAGGCCACATGAACTGTTTGAGAAATAAAAATTCTATGTACAACTTTTTTTATGATATAAAATAACCATCTAAATTACCTTTTTAATTTCAGAAGCAACTTCAAAATTTAAGTAGCTGAATTAACTGGATGTTTTATTATTGTTTAAACCCAGCAGAAGACTAAAAAGTTGGTAAACTTTTACCACCAGACAAGAGTTTACTAAGCATTCCATTATTTCACAGTAAACATATATCTAGTTTTGTAGTGTTTAAAAATACTTGGGTTACTTTTAATCTTAAATTTGTTGGTAATTAAGTGAGATAGGGGTTGATTACAAACTTTTCCAGATCTATATGGGTCTATGCAGGGCAAATTGCCTGTTTCAGGAGGCTAAGATTCTGGTCCTGTAAGTTTGAAATGAGTGAATAGAGCTAAAGACTAAGAGAAATAGTTTTACTATAAAATTTAGACTAATGGAATCTCAGTATAAAGACATCACCTTTGATTAAGTCGAACATTGAAACAATTGATTATGTTAATATAATTGATTCTGTTAAACATTGAAACCAGTGTTCATGAGTGTAAAAGTCTTGGGTTAGGTGCTGGTCAGACCAGATAATTTTCCAATTGAATTATTAATATATGTATTACATATTTCTTCGATTTAAAATCTGAAATGTTACAAGACTTCCTTCTATGTCATCATATTAATTTCAAAATGTTGCCACTCTCAACTTTAAAAATCTATTTAAATACCCCACTCATATTTTTATGTAGGTAGTATATGTTAATTTTGTGGTCACAATTGGAAACATTTTATTTAATATTTAAAGAGACACAAATTTACTTTAAATGCACTTAGAAATTTGAAGTGTGTGATTACTGTAGCTGTATATGATTGACATACACATTATAGATACCAAATTCAAATACATGTATTGGATTATAGTTGATAATTTCTCCCCTAGTGGCGTGTTTCTGTTAAACCTTTAGGGGTCTGTTGGCTGCTCTATAAAATGTCTGAGGAGCGCTAGGTGAACTTTTTTATGTAAAGATACGGAAAATTGTAGCCATTTGTTTTTGTGTGATAGAGACAAAAACAATATAAATGTGGTTGTCCTTGTGGCATTTTAAACAAGCCAAAAAGTTAAACTGTCTATAAAGAAACTGCATTTTATAAGTTTTATTATTAAATCCACCACTGCTTTGCTGACTAATAAAATGGAAAATGTGTGCTTTTATGGGTTTATAAAAAGGTAAGCTATAGTTTCATGAAAAATATCTTGCACCGATTGAATACAGGTGGCTACTTGTTTAGACTTTGAAGATGTAAACGCTTAGTATGGATGTCTGAAAAAGGTAATATGGCACAATAAAAAAATCTTCCTTTCTTTGCTCATCAATCCTTTGGGTATTCCACGTCAAATAAACGCTACAACAATTTATAGTAAAAGTACACAGTGGAAGTGCCAACGTTAACACTCCTTAGGACTGGACACCTGCCAGGGTTTTCACACCAATATTTAATGTGAACTAAAATGTCTTTTTCATTGCAAGTGTGAGAGGAGCTTGCTTTCCTATATTTGGCAACGTGCTTATGTGAAGTATAAAGTCAAATGCCCGTGATGTTCTCTTTATTTCAACCATGATAAATTGTGTTCATTTGTTTAAGTGCATGTGGCAGCTTTAGTGTTCAAACTATAAATTTTGGTTAACTTCTATTGACATGCTGTATTAAACTTAAGAAAAACAAATTACACTTCACCCGTTTTAATTGACTAAATGTGTCAAAAACTCAGTAAGTATAACATGAAAGGTCAGAGCCTTCGTCTACACTGTAATGGGTGTCATGGCAGGGATCCAGCTTTTCTTGTACATTTCATTTTTCATGAAGTTTTAGGACAAGGCATACGTTTAACATTCACTTCCACTTCTCATTTGGACTTCAAAGTTTATCACAGGCTGTGTTACTACCAAGAACACTTTTCTCTTGTGCTATTTAAAGTTTCCTTCCAACTGACGTGCGTGCCCAGAGAGTACTGATGTTCTCCTGTAAACAAGGCCTTGGGAATGGATTTTGGCATTCTGAGGAATGAAATGCTGATTTATAAGCACACCCATAGATCACTATAGCACTCCTTGGAAAAGACCTGGTTTACATATCTAGTCCCCCCTTCATGACTGAACCAGCAACCACGTGGCTAGAGTTGGATTAAACTTGGCACACTGGATTCCTTTGGGATCTGATTAAAGTTACCAGTTTTAACTCTTGAGCTCTATGTCCAATGGTTTATATAAATCTTTATGACTTCAGTAATTTATCAGCTTGACACCTGATGATTAATACGATTAATTAAGCTCTCGCTCACCTGTTGCCACACACTTCTGTCTTTTTTCCCCAGTATTATCTTGTGATATGTTATCTTTTGATCTCCTTTCTCAAAATTAGCTCCTTTTCAAGAGTTCAAACATTAGTTTCCAGTGTGAATTTATGTCTGGAAACACTTAAAAAAAAAAAAGAGCAAATGTTTGGAAAGTGCTATATTTTGTATTGGAGAAAACAGTGATTCTAATTCTAAAAGTTTATTCCATTTTCATCACTATATATAAGAATCTCATTTCTTAGTACACACTTTGCCAATAAGAAACCATAGTTTTATACCAGCATTGTTGGGGGATTATCAATACTTATTCTGCTCTGATGAATTTAGAGGAAGGGAAGAATAACAGAGAAACTCAGAGAACTTACACAAGAAGCTCAGAGAACTGCCTGATGGAGCCTAATCATCGGTTTGGATTCTTCTTAAATAAAGGAAGAGACCATCCTGCCCTCCCCTGCACCACACACTAATATCATGAAGATTCCCTAAGAGTGAACCTAGTTCTAAATTACAGGTTGGCAAACTTTCTGTAAAGAGCCAGAAAATAAATCTTTTAGGTCTTGGAGGCCAGATGGTCCCTGTCATGACTACTCAGCTCTGCCATTGACAGCACAGTCATCGACATTATGTAAACAGATGAGTGTGGCTGAGTTCCAATAAATATTTATGGACAATGAAATTTGAATATCATATAAATTTCATGTGTCATGAAATAGGCTTCTTTTGATTTTTCCCAACTATTTAAAAATGTAAACTCCATTTTTAGCTTGGGGGCCATGTGGAAACAGCAGGTTGGATTTGGCCAGAGGGCCCCACATTGCCAACTTCTTCTCTGGACTAATACGATATTAATTCCTAGGTTATTTCTTAGTTATTTCTAAATTCTAGTTATTTCTGAAGTCCAAGAAGTTTGGAGTAGGGATGCTTTCTTTCAGAATAAAGTCATTCTAGTCTTGCCTGAATTGTAGCATTCTCTTAAATAGAAGCATAGTTTTTCTCCCTTCACTCATGGTTTGATCAGATCATAAATTTGGAATCCAGTCTTAGGGGAATGAGGTGTAGCAAACACAGTTGCTGTCCTCCCCATACTGGCTTGGCACTCAGGTGCCCATGTGTATCCACTCTACTCCTTCCTGCAGCAGTCATGTGAGACTCTGCCTAAGGTTTCTCTGGCCATGGCATGCTTTTGGCTTGTGGGTAGGGCATGCTGGAAGTGCGATGGCATTAAGGTCCCTTGGGAGTAGGCTTCAGTCAACAACTGATAGAGTTGGAAGGTAAATATCCCTTGACTGGGGTATCTCTGAGGCATAGTCCGCATTGTCTCCCAAGTTCCTGAGGGAGAATGGAGCTCCACTTGCCCACAACTGTGACCTGCTCCAAAACATACTCTTTATTGATGCCTTGTTTTCTACTTCACTTCCCTCCTTCTGCACAGGTGCTTCCCAGGATCACCTCCCAAAGAAGCCATTTGCTTCCTAGATTCTCAAAAGATGATGAATTCTTATTCTTAGTTCTTATTCTTAAATTCAAAAACAGTCTTTTGTAAATGATGAAGGTGGCTGGTGTGAGTTGTACATTTCTTTTTCTTTTTTCTTTTCTTTTTTTTTGAGACGGAGTTTTGCTCTGTTGCCCAGGCTAGAGTGCAGTGGTTAGATCTCAGCTGAATGTAACCTCTGCCTCCTGGGTTCAAGTGATTCTCCTGCCTCAGTCTCTCAAGTAGCTGGGATTACAGATGCGTGCCACTACACCCAGCTAATTTTTGTAATTTTAGTAGAGATGGGGTTACACCATGTTGGCCGGGCTGGTCTTGAACTCCTGACCTCAGGTGATCCACCTGTCTCGGCGTCCCAAATTGCTAGGATTACATATGTGAGCCACCACGCCCAGCCTTGAGCTGTAAATTTTAAATTCTTGCTTTCTCTTATACTTAGGCAGAGCTTGCCAACTTTCCTTTGTGGACAGTGGGGATTTTCTCTTTCCCTCTTCTTTTTCTCAACCCAAAGGCAAATTTCACAGATATTGTCAGTCATGGAGCATTCCAAGAGGTGGTGTGACATCTCCATCCCAGTCTCAGTGATTGTTGTGCCCTGCACAGCATGATGCGTAGCATAAGAAAGTAGGTACAAGGGGATTTTCTGCATTTCCCACCTCTTTTCACATCCTGTGAACAAGCCAAAGGATATCTTCATGACAGTTCACTCTTCCATTGCAAAGTGTAAAATTTGAATGAATTAAACTAATTCATTGAATTAAATTAAACTAATATGGCCTCTTGGAAAACCACATCCTTGATGAATTTTACTCTGCACCTAGTCCACTGTGGATTTCCTTACTGGCCCTTGTACTCTGGCTTATCCATTCACTTTTCTTCCAAAGCACCTGTGTTTTATGGTGCTGGGATGAATTATGCCAAAAAATAATTCTTTTATTTTTTGATCACCTTTAGAAAGTAGTTAAAAGTTTTTCCTTGATAACACTCTTTCCTCCACCCTCCTCTCATTAGCAGAAAGCATGGATATGCTTTCCTAACATTACTTCTATGTATGTTTTTGAAAAAATACAGCCCCTTCACTACTTACAGTGTAAGTGGAGAATACATAGAAATAACCAGAAGCTTTTTCAAGGTAAGATTTTCTTAAAGAAAGAGATACAAAGTAGATAAAAGCAAAGGAGACACTCAGATTCTTCTTATTGCAGCAAAGAGGTGGTGGTGGTGGTAAAGCATTTGAAAATGATAAACACAGAGTTGATCAGATAGAAAAGCTATGATTGCCTAAACTCAGAAAAACTGAAAAAGAAGCAAATTTGCATATCCAGAAATTTGTATTTTTTTTTTTCTTTTAAAGACTGGGTCGCGCTCTGTCACCCAGGCTGGAGTGCAGTGGTGCTATCACAGCTCACTGTGACCTTGAATTCCTGGGCTCAAGAGATCTTCCAGCCTTAGCCTCCTGAGTAGTTGGAACTACAGGCATGTGGCACCAGGCTTGGCTAATTTTTTATCTGTCGAAAAGAGGATTCTCCTTCCATTGCCCAGGCTAGTCTTTAGCTCCTGGGCTCAAGTGACCCTCTGCCTCTGCCACCAAAAGTGCTGGGTTTACAAGAGTGAGCCGCTGAACCCTGCCAAAAGTTTGTGTTTTTAATAGAAGGTCCTACTACTATTTCAGTTTGAATTGTTAGATTTCAAGGAATGCATATTTGAAAAGATAATTAATGCCACATTAACTCTCACTTCCCATGAATGTTAAATCAATGTTGACTTGAACCAAAGATACCTTAGGTAGGCTGGCATGGAGAATGATGTGAAAGGCTAAGGTAAGAAGGAAGATTAAAGATGGACTAGGAATTATCCCTTTACAGGCTATACTTACACACTTCAAAATGAAATAGATGTATTCATATAGGTGCAGAACTTGAATCTGAACTTACACTGAGTTAATATGGCCAGTTGTGTCCAGCAGTTAATTAAGATATGAAGGAAAGAAAAAAAAAAAGTTACAAATAGTTGCATGTCAATGAAGAGATATGTATTAGATGAAATCCTCTTATTTAACATTATTACAAATATGAGTTTGGACAGCTCACTGGATTTTCTAAATTCATTTTATACATAGGCCCTATCCTGGATGCTAACAGTACCACCATGACTAGAATGAAGTCTCTGCATCTTAAGCAGCAAGTAGTCTAGTGAAATCATGAGCAGCACCCAAAATGGTATGGGAAAACCCATCAGGTGCCTTTTACTTTTCAATTGTTCTGGCCTTCTATTATAATGTGGAAAATTATGGTGTGGTCTTAGCTTTGCCTCTCGTCGTAGATTTTTATTGACTTCATCTATTTATTCATTTATTCATCCACTCGCTCAATATTGTTTGGTCGCCTACCATGTGCTAGATCCTGTACTGAGTGCTTCAGATATCCTCAGGAGCCTGCTATCTTGTCTTTCAAACAAACCAACACATATTTAGGAACACATCAGTAATCCTTGCAGTCCAGGATTTTTAAAAGTTGAATTATGGGATTATTGAGTGTCAAAACCAATTGTATATGGAAGTTAAATTATGGCAGATTACAGTCTTCGAGGACTGCTTGCTGACAACATATCACTACAGTTATATGAAAAGAAGAGATAATATGAAGACAGAACATCTATACTACATTTAAAGATTTAGTTGGCAAGTGTTGCTCTTAATACTACTCATGTATTCAAATTCAGCCCAATGAGTTTTTGTTTCCTCCTAGTCATTTGAATAATCCCTCAGATAAAGTCTTTTACATTATGGGAAGATGTCCAGTTCCACACGACCACTGCCTACCTCACTCTGTCATTTCTTGGGATTCTCAGCTGCACTTCATCATGTATCATCACCTTTTAGCCTGTTCTGGTCACTCTATCTCACACTTCATCGCTTCTCGCATTCTCTGTGAGCTCTCACCTCTGTCACAGAATCTATCTCTGTTGTACACTAACTCATTATTTCCAAACCAAATATAAAGTAATTAGGCTTTATTGGTATCTAGCACAGTTCTTTTTAGTTGATTAAAACATGAACTATTCAGTTCACTATCAATTCACGTGGATTTCCCATTCTTTGCTAATATAATGATCTCAAATTACCCAGACAGATTTTCTGTCACTCCGTGTAGAGTAGAATCAGAGGCCATACATTTAAAAATTCACCATCACCATAAGGTGACTGCAGTCCTTTTGGCATGCTGTTGAGTTGAAATGTGGTTTGACAGAATTTAAGGGAGGCTGGCTAGGAATGTCAAGATGCAATGTTAAAGGTACGATGATTTCTGATTATTTCATTTTACTAATTCTAGAAATCATATTCATAGACATATGGTATATATCATCGATGTGACTAGCTCATTATTTAATTAGTCTTGGTGCAAATTGAATTTATACTATTAAAGGGGGAGAACATGCCTATAGAGGCACTTTTATACTTTTATTATTATTTAGAATAGTATTTATTCCTTAGAACATTATTTTATCTTAAAAAATCTTAAAAAATCAAACTGCTGCAAATTTAGGTTTACTAACATCCTTGGATGCCTCATTACTCTCTGGGTACCAAATCATGATTTTAATCACATGTGTTACAGCTAAGCAGACAGGTGTGTGTGGTCAGTTTTTAATTTTGTTTTTATTTTACTCTGGTCTGTGGAATTCTAGACTTTGTTTACTCAGAAGATGATGAGACAGCCCTGCTTTTAGAGTATCCCATAAAAATTTACAAAGAAAATTCTTTTTTTTTCTTTAGTCAAAACAATGCATTTTACTTACCTTAATGACTGCCTGAAGTTGTAACTGGTTTGTACTTTGAAACACTTTGGTATTTTTTTTTTAACTTAAGTTATGTATATCAAAATACAAATAGATTGATGGGTCTTGACTGACTTTAGAAACTGGTCTTTTCAATTTAATTTCAGGAATCCAAGAAAACAAATGTTAAAGTTTTCAGAATAAGAGGATATGGTGTCATATACCAATGGAACAGAATGTGGAACTCATAAATAAGTCCACACAACCACAACGATCTGATCTTCGACAAACCTGACAAAAACAAGCAATAAGGAAAGGATTCCCTATTCAATAAATGGTGCTAGGAAAACTGGCTAGCCATATGCAGAAGATTGAAACTGGACTCCTTCCTTATGCCACATACAAAAATTAAATTATGGTGAACTAAAGACTTAAATGTAAAACCCAAATCTATAAAAACTCTGTAAGTAAGGGGTGGAGGGAGCAAACTAGAAGGACGTTCTGTAATCTCTTAATGCATGCAGACATAAAACTTACCTTATGATTGGATTCAGATGGCAAAGGTGGGATTACTAGAATGTTGAATTTTAGAAGCCCCACAACTGGTTTACAAAAGCACCTACCTGCCAGATCATATAGATTATTTTAGGACATGTCAAGTAGTTTAGCTTTTATTCTGAATGCTATTGAAAGCCACTGATTTTAAGCAGTAAAAGGCAAGCCAGGATTTTAGAGAAATGTCTGATGATAGTAATGGAGAATGAAATGGAGGGGGATGAAATCGGAGGCAGGAAGCCATTGCAGAAGTTAAGGTGGGAGGGGATGAAGTCTCAACTTAAGACACGGAAAAGAAGTGAATGAATTTAAGACATATTCATGAGGGGTAGGTGCAATAACAAGTCAAAGATGATATCTGAAGCTCTTGTTGAGGAACTAGTTTGAAGTACTAGTTCCATTTGATGTCATTTTGCAAATGGCAATATAGAAAGAGAAGGAAATGATATTAGTTTTAAAAAATTATCTTGAAAAATTGTAAAAACTGATTATAAAAATTAGATCAATACAGGAAGGTCCTAAATGAAAGTTAAATATTATCTCAAATCTCAGAACTCAGAAATATTCATTATTAATTTCTGGTACACTTAATCCCAGACATGTTTCTGTGAAAAAATATGCACATAGAAAGATAGATAAATTGCAGGATTTACAATTTCAGATGAATGGTTTTTTTGCTATATGGAATAATAGTGTCTAAAAGCACACTCTAATGATAAGGGAAAAGATTATAGAATATGTCAAGAGGCATTTTGGTTTTGTAACTACACATTACATCTCTAATATTATCCTATGAATTCGAGTTCAGTCTTTTAACATTCAGAATTTGAGGTGCTTATGGGACATTCATATGAAATTTTCCTTTAGTCAGGTGCATTTGTGGTCTTGGATTTAGAGTGAGATCAGAGCTGGAAATATTGATGCAGGCAATGTTATTGTATAACTGGAAATTCAAACCCTGAAGAAGTAACACTGGATTCATATGCAGAATCACTGAGACCTGAGATAGAGCCTACAGGGGAACTTAAGCATTTAGGAAATGGGAGAAATAGATGACTCCCACACCCCCCAAACTATCTATTTAGGTATAAGAAAAAAAAATTTGATGCTATAAAATTCATAAGAGAAAAAAATGGAGAAAATTGTCTGTAGTGTCAAATGTCACAGAACAATCAAGTAAGATAAGGTGGATAATTACCCATTGGCTATAACAATTTGGGAACAGCCTGAACAGTCATTTGGTCTCATTACGAACAGTTCTGTAGAGCAGCAGAGACAGAAACAAATTATAGTGAGTGAAGAATTAGGGGGTAAAGCCCATTCTTAAGAAACTTGGATGTGAAGGGCGGTGAAAGCTAGGGAGATTGATCTAGAGAGGAATAGAGTAGAGAATGGCTTGTTTTCTCACATGGGATGTTAGTTTTAAAAAATTATCTTGAAAAATTGTACAAACTCATTGTACAAGGCTCAAATATATTATACGCAGATGGTAAAATCTGAAACAGTGGAAGAGGCTGAAGTGTAGGAGAAAGAAGAGCTGGTCGGTGAAGCAGAGATCCTATGTAAGTGAGAGATGTGGGTTGCAGGACCACTTTGAGCAGGAGGCTGAACAACCCATTATCTGAGATTAAATGTGTGTAGGCATGCAGGTATACTTTCCTATTTACATAGGAAAATAGGGCTTTAAGAATATCCTTCCTAAATAATGTTTAGCTCTTTGTCTCTACCCAAATCTCACCTTGAATTGAAATCCCTTCAAGGGAGGGACCTGGTAGGAGGTGATTGTATCATGGAGACAGCTTTCCCCATGCTGTTCTAATGATAGTGATGGAGTTCTCGTGAGATTTAATGGTGTTAAAAGTGTTTGGCAGTTCCCTGCTCCAACCCCTTCTGCCACCTTGTGAAGAAGGTGCTAGCTTCCCCTGTGCCTTCTGATTTGAAGTTTCTACAGTTCCCCATTATTGGGAAACTGTGAGTCCATTGAACCTCTTTTGTTTGTAAATTACTCAGTTTCAGGTCATTCTTTATAGCAGTGTAAAAATGGACTAATACAGAGAATTAGTACCAGCAGCGGAGCACTGTTATAAAGATAACCTGCAAATGTGGAAGTGACTTTGGAACTGGGTAACAGGCAGAGGTTGAAATAGTTTGAAGGGCTCAGAAGAAGACAGGAAGATGTGGGAAAATTTGGAACTTCCTAGAGACTTGTTGAATGGTTTTACAAAATGTTGATAGTGATATGGACAATGAAGTCCAGGCTGAAGTGTTCTCAGGTGGAGATAAGGAGCATATTGGAAACTGGAGCTATGCTTTAGTGAAGAAACTGGTGGCATTTTGCCCATGCCCTAGAAACCTGCAGAACTCTGAACTCGAGAGAGGTAATTTAGGGTATCTGGCGGAAGAAATTTTTAAGCAGCAAAGTATTCAAGATTTGACCTAGCTTATTCTGAAGGTGTTCAGCTATATGCATTCACAAAGAGATGATTTGAAATTGGAACTTATGTTTAAAAGGGAAGCAGAGCATAAAGATTTGGAAAATCTGTAGCTTGATCATGCGGTGGAAAAGAAAAACCCATTTTCTAGGGAGAGATTCAAACCAGCTGCAGAAATTTTCATAAGTAAACAAGAGCCATATGTTAATAGCCAAAACAATGGGAAAAATGTCTCCAGGGCATGTCAGAGATCTTCATGGCAGCCCCACCCATCAAGGGCTGGAGGCCTAGGAGGGAAACATGGTTTCATGGGCCGGGCCCGGAGCCCCACTGCTCTGTGCAGCCCTGGGACTTGGTGCCCTGCATCCCAGCCACCCTAGCTCCAGCCATGACTGAAAGGTGCCAAGGTACAGCTTACGCTGTGACTTCAGAGGGTGTAAGCCCCAAACCTTGGTGGCTTCCATGTGGTGTTGGGCCTGCAGATGCACAGAAGACAAATCTTGAGCTTTGGGAGCCTCTGTCTAGATTTCAGAGGATGTATGAAAACACCTGGATGTCCAGGCAGAAGTCTGTTGCAGGGGCAGAGCTCTTATGAAAAACATCTACTAAGGCAATGCAGAGGGGAAATTTAGGGTTGGAGCCCCCACACAGAGTTCCCACTGGGGCACTACATATTGGAGCTGTGAGTAGAGGGCCACTTTCCTCCAGATCCCAGAAAGATAGATTTACTGACAGCTTGCACCATGCTCCTGGAAAATCCGTAGGCACTCATAGCAGCCTGTGAAAGAAGCTACATAACCTGGATCCTGCAGAACCATGGGGCAAAGCGGTCTGGGGCCTCAGGAGCCCTCCCCTTACATCAGCATGCCCTGGATGTGAGACGTGGAGTCAAAGGACATTTTGGATCTTTAAAATTTAATGACTTTCCAGCCAGATTTCGGACTTGCGTGGGACATGTGGCCCCTTTGTTCTGGCCAATTTCTCTCATTTGGATTGGAAACATTTACCTAATGCCTGTACCTTCATTGTGTCTTGGAAGTAACTAACTTGCTTTTGATTTTACAGGCTCACAGGCAGAAGGGACTTGCCTTGTCTCAGATTGACACTTTGAACTTTGATTTTTGAGTTAATGCTGGAATAAGTTAAGACTTTGAAGGACTGTTGGGAAGGCATGATTGGTTTTGAAATGTGAAAAGGACATGAGATTTGGGAGGGTCCAGGGTAGAATAATATGGTTTGGCTCTATGTACCTCCCCAAATCACATCTTGAATTGTAATCCCCACATGTTGAGGGAGGGATCTGTTGGGAGGTGATTGGATCATGGGGTCAGTTTCCCATATGCTGTTCTTATGATAGTGAGGGAGTTTCATGAGATCTGGTAGTTTAAAAAGTGTTTAGTAGTTCCCTTTCTTTTCTCTCTCTCTCCTGCGAAGGAGAAGAAGGTGTTTGCTTCCCCTTTATTTCCACCATGATTGTAAGTTTCCCGAGGCCTTCCCAGCCATGCAGAACTGTGAATCAATTAAACCTCTTCTGTTCATAAATTATCCAGTCTCAGGTCATTCTTTATAGCAGTGTGAAAATGAACTAACACACTAAATAGCATGTGTTTTATATGTTTAGAAGAGGGTAAGATCATCTGGTGTGAATGAGTAAAATGGGATTTGAAAAAGGAGTCTGAGGAATTGTAAATGTAAATAGTAAATAGTAAAGCTTGTTGTGGTAAAGGCAAAAGTAGCAGCTTAAGGACACAAAAAAGGATTGCTGATCAGCCCCAAAGGCTTGACCAAAGTCGAAAACAATATTTCTTTTTGGTGCCAGATTCCATGGCTATATGATTCTCTTCACAGAATGTAGGTGCAAAAGTGGAGCACAGCAATGGTAAGATTGATCGAGTGTTTTTTTTTTCCTTCTATTGTCAAGGACAATAGTCCTTGTCGAGAGAATGATAGACTATGAGACTTGGGCCAGACAGAAGAGAAACGGGAGGAAGAAAATGAAGGTTTTTTTGAGGGTGACTTTAGGAGGCAATGGCAGTAGTGAGTGGGGAATCCATAAAGAGAGAGTTGTGACTGGGACAGTTGGATGTGATATTTTAGATTTAAGAGATGGAATACTTTCAGTTAAAAGGAGACATTTAAAACAGTCAAAAGCAACTTGCAAAACAAAAATGTTTTCATAAAAGGAAACACATATCTGGGTGTTCCATTGCTGAAAACTAGAGTTTGGAAACACCCCAGCTGTGGTAGGCACACACCCTTCTAGGGTTAGAGAGATTGAGCTCCACATGGGCGATGGAGCTGGAGTGAAGCTCTATCACTCCCAAACTGCTGAAGCTAGTCTTAAACTCGTTTTTACTTTCAAACTCAAGTGATTATATGACATTTTTTTAACCTCTTATTTTTCATTATCATACTGCTATATAGCTTAGCACATTAAATGGTGAGCACTGTGGTCTCTCTCCCATTAGGCTGTGATCTCATCTGTGGCACAGACTACATCTTATTTATTTTGTACCTCCAGTACTTAGCAGTGTCTGGTACTTATAGGTGGTCAGTAATGTTTATTACTTCACATGGGAATGGATAATCAGAGAAGACTTCCAGAACAAAGTATATTTTCAGCAACTGACTGTCCTTTTCTATCACTGTTTTCCATATCTAAATTTCTCCCCAAAGACCAGCATGACACACAGTAGGTGCATAATAAATAGTTGCAGTTATTTGATTACAAAATAGCCTCCTTCTTTAGTTGTATAATTTTGGGCTTTGCTTTGTTGCTATTCATGTGAACCAGCACCAGAGGAACTATATTTACACAGATTTGTCGGTTTTTCTAAGTTCTGATAAAAAGTGTGTTTTATTTCCTGAAAATAAACCTTTGAAATATTACTATGTACCTTTTTGAAGGTACTTACTGCACAACTCTGAGGATGACAGAATGATTTTAATGGAAATAAAGTAGCTCTATACATTGCATGGATCCTGTTAGAGATCTAAAATTCTTCCAGACATTTAGATGTTTACTGAGAATGCTTCTGAAAACATTGTACCTATTGATTCAAAGGCCATGTCTACCTAACAAAGGTGGAAGATTAAACCCCTAGCTTATTTTTTATCCTTTTTTCTTTTAAATCTTGACCAATTTTGTATCAATCAAAATCAGTGGATAACTACTCACACAGCTCAAGTGTGATTTGGGTAAATCAAGTCTGAGGGGGTCATTTGACTTACCCAAAACGGAAAAAAAA
Source organism: Macaca thibetana thibetana (assembly GCF_024542745.1). Classification (NCBI taxonomy): domain Eukaryota; kingdom Metazoa; phylum Chordata; class Mammalia; order Primates; family Cercopithecidae; genus Macaca; species Macaca thibetana. The sequence continues at coordinate 16,376,820 of NC_065582.1, read as the reverse complement.
AAGTTGCCATTTTTAAAAACACGAAGAAATCATTTTAATTACACAAACATTTTTGTGTACTGGAAATTGGAATGACTAGTTTGTTTCAGGTACACAAGCAGATGTCAGAACTTGTTAGAATATTTAGCTAGAACATGTGCCATAATTCTCAAGGTTTTTTGTTCTGTTTTCAACAGTGCCCTTCTTGTGTTTGACCAAAGTGGCCCCCTTTACTTTTAATATCTACTGAGAGCTTATAATTTATCAATTTATCATGTCATATCAATCATGTATCATATCAATCTATCTATCACCTATTTATCTGTCATCCAAAGAAGTGAAAAGTATCTCGTCCCTGGATGTCTCTTATAAATAGTCATAAAATTCCACTTAACACATAAAAAACCATGAAGACGTAAGCACAAACTAATTAAACTGTGAACCCCAGTGAAAGTATTTCTATATTCAGTGGCCATCACAAATAGGCACATCCTAGGCAGCTTAAATCTCTATTTTGAACACAGCTTTAAAAATTTTAGTGAGGTCAGAGGCCCAATGTATTACTATTTTACAGTAATTTCAAGATTTCTTGCTCAGGTGATGAGGTGATGTCATGTGTGACACATCAAGACAAATGGTTTCTTTGAAGTCTGGGTCAGAATGTCATAGTTGGTTTTTTTGAAAATTTCATAAAATACAATTTAGATGACTTTAAACTCATAAACAGTACAAATAAAAAATATTCTCATGGAAAAGATATAAATCTAGAACACATTAATTAGTTGTTTTCACCATTGATTTAAGAATCAACATTTACACGGTTGGGTATATTTTTATAAAATGCCACAAAGTTAAATAATTATATATCAGTTAATGTTCTCAATTTCTAAAGCAAGTGAATTGCTCCTGTTTTGAAATTGAAGTCGTTTCAAGAAAGATTAAAATAAGTATGCAATCCTAACCGGATGTTACTTTAATCCTTCTGAAATATTAGTCAATAAAAAGTTTTCATGCCTATTTGTTTTGGTGATAAGACTTTTTCAAAATCTCCTTGGATCCAAAGGAACAACAAAGGGAATTGGAGGGCGTAAAACCTGTTACTTCTTACTTTAACCTAGATATTTGCTTTTACTTTTTCAGATTTGGTTTGCAAACATTTTCTTTCTTTCTTTTTTTTTTTTTGAGACGGAGTCTTGCGCTGTCGCCCAGGCTGGAGTGCAGTGGCACGATTGTGGCTCACTGCAAACTCTGGCTCCCAGATTCATGCCATTCTCCCGCCTCAGCATCCCCAGTAGCTGGAACTACAGGCGCCCGCCACCAAGCCCTGCTAATTTTTCTGTATTTTTTAGTAGAGACGGGGTTTCACCGTGTTAGCCAGGATGGTCTTGATCTCCTGACCTTGTGATCCACCCACCTCTACCTCCCAAAGTGCTGGGATTCCAGGCGTGAGCCACCGCGCGCGCCTGCAAACATTTTCTTAACATGTCAGGAAAGCTGAAGTCATCTTATAGCCCTGATTTCTTCCTGAGTGAATTATTTTTGGGTCAATTTCCCCCATATCTGCCTCTGGACTCTTACATGAACTGAGCCAAGCTTGGAATTCACTTTGGATGTGGATGACTAGAAGTTTCTAATAATCAGCCTCTTCTTTAAGTCTTCTTTTTCCCCCTACACACAACGTATCTATTGATGGGACTCATGAGACAGTATTTTTTGACCTCTCTTTTGTTAGATGATTGTACCATTTAAAAAGATCTCACTCCCAAAAATAGGCTTTTTTTTTTTTTCTACTTTTCTTCCAATGATAACTCTAATTTTTCTTAATGGATATAGGCTACTGAGACATAAACCAAATATAGCGTCTAGGTGCACAGTTTCTAAAGGAAGCTGCAGAATCGGGAAGGCTTATCATCTTTGACTGCCCCGCTGTCAGGTGACGAACTGGAGAAAGATGGAGGAGACTAATTGTTCGATTTGTTGAAGTAAGTTAATTAAGTCAAGGTATTTTTACACTCATCACTGCCCTCTGATTAAGTGTATCCTTTTCCTTGTACAACATATGAGAAAATTGAGGTGTGGAGAGAGGAGAGGTTAAACAACTTTACGTGTATTACAAAGGAACTAGCAAAGCAGGGATTTGAACTCAGGTCCATGTCATTTTAAGGCCTATTTGTACTCTTAACTGTCACGCTACATCAACCTGACCAGCTATTTAGAAACACCTGCAATAAGTCATAAGACAAACTTTGTCATGGGAACAAGTCAAAGCTCAAGGGTTGTGTGAATCGTGAGTCAGTACTCCTGTTTTGCACATTACTGTATGATGATGCCCTAAATGACTTCACTGGTCCTAAGAGAAAAGTATTAACTCCATACCCGACCAGGTGAGTTAAGCTCTGGGAAACAAATTCATATAATCAAGACCCACAGAGGTTGACTTATAAAATGGGATTTCAAATTACTTCTGTAAAGAAGATTACAAATATGGATTATTTACAGAAAGTTTTCCCTTCTACTTAATAGATACACTTTGGAGGTCCATTAATCAGTTAGAAAGTTTCTATAATCAGAACAAAGAAACAATGTTCTTAATGGATTTCCTTGGTTATGGGCTGAATTGTGTCCCCCCAAAATTCATAGGTTGAAGTCCTACCCCCTGTATCTCAGAATGTGACTCTATTTGCAGACAGGGCCTTTAGAGAGGTAATTAAGGTAAAATGAGGTCGTAAGAGTGAGAACCTAATTCAGTAATACTGGTGTCCTAATAAGACCAGATTAGGAAACAAATGTTTTCTCACACAGAGGAAAGACCATGTGAGGACACAGTAAGAAGGAGGCTATCTGCAAACCAAGGAAAGAGGCCTCAAAGATACAACATTGCCAACACCTCAATATTGGACTTCAAGCCTCCAGAACTGGGAGACAGTAAATTTCTGTTGTTTAAGCCACCTAGTCTGTGGTATTTTGTTATTGCAACCCTAGCAAACCAACACAGTGATTAATTTTTCTTTACTGTAGAATTATTTCTATTTCAGTAAACAATGTTGGCCATTAAAAGTCAGAATTTACCCTCTCTAAACAGTACTGAGTATGTACTGAATGATTTTTAATCTCCTTCCTAGACTCCATTACTGACTTGCCTCTTACATTTTCTTCACTAAATAATTAGTTTATTTTTTAGTTACCTGGATTAGACTTGGTAAAAACTCTAAACTGTAATGTGAATCATCATTAAAGTTTCTAATTAGCCACATTAAAAAATAAAAAGAGACAGGTGGAGCTAATATTAATAATATGTGAATATACATTAATATATGTTATGTAATGTATCCAAAATATAATTATTTTAACCTGTAGTCAATACAAAATTATTAATGAGAATTTCATATCTTTTTTTTAAACTAAGTCTTCAAAATCCAGTGTTTATTTTACCCTTAGAGCATATCTCAGTTTGGACTGGCTACACTTCAAATACTCGGTAGTCAATGCGGCTAGTGGCTACTGTGCTGGATGTCACAGCTCTAGACTTACTGTTGAGGATTTAAGAGACACTTTCTCCATCATGCAGGAGACACATTTCTCCTGCAATGTATTTGCAAATCTTTTTTAAGGTAAGTAGTTCTGCAGATGGTTGTTGTACATTGGTTATTTTAAGTCTTAATTTCAGAGTGTAACAGGCTCTTACCTAAGAGGATAAACTTTATCTGATTTAGTGCCATTGTAGGTACACATTCCTCTTGACAAAGTGCAATAAAAGAAAGTCCTTACTAAAGTTTCGATCAGGTAATATTTTCCTATTGAAGCTTACTGAAAATGTTGCATTTTCTTTAATAGATACTTATGAAATTACCTGCTATATGCAAGCTAGTAAGAGGGAGAATATGTGCAAGGCAGTTTCTTTGAAGTTGATTTTCTGAAATTTTGAAAAGTTTTACATGAATTAAAGGGAAAAGCACTACCATTTGTTGGGTTCTTATTATTTACCTGACATACATGCTCTCACTTGTCCTTTAATAATCCTGCGAGCCTTACACAAATGAGAAGACTGCAGCTCAATGGGTTTGAGTAAATTTCCCAAGATCACACTGTTCATAGTTGTTGAAGTCTCTCATCATAATTTGTCTAATTTTAAAGGATTTGTGATATGGTTAAATGTTATTCCAGTACATGCTTGATATTTGAAATGTTTCAAATACGTATGAGCGACACGAAGTACATAGGAATTCAGGAAAAAGTTAAGTATAACTCTTAAGAATGTGGGTTTTGGAGGAGGATGGACTCAAATTCAAGTTCCAGCTTTTCAACTTACTAGTTTTTTGACCTCGGGAAAAATTTGCAAACTCCAGAAGCCTGTTTCCTCATTTAGAAAATGGGCATCATAATAGTCTCTATCTCTTAGGGTTGCATAAGGACTAAGTGAGCTAATTCAGGAAAAGCACCCTGTGCAAGGCAGACACTCTAATGACTTGCCAAACGTTAGCTACTCGTTCTTTTTTATCATAGGCAGTGACAGGCCTGGTACATATTAACTATTTCAATTTACAGGAATTTTCTTGACTGCTCAATATAGCAGAATACTTTTTTATACATTAAATATGATTAACCAGAGAAGCCAGAAGTACTTTTCTGTAATTAACTATACAAACTGTATTAGAGAATCAGAACAGTTTTCAGAATTAGATCTGATATTCACCAACAGCTAGGGGAGAGGACAGCACTGATGTCTTTTCTACCTACAAACTAATAGCTTTATCCTTTAAAGGTGGTGACCTTGATTTCTCTCTGAAAGATATCTGACTTCCAGCCAACACTGCTTTAGGATCTCACCCACCACCTGACCCATCTAAAATGAGATAGAAGAATAAGTTGTTCACAAGTCACACCTAAGCCATTCAAAGTTCTTTTCGTGCTTTTGCTATGGCTAAAGATTGTATTAAGATACTGGCAACAAAAACAACGAAATGAAAATGAAACAATAAACAGAATAAAAATGGAGAAAGAAAGTTATAAAAAAGAGCTTCCGCCTAGGGTTTGACTGCTTCCGGTGGTCAGTTAGTCTTAACCTTTCTGATAATTATATTATGTGCAACAACAAAGACACAAAAGGGGATAAATGTCTTAAGAGTTATATTGATAAACTATGTGTGGTGTGCAAAAATGGCATGGAATATCTTGTTTAAGCTGTAAAAATATATTAGCATGTCATGTTATCTTCATAAATTCTTCTCACACATAGGGTGGGTGGAGTTCCCAAATCCCAAGACACATTACCAATTCGGCTGGTCACGGCAATTCATCAATTGTTTTGTCACATATTCGCAGACTCACAGTTGGGACTGAGGTATTATGATTCTGGAGGGTTTGATAACAGGTGAATTATTAGCTGTTGGGGACAGATTTGTTTCTGAGCCTTTCTGTGGCAGTCTCTTATATAAGAAGGTAATCATTCTCATGGAATTTGCTCCCTCAGACTTAAAGAGATTTTGAATATAACTTGTAATGTTTTTCCCAGTAACATTTAATTAGTGGTTAATTATGGCTGGTAGAGCTTTCCGGAAGTTCACCAAGAGTGTTGAGTTCAAACATGTCAAATTTTAAATCGGAGAGCCCTCTGTATTCTTCATCACCATGCTTACACACATTTTGCTATTTCTTTTTAGAAAGCAAAAAGACTTGTAAAATTTATTTTTTCTTAGGCTGGACACAATTTCACCTTGTTTTCTGAGCATTTATTTGGCACTCTGATTTTGGGTAAGAAAAAATTTATTCCAAGGAATGTGTGTATATATATAAAAATACATAAATTTATAAAAATATAAATATATATTTATATTTGTATATATGCAAATTTGTATATGTATGTTTATATATACAAATATAAATATACATATCTATACATTTATATATTAAAATTTTTCTTTGTGATTTCTTATTTGACTTGGGTTTCTTAGAAGTATATTGCTTAACTTGCACACATTTGGAGATTTTTATACCTATCTTAAATTAAAAACAAAAGTATTTATTTATTTTAGAGAAGAGGTCTTGGTGTGTTGCTTGGGCTGGACTCAAACTCCTGGGCTGAAGCGATCCTTCCACCCCAGCCTCTCAAGTAGCTGGGGCTACAGGCAAGAGCTACCACACCTGGCCAGCCACGGAATATTTAAATAGCATCTAACTTTGATAAATATGCAAGAAGTTAAATGCTTTTTATGGATGTTGCAAATCAGGCCAGGCAAAACCAAAGGTGTGCTCAAGCCTGGTCATCTTATCTAGAAGCTTCTGAAAGAAGCCAGATCACATCAAGGGCAGATAAAGCAATAAATGTCTCCTCCAAAGGTGCACATTTACGGGAAACAGAAGAGGAAACGCAAAGGAACACAATAAAACTCAATATATTTTTTCTCAGTATGTTTCAAGTTTCTATTTTAGAAAGTTGTCTTCATATTTAGATACCTACTTTATTTCACACATTGACATCAACTTCAAAAGTATCTTGATTATTAACATTTTATAATTGCTTACATATTTTTCAGTGAGGGTGGGGAGGATTTGCAAATAAAAGAGGGTTTCCAAAAAGTCGATACAATATATAGTTACATTGGAATAATTGAACCTACCTGGGAATACAATGTTGTCAGACTTCTGTGCTGCTTTACTGGAGACTGGGTTTATCTGAAAACTGCAGTTACAATTTCCTGACTGGAGGATAAAAAAGGAGAAAGGACAAAATTTAAAGTTTGAGAAATGGTCACTTTGTTGTGGAACTCTGGCAGTTGCATCTACAGCAAACTGTCCAAAATACTAGAGTCAACTTCAAACATTGTTAAAGAGTTTTTCGTGGGTGAGAGGTATCTCTGTTTCAGTAAAGAATTACATGGCTGAATGATCTGGAATAAGGTTGATGGCCTAAATGATATTTGGTTATATGCAGTCAAGGATTCATAATTGAAAAGAGGTACGAGTAACAGATGATTTCTGATAAGTTATTTCATGTCCTTCTGTTAGGACAGACTCAGTCCTGGATTTTCTTATTTAAAGTGCATTGTCGAGGATACAAAGGAAATCTAAGTCATAGGCTCTATACTTTAGAAATATATATGCTATTTTGGGAAAGCAATACTCACTCATAGGAGAAGATGAAGGGGAACAGCAGTGAGGGCTGGAGCTTCTATGAAATAATTGAACTTGGATAGGCACTGAACAGGGAGGATGACAATCTAGGCATATCTGGGGTGACCAAGCTGAACAGGAGCTAGCTGAGGAATTAGACGGCCCTTCTCCCTCTTGCCTATTTGTTTAACTCAGCAATTCACTTAACACATGTTTATTGGGTATCCACCACGGATCAGGTTCCTTGCTAGGGAGGGTAGTGCAGAACGAAATGAACATTGTTGCTTTCGTGAAGTTTAAGATCTAGCAGGCAGCAGGCACCAAATGTGAAAACAAACTATATATGTAACAAGAAGTTGCAATAGTAGTGGAAAAGAAAAACAAGATGCCTTGGGAAAGACTACAGGTCAAGGAATACAGGTCTGAAGGAAAGACATTTAAGCAGAGACTCAAAGGATACACAGATTGAACATACCTTATCTGAAATTCTTGGGACCAGAGTGTTTTGCACTGGCTTTTTTTTTTTTTGAATTTTGGAATATTTGCATATCCATAATAAAATATCTTGGGAATGGGACCCAAGTCTAAATATGAAATTCACTTATGTTTCATTTTTATACACATAACCTGAAAGTAATTGTATATAATATTTGTATTATTTTTGTGCATGAAACAAAGTTTTGATTGTATTTTGATTGCAACCCATCATGTGAGGTCAAGTGTGAAATTTTCTACTTGAGGCAGACCTCGTGTTGGTGCTCAAAATGTTTCTGATTTTGGAGCATTTTGGATTTTGAGTTTTCTGAATAGGGATTCTCAACCTGTCTTAATAAAACAGAAAGACACAATTCATATATAGGATATGCTACAATTAAATAGGATTCTCTACCAAGGTGCTCTTTTATGGTCATGCATTTGATCAATGAAATAAAGAAACATTTAAGACATGCTCATTTCATTGAGCAAATATATCCCTCAGGGGCCTGGCAAGAAGCAGATGCTACATGCAAAATGGGAAACTTGAGGAGGGTTTAAGAAGGGACTATTTGCAAAGGCATGGTGAAGATACAGGGAAACCACAGGGATAGTGCAGTACTTCCAGTGCCAGGGATAGCAGAGCTGTTACATTCTTAGGCCTAAAGGAACAAGGAGGAGAGACTAGTTACCAAAATCTGGAAGGAGAAAGCAGTAGAGAGAGGGGCAGTGGTGTTGGCTAAGGGACACAGCAGTCTGAGGTGACCTCCCAAATGTGAGGGTCAGGGGAATACAGCCTCGGATCTCACTTTCTGTTTGCTTCTGCTCTCCTACTGGGCTTCTACTGGCTGAAGCCAACTAGAAGTCAAAAGATGATGTATTCCATGCATGTTGGCCTCTCAGTGCAGAGATTAGGGTCTACAAGATGGAGCGGTGATCTTGGGGAAAAGGGAAGATATCCCCCACAAAAAGTCTACACAAAACATCTATTATGGGTGAAGCTTAGTTGTAGGTTATGTGAGAGAAGTGTTAGCCTTGTGAAAAGATTTATGAAGATTTCTCCAGTTTTAAATCCCTCTGTGGTGTGGTGTGAGCTATTAGAATAAAAATTACTGCTGCCTAGATACTATTAAATAGCCTTTTCTTCTAAGATTTCTCCTGCTTGGGAATTCAGACTTCTCTTCTTCATGGACTTCATTTTCTCCTCTCTGTCTACTGTGATGCTACTGAAATCATGCATGTATGGTAGTGTCCTGGAGAGTGCAACGGGCCAGAAACTTCTGACACCTGAGCAAAGTGCTGTCAGAGTCACCCAGGCACCTATGCACATTCTTACAATGACAGGTTTCCTCCTGACAATTGCTCTGTTCTTTCTTAGGGTGGCTTTGTAATTTTATTTTCTCAGCAAGGCCAGGGATGTTGAAACAAAGGAAGGCAGAAATTGAAATGTGTCTATAATACAGTCATTCCTTGGTACCCAAGGGAGATTGATTCCAAGAACCCCTCAGATACCAAACTCTGGATGCTCAAGTCCCTTTTATAAGATGGCATAGTATTTGCATAGAACCTGTGCAATAAATAAGATTTGCATAGAACCTGTGCAAATACTATGCCATCTTATATAAGGGACTTGAGCATTCACAGAATTTGGTATCTGAGGGGTTCCTGGAATCAATCAGATTGATTGATTGTACATTCGCCCATGTATTTAGATCATCTCTAGATTACTTGCAATACCTAATACAATGGAAATGCTATGTAAATAGTTGTTATATTGTGTTGTTCAGGGAATAAAGACAAGAAAAAAAGTCTGTGCATGTTCAGTACAAACGCAATAATCAATATCTCCCCACCCCTAACCCCCAGAATCTTTGAACTGTCATTAGTTGAATCTGTAGTTGGCTGAATCCACAGATGCAGAATGCATGCACATGGAGGGCCAACTGTACTAGCTGACATTTGAGTGGTGGGATTCCTGTGTCAGACAAAGGAACAATGGTATTTAACAAAGAGCCCCAATTCCCCTTTCCACCTTAGTTTCAGATTCTGCAGGAAAAAGACAGCTCTGAAAATTTATGAGCAATAACTTGCTTTCCATTACTTTGTCACCCAGTAAGCAATGAGCACCCAAGCCCAAGGGTCACCAGCAGGACTAGAAATCTTTGTAATTTCTTAGGGGGAAGTTCATTGACTGTGGGAGGAGTGATGAAGTGCTGAGAGGTCACTCAGTCAACAGAAAGCCTTCTGAATAGTTTTATTAATAATAAGAGTATACATGAGTACAGAGCTCTGTAGTTAAAAAATTTTCCCCAAATGTGAGAATCTCAGTTAATTCTTATGGTAGCCCTGTGAGTTGGGCAGGGCAGGAAGGACTAACTCCCATCTCAGGAGAGAAATTGAGCATCAGAGACCGACTGACCTGCCAGCCTCCTATGGCTGGGAAGTGGCAGAGCCATAGGAAACCAATTCTGGTTTTTTTCCTTCCTTCTTTTCCTCCCTCCCTCCCTTCCTTCCTTCCTCCCTTCCTTCCTTCCTTCCTTCCTTCCTTCCTTCCTTCCTTCCTTCCTTCCTTCCTTCCTTCCTTCCCTCCCTCCCTCCCTCCCTCCCTCCCTCCCTCCCTCCCTCCCTCCCTCCCTCCTTCCTTCCTTCCTTTCTTCCCTTCCCTTCCTTTTCCCTCCCCTTCCCTCTTTTCTCTTCTCTTCTCTTTTCTCTTTTCTTTTCTTTTCATTTCTTTTTTTTTTTTTTTTTTTTTTTTTTTTGAGCCGGAGTCTCGCTCTGTCGCCCAGGCTGGAGTGCAGTGGCGCTATCTCGGCTCACTGCAAGCTCCACGCATTCTCCTGCCTCAGCCTCCCGAGTAGCTGGGACTACAGGCGCCCGCCACCTCGCCCGGCTAATTTTTTTGTATTTTTAGTAGAGACGGGGTTTCATTGTGTTAGCCAGGATGGTCTCGATCTCCTGACCTCGTGATCCGCCCGTCTCGGCCTCCCAAAGTGCTGGGATCTTTTCATTTCTATAATAACAATTTCCAATGAAAGATTTCAAAGCAGAGAATATCTAGGCCTCTTATTGTTCTCAGATAATTTGAGGGTGTAGGGATAACACTTTCTTTCACTGAATTTTGTTTATAAGATTGTCAAATTAGAGAAGAACTGTAGCATTGGAAATAAGGTAATGCTCTGTTTGAATTGCTCTTCAGATGCCCCTTCTCTTGTTTTTCCCTCGTCAGAATACTGGTAGCAGAACTGGAAGCTATTCAAGGACAGCATCAGGCCTATCCCTTTCTCCTCTGGTGCAAATGTTTACTCGTCTTTTTATTTGTATAGATTTAGGTGTACAAGTACAGTTTTTTTTTTTTTTTTTTTTACATGGATATATTGCATAGTGATAATATTTGAGCTTTTAGTGAGAGAGGAGTTATGCAATCTGACCTGTAGTCTTCAAAAGGCTCCTATAGACTGGGCACATATATATAGGATTACAGTGGCTCACCCCTGTAATCCCAACGTTTTGGGGGACTGAGACAAAAGTATCTCTTGAGACCAGGGTTTTGAGGCCAGTATGGGCAACAAAGCAATACCCTGTCTCTAGAAAAAGTAAAAATAAAAAAATTAGCCAGGCATGGGACTGCATGCCTGTGCCCAGCTACTTGGAAAGCTGAGGTAGGAGGATGACTTGAGCCCAGGAGCTCCAGGTTATAGTGAGCTACGACTGCATCCTTGCACTTGTACGTCTGAGCGAGGCCCTGTCTCTAAAAAAATTTTTTTAAAAAGGATTCTTTGGTCATTATGTTGAACACATATACTGAGGTCAGACGGAAGCAGAAAAGTGCAACTAAAAGGCTCTTGCAACAATCTAAGTGAGAGATGATGATGGTGGCTGGATGGCTTGGACAGAAGTGGTAGCAGAGGAAGTGGTAAGGAGTATTAAGACTTGGATATATTTTGAAAGCATAGTCAAGGGAATTTCCTGACAGTTTAATGTGAGTTGTAAGAGCAAGAGAGGAGTCAAGGATGAATACAAGTGTTTTGGCCCAAGCCACTGGAAGGGAGGAGGCTTGATCAATGATTATGGGGAGGACTGAAGTGAAACAAATTTAAAGGAAAGACAGAGTTCAATTTTGGAAATGTTGAGCTTAAGGTGCTGCACATTTGTATTAGTTGATTTTTTCTTCTGTACAACAAATTAACAGAAATGTAGTGGCTTAAAAAAACATGCACTTATGGACTCAGTTTTTTAGATCAGAAGCCAGGCAGTGCACAGCTGGATTCTCTGCTCAGGGTTTCACAAAGCTGAAATCAAGATGCTGCAGGCTGAGTTCTTGTCTGGAGGTGCTAGGGAATGATCAATTTCTGGGCTCATCCAAGTTGTTGGGAGAATAGAGTTTCTTGTGGTTGTATGACTGAGGTCTCTGTTCTCTTGCTGGCTTTCAGGGTGGGAGCTGCTCTCAGCAATGGAGGTCACTTTGGGTTCTTGCTCCATGACCCCCTCCATCTTCACCAGTGGAAAATTTCCCTCCTGTTGAATTCTTATCCTGCTTTAACTCTCTGATTTTCTTTTCTGAGATCAGTGGAAGAAAACTCAATTTTTAAAGGGCTCATGTGATTAGACTAGGCCCACATAAATATCTCCATTTCTTAAATAAAATGAAACATAACAACTACAGGAGTGAGATCCATCATATTTACAATCTTAGGGATTTCCCAGAGCCAGAAACCTTGCGGGACCATCTTGGAATTCTGACTACCACAACATCTAAGAGAGGATGTTGAATAGACAATTGGATATTCACATTTAGAGTTCAGGAGATAGAGAAAGTTTGAGAGTATTGAGGTGTAGATGGATTTAAAACAGTGAGATTGAGCTTACCAAGAGTCAATGTAGATGGAAAAAAGAAGTTCAAGGACTAAACTTCAGGGAGTGTCAGTGTCAAGAGGTCAGGGAAAAGAGGAAGCCAAGTTTCACACACACACACACACACACACACACACACACGAATATCAAATGTTATCAGTTTGATGAATTGTGTCAAATTGATTAATTCAACCCATTAATTCTGCTGATGGATCAAGTAACATAAGGACAAAAATTTGATTTTTATATTTAGCAACATGGAGGCCTTTGATGACCTTCATGAGAATGGTTTTTTATGGAAAGGAGAGAGTTAGTTGTCAGAGTGCCATGAGGGAGAATGCAAGGAAGCTAATTGGAACCAGTGACTTTAGCCTATTGCTTTAGAGGGTTTGCCATGAAGGGCACAGGGTGATAATAGCTTGGGGAAGGGGAAGTGGAGTCAAAGATGGGATGAAAGGTGGGGTTAAGGATGGGATAACCAACATGTTTGTGTGTTGAAGAGCATGGTTAGTTAGAGGGGAAAAAATGATGATGAAGCAGAGAGAGGTGAGAATTGCCACTGTGGCCTCTAGAAGGTAAATAAGCAAGGATCAAGTGCACAAATGGATGGATCAGCTCTGGATAGAAGGATGGAGTACCCACCTACAGCAACGGGTGGGAAGACATAGTATTTGGGTACAGATTGGACCACGGCCTACAGATACATAGGTTGTGTTCTGCTCAGGGTTTTCTGCCTGAGGGAAGAGTGGAAGCTGAAATTCAGTCAAGCTGTGTGCTCTTCATGTGGGGCTGAATCTACTCAGTGGAAGGGACATAGACATATCTTTTGGGGTTACAGATGCTCCTGGGTGGTGTCATGGGCCGAATTGTGCTCCCCTGCTTCAAATTCATATTTTAATGTCTTAACTTCTAATATCTCAGAACTGTATTTGGAGGACTTTAAAGAGGCAATGAAGGTAAAATGAGGTCATAAGTGTGAGGCCCTTATTCAATACGATGGATATCCTTATAAGACGAGGAAAAAACAGACACCAGGGATGGAGGCATACAGTGTAAAGGTGTCCATCTGTATGCCAAGGAGAGAGGCCTTGGAAGAAACAGCCCTTCCAACATCTTGATCTTGGACTTGTAACCTGCAGAACTGTGAAAGAATAAATTTCTGTTGTTTAAGCCACCCAGTCTATTGTGCTTTGCTATGACAGCCCAAGCAAACTAATATGGGAGAGTAGATGTGATGATGGAAGTCCACGAAAGTTCTTTTGGATTATTTCCACTTTCTCAGATATAATCTTTAAAATGCAACCATGGAGATGTTGTTACTAAAACATCTCTGCTCAGAACTTGACTCACTCCCTTGGAAAAAGTGCTGTGATCTGCCAATATTGTGTTGATTCTTACTTGGTAAATAATGTCAAATAGGATCAAAAGCTCAATATGAAGATATGGCATATGAGGTATGAATGCTTTCTCATTGTATTCTGTCCTGAGTCCCACTGAAGCATAGCCTATTGAACTGTGGGTACTACATTAATTCTTCAGCTTTACTACGTTGAAGTCTAAGTAAATGAGAATACCTTTTAAACCACTTAATATTCAAGCACATGTTAAATCTGAGACAATGAGTGGATCTAAAAATATCTTCAATGACTTTTCTTTAGTCATAAAAAATCATAAGTTTTATTAATATGGACACACTATTAAGATTATGCACCTTTCCTGTGTTTGTAATACATTAAAGGCTTTTCTTCTAAAAGTATTTAAATTTTCTAAATAGGTATAATTCACAAATATTCATACTCACTTTTGATTAAATTACTTTAAGTAAAAATAAAGTATTTTAACACATGAGTAGGGGTGAGAGTTATAATAATTAACTTCTAATTTTTAGTTAATAATTCTAAATTTCTGATTATAAGAACCTCAACATTGCCTGGAATATTATATACTTAAATTGGAAAAACATCACTAGAACAAATACATTTTTAAGAAAATACAATGCCATCACATGCTGGCTCCTTCCTTCCCACTTGTGATGTTCTCCTCTGGAACTTCTCCCCTTTAACTGTATTAGTCAGGATTCTCCAGGGAAACAGAAGCAATAAGATATATGCAGACATATAGAAAGAGATTTATTATGATGCATTGGCTCACACAGTTATAGATGCCAAGAAGTCTCAGAGTAGCTGTCAGCAAGCCCAACAAAGCCAGGGGTGTAGTTCTAGCCCAAGCCTGAAGACCTGAGAACCAGCAGTTTCAATGTCTGAGGGTAAGAGAAGACAGTTGTCCCAGCTCAAGCAGACACAGTGAGTTCGCTCTTCCCCTGCCTTTCTGTTCTATCTGGGCCCTCAATGGATTGAAGGTTGCCACCCGTATTGATGAGGGCGAAACTTTTTTTTTTTTGAGACAGGGTCTCGCTCTGTCACCCAGGCTGTAGTGCAGTGGCCCGATCTCGGCTCACTGCAAGCTCCGCCTCCTGGGTTCACGCCATTCTCCTGCCTCAGCCTCCCGAGTAGCTGGGACTACAGGCGCTGCCACCTCGCCCGGCTAATTTTTTTGTATTTTTAATAGAGACGGGTTTCACCGTATTTGTCAGGATGGTCTCGATCTCCTGACCTCGTGATCTGCCCGCCTCAGCTTCCCAAAGCGCTGGAATTACAGGCGTGAACCACTGCGCCTGACCCCGAATCTTCTTTACTCAGTCAACAGATTCAAACAGGAAACTTTCCCAGAAACACTCTCACAAACATACCCAGAAACAATGTTTCACCAGCTATGTGTATCAACTTAAGCACACTTAAGTTGATACAAAATTAGCTATCACATTACCTATCCCAAACTCCCAAGCTCTTTAAGATCGTTCTCAAATCCCACTGCTCAATGAAGCCAACCTGAGAACTCCAGCCTGCATCAAACTCTGCTTCCTAAGCAGACACAGGCTTATTAGCTGTATCATTGATTTAGACACAGTTGTTTAGAACTGAGTACACGCAGCTTAACACAGTACTACATATAGTTATTTAACTTTTAGAGCATGCAATTCTCTCTCCCATTCCTTTCCAAGATGTCTAAAGGCAGGCAGGTCACATTTTCTGTTCTGAGTGCATATTAGCTATGTATTTTGTTGAACAAATTATTATTTTTTCATTTATTCAAACACCACTTACTTGGTACTCACTATAAGCCAGGGACTGTGCTAAGTTCTTGGCATGCAAAGATTCATTTGTTATTTATTAATTCAACCCATTTGTATGTAGCAGGTGCCTGAGATACAGGTATAAAGTAAACGAAATCTCTGGTTTCATGGGCCTTACATTTTAGTGGGGGAACAGATAATAAAGAAACAAAGACAAGTAATGATAAGGGCTGTGAATAAAATGAAACCATCAAAGTGATAGGGACACCCCCCCCCCCCCCCCCCCCCCCCCCACCCCCCACCCCCCCCCCCCCAAACACACCCCCCCCCCACACACACAAAACAACCCCCCATATACACCCACCCCCCAAAAACCCCCCCCCCCCACCCCAAACAAACACCCCCCCCCCCCCCCCCCCCCCCCCACCCCCCCCACCCCCCCCCCTCCCCCCCCCAAACCCACCACCCAACCCCCCCACAATACCACACCCCCCCCCCCCCCACCCCCCACCAAAACACTAAATTATAAAAACTTTCACCCCCCCCCCCCCCCATCAAACCCAAAACACCCCAAAACCTAATCACACCCTCACCCAAAAAAACAAACCATACTATCATACACCAACCAAACAACCAAACCCTCTATCCAATCCTCACTACTCTCTCCTCCTCAACCACATCAAAGTGAAAAAATTGGAGGGTGAGGATGTTTTAAAGAAGATGGTCAGGAAAGGTCTCTGAGGAGATGGCACTAGAGCAGAGACCCATGTGAAGTGAGGGAGAGAGACAAGCAAATCCCCAAGGGGAGAAAGTTCCTGGTAGAGGGCACGGCAAGTGCCTGAGATGCAAGTGCCCTCGGCATGTCCCAGGCATAGCAGGTTGGCGAACTGCAGCTAGAAGGCCTTGAGTGACAGGGAGAGCCCCCTGGAATCAAGGTCAGAGAGAGAGGCAGGACCAGTCCACAGGGGACTTTAAAGGGTTTAACTTTATGCATGATGGAAAGACACTGGGGTGTTCAGAGTAGGGGACTGATGTGGTGTAATGTGTGACACGTGAGGCCGGTGAAAAAGACCCCGGAACTGCACAACAGAGACTGCAAATTTATCATTGAAAGTTCTACTACACAAACATTCATAGACATTTAGAGAAAACTATGAAATTGTGAAAAAAGGAATCTACCAGAAATCAAAAAAATCTGCTCTGTGTATAGTCTGTATAGAGTGCATATATAGGTGGGTAATCGTAAGAAATGGCAAATAGCAAATTCAAATGGAAGATTATAGCCTCAAAAGTTACAAAGATAAGAAATATAGCATTTAGGAACCGAACACTCAAATCAAAGAAATGCAGTTTATTTATCTGAGAAATGATAGGTGTGGCTAACTTGAGATTTTGCTTTTATATTTTAATGTCTCAAGGTATAAAGATATGATTTAAACACTCTCTGTAGGAACATAAATTACTGTTAATTGAATTGTAGATTCCGAACAACATTGAGTGAATATTTACAGTGAACATTTGCCTTACATTGGGGCATAGTGACTGTTTGGTAAGTTGGCCTGAAGAGCTGTGAGATAGACACAATATGGTCTTAAGGTATTAACTAATCCAAGCTCCTTTTTCTGTTCACAGATGAGCTCTTAATGCTATACATAAGGGATTTGGGCTGTAATATTAATTTTGTTGTTAGTGTGATAGGTGACTTGGAGCAAGACAAAATAAGGAAGGTCACCGCTAATGTCTATCGAGTGCTTACCCCATGCCAGGGACTATGTGAGCTCTGTGCCTTATGTTGCTGTTTTAAGGGCTTCACTAATGGCTTTCTTTACTAGAATTCTTTTTATTATTATTTTTATTGCCAAATTATAATTATACATATTATTATGAGGTACAAAGTGATGTAATGATGTATGTATACAGTGTGGAATGGCTGAATCAATGACATATCCAGCACCTGAAATACTTATCATTAGTTTCTCCTGTCTAACTGTAACTTTGTACCCTTTGACCCACATCTCCCTAGTCTCCCCAGGCTCCCAGGCTCTAGTAACTTCCATTCTACTCTTTGCTTCTATAAGTTTGATTGTCTCATGTAAGTGAAAACATAGGCTATTTGTCTTTCTGTGCCTGGCTTATGTCACTTAGCATAAGGTCCTCCAGGTTCATCCACGTTGTTGCAAATGACAGGATTTCCTTCTTTCTTAAGGCTGAATAGTATCCTATTGTGTAAATATACCACATTTTCTTTATCCATTATTCCATTGATGGATACTTAGATGGATTGATAACTTGTTGTTGCCAGAGTTCTGAACCAAATGAGAGGGAAGACAAAATCGGTCAGATGGAGAATCAACATGTCACTTCTATGACGAATGAAGCTAATATCAGACAATGTGGCAACAGCAGGCTTCCAAACGCTGAATCCTGGTATAACATAGATTTCTGCATGTAGTCTCAGGCCATGCTGGTCAAAAGTGGGATTTTCCGTATGAAGGATGATCTGTGAGGAGCCGGAAAGGGCAGATTCTGTGGGCAGCCGCTCTTAGGAGAGAGGGAGAGAATGGAGCTGGGCTATAGGACCCTGTTTCATCTTTCAGAGTCACTAGTCAGGGATATTTAAGGCGACTGAATGGGGGACAACCCTTCTCCATGGTGATGGGTGTATTTGCTCATTTATTAATAATTCTCACAGCAACTCTACAAAGTCGGTCTTCTGCAATTTTACAGATGCAGAGACAGAGCCACAGAGAAGTATCACAGACAGCTTGCCCAAGTCCCCCAGTGAGGACGTGGTGGAAACAGCTTTTGCATCCAGTCAGTCTGGTCTGGCCCCTACGTTCACATTCGCACCCCCTGTACCAGCCTGCTTCTCCGATCTTTTAAAGCTGAGATTTGCTATCTGAGAAAATGAAAGGGTTAGATTAGAAAAATCTCTCAAAGTTCCTTTCAACTTTAGAATACTTTAATATGCTATTAGCTTTCTTGTAAAAATATTTGGGTGTGTGAAGTATTTTAAAGTCCTCAGGGAAGGGATAATGTGGAACAATATGATATACAACTTAAAATGTTATTTTGATGAGAAGTCATAGTAGGTAATTGTAACCCAATTCTGTTTTCAATGTGGAAAACTTAACAGCTTAAAAAGGAACAGACAGATGGAATTTTGCTAATGTGTCCAAGAAGGAAATATGATTTCACATGCATATTATATGCAAGTTTATGAATGCAGTCATAGTGTCTGGAACCTGGCTAGGAAACTATGATGAAAATCAGTGAAGTAAAATATCAAAATAAAACATTGCATGACAGCTTCTAATGGGGAGCAATGCTGGGACTTTTAATACAACCACTTGGGAATATGAACGTGATACATAAGTGGCTGAAGGGTTCTGAATTTCCCTGGTGATATTCATATATCACGAAGTGAATGTTAACTGGCAACAACTCAAGAAATGGCGTGTTTGGCATACCAGTGGCGAGATGCTGGAGTTGTGATCACCAACGGTCAATTACAACATTTTACTCTGAGTCAGAATTAAGTAGACCCCAGCTTATAATTTCCTAACAACTTGTTTGGAGCAAAGATTTGGGATTATAATCTCAATTAAACATGGAATGTGTGTCTTAGGTAACAAATTCACCTTTGCCTACGTGAAAGGGTAGGGACGTTACCAACATGTTTCCAATGAAATGGCTTTTGGTGCATTCATGGTAGCAGAGGATTTACTCCACATTTAAATACACTCTGGGTAATTAGGAATAGTACTTTCAGCAGGAGATTTAAAAAAAAACTCATCTTGAATTAATAACATTCCAAAAATGGCTTTAAGAGTAGCTCTGATTATGCAATTAATTGTTCGAATAACTTCAATTTTTATGTTAAAATCATTTGGTAGTTGGTAAGTGTAAAAGACCTTTATTCCATGCAATACATTTAAATTCTAGACAATGAGCTTTCCTCTCATCCTCCACCAAAACGACTCAAAAGAATGGCATTGCCTTTACTAATTGAAACATGTATTTGATAAGTGTGACTTTTTTCTTTCTAGTATTTCCTTTATTCAGGGGTTAAATATAAATTCTTGGCTTGTATCCACCATCCTCTTGAGTAGCACTATTTCCCAGAATTATTCTGCTGGCATCTGAGGGGTTCATTCTAAAGGAGATTTTTTTTTTTGTTGACCTGTGGTTAAACAAAGATTTTTTTTGCCTACTGGAACATTATGTATACTTGCTCCTCCCAAAATGAGTGTGTGCATGTGTTTAAAACTATAAGCTGAAATTACTTCTTGAAAAATTATGGTATGAAGGGGATACTATGATTCTTAATTTCTATAAAAAGAATTATTTCTTAGAAATGCAATTTAAGCTCTATATTCTATAATTTGCTTCTAATGATAGGTTTATTTCATTGACTACTATCTCAGGACAGAGGAGATGAAGTCTTAAGGAGCAAAGTTGGCATATTTGAAAGGTAAATGACACTTGCCAACTACCCTGGAGGAAAATGACTTAATAAAATAAACAGAAAAGCACCAGGATTCTTTCTTTACTGCAGTATTACAAGTGTAATAATGTCTCTAAACATGTAGAATAAAGTAAACTAATGCTACCTTATTTGGCTCCTAATAAATTATGTTGATAACTTGTTAAAAACAAATGATTAGCAAGTAGTAAATATGAATGTATAAATGAGCTGAGATGTATTTTAAAAACTAATAACATCTGGGTGTAATGACTACAGAGAAGACAAGAAAGGGGATGGCTGAGCAGTGAGACTCCATTTGCTACTTATTTTGAGAGCAGTGACCTGGACCTCTTGTGAAATATTCTCCTGTGATTTCTCCACCTATAAATAACTTGCTGTGGGTCTGATGGCTTCTAATCAGTGAATAATGATTGTCAACCGGGCCTCAGTTATCAACAGCAACCACGTAAGCATTTATGGGGCATTTAATCCTCATAACAACCCAGTGAAGTCAGGAATATAATTATCTTCATTTTACCCATGAACAAACTAATATACAGTTTAGGCCATTTGCAAAAAGATCATCAAATAATCAAATATTTATTCTACTCGTGCTATGTTTTAGGCATTGTGCTGGTCTTAAGGATGAAACAGAAGACAGTCTGTACTTTCAATTCCTGTACTGTCAGCCTTCTGAGAGAAACAGATGAATTCCCGGTCAATTACAATATAGAGGCAAAGAGCTAATACATGCAGCTCTGCTTTGGTTTGCTGCAAGATATAGAACACATTTACAGGGTCTGAGGGAAGAATTCAGCTGGCAGTAGCAGAGAGGCTAAAAGTGTTCTCTTTCTTGTGTGTGCTTGCTAGTGAAAATAGTCCAAGTTTGTCTTTTGTGTGTTGTTGTTTTTTGAGACAGTCTTGCTGTGTCATCCAGGCTGGAGTGCAGTGGTGCGATCTTGGCTCACTGCAATCTCCGCCTCCCAAGTTCAAGCAATTCTCCTGCCTCAACCTCCTGAGTAGCTGGGATTACAAGCGCACACCACCACAACCAGCTAATTTTTGTATTTTTGGTAGAGATGAGGTTTCATCGTGTTGGTCAGGCTGGTCTCGAACTCCTGACCTCAAGTGATCCTCCCACCTCAGCCTCCAAAAGTGCTGGGATTACAGGCTTGAGCCACTGCACCCAGGCTGTTCATCTTTATTCTGTTAGGTCCACAAGGCTTTAGTTCTTTGTAACCATATCATAGCTTACCACTTTACCACATGAGAAGCTACTGCTCTCTTTTGCACATGCAATGCCAGAATAGATCTCACATTTATTTTCAGGTCTGTGTTTAGGAGGGTACTTATCTATTGGGCCAAAGAAAATATACACTTGAGAAAAACACTGAATAATTTTTGAGATACATGGAATTTAAAGCTGGCTGTTTATAAGATCAAGTTACTATTTATAAACTCTCAATTTTAATATCAGATGTTTTAGCTGCTGAAGAATGTTTTATTTGTCATTTTGAATGTTTTAACATTTAGAAACTCACCATTACATGTATTTTCCAGACACAGGGAACAATTACATAGATTTATAGCATCAGCAGAGCCATCTGTAGATCTGACTAGATTTAGAAATGAAATGTGTAACACACTTGGTCTGTCATTGAAACTCTGAATAGTGGGAGTAGAGCACCAGGATATTGTCTGCTCTGCTTCTGTTTTCTAGGAACTGCATCTCCCCTCTAAATTCACATGGTTGTCATAGGTGCCGCCATGTTTGTAAATGTGACAGTTGATTGGTTCAGGGTGGGAGGAAGATCCAAGCTGGGCTAATTGCATTATCTCACTATTTTTTTCTCATTGAGTAGGCTTGGTTAGTCAGAGTTTATTCTATTTCAATCCCAGCTGGGTGAAGTGAACTTCAATTCTGGCATTAATTACCTGAAATTAGCAAGCATCAGACTCCCCAGGTGTCTCAATCCTCTGCAAAATAACTGTCACTTCAGACAACAGTTGCAAGCAGGATTCTCAGGCCACTCACGTTTCTGACTGATCAGCTACATATTTGGAGGCTTTTATAAGTTCAATAATTTGCCAGAACAACTCATAGAACTCAAGGTGTGATGCTAACAATCACAGTCTTATTATAAAGGATACCACCCAGGAACAGCCAAATGAAGAGTCACACAGGGCAGGGTCTGGAGGGTTCTAGGAGTGGAGCTTCCGTGCTCTCTCCTTACAGAGTCAGGGTGCCCCACCCTCCTAGCACATCAATATGTTCATCCACCAGGACATTCCTCTGAGCCTCAGTGTCCAGTCTTTGTTGGGCTCTTATTACATAGGCATGATTGACGACATCGGCCATGTCATTGCAGTCAATCTCCAGCACCCGTCTCTTCCCTAGAGGTTCAGCAATGGAAAATTCCAACCCCCTTGTCAGGTCCTTGGTCCTTCTGGTGAGCAGCCTCCATCCTGAAGCTAGCTGGGGACCTATAATGACTCACTTCATGAGCATAATGAAGACTCATATTATCCAGGAAATTCCAAGGGTTTTTGAAGCTCTGTACCAGGACCTGGGGGCAAAGATCCAATATATTCCTTGAAAGTAGAGTCTATCTTTGGAAATTCTGGTATTAGAACTGAGTGAAAAAAAAAATCAGTCTCTTTAGACTACCACTTTAGATTCCTATATGATGAAAGGTAAGACTTAGGGGCTGCTGGCTGCTCTTTTTCACCAGGAAAATAGAATCCAATATGTAAGGGGAAAAAGAGAAATGAAGCGGAAGAAGACAGGAGAAGTGATGAATGAAGGAGAGAGTAAGCACTTAGAGATTTGAGTCCCTTTTCCAACTTCTTCCTGTCCTCGGCTTCTTTGAGATTCTACATTATCCTTACCAAATATCCTTTGCTTCTCATTTCGTCCAACTCCAGCTGAATTTCTTAAAACTCCTAACCGGGCTTTCTACTTGGTAGAGTGAGCAAGTTAATGCTCGTATGGGAATTGAAGTGTTACGCATACTTAAATAACTTTAAACTCCAGGCAGGACTTATTCCCATTTATTACACATAAGATCGAAGGTCACTGGCTGCTTTGTACAAATGCTAATCTTGTTAACTCTTCAAAGTGAGCTTGTTTGGGAATCATTCTCCACCTATTGTCATGTTTTCACTTCTGCACTCGGACTCCAGTCTCTGGCAGTAAAAATATCTTTCTGTTTATAATGTTCTACTGTAGCAGCTGCAACAGAGAACCAGCAATGCAACTTGAAATTTTGCTCTCGCTGGCCCAAGATCTGTTTCTGTGTTGCACAGTTTGTGTTGATGGCTAGAGATCTGCTTCCTTCTGTCAGGCCTCAGTTGCTTTGAATATTACATGTTCCTTTAGGGGCCTACTATGTTTTGAATGTTTTTGTCCCTTCCAAAATTCATATTGAAACTTAATTCCCAATACAATAGTATTGGGAGATGCGGCTTTGGGGAGGTGATTGAGTCCTGAGGGCTCTATCCTCATGAATGGGATTAGGTGTCCTAATCAAAGGGCTTGAGGGAGTTCATCCCTTTTTCTCTTTTGCCTTATGTCATCAGACAGAAGCATTCTGTCATTCACACAGCATTCCAACGGGTGCCATCTTGGAAGCAGGGACTGACCTAATCAGACAGTGAACCTACCAGCACCTTCATCTGGAACTTTCCAGCCTCCAAAACTGTGAAAAATACATTTCTGTTCTTTGTAAACTTCCCAGTCTATGACATTTGTTATAGCAGCACAAATGGACTAAGACAGAGACTCATAATTGTGGTTTGGGAACCTTAATTTTGGAAAAATATTCAAGGTCTTGGTAACCATAGGTAATAGCTGACTCTGAGCTTCGCACATTTTCGTAAAGGGTCACTGAGTGTTTTTATTATCAGTGTGTGGAACATATTTGCCCTACATCATAACTTTCCGCGAGCTTTTCTTTCTGCCTGCAATGCTATTCCCTGAGATAGCGGCGTGGCTTGTTTCCTTACTATTAATACTTGCAGGCTTCTTCTCAAGTGTAATCATTTTAGTAATCCGCGCTGACTACCCTGTCAATCAGCCCACTTTACTTATTCTCTATCGCTTTATCCTGATTTATTTTTCAGCACTTGACATCTGACATATTAAACATTTATTTGTTCACTTTTTAATTGTCTCTCTGCTCTATTAGAATGTAAATTCTATGAAAGTGGGACACTGTCGATTTTGTAAATTGTTTCATCCCGGCCTCTAGAAAAGTAGCAGATACTTTGTAGGCACTAGCAAAAATTTCTTGAATAAAACGAGAAATGGAGAAATGCCTCTACCGCTCAGCACTTTCTTAATGCTCCTTTTGCATGTGGGGGAACTTCATGCCTTGTGAAACTTATTTCTCCAAGAAGGCAAGTCATATACTTGATTTCCAATCCGCCCTTAGAGCCTGGGCACTGACCAGATGAACCCACACAATACTCTGATTCAGAAGCTGCAACCTCTAAAAGCATGGGTCAGGAGGAATCCGTGTGTGTGTGTGTGTGTGTGTGTGTGTGTGTGTGTGTGTGTGAAGGTAATAGTGGTAGATGTTCTAGTAGCCACTGCCCAGTGTCAGTGGTGTGAACTGCAGTGTCTGTGTCTGGTGGTATAAGTAGTGGATTTTCTATGGCATCATTCTACATGGTGTTGAGAGTTGTGCTTAGCTGTATAGCCTCCAGATTTTACTCTCTCCCCTTCTCAGAGACTTTATGAGCTATGTAAGTCATTAAAAAAAATTAATTCTGGCTGGGGGTGGTGGCTCTTGCCTATAATCCTAGCACTTTGAGAGACCAAGATTGGAGGATTGCTTGAGGCCGGGGGTTTGAGACCAGTCTGGGCAACAAAGCGAGACCCCCACCTCTACCAATAAATAAATAAATAAATATATAAATATATAAATAAACATTAGCTGGATGTGGTAGCGTGTCTCTGTAGTTCCAGTTGCTCAGGAGGCTGAGAAGGGAGATGTCTTGAGCCCAGGAGGTTGAGGCTACAGTGAGCTCTGATTGTAACACTGCACTCCAGCCTAGGTGACAGAATGAGACTCTATCTCTAAAAAATAAAAATAAAAATGAATGAAAATAAGCTCCTTTTCTACTTAAACTAGCTTAAATGAGTTTTGCTGTCAGCAACTGAGAATCTTACTGGCTCATAGTTGGTTTGAATCTGGACAGCATATCCAGAAGTCTATACTTTTACAAATCAACTTAGTTTATAAGCTAGAACATTGTTTGGGGGGATCTTAGTGTTCATCTAGTCAAGTAACTTTCTATCATTATTTTTATATTAGTTATTTCTTCCAATAACATTTTACAAGAAAGAGGGCACCAAATATTTAAAATTGAACTTGCTCTGATTGAAGGGTGGTAGGTGTCAGAATCCTCAAACTCTCTTCCCTCACAGTACCTCAGGTCCCTCATTGGAGTCCTTAAGGAATACAGAACATGGGAATCCACTGACAATTTAACCACCTCATTTTCCAGCAGAGAAAATGGGTACATAGAAAAGTATAAAAGGCACACGATTAGTGAGAGATCAGTAACCAGAATGCAAGGATCTCTACAGCAGTCTGGAGTTTTTGCAGTATACCTCACTGCAGCCTCAAAATAAAAAAAAGAAGTAATAATCTTTTAAAGTTTTCTTCTGAGCATAGTTTGAGTAGCAAAAGCAAGAGTCTATTCAAATTTAGGCTCTAAACGTTTTAACGAATTGAATTAGAAATGTATTTCTCTAGTGTACTTGAGAGTACTTAAAAATAGACTTTATGTGACTTTTAATTTAAAGACATAATCCAAGAAACATTTTTCTTGGGATAAAATCTTATTTAAATATTTCTCACCAGCACATGGTAATCTAAGTGCTATAAACTATACTTTTAAAATTCAAATGCATTTATAAAACAAATCAAATTGACTTATGAGATAACAATACACACGTATTGGAATGGCTAAAATCCAGAACGCTGGCAACACCAAGTGCTTACGAAGATGCCAGTCAACAGGAACTCTCATTCATGGCTGGTGGGAATGCAAAATGGGACAGCCTCTTTGGAAAACAGGTTGGCAGTTTCTTACAAAACTAAACATACTTACCATACTAAGAGTCATTAATGTGCTTGTTGCTATATACCCAGATTAATTAAAAATATATGTCCACACAGAAACCTGTACATGGATATGTGTAGTAGCTTTATTTCTAATTACCCAAACTTGGAAGCAACCAAGATGCCTTCAGTAGGTGAATGGTGAAGGATATTGCTAATAGGGAAGTCTGTGCATGTGTTGGGTTAGGGTGTATATGGAAAATCTCTGTACTTTCCTCTCAGTTTTTCTCTGAATCAAAAACTACTTTTAAAAAAGTCTTAAAACTAATGATTTTGAAAAACACCAAAACTCTGCCAAAGTAATATTAACCCTTATGTGAAGTTCATGTGCTAGATTTATCCTTTTGAAAGTCTCATCAAATCAAATCAATGAAACAGACATTTTCTATGGCAATGAGGACATAATAAAATAATCTATTCAATTAGTGAAATGAGTTCCTTCATTTATAAGGCAAATTCAATTACGTAATAAGTAGAGGATCCATTTGAGTTTGACCTAAATTTTCTAAACGTAAAAGAACAAACTATGGCATGGGAAATATGATTAACTTCCAAGTTTTCTCAATCATAATTTGAGACAATTTGTAATTTTTGCTGCTGTGATTGATGTACTGTCTCAGGGTGAACTATTGAGAAACCAAGAGTCACCAAGAGGCAACATCTTTGATTCTCTCTTTTATTTCTCTTTTGCAAATGATGATAATTTGTTTCTGGTGATTTGGAAGCCTCTTTTCTAATGCCTCAGCACCCAAAAAGCTGTAATTTCCTATTACATTGCTGTCTAGGCTAGTACCACAAAGCAATTCCTTTCTAATATTTTTTTTCTTATGATTCTTCTCATAAGCATTTAATTATTTTTAAGCCATGTCTTATTTGAGATTCATTTTTTTAACTTTTATTTTAAGTTCAGGCATACATGTGCAGGTTTGTTACATAGGTAAACTCGTGTCATGGGGGTTTGTCATACAGATTATTTCATTGCCTAGATTACTTGAGGTTCTTTAAACTATTTTTTTTTGTTATTGATAAGTGAGTAGAAGAATTTACCTTCAAATGAATTTATATTTTTATATTTTTCCTAGTTCCAAAAAAGAAGTGAGGAATTCCTCAGTGATATAGGACAATTTTATAACTGATGCATCATCGACTTTCTTGTTAGTGATAAGAGAGTCATGTAAGTGAAAAAGTAGTCTCAGTGCATGTCATTCAAATTGTGTCTGGTGCTCATGGTTCAATGCACCTCCCACGACACCTCTACTGTCTGCACTGCTCTCTCCATAGGCACTAGCACTGCTACCACTGGCACCACTGCGGCGGTGGGCACTGGATACATAGAATCCTCAATGCATCAAAGCTTGGATATGCTCCACAGCTTCAAGCTGTATTCAGGATTCTCCTTCTCCTCTGAAGACCAGGGTTTTTTATTGGACCTGAAAGGGAATTATTTACAGAATGAAATCATTCCTGGAGGTTTTTAAATTCCTCATGTAAAAAGGCTAATAATTCTTGAATTAATAATTTTGATATCTAAGACCAAATGACCAGGGATCATGTAAACCAGAAAGTGTCTTAGGCAGATCTCAATCGATTTACAGGTTTATTTTGCCAAGGTTGAGGGCACACCCAGGAAAAAGAAACACAAGTTAAAGTAGGATTTTTCCTAATAGTGCCTTAGGCAGATCTCAGAAAGTGTCTTAGGCAGAAAGTGTCTTAGGCAGATCTCAATCGATTTAGAGGTTTATTTTGCCAAGGTTGAGGGCAAGCCCAGGAAAAAGAAACACAAGTTAAAGTAGGATCTTTCCCAACAGTGCTTAATGTCTGTGTTTTGGATTTTCCTCATTGCTATGAACTGAATTATGTCCCTCCAAATTCATATGTTGAACCCCTGATCCTCAAGTGACTGTATTTGGAGATAGGAACAAAAAGAAAGCAATTAAGGTTAAATGAGGTCATTACATGTATTAGTCTCTTTTCACAGGGCTATAAATAATAATACCTGAGACTGGGTAATTTATAAAGGAAAGAGGTTTAGTTAACTCAGTTCTGCATGGCTGGGGAGGCCTCAGGAAAGCTAAAATCATGGCAGAAGGGGAAGGAGAAGCAAGTACCTACTTCACAAGGCAACAGAAAAGAGAGAGCACGAAGGGGACAGAACCCCTTATATAACCATCAGATTTCGTGAGAACTCACTCACTATCATGAGAACAGCATGAAGGTAACCAACCCCATTAGCCAGTCACCTCCCACCAGATCCCTCCCTCAATACCTGGGGATTACAATTTGAGATGAGATTTAGGTGGGGACACAAAGCCAAACCATATCATAAGGATGGGACCCTGATCCAACAGGAATTGTGATTCTATAAAAAAAGACACCAGAACACACTCTCTCTTGCCCCTCTCTCTCACCCTCTTCCCCTGCACACTCAGAGTAAAGGCTACATGAGAAGATGGCAGTCTGCAGTGTGGAACAGAACCCTCACCAGAAACCAAACCCTCAGAGACCTTGACTTCAGACTTCCAGCCTCTAAAACTGTAAGAATTAGATTTTTGTTGTTTAAGCCATCCAGTTGTGATATTTTGTTACGGCAGCCTAAGCAGACTAATACATTTGTGTTCCAATTCTTGGACCTGGAGGCAGTCATAAATTAGTGAGGTATGACCAAGAGTTGTACACAATGTCTGAATAGCATTTTGCAATGTTACATTATTCATATTACTTTAAAATTTATATATATGTATGTCTAGATGAAACATGTGAAACATGACATTGATTCTTTACATTGGCAGCTAGATGGAAATGTAGCATTTTGATTGTGAATGGTTTTACTTTTATAAAAATATTTCATATGATGTAGTTATATTTTCAAACATAAAATTAAACTTTATGTATTTGGAGTTAAATTTTGATACTGATTCTAATTTTTGTCTTTTAACTTTAATATGTATTTTTGAATATTTTAGAGGAAAAATAAGAAATGAAAAATATTTTCAGATTGGTTATGTTTAGATTTTTTTTACACTTGGCAAACAATTTTTTTTAATGCATCACGTCAGAGATGAGCAAACTGCTGCCTGTGGGTCAAATCAGGCCTATTGTTCATTTTTATAAAGTTTTATCAGAATGCCTCCACACCCAAATTTTTATATGTTGTCTATGGCTATTTTTTATTCCACAACATCAGAGTTGAGTAATTGCTGTCGACACTGTATGACCCACAAAGCTAAAGATAATTACCGGCCTTTTACAGATAAAGTTTGCTGACCCCTGCTTTAGATAACCAAGAATGTGTTCACTTGGAAATCATGACATAAATATAAAATACAAAAGTAGATCTTAAAATAAAAGCAAAAAAGCAAAAACATTTAAAACTAATGCTTCAAATTTAAATACCTGGAAGCTGAAAAGTGAGCAGATTTTTGTAGAGCATGATCCACATAAAATTTGCAAGCAGGACATTACAAACTCTTTATTTAAAGAAGATTTCATGAAAATAAGCAAAAACATTGTTCTTACCAAATTCCCAACTAGAATTGGCTTAGATGCAACCCTGCAATGTCAAATTCTTCATTAAATGAAACTGTAACCACTGGCCAAAACAATGAGAATGAAAGAGAGAGTTATTCCTAAAAAAGTCATACTTCAGAGATGGCAAATATACCTTTGGTCTGCTCATTAGAAGTTGAAGAAAACTACATTCAAAAAATCTGAAAACTGGATAAGAAAGTCAAGACCTCTGGAACTTTACTCTGTTTATTGGATGATGATTCTGGAAAATCGGCTGTCATATCCTGACATGAGTGAGACTGTTTCTAGCAAAGCAAATCTGATTCAAATCAGTGAATAAATTTTTCCATTAGATAAACATGGCAGAACATTTATATTTCATTTTCAACCCAAATTCTTTCAAATTGGAAAATAAGTTATTGTAGTCTAAGTTCAAAGACAAAGTATCTTGTTACTACTGTTATGCATTTCTCAACCAATGTTCATGATTGGTTTTGGCAAATGAAGATATTTGTGACTGGAAACACATTGTCAATTAAAAGAATGTGAAATGTTACATGCATATAACATTAGCAAATATTAGAACTGAAAATTAGAAGACTGAGTAAATGACAAACAATTGATATTTTTGGCAAAGAAGTAAATATAGAACAAAATACAAAATATTGTTATAATATTCTTAAAAGAATATTGAAAGATAACATGTGTATAATATTTGGAAAAACACAATGAGGTTTATTGTAGCATTAATATTTATTTTAAAAAATAAAAACTTTTTAGATCTCGTGAAATATTTTCCAATTTGGTAATAGAATGGCTGAACACGTAGTATGAATTCAAAATAATGAAAAATACGACTTCTCTCTGGGATGGAGAATTCAAATTAGATCATTAATTTATTGGATAGGCTGAGCGGCAGTGGGAGCTGCCGGTGGTTGGCGCCTGCGGAGTTCCAGACCATGCTGCTGTTCTGCCCCGGCTGCGGGAACGGGCTGATCGTGGAGGAGGGACAACGCTGCCACCGCTTCGCCTGCAACAGGTGCCCCTACGTGCACAACATCACCCGCAAGGTAACAATCGGAAGTACCCAAAACTGAAAGAAGTGGATGATGTGCTTGGTGGAGCAGCTGCCTGCGAGAATGTTGACTCTACTGCAGAGCCATGTCCCAAATGCGAACATCCTCGTGCTTACTTCATGGAGCTTCAGACCCGCTCTGCAGATGAGCCGATGACCACCTTCTACAAGTGCTGCAGTGCTCGGCGTGGACACCGCTGGAGGGATTAGGGCCAGGATGGCCCAGCTGCCTTAGCGTATGCTTACCTTGTCCCTCGGCGTAGATGCTTAGCTGGCAGTATGAATCGTGTGTCCTGAGGGTCTTTGCTGGTGTGGTGGAAAGATAAACCTTTTGAGGTGAAGAGCTGGGGGGTCAGGAAATGTGATCTATCTGCCAGTCAGAGTGGATGAAGTCACGAATATCTGGGAGTTTTTCTGTGTGGGGAGGAGACAGAGACCCATAACTAAATACGCTCTGTTTAAAGTCCTGTTCTTTCATCTTCCATATTTATTGGCAGTTGACATTCCCTTACTCCCAATCAACACTCTTAAACATTTGTACTGTTTGCAAAACTTAACCCTAAATATTTAACTGTTACTTGTAAACTTGTGTAATTCATTATTTATTTTAATCACAATTCTGAGTATTTCATTAAAATGAAAGTTCTAAAAAAAAAAATTTATTGGATAAGAAAGTAGGGGAAGAAAAAACATAAAATGTAAATATTATTCGATTTTACTGGATTTCAAAAGTCACATTGAGACACTCTTCAAAAAAAAGGAAATTGTGGTTTTTAGTAGAAAATGAATTATGACTTTAATTATGAATATGTACTATCCATGTTGCTTCCTGATAATAATATTAACCAAAGATAATGACCATCTGCACTCCAAATGTGTGTGGCTACTTCGGTTTCAAAGGGATTTAAATAAAAAAATAAATAAATACCTTTAGAAAAAATGATTTTTCTAAATTGCAAGGAACTGCACATGATATATACAACATTTCATTAAAATACATGGAAATTACAAGGAGAAATGAAAATGTTTCATTGTCTCTACAGGAAAAGATTCATGTCCAAATATTCTCCAAACTAAATTTAATAGACTTTTTTTGGCCATTAGAAAGCAGGTTATCATTTCAACTGAAGAGAGATTAGGACAAATTGAACAGCACTGCTGTTTTCAGTTCTCTTTATAAACCCCCAGATATACACAATAAAAATTAAATTCAGTTTTCTTTGCTATTTTGTCAACTTTCAGTCATCTAGAAACTGTAGCTTTACATATATTTTTCAATTTTGAAAAAAATTTAATTATTTTGAGTACATCGTAAGTGTTTATGTTCATTAGGTACATGTGACGTTCTGATACAACATGCA
Organism: Macaca thibetana thibetana; assembly: GCF_024542745.1. Lineage (NCBI taxonomy): Eukaryota > Metazoa > Chordata > Mammalia > Primates > Cercopithecidae > Macaca > Macaca thibetana. Next base: position 16,344,731 of record NC_065582.1, on the reverse strand, counting down.
ACTGTAATGATCACATCAGGGTAATAAGGTCTCCATCACCTCAAGCATTTATCATTTCTTTGTGTTAGAAACATTTCAATTGGAATATATTAAATATCTTTTATTATTATTATTAATTATTATTATTTTGAGACGAAGTTTCATTGTCACCCAGGTTGGAGTGCAGTGGCTTGATTTCGGCTCACTGCAACCTCTGCCTCCCAAGTTCAAGTGATTCTTTTGCCTCAGCCTCGTGAGTAGCAGGGATTACAGACACTTGCCACCACCACGCCCGGCTAATTTTTGTATTTTTAGTAGAGATGGGGTTTCACAATGTTGGCCAGGCTGCTCTCAAACTCCTGAACTCAGGTGATCCTCACACCTCAGCCTCCCAAAGTGCTGGGATTACAGGAGTGAGCCACTGTGCCCGGCCAAATATTTTCATTTTCATTTTATTTATTTATTTATTTATTTATTTATTTATTTATTTATTTTGAGATAGAGTCTCGCTGTGTCGCCCAGGCTGGAGTGCAGTGGTATGATCTTGGCTCACTGCAACTTCCACCTCCTGGGTTCAAGTGATTCTCCTGCCTCAGCCTCCTTAGTAGCTGGGACCATAGGCGCCTGCCACCATGCCTCGCTAATTTTTGTATTTTTAGTATAGAAGGGGTTTCACTATGTTGGCCAGGCTGCTCTTGAACTCCGGACTTGTGATCCACCCGCCTTGGCCTCCCAAAGTGCTGGGATTACAGGCGTGAGCCACTGCGCCTGGCCCGAAATATTTTTTAAAAACAGGTTGTTAGCTTGTGGAAAATGTAAATATCTAGACACCTGTGCTTCCATTGGGAGTCTTACTCCCAGCCTCTCGGTGTCGGGGCTGGCCTCACTTTCTTCATGGGTTATCATGAGGGACATCGGATGGGAGAAAATGTGAAAGCACATTGACTGTACATGAGGCGACTTTCTGTTAGCCTTCTCTCTACTACTGCTACATTTCAAAGAGGTCTTTGGTTGCTGTTTTTAGGAAGTGGGGCTATTGCTTCACACTCCAACTGTTTAGTATTTTCTTTTTAATTTGATGACTTCAGTTTTCCAATCTGAAAAAGATGCTTTGGTTTGAATGAACCTATGTAAGTAGGCTTCTCCTGTTGAAGATTCAAAGAAATTTCCTTTTTTTTTTTTTTTTTAATTCTACATGCTTCTAGGGAGAAATGTCTTCCCATCTAGAAATATCAACAGTCTATCACTATCCAGACCTATTAAATTGAACGATTGATTGCAACAAAGGCTATGCTGTTATATTTAAGCAGTTATTACATATCTCATATGCCAAAATTGTTAAAAATAACAAAGGCCTACTATCTTGAATGTGGGAAACCAAATCCTTTTTTTAAAGGCGTGATTAATTGTGTGAGTTTGAAACCCTTAAGTAGGTGTGGTAAGCTGTATTCTGTGGGAACTTTCTCAGTATGTGTGCAACTATGTAAACAAAAAGTTAAAATGCAGCTAACACTTTCCCTGGCATTTATTAGCATAGCAAAGAAAGCAGAAACCAACCAATTTTTACATAAAAAGACAGTAGAAAGCTGTGTCTGCTTGCATTACTGTTCGATCTGTGGGTGCCAACTATACGCATAGAAACAATTTTTATTTATAGGCCTATCACCAAAATGTGTTCTTCATTAATTCATATTTTTCTCAGCCTCACATTACTTCTTGAACTCATCCAGGTAGTTTTTAAAAGCTAAGGGTAATTTAAAACTGAGCAAATTCATGTGTACCGCATTTTTCAGTGTTTAAGAATAATTGAATGGAAACGTCCTTACCATTCATTCAATATTTTGTTAATTTGTTTACCTTTAATGAACCTGAGGAATACCACAATGTGAACGTGGCTGGATCTTTTGAGTTAAAATCCACACTGGGAAAGAAATAGACCTTGAACATCTTGCCAAAGGTATTTAGAAATCTATTTCTCACAAGATTAAAGCTGAAAGTCCAAAGTAACTGCAGTTTATTCCAGCAATACAGTTCAGTGAAATGCTGTTCTATCAAACATTTCCTCATATATGACACTCATTAAAATAGAAAAGACCTCGTCTGAAGGCTTGTAAAGTGACGTTTCTTCCATATAATATTTTCCTGCATGTAATGTTCAAAAATTGTAGTGCCCTGGAAAACATTACAAAGGATTTTCCTTGTAGATCTGTACTTGTTGTTAAATTTCTTTTGGGCTGTCCTTCTGGTGGGTGTTTCATAGCCTTTTATAGATTTGGTCTATATATAATAGGAAAAAAGCCCCGTTCATTTGATTTTAAATAGTATCCATAGGAAGCAGCAGGAGAAAGTTTGCATTCCTGGGTGAAGGTCCTTGAGCACTTTTTTTTTTTTTTTTTTTTTTTTTTTTTTTTTGTTTCAGATGGAGTTTCGCTCTTGTTGCCCAGGCTGGAGTGCAGTGGCATGATCTTGGCCACTGCAACCTCTGCCTCCCGGGTTCAAGCATTTCTCCTGCCTCAGCCTCTAGAGTAGCTAGATTACAGTCATGCGCCACTGTGCCCGGCTAATTTTGTATTTTTATTAGAGATGGAGTTTTGTCGTGTTGGTCAGGCTGGTCTCGAACCCTTGACCTCAGATAATCCACCTGCCTCGGCCTCCCAAAGTGTTGGGATTACAGGCATGAGCCACTGCAGCTGGCTGAGCCCATGTTTTATTCCAATAAAGGTTCAGTCATGCCTTTTCATTTTTTGCCCAGTGAAGTGTGTCACCTGTGCTGTTCTCTGCAACTAAAGGACGGATAAATTGTTGTTTGTGAATTAAAGTGGCCCTCTCAATCTGGAGAGTGACTTTACCTATGTGCGTTTTTTTTTTTTTAACACTGCATTAATCAGAAAGCCTCCATTTAAAAAAGGTAACTGACTTGGATTGCAATAGTGTAATTTACCAGTACCCATTATTCAACAGCCTAGCAAATGGTGATTAGATGATTAAGGCAGTTTTCTACTTCACCATAAGGCTGTTAAGTTCCTAGTAACAGTTTTCTAGTGTGCAGTGTATAGGTTATATACAATGAAGTTCATGCAGACATAATCTACCTTCTACTTCTGCATATTATGTATGTTTTAAGCAAGTGTGAATCCAAAAGCGCCTTCTTATTCACTCAATCATTTATTGAAAAAAAATTTGGAGCATCTACTACATGCCACCAGGTTTAAGAGTTGACACTGTCCTCATCTTTCCAAATTTGCAGACATGGAATGAGGGCTTACAATAGATTGTGATGAAAGTTGACATCAGTGAAAGCACAAGATGTTACGGGGAAAAAGACCAAAGGGATCTGACCTACTTTATGGAGCCAGGAAAGGCACTACAGGGTAGATGTGGTGGGTGGCATTTAATCTGAAACCTGAAGGTTGACAGGGACAAGCTAAGGGAATGCGTATGTTGAAAATTGAGAAGATTCTCAGACAGAGGGAAGAGCACTTGCAAAGTCTCAGAGGTCAGAGAGAATGTGGTGTGTTCAAGGAACCAGCAATTTGAGGCCAGCTTTGAGGTAGAGAAAAAGAGAGCATGATGACAGGCTGTATGTCTCTTCCTACCATGTTTCAGGCTAAGCAAATTATTTTTAATGTTAGCTAAGGTAAACCATAATAAAAAGGTCTGCTAAGCAAATTATGGAATACAGTTCAAATTTTCTCTAACGCTGCACATTCAGGGTTCGTTGCACAGGCAACCTTGCCAGGCCTAAAATCCAAATCTGCTCCTGGCAAGGAGAGATTTCTTTTCACGGTTTTTAACTGATCATCTGGGTGCCAAGAGGATTTTTCCCCAGCTGAAGGGTTGTGCAATTGAGTCTAAGTTGGGGTTTGGGGCATGGACACGCATTTGGAAATGGAAAACTTTCCTGTAGGATAACAGCTCTAAGTCTGCTGCTGTGCACTTGTGCTCCCCTCCAGGCAGGGAGGACATGCGCTGCTCAGGGTTCTGAGCTGACGCAAGCCTCTTACCTCAACCCTCTCCTCCTGTTGAGAGAACCCCGCTGGGTTCCACAGAGAAGAAGAGGATGTGACTCAAAGATTCTGGGTTTCCTTGGTTCCCTGGGCTGGGAGTCAGAGATAATGGAAGCCAGGTGTGTGATCTGCATGTATGCAGGTTTTTTTTTTTCCCCCCTTTTTCTTTCCAAAGCAGAGAAGGTGAGGGGTCATTGCTACTCCGGGAGAGAGCCCCCGAGGTGTCAACTGTGGCAGAGTGCTGGCGGCATCCACAGTGGGCGTGTCACTCAGGGTGGTGGTATCAGAGATGGTGGCAGAAAAATCTGTCAAGGCTCCCTGGGGATGGCTGCTGTGGATGGCAGCCCAGTGAGGAGAAGCCAGTGTCATCTCACCTCAAGGTCCTTCTTTCAGGGATCTTGCCAGGGAGTTCAGTTGGCAGGATGGCAGCAGCAGACACACAGGGTGGTTAATAACAACAAACAAAGGTAACATCTGCTGAAGGCTTCTACAAGCACAGATTTGAATACTGAGGCACAGAGAGGCTAAGAAACTTATTCAGATAAGCAACAGAGCTGGGACTTGAACACATAAGCACCCTGCAGGGTTTACCTCGTAAGTCATTTAGGACACAGGATGTTCCTTCACATGGTTCCTAAAGAGAGGCAAGTAAGAGAGACAACAAAAGGTTGCATTTTGATTGCATTGTCTAGTCTAGCCATTGGAAAAACATTTATCTCATGAGGTTCAGACTTTTATAGTTTAAAGAAAGGAAAGGAAAGAAATCGAATGGTCTCCCTTTGCAAAACCTCATACTGTCCTTTAATCATGTACATTGTGCTGTATGGTCTCGATGTCTTCCAAGCAGTTTGGAACTTAGGTTGAATTTTGTCAGTAGGAATCAGGTACACAGACTGCTGTAAAGGTCCTCTTGCCTGCAAAGGTCTCTACCACTGCCTGACAGTGGCTGAAATTCCAGTGTTAAATAATCATTCCTTTGAATATTCAAGTTTTACTTTACAGAATTCTCTCTTAAAATATAAACATCCCTTTAAAGGATAAATTTAAATCCCTCAAAAGGATGGCAAATATGTAACACCATATTCTGAAAAAGTTTCCATCGTATGTAGAAGGTTAAAGGGAGCAGGAAATGGATGATAAATAGGGAGACTGATTTGCCTGAGAAGGCGCCAGTGAAAAATTGCTTCTTGAAATCCCTGAATTTATGTGTTGCAGCCTGATGACATATTTTCATAAAATTGTGAGCAGCAATAAAGTTTTACTGGATGGATTCTTTTATTTCAGTGATTTTCCTCAGTGTTGACTGCTTAGTTATTTCAAGAAAAGCTAATTATTTAGAAACATTGCTACCCATATCAGTGTATGTTCATACATTAAAAAACTATTGTGTCTCAGATAATAATGAAAAGAGACCCTATTTTGAAATTTGCCTGAATAACTCTATTAGATCGCCACAAAGGAAATAGTATAACATCACAAAATAAATTATCTGTCTTTGAAGCAATCAAATGTCCCTTTTGGCTATGGTGGTGGTTGTGCATGGTGGTAGTGGTTGCATCTCTTCAGGAACCATATGGAGTATGGTGGAGTAGGTGTATGCCTATAGTGGAGGTTGGTAGATGTCTGAGGTTGATGTCGCATTTTCAACAACATTAAGTGGCCCTACTGAATGTATTACTCCTTCTTTTGTTGCATCTACTACTCTGATTGTCAAGTTATTGTTAAGAAAAAAATTACAATGAAGATTCTACAGCATAGGTAAGTACAAGCAAATCAGACCCAATGTGTGAGGAGCTATATTCTAGGAGAACTGATTAAAATGTGCAAACAAAACAATTATGAAAGAATCACAGCCTTGTTGAAAATAATGTATCATAAAAAAGTAAGACCCAGAGTAATTGTGCTCTAATGCAAAAAATGTCTGTTTTTGTACTGGCTTTATAGGTTCTACAAGAAGTGGTGAAAAAGCAGGGTAATGATAGCAGTGACCTTGCATTTCTTCTCCTATAAAAACAATGTAGACTGAAGAAACCTTTTGTACACCTCTCAGGGCTGAGTGAGAATCAAGAGAGTCTGTGTATGTGAAAGTCCTTCTGGCCTATCATGTGTGAGATATCATAATTACAAACTTTGTTCAGAAACATTTGGTGTGGGAGACAAAGGTTTGGGCCCTATCATGTCTACTCACGTTATCAGGAGACAGCGTTGCTAAGTGGACAGACATGGCTATCCGTGAAGTCCACAAGGTCCTTGAAATTTCATTAGAATACTCTTCTTTCCAATCTTTATTCAGATTCTCAGTCCACCCTAACCTCGAAGTGTTAAGAACCACTGTCTGGGAAGAGGTGTTTTCTGTATATTTTTCTAAATGATCTAATAGTAAAAGAAACAGCTTCACAGACAATTTTGTCTTACCAAAATTTCATCAATTCTTAGAATTTATGAAGCCCAGTTTAAAAACACAAGAGGATTTAACTCTATTGGGGACACAGTCCCTTTCACAGAGTCTCACCCATCAAGGCTGCATACCCTCAGGCAACTGATGCACCTTAGGTTTGAGTCAATGCTTCAAAGAATGTGCTGATTCCATGGCATGGCATGAAGTGTCTCAAAAATAATATTTGCATCACAGTGGACATGCTGCATGGACTTTGGCAAGTCCATATAGATTTTGGTGAAAGATGTATTTCATTAACTTTGCAAAATTATAAGAAAAATAAAACACAAAGAAAGGGCAGATTTTAGAGACTGAATTTGTAAAGTTCTCCCAAATGAAATATTTGCAGACACTTTAATGAGAAATTTGTGCTTGCTTTAGTTTATCGGGTTTAACATTTGAAATGACTACATGAGAGATTTGCTCAAGACTTGTAGATGAAAAAAAAATTTAAATGTTTCTTGATGAGAAACTTAATTCAAAATAGTTTGTTATCTAATCAAAAGATATATGAATTGAAATAATATTTTAGTGTATCTAATAAACTTCCCTTCCTTTCATTGAACATTTCTTATGAATTCCAAATCAAATGGAACAATTTTATATGAAGTATTTCAAACTCGTGAAACTGTAACTTTGGGAATGTGTATGTGTTGTTGAAGTAGTCCTCATGAAACTAGCATGGGCAACACCAGATTGACCACTGGCTACCAACAGGCACACGAACTCAACCTACATGAAGACTCAGTCAGGACCCACCCTGCACCCCCAAAACTGTTGAGCTTTCCAGGAGCCCCTGCCATGCCATCCTTTCCTGACTTTCTAGTTCCCACCCCTGACCAGCTCTTGGGCCCTATGCACTGAGTTCTCTGCCCTACAACTTTAGCACATGGGATACAAGCTTCATCACCTCCCTGGCCCTTGTTCAGAAAAGCTGCTCACCGTGAAGTGGACAGGCATGTGCTAGAACATCTTTCCTTGTTCCGAGGAGGGATAAGAAGCGCTTATCCCTCCTCGGTATAATGTTAATCCTGCTTGTTGTCTCTGGGGACATATTGGGAACATAACAAGGTGCCAATCCCAGATGAAGGGGCTTGATGCTAGCGTCTGTGTCTTGGGGGCTCTGAATACTCCAGGTCTTGTTCTGCTGCTGAGGGCTGAGGAGATCAATATCTCCACTCGAATGTCCTAGTAGTAAAGCTCTGGGCCAGGGTTTCTCAAACTTTGGTGTGTGTCAGGATCACCGTTAAGGCTTGTTGAAATAGATCACTGGGCCCCATCCCCAGTTTCTAATGGGTAGGCCTGGGGTGCTGCTGAAGAATCTGCATTTGTGAGAAGTGTCCAGGAAATGTTGATGCCACTGGTAGGGAAGAATACTTTGACAGCGACTGCTACAGAACATGGCATTTCTAAAAGGATTCAATGACAATTTCCACTTTCCTTTGATACATTTCTAAAATCAATCGTTTGAAACCTGTATCCCAAGAAAACGTGGTACATAGACACCATGGGACACTACACAGCCATAAAAAGGAACAAAATGATGTCCTCTGCGGCAGCATGGATGCAGCTGGAGGCCATTATTCTAAGTGAATCAATACAGAAACAAGAAACCAAATACCGCATGTTTTCACTTATAAGTGGAAGCCAAATACTGGGTACATATGGGCTTACAGATGGGAATAATAAACACTGAGGACTCCAAAAAAGAAGAGGGAGATGGGCAAGGGTGGAAAAACTACCTATTGGGTACGATGTTCACTATTTGGGTGAGGGGTTCAATTGAAGCCCAAATCTCAGCATCATGCAATATGTCCATGTAACAAAGTTGCACATGTACCCCTTGAATCTAAAATAAAATGAAAAAATCCCTGCATCCGTCTGTCTTCCAGAAATTTTTAGAGCACACAGAAGATTCTTGCCGTTCACAGATTTAAGATGTGAAGTTTCGAAACTATGAAAGCAACCCAAATAAAATAATGTTGAATTTCACTAAAACATGAATTTGAATTTTGTGTTACACAGCCACGATGTGGATATGGATTTATAGTCAAAAGCTGTTTGAGTGTATCTACTTAAATGCCAGTGTCAACAACTCAAACCAGCTTTGCTACTCATGACAATTGTATATTTTAAGTGAATAACTATATATTCTCATGCTAGGGTTACAAACTCAAATGTCAAATGGGTCCAGGAAGCAACTGCAAATGAGTGGAGTGATGTGGGTAGAGAATGGGTTGAACTGGTGGGCCTGTAACCATTTAGGAGCAGAAGCCTTACAGAGCTCCAGCTCATGGATGCCAGGTAGGAATGTGGACTGCTTTGCCATGTCTTCCAATTTTAAGAGAATCCAGAAATCCAGATTTTTACATGAAACCCCTTTCCCCTTTTAAGGTCAGTCTTCTGAACACCCAACAAAACACATTTACAAGCCAATTCTAAATTTGCTTTTATCATCAAATAACACTCTGCAATTTGAACATTAGTGAGGATTTTGGAAACGTAGCTTTTGAGAATGTCAAGTGTGCACTGTTCAATATTTTAAGAGTTTAGTTTGGTTTAAATATGTGATTGCCCTTTCGCAGAAGCTTTATTTTAATGAAGGAAAAGAAGCGTACTACGGAATTTCATTCTTGGGGCAGGCGATGGAGTAGGAGGTTCTTCACAGAATAACTAAAACAAACTTTAAAAAGTATGTATTCAATGCCACGAGTACAGAGCCCTGGGCCAAGCAGAGACTGTGCTCTCTCTGCTGTGCCTTATCATTATTCACATTCCTTTACCACCCTGAAAATCATTTTGGGAAACTAACCTCCAGTTGTTGAAAGCAGATATAATTTTCCTAAAATGAAACAATTTGCCAATAAAATATTTTTATCCAAGGACCAAAGTTGCTGTGTGATAGCCAAGGTGTTTATGGTCAACTCCCAATTATCCAGAACCAGGCTGTTGGATTTTCGTATTAATCCTCCTTTCCTTTGCATACCCTCTCATGATTGTATTGCTTGTACCGCTGCCATCATAAGCCTGGCAAATCGAATGATAGGATGTGGTTTTGCTAGCAATTCTTTTAAGAGTCAAGTTGAGAGGCTCTTGGAACCTACAACTTAATTTGAAGTTAGGGTTTTGGCATTTTTCATTTATACATTTTCCTGCCAATCCTGCTTTCATTTAAGTAGCTGAGGATGACTGGGAGTTATGTTTCTTCTCTTTCCAAAACACCCAGGATTTCTGGTGTTTTGCCTTGAATGGGAAAAAGCCCAATCTTTTTATAGGAGAAGTGAGAGAGGATAAACGCTGGATATCAGGGAGGGCTGAGCATCGGGCCAGCCAGCACATGGTGGGGCCAGGAAGCAATTTGAGAAGTCACTTCACAGTGCTGTGCTTAGTTTCCTCACGTAGAACTTGCACTCGATGGACAAAATTATAGATTGTCCCAAATGGGTCTGTGGAGCCCCAGCATTTCTGTCCGGGTGCCTCAGAGGACTGGGGAGCTGGGGCAGCAGATTATCTTTACCTCATCTACATTGCTTTTGTCTGCTTAAAAATGTATACCGGGCACAGTGGCTCAAACCTGTAATCCCAGCACTTTGGGAGGCCAAGGCAGGCGGATCACAAGGGCAGGAGATGGAGACCATCCTGGCTAACACAGTGAAACCCCGTCTCTACTAAAAATACAAAAATAAAAGTGTATACTATTAAATCGTTTCAAAACTCCAATTCTTAATGATCTTCTTAGAATATTTTAAGAAATCTGCATTTTGAGGGGAATGTTTGTGCTCCACTGCGATTCATACATGTATTTTTAAATTCAACTTATTTTATGGATCGATGGGTACACATGCAGATTTGTTACATGGTTAGATCGCATGATGCTGAGGCTTGGGGTCCAGGTAATCTCATCACCCAGACCATAAGCTTAGAACCTACCAGGTGATTCTTCAGCTCATGCTCCGCTCCCTCCCCTGTCTAGTGATCCCCAGTGTCTGTTGTTTCCATCTGTACAATTGTGTGTATTCAATATTTAGTTCCCACTTATAAGTGACAACATGAAGTATTTGGTTTTCCCTTCTTACTTTAGTTTGCTTAGGATAATGGCCTCCAGGTGCACTCATGTTGCTGTAAAGGGCAGGATTTCATTCTTTTTATGGTTGCATAGGGTTCCATGGTGGATATGTACTACCTTTTCTTTATCAAATCCCCGATTGATGTGCACCTAGATTGATTCCACATCTTTGCCATTGTTAATAGTGCTGCAATGAACATATGAGTGCATGTGTCTTTATGACAGAATAGAAATTCATATGTCGAAATCTAATCCCCAATCAGATGGACTTAAGAGGTGGGGAGGTGATGAGTCATGAGAGTGGAGCCCTCATGAATGGGATTAGCGCCCTTATGAAAGGGGCCCACGGGAGCTTATTTCCTCCTCCTTTCACATGAAGATGCAGCAAGAAGGCACTGTCTAGGAGGAACAGATATCAAATCTGCTGGTGTCTTGATTGTGAACTTCCCAGCCTCCAGAATGGTAAGAAATAATTTTCTGTTATTTGTAAATGATTCAATCTAAGGTACTTTGTTATAATAGCCCGAACAGACTAAGACAAAGTCTTATTCACTCACTGTGGAACTGCCATGCTCATATCTTCTGTGCACTGTTCTTATGCCATGTGTCTGATAGGAATGCCCCCACCGCTTGTTGATTAGCTAATTTCTATCCATTTTTAAGCTTTTGGTATATATGCCAGGTGTCTTCAATATGCAACAAGGGCTGGGTGTGGTGACTCATGCCTGTAATCCCAGAACTTTGAGAGGCCAAGGTGGGTGGACCACCTGAGGTCAGGAGTTTGAGACCAGCCTGACCAATATGGTGAAACCTCGTCTCTACTAAAAATACAAAAATTAGCCAGGTGTTGTGGCGTGTGCCTGTGGTCCTAGCTACTTGGGAGGCTGAGACAGGGGGACTGCTTGAACCCAGAGGTGGAGCTTGTAGTGAGCTGAGATGGCGCCACTGCACTCCAGCCTGGGCAACAGAGTGAGACTCCATCTTAAAAAAATAAAAAATATGTTATGAGTTCTTTGAGAGCAGGAATTCTGTTCACATTGCCCTGGCTGTATACCACCTGGTCCTGAGCATACAATAGAAAAAACTTCTTTGATGCCTTAAGGTGTATTTTTATAGTTTAATCAGTGAACATTTCGGTAGTAATAACAGTCTTCACACTGAGGTAGGCAAAGTCTATACCTTTATTTTCCTCTAATTTTGATCACTACTTGCTACCTTCTCCCCCTTTTTCCATCAGGGTGAGGGAAATTTAATCTGATTAAATCTAGTTTCCTCTGTTCTCTACGGTTGCCTATGAGTTCTGGGAGCTTAGAGTGGAGGCATGAGGAGGTAGGGACATTCTAGACCCTGGCACAGGTTCCAGGTTGCTGCTGAGACAATTGGTTCTCGTCCCATGACCACCTCTCTGCTCTCTCAAAGAGACTATATCTCTTCTCCCATTAGGCTAGACGTAAAACAAACAAACAAACAAACAAACACGTATTTTGGGAAGAAACACTACTCTCTTAAACTGAAAATTCTGCCGTGGAAATTCTCTCCAAATATTCATCTATGCCCTGAGTTCCTTTTGTTCTCCCAGGACTTCAACTCTTACACGCCAAATCCATCGAGAAGCCTCTGCTTCTGCTTTCAACCCTGTGATACCTCACGCCTCTGGTGCTAAGCACAGAGTGCCCTAGACACTTGAGTAGAAGTTGGAGATGGTGTGGGAGGAGGAGAGAAAAAGAAAAATCCATCCAGAGAAAAAATAAATTAGACTGTAGATCTTGAGCTGGAAACAATTGTAATGTTCTTGGAGGCTGGTGTTTTATTTTAAATATTGAAATGAATTCTGTACTCTGTTCATAAAACATTCATTTTGTTGCAATGTAAAATCATGTCATTACTTCCCATAGAAAATTACGTATTGTATTGCAATGATATGAAAAACAAATCTTGAGAAGAATATTGCACCTTCTCCTTAATTTTAGTATAAAGTTAGAATTTGATAATATCAAAGAAGAAAGGTAAAAGTATTTCTGATTTCAGAACTCCCAGAGACCAATATTCTCTTGTTCGTAACAATCTCAGTGAAAGGGAAATACAAAGGAGAGTAAAAAACTTAAAAGTAACTATTACTTACTTTTGCTTAATTGCCTTTATCTTAGAAGTAAGTTATTTTCTAACAGGAAAGTCAGACCAGCAGCTAAAATAATGTGAAGAGTCCACAGTCCAGTGAGTTTGCTTAAGATGAGGAAGCTCAATAGCTTCTTAGACTTGGAGGCAGATGTAAACCCAAGAAAGAGGGGTTTGCATAATAAATAGGAACCAGCCAGTGGTTGTGTGTGGATGAGAAAACCGTAGTTCATTAGTGAGGCTGGTGGGTAGCCTCTGTATTCAGAGGGTGCACAAAGAAAACAATGACAGCACCCACTGCCTTCACCACTGAACTGGCGAGGAACTGCCAGATACAGTGATTGATTGCTTAAATGTGTCACCACTCGTTTGCAAGTAGGTGGCTTTCTGAAAAAACCAAGTTTGCTTCATAAGACTTCAGTGCTCAGATAGAATAGGAACATGCCTTCCTAGGGCGGGTGCTTGCAGAGGGAAGGTGGATGTCTGCCAACCTTGGAGGGCTGTGATGCTCAGCAGAAGCCAGGCGAGTATGTGGGACAAAGTTTCCCACTCCCATTTCCAGGAAGAATATGAACATTAAGGGACCAAAGAAGAGAGTGAAGTCTCTAAGTTTCAAAATAAAACTGTTGAGTCTTCAAAAGACTAGAAGTTTCTTTTCTGTGTGAAGACAGACATTCATGTCATAGCCAGGACTAAATCCTACTTACGACTTCTTTTAAAAAAATTATTTATTTTTTTAAATGGACAAAATTGTATATATTTACGGCATATAACATGATGTTTCAAAATATGTATACATTGTGGAATGGCTAAATTGAGCTAATGAACATAATAACCTCATATACTTTTTTGTGTTGAGAACACTTAAAACCTACTCTCAGTGTTTTTCAAGTATATAATACATTGTTTCTAACTGTAGTCACCATGTTGTGCAATAAATCTCTTGAATTACTCCTGTCTAACTGAAATTTTGTGTCCTTTCACCAACATCTCCCAATCCCCATTTTTTTCTCACAACCCCTGGTAACCTCCATTCTACTCTCTGCTTCTATGAGTTTGCCTTTGTTAGATTCCACATATAAGTGAGATAACACAGTATTTATCTTTCTGTGCCTGGTTTATTTCACTTACCATAATATCCTGCACATTCATCCATGTTGTTGCAAATGACAGAGTTTCCTGCAGTTTTGAGGCTGAATAGTATTCCATTGTGCATATGTACCACATTTTCTTTCTTTATTCATCTGTTGATGGACATTTAGGTTGATTCTATATCTTGGCTATTGTGAATAATGTCACAGTGAACATCAGGGTGCAGATATGGCTTCTTGAATTATGTATGTGAATTATGTGTGTGTTAAGAACCAGCTCCAGTGATTCCTGTGCTCAGTGTGTGTGTTTGTTTGTTTTATCAGTAGTGAATGGATTTATGTGTATGTCTCTGTCAGTGAGCATTAGCTCTGTCCCTGACTCTCCCTTGGTGTGCCATTAGTAGAGTCTTCTATTGAATGTGGGAGAGGGAGTGCTGCCTCTGCCAGTCAAATCTTGTCTGAATAGAAACTGCCTATTTCAAACAACTCTCAGAGTTCAGGTTTCTTGTATGAGCTTTATGTAGATATTAGTCACACATGGGGAAAAGAATTAAGACAAGTATAAAAGAAAAAATAACTTTGTACAGTTTGTACATTATCCTTTTCAATTAGCTACAGCTAATGGAATAACCAAGTCAGTATTTTCCCCCTCAATAGTTTGAAATAAGCCTACATCTTTGCAAATATTGTATTAGTGTCTTAAAGTAAAATAGTATAATATTATACACTAGTTAAAAATCAACAACAAATAGGCTTGCCCAATTCTCCTTATCACTGGGTAATCATCACTTGTGAACTCAAATACAATTGAAAATTAGCCACAAAGTTTTGGGATTCCTCTGACTGTTCTGTGAAAGGAGTTTAATAATGTATTATCCAGCTAAACCAGGGAAATGGACTGTATGACCAGTTGTGCTCCCTTTTCATATCAATGACCAGCACTTATTTTGACAAATAGTGTGAGTAAGTCTTTTTGGAGGAAGCTGAGGAAAACATACAGAACGTAATAGAAAATAATACAGTCCTCTTTCCATGGATCAGCATGATTCTAGCATACGTTTTTAGGGTCAATGGAAGTGGAGGGAAGAACACATTTTTATTGAGTATGCACTATTATTCTAAGAGCTGAAGATATGGGTAAACAGAACAAAGAAACCTCAGCCCTTGTGGAGTCTACATCACACACACACACACACACACACGCACACATACATACACACACACACACGCACACATACACACACACGCGCTCACACACACACGGAATCAGATGGTAATAAATGCTTCAGATATATGTGAAACAGAATAAAGGGGTTCAGAGTCATGGCTGGAATGATATTTCAGAGAGTTGTCAGGGGACACTTCTCTGAGGAGGCACCATTAGAGCAGAGACCTACACGAAGTGGAGGAAGAACCCATGCCGAGTTCTAGGCCACAGAACAGAAATGTACAAAATCCTGAGAAGGGGAATGAGCATGGTGTTTTCAGTGAGCAGCCAGGTGACCTGTGTGCCTAGAATGAGCAAGGAGCAAGTGCTAAGAGATACAGCTGGAGAGGAACCAAATTACCTGGGGCCCATTTGGGGCCTGCCCATTTGGCATTCTTCATCACAAAAGTGTCTCCTTCTGTTGCCCAGGGTGAAGTGCGATGGCACAAACACAGCTCAAACAGCCTCAACCTCCTAGGCTCAAGCAATCCTCCCACCTCAGTCTGCTGAGGAGCTAGGATCTCAGGTACGTGCTACCCTGCCTGCCCTTGCTTGCTTTGACTTTTGATTTTTTTGTACAGGGTCTCGCCATGTTGCTCAGGCTGGTCTCAAACTCCTGGACTCAAGCTATCCTCCCATCTTGGCATCCCAAAGTGCTAGGATTACAGGCATGAGCTGTGGTAGTCAGCCATATTTTCACACTTAACACAAAATGAAGCTGCCAATGAGTACTGTGTGAGAAAGCAGAACAAAATTCACTCCAATAATAACTAATACTAATCACTCATCCTAAATGTGTTGGGAAGCCTTTGGAAGGTTGAGTAAAGGACAGTGATATGATTTGATTTATGTCTAAAGAGGCCACTGTGCCATGATGGGAAGAGTAAAATTTTAGGAGGGCAAGATTAGAAGCAAGGAAAACAGGAGTTGAGCTGATGGTGGATTTAACTAAGACAGCTGTGGAGGGGGTAGGAGGTGGTCAGATTTGTGGTGTTCTGAAGTTAGAGCCAAAAGGATTTGCTGGTAAGTGGGAGATGAGATGTGAGGGAAAAGGATATGTTAAGATGACTTCTCTTCTTTGGCCTGATCAACTGGGTGAATGGAACTATTTACTGAGACTGGGAGAGGAGTATGCCAGGGCAGGGGTGAGGAATCAGGGGTTCTGTTTGTACATTTTAAGTTTAAGATTCCTATTAAACATTCAAGTGAAGATGTGGAATACAAAGTGTACAGAGTTGCAGAATAACAACAAGATCTAGCTTGATGATTATTTAAAAACACTGTTTCTGTGAAATATTACAAGACCTTAGACTTGCAATTACCTTAGTCTTGTAATATTGCAAGTAATAAAGCTGGGATCCACTATTTCGCTTTTAAGTCAGAAGAGGTGAGATCTCTTGAATTGCGCTTTCGTCTCATATTTTAGGAGGTATTAAGAAGAAATTTACGTCGGCCATGGCGGCTCATGCCTGTAATCCTAGCACTTTGGGAGGCTGTGGCTGGAGGATCTCATGTGGCCAAGTGTTTAAGAGCAGCCCAGGCAATACGGGAAGACTCTGTCTTTACAAAAAGTAAAAAATCAGCTGGGTGTGGTGATGCATGCCTACAGTCCCAGATAGGAGGCTGAGGCAGGAGGATCACTTGAGCCCAGGAGGTGGAGGCTACAGTGAGCCGGGACTACACCAATGCCCTCCAGCTTGGGCAACAGCGTGAGACCCTGTCTCAAAAATAAATAGGTAAATAAATAAATAAATAAAAGGGATTTACTTAAATTTTTTTTACCCCAGTGGAAACATGACAAAAGATACAAAAAGGCCAGTCACAAAGGAAGTTCATTTGGAACACATGCTGAACTTTAGTAGCAGTAATCAAGTAAACAGTAATTCAAATGAAAGACTAATTTTAATATTTTAGAGTGGCAATAATTTTAAAAGATTAGTATATGTGCACCCTCAGAATATTGGTGGGAATGTAAATTATAACAGTTTTTCTAGACTGAATTTTGGCAGCCTATCAAAAGCCTTAAAATATGCAATATGCTTTTTAAGAGTAATTCTGCATCTAAGAGTGTATCCTAAGAAAATATTCTGAGCCGGATACTAAAATATTTATTGCAGCAGTATTTGTAAAAGCAGAAAAATTAGAAACAGCTTACAAATACAGTGCTAGGGAATTGGTTAAATAAGTTAGGGTATGTTTATGTGATGTGATTACATGTTTTTGAAGACTATTCCACAACAAAGATAAATGCTTATTGTATACTAAGAGGAAAAAGCAGGTTATAGAATAAATCACACATTATATTAATTATGCATAACATGCATAACCCACCTACATACATAGAAAAAACCTGAAAAGACTTTGACCACAATATTTACAGTGGTTTTCTCTGAGTAGTGAAATAGAGCTGATTTTTACATTCTCCAAATATCTTTCATACTTTCTAAAATTTTCATAATATTCACATATTGATTTTATATTTAGTGTTTAACATTTGTGAATATGTATTAGGTTGGTGCAAAAATGATTGCGCTTTTTACTATTAAAAGTAATGGTAGAAATTGGATTCACTTTTGCACCGACCTAAGAGTAGAGACATGACATCTTTGGACACTTTTGTTTTTCTTATAATAACATATTATAAAATTTGTTCTCCTATTTATTATTATTGGATATTTGTGGTTTAGAACCAAGTAACTTTTTTAAGTGAAAGAATTTTGTGACTCATATACAAAGGGTTCTCTTTTCTTCTCTCAACTTGATATTGTGCCAGTGGTCCTGCTGCTACTTAACGACAGCTATCATTACACTACATTATACTATAGTGATACAATATACTAGAAGAAGAAAGTGCAATATAGAACTAACTACTGGTTAGCAGAGCTGAATTAAATAGTTCTGAATCCATGGTATTGTATAAATCCTAAATAGTAAAGAAGTGAGCAAATATGTCGAATCAACTAATTGTATTTTTTTTTTTGCTATGTAAATTCTAATCAGACAGAGCATTACAATGCCAGAATATTCCTTAAACCAGAAATTTCTATTCTGTAAACTCTCAATTTTAATTTGGGAATTGTTGTGGTAGGAGGAGCTGTCAGTTTCTAGCTGGAAATTCAGATGGAGCGAAGGTTCCTTCCTTTAATTACTGGCTAGAAACCATCTGAGGAAACAACATGCAAAACACTACAATTCATTATAAATAATTATGAGGGTGAATAGAAATCTATAGAGGAAAGCTCAAACTTCTATAGGAAATATATGTACCTGTGTATGCATGTGTGTTTAAAGTGTTTAGCTGGCTAAGTTTTTTAAGTTTATAAATGACATGTATGTAAAAGGACATAAGAATGATTTTCAATATGATATTTTTGGCCTTAGACTAACTGTACAATGACTCCGAAGCAAATAATATGCCAAAGTGCTAAAGTAACTTAAGCAACCCTGTACATAACTCAAGCAAAAAGAAAGCGTTTCCCAAATCATCTCTACTGTTTTCCCCTGTTTTCCCATCTACTGTTTTCCCCTGAATGACCTGGATAATTGCTATAATATTTCATTTTATTTGGACTGTGGAGATCGGATTTTACATTTTTTTTTAAAAAAATGTAGAACACAGAGAGAAAGAGACAGACAGAGATAAAAGCATAATGCTCTTTTCTGATGGAATTTCCCAATGAAATTGAAAAAGAAGCATCTTACCCCAAAGTAGTAGCATAAACCAAACACCTTAACTTCTGTTAGAGGGCCTCTGGAAGAGGAATTTAAATACAATGGAGGCAGGTTTTACTTTTTCTCTAGTGACAAGTTATTTCTATTAATTTTGGTAAAAATAATCTGCTGAAAGCATTATTTATAATTAAATGAAAAGAAATATATCTTTACAAGCTTATAAATTAGTTTTAATATCTATTGTTAGAAGTTACACTGCTGGGTCAACCTGATATTCCAGAATTCACTTGTCAAATGTATAAAAGAGAATTTGAACCACACCATTGGCATGTTTTCAGAATGTTTTAGTGCCTGAGTGTAAGGAAGAGTCATAAACCCTGTAAACAGAATGCGTGTGTTGGTAGCCTGAGCCCTTTGAGGTGGGCTTGGGGGACTGCACCCAATAGGGTTTCTTAATAATGTTGAGTCTTTCAGGACACACACGACTATGTGTTGGTTGTTGTCAGAGTGAAATACTTGAATTACCTCTATCTAGTCTCTGTTTACAATCTCCTCTTGAGGTTGCTGTATGCCAAATTGTACTTAAAAAACATAAATCTCCCTTCAAAGGTAGCTTGGGAGCCTGAAATGTGACTAGGGACTCCTAAATGCAAAGGATAATCAAGGTCCTCTCAAATGTAGGTACTGCAGTTTGTTTAAAACGTAGCACAGTCTAGACTAAAGAATGAGATCTCTACAGACGATTTAGCTAAAGGAAAAGGTACAGGCACTGCTGAAAATAAACACTTCTGTAATTACCAAAGGCCTTTATTTAGTTAGGACTATCTTGAGGATGTAACTGAGGGAGCAGTGATTTGCAATGCCACCCCAGACCCCAGAAACAAACAAATAAACCAAACCAAATCACAGAGTGACACTTTATTTCTTAATCACATTGGCTAACTGGAATTTCTTAAGTGGCTCCAACTTGGAGAAAAGCAAAATGTGTGAAGTTAACGCAAGATTACTGCCTTGATTCACCCTTTAAATGCTTGGATTCTAACAATTTCAATGATCTGTTCATGTTCTCCTTATTTCCCTAATGTATCGTTTACATCACAAAACTGCTCATTTGGCATTCTTTATCACAAATTATAATTCTTCACTAAAGCTTGCAATAAGCCAAATTGAGTCATGTTCCACATACCTTTTGTTTGGCAGAAACCACTCTAGTGCTGAATAAAGACTGTTTTGGCCGATCCATTGTGCCTTAATTTGTCTGGCCATATGACTGCTTTCCGTCTTCTGCAGAAAAAGACTCTGTAGCCAGTGGTTTTTATTTATGTTGCTTCATAGCCGTGGCAGCCTTCATTTTACTTGGAAGCTTGTTTTATTTTGGCTTTCCCCACCAGCAGATCATGTCCGATTTTCTGCCTTATTCTCTTTATTATAACTATTTTGGGAAGTATGTATCAGCACATCATGATTGAAACACTGCTGTTGATGTTTGGATTAGTGCCAAGACTCATAATAGATACCTGAAAATGAATATATTCTTGAAAGAGGCCTTCACCCAATTGATACAAATGTTACCTTTCCTAGGAACTGGGGGATACAGCTTCGTTAGCAGCTGCATATTCATGTCAAAACAACAACAACAACAACAACAACAACAACAACAACTCTTACTGATGTCTTGACCTTTCATTCGCCATTTTCCGGGAATCACTGAAACCTCTGTACACAAGGCAGGGTTGTAACAACACAGTTTTAGTTATGATTGGCAAACTGGCATAATTATCAGCTTGCTGGTTTATGTATTTGGCCAAAAGTGTTACCAGTGGTGAATCCATATGGGTCTGCAGCAACCTCAATTCTTGCTTCCTCAGGAGAAAGAATTCAACTGAGGAGCATAAGGCAGAGTGAGAGACCAAGGCAAGTTTTTGAAAGCATAGGTGAAGGTTCATTCAAAAGCTTTAGTGTGGAGGGGCCAGTATGGCTGATTAGTAGCAGCTCTGGTCTGCAGCTCTAACGTACAAGAACAAAAACAGCGAGTAAATACCACACCTTCAGCTGAGGTATCCAGGTTCTCTCAATGGGACTGACTAGCATTTGCTGTGACCCAAGCAGAGTGAGGGAAAGCAGGGTAGAGTGATGGCCCAACTGGGAGCTTCACAGGGAAAGGGGGGCTCCCACCCACCCCCAGCCAAGGGAGGTGGAGAGTGATTGTGCTACCTTGCCAGGGAAACCATGCTTTTTTCATGGATCTGTGAAACCCTTGGATCAGGAGATCCCCTCCTGAGCCCATGCTACCAGGGCCTTTGGTTCCAAGCACAGAACTGTGCAGACTCTTGGTGACCACTTTCGTTGTGGCCAGACACAGTAGACTGGAGACAGCCTAAGACAACCGAGTTACCAGTGGGGAGGGGCGGCTGCCATCACTGTGACTCCAGTCAGTCATTTTCTGATCTGGTGCAGGAAGGCTGGGCGGTTTTTAGTGGGAGGAATTCCCCAAAGTGCAACACAGCAGCTGTGGCAGATTGTGGCCAGACTACCTCTTTAGGTGGGACCTGGATCCATCCTTTCTCACCAAGTGGGGTCTCCCTGTGGGAATTTCAGCAACTCCAGCCGGGGGTTTATGGAGAGAATTCTGATCTCCCTGGGATGGAGTACCTGGGGGGAGGGGTGGCTGTGGTATCTGGTTCAGCAGACTTAATCTTTCCCACCTGCTGGCTCTGAGGAGGCTGGGTAGTCTAGATGAGTGATATTCCCCCCAGCACAGTGCACCCACTATCCCCAGGGGCAGTCAGAGTGCTTTGTTAAGCAGGTCTCTGATCCCGTGCTTCCTGACTGGGTGAGATCCCCAACAGGGGTAACCAGACACCTCAAGCAGGAGAGTTCCAACAGGCATCAGGTCGGTGCCCCTCTGGGATAGAACTTCCAGAATAAGGAGCACACAGCTATGTTTGTTGTTCTGCAGCCTCTACTGGTGATACTTCCAGGTGCAAGAGGGACCCAGGCAAATAGGATGTAGAGTGGATCGCCAGCAAACTGCAGCAGCCCTGCAGAAGAGGGACCTGACTGTTAAAAGAAAAACAAACAGAAAGAAACAACAGCAACAACATCAACAAAAAAGACCTCACAAAAACCCCATTCAAAGGTCAGGAGCCTCAAAGATCGAAGGTAAGTAAACCCATGAAGATAAGAAAAAATCAACACAAAAACACAGAAAATTAAAAAAGCCAGAGTGCCTCTTCTCCAAATGATCACAACACCTTTTCAGCAAGGGCACTGAACTGGGCTGAGACTGAGATGAATGAGTTGACACAAGTAGGCTTCAGAAGATGGGTAATAATGAAATTGGCTGAGCTAAAGGAGTATATTCTAACCCAATGCAAAGAAGCTAAGAACCATGGTAAAACATTACAGGAGCTATTAACCAGAGTAACAGTTTAGCAAGAAACATAAATGACCTGATGGAACTGAAAAACATAACATGAGAACTTCACAATGCAACAACAAGTATCAATACTGAGTAGACCAAGCAGAGGAGAGAATCTCAGAGCTTAAAAGCTATCTTGCTGAAATAAGATAGGCAGACAAGATTAGAGAAAAATAAATGAAAAAGAATTAACAAAACCTCTGAGAACTATGGAATTATGTTCAAAGACTGAACCTATGACTGATTGGGATACCTGAAAGAGATGGGAGAATGGAACCATGTTGGAAAACATACTTCAGGGTATCATCCAGGAGAACTTCCCTAAACTAGAAAAACAGGCCAACATTCAGGAAATACAGAGACCCCAAGTAAGATATTCCAAGATTAACCCCAAGATACATAATCATCAAATTTTCCAAGGTTGAAATGAAGGAAAAAATGTTAAGGGCAGCCAGAGAGAAAGGCCAGATCACCTACAAAGGGAAGTCCAACAGACTAACTGTGGACATCTCAGTGGAAACCCTACAAGCCAGAAGAGATTGGGGAGCAATATTCAACGTTCTTAAAGAAAATAATTTCCAATCCAGAATTTAATATCCACTCAAACTAAGCTTCATAAGTGACGGTGAAATAAAATCTTTCTCAGATAAGAAAATACAGAGGGAATTTGTTGCCACCAAACCTGCCTTGAGCTCCTGAAGAAAGCTCTGAATATGGAATGGAAAAACCATTACCAGCCACTACAAAAACACACTGAAGTATACAGACCAATGATGCTATAAAGCAACTACATTAACAAGTCTGCAAAATAGCCAGCCAGCATCATGATGACAGGATCAAATTGACACATAATGATATTAACCTTAAATGTAAATGGGCTAGATGCCCCAATTAAAGGACAAAGAATGGAAAGCTGGATAAAGAGTTAAGACCCATTGGTGTGCTGTATTCAAGAGACCCATTGCACATTTATGCTCAAAATAAAGGGTTGGAGGAAAATTTACCAAGCAAATGGAAAGCAGAAAAAAGCAAGGGTTACAATCCTAGTTTCTGACAAAACAGATTTTAAATCAACAAAGATCCAAAAAGACAAAGAAGGGCATTACATAATGGTAAAGGGTTCAATTCAACAAGAAGACCTAACTGTCCTAAATATAGAGGCACCTAATACAGGAGCACCCAGATTCATAAAACAAGTTCTTAGAGCTCTACAAAGAAACTTAGACTCCCACACAATTATAGTGGGAAATTTTAACATCCCACTGTCAATATTAGACAGACGATCAAAACAAAAAATTAACAGAAATATTCAGTACTTGAACTCAGCTCTGGATCAAATGGAACCGATAGTTATCTACAGAACTCTCTACCCCAAAACAACAGAATATACATTCTTCTCAGCACCATATGGCGCACTTACTGTAAAACTGATCACATAATTGGAAGTAAAACATCATTCCTTAGCAAATGCAAAAGAACTGAAATCATAACAAACAGTTTCTCAGACCACAGAGCAATCAAATTGGAACTCAAGATTAACAAACTCACTCAAAACCACAAAACTACATGGAAGTTGAACAACCTGCTTCTGAATGACTCCTGCATAAATAACAAAATTAAGGCAGAAATCAAGAAGTTCTTTGAACTAATTGAAACTAATTAAAACAAAGAGACAATATACCAGAATCACTGGGACACAGCTAAAGCAGTGTTAAGAGGGAAATTTATAGCACTAAATGCCCACAACAAAAAGCTAGAAAGATCTCAAATCAACATCCTAACATCACAACTAAAAGAACTACAGAACCAAGAGCAAACAAATCCCAAAGCTAGCCAAAGACAAGAAATAACCAAAATCAGAGAAGAACTGAGGGAGATAGACAAAAAAAAAATCCTTAAAAAATCAATGAGTCCAGGAGCTGTTATTGTGAACAAATTAATAAAATAGACTACTAGCTAGATTAACAAAGAAGAGAGAAAAATCAAATAGACACAATAAAAGTGATAAAGGGGATAGCACTACTGACCCCATGAAAATACAAACAACCATCAGAGAATACTGTAAATGCCTCTGTGAAAATAAACTAGAAAATCTAGAAAAAATGGATAAATTCCTGGACACATACACTCTCCCAAGACAGAACCAGGAAGAATTTGAATCCCTGAATAGACCAATAACTAGTTATGAAATTATGAAATTGAGGCAGTAATAAATAGCATACCAAAAAAAAAAAAAAAAAAAGCTCAGGACCAGATGGATTTATAGCTGAATTATACCAGAGGTACAAAGTGGAACTGGTACCATTTCTTCTGAAACTATTCCAAACAATTGAAAAGGAGAGACTTCTCCCTAACACATTTTATGAGACCAGCATCACCCTGATACCAAAACCTGGCAGAGATACACCACCACCACCACCACCACCACTCCAGGCCAGTATCTCTGATGAACATTGATGAAAAAATTCTCAGTAAAATACTGGCAAATTGAAACCAGCAGCACATCAAAAACTTACCCACTACAATCAAGTCAACTTCATGCCCAGGATGTAAGGCTGTTTCAACATATGCAAATTAATAAATGTAACTCATCACAAAAACAGAACTAAAGACAAAAACCACATGATTATCTCAATAGATGTAGAAAAGGCCTTCAATAAAATTCATTAAAAACTCTCAATAAACTCAGTATTGAAGGAAACTACCTCAAAATAATAAGAGCCATTTATGACAAACCCACAGCCAATATCATACTGAATGGGCAAAAGCTGGAGGTAGTCCCTTTGAAAACAAGCACAGGACAAGGATGCCCTCTCTCACCACTCCTTTTCAACATAGTATTGGAAATTCTGGCCTGGGCAATCAGGCAGGTGAAAGAAATAAAGGGTATTCAAATGGAAAGAGAGGAAATCAAATTGTCATTGTTTGCAGACGACATGATTCTCAATCTAGAAAACCCTGTCATCTTAGTCCAAAAGCTTCTTAATCTAACAAGTAACTTCAGCAAAGTCTCAGGATACAAAATCAATGTGCAAAAATCACAAACATTCCTATACACCAACAGACAAGCAGAAAGCCAAATAGTGAATAAACTCCCATTCACGATTGCTACAAGGAGAATCAAATACCTAGGAATACAGCTAACAAGGGAAGTGAAGGACCTCTTCAAAGAGAACTACAAACTACTTTTCGAGGAAATCCAAGAGGACACAAACAAATGAAAAAACATTTTATGCTCATGGATAGGAAGAATCAATATCATGAAAATGGCCATACTGCCCCAAGTAATTTATAGATTCAATGCAATTCCCATCAAACTACCATTGACATTCTCCACATAATTAGAAAAACACTATCTTAAAATTCATATGGAACCCAAAAGGAGTCTGTATAGTCAAGACAATCCTAAGCAAAAAGAACAAAGCTGGAGGCATCACGCCACGAGACTGCCTTTTCCTGGCGCCAGCTGTGACCATTATTTTCGAGAGACAGCTTTACAACTGCCTGATCATCACCTCATGGTTGCCTGACATTCCTGGTCATAGTGGGGCCCTCTCCTGCCCTGCTCCTGTATGCCTGCCTACCTGCTGAAACAAAGGTAGTTGTCCCTTTGAGAGATATGTGGAAGGATATTAGCTGGCTGTTGAATTTGAGCAATCACTGTAAGGAAAAAACAGATAGCTAGTATACTATCTTCCTGTCTTCCTAACTTTAGAAAGTTTACCTGATGTATTTAGAATATAATTTTGGGTTGAAAAGTTATAAGGATTAATAGAAAAGTAGGAGAACATATGTAAGAAGAATGTGGTTGGGAAGGACTGGGAAATTAGGTAAAAATTTGTAAAGGAAACAGACTTCTGGGAGAGGATGCCTGTTTTACTCATTCTGAGGTTTCTTTCATGTGAAGGGCACTCTATTAGCATAATCCTCTTCGCTACTCTCTGTCTCTCTGCCTTTAGGGGAGATGGAGTGACCTCTTTTGTTGGTGAGGTGAGAAGGAAAAGAACAACACTTTCCCTTTTCCCTTCCTCTAAGGAGAGAGCTTCCGACAAAGAACCTTGTCCTCTGTATTCCATATCCTAAAACTAACAGAGGCAGGCGGTCCCCAGGCAGTGCCAGTGCCAAGAATGGAGAATTCTTTCTAATTTTGGAGTTCAGTATTATGAAGGTCACTTGTCTGCTTTCTCTAATAAAACTTTATAAAGGTAATTTTGGCGTCTATGTGACAATGCCTTGGTCTTATTTCACAGTTGAGTAAGCATCTGTGAAGATGCCCTCTAAAGTCCCAAGTAAGATTACTCAAAAGTAAATCAAAACAGCTTAAGTTGGCTGTTCTGGCCAGCTTAAGGCCAGAAAGGAGGGGAGTGAGGGAGTGGTTGGAGCTAGACTTGCTCTTCTCTATAAACAGCTAAAAAAAAAACTAGACAAAATATATGGAACAATTGCTCAGACACTGGACAATATGAAATACAGGGCTGTCACTTCTGAGGGAAAGAA
This sequence comes from Macaca thibetana thibetana, assembly GCF_024542745.1. NCBI lineage: Eukaryota > Metazoa > Chordata > Mammalia > Primates > Cercopithecidae > Macaca > Macaca thibetana. The sequence goes on along the minus strand of NC_065582.1, from coordinate 16,318,239 downwards.
TGAAATATGATGTGTCACATAATTAACCTGGCTGTCTGTATGGAGGCATTTTCTGGACCTCAGTACAGGGAGGGGAGACAGAGGCAGACCACACTGATCTTGCTAAAGTGAGAAGATGGATACCAGTAGTTGGGAGACTGAGGTTCCTGTAATTTGTGGGGCAGAGATGAGGGAGTTATGCTGAGGAAAACCAACTAACCAATCAAGCAACAAACTAACCAACATCTCTAGAAGTCTTCCTAGTAGTCTCTTTAGTTTTTGCCCAAATGGTAAACTGCACTTTCACAATTTGAAGATCCACAAGGTCAGAGAATACATGCTAGGATCTTTAAGTGAAACAGTTCTTAGAGCTCACATACAGCTGAGGGAGTTTGATTTTCAACCAGCTGGAATGCATTGACCTTGTTGAACACCCAGGCATTCCATTGAGATCCCAGAAAAATTAACATATCTAAATCTAAAGGAAAAGTACTCTAGGTTCACCCCAACAAATCTTAAAAATTGCCCTCAACAAGGTCACACTGATTATTTTTTTTTTCTTTTATAAAATTATACTTAAATTCTAGGATACATGTGCAGAACGTGCAGGTTTGTTACATAGGTATATATGTGCCATGGTGGTTTGCTGCACCCATCAACCTGTCATTTACATTAGGCATTTCTCCGAACGCTATCCCTCCCCTTTCCCCCGACCCCCTGACAAGCTCCAGTGTTTGATGTTCCCCTCCCTGTGCCCATATATGTTCTCATTGTTCAAATCCCACTTATGAGTGAGAACATGCGGTGTTTGGTTTTCTGTTCCTGTGTTAGTTTGCTGAGAATGATGGTTTCCAGCTTCATTCATGTCTCTGCAAAGGACATGAACTCATCCTTTTTTATGTCTGCATAGTATTCCATGGTGTATATGTGCCACATTTTCTTTATCAGGTCTATCGTTGATGGGCATTTGGTTTGGTTCCAAGTGTTTGCTATTGTGAATACTGCTGCAATAAACATACGGGTATATATCTTTATAGTAGAATGATCTATAATCCTTTGGATATATACCCAGTAATGGGATTGCTGCGTCAAATGATATTTCTAGTTCTAGATCCTAGAGGAATTGCCACACTCTCTTCCACAATGATTGAACTAATTTACACTCCCCCAACAGTGTAAAAGTGTTTCTATTTCTTCACATCCTTTCCAGGATCTGTTGTTTCCTGACATTTTAATGATTACCATTCCAAATGGCATGAAGTGGTATCTCACTGTGGTTTTGATTCGCTTTTCTCTATTAACCAGTGATGATGAGATTTTTAAAATATGTTTGCTGGCCACATAAACGTTTTCTTTTGAAAGTTGTCTGTTCATATCCTTTGCCTGCTTTTTGATGGGATTGTTTGTTTTTTTTCTTGTAAATTTGTTTAAGTTCCTTGTAGATTCTGGATACTAGCTCTTTGTCAGATGGCCAGATTGCAAAAATTGTCTCCCATTCTGTAGGTTGCCTGTTCACTCTGATGATTGTTTATTTTGCTGTGCAGAAACTCTTTAGTTTAATTAGATACCATTTGTCAATTTTGGTTTTTGTTGCCATTGCACCTGATGTTTTAGTCAGAAGTCTTTGCCCATGCCTATGTCCTGAATGGTATTGCCTAGGTTTTCTTCTAAGATTTTTATGGTTTTAGGTCTTATATTTAAATATTTAATCCACCTTGAGTTAATTTTTGTATAAGGTGTAAGGAAGGGGTCCAGTTTTAGTTTTCTGCATATGAGTAGCCAGTTTTCCCAACACCATTTATTAAATAGGGAATCGTTTCCCCATTGCTTGTGTGTGTCAGGTTTGTCAAAGATCAGATGGTTGTAGACATGCAGTGTTATTTCTGAGGCCTCTGTTCTATTTCCTTGGTCTATATATCTGTTTTCATACCGGTACTAAGCTATTTTGATTACTGTAGCCTTGTAGTATAGTTTGAAGTCAGGTAGTGTGATGCCTCCAGCTTTGTTCTTTTTGCTTCGGATTGTCATGGTTATATGGGCTCTTTTTTGGTTGATCATAGTGGATAAGCTTTTTAATGTGCTGCCGGATTTGATTTGCCAGTATTTTATTGAGAATTTTCACATCGATGTTCATCAGGGATATTGGCTTGAAATTTTCTTTTTTTGTTGTGTCTCTGCCAGATTTTGGTATCAGAATGATGCTGGTCTCATAAAAAGAATTAGGGAGGAGTCCCTCTTTTTCTAATTCTTGGAATAATTTTAGAAGAAATGGTGCCAGTAACTCTGGTAGAATTTGGCTGTGAATCCGTTTGGTCTTGAGTTCTTTTTAGTTGGTACGCTATTAATTACTGCTTCAATTTCAGAACTTGTTATTGGTCTATTCAGGGATTCAACTTCTTCCTGGTTTAGTCATGGGGGGGTGTATGTGTCCAGGAATGTATTCATTTATTCTAGATTTTCTAGTTTATTTGGGTAGAGGTGTTTATAGTATTCTATGATGGTAGTTTGTATTTCTGTGGGATGAGTGGTGATATCCCTTCTATCATTTTTTATTGTGTCTATTTGATTCTTCTCTTTTTCTTCTTTATTAGTCTGGCTAGTAATCTGTCTATTGTGTTAATCTTTTCAAAAAACCGGCCCTGGATTCATTGATTTTTTGCAGGTTTTTTTGTGTTTCTATCTTCTTCATTTCTGCTCTGATCTTAGTTATTTCTTGTTTTGCGCTAGCTTTTGAATTTGTTTGCTTTTGCTTCTCTAGTTCTTTTAATTGTGATGTTAGTGTGTCAATTTTAGATCTTTCCTGCTTTATCCTGTGGGCATTTAATGCTATAAATTTCCCTCTAAATACTGCTTTAGCTGTGTCCCAGAGATTCTGGTATGTTGTGTCTTTGTTCTCATTGCTTTCAAATAACTTATTTATCTCTGCCTTAATTTCATTATTTACCCAGTCATCATTCAGGAGAAGGTTGTTCAATTTCCATGTAGTTGTGCAGTTTTGAGGAGTTTCTTAATCCTGAGTACTAATTTGATTGCACTGTGGTCTGAGAGACTGTTTGTTATGATTTCCATTCTTTTGCATTTGCTGAGGAGTGTTTTACTTCCAATTATGTAGTCAATTTTAGAATAAGTGTGAAGTCATACTGAGAAGAATGTATATTCTGTTGATTTTGGGTGGAGAGTTAGTAGATGTCTATTAGGTCTGCTTGGTCCAGAGCTGAGTTCAAGTCCTGAATAACTTTGTTAATTTTGTGTCTCATTGATCTGTCTAATACTGACAGTGGGGTATTAAAGTCTCTCACTGTTATTGTGTGGGAGTTTAAGTCTCTTTGTAGGTCTCTAAGAACTTGCTTTGTGAATCTGGATGCTCCTGTATTGGGTGCATATATATTTAGGATAGTTAGCTCTTCTTGTTGCATTGAACCCTTTACCATTATGTAATACCCTTCTTTGTTTTTTTTGATTTTTGTTGGTTTAAAGTCTGTTTTATCAGAGACTAGGATTGCAACCCCTGCTTTTGTTTTTTGCTTTCCATTTGCTTGATAAATATTCCTCCATCCCTTTATTCTGAGCCTATGTGTGTCTGCATGTGAAATGGGTCTCTTCAATAGAGCACACTGATAGGTCTTGACTCTTTATCCACTTTGCCAGTGTGTGTCTTTTAATTGGGGCATTTAGCCTATTTACATTTAAGGTTAATATTGCTATGTGTGAATTTGATCCTGTCATTATGATGCTAGCTGGTTATTTTGCCCATTAGTTGATGCAGTTTCTTCACAGCGTTGATGGTCTTTATATTTTTGTTTGTTTTTGGAGTGGTTGGTACCAGTTTTTCCTTTGTATATTTCGTACTTCCTTCAGGAGCTCTTGTAAGGCAGGCCTGGTGGTGACACAATCTCTAGGCATTTTCTTGTCTGTAAAAGATTTTATTTCTCCTTTACTTATGAAGCTTAGTTTGGCTGGATATGAAATTCCGGGTTGAAAATTCTTTTCTTTAAGAATGTTGAATATTGACCCCACTCTCTTCTGGCTTGTAGGGTTTCTGCAGAGAGATTCCGCTGTTAGTCTGATGGGCTTCCCTTTGTGGGTAACCCGATCTTTCTGGTTTTCCTTAACATATTTTCCTTCATTTCAACCTTGGTGAATCTGACGATTATGTGTCTTGGGGTTGCTCTTCTTGAGGAGTATCTTTGTGGTGTTGTCTGTATTTCCTGAATTTGAATGTTGGCCTGTCTTGCTAGGTTGGGGAAGTTCTCCTGGATAATATCCTGAAGTGTATTTTCCAACTTGGTTCCATTCTCCCTGTCACTTTCAGGTACACCAATCAAATGTAGGTTTGGTCTCTTCACATAGTCCCATATTTCTCGGAGGCTTTGTTCATTCCTTTTCATTGTTTTTTTTCTAATCTTGTCTTAATGCTTTATTTCATTAAGTTGATCTTCAATCTCTGATATAATTTCTTCTGCTTGATCAATTTGTCTATTCACGCTTGTGTATGCTTCATGAAGTTCTTGTGCTGTGTTTTTCAGCTCCATCAGGTCATTTACATTCTTCTCTAAACTGTTTATTCTAGTTAGCAGTTTTTGTAACGTTTTTTCAAGGTTCTTAGCTTCCTTGCATTGGGTTGGAACATGCTCCTATAGCTCAGGGGAGTTTGTTATTACCCACCTTCTCAAGCCTACTTGTTTCAATTCATCAAACTCATTCTCTGTCCAGTTTGTTCCCTTGCTGGCGAGGAGTTGTGATCCCCTGGAGGAGAAGAGGCATTCTGGTTTTTGGAATTTTCAGCCTTTTTGCACTTGTTCTTCCTCATCGTCGTGGATTTGTCTACCTTTGGTCTTTGATGTTGGTGACCTTCAGGTGGGGTTTTTGAGTGGTCATCCTTTTTGTTGATGTTGATACTATTGCTTCCTGTTTTTTACTTTTCCTTCTAACAGTCAGGCCCCTCTTTTGCAGATCTGCTGGAGTTTGCTGGGGGTCCACTCCAGAACCTGTTTGCCTGGGTATTACCAGCAGAGGCTGCAGAACAGCAAAGATTACTGCCTGCTTCTTCTTCTGGAAGCTTCATTCCAGAGGGGCAACTGCCAGATGCCAAATGGAGCTCTCCTGTATGAGGTGTCTGTCAACCCCTGCTGGGAGGTCTCTCCCCATCAGGAAGCACAGGGGTCAGGGACCTACTGGAGGAGGCAGTCTGTCCCTCAGCAGAGCTTGAACACTGTGCTGGGAGGTCTGCTGCTCTCTTCAGAGCTGGCAGGCAGGAAAATTTAAGTATGCCGAAGCTGTGCCCACAGCTGCCCCTTCCGCAAGGTGCTCTGTTCCAGGCAGATGGGAGTTTTATCTATCAGCCCATGACTGGGGCTGCTGCCTTTCTTTCAGAGATGCCCTGCCCAGAGAGGTGGAATCTAGAGAGGCAGTCTGGCTACAGCGGCTTTGAGACGAAGCAGTGGGCTCTACCCAGTCCGAACTTCCTGGTGGTTTTGTTTACACAGTGAGGGGAAACTTGCCTACTCAAGCCTCAGTAATGGTGGACGCCCCTCACTCCACCAAGCTCAAGGATCCCAGGTTGACTTCAGACTACTGTGCTGGCAGCAAAAATTTCAAGCCAGTGAATCTTACCTTGTTGGGCTCCATGGAGGTGGGACACACTGAGCAAGACAACTCGGCTCTCTGGCTTCAGCCCCCTTTCCAGGGGAGTGAACAGTTCTGTCTTGCTGGCATTCCAGGCGCCACTGGGGTACAAAAAAACAAACAAACTCCTGCAGCTAGCTAGATGTCTTCCCAAATGGCCACCCAGTTTTGTGCTTAAAACCCAGGGCCCTGGTGGTGTAGGCACCCAAGGGAATCTGCTGGTCGGCGGGTCGCAAAGACTGCGAATAGCATAGTACCTGGGCCGGAATGCACTCTTCCTTACAGCACAGTCCCTCATGACTTCCCTTTGCTATGGGAGGGAGTTTCCCGACCTCTGGCGCTTCCCAGGTGAGGCAACACCCCACCCTCCTTCGTCTCGCCCTCCGTTGGTTGCACCCACTGTCTAACCAGTCCCAATGAGATGAGCCAGATACTTGAGTTGGAAATGTAGAAATCACCCGCCTTCTGCATTGGACTCTCTGGGAGCTGCAGACTGGAGCTGTTCCTATTCAGCCGTCTTGCCCGGGAATTGGTCAAACTGAGTCTTTTTTTTTTTTTTTTTTTTTTTTTTGAGATGGAGTCTTGCTCTGTCGCCCAGGCTGGAGTGCAGTGGCCGGATCTCAGCTCACTGCAAGCTCCGCCTACCGGGTTCACGCCATTCTCCTGCCTCAGCCTCCCGAGTAGCTGGGACTACAGGCGCCCGCCACCTCGCCCGGCTAGTTTTTTGTATTTTTAGTAGAGACGGGGTTTCACCATGTTAGCCAGGATGGTCTTGATCTCCTGACCTTGTGATCCGCCAGTCTTGGCCTCCCAAAGTGCTGGGATTACAGGCTTGAGCCACCGCGCCCGGCCCAAACTGATTCTTAAGGAACTTAACTACCCCCAAACCAACACTCTTTAAACGAAGACAACAAGATCCAAATACAATATATGAGTGTTCTTCAAAGAAGCAGAGCTGATGTGTGTGTGTGTGTGTGTGTGTGTGTGTGTGTAGACACAGAGAGAGATTTCTTATGCATAGAAGTCTGAAATACGCAGAACCCGTTGGTCCTGTTCGAGTCCAAAGGCTGCAGACTGCTGTAGAACCAGAAAGAGCTTAAGTCCCAGTTCAAAGGCTGTCAGGCAGGAATATTTTCTCTTACTTGGGAGAGGGTTGGGCTTTTGTTCTGTTCAGACCTTTAAATGATTGAATGAGGCCTGCTCACATTATGGGGGCAATCTGCTTTACTCGGTTTACTGATTTAAATCTTAATCTCATCCAAAAACACTCTCATAGAAACACCCAGAATAATGTTTGGTCAAATATGTGGGCACCCAGTGGCCCAGTTAAGTAGACACACAAAAATTAGCGACCACATTTAACAATGTAACATTTATAATTTTCACCTCTCATAAAATATTACTAGACATATGAAGAAAAAGGAAAATATGACCCATAGCCAGTGAAAGAAGTCAATAGAAACAGAGGCAGAAATAAAAATAATATTAAACATAGAAGACAAAAACTTTAATATAGCTATTATAAATGTGCTCAGGCTTTAAAGTAAAACATAAATTTAATAAAGAAATGGAAACTATAAAAAATAACCAAATGGAACTTCTGGAGTTGAAAAATACAAGATCTGACATTAAAAATACCATAGGTAGTCTTAACAGTAGATTAAAGATGCAGAAGATGTAATAAGTGGACTTGAAGCAAGAATAATAGAAACCATAAAAGTAATACAAAGAAAGAGAAAAAAAAAGGCTGAGAAAAAAAAACCTAGGGCTTCTATGACCCATGGACAATACAGAATGTTCTAATATAATGAGACTGAGGCCCAAGTAAAGGAGGAACAGGACAAATATTTAAAGGATAATGCCCAAAACTCATCCAAATTTGATGAATACTATAGATCTACAAATTCAAGAAGAATAAACACGGAGTAAACCATACCAAGGTACAACATAAGCATTGCTGAAAACAAAATTAATGAGAGAATCTTGAACACAGGCAGATATGGGGGAAGGCACATTAAATAAAAAGGAATATGGATAAGAATTACCACTGACTCCTTAATAGAAACAATACAAGCTATCTGTGAAATGCCAAAGGAAAAAAACCCCTGTTCACATAGAATGTATATTAAGTGACAATCTCTTTCAAAAATGAAGCAAAATAAAGATATTTTCTGCCTAACAAAAGCAAAAAACATTGTTACAAGGAGATCTACATATCAGAAATTTTAAAAAAACTTCTTCATTTTGAAGAAAAATGGTGTCAGATGGAAACAAACCTACTCAAAAAAATGAAGAGCACTGAAAGTGGTAGATATATAAGCAAATATATTAATATTTGTTCTCATTAAAATTTTTTACATCATTTAAAAATTAAGAACAATATATTATAGCATTGTAACAAATGTATCAGTGAAATGAATGAAAATGATAGCACAATGATGGAAGGGACAAATGGAATTTATAGTGTTTAAGGTTTTCATACTATACTTAATGGTATTTTATTTGAAGATTGGCTGTGATTAGTTGATGCATATTTTAAACACCAGAAAAGTCATTTTAAAAAGGAGGTATGTTGTTTAGTAGAGGAGACAAAATAGAACATTAACAAATATTTAATCAAAAGAAGAAGAAGAAAAAAGGATAAAGAATGGATTAGAAAACAACAAATAGTAAGATGATAGATTCAAACCTAGCCATATCAATAATAAAATTAAATGTAAATTATGTAAATATTCCAATTAAAAGGCAGAGATTATCAAAATGGATTTAAGAAAAATAAGACCCAAATATATGTTACCTAGAAGAAAAGCAGTGTAAATATGAGAATAATTAGGTTGGAAGTAAAAGATGTACCCTGCAAACACTAAGCAAGGGACAGCTTGGCCGGGTGTGGAGGCTCATGTCTGTAATCCTGGCACTTTGAGAGGCCAAGGCAGGTGGATTGCCTGTTCGAGACCAGCCTGGGCAACACAGTGAAACCCTATCTCTACTAAAATACAAAAAAATTAGCCCGGTGTGGCAGCGGGCACCTTTAATCCCAGCTACTCAGGAGGCTGAGACACGAGAATTACTTGATCCCAGGAGGCAGAGGTTGCAGTGAGCCAACAGTGTGCCATTGCACTCCAGCCTGGGTGACAGAGCAAGACTCCATCTCCAAAAAAAAGAGAGAGAGAGAGACAGCTGAATTTCCTATATTAGTATTACACAAAGCAGCCTTTAGGACAAGGAATATTACCAGAGATGAAGACAGCCTTTCCTTAATTATAAGAGTCAATTCATCTAGAAGGCAAAACAAACCTAATGTGTATGCACCTAAAAACAGATTTAAGACATATTAAGCAAAAACTGGCAGAACTGAAAAGAAAAATGGATGATTCAACAACTTCTCAGTAACTGTTAGAACAAGAGAGAAAATCAGAAAGGATTTAGAAGACTTGAGCATCACCACAACCAATTTGACCTATTTCACATTTAGAGAAGACTACACCCAACAATGATATGACACATATCCCTTTCAAGTGCATAAGGAACTTTCATGTGGCTAGGTATATACCAGGTCATAAAACAAGTCTCAGAAGCTTTAAAAGACTGAAATTACATATAGTATATGAGCATAAGGGTATTAAATTAGAAATCAACTAAAAATATGTGGAAAATATCTGAATATTCAGAAATAGAACAAGATATTTCTAAATAATCCACAGATCAAAGAAATCTCAGGAAATCTCAAAGGAAATCAGAATTTTTTTTGAATTGAATGACAATGAAACATCAAATACCAAAATTTGTAGGCTGCAGTTAAAACAGTGCTTGTAGGGAAACTAATAACATTAAATATTCACATTAGAAAATAACACAGAATTTTGGTCATTACACCCTCCATTCATACAACAAAATATTACATATAACTCATAAATATGTAAAATATTGTATATCAATAAAAGAAAATAACAGAGCTTTAAATCAACATGTCACACCTTAAAAAACTAGACAAAGAAGGGAAAATATGCACAACATTTTGCATGTAATTTCTTGTGATCCTGGTGCCTTCTGAAACCTATTATGAACTGCCAGTTAAGAATCCCTGATCCCAGGCCGGGCATGGTGGCTCACACCTGTAATCTCAGCACTTTGGGAGGTCGAGGTGGGAGGATCACGAGGTAAGGAGATTGAGACCATCTTGACCAACATGGTGAAATCGCATCTCTACTAAAATACGAAAAATTATCTGGGTGTGGTGGCATGTGCAGTAATCCCAGCTACTTGGGAGACTGACGCAGGGGAATCACTTGAACCCGGGAGGCAGAGGTTGCAGTGAGCTGAGATCACGCCACTGCACTACAGCCTGGCGACAGAGAAAGACTCTGTCTCAAATAAATAAATAAATAAATAAATAAATAAAAATAAAAATAAAAATTTTCTGATCCCTAATGATTAATCCCAAATTTGTATCCGCATCCCAGACCTCTGTCTTGAGCTCCAGACTTTTAGGTTGAAATGCTTTCAGGACATCTATAGTTAAATAGTTCACAGGCACCTAAAAATTAAAACTCCTAAAGCAGAGTGAACTAACTTCTCCCATTTCCTTTTTTCCCATATCTCTTCTTCCTTGTCTCAACCTAAACCAAGGAACTATGTGACCATCCACTTAGCTGCCCATGTTGAAATCCTGGGCATCTTCTCTTTCCCTCACTCATACATATAATTGATCCCTAAATCCTGCTTTCTTTTTCACCACCTAAAACCCCTTACAGCCACCTGTTTTTCTCCATCCTGTTGCTGTTGTCCTCAAGTTGGTCACCAACATTTCCTGGGTAGATCTGTGAATAGCTTCCTAACTCATCTCTCCTCTCCCTCACCTCTGGTTGGTCTTCCTGCATATCCACTTTCAAAGGCAGTCAGGATGACATTTCAAACAGGCTAATATGATCTTGACATGTCTTTATTGATGACCTTTCTCTAGCTTTGCTGTGTCCTGGGGTTGATTCCAGTGTCTCTAACATGGCTTAGAAGACCCTTCATGATTGGGACCCTATTCATCTCGAATCTTCTCCTCATGTTCTACTCTTAAATTTATGTTCACTGATAATGAATTCTTTCTGTTTCTCTCAGTTTCACACTTTGCTCTTTCTTTTAGGCCTTCACAGATGCTGTTCTTCTTCTCTGGAATATTTTTCCTGACCCCTTTCCCTTTATACCCTCATCCCCACCTTTCCCCCCACATTTTATCGAATCATTCCTATTCAGCCTGTAGACCTAATTTAGCTGTGATTTCTCTGTCAGGACTTCCCAGATCTTCCTTCTGCGGCTTCCCTGTCTCCTCCTCCAGTGGGTTAGTGTCCCTGCTGAGAATCTCATTGCATTTTATCATTCTGAATTGGAATTTCTGAATTGTGTGTCTTACCCACTCAACTCTAAATATAATGTTTATTCATGTAGAGGTTGTGGTGCCTTATTTTTTGACAACTTGTGGCCACATAAGAGAGATTCTGGAATTACTAATTACTTGGGAAAATACAAGAAAACTATAATGTAAATAAAGTAAAACTGGTAGACAGTCAATAAATATGTAATTTATGTACTTGTGATTAAATAGTGTTTTTCACTGTCATAACCTATTCTCCTATAGATATTTTGTCTATTCTGTTGACAGGGAAAGTATAATTATTTGTTTTGTTAATAAGTATTGGGCTGCGTTGGACAGATTATAAGAAATATTAAATTTTACAGTGTTATTTTATTTTTCTGTATGTTTGATTATATCTTCCTTACCTTGAGAGGAATTCTGAGCATAGAATTATAGGTATTTGCTTGAGAATCTGTGATGTATTCAGTTTAGCATCCCAAATGAATGCAAAATTGATTAGTTTTTGAATGTGCTAAGTCATTTTGCCTGCTTTTTATTTTTGCATTATTAAGTTGTCATTGCCTGTTCTCTTTTGCCCTTTTACTCTGCACATCCAAATGTTCAGTCCTAAAATTATACCATGCCATCACCAAATGTCCAGCACCAGATCCTTATTAGGAGAATAACAGATTCGCTGGAGATTAGAAGGGGTCAGTATGCCCTTTTGGCGTGACTCTCATACACTGTACTCTACTTTGGTAGAAAAACAAAATCATTAAAATAACGTCACACGTGAATACTCATTAAACCATGTTATAAACTTTCAGTTCATTTCACCAAGTCTGGGATTCAGTTTATTTGTTCATCAGGTTATGCAGATAAAAGTGGCAAATAATTTTGGGGTGTTTAAAGAAATAACCTATAGTTAGGTGCTCCTAATTTTAGCTTAGGAGAAAAATCAATAGAAAAGTAAATGTGGTCAAGTGTAACTGAACAATATTGGTGTCAGCCCTGACCACAAATACAGCACATTTAGAAGTGTTCTAAGCATAGCCAAGCCAATTATTGTGTCAGCCCTAACTCTGGAGCTACAAGGAGAAAAAGAAGTATCGGTCACAAGGAAAGAGAATTGGATCCAGGCATATGGATGTCTTACAGGTATTTAATGTTCCACAGAAAAAATAACCTAAGAGACTATTACCAAGAGATTAAAGCTTTAAATTTAATAGATCTGTTGGCTTCCACCCCCCAATTTGAGTCAATGGTTAGGTTATTGATGTCATTCATTCATTTATTCACACATCAAACTTTTATTCACCTAGTGTGTGGCAGTAACTGTGCTGCTGGGGCTCCAAACATCAATAGCACACAATCCATGACATCAAGCGGGAAGAACTAAAGGCAGAAGCTGTGGGTGCTCTATGTGCACCTATGCTTCTCTCTGAGGAAATTTAGGTCATGCTCCCTGGCCTCCACTTGAAGTGACCCTCTACCCTGGTCCCTCTCCCTGAATCCCTGTGGAAATGGTAGAGGAATACTCAAGGCAACTGTAGCTGCCCCAGTTTGGATGCTTCCTGTTAAAATATTCAGAGGATTCCATGTCTGGCTCAGGGTTATTTTCCCCAAATAAATATTCTAAGTAAATGTAGGTTTCCATTGATCTTTTACTTAATTTAGAAAGAAGCTTCATTTGTGCATTACATCTGTTGCTATGTAATGTCAAGGATTACTATCATTATGATTGGTGCCATCTGCAATAAATGCAGAGGGAGAAGCATATAACAGGGCTGAAGATTTAGAGCCTCCCTCCCAGTGGACACGAGCTTATGTTAGGACATGCCTCTAAATTGGTACAACTCACATGCCAAGAGGATAGATTTCTCTGTGCCTTTTAAATTTTGTTTTGTTCCTTAAAGGTTTTTTTCCTTTTTTCCCCCTGGGGATAGAAATATGTTTTTTCCAATTTTACAGGCAAACCACTTCAATAGAACATGGCTGGCGGCCATATGGACATATATGAATCCAACAATTAATTCAGCAAAGAAAGCTGCTTGTGGCAAGTTTTGAATATGCCATTCCAGGTAGTGCTTTGATGATAAATGAGGAGAAGATTGCAAAGAAAATGACAGCAACATTTATAAAAAGATAAGTTTCCTTTATTCATTTAATGATATTCAAATTATTAGTTGTCATCTATTTAATGTGAAGTCTATGGCACTTGAAGGAGGTACTTAACACTTTTTATGTATAATTTTACGGCAAAAATATGGTGTTAATTTTCAAGGCGCTTACAATCTAGTAAACTTTGGAATGAGTGCATGTATGACCCTTATCTGAAACTCCTAAGTCTAGACTTTTGGCTGGCATGGCTTCCAGAACTGGCTTTATGATGGTATTTCAGAACCAGTACTTCCAGCCAAAACCAATAAGTGTGGAGTGGCTCAAAGACGGAAATTACCAAACCAAACCAAAACAGAAACCCCTCAAAACAGAAAAACAAGCTCATGTTAACGAAACACATTAGAATCTCATAAAGGTTTGTTAGAAATATCTGGGAAACCACTCATTGTTTTTGTTTCATTTCACCAGGTTTTGTCTCAAGGTTGTCCTATCCCTGGATGATCCCTTCAGCTCTAACATTTGCAGAATCAAAGCTTTAGCTTCCAGTCATCACTCTTCACATGCAGGGAGCACACATGGTGTGTGGTTAGGATCCTCTCCCTTTAGATAAAAGGGGGATAAAAGTAGTAGATAAAAGGGGAAATAAAAGTATCAGCATATTATGTGGGCTTCATGTGCATTTTACTGAAAGATAACTGTTTAACCTCCGTCCAGGGAAATGAAATACTCCATAGCTATCTACAGACCTGAGAAATACACATTAACAATTCTGTGAACACTGCATCAAATATTTCCTCTGAAGAAATCTACAGCAGCTTATTTTTGTCTAATTTTATCAGCTACTTTCGGTAATTTTACCACTTAAACACTTAGATATTTATTGCATGTACAATAAAAATATCAATTGGTTGAGTTTCTGAACTGAAACATGTGGTCAGATACCCAAATTATAATTTAATTGAAATTAATAAGACATTGCAAATATGGTGACAGTTGCAGAACTATCCACAGTATCCCAAAGGGTCTGACTTCTGGAGGGAGATATAAACTCCCTCCAGAATATTTTATTGGGGTAATGTTTATATCTCCCTGAAGGAGTTGAACCTATTGGGATATTGTGTTTATATTTTCGGTTTCAGCCACTATCACCCCAATATGCACACTGCATTTCACTTAGATGAAGCATAAAGGATTTCTTCGCCATTCCTTTCATGGAATGAAAATAGAATTATTGAATATGACTTTTAAAAATTACTAAAACGTATAAAATAATGGCACTACATATTTCCATATTTAAAGTGTGACAGCGAACTGCAGCCAGTACTGTTGTGCAATTATGAGGATAGACAGCAAAGAACTGAAATGCTGCCCGGCGTTGTTTCTTTTGGAAAGCTTTATGTATACACTAGGAATGCAAAGAAATACAAATCATGGGAAAGGGTTAAGTGATGGGACCATCAGCTCTGCAAGGTTGTTGTGCATGAATCTCTTGACTTCCAAACAGTTTGGTTGGGTATGGCTCTTTCAATGTGTAGAAGTCGTGACACAATGCAGGAAGTTTATTGAAACCTTTGTACTGCTATATTTAGCCTGGCATCCAGTGTTCTAGGCTAGTTACAAGACAGTATGATCTCCTTATAGAATACCAAAATGAACTATTTACACTGAAGGAAAGTAGTTTAGGAATGCTTCAGAGAAAAATTAAATATGGGGTAAATATTATCTTCATTCCTTTGCAAAAATCTGTTTTATACTAGTTATTTCATTTTACTTTGAATTTGGATTAAGCTTAGGGGAAAATAGTTAGATTTTATATTCCAAACATAATTAATTGTTATGGTTACAATAGAATGATAATCACAATGGGAAGAATTTGCAATACGGAAGAAAATCACCCAGCATTATGTAGCCTTAATCAGATTTAAAAGACATCCCAATTTAGGCTTACCTTTTGATTTGTTGCTTTGAGCAAAACCCCTTAATCCCTTTATGGGTACTTTTTGTCACGTATAAAATGGAGCAGGTAATAATTACAATCTGCTTTTGAGGCTCCTGGAAAGATGAATAAAATGAAAAGTAGGAAAATCAATCTTTGTTATTATTATGTTTGAGAGGCTGGCAGAACAGTGTGATTCCAACATGACGTCTAATTACAGCCAAAATTCTTTAGGAGGCAGTAGCTAATTTTGCACATCTTTTTAAATTGCCACATTTTCATGGGAACATACATGGCAACTGATTAGAAGCCGAGATTTTAAAGGTATGAAGAAACATTACCTTTCACATACCATCAGCATGATCTGTCAAAAATGCAGTTTGCCATTTTACTTCAGTGTTAAAAATTGCTCAGTGATTTCTCCATTGAATTCAAGACGAGCATAATATGCACAGTATTGCATAATGCAGCGTTGATCAACTTTTTTCAGTTTCAGCCGCCATCATCCCAATATGCACACTGCATTTTACTTTCACCAAACTTCATAGAGCGCCCTGACCACACCAAGCTCTCCTGAAGTTTCTTGCCTTCACTTGTATTTTTCCCTCTGCCTGATGTGCCATATCCTCATCACCGCCCCCACCAACATAGTGTAATCTTCTCAGTTTCAAAATTAAGCTTATATCACCTCCTCTATGTACCTGTTTCTGACCTTGCAGTTGTCTGAAGACAATACTATATTTGTTTAATATGACTCCCAAATACACTGTATACACTGTGGGCTCCGTAAATGTAGTCTCCCTGTTCTTTCTACTTTTATATCCCCAGAGCCTAGCTCAGTGTTTGCTAAGTGAATAAAAGAATGAAACTCTGATATGAGCTGTACAATGTCTCTCTAGAAGCATCTGGAATTTGGCATTAATAATATATTAAGTTGCTCTAATCTTCCAGAGTTTGGAACTAATTGAGAGATGGGACCAAGAAACAGGCATGTCAAAATCAAAATGTCAGCTTTGTTACAGTTAATAAAGGCTCGGCTGGGGGACATGATTTATGTGGCAAGAAGATATTTCTTAGTGGAACCCAAGAATTGGGCACAAGACCTTCTCAGTCAAGGCAGTTCTGGACAACCACAGGCCACCTTCCTATTTAGGTGCACTGTCTTGACCACTAAGTTTGTGGCATGAGCAAGCGTAGATCAGAACATCTGCATGTGGTCAGATCCAAAGAGGATGAGGACAAATGCTGATCCAGGCCTGTCTACTTTCTACTCCAAACCCATCAGTTAGTTAATTCAGTCCTTCTCCCGCAGGAAACAATTGGCATAGGGGCAGATAAGCTAGAAGTGTTCTTTGAATGGATGTCTTACTGTAGGGGAACATTAAATTAGAGGAATGTAAGCTCCCCTGGTTGCCTTCCTATAGCACTTCCAACAGTTCTCTTTTCATATGTCTTTTCCCTGGCAATAGTACTGTGCTTTCCCCAGCTAGCAGAGCATAATTACAGAGTCACTGTTCCAGTTAATAGTTCATCCTCTCTGGTGAGCAACTGGCAGCGATCATCCAGCCTGTGGTCTCAGTCTTATAATATAAAACTAATACTTGATAACCTTAAACATTACAAATGATTCAGATACATAAAAGTAAACTTCGCTAAAACTTTCTCTCTCTTCCAACCTTCTCCCCTGGGTGGTGATAACTATTGTTTATGTATGTATCTCCAGACTTTAAAAATAGCCATTTATGAATGGTTAGGCATAAACATTTTTGAAATCACAAATACTTGACAACTGACAGACACTTTCACAATTCAATTTATATGCTTAACTAATTATTTTTTGCAAATCTCCCTGCCATTTTCTGGATACTTAGGTTGTTTCCAATTTTTCACTATACAAAGAAAAAAGATTCTATACAACCATCTCTCTTACTATTTCTGTAGGAGAATTCTTATAAGTAAAAGCTGAATCAAGTAATTTGTACATTATAATTCTGATGGATATTGCTGCATTGTGCTTTCAAAGTCTATACTAACAATATATCAAGTTCCCATTTCCTGAAACTTATGGATCCTGGATATTATAAAGCTTTCAAGTTTTTGCCAATCGAGTGGGTGAAACATATCTTATTGCTTTAATTTCCATTTCCTCTTTTGCTTATGATATTAAACATGATTCTGTATGGTTAGCAGTCTTCAGTACTTCCTCTTCTGCCAGTTCATAACTTTTGCCCAATTTCCTTTGGTAATTTAAGTTTTTATATGTTATGCATTTTAAATCTGTATCTGCTAAGTATGTGGCAAATAATTTTTTACAGAAATGGCTTTCTTTTCACTTTAATAGTTCATCTTTTGCTCACAGATTTTAGTGTCAACATTTTCATAGCCTAAATTCCTATGTCAACATCACTGTATTTTGTGTGTGTCTATTTTGTTCCCTTGACCTATTTGTGTATTCTTTGTATTATTTTAATTGTATAATAGCCACCTTTAATACAAATCTCTAATATTTATTGAGTCTCTAATATATGCTAAACACCATTCTTTTTTTTCACAACTACTTGTGCACTAATTACTCTTATTATCACCATTTTATATACCAGGAAACTGAGACCCAATGAGGTTAAGTAACTTGCTCAGGTTGCTGGGCTAAACAACAAGTTGAGCTGGGATGGAGCCCCAACATTCCTGATCCAAGGTCAATGTCGGTAAGCACTAGACCATGATTGCTTTCCGCAGGTTTATAGAATAATTTGAAATTTGAGGTGGCTCACGCCTGTAATCCCAGCACTTTGGGATGCCAAGGCAGGCAGATCACCTGAGGTCAGGAGTTCGCGACCAGTCTGGCCAACATGGTGAAACCCTGTCTCTACTAAAAATACAAAAATTAGCCAGGCATGGTGGTGCGCACCTGTGGTCCCGGGTACTCAGGCGGCTGAGGCAGCAGAATTGCTTGAACCTGAGAGGCGGAGTTGCAGTGAGCTGAGATCATGTCACTGTACTCCAGCCTGGGCAACAGAGTGAGACTCTGTCTCAAAATAATAATAATAATAATAATAATAATAATGCTTAGAAATTCTGAGAAAGTTGACCCTCAGTGTTTTTCTATCTCACACTTTTTATGCATTTACTTTTATAAGTAAATTTTATAATTATCTTAGGTTTCAAGATAATTCTGTTGGGATTTCACTAATTGCTTCAACATTTTATATTATTCTGATAAAGAAATGTCAGTGTTATGAACTGTGTTGTGTCCCACAATATTCCAAATTTTTATGTTGAATTGCTAACCCCCAGGACCTCAGAACGTGACTGTATTTGAAGATAGGGCTTTTAAAGAAGCAATTAAAATGAGGTAATTAGGGTGGCTCCTAATCCAATGGGACATTAGTCCTTATAAGGAGATAAAATTTAGACAAAGGTAGGTGCAGAGGAAAGACCAAGTGAAGACACAGAAAGATGATGGGCATTTACAAACCAAGGGGAGAGCCTCAGAAGAAACTCACCTTGCTGATACCTTGATCTTAGAGTTCTGCCTCCAGAACTGTGAGAAAATGAGTTTGTGTTGTTTATTCCCCCTTCCCCCATTCTGCGGTACTTTGTTACGGCAACCCTAGCAAACAAATATAGCCATCGTCATATTTTAGTATTTTTCCATGTAGGAAAATGTTGACTTTTTACTTATTCAGGCGTTTCCTAGGTTCTTCAGTTAGGTTTAAGTGTTTTCTTCAAGTATACATTAATATTTCTTGTTAACCTTATCTTTATTCACTGCTTTTTGTTGTTCTTGTGATTTAGATGTTTTTTCTTATATATATATGAATATATATACACACATAGGTACACACACACATACACACACATATTTTTAGAGAGGGGTCTGACTCCATCACCTAGGAGACAGTGCAGTGGCCCTGTCATCACTTCCCGTAACCTTGAACTCCTGGGCTCAAGCGATCCTCCCACCTCAGCTTCTCAAGTAGTAGTAGTAGTAGGCATATATCACTACACCCAGCTGATTTTTATTTCCCCTTTTGTTTATAATTTGATTTTGTATATTTACATTTTATCTAGCTACCTTACTGTACCTCTTATTAGTTTTAGCAGTTTTTCTATGTATTTATTTTTTCTTTTTTCGAGACAGAGTCTCACTCTGTGGCCCAGGCTGGAGTGCAGTGGCTTGATCTCAGCTCACTGCAACCTCTGCGTCCCAGGTTCAAGCAATTCTCTTGCTTCAGCCTCCTGAGTAGCTAAGATTACAGGTTCATGCCACCACACCCGGCTAATTTTTCTATTTTTAGTAGAACGGGGTTTCGCCATGTTGACCAGGCTGGTCTCAAACTCGTGACCACAGGTAATCCGCCCACCTCGGCCTTCCAAAGTGCTGGAATTACAGCGTGAGCCACTGCTCCAGGCCAGTTTTAGCAGTTTTTCAAGTGATTGTCTTGGATATTTTGGGCAGGCAAATATATGTAATATGCAGATAAAGGCAGTTTTGTTTTGTTTCTTTCCTTCCAGTACATAAATTTCATTCTTATTTTAATGCATTGACAGGAATGCTCCAGGATTAGCTTGAAAAATAATAAAGATAGTGAGCATACTTGCCTAGTTCCTGACTTTATTTGGTGATGCTTAACTATGGTATTTGTAACAGATTTTGATATAATTTTCAAGTTTTTAGAACTTTTCTAGGGCTCTTTATTCTCTTTTTATCAGCAAAAGGAATTGTACGAACTGCTTTACCAGCAGCTTACAAAATAATTCTATGGGTTTTTCTCTTTTTATATGTTAAGAGAGTGAATTACATGGCTAGATTTCTAAATTTAAATCATCTTTAGTTTCCAAAAATAAACCTGTTTGTTCATTGTGTGTTCTTCTTATAATTTGCTACTGGGCTTGAAATATTAACATTCTATTCATGAATTATTTTTAGAAAGTGTGTGCCTGCGGTGAAACCCCATCTCTACTAAAAATACAAAAAATTAGCCACACACACATACACACACACAAACTCTGGAGTCTCTATTACTTCCCAATGATACTTGTTTATACTAAAAACTCAATTTTTTCTGTTTATTTTCCATATTTTTGTTACCGATCTCTTTGGGAGTTATCTGTTGACTGTGAATTTACTGAATTTGAAAACTGAGATTATGCCCAATAAGGATTTTCATTTATGAATTAATTGGTTCCTGAATTTTTCAAATAAAGCACAAATCTGATGGTTATACTGCAAGTTGCCCTGCAGGTCTTTCTCCAGAAGAAATGTGATGATTTAAAGGGATAATGCCTGTTCGATGAAATTGGCCATTTCAAAATTCTTCCCCTCACGTGTCATCTTATTTCAGTTGTTATTATATTCAGAGCCTTGCATGTCCACTTAATAGCACTGTGCAGAAAAACAGTTCCAAGTAAATACAGTAATGTTCATCATTTGTTTCTTAAGAGAGTCAAAGTGACTAGTTTAAGTAATAGAAATTCATAATTATAGGGGGAGAAAAGTTTTCTTTTGCTACTTTAGTATAATTAATAGCAGAATGAGTAGCATTACATAAAAAATTAAAGACATAAAAATGGCACATAGGTTTTACTACTTTTTAAATATATTTATTGAATGATCTAGACCTATTCTTCATTGAACTCACACTGAATAGGGTCATTTAGGTATAAGAGGAACTGTCATCTTTTTGGTTTTGTAAAACCAATATCCGTTGGAGGTAGATCTTTTTAGAATGTATGTATTACAGTTCTGCTATTACTGGGCCGTCAGATGCGATTTGGCACAGCACGATATTTCCACAGTTGCTCCACGTTAACAGTGATTGTAGAACCCTTAGTGATTGGCTAAGGTTATTTTTAAACCTAATTCTAGATAACTCAGAGAAGTGCTGTTCTGTATTCCACATGGTAATCTCAGCAACATTTGGCATCGAGGATTTATTGCATACCATAACTCCGGCTTCACTGTGAATCTCTTTTACCATCAAACACTGGAAATAGAACCTCACAGCAAAGGGAGGGCCATGCTATTTTCATTAGAAAGATCACACCTTATTCATTTAGGAGTTCTCTGTTGCATGATATAATTTGTTTTCTTACTTGTTTATTGAGGAAAACATCTTTGCATCCATGAAGCTTTGATGTAATTGACCACCTCCATCTCAGATGTTAGGTTCTGTCATTGTGAAACCACCCTATATGTAAGTTTCTGGGAAATTCTTGGGAGAACTCTGTATTCGTTTAACTTGATGGCAAAACAGTAACATGCTAAATAATGTGATTAAAGTTGTTAAAAGCCAAAATAAACACTTATAATTATCTCAAGAAAAACGGTGTCGGGCAAGTGCAGGCTCTATAAAGTGGGACTCCGTGAGCGTCTTTCAGGTCCTGCTGCACAATAGATCATAGTTAAAGGTCTGTTAACAGACCTCTGACGGCTGAGCGGGGTAGCTTGTGGTTTCCTTCGAAACCTATTGGCATAATGTGAATTTATGTGTGAGGTGCAAATTGGAAGTTGCTTTCTACTGGTGCCCGTGGCAGAACAGAAATCATACTGTAGGGCTAGCAGCAGGAAGTACATGGCTTTGAAATTACGCAGCAGGGTTTCTGCTCGCTGCCCTTGTTGGTTCTGAGACAGGGGCCTTATATTGTCTGGTCATGATTAAAATCAAAGTGTAGGCTTCTTTGCTGGGTGCCAGTAAACTTAGGTGAAAAGCAGAAACAATCTGGGGTTTTAATTATTTTAAAATGCAATGTAGTCAAGAAAAGAAGATGAAAGCATTTTTGACTAATCTATCCCAATTATTCCACATAAACGAATTTGCCAAAAAAGGGGCCCATAGAGAGAGAGAGTAAGCTTGCCTTTACAAGAGACTTCGTAACATATCTCACAGCTATAAAATAGATATATGGCACGTATGCTGTTGTTCTGAAACTCATCGAGAAAAGTGCCTGAGGATTATGATACTTTTGGGTGAGTAGAGAAAGACAGATGTGCTTTTTACCTTATTCCAAATACAAGATGTTACATATTTATGAAATAAGCCTTTAAAGCATGGAAGATAATTTCCTGGTAAATTACTTACTGACTTGAAGTAGTCCATCTAGAAGGCGCTATCTTGGTGTTATGCTTAAGATTTGCCTCAGTCCGCAGTCAGGTTGGACAGATACTTCCCATTGTGCTGTAATTCCCAGAGGTGGCAGAGTTGGATCTTCTGTCTTCAACTTCTTTTTCCATGAAGAGTATAAAGAGATGAGTCATAGGCTCAGAGTTCACTGTCTCTAATAATCTTGGAGGAAGTCAATAATAAGATATAGGGAGTGCAAACTCAGTATTATATGGTACCAAACAGTTATTAAATAAACAGTAGTCACATCCAGAAGTTAATATGTAGGTTTGTTTGTTTGTTTTTCAAAAAAGTACCCAACGTGTAAGTGGTGGGAGTTTATGCATTAAGTTAACAAATATGTATTGAGTGCCTGCTATGTGGTAGGCACTGTGATAAAGACTGGGGATATAAAGGTAGACCAGATTTTCAAGGGATGATAGAGAAATAAACAATTATTAACACCTGTTACTCTGGAGACTGACAAGGGCCAAGCTAAGGAAGTACATGTGCTGAGGTGCTAACCTGTGGTTATTACCTACCCCACAGCTGGTGCTCAGCCACAAAGAGAGATGTGAATATTAAATTTCTATCATAATTGGCATATATGAACTTTTTTAAAGACATAAGAAGAGGAAAAATCTATTGCTTTGATTGAAAGGTTGGAAGTACTTTTAGGAAAATTGATTAGGGAGGTCCATTTCTTTCCTTTAAATTTTTATTTGCAGTCAATTTATTATCATACCTCAAGCAATTTAGCCATAGCAAAGAACAGGTGTGTAGAAACTCTACAAAACCTCAGAGAATCCTGTGGTCCCCTGAAAAAGGTCTGTGTCTTATCCGATGAACACCGCTCAGGCTTAAGTCTCTCAAGCTGTCAAAACTGCTCAAGCAAGGGGGAAATCTAGATTTTATATCTCCTTCCACTTGAATTTCGGGATAGGAAGGAGAGAAATCAGCAAAATCCAGTTACGTTAAATAGCTTTTATGAGTATCTTTTTGGAATGCTGGCAGTTTTAACTTCATTTTTGTTTGCCAGGTATAACCATGGAAGATTCAAGTTGCTCCTGGCTGTAAGAAGTTAATGTGGAATTTTGCTGCTTGAAATTTAAATTGGCTTACAAAAATTAGCTCCCACTGGTGGAAACGTCTTTCTTCTTAGTATGAGAAGTTGTTTGAAGCTTTTTTCTCCCTCAAAGTCTTATCTTGATCAGGCTTTAATATTGCTCTCAAATCAACCTTTAATTTAATAAGCAGAGTAATTTTGTTGGGGAAATTTTTCCATGACATTTGTTGAATTAAATGTACATACTCAGTATTCCATCCCAGCAGCACCACCTATTGTTGTCTTGTAGCTCTTCTACTAAACTTCACAAGAATCTAATTCACTCATTTCTCTGGGTATCTCTGTGAGATACTCAACATACATTTTACAGGTTATAAGGTTAAGCATCCCAGTCGTGGTGATGTTTCTAAAGTCATAAATCTGTAAATAAAATGAATGCAGGACAGTAGACTTTTAATTGGTGAAAGGACACTGAATAGAGAGATGACATGCTTATAAAATATTTATGGATATTAAAAAATGTTTGGCAAATAAGATTCAAGTTATACCTGTATGTTTTAAAAGTTCTACTAGCTATGTACTGTGATTCTACAATTAACAGCAGAATTGTATTGGAATAAGATAACAGAGACTAAATGATATTCTTTTGTGCCTACTGCTATTGTACTTAGAATATTATGTATTGATTTATTGAATATAAGTGGCTTTTTTTCCAGTGGGGTTTTAAAATCCACTTATAATAAAAACAAATAGGATTTACATTTACAGGTAGAAAATGAAAATCCGGAAGTGTGCAAATGGGGTCCACTATGGAATTTTTTCAGCATTATTTCCAGAAGAGAGGTAGGATTGGGAATTTTAGTCTTTATTTGATATTTACATGCACTTATATGAATGTGAGTCATTGCCTGTGTTTTCTGTAAGCCATCTTTACTTCATGTAAACCATGTAAAATGCTAAAAAACTTTTTAGGAAGAATATAATAAACAACATACGGAGATGGAGTATTTTCACACATATTATGTCATTTGATCTTCCTTGCAATTCTCTAAGGTAGTTAAGGTGGCTTTGGATCCTTGGCCTCTTCTTTTCTCACTATGCACATTCTTGAAATTTCATCTGCTTCTATAGATTCAATTACCAACTGTACACTGATCATTTCAAAATTTGTACCTATGTTCCTTACATCTCTCCCAACCTCTAGAAAAAAATGTATACATCTAGAACTTCCACAAGCATCTAAAACTCAAAACAAACTTGTTTCCTACAAAAACGATGCATCTTCCTATACTCCTTATCTTGGTGAATGCCCTACCGTCTGCCTAGTTGCCCAAGCCAGGGATCTAGAAGTTATCTTAGACTCTCCCCTCTTGCTTGTCCTCCTCACTCACTCAGTTAAGACTGTTAGATTTCCTCAGTATCTCTGAATTCCACCCTGTTTTGTTCAGGCCCTATCATTTCTCACCTGGCTCATTATAATACCTCTAACAACTACTAATTTGACATTCTCTGCTGTTAGAGAGACCTTTCTAAAATTTAAGACTCTTAGTAAAATACTTCATGGATGGTTTCTCATTACTTTTATGATGAAGTACAATTTTTAAACAAATAATATGATGCCACTTAAAATATATGACCCATGAGAAATTTCCCAGTTTCCTATCTTATCTCTTCCTGATCATACTCGATGTTCTTACCAAATAGATGTTTCATTCTCCCAAAGTGGCAGTCCTAAGGATGATTCTTTATTTGAAAATCTATTAATGTAAGTCATCTTATGATTAGAAATAAGGAGCCAAATCCTATAATCATCTACATAGATGCTGAATGACATTTGAAAAAAAATTAATACCCATTCATGTTAAAAACAACAAATTAGGAATTGATAAATAATATAATATGATAGTACATATAATCATCAGAGCAAAATGAACATCTTAACTGATGAGGAACAGAAAGTCAATACCAGGAAAGGACAGTGGGTATCTTAATTATTTAGTTTTGAATCAAAAGTATTAGCCAATGTTATTAGACAACAGAAATTGGAGGCATGAGTATTGGAAATGAAGAGATTAAACTACATCTATTGCAGATGTTATGATTATATATCTTGAAAACCAAAAATAATCTGTGAAAAACTACAAATAGGAGAACTTAATAAAATAGCCAGATAGATAACTAACATAAAAATCAATAGTTTTTTTGTGTGGGAAATCAATAGTCTTACTGTTTATGTATAATGGAGAAGTAGACTCCATACATGATAACAAATAAAATAGAATAAAAGGGAAAACACAAAATAAAATTCCTAGGCATAAAACTAATATAAATGTTTAAAACTTACATGAGGAAAACTACAAACATGCCTGAGAGACATAAATATGGCCTTAAACAGAAAGATATAACATTAGTCACGGCAAGCTGACTCAGCCTCATAAGCATGTTAATTCTTCCTAAATTAGTTATTCATATAATTCAATTCCAATAAAAATAGCAGAAGTTTTTTCCCCTCTGGAGCTACACAAATTGGTTATAAAGTTCATATGGAAGAATAAACATGCAATACTAATCAGGAAATTTCCTAAGAAGACAGGCAATGCATTTCTTTTTCTAAAATATATTATAAAGCCTCTATAATTAAAAGGTTGTGGTATGGGCACACGAGTAGACAGAAAGACCAATGGAACCACACAGAAAATCTGGTAAAACAACTGAAATACAATATTGATAAAGATAACCTCTCATAATAGAGGGAAAGTGTGTTTTTAATCAGTAAATGTCTTTGGAACACCTGGATAACCATATGAGAAAAAGATGAAATTACATCCATTTATCACACCATATGGTAGACATCCAAATGGATCAGAGATCTAAATTCACAAAATATTTCAGAAGCAATAAGGAAAAGAGTGATAAATTTGGCACAGAGTAATATTCTGAACACATAAAATGCTTCAAAGAATTGAGAAAAAAAGGCCAAAACCTTATAGAAAATGGGAGAAAGACACAGATAGTTCTCAGAAAAAGAAATAAAAATGACCCTCACACATAGGAAAATATACTGAATGTATGAGAAATGCAAATTGAAACTACACTGAAATAACACTTCTCACCTACCTGACTGGCAGAGATCCCAAAATTTGTAAACTATACTGTGTTGTAGAGGTTTTGATGAAATAAGTATGCAAAGTGGTATGAGCTTCAAAGCGGTTGGGGGCGGGAGGATTTAGCATTATTGAGCAAAACTGCATATACGTTTACTCTTCAGTCCTGCAACATGACTTCTAGGAATCTGTTCTAAAAATGCAAATTGACATATGGTCAAGACCGTTCCTCATAGAATTACTTATAATACTAAAAGATGAAATAGCTTAAATATCGATAAAGGACTGGTTTAATAAACTGGAGTACATTCACACGTGGAACACAGGCCTTTTAGTGCTTAACAAAGGTGTCTGAAATGCTTGTTATTTTCATTATATTAAAAGGAGTAATTAGAGTGGTTATCTATCAACCTAAAAGCCTCAACCAATTTTCTAAAACACAGTGAATAACTTATATATGTAATAAATGATCATGTAAAGATGTAAAATGCCTAAAAAATCCACCTCCTAATAACCAATTACTATAGTTGTTAACAGTCACCTTATATGGCGACTTCCGGGAAAGTGCCTTTCCTCACCTTCAGCAGCAGCCTTCCTGAAGCATTTGCCCTTTTGAAAGTCCTTGTAGGCTTTACCATTTTGACAACTGTGTATGGAGATTCAAGACTTTATCTGACATAATTTTGTTTAAAAAGTTATATTGAGGTTTGAGGACACAAACACGTATTCTACCTGTATTAACTGGCCAAAAAATAAAGTTGTGTTGGAGAGGTGTCTGTGTGTTTGAATGCTAAAACTTTCAGTTTGGGATACTAAAAATCGAAAGGCAGAAAATAATAGCGGGGGATGTTCTGCAGGGCATGTGATATGATTCATCATAGAGTAGAATCAGAGAGATTTCTGTATGCTCCTTTTGAATGACATTCATAATTCATCTTTAATGGAAAAAACTAAGGTGTAGAACAGCGTGTAGAGTGAGCTACTTTTTGTGTAAGAGAGGGTCAAGGAGTGATAAAAGTGTATATATAGCATTTTCTCACATTTTCAAAAGAATTAGCATGAGGTTTCCTATAAGGCAGAGATGACTTTGAAGCTATGTAATGTTTTACATTACTGTTTTACATAACTGAAAAATCAAAATGAAAATCAAATTAAATCAAGAGACTAAAGAATCTAAAGTCATACAGAAGGGGTGCCGTAAAGTTGGAGCTCTTCTGAGGAGTGGGCACTGCCTGGCAAGGGCTGCACCTCTGAAAGTACAATGAAGCTGGTTTTGGGGCTCTTGCAAAATGGGCTGGAGACTGGAATCACATTCCAGGGTGAAGGATGGTTACTGAGGCAACAAAAGGAGACAGCCTGCAAATGAGAACAAGTCCTTTCTCCCTCCTTCTGCCGTTCAGTCTCTCTAGCGCCCCCTCTTGGCAGATCCTAAAGAAAGCTGATTGCAATGCAGAAACTGGAGCTGCAAGGTCCCGCAAGCAGGAAGAAAGGGTTTGGGGCTGGGGGACGACAGCTTAGTACTAACATGATTGGTAAAAGTGAAGGCCAAGAGTTTACTTGTGACAGGGAGAATTTACAAGGACGCTCTAGGAACCAAATGACACTGTAACACAAGGTTTTTCAGTACCATTGAAGTATGACACGTTACGCAAAATGACTTCAAATGAGATAATGCAAGTGAAATGGCCTCAGATTTATACAGTGCCATGCAAGTAGGTAAAATCAGTGTTAATGTTGATGCTTTAATTTCACTTTTAACTATGATGGGGATATTTGATAAAAGAAAATTTGTGAAGCCAGAGATAATCATGAGATAAATTATGAAAAGATGTTTATTAGTTTTAGAAACAGAAATAATAGTTTGCTTTACTTTCCCTAACTGAGGCAATTTTATTTTAATTTGGAGGTTTTCAAAAGGATACACACTTTTATTGGTTTTTTCTGTCATAACTTAGAGTTTTGTGGATCTTTGCAAAAATTCGAATTAAATTTTCTTTAATGATGTGTCTATATGTTATACATTGACTACATAAAAGCACAGAATTACTGTGCTATATCATTA
This sequence comes from Macaca thibetana thibetana, assembly GCF_024542745.1. NCBI lineage: Eukaryota > Metazoa > Chordata > Mammalia > Primates > Cercopithecidae > Macaca > Macaca thibetana. The sequence goes on along the minus strand of NC_065582.1, from coordinate 16,289,896 downwards.
CATTACTGATTTTATTAATGTGTGTCTCTGTAGTGTAATAATTTTTGCATTTATTCATTCATTAAAGATAATCATAACTAATACAATTACAATTTCATTTTAAAGTCGTTATTCATGGTCATCAATTTAAAGATAAGACTGAAATTATGTTGATAAGTTCATAAACTGATGGCTGGAGGCCAATCAGATTGCTTCATGTTCCCAAATTATTTTATAACTACGTTACTTATGGTTAACATGTTGATGTGTAACAAAGATTCTGGAATTCAAGTCATGCTAGAAGAGCTGTGAGTCACTGTTCATTTTTAAATGTCTCATATAGACAAAGAAAAGGTGTGTAAAACTATTTCATGAGTTTAATTAACAAGATTATAGATATTGCATACACTTGTAAATAGAGAAGAGCATGCAAAAAGAACAAAATAATTCTGATGCTTTATAAAAAATAGCATAACTAAATTTAAGAAAAAGTAAGTGATCATTGATAAGCTAGAATATTAGAATAGGAGTTTCAGAAACGGTCGTTTGTTTGGGGAACCCAAATAATTGTAACCAGGCCAGATGACATGCTTATAGGTTTCCAGGGGAAACAGAAACTTACCTCAAATAAAAAGTTGCAAGTGGTCAATGTAATTAAAAAAGAAAAGTAGTGAAATTATCCAAGAACAAGATGGGGCTTGGTGTAGGAAAACAGCCTTTAATTCACATATAAGAGTAATATGCAAAGGGAATACACCACTTTTAATTGAAAACTGAAATCAATTGAAAGCATTTCAGCTGAAAACACATCAAGTATCTGTACCATTGTTATTCCATCTGCAGAATGTAGTTATAAAAATGTTTTCAACTATTTTTTCAGTAAATATTTATTATCTATCTATCTATCTATCTATCTATCTATCTATCTATCTATCTATCGAGACAAGGTCTGCCATGTTGCCCAGGTTGGTCTCGAACTCCCGGGCTCAAACGATCCTCCTGTCTTGGCCTCCCAAAGTGCTGGGATTGCAGGTGTGAGTCACTGTGCTGGGCCTTGAGTATCTATTTAATGTGTAAGATACTGTGCTAGGCACCAACAGCACAGGCAAAGATTAGCAAGGAATTGTCAAAGAGCTTATAATCTGACAATGTGGATAAAAGAAATATGCACACAGTTTGAAAGCAAAATATAAAGTGTCAAGGGCTGTAAAAACAATACAAACACAACATTTTGGAAGATCAATGGAAGGAAAGTGCATATTCAATTGGAAAGATCAGGAAAAGCTTCATGAAGGAGAGAACATGGGAGAACAAGCACTTTCACAGGCTGGGTAATAGAGATAAATAAAAATAGTACAAGTGACATCTATTTTGTGCTAGACACTGTCTTAAGAATTTATGTATATGATGTCATTTAATCCTCAAGACAACCACAGAAGGTAGTGCTCATATTATCACTATTCCACAAATGAGGCTTAGAGAAGTTAATTTTCCCCAGTTCACACAGTTACTGGTAAATCCATAATTTAGAACCGTATCTGCCTAACTCCAGAGCCTAAACCTTACTTACTATATTATACTCCTTTGTAAAGAAGAATAGTCTATAAAAGTGAAAACTGAAAACCCTACATCTATAGTTTATTTATTTGCTTATTTATTATTATTTGTATTGTTTTTAACTCTTTTAGAGATGGGGTCTCACTATGTTGCCCACGTTCACTTCAAATTTCTGAGCTCAAGCAGTCCTCCTGCCTCAGTCTCCTGAGTAGCTGGGACTACGTGGGTGTACCAACATACATCTATATATTATAACAGTTATATTTAACATGACACTTATATTTTGGTAAAATGGTGATTTAAAAGTTAATATTGGTAGGAATATGATAAAATGTATATTCTCTCATTCAGTTGTAAAGCAAATACAAAGTTGCACATGCATTTGTTATAGCAGACTCAGCATATGGTAGATTATCAGTAAATGTTGGATAAATGAATAAATAAGGTAGAAAATCTGTATGCATGTGGACAGAGATTAGGAGACTGATATGTTAAAATGATTAGTTGCAATAGGATTGTGAGACTTTGAGGCCTAGTCCTCTTTCAGTCATCTTTTATTTTGTATATGGTCAGATCATCCGGGTTTGAAGCCAGTTGTTTATTTACTTTTCACTAACAAAGGACTAATGAGTTCAACCTAAAAGGACAGATAAATCAGTCTGTGATATCAATAATTGGTAGAGAGTTCTTTTGCAGAATATCCACTAACATGTGCAGTTTCTGAATAGTTAAAAAAATTTTATTTTTTCAGTAATGAGGAATATGAATCAGAGAAAATGATGCATATATATCATAGCTTAGGCATGCACGATTGAGACCAGATGAGGCAGCAATAGTTTACATGTTGACTTATTTCTTTAATTTCCCAAAATTGAAGTCTTATTAATCATTAGCTAGTTCTATGTAATGGTACATTCTTCAAATCATACCTAATGATAATAACAGGAGAAATGATAAATGAAAATGGTCAAAGCATTCAATAACATGTTGCTGTTATAGTAAGATTTTGAAATAGAATTTAGCATGTTGTAGGATTTTGCCTTTAACTAGACTAAAATATACTTTATTGATTTAGGTAGAAGGAACTATTAAATATTGTATACAAATTGCTTTATACTTATTTCATTAGGAAACAACATTAATATACATATATGTACACATACACGTATAGTTACCAGTGAAGTTGATTAACTTTTAGGTCTGGAGCACCATTTTTCTTTTCATTAAAAAAGTGGTTTCTGGTGGCAACACTAACCACATTTGGATGTGTTGGATCAACCTATTTATTGATTTACCAAGAAGCTGTCAAGATTTTTTTTTTTTTTAAGCAGCATCTCGCTCTGTTCCCCAGGCTGGAGTGCAGTGGTTCAATCATGACTTATTGCAGCCTCAAACTCTCAGGCTCAAGTGATCTTCTCACTTCAGCTTCCAGAATAGCTGAGACTACAAGCACACACTTCAAGGAACGCACCTCCATGCCTGGCTAATTTTTTTAAGAAAAATTTTGCAGAGATATGGTCTCACTATGTTGTATAGGCTGAACTTAAACTTCAGAGCTCAAGCAATCCTCTTGCCTCAGCCTCCCAAAGTGCTGAGATTAGAGGAATAAGCCACCGTGCCCAACCTGAAGCTGTCAGTTTTACATGCGACCTAGAGCAAGAGAAGGCTCTGCAGCAGGTCTAGGCTGAAGTACAAGGTACTCTGTTACTTGGGCTTTATGATTAGGCAGATCCAATGGCACCCAAACTGTCTTTGGCAAAAAGAATGTTGTATGCAGCCCCTGACATCTTTCAGTGGAAGACCACTAGGGCTTTGGAAACAAATCAGTTTTATCTTTGAGAAACGGCTCCTGTCCCTGACTTGTCCTTGTTGACACTGAATACCTGGCTAAGATGGCACAAGTGAACATTTGACCTGAACTGTCCATCTGATCCAAAATATCATAGGGTTGGGTATGTTTAGAAGCACCCAATTTTCAAGTGGTGGTGGTATACAAGATACAGGGCTCAAGAAGTTACTGAGGGCACAATAGGTGGTCTGAGCAGGTGGCTCTCATTATCTTGGTGTCTATTTCTGCTGCTCTGATCTCTTACCCCCAACCCATACGTGGTCTCATGGGAAGTTTTCTTTCATCGGTTGACTAAGAAGACAGAAATTCAAGTGTAGTTTATAGGTAGTTTTGTACAGCATGTTGGCACTAGCTAGAGGTGGACCGAGGGAACATTATAGTGCCTCTCAGAGGTGGCCCAGAAGGACACTGAAAAATAGGAAAAACCCTCCCAGTAGGAAAAGTAGTAATCTGTGCAGTGGAGTATTTACTTTGCTTGGAAGGAGAGCGGGCCAGAGGTAAGGATCTACAGGAATTAATAAATAGCACCTTACAGGTTGGCTGGGTGTTCAGGAGAAATGCTGGAAGACTGATGGGATGTAGATCTGGGAAAAGATACATAAATTGGCTCCTAGAATAGTGGCATATGTGAAGATACTCTCTTATGGAAGAGAATTTAAATAACTTGGTAGAGAGGATGATCCAATGAACCTTTTCCCCAACAACACTAGAGCTGACACTTGGGCTCATAAAAAACAAAACAAAACAAAACAAAACAAAAGGAACAAAAAACGGTAGCAATAGAAGTCCCATGATTTAATACCATGGGCTTCCCCTCACCAAGGGTGATCTGATTTCTGCCAATCTGAGGTCTTCAATCTGGTTACCTGTTGAAGCCATCCTAAGATAGATACAGCTATTGATGGAGTTCTAGAAAGACAGTGAGGCCTACACTAAGCCCTCATTCCCCAGGGGCACAGCTAAGTACCCATGGAAAGTTGGTAACTGGACTCCTTCCACCCTGAAAAGCACAGCAATTTATTATCACTAGAATAGACTCTTCCTCTGTGTGTGGGTTTGCCTTTCTTGCCCATAGTTTTTTTGTAAGCATTACCATCTCTAGACTTTCTATCTCAATCACCATCAAGTATCCCATACAACATTCTATATGATTAAGGAACTCATTTTATGACAAATGGTATGTAGTAATGTGCTTAGGTCTGTACTACTCACTGATATTCCCCTGCACTCTCTCACCCTTGACCTATTGATAAGCAAAGTGGGAATTTCCAGGGGCTGTTAGACTTGCAGACTTGTTATCCAAAGAAGTAATGGTGTAGGTATAAACTCATTAATTTGACCTTTATTATTTAGTGGTATGACTGGTTAGTAAGTTTTTATTTCCATTTCCATTTGAATTATTATTTTTATCTTATAGTTATGCTCTTAAAATGAGACAGAAAAATCCAGTATGAACTGAATCGGCATTTACTATTAAAGATTGTTTTAATATGGTGTTCAACATGGGAATGTTTTATAAACTAGCATCAAGTGGCTTTCACTGACATTTATGAATGAGCTTAGTACTTTAATCAAATAAGGATATTAAGAGCTGGACTTAAATCCCATTTAGATTCTAATTTTGTTTTGTATAATTTTTCAGGCCAAATAACTTCATGTATTTTTAAGGATTCTAAATCAACACCAGATATTAAAGTCGGAAACTATTTCAAATGCCTTGTCAAAAGTCTTTAAGATTATTTAGGGAAGTATTTAGTGATGTAATTTTAGGACTTTGGTAAATATTGTATTGCTTTGATTATATTTTAAAAAGACTGTTAGTGTCAAAACATAAGTAGCTAAAAATTTAAGCTAAAAAAATGCTTTGAGTAAGAGAGAGAACATACATTAAAATAACTGGAAATTGTTTTTATGAGATATCTTCTGTAAAAAAATTGGAGGAAAATGTCAACAAGATAAAGACATACTACTAATATAAACAGTTAAATGTTCTGATCTAATATGGCACACTCAAGATGAAATTAGGCCAAAAATTAAACAAAATTAAACAAAAATTAAACAAAATATACCAAGCAGCCTAAAAGTTATGTAACCTAGAGGTTAACATAAGCTATTCTGAAATGAACATATGAAGTTTACAGAATGTATAAAGCTAAAGGTGAGTTTTACAGGCATTTGAAAAATTTACTTTGCTTCTCTCAAAGGCAAAAAAATGTAGTTCAGTATAATCTTTTCCATAATAGGAAATAAAGGCTTAGGGGCAAAAGCGTAGTGACTCTGATGCAGAAAACTTACAACTGCTGTCTTGTCATCATCTATGCTAAGAACATGTAGCCCAGCAAAATGCAGCTTGGGCTTTGTTATTGACCAAATCAGGACAATGTTTCTTACATGAAAAGTGTTGCAATGAATGCAAAATAACCTCAGGCATTCTCAGAACTGGGAGACAGGAGAATTTCATTCAAGTCTTAGTTCTGCCTTTGAGTAAGCAGTTCACCTTCCTGAGCCTTAGTTTCCATGTATGTGAAATGGGCATGATAACTTGTATTCGCTGACACCCTGAGTTACTGTGAGAGGCAAATGAAAACCCAGGCCCACATTTGTGAAATGAATATAAGTATGAAGATATATAAAGACATATGATAAGTTCTAAAGTTGTAAATGAAAATAAATTATTATTTTATCCCAAGTTTAAAGTCTGATTGGAGGAAAAAAGTTGTTTTAATTTCAAGAAGTATGTCTAGTTAAAATATTTTGCTATGTTTGGATGCAGGTGGTTTTATATATAAATGAATGCAACAGCACTTGCATTTTATATATAAACGAATGCATCAACAGTGTGTTAGGCTGGCTGTCACCTACCGGATGTCATTGGATGAGCCTATCACAATTTCTTTTTCCTCCATCCTGCAACCAGGATGGTATTCACAGGCCTTGGGGTGGTGGCTGTTACCAATGATGTGTTGATGATCAGCTCTTACCAACCACTTTTGTCGTCCTGGTATGCACTGCCTCTGTGTCAGCTGTGGGAGTAACAAACTCAAAAGCTATAGGAGTGAAGACCTCAAAGTACCTGAGAAGTAAACATGGTGAATTTTGTGGCAAACTGGAGACATGTGAAGGGAAAGCTCTTCATCTTCACCCAGTTGTCAGGAAGAAACGCAAGCATGTGTTTCCAACATCCAACATCACAAGATATTGGAAACCTGGATTTTAATATGAAATCTCTTGAATTTGAAATGTTAGCAACACATTCCAATGTTTTATTTTAAAAATCCTATACAGGTCAAACAAAACGTGAGCGTGCAGTGAATTTGACCTTCTCGCCTTCATTTATCCACTCTGCTTGGTGTATTAACTGTTATACATTTGAATTCTAGTGTAGTCTTCTATGTGAAGGGCTACAAAAAGAAGCAAATGGTTCTACAGGGGAGGTGGGGACCCAGAGGCAAAATTTCCCGACTGGTAATTTTGCCTCAGGCTGGCCCCTGTACAAGCAGGGCAAAAGAAGAAAAGATCAGGAAGGTGATTTGAAATGGTGACAGTCACCTGCATTAACAGAGTTGGGATTCAGAGGCCAAAACTATAGCTGAGCATCAGCCATGACAGGTGTTGAGTCATGTCAAGCAGGGTGCTCTCCAGGCTGTAGTGGTGATTGTCAGGGAATTAATTTCTACAGTCATGCCTTGCAGAAAAAAGTTTTCTCTGCAAATTCTCTTAACAAACACGTAAGGATATTTTTTCACACATTCATCTTGTGCCATGCATTATAAATATTTTTAAGGAAGAATGCCATAAAATCATTGTAAAATCTCTAAAGGGGGGAAAAAACTTGTGGAATCCAAAGAAATAACAGAAAATGTTTTTATGTGGCTTCAAGTGATTTAAGAATTTACCTTTGGCTTATTGTAGGAAATTTATATTGCTTTATACTAATATGATTAGATGCTGGTTAGAATTTGGTGGGTGCATGTCTAATGGAATTAAAAACCACTCCATTACAGAATATAACTAAATTTCACTACGATTTGACTTAAATGCATTTAGTGGAAGACTAGTTTACTAATCCATCTCAGAGAGAGAAATGACTGTTATTCTTCAACGTAAGGAAAGGATGTCCTGTAGAAATCCACAGGTCTTTGCGGGGAGAAAAGAAAAAGAAGAAAAAAAAAATATCTCCCACACCAAGCATCAGTGCATCCAAGCATGATTGGAGAATCTGTCTGAATGGAGGAACGGCTGGGGTTGACCCTGGAAAAAGCTCTGAGAACTTGTCTGTATTGTGCGGTACGCCAGCTCTGACTTGATTTTGGCTAGCTCTCTGCAATCATCACTCTTCCATTCTCCCCTCGGCCCAATTTTAATGTGTGCTTAGTACTTTAACTGTGCTAATAATATTGCAAGATAAATTTAGCTAGGCTTTAGAACATAAATAATGTGGAATTCGATTACTTGTATTTATAAATTAATATGATGTTTTTTATATGCAGATACTTGAGAAAAAACCCTTATTTTATGATATATATTTGAAAGTAATAAAACTCGATCTATTTTAGAAACAGTCTTTGGGTGTTGTAAGATCCAGACCTCACTCAGACTGAAGTAGTAGAGTGATCAAGTGGGACCTATGGATCCCAACTACTAGGATGGCTCTTCCACTGACTAAATAATGTGGACTTGTACAAGTCACTTCAACATTCTGAATTTTATTTCTCTTCTTGATAAAATTAGGAGATGAGAGTACCTGTCCTTTCTATTGTGAAGCTGTCTCAGAGAGGGATCTTGAGGAAAGAGGGAAAGGATCACACATGGTTTTGGAGAGCATGGAGGTAGACTCTGTACAAGCTCCAGAGTCTGGCAACTTGAGGAGCTTAAGATAATTCAAGAGCAAGCCTGGTAGGTGTGAGATGATTTGGAGGTCATCAGAGTGTGAGTTGTAGTCAAGCATGGCAGTTAACAGCTAACAGGAACACCGAGGTAACGGATTGAAGGAGAGGGCCAAGAACAGAGCTCTGGGAGGATATGAGCCTCTGTATTTAGCTCCTATGTCCAGTGGGCAGCACAAAAGGTACTTTTAGTTATCTCTTGCTTAACTATTATGATGAAGACTTTCCCTGGGAAAGAAGGATTTTAGGAGGTCAGCAAAATTAGATACAGGCCAGGAGGAGTTAAAGTGTATCCTTTCTCTCTTTCTCTCCTTCCCTCCCTCCAATCCAGAGAAATCCCCCAAATCTGAGAGGTGGGGAGAGGAAGTCAGAGTTCCCCTGGATGGGATGCCTAACAGGAGATGACTTGAGGCAGGGTAAAGGGGAGGGATTTCATAAGGATTTCACTTATATCCTAAAGGTGGGAGGGTTTGTAGTCAATATCAGAAATGATTCCAATTGTGCAAAGGTGGGGTGTATATCTAATGCTTCCCCCTTAATACTAAAAGGGAAGGGGATGTAAATCAACTATCAGACAAGGTTCCTATTAGCCTGGCCAGCATATGCTTGGAGTCTGGAGTTATTAAATCAAACACAGCAGATCTTTGGGTCTAGCTGAGCCTTCCAACCCACACAGATCCCATGGGTATGGGTATTCCGGCTCAGCTCCTGTTTTACGGGATTTCGACTCCTCAACAGATTTGGGACCTCTTAACTCCACGCGGTGGCATCTGATGTGCTCTCTGAGGAGACCCAGTCACTTTGGACCCTCTGTCTCTTCATTTTTATCTTTACTAAATAGCTTTAGTTTTCTTAAATCTTTTTGTTCCCTGACCTACCTCTTTTGGATCCTATGGCTTCTGTTTGGCTTCAGGTTTTCATTTAGGCCAATAGAGTCTATTTGGTGTCACCACTAGAAGAGATAAGATGAGGTAGGTGACCAGCAGTCTCAGTGTGCCCAAGACTGAAGTGTTCCTGGGATGTGAGATTTTCAGTTTTAAAACTGGGAAAGTCCCAGAAAAACTGGGACACATTGCTCACCCTAAAAGGAGAAGAAAGAGGAAATGCAGTATTCCAAATGCCGCATGGAATCTTTACACAAAAAACAACCTTTTTACACTAAAAAGATTAACCTTCTCTTAGCATATTTCCTATGACCTTAAAGAAACTCCATTTCTTTGTTTGCCTTGAAAAATATACATCTTAAAACCCTGCAATAAATCCCTTTCTGCTTAAACTAGCTAGAGCAGATTTTCTTCGTTGCAACTGAACTCTACCCGACTCAGTACCATATGTTATCCCTACACTGAGGAGATTTCTCTAATGAGCTAAAAATCATTTTGAGAGAACTTGCGTCTGGGAGTTCTGTGGACTTTTTTCTTACCACCAATCTCCCTCGTTTCTTTTGGTAGCCATATCCTTTGAAGAAGCACCTCATCCATGGTCTCGGTCTGGGTAAGGCTGATGCCACACTCAGGCCTGGACAACAAAGGACCTTGTCTTTCTGGACACAGCGACGGTTCACAAATTGGCACGTGACACAACAGGGGCGGATGAGGATTATCTTTTGGGAATTTTACTTGAGCTGCTGGGAAAGCTATTTGTTTGTTTTTGTTATGTACCACTGTTGTAGGGACAATTTAAATGTGGGCTTGCCGGTGAACACCAAGTTTGTTTGAGAATGAAACCAGCCAAGAAGAAAGCCGGGTTGCCAGGGACAGAAAGAGAATGCAGGCTTAGCACCTTTTTGGAACTTCTAGATCTGGCCATGCCTGAAGTGGCTTTGCAGTTATAGGAGTCAATAACACTCTCTATTTTGCTAAAATGAAATTGAGTTCCATTTCTGTCCCTAGACAACCAAAGAGTACTGAATAATTCAACATAATAAAATAAAATGCATATTTATAAACAAATAAATTTGGGACATTATTATCATAAACCAATTGCTTGTTTAAATACTTAGTTTGCACTTAATGTGCCATGCCGTTTTAAGTATTCAATTGGCATATACACTTTCAGAAGCACCATAGTAGTTAAAATAAGGGAGACTTGGTAGAATCCTTTCTCTTAGCTTGGCACTGTGGCTTATTTGCATGATGCCTGGAACCGGTTGCTTAACCTCTTCTGCCTCATCTGATAAATGTGGATCATAATAGGAATTACCATATAGATATTGGGTATGGAAGGCTGACGCTGCTGGAACAGGGGTTTGGTACATAATGAGCATTAGCTCTTAGTAATGAATTGTTGTTAATTCATTAACTTTCTATGACATTTAAAGTTATTTTAACTTAATAGTTTTTGGCCAGTTTAGAGAAAAACATGTAGCATCACAAATATATAAGTAAATATATTGAGCCCTTAAGTATAACAAATGTTAGAAGCAGTTATGTAAATAATAAGTACATGTGAGAGAAAGACTGAAAAGTTATACAGAAGATGAAACATCATTTTTATATGTTGTACAGGTTATGATTCATTTTTGCTCATTAAAAATTTATTATATTGTTTTTCCGTAAGGAAAATTAATATGACTATATTAATATATTCACAAACAATTATTATAACAACATGTATTAATAATTTATTATATAAATAAAATTATATTATATAATACATAAATAAATTACTAATACATAACTGATAACACAGAAGTATGTTTCAGAGGGTAGATTTTTAAAAAAACTCCTTATTAGAGTAAATATTGTCACTTAATAATAATACACAGTCTCATAAAGAGCACAATACTTCACTGCCTTTGCTTTTTAAAAGGAAACAAAAGATTAGAATTGGGTCGTATATCCAATGTGAAATATAGGGTATTTCAATTAAGATTCAAGTTGACTTTTTAAAGTGTTGTTCAAGTCAAATGCTACCCTATGTCAATTGCTTCCAGCTGCTGAATGAGTTTGTAAAGTTATAGGGCATTATAACAACATTGACTGCAACACTTCTTAATTTCACTTTTAGAACATAGGAGATAAATCACATTGTGTGTAAAAGTGTATCCAAATAATAAGCAATAAATAAATAAAGAATAACAACAATAAATAAATAAAGAATTACAACAATAAATATTAAGTAAGCCCCTCTCTGGCCTTGAAGAAATATGTGTGAAACAAAGGCTGAAACATGTATGTAAAGTTTTAAAGGCAAATCACCAATTGCTTTCAGTGTTAATTTATCTTACATCTTTCCATTCTTCAGTAGAAAATTTTGCATTTATTTAAATAAGTGTTGATTGCTTTTTTTTCTTAATTTTACTGTAGGTCATTTTCTTGGTAAAATAATGGTGACATTGTTGCATTTGAAAATCAAGAAACATTGTGAAAGATTTAGTTCATGCTATCACCATTTCAACAGAATCTCACAGAATTTTAAGTATATGGAATTATTTTTAAAAAATAGTAGAACCTTTCCGTGGTCAAGCACTACCTACACTGCCTCACACTGTAAACTCTTCAGGTCAAAATGAAAACAAAATGATGTTTTGAAACAAGTGTACACATATAAAAATTTCTTCTAGAATCCAGTGGTCTCAGAATGGATTGAAGAGAAAAAGGTTCACTGCTCACCAGGGCCTTATTTCCCATTTTTCATTTCTGTTTGTAATTCCTGTCATCTTTGTTTCTTGTGCTTTTGCTAAAAAGGGCGACTCATATTTATTGGACCTGGGTTTCAATAAACAGTATGCATTATGGTGAACCACAGAGTGATTTATTGATAATTTGTCACTTATATTTATGAAATTCTAGACCCCAGAGCTCCAGAGCAGGTAAATCATATTCCACAGCCTCAATTTGTTGGTCCCCATCCCCCCGCACCCCTGCTCCACTCCATAAGCCAACCCCTGGCTCCATTTACTGCCAAAAGCTCACACCATGTAAGCTGACAGCACCATACTGCTCAGGTCCTGGTCATCATGCACTTGCAAATACAAGAAAAATAGAACAACCGTTGGAGATTTACTTGTTTTTCCAATATGTTTTCAATTTATTTCTCAAGTCCAGAAATAACAAATTAATAAAATATAATTAGATGTAAAATTACAAGTTAATGAGGCTAGAGAAGTAGCAAGAATGTAAAAGGAACAGTAGATTGTGAGATTTTTTTTTAGTTTGTTTATTATGATACAGCTGTATAGAACTTTCACACAGTTTCCAGATGCAGACAGCTGTTAGTTTGCTGCTATTAAGGAAACAAAGGTTCAGAGTTCATTTTGATCCACTTGTTCTAGACTGGTGATGTTTGAGATGGCACTTCACTCAGTCATCTACAAGACTGTCAAGATTGGCATCATGTCTTCACTTGACTTTTGCTGCTCACTTATCTCTCCTGGCAACCTCTCATACAGCAAGCTGCCCCACTCTTCCTAACGTGTTTATCTCCCATGGTGATGTCAGCAGAACTCAGCAAATCTAATATTCATTCTCAAACAGATTTGTTGGTGCTCTTTGTTTATAAGAATCAGTCCTGTATCACTCTTGCAGCTGCTTCCTCTAGATAGTGCACACAGGGCTTTGTGTTTTGCCTTCTCTTTAGACAGGACTTGGGTGACAAACAAAGCACCTACCTATCTGACTTGAACCTATTTTTTTTTTTTTAAACAAAAATCTAATTCCAATTTTTTTTTTCCACGGATATGACTATAACCTTGCCTTTTTCCATTTGGCCACTTCTTTTAGATATAAAATGTTTATAGCAATGAAATAATGCATATGTTTTCTTTTCTAGAGTAATAATCAAGAGAGAAATAAGATTTTAAAAATACAATTCAGGCAGAAGACATTTGTTAAATGTAATGCTCTAGGGCTAAGGAATGAAACTCATAAAAAATGTATGTGTGTTCCACATAGAAGTCTACAAAAATCATGTCATATGTACTATTTTATAATATCTCAAGTTTTTATAGTAATTAACTATTGCTTTTCAAGTTTCAGGTAATTTTAGTGATTTAGGGACAAATATATGATGGAGATATGGGAAACAGGCACCATTAGTTTTGGTTGCAGGTCTCTTTTATATAATTCCTGGTGCAAATTTTTATCTCTTTAATGGAAAAATATATGCTGATTTTAAAATCTGCAATTACTTGAGTCAAGATAGTTGGAAGCTCATTAAGTGATGAATGTGGGACTTGTTTTTCATGATGACTTTAAGGTAATCGACTTCTACACTTCCTCATTTATATATGAGTCTGTACATGTCAAAATGGTTTCTAAATAAGTCTCAACTGTATTTATTTTAAAGCACTATGGTGTTGTAGCACCTTTAGGAGCCATTTTTGATTAAGAACTAAATTATATATATCTTTATACAACTTTCTAATTTTAAATAATGAAACACCACACATTCGTGATACATCACAGGATTATTGATCTTTATACCTTTTGAAGAACACAGTACTAAATGTAGACCTATAACAAAGTGCCAATTCTGCACCCCAAAGCGTTATACAGTAGGTGCTCACTTAACATAATTGCTAAGTTATTGGAAAGTGAGATTTTAAGTGAAACAACATATTAATGAAATCAATTTTCCCCTAGGCTAATTGATATAAAAAAGAGTTAACATCCTATGTCATTTTTCTGGTCACAAAATCATTACCAAGCTTCTAAATAAAGACCAGAACAGTTCTAATATTAAACAGTGAAATAAATGTGATAATACATTTAAAAAAGATTAATCAAAACCAATAAGATAACTATTTACTGGCTTAGGGGCCCGAGTAGCCAGAGCCCGTCCTGGCAACTCAGGGTGGCAGGCAGGAATCTACACTGGCCAAGCCACCCTCCCATTGCAGGGCAACTCACACTCACCCTCACTTACCCACACCGGGACCATGGAGATGGGCCAGTTCATCTTACATGCAAAACTTTGAGTTATGGGAGGAAACTGGAGTACCTGGAGAAAACCCACACAGACGTGAGGAGAAAGTGCCAACTCCACACAGTGTCCTTGGCAGGAAGTGATTTATTTTTTTTTCCTTAACAATGCTGCGAGGAAACGATGTTAGCCAGATGACGTTATTGGAGGACCTGCAGTATCCTTCTCAAGGCCATCATCAACTAGGCTTCATTTGCTGGATCTGCAGTCAAAGTATGGTCTCAGATTGTCTCGTCATTTTTAAAGAATTTAAAAGATCAGTCCCTTTTAGATTGTATCTAGGGATTAGTTAAAAATCTAGTCTAGATATTATAAGCATTTGTTTTATAGTAGTTAGTGAGAGGTTAATTGTATATTGAACTTACATGCAAAGATCTTAGAGTGTAAGATTTCACATAATCTGACACTGGCCCTATAAAATTCTCAGTGTCTTCATTTTATAAATCTATAAATTGAAATTTGGAGATTTAATGCAAACTGACCCAGGTCACATTGCAAGCCACAGATGCTGGTAGTTTTATACCAATTTTTGATATAAATTTTTAAATAAATTTATATGATATAAATAAAAATGTTAAATTTTAAAAGACAGGTTTTAAAAGACTATTTGTTGTGTTTTGAGTTTCTGGAAGCAGTGTAAGGAAGTAAGAGCAGAAATCAACACTTAGCTGGACCAGGATGATGTGAGGAAGGGCCGGCTGGAGAATTTGTGGACACCCTCATACCCGGTGTCAACTGTGTGATGCCAATATCAGTGTTAACATCTTATACTTAGGTCACTACGGTGATAAAATTATGTGCAAACCACAGCTGATGTGAGCATCATCTTTGGTTTGTCATCAGGCAACGCATTGGTGTATTAACGGATGTGTGTTTTTCTTATAATTTTGTCTCCCTGTGTTTCTTTGTAAAATATGTGATTAATCAGACCTAATTTTACCCTCTTTGAGACCAAAAAAAGGGTCCATAAAATAGAAAAAAGAGAGAATGGAATGTATGCAAGAAAATTAAGTTTATGAAGTTCTCCACCAGGACTCGCTTGTGTGGAGTCATGGAGTAAAATCCAGTAAGAGTTGCAGGGCTCTGAGGGCAGAGATGAACTGTGCTTTGCCTAGCTGTTTGTAGCAAGATGAATTTTATGGCCAATATGGCATAGGGGCAGCAGAGCAGGCATTGCTGCATCCAGGTATCTAGACAGAGGAGCTGGAGTCAGATGCAGGTTTTTATGTGCTCCAGTGAGATGGGCACATATGCCAGAGAGGCACTTGAGACAGATCTTGGCTGATATTTGGAGAATGATCTGTGATCTGTGTGAATCAGGGACCAGAAACCAGGTAAGAGTGACGTGTCATAGCAGGGCAGATGAGGTACAAGTACGTGACACTGTGTGTCCCCTCTTGTACAAACCACATACTCTCTGGCCTTGGGGCTTAGATATTATTATAGGAATTGGGTGATAGGGAGACACCTTAAGATCGTTATATTTTAGAGTTTTGAATAACTTTATATTTTTCTCCACCTAGTGGGATGGGAAATCGAAAGAGAAATGTTTTGTGGAACAACAATAAAGAAAGTTATGCTTATTGAAATGCTAGGTTTAGGATCTATATGTGTGTAACTGTTCAATTTCATTAACAGAAATGAATTGGTATTGGCATGATATTAATCACTATCAATCAGCCATGCATCTTTGAAACTGGGACCCATAGAGATTGTAACCTGTTCTATGTCATTTAATAAGTTAGTGGCTCGCTAGACTTTAGTCTTTTACTTGGTCATTGTTTAGTTTGTATTAGAATAAAATTTACCTTTAATACCAGAAAACAAAACAAAAGGCTCAGCTTTGCTTTTCTTTCTTTTTCCTTTCTCTCTCCCTCCCTCCCTCCTTCCCCCTTCCCTCCCTCCCTCCCTCCCTCCCTCCCTTCCTTCCTTCCTTCCTTCCTTCCTTCCTTCCTTCCTTCCTTCCTTCCTTCCTTCCTTCCTTCCCTCCCTCTCTCCCTCCCTCCCTCCCTTCCTCCCTTTCTTCCTTCCTTCTTCCCTCCCTCCCTCTCTCTCTCTTTCTCTTTCTTTCCCTCTTTCTTTCTTTCTTTCTTTCTCTCTTTCCTTCCTTCTTTCTTTTCTCTCTCTTTTTTCTTTCTTTCTCCTTCCTTCCTTCCTTCCTTCCTTCCTTCCTTCCTTCCTTCCTTCCTTCCTTCCTTCCTTCCTTCCTTCCTCCTTTCCTTTCCTTTCCTTTCCTTTCCTTTCCTTTCCTTTCCTTTCCTTTCCTTTCCTTTCCTTTCCTTTCCTTTCCTTTCCTTTCCTTTCCTTTCCTTTCCTTTCTCTATTGTGAAAGATCAGAGAATCAGTGCGGGCTGGGTGCTTATTGAAACAAGGCATGCAGAAAACTGGTCAGAACCTAATAAATGAGTTGACTCAGAAAAATAAGGAAGAGAACAAGGAACAGTATGTATTCTGGGATGAGTGGACAGAGAAGTGCCATGTAGTGAGACTTTGGAAGGGTTGGCATAATGGAAAGGGGGGCTTTATGTCCAGGAATAGGTTAAAGAGGGAGTTGGAAGACTGTAAGGGAGAATCAGGCAATAGGAGTCATTGCAGGGCTTAAAAAGGAAAGTGATGAGATCAGGCAGTTGTTTAGGAACTTTAGTCTAATGGCAGAAACAGAGATGAATGAGAGATGGTGGGAACATAGAGAAGAGAACACAATCTTGTTGAAGTAGAGTGAGCACAAGGACTAGGAAATGGCACCTAATTTATTTTCTTTCATACAATGAATCACAGTCTGATATTCTATTTACTTGTTTATTTCATTTCTTTCCAACTAGGAAGTAAGTTGCATGATTCAAAGACCTTATTTGTACTAATTCACTTCTGCCTTCCCATTACCCTGTGCATGGTAGATGCTTAAAACATATTTGTTGAATGAGTATAAATAAATGCAAATATATGTAAACAATACATTAGAGAGAAATTTCAAAGAAGGAATTGATTTTTAAAATTATTGAGAAAACATGAAATTTTAATCTAATCTGATAAACTTAATAAGGTGCAAACATTCAAAAAGTTAGGTAGCCCAGTTCCTGCCTGGTTGAGTCATATAAATGCTCAAACTTTCAGAAATCTGTCCCTTCCTTTCCTGGGATAAGTGTGTGTGGAGTTCCCTCTTCCTCTTCCTGTCTGATTTTACCCTTCTTTATGTGCAACGCTATCATCAAAACTACCAGGACTGCCTCTTGATGTATTAAATAGGAAGATGAAAGAATTTAGAGAATTCCTTTTTCTTGATAAGGCCTGCCTTTGAAAAGGCTTAGCTTCATTTTAATGCAATTTTGCAGAATGTTATCCTTGATTCATGCAAGTATACCTGATTTTACTGCACTATACTATTTCACTTTTACAGATACTCCATTGGCATTTGGTTACATGGATAGATTCTATAGTGGTGAGTTCTGAGATTTTGGTGCACCCATCACCTGAACAGTATATACTGTACCCAATGTGTAATCTTTTATCGTTTACTCTATTCCAGCCCCATGCCTCTTAGTCCCCAAAATTCATTGTATCATTCTTATACCTTTGCTTCCTCCTAGCTTAGCTCCCACTTATAAGTGAGAACATAATAATGTCTGGTTTTCCATTCCTGAGTTACTTCAGTTAGAATAATGGTCCGCAACTCCATCCAGGTTGCTGTGAATACAATTATTTTGCTCCTTTTTATGGCTGAGTAGTATTCCATGGTATATACATATACCAATTTCCTTTATCCACTTGTTGATTGATGGGCGCTTGGGCTGGTTTGGTATTTTTGCAATTGCAAACCATGCTGCTGTAAACCTGCATGTGCAAGTGTCTTTTTCATTAATGACTTCTTTTCCTCCAGGTAGATACTCACTAGTGGGATTGCTGGATCAAATGGTAGATCTACTTTTAGTTCTTTAAGGAATTACACACTGTTTTCCATAGTGGTTGTACTAGTTTACATTCCTACCAGCAGTGTAAAAGTGTTTCCTTTGCACCACATCCATGCCAACATCTATTATTTTTTGACTTTTTAATTGTGGGAATTCTTGCAGGGGTAAGGTGGTATCACATTGTGGTTTTGATTTGCATTTCACTGATAATTAGTGATAATTGGCATTTTTTCATGTTTGTTGGTAATTTGTATATCTTCTTTTGAGAATTATCTATTTATGTCCTTAGCCCACTTTTTGATGGAATTATTATTTTTTTCTTGCTGATTTGTTTGAGTTCCTTGTAGTTTCTGGTTATCAATCCTTCATCAGATGCATAGTTTGTGAACATTTTCTCCCACTCTGTAGGTTGTCTGTTTACTTTGCTGATTATTTGGCTGTGCAGGAGCTTTTTAGTTTAAGTCCCATCTATTTATCTTTGTTTTTGTTGCATTTGCTTTTGGGTTCTTGATCAAGAAGTCTTTGCCTAAGCAATGACTAGAAGGGTTTTTGTAAGCTTTATCTTCTGGAATTTTTATGGTTTCAGGTTTTATTTCAGTCTTTGATCTATCTTGAGTTAATTTTTGTATAAGGTGAGAGATGAGGATTCAGTTTTATTCTTCTACATGTGGCTTGCCAATTATCCCAGCACCACTCATTGAATAGAGTATCTTTCCCCACTTTGTTTTTGTTTGCTTTGTCAGAGATCAGTTGGCTGTAAGTATGTGGCTTTATTTCTGGTTACCTATTCTGTTCGTTGATATATGGCCTATTTTTATACCAGTACCATGCTGTTTTGGTGACTGTAATCTTATAGTACAGTTTGAAGTCCAGTAATGTGATGTCTCCAGATTTGTTCTTTTTGCTTAGTCTTGCTTTGGCTATGCGAGCTCTTTTTTAGTTTCATGTGAATTTTAGGATTGTTTTTTCTAGTTCTGTGAAGAATGATGATGGTATTTTGATGGGAATTGTATTGAATAT
Organism: Macaca thibetana thibetana; assembly: GCF_024542745.1. Lineage (NCBI taxonomy): Eukaryota > Metazoa > Chordata > Mammalia > Primates > Cercopithecidae > Macaca > Macaca thibetana. The sequence continues at coordinate 16,270,772 of NC_065582.1, read as the reverse complement.
GTAAATTGCTTTTGGCAGTGTGGTCATTTTCACAATATTGATTTTACTTATCTATGAGCATGTGTTTTTATTTGTTTGTGTCGTCCATGATTTCTTTCAGTAGTGTTTTGTAGTGTTTCCAGTAGTGTTTTGTAGTTTTCCTTGTAGAGGTCTTTCGCCTCCTTGGTTAGGTATATGCCTAAGAATTTTATTTCATTTTTTTTTTTTTTTACAGCTATTGTTGTTGATTTGATTCTTAGCTTGGTCGTTGTTGGTGTATAGCAGTGCTACTGATTTGTGTACGTTGATTTTATATCCTGAAACCTTACCGAATTCATTTATCAGATCAAAGAGCTTTTTGTTTGAGTCTTTAGGGTTTTCTACATACAAGATCCTTTCATTGGTGAACAGTGACAGTTTGACTTCCTCTTTACCAATTTGGATGCCCTTTATTATTTCTTTCTCTTGTCTGATTGCTCTGGCTAGGACTTCCAGTATTACATTGAACAAAAGTGGTAAAAGTGGGCATCCGTGTCTTGTTCCAGTTCTTGAAGGGAATGCTTTCAACTTTTCCCCATTCAGTATAATATTGGTTGTGGGTTTGTCATAGATGGCTTTTATTACCTTAAGGTATGTCCATTCTATGCCGATTTTGCTGAGGGGTTTAATCACAAAGGGATGCTGGATTTTGTCAGATGCTTTTTCTCCATATATTAAGATATTATGTGATTTTTGTTTTCAATTCTGTTTATGTGGTGTATCACATTTATTAACTCGCATATGTTAAATCATCCCTCCATCTCTGGTATGCAACCCTCTTGATCATGGTGGATTATCTTTTTGGTATGCTGTTGGATTTGGTTAGCTAGTATTTTGTTGAGGATTTTTGCGTTTATGTTCATCAGTGATACTGGCCTGTGGTTTTCTTTTTTTTGTTATGTCCTTTGCTGGTTTGCGTATTAGGGTGATACTGGATTTATGGAATGATTTAGGGAGGATTCATTCTTTCTCTATCTTTTGGAATGGTTTCAATAGGATTGGTACCACTTCTTTGAATTCAGCTGTAAATCTTTCTGGTCCTGGACTTCCTTTTTTCTTGGCAATTTTTAAAGTTACAATTTCAATCTCACTGCTTTTTACTGGTCTGTTCAGAGTTTCTATTTCTTCCTAGTTTACTCTAGAAGGGTTGTATATTTTCTCCTGTATAATCTAAGAGGGTTGTATATCTCCAGGAGTATATTAATCTCCTCTAGGTTTTCTAGATTGTGTGGATAAAGGTGTTTATAGTATCCTTGAATGATCTTTTGTATTTCTGTGGTATTGGTTGTAACATCTCCAATTTCATTTCTAATTGAGCTTATTTGGATCTTCTCTCTTGTTTTCTTGGTAAATCTCGCTGATGGTCTATCAATTTTGTTTATCTTTTCAAGTAACCGATTTTTTTCTTTCATTTGCCTTTTGTATTCTTTTTGTTTCACTTTCATTTAGTTCTGCTCTGATCTTTGTTACTTAGTTTCTCCTGGTGGGTTTGGGTTTGGTTTGTTCTTGTTTCTCTAATTTCTTGAGGTATGACCTTAGACTGTCTATTTCTGCTTTTCAGACTTTTTGATGTAGCCATCTAATACTGTGAACTTTCTTCTTAGCACCACTTTTGCTGTATCCCAGAGACTTTGATAGGTTGTGTCACTATTATTGTTCAGTTCAAATAATTTTCTAATTTCCATATTAATTTCATTGTTAACCCAGTGATCATTCATGAGCAGATTATTTAATTTCCATGTATTTGCATGATGTTCAGGGCTCCTTTTCAAGTTAGTTTCTTATTTTATTCCATTGTGGTCTGAGAGGGTATTTGATATAATTTCAATTTTCTGAAATTTATTGAGACTTGTTTTGTGGCATATCATAGGGTCTATCTTGGAGAATGTTCCATGTGTTAATGAATAGAATGTATATTCTACATTTGTTGGGTAGAATGTTCTATAAATATCTGTTAGGTCCCCTTTTCTAGGGTATAGTTTAAGTTCATTGTTTCTTTGTTGACTTTCTGTCTTGATGACCTGTCTGTTGCCATCAGTGGAGTATTGAAGTCCCCCACTATTATTGTGTTGCTGTCTATCTCATTTCTTAGATCTATTAGTAATTGTTTTTATAAATTTGAGATCTCCAGTGTTAGATTCATATATATTTAGGATTGTGATATTTTCCTGTTGGACCAGTCTTTTTTATCAATATATAATGTCCCTCTTTGTCTTTCTTAACTGTTGTTGCTTTAAAGTCTGTTTTGTCTGATATATAGCTACTCCTGCTCACTTTTGGTGTCCATTTGTGTGAAATATCTTTTTTCCACCTCTTTACCTTAAGTTTATGTGAGTCCTTATGTGTTAGGTAAGTCTCTTGAAGAGAGTAGATACTTGCTTGGTGAATTCTTATCCATTCTGCTATTCTATATCTTTTAAGTGGAGCATTCAGGACATTTAAATTTAAAGTTAGTATTGAGATTTGAGGTAGTATTCTATGCTGTTTCCTGAATACATTTTTTTTGTGTGTGTGTTATTGTTTTAGAGACCTTGTGAGATGTAAGCTTTAAGGGAGTTCTATTTTGGTGCATTTCAAGGTTTTGTTTCGTGGTTAGGACTCTGCTTAGCAGTTCTTATAATGCTGGCTTGGTAGTGATGAATTCTCTCAGCAATTTTTTGTCTGAAAAATACTTTATCTTTCCTTCACTTATGAGGCTTAGTTTAGCTAGATACAAAATTCTTTGCGGATAATTGTTTTGTTTAAGAAAGCTAAAGATAGGACCTTAATCCCTTCTAGTTTGTAGGGTTCTACTGAGAAAACTGCTGTTAATCTGATAGGTTTTCATTTATAGGTAACCTGATGCTTTTGCCTCACAGCTTTTAATATTCTTTCCTTCATCTTGACTTTAGATAGCCTGATGACTATGTGCCTGGGTGATGATCTTTTGCAATGAATTTCCTGGGTGTTCTTTGAACTTCTTGTATTTGGGTGCCTAGATCTCTAGCAAGGTCGTGGAAGTTTTCCTCAATTATTCCCTCAAATAAGTTTTCCAAACTTTTTGATTTCTCATCTTCTTTGGGAACATCAATTATCTTATGTTTGGTCATTTAACTTAATTCCAAACTTCTTGGAGGCTTTCTTCGTTTCTTTAATTATTTTTTTCTTTGTCTTTGTCAGGTGGGATTAATTTGAAGCCTTGTCTTTGAGCTCTGAAGTTCTTTCTTCTACTTGTTTGATCCTGTTTTTGGACTTTTCCGTGTATTTTCCAGTGTATTTTTGCAAATAAAAGACACATCTAAGTGTGTCTTTCATTTCAGGAAGTTGTGATTATTTTTTATTTATGCTCTCCATTTATCTGGAGATTATTTTCATCCGTGTTCTGTCTTTTTTTTTTTTAATTTCTTTAAGTTGGTTTTCACTTTCTCTGGGGCTTTCTTGAGTAGCTTAATAATCAACCTTCTGAATTCTTTTTCTGGCAATTCAGAGATTTCTTCTTGGTTTTAATCCATTATTGGTGATGTAGTGTGATCTTTTGGGGAAGTTAAAGGACTCTGTTTTGTCATATTACCAGAATTGTTTTTCTTCTCATTAGGGTAGACTATGTCAGAGGCAAGATCTGGGACTCAAGGATTGCTGTTCAGATTCTTTTATCCCACAAGGTGCTCCCTTGATATGGTGCTGTTCCCCTTCCTCTAAGGATGGAGCTTACTGAGAGCTGAACTGCAGTGATTGTTATTCCCCTTCTCAGTCCAGCCACCCAGTGGAGCTACTGGGCTCCAGGCTGGTACTGGGGAATGTCTGCAAAGAGTCCTGTGATGTGATTCATCTTTAGCTCTCTCAGCTGTGGTTACCAGCACCTGCTCTATTGAAGGCAGCAGGGAAATGAGGTGGACTCTGTGAGAGTCTTTGGTTATAATTTTCTTTAGTGTGCTGGTTTTCTCAAATGCTGGTTGTGCTAGAAGTGGTCATGTGGACAGACTCAGGACCTCTGGTTATCCAGGATATTACAGGTGGTGGAATTAGCTGTTGTTTTCTCCTTTCTTGGAGTAAGGTTGTTCTTTTATGAGTTGCTCCAATCGTTTGAGTTGGTTGGCCTCCAACCAAGACGTGGTGCTTTCAAGAGAGCATCTGCTGTGGTGGTATAAGGGAGATACAAGCTTGCCCTAGGGTTGCCTGTATAAGTACTTGGGTTTCTCAGGAGGTGGGTGGGGCCATAGAGCGCCTAAGAGATTATGTCCTTTGTCTTTGACTACCCTGGCAGGTAGAGAAAAAAACAGCAGGTGGGGGCAGGGTTAGGTGGGTCTGAGTTCAGAATATCCTTAAGTGGGGCTTGCTATGGCCACTGTGGTGGATAGGGGTGTGTTTGTCTGGCCAATGGAGTTATGTTCCCAGGGGGATTATGGTTGCCTCTGCTGTGTCATGCCAGTTATCAGGAAAGTGGGGGGGTGGGGGTGGGGGAAATAGCAGTTACAGACCTCACCCAGCTCCCACACAGCCAGCAAGGACAATCTCACTCCTGCTGTGCTCCCCCAACAGCCAGCAGAGCCAAATTTATATCCAGGCCTCTGCTGTGCAGGGCTGAGATCCTGTCCCTGGCTATAATCCTCCCCATTAAGAAAGCAAGTAGGTCTCTGAAGCCTCACCCTCCCCTGCCTGCCATGGTGTCTGTGCTCCTATGTGCACTTTCCATTGCACCTCCTGATCCCCATCCCAAATTCTGCCCAGGAAAATTCACACTCTGTCGAAATTATTACTAAGTTCAGCTGGACATTTCTTTCTCTCTGTGGCCCCTCCCTAATTCCACTAGAAACCCTCCTCAAGCACCCCTGTGAGATAAACTCAGAAATGGCCTCCCTGGGCTGCTTTGGGGACTGGGAGTGCCTACAGGGCTCTTCCTGCTGCTTCTTCTACTTTTATATTTTGCTAAGCCTCTAAATTCATTTCAACTCTAGGTAAGGCTAAATCCTTCTTCTGTGATCTGGATTTTCAGACTCCTCCGTGAGGATGTGTGTTTGGAGGCAGACTTCCCCCTCTTACACTTTGGGCACTCACAGTGTCTTGGCTGTCTCACAGAGTTTGCAGTGGCAAACTACTTCTTTGCAAATTCTCTCCATTTTCCTGGTATGTTCCTGAGGTAGTTCTTGGAGCAAAAGTTCACAGTGTGAGTCTCCACATGCTGTTCTGTCCATCTAAGTGGGAGTTGCAAGTTAGTCCTGCCTCCTATCTGCCATTTTTTCCTCTAATCCATATACAGATTTTTTTTTAAACGAATTGAAGATTTATGACAACTCTGCATCAAGCAAGCCTTTTAGTATCATTTTTCCACGAGTATCTCTGCCACATTTTGGTAATTCTTGCAATATTTAGAACTTTTTCATTGTTATTATATCTGCTATGGTGATCTGCGGTCAGTGATCCTTAATGTTACTATAATTGTTTTGGGGCTCCACAAACCATACCCTAGAAGACCACAAACTTAATATATGTTGTATGTGATCAGACTGCTCCACTGGCTAGCTGTCCCCTCCGTGTCTCACCCTCTTCTCTGGCCTTCCTATTCCCTGACATGCAGCAATATTAAATTAAGGCTAATTAATAACTCTACTAAGGCCTGTGAGTGTTCAAGTGGAAGGAAATGTTGCACATCTCTCACTTTAAATCAAAAGCCAGAAATGATTAAACTAAGTGGGAAGGCATGTCAAAAGCCAAGACTGGCTAAGAATTGGGCCTCTTGCACCAAACAACCAAGCTGTGAATGCAAAGGAAAACTTCTTGAAGGAAATTAGAACTACTAGTCCAGTGAACACATGAATGATAAGAACGTGGAACAACCTTATTGCTGATATGGAGAAAGTTTGAGTACAAAGCCTAATCCAGAACAAAGCCTTAACTCTCTTCAATTATATGAAGACTGCAAGAGCGAGGAAGCTGCAGAAGAAACGTTTGAAGCTACTAGAGGTTAATTCACTAGGTTTAAGGAAAGACACTGTCTCCATAACATAAAAGTGCAACACGAAGCAGCAAGTGCTGACGGTGAATTTACAGCAAGTTATCCAGATGTAGCTAAGGTTGTTCATGAAGGTGGCTACAACAGAAAAATGGATTTTAATAAAAATAGACTTCTGTTTAGAGAAGATGCCATTTAGGACTTTCATAGCTAAAGAGCAGTCAATGCCTTGTGTCGAAGCTTCAAAAGACAGGCTAATTTTCTTGTGAAGGGCTAATGCAGATGGTAAATTTAAGTCATTTATTATTGCAAAAATCCTGGGATCCTTAAGAATTATGCTAAATCTACCCTGCCTGTGCTCTAGAAATAGAACAACAAGCCTGGATGACAGCACATCTGTTTACAGCATGACTTACTAAATATTTTAAGCCCACTGTTGAGAACTACTGCTTAGAAAAAAGGATTCCTTTCCAAGTATTACTGCTTATTAAAAAGGCACCTGGTCACCCAGGAGCTCTGACGGAAATGTATAAGGAGATTAATGTTTTTATGCCTTCTAACACAACATCCGTCCTGTAGCCCATGGATCAAGGAGTAATTGTGATTTTGAAGTCTTACTATTTAAGAAATACAGTTTATATTTGCTGTAGATAGTGATTCCTGTGATGGAACTGGGCAAATTAATTTGCAAACCTTCTGGAAAGGATTCACCATTCTAGATGTCATTAAAAATATTCCTGATTCATAGGAGGAGGTCAAAATATCAATATTGACAAGAGTTTGGAAGTTGATTCCAACTGTCGTGTGATGACTTTGAGGGGTTCAAGACTTCAGTTGAGGAATTAACTATAGAAGTGGTGGAAGTAGCAAGAGACCTAGAATTAGAAGTGGAACCTGAAGATGTGATTGAATTGCTGCAATCTCCTGATAAAACTTGAATGGATGAGTAGTTGCTTCTCATGTATAAGGAAAAGAAATAGTTTCTTACAATGAAATCTACTCCTAGTAAAGATGCTGTGAACATTGTTGAAATGACAACAAAGGATTTAGAATATTCCAGAAATTTAGTTGATAAACCAGTGACATGGTTTCAGAAGACTGATTTCAATTTTGAAAGGAATTCAAAGGGTAAAGTGCTGTCAAGCAGCATTGCTTGCTACAGAGAAATCTTTCATGAAAGAAACATCAACCGATGTGACAAACTTCACTGTCTTATCTTAATAAATTGCCACAACCACCCCAGCCTTCAGCAACCATCACCCTGAGCAGTCAACAGCCATCAACATGGAGCAAGACCTTCAACCAGCAAAAGGATTATGACTTGCTCAAATGATTGTTTGCCTTTTTTAGCAATAAAGAATTTTTTAAAATGTTATGTACATTTTTTAGACATAATGCTGTAGCAAACTTAATGGACTACAGTAGGGTGTAAATCTAACTTTTTATATGCACTGGGAAACCCAAAAATTCACGGGACTCATTCTATTGGAATATGTGCTTTCTTTTTTGCGGCAGTCTGGAACCAAACGAACCCACAAAATCTCCTGTACTTCTGATGCCACTTGGCCTAGGGAAGGCAGCTGTTCAAGAGTAATGGATGAACAATTGGAATTGCAAAGGCTTGAAGAGTAGTGTACTGATAAATGCCTCAGACCTTAATGCTTATAAAAGTTGGTGAACACAAAGCAGTCTCTGGAAGTGTCTTGAAGAAAAATGGCCGAAATATGCTTAGTCAGAAAGCCAATCTGCAAAAATATAAAAGTTTCTGAAGTCTTAAGCAATTCATGACTGGCTAGGAGCAGACGTTCCAACATACCTCTTTCAGAGCCTGGGATGTTAAAATACCATTTAGATCCTTGAAGTAAGCTGATATTTTCACCTCATAAAAGTACTTCTGCATGTTCACCTGAGAAGAAGAAAAAAGTGACATTTTCTAGTGGCTTTCATGAAGCATCCCAGTACTCTCTCAAAAGGAAGAAACGGAAAACTCTTCATCGCCAGGTGGTTGGAGATAGGAGGGAGGTAGGACATTAGTATCTGTAATTCTTATAGCAGTATTGTTTCAAAAAATGCTGTGTGCATACTTACATACCTATGAACAGACATGTCAACATTCTTTAGCAATCACTCTAGAGTCTTTTCCTCCTAGGCTCCTGTTCGCTCTGCACTATATTAGAAAGCAAAAATTTCAGCAGGAGCTGGATTCATTCTTGGATACCAATTAACTACTCTGAATTTCCTGTATGTCATCTTTCTCTGAGTTTTCAATCCTATGAGAGATGCCAGCTTTTAGGAACACGGATAGGACATCCCCATTTTGTCACTGCTGGGGCACAAAATCCCTGCCGTCTAATTCAATGGTCTCTCTCCTCTATTGAAATTAATATTTGAAACTTGAAAGCCCAACATTAGCACCGAATATTTTAAACATTTTATAGCCCTTCAGCTGTTCTGTAGTGCCAGTTGGTTTTCCACTCCCCTTGACATCTTACAATGCTAAGTACCCAGGGACAGCCCGTAGAGGTTTCCCCATAATCCACCTTTATCCATTAACAGACACTCAATCACTAAAGTGCTTACTAGACTAAACATATTTATCCAACCAAATCACACTTTACAATGCAAATCTGCCAATCAGACCCTGGATATTAACGAGGAACTGCTTTAAGGGGATTTTGGTGTTTGTGCTGTGAAGAGACTGCTTACCTCCAACAAACCACTAAACCAAATTAACATAGCTGTATCCTCATAAAAGAAACCAGATATCCTGTTGTGAAAACAGAGAGCTTGGTGGGACAGGCCTCCTTTGATGGCTAACAGTGTGGCAGACAAGGGTTCAGACTTCGAATCTGGCTACCACAAAGTCATTATGAACCTCCAGCATCAGGCTTTTGATAACTTTAAAAGCAAAATAAAAATGTAGCATTGGGGTAACTCAGTAAGTTGTCAACTTACCCAGTTACTATTATAATTGCAATAAGTGCTGTAATTGTTGGATAAGGCTCCTTAATTCTAATTGCTCCTTCAGCCAAGATCATGTTGTAAAAGTGCTTGCATTAGCCAAAAATAAAATCCAAGAGACACAAATGTGGTAGTAATAATAATTCTTTTTATTGGCCTGAAAGAGAGGAAGAGAACAAAGCTTTAAAAACTTCAAAGTTCTGACCAGAAAAAAAAAAAATCAGAATTGGAGAAACTCATACACTCTTTGCCCCTTTATTAGACCAATGCTCGCTAAGTGCCATCACCATGAGTTGAGGGGTTGACAGCACTTTTTTTTTCTAGTCTGCGAGTAAGTTACACCGTCTATGTTGCCGTCCTAATTTAAGATTTCTGTCACAAACTACATAACACAGCCCTGTATGTCCTCACTCAGAACTCTTAATCACTTCAGACTTATTGGTATTATACCTCCTTTAAATACCAATATTTTAAGGCCGCTTTGACACTTGGTAGGGTTTGAGGTAATTTTTTTACCCCCACTTAGCTAGCAAGAGAAGAAAGGCAGAATTTACTCAGAGTTAACCTACAGACACAGGGTAAATAGTAATTCGTAAAATAATAAGCCATTATGCTGCACAGAAAAAGAACGCTACTGTATCTCAACTCTATACTTTCTGGTCCTAAAGTGAAATATGAATTTCCAGTCTTTACTGTTTATCAAAAATAATGAGCACTTTCTTATTTTGGTAGACTTTATAGGCACTTCTGGGGAAAATATTATGTGTGGCTAGAACAAGTTTCATTTTGGAGGCCACTCTTCACTCTGGAATAATTTCCAAAGTGAATAAACCACAACATGTGAATTTTTCCAGAGCTCAGCTGAGTAGAAACTTCAAGCCAAAGTAGAAATTATCTTGTCATGCAGCAAAATGTCAGTAGTTTGCTAGAAATAGTTTAGGAACATGCGTACATGCCTGAAGTAGAAATAATAAATACAAGTTTTTGCTCCTATATATATTTAATCTTTGTCTAATACTCTCATCTCTCATAATAAGGAACGAGTTAAGAAAGTTGCTAGATGAAGCATGACATATATTTGGGCCAGATTTTTTTTTGTAAAATGTGTGTAAAACCATCTGGATGGCTTACTTATTTAGAAAATGAAACAAGTAGCAATGGTTTTGTACATGTGTGAAGATGTATAATTTTTTCAACATTTGAATTAATAATGTGAACATTCTGTAGATAAGCCAGTATCCCATTTATGTTAACGTGCACCAACTAGTGTTCTTATAACAGTACTTACATTAAGTTTATGAAAAAAATGGGATTTAAATCTGAAGGTGACAAATATTATAATTCATGGACAACCAAGGAATAGTGAAAATATTCAGTAAAATCATAGTGAATAACAATATTGGAAAGTTTAATCTTTTGCTTTACAAACCTTTGTTAGAATTAAGCTATCATAGTGAATAGCATTTATAAACAAAATTATAATGTTGCCATTTTTTTCTTGCACAATGGCTTTTATTTATTTATTTATTTATTTATTATTTTACTTTAAGTTCTGGGATACATGTGCTGAACGTGCAGGTTTGTTACATTAGTAAACATGTGTCATGGTGGTTTGCTGCACCTATCAACCTGTCATCTAGGTTTTAAGCCCTGCATGCATTAGGTATTTGTCCTAATACTCTCCCTCCCTTTGCCCTTGCCCTCCGACAGGACTCGGCTTATGATGTTCCCCTCTCTGTGTCCATGTGTTCTCAGCACAATGGCTTTTAAATTTCATTTTTGGATAGGAATAATAAGCATTCAGTATTTTCATGTTGGATTTTGAAACTGCATTTTTCTTGCAACAATGCATTTCTTCTAGTAAGGGTAATGCAGTTGGTAAATCACATGTAATGATATTGACCAAGGTTTTGAGAGGTAGAAGGAGCAGAAAACATTCTTCATCTTAGATGTGTTCATGGTATAAAATTACAAAGAAATTATAAAATCTTTACAAGAAATATAAAAATATAGTAGGTAGAGGAGTAAATGAAAGAAATAGGAAATAGAGAAGGTTCCAGCATTGAATTGCAGATTCTTCCTGGGAAAGATGGTCATTTTCATTTCCTAATATCATTTGTATCTGGTACTGTACAAAGAAGAGATTTATAAATGTTTGTTGAGTGAATGAATAAAAGAATTCCTGGAGAAAAGTTTGACAACAGATCTCGAGAAGAGGAGATTCATGAAACAAGGAGGTAGATTTTTACCCCAGGCCCCTGAAAGGTAAAGGCCATAGAAAGCTGAGAGGAGAAACGACCATGAATGAGAGGTGCAATTGGAATACTAGGTGTCCCCCCATGCCTTGCTCCAAGGGAAGTCAGATAAAAAGCACACTTTTTTTAGAAAGCCAAATTTAGAATCAGTGTTTTGAAAATATCAAAGACGAGTTTTTCTTTGTAATTTTGAAAGCAGGACCACCACTTACAATAAGGCTTGGAAGTGACATAGCTCTCATTTAGTTCACTCCCCAGCTGGTTGGTGTAGGAGTTTATTCTGTGGCGTCTCTACCACAGATCTTAAGAGAGAATTTTTAGTTATAGTAGAAGAATGTTCAAATGTAAGGTCTTGTTTTATTATCCCATGATGTAGGAAAATGGGCACCTAGGAAGATGCTCAGGGTGTAAGATGGAAATCAACTGGAGAAATCATCAACACTGCGACCATTTGTATTTGGCCTCATCAGTTGTAGGTGTCTAAGTACGATATTATCAATGGTCATTGTCTTCCCTCTTCTGCAGATGGAATTATCTCTAGTAGAATTTTTTAAACTTATTTCATTAACCATTTGGTTTTTGTTTTGTCTCCTGGTACTTTAGAAGATTCTTTCCATTTATCTGGTACTGCCTCAGACCCAAATTTGAATAGTTAAATCATTTATTTAGTGCTCATGGTCTCAGGGATGTGACAGAGCAAAGATCTCTTTCGACCTCAGTTTCTTAAAGCCTAAGCCACAGGGGAACAGAAAAGATTTGAGGGATAGTCAAAACCTTTAAAGACTTGAGGAATTTGGGGTTTTGTTCTCAAACCAGAAAGCAGTTCTCTGGACTGTAGAATGGGATGGGAGGAGAAAGGGATGTATTTTGAAAAGAGACCTTGGTGGGTTCTGGGAAGAGGAGTTCAGTACCTCAAATCTAGTTAGATTCATAGGATTTGGAAAAACCACAGATGGATTTGCGGGCTTTGAGGGAAGAGGGGACTCACAGATCCCAAGTAAGTGGTAGGACCCCAGAGGACACAGGCAGTACACAGGACAGAGTGGGTTCAGTAGAGGCATATAGGATCACAGATAGCCTTGCAGAATTCCCAAGGGATAGACCAGCTAGCTCGGCAGCATGTGGCCAAGGGATCACAGGGCTAGACAGGACATGTGAACAATGTCTGAGTAGAGTGATGGATGAGGACCACCTGGAACAGTGAACATTACAGAACATGTCTCAGAGTGAATAACTGACATCAAAGATCAGATGGCATCCACTTCCCAGGCCTTGGTGCTGTGTACTCTCTGAGGCCTTACCTCTGGAAAATGGTGGGTGGTTACCTCAATTGAATGAGGTTCGGTTTGTGCCATCCAGATAGAGTGGGTAAGAAAAATATAAATTGTGCTAAGTAACAAAATGGAAAATATTTAGGATATTATACTACTTGTCAACTTGTGAATTTGTGGACCATAATTTATACCATCTATATATCATTACTGTCTCTGAAACTATGAAACTAGTATATGCATCTGTCATAACAAAGAAAACATATTTTGCTCACCTCTACTCCCCAAAAAACCCCAAATAAACCTAGAAATGTAAAAGTGTGTCATGCATAAAGTGAATATTCTCGGTCCCTTCTTTGCTCATAACTTATACATGAATACTGGTTCTGCTCCATAGATGTAAGACCTGTGGATGAATATTTTTCACCCTTTTAGGGGCCATTATAGCATCTTCATTTGAGGTTGGAAAACAGAAGAAAATAAAATTGTACTTGTACCAGTTTAATTTTCATATTAAGATTTTATACTTATTTTAAACAAACTATGAAACTTACCAAGTTCCCCCATTATGACCTGCCTCAGCAAATGAAAATATTTTTGCAGAACTCTGACCAGAAATGATATGGATTTTTTGTTTTAATGTCACTCATGCAGCTTCGATGATGCATGAAGTTATGAAAATCTCAGGGGAGGGGGAGAAACCTACTAATGCACAGGTGATGTTAATTCAACAAAGGGCCATTTAATGTTGTTTAATGACTGGAAATTATGTTAAAGTCAAAGAAACTGCAGGCCCTGGTTCAAAAGACAGTCGCAAGCAAACTGGAATTACAGTAAGCAAGATAGTTCCTCTCAGTTGCTTAGATTTTCTTTTCCTGGAAGAACTTAATATACCTTCAATCCCTGAATTGCGGTGGAGTTTGAAAATGAGGAAAGAATAACAGTAGACTATAAATTGATTGGATTTACAGTAATGGCAAGTAAATGATCTTTCATTTCATTTTCCCTTGGAGAAACAATACTTCTATCAGTATAGACATCTATTTTGAAGGAATTCTGTAACTACATGGCCCATAAATTCCTCATAATGTATTTCATAATTATTAATAATAATTATCACTTTAGTCTATGAAATGGAACTTTTGGAAATGGTTGAATCACTGAAAGTGGAGAGATTTCTGCTTTCATTATGTCCTTTATCTTCTGTTATCACTCAAGGCATAAAATGAAATAAAATTTAAAATTCAGTTTCTTAGTTGCACTGGCCACATTTCCAGAGCTCAGAAGCCACACATGGCCACGGGTTTTTGTCTGGGTGATGCAGAAGTAGAACATTTCTGTCATCAAAGAAAGTCCTATTGGATACTGCTCCACAACTATGGCAATGTATCAGGAGAGGTGAAAATCTGAAATGTTACTGCCACAGTTTTATCCTTTACTGACCATGTAAAACAAAACTTTTCTGTTAAGAGCATGTTTATGGTAACACCATGACTAACATACTACTGATTTTCCAGTTCTGATGAGCTGATTGGCCGACTGAATGAATTTTTACTGATCTTAATGTAGTATGAAAGGAACAACTAAAATAAAACAATGGTTTATTCTGCTGATTTGAAGTTAGTGAGTGTTTTCTATATGAAAATTTAAATGCTGATTACATGATTATTCTTGTCTTAGCATGCAGATAGAAACCACATTTTTTAAGAAGAGAACACAATTATTCACCAAAATTTTAGTTTCTTTTCTTTTTTTAGCATTTATTCTCTCTGTACTTAAAAAGAAATTGTGAAGATGCTATCACAAATATTTATATATATTCAGTGTATTTTTAAAGTGTGTTCTTATACATTTTGTAATTAAAGAATCTGAAATGTCCTGTGTACTCACATAAAGAATTTTGGGGTCAAACGTATTTGAAGTTTTCATACTGAGTCAGTTGAGAGGCCAGTTCATTTTAAAGACTAATCTTTATGTCTGTAATCTCTACTTTTTCCTGTGTTTATAGTTGAAATCCAGTTCTACTGAAAGTTTGTGGAATAATGACTTACACTAAGGAAGTGAGTCATTGTCTCCAAGAAATAAAAGGATTAACTTCTGAGTACAGTAATGCCCATTGGTTTCTAAGTGTAGAACTGTGTGGTGAGAGAGAGAAAGTTGTTATGGAGGAAGCTGTATGAATCCTGGAAGTCTAAATACACTCTTAAATGTATGGTGACTTCGAAGATGGGTTAAAAAATAAGATGTACTTTTTTAGTGACATGAGAATCCATACTTAAAATGATAATAATGTAGATTATCTACTTATGTAAGTAGAGACATTCTTATTTATTTGGAAGATTCGTTAAGTCCACTATCTATTTCTAAGTCAGTTTTTTTTTTTTTTTGGTATTTCTCCTAATGCTATCCTTACGTCCCCTAGCCCCCCACCCTAGATGTTTTTAAAAGGAACTCTTTTGTTGTTCGTTTGAGTAAGCAGTGAATGCTATTTTCTCTTTACTTTTTAAATTAAATACATTTTCATCATTTTGAGTTTACAATAATGTTCAAAATATAGTTAGCAGCGTATAAGTTGGTACCACTCTTCCAACGATTGCTCTACACGTGTGAAAAAGTCAAGCCACATTTTCCTATGGTACCCATTCTCTTTCAAAACATTTTTTAGTGTTTGCTATTCTTCTTTTTCCAGGGCTGATGGGGTAAAATGAGGATTTGGCAAAAGTGAAATATGGTCAAAGTTTCCTCTCAAACATAGAATTTTATGGCAGTAAAAGAAGAGCAGGAGTCACTGTATTTATGCATTTGGCTTGCTGATTTTAAGGGTGAGATGATGTTTCTTAACCTTCACTAGCAGTTCTCTTTTGTATTCCAGCTGTAATATATATTGTAGGTGGTGATTGTTACATTCAAATTTATTTTTAAAAAATTTTCTAGATTGACTATTCAAAAGCACTGTGAGAAAATTACTCACCTTTTATTTTCTTCTGAAAAATACTTAAAAATCTAGGTTAAAAATATTAACCTCTTAAGAAGAATGAATACATGGTTTTGTAGGATACTCCCTGGAAATTCTTAATGACCTTTACTAACAAAAAAATGTAATACTGAAGCTTCTGCCTCCCAGGCTCAGGTGATCTTCCCACTTCAGCCTCCCATGCAGCTGGGACTACAGGTGCATGCCACCATGCCAGGCTAATCTTTTTTTTTTTTTGTAGAGGCAGGGGTTTTGCCATGTTGCCTGAATTTGTGAACTCAAGTGCTCTGCCAGCCTGGGCCTCCCAAAGTACTGGGATTATAGACTGTGCCCAGCCAGTAATCTTAATAAACAGATATTTCATTAATAACTTTTTTCTAAAAAAATTTTTATGTGTATTTATTTTAATGATTAAAATGTTATGCCTTATGCAATACGTTTATAGAAACTATAGCAGTAAAATTATGCATTTGGAACCCTTATCTTAGAAAGTGGTATATTCATTTAATTACTTTGATTTATTAATCTCTATTTCTGTGCCTGATACTCGAGAATGAAAGGCAGTATATTCAATATATTCATTGAACACGGTACACAGTACATATTCTATGTATCAGATACTCTTCCAAGTCACTTTATATATGTTATTGCATTTAATTCTCACATAAACTTTATAGTTATTAATCCATTTTACAGACAAAAAAACCAAGAGTTAAAGAGGTTATGATTTGCCCAAGGGTATTCAGTTAAAATATACCAATGGTGAGAGACAAACCCTAAGCATGTTATTCTAGAGCCCTCACTCCTAACCGCTGTCTTACTGAGGTCAGTAGTGTCCTCATTATGCAAGGAAGAAAAAAGAGACTCAGAAAAAACAAGCAACTTGTCTAAAATAGAGTAAATGGTGGAAAAAGTTTTCAATTGAGTCTCTCTAACTTCAAATTTTAGCCCATTTTGCTATGCCATACAGAGGTTGAAAAATCAGATTGGGGAAAGAAGAGGTTATAGACCATCAGAAGTGCATAAGAAGGGTTCACAGGATAGACAAAGGCCTGCATGGAGAGCGCATGTCTAACTGTTCAGTGCAGAGAAACTTGCCATATGGGCTTGGAAGTCATCTTGTGTCTATAGGCCCTTTTTCTATAGTGATACTGAGAACAGTCTAGAAGCAATGATCATGAATGCTCTTGCATAAGGCGTGTATTTTCACTTCAATAAGAAAACAATGAGGCCCAGAAGATTGTTTGTGGGCCAATAATTGTTGCTTGGGATGTTTGTTTGGAGTCAATATGGGTCCTGGTCTTCTATTTGCTCATGCAGGAGTTTTCAGCAGCCGGACTGGCTTGGTGGAGTCCTTAGAGAATTTGAGATGTCACTTAGGATGCCAAATACCATTCTGAGGCAGGAGTCTGGATCTGCTGCAAGAAATACAGATTTTAAAAAATGTGTGACAATAAGAAGAGGCAAATACACTTGAAAAGAATACTATTTTTTTATTGAAAAAATGTGTACCAGTGATTCTCTGATCTGCTGGACATTGACAGAATGTTACACTAACTCCAGGCTGATTGTTTAATAGTTAAAGATGAAAAGTGAGGAGTAACATAAGCAGACTTTTATAACACATGATGATGAACAATACTTTGCTGATGATCTCTGATTGGTAGGTTTTATGACAATTTGGATAGATGTCCTCTTATTTTAATTCTTTGGTGAGTGGGAAGAGCAAAGGAATGCAGAAGAGAGGCAGAGAAGTTTCTGGGGAGGGTCAAAGTATGAACTAGTAGTAGAAAGAGAAAAAGACTGAGTTTTATAGGGAATAAGAGATATTGACTTAATTCCAGAAAACATAAAAAGAAAGTTTGGATATTGGAATATGCATCTGTTAGCTTTGCTGATTTTTATTATCCTTCAATAATGGAAACTGAGACACAGGAGAACAGTTTTGGAACATTAAATGTGGAGCTATTTCTATTTAAAAATAAATGTAATGCAGTAGCCTCCCCTTTTCCTCAGGGTATGCATTCCAAAACCCTCAGTGCATGCCTGAAACTGTGGATAGATTAGAACCCTGTAGATACTATGTCTTTTCCTAATACAATTACATCATATAGGGCAGGCAGTACATACAGCATAGATATGCTGAACAAACAGTTGATTCAAATCATGCCAGGTGGGATAGTATCGGACAATGCGAGATGTCACCATGCTGCTCAGAACAGCATGCAACTTAAAACTTAAGAATTTGAATGGAGGTCTTCTATCCAAATTTTATTTCTGGAATTTTCCATTTAATGTTTTGGACCATTGTGGATGGAGGTTAACTTAAACTGTGGAAGGGGAAACTTACTACTGTGTTTTATGAATTTGTTAAAGATAAATCTAAACATGCTTCTTTTTTATTTTTAAGTTGTATGGATGCATAATAGTTGTACGTATTTGTGGGGCACATGTGGTATTTTGATGCAAGCATACAATGTACAATGATCAAATCGGGGTAATTAGAATATCCATCACCCAAACATTTATCCTTTCTTTGTGTTAGGAATCAGAATGTTTCTAACACAAAGAAAGGATAAATGTTTGAGGTGGTGGATATTCTCTGTAGTTACTTTGAAACATACAGTAAGTTATTAAGTATAGTCTCCCTATTGTGCTACCAGATACTAGATCTAATTCCTTCTATTTGACTGTATTTTTGTACCCATTAACCAACCCATCTTTATCCTTTTGTCATCCCTTTCATTCCTAGCTTCTGGTGTCTGTCATTCTACTCTCTATTGCCACAGGATCAACTTTTTTTTTTTTTTTTTTTTCTTTTTTTGAGACAGAGTCTTGCTCTGTTGCCCAGGCTGGAGTCCAGTGGTGCAATCTTGGCTCATTGCAAGCTCCGCCTGCCGGGTTCATGCCATTCTCCCACCTCAGCCTCCCAAGTAACTGGGACTACAGGCGCCCCCCACCACGTCTGGCTAAAGGTTTTTTTTTGTTTTTTTTTTTTTTTTTTTTTAGTAGAGACAGGGTTTCACCGTGTTAGCCAGGATGGTGGATCAACTTTTTAGCTATTGCATACAAGTGAGAAACATTTAATATTTGTCTTTCTGTGCCTGGCTTATTTCACTTAACATAATGCCCTCTTCATCAATCCATCCACATTTTTGTCAATTTTATTACTTTTTTTATTGCTGAATAATTGTGAGCAATATTCCATTGTGTATATATACCATATCTTTTTTCTCTATTTATTTATTTATTTAGATAGGGAGTCTTGCTCTGTCACCCAGGCTGCAGTGCACTGGCGCTGTCTCAGCTCACTGCAACCTCCGCTTGCCAGTTTCAAGGGATTCTCCTGCCTCAGCCTCCCGAAAAGCTAGGATTACAGGCACATGCCACCCTGCCCAGCTGTTTCTTTTGTGTTTTTAATAGAGATGGGATTTCACCATGTTGGCCAGGCTGGTGTTGAACTCCTGACCTCAGGTGATCCACTTGCCTCAGCCTCCCAAAGTTCAATTTATTTAGTGATGGATGCTTAGATTGATTCCATATCTTGGCTATTGTGAATTATGTTGCAATAAATATGGGAGTGCAGATATCTCTTCAATACACTGATTTCCTTTCTTTTGGGTATTTACCTAGCAGTGGGATTGCTGAATCACACGGTAGTTCTATTTTTAGTTTTTTGAGGAACCTTTATACTGTTTTCTATAGTGGCTGTACTAATTTACATTCCCACCAACAGTGTATGAAAGTTTCCCTTCCTCTTCATTCTTGCTAGCGTCTGATTTTTTAAGTGTTTGTGATAAAAGCCATTTTAACCGGTGTGAGATGTTAACATTTTAATTGAAACTTTGATTTGCATTTCACTAATGACTAGTGATGTTGAACATTTTCTCATACATCTATTGCCCTTTTATATATCTTATTTTGAGAAATATCTTTACAGGTCTTTTGCCTATTTTAAAAATTGGATTATTATTATTATTTTTCCTGTTGTGTTGTTTGAGTTCCTTATATATTCTGGTTACTAATCCCTTGTCAGTTGAATATTTACAAATATTTTCTCCCATTCTATAGGTTGTCTCTTTACTTTGTCGATTGTTTATTTTACTGTGCAGAAGTTTTTTAGTATGATGTGATCTCACTTGTCCATTTTTGCCTTGGTTACCTGTGTTTTTGAAGCCTTACTCATAATACCTTTGCCCAGACCAATGTCCTGAAACTTTTTTCAATGTTTTCTTCTAGTAGTTTTATAGTAGCAGGACTCACAATTATGCCTTTAATCCATTTTGATTTCATTTTTGTATATGGTGAGGGATAGGGGTCCACTTTTGTTCATCTGTGTATGGATATACAGGGTTCCCAGCACCATTTATTGAAAAGGCTGTCCTATTCCCAATGTATGTACTTGGTGCCTTTGTCAAAAATAAGTTGACTGGATATGCATGGATTTATTTTTGAATGTCCTCTATTCAAACTTTATATCTAGAATTTTCTATTGCATATTTTTAGACTGATGTTGACCAAGCATAACTGCAGCCATGGAAAGAGAAACTGTGGATAAGGGGAACACTCTTTTATTTTATAAATGCTTAAAAATTTTTCAATGTTTGGAAGCTTTCTTAGGAGGTTCTCACTGCAGAGATCAGGAAATATTTATTAATCACACACTTTGTGAACAGCAGTGTATTGGTTATGATATGTTTTTTTTCTGTGTCTCTACCTAAATCTCATCTCGAATTGTAATCATACGTGTTGAGAGAGGAACCTATAATATCCATGTGTTAAGGAAGGGAGGTAATTTGGCCATAGGGGTGATTTTCCTCATGCTGTTCTCGTGATAGTGAGTTCTTATGAGATCTGATGACTTTATAAATATTTGACAGTTCCTCCTTCACACACATTTCTTTCTCTTGCCACCTTATGAAGAAGGTGCCTGCTTCCCCTTCACCTTCCACCATGATTGTAAATTCCTGAGGCCTCCCCAGCCATGTGGAACTATGAGTCAATTAAACCTCTTCTCTTTATAAATTACCCAGTCTTGAGTAGTATCTTTCTAGCGGTGTAAAAATGGACTAATACAGGTTCTTTGGAGGCATACTGAAAAAATAGGACATAAGGGGGTTTGCAAATCAATAGTGAGGTAAAATTGTCAAACATGAAGCAAATGGAGGCATGAATATTCAAAATAGAATGTTTTAATAATGTATACATTAAACATTACAAAGTTCAGAGGTAAGGGCAACTTCCCTGGGGGAAATGAAATTAAAGCTAGATCTTGATGGATAGATAAGGTTTGGGGAGGAAGATTCACATCATGTTTGAATGGGGATGTTTGGCAAAGAAGAGATTGCTTTGAGGCTGAAGAATGATAGTGAGGTCTTGAGGAACTGAAGATGTCTGAGATGCTCATAGGGCAGTAGCCAGCTGGTTCTTAGTGCATTTTGGGGAAAATCGTGGAGAGGGGAAGGCCTGAGATTGCATAACGAGAGTGAGGCCCACCTGGTGATCCCTATTATGGTCAAAGATTATGATCCCCTGAGGGACCACAGAAGCTACCAGTTATCTAGAGAGTGGTTAAAGAACAAAAGGAGGATTTCTTTTCACTTGAGGGCACTCATCTAAATTAAGTTTTTATTGATAAAGAAATGAGTACTCAATCCTTTCATGCTTCCTTGACTAAAAGGTGATTGAATCTCCTTCATTAGTTCATAACCCATGTTTAAGGGAAACATTATTTTAAAATTTTTACTTACAGTTAAAAAGTTTCTCAGTGGGTTGGAAATTTAGGGTAGACTCAGATTTCTTTCAGATTTTTTTCTTGTAGTTTTTGTAAATATTGATTCACCCTAGAAATGAGTTACGGGTAGGAGGGATCTTTTAAAACATTTTTTTACTATGGAACATAGCATTCCAGAAAAACCTCATTTCTATTGATGAATGGCTGTTGGCATACAGAAACCTGGCATGTGGTTGAGGAGAAGGGATACAGCTGACGTGAGAAAAGCTTGAGAAGGAAACCATAATCCCCCTTCAAATTCACTGCTCATTAGAGGAGCTAAAATGATTAAGCAGCTGGAGGTTTTGATGTATGAGGAAAGATTAAAAGCATTACATGTGTGTGTAGGTTGGCTGAAGAGCTAAGGAGTGTGTGTGCCTGTGTGTGAGGTGGGGATCTGATAGCCATTTGCAGATAATTGAAGGTGTAAGCCCCCAAAAGGAGAGGGATTGTGAAGGTGGTCCTTAGGGGATTATCTAAGGGTAATGAATGAACCGAAGAAAAGAAAGAAAATGGTTTCATCAGGAAGACTTTCATAATGGGTGAGATTTAAGGGGCCATAAAATAATCTCCCAGAAGAGGTGGTGAAATTCCCATCTCTTGAGTCATTTGGAGGAGGCCTAAAAGTTTTGGAAGTGTATAATGCTACCCTTGGGGTGGGGAACAGATTTGGTAACCAAGACCATCCTGGATCCTGATGTTTTACAGCTCTATTTTTAAGATGAATCAATTGATAAACAATAAATTTGGAAGCTCCCCAGGAACTGAGTCTGTCTCATCTCACTGATAATTTTCTTCAAGTAATAAAGACACATTCCACACCTCTTCCTCATTTGATTTCTACCCATTGTCCTTGACATCATGTCATTTCTTAAGGGACATAAAGGCCCAATGATGGAGGAATTGCAGGATTGAAAGGATTAGCAGCAAGTCATTCAGTAAATGGTAATATTAATACACCATCCCTGCACTATAGTCTCCTTTCCAAACAGGCCTGCTCTCTAATATATTGTCAGAAGTGCTTGCATTGTGTTCTTCAGGGTTCCTCAGCATTAATTAGCATCTGGACTGTGCCACTCTTGCAAATGAAATTGGTCAAGAATAGCCTTTCCCTAGTATCATGACTAAGCAGAATTTTTTTCTGGTGTCTTTTGATAATGAGAATGACAGTAGTCTATCTTTATATTAATTATTTGCAGTAACTAAAAGAGGTGGGATCTCAGAGCACTTCATTTAATGCCAATAGAATTGTAACAGAAATCTTGTGACCTTGTAGGGTCCTGTTCTTTGATCTCATAGGTTCCTTAGTTTTTCCTCTGTGTGAGTAATAATAAACGATTCTTACACAAAGATTTATGTACACATTTTTCTTCACAGTGTTACTTACACAATTAATGATAAGAAACATCCTAAATATTCAATATTTGGTAAAAAGTTTTTATTTATTTCCTTATGGTAGATTGTTACAGCTGTGAAACTCATGGTTTTGAAGAATATACAATGACATCTAAAAATGCACATGATAATGTTGGAAGAAGCAAGTAGGACCTACAAATACAATATAATTCTAAATGTACCTAGATAAAAAGATAGATAAATAGACATGTATCTTGCCTTTTTATCCTTGAATTATGAAATTAAGAGCAATGTTTTCTTCTTCATACTGTTTTATGTGTTCTGCAATTAATATATATGATTTACCAAATCTGTTATTTAAGAAGATTTTTCTTTTAAATTAAAAAAATGAATGTTTGGATGCAAGTGTTTTGCAAGAGGCAATAGATAACGTGTACAGAACTCTAAGTGAACTTTTCCACATTAAAAAATAAATTAAATGAAAACACATGTGGAGCATCCGTACAATTTAAAAAGTGAGAAATCAATTTTTGGATTTTTTTCATCCAAAATATTTTAATGAACTGAAACTAGAAGAAAGTAAAGATGAGTTTGAGTCAGCATTTCATAAGCTGCTCCAAACTACTCCAGTATACCAAAATATTTTATGATATTTAAATATTAGACGTTTTAAGTATTAACAAAGATGGATTTCTATTTTTCTTGACTTATTAGAGAATTTAACATGGCAATGAGCACTTTTTAAAAAAAATTTTATTTTATTTTATTTTAAGTTCCAAGATACACGTGCAGGATGTGCAGGTTTGTTACGTAGGTAAACGTGTGCCATAGTGGTTTGTCGCACCTATCAACCCATCACCTAGGTATTAAGCCCCGCATCTGTTAGCTGTTTATCCTGATGTTTTCCTCCTCCTCCCTCACCCGCATCCCCAACCGACAGGCCCCAGTGTGTGTTGTTTCCTTGCCTGGGTCCATGTATTCTCATTGTTCAGCTCCCACTTGTAAGGAAGCACATGCGGTATTTGGTTTTCAGTTCCTGTGTTAGTTTGCTGCGGATAATGGCTTCTAGCTCCACCCATGACCCAGCAAAGGACATGATCTCCTTTCTTTTTACGGCTGGGTATTATTCCATGGCGTATATGTACTACATTGTCTTTATCCAGTCTATCATTGATGGGCCTTCGGGTTGATTCCATGTGTTTGGTATTGTGAATAGTGTTCCAATGAACATAAGCATGCATGTGTCTTTATAATATTATAGGATGATTTCTATTCCTTTGGGTATATACTCAGTAATGGGATTTCTGAGTCAAATGGTATTTCTGTTCTAGGTCTTTGAGGAATTGCCGCATTGTCTTCCACGATGGTTGAGCTAATTTACACTCCCACTAGCAGTGTGAAAGAGTTCCTGTCTCTCAGCAGCCCTGCCAGCATCTGTTGTTTCTTGACTTTTTAATCATCGCCATTCTGACTGGTGTGAGATGGTATCTCATTGTGGTTTTGATTTGCATTTCTCTAATGATCAGTGATGGTGAGTTTTTTTTTTTTTCATGTTTGTTGGCCACATGAATGTCTTCTTTTGAGAAAGTGTATGTTCATTGTGTTCATGCCCTTTGCCCACTTTTTTTTTTTTTTTTTTTTTTTTTTTTTTTTTTTTTTTGAGACGGAGTCTCGCTCTGTCGCCCAGGCTGGAGTGCAGTGGCCGGATCTCAGCTCACTGCAAGCTCCGCCTCCTGGGTTCACGCCATTCTCCGGCCTCAGCCTCCCGAGTAGCTGGGACTACAGGCGCCCGCCACCTCGCCCGGCTAGTTTTTTTTTTTCGTATTTCTTAATAGAGACGGGGTTTCACCGTGTTAGCCAGGATGGTCTCGATCTCCTGACCTCGTGATCCGCCCGTCTCGGCCTCCCAAAGTGCTGGGATTACAGGCTTGAGCCACCGCGCCCGGCAAATTTTTTTTTTTTTTTTTTTTGTAAATTTAAGTTCCTTGTAGATTCTGGATATTAGCCCTTTGTCAGATGGACAGATTGCAAAAATTTTTTCCCATTCTGTAGGTTGTCTGTTCCCTCTGATGATTGTTTCTTTTGCTGTGCTCTTTAGTTTAATTAGATCCCATTTTTCAATTTTTGCTTTTGTTGCAGTTGCTTTTGACATTTTTGTCATGAAATGATCACCTGTGCCTATGATCTGAATTGTGTGTATTTCTAATTCTTCGAGAGAAGGATAAATTGCATCACATTTAACGGTAAACCAATAGAGGGATTACTGTGAAAATCAGGAAAAAAACCAAAGTTTTTTGTTATTACCTTTGTTATTACATTTTTCTTATTATATTTGTTATTTAGCACTATTGTAGAAGATCAGAATTATGAAAAAATAAAAATTATAATGATCAGAAAGGAAAAAATTATCAATTGAAAAACAATTATACTTATGAAATAAACTCATGAGACTATCACAATTTTTTTTTTTTTTTTTAGGGGGACGGAGTCTTGCTCTGTCACCCAGGCTGGAGTGCAGTGGCGCGATCTCAGCTCACTGCAAGCTCCGCCTCCCGGGTTCACGCCATTCTCTTGCCTCAGCCTCCCAAGTAGCTGGGACTACAGGCACCCGCCACTACGCCCCGCTAATTTTTTGTATTTTTCAGTAGAGACGGGGTTTCACAGTGTTAGCCAGGATGGTCTCGATCTCCTGACCTCGTGATCCGCCCGCCTCAGCCTCCCAAAGTGCTGGGATTACAAGCGCGAGCCACCGCGCCCGGCGACTATCACAAATTTTAAAACGTGAAACTTTATTCATTCATTGCATAAATATTTACTGTGTGCTTGTGGTGGCCCTGGTACTCTTTTCATCAATAAACAAAAAAGATGAAAATCTTTTGTCACTGAGGAGCGTTAAACTTTAAATCTTCTACAACTCAGTAAGTTTCTGTATGTGCACACCAGACAATGCAAAAATAATCTTTACACAGAGTTTTGCATTTGTTTGTTTTTTACTAGAATAGAAACAATGACCTACAAAAAGATAAATACTTTAAAGATTTCTTATACATATTGTTAAAATAATTTAAATTGATTTGATATTTTTCTCTAATAATATAAATCATTATCTTAGCTTCTTTTATTAATTTTTTCTTTCATTTATCTGTCAGTCTGAGATGCTTCATTCAATGTATAGAAAAGTATATTAGATATACACATATGCATACATATTCTATTTTTATTAATCTGCCTCCTTTACTTTACATATGCAGAAGAAAAGGGACAGGTCATTTCCAAGTCATTTTCATTCCCAAATGAATAAACTAATAAACTGGACAGCCATGATGAAGACCAAGTGGCCTAGTTTTTGAGTACCTACCTCTTATCCAGTATGCTGTTAAATGTCAGCACCTGGGTTATCATTAGCCATTAAGGAATTTCATGTCCTTCCTCCTAGGGACCTACCTCACCATCTTTCTTGTCTTGCTCTTTTTTTCCTCCTTTGGCCTGGCTGGAGATCATGAAAATTGTTCCCTCTGTAATGAGGATATTGAGCAGGTGTTCAGTTCTTTTGATCTCACTCCAGCCCACACTGGGCATGCATGCACTGAGGGCTCTCATCCTATAGCCAGAAAGGCTGAGCAAGGTGCCTGTTCCAGTGGAGGGCATTTTCTTTCCTAAAACGGGTTCTGATGTCAGCTTTTGTATCACCCTATCTTTTTCTTCCCCTCATGGCATATTTTCTGCTCTATAATTGAGGTTTTGATGGATCACTATCAATTGTCAGATAATTTCTCTTTCTCTTTGGCTTTTTAGCTCACATCTGTTAAGGGATCCTGACATTATTTAACATTTGATACTTTGTCCGTCATAGGTGTTTGCATTCACTTTGATTTTTAAAAAATTTATTGCATCAAAAGATTTTCTTACTTCCTGAATTTTTTGGCACTCCCTTGAATTTTGTGGCCAAGGCAAATGCTTTACTTGCCTAATCCTAGTCCCAGCCTGGCTCATTTAACAGAATGAGTTTACTGGGCAACCTCAAAAGAAAACAAAATCATAACACAGGGTTTAGTAAGTCTTTTCTAATAACTATAACTTAAATAAAGTTTTTTTTTCCTATTTTCCTCTCATGGAGGTAAAATAGCTTGTCAGTATTTTATTTCCTTCAGATCACTTTTAAATGATCTTAGCTGGATAACAACTGTAGTGCAGTCTATTATTTGGTTTATTTGGCTATTTGTTAGGAAATCTTATAGCACTTGTTAACCAACAAAATGAGTTTCTGCTCATTTTTTGTCTTCATCTATTGCAGTATATTCAAGAACGTTTCTGGAATTTGGACAGACCACATAGTTCTGAAAAAATATCTAAATAATTTAGTGCAGAATTTATTTGTAAATCTCCCACATAACAAAAAACAAAACTCTTAGACATTTTTATGTTTTCAGAAATTATCCTTCCCAGAAACATGTTCTCTTATTTTATGTAAATGTGGAAGTAATAGCTCTTGAGGGCTGATTACAGAAGATGTTCGGGTGTCTGAAGACACTGGGTTATTTAGTGCAGAGGGAGGCAACGGAGAACAGCCATTGTAAATGGCTTTGTAGGGGAAGGAAGTCCATTGCATCTGCCATTTAAAAATCATAAATATTTACATATATTCTTTTGGATTTTAAAGGGAAATTTTTATGAAACTATTGTAATTAATCTTTTGGCAGCATTAGGTCACCAGATTAAGTAAAATAAAAGCAGAATAAGAAAAATCTAGGCCAAGTTGAAGGCCAAAGGTGGGACATTTGGGGTCTCTTTTTTCTCTATTTGAGTCATGTATTCAGAAGAAGGAAAAGAAGGCTTTTTGTACAAACAGGTTGAGACAAAATATTTTTGTTGACTCTCTACACCCAATAATTGTAGTTTATGAGATGACCAGTATGGCAGGCAGCCCAGCTTCACTCCCAAAGTCCTTGGTTCAACTCCAAGTGACCATTGGTGAACAGGGTCTTCTCACTGTGTTATTAATTAACCCTGGCAGATCTGTAATGTTTTCATTCCATCGACAGAAAGTGGGTTTTTCCCATTGTGTTCTGTGCTCGTCTTGGAGACTGTGCGTAGCTCCATGCCAGCACTCCACTGAAGTCATTAAAATCATTGCATTGGACCCTGCAGCTGACTGCTGATGTTGCAACAGTCTTGGAAACAGTGAAGCTTCATCCAGGTGGCATTTGTTTTCTTAAAAAAAAAGTCTCAGAAGGTCCAGTGTCCCCCCTTCTGTTCTAAAATAATGGTTAGAGTTCCTTGTTTCGGTTTATTAAATTAATTTGGGAATAGAAAAATTAGAGAATAATGTACCATGATATCTGCCTTGTTAATCACCAGAAGAAATTAGATTTGTGGCATATAATTAACATGGGGCCAAAAAGTTAGAATCACAACACTTTGGAATTGTATGTTTCAATCTCCATATATACACATAATCTTCTTTATATTATCCTCAGACACCCACTTGAATCTTTTTATTGACAAAGATTTTAATTACTCTCTGATACAGCCAGTTTCACATTGAGGGAAGCAGTGTTTTCAAAGACAAAACAGAACCTTTTGAGTCAATAACACAATCTGAAACCTGGAGTCGATATTCAAGAGCCATATTGCAGTTGGTCAAGAAATGCAGTCAAATCTCAATTTCCTATCTATGAAACAAACTTTAAATAACTATTTCAAAAAGTGTTTAAAAATAGCTTATGTTATGTTTAATTCCACTCTAGCAGAAGTTACTAAACTGAGGTCACTTTATTTTTTGTTGTTTTTTTTTGAGACAGAGTCTTACTCTGTCACCCAGGCTGGAGTGCAGTGGCACGATCTCGGCTCACTGCAAGCTCTGCCTCCTGGGTTCACACCATTCTCCTGCCTCAGCCTCCCGAGTAGCTGGGACTACAGGTGCCCGCCACCACGCCTGGCTGATTTTTTTTGTATTTTTAGTAGAGACGGGGTTTCACCGTGTTAGCCAGGATGGTCTAGATCTCCTGATCTCGTGATCCTCCTGCCTCGGCCTCTGAAAGTACTGGGATTACAGGTGTGAGCCACCACGCCCGGCCACATTTCTTTTTTTTAATACAAAATTGCAGTAATTCGAGTTATGCCTTTCACTTGACAATAGTTGTTTGGGGCCTTTAACCATATTATCCCATGTTCTTACTATGAAGACTTTGGGCAGTACCGTAGGTGTGATGCTCCGCAGACCCATTCTAAGTGTCATGTTCTGAGTTTCTGTCTGCTGTGCTCCAGCCTTGCGCCATTACTACCATTTGAAGGTGTCACACTGGCTTGCCTCCGGAGGCTGTTGCCTTCCCAAATATCATGTCACCACAAGCATGGCACACAGAGCTTGCTCTCTGTTCTCCATGACAAAAGCAGAATGAAGCTTACAAGTTTTAATGAGATGTCACTGGAGACTTGGGGAAACGGATGGAAATCCTAGCAATAAAAATGTTTGAAACTAACGTCTACAAATGGTTGTTTTCAAATACACAAGACTGAGTCGCATGACAGAGCTCTCCTATTGGAGGCCTTTCTACCACGATTCTGGCTTGCCTCACAAAGGCAGACCCCAAACTCCCACTTTTGCTCCTGGCCTGTTGTCCTGTCTCAGGGCCACCCTATCACTCTCAGGAGGGCAGACCTTACTCTCACCTATTTCCAGTTTAGTGCCTTAACTGCTTGTGACTTTGAGGTGAGAAGATATTTACTTTCTCCTGAGTCTCAAAGTCCTCAATTCTGCTCTAGAATTTAACTGTACCTAGGACGATGCACTGTGGAAACTTCTATGGTATCTGGGGGAAATTTAACATTCCTCTGTTGCCTCAGTGATGTGGACCATAGATTTCTAATAGAATATAATAATCTAATGCCAAGATTTTCCCTGAAGTCAGTCTTTCCTCCATATCAAGGTGAACACCAGGCCTACATTTTTTTCCTGCTAATTTTATTTGAATTTTACACATATACCCATACCCACTCCCTGACATACCTACATGAGTATAGAAAATTCAAAATTGATACTTATGAAATAAATGTTTCTTCAAAATAATGGCAATAATCACCACTTTAAGGTGAAGACTGTACTCTGATCATTGTTTTTTCCTTCTACTTTCAGAGGAATGATCAGTCACTAAGAAAATGGACAATTTTCCTGCATTACACAGAGTGGTTTAACTGCTTAGTTAACATGGCCACAATTTTTCTTCTAGAAGATGGTTTTTACTTAGTTTTTAACATATGCAAAATTTATTAGGGTGGTTTATCTAGGAAAAAATGAGTAATTTTATCTTAATATTTAAATTAAAGTATGTTTCTCACAACAAAGAATGCTGCTGGAAATGTGTAATTGAGTCTCTTCTCTTTTCATCATCTATTTAGTAACACAAGAATCAATTGGTTCTACATTTAAACTTATTGGCACAAACTAAGTGTTCAGTAATTTGTATTTTCCTTTCAAATATTTAAAAACTCTTCCTTCAGTTGTGTCAAACTTACTGTTTCTAAACTTTTTATTCATGGATCCTATTTCTGTGCTTTGGAGAGCTATGCTATTTCATAACTTTCAAGTTGCAGCTTTGCCCAAATGTTGGGTTTTTGTAGCTGGAAAAGGGCAGCACAGATTTAACCTTACGCTTTAGTGAGTTTTGAGGCACAAAACGTGCCAGAGGAAAATGGACACTCACACACACCTACATTGTGGAATGAAATAAAGAACTGGGCTTTTTATAGTCCTGTTTTACTTGAATGGGAGGGAGAGACAAGAAACTTCGATAGTAAAGTCCTGCTGACTGCTTTGGAAGGGGAGATGTGCAGTTCTTGGTCAAAAACTTTATTTGGTGTATGAAATGTTACACATTTTATCATCCAGAAATTTGGACCAATCTGAGGCAAAATGATTTTGCAATTTCTCTAACTTTTCTCTTTGTAGCTTCTCTCTCCACCAATATTTGCCAGAGAGAAGAGGGCCTCACACGGGGCATCTTCTTCAGATGTCACATTGATGCTAAGGATGGGCTACTGTCTTTGCATCTCATCACTTTACTTAACAAAGTGTCACTCCCTCAAAGTCCTATTAGCCATCTATCTCCCATCCATTCATCCATCCAGCCAGCCAGCCAGCCATTGATTATTCATGATCTGGTCAACTCTTTGAATATCTTGGTAACTTACACTATTACTCTTCTTAAAAAGATCATGTCTTATAGATATGGAATTGATCTCTGTAAGGATTATCTTTTATTTTATTCTATTATATAAGCTGCCCTGTTCACTTTCAAGCATTTCTTTGAATGTAGACACAGATGGCCCACTGTTAAATTGCAGAATAACTGCAAGCTATGAGGGATAGCAAATACAGTAGATGCTATTTTCATTATTTAAATAATTTACACAAGTTATATTTAATAGATCAATAGGGACAAATATAAAATTTAATAGAAGTTTATATGAAAAAATATAGACCTATATTTTTGCTTAAAGGTTTAATTATAGATACAAGTTGGGGTAATATGACTAAGCAGCAGAATCTATAAGAGAGTTTTCAGAATTTTTGTTGACTATATTTAATTCTGTAATAAGGCTTTTTAAAATTATGCCATTTTAGTCTGCATTATAGGAGGCAGTAATATCTGGAGAAAAGGAGGTTTTCATATGCCTCTCTGTTTGCCTAGACACGACTTGGAACACTCCTCTCACTTCTGGGTAGTTTGCTTTATGGAGATATTGACAAACAATGTATGCAGAGCAGAGTGAATAAAATAGTACAATCATGGATGGACTAACATAGGAGACATAATGGAAGGAACTAGGTGCATTTAGTGGGAAAAAGAGTAGACTTATAGATATATGACCCCTACTTTTAAATATGCAAAAGGCTGTTATTTGATATAGCAATATGACAAAAACCTTAGCATTTTCAAATCTGGGTTTGAAACACAGCTTTGCTATTTACATGCTCTCAGGCAAGTTATTTAATCTCTATCAGCCCTTTTTATTATCAAGAAAATGTGGGGATAATGGAAGCTAACAACAGCTCAGGTTACTCATGAAGATTAAGTGAAGAAACCTAGGCGGAATGCCTATTGTCATGTCCGGCTCATATGGAGTCCTCAGCAAGTGGTAGTGAGAGTTCCTGCGGTTGTTTTGTTAATATTCTAGATGGCAGAAACAATATCAAAGAGAGTAAATTACAAGGAGATTGGCCTTAATATGTATGAGAATACAATAATACATTTATTAGTAAGAAATGAATATAAGAAAAATGTTTCTAAAATTTTGAGTTGATAATAAATAGGAAGCTCTCCATTGCCACAAGTGTGGGAACTGAGATTGGGTAACTGCTTATCCAGTGTTAAGTGGTAACCGGACTGTATGAACTCTCTGGTGCTTTTCAACTCTGAGCTTCTACAAACTTCTTTGAGCAGGATGTTTAGAAGCAAAATACATTATGATTTGTGAACAATTATAAGAATTAACTTTCTGGATGATATTATTTGGCAAAGTTATAACTTAAAATTGCTTCTTCTGCTCTAAGTCCAATGGCCATTTGGCTTGGCCATTTTCAGAGCACATTTGCTATTTATTAATATGCTATCAGACAAGTTCCTATCAGGCTTCAGCAAAGTCTTAATTGGGTATACTTTTTGTTGTTCTTTGCAATAATATTCAGAAAATATTTAGGATGCTTCCAAATGAGGCTTTAGGTTGAAGAAAATCTAAATTTGGAAAAGTAACACACTTTCAAAATAAGCCTTATTTTAGTAGAAATGAAATAAAATATTAAATATTTTAATAGAAATGAAATAAAGCCTTACCAGGCCTCTGCTGGCATCAACATTAACACACTAAAGCCACACAGATATTGGCAATAAAAACCAGGGCTTATTATTATTATTAATATATTTATTTCTTTTATTTTCTCTGATATGTTCTAATGATATAAACAAATGCCACTGTTGATAATTACAGAGGTTATAACAAAATATATGGCAACAACAGTGATGATGTGTCTTATCATCTCATACTTGCTTAGATGAAACATTATTGGATTTAAGAATAAATATTTTAACAAAATGTGTTATCTATGTAATAGGCAATTAATAAAACAATTATGTATCACAAAGTCCATTCATTTACCTCTCTTAAGAACAGAACTACTATTAAGACTCATTGATCTTGAACTGCGTTTTTATATCATGCCCTCACAGAGACTCCGTGCCATGGCTGAGAGTGGCAGGTTTTAGAAAGCTACCCTTGCCGGCCTGCCTTTAGGTAAATTTAACATTTCTGTCTTCTCTGGGTTTCTTTCATTTTTTGATTTATTCTACATATTTTTTTCCCAGAAAATACACTTGTAGTAGAAAACCCAGTGAAAATAGTGAAGGCTGGAATACAATTTATTCAGTCATAATTACCAAATAATGAACTACAATCCAGGGCAAATTTCAAAAGTCTTTTGAGGGAAACACCACAATTATTAACAAATGCAAAGTAAAACATTAAGTATGTTACTTCTTAATGAATGTGTGAGATGTGTCTTCAGAATAATCCTGAAGTAAAGAAGAGAGCGTAAGAATATGAAGGTAGCCTGAAAAGACTTATTTTTCTCTACTAAGTAATCTGCTTCCTAGGAATACTGTGGTTATTTTCCCACACACACTCCTGGTCACAAAGAAAAGAGTACAAGAAAAGAGACCATTTGGATTTTGTGATTAGATGGAGACTTTTCCTGAAGGGTTGCTTCTGAAAAAAAAGTTGCAATCATTAAGATAACTTGGGGGTAGCCTTAATTGTATGCTTCCTTCCATCAGCTCTCATCTCTAGAGATCTGCTTACTTTGTAGTGGAACCTAAATGAACTTTCAGATACACTGAAACTTGAAACTTTCACTCACATTCATATTACTTTCAACAGGAAAACATAAGAAACTAGAACTTTTCTTGCTTCCAACTCACTACATTTAAAGTGCACCTTGGTCTTCAGGGCAAAATGAGTGTTAAATTCATATTTTCATATATATGCTTTCTATAAGTATGTTTAAAGATACATCTTTGATATATTGCTGTTGCTTTTATGTAAACATAAGGTCCAATTACCTAATATATCAAACTTGTTATGTTTATTGACCTTGCACTCTTGTTCTAATATTTTTTACTACTCTGAATATTTATCCCGTAAGTCTATTAATATTTGATCATGTCAAATGGACAGTGATTAAAAATAAAATCAGCATCTATCTGTTAACCCAAGCTCCTTTCTTCGCTTTCTTTCAATATAGCATCAAACTTAAAAGCACATAGCGCTCACTTTTAAGTTTATAAAATTAAATTGACCATTTAAAATAATTGAACATAATGAACAAATGAAAACTCTAAATATAAAGACCCACCCAAAACTCTCACAAGAGCAGACCAATAACACATACGTATAAAAACTTAATTACGTTATGCCCCCGAAATATTAAGCAAGTAAAGCAGAAGCATTTAGGTAAAACCTTCCAACTACTTTATGTACGGCAACTCATAAGACTTCTTATTTTACTTAGAATTCAATCTATCGAGTTCCACAATAGGAAGCATAGACCCATGACATTGCATTAGAACTAAACTTAACTTGAGTATTTTCACTCTGAAAATTATATTGAAGACAAACGGCTCTGTTTGTGCACAAAAACACATGGCAATTTTACTTAAAAGAGAAAAAAATTGAAAAAAAAATCCAATCCCATCAACAGTAAAATGGATAATAATTGCAATATACTTATTAAACAATATGAAATACCAATAAAAATTATGAACTGTTGTTATAAGCAGCAACCTACATAAATCTCACCAGACATAGTAATGAACAAAGCAACCAGAAACAAAAGAGTGCATATTAAGGAAAAAATCACAAGAGGAATTAGCAAATTAAAAACAATTCGTTTGAGATAAATGAAAACAAAGAACACAATACAGATGATCTTTGAACAATACGGGTTTGAACTGCATGGGTCCACTTATACACAGAGTTTCTTGTGCTTCCGTCACCCCTGAGACAGCAAGACCAACCCCTTCTCTTCTTCCTTCTCCTCAACCTACTCAACGTGCAAGCGACAAGGATGAAGACCTTTATGATGATCCACTGACACTTAATGAATAGTAAATACATTTTCTCTTTCTTATAATTTAATAGTATTTTCTTTTCTCTAGCTTACTTTGTTGTAAGAATACAGTACATAATATACATAATATAAAATATGTGTTAATGAATAGTTTACGTTACCAGTAAGGCTTCTGGTCAACAGTAGGCCATTAGTAGTTAAGTTTTGGGTAGTCAAACTTACACATGAATTTTTACTCTGCAGGGGGTTGGCACCCCTAACACTTGTGTTGTTTCAGGGTTCACTGTATACTAAACTTTATGGAATGCAACTGAATCAGTGCTTACAGGAAAACTTACAGCTGTCAACGTCTATGTTAAAAAAGAAAGATCTTAAGTCAATCGCCTAAACTTTTATTTTAAGAAAGTAAAAAAAGAAGAGAGAACTAAGCTCAAAGCAAGCAAAAGAGAGGATATGTTAAAGATTAGAGTCGAAACAAATGAAATAGAGAGTAAAAAAAATAGAGAAAATTAATGAAACCAATAATTCATTCTCAAAGTCCTCAATAAAATAGTAGCAAACCGAGTCCAGAAACATGGAAAAAGGAATACATATCATGAACATGTGAGATTTATCTCAACAATGTAAAGTTGGTTCAATATATGAAGATTAATCAATGTAAGAACACTACATTAGTAGAATAAAGAGCACAAACACGTGATAATTTTAATATGTAAAATAATCATTTCACAAAATCTGACATCATTTTATGATTAACAAAAAAACACTTAAACTCAGAGTAGTAGAAGGGAACTTGACTTGATTAAAATCATGTACAAAAATCCCTCAGCTAACACTACGTTTAGTGGTTAAAGACTGGTTGCTTTCCCCCAAAAGTAGAGCCCAAACAAGAATGACTACTGTTATTACTTCTATTAAATATTTTACTGGCATTTCTAGCCAGGAAATTAGTCAAGGAAAAGAAATAAATCTTATCAGATGCAAAGAAAATGTAAAACCATCTCTCTTTGTAGATGACATGATGTTGTATACAGAAAATCCTAAGAAATTGACTATAAAAACCTATTATAACTAATCAACCAGTTTAGCAAAGCTGCTATATTGATCTTAATAAAGAAGTAAATAAGATGAAGATACAAAAGTCAATAATATTTCTATATACCAGCAATAAGTAATCCAAAAATAAAATTGAGAAAACAATTCATTTATAATAGCATAAAAAAGAATAAAAATTTTAGAAATAACTTTAACAAAATAAATGAAAGACTTGTATGCTGAAACATAAACTATCATTAAAAGAAATTAAAGAAGACATAAATAAATATAAAGCATCTTTATTTATGGAGGAGAAGATAATATTATTAAGATGGCAATGCTTCCCAAATTAATCTACAGATTCAACCCAAACTCTATCAAAATATTGGTTGACAATTTTATACAGAAATGCAAGGGACCCCAAATTGGCAAAAACAATCTTGTAAAAGAGAAACAAATTTGGGGAATTTACACTTCCTGATTCCAAAATTTACTACAAAGTTACAGTGACTAAGAGTACGATGCTAACATAAGAATAGACATATAGATCAACAAAGGGGAGGGAAGAATGGAAAAATAAAGAGATGGTTGTGAAACAATAGATCTATGCACACAAAAGAATAAAATTGAACCCCTGCCTTGCACTATATATAAGAATTCACTCAAAATGAGTCATAGATAAAGATGTAAGCGCTAAAATCCATGACACTTCCAGAGGAAAACATAGGAGTGACTCTTGATGACCTTGGGTTAGACAAATAAAAATGGCAACAAATTTAAATAGGTATATCTCTGAAGAAGATATACAAATGGCTAATAGACACATTAAAAAGGTGCTCAAAATTGTTAGTTATTAGGGAAATAAAAACCAAAAACCACAGTGAGTTACCACTTCACACTCACTCAATGGCTATTAAAAAAAGACAGACAATAACAAGTGTTGATGAGAATGGGAAGAAATTGTAACACTCCATTATTGCTGGCGGGAATATAAAATGGAACAGTCGTTTCAGGAAACAATTTGGCATTCCTCGAAAAGTAAACACAGACTTACCATAAGACTCAAGAATTCTACTCCTAGGTAGAATTCTACCCAAGAAAAAATTGAAAACATATGTCTTCATAAAAACTTGTACCACAAACGTTCATAGCAGCATTATTCATAATAACCAAAGATTATAAACAACCCAAATACTTATCAACAAAGGAATGGATAAACAAAATGTGTTTTCTTCATGCAATGAAATACCATTCAGTCATAAAAAGGAATGAAATACTGATGCATGCTACAGCATGGATGAACCTTGAATACATTATGAAAAATTAAAGAAGCCAGGCACACAAGGCTACATATTGTGTGGTAACATTTACATGAATTTTCTAGAATGGGCAAATCTATAGAGACAAAATAGATTGGGGTTGTTAGGTGCTGGGGGAAGGGGATAATGGGAATTATCTGCTAAAAGGTGAAGGACTCTTTTTGGGTGATAAAAGTATTCTGGTATTAGGTAGTGGTTCATGCCTGCACACATTTATGGATATATTAGAAACCGCTAAATTATGGTTCTATATTTTTAAAAAATAAAAAATAAACTAAAATCAAAAGAATACATACTATATGATTCCTTTTATATAAACTGTGATAGTAAGCATAAAACAATCCGTGATGATAGAAATCAGAAAAATGGCTCCTGCTGGGGTTACTGACCTTGAGGAGCATGAGGTACCTTCTGGGGTGTTGGAAATGATCTCCTCCTTTTTCTGAACACTGGTAAAGATATATGCCTGTGTATGCCACTGTTTATATCTGAGATATATATGTAAAACTCTTATATATGTCATTTTTTTACACACTTAAGATGTGCATACTTTATGTGTAACAAAATATTTTAAACAATTTAAAGGTTTCATGCTAACAGATAAATATGACATTTATTTGTAAGGGTCACATTTGTAGGTACTGGAAAAAGTAAAAGTACAAAAAGTACAAGTGGATACAAAAGTCAAATTTTATTATGTGATTCATAATTTATTTTTCAAATGAGACAGTTCCATCTCTGACACACAGTGGATGCTTAATTTAACGCAATCTCCTTCTCTCCTTCTTTCCTTTTCTCCTTTTATATTTATTTATTCTTATGCTGAGAATGCTTTGATAATTCAGGCCTGTTTGCATTACAAATGATTTCCTTTTCATCTCTAAATTCTCCTTACAAATGGCAAAAAATACTCCATCTAATTAATAATATCACTACCCATTTCTTATTTAAAGAAATGAAAAGTGAATGGAAAAGATAGTGTTTGTAACAGCACAAAAAATAATCTCATAAATAATGAAATATACTGGTCTCTGCATACTGAACATCTGGAGAGTACAAACTCTTTCTGCTCATCACAATAATTACTTATTAAATATTATATTTATAAAATGAGCAATATACTTGCCAATTACTACGAAGAGAACTAATCTTTGTAGGACTAAAATAGCCTTTGTTTATAAAGACAAAATATCTATGCTTAATTAGCTTTTAATTATATTAGGCATTCTTTTACATTAACATGTGGCTTCAGTTTCTCAATGACTCAGCTCTGAGGCTATTAATATTGGTTAATTTTGATTGAAATATGCCAAGAAACCTCTTCTTAATAGCCATGATCATAGAGAGGAGCTCTTGTTTTTTCTACTTTTTAGTTTTTGGCTTGACTCAAAATATGATTATATGTCTGTATTTTGCTTAAGGATAACTTCAACACATATCACAAAGAAAAATAAAAATCAGTCCCCCAAAATATATACAATTTCTATATAGTCTTTGTAATTTTGTAACTAAATATAGTCTGTATAGTCTTTGTAATATGATTCTAGAAATTGTGTTCTATGATAATTTATTTGTAGACAACAAACATAATTATTCTACTGACCAAAAATTGTCATACTATGATATTGCAGATACACATATGTACTAATTTAATTCACAATCAGTGGTAGTTTTAATGTGTCCACTTGACTGGGCTGGACAATACTCAGACAGCTGCCAATTCATGATTTCTGGGCATGTCTGTGAAGGTGTTTCCAGAGAGATTAGCCTTTGAATTGGTGAACTGAGTAAAGCAGATGGCTCTCCTCAATGTGACTGGGCATCACCTAATCCATGGAGGACCCAAGCAGAACAAAAAGGCTGAGGAAGGGCCAGTTATCTTGTTTTAGCTGGACTATCCACCTTCTCCTTACCTCAAACCCAGGTGCTCTTGGTCCATGGACTTTTGGGCTGAGAATGGAACTGGGCCTCCAGTTTGCAGATGACAGATTATGGGACTTCTCAGCCTATATAATTTCATGAGTCGAGTCGTCATCATAAATCTCTTTCTACATATCTGTACACAGCCCGCCCTCCTATCCATGGGTTCTGTATCTGCAGATTCAACCAACAGAGGATAAAAAATTTTCAAAAAAAACAAAAAACAAAAAACCCCCCACAATATATTAATACAAAATAACACAAAACAATAAAGTATAACAACATTTTTACA
Source organism: Macaca thibetana thibetana (assembly GCF_024542745.1). Taxonomy (NCBI): domain Eukaryota; kingdom Metazoa; phylum Chordata; class Mammalia; order Primates; family Cercopithecidae; genus Macaca; species Macaca thibetana. The sequence continues at coordinate 16,231,548 of NC_065582.1, read as the reverse complement.
CAGCATGTACATTGTATTAGGTATTATAAGTAATCTAGAGATGATTTAAAGAATCTAGGAGGATATGTGCAGGTTATATGCAAATACCACATCATTTTATATAAAGGACTTAAGCATCCCAGGATTTGGGGACCCACAGGGGAGTCCTGAAACCAATCTCTTGAAATACCAAGAAACAACTATATATCCTACTGGTTCCATTTCCCTGGAGAATCCTACACACTTTTTTGCTTAAATGTATCAAACATTAGGATTTGTAGTAGCAAAATGCATTCCCACCCCCTTTTTTTTCTTTATTTCTTCTAAAAAAACTAAAAAACAGGATCCATGTGCAGAGTGTGAAGGTTTGTTACATAGGTACACGTGTGCCATGGTGGTTTGCTGCACCTATTGACCTGTCCTCTGAGTTCCTGCCCCTCATCGCCCCCCTACAACATGCCCTAGTATGTGATGTTCCCCTCTCTGTGTCCATGTGTTCTCAATGTTCAACTCCCACTTATAAGTGAGAACATGCGGTGTTTGGTTTTCTGTTCCTGTGTTAGTTTGCTGAGGATGATGGCTTCCAGCTTCATCCTCAGGAAAAACTGTTTTCTAGTCAAATTTTTAACAAGACTTCAGAAAGCACTTATGTTTATAAAATTGAATAGCCAAACTTAGAATTGATTTATAGCAATTAAAAAAATAGAATTATAATATTATGGTTTAAAATAGCAGATAACCAAAATAAAAAAAAAAAAAACTTTTCAAATTTCACTTTGAGGAATTTTGGGTTTTATATACATATTACCTTTTCCTTGCCCACTTGTAGAAATGTTAGGGGAAAGAAAGGATGCTGAATGTATGTGTGTTTATTAATGTAATGATATCATTATAGACTGTATAGAGTATATTTTTAATGTATAATTAAATAATAGGCAAATGTGGGAAATTGTAACTAGTCGTAGGTAAATGTCGGAAACTATAAGCTTCTTGCCTTTCTGAGACAATGTCTACCGGGAGCCCATAATTTCAGAATCAGTTTCCTCCTTCTCTCCCTCCCTCCCTCCATCCCTCCGTCCCATCCCTCACTCCCTCCCTCCCTCTCTCTCTCCTTCCTGCCCTTCCTTCCATCCTGCCTTTTGTCCATTCTTTCCTTTTTTCTTCATTTATTTTCTTTCTCTCATCACCTTCACCTCCTCCATTACATCTTGTAATTGTTGATATGTTTGGTCATGTGCTGGATCTAAGTTATAGGTTTAGATAATCCCAAACACTCATTAAATTATTCCCAACTTGATTTTTTTAAAGAGATGAAAACAAAGTCATTTTCCTGTGCATAAAACAGACATTAAACCTGCAAATACAGCCTGGTGTGGTGGCTCACGGCTGTAATTCCAGCACTTTGGGAGGCCAAGGTGGGTGAATCAGGAGGTCAGGGGTTTGAGACCAGCCTGGCCAATGTGGTGAAATCATATCTCTACTAAAAATACAAAAATTAGCCGGGTGTGGTGGTGTGCACCTGTAATCCCAGCTACTCGGGAGACTGAGCCAGGAGAGTTTCTTGAATATGGGAGGTGGAGGTTACAGAGAGTCTAGACTGCACCACTGCACTCCAGCCTGGGCGACAGAGCAAGACTTCGTCTCCAAACAAACAAACAAACAAACAAACAAATTCTGCAAATATTTCTTGAGTACTCACTCTATTTTCTTATTCCAGTGGCCGGTAGAAAGATCAGTTACTGCTAGTGAAAGTATTTGAGATTCATGTGTGAAATATGTAATCTTAAAGTGTTGGCCCTCTGGCAATTATGAAAATATTCCAAACTGTAGTCTTTTTTTTTCTGAGTGAAAATACAAAATTAAAAAGAGATTAGGTAGTTAGGTTTAGGTAGTATCATCAATGTAGACCAATCAATTAAATTCTACAGAAAAAAAAAAAAAAGAACTCATTTGGCTACTTTATAGTTACCAGGAGCCATTTCCCATCCTGCTCCCAAACTGAGGGCACATAGATTTAAACACATTTCTAATTTCTCAGGAATTACAACATTTTAAAACCATAAGTTTATTTACCTATTTAAGGACATATCTGAGTCAGAACTTAGTCACATTACTAAAACTGATTTATTAACTTTTTTTTCCCAATGATTGAAATAATTTTAAATCAAAGTGATCTGTGTTAAAAGTAGGGAGCTTTTTCTGCATGAAGAAATAACAAGATCTCGTAGGTCTTATTAAGCCCATATTAAGCCATTGTAAGGGTTTTCCTTGGCTTTGCATGTAAAATGCTATGTGGTCTACAAAAAAAGTAGCAAGGGATTCCTTAAGTTTTCTACTTGTTAAGTGGTCCAGTTCATAGTTACTATGGATCCAGTTCAAAGCAGTATTCTGAATACTACATAATAAAACTAGTTTTGCTCAAGTATTTTTTCTAATTCTGAGGTTAAAAGGGAAAACAAGAACTATATTCAATATTAAATTTTCTCGTTTACAAAACAATGTATTTATGCTGGAGTATTTTTCTTGTTTCTGCAACTTCAGGGAAATGGCAAGCTGGGATTTCAGAAGTTCTGAGGATATATTTTGATATTTTAATAGGCCTATTGCCAGCTATGATTAGACACTCAATAAATAATTGAATTGAATTGTTCGGGTACTTTCATTGAAGAGAACATAATGTAGATTTCTTTTTGTTTTTACTTTAGAAAATTCCTGGGAAGTCTTCATTAAGTATAAAACAAAACAAACCATAAGACCCACAAGGAATAAATAACAAAATCGACTTTGGGGCTATGGAGTTTGACTTAGCAACTTGTACTAGATCCTTTATAACAAAACCTCTCTGCTAATGTGAAGCAGCTGTGGCAATTTCACAAAATGGCCTAAACTGTTGAAAAGCCATTAAGGGTCTGATGTATGTAGAATAAAAAGGTTCATTCAGCTTTTTAAAAGGTTTCCCAATATGGAGTGTTATTTTATTTTATAACCAAGTCTTAGTCATATTAAGTTTAAATGCCACAGAAAATTTTAATGACCATGTGCCTGGCTTTTTTGGTGAAATAGCAAGAATTCTTCAACATACCTAAAATTCTTTTAGAAAGAAATTGGTACAAATCTATAAGACACACCATGCAAGTTCCCACTATTAAATGCAGAATTAGAAAATTTAGCAACACATACAGGATGCCTTACCATTTATGCTTGTGGGGGCACCTTACTGAATTGGAATCAATTTCTTTAATCCTCAAGCACATAGAGTCTGCTGGAAATAATGAAAGCCACTTGCTTTCCCAGCTTTTTCATAGATCTGAGCCTCAATTATTAACTGTATATTTTTGAAGTTAGTTTTTATAGATTGCGTGATTTAAAAAAAAAAGTCTGTGTCTCTTCCTAAGGATATGTGAAGGATTACACCTCCAATTCTCATTGCTTTTCTTCCTCTAAAGGTGGTAGCCATATGATGCTTTTTATGCATTCACCTGCTTTACTTGTTATTTTGAGTTTTAGAAGGTCTATCTTTGTGCCCTTCAAATTATTTCTAAGACAGCAGAAGTGTTAGCTTATTAATGTAGTCTGTATTCTACCTGCAAAGAGCTGGATATATGATTTCCAGCAGACTTCTAATTGTACAGCTACAAGAGCTGTAAATATGTTCCTTAGAAATGTCTTGTGAATTTTCTTGTGTTTTTCTGATATGTGCATCAATCTATGTGCTACTCAGATGTATTCAGCTAGACTGGAGGTATTGTATCCAGAGGACTCCTGTGAGTGCTGAGACCCACACACCAGAGACAGGCCAGATTCAACCTGCTGAACATCATAACTCTGCCATGTTAACCTGAAAAGCAGTGTGATATTGTGATTTGTCATAGGAAATATGTATTTGGTCTTCATCCCCTTTCTTAGCACAGAGTTCCTAGAACTCTCATAATTTCATGAGTAATAAGAGTGGTGGAAGCATTTTTTGTGGTTGTTGTTAAAAAATTTGGTCTTTTGCCTTCAACTCCTGCAAAGCTCTAGAGCAATAAAAGTGAAAGGAGTGTGTTTTATTATTATAACAAGTCCATTTCAACCACAACTGAGGTTATGTGAATAAGGTGATTTCAGAAACCCCTAGATAATCACTTGATCGGGGGATGGTTGACAAGAGAACCAACCCTGTGGTTAGAACTTGGGGAAAAGAGAAGGGCTGCAGACCGAGCTAGTTACTATTGTCCAGTAATTTCACCAGCCATGCCTAGATAATGAAGCCTATGTCAAACCCCCCAGGAACGGGGTTTGGAGAGATTCTAGGTTGCTAAACATGTGGAGGCTCTGGGAGGACGGCGCATCTGGAGAGATCATGGAAGCTCCACACCCTCTCCCACATACCTTACCCTACACATCTTCCCATCTGGCTGTTTCCAAGTCGTATCCTTTTTTGTTTGTTTGTTTGTTTAACAAACTAGTAATTTAGTAAACAAACTCTTTTCCTGGTTCTGTGGGTCATTCAAGCAAATGGTCAAACCCTAGGAGGAGGCTGTGGGAGCCTCTGATGTATCGCCACTCAGTCAGAAGCACAGGTGTTAACCTGCACTTGCGATTGGCATCTGAAGTAGGGCAGTGTTGTGGGGTTAGCCTGTAACCTGTGGGATCAGATGCTAACCTTAAGTAGATAGGGTCAGAATTGAATTGAACTATGGGATAGCCAGATGGTGTTTGCCAGAGAACTGAGTTGAATTATTGTGGAAAACCTCCTCACACATCTAGAGATCTGAAGTGTTGTGTGAGAGTAGAATGATTAAAAAAAAAAACATTTTGTTTTCCCTAATCAACAGGTCACAATAGAAACTTCGATGCATAGGGAATAGGACTGGCCATCTTCCACGAAAATAAGTAAGTCCAAGAATTGGGAACCTAGGATTTGGTCAAGTGGGAAGGAACATTTGGGGACACTGATTCTCTGAGGACTCAATCAGCATGTGTTTGTGCAAGGCATTTTGCTAAATGTTTTGAGAGAGAGAACTGATATAAGATGGTCCCTGACTTCACATGGCTTAAGTCCTGTTGGAAAGATCAGATGTATGCATTTTTATGTTAATAGTAAGGCAGTGCTGCTCTATGCAGAGTGGTGTTCTCCCGGCGCATGGCACTGGTGTCAGTGTGTGAGATCAGGGAAAGTGCCTGTGGACAGTGGTGGTTCTCAGCACACCTTGCTGGGCAGATTGGCTTTGTGTAAGACTGAGCTAAAGACTGGGACAGGGCAAGAGGCTCAAACAGGTGCCCCCATCCTGCACCTGGTGTACCACACTTTCCCCACGTACATAATAGCATCCCACTGAAAGAGGACAGGGCAGCAGGATGGAGATCAACCTCACACAGTTTGGAAAGCTAAGGACTGGGCTATAAGGCACAGAGAGGTCTCAGTGTCTCACTGGTACTTAGATGTCAAGTTCTGTTGAAGAGATGGCACAGTGAGGGGGAATGGATGGGAAATATTTTAAGACTGAATAGTGGATAAGGATGACAAGGGCTAGGAAGTTCCAGAGAGGGAACAGTGAATGGAAGACTTGGAGAAGTCAGTGGAAGTCTGATTTTACTTGTAACATTCCAGCGTCTTAATAAATGGCCATTGACGAACAATAAGAACAATCCAGATGTGCTACAAAACCATAGTTTTTCAAAACTTGCCAGAGTGCTGAAGATAAAACGAAACAGAAATAAACTAAATTCTAGAGTCATAGACCTTTCCAAGAGAGATGCTACCCAGGTTGTTTTTAATCCCTGGGGGAATTATGAATACAGAGCAGGTATGCCATAGACTGGGGTAAGTGGAAACCAGTTCTACTTTTAATGAACTCTTAATAGCCACCCATGGGCTGGTGTGGTGGATTAGATTGCCAAGGACCATCCTCCTACCGTGAGTCTACACCCGCTTGCCATCTCTTTCTCACATGCCTTTTACTGAGAGCACACAGCTAAAGAGTCAAAGACTGACACAGGGCAAAAGGCTCAAACAGGTGCCCCAGACCATACCTGGTGCACCATACTTTACCTGAGTACATAATAGCACCCTTGAAAGAGCACAGGGCAGCAGGATGCAACCTCATGCCATTTGGAAAGCTAAGGATTGGGGTGTAAAACACAGAGAGGTCTTAATGTGTCACTGGTGCTTAGATCTCAAGTCTTATGGAAAAGATGAAACCAGTAGTAAACTGGATCTAACTAAAGCTGCAACAAAGCCCAGAACCATCTCAACTATGGATTGGATTGACTGTCACTTCACACTCTCCACCCTGCACCATCCCACAGTAGAGGCCTGACAGAGAAAGGAATGTGCCCTTTCCTGGAGGTAAAGATCATTTATTTACTTGTCTCCTTTTTTTATTTTATGTATAATGTCCAGCAAACAATAAAATATTACAAGACACCTGAAGAGTCAGGAAAATACGACTCGTAATCAAAAGAAAAAGTAGCCAACAAAACTAATCCATAGATAGCTGAGATGTTGGTATCAGCAGACAAGGACTTTAAAACAGCTGTAATAAGTATATAAAACAATCTGATGAAGAAGGTATACAATATGACACAACAGAATGATCTACAATTAGTAACAAGAGAAGCAGAAAAGGCCCATCTATCTCTCTCCACTGATCTGCTTTGAACTTATGATTTATTTGCTAGGAAGTTAGAAATAATTAAAATTACTTTGGTGAAAAAAAGGAGACTTAGAGAATTTGAAATAAACTTGCATATGGCTACTAAGGTTGAGACAAGATGCTGGGACTGTTTGATTATAATGTTTGACTTTGCCATATTTTTAACTACTTTGAAAATATTCATTCTATCATATTCCCCTTCTTTATGTGTTTTATTATTATTATTTTAAAGTCAAGCAATATTAAGAAGAAATCCAAATTAGGCTTACAAAGTGAAGTACACCCCACTCACAAGTTTTGTCCCCACATGCAATCTTGTGATCTGAGATTAGCAATATCATCTGTATCTATTAATCATAATTTTATACATAATTTTAATTATTTGACTTGATATAATACTTTCAAATTCATCTATGATTCATGTTGTTTTCAACAAAAATTTCTATTCAGTAATTATTTGGTTCTCTTTTTGCTTACTGATATAGTGTTAAAAGTTGTATTTTATCAGACCTAAAAATTACATTTTTAAAAATAAAAAATGACCACTGAATAAAGAGGGTTTGTACCACACTGTTTTTTACTTGCTACAGTGTGATAAGTTTTATTTATTCCAGATAAATTTACATGCAATCATACACTAAAAAACGAATATTTTATAATTCTATGTATTCCACAGTATCCAGCATTAACTGGGTAGAGGATAAGCAGTACAATTACATTAATTAATTTAACAATTCAGTTTTTCACATTCTTGTTTATTGCTGCTACTGAAAATTACAAATATGAATAAGACACCACACTGCCCTTAAGTTGCTCGTGGTCTACTAATTGATTGACATTAGTGACAGGTAGAAAATAAAAACAACCATTTTTGATAGTGGTGTGGCATTTGTCTTCTTAAAGTATAACTTAAAAAAATAGATTGTAACAGAGCCCTCATAAACAATACCACACACCTACAACAATCCGATCTTTGACAAACCTGACAAAAACAAGAAATGGGGAAAGGATTCCCTATTTCATTAATGGTGCTGGGAAAACTGGCTAGCCATAAGTAGAAAGCTGAAACTGGATCCCTTACTCCTTATACAAAAATTAATTCAAGATGGATTAGAGACTTAAATGGTAGACCTAAAATCATAAAAACCCTAGAAGAAAACCTAGGCAATACCATTCAGGACATAGGCATGGACAAGGACTTCATGACTAAAACACCAAAAGCAATGGCAACAAAAGCCAAAATTGACAAATGCGATCTAATTAAACTAAAGAGCTTCTGCATAGCAAAAGAAACTACCATCAGAGTGAACAGGCAACCTACAGAATGGGAGAAAATTTTTGCAATCTACTCATCTGACAAAGGGCTATTATCCAGAACCTACAAAGAACTCAAACACATTTACATGAAAAAAACAAACAATCCCATCAAAAAGTGGGCAAAGGATATGAACAGACACTTCTCAAAAGAAGACATTTATGCAGCCAACAGACACATGAAAAAATGCTCATCATCACTGGCCATCTAAGAAATGCAAATCAAAACCACAATGAGATGCCATCTCACACCAGTTAGAATGGCAATCATTAAAAAGTCAGGAAACAACAGGTGCTGGAGAGGATGTGGAGAAATAGGAACACCTTTACATTGTTGGTGGGACTGTAAACTAGTTCAACCATTGTGGAAAACAGTATGGCGATTCCTCAAGGATCTAGAACTAGAAATACTATTTGACCCAGCCATCCCATTACTGGATATATACCCAAAGAATTATAAATCACGCTGCTATAAAGACACATACGCATGTATGTTTATTGCAGCACTATTCACAGTAGCAAAGACTTGGAACCAACCCAAATGTCCATCAGTGACAGACTGGATTAAGAAAATGTGGCACATATACACCATGGAATACTATGCAGCCATAAAAGAGGATGAGTTCGTGTCCTTTGTAGGGACATGGATGCAGCTGGAAACCATCATTCTCAGCAAACTATCACAAGAACAGAAAACCAAACACCACATGTTCTCACTCATAGGTGGGAATTGAACAATGAGACCACTTGGACACAGGAAGGGGAACATCACACACTGGGGCCTGTTGTGGGGAGGTGGTAGTGGGGAGGGATAGCATTAGGAGATATACCTAATGTAAATGATGAGTTAATGGGTGCAGCACACCAACACAGCACATGTATACATTTGTAACAAACCTGCACGTTGTGCACGTGTACCCTAGAACATAAAGTATAATAAAAAAAGAAAAAAATTAGATTGAATAAAGTAATACATGTGAAGTAGTTTCTAATAGTGATTGGCACGTAGTAAGTCTGCAATAATTGTTAGTTATCTTATTATTTTTATGAATATCATTATTATAGAAACAAAGTAAGGTAAAGTATAACTTTAAAAATTAGATTGAGTAAAGTAATACTTGTGAAGTAGTTTAGCATAGTGATTGGCATGTAGTAATCCCACAATAATTGTTATCTTATTTTTATTAATATCATTATTATAAAAACAAAGTATAGAGATGATCTGAAGCTTTTCCTCTTGTATGTATAGTACGCTACCATTTGCTTCATTCTCTAAAATGTTACATTTGAAAAGTATAGGGGAAACATTTGAAGTAATTGGAATGGTTTTTTCAAAATTAGCTTGCAAAGCCTGTAACAACTAATATGGATAAGTTAAGCGATAGCTTCACAGCGGGAAATTTTCTTTTGGTAGCCACAAATTAGTTTTCACTGTATTTCAAGAGTTAGAACTTGCTTTGGGTATTTGTACTTAGAGTGTTCAAATCTAGTTTGGTCAGCTTTGCCATTTCCATCATCAGTTATACATGTAATGCAGATATACATGTCTGGGTACTAGAGCTTACATAATTTTGAGATGTCTCCTTAAGAAAAAGGGTTTGGAAAGAACCGTTTCTAGTGAGGGGCTCTGAAGCTTAACCTTCATTAGATTCATGATAAATTGTATTCTGCTGTTGGTATTTAAAACTATTCTCTAAGGTCAGATCAATCTAAATTTGTTTTGCTCTACAAGAATGTACTCTCTTTTCCGTGCCACTTTCTTGCTTTCTCTTTAATCACTTCATCTTATTAGGCATTAGAAATACAGCTTCTATTGGTTATAAATATGTTAAGTCCTTTGGGAACAAAAGTACAATGAAAGAAATAGAAAAGAACATATATTAAATTTCTTTGGGGATAGTTGTAATTTCTGTGGGTCTACATTTAGGTCTACTAGATTTCCTTTCAGCTTACTCTCTTTTAAAAAATTCTATTGGTAGAGTCATGTGCCTATTTTCTTAGCTGCCTCTTAAGAAAGCCTTAAGAAAATTTCATGATTTTTTAAATTCCACAAAAATACGTTGAACAACTAATAAATGCCATGCACCATGTCGTCCCAAGTTAGTAATTTACCTACACTCCCTTCTGTTCTGCCCTCACAGTACCTTATATTATCTTTCACACCTTTCATTCTCTTTCCTGCCCTCTTCTGTTTGTCTTTAATATGGTCCTCTGTGGACTTGTGGTAGTGTCAGTTTTTCCACTATGATACACTAGTTTCTAGGTGATAATTTGACCACTGTATTCTTAAACATCGAAGGATAGCTTTAATTGATTTAACTACTTGGCTTTAAGCTGCAGTTCAATGTTCAACTGATATGATGGCACCATTCATAAGGGAAGAAAGTATAAGTCAAATGGGAGATGGGATAAGTGCTCCTATCTGACATCTTGATTAGTATGAATTATGTGAAGCTTATTTAGTAGTTCATAAGTTCACATCAGCAATGATAACAGTAGCCATTAGTGATGACCCTGAAAACTTGAGCCTTTAAGAGCTAGGATTTTCTTTGAAGTTCAGGGCATCTAGTCACCAAAGTTCAACTTTAAGACAGGATGAGAAGTACAAAGTGGAATCTGTTGAAAACATCAATGGATCTAATTTCCTTTTTCACCATCATGCTTCATAAAGTTCTCAGGTCATTTTCATTAGTTATGGAATTATGATACAATATGAATATTGAATAAAAGTCACCAATTTTATTTTCAAAGAAGAGATCTTAGTCCATCTTGAGAAGATAGATCTCCGTAGGGCAGAGGGAAAAGGGATCATTCAGTTTTCCTAGAACAGGGTATACAACAATTTCCACAGAGCTGCCTTGTTCAGTTTTCCAATGATCATGGAAGGACCCTATAGAGGAATAGTAGACTATAGTCATTAGGCTGTAACGTGTCCAAGACATAGCTATCTTTTCATTAGTCGGTAGTGTTTCTCATGGAACACTCTCGGATCATCTGTATCAGGATCACCTGGGATAATTATTAAAAATGGACATTCCCGGACCCTACCCCAGATCTACTATACCAGAATCTCTAGAGATGGGTCTTGGAATTCTGCATTTAACACTGTTTCTCCAGCTACTTGTTATATACACTAAAGTCCGATAATCAGTGCCTTCTGAGTGCATAGTTTTTAATTCCTGAAGGATTTATAAAATTTACTTTCTTATTCATATGTACTAAATGAAAAACTAGAATTTTTATTTTTGAACAAAGGAGATATTAATGAAAGTAAACCTTGGTGGACCCATCCCTTCCAATGAAATGCTTAGCATGCCCATGGTGAAATTAAGTCCCAAGAAAAAAGAATTATATAATTACTCCTTTTATCCCCCCAAAATTCAGTTAATTATAGATCTCGAGGATTGCTTGTAGCGTAACATAATTGAGGTCATTCGAAATGGCATTCTCAACTCTGATACTCCACAATGGTCACCAAGAGCAGATTTGGTGGCAAATTGCACACCCAGAAGTATACCTGAAATATCATAAACTTCTTAGATAGATGGTGGTGGTTACATGTTTCCTAGTGTACTAATTATTTGACTATGCCAATCCAGTGTAAAATGTGTCCAAACAGAAATGTAACTGGATGCCTGGTGATATGGTTTGGCTGTGTCTCCACCCAAATATCATCTTGAATTGTAATACCCATAATTCTCACGTGTTGTGGGAGGGACCCAGTAGGAGATAATCGAGTCATGAGGGTGGTTCCCCCATACTGTTCATGTTGTAGTGAATAAGTGTCAAGAGATCTGATGGTACTATAAACAGGAGTTCCCTTGCACAAGCTCTGTCTTTGCCGGCAGCCATGTAAGATGTCCCTTTGCATTTCCTTCGTCTTCTGCCAAGATTGTGAGACCTCCCCAGTCATGTGGAACTATGAGTCAATTAAACCTCTCTCCTTTATAAATTGCTCAGTCTCAGGTATGTCTTTATTAGTAGTGCGAGAACAGACTAATACACCTGGGTATAACTTAGTCCAGAGATGCTCTACACTGTTGACAGGTTGCAAAGTGGCTGAATATGGAGTTTAGTTATTTTAGCCTGAGGGAATGCCCTGTTTTTTGTAATCTCCATTGAAACTCCTCATGATTGCACTTAGGCATTCCATGTGTTTGCAGATCTATTTTTGTCTCTTATAATCTTTACATGAACTCTCTTGTGCTCCTCTTTCCTCAGGGACTGGAGTTTGATTCCAGGCTCAGACTGTTTATTAATCCAGTTGCTTTCTTACAGAAAATAGGGAATTCAACATAGAAATATAGAAGAAAAACCACAGAATGAATGAGGAAGTGTGGCTCTACAACGATAGCTGTGCAGATGATCTAGAAAGCAAGCAGTCTAGATTCAAGCAGGCTAGATGGCTTCAGGTAGGCTGTCTTCAAGAGGACAAAATACATGAATACCCAACGTGTTTTAACCTCTTGAAGCAATTGGTAGTGTTTTAGGCTGTTCTTTGTTGCTATAAAGAAGGACCAAAGGCTGAGTAATTTATAAAGAAAGAGGTTTAATTGGTTCATGGTTCTGCAAGTTGGACAAGCAAAGTGCCTGCATCTGCTCAGCTCCTGGGGAGGCCTCAAGGAGCTTTTACTCGTGGCAGAAGGTGAAGCAGGAGCACACAGGTCACAGAGCAAGAGCAGGGACAAGAAAGAGCAAGGGGGAAGATGCCACACGTGTTTAAACAGCCAGATTTCCTGAGAACTCACTTATGAGAAATCTGCCCCCATGATTCAGTTACCTTCCTCCAGGCCCCACCTTCAACACTGGGAATTACATCTCAACATGAGATTTGGAGGGGACACCCAAACTATATCATTTATGATTGTGGAAAACTAAGAGGAGCAAATTAAGATGATTATTAACTGAAGGAAATAAAAATTGTACAAGAAAAACAGTCATGTTAAACTACATGGCTTAGCTCATGAATAACCTTCATACATAAAAAATAACATGAAGAGTGGATACCGATGTAACTGAGAATGAAGACACAGCTAAGGCAGAAAGATGAGACACTGAAGGCAGATGTGCACATATGAGTGGGGAAGCTGGGAGGGCTATCAATCAGATGAAACTTTATTTCCACAATAGGAAGTCAGTAGGTATCTAAGATTCAAAAATCAAGAAATGAATTATAAGCATGCTGGTTAGGAATATGAAATGAAGATCAAAATAAAAGGATGGACAGGTTGAAGTTTGTTGTTTCTGGGGAGCAGAAATTAGAGTGTGGTAGGCAAGTGGTAGGGCACGGCTATTTTTCATATAGACTTAAGGAAACTTGACTTTCTGTACTATAAATTGTACAACTTGAATAAAAATAAAAATTCTACACATGTTACATAGAACTCCTTCTTCAACAAAGTCCCTTCTCTCACTCTTCCTACTGATGAGCAAGTTTAGATCAAGGATACTGCACTTCTCTTTCTAACCAGTTACTCTGTTCACCTGAAAATCTAGCAAAAGGCACCAGTTTTTACGGATGTCAGTTTCTTTCAAATCAGCTTTTGAAAACAGTGTTAAAACATTTTCGTTTAAACTTTTCATGGCTAAGAACAATATATTATACCTCTACTTTCTTTGGACACTAGATATTGAACTGTTTTGTAGTTTTTATTAATACCTTATTTTGCCTTTTTATTTGTGAAACTCTTCAAAGGCTACGAATGGAATAGGACTTACTGTTAATATGAGCTATCACAATCATTAAATTGAGTTAATTTAACAGTGTTCCAAAGCAAAGCGATGTGTTTTAGTTTTTAAGAAGACTTATAAACATGTTTTGCTAATTTAAGAGAGGAAGATTTCCAACAAACAAATACATGAATATGAAAACGTCAGCTAGCAGGTGTTTTGCAGGAATTGCAAGGTGGTCTGGAAACAGGGGTTCCATTAGATTGGGATGGCCAATTAATACGCTTTAAGGAGGTTACTTTTAAGCTGAACCAAAAGGAAAAGGAAGAGACAGTCAGCTGAGGTTTAGAGAAAGAAGTTTCAGACAGAGGGGTCTATGAATGCAAATATCCTACAGGAGGAACAAACTTGTCTCCAGTTTGGGGACAGCAGAAGGTCAGTGCAATTGGAGTCAAGCCAACAGGGGAATGAGGCATGAGATAAAGTTAGTGGTGTAGGCAGGAGCCAGATCGTGGGGTGCTGGGTAAATCATCTGCATTTATTTTTTTAAAGACAATGGGAAAGCTATCAAAAAGTTTAAGAATTTAGGAGATGCAGTTTTGGCAGAAGTACCTTATACCTTGGTATAAGAAGTTTTTTTTTTCTCCCTCTTCCCTTCTCATTTTCTTTCCTCTAACTTTTTCTTTGTATGTTAATAATATAGAAGTCTTATAGAAATAAAGTCAAAATACTTACAATATAGCCACTATCTACTTTAATGACAACTCTCTCTCATCATCACCCTTTGAACTATTCTTGTTTTTACTCCCCAGGCACCTCCTTATCTATTAAGTGAATTCCTTTTGATCCTTGGAAATTCATCTTGGTGTCACTTTGGTTAAGCTTTCTCTGGTCTTTTTAAACATAATTAAGACATTTTATACATGGACTTAGCATAGAAGTTATGATATTGTATTATGAATGTGGTTCTATTCACATTTTCTTAACTGATCATAAGATCCTCCTACCCTAAATAACATGAGTTTGACTTGATAAGGATATATGCTCTTTCCTTAGGTCTCATGAATATAACATGATGCCCAGTACATGAAAAGCATATAATAAGTGTTTGTTGGATGACTGTGGACAGTTCAGTCGACCAGAAAGTGAGTCGCAACGTGGGGAGTAGAATCGAAGTCTTGACCTACAGATAGACCAGAAGCACTTGGTCTCCTTGGTTACTGAAAAACTGTCATCTCTATCTATAGACATTGCACATGTGCCACTTTATGAGGATCAATATCACGGCTTCATAACTGATGAACAAATAGATTACAGGTGGGGAAAGGGAGAGATCTCTGCTAGCCCCCAGTTTGTTCCTGGTAGCCTGAGATAGCCTGGTCTTTATCCCAATGTGTCATACATATATTGTCATTTTCCATGTGAGCCATAGGATGGAAAACAGTTGACAACACTACATATAACCTGAAGGGGGCATACTGAACGATTATCAAAATAGTGGGTTGATTGCAAGAATGATTTGGCAAAATTTTACAATCTCCACTTAGCTAAAAAGAATAGTGCATGTATGAGTAATAGATATTTCTGCTTGTTAGGGCCTATATACAGGATCATAATTTTCCCCCCAGAAAATTTCTAAAACAGCTTTGCCTTAAAGTAAAAATTGATTTAGAGTCAATGAAAATTATACAAAACGTTAATTCCAGTTTTTTTTAAAGTTGTTATAGTTATTTCTGATTTATGATGAACAGGCTAAAGAAGAAATCTGTTAAGCTTTGAGAATTTTGCTCTGATTACATGAAAGCAGGAAAAACAGCAAACCTAACTTTTCCTTGCCCAGGGGTGAGCTCATTTTGTTAAAGGTAATATTCACGATAGTTCAGATTGGCATCAACTCGAGTAGGGCCGGCAGGGTTATTTTCCATTTGGCAGACTTATCTGTAAATGGGCAAATTCCACATGTAGACAATTATTTCTGGAAATATAAGTGTGTGTGTGTGTACTTATTGAGAATTCTCATTAATTCATGCCAATTCTGTGAAAAGGAGTCTACATTAATTTTAAAAAAATCACAAAGTACTTTGTTACTAAAGGAACATGTAGTAATTACTTTAATGACTACACATGGCTGTGGTATATTCTTTTTTTTTTTTGTAAGGTTTCTTCCTGAGACTTTTTTTCTCTAATCAAGTGACAAAATCTACTAAGGTTTACCTTGGTAGACCTTTTCTTTGCTAAAGTAAGGATAAACTTGACCAAAGTGCCTGTTGACATTTTTCTACAGATATTAATATAACAAAAATATATTTTTAGGTGAGGTATTTTCTTTCTTGGGTCAATTCTGGAATATACCAGAATTTAATCAATTAGCTCAGGGATGTGAAATGAGTGCAACATGATAGGAACATTGTTTTTAATTTCAAGAATATAATTTTATGGGAGAAAAACTGAAAACATTTAACAAAGTCTTTTTTTTAATCCAAGGATGCCTTTCTCAGTCACTCAATACTTGTGATATGACATTAATCTTGCTTTTCTTAAATTACATTTTCAGAATCACATTTTCTTTTAATATAATTCAAAATATTTAATATTGCGATGGATGTAGTTTCTTTATAACTCCTTATTCAATGAGAAAATAAATTTCTGAGTTATGATCTTGATGTATTTTATATTTTTTTAAAAGACAACTCAATTAGATGAATAAGGCTTATTATGTTTATATTTCATGATTTTTACTCTTAAGAGTTCTAAACAAGGATGATAACATGATTCTTTTCATGAAGAGTTTTTTTAAAGGGGACTTTTGTAGGGAAAAATCACACACTTCCTTGTGTTACACAGCAAGCATCCTGTGTGTTATTTAGAGATCCTTTATCATGGAGGGTGGTCCAGTGGTAATTTACCACGGAAAAAAAAGGAGTGTACAAAAATTTAATTATTATTTGACCTCAAATAATTATATGCCACTAAACTAATTAAAGAGCGAATTAACAATGTGCCACTAATGGGTAGTCTGCTGTTTGCATGACTCACTCATCTTTCGCAAAGAATAAGTGATTTGTATTAGAAATGAGTTGTTAAGGATGTTTTGGGGGATAACTATCGCTGTCATTTCTATGTTAAATCACAGGCCCAACCTCTGGATAAAAAGAGACAGGCTTATCATGAGCCAGGGAAACGGCAGCCCTAGCCTGATAGCTCTGACTCGAGGCCTTGTTTAAAAGCTATGACTCAGTGCAGGGCAGCCAGGGAACTCTGGTCCTCTCAGTTCCTTCCAAACCAGCCATTCAGCCTCTAATGTTCAGGTTGCGTGCCTCATGCTGATTATTTCTGTGAAGTCCATCAGAGTCAGCCTTATTCTCCCAAGCATTCATCTTCATTTCCAACTGAATGAAGGGGGATTTCAGTGGTACTACTGTTCACAGAGCAGAGCTAATAGTTCAATCAGAAAAACAAAACAAAAACAAAAAAATCAGCTAAAGAAACTGGTAGAAGAATGTTAGTTCTAACATAGAGGCTTTAAATACATCAATGTGGAGTGTATGGATGTTTGTAGTGAGTGTGCTCCTGTAGCTTGTGCAGTTTATTTTTATGATGAGGATCAAAATATCCATAAGTATGAACAACGATTTCCTATTTACATGTATTATTATTGAGTGGATTTTTTATTTTCGTTCTGTCTCTTTTTATAACTTCCCATATGACTTCTTTTATTCATTTCATCCCTTCCAGTAAGTA
Organism: Macaca thibetana thibetana; assembly: GCF_024542745.1. Lineage (NCBI taxonomy): Eukaryota > Metazoa > Chordata > Mammalia > Primates > Cercopithecidae > Macaca > Macaca thibetana. The sequence goes on along the minus strand of NC_065582.1, from coordinate 16,214,206 downwards.
AATTACAAAGACTTTTTTTTTATTACTTCTTTATTCAACAACCTATAGTTTAAGGTAATTGGTTGATCAAGAGGCAACAACCTAGCCCCAGTATAAGTCACATTATATTTCCGTCAACAACAGCACAAATGTGATAATAAATTGCTGTTGCTGGTGCACAGACACAACAGGGATTGTGGCTTACTAGAAAAACTATATCCCTGGTGGCAACCTTGGAATGTAAACCCAGGGACAGTCTATTACTACCATGCTTAGAAAGAAGCTAAGTTGGAAATCCAGATTTTTATGTGAATTCAATTGACTTTTAAAGGTTGGCAACCAATTTAAAATTTTAAACACTGTGCAGACCAGCAACCAATTTGCAAGCTATTTCTGGCCCACGGGCTGCCAAAATCTGAACCGTCTGATTTAAGCTCTGAAGTTTTAATGGCATCCTTTATTTCACTTTAATTAACTGAGAAATGATCCTCATTTTCTATTACTTCCCCTCAATAGAAACATTGCAATAAACAATAGAAAGGTTGGGCCAAATATAACAACCACAAGTTTTTTACAAATAATTTGATATAAACCAATTATAGTTACCATTTTATAAATGAGAAAAGAGATGCTTAGAGTAATTACATGATTTACCCATTAGCATGAAGCTGGTAGAGTGCATCCCCCCTAAATATTAATACCAATCTTGTTTTCTTTTCAGTTAACTTGCTCTGTGGACTGAATTGTGTCTCCCCATCTCCAAATTCATATGTTGAAGACCTAACCCTCAATGTGATAGTATTTAAAGACAGGACTTTTAAAGAGGTAATTAAGGTTAAATGAAGTCTTAAGTGTGGGGCTCTAATTTGGTAGGACTGGTGTCCCTATAAGAAGAAAAAGGGAAACCAGGGGCCTTTGTACATAGAAGAGGCCACAGAGAGAAGATGGCCATATGCTAACCAAGGAACGGAGCCTCAGGAATTACTAGCCCTGCTCACAACTTGATCTTGGATTTTCGGCTTCCCCAACTATGAGACAATAAAATTCTGTTGTTTAAGCCAAAGCAGGGCAAACCACCACAGCCTCCTCCACTCAAAAGAACAGATACTGATTGCTTCATATTTCCCATAAGCCAATAACATTCCAATCATCCATAATATCAAGTTCAAAATATTTCTATGGAAAGAAACCAATTCTGTGGACATTTAAATGTCTGATCTTGTGTAGCATATGCTAGGATATAAATACATTTACTGAATGAATGGTTGGTACTAAATACTGTAATGTCTGAAAATCTTGGTGTGATTAAAATGTTTCCTTTTTCTCTTTAATGACAAACACTGAATTGATGTAGACATAAATGTTAAAATTCTTCAAAAAGATATAACAAAAATGCAATCTTTTTCTTAAAAGTAATAATTTAACACAAACTGTTTATTTTATTTAAAGTATGAGAAGGTTGCTATTTAGACTTAGTACTATATTTAATTTCACCCAACCCAATTTAATTTTTACTTTTTCCAATCCTGTTTTCTAATTATACAATTTAAACTTAGTTTTGAAAGTGGCATTTCAAAAAAGCTAAAACAAAACTGGAACATTGCATTATAAGAATAAAAAGATAATTAAATAGAGACACCTAAAACATCCTATCAGCATGACTATACAGTATTAAAAATAATCAAAATACTACTTTATTACAAATTATATGAAAAAGTAAGTAGCTAACATGCTCTTAAGTATGCAATGCAGAAAACAAAATATGCTATTTGGAATCAATCACAAGAAAATGTTATTTTGATTAGAAATTGAATTTTAATAATGAAAATTTTCAATTTCTTTCAGAATAAGAAAAGTGAGTAATACAGATGAAAAATTGTCCCATTTGGAAAAAATTTTAAGGTACAGACCTGAATGAAGGTATTATATTACAATCTAATGTCAGAAAAAAATGAAGATTAAGAAATGAAAATGTGTCCTAATGTAGTATTCTTTAAGAGAAATGAACTATTTGCAAATATATAATCAGTTATTTAGAATAGTAAAAATGTTTTTTTACCCCCAAATTAAATTCCTATGAAATTAAATTTTATAGTAATAAAAAGAGACATTTATTCCCATGATATACAAATATAGGCTATGCTTACTGTATATATGTAAGTGACAGGGAAACTGGAAAGAGTTAGTGGGGAGAAAGGAGGAAAATGCCTCAATTTATAACAGATGTTTAAAATGCACCTTGGGATACATTCATTATGGACATACACAATTAATCCTTCAGAACCTGCTGCTCACATCATGCTTTCCTTACCTGTTCATTGGTTTACACCTGCACATTAGGAGTGCACCTGGTTGAAATGTGAGTGACTCCCAACACCAGCTTGTTAAATCTTTTCCTATAAATTTTCCTCTTTAAAATGTAGCAAAATAAATTTAGAAACAAAGAAATGCACCTACATAAACAAGTAGATCCCTGAAAAGCACAAGCAGCCACTGAACTCAACCAAAAAGCACAGGTGGAAGGAGAGTTTAAAGGACCTTAGAGCACTGTGAATGTTTTTCACAGCATCACAATTACAGAAACACCTGGTTCTGCAAACGGGCTGATCCACTGGGAAAATTTTCCAGTGTTCAATGGGCCTCAGAGTGGCTTTAAGATATCAAATGGGGGCTCCATGCTGACATCGAATTAAAAATATCTGGGATCCCAGGCTAAAGACCTTCTTGGTAACTGTTGTTCTGTCCACTAAATAAGTCTTTACTATGCATTTTTAGTGCACCTATTAGTAGCAAAACTCAAAACATTATGAAACTTGCCTGGCCTTTGGAGAACATATTGAAATTAATATCAACCATTTCTCATATGATGTGAGATCTAAGAAATCATTAGGCAAAATAATTAGCCAAACTGCTGTCTCGATAGAGACTTATTATTCCTCTCTCTGTGTAAGCTACAAAGCTTAGAATAACGACTTCATTGAGAAAGCAATGTGGTGGAAATCAGATGTCACAGATTACCCTGGTGACATGTCAGTTGGTTCCTGATCATCTTTATTTCAGTATAACTTTAAATGCAGTATAACATAAATATCTGTTATGCTTTATTACATCTTGCATAATTATAATAATAACTATAATCACTAAAAATGTATCTTTTTGCTTATTGTTAATTTTATGTGCAGTGTTTAATTTGGTAGTAGAGCTAGAAGATGAGAAATTGCTAAAACCTAAACAATGTTTCCATGCATAGGGCACACATATAATAAAGATATATAATTGATATTTTTAAAGTTTCACTCTTAGTCTCATACTTTGCATCAGTTGAGAAGTGATGTAATCTTATCCTAGCAAGTACAGAAATGCTATTTAATGTTCTACCTTCTGACTAAAGTCTTCGTGGTATGGATGCAATATTCAGTTTTGAATATTGCTACTTTTCAGACAGACCTCCAGGCATTTGTTCATATGTAAATACAAAACCATGTGTACAACTTTCAATATAAAAATAAATAATTCTGGATTGCTCTCTGCCACTGTCCTCTTTGTTGATATGAAAAATAAGGAATTGAGTAAATATCTTCCCACTGCTATTTCATGAAAACAAGAGAAAGCAGGTACCTACTCACAGAGTAATATGGCCTCACGCATAGCAAATTATGTATTTGGCGTAGAGTGGGGTTTTCTCTGGAAAGTCCTCAAAGTACTGGATTGCATCTGGCAGGTGTTTTGATATAATATCAAAGGAGTGATAGGGGACACAGGGAGGGTCTTCCAAGTTCTTCAGCTCTAACTTTGCTTGAGATGGGGAGACACTGGATATTGTGGCAGTGGAAGGACATGAGTGGTTTTAGGTTTTAACAGTTACTGATCACTGTAACTGTACCAGTTCCTGACTACTGTTTAGAGAAAAGGGAGAAAGAACAGAAGCAGGGAGACCAGCTAGGAGGCCAGTGCTATAATCCAGGAGGGATCAAAATGGCTTGGATTACGGTGGTAGCAGAGGAAATGGTAAAAAGTGGTCAGACCCACTCTGTTTTGAAGGAATATCAGATTTGGGATAACAGATAAGGTGTGGAATCAGAAAGAAAAAGAGGAGTCAAGGATGAATCCAAATTTTGTAGCCTGTAAAACTGAAAGGGTAAAATTGATTTAAACTGATATGAGCCCATGTCATAAAATAATACTTGGGAGTATTATTTTTATTAATTGTGTCCTAATTTTACAATGGCTTGACTCTGGAGGATGAGACTTTAAACTCTTGACTTTCAAGTTAATGCTGAAATGAGTTAAGACTTTTGGGGACGATTGTGCAGGCGTGATTGGTTTTGAAACGTGAGGACATGAGATTTGGGAGGGGCCAAGGGTGGAATGATATGGTTTGGTTGTGGGGACACAAATCTCATTTTGAATTCCCACATGTGGGAGGGACCCGGTGGGAAGTAATTGAATCATAGGGGCAGGTCTTTCCTGTGCAGTTCTTATGACAGTGAATAAGTCTCATGAGATCTGATGGTTTTAAAAACAGCAGTTTCCCTACCCAAGCTCTCTCTTTTTGCCTGCTGCCATCCAGGTAAGACGTGGCCAGCTACACCTTGCCTTCAACCATAATTGTGAGGCCTCTCCAGCCATGTGGAACGGTAAGTTCATTAAACCTCTTTCTTTTGTAAATTGCCCAGTCTCAGGTATCTCTTTATCAGCAGTGTGAGAACAGACTAATATTCTGGGACAAAATTTGACACCTGAATGTGAGGTGCTGCTGTAACAAAAATCTAAAACATGTTGCATGGTTTTGGTACTGGGTGGAAGATAGGAGCTTGATCTCGAAGAGCATTTTACGAAAAATTGGAAAGGCCTCCAGAAAAGTGTTAGAATCCTAATGCCCTTAGGAGCTGTCAATAAGGGCATGGAAGAAAATGAAGGAAATGCTATTGGAAGCTGGGGGAAGTAAGAGTCCTCTTATTGGGTGGGAAGTTTAGCAGAATTGCTCTTTGCAGTAACATGGAAAAGAGGAAATCAACCTAATGATCTCAATGATAGCTAAGATTTCCAGGCAGTGTTGAGAGTGCCTGTGGAGAAGCGTGAGATGAACTAAAGGGCATACTGTTCAGCTTTCGAGTAGAATTTAGATGACATACAATGTAAAGGGTGAAGAACAGTCTTTTTTTCCCCAGCAAAATGTTCTCACAGAAAGGGCCTCAGAACAAAGAATAGGTAAAATTTGGAGTTTTTGTTAAGATCTTTAAAAGATCTAAAGTGGTACTTTATAAAACCTTACAGACAGACAAAAGTACCTCTAAGGATCCCAAGGGAATGCCTTTCAAATACCATGACTTCCACAAATAATACAGCTTCTAAGAGTCATAAAGTCTTAGCTCAAAAAGATTGTGCTTATATGTAATAGAGTGACACCCAATATGATTTATTTTTAAAAATCCAACAAATATTTAAAAGTAATTTTTCTAAGGGAAACACCAGAAGTTTGACCTAAAGGAGGCATCTGGACTCCAACTATGAAGGACAGGAAGAAGAAATCTCAGGTACAAATCAGGCCCCTTTGTATAAAAAAGAAAGAATAATTCACAAGGAAGAGCCAGGAACCATGGAGAACAATTCCCAGAGATTAGAACTGAGCCCCTGTCAAGGAACTGGCAAGATGTGTCCAGTTGGATTGCAGAATTGTCTCATGCTCAGTACATTCTCTCCCACTTTTAGAATGGGCCTGTCTATTAATCGTTATCCTATACCCATCTCACCATTGTATGCTGAGTGTGTAGAGGGCAGATGACTTGTCTTTGTAGTTCACTGGTCTTTAGATTGAGAATAATAATATGCAACTTGCTGTACCTGAGGAACTTCACCTGAACAGCCTCGAGTGTACAATCTGATTAGATGACAAGGTCTCCTACAAGCTTGAGTATAGTGGGATGAGAATTTGTGGGTTTCAGGTGGGGTTGAGTGAATTTTGTATGTGAGAAGGATGTGATTTTTTTGTGGTTGGAAAACAGACTGTGTCAGACTGTATATTCCAAAGCTGACTGCAACAGTATCTCCTGCCTCATGTGTTCTTCTAGAACATTGTGACAATCTTCCTAAGATATAGAGTCTAATTTTCCTTCCCCTGAATTCAGGCAAATTATTGACTCCCTTATAACCAATATATTATGCTGGAGGTGACAATTCCTGTCTTCTGAGGGTAGATCAGAAAAGAAAAAACAACTTTCCTGGAAAATTCATGTTGGAGTCCTTACCAAGTCTGTAAGCATTTTCAGTGTCCTGGGCTGCTATGCTGCTGGTCCCTATGGAGAGACAACATGATTTCACATGGAAGGTGGGGTAGAAAGAGAGAAATAGAAAAAGGAAAAGAAAAAGAGGGTGCCTGTTCGGTTCCTAGCTTCTCCAGCTCTATCCACCATCTGACAGCAACCTAATAAAACAGACCTTGTGCCAGAATTACCCAGAGGACCCTTTTCTGAATTTCTAACAGGAACCATGAAAGAGACTATCAAAAAAAAAAAAATTATTGCTGTTTTAAGCCACAATATTTTGGAGATAGTTTTAAAATCAGTAATATACAGCAGAAGAGTCATCAAAGGAGGGAAACTAGAATACTGAAGCCTCTATCAATTGTGTCTTATGAATAATGTTTGAAGGAATTTGGAGTTTTAACATGAAGAAAAAAAGTATTGGGGTATGTATTTGGCCACATTGTAAATTTCCTCAAAGTCTTCAATATTTATTTATTAATTGATTTGTTTATCTTCAACCATGTGTTGAAAGTCAAACACTTCTTTAAACACTGGGAAATAAGGCATTATTTTCTATGAGTGCCACCTTGGGAGATATGACAGCCATGAAAACAAATCATTATAATACAGTTTTCTGGACAGGATATTTAAAGTATTTATAAGATAAAATGGTGGCATAGAGAGTGGGTAACTATTTGAAAAGTTCAGAGAAACTTAACAGAAGAGATATTACTAACTTAGCCTGCTTTCTCTCTCCTTCCTTTTCTTTCTCTCTCTCTCTCTTTCTCTCTTTCTCTCTTTCTTTCTTTTTGACAGACTCTCACTCTGTCGCCCAGGCTGGAGTGCAGTGGCGCCATCTCACCTCACTGTAACCTCCGCCTCCTGGGTTCAAGCGATTCTCCTGCCTCAGTCTCCCAAGTAGCTGGGATTACAGGCATATGCCACCATGCCCAGATAATTTTGTACTTTTTTTAGTAGAGACAGGGCTTCACCATGTTGGCCAGGCTGGTCTTGAACTCCTGACCTCAGATGATCCACCCCCCTTGGCCTCCCAAAGTGCTGGGATTACAGATGTGAGCCACCATGCCTGGCCCTAACTTTGATTTCTTAAGGCAGACATTAACAGATGTATATGGATGTGTGATAGAACATTCTAGAAAGAGTGTGAGACCTTACTATTTCCCTGTTTTCTTCTCTTCCCGATCCCTGTTCTTTTCTTTCTCTTATTTTATTTCAAAACTTGAAAGGCAATTTTCTTCACAAATATAAGAACTCACCGGTGAAGCATGTGTTGGCTCCTTTGTCTTCTGTATCATGAATTTCTGTTCATATTATTACTTCATTGTTTCTTCACCTTATTGACTTGAACACTAAACTTATATGCATCTTTCTCTAAGTAATGCTTTAGCTGCTTACCACAAAGTGTGATTTATAATGATTTCATTATTATTATATTTTAATATATTCTAATGTTCAAAGTGATGTATTTTCTGAACCACAAAAATCTCAGTGCATGTCTTTTAATAATGTTTTAAATTTAAAATTTTACTTTTAAACATATTTTTTTCTTTCTCACTGTATTACAAAATTGCTATAAATTCTATTTTGGTCAGAAAAAAATCTATTATTAGTATTTATTTCTATTTGAAAATTTGCATTTTAGCCTAATACCTGGTTAATTGTTGTAAATTATTCACTGTATTTTGCTAGAAATGCCATGACACAAAATGCCACAGGCTGGTGGCTTAAACAACTGAAATCTGTTTTTCAATAATAATGGATGCCGGAAGTCTGATATAAAGTTGTTAGTCAGGTTAGCTATTCTGAGTCTTATCTCCTTGGCATGTGGATTACAGTCTTCTCTGTCTTCACATGGTCTGAACCTCATCTTGTCTGTGTCTTGATCTCCTCTTCCTAGAAAGATACCAGTCATATTAGACTAGGGTCCACCCTAATGATCTAATTTAACCACAATTACCTCTTTAAAGACTCTGTCTCCAAATACAGTCACATGGTAAGGTACTGGAGGTTAGGAATTCAGCATATGAATTTTGGAGGGGACACAAATTCAACCGATAACATCCACAGATTTTGAAAAAAGGTTTGCATCTAAATTTCTTATGTGGAGAGATCTATTTATGAGTATTATTATTATTACTATTAGAGACAAGGTCTTGCTCTGTCACCCAGGCTGGAGTGCAGTGGTGGAATCATAGCTCACTGCAGCATTGACCTCCTGTGCTCAAGTGATCCTTTCACCTAAGCCTCCCGAGTAGCTGCCACCATGCCGAACCAATTTATCCACTTTTTGTTTTAAAATTTTAATAGACACCGAGTCTCTCTATGTTGCCCAGCTTGGTCTTGAACTTCGGGGCTCAAGTAATCCTCCTACCCCAGCCTCCAGAAGTGCTGGGATTACAGGCATGAGCCACTGTGCCTGGCTTATCTATATTGTATCAATCGGTCTTGCTAATTGTGTTAAAATATTTTTGTCCTTATTAATTTTTTCACCTTATGAAGATATTCATGGAAAAGTTGCATTGAAATCTCTAGCCATATGAATTTGTGCATATCTCTATATAATTCTATCATTTTTTGTTTATACACTTCGAGGCTATGTTATTACCTGCATACAGTAACTTTTATAATACCATGGTAAATATTTCCTTTTTTTTTTTTTCCTTTTTTTTTTTTTTTTTTTTTGAGATGGAGTCTCACTCTGTCGCCCAGGCCGGAGTGCAGTGGCGGGATCTCAGCTCACTGCAAACTCTGCCTCCCGGGATTCTCCTGCCTCAGCCTCCCAAGTAGCTGGGACTACAGGCGCCCGCCACCATGTCTGGCTAATTTTCTTTTGTATTTTTTTAGTAGAGATGGGGTTTCACCGTGTTAGCCAGGATGGTCTTGATCTACTGACCTCGTGATCCACTTGCCTCTGCCTCCCAAAATGTTGGGATTACAGGCGTGAGCCACCGCGCCTTGCCAATATTTCCTTTTAAAAACGTTAGCAGATGTATTAGTGAGGGTTCTCTTAAAGGACAGGACTAATAGGATGGATGAATATATGAAAGGATGTTTATTAAGGAGTATTGACTCACACAATCACAAGGTGAAGTCCCACAATAGACCCTCTGCAAGCTGAGGAGCGAGGAAACCAGTCTGAGTTCCAAAACCTTAAAAGTAGGGAAGCCAACAGTGCCGCCTTCAGTATGCGGTGAAGGCCCAGAGCCCCTGCCTGACAAATCACGGGTGTTGGTCTAAGAGTCCAAAAGCTGAAGAGCTTGGAATCTGATGTTTGAAGGCAGGAAGCATCCAGCAGAGAAGAAAGATAAAGGCCAGAAGACTCAGCAAGTCACCTCATTCCACTTTCTTCTGCCTGCTTTATTCTAGCTGTGCTGGTAGCTGATTACATGGTGCCCACCCAGATTGAGGGTCTGCCTCTCGCAGTCGACTGACTCAAATGTTGATCTCCTTTGGCAGCACCCTCACGGACACCCCTAGCAACAATACTTTGCATCCTTGAATCCAATCAAGTTGACACTCATTATCAACCATCACAGCAGAGTTTACCTTTTCCTTTAGCAATATATATTTTTATTAAAGTTTATGTTTTTGGACAGGGGCATCACTATTTTTGTTAGAGTTCTTTTGATTTATCTTTTTCATTTCTTTAGTTTCAGCTATTTTGTTTCTTTATGGTATGTCTCTTCTGAACATCACATTGGCTAGATATTTTTGTGGCTCAAGCCTGTAATCCCAGCACTTTGGGAGGCCGAGTCGGGCGGATCACGAGGTCAGGAGATCGAGACCATCCTGGCAAACACGGTGAAACCCCGTCTCTATTAAATACAAAAAACTAGCCGGGCGAGGTGGCGGGCGCCTGTAGTCCCAGCTACTTGGGAGGCTGAGGCCGGAGAATGGCGTGAACCCGGGAGGCGGAGCTTGCAGTGAGCTGAGATCCGTCCACTGCACTCCAGCCTGGGCGACAGAGGGAGACTCCATCTCAAAAAAAAAAAAAAAAAAAAAAAAAAAATCTTTTAACTAGTATATAGTCTGATTACTTATTATAACTGCTAAAATATTTGTTTGATTCTTTACCTTTTGTATTTGCTTTATTTTTTCCTTTACTTTTATTCAATTAGTTTACTCACATTTCTTTATTTTACTTTGCCCTGTTTACCAGGTTGAAGCTGATGTACTTTATTTTTATTATTTCAGTGGTTACACCTTACATGTTTGATGTGAATGTTTGGCTTATAAAAGCCTAATGTTAATTGCTACTTGTATCTTGTTTAAAAATATACAAGATTCTTATAATGTTTGAATTCTGATCACCTGCCTCTCATTTTATGTATGGTAGTCCCACCTTATTTACAGGGAATACTTCAAGACTCCCAAGCGATGCCTGAAGCCTCCCTGGATAGTACCAAATACTATATATTCTATGTTTTTTCCTATACATACTATGATAAAGTTTAATTTATAAATGAGGCACAGCAAGATATTAACAACAACCATAGTAAATTAGAACAATTATAACAATATGCCGGTATCACTACTCTTGCAGTTTGAGACCATTATTAATTAAAATAAGAGTCACTTGAACACAAGCATGGTGATACCAAGAGAGTTGAGGTAATAATCAAGACAGTTACTAAGTGATTAAAGGGCAGTGTGGATACCTGAACAGAGGGATGATTCCTGTCCTGGGTGGGATGGAGCAGGACAGCACAAGACTTCATCAGAATGGCACACAACTTAAACCTATGAATTGTCTATTTCTGAAATTTCCCACTTCATATTTTCTGACCTCAATTGGTCATAGGTAGAATCTGAAGAAAGCCAAACTGACTACTGTTTTGCTGCTTCACAGCATTTTAATTTCACATTATTTTTATAACATTATATGAATCATTATATTTATTATTTTATAAAGTTCATAAACTATAGACAGAATGTTTGTGTCTCCAAAAATTCATATGTTGAAATTCTAATTCCCAATGTGATGGTGTCAGGAGGAGAGGCCTTTGGGATATTATTAGGTCATAAGGGTGGAGTCCCCAGGAATGGGATTTGTGCCCTGACAGAAGAGACCCGAGAGGTCCCTTGCCCCCTCCTGCCATGTGTGGATGCAGTGAGAAGATGCTTTCTATGAATCTGAAGCAAATCCTCAGCAGATACCTAATCTGCCATCACCTTGACCTTGCACTTCCCAGCTTTCGGAACAATGAGAAATCAATTTCTGTTGCTTACAATCCATCCTGTTTATGGTATTCTGTTAAAAACAGCCTGAACAGATTGACACCATACTTATATTTAGCCATATGTTTAATAACTTCTGCCTACACTTCTTTGGAGTTCAATTTCCTTCTTCGAGATTCAATTTCCTCCTTCAACAAGTATGACCTTTCTTTCAGTGAGGGTTTGTAAGAAATAAGTTGAGTTTGCATTGGGTAGAGAATAAAGTTATTTTATCTTTACTCTTGTGAATATTCTCAGATATCGGTTATTTTATCAGGACTTTGAAAATTGCTTCATTGTTTTATGGCCTTATTGTTGCTGTTGAAAGTCTGCTATTGACTGGGCATGGTGACTCCTTGCCTATAATCCCAGCACTTTGGGAGGCCGAGGCAGGTGGATCACTTGAGTCCAGGAGTTCGAGACCAGCTGGGGCAACATGGAGAAATTCAGCCTCTACAAAAATTACAAAAATTAGCTGGGCATGGTGGCACATGCCTGTAGTCCTAGCTACTCGGGAGCCCAAGGCAGGAGAATCTCTTGAACCTGGTAGGTGGAGAGTGCAGCAAGTCATGATTGTACCACTGCACTCCAGCATGGGTGAAAGAGTGAGACCTTGTCTTAAAAAAAAAAGAAAAGAAGTCTGCTATTAGAGGCAATATATCTTTTCTCACACTTAATTTCTCCTTATCTTTGGTGTTATGAAGTTTTTATCTAATATATTGAGGTTTGATGTTTTGTTTTAATTCTGCCTAAAAACTCGTTGTGCTTTCTAACTTTCTATGCTGAAAAATTCTCAGTCATTATTCCTCAAATATTGCTATTTCCTATCTCATCTGTTCTCTTTTTCTGGTATGCCATCTATACACCTAAGGAAAGGACAATCATTTCCAAGAGATTCCTTTTATTTCAGGCTCTCCATGTTTTGGACATAGGGTATTTTTACAACGTTACATAAGCCCTTAAAAGAATGCTTATTTTATTTTGCTCAGTCACTTTTAGGTATTGGCAGCAGAAGAGTTTTAGTTTCACTGTCTGGAACCAGGGATTGGGAACTAATTTTCAAACCTTCTTTTTTTATGGTAGGAGAATCTTCTAAAACATAATACTATTCAAAAGAACACTATATAAAACAGGGAAACAGAGGAAATGCTTAGGTTAAAGTGAATATACAGTGGCACATCTTCCTTTTCGTCTGTGATTCTTGACATCACTCCAAGGAGCAGTAGAACTCCAAAGAATACACTTTGCAAACTTCTTTAATGGGATGAATTTATTTTCATAATCTTTTGACATAAGCCTGATGCCACCAAATGTGCAATGGAATTTTAGTTGGGTGACCTGGATGATAGTCTCAACTCTGCTATTAATTAGCTATGTTAAAATAAAAAAAAACTTTAGACAAATTACATTTCATGGAGTTTAATTGAGCAAAGAATGATTCACAAATCGGGATGCTCCAGAACCAGGATAGATGTGACTCGGGAACTGCCACATGATCAGAAAACATTTATGGACAGAAAAAAGAAAGTGACATATGGAAAATGAAAGCGAGGTAAAGAAAGTGCTGGGTTGGTTACAGCTCAGTGTTTGCCTTATTTGAACATGGTTTAAACAGTTGGCTGCCTGTGATTGGCCAAAATTCGGCTGCTGTGATTGGCTGAGACTCTGCTACTTGTCATAAGAGCAGGGGCAGTCTCTTCACGCTTCCAATTAGGTGACAGTTCGCTATGTATGGAGAAGCTTTTAGGCCTAACTTAAAATACGTAAGGAGGAATCTTTAGGCTATACTTAACTGAACAGCCATATGACCTTAGACACTGCACTCAAAATCTCTGGAAGTCAATTTTCTCATTTTTAAAAACAGACTGTTGGACTAAATGATTTCTAATTGCCCCTTTCTGAAATATTCTAGAATTGTTAGTGTTCAACCAAAAACTCTTTCTAGCATAATATTCTGAAGATACCAGGAATAAGAATGCTATTCTAGTACTAAGTTAATTAAACACAATTCTCTCTACTATTTATACTCTCAGGATTATTCAGCAATTTATTGTATGTACTTTGACCATATGATATATTTAAAATATGGATTTAAATTTAGACTTTGGCTGAACATTCAGAAATTAAATCCAACCTATAGCTATATATGAAGCTTTATGATTAAAATTAGCTTAAGTGATAAAAAAAACTTATGCATACAGCCAATTTTAAGTTTAATATAGGTGGAAGGGAAATAATAACACGGATGGATTTTGAAAAGATGTTTGTAAGAGAAATTCCTCATGAATCTTATTCTTCTTTCAGCCACCACCACAATTGGTCACAGTATTCAACATCTAAGAAAAAGTCTTCAAAATACAAATTTCTCTTTGGTAACTGTGCCAACATTCAAAACAAGAAGATTTTTAAGAGGGCTTCATTTTTTTCCCTTTTTACTTTTTGGCAGTAATCATTTCTGCTTCTGAAACAAGTTCATCTAAGTTTATTGTACTACTCTGCCTAGAGATTAGGTCATAACATAAGTTAGCTCTGTTGTAGCTTATTTAGGATACAGCCAATAGCAGTAGAAAGAGAACTGAAAATGTTAGTATAATACAATGTTAAATTATATTTTGCAAACTTTAGCTTAAAATGTCCCTTATGTTATCATGTAGTTTTCTTTCAATTACTCTTTGAAGCTTCATTTTAATGATCAAATGCAGGATAAAACATATTCTTTGTAAAATCGGTCAGACTTGGACTTGAAGTTGATGCTGTAAATGTACAAAAATTGAATTTGAAACACTTTCAATACGTTGGGTTATACTAAGGAGGTCCATACTGAGAAAATACATATTTGTCCAAATTTTGGATGTAATTTCTTGCCTTTTTCTGTGATTCAATATTCAAATTGATTACATTAGATTTGCGCACCTATAATTATAATATTTTATCCCATACTGGACTTCTACTTAGAAGCTATTCATTTAAGATGGTGTTTAGAATTCAGTTAGCTAATGATTAAGCATTCATATTTTAGTATTTTATTAAATTAGCAGTAAATGACCCTAAATTCACATGTAAAAACTCAAAATGATGAATTAGGCCTATTTTATGTCAGGAAATAATGTTTGTTATGCAGTCCACTGGATTCTCAGGGAAACTAGAGTAAAGAGACCTCTCTCTAGGAGTTAACACCTCTCAGGCAGAAGGACTGAACAATCTATCAGGAAGGTCAGATTTTTAATCCCAGAGAATATTTAGTCAGGAAGCAATAGGTTTTTGTTCACTGTGCCCACTCCACTTGCACCCATTGATGTGAACAACCATAGGATAGAAACCACTGCAACTGCAATAAAGCACTTGGTGGTTTTGCTCAGATTTGTTATAAAAATAAAGGAAACTGAATTAAAATTCTTATAACAGTTCTTATGTACATATACAAATGAGCAAATGTTAGCTGCTTTGTAAAATTCTTTATATAAAAAGAATTTTGTATACTCTAATTTGCAAATCGTTTTTTGAAAGAAAAATAACAGGCAGACTCACGTGGTAATCTTTTTAACAGGTTCTGGGCCACTTCAAGAATAGGTTTTTTTTTTTTTTTTTTTTTTTTTTTTTTCCTGTAAAGTTTTCCAGTTTTTATTGGCAGATGTTTCTTATCATCAGATGCTATTAAGTAGATACATTAAGATACACATCAAGCTTTGGTATTCAATGAACATTAGAATCTTTCAAAATATTGGATACTAGAAAAATGCTTCATGGTGAAGCCAATTAAGTCCATTCCAAATCAGAAATACTTTATATGTTTCTTTAGAAGTTATTCTTTCAGCCTATACCAGCTTAATAGAAATGCCTGAGTGATTAAATTAAATCCTGTCAGTTGTTGCGATGGCATGAATCTGCAGATATTTCTTCAGTCAGCTTATCTTATATGCATTCTTTGCTATTGTTACAGAACATAACTTTCCTTTTAGGGACAGAATTTTGTAAGAGATTCTTAATGGTATTACTCAGAATAAATAGATGTCATGTGGGTGAATAATGTTTATAGTCTGTCAAACACTACCAAGAAATTTTTCTTAACCTAAATTTCCCGTAAGGGCAAAGAGAGGTGATTACATAAAAATGCAGGCTAAATTCTAAATTCATGGTTTATAAAATAAATTAGTTTCAAATATCTTTGTAACAGAAGGTAGTAGGAAGACGTAGAGGTCTTTATTAAAGTGTAGCATTATGCATGCCCGTGCCAGGTGTTCTGTTGTCTCTGTTTCATAGTGTCTGACATAGTGACTGACCACACAGATCAGGCCCAGCTTGGATAGGCTCAGCCACTCACCAGGGTTTGACTGTGTGAAACCGCCATGTGTGTTGGCCAAAAAATTGTGGAATGTCAGCCATTTCATATTGCTCAACCTAATAAGAGTGTGACTGTGGGCAAGTTATTTAATTTCTTTAGGGCTGAATATCCTCACTTACAACATGGAGAAAATAAAGTTTACTTCATAACGTCATTACAAGAACTAAATGTAATATGCACATAAAATAATATGCACCATGTTGAGCAGATAATAGCTATTTCAGTAGAAGGTAACTATTGTTATAGTAACCCTACTGTTACCATAGCAGTAGTGTAGAGGGTTGAGGAACACTGTTATCATGGACAAAATCAGTGTTAGAGAGAGTTCCCTTAGGAAACAACCTGAAGTACCCATATTTCCTTCTTCAGTTCAAGATACCCGAGTTTCTGGGTCTTCCTGAGAAGAGTATGGCTAAGTTCTCATTTGTTGACCCAGAAGAATTATTTCCCAGCTTTATGCATGGGTGTCTATTGAGGTTGCATGTATGGCTTTTATTTCAGTTTGAGGGGACTCAAGACATTGACAAGAAGGGATTTAACCTCAGTATCTTATTTTTGGTGGCTTAAAAAAATTCTGTCCTATCTCACATTCACTAGTTCTTTTATTTTCCAGATTCCCCTTAGGACTCTAGATGCACGGGGAGTGGCCAGATTAATACAGAGTGGCAAAAGAAGAACTTGGCAAAGGATTTGATCACACATTTCTCACCCTCACATCTCCTGACTGTTCCCCTAATCCTGGCCCCACTTCCCCCTTCATGGGCTCCCATCAGGAAACTCCTTGATATCATCTTCGATATGTACCTCATAAAGTTAAGAAATGGAATATTGATAACAACTTTTAACTTAATCTTCACATACCAGAAGGAGACAAATGTGCCCAGCACATAATACAAATTTTAGCTGCTTTAAAAATCGTTTTTACTGTAGCCCTCTCCTATCCCCTGAAGGAAACCAAAGTTGGGGGATTTATGTAATTTTCCCAAAATGTCAGTTAGGAAATGGGGAATTGGCTTTAGGACCCAAGTCTATTCTATCAAAGACTTGTTTGAATGACATTCCCTCCTATATTTACCCATAAAGCCTAGCATTTACTACTCTATATAATATTCACCTATGTACTTGTCTGCTTTTTTCCAAACTGAGGGCAACTTGAAGGTAGGGGATTTTGTTCCTCCTTTTAACTCCAACCCTAGCAAGTATTTTGTGAATAACTGAAAGAGTTTACTTTCCCCATATTCTTATCATTTGATACCTTGCAGGAACTTAGCAATGTTTCTGATTTTTGCTTTCTCCCTGGATATGGCTTTTGGCAACTCTTAGTTAAAATCTCAGCACCTCTCAGAGACCTTGTACTATGCCCTCATCCCTAGCCAGTGCTGTTGTCTCTCAGGTCATAGCTAAAACCAACCCCTTGACTGAGAAGCCCCAAATAATCTATTTGCTTGGTCTGGATTGTGGCCAGGAGTAAAAGGAGAAAAAAATAGAAAGAAAACACAAACAGTCTACTCTAGCAGAGAAATATCAATAGGCACAGAGAAATATTGTAGTAACTGACATAAGAGGTTATGCCTAAAAAGAACGAGTATAATGCTTGTTGCTTCAATGGAGCCATGAATGTCTTTTCAAAGGCTCTGCAGCATTTTACTCGAGAGGTGAGACAAGCATCAGCTTGGTTCAGGTTTGCACTGATGTTCGAAATTTGTAGTAGGAGATAGATTTATTTATTATTTAATTTATTTATTTAGATTTATTTCAGGTTTGAATCAATTCACCAAGTTTTGAAATAATTATATCCCTTTAAGCTTAAAGTTTATTAAGCTAGTGTAGCTCATTTTAGTTTTTGTTTTATGCTTCCACAGAGGTCCTTGGTTACTGTTGAGTGATCAGCCATGGTTGTTATGTTGGAGATGCTACGTTCGCATTTGCTGTCTCTCTTACTACCGCTCTGTAGGAAATCCAGGGACCAAACAGGTCTTTATTATGATTATCAGAACTGTTTACTCAAAAATGTTTATTGAGTGCCTTCTGTGGGCCAGGTATTGGAGGAGACATACAATAACCAAATAAATACATCGTAAGTCAAGAGGGTGATAATTGCTATAAAGGGAAAATAAAGCAGGGCAAGGTCAGAGGGTGCAAGGTAGTAGGCAACTCTAACTGCTTTATATCGGGGGGGAGATGTGAGATTTGACTTCTTCTGTTGAGTTAGCATTTGGGAAGAAACCAGAAGGAGGAGAGGAATTAAGCAATGTGGTCAACTGGAGGAAGAACATTCCAGGCTGAGAGAACAGCATGTGCAAAGGCCCTGGGGAAGAACACTTGATGTGATTGAGGAACAGCCATGAGAGTAGAGGGGAATGAGTCAGAGAGCAAGTGGCAGAAATCAGTGAACAGATGGAGCCCTGGTGAAAGACTTTTTCCCTTCGAATGGTGGAGGAGTGACATGACCTGCTCAACAGGGGAATGGAGAGAAAAGAAGTGGAAGCAGGAAGACCAGATTGGAGAATGCTGAGAAGAATCCAGTGTATCACAGAGAGTGGTGGCATAGGTTGAGGTAGGACCAGCAGAGGTGATGAGAAGTCATCAGGTTGTGGACACATTCTGAAAGTAATGCCATCAGTGTTGACTTCTGCACTGGAGAAGGACGTCAATGATGATTCCATATCCTTGGGGCTATTCGGTACGGTAGAATTGCTATTAACTGAGATGGAGGAACATTGTTTGAGGAGAAGCTTTCATGCTGAGTGGGGGCAGCAAGGAAAAAGAGCCAATGCATTTTTCATTTTAAAATTTAAACAAATCTAGCTGGCTTTAATTTTGGCATGGAGTCTTACATTAATCTGCTGAGATTTTCTTTTGGAAGACAAATCTTCTCTTTAAGGCAATGAGTATGACTTTTATTCATCATAACTTAGAGGGACAATAAATTGAAATTGGTCATGATAAAATATAAAATCTCTACAGTCAGTCTGTGTATACAACTGCCTCACCTCCTTAAATAACAAGGGTGATTTCGTGGTGTAAAGTCAGGGAGCATATGGTTAATGTAAATACTGAATGAGCTATCTGGGATTTTAAAATTCTGGGCTTAGATTTAATTAATGGGAAGTGTTTACTGAGGACCCAAGTACTAACTTGTGGATGATTTAGATCAGGGATTGAAGAGTGGCTTAGAAGCGTACTGAGAGAGGTCCTGGCTGCTGCGGTGGCTTGGAATATTTTGATGGTTTTCCTGTGACACATAGAGAAGAGATCATGCATGGATGACCAAGAAATCCCTGCTTCCCCTGCAGAGAGATGCTCACTAAGCATCAATGCTTATCTTTTCCTCTTCATGTGAGTAACTGGAAATTATTGAATTTGGATTTCCTTTTTAATCTATTGGCTTGAAGTCCACTTTCTTTAACAACGAAATTGTCCTCCTTATTCAATCAAAGCCACCAGAAACTTGAATCTGTCATAATGTTTAGTCAGAGTAGTTGGGAGGTAATAAAGCCCCCACAATTAATGTTCCCATAGGAAGTCGTCATAGTGACCTCCTCCAGCACACATGCTAATAAGGCTTCCTGTGTCCTTGTCTGTGTGGAACAAATGCCTCTTCATCAACCAAGCACCACCAAGGCTGAAATTAGGAAATAGAGCCCTAGGAATAACAGACTTCTATAAGGAGGTGAGACTCTCTGACCAGCAGCCTCAGCAGAGTAATCTTGTTTCTAAACATAGAAGCAATTTTAGGGCCTCTTTCAGGGCAGGGAGACAATTATTGCCAAAACAAATAAGGCAGTGTCTCTCTACCTCCGGCACTGAGTGAATTCCGTCTGAGTAAGGGCTGTAGTTGGAACAGCAGCACATCAGTTTGGCTGGACCGTCCTAGGCTAAGGACTTCTCTGGATTGTCTTTGAACAGTTTAAGTGTGTCCTCTTCATTGATGAATGAGCTAACTAAAGCAGATTGGGAGACACAGGAGGAGTGCTGTGAGCTTCACACCCATTTGCCTAACAACAAAAATGCACTGTATTCACTAGAGATGGAAGACTTTCTTCAAGAATGTTAATAACGTTGGAAACTTCAGGATATAATTTCTAAGTTGTCTCAAAATTCTGATTATGCCCTGAAATGATCACTTCTAATTTATCTGAGTGTCAGAGAAAGATGGATTATGTTGTCGCCAATTAAGTTAGAAGTCTATAAATTGAATAAATGCAGTTTCCACAAATAGCTTTGGTGAACTTCCAGACTGTTGCTCATTAATGATCACTTAAGGGCATTCTTTTGGACTCCATGCCATCTACCTGCATCGAAGTGTTCTTTTTTTTTTTTCTTTCCAGGATTCTGCCTTCCACTCCCATCCTATAATTTAACTCCAGGATCTTCTCTTTTATCTCCACTCATCCATAGTAACTTCCACATTGGAGTTTTAAGAAAATGAGAGGTCAATCTGGCTTCAAAATTCATTTATCTTCTTGACCCTTGCCTTTTCATCTTGACACTCTTCATCTCTGGACAGCCTCTGTTTTCTTTCCTTTCTACTTTTGCTTCTAGGCTTCAAAGCAAACCACAGTGATCTTTTCCACTTTTGTGTACATACTCAAGGTCCTAGACTCACCTCCACCCTCACATTTACCCACTGATTTCACTTTCTATTTTAATGAGAATGCGATCACTTCATGGGAATTCTCTCTACTTCATTCCTCCTGTCTTCTTAATTATTGTCTTCTTTTCTTTATGCTCTTTTTTTTTCTTCTTCCTTGGAACAAAGTAGAAATGCAGTAAACATTTGCTGAATGAATGAATTATTGCTTCTTGATCCCAGTCCCTCAAATGGTAGCACTATGCCCTGCTTCCTCTTGCCCTGTATGAAAACATAATTAATTTTATCTGTCTTAACAGTTTTCACTTTATAAAAGACATTTTTTTGATTATGCTCGTTGTAGAAGGGAAAAACACATTTTTTTAAATAAAATAAAAACTACTCCATACAGAGAAAAACACTGATAACATTTGAGTGTATTTACCTGTTAAAATGTTTTCATGCATTTTTTCAAACTAAATCACTCCTTTGTTTATTTAAAAACATTTCTTTAGGACGCTAATTTCTCTTACTTGTTGCAATGCTTCTTCAATGTGTCATTTAAAGCAAGTCACTTAATTTTGTAAATCTTAAATTCATGAATCTGTGAAACTAGTAGGACCCATTGTATTAGTCCGTTTTCATGCTGCTGATAAAGTCATACCCAAGACTGGGCAATTTACAAAGGAAAGAGACGTTTAATGGACTTACAGTTCCATGTGGCTGGGGAATCCTCACAATCATGTCAGAAGGCAAGGAGGAGCAATTCATTTCTAAAGTGGATGGCAGCAGGCAAAGAGAGATAACTTGTGCATGGGAACTCCTCTTTTTAAAACCATCAGATGTTGTGAGACTTATTCACCATCATGAGAACTGTAAGGGAAAGACCCACCCCCATAATTCAATCACCTCCCACTGGGATCGTCCCATGACATGTGGGAATTATAGGAGTTACAATTCAAGATGAGATTTGGGTGGGGACACAGAAAAACCATGTCACCCACTTATATAATTATAGTGTGGAGATTAAAGGTAAGAATTTAGTACATAGCCTGGCACATAGTAAATGAAAAACAAAAATTAACCTTTGTAATTTTTTTCTCTTCTCACTTTTAAACTTCTTTAAAATTTGTCTTCTTTCATTACCTCATCTTTATCCACCATTCATTATTTTTTCTTGAATAACCAAGAAAAAGGAAGAAAACACAAATTTTCAATATTAGGAATGAAAGGAATATAGTCACAGATCCTATAAGTGTAAAAAATATTAAAATATTATAAACAACCTCATGGCAACAAATTTGAGAGTGTAAATTAAATAGATAAATTCCTTTAAAATTTCAACTAACCAAAACTTACTGAAGAAGAAATAGAAAATGTGAGTAGTTCTGCATGTTTTGGAGATATTTGACTTACAATAAAAAAAAAATTTCACAAAGAAAACTTTGTATCCAGATTGTTTCAACACTGAATTCTATAGAAAATTTAAGAATAAATTAATACCAATTGTATACAAACTCTTTCAGAAGATAGAATAGTAAGTCACTTCCAACTCATGCTATAAAACCAAAACAACCCTAGTAATATACCTCACAAGTACTTTTTTTTTTTTTTTTTGAGATGAAGTCTCGCTCTGTCACTGAGGCTGGAGTGCAGTGATGCCATCTCGATTCACTGCAACCTCTGCCTCCCAGGTTCAAGTGATTCTCCTGCCTCAGCCTCCCGAGTAGCTGGGATTACAGGTGCATACCACCATGCCAGGTTATTTTTTTGTTTGTATTTTTAGTACAGATGGGGTTTCACCATGTTGGTCAGGCTGGTCTTGAACTCCTGACCTCATGATCCACCCACCTTGGCCTCCCAAAGTGCTGGGATTGGGTAGCATGAGCCACCATACCCAGACACAAATACATTTTTTAAAAAGGATGTTACAGACCAATATAGCCCATAAATATAGACCAAAAATACTCCAAAATATTATCAATTTAACCTAGCCAATGAAGTTTATCCTAGGAATGCAAGGTTGAGTCAATACTTGAAAATATATCTATATAATTGGACACATTGACAGAGTACAAAGCAAAAGCAAAAAATCACCTTAAAAGTGCAGAAAATGCATTTGAGAAAACTCAATAACCATTCATAATAAACAATCTAGAAAAGCTAGGAAAAGAAGACAACTTCTGCAATCTGAGTTTTTTAAAAAAGCATCTGTGAAAATCTACAGCTAACATCTTTCTCAATGGTATATGATTGAAAAATTTCTCCCTAACATTAGGAATGAGCTTAGTATATCCATTCACACAACTGCTATTCAATTTTATATTGGAGGATCAGGAGTTCAGGGAAGGGTAGTGTTACTAGGTGTTATTAGGGATATTTGAGGATGGCTAGGGTATTTTGGAACTATGAAGTATGCATAGGCAGAAGGAATGCAGGAAGAGTTCAACCAAAGGTTTAAGGGCAGAATTAAATATAGTTTAGTGGTAATAAATTGGAAAAATAGGTTAGGTATAGGTAAAAAGTAACTTCTTATTCTTATTATAATTTACATTAAATTTTGTTTATGGGCCTTGTATTAGTTTTCCTCTATGTTATATCACAAACCACAAATTTAGCAGCTTGAAACTACACACATTTATTATTGCACAATTTCTGTGGGTCCGGAGTCTATGTTATATCACAAATCACAAATTTAGCAGCTTGAAACCACACACATTTATTATTGCACAATTTCTGTGGGAGCAGGTTTCTGGGTCTTCTATGGGGTTCAATCAAGGTATAGCCCATGACTGGTTTCTCATCTGGAGGCTCGACTGGGGAAGAGCTCACTTCTAAGTTCAGTGAGGCTATTGGCAGAATTCAATTCCTTCTGGCTATGGGATTCATGGCATCTTGGTTTTTCAAAACCAGAAATGGAGGGAAAGAGATACTCTAAAATATCTGCTAGCAAGTTAGTCATATAATGTAACATAACCATAAATGTGACACTCCCTCATCTTTGCTATATTCTCTTGGATATAAGCAAGTCA
The DNA here is from genome assembly GCF_024542745.1 of Macaca thibetana thibetana. NCBI lineage: Eukaryota > Metazoa > Chordata > Mammalia > Primates > Cercopithecidae > Macaca > Macaca thibetana. Next base: position 16,190,797 of record NC_065582.1, on the reverse strand, counting down.
CAAGTTACCCACCCTCAAGAGGAGGGGATCATATAGGCATAAACACCAGGAAGCAGGCATCATGAGGGATAACTTAAAAGACTGTCCAGCACAAGCCTTCATTTCTGCTCATCAGTAGAAATCGTAGAGATGATCTGCAGTATTTTAATCTCTTCTGATTTAAACAATATTATTTGGGTGAACTATTCAGTCCAATTAGACTAATTTCCATCCATTCAGTCCAAGGAGAAAAATATCTGTCTGTTCACAGTTCCTTATCTGAGCTTTGTCTTGTTGTCAAAGTCGGTCTTAACCTTTTCTCTGTCTTATCACTAATTTGACAGGGTCCATGTGGGAATAATCCAAAAGTGACCAGAAAGGGAGAGAAGACAGGGATGAAGGTGAGGTGGGCAAAACATGTGCCTACAAGACCAGGTGCAGGTCAGAGAAACGACTAGAAAGCTCTTGATATTCAATTGGCTCCTTCACTGTAGATGATGTGTGATTTGAGTTCATTTAATTTGCTACATGAGATATTCCTAGAGCACCCAGATGGCCGCCACCTCACCATCCCACCTCTGTGGCTTCTGTGGTGGATGATCCTATATAGGCACAGTGGTGTACTGTTCAATGGGGGGGATCCATTCTACACCCCACAGACTATACTGGTGAGGTAACTTTACCCTGCAGTATTGCATTTTTGGGGAGTTGGGTGCTGTCAGGGCAGTTTATTCCTTCTACTACCTTCTATAGCCTTCTCTAGGCCCACAAGAGACCTAGGAATTACCACCATACCAAACACGGCACCCCAGGGAACCGAGGGTGAGCTGTACTCTCTGCCATCTTGCTATGCCACATGCTACCTCTATGAAATCTGGCAGTGCTGGGTAAGGTTGGCTGAGCAAAAGAAACAAGAAGCAGAGACTAGTTTCTTATATTCAGTGTCAGTCCCCAATATCCAGTGAGATTCTCTTAGCTATCCCCTTTCCATGTGGAACCTACTGAAGAGATGGAAGGGGCCATGCATATAATCGTTTTGTCTTTGTTTTGTGTTGTAACAACAGAATATAACAAACTGGGTAATTTATAAACAACAGAAGCGTATCTGCCTCATGGTTCTGGATGTTGGGAAATCCAAGATTGAGGATTTGGTATCTTGTGAGGGCCTTCTTCCTACATCATAACATGGTAAAAGGCATCACACGAAGAGAGAGCAAGAGAGGGTTGAACCTCCTTTTATAAAAAACCCATAATAACAAAACCACTCTCAAAATAACAAACCCACTCCTGTGATAACTACATTAATTCATTTATGAGGGCAGAGCTCTCATGACCTAATCACGTCTTAAAAGCTCCACCTCTCAACACCGTTGCACTGGGGATTAAGTTTTCAGCACATAAACTTTGGAGGATACATTCAAACCATAGCACCTTTCCTACCTTTTCAATTACTGTCATTCCTAAACTCTCTTCTATTTTAAATTCCTTGAGTCTACACTAATAACTTTCCTGGGAAGGGGAAAAGTGGGGTCTTTAGGTTTGTATTTCCTCAGCAACAGCTTTCATCTTCTACCTGCTGTTTCTTCATTAAATTTAGTAGTTTGCAAATTTGTGGTGTCTTAGATGTATGTCTAGGGTGTGAAGGCTGAAGAGTTAGAAGGGGGTTGAACTTATCTTGGAAACACTGGAGAAAGAGAAGCAGAACATCTGTATTTAATTATTGCCATAGCAAACATTCACACTACTTGGCATTTGAAAAAATAGACTTTTGGGGGAGAATGAAGAAGTGTGCCTAAGGGACGAAGCTGGTGCCGTAGATTGGACATGACAAAGGTGCCAGACTGGGGTTTGCCTTGAAAGTCTGGTGGAAAAATGGACGATGTGAATTACTTGGACTCTGCTGTTAGGGACAGTCCTGCCCATTACTATTTCCAATATTCTAAAAACTGTGATGGCATAGAAATGGAACTAAAATCATTTAAAAATTTTGAGTAGAAAGTCAAATTTTCAGACTGAAGTGAAAAGAAAGTTGAGACATAGAGGTTTAAGAGTCAATTGCCATCTTTGTTAGCCCTTTTTTCTTTACTTAAAAAATCATCTTAAAAAGAAAACACTTAGCCCTTTATCACAATTTTCTTCCATACTTTCCTCTTCTGGTTTATGGACTTCCTCATAGGAATTAGTAAAATTTGTAGGAAAAACTTTAATTTTATATGGGACCCATTTAATTGTGTACCTTAAATCCACTGGAGAGCTAGAATAAAGTTTCATCTTAAAAAAGTTCTTTCTGAAGATAATGGTAGGCTTCTGTTTATGGACCAACAATTTGGGGAATGTAGTGGTCACACGTATACAAATAAATGGCTCAAAAACGGTCCTCAATACATCATAACTATCACTTATTATTGAGTCTTGAATGACAAAATAATTAACAAAATATGTTTTATAGGCATTTATTTCATTTCAATAATGCTTTATCTAAAGGTCTGACATTTTGAATGATATAAAGGAAATGAAAATAATTGCCTTCTATTTTCAATTAACTATTACCATAACCAAACCATAAAAATGTTTATTTTTTTGAAACATGAATTTTGGTAACATCCTGTATGTCTCAATGTAGCCTATTGATTAAATAAATTATATAGGTATTTATATCAGATAAAGTATGTTGTCATAAAAATAAATCTGAAAAATAAGTGATATGTGAAAATACTTTTATGACGTCTTTAAAAAGTTTATAAACTTGTATGCATAGTGTAATTTAATACTTCAGAAAATTTTGAAAAATCTCTAGAAATATAAGGCAATATGTTAACATCAACTATTTTGTTGTGGTATTATGAATCATTTTTATTTTAGTTTTACTTTTATATATCTTTAAATATTTCTTACATAAATATGTACTTTAAAAATTAGTTTTTTTTTTTTTTTTTTTTTTTTTTTTTTTTTTTTTTTAAGAGACAGGGTCTTGTTATGTCGTCCAGGCTAGATTTGAACTCCTGGGTTCAAGTTTTCCTCCTGAGTCAGCCTAGTGATTAGTTGTGACTAAAGACATGCACCACTGTGCCCAGCAAAAATTGAGATTTTTTAAAAATTAAGTTTAAAAACATGTTTTTAACCCAAGGAAAAATGGTATAGTTGCTTCTGAATTCATGGTACTGACAATTAAATCATTCAAAACATGTTTTTCCTTCATAAGATCTTAAGGAACAATAAGCTCTTGTATTTATATAAGGTTGAATATTTTTTATCAAGTTTTTGAACCAGCATTCATTCAAGAACATTCAGATTTATGTAAAACTAATTTTTTTCTCTTGACAAAGATTAGTCTGTCTTGAATGACATTAAATGTCATCACTCCGGGTTCAAATTATTGTGCATTTGTTTTCTGTGGGCTTTATTTTGCCTAATCTTCAAACTGTAAATACACTTTAAAGGTTTATTAGAACTTTGTAACAAATTATTTCATTACCCTATTGAAGATACTGACGGTGGCTTTTATTTAATTTCAAGAACACAGCATTTGCTCCTCTTTTTAAATGGGAGAATGTGTTTATGATATTTAGAACTGTATGTTGACTGCATAGGCCTAGGCTTAGCAAGGTTTTTACATAGGCAATTTCAGCATGTTTCATATGGAGATTTAAAAAAATCTAAATTTTATGTGTAAAAAAGCATTCTACGGTACTGGTTTGAAGCAATAGATTTGAGTGTCACTAAAGTGGTGCAGTAATGCATTCCTGTAGCCAGTACCACTTGTGATTAAGGAGGATACTGAATATGAAGTTAAAAAATTACGTAAAATTATGGGTTAGCTACATCTTTAATATTTCTATAGTATTGTCACTTAATGTCAAGAGAAGGCCTAATGATGAAAACATAAAGTAATAGGCTTGGAATGGTGTCTGTATGGGGAGAGTACTAAAATTCGGAAAAATAAAAAATAGATGGAAATAAGGTTATAATAAAAAAGTAATTTAAATATATATGTACACATACATAGTAAATATATATGTACACATATATATAATAAATATATAATATGTATTTTGCCTCTCATATATATGTAGTATATATTTTATTCTATTTTCAACTACTTTCTTTAATAAATAGCTTTCCATGACATCTCACAGTTTTAAAACCCATAATTTTTAACGTTTGTATATATAATACCTCACTAGAAACAGAAATTGAGCTCCCTGTTGCTGGATATCCATAGTGCTTCAATTTTTAGGTAATTATAAATAATGCCATAATAAACATTTTCATACACACAGATTTGTATGTATTTTCTATTATTTATTTATAATACATTCTTAGAAATCGAATTATTGTGGGAGTTTGTATCTATATCACCAAAAAATATGCACTAATTTTAGTATGCCTTTATTGTTATCATTTTTTAATTTAACTCTTGGTCTTTTAGCACCTACAGATGCCTCATTCTTTAAGGTTTGTATGAATTCTTCATTTTATTGTAAATTCTCTTTTTCATTCAGCTGTAAATGTCTTGTGCAGTGTAACATGATTCTTACTGCATGTTGTAGGTATGCTATTTCAGACCACAAACTCAGGTACAACTTCCTTTTTCTATTTCATTTATTTATTTATTTATTTATTTATTTATTTATTTATTTGAGATGGAGTCTCTGTTGCCAGGCTGGAGTGCAATGGTGTGATCTCAGCTCGCTGCTACCTCTGCCTCCCGGATTAAAGTGATTCTCCTGCCTCAGCCTCCCAAGTAGCTGGTACTACAGGCGTGCACCACCACACCCAGCTAACTTTTGTATTTTTAGTAGAGACGGGATTTCACCGTGTTGGCCAGGATGGTCTTGATCTCTTGACCTCGTGATCCACCTGCCTCGGCCTCCCAAAGTGCTGGGATTACAGGCGTGAGCCACCGTGCCTGGCCTATTTTTCTGTAATACAACTTTACATTGCACTTATTTCACTTCATGGAAGAAATTAAATAATCATCAACTCAAGGTAAACTTTACTCCCCTCACTGGCACTTCCCTCAGTAAATTCAGAGTCTTGAGTTCAGTCTACCCTGGTCTCCAAGTTTATATCCATAGAGCAATGTCAAGTCTTCTACTCCAAATCACATCATGCCACCATTTTAATCCACTGCTTTTACCTTATAATAGAAAAGAATCAAAAATCCTGACAACTTGAGTCATGCCCTCCCTCTTGGCTTCACCTATAAAGTTAAGCACAGGTATCCTCTAGTGTCAGATATCTCAAACCTTATTTAAGATCATTCATCAGCATCTTACTGTATTATTTCTAACTGAACGTCTCATTATTTTCATCCAGGGATTTTACCTCTCCTAAGGCAAGGGAGAAACATCCAGCTTAGTAAACAATCTTTTAAGTCTCCAAGGTATCCATAAGGTCTAGAAACTTGGGCAACTCATGCATAATATTACCAAAGACATTTTCATTTTGTAAATATATCATTAATATTATCTTTATTTCCAGACATGTGGGTATGCATGACAAGACTTCAGCTTTTGAAGTTTAAAAGTCAAGAATCAACTTTCTTTTATCTACTGGGATCTCTCTGTTAAGCTACCAAAGTGAAATAATCTAGCCTTCTGGATTGGGGCGAGGTGGGTGGGGTGGGGGGATGAGAGAACACATTGGTTAACACTTCTCACTATTATTTTAGTATTCACAATCAATATTTATCTGTGTTCTTGAGAAATGGTCAGCAAACCACTTTCAAAATATTACTTTTCTATTGAACACACAGGATAGAAGAAGTGAATTAAGTCTAAGTGTTGACAAGAAATCTATAGATATTTAATTTTAGTTCTTGCTCTAATTCTATAGTTAGTCTGTTTTAAATATGACTTAGGTGCTTTTGTTTCTTTGGTGGCTAGAAGAGTGCCTGCCACCTAATACATGTTCAATAAATATTTGATAAAGAAATAAATGGTAGGACTGCCATTGTTGGGCCCTCTTAGACAGGCAGGGTCCCCTAGGCGAAGACAAATCTAAAGGCTATTTGCAGACATGATCTAGGTAAGCATAGCTGTAAAATTGCCCAGATTTATATTGCCCAGATTTATATTCCACAGAGCCAAGATCATGGCTAAGAAAATGATGGCAATAGTGAGATGGCAATAAAAATGTGAGACTGACCAGAAGGCAAAACACAACCCAATTTGGTTCAAAACAGGACTGTAAGTGGTAAGTACATGTATATCTTTTTTTGCGTGTTGAGGGCAGCTTAAAGGATCCAAGTCAGACCTGACCTGGTCTGTGTTTTCTGGAACGCTGTGTGCTATTTTTGTATCCTCTACAAATCTATGATTCTCTCAGATTTACCACATCCTTTCTGTTATGTCCCTGTAGCTCATCTGTCATTGATGAATAATGAAGGAACATTTGAATGAATCTCCTATAATTTCTCATACGTGCAGTAGTATCTGGAGCAAATGGAAAGAAATTAGTTAAGAAATGAAAATTATGGCATTTTTGAATTCTTTGACTCTTCAATTCTCAGTCAAGTGATAGTATATTCAATCTTTTTTTCTTTCTCCTGTAGTAAGTGATAAAAGTCATTTTCATTCCATATGTCAATTGTTCTAAGTAAAAACTACTGGGAAAGGTGATTTTTGAAGTTAGAAAAGTCTATTTGCTTTTATGCTAATATTGGTTAAATACTCCTTTCTCTGTTTTGCTTATTGTTTTATTAAGAATTGACTTAGAGAACTTCACTTTCATGGAAGTTTCACAAGCTTTGGCTCAGTCTATGAGTTGCATTCAATAACTTGAAAACATTCTGGTCTTTTTACTGAGACTCACAAAATTTATAAGTTAGGTCCCTACTCTCATTTCCTTGTCAACTCCTCTCTACTTAAATATGAAGATATTTTTACTTTAATACAGCAAGACCAATGTGGTCTGATCTAATATATACTATCTCTATTATTAAATACTCCAGAATTTATTTTGTGAAACAATCTTTTTTTCTTAAACTTGCGTTTGTATTAAATACATTTCTTTCTTTTGTTTCATGCTAACTGAATGATTCTTTCTAAAATATACATTAAAATCCTATTCAAAATACATGAGTTTTTAGAAGTTTTAATCACAATTACTATAAATCAGTACATGTATAGATTTAACCTATTCCAAGTCTGCCTCCCTTTTCAGAAAATACATGAAATATAATACGGAGGGTTTTCTACCCAAGTAAGAAGGTAGTCAACTTCAAGGAAAAGTGGAAAAGATAATCTCTAAATTTGCCAAGGGAATAATTTTTAAAAGTGCAAAAAAAGATACGTTTAGTGGTATTCTTGGAGAATCATCAGGCACATTTTTATTATGATTTCAGAAGTGACCTTTTTATAACTTGAAATTAGCTTATCAAGTAAACTTTCAAGTGAATATATTTAAATTAAAAACTGAACACACACATACACACTCACAGACACAGATACACACATACACAAATCAAAAATGAGTTCATTCTTCATCTCCTGTAGGCGTTGATGTAGATTGTGGTTGCAAAATCCAGTTATAAGAAGACTGCTGAATGTTATCAATATAGACACTATTCTAATGCTACCAGTGTTCACAAAAACATCTGTTGCAATAGCTGTTATGATTCTAATCAAATTCTGTACTTCTGTGACATTCCATGTGGTCAAAAATTTGCATATTTATTCTAGAAAAGAGTAATAAATTTCTTTCTAGAGCTGTGTTTCTGCCTATGGTACTTTATTTTTATTTTATTCTCTATGTATTATAGAGAAATGTTTAGATTTGAATGAGGGAGGTATTTGCATTTTAGCTTCTGTATTCTTCATTACTATGCTTGTTATGATCCTGATTTTCATACTTTCCATGTCTGCTTTCTGGTTTTAAAAACTCACATCTGTTTTTGGCACTGGCTTTTTGTCCTTCTTGATTAATTTAATTTTAACAATATCTGTGATTTCTCTTCCATCAGTAAATAGGCCTTGTCATTTCTCAGAGAGTCTCTTGTCTGATTCTGACCTTTGGCACTTGATATAGTTGTACCAAGTATTCTTACTGCCATCCTTATTGTTGCAAATAACAGAATTTCATTTGAAGTATATTTCATAATATTTTCTATGGGCTATTTACTCATTATTGAGTTTTCGCTTTTTTCATGATCTTTATGTCAACTTCATTCTAATTAATGAATATTAATCTAATTTAATATTTTTCATTTTCCTTTGTACTAGATTTTTTCATATGTCCTCATTTGTTTATTTTATTTAGAAATAAATTCAAAAATATTATTCTTGAATATAGTAACAAATGCAAGTAGCAAAATATGCATACACATGAGAAATGTGTTTTTTGCTCAGCTTATCTATTTATTATAAAAAGAATATGACCATGAGTTGGGGATAGAGCAAGAAGCAGTATTCGTTTTTAATATTTTAAGTCTAGAGATTTTCTTTGATATTCCTTTCTCATCCTTTTTCAGATTGGTTTCATTTTTATCAAAAGTAAAAATGGAACAGGTAATGACTAAGATTTGAAGACTCTAAAAGAACACAAATGTGGAGAACATGTGTTCCTTCTGTAGTAGAGAGCTGATTGTTGGGACTCCTGGGCGACTGATCCCTGAGCCAGGGCAGGCATAGTCCCATGATTGGAATAAAGGAAGAAACAAAGGGTCAAGACAGTCAGAAAGGGTTCATGTCTCCGTGGAGCCTGGCTGTGTGCAAGACAATCAAAGAAGAGGTCTGTATCTGATTTTTCATGGAGTCCCTTGTGCTACCTCATAGTATGAGACAAAAAAAATTTTTTCTTTAAATCCCTAAACAGAGAAGAAAAATTCACTGAGAGAGAAAACAACTTTAATGATAAATGAATTGACAATATTTCTGGAATTAATCTTCTTAATATTCTCAAAATTAGGTTCCAGCATTATATTTGGAGACTGCCAATGTATTTTTCAACAAAATATTTTATTGATCTATTGTGTATCAGACATTGTGACAGGAGTCTGCGAAGGTTTGCAATACTGTAATAAACCATAAAGGTGGATCCATGCTAAGAATTAAGAGAAAGAGAGGTAAGGGAGTGTTGCTTTATTCCTTGAAACCACAGTTTCTCCTGAAACATCAACAGAGTGCCTAACACATAAAAGGTGACAAACAAGTAATTATTAAATTAAACTGCTGCAGTTAAAATGGTTTTTATCCAAAAGACAGGGAATAACAAATGCTGGCAAGGACGTGGAGTAAAGGAAACCCTTGTACACTGTTGGTGGGAATGTAAATTAGTACAACTACTTTGGAGAACAGTTTGGAGGTTCCTCAAAAAATTACAACTAGAGCTATTATATGATCCAGCAATCCCACTGTTATGTATATATCCAAAAGAAGAAAATCAGTGTATCGAAGAGGTATCTGTGGTCTCATGTTTATTGCAACACTGTTCACAATAGTTAAGACATAGAATCACTCTAAGTGCCCATCAGCAGATCAATGGCTAAATAAAATATGTTATATATAAATATATATTCAAAATATGTTGAAGATGTGATAAATTATGTGTGTATAAACACATACAAACACACACACCCACACAAGGGAGTACCCTTCAGCCACAAAATGAATGAAATTCTGTCATTTGCAACAACATGGATGGCAGTAAAGGACATTATATTAAATGAAATAAGTCAGGTGCAGAAAGATAAATTTCACAGGTTCTCCCTCCTAAGTGGGAGTTTAAAAATAATTGAACTCCTAGAGAGAGAAAGTAGAACAATAGTCACTAGAGGCTAGGAAGGATAGTGGGGAACAGGGGATAAAGAGGGGACAGTTAATGGATATAAAAGTACAGTTAGATAGAAGGAATAAGATCTAGTAGTCAGTAGCACAATAGGGTAACTATAGTTAAGAATAATTTATTGTATATTTTCAAATAACTACAACAGTGGAATTGGAATGTCCCTAATACAAAGAAATAATAAATGCTTGAGGTGATGAATATCCTAATTACCTTGATTTGATCATTACACATTGTATGTTTGTATCAAAGTATGACATGTACCCCATATATACATACAATTATATTGTATGTGTAAAAATTTAAAATAAAAGAATTTAAAAATCCATAAATTAATCGTTGCATATTTTATCAGAAAACATTATTTAGAGGATCTGTCTCTTTCTCTCTGTCTCCAAACTTTCTTTTTGGAAAGTTTAACAGTGTTTCCTAGTGCCCTTAAGGCCTCAGAATTTTTCCCTCTGGCTTCTGTTGAATAAGAGTTTACCGTGTCCCTGATTTGGACACTTGTAAGATCTGGATATGGAAGAGCCTCCTCAGGTGAGTGTACAGTCCTCTTTGACTTAGGTTTGAAGGCTTTTTGGATTTGTAGTTTTATACTCCCTTAAATCATTTTTTAAGAGTATGTAGGTTAACTTTACATTTTATTCTTATTTATTCATTTTAAATGCATTGAATAAATGTTTATTTGGTACTGCCTATGAGCCAGATTCTGCAAGATTCTGGGGAAACAACGATGAGAATAACACCAACATTGTCCCTTGCTGCATGCCAGGGAACTTACAAGCTAGTCAAGGAGAAGATGTGATTCAAATGATTGAAGGAGACCTTGAATCAGGAGCGTTCCTATTTTCTTCACTGTTATATTCTCAGTGCGTAGGAGGGTATTGAGCAGCCAAATAATTGCTATAAGTCCATGTTTACTGAATGAAAAAAGGAATAGGATAGGATTTTGTTAGAACACATTAGAAAAGAAAGAAGAGGAAGAACAGGAGGAAGAAAAAGAAAGAAGAGGAACAGGAGAAGGAACAGAAGAAAACGACTTGGCCTAGAAGGTTTTTATTTGTTTTGTTTTTCCTGATGATTTGCAAAAGACTTTCTTGAACAAGTGACACTTGAGCTGAGATCTGAACGACTGACAGGGGATTGTGGAGGTAGGGGAAAAGAGTGCTCCAAACAGAGGGAATAGTATGTTCAAAGGCCCTGTGGTTGGAAAGGGCCTCCAACGGAATGGTGGTTGCTATGGTGAGGCTGCAGGGAGTTGGATGAAAAGGTGCTTAATGTGGCTCTAGAGATTGCCAGCCATGTCAGACCTTACTGGCTGTACGTTGGAATTTGTTTGTATCCTGAAAGCAATGAAAGCAGTGAAAACAATAGAAGACTCTATTTCTTTGAACAGTTCAACAGTCTGGTTGCCAGTTATTGGGTCTGGTATATTACGTAATTCATATTTACTAATTTAGTCATATTTACTAAAGAATGTGAGGACTATTACACAGTTGTGAACCCTTCAAGCCAGAAAATTTTCTCAATTGTTAAATATTTGAAAACAGATTGTAATAAAAGTAAAAGACATTGTCATAAAGGCAAGTGAAATATTGTCATAAAAGACAGTGGAATCTAAATGCTTTTACTATTCACATAGTTTGCCTTTCGGACTACTTTAAACAGTATTTATTAGCACCAAATAGAAAAGCATAAGAAGCCCGATTTTCTCTGTTCTCATATATTTTCAAATTATCATATATATTACACGTAAAAGAACTCATCTATAATGATAGGTGTATGTTTTTCAAATGCTACAAATTTTAGAAGATAATTGCACTTTTCAGATCCCATCGCTTGCTTCAGCAACATTCCAATGGCCCCAGAGAAAACATGGTCAGTACTACCGGTGACTGCTGCCTTCAGTTACAGTTCCCAAATGTCTGGCAAATATCCACAACTCCCCTTCTTCCCTCCAGGCAGTCACTGCTGAATCGAAAAGCCCTCTATTGCTTCACTCTTCAGCACACTGGAACGCCCCTATGTCCCACTCATAAAACAGTCAGAGCGGTGCACTCCTCTTTCTCTTTCTGCTTTTCCTGCTTATCTATAGGCTCCTGGAGGACAGAGATGCCCGGACCTCTGTCCTGTCATTTAACTCTGTGATTTGGAGCAAGTTGTAAAGCCTCTTTTAGCCTCTGTTTCATTGTCTGTAAAATAATAACAAAAATACTTCTGTAGAGCATGCATATGCCAGCAATTGTATCTGTTCCTCACAACATTCCTCCGAGGGAGGCACTGATATCATTTCCATTTCAGAGATGGAAAAATCTGACACAGTGAGAGGTGATTTAATCTGCCCAAGGCTAAATAGCTAGTAAGTGGTAGTTGAAAGCATGGTAGCTGGCACTAAGGCTACACTATTAGCTTCTCCGCTGTGCAGGTATTACTATCATATGATCAAAGAACCCTTCCTTTGACTCGATTTTTTTTTTTTTTTTTTTGAGATGGAGTCTCACCCTGTTGCCCAGGCTGGAGTACAGTGGCTCACTCTCAGCTCACTGCAACCTCCTCCTTCCAGGTTTAAATGATTCTCCTGCCTCAGCCTCCAGAGTAGCTGGCGTTACAGGCATGTGCCACCATGCTAGGCTAATTTTGTGTTTTTAGTAGAGAGAGAGTTTTTCACCATGTTGGCCAGGCTGGTCTCAAACTCCTGACCTCTTAATCCCCTTGCCTCAGTCTCCCAAAGTGCTGGGATTACAGGCATGAGCCACCGTACCCAGACTTTACTGGATTTTTATGAGATTATTTTTGTGAAAAGGTTCACACAATGCCACGCACAAAATCAACTCTCAATAAAAATTTATATTAATTTTCAACTAAATTTAATTTTTCCTATTTTCAGAAGAAGAGACAGAGAATTTATAAAAAGTTTTTCTTCTGCTCTGTGCCTTTTATTCTTTTTTTAGTATTTTAACCTTAATACAATTAAATAAATGAAAAGCTATAAGCAAAATTATTGTGTTGTATTTTGTTTTGTTTTTCTTCAGAGCCTCACACTATTTCTATGACTGAAAACTACATTCTGTGTAAATGTAAGTTTCCTTCTGAATGCATTACAAGTGGAACTGACTTTTCCAATTACCTACTCAATTGACCTGGTACAAAGAAGGTTAAAGTTCCCACCTAATATATGATCATTAAACCTTTTCATGTAGCTTTTCGGACAAGGCAGTCTGGGAAAATTCAGAGACAACATCGTTTTTGGTGCCAGACTGATAAAGCATTTAGCATTTGTCAGTTTTAGGAGAAAGAGACATGTTGATATATTAATTAGACATAATCCCTCTCTTTGGACAAAATGGATTCGTTCTGTTTTTTTTTTTTAGTCTGGTAATTAAAGGTACATGTAAGCTCAGATAATCTAAAAAACCTTCTAAATAATACTAGAGCTTGGAAATAATATATATCTTATGTATACACACACACACACACATATATTTGGGAAACTCGCACAATATTTTGCACCATCACATTGTTAATTTCACGACTGATAATTTCACCAAGGATGATTTCCAATGCCTAGTACCAGTTAAGGTAAATTAAGAAAAGAAGTTTTTGAAAAAAAACATCACTTACCTAGAAATCAACTTCTTAGCTGCCACACGCCTCTTCGACTTTGTAAACTTTTTTTTTTTTTTTTTGCCAATTTCCGAAATGTTGCAAAAACAAACAGTGGTAAATCCAATAATTGTTCTGCAAGATTTGGGTCTTAGTTGAAATCAATCATGTCGGCCATTTATCTCCTCTTTTTCCTTCCCTCCCCCACCACCAGACTGGTGTGGGCTGGTGACATGAATGGCGTTCAGCCACATGTGTTTCAGTTTGGGGATCCTTAACCATAATTGATGAAAGACTGTTTTCTTTTCCTTTAAGACAGATAAACAGCATGCTTTAGGAACTGTGGATCACATCAGTTTATGTGAAAAGAACTTTAATTTCCATATTTTAAATATTTTACAAGTCTTAAAAACATTGAGTTCTATGCGTAAGTATTCAGAGATAGCAAATGTCAGTATTTCATAGTTCAGAAAAAGACTGATCCATTTTTGTCAGTTTAGAGACTTACCTATTGTAAACATAACATATATGCTTTATAGTGTATTATATTATTATGTAAGACTAAAATGCTTAGGAAACCTGCATTTGTGTTAACTTACACTTCGGTGTAAATCAAACTAGATTTGGTTTCTTAATTTATTTCCCTTGATAGAAGTAAAAAAGAAATTTTTGTTTGTGTCCCAGGATTTTGCTGCAGAGTATCTGATTTGAGTGTACATAGATGGTGGAAATTTAGGTTTAATTTCAGCAATTCAAAGTAGTTGTTGTTAATATCTCTGTCTCTCTGTTTGTCTCTCCCTCTCTCTTCATCTATCTGTCAGAGAAGAAAACTGAGGCATAGAACATTTGGGAATGCATCTAAGACTACACATCTAGAATAGCAGAGGAGGGTTAAAACCCAAATTTCCTATCTTTGATTAACACTGTTTTAATTGTAAAATAATTACATATTTATTTAATTATAATTAACTTAATAATTTGAACTTGTGAACAAAGTACAGATTATGGCATTTCCTTATGTTTAAAGTCTTCATTTAAAACACATATTGGTGCCTTTGTTGGTTACATTAGGTAGCGACATTCACATGGTAATTAGATGTAGTATTTAATTACATCACAGAACGTATCATTATTTCTCTTCATTTTGAAGGGCAAAATCTCTCTTTCTGACTTTAGAAATAGGACTTGGAAACGAAGGGCAAAATACCTTGGACTATTATCTTTGACTTTCATTAAATTTTGCAGACCTCAGGATATTGTGTGCCAAAGTGCTATGAAATATTTTATTAAGAAGAGTCAGAGCATATATTCGTGTTCATGTTAGCTTTGTATTCATTTGTTGGCATTATAGAGTGCAAATACTTGGAGAAGCTGCATATGTGCTAAACTAGCTGTGAGTCATGAATCCTCCTAACTCTTGATCTCATCAGGACTTGTCTTATCAAAGTCAGTGGGAGTAGAGATTGTGCATCCCCTCCCACGTGCATTCAGACACGCAGGGCTAGTTTTCTTGGCACTGCTGATGCCCAAGATAAGAGTTGATGGTGAAAGCTTGTGGCTATTCTGTGCTTTCTGGGGAAAAACACTGTAATGTGTTACACCCAACATCCACTTCTAGTGACGTCAAGATACACAGCTTTCTGTTAGAAGCAGGCTGTTACTAGTGCAGTTCAGATTTGGTCTAAAGACTTGATCACATTACATGCTTATTCTAATAAGAATATTTCAATTTGAATATTCTAATTCTTAAGACTACTTAAAAAGAATCCTGAGACAACTCAAATGACTCAAGACTATCTCTAATGTCCCAATGTTCCACATTTTCAACTGGTTCAGTATTAGGAATTGCAGCCAGAAATGTTCAATGATTAGCTCTTTGTAAACTACACTGAAAGAGATCTTTAGCTTTACTGTACATGTTTACAATGTTTTCTTTTGCCAATTGGAGGAGACACTGGAGCTTAGGATAGACTCATGCACAGGGTTTATAGGATGTCAGACAAAATGATTTTTATTGAGGAAGGGTCAAGTTGTGTTTTTCGTTGTGTCACACTATACAATATGAGGGCCATGTTATAAAAATTCAGAGCTCCCACAAGAAGGCAAAGGCTAAAAATGGTGATTTAAGACTACATTATCCTGTTTCTAATTCCTTTTCTTTCTTCCTGCGGAAATGTGATTGCAGAAGCTGGGAGAAGGGATTGGAGTGTGGGCTTCTATATCTGTCTTGAAGAGAGTCGTAAAGCCTGTTTTACGAGTCTGTCTCTAGCCTCGTTCTACTTTCCCAAATTAAAGGAGACAATATGACAATCTCACCAAGCTCTGATCTTACATCTTAATTTGCAAACTCGGCAGCAATATCAGTACCTGGTTTAAGTGGCTCAGACAAAACAGTGTTGAAATTGACTTATCCTTAGAAATTCAGCAAAATGTCCTCTGTACTGACTCAAAGCCATTTTTTTTTTTTAAAAAGCAACTTACAACATTACGAATTTATTTTTATTTTTTATTCATTATTTCCTAAAATTGATACTTAAAGTCAATTTCTTAGTTTTACAAATGTACTGTAAGATGGTAACAATGGGAGGAACTTGGTGAAAGGAACTCTATGTACTCTATTTACAACATTTCTGTAAATCTACAACTAGTCTAAAATAAATGGATGTACTGTTAATAACTACATTGTTCTTTTCCAGATAAAATTATAATGGGATAGCCTAAAGACTGGGAGAAAATATGAAGTTTTTTTTTTTTTCTGCTTATGAATTAACAAAGTTTTCAGGGTGTCATGGTTTTATCTGTTTCGGTGATTTTAAGAACTAAGGGCATTTTTGTTTCTTAGCATGTGCCAGGCAAAAGGACTTTATGAACTTGTCTGAAGCATTTTCACCAACTGTTTGTTTATAGTCAAGCCAAACAACCCTTCACGTACTATGGGAAGCCCCCTTCACCTGCACTGATTTTGTCAGAGAACTGAGACTAAACCACCAACAGCGTACCTTGAGTATAGCTTCAAAGGACCACCCACTTCTGGGGGCGAGAGAGGCTAATTCCGCCTCTCTGTCAGGCCCATTTTAAGCCTTAGGAAAACAAGGATTTCATTTAAACCTTCCCAAACTAGGGAGCATTTATTTACAGCTATGGTTCTAATATTTGGAACAAAGTCAAGATCAAACCTTAGTACTATCCCAGCAGAAGAAAATTAGAATTAGTAGTTAATCTCACTGAAAATCTTTTCAGTGAGAAAAAAAAAAATATATGTATGAGCTTTAACTACAATGATTCTCTGGCTAATGAGATGCCATTGATCATGTGGAGAGGAAAGTAATATCCTTTGACATATAAAACTGCATACAGTGGTTATGGAATCTCAATCTATTCCTTTGCTAGAGTGAAACATACTAATGAAAACAACAACAACAAAAATGCCTTAACCTGTAAAAAGAAACTAAATTTATTGAGAAGAGTTTGCAAATCACAGTTAATTGAGTCTCAGATGAAACTTCAAATAAAGGAAATAATGTGGTAATTGGGCCCCTGATCTAATATAATAGACTTGTTGGCATACATTATGGGTTTGCTATCTTTTAAGAGTATTAAATCATTGTACAAAAACATTGCCAAAAAAACTCTTCATTTCCTTTTAGTGACTTCTTACTGCCCTCAGTGGAAGTTTAATAGAAAAGGAAGGACATGATGTAGTTTTAATGACAGGAAACCCATGGCCTTCCAAATGAATAAATTCCATCACTAGCTGCCACAAAGTGTGCTAATTATTTCCTTCGATAAATTAAAAGCTGTAAAAGTCCAAAGTATATAAGCATGTGGTTTACAGTTATAATCAACCTGTGTGCATTATTGAAAGTTCATATTATCTTCACTATTTAATAAAGCATTACATTTTTATTCCAACAAATTGTATAGAAAGCATGTATAGAAAGCATTAAATTTTTGCTGATTTGACAAATGATTAAATAACTAAACTTTGTGCTCCTGACCTTTAAGATGCTAAAATCAAGTATTGACTTATTCCCCTAACACTAAACCCTGAAGATGAAGATGAAGACCATTATGAAATGATGAAACAAGCCAAATCAAAAGCCAATAATATCCAAAATGTGTAGAGGAATTAGAATGTTATACTTGATTTTTATTATTTTATTTTTAATATCAGCTAAATCACTTGAGAGTGAAATACAGCAGTTCAATCATTCAACAAAATTTATGTGCCCCATGTGCTCTGTGTGAATTAATTTGTTAATTCCACAATCATTTATTTAACATATACCATGTGTTCTGGGGGAGTACAATAGTAGTAAAAATGGATTCCGTCCTTGTCTTCATAGAGCTTGCAATATAGTGGGAGAGCCATCAATCTAGTGATTGTACAATCATCAACCTGGAAATGTGACAGGGAGGTTTATGGTTTGATGAAAGCTTACTGACTACAGGAGCACTGTCCTAGTCAGTCACAGAGGTTAGGCTTCCCTGATGAAAGCGGGTTCAAATTGAAGTATGAACAATGAGCTAAAGAGAACAAGGAGAATTCCAGGCAGAGGTACAGGCATACGTGAAAGGCTTTGTGGTGAGACTGAGAGAAGGTCCATGTGGCATCAGGACAGGAGATGAAGTGAGTCAGACCCCAGCTTGCTTACTCAGTGTCTCTGTGCACCTTTTTCTCAAAGTGGGTGCAGACTGCACCAGGGCACATGGATTGTTGAATCCATGTGGACTGTACTTTGGCCCCATCACCTCCTTGGCTGAGTGCTCAAATGCATGACCTTCACATTGTACATGGCAGCCACAGGGAAAGTGGAGCAAGGTAATGTAACAGTAAAGAGGTTGGTAGAGCTCAAGTGATGTGAGACCTTCCAATTTTGTAGCAAATAAAAAACAGTGGCTTCTACTAAGTTTAATCCTATTAAAATAATCCATCTTACTTTAATTTTGTACAATTTCTAATATTTCTCCAGTTTCAACTCTAAGCTTTTCAACTAAGGAGAATAAAGCGTCTCACTGTAGTCATCTTATTTTGTGCTTTGCCTTGTTTTTGCATTCAAGAATGATATCTGTCGTGTTCTCAGCCATTTATTCTAACTCCATTTAGACTGGTGAAAATGAAAAAAAAAACATTTATTGTAACTTATCAGATATATGCAGTTAAATCAAGGTTTCATACCTTACATGAAGGTACTATGGTTCTGCTAGAATTTAAATTACTTGGTAACGTTTTACAAAATAACTGATGATAGTTTCATT
The DNA here is from genome assembly GCF_024542745.1 of Macaca thibetana thibetana. Lineage (NCBI taxonomy): Eukaryota > Metazoa > Chordata > Mammalia > Primates > Cercopithecidae > Macaca > Macaca thibetana. The sequence goes on along the minus strand of NC_065582.1, from coordinate 16,172,167 downwards.
CTTTCATTCCTTCAATTTTTAGAAATTCTTAAAAATTCATCCAGCATGCACTTTACCAGGTACTCTGAGAAGGGCTTAGGAGACCCAAGGAATGCATCCAAGGCCCTGTCCTCAAAGTACTCACTCACTATGGGAGATGGTCACACTAACAGGTGACTAAGAGACAGAGACCCATGGGCAGTAGAACCCCGACAGAGTATCTTAATTCAGGGGGCCAGAGAAGACGTTCCAGGCAGAAACTGTAAGGATCCCTAAGAGCAAGCCGAGCAAAGAATAGAAGAAGAGTCTTGCAGGCTGAGGGACTGCAGGAACAAAATTAGGGGATGGGAAAAACATGTTGCTGGAGTGTAAGTGTAAGAACGAGAGAAGCAAGAGCTGAGAGCAGAGTGTTGGGAGGGGCCAGATCAAGGGGTTTGAACATCAAGAATCTTGAGTTTAATTTTGTTGGTGAAAGGGAGCTATTGAAGACTTGCTTCTTTTGGAATCCTCCTAGAAAGGCCTTATCTGGGGTTTAGGCCTCAAATTAGACAGTTTTTCTTTACACCTGTGCCAAGCATCCAGTTGTTTCATAAATGTTTCTCAGAATAACACAATCTGAACATGGTGGGAAGACTGTTTAGTAACTCAGTTTAGTAGAGATTTATAGTTTCAATATATCACTGGGATGTATAGATGGAAGAAAAGTTTGGGAGGGCCAGAACTCCAGGCACACATACCAATTAGGAAGCAATTGCAATGGTTTAGGTAAGAGTCAATAAGAACAATTAAGATTCTCTCAGTGCTGGAGAGAAGACAAAAACTTTTAAGAGGAATTTAGGAGGTAACCAAGAATAAACTTCATGCTTAATTGAACATTTGGAGGAAAGTGGGAGGAAGAAATCAAGGATGACTCCTAGCCTCTGTCTTGGACAATGTAATAGAATATGGAAAAATCAGAAGAGATAAAGATATTGACAGCACTAAAGCATTCATAAATTGAGTTAGGAAAAAAATTTGGGTGCAACAAAAAGTTTCAATAAATGTAAACGTCATTGCTATCCACGTGAAATGGCACTTACTGAACTTGTAATTGTCCAGGATGCTGGTAACGAGAAGCCTCTCGGCAAAATGGTGCAACTCTCACAATGCTCCGGCCAGCAGCTTCTTGGTGTTGCCCAAGACAAACTCTTCCTGGACAGATGCATGCATTTTCTCTTATTCTATCTATATGTTGTTTCTTGTAATTTTAGATACTTACTGATCTCGCCCAACCTCCACATCCCTGCTTTCCCTTGCTCCACTCTAAATAAACCTAATCCTTTTAACTTTTACTCAGAGACCTTAGTTTGCAAACTATGAATCATTTTGCTTCTTCTCTTGGGATCCCATCCAGGGAGCCCATACTTCATATCTAAGCCTTCAGATCAGACACATTTCTCTATGACTGCGCCTTGAATGCTGTAGGTGTTTGATAAGTTTTTTTTTTTTCAAAATGATAAAATCCTAAGGATGGTGGGAAGACTGTCTAGTAACTCCCACTTGCTAAAATCCTAGTTATTTCACTTCATTATCAACACATTTTTAAACATCAACATGGCATTGGTGACTCATGTATGATCCTCTGTAATTCTGTCTTTTGTTTATGCTGTATTTGCCTGTGACCATGACTTTAACATCATTTCTGTATGGTTTGCTTTTCCTTTTTTCACTTGTTCTGATTAAATTTTTATTTCCGTTAATTCTGTTTATTTTCAAGGTCCTTTAAAAGTATAATTATCTTTTCTAAGTTGCTAAGGTTGGAAAAGATAATTCAGCTTGGTGCCACTAGTAACTTAATGAGCTCCCCCTAAAATTCATCTGTGTCATTAAAGATGTTACTAAATACTTCTGACCCAGGATCATTCCTTTGAAAAAGCATTCATGTCCTTTAAGCTGAAATTTTATCATTGATAATTGACTCTTCTTGAATATTTTCTAACAAGATTGTATTCTCATCTAGTAGCAAAAGAGTTTAAATAATAGCTAATAATACAATAACATATGCCAGTGTACTATTATGCTTACAAAACTTTTTCTCCATCCCGTATTACTTAATTTGCTGATTAGATATCCCTGTGAGACAGCAAGAAGAGAAGTTATCTTTAGTGCTATTTCATAGGTATGGAAGCTGAGTCTCAGAATAAGTGACTTAACAAGGTCACTCAGCCAGCAATTAGTAGAACCAGCTCTTAAGTGTATATCTTCTGACTTCAAAGCCAATGTCCTTGCTACTCTACCATGTTGAACTGTTCCATTTGTATATTAATATGTGGCTTCAGCTAAATTGAAACCTTTATTAAAAATTGCTGACAAATCTCTTCCAAAGTTGATTTCACCAGTCTTTTAAAAAATATTTTAAATTTTTAAAATTTTTATATTTTATTTATTTATTTTTTAACTTTAAGTTCCAGGATACCTGTGCAGAATGTGCAGGTTTGTTACATAGGTATATGCTGTGCTACGGTGGTTTGCTGGACCTATCAACTCACCACCTAGGTTTTAAGCCTCTCATGCATTAGCTATTTGTTCTGCTTCTCCCCCGTCCCTCACCCTTCTTCCATCAGGCTCTGGTGTGTGTTCCCCTCCCTGTGTCCATGTGTTCTCATTGTTCAACTTCCACTTATAAGTGAGAAGATGTGGTGTTTGGTTTCCTGTTCCTGTGTTAGTTTGCTGAGGATGATGACTTCCAACTTCATCCATGTCCCTGCAAAGAAAATGATATCATTGCTTTTTATGGCTGCATAGTATTCCATGGTGTATATGTTTCAAATTTTCTTATTCGGTCTATGATTGATGGGCATTTTGGTTCGTTCCATGTCTTTGCTATTGTGAATAGTGCTGCAACAAACATACATGTGCATGTATCTTTATAATAGAATGATTTACTTTCCTTTGGCCATATCCCCAGTTATGGGATTGCTGGGTCAAATGGTATTTCTGGTTCTAAATCCTTAGGGAATTGCCACACTGTCTTCCACAATGGTTGAACTAATTTACATACTCACCAAATAATGCAAAAGTCTTCCTATTTCTCCACAGCTTCGCCAATATCTGTTGTTTCTTGACTTTTTAAAAATTGCCATTCTGACTGGTGTGAGATGGTATATCATTGTGGTTTTGACTTGCATTTCTCTAATAATCAGTGCTGTTGGGCTTTTTTTCATATGTTTGTTGGCCGCATAAATGTCTTCTTTTGAGAAATATCTGTTCATATCCCTGGCCCACTTTTTGATGATGTTGCTTTTTTTCTTGTAAATTTGTTTAAGTTCCTTATAAATTCTGAATATTAGACCTTTGTCTGATGAGTAAAGTGCAAAAATTTTCTCCCATTCTGTAGGCTGTCTGTTCACTCTGTAGATAGTCTCTTTTGCTGTGCAGAAGTTCTTTAGTTTAATTAGATCCCATTTGTCAATTTTAGCTTTTGTTGCAATTGCTTTTGGTGATTTCATCATAAAACCTTTGCCTATGCATATGCCTTGAATGGTATTGCCTACATTTTCTTCTAGGGTTTTTATGGTTTTGGGCTTTACATTTACGTCTTTATCCATCTTGAGTGAATTTTTTTACAAGGTATAAGGAAGGGGTGCAGTTTCAGTTTTCTGCATAAGGCTAGTCAGTTTTCCCAGCACCATTTATTAAATAGGGAATCCTTTCCCCATTGCTTGTTTTTGTCAGGTTTGTTGAAGATGAGATCATTGTAGATAGGTGGTCCTATTTCTGAGGTCTCCATTTTGTTTCATTGGTCTGTATGTCTGTTTTGGTACCAGTACCATGCTGTTTTGGTTACTGTAGCCTTGTAGTATAATTTGAAGTCAGGTACTGTGATGCCTCCAGCTTTGTTCCTTTTGCTTAGGATTGTCTTGGCTATACAGGCTTTTTTGTTGTTGTTGTTCCATATGAATTTTAAAGAAGTTTTTTCTAACTCTGTGAAGAATGTCAGTGATAGTTTGATGGGATAGCATTGAATCTATAAATTACTTTGGGCAGTATGGCCATTTTCACAATATTGATTCTTCCTATCCATAAGGATGGAATGTTTTTCTATTTGTTTGTGTCATCTCTGATTTCCTTGAGAAGAGGTTTGTAGTTCTCCTTAAAGAGGTCCTTCATATCTTTTATTAGCTTTATTCCTAGGTATTTTATTCATTCTGTAGCAATTGTGAATGGGAGTTCATTCATAATTTGGCTCCCTTCTTGTCTATTGGTGTATAGGAATGCTTGTGATTTTTGCACATTGGCTTTGTATCCTGAGACTTTGTTGAAGTTGCTTATCAGCTTAAGGAGTTTTGGGGCTGAGACGATGGAGTTTTCTAAATATAGGATTATGTAAATCTGCAAATACAGAAAATTTGACTTCCTCTCTTTCTATATGAATACCTTTCTCTTGCCTGATTACCCTGGCCAGAACTTCCAATACTATGTTGAATAGGAGTGGTGAGAGAGGGCATCCTTATCTTGTGTCAGTTTTCAAAGGGAATGCTTACAGCTTTTGCCCATTCAGTATGATAATGGCTTTGGGTTTGTCATAAATAGCTCTTACTATTTTGAGATATGATCCATTAATACGTAGTTTATTGAGAGTTTTTAGCATAAAGGGATGTTGAATTTTATGAAAGGCCTTTTCTGCATGTACTGAAATAATCATGTGGTTTTTGTCATTGGTTCTGTTTATGTGATGGATTACGTTTATTGATTTGTGAATGTTGAACCATCCTGGCATCCCAGTGATGACACTGACTTGATCATGGTGGATAACCTTTTTGATGTGCTGCTGGATTTGGTTTGCCAGTATTTTCTTGAGGATTTTTTGCATCAATGCTCATCAGGGATATTGGCCTGACATTTTCTAGTTTTGTTGTGTCTCTGCCAGATTTGGGTATCAGGATGATGCTGGCTTCATAAAATTAGTTAGGGAGGAGTCCCTCCTTTTCAATTTTTTGCAATAGTTTCTGAAAGAATGGTACCAGCTCCTCTTTGTACCTCTGATAGAATTAGGCTGTGCATTCATCTGGCCCTGGGCTTGTTTTTTGGCGGGTAGGCTATTAATTACTGCCTCTGATTCAATGCTCATCAGGGATATTGGCCTGACATTTTCTAGTTTTGTTGTGTCTCTGCCAGATTTGGGTATCAGGATGATGCTGGCTTCATAAAATTAGTTAGGGAGGAGTCCCTCCTTTTCAATTTTTTGCAATAGTTTCTGAAAGAATGGTACCAGCTCCTCTTTGTACCTCTGATAGAATTAGGCTGTGCATTCATCTGGCCCTGGGCTTGTTTTTTGGCGGGTAGGCTATTAATTACTGCCTCAGTTTCAGAATTTGTTATCGGTCTCTTCAGGGATTCAACTTCTTCCTGGTTTAGTCATGGGTGGGTGTATGTGTACAGGAATTTATCTATTTATTCTAGGTTTTCTAGTTCATTTGCATAGAGGTGTTTATAGTATTCTCTGATAGTAGTTTGTATTTCTGTGGGGTGATATCCCCTTCATCATTTTCTATTGTGTCTATTTGATTCTTGTCTCTTCTTTATTAATTTTTTTTTCCCAAAAAACCAGCTCCTGGATTCATTGATTTTCTGAAGGGTTTTTCATGTCTCTGTCTCCTTCAGTTCCACTCTGATCTTAGTTAATTCTTGTCTTCTGTTAGCTTTTGGATTTGTTGGCTCTTGCTTCTCTAGTTCTTTAATTGTGATGTTAGGATGTCAATTTGAGATATTTCTAGCTTTCTGACATGGGCATGTAGCACTATAACTTTCCCTCTTAACACTGCTTTTTCTGTGCCCCAGAGATTCTGGTATGTTGTCTCTTTGTTCTCATTGGTTTCATTGGTTTCAAAGAACTTCATGATTTCTGCCTTAATTTCATTATTTACCCAGAAGTTAGTCAGGAACAGGTTGTCCAATTCCCACGTAGTTGTGTGGTTTTGAGTGAGTTTCTTTTTTTTTCTTTTTTTTTTTTGAGACGGAGTCTCGCTCTGTCACCCAGGCTGGAGTGCAGTGGCCGGATCTCAGCTCACTGCAAGCTCCGCCTCCCAGGTTCACGGTTCACGCCATTCTCCTGCCTCAGCCTCCCGAGTAGCTGGGACTACAGGCGCCCGCCACCTCGCCCGGCTAGTTTTTTGTATTTTTTTAGTAGAGACGGGGTTTCACCGTGTTAGCCAGGATGGTCTCGATCTCCTGACCTCGTGATCCGCCCGTCTCGGCCTCCCAAAGTGCTGGGATTACAGGCTTGAGCCACCGCGCCCGGCTTGGGTGAGTTTCTTAATCCTGATTTCTAATTTGATTGCACTGTGGTCTGAGAGACTGTTATAATTTCAGTTCTTTTGCATTTGCTGAGGAGTGTTTTACTTCCAATTATGTGGTTGATATTACAGCAAGTGCCATGTGGCACTGAGAAGAATGTATATTCTGCTGTTTTGTGGTGGAGAGTTCTGTAGATATCTATTAGGTCCACTTGATCCAGAGCTGCGTTCAAGTCCTGAATATCCTTGCTAATTTTCTGTCTCATTGATCTGTCTAATACTAACAGTGGGGTGTTAAAGTCTCCCACTATTATTGTGTGGGAGTCTAAGTCACTTTGTAGGTCTCCAAGAACTTGTTTTATGAATCTGAGTGCTCCTGTATTGGGTGCCTATATATTTAGGATAGTTAGCTCTTCTTGTTTAATTGATCCCTTTACCATTAGGTAATGCCCTTCTTTGTTTGTCTTTTTGGATCTTTGTTGGTTTAAAGTCTGGTTTGTCAGAGACTAGGATTGCAACCGCAGCTTTTTTCTGCTTTCCATTTACTTGGTAAATTTTCCTCCATCCTTCATTTTGAGCCCATGTGTGCCTTTGCCCATGAGGTTGGTCTCTTGAATACAGCACTCTGATAAGTTTTGACTTCCCTTATCCAATTTGCCAGTCTCTGTCTTTTAATCGGGGCATTTAACTCATTTATATTTAAGGTTAATATTGTTATGTGTGAATTTGATCCTGTCATCATGATGCCAGCTGGTTATTTTGTACACTAGTTGATGCCATTTCTTCATAGTATCATTGGTCTTTATATTTTCATGTGTTTTGCAGTGGCTGCTACCAGTTTTCCTTTCCATGTTTAGTGCTTCCGTCAGGAGCTCTTGCAAGACAGGCCTGGTGGTGATGAACTCCCTCAGCATTTTCTTGTCTGAAAAGGATTTTGTTTATCTTTCCCTTATGAAACTTAGTTTGGCTGGATATGAAATTCTGGGTTGAAAATTCTTTTCTTTAAGAATGTTGAATATTGGCCCCCCACTCTCTTTTGGCTTGTAGAGTTTCTGCTGAGAAATATGATGTTAGTTTGATTGGCTTCTCTTTGTAAGTGACCTGGCTTTTCTCTCTAACATTTTTTTCCTTCATGTTGGCCTTGGAGAATCTGATGATTATGTTTTTGGGGGTTGATCTTCTCGTGGAGTATCTTAGAGTTGTTATCTGTGTTTCCTGAATTTGAATGTTGGCTTCTCATTCTAGGTTGGGGAAGTACTCCTGAATAATATCCTGAAGTGTGTTTTCCAACTTGGTTCTATTCTTCCCATCTCTTTCAGGTACTCCAATCCATCATAGGTTCATTTTTTTTTACATAGCCCCATATTTCTCAGAGGTTTTGTTCATTCCTTTTTATTCTTTTTTCTCTAATCTTGTCCACCTGTCGTATTTCAGAAAGATAAACTCCCATCTCTGCTATTCTTTTTTCTGCTTGATTCATTTGGCTATTAATACTCTTGTATGCTTTGCGAAGTTTTGTGCTGCATTTTTCAGCTCCATCAGGTCATCTATATTCCTCTCTAACTTGGTCATTCTAGTTAACTGCTCCTGTAAACTTTATCAAGGTTCTTAGCTTCTTTGTAGTGGGTTAGAACGTGCTCCTTTACCTCAGTGAAGTTTGTTATTACCCACCTTCTGAAGCCTACTTCTGTTCATTCGTCCATCTCATCCTCCCACCAGTTTTGTGCTCTTGCTGAAAAGTTGTTGAGATCGTTTGGAGGAGAAGAGTCACTCTGGCCTTTTGGGTTTTCAGCATTTTTTTCGTTGATTCTTTCTCATCTTCATAAGTTCATCTAGTTTCGATCTTTGAGGCAGCTGACACTTGGATGAGGTTTTTGTGGGGACTGTTTTGTTGATTCTATTGTTGCTTTCTCTTTGTTTGTTTTTCTTTCAATAGTCAGTTCCCTCTTCTGTAGTGCAGCTGTGGTTTGCTGGGGGTTCACTTCACACCCTATTGATCTGGTTCACTCCTGTGCCTAGAGATGTCACTCGAGGAGGTTGAACTACAGCAAAGATGGGTGCCCGTTTTTTCACTCTGGGATATCTGACCTCGAGGGGTACTGAGCTGAAGCCGGCAGGAACGCTCCTGTATAGAATGTCTGACAACCCCTGTAGGGGGTCTCACCCAATTGGGTGGCATGGCAAGCAGGGCCTATTTAACGAGGCACTTTGGCTGTCCCTTGGTGGAGGGGGTGTGCTGCGCTGGGGGGAAACCCATTCCTCTGGGCTGTCCTGATTCCTCTGAGCTAGCAAGAGAAAGATGAGGTCTGTTGGTCCACGGAGACTATGGCCAGCCGTCCCCCTAGGGGCTCAGGCCCAGGAGATCAGAATTCTGTCCCTGAGCCTCCAGCTGGAATTGGAGTTCCTTCAGGGAAGCCCTGCAGCCTCAGTGTTGGCTGCCGCCCCCTCCCCCAAGCAGCTCAGATGGCTTAGACCACAGGCAGCTGCAGCAGTAGTTATGGCTGCCCTTCCTCTGGGGAACTTGGTAGGCTTAGGCCGATTCTAATTGAGTGGGTGTTGAGAATCTACGTGACTCCATGGTTGGGGCCCAAGACCCCGGTGGCACTGGCTCCCAAGCGGGATCTTTCCATCCGTAGGTTGCACAATTCTGTGGAAAAAGCACTGTTTCCCAGGCTGGGTAGCGCCCTCACTCACCACCTCCCTTGGCTGGGGTTTGGGGCTCCCCTGCCCCATGTGGCACTCAGGTGGGCTGCCACACCACACTGCTCTTCCTTCCTCTCTGTGGGTCACGCTAGCTGCCTAGTCAGTCCTATTGACAGAACGTGGATACTTCAGTTGCCAGTGCAGATTTCGCATGCTGTTTGGATCTTTTCAATGGGAACCTCTGACGGCTGCTGCTTGGATCGGCCATCTTGGCCCCACCCCCAATTCACCACTCTTTCAATTCCTAATGCATAATTGATCTGCACAACATAATTCAATTATGTGTGTAAGGTACTGGACCTAAATACTGATTGGCACATCAAATAATTGTGACACGGTTCCTGAAGAAGGAATAATCTTCTGATATTAAGCCAAGGACCACAGAAATGGCAAAAAAAAAAAAAAAAAAAAAAAAAGTATAATGATATCTAGCATTTATTTATGTGTTGTTTTGCATTTTACTGTTTATTGCTTTAAGACAAATAACACTTATTGAGGACAGATTCTATGTAGTCTACATTTGAATGCTCAACCCTACCTATCAAGTTCTCAATAAAGAGTACAGATTTTTGAGTACTTGTCACCTTATTTTGCTGGCTGAACTTCAATTATTTGTTGAATTCTTGCTATGTGTCCAGTGCTGTACTAGGCATAATATGGAATGCATACCTTTGTCTTTTGCAAAGGGAACACTCACGAATAGGGCAGTTTTGGCAGACACTGAGGCTACTCTTTGGCTAGACTGGAGTATCAGGCATTCAGATGAGTAGGAAAAGAATACGCTTGGAAACATCAGGTTGGTCCATATTATAGAAGACCCTGAAAGTCAAGCAAAATAGGCTAGACTTGATGTGGTAAACAGCAAGTCTGATTTCAATATCAAATAAAGCCATTATCAAGGATGAGAAGAAATGTTAAGATTATGTCATCAATTTTTTTATCATCAATTGTTTTTATTGTGTAATAATTTAATTATTTCTCTTCATACTACTTGAGAAATAATAAAATGAAGAAAGAATCACTTCTTACCTCTTTGAAGTGAAATATTTCTATTTGTTTCCCTTAATGTTATTTCCGTTCACCACCTGCCTAGAAATCCTTAATCTAGCATATTCATGGCATTACTTATCTTTTTTTTTTTTTTTTTTTTGCTTCTCTCTCACATATATATGTCTTCTGGATCTAATAGACTGTTTCAGTCATTACTTGATTTGTAAACAGCTGTTAAATTCATCATGTCTTAAGTTTAAATTATTTGAGTTCCATTTTGTCCTCTGATCAACTGACTCATCCATTCATTTGACAAGAATGTAGAGGGAAAATTACATGCAAGGAATCTGAATTCTCTAGGCAATGTTAACAACAGAAAAAGATAGTTGAGGACCTTGAGGAGCACCTGCACTTATAATGCATTAGAGGGTGATATATGCCAAATCTTGTATAGTCTCAAATTTAAGAATACCATCATAGCATATTGTTTACTCCATAAAGTAAAGTAACGTATAATTAAAAATATTTAGTCATCTCACTCCTGTATTCATGATTTCGTGATTCTAGGTAGAGTTAGAGTTACCTTTTTCATGATATTGAACAAAGTCAGTCACAAGGATGTTGGGCAGTTGGCTAGGTTCACTCAGGGGTAAGCCTTTTGTTCTCAAATGTCCCCTTTGTTTTAAAGATTCTGCCGCAATAACTTTCAAATGACCCCATGTCGTGGAACATTGCTATCACCAAATATAGTAAAATCCATAAAGGTGAAAGCTGAGAATTTTTAGGCCTACCAAAGTGAGGAATAAGGTTGTACTTGTACACAGTGACCCCATTATAAAGGGCTCTAAAATGCACTCCAGGAAATTTGGATATAATGGGACAAGTAATGGGGAGCTACTGTTTGAGCAGAAGTAGAACGTAATCAATACATTTGGCAATTGCAGGCTAAATATTATTGAAGTAACAGAGTCAAGAAGAGCAGGAAGAAGACTAACACCACAGTGGTTCTGGCATGATGTGGTTAGATAGCTACCGGAATATTAGCGGTGAAAACAGTAATGCAAACATAAAACCGTTGCAGTGCTGACCCTCCAGGGGTTTGCAGTTCAGTGGGAGAGACAGGCACATAAATAACCTAGTACAACAAAAGAAATGATCGATGAGAGATATGAACTGGAGCCCCTGCGAGCACAGAGGATGGCTGAATGTGGAGTAAGAAGCTCACAAATCTTCAAAGCAGTACATGGTACAGATAGGGGATGGGGAGCATTCCTAGCAGAAGCTGCTGGTGGAATGCCGGTAGATAATTCTAGGTGCAAGTCCTGATGGGACTGGTGGTTTTGCTAAGGAGCTTGTCCTATAAATTGAGCTATATCAAAAATTAGAATGATGTGATTCCGCTTGTATTTTAGAATCATACTGAAAGTAGTATGGAGGGAGCACAGATGGAGGAAAGAGTCAGCATGTCTGGAGGCAAGAGGACCCGTGTGGAGAGAATAGCCTAGGTTGTTGTTTGGATTCAATAAAGTGTTGCTACATGAAGAGCTCCAAGAACAGCCTCTGGTATGTAGTAGGCTTTTAATGAATGTGGGTTCTAGATTTACTATTATTAGCATTTGATTACTCCTATTTGTACTATTACAATAGTCTTGGTGAGAAATGAGAAATTATTAGAACATGTGCCAATGTTCCAGAAGTGGTGATGGGGAGGAAACCTAGATTCTGGAACTATCAGGGTGTGAGGTGGAAGAGACTTGAATTAGGAAGATTCTCCTTAGATAATGGGGCAAGGCAGGAAGAGCCTGGGATGTGCTTTGAGACTTTGAATCAAGGCCCATTAGTGGGTTGTGAAATCAATCTAGAGGGTTATGACTGGAAATTTAAAAAAATATATAGAATTTTAAAAAATTTCACAGAGTCTCACACATTGTTTTAAAACTTTTATTTGGGTGGTATATGCAAAAATATTTTTGGTGTGTCTAGAGTGTATCCAGGCATACCCAATAGGTACCCAATAGGACCAGGTCTGTATCTGCCTGGATGACTACTGTCCTCTGCAAGGCAGATGGCTCAGAGCAGATCAGAACTCACGATTCCAGCAGTCATGCTGATTTCATATCAGAGAATGAGGCTCAGAAGCTGAGACAAAGCATCTTATCCCTTTCTTTCAAACTTGCATATTAGACAAGGCAGTCTTCTTCATGGATTATAGGTAACAAAGAGAGGACAGAGTTTTTTGTGGGAAAGTTCATATGATACCAAGAGGAACTAGGAATATGCATTCCTCTCTAATAGATAATTTATCTTACCCTAATTTTTGATTATTAAAAGGCACTAGGGCAAATTAATTATTAAAATTTTTATTTTTATGTAGATTGGCACTAAAATGGACTTATAATGGCAGTTTTGTGAGTTCAGAAATTCAACCCAACATCACTATTCTAAGACCTCGGGACAACATTTGCTTCCACGGTGCTATGGTTTGAATGTGTGTGTCCCTCCAAAATTCATATGTTAAAACTTAGATCTCAAGATGATGGTGTTAAGAGGTGGGGACTTTTAAGAAGGATTAAGTCACAAGGGCTCTGTCCTCAGGAATGGATTAGTGATTTTATAAAAGAGGTTGAAGGGAATACCCTAGTGTTTTAGCCTTCTGCCTTCTGCCATGTGAGACACCTCACATAGCATCTCTTGGAAGCAGACATCAGCCCTCACAAGACATTGAATCTGGACAGGAGCGGTGGCTCATGCCTGTAATCCCAGCACTTTGGGAGGCCAATGCGGGTGGATCACTTGAGGTCAGGGGTTCGGGACCAGCCTGGCCAACATGGTGAAACCTCATATCTACTAAAAAAAATACAACAATAACAAAAAATTAGCTGGGTGTGGTGGCACACGCCTGTAATCCTAGCTATTTGGGAAGCCGAAGCAGGAGAATCGCTTGAACCCAGGAGGCAAAGGATGCAGTGAGCCAAGATCGTGCCACTGCACTCCAGCCTGGGAGACAGAATGAGACTCTGTCTCAAAAAACAAAACAAAACAAACAAACAAACAAACAAAAAAACCTAAAAAAACATTGAATCTGCTGGCACCTTCGTCTTGGATTTCCCAGCCTCTAGAACTGTCAGAAATAAATTTCTGTTCTTTATGAAATATCCAGTCTTCAATATTTTGTTATAGCAGTAAAAACATACTAAGATTCATAAGGAAGTAGTATGTTGTTTAAGAGTAAGAAATCTACAGCTTGTACAACTGTTGGCTTTTCTGTTGCTAAAGATATTGGTCCAATCACCATTTTACTGTTCTGAGATCAAACACCATTATAAGACTCAAAGGATTAAAAACTGAACTTAACTATTTTAAAAATAACTTATGGCCAGGTGCTGTGGCTCATGCCTATAATACCAGCAATTTGGGAGACTGAGATGGGAGGATCACTTGAGCCCAGGAGGTTTGAGACCAGCCTGGGCAAGATAGAGAGACCCCATCACTACAAAAACAAAAACAACAAACTAATAATTGTATACTGTGAATGCATTTCCATGTCAATAGTACCAATTTACAACGTAAACTCAGGTTCTAACTGAGGAATATCCAAAACTCTACCCTCACAGAGACAGCAGGGTACTGCATTGGGGGAAAGGAATGAAAGGACATGAAAACTGATTGACTCTAGCATATGATTTCCAATTTTATAACCTGTACATAGCTCCAGGATTCTTTTTTGACTCTTTCTTCTTCTTAACCCTAAATGCAACTGGTTTCCTATTGATTCTTTCTTTGAAACACCTCTTAATTTAGTCTCATTCTTCCTCTTCATGATACCATGGAGCCTAGGCGTGAATTCTCCTGTGCTTGGATCATGCCTCCACTTTCTGCCTTTTCTGGGTAGTCCTTCGTCAGACCCACAGGCCCTCTTTTCAAGGGGCTACTTCAATGAGATTCTTTGCCTTGATCAAACTTTCTCAATGAATTTTCTTTGCCCACATCTCAAACTCCTAATTCCGCCTTCAAGATCCTTCACAAGCTTTCTCCTCTCAAGACTCACTTCCAACCTCTTTTCCTGAGATCTCCATTACAGTCAAACTTACCATCTCTCAAGTAAACCTTGTCTTTTCCTTTCTCCAGGCTTTTAAAAGCAGTTATATATGCTGCAGCTCCTGGAATACCTCCCTGGTTGCAACCACGGATACGCCATAAATCCTGTCTGGTACAAGGGAGGACATACATTCGTTCATTTGTTTTAAAGTGCCTCCTGTTCCTTGTATTCTTTCTCCTCTACCTCATGCTTTCTCTGTTCATAATCTCTCTCTCAACCAGGCTTTTAAACTCTTTGAGGTCAGGCAGCATGTGTGCCTTCTTTTTAATTCTGCACATTTTTTTCTAGGATGTACTTTATATAGATAATTTTGATGGATGATGGTGCAAAAAGAAAGTCTTTTCTGGATATTTTCTTGGTGTAAATGAGGTCACCCTAATAGCATCTGTAATCACTCTGAAGTCCTTTAGGCCATTTAGTTTGAAAAATGTTTTCCTAAAATAAAAGTTCTTTCTTTTTTTTTCTCTCTTTCTTTTCTTTTTTTTTTTTTTAGTGCATATCATCGTCATTCATCTCACTTTTCCTTCTAACATCAAGGATCTATACAATGCTGTTGATCCCCACTGCTGCATATATCTTGGATCTGTCTGAGGTCCTACATCCCATTGCCTCTTCATACTCACAGCCACTGCTCGGTCTGGGTCCTCCTAAGTTCTATCTGGAAGTTTCAATACAGTCTTTCTCGATGTGCTTCACACTGTTATGGAAATGAATTCTCAAACACCCCTGCTTTGAAGATAGGGTGCTTCCAGGGTAAAGCATAAAGTTCTCCAGGGAGGCAACAGTGCAGCGGTCCAGCTTTGTATACACACAGCACAGTCCTTCATTCCTGCTAGGCCACTTACACCTGAGTGGAGATGGGAAAAAGAGAAGACAAGGACAAATGTAGGAAACTCTCAGTGAAATGATAATGTATGGATGGCAAAAGAGAAAGAATAGTCAGTGATGGAAAAATGATAACAGCTTTGGGCTTTTGAGTTCGAAAATGGTGTGTAGGGTGAGACAACAATAGGAAACTCCTAATAAAGAATGAACAAGTAGTTCTACTTGTTCAATGAATGTGAATCTGGTACATACATTTGATCCTTAATATTCTCACTAAACTGGTATCGTTTAATGGAACTGTTTAATGTTATCCTGGGTAAATTACTTACTCAATCTGCCTTAGCATCTCATCTACAAAATGTGGATGAGTACCTACCCCCCAGCGTTATGTCAAAAATTAGATAAGATGAAAAGTAAGTTATAGTATTAGAATGGCATCCGATACATAGTCTGGAATTTTTTAAAATGTCAGCTATTATGATGTAAAGGTGGCTTACAAGACCTTTGACTATCTGACTTCCCTCTCCAAGCATGTCAAATTAATCACACTTCTTAAACACATCTCTTGACCAGGGTGTTCTCACCATGCCCTTTCTACAAACAGAAAGTAAGTACTCTTCTCATTCTTTAGAACCAATTCTAAATTCTCCCTCATATGAGAATTTCCTTATTATTCCATCTGGTATGAATAATTTCCACTTCTAGGGTCCCCAAGACTTCAATATCATTTCTGGAGCATGAGTGATGATAGGGTAACAATTATAATGATACTATTATGCTATTACATGTTATGGTATTCAATACAAATAATTTCTTGATGACAAGAAAAATGCCCATTAGAAAATTAGCCTTATTGTTTTGTTTTCTCACTATAAAATATGCTCATTGTAAAAAAAAAAAGTTAAAAGAAACAAAAACAACTATAATGTGATGTTCTAAAGATAATCATCCTGATCATGGATGCATTTACCTAGGGTACTGTGCATTTGTAAACACATTAGTATCGTGTTCCATGCACAGTTTTGACTTTAGGTTTTTTATTTAAGACTTTTTTTGTACAGTTTTCATTCTAGGCTTTTTTGTTTGTTTGTTTGTTTTTTGCCTTAAGATCATATCATTTAACGGTGTATATCATAACCATTTTGTGTTAGCCACACTATAAAAGCCCTTCTCAGTCATGAAATCTCAGGTACTCTCCTCTTACCCTCATTCCTTCCTTCCTTCATTTAAAGAGGGACTTGAGGATGTTTTCTTTCATGAATTAAAATTTATTTAACCATTAAGGTGTCAAATGTTACATTTTCTTTTCTGAAATGGAACAATTCATTGTACTCATGTAATTGGCATTTCAAATTTTTACCTGGATATCATTTATAAAAGTTTGCTTCACAGGTTTGACAATACTTAGAATCTGAAAAATTAGGTGGGTCTAGTGTTGCCTACACATGCCACCTTCCAATCATCATTCTTCATTGGTAAGAACAACTAGAGTACTATAGATATTGGAAAAAAATATATAGCATATTTGTTCTTGGACATAGGACAAATATACCTGGCAACTGGCTGTTAAAATGGCTACATTTAATGTCAACTGTGTCTTCAGCAGAGTTGAATTCAAGTGGAATCACACATTTTTTGTTTCCTTTAATTATTAACATCATTTGGGAGTTTAGCCATACCTCTGAGGTGTTCTTTGGTAAGTGTATTTTCATTCTTTATTCTGGATGGGAATAGTATCAATATACATATTTTTAAATTTCATAAACATAAGGGTATTCTTGCCCACATCTAACTAGTTTGTTTTTGGGCTTCTGGTTCATCGAAGAAAGATGTGGGGTCATAAGAGAAATCATGAAGATTAGTTTTATGAAGAATCCTTTAGAGGAAGAGGAAAAATACTAATATTATTAATAACAAATTATGAAGAGTACTCTTTGTTGTTGTTTATGTGTTTTGGCAACTCACAGGCATGAGTTGCATTTTTATTTATCTGGGATTATTTTCCTCTTGGCTAGCTGAATGGTAGGAATGATTGATGCAACATTTTCTAATTTCCTAGTGTACAGCTGAGGCAAATGTAAGAGCTGATGAAAGAATGTCCCCTCTGTAGGATCTGCTGGATTAGAGAGGCCTCCCTGGGACAAAATAATTATGCACACTTATCTTAAAGTTGCCACTATCATGAGTAGAAGGCATAATAATATTATGTTAAGATATATTTCCTTTTTCAGTCAATATGGGGACAGAGGAACAGAATAGAGATGAAAGTTTCCCTGTGCTTTTGGAGTTAACTAAAAGATAGCCCTTAAATGATTGTTTATGGCGGTGATGTTGTTCATGCTGCTTGGTTAAGGATCTGAACATTTTTACAGTAGATTTTTTTTCAAATGCTTGTAATATTTTTAGCAAAATTAACTCTTGTCTGGAAATTGGCAAATTTTACCTTAATGTGAGAATAGATAAGTTCTGAGGAAAAGGAAAGAACCAGACGTGTACGGGCTTTTAGAGGAGTGAATTCTTTTTAAATAACTTTCTTTGTGCAATGAGTATTTCTCTATTAAAACAAAATAGGACTAAGTATTAGAATTTCACACTTGCTTGTACTAATCATGAGATAATGTGCACAGTAAAAGTTAACCAGTGTTTGTACGTTAGGGGCTGAATTGCATTAGTTTATTGAAGGAAAATGCCTTTACAGTGATTTTACTAACTGACATTTAATTATTTGCAAAAAGGATGTACCTGGAGATATTTTAAAAGACTAGAGAAATGCAAAGAAATTATCAATTCAGGGCATAACCTTTGCTCTGAATACCTTGTTTTGTTGTGGTTGTCTTTCCTCCCTTTCTTCCTTCCTTCCTCCCTCCCTCCCTCCCTCCCTCTCTCTCTCTCTTTCTCTCTCTCTCTTCTTTCTTTCTCTTTCTTTCTTTCTTTCTTTCTTTCTTTCTTTCTTTCTTTCTTTCTTTCTTTCTTTCTTTCTTTCTTTCTTTCTTTCTTTCCTTCTTTTTCTGCATTTTGAATAAAAGAGTGCTTAGCTGCTGGTTAGTGGGTTATTCTTTCTTTCTTTCCTTCTTTTTCTGCATTTTGAATAAAAGAGTGCTTAGCTGCTGGTTAGTGGGTTATACTCCCCCTCTTTTTCAGGGAGGACCAGGACAAAGGAATTATGATGTGCACCATATTATAAAAGGAACATTTGCTTAGAAATCTGCAGCTGACATTTTTATGCAGGACCTTGTGCTTCCAAGGCAATCAAAAGCTGAACAATGTTTTCCTTTAGAGTGTAAGGAAAATCTCAGATTCAAATGGACCATATTTACTAGTTTCTAATTATTTTAATTTTATTTATTTACTTTTGAGACAGGGGTCTTGCTTTATTGCCCAGGCTGGAGCTCACTGGCACACTCATGGCTCACTGAAGCCTCAATCTCCCAGGCTCAAGCAATTCTCCCACCTCAGCCTCCCCAGTAGCTGGAACTACAGGTGCACGCCACCACACCTGACTCTGGTTTCTGATTTAAAATGACATTTTGGGTTCCTTTCTCCCATGAGGTATTAGTTGGCTACAGTTGTATGATTTACATTGCTATAGACCTGGAGTTCACACTAAACACACTCTAGGGTTTGTACATACAGGCTTTCTCCCTTTTCTAAAATTTTTGTAAAACGTTTAGTTGTTTTAGTAAAATATGAGTAAGTGGTAAGTTTTTTGAGAATTCTGTTAATTTAGTTCCATAAGCTCATGACTCACCTGAAATTGACATGCTCATCTTTAATCTAGATATTTTTAAATTGTCTTGTTTTCTTTCTTGCTCACTAAAGAATCATATTTTTCTTGACAAATCCAACTCTTCATGCAAGGACCTTGTGGAACTGCCCTCATGTGTTCCACTATCAATTTTTGCTCCTGCCAGCAAAGGGTTCTGTAGGTAAATGCTGCTGTCTTTGCTTCCCCTCACTCTGGCTTGTTGGTGGGTGGACAAACAAAGGGCATGGAAGCATGAGGCCTTCAGCTAGGGCTCAACCCTGCACAATTGAAGAATATCTCTTGAGGTTAGGATCAATCATCCAACTGGAGTAGTTGGGAATACAATTAAAATCTCTTCTAAATAGTTTCTACACACAAATTATTTAGAAATTTCTATTCATTTACAAGTTTTAAAATAATCAAAATGGTACAGATGCTGACACGATCAGTAATTACCACTATTACAGAGAACAAATGAATGTTTTAAAACGTGTTTTCATGTTGTTCAAGTGTTTTGTTTTGTTTTGTTTTTGTATTAAAAATGTCTATTTTTGGCTGGGTGCAGTGGATCATGCCTAGAATCCCAGCACTTTGGGAGGACGAGGCAGGCAGATCACCTGAGGTCAGGAGTTCAAGACCAACCTGGCTTACCTGCTGAGACAAAACTATTTCTACTAAAAATACAAAAATACAAAAAATAAGCTGAGCGTGGTGGCGCGTGTCTGTAATCCCAGCTACTTGGGAGGTTGAAGCAGGAAAATCGCTTGAACCTGGGAGGCAGAGACTGCAGTGAGCAGAGATTGTGCCATTGCACTCCAGCTTGGGCAACAAGGTTGCAATTCTGTCTCAAACAAAACAAAACAAAACACAAAATTCCTTCCATTTTTCTTTGTCACAAAAATGTTAATACCCCAGGTAATAATAGCTCCCTCATGGAATGTTAACTCCCTATAAGCAGGGATTATTATTATTTTTTATTCCCTTAAGTGTCTTCAATACCTAACAATCACTATTTATTCAAAAAGCACTTATTGAGAACTTAATATGCACCAAACCTATCAAACACTGGTAGGTAAGTCATTAGTAAAATATGAATGACTCCTGATTTCAAGGGTATTTAGTTTAGTGGGATAAATAGGCATTAAACACATTACCAAAATAACAAATAACAAACATACAACCATTAAGAAGAAAAAAAAAGCACAAGAGATTCTGAGAGACATGGTAATTTAGTTTGAGGGAATGGTGGTCAGGGAAGGCTTCTCTATGGCAATGACATTTAAGTGAGACTAAGACTAGGTGCTTACTAACGATTCGTTGGAGAGAAACAACCCAGAGTGCGGTGAGTAGAAGCATAGCACGAGATGTGGCTGGAGAGGTAAATGGGGTAACTCATCCAACATGGGATAAGAACTGGAATATATCCTAAGTACTAAGAAACTTCATTAAAGATTCTTAAGCAAGGAGTGATCCAAGTTACATTTTAAGAAAATCATCTGGTTGCTGCATGGAGAACGAGTAGGACAGCAACAAGAGTAAAATAGGGGAGAAAAATCAAGGGGCTATCACAGTACTTCAGGCAAGAAAAGTGTTGACTTATTTCCAGGGGCAGCGGCAGTGAAAATGTGAAAGATGAGAGTGGATGGGTGCCATATGTTTTGGACGTGTGGTTCACAGATCTTGGTGATGGTTTAGATGGAGGAGTTAAGCATGAAAGAGGTGTCAATGATTGCTATAAGATTTTTAGTAACCAGGTGGATTCTAGTGTCATTTGTAGAGAAAAGAAAGACTGAAATGGAGTAAATATGGGGCAGATAATCCTCAGATAAGTTTTAGACATGTTAAATTTAGGATGCATATAGGACATCTAAGCAAAGTTGTCAAATAGATATATAAGAGATGTCTGGATAGGATCTGTAAATTTAGACATCCCCAGAATGTAGATGATTTCTAAAACCAGAGGGATGAATAAGATGGCCTTGTGCAGTGCTTCCAAACTTCTTGGATCATAGGGATCCCTGGGCAATTATTTAAAATACACATTCCTAAACTCTACCCCAGACCTACTGAGTAAAAGTTTCCAGTGTGGAGAAGTGGCAATCTGTATTGTTTTGTTTAGAGACCGATATCTCGTTACGTTGCTTAGGCTGGCGTACAGTGGTTATTCAGGCAGGATCATAATGTGCTACAGTCTCAGACTCCTGGGCTCAAGCGACCTTTCTGCCTCAACTTCACAAATATCTGGGACTACAGGTGCCCATTACCATGCCCAGCTCAATGTGTTTTTAATAAGCACTTTTGTTGCTTCGTATGATCAGATAGATTTGAGAAAGATTAGAATATAGACCGAATTTAAAGGAATTCTAGCATTTAAAGGTGTGGGGTGAGGAATGGTGGGGGTGTGGAGACCAAGAAGGAGGATAAAAGCAGAAGGGGAACAATAGAAATTGCAGGGTCTGAATCAAAACTGATGCACTCTGTAAGATATCTGTTTGCATGAAAACAAAAACAAAAACAAAAACAAACTGATGCTCTCAAACCCTCTGCTACAGACTTAACAGTCAGCCTCACTAAACAACTTTATATTCCCACATTTCGTATTACTTTTGAAGACATCAGTATCTTTATTCCATATGAATTTATACACATGAGGGTTTGCCATACATTTTACCAAACTATAAGGTATTCAACAGTTAGAATTACTTTTGCTCTTTCTGTATTTAAAATATTGTCTCCCTTAAGTAAACAATGCCCTGTGAGCCAAATAAATACATTTTAACCAATTTGAGAGGCTAGAGATAAAAAAAATTCTAGCCTCATAAATGGAAGCGGCACCAGAACTGTTTTACTGACATGGCATTTGACTGTCAGAAAGGGATAATTTCAAATCATAAGCAGCAAGTAAGACGAAGTTATGAAGATTGCATGTAGGTTGAGATATTATTTTCTGTGAAGTTTAGTATTGCTTTTCGACTTTTGTTGTGGTTTACCTTATTTGCAGCAGTCTTTTTAGGAAAACCTAAGAGTCTGATTTGAAGCTCTTGTTCCCAGCAAAGCCCAGGTCTGAAAGGGAAGAGAAAACACATTTACATTCGGTGTCACAGCCTTAGACCCCAAGTGCAAGTCAGACAAGATTTGTTGTGATCAAAAGCAATTTCTGTAGTTATTTGTTTGCAGATTTACAGTTTAAAGGAAAGAATTAAATAGTATGAACATACACACTGCACTTCCCATGTCTACATGTTTGTTTGAAATTGCCTGAGTTTATTCTATAAGGTTTGATGGTTCTATTTTCTGCCTTCACTATCTAGTGTTTGTTAAGTGAAGGTGGGCTTAGCTGATCTGTGTTATGTCTGTGTGACATGTATCCTCCTTCTTTTTTGGCTCTAGTCTCCCTTTTGGGTCTTGACTTCTATCACTATTTTGGAAAGCCAGGAAGTCAGCCAGAACAAAATGAAGTCCAGGAGACTTTTTTTATAGCATTTATTTAGTACAGTAATTCCAGTGGCAGCAAGTCCACCATTAGCAAGAATATATTGGCTACTTTTATTATGTAGGTCTGAATTCCTTGTCTGTCATACCATACGTAAACCCAGAAGAGATGAGTTAGCAGATTTATGGTTTGCACTGTCTCTGAGATGTTACTTTGAATATCTGATTCATAATTCTCTGGAGAGAAATCTTACCTCCTGGAAGATCAAGAGGCCGTGATGGCATTAGAAGCAGAGTTGAGCTTCTGTGCCCTGTGAGGCTCATTTCTCCAACCATGGAAGGAGTTTGAACTCTCAGAAATGTAGTCAAGTATCCCGCCTTCGTCATTTTGCCTACTTAAAATCACCAATAAAGGCAATGATTTAAAAAACTTGAAATTTGAACTTAACATTGTATTGAAAAATCCACCTTTGGGCAATTCGTGGTACAGACATGGACTACTTGATTCAGAGACAGGCCAATGAGGTTTGCATTGACAAAATCTGAATGTAATGATGTATAGAGCTATGTCGCCATAAGCTTTAGGGAAGAGCTAGTCACCCAAAGGCATCTGGATTTCATGGCAGCAGCTGACCCTATTTAACCTTCAGCATTAATGACTAACGCTTCTCATAAGGGCTGTTGTACCTCCATGCATTTCATTTACATTGTTCACCTTGAGAAGAACATATGTTTTTCCTAGAACTCAAATGGCATTTGTTTGATGAGTGGGGTAGCAAAAGAGGTAAAGAAGAATACTGAACAGAAAGAAAAGTCTTGCATTCTAATATTGACCTTGTTTGGCTTCCTTTGAATTCCTCAGGAGGTGATGGAATGGATGGATGATGAAGTGGTGATGGAAGCAGGGCTAAATTAAATTACAAAAATTTGGGGTCTAGTCCTGCCACTGATTGCCTCTGAAACTTAGTTTCCATGTCTATAAAACTGAGATAGTAACCCCTTTCCTGCTTATTCTACAAGGATCGTGTAAAGATCAAGTGAGATATTTTAGAAAAGAACTATAAAACTCGAAGATTTTATATAAATTTTAAAGTATTTTTATTGAGATAGCCAAATGAACATTTCAAATAAATTAAGAAATTCAAATAGAAATAGTAGCAGTAGTAGCGTTGTAGTAGAAATTGTAGTAGTTACAGCAGTAGTTGCCATCATTTCTTGAACATCTAATATACAGTAAAACCTATTCTAAGTGTCAGAATCCTTATATACATTTCTTTAATAGTTATAATAACTTTGTAAAGTGGATTTTTTTAAAAGGCCCAATATTATAAATGAAAAAACTGGGTTTCAGAGAAAAGTGAAACAATATGCCCAAGGCCCTTCAGCAAGTAAGTACAGAATAATGTCAAATCCCAGTAGATGCATTTTACATTTATCTGAGAAGAAAAAAGGGATGCAGATTTTAACTATTTTTCAGTACTTTGTTTTTCTTCCTACTTGGGGCTGTTATTATTACATTTCTAATTTCATATTTCCACCTTTTGCATTAGGATGCAAGAGAATACACACACAGACTGGACCCTCACTTCTCTCTAATTTTTTTGACATTAGCATGACTGGGAAAGACTCTTTGAAACTTCCAAGGTCTTTATGAACAGCTGAGCCTATAACGTATACAGAATACTAGTAATAAGCATATTATATATGTTGTGTGCTTCTGTAAGTTTCCAAAATAACCTTATTGAAAATGCTTCTACCTACATTAAGTGCATTAGTGAGGCTAATGTCAGAGGAAAATAATAAAATGACTTTATAAAATGTTACCAATTGGAAAATATCAGTGAATTGTGAGATCTTCCTTCTCTCCCAGTGAATGGGACTGAAATAAGTCCTAAAATGACTGAAATTTTGAAAGATCAAGCTCGTTTTTACAAATATAAAAAAATGTAATAAGCATACTTAAATAAGGATGCAGCCTCTTTCAGAACATTAAAACCATGTTCTTAAAAAACTATAAACATATATATAATGGAAAAATACCCTATATCATCAATTATGATATCTACTGTAAGATATTACTAAGAGAAAAAAATTATTGAAACATGGATTCAACAAAGAGTAAATTTAAAGAAATCACTCATTTCAATAAAAGTAAAGATCACTATGAAGGCAATTCATAGAAAAACTTCAAACAGCCAGTAAACAAATACAAAAAAAGAACCTCCATTTTGCTATCTAAACATTCAAATTAAAAAAATAAAATATTTTACCTACCACAATGACAAAAGCTTAAAAAATTTAAATTTGATAAGGCTTTCTGTTACTGGCAGTCATACTGGCTGCTATTGGGAGGAAAGGCAATGTAATCTTTATGAAAAGATATTTGAAAATATTATCAAGTAACTCTAAAACTTTCAGATTTTTCAGCCAGTAATTCTATTTCTAAGCAAATAGTCAGAACTGAAGCATAGATTAAATATAAATACATTTTATTATTTTCATAGTCAAAAGTTAGAAAAACACAATGTTCAAAAATAGGGAAATATTTTAGTGAGTATACTTTCATATGGCATTAAATAACATATTTTTAATATCATATAATATAATGGCTTATATTTGGGTAGGAAAAACACATCTAAAAGTACATACAAAGTATACACATAATTTTGTTTGAAATCATACAGCAGAGGAAAAAATGCTAGAAAAATTTACCCCAAATTTGAGTGGAGACATAAAATTTAGTTTTTCTTTATAAGCTTTTGCATGTCCCAGTTTTATACAATAAGCATACAGTAAAAAGCTCACATAAAATTATTCATAAGAATATTAAATAACGTTTGAATGAATTGAGTGATGCTGAGCAATAAACCTATTTTGACTGCTAATTACTAAAGTAAGTAATTAACTCCAATAGGACATCATTTCATTTATAATAATAAATTATAATCTCTAAAAAGAATTTTGCATGACGTTTGATTTGGTTTTAAGTGGACCCTGAGATTGTTAAACATCAAATTCTTCCATCGTTTCAAATGAATATTATATTACAACTGCTTTTGTTTCCTGGAAGTGGAATTTACACTTTTTCTTAATGCTATTGTTATATTTTCTCAGTTGTCTAAATAATCTATGCTCAGAGAGATAATATTTTGGGAATTCATATTGCTTGTTTCTTTCTTCGTAGTCGCTTTAAAAGCAAATCCTTTAGGAGAACATTTCTTTAGCTTACTTTTTCATTATTTCCAGAGGCAAAAACTGGCAGGGCAATTTATAATTCAATTTTTGCTAAATCCATGACACCCAATATATATGTCAGGCATTTCAACGGCAGGGCACTTTGGGGATAGGTGATAAATTGTACTGATTATAAGCTCAAGCTGTTCTTCTAAAACATCATATCAAAAAGAAGGTAAGTATTATTAGGAAAATGTAATGTATCTTTAGATTGTCCAGAACTATCAGAGATAATCACTTCATGTGAATATATCCCCCGTAGTGCTATACAGCAATATACTAAGGTTCTTACTGTGTTTTTGATAGCACTCATCTGGAGAAAGGGAAAAAAAGACCCTATCAGTTCACAAACCTATCACAGGCTGGTAGTCTTTCAGCAGCCACGGGGCTCTTAGTGCTGCAATAACTCATTCCTGCCAGAAATGCCTCACTCTGAAACCTGAAACATGGCTAATCATTTTAGGACTATGTTGGTATATGTGAGTAGTATAAATATTATTTTATAATATAATCTCCTCTGATCTTTTTAAACATCCTTTCAGTGTTCCAGGTATTTCTCTGTGTGATATGTGTGGCTTAAGCAAAGCCACAAATTCCCTAGATTATCTCCAAAAATTGCTGAGAAACTGGACAACAAATACAAAGCTCTGCTCTGGTGGGATACATGCATCTGTGTGTGCATGTGCGTGTGTGTGTGAACACACACATGCTGCAGTTTAGTGTGGCATTCCATTAATGAGTGAAGTAATTAAGCAAAGCACATGGATAGGTTACCCAGATCTAAGAATAGGGAATGGGGGATTGGAGCCTTTCACCTCCGGGTCAATGGTTTCTGTTTAATCGGGCTGTTAATGACCAAAAGTCATTGTTTCCATCTGAGAGCTGTTTGGTCTCAATATGAAGTAAGTTGGTGGTCTGTTATCAGTTTCTCATGTGCAATTGTACGGATCGTCAAATCTGTGGCGGCTTTTTGCTACCCTGTCAGACAACTCAGTAAATAACATGCTGTTTGAAGGTAATGGCAAAACAACTGTGTCTCAGACAAAGTGTACCTCCAAAAGAAATGTATTCCTAAATAGAAAAAGATATATTGAAATCGTTGACATGAAATAATAGAAGATTCATGAATTTGCTTTTACTATGTATAGTAGGCTTTATATTTGCATAGTTGCTTTTACATACAATAATTTATTTGAACCTCAGAGTTAATGTGGGTGATGTAGGCCATGCTGATAATAATATTTAAAGTTTCAGAAATCAAAGATCAAAGAGGTCAGGGTTTGCCTAAGATGACTGAAGTAGTAAGTTCCTACAGCAGTGCTAGGGCAGTACAGCAAGCCTTTTGGAAGAATTATTTGAGCAGGGCTTCTAAGTACCAGAAGAAGTTGGATAGAGCAGAAGAGTAAATGATACTCCATGAAGGACATCAGCATGAGGAAAGTATAAAGGTAGAAATGAGCAGTGTGTGTTCATAATAAAATATATTACATACATTTTACAGTATGTCTTCACACAAGAATAAACAAGAAAAATCTTAAATAGATTTTACGATATACACACAGTTACATTTATGAACACCTGTATGTTCACACAGATTAAGGTTATGTTAAAAATAATGAATTGCTATTGGTGTTCTTTCAACAGGAAAAGTAGCATTAAAGATGTATTAAGAACAAAACATGTAAATATTTATGAGGAAGCAGATGTGAAAGTGCTGCTGGAAACAGGCAAGAAGTATCAAAACTTTTTTGTGAGATACGAGCAGTGGCTGAAAGATAAAGGCTGTCAGTAGTCTAACAGTAAACTAATAATATGTCTTGATTAGGAAAGAAAGGCTTCTGATAACCTCCACCTCTAAAAGACTTCTCAGTCAAGAAAATTCCAAAACTCTCTGTAGCATCCTGCTACTGTTGTCACAGCAAACCCAGGTATTAGCTTTTCTCAACCAGGAGTTGGACTCTCCCACGTGCAGACTTTAGGAAACAATGGGGATAATTTTTGGCATTCACAATGACAAGGGCCACTAATGGACAAGGTCAGAGATGCTGGGCACCAGTCCCTCACTCTGAACCCTGTCCTGTCCCCACGGCCAGTAGCATTCCCCTTACAAGAGACACTGTTAACATTTTTCTCACCACTGTGTCTCCATACACCCAAAACTATAATTCTAAGACTAACAAATCCTAGATGAAAAAAAAAAATCACAATTCATGATTTCAACATTTTTATCTTTATTCCTCAGCTACTTAAATTTTGTCTCCACCCTTAAAAGTGATATTCTTACTAAGATTATAACTAAACTGAATGTCTACACTAATGAATATTTTTCAGTTATCTTTATTAGACACTTCCTCTTTCTGGAAACTCTATTCTGTCTTGACTTCCTCAATATTATTTTCTCCAACTTTTCAGAGCACTCCTAAGTCATCTCTCTAAGTTTCTCTGACTTCTCTAATCCTTTTATACCAATGTTCTCTAGCATCCAATTCTTAACTACCTTTTCTTAAAATTTTCCCCACACTCATGGCCTCATCTATCACCGTGGATGATTCCTAAATCTCTATCTCCAGCATTAATCAGTTTCTTGAAAACAAGCTTCAATGATGTGCTGCATATCTCCACCTTCATATCATATACACACCTCAAATTCAGATATGAGTTTGCAAAAGGCTCAAAATTATACCACTGCACTCTTCTCCTTTCTCTCTTCATTCAGATGACAAGTTTCTATTAAGTGGAACTAAAAACAAAAGTAGGGCATAGAATCTGCCTTTTACCTTACATTTGAAGAGATGAACTTCATTACAAAAAGAGGCATTTATAATTCTATAGGAGATAGAAGAGGAAGGACTGAATTCTGGAAGGGGAAATGGAGAGAGGGCAAGTAGTAGAGTCCAGGAAACATCTAAGGGTAAAGGACATTTAAGCTAGAGTTTCCCACATGATTAGAGGCATTCTGAACAAAAGAAGTAATGTGTGCAGTAGTTGAGAAAGATTAGGGTAAATTCTTGTACCTCTTGATAATTTGGTGTGACTTTGCAGTGCACAGGAAGGAGGAGAAAGAAGTGCAATGAGAAAGAGGCAGCCGCCAGATCAGAAAGGTGTTTTATTTCCATCCAAAACATTCTGGACCTTATACTGTAGACAACTGGACAATTAACTAAGTTTAACTAGAGGATGCAGGACAACATCAGTTTTGTTTTTCAGATTATTCTCAGCATGGTAAAGAGGATGATCGGGGACATGGAACATTACACAATGAAGACAAGGACAACATAGGAGAATGTGTTAGCAGCCAGTTTAGAGATCATGAGACTCTGATTTAGAATGCCAGACTTGGAACACAGAGGAAGAATAAAAGTCTATATATACTACTTTTTCAAAGTGAAATCAACAGATTTGGTAACCACTGAACCTGGAAGGTGAGGGAAAGGTTAGAGTGTTGAGGGTGACCACCAGATGTCCAGGTTGGATGGCGTAAGGCAGATGCCATTGAAAATTATGGAGAATATAGGAGGATAGAAATGTATTGGGGAAATAAAATAAGCAAACTTTTATTTTATCATGGACTTAAAAAAAGTCACCTTGGAAATCAATTGAACCAGGACCTCTTTTTTTTCTAGAATCTGAACTATGCTAACCCTTTTCCTTCTTAGGACAGTAAGTTTTGGCTTTATCCTTATTAGTAGAACAGGTGACATTAAAGACAGAAAAAGTGCATTGGAAAGTATTCAAAATTATCATTCTGATTGACTTCAAATGTAATATGTAATATTAGGTATGTTACTGAACCTTTCAGTTTCACTGTCTTATTTGCTAAAAGAGCAAAAAGATACCTACCTCACAGTAATTCTGAGAAGGTAAAATATAATGGTGCATTTTAAAGCACAAAGGCACTTTTTCACTTAGAAGTCTCTTTAAAAATTGTGTTCATCTTTTTCTTCTCACACTGTGCTTTTCAAATAGCTTATGAAATACACCAAGTGGCTGGGCACAGTGGCTCATACCTGTAATCCTAGCACTTTGGGAGGCCAAGGCAGAAGGATCGCTTGAGCCCAGAAATTTGAGGTTGCAGTGAATCACAATTGCACCACTGCATTCCAGCCTGGGCAACAGAGTGAGTCCCTGTCTCAATGCGAGACCATTCCCTTATAATTATATATGTATATATAAAAAACAGCACTATATATATATACACACACACACACGTAAAACCATATATATGTATGTATGTGTGTGTGTATATGTATTTAGAGAGACAGAGATTCACATATGTATGTACACACACACACACACACACACACATATATATATGGTGTAGTGGGGTCTTGCGTTGAGATCTCTGTGTGTGTGTGTGTGTGTGTGTGTGCGCATGTGCCAAATGTTTCCCAGACATGTCTCCTACCTTTAAAATAAAATTATGCTCCTTATAACTCCTGTATTTTAGCAACTCTCACAGAGAATAAATAATTTACTGGCATTGTTTTTCTGAGCTTGCTTGGTATATTCAGAGATTCAGCAGTCAAGACTTATACTGGGATGATTTGTGTCAACTACATATTTTTAAAAGATAGTACTTAGAGAAAACTACTCTTTAAAGAACAAGCATTAAGAGTCTAAATCATTTTAATGGAAGTCCACATACATAAGAGGTGAATAACTGTAGCAGCTGGAATTTGAAAATGAAGTTTTCCTTACTTTGGGGATAGAGTCGTGAGAGGTGGAATGGCAAGAGCAGAGATGGCCAAATCCTGACTTGAGATTTGGTAGGTCCAGCTGATGAAATGCTTTAAAATTGATGGCTGAGTAGAGTTTGATGCAATAGAGCCCCAGGAAACCTGACAACAAGGAAATGATCATTTATAAAAGCAAGATTGAGGAAAACTTTTGGTATAAGATAAACAGCTCTAACAAGTTAAACAGCTCTAATGAGTTAAATTGCTCTAGAATTATTCCAGCCATTGGGCCCCTTATTACAATTTACACAAAATTTGGTTTAGTTGATGTGGTTTGAGTGATTTATGCTACTGATAATGAAAACTTATAAATTTATCTAAGGGAAGTATAGATCTTCATAGTAGACTGTTTTGGTTCATTTACAGAGTTCGTTTCCACTAGCAGCAGCTTAAGCCTTTTATGTAAATTGGAAGGGCCTGCCCTTTCCAAACTCTTTTATATACCCTTGATCAGCCATTGCAAACATGCCAGGATGAAACACAACTGGCAGAACTTTGGATCTAAACCACTATCCCCATCTAATGTTATCTAATGTGCTTAAAGAGCCTCAAAGAAAATGGATGAAGCATTTTAATTTTTCAGCAGTTACTTTCAACTAAATGTTTATAGCAACATGAAAAATAGAGGAGAAAAAGATCATGTTCCTGCATAAAATGAAATACTTTAGAGGCATAAATATTGATGAGCTTTTATATAAGCATAAAAGCAGGTGAACTGATTGACAGAAGAAGGACATAAGACGACAAGAAGGGACCTGAATGGCTGAAATTCAGGACCATGCATGGCTTCACAATTCAAAAACAGAATAGAGGATAGTGAGTTATCAGAGTTAACTGAAGACAAGAAAGGAGAATGTTTGGTTTGAAGAGGAGATAACAAGCTGCATCAGGGGGAAATGGGATGAGGAGTATTTTAGACCTTGAACATATTTAAATGTTTAGACCTTGAACATATTTAAATAGGAAGAATGTTGTAGACATGACATGGAAAAGGAAAGAAGGAAAGTGGAATCCCAAAGTGGTCTTCTTTATTTGGGTTATATACATACATATCAATACTTACCATATGAGAAATCATAACTGAACAATTATTAAAATAACTTTATCAATTCATTTAAAATTAGCCATAATAAATTCATTACACAGAAATATTTTTATTTTAAAAAACTGTATATTCCAAAGTAAAAATAAATGAGTGATAAGAATGGCACTGTTGTACATATTTTCAAATCTCCTTAATGTTGTGCTTAATAAAAGAGAGCTGGATTCTCATACCTGCCTCTGCATTCAGTCTGTTGCCATTTGTTGCTTTGGTTAATGCATATGAAGAAAATCTGGCCTCACACAGATACATAGTGGGACAATGGGGAAGGTGTCAGTATGCTTCTTGGATACTACATTAAAATTCACCACATGGTAGTTTAATGAAGATTAGCTGCAATGCGGAATCTGTAATGATATCAACGAACATTTTGTATTCTAAAAACAATTTGTCTGTCTTGTACTTTGAATCAAGTCATGTAGATCTTCTAAATGCTAACATTTTATCATATAATGTCAAAAATTACACTTAATATTATCACTGATCTCATCAGAAACTTTTTTTTTTTTGAGATAGAGTCTCACTCTGTTGCCCAGGCTGGAGTGCAGTGGCATGATCTCAGCTGACTGCAACCTCTGCCTCCTGGGTTCAAGCGATTCTCCTGCCTCAGCCTCCCGAGTAGCAGGAATAGAGGTGCACACCACCACATCCAGCTAATTTTTGTAATTTTAGTAGAGACGGGGTTTTACTGTGTTGGCCAGGCTGGTCTCGAACTACTGACCTTGTGATCTGCCTACGTCAGACTCCCAAAGTGAGAAACATCTTTAAGTACTGGGAAGTTGTCAAGTTTATGATGGTAGATGCAACTTGCCCAAAATTCCAATATTCACTTGAAAGCCTGAATTGTATCATTGGCTCATTGGCAAAAAATAGTTTCAGTTGTTTTCCTTGAAGTGATAATTTCACTCAGTTCGTTTTCAACAAAATGTCTGCCAGACACCTAAGCCTGAATAAGTCAATTTTTCACGTACAATAATATTCCATAAAAAAGCTCTCAATTCAAACAATTACATTTTTTCCTCAAGACAACTATATTTCTCCACCATGCAGTACAAGTGTTTTGTGTATATTTCCTATTATATCACACAGCATATCAAAAAGATGTGTACTCAAGGTTCAAGGTTTAATAAAATTAATACTTTCTACTGCCTTACTTAAGTCATTCTTAGGTGAAACTACCTTTTTATTTAAAAGTGCAAGTGAGTGGAAATGAACAACATAATGACCATTAGCTCAGATGGTCAAACCTCCTTGATATGTGCTAAGGCATCCACAGTTTGACCCCATCAGTGCAAATGTCAAGACAGTGAAAAGGTCAAACAATACTTTAGTATTATCATAAAAATAATTTTGACCTTGAGGAACCCATGAAAATTTCTAAGGAACCCCCAAGGTCCATGGAATACACTTTGAGAACTGCTACTCTAAGAATTTACTATGCAGTAAAGGTGGAATTTAAATCTGTCTGAAAAAATTTTCTGAATAAATATTTCTAGGACTACTGTAAATCTATTTGGAAGAAAAAAATTTTATTTGTACGTAATTTTATGCAAATACATTTTAGTAGATTAAATAGCACATGTTTATGGTTTTATTATCTAATACTGTTAGCAAATATAGGTAGACATGTATTTAATTAGGGTTGAGTAAGATTTTTCTCTGTATTATCTCAAAGGAAAAATCCACGGAAGGAAATATGGATAGATTTTTCTACAACAAATTGAAACTTTTAAAAAATATCAAACAACTTCAGTGTCTAGAGAAATACAAACAAAATGGAAAACTGAGAAAACACTAATTGCAACATACACAAAAAATGAAGAATTGTACCTTTCATACATAAGGAGCTCTTGTGAATTAATAAGAGAAAATGAAAATATGATGACAGATAATTCTCAACAAAAGAACTACAGGTGATCAAGGAACAAATGAAAACCGCACTCAGCCTTTCTATTAGGTAAAAGGCATTCAAATGAAAATTAGTGAGGATGGGAAAAATGGTTGTTGTCTATTTCTGTTTAACAGCTCACCCCAATTCTTAGCAGCTTACAACAAACTCCGACGGTGATGTGCATCAAGAATCTGGGGACAGCTTAGTTGGGTGGTTCTGGCTCAAGGCTTCTCGTGAAGTTGCAGTCACCTCAAGGTCGGAC
This sequence comes from Macaca thibetana thibetana, assembly GCF_024542745.1. NCBI lineage: Eukaryota > Metazoa > Chordata > Mammalia > Primates > Cercopithecidae > Macaca > Macaca thibetana. The sequence continues at coordinate 16,138,894 of NC_065582.1, read as the reverse complement.
TGGAGTTGTAGGTTTGTCTTCAAGCTCATGTACATGGTTGTTGGCAAGTTTGAGTCCCTCTGGGTTGTTAGTCTGAGGACTTCAGCTCCTGGTGATGAGTTGTCCACCTTCTCAGTGGGCTGCCAACAACACGGCCCTGTGCTTCCCCCAGCTCAAGTGATTTGAGAAAGAGACAGAGAGCACACAAGACAGAAGCAGTCTTTTCATTACTGAATCTCTGAAGCCATAGCCCATTATTTCTGCCATATTCTGCTCACTAGACACAAATTACTATGTGCAGCCCACACTGGAGAGGAGAGAATCACTGGGGACCACCTTAAAGGCTGCCTAACAATAAGAATCTCCAACGTGGCAGACTGCAATGAAACAGGTGGGAGAAGGTATTGTTTCTAGTTCTCTGGAGGGCAATTTGGCAACACAAATAAAACGTTTAACATCTCCTTGGTCCTTGTGGCACAGCAATGCTACCTCTAAGAAATAATGAAGGCTGGGTGCAGTGGCTCATGCCAGTAATCCCAGCACTTTGGGAGGCCGAGGCAGGTGGATCACAAGGTCAGGAGATTGAGACCATCCTGGCTAACATGCTGAAACCCCGTCTCTACTAAAAATATAAAAAATTAGCCGGGTGTGGTGGCAGGCACCTGTAGTCCCAGCTACTCAGGAGGCTGAGGCAGGAGAATGGTGTGAACCCGGGAGTTGGAGGTTGCAGTGAGCTGAGATGGCGCCACTGCACTCCAGCCTGGGCGACAGAGCAAGACTCCTTCTCAAAAAAAAAAAAAAAAAAAAAAAAAGAAAAGAAAAAAAAGAAATAATGAATACAAGGCATGTATAAAATATATTCCCAGCAGCATAAACTGTAATAGTGAAAATCTGGAGGAAACCTAAATGCCTAATATATAAGATAATAAAATAAATTATTACACATTCCAGGAATACAAAATTTGTAACTGTCAAAAATATTTTTGAACAACTTTTGATAACAAAGGCAATTAATTGTAACTGATAGTTTTTGAGGGGGTGCATATGTTATATGATGACACATTTTGTAAAACTTAATGCATGCATATATGCATTGAAACTGATTTTGTAACGATAGAATCCTAAATGTTAACAGTGATTTCTTATGCATGGCAACGTTGTGGGAACTTTTTGTTTCCATTTCTATTTTCTTGATTCTCTAATTTTCCTGTACTGAGCCTATATTACACAGTCAGAAACTATACCCAAGAAAAGAACTATAAAAATACATAAATAATGAATCATTTCTAAAGAAATCAACAGAAAATGAACTTTGATAGAAATGATTTTGAGACCATCTGCCAAAATATTATATAAAATATAATAATTTTAAAACTGTTAGGATTCTTTTTCTACACTCAGTATGAGAAAGCATGAGCTGAATGGTGTTATTGTCTTAAGTATGCAATTATAAATGAAATTTGGGCTAAGGCGAGTGGGAGGTGGTTGCAAGAAAGGTTGTCAATAGTCTAAATTTTGTTATTAAAAAGTAAATCATTATTTCTTCTTGGATTCCTACAAAGCAGACAAATCATAGGTTCCTCGATAGAGAATTACCCTTTTCAGCAGAATATGAATTAAGTGATTTAAGGGGTTGCTTCTGGTCTAAATATAGTGGCTTTGGCCAATTTGATTGGAATTCTATGCAATAGTTTCATTTGTTAGAAAGAATGTTAATTCAAGATACGTGGAGGTTGTTTATATTCAATCTCCCAAGCCACTCTGAGTGTCTCTCCTTCTGTCAATGGCAGTGCTACACAGGGCCCAAGTGCAGCATGCCTCTTGGTGACTCTCACAGTACTTTCTAAAAGCTCTTTATAATATTTTATTGCAGAGTACATACCATTTATAAGGAAGGAATTTTGAAATAGAAGACATTTTTGAGACCGTCTAATATCATATAAGAATAAGTTGATTCAGATTTGAATTTATTAGCTTCAAGGAAGCAAAACAATGAAAAAGGAATAGACGAATACATTCTTTAGTAGGAACTGTGAAAAGCCCCTTAAGAAGTTCCATTATAGCATGCTCTTGTATGATACAAAGTTTAGGTTTCATCCAGCGTTCCACAATTGCCCTGTTATGACAGCTTTTAGTAGCTGGCCTGTTGTAATGTATCTTTGGAGAGTGTTTACTATATTTTAAAATTTGGATCTGAATCCATCTCCAAACTAAATGCTGACATTCACAAGGGCTTGATTGGCTCTCTCTCAGTCTGGAAAAAGCTCTTATTGTGGTCAACTCAACTGAGCCAACTATTAGCAATGTCAGAATACCATTCTGCAAAGCAGGGCAATACTTAGTTAAAGTGATTCATATTAGCTGAGCATGAGCAAAGAAATCTGAACAGACTGTTTCAGAGTCCTGGACTGCCATTGAATCCATTGCTCTTGTGAACACAGTGGGAAAAAAATCAGGGTTCATGCTCCTAAGACTGTTCAGACTTCTTAGTAAACGTTTCACTGTGTCCCAAGGAGAAGACAGAGTGTTTTAATGTGGGGAATGGAACCTTTTGTGCTGTCTGTTCTGGAGAAAAGAATGTGGTTTCTAAAATATTACTTTTTGAACTTCCTGTACTGTATTTAGACAATTCTGCCTCTTTAAAAGGCTAAATTGTGTTATGACTAAACTAGTCACTGATAGACCCAACTTGCTCTGTGAGAGAAGCATTCTTTACCATCTCAGCTCCGTTTCCTTTGTGTGGTGCATTCCTTCCCATGTCTGTCACTCAGCAAGAGCCGTGGGAGCCGTTTGTCCACTGACCAGGCCACACAATTTTTGTTCCACCTGCGAACATGTTTATGGGTTGGTGGTGAAAAGCCTGGGCATGGAGTGAGACCAAACTGGAATCTAGCCCTGGCTTTGAGTTCACTTCCCTGAGACTCAGTTTCCTCATTGTAACATAAATAGAATAAGCAATACTTCTTGAGGTAGTTTTGAAGAATAGAGTGTGTGGATAGCATAATGCTTCATAATTGGTAATGGCTCAAAAAATTATAGTATGTGATCAGACAGAATATTTTCTTTCATTTGAAAAATGTGCTCAGTTGATTAAAATGAATCAGTGAATTTTTGAACATTGGCATGTTTAAGGCCATCTCCATATATATTTTGTGAACTCAAAAATAGAAAAAGATGTCAGTGAGAATAGAAATAACAGATAATGCAATGTTTCTCTTTTAAAAACAAAACAAAATGGTAACCCCTAGTTGGAAATACATTTTACATTGTGACCTAGTCTGCAATACATATACAGGCCATATGCATAACTGAAATGAAAACTGAATGAAACCACTCTTCTATGTGTGATATACTCTGATACTTTACCTTCTCTTCCCTTCCCTTCTGGTCAGAATCAACTACGTTGATTTTACACCCACTAATAGTATATAAAGAACAACTTGAAAAAGACATTGACTCAAATGAGAGTAAATGAATTTATTACAAAAATTTGCTTCACATCAGCTATTAAGTCTCATTTTACTTTGATACTTTATAATTTTTAATTCCATTAATGAATGCCTCAGGGAAAGGTGAAAGAAACTAACAATTCCTAAGTATACACTGTGTTTCAGATATTACCTATGCTGTTCTACATATATCTCCTCTTTTAACAGTCATAATAATCCTACTATTACCCCCATTCTACAGATAAAGAAATGAAAGTTGAAAGACATAAAGTATTTTACCCAAGAATTCAATCCTACCTATTTTTTATTGTCCCTGAATGCAGGAGGCTAAATAACCATAAACATCGATATAACACTGACATATCTGTTAGCTTTTACCTCTGGGCTGTTGTACCAAATAGTCATCCCTTTAAACTAAATTATGCATGTTAGACTACTTCAGAATAGAATTTGGGTTTAAATTACAACTCAAAAATAGATGGGGGAAGATCACATGTTAATTCTACAGAATTAATGAAACAGAACTCATTGTTATGTGACTATTTTATTCTGTGAGTCTAAATAGTTTATTTTTAATTTACCCTTAAAATACTTTTAAAAACTACAATACAGGAACCTATATTCTCTTTTAGTTAAAAATAAACCAAACTTCGATAGTACAATTATAAACCTAGAAGAATTTTAGTTTGATTCCAGTGTTTGAAAGCATGATCAAACTCCAAGTTTATTTTTTCATAGTTTTTTTTTTCTCCTACAGATACTTCTCCGCAATGGATTAACCACAGACATTTGAAGTCATACTGTTTAAATATCTTTGAATTATTTTTGTTTAAAAATGTCAATGGGTACGATAGGAAAAGTACATTTTTTTCCCTGTAACTTCAAAACAACTGAACAGAACCTTTGGACTTAAACCAAGAATTGAATGTTTTAGCTTTAAGAAGATTTTCTTCTCTGAAAAGTAATGAATGAGTCTCTTTGCAAGTTTAACTATTTCAAGTATCAACTCTCTGACTTTCAGCATTCTTTGGTATTAAAAAAAATAATGTTTCATGTCTAAATAAACGTAAGATTTTTTTTCTCAGCTATCTCTCAAATCTCAAGTTATATAAACTTCAGATACACATAAAATATTGATACAGATGAATTGCATAATGTTTTTAAATGTTTAAAATGTAGTGTGCCATTTTGTTAATGGCTTCTTTCAAGTATGCATTAGTGAATGGCAACCCTTGAGAATAGCCTGCAATGACCAGTGGAATGGGAAGGCTGTCGTTTTCTACTTGCTCTCCATGGAAACTGAGAAGAGATCCATTACTGTGATACCCTTGGGGGAGCACAGAAACAGAAATGTCCAGGAAATTTAAGTGTAGTAGATTACCAAAAAATCACGTACAGGCTGTAGGAAACACTGGAGGCTGACTGAGATCGAGTTTCTGAACTTAGTGTTTGGGGCAGTTGACACCTGGGGTCTCCATTCATACCTTGAGAGGAATCTGAGGCAGATAGATCCATGGGTGCCCTCCGTTTTGGGTGTCAGAGCTCACAGGGGTTTCCCAGAGGCTGTGCCGTGGCTCCCAGGACACAAGGCCTCCCAAACTATAGAGGCTGTCACTGAGAGCAGCACAAGTCGCTAAGGTGCACACACTCCTTAGGCCACAGTGCCTGGGAGGAAGACTTCTCCAATTTCATTTGTGAAAAACATGAACCATGTTTTACAAACATGTAAAATTTGTAAATGCAGATTTTAAATGGAAATGACTTTATAAAATCATTCTTAAAATTTGTAAGTATATACTGGCTCATTTTTTTTTTTTTCAAACTGTCTCTTTTTTGACATAGTCAGTATCTGTAGATGTTATGTAAGAACACAATACATTTCTTTTGTATTTCCATTCAAAACTAGTTCTATCTACAAGACAAATGGACTCCTTTTTTTGTGAAGGAAATTTGTAGAGATAAGATGAAAGGTAACTATCACTAAGAGTTAAATGGTGACTAAGTTGATAGGTGAAGGTTATCAGAAGGAAAATACAGAATGATGGAAGGAATCGCTTTGTTTTCTTATTTTCTGAAGCACTCTTTGAACTCTCTGATAAAACCAAATTTGTGACAAAGTGCCAAAATCTAAAAAAATATATAATACTATCAACTCTGTGGGGAAGGAAATATATTCTACTTTTGTATTTATTATCTCCTAAGTGATTTAGTGAGTATGTGGAATAAAGTGAGATGAAAATAACATACTCTTGCAATATAAAAGCTTGTTTTTTTAATTGATCGTAATTGACTATTGTATGATTACATAGAAATAAAGAAGCAGTGTGCAGAGGATTGTACTTTAGGAGTGCTAATCTGGCATCACCTGTGCTAAGAAAGGAGCGGGACTGGGAGTGGAAACAGGCACTTTAGTTTTAGTGATAAACATAGTGTTTCTAAAAATTAGATATTCAGCCTTGAATGTATTATAATAAGACAGTTATATGGTAGAGTGAAAAGACAATAGGAGATAAGGAAAGACATCAGTTCTAGCTTCAATTTACTCTCTAATCAGAATGTTGAAGTCACTATCCCATGCTGAAATTTAGCTTTATGATCTAGAAAATAAAAATTAAGCCAGTCGTACTGTCTTTTTATGCTCTAAAACAAAAATTTTGGGGAAAAACTACTATTTCATCAAAAATAAAGAACTTTACAACTTACATAAATTGTCTTTTGTGATACCCAGCGTCAGGGCTCCCTTCTACAGTGGAGGAGTGTGAAGCAGCAGCTAGTAAGCAGGCCCCGTGCACGGTGTGAGCCCACCAGCTCATCGACTTTCCCTTTCTTCTCCCTCTCGCTGAACTCTGCTTCCGCCATTCTCTGCTGGTGCCTGTGCCATGAAAATACCACGCTATCTTCCTTCTCTGAGTTGTTTGTTTCTTTCCCCACTAATCTCTATATTCCTGCTATAACCACTGTCCCCATTCTTGGGGTAATTTTTTATTCTTCAGTTCTCAGTTTAGTCTCGCGAAGGTACATAAAACATCTAGAGTCAGAGCACTTAGGTTCAAATTCTGATTCTATCAATCACTTTAAATAACAGGTAGCTTGGGGTAAGCTATTAAGTCTGTTTTTTCATTGGTAAAATGGGAACAAGGACCTACTCCTTAGGGATTGCTAAGAGGTTTAAATGAGATGTTACATGTACAATGCTCGCTCTGTGCCTGCCAAACAGCAAACACTTTTTTTTTTTTTTTAAAGGGAGAGAGGGTCTCGCTCTGTTGCCCGGGCTAGAGTGGTGGGGCTACTCACAGGAGTGACCACGGCTCACTACAACCTCCAACCCTTAGGCTCAAGAGATCCTCCCTCTTCAGCTTCTCAAGTAGTTGGGACTACAAGTGCACACCACAGTGCCCGGCAGCAAACACTCTTAAAGTGCTTAACGGTATTATAAATTGCAGAGCTGTGTCTCCCTGAATGATAGCATCTATCTCCTTGTTTTGGAAGTGCGTATTTAGGCCGTCGTCTTCTTACATATACCCACTGCTGTCTCCACATCCCAATTGCATCACACAGTTTCCAAGAGTAGAAACTGAGTCTCCTTCACTGCTATATCCTCAATGCCTAAAAATTAGCCCGTTTCATGGTGGAGGACAAACGAATATCGAATGAATACATAGTTATTCCACTTTGCAATCTAATATGGGAAGGAATCAGACAGCATTTCTAATCCAGAGATAAAATCTATAGTCAACAAAAATGATTTAGGGATTTGCTTTTTAGCAGCCCAGAACTGTTGGCACATTTTAAAGTATTTAATATTCTGGTTATTTGAGGCAGATGACTAAGCGAGTTTGAATTCCCTCACCAGGGAACTATGTTCTTTGATGATTTGTTCTTTGGAGACCAAATTCTGTGCAACTGTATATTGATAAAATGAGCTAACAATATGGCCAGGTATTCTTTATTTTGGATCTCACTGATGAAGGTAACGTAAGTTGATAATCAGATTTTCCTTTTGCCAGAATAGCCAAGAAAATATTCTGTTATTTGCTTTCTAAAGTCTCACAAATAATTTAGGAACGAGAAGGCAACATGTGGGAAATTCCATAATAGAACATATATATGTTTTCTTTACAAAATTGGCAGATGCTTATAGCGATTCATATCTGGGGCACCAAGGTTTTCAACTGAATATAACCATTCTCATTTTATGAAGAACCAAAAGGAAAAAAGAGTGATTTGTTTGCTCACTGGGACTTTAATCCCAGGTTTCTTGTCTCATATTATCTTCTTTACAATGCACAGTTTTGCCTAAGCCTGCTGGTGTCCTGTACTGCCCACGGGCTAATCTCATCATATCCCCTAGGACCGACAAGAGTTGGAGCCATCCTCCCCTCATCTTCTACTTTCTGCCTTCTTCTGGGACATGCTATTGATCACCAGGTATCTTATCCTTGAAGAATCTCCTCTCTTCAACTTGAGTTCTACTGCAAAAAGCAGCAACCTGGGGGCCACTTATGGATGGGTGTTACTGAGGTTAGGACAAATCCATAATAAGTTCATTCCCTCTAAGATGTCTACCCTGAAGGATAGTACTTAATTGAGCACATATACTCTACTGGATTTATGTGCTCATCACTTTATAAGTAAGCATTCTGCATGTATGTGCAAAACAAGACAGAACTTAGGAGGATAAAGCATACTGTAAAATGTGGGACTTAAAACTGTATCAGGGAAAGGAGAAGAAAATAAAAATATAAAATCTGATTTTTAAAATTATAAGTACTGGAGTGTGCAGAGGTTTTCAAATGACTTGTTGGTGAATTGTAAATATATAAAGTGTGCAAAGGCATTTTATAATGAAAAATAATGTTTATAATTTTTTACCCATATAATGATTTAAAAATAGAAGAGATCGTCACCTACCCTGATTCTTTAAACAAGCGTTTGCTTGCTTCAGTGATTGTGGGTGAGCTAGATGATCTTGGAGTTCTTTCTGTAATTTAGTCAGTGATACTGAACAGGCTCTACAGCAAGGAAAGAAGGGGAATTGTATAAAGTAAATAAACTTAACAAAGCAGAAGATACATGTACCCAGAGAGTTCAACAATTTAGAATATTTGTCTGATTTTTTTTTAAGTCCAAAAGTAATCTGTATTGATTATAACAGGAAGCTACTTTTCCAAGTTAGAAAATGTACGTGTGTGGTCAAAGCCCTCTTTAAAACAAATGCATTGAAAAATTTAAAAGGTCCTTTGTGGAAATAACAAGTTCCTATATTGCATCTTCATTAACCCTCTGAAAATATTTTAGTCAATTTATACAGTCCTTTAAAAAAGGTAGTATGTGTGAAAATACACACTGATACCTAACTACAAAATTATTTTGCACATCACAAAATTGTATACATGACTGTCATGGATGAAACATGCTAACAATTTTTATTTTATTTATTTTTATTAGTAATTACTTTATTAACAATTTTTAATTTGTTTGCTTTTATTATTTTATGCCTTCATTGGTGAAGATAACGTACATTAGGAACCAGTTTTTCATTTGGCTATACTGTTCAAGAAAATACCCTGTTCTGCGTTTTCTAAATGCTATGAAAGTCACAAAGTAATTTAAAAGACCTCAGTCTTGTGACAACACCATCATCCTTCCGGTCAACACATTTCAGTGATGCTGAGTGTTTTGCGACAGCCTGCAGATGACACAAAATAATCTACGTTATCATCAAATTTCATGTATATACTACTAATAATTTTTCACTGAATGTAGCAACATCTTTTCTGGCTGGGGTTGGGCAGAGGACAGAAGCGCTGTTGAGAGAGAAAAAAAGGGAGAAAAGAGAATGCAAGCTGGCAACTAGTTAATGAAAATCACAATATTATTCTTTTTACATTGGAAATATGCACCCCATCATGCTCAAATGGTGGGGAGTGCAGATCTCTGATAAGACTAAGGGACTGTGGTCGGGGTTAGATGAATGCTTACCATGTGTGACCAAGTGGGAGGAAACTGTGGTGAGACAGGGAAGGAGAGAAATAACTCACTTAGTGTCTGGCATGATGATGTTGAACCTCTTCAGTAATGATTTCTGTGTTGTGTGTGGGTTATGGGAGTCTGATCTTGCTTTATGCCTGCTGCAAAGAAATGCGTTTTGGCTCAGATTAGATTCTGATCACCTCAGTTTGGCACCTAGTTACCGGTATCAGCATTTGCAGTTCATTCCCAGCCACGGGTGCAGTAAGTCTCTGAGATTTCAAAAGCTATAGGATGCAAACCCACATTGCATTCTGGCCTTTGAGGACCATGCCAAATTCCTTGAAGTAATGACAGCTAAGGGTCATAAGGTGGCACTGATTCTACCTATGACTCAGTTTATTACACTGTGTCAGTGGCAGCTCTTGCAAATTAATTTCACTCGTTACAGCAGAAAATGAATCAGGAAGACAGAATAGGACAAAATGCTTCCACCAAAATTTTATAAGGTATTTAAATCAGAGGAAGCGAAAAAAATCCCTGGCTTTTTCCCAGACACGAAAGAGAAAGAAAAGAGGCAGCTGAGGTAGAAATTCTCATACATTATGCAGATTATTATGATTAAAACCTCCTAAGTAAACTGTGCTGCTGAGTATCCTTTATATTTTGTGTTTGCAAAATCCCCAATGCTTTTGAAATTTGAAAATTCAAACTACTACCCTATGAAACCCTGGAGAACCTGCAGACCAGAAAAGGAAACCTGGCATAATAAGAATAAACAATGATTCTGCTTAAGATGGATGTGAATTGTCAAAAGAAAAGTCCAAGGCAGACAAATTTCAGTCTCTCCAGACCCTTTTCTTCTGACAGCCCCCTAGAGATTTCTGAGGTCTTTCTTGAACAGTTCTGGGAGCTGAGCCCTCTTCGTCAGGAGTTCTCAATGGCCCCCAAGGTGACTTTGTTTTCCCAAAGGGTTTTCATAGCATCCTTACCTGTGGTAAGAATAATTATACTTTCTCTTTAAAGCCTACAAAAGTCCAAATTACATGTCTTTTAAACATTTTTCTGTTGCTTTCCTTTATTTCATGTTTCTGTTCTTGTTTTTAAGGAAGACAATGTATCACATCCTGTATTACCTTCCCCTGATCTCACAGCTTCCGAAAACGGGAACAATCATGGGCTTTGAAGGTAGGCCACGTTGGTGTCACCAGTTTCTATAGCCCTCAGCAAGTCTTTTAATCTTTCCAGGCTTCCATTTTCTCATTTGCGAGATAGGGATTTTCTTATTGTGTGGTTATGTAATGAATGAATTATGTAATGCCTAATAGATATTAATTATTAAGTTTTTAAAACAATCTTTAAAAGAAGTTTTTTTAAAGAAGTTTTAAAGAAGTTTTTTTAAAGAAGTTTTTTTTAAAGAAGTTAGGAACTGGGAAAGGAATTTTTTAAAAATCTACAAAATTGTTTACCACAAGCCATATTTGTCACCAATATAACAATTTTTTTTTCTTTTTTTAATTTATTTATTATTATTATACTTTAAGTTGTAGGGTACATGTGCATAACGTGCAGGTTTGTTACATATGTATACTTGTGCCATGTTGGTGTGCTGCACCCATCAACTCATCATTTACATCAGGTATAACTCCCAATGCAATCCCTCCCCCCTCCCCCCTCCCCATGATAGGCCCCGGTGTGTGATGTTCCCCTTCCTGAGTCCAAGTGATCTTATTGTTCAGTTCCCACCTATGAGTGAGAACATGCGGTGTTTGGTTTTCTGTTCTTGTGATAGTTTGCTAAGAATGATGGTTTCCAGCTGCATCCATGTCCCTACAAAGGACACAAACTCATCCTTTTTTATGGCTGCATAGTATTCCATGGTGTATATGTGCCACATTTTCTTAATCCAGTCTGTCACTGTTGGACATTTGGGTTGATTCCAAGTCTTTGCTATTGTGAATAGTGCCACAATAAACATATGTGTGCATGTGTCTTTATAGCAGCATGATTTATAATCCTTTGGGTATATACCCAATAATGGGATGGCTGGGTCATATGGTACATCTAGTTCTAGATCCTTGAGGAATCGCCATACTGTTTTCCATAATGGTTGGACTAGTTTACAATCCCACCAACAGTGTAAAAGTGTTCCTATTTCTCCACATCCTCTCCAGCACCTGTTGTTTCCTGACTTTTTAAATCGCCATTCTAACTGGTGTGAGATGGTATCTCAGTGTGGTTTTGATTTGCATTTCTCTGATGGCCAGTGATGATGAGCATTTTTTCATGTGTCTGTTGGCTGTATGAATGTCTTCTTTTGAGAAATGTCTGTTCATATCCTTTGCCCACTTTTTGATGGGGTTGTTTGTTTTTTTCTTGTAAATTTGTCTGAGTTCTTTGTAGGTTCTGGATATTAGCCCTTTGTCAGATGAGTAGATTGCAAAAATTTTCTCCCATTCTGTAGGTTGCCTGTTCACTCTGATGGTAGTTTCTTTTGCTGTGCAGAAGCTCTTTAATTTAATGAGATCCCATTTGTCAATTTTGACTTTTGCTGCCGTTGCTTTTGGTGTTTTAGACATGAAGTCTTTGCCCATGCCTATGTCCTGAATGGTACTACCTAGGTTTTCCTCTAGGATTTTTATGGTATTAGGTCTAACATTTAAGTAAGTCTCAGGAAACAATATTTAAGATTAGATGAAAGAGATACTTTTAATCTGAGTCTTCTCATCAGTCTACACCAATTAAATCAGACTTTCTCAGCTTTGGCCATTCCCCAAGTTGCACTTGCAATTCACATTTCAATTCTGTATCTATAGGTGAAAGATATTAATCACATAAATAAAAATACTCTCTTTATTATCCTTCGTTCTTGCCCTCTATTAACATGTATGTTGTTTTCACTTCCCAAAAGGAAGTATCTCTCCAAGCCAAAATGTTGTTGGTCCTGGTTAATATTCTTTTTAAATGGCAACTTTCATTCACTAATTCCAAATTGACTCTTCATTCACAACCCACAGTTTGTGATTATTTGCACTAGTGGATTATTTAATCTTTTATATTTTTCTCTAGTAGCTTTATGTTTATAATCTGACCTGTGAGCTCTAGGACTTGAACCAAGGGTTCCAATGAAAACTCTTTCTGAAACCAATGTCTTGCTGCTGTGGTCACTGTTTCTTGGCCTAAGATGGAGCACTTATTACAATGAAAATTGGGAAGGGCAGTGGGGAGGAGGGATAAAAAGGCATAGTTAATGAGCACAAAAATACAGTTAGATAGAAGGAATAAGAAGTAGTGTGCAATAGCACCATAAGGGTGACTACAATTAGGAAAAACATGCTAAATTTTTCTTTTTTTTTTCTTTTTCTTTCTTTTTTTTTTTTATTTAGGGAGTCTCGCTCATCCAGGTTGGAGTGCGGTGGCACGATTTCGGCTCACTGCAAGCTCCGCCTACCAGGTTCAAGTGATCTCCTGCCTCAGCCTCCCGAGTAGCTGGGATTACAAGCATGCACCACCACGCCAGGCTAATTTTTGTATTTTCAATAGAGACAGGGTTTCACCATGTTGGCCAGGGTGGTCTCGAACTCCTGACCTTAAGTTACCCGCCTGCCTCGACCTCCCAAAGTGCTGGGATTACAGGCGTGAGCGACCGCGACCTGCCTGAATTTTTCAAAATAACTTCGGGTGTAGAATTGGATTCTTCCTAACACAAATAAATGATAAAATGCTTGAGGTGATGGATATTCCAATTACCCTTACACGTTGTATGCTTGTTTCAAAATATCACATGTACAACTATTATGTATCCACAGCAATTAAAAATTTAAAAATTAAAAAAACTTTACCACCATGATTCCTTGGTTCCTTGAAATAAACATGACTCAAGTTTCTTTGAATAGTTGTTTTAATTCCAGTTCTCTACTACTGTGGTCTCCAAAGTGCAATGCACAAAACAATCCATTGGGGACAATAATATTTGAACTTCTGGTTGTATTTATTTTTTAACCTAAAAAAGGAAAGCTAATTGCAATGGTTCACACCTGTAATCTCAGAACTTTGTTAGGCTGAGGCAGAAGGATTGTTTGAGGCCAGGAGTTTGAGGCCAGCCTGGGCAATATAGCAAGATCCCATTTCTAAAAAAATATAGATAAATAAAATTAGCAGGGCATGATGGCACATGCCTGTAATCCTAGCACTTTGTGAGACAGAGGCGGAAGGATTGCTTGAGTGTAGAATTTCAAGACCAGCCTGGGCAACAATGGTGAGACCTCTATCTCTGAAAAAAAGAAAAAAGAAAAAGAAAAAGTGGTGTGTACCTATAGTTCAAGCTACTCAGGAGGCTGAGGTGAGAGGACTGATTGAGCCCGGGAGATCGAGGCTGCAGTGAGCCAAGGACATGCCATTGCACTCCAGCCTGGGTGACAGAATGAGATCCTATCACTAAAAAAAAGGAAAGAAAAAGAAATGACTTAACTTATAAAAAGACAACACCATTAGTTTGTTTTTAAAATTATCTGTACATCTATGGTTACTTCTAGACTTGTATACTTTACCTATTTTCTTTGACTCATAGTTCTTCATTGATTAATCACGATGTTTGAAGAGTTCACATGTGGTAATTTATGACCACAAATCCATGACATTGAAATTGTGTGCTCCATTAAATTCAATCCACTTTTATTCAATTCTACCTACTTTGAGTTCTATGCCAGAATACTTATGAGATGTACCTTGTATTTAAGGAATTCGTACTTACTATAATTTTGTAAGCTTTAAGTTATATATGCATATATGTATTTTATTTTTGGTATGAGGTTTCTTTTTGGAAATAGATATAAAATAATATAATTAGAATCCAGTTTGAAAGTTTGGAAATCCCCCTCCAAAACCATAGACAATTTTTTCTAATGAAAATATGATATCGATACAAGTTAAGAATGAAGATGTGGAGACTTGGAGACAGGTGGCACTTTGTGCTTCCTCCGAAGGAAGGAACAAACATAACAGCTGGATCAAAGGCATGAAATGAACATGGAGCCCCTGAAGATGAAGAAAAGATATGGCTGCCAGGGAGAAATTGTACAGTTAGTGTCACTCCAGGGTCCCAAATATTAGAAACTGTTTCCTGTATTCTAGTTGAGAAATTGTTTCCCTAATTAAGAAGACGTAATACTTCCTAAGAGAAGCTGCTATTACCATGACTTCCAAGTCTTTCTCTGGCAGTTCAGTTTTTCATCTTTCTCTTCACCCTCCACCTCCAAACACACACACACACACACGCGCGCGCACGCACACACACACACACGGCACCCTCCACTGAGGCATCTGGCGTAACAAATCATCTTCAATTCCTTTGATTCACAAAAGGAACTGAGAGGTTACTGATGACCATATTAGATTGTATTTGGATGGAATGTAAAAACATCGTTAATTGTTCACTTAATTGTTCATTCATTATTTCAGCAATGAACATTGATTAAGCACCAACTATATCAGAAGCTGCTTAATTATCCCACATATGCAATCTCTCCTTCTTATTAGTAATAGAACTCCTTGAACTTTCTACAGGACACAAGTCCCCTAACTAGATGCTCGCTGTTGGGTTATGTGTGCAACATTTCCTTAGAAGGAAAACTTCTTACCTTCCACCTTCTTTCTTCTTATACAGTTACAGGAATGCAGATGTGATTCCGGTGACTTAGCTTCAACCCTATGGATGAGGGTAACCCAGAGGTTAGAAGAACAATAAGACAGAAGCAGCCTGGGTCCCCGAACAACCTTGTGGAGCATAGACACCTACCTGGCCTGGATGCCAGCTCACAATGGGCCTCTCCAGGAGAGAGAAGGAAACCTCCCTCTTGTTTAAGCAATTGTACTTTTGATAATCTCTTGGTCTATACCATAATGAATAGGCCATCATAAATGGATATCAAAGTAAGGAAATTTGTGTGAATGGTTTAATAAAACATTACCTTAGGTATGAAATAATTTTACCTCATACCTTTACAACGTCGGGTATTATTCATGCCCTTTTCTCTCCCTGTAATGTCCCTTATCCATGAGTAGAAATTATATTTTCCATCCAAGGTTTGCTCAAATATTATCTACTTAAGGAGCTCTTACCAATTTTGCCTCTCCTCCTGAGCTGACTCTATGCCTTCTATGCTGTTTCAGGCAATATTAATCTCTTCCTTTGTGCTTCTTTCACAGAACATACTTTTTTGTCTAATGTAATAACTATATGCATATGTGGATAGATGCCACTGGTGCTTCAGAACAGAGACTATCATCTTAGTATTTTTTTCTCCCTGATATCTAGAGCAATGTCTTATACATAATAGACCCTCAGTAATCCCATAAATGTTTGTGAGATATGCACTGACTATAAGCCGTACTCCGTATTTATTTAGCTAAAACAGACGTCTTTCATATTTAGTCAGCAGAAAATGCTCACATTTTCTCCTTTCCTATTTACCAAATGAAAGGGTAATTGTTATTTCACAGATTGCACTAGAAGAGTGTCTTCTCTCTCTTTTTTAAATAGACTGTCTTTAAAGCATATGACAGGAAAAGTGACTATTGTTAGGATAAGAGAATTACTATTGTAACAGCTAGTTTAAAAGAAATGTCAATTGCTCCAGTTTTACTTTTCACAGGATAGAGCTGTGGCCTGTCTCAGTATGATGTTTTTAGGGTCTGGTGTATATTTTTATTTTTCTACATGAATCTTTCATCCTCTTACTGACATTTATTCATTTTATCTAATTATCCTAAAAGGAAAGCCCTGGCCAGGCAAATTGGTTGTTGTCTGCCTCTGAAGAGACATTCGTATCGTGTCGCTTAGCTTTCGAGTTTTGTGATCAGGAACCCTCAGGCCCATTTTTAAAGAGGTTTCAGGCTAGCTGAGCTTCACTGTCTCCCAAAATGTTCAAAATGAGATTACATGATGGACAAGATCAATTTACTGGAAGGTACTTAAGCAGTAAATCTGGAGCTTTTTGTCCAGTCATTGTTGCTTTCAAGCTTTGTGGCAGAAAATTAAGCCACAAGAGCTTTGACAAATTAGATATTACTACCTCTAATTGTGTATGTTTAAGCTTATCATGCTGAATTGCAGCATTGTAACTGACTATTATGCCAACAAGGCCTTCGTTTAATCAGCGCAGTGCCATTTAATAGCAATTAATCACTCAACTAAAATGTCATATTAAGGTCACAGAAACTTGAAGGCTAAAAGAAAAAAGAACATTAAAGTCAGCTGATAGAGGAAAAGAGCATGGTGTGCCAAGGGAAGTTCTGAGCGCTCTTTTTCATTAGAAGCTGGTAGAACATTTTATGAGAATTCAGTCTTAACTTTCAGCTGAGATCAGAACAATGTGCCTCACTTGGTTAAGCAGGAGGCTATTCTGCCCATTCTTAGTGGGCTTCTGTCTATAAATAGGATACTCCTGCCCACAGAATACCTGAAATTTTACAGATTCATGATTTTTATTTATATTATTCTTTGGCTTTCTGGCATTTTTCCCTTTCCTAATACTTTTAAGAAGGAAAGAAATCAGATATGACATGGTACTGCAGACAAGATGAAATAAATAGCATCATTTTACACAGTCACTACAAGATATTTATAAAAAGGAGCAATTCGATTCACTTGTTTGCCAGGAAGATTTTATTTCCCAGAAAACTTGCCAAATCAAATGTTATAGTACAAAAAGAAAATGACTGAAGGCTTTTAAAAAAAATTTTAATACTCAAGGGGTACTATGCCAGTCTGAAAGATCCCTGTTAGCCCCTCACAGGACAAAACTTGTAAGAAGTAGAGACAATTTCACCTGGAGGGCCAGGACTCTGTCACCCATGGCTCATTCCTTATGCTTTAACCCTGCCCAGACCTAAGAAATATTGTTCCACTAGCTGACTGACTCTGAAAACAGAGCCGTGGTAAAGTGTATGCAGACAAAAGGCACACTTAAGGTCTCTCTTTGTTAGGGAGTAGTAGGTAATTTTTTTTTTTTTTTTCAGCAACGTGGATGGAATTGGAGGCCATTATGTTAAATGAAACAAGCCAAGCCCAGAGAGACAAATATTGCATGTTCTCACTCATATGTGGGAGCAAAAGAAGCGGATCTTAGAAGACAGAAACTAGAGTGGTGATTACCAGAGGCCAGGAAGTGTAGGGGGAAAGAAGTTGAAGGGGAAAAAAGAATATTAATATATTTATTACCATGAACTGTATACTTAAAATGGTAAAGATGGTAAATTGTATATATGCATCTCCTCAGTAATAAATACTTTTAAAAAAAAACTCACTATAATGACCACTCTTCAAACTTAAATAAATAAATAGCACAGACACTGGAAACAATGACCACCTCCTACAGGAAAAATGAATTTCAGTTTTCATACCCGCTGAGCCTATGAAGCTTGGTAGAGAAGATGTCAGTGTTTGAGCAAGGCTCGCTCAAACAGTTTCCTGCAGACCCATGTGGAACAGTGCAGTCCACTAGCCACATGAAATGTGAGTAGCATAAATTGACATGCACTGCAAAGATGAAATACACACCAGATTTCAAAGACTGAGTATAAAAAAAGAATGTAAACTCATTAATAATTTTTTGTTGATTACATGGTGAAATACCAATTTTGGAGTATACTGTGTTAAATGAAATATGTTATTAAAATTAATTTCATCTGTTTCTTTTCACTCTTTTTAATGTGGCTACTAGGACATTTAAAATTATATGTATAGCTCATGTCATAGTTCTATTGGACAGTGTTGGTATAGACCAATGAGAAGAGTCACTTTCATTGGTATCACCATTGACCTGGACCAGATGTGATCCGGTAAACCAGAGGAGAAACACTTCTGACCTGTTCTAATCCCCTAAGCCAAACAGGCTCTTAATCAAAGAGCTAGTGTTGTTACAATATCAAATAGAAAATAAATATAATAACCTCAATGGTACCCTTGAAAAAATGAAGGATTACTTTTAGAAAGACAGGAACTGGCATTATTCAGATTGAAGGAAAAAATAACAAGACGAAATTTAATAAATATCTCCTGGGGACATATGAGACAGGTTAAGATTGCAGCATGAAGGCTGGAGGTTAACTTAAATGATTTCTTAAGAGTCAGCGTTGTTTAACACTTGATACAGGTTGTGATTCTTCTTTTCCTGGAGGGCAATGATAATAAGGCAGGGCCTCCTCTGAAGTCCTAGATAAGCATACGATTGGAGAAGACAATTTAAGATAGCTATGCTGTATCAGCACTTATTCAGATACTTTGAGTGCCTCTGAAAGTTGGTGATGAGACAGGACTAGATTACCCGCCCTTTCAAACACTGAGCCTCAGTTGGAGTCATCTTTAATTTCTCTCTTAGGTGTTAATAAAATTCATCTTAAAATTTGTTTTTAAACTTAAAACTTTACGATATCTCAACACTCTCTTACAAAATTTGCATTTAAAAGCTTATCAAAATCTTATACCTGGAAATTGATTGGAAGCACCTTACAAGCTAAAACCGTGTCTTTATTTATAATAGTAAAAATTACCTTTTTATTATAATATACCCTTGTATGCATGTAACTATATCATACATGTTATATAACTAAATGTGTATGTGCACTATAGGATATAGTATCCATTCAAAAACACTTGATGAGTGAATATATGTTGATTCACAATTAAAAAAACAAACCAAAGTCTCCATTTCCACAGCTGAGGTAGAGAAAGCAGCTGAAGTGTGGCAGGAAGCCCAACCTCTCCAGTTCTGGTCCAGTGTATTTATATTGCAAAACTTTAATAAGTAAATGCTGCACATGGGTATAATAAAGTTTGGAAATTTTACCAATGAGATTTAGTGTTAGAACAATTTTATGCCTTGGTAAATTATCAATAACTTCTCTAAAAATATCAATGTTTTAAAATCTCGTACAAGATAACTTCCTCAGAGAGCATGGCTTTATATTAATAACTAAAGGAATAGTCACTACATAGGTCAATGTGAGAAAATCAAATGGAACCACAAATCTCTTTCTAAAAATTCTACCTAAATATAAGTTCCTGATCAAGTTAAAAGCCTAGTTTATAACCCATGATGCTTTGTCTGATCTACATCCCAGGTAACTTCTTGAGTGGAAGCCTTTGGGCTTTTTTAGACAAAGGTTTCTGGCCTCCATTTTTATAAAGCCTAGTCAATTTATATGCTGAGGTCTTTGGTGGATCACAGGTGTATTTTCTCTATATTTATAACTACACATCAATTTTTAAATGGAAACATCTGAGCTTTCAGTGGCTATGAGCCAGTCTTGAGTGAGGAAGCCATACTCACACAAACCTTGGTATAATAACCAGGTGTAGCCAAAATAATGCACATCCATATGCATGTCGAGTTTCTGCCACATAAGGAATTTAGAGTAGAGTTTATCACTTATCAGAATGTATTTGCACTTATACTGACTCTATTACTGAGGAAAAGCAATTTTAATGAGGCTTTCCTGTAAGGAATCTTTTGTTTCTTCTTCCTGAACTATCAACTTCACCTGAAAATACTTGTAAAATGAGAAAAAAAGTTAATTTTCAGCCATTGACTCTACCTTTGGCTGGATGTATTCCTTTAATTTCAGTGCCAACGCATAACTATTCAGACTTTTATAAAGTTGCATAGTTTTCTTCTGAGTAGAGTTGTCCTTGCTATGTCAGAAAACATGCATATGTACTCTTCCAAATGAGGGGAGGGCCTTATAGCCTCACTGATGATGAGGCCAGAGTGAGCCACTCAGGCTCTTGATAATGTTTTTTGAAAACAACAAAAAAACTACTGGTGTCTGTACAGAATATTCTCAGTTCTTTCCAGGTTTCAACAAATTACTTTGCTAGTCAGAGTATCAGTGTTGGATGGGGTTGTAAGGTTTACATCCATGTCTAGAAAACCACATTGATGCTGCAAGCAATCTATTATAAAAAGATGGAAAATAATATATTTTTAAAGGTCTTTCCAACAAGTTATTGGAACTGTTCCTTTAAATATTAGGAAAGCACTCCAACTAGTATACTACCTAGTAAAAGTTAAAGCAACTACTACATGCTTTTTTTGGAGGACCCCAGTGATATTTCCAAGTGTCCTAAAAAAAATTCTTCTTCCCCATCTCAACCCCCATCCTCCTTTGAATGAACAGCCGTTGTTTGAGCCAGGCAATTTAATTCTTAGGACTTTTATCAACATGACAGTTCTCAGCCTAAACCAGGGAACTTTTTTTTCTTTTTATTTGTTTTCTTTTCAAGATATAGATGATATGCCCCTATCCAATGTACAGTTTAGTGAGATGGATGACACTTCACTCACTGGCAGTTCAAGGAAGTCTTAGCCTAGCTTGTTTACATGAACACGTTTTAGAACAGCCATATAGCTTCCAGCCAGTTCTACCCTGCTGCCCAGTACTAAGGGGGAAAGCAGGCAGTGAGCCCATAGGTCGCTGATAAACTAACTCCCCATTTGGCAAGCAGGGAAGGGAATGATAAGGGCTCTGATTTATGTTTTATCTGTCGCTAAGTTTTCAGCCAGCCTGAAATGACTTGGTTCTGTTATCACCTCAGATGCCACAGGTTTCTTAAGTGAGGCAGATTCTTTGGCGACTTTTAAAAAGAACTTTATTTCACCTCTTGCAGAAGGTTAGCTTAGCGATGGATGCTGCTTTAAAACACTCCCATCTGGCTTCGTAAACTGTGAGGCTATAAACCAGCTTGTGGGCTCTATTCCATGGTTAATTCTTCACATCACCTGCATAAAACTATGCTACCCTTTTGGAAACACAAAGCTAGGCTTGATGCCTATAATGACAGGGATGCTTGACTCTGTTTTAAAAATTACATACCTAAAAATGTGTTAATATGAAAATTGCATACATCATCCTACCCAAACGTATCTAAAAAGAAAACTTTCTATAAATTAATTTTCTGAATAAAACAATGACTTCAGATAATAAAAAGAAATGAAGAAGAAAAATCTGTCTTGAGGGAGAAAAAGAGTGTCAGTGGATACAATTAGAAAGCAAAAAAAAAAAAAAAAAAAAAGACTCTGTTTTCTGTGATGGATGCTGCAGGACAGCTCTGGGGGTCAGTGGGAGATTAGCTGACATAAAAGCAAGGGAGTGTATCCTTATCTAGTAAACTAACACAGTCAGTAAATGAAAGCCCGCGGTCCCCGTCCCCAACCTATTTCAAGTTGTTTCCCCCTAAGTTTAAATTGGCTTGTCGTTTTACAAGGATGGATGGGTATTATTTTTAAGCCTTTATTTTACAATGGAAGAATGTGAGTGTTTCACAAGTGAAATGTTCCCATGGAGAAGGGAATAGCAATGAATCATAAACAGCGTAAACACTCCCAAGCTTCTTATATGTGTAAGGTTATGTTCTAATATCTTCTCTCCCAGTAGTGTTTTCTTTCCAAACACCATAAGAAGAGAAGTAGGGGCCAGGGAGAGGCGTTTGGAGCTATCTTTTGAAAACAATGGGAGTCTATCTCCTCTATTCTCAACTATGTAATCTTTTTGTTATCTGACATGAACTCATAGAAACTGACTATGTATTTCCCCTCAGTAATATCCTTCTGTGACCTCCTCTCCACCCACCTTCCTTCAGGATAAAATCTAAACTTCCTAGCAAGTTGGAACCTTCCTAAACTAGACCTTTAGGATTGGCCACTGTTTACTCATCTGGCCTCCTCCATTGTCACTTTCCCACAGGCACTTTTCACAGAAGGCACACTAAAGCACCCGAAATTCCTTGATTATTTGATGCTTTTATACTTTATTGATTTTACCCTTGTCCAGGAGAGCAAGGAGTTTTAAAATATCAGTTTTGATCACTGCTATATTTCCAAAGCTTAAAACTGTTCCTAGAACTTGCTAAATAATCAAATAATATTTTGTTAACCAAATAATGTACACATGCTCCTCCCTGAATTTGGAAAACCCTTCTCCTTTCTTCCCCTGCCCGAATTTTTACTTCGATTTCAAAATTGTGTCACTTTATGGATGTCTTCTACCTCCCATCTGCAGAACTGGAAAAAATATCATCTTCACAGGGTCTTATAGCACCCACTGCACTCCTTCAGCGTTTTCTACATTGCATTTGAGTTTTTTGTATCCACTAGCAGAGAGCCTCTTACAGGTGGGGATTATTTTCCAGGTCTGTGTGCCCTGTGTCTAGGTGAGCATATAATGGATTCAATTAATGGCCAAGTTCTCTCCATGCCCAAAGGCCTAGACAATCTGTTCCCTAATTAACCTTTCAGTCCACTTCTCCTACTTCTCCCCACTCTCCCTCCCACTAATCTAGTCACACAGATTTCCTTGCCTTTCCTCCACATGCAATGCAAATCTTCATCTCCTCCCACTGTGGTCCTTCTGTCTGGATCACTCCTCCTCCTGAAAGCGTTCTGCCCATAACTCTTTCACCATTTTTGTGCAAATTGTCACCTGCTTAATGAGGTCTGCATTGTACACCCTCCGTGAACTGCAATTACACCCACCCTCATTCCTACCCTCCTTTTCCCTTCTTACCTCCTGACACACAGCATGGTGATTTGTAGGTGCGTTGTTTTTGTGTGTCCTCCATTTGCTCTCAAGTTTTAGGAAAGCAAAGGTCTTTGTTTTATTCATTGGAAGTATCTTGTATCTTAATGCCTGGAATACAGTCAGCAATCAATAAATATTTGCTGAAGAAAATATTGAATATTTATTTATTTATATATATATATATAAAATCAATTACATCAGAGGGTCATTATCTACCTTAATGCATGTCCTTTCTTTGCCTCAATAAAAGCTATAGAGTTTTTCACTGCTTCTTTTGAAAGTCCAATATACAGCCTAATTGAATTCGCAGTTCAGTTCTTAATGCTTCATTTAAATTTTCCTTTTAAATCAAATTACTTGCCTTCATAAAGAATACTTTCTTTGGCTCAAACTTTTCACAAACTTGCAATCTTGCCTCATAAGCCACAGTTTTCAGCCCCTGTTTAAAATCATGGTTGATTTTAAATCAGCCTTCTCCACTTTTGATGACTTCAATAAAAATCAGCTTGTAAGCTCTTAAATTCCAGAGTGTATTCACTCTACACATTGGGCAGCTGAGAAAAATAGGCCAGGAGTTGGATTGGGGCTCCTGGAACTTCAGCTTCTGAAGATTCCTGTTTCTGTACAATTGACTATAAAAGAGTTCATTTTCCCTATAAAAATATTTTCACTTTATTTATGTTCCCACTTTTTTACCTCAATTTTAAAAAACTACTAAAAGCACAACATAAAAATATTTATACTTGTTTTCTCATCGCCACACCGGCATACGATCCCTGGCACGAAGCACGGAAAAGAGACGTCACTGGAAGTCCTGTGTACAAAATATTATTCTCTGCACAGTGCTGGCATCAGAGGACAGGGACATCCAACATTTACTGAAATGCAGCAATCAGATATTTTTCTTGAGTTCATATATAGGTGCTTTTAAGAAATAAGATGATCATTTTGTTTTTGTTGCTGTTTTTCGTTTTCCCTTTTCTTTAAATCTTGCTGTGTCTTTTCCAATGTATTTCTTCCTTTTTACTTTTTTGTGTTTTTTCGTGGTTGTGTAAGTAGGTTGTCTCAGATGAGCATCCTCATTTTAAATTCATTTTATATCTACTTACGTTTGTATTAGTATAATTAGATAATCCTGTTACACAGTTCCTTTTCCCTCATTCAAGGATACCCCATGCCCATGGCATTATCTTAGGTATAAATGCTGTCTTCTGGATTCACGTACACTCAATAACACACAAGTCAGTTGGCATGGACTAACTTTACGTTAGTTATAACATGCATAACAATACAAACAGTACATATAATAATCAATATTCTTAAATCGCTGTATGATTTATAATTTTTGCATGTACTCTGTTAAGAGGCTTTATCAGAAAGGGTGTTAATTATTTTGAAAATGTTTTCCATGTCTTAAAAATATTGTGCTGAGAAATAAGATATATGGGCCTTGAGTACAATAAGACAAAAGTTCATTTGTGTGGAATGTGGCCAAACACAGGCTCAACCAAATGGTATCTTTTTTTTCAAACATTTACTGAGTATCTTCTGCCCATATTAGGCAAAGGCTTGGTGCTGACTTTATATATGAGCAACACTTATCATGTTCCATGCATTAAATTTAACCTCCATAGCCCTCTGAGTTTAGGTGTCTTAAAAATAAAATAAAATAAAATAAAATAAAAAACTTTTAAAAGTAACTTTATTCAAAGTCACTGATTTTGTTTAGTGGCAGAGTGTTCTTGCTCTGCATTACCACATTCACATTCATGAAATTAGTAATGTACTGCATTTCACCAGCTGTTCATAAGACTTTCCTGGAGTCAAGATTGGTACATTCTTGGAGAACTGGGAGAAAGGTGATTGAAAACCTCATGGGTTAGGATATATCCAGGATGACCAAACCCAGTAGATTTCCAAGATTGAAGACTGGGGGTGAGTTGGGATGGCTGGAGGGCCTGAGGACCAGATATCTACTTCACATGGTGCAGTTGTGACAACAAAAACTTTAGAGTGGGAAGGATTCTATTTTTATAAAATGTATGGTAGGATAAAATGTTAAGGTAATAATTATAACAATGGTTTCACTGTCCCCCAAGCTTTGCCTTCAATGTACATAGATGGTGAGGTTCTCATCTCCACTTGGCTTGGCTTGGCTTGGCTGCCACTCAGTGCTTCCATATAGAATACTAGGAGACTCAGCCTTGGCCCACACGAAGGAGAGCAAGGGTTTGAGGGTTAGGGTTTTTCATACTGTCAGACTCCTGGACTTGGGAAGGGAGTCAGTCGGGGGAGTGTCAGGTAAGTGGGAGCTGGATTGAACCTCAGAGATCAGCCTGAGCAGGAAATCCGGAACTTTTTGTCACCAGCAGCCAAAAGCCCCCATGGGAGTCCAGAGATTATCCAAGCTCCGTTCATGCACCCAGTGGACATCCCCCGACTCTCTAGGGGTTCAGAGGGGTGATAGATGTCCTTCGCTCTATTTGTTGCCCCTCTTTGAACTTTGAACAGTGGGTTCAGCTCATACAAGGAAAAAGTGACCCATCACAGACACAGAGACTTTCTCTCCTCTTAAAAAACGCACACTCTCTGACAGTGTATGACCAAACTAAAGGCTATCAAAGGCACAGGGTGAACTGGAGGTTAAAAATCACCATATATATATATATGGTTTTTTTTTTTTTTTTTTTTTTTTTTTTTTTTTTTTTTTTTTTTTTTTGAGACGGAGTCTCGCTCTGTCACCCAGGCTGCAGTGCAGTGGACGGATCTCGGCTCACTGCAACCTCCGCCTCCCGGGTTCACGGTTCACGCCATTCTCCTACCTCAGCCTCCCGAGTAGCTGGGACTACAGGTGCCCGCCACCTCGTCCGGCTAGTTTTTTGTATTTTTTAGTAGAGACGGGGTTTCACCGTGTTAGCCAGGATGGTCTCGATCTCCTGACCTCGTGATCCGCCCGTCTCGGCCTCCCAAAGTGCTGGGATTACAGGCTTGAGCCACCGCACCCGGTCCACCCAATATATTTTTAAGAGAGTTAGCTAGCCCAGCATAAAGTGAAAGATGCATTTGTTTCCACTTATTCTTGAATAGCTTTGGTGCTTCACAACAAAGCAGGATTTGTGTTTTAGCTGTTTGGATAAACTAAAGCTGGATAACAATAGTATAATTCCTGAATTCAAATAATCAAGATTCTAAATGGAGTCCATGACTTTATAGAAAATAATGTTAAATGGACTATATGATATCACCTCTCTCTTTGTGTTTGTGTGAGATAGAGATATATTTAGTTTGTCTCAGGTGTATACTACTAAACTCCAGGAAATTTCAGTGAAACATTTGTTCACTTTTAGGATTTGAGTTATAAACCAGCCAAGTAAAGATATATCCTAATACAAGTGTCAAAATGATGAATGATATCAGTATTGTACCACGTGCTGACACCAGACGTCACTGCTGTTGACAAGCTTGTGACTGTTTCACTAACAGACTGTGTCTTTCTGAGAATGGGTTTAGTACTTGGAGCTAGCCCTTCCTTGGATAAAAGTTTGGGCAGCTGTCATCCAGGAGAACCTGAGAGCTTCTAGAAGCTGCCATTTTAGTAGAAAATGTAAGAAAAAATTCGTCCTCCCGTAGTTGTGAATCTGAAGTGAGAGGTGGTGTTCTTACCGCCTCACTCCTGAGTTTTGTCTAAGGATGTCACTGCTTCTGACCCCAAAGTTTGGAGAGAGATTTTGAAATTTGTTATTGTGGATTTATATGCTGCCCAGAATGCCTCACCAAGAGCTTAATGCTCTTTCCATCAACTTTATTTTTAAAGGAAACTGCTCAGAATATGTGTTCATTTGTTGCCAAGGATATTAGTGATAAAATACCTAAAATGTGTATAGCTTAAGTCATACCATTGCCTAATAAATAAGTACCAAAAGTGCATAAAACCTCAGGAATACTTAATAAGGACCCAATATTGTATTACACTGTGGCAGTAAAAAAAATAACCTGGAAATCTTTCTAGAAAACTCATTGGTCCATTTTGCATGCTTTTTAGTATTATGGGTATCCAGAGGTGTGAAACATATTCTGAGATGCAGAATGAAGACATTCGAGGTCATCACTGTGACCCTGTCTACCAATTTTTAAAAATTCAAGTGTAAACAATGATACAGACAATCCTACAACGTACTTCTTTACCCCTTACTGAGTTTCAGTAGTGATAACCATTTTATCCTTAGACATCTTCCAACAACATTTTTTCAGGAGTATTAAAAAAAAATTCCAGACATGTCATTTCACCTGTAAATATTTTCAGGATACACTCTAAATGCTATGAACTTTTTTCTATTAACCACCATGCTCCTATGCCAACAAAACTAACAGTTGCTAAGTATAATCTATATTCATATTTCTAATCTGTATTCAGACTACCCTGATTGTCTTAAAAATGTCTTTCTACAGCTAGTTTGTTCCAATAAGGGCTCATATAAGATCAATACATTATGCTTTATTGTTAGTCAATTAAGTTTCTTTTATTTTGTTATAGTCCTTCTTCACCGTACTGGTTTTGCATCATTGTTTTGATAAAGAGATTAGAATTCCCTGTGTTCTGGGTATGGCCAGTTGCTTCCCATTGGTTTTGGTTTTGGAGTTTTTCTTACATACTGGTACTTAGGTCAAGAAGCTTGATTACATTCAGCTTCAATTATTCAAACATGGTGTTGAGTACTTGGTATTCTTAGTATTGCTAAGATTGATCAGTGGGGTCAGATGAGGTCAGCCCAATTCTCCATTATAATGATCCCCATCACACCTTCACTTAATTTTTTTTTTCAACATATATTGACTATGACTACACATATCCATTATTTTACTAGAATTTGCAAAATAATGATTCCCTAATTCTGTCATTTCTGAAATTTTCCATAATAGGAATATTACCTTATTAATTATTTAGTTACTCTAAAATACAGATCATCTGAGACAGTCACAACTGTTTTTATTTGTTTATTGATGCTCAAGATAATGCGTTATGGTCCTAGTAACCCCAATCCTAAAGATGCTGCAAGTGTTTTTTGTTTTGAGTTTTAAAGTTATCATAATGAGTATATAGAGTTTTATATATGTGATGTGTTTTAATCCATTGCAGTTATTATTTTTATACTAAAACTCTCCCATTCTAGGCCAGTGGAATCCTCTTTAAGTTGTCTCCCATGTCCGTTTGACATGACTGAGTTTCTTTTTAATAGATTTCTAGTTTCTTCCAGCCTCATCGTATACATTTCCTGGACCTACTATCAGCCATTTCTCTAAGAAACCCTGGTTCTTATTAGTGGGAAATGTGACCACCAAATTTTGACCTTTCTAAGAAATATTGCCCTTGAGTCATGGGCATAAACATGGCACATAGTATCATTCTCTCTCTCTTTTTTTTTCTTTTCAAATTTCCCAAAGTATTTGAAAATACTAGACATTGTAGAACCTTCAAATGGAACTTCAGAAGTTTAGCAAACCAATCTGTTACCTCTGTAACAACTTAAAATTTTTACATAATGTGTGGATAGCATGCACAAGTGTTTTCATCTTATGTCTTTACAAATTTTATTTAAAAAATAATACTTCAGTTTTCTGAAACAGGAACCATGTACACCAGTGCTCATCCACGAGTCTCAAAATGTAAGTGCAATATAGTTTAAGGAATGATGTTTTTAATTAGATGATTATTTTTTTCACTTTTAATTATAAAAATCATTTGTGAATATGCTCTTCTTACACTAGTGTTTTTATGATGGCAAATTTAGTGCTCAGCTCCCAGGTGTAAGTTTGAAGTAGGGTTTTAGCTACAATTTGGATAAATCAAATCCATTTGTATAAAAACAGTTTGAAACCTAGATTTATTGCCTACAATCAGAAATGCAGCACATGGGGCACAGCTCCCACTTCTCTGTTGCTACGTGTGTGTTCTTCATTCTCTTGGAAGAGGCCCCATAGGATGCAGAAAACAGAGGGACACAGAGGAAAGATTCTATTTCATCTACTGCCTGAACTTCTTTGTGGTTCTATGCTACGGTTAGGATCAGAAAGATAAGGCTTTTGTACCAAAGAAGGAATTTCTCAGCTCAGTTGTCTTCAGAAAATCCCTGGGCCTGGCATGCAAAGATTTCTATTCTTTCTGGATGTCTTTGAAAACAGTGCAATCCCTTAATCAAAAGCTCTGGAAACTTCTCTACAATTCTAATCTTCTGAAATTCCTAAGTTCTATTCACTGTCCAAGGTGTATATGTCTCCACATAACTCTGTTTTTTTTGTTGTTGCTGCCTTTCTTATTTTGATGACTTGAGCCTTAGTAGATACATTTCTAGAATGTGTGCTATTTGAGCCTTTAGGAATCTGTGAACTATTATTTTAGAATAAAAATGAGCATCAGCATTGGAAGATACCAATGGGTGAGACCTGATTTAGAAAGAAGAGGTAGTGGTCTACGGTCTTCTCTATATTTAATTTTGGCTCTAGGGTACTGTCAGGTCCATGAAAGCCCGTAGTCCTGAAATTGACCTAACTGTGCATGCTCCCGCCTCATTGTCCTTTGAAAAAGATTCATATAAGTCTTTCATTTTTACATTTCATGTGCAGAACTTTTCCTTATCAAATAGAGTCTCTTGTGGCCTTCTGAAAATACTTTTCAAATTAGAGGAAGTTTGTTGTTACTTTTGTCTTATGAAATAATAACAAACCCTTACACAACACTTATTCTTTGTGACAGACACAGTCCTAAGCACTTTGCATAGATCACTCCACAATAGCCCTGTGACAAGGATACTGTTATCAGTCCCATTTTACAGATAAGAAAATTGCAATGCCTAGAGGTGAAGTAACAGGTTCAGCATCACACAAACAATTAGGGGCAGGACTGTGATTTCAACCCAAGCAATGTGGCTCCCACTAGTCTCAGAGCCACTCAAAGTGAGTTAGATATATAATTAACTTCAGTGAGCTGATGCCCTGAGGGGTCAGAAAGACCTGGGGCTTTGTCTTTCAATTGTCTGGAGTTTAATTTTGACACTGTGGTGATAGTACAAAGCCATTCTCAGTTACTATAATGGACTGAACTCCTTTCTAAAGTAAACCGAGCAACATATATGTAGGTCTCTGATAAATAAAATTGATATTGTAGGTTTCCTTGAAGGTAAATAAAGTGGAAAAATATATATCATAGTATCATCATAGCAAGTGTATTTTGTATCAGTTAAAGTTTCTGAGATTTAAGTTGAAAAAATGACAAAATAAGGATTTGGAAGCCTGAATCAAAGGAATGATATTCGTATTAGAAAGTATGAATTAGAATTTGGACTAATTACAATGAAGTATGAATTAGAATCTGGACTAATTAATTTTAATATGTAAAAATATTCTAAATGAAAACCATGCATCCAAGAGTACCATGGCCTATACAGAAAAGCTGATCTACCATCTCCACTGGCACCTGGCCCTCTACAAATTATTATCTACAAAAGTGAATGTCACTGAAGTCAAAATAGAAAGTCAACAGATCTGAAACCATGGTGATGCAGGAAAATGATGAGTCGTTCCCCATAATCCTGCGCCTTCTTGAGGTCAAGGTAATATTGCTCCCAAATGTCATTCAGTTCTGTGGCATCAAAAGGTACCTGCTGTGCACTATGCAGAGACCACCAGCCTCTGGATGGGCCTGGAACCCAGGTCTCTAAAGGTGAAAGGTCACAGCCTCACCTCACAACACCGCCTTGGGCCTGTTTCTTATTACCAAATAATTTCCAGAAGGAGACCAGGCTTGAGCCTGATTTTCCAGTAGCTGTGCAGGGGAGAAAAAGAGTTTGGAAAGGAGGAGTGCTGTTCTTAGTGACTGATTGTGAGAACACGAGTAGTGTCAGGAAAAAAGGCCACTCTCCCCCAGCGCTAGTCACAGGATAAATTGCAGTGCTCCTGGCTGCTCCTCAGAGGACAGAGGTTTATTGGCAAGAGATAGGAGGCAATGAGGATCCACCAACTGATGAACCAGCAAGTTCCCAGGACCCCGTTCGATAGAACCACTGTCCCCAAAGAAGAGAGGTGAAAACCACATTTATGTACCTGAGGTGAAGGACCACCATTAAAAATAAGTAAGAAACTCCAAATGTGTAAATCCGATATAAGCCAAACCATATGGTATAAAATGAATATATTTTCTCCCTCTACCTTTGGCAAAATGGTTTCTTACTGGATTTTATATACAGGAAAGTATTAACACACCTTTTGCCATTTAGTTTCTCCCTGATATATGGCATTGATAATATAAGTAGTTCAATGATACTTCCACTGTTTGTGTAGCTCTGCATATAAAAAGAATGTTGTGCACATAGTAGAAGTGCTAAACTCCTGGGGTAACACCTCATACATTAGTGGCCTTCCATGGTGAACAAAGTCATTTTTCAAGCAAGTCATAAAGTAGCCTAAAACACAAGTGTTTCAGTGTTCGCTCCAAATGAGGCAGTGGTCCGGGGGCTGCCGTTCATCTGACATCATTTCTGACACAGCCAGTGCTGGTTTGGTATCTGATTAGGACTCCCCGCCACAGTGGTGCCAGACTTACTACTTTAAGTGAGGTTGCTGAGGGAAATTAATGTGTCAGAGTTACCAGGAGGCGAGAGTGTTTGCTTCAAGTTTCCTTTGGAAAGCTTCAGCTGGAATTGCCTTTGATTCTTTCCAAGAGAATCTTTTGAAGCTATTTACGGAGCTTGGTAATAGGTGAAGATGAGCTACCAACAGGAAACTCAGCTAGCATCAAAAGTCAAGCATGCAGATGTGCAACGACATTTCTAGACAAACATGGTAAAATCACTGACTTATTTAGAGGATGCCTTGGGGTCTCCTGGCAAGCGAAGTAGCCATTTTCTTCAAGGCTGATTATTCATGATTCCCCCCGCACCCGCTGGTTTGTTCTGGAGAATCATATACGCTCTCTTGATGTCAATGTATTTCCCTTAAAATATAAGTGAAATGCTGCATACTTCAGTGATGCATGAGAACATTGGATAGAAATACCCATAATGTGCTTTGAAACTTTTTGATGAAAGGATGAGGTATACATAAAAGTATTAATTCTATAATGTGTTCCTTTCCATCCTTTCTCATCCTCTTGACCTAGGTATAAACATAAAACTTACTGCAATTCCCAACCCTCTTCACTTCCACTTTCTGGGAAAACTGTGGGAATTGTGGATGGAAGATTCTGTGGTGCATATTTTCTTTCTTCAACTGAAGCAATGTACACAAAAGAAATCTACAAATCTTAAAGTCAGCCAGAAATATCAGTTGCTATTATCTTTTTTTGTTTGAGAAAATATAGCATAATCATACATGCTTTGGATCGGACAGATCTGGTCTCAAATCCTGGCTCTGCCATTTACTCACACATAGGTACAGCTCAAGCATGCATGTATGCATTCACATACACAGACATTCACACATGCATACATGAATACAGTCACACATTCCTCATGCATATGTTCAAATAGATGCTCACTCATCTGTGCTCACACACATGCATATTCATGGACACTCATTATATACCTGAAGCTTAAACACACAATTCACTTACTCTTTGCAGTTATGTATGACTGACAGTTCTGCAGCTATACTTGAGCATGATTCTGTGCTCTCCAGGAAAGACATTTTATTTTAAATCTTTTACATATAGCACAGGAAGCTTTTTCTCTTAGCTTAAAGGCCAACAACATCAATTTGTAACTAGAAGATTGAGTTTAAATCCCACCTCCACTACACGGTAGCTGTGTGACCTTGGATAAATTACTAAGCATTTGTGCCTCTGTCTCCTCATTTGTAAATTGGGAATCTATCTCACAAGATTGAGATAGATACTATTATTATTCCCGATTTACAAATCAGGAATAAGCCATTCAGAACAGTGCTCAGTGCATAGTAAGTGCATGTATTTATTTGCTATTAATATTAAGGAATGAAACTCAGCATAGCCAGATGGAAGATTTCTGTTCCAACACGGCCTTGAATGCAATTTCTATGTGTAAATGAAATTTATTTCATGTGAAATAACAAACATTCAGATCAGATCATCTTAATACTGCACATGGCAAAGATGTACAGTTTAATAAATTTCAGGCTTTGCTAGTTTATCCACAGAGAGGGTCAGGTCTGTGTTCCAGCCTCTTTCAGAAGACATGAGCATCTTGGGCTCAAACTCTTCAGGAAATGAGAACCTGCAGCCCTACTAACAGGCTCTAATTGCCTCAAGGTTCATTTTAAGCTGTTATTCTAAGAGTATAATCATAGACAAGTATCTGGCCTCTCCGAAATCTTGGAGATAGGTGGGGCACTAAACCTGAAAGGATATAGACTCCATGTTTAATATCTATTCTCTTGAGTGATAGAATATACATACCTTTCATACTTGTTAGTGCTCTATTTCCCTCCTACCAAAAACTCTTACATAGCTATATCATTTTGTTTTATAATTGGAGTTGCTTTGAGTTCATAAAAACTATATTAAAATGTTTATTTTCTTGCAGGCTCTTTTTCTACGATTATGATGCACTTTAGAGAGATAAATAGTGCCTGGATTTGGAATTCTGGGGCTGAACAATCAGCCTTATGGGGTGTTAAAAGAAGAGAAAGGCATGAATTGAGTAACATAAGTAAGCAAGATTTAAAGAAATACTAACTCCCAAATTAACATTTTTGGTTATTAATTCTGAATTATTTGGCA
Organism: Macaca thibetana thibetana; assembly: GCF_024542745.1. NCBI lineage: Eukaryota > Metazoa > Chordata > Mammalia > Primates > Cercopithecidae > Macaca > Macaca thibetana. Next base: position 16,105,171 of record NC_065582.1, on the reverse strand, counting down.
TCATGGCCACTGTAACCTTGATTTCCAGCAGGCTTAAAAAGATATCTTTCATCAACTCAAGAGTGAAACTTTCTTTTGTAAAAAATACTCTTTGACCTAGGTTACTTCGGGTCTACATGATAGTTTAATAAGTACGTCCTTGCAGCTTTACATCTTAGATAGAAAATTATTTCTACGTCTTCGCTCTTCTAAAACCTGCTGTTGAAGCAGTTTCATGAATTCATACCCCTTCACTGTTCCTAGGGAGCCATGGAGAGCCTGCAGCTGAGGCACTGGTTTTCCCGCAGCTAGAAGTCTCTAGTCACGTTAGCAACTCATCACCCGCTTCCTGTGTTTTAAAGGAATGTGAACTGCTTGAAGTTTTTAGATAAATATGATAATGCTTATATTTACCCAATTGACCATTTCTTCCTTTGAGATACCCTGCCCCAAAAAATATTTGATATAAATTGTTTTTGGAAAAGTTTTAGAGTTTTGAATAAATCACAGTTTAAACAGATATATTTAAACCAAACTTAACAAAGTATGTAAATAGGAATAAATGATAAGAGTGGAAATAATTTTTTAAATAACCTAATACTTATCAAGTATTATTCTTTATTTGGATTATTTTACTTAAATCCTACAACAAGCCTGTAAGTGAGTTACTAAGTTGTTAAGGAAAGGAAACAAAGGAATTATCTAAGGTCATGCATTATGTGTGTAAGAGATGAGATTTTTTTCTAGAATGAAGCAACTAACTATTCCACTTTTCTAATATAGAAATACTTTATGAATATTTTAAGCATGCTACTTATTTTTAGTATCATTATTTTTTAAATCTAGATTTATTAGGGGCTTAGTGTGTACAGTGCCTTGTGACATGCACTTAAAAAAATGAAAAATAGGATTCTCATCTTCAAAGATTTTATAATTTGGTTGGAGAAAGAAGACACACAATTCATCCCCTCAATAATCATGTCACTCTATAAACCAGAATGTGGTTATTTGCCCAAATAAGTAGGGCAAATAGGAGTAAAGAAAACTAGATCAGCATGCATCTATGGAAAACCTCTTGGAGGAAAGGCAATCAAACCAGGTCCCAAGGATGGGCAGCAATGCATGAGAAGAAGGCAGAAGCTATCACCAACTTGGGGTTGGAGCTCTGTACTGGGCATTCAGCTGACGATAGGGAAGCTCCCCAGCACTAACAATGTGCCCTGATAGTGACAAGTAGAGGGATGACCAGATTGACTAGGCTTGAAATTCCAGCTGGAGAGTCTGGACTTAGTGACATAAGCAAAGAAGATAATATCAGAGTTTTATGAATACTAAAGAGTCGTAAGGATGGCAGTGTTTAAAAATATTTGTGGGACCACAAAGGACTATAGATGGCTATACAGTTTAGAGGATAATTAGGATGAGTTAGGCTTGAGGTGATGAATTCTGGTCCAAGAAGATGATAGTACATATTTAAAAGGGAAAAACAGAACCTGAGGACTCATTAGATCTGTGAGATCTGGTGGAAAAGTTCAGTGATAATTGTTTGATTTGAAAAAAACAGTTTTACAATTTATTTGATTACACAGGAGAAGATATCTTATCTGATACAATAGATGCTGGTGTTTGGTTGTATAAGTGAGTCAGTTAAAAAGGGAACTTATTAGAAAAATAATACATAAATGTAGTTTAAACATTTTTAGTCATTTTGAAAATAATAAATGTTCATGCCTTTACCAATATTTAATCCAATTCCAAGATTTCCTTTCATGAATATGTTTACTGGGGGGTCTAAATCATCCATTTTTTGTGTAAATCACACAAGTACAGCCCTATTTACAATTCCAAGTGTTTCTTTAAGTGAATTCAAAACTTAAAAACAATTCCAAAACAATACGATTTTAAAAACATGTCTACATTTTGCTTTTTCCAACTTCTCAAGATGTATTACCTATATCACATTCTACAGCAGTCAATTCAGTGACTTGCTTTACTAACTCTTTCCAAAACACTCCTTTTACTTTTCATAGAAAAAAAATCTTTTTGTGCTATTTCATTGATTTGTATAACTTCTAATTGAATTATATATGTATAATAACAAGTACAACCAGCATAAATAAGTTTAGAAAAATGCACCTGATTCTTGATTTGAAAATGATTCAAGCAGTGACCACGGGAGTGCATGGGATCCTAGCGCCAAAGCTTGTAGGTGGGGTGGGAACCCTCAGTGGCCTCCAAGCAGCAGTCACTCTATTGTATTCATAGAATGGAAGCACTAGTTCATCCAGCAATCCAGCAAAATAGAATTGCTCCAGAGAAAACGCATTCCTAAAGGTTACAGGTAATTGATATTTACGATAGTTACTGTGTCCATTAAAATGGAACTTGACATGAAGTGTTTCTCATTCCATTATAAGAGAATAGCTTGACTTAAAAAATGTAAACACTTCATATTTTCTCTGAGGGAATTGTTAGTTTAAAACAGAACAAATAACAAGCCTAACAATTCTTAAACTTACAGCAAAACCAGGGCAGTAAGCAGATAAGAAATAATTAGAACGTGCTATTATAAGGTAGTAAGTTTTAAAAGTATATTTAAGTCACAGTTGTACTCATTTCCCATATTCTTTAAAGGTTACCCCAAAAGAACATCTACTTGTTTTTCTAAAACTATGTTTTCTCAGTGCTTATAAAATTATAAAATATTAATTTGCAAAGCCTACTTTAGGAATTTTTTATACAACTGTCAAAAACACAAAGGTGCTGGGTATTCTAATTTCCTAAAGAAGTAAAGTGGAACCAAAAAGTTACCATGTACTGGATTTCCTCAAAGTCACTCTAAAGGTCCACGAAAGCAAAGGCTATCATAAAGCATAATATCCCACAGTTTCGCCTTTGACTTGATGCTTCTATATTTATTATATCATCTTACTCTTTTAAATCTATGTCTTCCATGGATGTGTCTGAATGACCGAGCCTTGGTTGTGTGCTGGCTCTCTAGCTACAATGACAGGCTGGTTAAGCTAATTTCTTGCTCGACATGGGCATTTCAGGCCTCATAAATTTAAAAGCCCCCAAGCATAGGGTCTTAAAATGATAGATTATAATAATTATACACAACAGCTGGTAATCAGATCGTGCCATCACATATCAAAATGAATCATGTTTTAAGGGTAAAGGATATAAGTGTGACTATCTTAGCTCCCGATTTTAAAATATAATCAAATTTAACAAAGATTAAATTATCTAAACATCAAAAACAACAGAAGAAAACTCAAGTGCACTAATCATTGAAGATTATCCTCTACCATTTCATCTTTTAAGCCCATATATGTGATATCCATGTCACATTTAGTCCTTTGAGAGATTCTTAAGAATCTACTTTATTGGGTATGTTTCATTTTACAAGCATTGGGATGACCATTAAACAGCTCTTAGGTTGCTCAGGAATTTTTAATTATGACAGAATGGGTAGGCATGCAATGTAACACCAAAAAATAGCAATTCATTACTTTGATGACACTGTACTTAATAAGCAAGGGAGTTTGTTGCTGAGTACTGTAGAAGATAAAACACTCATTTTTCACCTCTCAGATCTCAGTTTTGGTTGCCTCTGATTCCTTAAGTAAAATTAATTTTGTTATGTCAACTATGCTACCATTAGTTGATAATCCAGGAGGCAAGAGATGCCATGCATATTTCATCATTCCTTCACATCACAGTGGTTCTGAACATGGGCTGAATATAGACATCTGAGGTGTGCTTCGAGACCACTAACTTAAACTTTAGCTCGGAATTTTTAAAAGCTGGATAAATTGTTAACAGTTTTGAGCAGAACCAGTGAGACATTTGGGGTAATAATTCCAATTTCTATAAGGGAAAATATAGTCAGATTTAACTGAGGATGTTCTATGATCACTGGATTAAGATTTCATTTATGTTTCTTACATTAACTCTGTGGGAATATAAATTACTTTAGGAGTTTTAACGTTCTGTGTTTGCCCCCCATTAGGACCTATGAAGTCCTTCAGGTTAGAGATGAAATCCTAAATGTCTAGTATGATGCTTAGCACAGAGCATGTGCTCAAAACATGGGGGCAGAAACAGGAGTCTAACTTGCATGAGGACTAAATGACCCCACTGGGAACAGGATCAAAGAGGATCTTGGAAGGAATGATCAGGCCCTGGAATGCAGGAATTAAGATTGAAAAGATGACAGAAGGAGCTTTCCAGGAGTATCTCAGATAGACAGGAAGTTCATTTAGCAATAAGAAATAATGAGATGTCTGAGTTTTATCCTAGGCTGTTGATTGAGTTGAAGGCAGAGTGCACTACCCTGTTAGGTGAGTGCTTTTTGGGTACCACTCAAATGTCCTCTGACTCAGCCTTGGGAAAGCTTGTGACAAGTTCCTTGAGTGAGGGGCATTAGAAAATCAAAAGAAAGAGATAGCTCTTCCAAGAGACTTGAAAATCAGGGCGGGAGAAGTCAACTGGGAAGCACTTTGGGACTTTGACAACAAGTTGTAAGGGCAGAGGGGAGCCTGGAGATCCGCCCTAGCTACACACCCTTGCGATAGGGCTGGCCCTGAGGTTTGGCATGACATTCCTAATCACAGTCCCTACACCTGGGATTGAGATGAAGATAGTGTCACTCACCAAGGGGGTCTAGATGAGATGATGGGTAACATTAGCTACCCATCAGGGCTGACAAGTGGTTGAGTGAAGATAAGTGACATGGGCAGCAGCATAAAGAGGTAAATTGCCACCAAGGAGGATGTGTGAGCCACCTGGAATCTATCTGGGAATGAGGATGGCCTTTAGGGGAAAACTCCAATGTGTTTCTGCACTCGGACCCAAAGACCAACTCTATTACTATTGCAGTAAATTTACTCACACTATAATAACACAAATTTATCAACACTACAACTTAGACATAAAGAAAAAAAATGTGGTTAACTTATTTTATCTCCTAACTGATCTCTCAAGAGCACTTATGGATATTAAGACACAGAGAAAGGTACATTTTCCTGTTTCCCATTCAAATTCCTGGGGAAAGATTGCCTTTTAGACTGCCCCGTGCCACTCTGAAACATGGCCAGCTCAAAGTAAATTTGGTGGCTCATTGCAATCAGGCAGAAGAAAGTCTTGATGAAACGCTTTCTTGGGCTGCTGTAGATTGCACCTAAGAAATAGTCTGGATAACACCAAGAAGTTCCCACAGGCCCAGGGATGGGGCTGGGAAGGTGGATGAGTTGCCAATGAATGGACCTGTCATTGGACCTGCCTCAGGTAAAAGTGAGGTGATTCCAAAGAAGGAGTCAGGAGTGAAACGCCTAGCAGGGAGCTAGATAGAGAATGAGGAATGGACGCGGCTTTCTTATGTGCTGCCCTAGATTTTCTTAGCCTCTCCCATCTCCTTTCTCTTTTGCTTCTTGCTCACAGAAGAGATTACCTGCTGCATTTTATATCTCACTAGAAAGGAGATTGAATCATCCTTCAGAGTGATTTAATAACATTTAAACAATCATATTATGATAACATATAATGAACATAATAAACGTTATTACTGAGTAGCTCCCAAAGCAAGATATCTCTTTAATAATTAAAATTTTGAGATAAGAAAATTATGCTTGTATTGGGGCCATAACATAATCTTTTCTCTTTATCATCGCTGCATATAAAAGTAATTTCTGTCTACCTGTAAGAGCAGCTTTTGCATTATGGAAGTTTTTGTTTGCTTGTTTTTGTTTTTGTTTTTGTTTTTGTTTGAGACGGAGTTTCACTCTTGTCCAGACTGGAGTGCAATGGCGCCATCTCGACTCACGGCAACCTCCATCTCCCGGGTTCAAGCAATTCTCCTGCCTCAGTCTCCCAAGTAGCTGGGAGTACAGGCATGTGCCACCACGTCTGGCTAATTTTGTATTTTTTAGTAGAGACGGGGTTTCTCCCTGTTGGTCAGGCTGGTCTCGAACTCCCGACCTCAGGAAATCCACCGGCCTTGGCCTCCCAAAGTGCTGGGATTACAGGCATAAGTCACCACGCCCATCCAGAAATTGTTCTCTAAACATGATTCAAAGAGTAAGAACTATGTTAAGAATCCAGTGTGAGCTCTCATCTAGGCTAAGTTCCATTAAAGTTGTGGGTAACAAGCTTACTAAAATGTTAAATTCGACTTTTCTCGTGTTATCTGATTTAAAGGGAGGAGGCATCATTTGGGACAACATAATGATAAAATTGTGTTTTCAAATTTAAAAATCTAACATCAGCGATTCTCATCACACTTTGTTTTTTAAAATATGTGCCGTTTACCTGCCTGGGAACATAATTAGCATCTGGTTATGAGCAGGGCGGGGAATAAAGTGGAGTGAGGCACCCTGATCCTGGCCCTGGTTATCAATAAGTTAGACAGGTTGGGAACGGCCTCCTCTCTCCTAAACTTTTACACTTGATCTTAGCCAAAAGGCGGAGAAGTGACCTCTCCTAAACTTTTACGGCAATTATTGCAAAATCTAGCTAACTGAAATATACAAAGACAAAGGTACAGGTTTTAGAGAGAAGAATGATGTGATCAAAATAAAGAACATTGTGTTTTGAAGTGACTGTAAGAAGTAACTTATAGGAAGTCAGACAGAATAAATAAAAAAGAACATGTAATTCTTGAAAACTTTTCTCTGCCATACTTGAGATCACGAATATTTTTTCCATCAAACAAGAAAACAAGGAAAACCATTTTGCTAAAGACTGTAATTCCCCTAAATCACAGCACCTAGATTTTGCACGTTTTAACACATTGTTCACAAAATAATGAATACCTAGAAACTGACAGATTGTGGACTCTGAAAACAGAGAAGCCCTGTGATCAATTCTTGATCATTTCCCTGTATATTGTTTACATTATGTTTTCTTATCTCTCCAGGCCCCTGTTGATTTGAATTAGGTGGCAAAAGGATATTTGATTATGTTAGATTCCTGCCCTAAGGTTAATGTTTGTGATCTGAAACAGGGATATTACATTGACAGTGTCAGGAACGACCCCAGCTGTGCAAAAAAGGTGTCAAAATGCCAATAACCAAGTGTGTGGTGAAGGTCCTAGAGACTATATCTGGCCGCTTGGTGGGCAGATCATAAACTCTTAATCAGTGGTACTTGGGCTGGGAAAGCCTCATAATTTATCCACACATGTCTTTTCTTCTGAATACCACACCCCATCAATTCACAGCCTAGGGCTTTAAACATTTTCATGAGCAAATCTCAAGGTATTTCTTTCTAACTTCCCTGTAAATAAGTGGCAAAGAGAGGCATCTCCTTTGCTTTCAAAAGTCTAATTATTCTAGACTTCCGATGCAGCTCATCCTTTTTCATCTTTTTAAAAATAAACTACAGTCTACTTGAGGGTGGAGGATGGTAGGAGGGAGAGGATCAGAAAAAATATCTATTGGGTACTGTGCTTACTATCAGAGTGACAAAATGATCTGTACACTGAACCCCCATGAGACACAGTTCTCCTATATAACAAACCTGCACATGTACCCCTGAACCTAAAGTAAAAGTTAAAATAAATAAATAAATAACACATGAATTGAGCATCTTAAAAACGTTACACCCTTTCAATGATCTGAATCATGAGGTTAATTTAAACTCCCAAGTGTCTCAGAATGAGGCTCTGCACTGTGATGACCGTCAGAACCAGTTCACAGAGTTTCTAATTCAGTTTTACCTGGCAGTTACAAAGACTGCCCAAGTCCCCTACTTGTCTGGTTTTAAAGTGGCTTTAAAATTTTTTCATATGTTTTATCAAACTTAATTTTCATGATTATTTACAAGGATATTCTTTCTTTCCATCATTCAACATTTATTGAGTGCCTATACCACGTGCCCAGGCAGAAGTCTGGGATTTGGGATGTTAGTGAAGAGAACACACAGGTGTGTGAACTTTGTTTTTATATAATTCTTTATTGCATTTTGGTTAGTTTTATATGTGGAATGTGTATCACAGGTATTCGATGAGATCAGGAGCATGCCCAGCTCTCCACTGTTGGCTTCATGTAAGAGGAGAGCCATGACCATGCATTGCATTATTCTTGTACAGTAATCGGGCATGTTGTTTCTCTACACATAAGTTGAATGGAACAGCTCTTTTTCATTTTCAGCTTTATTTAGTCTGACTCTATCACCTACCAGTCAAATAATCTGCCTACCATGTCTTCAATAACTATGATTCAGACTCTCCATGAGTCACATCTGGGTCAATGTTGAGGCGAAAAGAAATTCATGAAAGAGGTCAATTCCTGTAGCCTTCCAGTGGCTCACTCTTTCTGTCTCTGACTTCCTTTTTCACTTCATCGACCCTGTCATTAACTCTACTTTCAATTCATTGAGGAGAAAAATAGAAGGGATGGAATAATTACACACATGTGTTGTGGCATGTAATAATCAATGTTTTAGGTAGATGCATTTTATGATTGCCCTGTTGAATTCATGCTAGAACTGGCACACGCTGTTGGTAAGAATATAGCTGTGGGACGTGCTAGGTCTGCATGTTGGGTGCCTTGCAGTGTGATCAATATTCCCCATTGTTGGAACTGTGTTTCTATTATCAGACATGACAAATTTGGGTCAGAGGTTAGAAGGCATTCATATGTGAGTCCTTCCTAGCCATGACTGAATAAGTTTTCTTATTTTCAGATTTATAACTTTTAATAAATAATAATGTTCTCTCTCCAGAAATAGGATATCTTATGTTTAAATTATCACACATACTGTCCAAAAGAATTTGAATCCTATTCCTGCCCTCCCCTTCAGAGCATTTCTCTGCTACTGGTTATGCATATTATACAAGGAATTGTTAATCTTTTTTTTTTTTTTTTTTTTTTGCGGGGGTGGGGGATGGAGTCTCATTCTGTTGTCAGGCTGGAGTGCAGTGGCGCAATCTCAGCTCACTGCAATCTCTGTTTCCCGGGTTCAAGCAATCCTCCTGCCTCAGCCTCCCGAGGAGCTGGGACTACAGGCATGTGCCTCCACACCCAGTTAATTTTTGTATTTTTAGTAGAGATGGGGTTTCACCATGTTGGCCAGGATGGTCTCGATCTCTTGAACTTGTGACCCACCCGCCTTGCCCTCCCAAAGTGCTGGAATTACAGGCGTGAGCCATGGCACCTGGCCGGAGTTGTTAATATTTTAAGCAGTGAGCCGTGATCATGCTACTGCACTCCAGCCTGGGCAAGAGAGCAAGACTCTCTCTCTATACACACACACACACACACAAAAGCACACATATGTATACTTCTCTCTCTCTCTCTCTCTCTCTCTCTATATATATAAAATTTGTAGCCTAGGTGAAATTGTAATTATGGTGAAATCTGAAGAGTGAAAATCAGAAATAGGTATCAAGACATAATTATGGCAGTTACTTCTATAAACATCGGCATCATCTGAGATAATGTTTTATATATGTTTAATTCTAGGTTTATATACATATATGAAAAACCTAATAAAGCTGCTAGTTCTCTTCACTAAGCTCCATAAACCCTAAAATGAAATATTCATTCATTAAAGATACCTCCCTGATTATGTGGTTTCATTAATGTTATCAGATGCTACTTTGCATTCATGTTATGGTGCTTGAAATTAAGTTTTATTTCTAGTATTTTATCAAAAGTATACAAAAAGATGGTAATGCTGTCAAAAATTATTCACTCAGAGTATATTTCTCTAATAATGCTTTTGCTTATATTATGCATGCTCTTTTTTGAAGAAGTTAAACCTTTTTTTACATTTTGTACAACGATGAATATTATTTAGAAATGCAACTATTTAAATTTCATTGCAAAAAAGCAAAACGTTTCTCGCAGAAACCCCTTTACAGAGAAACAGACACACGCATACATATGTATGTATATACATATATACATATATATCTCTGAGAAACATAGTTTTGCTTTTTTGAAATGAAATTTAGATACATTTTTAAATAATATTTATCTTTGTACAAAATGTACAAAAATATTTAACTTTTCTTCAAAAAAGAGCATGTATAATATAAGCAAAAGCATTATTATTTAGAGAAATGTACTCTGAGTGAATAATTTTTGACAGCATTACCATCTTTTTGTATAGTTTTGATAAAAATACTAGAAATAAAACAATTTCAAGCACAGTAACATGAATGCAAAGTAGCAACTGATAACATTAGTTAATGAAGCCACATAATCAGGGAGGTATCTTTAATGAATGAACGTTTCATTTTAGGGTTTATGGAGCTTATCAAAGAGAGTTATTAGCTTTGCTAGCTTTTTCACATATGTATGTAAATCTAGAATTAAACATATATAAAACATTATCGCAAATGATGCCGATGTTTATAGAAGTAACTGCCATGATTATGTCTTGATACCTATTTTTGATTTTCACTCTTCAGATTTCACATTGACTACAATTTCAAACTACCTACCTTAGCAAAAGTAAAATCTCATTTCAATTACAATTTGTGTACTAACAGCAAAGGAAGCAAAGTTACAATCCTGATACATTAAAAAATGAATTACATCATTATATAAAAATGGTGGCACATCATTTATTTCCTCATTACACTTTCTGTTTCTCAGAGGAATGATGACTCAGAGTTGTGGTTTACTTAACTAAAACAGATTACTAAGTTAGCATAAACTCAATCAGTGGGAAACCTGACAGCTGGCACGGTTATTTATGATGTGCCAAATGCAAAATCATGCTCCTTCTTTGAGGTTTTGCTAACAAGGCACATTGCTAATTCCAAGGAGGAAAAAAATCTATTCTAAGTTACTTGGGCGTAAATATAATTTTACAATAGTATTTATGAAATGGTTTCATGGCTTATATAAGATATGTTGATATAGGATTATCTGGCAAAAGGTTTATAAAACTAAATAATTTTATATTGTAACTGAAAAGCAACTGAGAAAGAACAATCAGTAAAGAAACAGATTTTAAAATATTATTTTTAAGGACATTTTACAATGAACAGATTCCTGTCTAACTTTTTGGTTTATCTTAAAATTGCCTCCTTTTCTTTTTTACACTTTGTAGTTTTTCCAACTTAATCACTGAATTATGAAAATATTTCTATAACACTACCAAATTAATGAGACCACTGGGCTCCTGTATAAAGGTAGATTGTGAAAGTCAATTTGTTAATTTAATAAATTAACAAATGGAAAATGGAGACTATGAATTCATATTGCCTTTGATGCATTTCAAGTAGGAGAGAAACTTTGAAAACATGTCTATATAGTCATAAAAATATTTTAGCATAATGGATCTGTTCAGATGGCGTCTGTGCCTAAGTTTTGTTATTGTATCAATAACATTAATTTCCAACAAAAACATAGGCTGATTTTAAGAGTTACAATTTGGAATTTTTAATTTAGAAATCAGAAACACTACAAATGTTTTTATGAATATGATTTCCACATTGAAATATGTTAGGCATATTTTCATGAATATAGAAAAATAACACAAAGGAAGTATACGTTCAATTCAATAAATATTTAGTAAGTCCCTACCATATAGCGATAACTACTCTAAATGTAGAATAGAAAAATAAGTATAAGTGGCTCACGTTATCAAGGACTTTACAATTTAGTAAAAGCGATCTTATGCTCTTGCGAACAACGTTTATTTATAATAGTGCAAGGTTGAGTGCAGTTGTTGAGAGGTTGGCATATCGAAACTTTAGAAGAGAAAACTATAATGTAGGTCCAGTGTTTAAGTTGTCATGGACAATGTGGGCTTTAATCTGGAAAACTGTGGACATTTTAGTTTGTGGAATGAGAAAAGATGCCAAGACCAGACTGAGAAGTTGTTGCTTAAAAAGTTAAAAAGAAGAGCTAATTTGCTTGAATAAGAAGGAAATGGTGGAAAATAAGTATGGAAAGAAAAATCCAGTTTTATCAGATTTGGAGGACTTTAAATACTTTCATAATATAATAATTTTTATATTCCAGACTTAGCTAGTAAAATTGGTTTCTATCCTGTAAACCCTGGAGATTCTAAAAGACCTGAGGAATGCAGTGTTTTGTAAAGGTTAATATCTGGGGTGTATTGGTGGGAAAGACAATAGAGGCAAGAAAACTAAAATAGTGAAAACATGTAGTTACAATTAGGACATATATGGAAAGCAGTAGAAGTGTTGAAAAGGGGCGAGTGTTAAAGATATGTTCAAGGAATATTTATCCTCCACTCAGCAAGACAATTTCCTTCAAGTCCTCATCTAAAATTTTTTCTTTTATGTTCTGCAGTTGTGATAGATTAAAGATGTCTGCAAAGTCTTTGTTGCATCTGCCATTGAGAAATATAGTTTTGTTCCCCTCTCCCTGAGTTTCGGCTGAATTTAGTAAGCCTTGCTTGAGCAACAGAATGCAGTATAAGTGATATTCTGAGACTTCTGATACTATAGATCATAGGTCAAAAAGGACACACGGTTTCTGGCCTGTCTGCTTGAAACACTTGTTCTAGACACCTGGCTGCCATAGGAGAGGCCAATGTAGAAAGGAACCAATGCCCCAGTCAATAGTCCCAGCAGGGCTCCTACCTAGCAGCCTGCACCAACCTGCCAGCTGTGGAAGTGAGCCACCTTGGAAGTGAATTCTCCAGACCTGTAGTGCTACACCAGCTCATTCCATGAGAAGCAGAAATGGGCTGCCCAACTGAGTCCTTCCCAAATTCTGGCACCCAAGGTTGTAAACAAAACTATTTTAAATTCACAAATGTTGAATGCAGTTTGTTACGCAGTGACAGATAATCAGAGAAGGAGTAGAGAATAGTATATAAAGTCAACATAGAACGAAAAAAGAAGGTCAAATTTTAGGTGACATTTTTTGTTTCCAATTATTATTACTGAAACGTTAAATCCTTCCTGAGTGTAAGTGATCCAGATGAAATGAAAGTAGTTGGAAAAGTCTTGACTGTGTTATGAGGCCTTAGAGAAAATAAAATCCCTTTAACACATGATTCCAGAAGCACAAATAAAATATATTCAAAATTTTATGACATTGAAATCCATGAACATCCTTTCTTTCTGTTCTCACTGAAATTTATTAGAAGATAATAATCTGTGCATTACCTATTGATGGCTTTTCAGAGCTATTTTCTCCTCCTTTGATATGTAGTATGAATTTATTTATTTATTTATTTTAAGATGTACTCTTTTACCAAACTTCAAGTATACAATGTATTATTATTAAACTGTAGTTACTATGATGTAAATTAGATCTCTAGAACTTATTCATCTTGCAACTGAAAGCTTTTACACTTTGAACAACACCTCCCAGTTCCACCACCCCTACCCTCTGGCTACCACTATTCTATTCTGTTTCTCTAAGTTCAACTATTTTTAGACCCCACTTAATTTATATCTTACAATATTTGTCTCTCCATGTCTGGCTTATTTCCCTTAGCGTAACCTCCTCTGAGTTCATCTACCTTGTAGCAAATGGCAGGATTTTCTTATTTTTAAAGGCTAAATAGTACTCCGTTGTATAGCTAACCATGGCATATTCTTTATCCATTCATCTGTCAATAGACATTTTGGTTGTTTCCATATCTTGGCTACTATGAATAATGCAGCAGTGAACATAGGAAGGCACATACCTCTTTAACATATGGATTTTATTTTCTTTGAACATATACATAAGTGAGACTGCTAGATCATATGGTAGTTCTAGCTGTAATTTTTGAGGAACTTCAAAATGCCATTTTTCATAATGGCTATACCAATTTACATTTGCACCAATAGTGTGCAAGAGTTCTCTTATATCCACCCCTCACCAACACATTATTGCTTCTCTTTTTGACAAAGACCAAACTAACAGGTGTAAGAAAATATGTCTTTGTAGTTTTGATTTGTATTTCTTATATGATTAGCGATGTCGAGCACCCTTTCATATACCTGTTAGCCATTTGATCAGGCAAACGTGATAACAACTACACTATGGAAGCCTACTGTTGGCCATTTTTTATGTCATCTTTGGAAAATGTCTATTCAGGTTTTTTGCTATTAAGTTGCCTGAGTTCCTTATATATTTTGGCTATAACTCCTTATCAAATATACAGTTTCCTAAAATTTTTCCCAATCCATTGCTCTTTTATCTTGTTGACTGTATTATTTGCTGTGCAGGAAGCTTAATTGCTATATTTTTGTCTTAGATTTACAGTTTCAGGTCCTACATTTAAGTCTTTAGTCCATTTTGAGTTGTTTTTTGTGTGTGTGTGTATGACTTAAGATTCTAATTTAATTCTTTTGTATATGAATAGCCAATTTTCCCAATATCATTTATTGAAGAGGCTATCCCTTTTCCATTGTATATTTTTGGCATCCTTGTTGAAGACTAGCTGGCTGAATATAGGTGAGTTTATTTCGAGGGTCTCTGTTCTGTTCCATTCGACTATGTGTCTGTTTTTATGCCAGCATCATACTGTTTTGATTACTGTAACTCTGTAATATGCTGTTGACTCTTGAAGAACACACGTTTGAGTTGCACAAGTCCACTTATACGTGAGTTTTTTTCAATAAAATTTACACCAAGCATGACTGCTTCTCCTGTCTCCTCCACCTCTTCTGCCTCTTGCCACCCCTGAGACAGCAAGAACAACATTTCCTCCTCCTCAGCCTCCTCGACATGAAGACAACAAAGATGAGGGTCATTCTGATGATCCACTTTCACTTGATGAATAGCAAATATATTTTCTCTTCCTTATGATTTTTAAAATATAATTTTCTTCTCTCTTGTTTACTTATTGTAAGAATACAGTATATAAATACATATACAAAACATGCATTAAGCAGTTGTTTTTATGAGTAAGGCTTCTGGTCAACAGTGGGCTATCAGTAGTTAAATTTTTGAGGAGTCAAAAGTTATATATGGATTTTCAACTGTGCAGGGGAGTCAGCACCCCTAATCCTTGTGTTGTTGAGGTGTCAATTGCAGTTTAAAATCAAGGAGTGTGATGCCTCTAGCTTTGTTCTTCTGTCTCAAGATTACTTTAGCTATTTTAATTCTTTTGTGGCTTCATATACATTTTAGGATTGTTTTCTCTATGTCTGTGAAAAACGTCATTGGTATTTTGATAGTGATTACACTGAGTCTGTAAAAGCAGTTTGAGCAGTATGAACATTTTGACAATGTTAATTCTTTCAATCCATGGACATGGAATATCTTTTTATTTGTGTCTACTTCAATGTTTTTCATCAATGTTTTAGTTTTCAGTGTACAGGTCTTTCAACTCCTTAGTTAAACTTACACCTATTTTATTCTTTTTGAGTCTATTGTAAATGGGATTGTTTTCTTAATTTCATTTTTGGACAGTCTGTTGTTAGTGCAACTGATTTCTGGATCCTGTCCCTTTACTGAATTCTGTATCCTGTCCCTATACTGAATTTGTTCAGTAGTTCTAAAAGTTTGGTAGAATCTTTTGGGTTTTCTGTATGTAAGATATTGTCATCTGCAAACAGAGACAATTTTACTTTTACTTTTCAGTTTGGCTGCCTTTTATTTCTTCTTTTTCTTGACTAATTGCTCTGGTTGGACTTTTCAGCATGATACTAAATAGAAATGGCAAGAGTCACATCTTTGTCTTGTTCCTGATCTTAGAAGTAAAGCTTTCAGCTTTTACTATTGAAGATGGTATTAGTTGTAGGCTTGTCATAGATGGCCTTTATTGAGTTGGAGTACATTCCTTCTATCCTTAATTTGTTGAGAGTCTTTATTCAGGAAATAATATTGAATTTTGCCAAATGTTTTAAAGTTTTTTCTGCATCTGTTGAGATTGATTGTATCCTTTATTCTGTTAACAACATGCATAACCTTTACTGATCTGCATATGTTAAATCATCTTTTCATCCCAGGGATAAATTCCACTTGACCGTTGTTAATATTTTCTTGAGAATTTTGCGTCTATGTTCATCTGACATATTGGCCTTTAATTTTCTTTTCCTTGTAGTGTTCTTACTTGGTTTTTGTACCAGAATAAGGTTGGCCTCACAAAATGAATTTGGATATGGTCCTTTCTCTTCCATTGTTAAAAAGTTTTATGTGGTGTTAATTTTTTAAATATTTGGTAGAATTTCCCAGTGAAACCATTGTGTCCTGGGTTTTTCATTTTTAGGAGATATTTGATTACTGATTCAGTCTCTTTGTTATAGGGCTGTTCAGATTTTTCCATCTTTTCATGATTCAGTCTTGGTAAGTTGTATGTTTCTAGAAGTTTATCCATTTTTTGGTAAACAATATTTTGGCATAAAAATTATCATAGTAGTCTCTTATAATTGCTTGTATTTCTGTGTTATCATTTGTAATGTCTCCTTTTATTTATACATTTATAGTCAGACACAGTGGCTCACACCTGTAATCCCAGCACTTTCGGAGGCTTAGGTGGGCAGATCACTTGAGGTCAGGAGTTTTAGACCACCCTGGTCAACATGGTGAAACCTGTCTTTACTAAAAAAAAAATACAAAAAATTAGCCAGACATGGTGGTATGTGCCTTTAGTCCTAGCTACTTGGGAGGCTGAGGCAGGGGAATTACCTGAACCCAAGAAGCGGAGGTTGCAGTGAACCAAGATCGCACCACTGCACTCCAGCCTGGGTGACAGAATGAGACTCCGTCTCAAAAAATAATAATAAAATAAATAAACAAATTATTTTATTTATTTATTTTTTAAGTCATATATCTTCTATTTTTGGTTAGTCTAGCTAAAGTTTTGTCAATTTTTAAAATCAAGTCAATCAATATTCATTCATATTTTCTATCTTTTTAAATTTTAATTTCGTTTACTTCTGCTCTAATCTTTATTATTTACTTCTTTCTGTTAACTTTAGGCTTAGTATGATCGTCTTCTTCTGGTTCCTTGAGGTGTAAAGTATAATTGTTTAAGATCTTTCTTTTTCTTTCTGTAGACATTTATCACTGTAGACTTCCCTCTTGGACTGCTTATGCTGTTTCTCATACGTTTTGGCATGTTGTGTTTCCATTTTTGTCTTAACGTATTTTTAAATTTATCTTTTTATGTCTTCCTTAACACATTAGTTGTTCAAGAGGTTGTTGTTTAATTTCCACATAGTTGTACATTTTTCAATTTTCTTCCTATTCTTGATTTCTAGCTGCATACCACTGTGATTATAAAAGATACTTGATATGATTTTAATCTTCTTAAATTTGTTGAGACTTGTTTTGTGACTTAACTTATTTATCCTAGAGAATGTTCCATGTTCACTTGAGATGTTTGTTCAGCTGCCGTTGGATATTTACATATGTTTTGTATGTGTCTGTTAGGTCCATCTGGTCTAAAGTGTAGTTCAAGCTCAATGTTTCATTTTTCTTTTTTTTGGCTTTCTGTCTGAGTAATCTATCCGTTGTTCAAAGTGGTGTATTGAAGTCTCCTGTTATAGTTGTATTGCTTTCTATTTCTCTATTCATTTCTATTATTATTTGCTTTATATATTTAGGAGCTCCATGGTGGGTATATACTGATTTACAATCGTTTTATCTTCTTGATGGATTGACCTCTTTATAATTATATAATGAGCTATTTTTGTGTCTTGTGACAGTTTTTGACTTACAGTCTATTTGGGCTGCCATAAGCATAGTTAGCTCTGCTCTGTTTGGGTCTCCATTTACATGGAATATCTTTTTCCATTCCTTCATTTTTAACCTGTCAGTATTCTTAAAGCTAAAATGATTGTAAGCAGCATATAGTTGAGTCTTATTTATTAATCCACTCAGCTACTCTTGTATTTTGATTAATTTATTCCATATACATTTTAAGTAATTATTCATAGGTAAGAACTTATTTCTGCAATTTTGTTAATTATTTTCTAATTATTTAGTATTTCCTTTGTCCCTTTCTTCATCTCTTGCTGTCTTCTTTCGTGAGTCGATTATTTTTTGTAGTGGTATGTTTTGATTCCTTTCTCTGTATCTTCTGTGTATCTGCTATAGATTTTTTCCCCTGAGGTTATTGAGTTGTCTGTGTTCTCTTTTATCTTGCTGAGCTTGGTTAAAATAATCCTTTTGAATTATTTTTCAATTAATAATAAAGGAATAACATTTCATATATCTCCATTTCTTTGGGGTCAGTTACTGAAAAATTATTGTGTTCCTTTGATAATGTCATGTTTTCATTCTTTTCCATGCTTCTAGTGGCTTTGCATTGATATCTTCACGTTTGAGGCAGCAGTCCCCTCTTCAAGTCCTTTTGGGCTGGCTTCAGTGGAAAAAGACTGTCGTCTTTGGATGGCCACAAGAGTGTCAACTAAATGAGGTGCACCACTTCCATTTCTGGGTTGGGGACAGCAGTGTAGCTGCCTTGCAATTCCATCAATGTCAATGTCAGCAAAGGCTGTGAGGGTCCTTGGCAACCAAGGTTGCTGATGTCTGTGGTGGTTGCAGCAGCAAGAGTTATTGTGGTCCTTGGCAAAGTCTGCTGGGATTTTTCTGTTCTCCTCTCACTTATGGGAAATCATTCTAGCTGAGGGAGTCTCTCTTGGTGTTGGATCTGGCATGCTGATATGCATGCATCTGTGGTGTTGCTAGAATCCAGGGCATAGACATACTGTGGCAACAACAGTGCCTGTGTGTGTAGGCTGTAGTCATCATAACCAAGGTCCTAGGCTCAGAGGCACTCATGGTGATAATGGCATCTGTGTTTAGGGTATAGATGCTCAGAGTGGCAACAGAGGTAGGCATGAGGAACTATTGTGTCACCTAGGGCCTGGGGTGCAGGTGCACTTGCTGCAGTGGTGATGCTGGTGTCTGAGGTAGAGTGCTATGCAGATTATTCATGAAGCTAGGGTTTGGGGTCTTGAGTTACAGGGTGACTTGGCTCCAGGGGTCAGGACTCAGCAGCAGCACAAACCCAGTGATGATAGGACACAGCCTGGGCCTCAGGGGCAGTATACAGTGGCCATACAGCTAAGTAGATGGCAGGTTACCACCACAAGTCAGGCCCCAGGATTTGGGGCAGACAGCAGTGGCAGTGCAGCCCTAGTGATGGTGAGCCAAAGCCATAAATTAGAACTCAGGTTGGCAGGGCAACCTGAGTAATGTTTTGTCACAGCCAAGACTCAGACCCCATAGACTGAGGTACAGAACAGCAGAAGCACAGCCCCTGTTTCACCAAGTCAAAGTAGTGACTTAGGACCCAGGGGGCAGAGAACAGAACGGTGGCAGCTCTGACACTGTAGATGGCAAGGAGTTATGTTATCTTGATCCCAAAGGGCAAAGTATATCAGCTAGTGACTCAGGCCCCCTGAGTTAATGCTCAGCGCGGCAGCAAGGGATGCAGCAGTGGCTCCTTCTCTGGGACCGCAATACAGTATAGACTCTGGGAAGCTCTGTGAGCTGGGCTCAGCCTCAGTGAAGACTGTGGGAATCCTCAGTGGCAAAGGTTGCAGGTTTCAATGGTAGTGATGTGGATTGCTGAGGTCCTTCTGCTCCTCTTTTTTGTCACAAGGTGCAAATCCTCTGAGGGGGGTCCCTCTTGCTGTTGAGCTGCTCCACCAAGCTAGGGGATGGACTGATGCAGGTAAAGTGCTTCCTGGACTCTAATATGCAGCCGGCCTCAGTTTTTTTTGCACCCCTGAGTTTCTACTGCTCCTTCCTTATATCTAGAACTTTCTTAGAGAAATTTTCATTGGTGTACAGTTGTTTATTTATTTATTTTTTGTGGGAGGGAGACAGGCATCATGGCCTCCTAGTCTACCATTTTACTGATATCACTCAGTATGAGATTATTTAAAATTTGAATTTGTTCAATTTACTTGATGTCAAATAGATTCGATATGCTCATTTAATATCTTACTTATGAGTTCCTGTCTTCTTAGAAACATAGTTAATCACTACATTTTTGGGTATAAGTTTTTCTAACAATTTCTTGTGGATCATCAGTTTAAAGCAAGTGAAAATAGTTTATTTCCTATTCTTATCATATGCCTGAAAATAGGGAAAATGATTTAACTTCTCTCACCATTAAAAATGAGAGAAGAGGTAATACTCTTGAGAGAAATAAACTATAATTTTAGTGAATGTTTTCCTGAGGAATTTGTAAACATTTAACAGCATTAATTTTTTTTTCTTACGTATTTTCTGACTAACTGTTTATTGATTATTTTGCTTTGTTTCATAAAAAATAAGTGAAAAAATATTTCTGCAGGCAGGTGTCAGAAAGGTAAATTAACACTTTCTTTTTTATATGGTTTAAATACTAATTGGAAGACAGTAGAGTCAAAGAAGTAAGAATTTATGGGTTTGGCACCAAGAAATGCTTGAAAACATAGATGCAAACACATTTTTCAGCATGAAAGTAGGGAAGAGAGAAGTAAAGTTGTTTACTTCTTCATTGTAATCAGAAAAGAAGAAACGAATATGACCTTTCATAATTAATAACAAATCACATTTAAACAAATTACACTTTCTATTAAAAATTATTCTCTAGTAATCTATTCATTAACATCTCACCATCTCACAATTTATATATGTAGCTGTTTAGATGATTCAGAAAATACGGTAGAAGAGAGGGATGCTAGTCTCACAAAATCCTAGAGCAGAATCGCCTTTGGGACAAAGTAGCAGGTGGAAGCCAAATGACATCACAGGGACTGTTAGTGAAGCTCAGCGTCTTCAAGGAGAGCATTTGGGCTTTGAGCAAACTGTTAGTGAGAGTGTTCAGGAAAGCAAGAAAAATGTCACTGGATGCTGGAGGAAAGGAGAACTTAGTTATGTAGGTAGTGCCAGAATGTTTGGCAGCACTATCACCCGCAGTAACTTGGACGATAGAAAATGTTCTCAATGAATTTTTAGATCTATCAAGGGAGATTTCCAGGTAGTGTGGTGAAGGTGCCTTCCAGCCTCTCTGTCTATGATAAAATGTGAGAGGAGAAAGGTAAGTAATACAAAAGACTGCTGCTAAAATATCAGAATAGGAAACAATGGCTCAGAATGGAAGTAATACTCCATTTGAAATGGTTTTGAATTGAGCTATCCCTTGTAAACATTATTTCGAACATATTTATCCAGGAACTTAAATACCACAAGCATCCAACAAGAGAATTGCTCTAAAAGATTGGAAAATATTAACTCATTTTTCTCAGTACACCATCATGATGAATGATGATGTATGTGTAATGAAGGTCTGAAAGTTGGAAAATAATCAGACGAGTCACTGAGCCCAGGCAAGATGTAGATAAAACAGAATGGCTCTTTTTGGATGATTGGTGTGGCATCAGGAGTTCTGACGGATAATGTGCAAGTTGGGACAGTTCTCGGTTCTTTATATGTATCATAGGCTACAACTACTTTAAAAAATACGTTTAAAAAGGTATATATGTAATAATCCTAATATGCTTTTTTTTTCTTCAATATTTGGAATCTTTAGAGGTAAAACGTTTAAACTCCAGCTATATCACTAATCATGACAGGACTACTTTAGGTAATCAATATTATATTAAATTTACCAAAAACATTTGTTAACACTATTTTGCATTCTGATGACATGTTTGATTGCTAAATCAAACAAGAAGGAAAAGATAGCCCACATGCACTGAGCAAGAAAAGGTTAAGCAGCCAGCTTAGGCATACTACAACAGCTAGGGAAAATCTTTGCTATGACCTAGGAATGAAGGCAAAAACGTGGAGTCTTTTAAAACCTGGATGTTATTACTTTGCTTCCAAATCCAAGATGACCCTAAAGACAGCACCCCGCGACTCCCTCCTCCTTTACAGGAGCTCAGTCTGGGAAGAGGGAAGCCAACCTGGAGGCATTACACAACTGCATGTTTAAACGGAAATGTTCAAGATCCAGAAGCCAGTAACATCGAATGTGCAAACTGATTCTTCAGCCTGGAATTATTTTATACAGTAATGAATGGAGTAATAAAATTTGGCCCAAATTTATTTCTGATTCAATAGTCAGTCAGAACCTACTAAGTGGTAGACAGTGAGGAAAACAAAAATTTGAAAAAGTCTCAGTTTCTGCCTTCAAGATGCTCACAGGTAGACTTTGCACAACTCCAATACAAGTCAGCCTATGATAGTATACTATTAAAACATAAATATATATCACATAAGAATATAAACATGGCACAAGAACATTGAAAAGCCATTCTACTTGAAGGCATGGGCATTTGGAGTTTCAGAGAAAGCTGAAATGAGAAGGTGGTATTTGAGTGGTTTTAAAAAGCACATAGTAGGTTGCCTGTTCACTCTGTGGTAGTTTCTTTTGCTGTGCAGAAGCTCTTTAGTTTAATTAGATCCCATTTGTCAATTTTGGCTTCTGTTGCCATTGCTTTTGGTGTTTTAGACATGAAGTCCTTGCTCATGCCTATGTCCTGAATGGTATTACCTAGGTTTTCTTCTAGGGTTTTTATGGTATTAGGTCTACAATTTAAGTCTCTAATCCATCGTGAATTAATTTTCATATAAGGAGTAAGGAAAGGATCCAGTTTCAGCTCTCTACTTATGGCTAGCCAATTTTCCCAGCACCATTTATTAAATAGGGAATCCTTTCCCCATTTCTTGTTTCTCTCAGGTTTGTCAAAGATCAGATGGCTGTAGATGTGTGGTATTATTTCTGAGGACTCTGTTCTGTTCTATTGGTCTATATCTCTTTTTTGGTACCAGTACCATGCTGTTTTGCTTACTGTAGCCTTGTAGTATAGTTTGAAGTCAGGTAGCGTGATGCCTCCAGCTTTGTTCTTTTGACTTAGGATTGTCTTGCCAATGCGGGCTCTTTTTTGGTTCCATATGAACTTTAAAGCAGTTTTTTCCAATTCTGTGAAGAAACTCATTGGTAGCTTGATGGGGATGGCATTGAAACTATAAATTACCTTGGGCAGTATGGCCATTTTCACGATACTGATTCTTCCTATCCATGAGCATGGTATGTTCTTCCATTTGTTTGTGTCCTCTTTTATTTCACTGAGCAGTGGTTTTTAGTTCTCCTTGAAGAGGTCCTTTACATCCCTTGTAAGTTGGATTCCTAGGTATTTCATTCTCTTTGAAGCAATTGTGAATGGAAGTTCATTCATGATTTGGCTCTCTGTTTGTCTGTTACTGGTGTATAAGAATGCTTGTAATTTTTGCACATTAATTTTGTATCCTGAGACTTTGCTGAAGTTTCTTATCAGCTTAAGGAGATTTTGGGCTGAGATAATGGGGTTTTCTAAATATACAATCATATCATCTGCAAACAGGGACAATTTGACTTCTTCTTTTCCTAACTGAATACCCTTGATTTCTTTCTGTTGCCTGATTGCCCTAGCCAGAACTTCCAACACTATGTTGAATAGGAGTGGTGAGAGAGGGCATCCCTGTCTTGTGCCAGTTTTCAAAGGAATTTTTCCAGTTTTTGCCCATTCAGTATGATATTGGCTGTGGGTTTGTCATAAATAGCTCTTATTATTTTGAGATACGTTCCATCAATATCGAATTTATTGAGCGTTTTTAGCATGAAGGGCTGTTGAATTTTGTCAAAGGCCTTTTCTGCATCTATTGAGATAATCATGTGGTTTTTGTCTTTGGTTCTGTTTATATGCTGGATTACATTTATTGATTTGCGTATGTTGAACCAGCCTTGCATCCCAGGGATGAAGCCCACTTGACCATGGTGGATAAGCTTTTTGATGTGCTGCTGGATCCGGTTTGCCAGTATTTTACTGAGGATTTTTGCATCGATGTTCATCAGGGATATTGGTCTAAAATTCTCTTTTTTTGTTGTGTCTCTACCAGGCTTTGGTATCAGGATGATGTTGGCCTCATAAAATGAGTTAGGGAGGATTCCCTCTTTTTCTATTGATTGCAATAGTATTTTTGCAATCTACTCATCTGACAAAGGGCTAATATCCAGAACCTACAAAGAACTCAAACAAATTTACAAGAAAAAAACAAACAACCCCATCAAAAAGTGGGCAAAGGATATGAACAGACATTTCTCAAAAGAAGACATTCATACAGCCAACAGACACATGAAAAAATGCTCATCATCACTGGCCATCAGAGAAATGCAAATCAAAACCACAATGAGATACCATCTCACACCAGTTAGAATGGCAATCATTAAAAAGTCAGGAAACAACAGGTGCTAGAGAGGATGTGGAGAAACAGGAACACTTTTACACTGTTGGTGGGATTGTAAACTAGTTCAACCATTATGGAAAACAGTATGGTGATTCCTCAAGGATCTAGAACTAGATGTACCATATGACCCAGCCATCCCATTACTGGGGATATACCCAAAGGATTATAAATCATGCTGCGATAAAAACACATGCATGCGTATGTTTATTGTGGCACTATTCACAATAGCAAAGACTTGGAATCAACCCAAATGTCCATCAGTGACAGACTGGATTAAGAAAATGTGGCACATATACACCATGGAATACTATGCAGCCATAAAAAAGGATGAGTTTGTGTCCTTTGTAGGGACATGGATGCAGCTGGAAACCATCATTCTTAGCAAACTATCGCAAGAACAGAAAACCAAACACCGCATGTTCTCACTCATAGGTGGGAACTGAACAATGAGATCACTTGGACTCGGGAAGGGGAACATCATACACAGGGTCCTATCATGGGGAGGGGGGAGGGGGAAGGGGCTGCATTGGGAGTTATATCTGATGTAAATGACGAGTTGATGGGTGCTGACGAGTTGATGGGTGCAGCACGCCAACATGGCACAAGTATACATATGTAACAAACCTGCACGTTATGCACATGTACCCTAGAATTTAAAGTATTAAAAAAAAAAAGCACATAGTAATTTGAGAAGAAAGATAATGTGGGAGCAACATAAGCAAAAAATAAAATAAAATAAAATAAAAGTGTGGAAATACATGATGGATTCAAGGAATTATGAGCAGTCTCATATTTTGATATGGCTACAGTAAACAATGGTCATAACCTTTGAAAGCAATTGATAAGTATCCTAAACACCATGTTAATAATGAGTTTGGACTTTTATCCGATGGGCAATGGAAAGTAATAGAAGTATTTTAAGCAAAGTCGTGGCATAATGAGATCTGTGTTTGGGGAAGAATCAACTGCACTCTCCAATATGGTAGTGATGAGCTGCTTGTGGCTAAATTAAACCTAAATTTAAGTTAATTAAATTTAAATAAAATCAAAAATTCAGTTTTTGAGTTGCAGTAGCCACAATTCAAGTGCTCAGGGCAGATATAGAGCATTTTTGTCACTGTAGGAAGTTCTATTAAACAGTGCATATGTAGAAAATGGACCAGTGGCATCAGGCATTAGAGGGAATAAAACTAATTAAGGGGTGACTATTTTCACAGTCTCCCCAAAAGATAATGAAGCCCTGCTATAGGAGGAGTGGTAATAGGAATAGAAATTGAGTAGACAGAGGCAAACTCAAGTTATAAATTAAAGGTGATTGGGGGTTGATAGTGAAATTTAATTCATATGCCCATCCTCTTTAAGAGTACCTATTTAAGAAACAGATACAAGCTTCAGAACAAAATATTTGCTAAATTACTAAAATATGGGAATTGGGAAATTTGGCTTTATTCTGGTGTCACAATCATATTTTTAATAACTTTATTCTAGTTCTATATTTTTGAAGCTGCAACAAAAAAAATAATTGCAAATCTAGGGGAGTGTGGTAGGTAACCTCCATGATGGTCCCCAGTGATCCTTCCTTTATGGTATCCACACTTGCTTAGCCCTCTTCCTCTCTGAGTAGAGCTGACCTGTGTAACCAGTAAAATGTCATGGAAATAACTGTGTAAATTCTAATCTGGCTAAGTCAGAATGGACGTTAAAGTATCCATTTTTCTCCCTCTTGGATCAATCACTCTTGTGGAAGCCAGCCATTGGCAAGGCCACTCAGCCCTAAGGAGAAATTGACATGGCAAGAAGGCCCCCACCAGCAATAACTATGAACTTAACCAGCCTGTGTGAACTCCAAGGAGTTCGAAACAGATTCCCTAGCCCCAGCCAAGCCTTCAGATGACTGCAGCCCTGGCTGATACCTTGACTGTAATCTTATGAGAAACACTGAAACAAAATATGAGCCAAGACACCTAGTTAAGCTATCCCTATAATTCTGACCCCACAGAAACTGTGTAATATTATAAATGTTTATTGTTTTAAATTGCTACGTTGTGGGTTAACTTTTTTGCACCAATAGATGTAGGGAGTTGCTTCTCAGACAGCTAATCCTTCATCCAAGGATGTAGGGAAACAAGACAGACATCTACATGACTTTCGACAGTATTCATTCCATACAGTCAAGATATGTGGACCAGTGAACATTAAAGTCTCACTACTCATACTGCTGCAATAAGTCAGCCCTCCTCTCATAAAGGCCTTAGGTATGAAGTTTCGCTAGTATATTCTAAGAGAAATCTCTTATAGAAGCACGAGAACAACTTCCTAAACATCAGTGACCGGTTATAGAACATAAGACAGAGCAATGAGTCTAAGATGACTTTGGATAAAAACTACACTTAGACAGAGAGAGTTTTTGCAATGGAGTTTCTGTTGAGTTTCCTTTTTCATATTCAAGCAAAGAATGTGTAAGAAGTGTGGCAGACATTTCAAGAACTTTGGATTATAAGCTTATTATCTTTTTGACTTCTGCTCATGTATTTGCTTTAATCATATTTTATATTTCTAACCAGAGTATCAGTTAAAGACATATTATTTTCATTAATTTCATTAATTTACTCAAAACGTTTAATGTTAGAAATGCTTGAGAAACATTGTCACAATTTTGCTTCCTCTTACTATAACAGATACTTGCTTTAATTAGTTTTTACTTTGATTGGATAAACTTAGTGCCAAAAGCACATAGCAGTTGATATGTCATTAGAATAGAATATAAATTCTAGTAATAAAAATAATAAAAGAATTTAAAAATCACATCATAGAACTTTCAAGAGAAGTTATTATAAACCAAAGACTTTAATGGCAACCATTCCTGGAGCTCCTGTGTTAGATTTTTTTCCTTTAAACTAGCATCATTTAATTCTCTGAAAGAAAATTTAATTTTGTGTTTCTATCACAATGATAATCTAGAAAATTAATATATGCATACATTGAATCATATAGCTGACCATGTTAACCTGAGTGTGGCCACTCAAGTTCAATTCCCATGTTTGTACATGTGTCTACAGTTCCATTGACAATAACTGAAAGCCAAATAATGTTACAGTTTGCCATATAAATTTTTAAAAATAACAATATTTTGAATGTAGAAATGTGATGGGAGGATTAGATAATTGGAGGATAATTATTATTAGATACTTATAGAATTATTATTATTAATTATAATTATAGAGCGAAAAATAGACAAGTCAAACCTTTAAAAATAAAAATAATAATCCTATATAGCGGCATTAGGTGTCACATTTGAGTTATAAACTGGCTTATAGGGAAGACCCTGTTTGCTTAATTTGCAAACATTCATTTGCAGTAAGGATAGTGGTAAATGAAGAGTGAAAACATTTCCATTTAGGTTACCGAAATAATTGATTTAGACATCCATTTAATGTTGGTTTCAATAACACTCAATTTCACCCCAACCTCAAGTAAACAATATAGTTGAACAGAGCTATCAAGAACTACCTTGTTAAAATGACATGTAGAATAATATTGAGTCTTTACATCTCCCTTTATAGCCGTTCTTTTCATTTATAAACGACTAATAGAATAACCATCATTTTATACAGGAAATAATGTGCCTATAAAACTAGCTTCTTTAGAAGATTGAGTAGTGGTACGCCAAACACTGTAGAAACACAATATGAAACATAGTTGTTTATTTGTTACATCATGTAAGTTATTTGCCATATGTAAATTTTCAGATTAATAAGTTTTTTAACTTAGTTATTCTAATTTTTTCTTTGTATCTGAAGTCTTCCTCTTTTTTTGCCTTAAAATCACAGTGTACTGGCATAAATTCTCTAAGCATAGACTTCATAATCACAGAAAAGCTACATACATTATGTAATATGTTTCTTTAGGGCTCAATATGTCATTTCAGTTTTTGTGTTTCTCCTCACACCTGTACTGGTACTGAAAGGATGCAACAGAGTCATCAGCAAATATACAACTTCATGTCAACTAAAGGTACTTTACAAAAGCGAAGAGACTCCAAGGCAACAGATTTCCTATAGCAGTCTTTTCCTAAGAGTACTAAGGTAATTAGCCTCAACAGGAGATAATTTCGGTTCACAGGGGTTGCTGTTGTTTTAAGTGTTTCTGGGAAAATTGGATTTTCCATTGATAGCAGTTTTAACATGTCACACTGGAGCCAGAGTGAATTAAACTGAAGAGCTACACAGTCTAAACAAACATTCCTTCCCATTATCAGAAGCCTGACAACATAATAGCATAAACTATAGTCATGTGGTCACATTCACAAGTAATGCAGAAACAATTAAAAAATCTAAGAAATGCTACATTTTCTAAAGCAGACTTAGTTGAAGTAAGCAGGTTTAAAATTATTGTTTTTCCTCCCTCCCCTACAAGTTTTATATTGTGCTTTAAAGTTGAAAAAAGAACCCAGCAATGTTTGTTTGAATCATGATTAGTGATTAGAAAATCCAAATATCTTTAGTCTGTGTTTTGTAACACTAAAGTAGACCATGGTACCATTGCAATATAATTCAAGTATTTAAACTTTGAAAACACCAGTTAATTTGACATGCTTATTTTTTCATATTTTTCTGTTTTACAAAAATTGCACAAATTACTGAAATAAATTTGGAACTGTAATTCCACTATATTTTACATTTTCCTCAAAGATGTTAATCAAATTTGGTTATATTTACACATGTAATGGATGATATAGTTTACATGTGAAAAGCAGGGTGCATTTATAGATAATTTTTCTTAATATCATAACTAGGAGATTTTTTAAAACTCATAAAAATTGATGGAATTGCACTTCAGTAGGCTCTGAAATAAAAACACTTTGTCAATAATTTTGAAATTATAATATTCCTTTCCTACATTTAGATGACTTATGAAGATAATAAAAAATTATCAAAATGCTTTTGGCTACAGAACGTTTGTGTCATAAAATAGTAACAGATTTTTAACCGTTGTTCAAGAAAGGTTGCACTAATTATATTTCAGAAAATCATTGAGACTTAGACTTTCTCTCTGCATGCGTGTGTACAGGACAGAAAGAAGAACTTGCCTTCACATGCTTTGAGCTTGGTAACCACATACCTAACACCTTCCAAGACCCACATTGTCAAGTACTCCATTTCCATAGGTACATTCAAATTTACCGAACCTTGTTTTGTTTAGAAAAGGAAATAAATCATCATCATATTAAAACATCTTCGGCCGGGCGCGGTGGCTCAAGCCTGTAATCCCAGCACTTTGAGAGGCCGAGACGGGCGGATCACGAAGTCAGGAGATCGAGACCTTCCTGGCTAACACGGTGAAACCCCGTCTCTACTAAAAAAAAAAAAATACAAAAAATTAGCCGGGCGTGGTGGCGGGCACCTGTAGTACCAGCTACTCGGGAGGCTGAGGCAGGAGAATGGCGTGAACCCGGGAGGCGGAGCTTGAAATGAGCTGAGATCAGACCACTGCACTCCAGCCTGGGTGACAGAGCGAGACTCCGTCTCAAAAAAAAAAAAAAAAAAAAAAAATCTTCAAGTGAGGCTTTGTTGTTTCTTCCGTATCGGTTCTCTAAGTAGTGGTGTGGAGAACTCACTTTACTCTTAAACTTCATCTTGATTTGATGTCTCTTTTCAACAACTGAATATTCTTCTGAATTTAGGGATTGAGATCGAGTGATAAGTGAGCAGGGAATACCAAGATGCACCAAAATGAATAGTGGTAGGAATTCAATTCCACTTATTTAAAAAATATTTTTGTACACTAAAAATTGCTAGGCACTCTACAGGATACAATAGTTGCAAATAGTCACTCCATCCTTAGGGAACAGACAAGAAGTGAGAAGATAAACCATAGAAATACCCTACACAAGAAGGCACAGTGTGAAAATGCTTTTTTAAAAAGTGCTAAGAGAACAATAAAAAAGATAACTTCTGAAAGTATCCCTCAGACCAGTGATTCCCAGGCCAGGCCACACATGAGAAACACCTAGGAAAATCTTTATAAAAACTAACTGAAATTAGTATTTCCTGGACCTGCCGGTTGAACACTTTTGGGGCGTAAAAACTGAGAATGTATTTTTTTAAACCTCTCCTGATAATTCTGAAGTACAATCAGGTTTGCAAACACTACTCCACACTATCTAAGCATAAGATAGTTACAAAATCTTATGTAAATATATCTGTAGCTCTCTTAATTATTTTCTAAATGGGACTCACTCATATTGAACTGACTCTTCCAAACTTAACTTCCATTTGCAAAATTCAAAATATCCCCCAAGTAGTTCCACCCAGCTTCAATCACTTTGTTTTCTCAGACCACATTCAGAATTTAATACAGATATCAAATATTTGTTGACATATATTTCCATTTTTGCATACATTCTTAGTGATTTATTCACATGATTTTATCTTGACTACACCATGATTTCAGGTAGTGGATTGTATAATTTTTTTCTTGCAGTTAGAAAATGTACATATATGCATCCATGTATGCTATATATACATTTGTACATTTTACCACATCAGCCTAGTCTTGTGTTTGGTCTATTGTGGTGTTGAGTATCTTATTGACAAAAAACATTAAGAAACTACTCTTCACAAGCATGTTCCCAAACATTTTAGTAATAATACCCTTGACCCTTGAACACAAGGGGGTTAGGGAAGCCAAGGCCCCACACAATGCAAGGAAAACTTGCATATAACTTTTGACTCTCTGCTATAATTTGGATATTTGACCCACCTGAATCTCATGCTAAAATTTGACTCCCAATGTTAGAGGTGGGGCCTAATTTGGGTCATGGGGATGGATGCCTCATTAATAGATTAACACCATGGGGTGTAGGTGAGTGAGTTCTCACTCTTCAGTTCCCTCAGGAGCTGGTTGTTAAAAAGAGCCTGGCACTTCTCCTCACCTACTTGCTTCTTCTCTTGCCATGCAATCTCTGCACATGCTGACTCTGCTTCATAGCAGCCTGAGGCCTCACCAGAAGCAGGTGCTGGTACCATGCTTCTTGTACAACCTGCAAAACCATGAGCCAGATAAACTTCTTTTCTGTATAAATCGCCCAGTCTCACATATTCATAGCAACACAAATGGAATCTACTGTTGACTGGAAGTCTCACTGATAATATAAATAGTTGATTAACACATACTTGGTATGGTACGTGCATTATATACTGTATTCCTACCATAAAATAAGCTGGAAGAGAAAATGTCATTAAGAAAATCATAAGGAAGAGAAAATATATTTACTGTTTATTATGTGAAAGTGAATCATCATAAAGATCTTCATCCTTTTCATCTTCACATTGAGAAGGCTGAGGTGGAGGAGGAAGAGAAGGGACTAGTCTTGCTTTCTTCAGTGTGGCAGAGGCAAAATAAAATCCACATATAAATGGAACCAGAGAACTCAGATCCACATTGTTCAAGGGTTAACTGTACCTCCCCACTACCCAAAGCCGTTCTGAATAAGAATAATTTACTTTACTTATATTATACTTGTCAAACTTTTGGGCTATTTAAACCAGACTCCTGGAAATGTTAATGGTGAGGAGGAGTGAGACCGATTCCCAACATTTTGCACACCACTTTTGGGCATAAGACAGGTGTGGAACCTAGGGACTGGAGAGAGGATAACAAACAGAAGGGGGAGAGAAGTAGGGGATGAAATGATTCAGCAGAAAAGTATTCATGGCTGCTTTCATGGATTCCACATCTTTCTCCCCCACTCAACAGTCTAGAGACCTCACTTTTGAATTCTGGTTTCCCATTTTATTATAATGGTTTTACAATCTGTTATTTTACACCAAGATTTTTCCTTCTAGTATAATATTTACTAAAATGTGAAGCTTATTTTTTAAAATTTGCTCAGATTTAGTATTTCCTGCTGTCTCAGAATACATTATTTCTGTTAACTTGAGTAAACTGTATAGCAATAATAAAGAAAGAGGCTGGGCGTGATGGCTCAAGAGACAAACTCCATCAAAGGAATAAAGAAAGGAAGAAAGAAAGATGGAAGGGAAGGGAAGGGAAGGGAAGGGAAGGGAAGGGAAGGGGAGGGAAGGGAAGGGAAGGGAAGGGGAGGGAAGGGAAGGGAAGGGAACAAAAACTTCCAGAGAATTGTAAGTATAATACACTTTTTCATTAATGCATATGTATGGCCAAATCACAATGGCAGTTCACGGAAAATAGCAATATTTTACATCTTTAAGGTCATTAGACAAATGGATATAAAATGTTTCTGGCAGTGTCACTGAGTTCAACAAGATAGACTGGAGAAAGAGAAACTTTTACCAAGAGCTCCCCATGCGAAATAAATTTATCTCCTTCTTGTGTTAAAAACAACGACAACAAATCCTAGGAGGCAGCTGAATGGGCTATGGAAAGAATAGAGTGGAATGCTGGCACTGTGTTCTTTTCATTGAGAACCATTATGCAGAGCCCATTAAATTCTTCCTAAGGAGAACCTTCTGCCTGGCTAAACTTGAGTTTAACCGTACCATGCTTCCAGACCATGCAGATTTCTGATCCAAAACAATTTTGTTCCCAGCCCATAACAAATTAAACATCCCTCTGCATCAAGGCACAGGAAAAAAGTACCCACGATGCAATGGAGATTACATTCTGTAAAAATTCACCAGCCAAGGAAGAAAAGTGCCAATGGAAAGCTGAACATTAAAACAGTTCAAAAGGTGAATTGGGTGTTGCTGGAATATAACCGTAGGGTTCTCAGTTTCCAATAGTCACCCTGGATAAATGATATTAACTGGGTTGACCATAGTCTCAAGCTCATTTAATTTTATTTTAGCAGTTATTTTAGGTTTTACCCTAAATGCTGTGTACATAGGAAAAAATACATTACTTTGTGTATTACCTGATTTCATAAAGTATTTCTTTTTTCCCATTCAGCTCATTAGGAGAAATTTTAAAAAAACAGAAGTTGGGGGTGAGCTCAGGAAAAGTATTTACAGATTCAATAGTCATTTGACAAATATTCACCAACATATTTACCAAGCATTGACTGTATCTAACCCTGTTTTAAAGATTACAAAATAATGCAAAGCTAGAATATGTGGTCCCTGTCCCTAAAAAGTTTTCAATCCCACCAATAAAATACATAACCTGAAAAAAATGCATATGATAAAAGATTGCTTGAAGGATGAGATGAACTGGCTTCTACCTGCTAACTGTGTTTTGGGGGACACCATAGAATAACATCCCTCTACCTGTTGGTGTTGATGAAATGGGAAGAACTTGAACTCCCTTTAGCTTAAATCTCCATTTAACACTGGTTTCTTCTTGCAAATCACTCAACATTCTCTTGATGTCTGTTTCCTCGGTAGCAAAATGGAAATAATATCTTCTCTCATACATAAAATTTATGGTGAGATTAAAAGGGTGGCAGTCTTGGACTTTTTTTTTTTTTTTTTTTTTTTTTGAGACGGAGTCTCGCTCTGTCGCCCAGGCTGGAGTGCAGTGGCCAGATCTCAGCTCACTGCAAGCTCCTCCTCCTGAGTTCCCGCCATTCTCCTGCCTCAGCCTCCCGAGTAGCTGGGACTACAGGCACCCGCCACCTCGCCCGGCTAGTTTTTTGTATTTTTTTTTAGTAGAGACGGGGTTTCATCGTGTTAGCCAGGATGGTCTGGATCTCCTGACCTCGTGATCCGCCCGTCTCGGCCTCTCAAAGTGCTGGGATTACAGGCTTGAGCCACCGCGCCCTGCCCGTCTTGGACTTTAAGAGAACTCTGTGCAGAGACGGAATGCAAAGAACGTACATGAAGAAGATAGATAAATGCATAAAGTAAGTGATCCTCTAGTGGTCAGAAACATTTTCCTTCACTGTCCCTATATTGCCTCTTAATATCTGGCCTTGACTTTGTTATTAACTGGATAGAGTGGATTATAGAGAAGACAACAATGGGAAAAGTAGCTAAGAGCAGCATCACTCCTTTGGACTAGATTGAAACCGTTCAAAATGGTTTTTAATAAAACCCTCTCTGCTCAGTTTTAAAAGGTGCAATCATATGTTCACATACAATTTGCTTATGCATAAAGAAGAGATTGCTTATAATATTTGCATATATTAAATACCTATGTTTTGAGATCATTACAATTATAAAGGTATTCTAGTAGAATAATTTGTATGAAGTAGCTTAAGTAATAAAGACATTTTAATTAAAACTTGAATGGCTTCCTCTGTAGAAATTTCTAAATGTGGGGTATAATTTTGATCTGACACTGAGCCAACTGTATGACTTACATTAAATTGT
Organism: Macaca thibetana thibetana; assembly: GCF_024542745.1. Lineage (NCBI taxonomy): Eukaryota > Metazoa > Chordata > Mammalia > Primates > Cercopithecidae > Macaca > Macaca thibetana. The sequence continues at coordinate 16,070,796 of NC_065582.1, read as the reverse complement.
GAACCCCTAGAAAATAGGAGAGTATCTCCTTTTAGTTTTGTGCAATGCTTAGTGCACCTAGAGAGCTTAGTGGGGGTTTTTTTTTTTTTTAAGCAAGTACTAGTAAGGCTAGTGAAAAATTATTTTGAAAAGATATGTCTACTAGACATCTCCAATGTGCCATGCCCAAGACTGTATTCTTGATTATCTTGCCAAATATGTTCTTCCCATAGTCTTCTGTATCTTAGTAAATGACACATTTTGCTCAGGCCAAAAGCCTTAGAACCATCCTTACCTCTTCTTCTTGTCTCCCATTCACATCTGATCCATCAGCAAATCTTATGAACGTCTATTTGTTAGGGTATAGGCTCAGTTGCTCTAATAAGGAGACCACAAAATAGAGGCTAACAACCTTAGAAGTTTGTTCTTTCTCATGTAAGAGTTCAGGGAAGAGGTAGTCAGGACTCCATGACAGGAGGACAGATCTGCTTCCCTCAATACATTCCACATTCCAAGTGCCCTGGTTTCTAGAAAGAAAGAAGGAAAAAGGAGAAGCAAATGCAGGGCAATTATCATTAGGAAGATAGCCTGGAGTCTGCACACATCCCTTCTACTTACATCTCACTGGTGAAACCCTAGTCATATGGACAATCTTTGCTACAAAGGATGCTTGGAAATGTAGTCTCTAGCTGGGCACCCATATGACCAAGAGGAAGGGGTGAACAGATTATGGAGGACAGCCTATGATCTCTGCCACAGGTTTGTATTTCCAAAATATATCTAGTCTGTAATTACTAATCAGCTCATCACCTCCGTCATCACACTACTAGAAGCCCCGATTGTTCATCATTGCAATATCCTCCTAACTGTTGTTTCTGCTTCTGTTCTTGCTTCCCTAAATTTATTTGCAACTGCCTATGATGATGTTAAAACACATCTGACCTTGACTTTTTTTTCTGCCCTTAGTCCTGCAATAACTTCTCGTCTCATTATGAGTAAAAGCTCATAGTCTGGCCTCTGCTACTTCTTGACCTGAACTTCTACTCATACTGGGGGCTGCTTGTTGGTTCCAACATGTCCTGTATGCTTCTTCCTCCCAGAACTGGCAGCCATGCAACCTAACATCCTCTTCTTCCAGCTCTTCCCCAGGCTCACTCCTCAGCTTCAGGTCCTCATTCAAATGGCTCCTTCCTGGCAAGGCCTTGCCGGGACACCCTATTTAAAATTGCAGCTCTTCCAACACTTGATAGTCTTTAGCTCCCTTGCCTGTTTTATTTATCTCCTCAGCTCCTTCTGTCATACTGTATATTTTAGTTATTTATCTTGTTTCGTCTCCCCTGCCACTGCCACTTTACTCCCCAGCCCCAGCAGGTTCACTCCAAGATGGTAGATGTTTTTGTCTGTTTTGTTCTTAGCATCTTGTATAGTGTCTGACCCCACAGTAGTTGCTCAATAAATATATTTGAGGAAATTATAGACAAAGTAAATGTGTCAGTAAACCTCAGCCATCTGAGTTTCCATTTAAAGCAGGATCTTGGTATAAATACCTGGAAATTAAGGAAACAATCTGATAATAATAATTAACGTGAATCTATAAGACCAGGAACTATGAATGAACTATGGAAGAAATCTCAGACTTGAAACTGGAAGATTTAAATTTAATTGCCATTTTGAGACTAACCTATTAATGAAATTTAACAATTAGCTTCCTCTCTTTGGTCTCAGTTTTCTCAGCTAAGTAAAGCGTAAATATGTACTTCAGAGGTATTTGGAAGCCTAAAGATGTGAAAAAGACAATGCCATATCTGAAAGTGGTTGCATATATTTATTCTTAAGTTTACAACATTTATTAAAACAGGAATATCATGGGATTTACTAATTTCAAGAAGTTCATCTGGGTCCTTTGTATAAAACAGTCTTTTTCTGTTTTATGTTTCAGATTCTAACCCTAAGGTTGTGCTGAACCTCAAAGATGCCTTGAATATGTTTAGTAAAATAATTACAGTAATAGTAACTAGAAACTTTCTGTATGTAGTTAAGTATTTTCATATAAGTTATTGCATTAAATCTTCATAAAAGCCCCATGAGGTAGCTACCTACAGAAACATGTAGAATATTATTATAGCAGGCTTTATTAATTACAATTATAATAAAATGAAATTTAAAAATACTTCAATGTTGGCACTAAGGTACAATTTAAAAAATTGTTTAAATGTAAAATCAGTATTTTTTCCTGAAATGAGTGGTTACTTACATGGTAACTTTTCTCCCGTAATCTATTATTTCCTCAAGTTCAACCAACAAAGAATGTCATAAATTTTAAAGGTAAAAAGCAATAGCTTTCAAAATCATTCCCTCTCTTACACGATGATAAAAGTGCAAGGGAACCATTACTAAATCAAAATTCACTGCTCCTGCCTAAATTAGAAGAAAATAACATGTATTTCTGTACATGTTAACTACACATAGCCCCAGTAATAATTTTTTGTATAGAATTTATAAGTGCAACAAACTTAGAAAAAAGAAGAAAATCATAGAGAAAACGACAGAGTTTGGAAATATCAAGAAACCAGCCAAGATTCCCGGCTAATTTAGTTTCAGGAGATGACAATAGTGCTTTTTTATCTCAGACTTGGCTCAAGCTTGGGGAAAAACATTTCCCCAGGAAATTTTAGCCCAGCTGAAGCAATTGATTTTTACTGCTTGTACCCAGCATCCTCATTTCTCAGCGCTACTAAATGCATGACCACTCAGTCATACACATTCGGATGGTTATTCAGAATGGAATCAACAACTTTGACAGAGTCAATATCTCTGCTGGCCTGTAACAGAATGGCCTTGTTATTCCAGAAGATGGACAAGAACCAGATTAGACTTTCCAGTTTCCTAGCTACAGAAATGTAGACAATCAAAAACAGTGTTGGAATATCCAATGTTTCTTAAGATACCATGGAGAGAACATGTGCTTCAAAAAGGGCATGGTACAACTCTTCAAGAGGTTAAAATGTATCATATTCTAAAAAATATCTTGAAAAATGGATAACTCAAACTTCCTATTATTTTATGGGTGAGTCTGGACACACTCACAAAACCTTTTTCCACAAAATTTTCAGTCTATTGGCTACAGTGGTGGACATAATAAAATTCTTGACAGTATTACTTTTACACAAACAACAGATAACTTCAACTCATTGAAATAAAAATGTAAAATCCCTCTGGATGTTAAAAGAATAACTGAATGGCTCCTTGCAAATCTTCTACCTAGATAAATTTTGTTCTGAATATGGAAGTTTTAGTATCACCATTACTTTCATTAAGTTTTATAATGGTAGCTAAGATAAGTCTAGCTCAGAAAATGCCAGAGTGTTTTAGGTTTAAAGGGTCACTTCCTTAATAGATTGGGGTTGTGTCAGATCTACTTTAAAATGAGATAGTACATATAAAAATACTTTGAAAAGTTAAAAGCATCACATAAAGGCAGGACCTTTCTTAGATGGAAACCCTGTTTTGGAAGCACTTAACTATAATTACAAATGCTGATAAATGAAAAAATAGGGCACCAAAAATGCTTTCATAGCTTTTTTTTCCCCAGTGCAAGTACATTTCACTGATGAGAAGAATCTATGCCATGCAGTAACACAGCAAGACCATTTAAATACCAATCATGTAACAAGTAATCAAATCCGAGGGCTCCCTTGGGCTTTGAGCTCCAGGATGAATTTTCCCCACCCTTTTTGGCCCTGTGTAAATGTAAGTTTGTTTTAATAATGTTTTTAAAATTATGGTTGTCTAATAAACATAATTTTAAAAATTGTCTTTCAAAAAGGACTCACTTTTCAAGACAACTTTGAAAACCAGTAAGCTTCTCCTGACTTGTTCTCCTCGAAGGGTCTGGATGGTTTCATTTACTTCTTCACTTTTATATGAATAACGATGTAAGCAGTTTTTATTATCGATACAGCCCTAAGAAGCAACTTCATGCAAAAAAATGAGTCTGGCCTTAGGTTGTGCCCTGTAAAGCTGTTAGATACCTCTATCTCCCTCTACTGGCAAAGTTGTCATCCCAGATTCTGAGTTCCCTTGACCCAAAGAATGTCACCCTCAGAAACAAACAAGAAAACAGAGGAGAGCGGCTTTCAGAATTAGCCCTAAGCCAAACAAGACTGGGAATTTTCTTCCCACCTTACAAAGAAAAAGGATTACCATGAATAAGGAGTGTTCAGAGGAAAAAGTATTTTCCTTAAAAATTAAAAGTACCAAGAAGATTCTTGAAGATTAAAATGCAAGTGCACAATGATCCGTGTGCATAGAATGTGACCTTTTTCCAGGATAAATAAAAAAGAACTAAACAATTTGTAGAATGCAATCACATCAAATCTCATGGTGGAGAATGTGTGTACATTTTTTTAAAAATCACATACCTTTACCTTGTTGATAAATGGCTCATTAGGGCACTACTACCAGGAGTCACTGAAGGCAGAACCTGAGCTTAGGTATTTCAAGTGGCATTACATGTTCTCTTCAAGTTCATAGGGTTAAACAGGTAAGTGGTTTCACATGTGGGTCCTTCCTAAAAAAATGAGGACAATAATGATGAGTTCGCCGGTTTTTTAGAGGTGGAAAGAAACTAGTTAGAATCCACGCTCTCTGGAGACAGAGTTCTGCAGTAAGTGGAACCTTCTGACGATGGAGCCTGGAGCCAGCAGCTGGGTTCTGTCACCCTGACTGGGGCGGCCCTGTTAGTGTAGCGTGACCCCTGGCGCATTCGCACAGATAATACCGGCACCTCTTTTCACTCTAATCTCCTACCCGTCTGAGCAATTCAGCAGGAGAGAGGGGCATTAAGGCCGTATTATTCCAAACAACATTTAGCTGAATGGTAGCTGAAGATTGTGACAGCAAAAGACAAATTCTCCTGGTCAAATACTTTCCTTCCCAGAAAACCTTCCTGTTTCAGTACTTTTGAGACACAAAATGTCATTAAAATGGAACCAAAGCGGGAATCCCACACCATCCTTAGCTGAACCTAGGAACACTTTAAAATTCCAAACAGAATTTCTTGGAGTTTATCATGCTACTATGGCCTGTGATAAATAACACCAAATAGCCAGATAAAGAAGAAATCATTTATTCATGTATTTGCATATTTCGTTGACATTATGCCATATCTCCAGATACGGTTGTGATTCACAAGTGAGCAGAGTTCCAGGGAGACATGTACAGAGAGCCTGTCTTTGTAACATGTATGTACGTACTCGGTGGCAAGTAGCCAATCTTCCTTGAAGGAGATGGTATTATAAGCACATAACCTAGGTCAGGACGCTAAATGCCAGTGGCACAGTGTTGCTTTTCATGTTGGTGACACAACATCCTCTGCATTTAGACAGCTGATAAGGTGTTTTCTCAAAGCCAAAGGGGCAAAAGTAAAAACTCTCTTAAATTTTTACAGATAATTTTAGTGCTGTAACTGTAGGCTAACATTACTTTGTTTTTCAAAGTGGGAATCCAAGTAAATCAATATTTAATACATATTCAGAAAGTTAACAGCACTCTTCCTGGTTGCTTTTTCTATTTCTGTTGTTTTTCCTTTCAAAATATACAACAACAGTATTTTGCTGTGATGTTCTAATAATTTAATTTGGGTTTTAAATTCTAGCAATGGGACTTATGGGAAAAAATAAACTATCTCTCCGGTAATCTGCAATGCCTGGTGCTCTGAAATAAGATCAGACAGTGATCAGAGATGATTCTTTCCTGTGACAGGGCACTGGGTTTTGGCAAAGGCTGATCATTCTCTTAGTTTTGCCTGTGCGGAACGTGATGTTGCTTATGTGCGAAAAGTTGCTGGGATGATACAGCCAAGACCTCTCACACTTCGAGGTTCACAATAATTATTAATTAAGAATAATAAAAATAATGTTTCAAATCTCCTTCTGGAAAAATATGCATATTACATACTTAACAGGAAGTGAATACAGCAATGAAAAGCGTATCTTTCTTTAAAATAATAATGACAGACTTGTTTAATAATAAAGATTGGAATTCCTACATTGAATAGCATATTATATAGCACTAAAATTCATACTTCATCTGAGAAAAATATATTTCCTGCATGTCAGCCAAAATAGGTTCATTTGATGTTCTGTTGATCAAAGGAAGTAGGCTCACTTTTTGGGCACGTACGAACATCATTTCATGGTTAAAACATACCCAAAATAGGATTGCTGGAAGAGCTAGATTAAAAAATAGGCAAATGAAGCAATCTGTCCAGGTCACTGAGCTACATAAACTACTAGAATAAATAATAAATATGATGCCAGGAAACTAGGTTTTCTGCAGAACACTTTGTACATAACCGATAAACTGTCACTTGGTCCCTCTCATAATGAAAATAAAAAACTTTTCTTGCCTTTGTCCACAACAGTCTATTTCTTGATGAGTATTTAATTTTGGCTGTGATTCACAAGAGAGCATAGAGTTGCAGGGAGAGTTCACGAAAATTCAGAAAAAATACAAGGCTTTACTGGAAAGGTGATTTATGAAATTATTGAAATAATTATTTAAAATTTCAATTGTTACATACTCCTTAAGAAGTTGTTTATCCCAAAGCATTGCAAATGGAAATTGAAAAATATAGAAATGCAGATAAATGAGATGATTTAACAGGCATGAAAGCCAGGAGAAAACAAGCATTTACATTATTTTGAACTAAACTTTCTAATTACACCTATGCAAGCTGTAGCGAATGACAGAAAAATATAAATAAAAGACAACTTCCCAACTCTTAAAATATCTTTTTAATGGAGTAACAAAACCAATTATAGCAGCAACAGCAAAAAGCAATCATAGGAGTACATTTAACAATAAATACTTACAGAAGAAAACTATGCTATTGGAAGCAAAAGTATTCATGACAAAAAGAAAGACATTCCTTATTCTAGCATTGGATGTCTCAACAGTATGATGCCAGTTCTCCATTAATTAATTCATACATTTACTATAATCCCAATAAAAATACCAGTGACTTTCTTTTTAGCAGAGCTAGGCAATTTGGTACCTAAATTCATGTGAAACAATAAACACAGATGACTAGCAAGAAAAACACTGGGAAGAAAGGCAATTAATTATCAGGGACTAGGCCTACAAAATAAGAGAACATACTACAAAGCATTTTAGTCAAAACAGTGTGATACTTGTGCATGAACAGATAAAAGACCAACACAACAGAATAATAACAAAGAGATAATCCTGCTACATATGGGGATCTAGTATATAGTAACAGTGGTTTTCAAGTGACTGATGTAAAAGTGTTTTTTTTTTTTGCCTCGTTTTTAATAAATTTATTGGGACAACTGGATGGCCACTTGGGAAAAAACAAAATTAGATTCAGCTTTTACATCAAATAAATCAGAGATGTGGAAGTAAACATGAATTATACAGGCACTACAAGAGAGCATCAGTAAATTCTTCTCTGTCTGGATGAAGAAAAACTTTCTAAGTATAAATGAAAATCCAGATTCAACAAAGGAAATTATGATAAGTTGTACTATATAAATTTATAAATTTCATGGAAAATAATAAGGGCCAAACATCATAAACAAATTCAAAAGACAAATAACAAACTAGGAAAAAATATCTACAGCATGTATGACAGAGAAGGGTAATTTCTGTAATATTCAAAGAACTTACAAAATTTGAAGAAAAGAACAACAAAAATCCTATAGGGGGAAGAAAAGGTCAAATTGTCATGAACATAGAAGGACAGAAAGAGATATAAAAATAGTCCTTCAATACATGAAAAGATGTTCAACTTTACTTATGTTAGAAAAATCCAAATTAAACTGCAGTGGAACACAGTTTCTCACCTGTTAGTTTGGCAAAAAGTAAAAACCTGATGATATATTTTTGATGATGACATTGGGAAATTGAAGTTCTCATACATTGCCAGTGGGAACTCAAAATGGCTCAATCTTTATAAAGTGGAATTTGCAAATTTATTCATTTAATATTCTAGGAATTTATCATAAAGACAAACCTCTACATAAAATATGTATATGCATATATATATATATATATATATGGTTATCCATTACAGCAATTGTAATTGTGAAACACTGGAAATTACCTAGATGTCCTCCAAGCCTAGGAGTTGGTTTAATTAACCATATTACAAACACTCAAAGGAGTACTATGTAGTTGTAAAAAACAGAAAAGGTCTTCATGAACTTATATGTAGGACTAGAAGACATTGTGAAGTACCAAAGGGTAAGTGCAAACAAGCATATGTAGTATGCTACCTTTTGTACAAGAAACAAGAGAAAATAAGATACATATATCATTTATCTTTAAAAACAAGACACACACACAAAGTATAAACCAACAAACAAAAGATTTTATTATCTATAGGGTCAGGGAAGAAATGAGATAAAGGGGCTACAGAAAGGAAAGGTGTGATAATTCTTTGGGTATACATTTTTTAAATAATTTTGAAGTTTTTGGAGCATGCTAAATTTTTTTGAAATCAAAAAGTAAAATTAAGTCAGCAAGGGTGAGAAGAAAATTCCTAGTATTAAAGTAAATAGAAACAAATGGACTGGAATGTATTTCAAATGAATGACATAGTCCCTTTAAGGGGGGTGTGAAAAACTGATCTAAGTAATTAATGGTATTTATATACCCTCAGTCATGGGCAGAGTCGAGGTAGGAGAGAGAACTACAAACAGATTCTGAGTTCCTTTTAGTAGAAATTTTTGGTTATTTGTAGTGATATAAGAGAAACAATTCTGAAACTATTAGATATGTTAAAGATTTGAACAAATAAGCAAATGTGCTTATGTTGGGAGTCAGAGATCTCAAATGGAAGAAGGGACATACTAACAAGAAACAGGGGATGGCAAAATCCTTGTGAGGATTCATGATTTCTAAAACATTTACATATACATATAGCTATTATGTGTATGTGCATATGTTGCATGTGCATATATATATGTACACACACATATGCACATACACATATACAAACATAACACACGTATCTGTGCCTCTTTGTATAAACATGTGTGTAAATACATATGAATAAGTATGCCTGTGTATGTATATTTGTAAATAAATGCAAATCTCTTAATTTTCCTAGAAGGAATGAGCAAACTTTGTCTCTAATGCCTCTTGAGAAATGTTTGATTCAAGAACTGAGGCAGGGGTGGAAAATTATTATTGTAAAGACTAAGTCGGCAAAAATCACTGATGGGAGCTAAATCAAAGGGGCAAATTTGATAAGGAGCAGGATATTTGCATGGACTTGAAAGTGTGACTTATAAATTTCTCCTCCTTGAAAGGAGACAAAGTAATAGCTATACAATGGAGAAGGCAGGCAACATCCTGATCGGATGATAAAAGTTAACAGCATCAGCGGGAGGCAGATGGACATGATGCCCTGAGAGGAGTATGGCTTCTACGCAGTATTCTGGCTGAGGCTTCTCTAACTTCAATTAAATAATGAAGAAACATTAGACAGGTACCAAATGAGGAGTTCTCAATTTATATTTTATTATTTATTTATTTTGAGACAGTCTCACTCTTGCCCAGGCTGGAGTGCAGGGGCGCAATCTCGGTTCACTGTAGCTTCGACCTCACAGGCTCGAGCAATTCTCCCATTTAGCCTCCCGAGTAGCTGGGACCACAGATGGCCGCCAGCACACCTAGCTAACTACCTTTTTTTTTTTTTTTTTTTTTTTTTTTTATATAAAGACAGGGTCTTGCCACGTTGCCCTGGCTGGTCTCAAACTCCTGAGCTCCAGCTATCTGCCAACCTCAGCCTCCCAAATTGCTGGGATTACAAGGCATGAGTCACCACACCTGGCCAGAGAGCTCCATTAAAAACAAACAAACAGACAAATAAAACTGAGGGACTAGTTTTCAAAACTGTCAATGTCATAAAGGACAAAAAAAATGTGGAAATGTTCCAATTTAAAATGTTAAAGGAACATGACAACTACATGCCATCCAGATCCTAGAGTGGACACTAAGCTAGAACAAAGATAATGTTATATAGAACATAATTAGATCAATTGATGGAATATAGATGAGAGATTAAAGTTAAATGTATTGAAGATGATAAATATACACAGTTATATAAATAAATATCCTTATTCTTAAAAGGATATTTTTATTCTTAAAAAATATACTCTGAAGTATTAGGGGTAAAGAGTTATAATGTATTAAATTTACTCTCAAATAGTTCAGAAAAAAATACGTAAATAGAAAGATGGATGGATTAGGTAGGTATATTAGATAGATTAGATAGGTGGGTAGGTATTTAGGTGGGTAGATGGGTAGGTAAGTAGGTAGTAAGCAAATGATAAAATAAAAGCAAATGAGGCTAAATGTTAAGAATGGGTAAATCTGGGTAAAGACTAAACAAGCACTCTGTATATGATTCTTTCTCTTACAACTTTTCTTGAAGTTTGAATTATTCCCAAATTAAAAGTTTTTAGAAAACAAAGCATCTATAGACAGTATGTGTAATAAATATAAATACATTATTTTGAATATAAACGTGAAAATTTTAATTAACAAAACTTGGTTTATTTCCCCTTCCACTAAACAAATATTGGACAAATATTCAGCAAATATTAGTCTGAGGGATACCCAAATATTGGCCTTCCTAGAGTCCACATCCAGTGTAGCCTTGGATATAGGCAAATGTGTGAACTAGGCTAAGTTTCTCTTGATATCAGTTATATATCTGGGAAATTAGAACACAAAACCAACAGAAATAAAATTTTGAACTTATTCTTACCAACAACAAAACTTGCCTGGTTATCAAAAGGGAAATTTTAAAATCTCTGAAAAATAAAAACAATAAGGTTATCTTAGAGTCTTTGAGAGCCAATGAGTGAAAATGTGAAGATAGTTAAACTTGGTATCTGCTATGGTCCCAATGTTTGAGTCCCCTAAAATTCATGTGTTAAAATCCTAACACTCAAGATGATAGTATTGAGAGGTAGGGCCTTTGAGAGATGATTAGGTCATGAGAGCAGAGCCTCATAGCTGGGATTAGTGCCCATATACAAGAGACCCCAGAGAGCTGGCTCTCCCATTCCATCATTTGAGAACACAGCTAGAAGGCATATCTGGCAAAAAGACACAGGCCCTTTTCAGATGCCAAGATCCATTAATATTGGAAGTCCCAGCCTCCAGAACTGTAAGAAATAAATTTCTAACCTTTAAGTCAGCTAGTCATGATATTTTGTTGCAGCAGCCAGAACAGACTCATACAGTATCCAAAGTTTTAGGAAAGCAGAGTTCCAAAAGAATTCAGAGAAGAAAATAGACTTGGTATCAAAACATGAATTTTTTGGAAGAGAGTCTAAAACATTTTAGAAGCCATGAAGATCTCATCAGTGCAATTCTAGGTGATGCAGAATAAAAAGGGAAGTACAAATAAGGTAGGATTACAATGTGTGATCATTTATGACCTCACAATTTTTAAATATAAGCATAAAAGTTAAACAATGAGACATGTAGCAGAGGATAAATGGAATAGGGTGGCGAGGACATGTAAAAATAATATCATGAAGACTCATGGCCCCAGTGAAATGAGGCTTGCCCATCCACCCTAAAACACTACCAAAGAAAACATATTTCTTCTGCTGTTATTTTTGTTGTTGTTGTTGTAACAAAAAAATTAAAGCAACAGAGGACACTTTCCTTAGCCTTGGAAGTGAAGGATGACACATTTCCTGGGCTGAATTTTATTTTAAAAGTTTTAAAAAATAAGAGGGTCAAGAGGGCTTTCTACCAACTCTCTGTTGCCTACAAGAGGCACACTTCACCTATAAAGACAAACATAGACTAAAAACACACATAGACACAAATAAATAAAGGCATGAAAAAAGATATTCCATGAAAGTGGAAAACAAAACAGAGCCAGAATAGCTATACTTATATCAGATAAAATAGATTTCAAGACAAAAACTATAAGATGAGACAAATAAGGTCATTACATAATGATAAAGGAGTGAATTCAATCAGAGGATATATTAATAACAATGGTAAATATGTATGCACCCAACCCTGGGGCACCCAGATATATAAAGCAAATATTATTAGTGCTAAAGAGAGAAAGAGACCCCAATACAATGATACCTGGAGACTTCAACATTCACTTTCAGCATTGGACAGATCGTCCAGACAGAAAATTAATAAACATCTGACTTAATCTGCACTATAGACCAAATGGAGCTAATAGATATTTTCGGAACATTCCATCCAATAGCTTCAGAATACACATTCTTCTCCTCAGCACGTGGATTCTTCTCAAGGATAGACGATATGTTAGGCCACAAAGAAGGCTTTCTACATAGAGGGATTGCCACAAGGAATGCCACTAAAGCAGAAAGCTGAGAAGGAGCCGTGAGGCCTGCTGAGTGGAGCTGGGAGGAGGGGCGGATGATGAGGTCGGAATATCTGAGACAGAGCTGGGTCATGAGGGTCTCATGTACCAGACCAGGGGTTGTAAACTTTATCCTGAAACTATGGGCAATAGGGGGCTGATATGGTTTGGATGTGGGTTCCCAACCACATCTCATTGAAATCGAATCCCCAGTGTTGGAGGTGGAGCCTGGTGGAAGGTGCTGGATCATGGGGGCGGGTTTCTCATGAATGGTTTAGCACCATCCGCTTGGTGCTTCCCCTGTTATAGTGAGTGAATTCTCCTAAGAGCTGATCATTTAAAAGTGTGTAGCACCCCCACCCCCCCTGCTCTCTTGCCCCTGCTCTCACCATGTGAAATGCCTGCTTCTGATTCACCTTCTGCCATGCGTAAAAGCTCCCTGAGTCTTCCTCAGAAGCAAATGCTACCATGCTTCCTGTACAGTCTGCAGAACCATGAGCCCATTAAACCTCTTTTCTTACAAATCACTCAGTCTCAGGTATGTCTTTATAGCAATGTGAAAATGGCCTAACACGGGGTCCATTGAAAATATCCAATATTAGCATTTACAATTACAGTGTATATGTCACCGAAGCACTGCTTTAGCCATATCCCATAACCTTTGATATGTTACATTTACATTTTCATATTCTTTTTGTTCAAAATATTTTGTACTCTGTGATTTCTCCTTTGATTCATAAATTATTTAGAAGTGTGCCACTTAAGTTATAAACATTTGGAGTTTTTCTAGGTACTGTATTGCTATTGATTTCTGATTTAATTCTGACTAGAGAATATTATTTGTAAATTGTGATCTTTTAAAATCTATTTGACAACTATTTTATTATGGACCTTAGTGACTGTTCCATATTCACTTGAGTAGAAGGATGTATTCTTTCTTTGCTAGGTGTAATGTTCTATTTAAGTCAATCTGGTTAAGGTGATTGATAGGGTTATTTAGATCTTCTATATCCTTACTTTTTTTTTTATAGGATTGCTCTGTCAGCTACCAAGAGAAGGGTGCTCAAATCTCCAATTATAATTGTGGATTTGACTGTTTCTCTCCTTAGTTTTTGTGAGTTTCCGCTTCATGTATGTTGAAGCTTTGTATGATAATTGTAATATCTAAGTGTACATGGACAATCATTGTGAAGTGTCTCCTTTTGTGTCTGCTAATACTTGTATGGAGGTCTGAAAAAGTAGCAAACTCACATATTGACCCAGTGTAGTTTGTTCTTCAAAGTTAGATTCCTCTCTCATGTTTGCCTGCAAGTTCACCAAGCCCCCTCTCCTCATCCCTACACATGCATAGTTGCAGTTATCCAAAAATTTGGAGAGAAGTTATATTTAGATTCTGGGAGCTAACCCATCCACAACTTTCGCATTTCTAAGTTTCTCCCCTAAATTTCCAGCTGCTTTGTCAACCCTGAACTCTGTCTTCTGCCAGCTAAATAAAAATATGGCCTAGAAAGTCATAATTAAGTTTTTGAATATTATTCTAAATGTAATGGGATGTAGTGGATATTTTGAAAAAGAAATGCGAAGTGAGTTTTATGGCAATAAAAGATTACTTGTATTGTTCTAGGGAGAGTATGTTGCAGGGTAGCAAAAATAAAAATTGGAGGCTGGTTAGGGTGTGATTGTAGCAGTTTAGGCATGTACTCTAAACTTTATTGTCTACAGGTTATCTACAGAAAAAAACACATACTCTGGGAAACTGAAAGTACCATTTTTTATAAGGAATCAGTCTTGGTGAATAACTTCATTTCTGGGTATGTCAGAGCCCAATTCACTACATGCTTCTTTATGAATAGCAAGCAAATGAATAGTCCCTTTAATAACTAAAGAAGCAACTGACATCATCATATTTCATTAACAAATACTAATTGAGAGACTGACAAGTAACAGGGAGACTTTGACCTAAGGCTGGGGACATACTAGACTATCTCTCTAGCTTCAGAGAGGACTTAGTCTAAAGGGAGACATGACAATAAAGAAATATGCTAATAGACATAGCTTTGGCAGGGAGTGGTAAGTGTGCTGAAAAAAAAAATACAGGAGAGATTAAGCAACTGGTACGTATGTGAGAATATTCAAGTAATTCCACTCCAAGGAGGTCACATTTGAGCAACAACTTGAGTGAAGGAAAAGGGGGAGTCCCATACCCCACTAACAGCAGATGTCAAGATGGAGAAGTGCTTTGGTGTTCCAGAATTGCAAGGAAGCCAATGTGCTGGAATTTAGAAAGATAAGGCCCAAGAGATAGCCAGGGCCAGGTCATGATAGTTCTTGTGGGCCACAGTAAGGAATTTGGATTTTATTCCAAGTGTGACAGCTGGTTGTTGGAGTAGAGAAGTGACTTACATTTAAAAAGGCCACCAAGTGTCCTTTTGAATCCTACAATCCTTCTTGATCAGTTTCCTTTTGGGAGAAAATTTACTGTGATTCTTTTGCATTTCTGTACACCTTACAAGCAGAAGGACATGCTGCTTGTGTTACAGTTATCTGTTCTAGGGATGTTTGTACAGTGAACAACTTGGGTAACAGACAGAGGAGGAGATACTCTCTTCTTCTAGAGCAAGTGTTTGTCTCCTATAACAAAATCCCCTGCATGTATAGTCATTACCTGACACTCTTCTAGTCACCCTGTTGGACTCAGAGCTCAGGAAACCAAAGCAAACGTTTTCTGACTACTGCTATAGCTCTAATGAAGTCTTTGGTTTCCAACACCGCAAAATTTTGTATTTTTCCAGCTTCCATGAAAGTGTGGTAGGCAAACTTGTTAGCTTACAAGTAAAATCAAGTCTCATATCCTTTACAGTTCTTGAAAGCTTTGGCAACAGGAATGACCTGACAGATATGACTTTCTAGAAAAAGAGAAGACGAAGGTTTCCCAGGCTTATTAGTAGGAACTGAAGGATGTCCGTGGAAATCCGCAGTGAACATGTTGACCAAATTGTATGGTTAACTTGGCAATAAATGGTATCTTCCTCATCATTGCTTGTTAATGAGGAGGAACTGGGGAGGTGTCTATGTATTGAGTACAGGGAAGTAGGTTTAAAGATGGTATCCATGTGGTGCCATAGTTGTTGTTAACTCCCCTTCATGGGGAAGGCAGGAACTCCCCACCAAGCTATCTGTGTGCTACAGATTTGCCCTATTGCAAAGACTAGTACTAATATTCATCTTCGGTGGACAGAAGTATCCACCTGCCAACAGACAACAGTTATGTAGATAAGCACTTACAATCATTGTACAATGAGGAAAGTTCATAACCACTAAGGGCAGAAACCAGGCGGGTCTTAGAACTTTGGTGGTGCATGTGGAGTATGAGGGAGGCGATATATGACATTCAAGGAAGACTGGCAACAGCTGGGTCATCTTATGGCTCAGCTCCTTTTGGAGTCTATCAGGCCAGCCTAATATCTTTTCAGAAAGTAAAGTGAAAGATCTCAGAGTTGTTGTTTGTTTGTTTTTGCCATGAGTCTTAGCTCTTGCAAGGGAGCTTTGGCCCCCTGAGGAAAGCAACCAAACTCCAGCAGCAAGCCATAGATGAGGTATTAATGAACATTTGGGCTCACTGTGACTATAAAGAATTTTTTTTTTTTTTTTTTTACATAAGACCTATAGACCATTTATGGAAATATAACTTTACGGTAAGTCCTTCAAAATAAATTGGTTGTAAAATGTATTGCTAGATAACAGAACCTCCAAATTACAGATCCCCATTCTACAGTCCAGGAGAACATCTTTCTTTTCCTGAAAACAGCGTCTCAGTCATCTTGCCATTTGTCTTGTCAACATCGTCAAGACTGTGTGCTAAATAGTTTCTCAGAGATGCTAGCAATAAGCCAGTTAAATGTTAGGGGCCACTGAGGAAAAATTATGACTCTGGTTTTGAAAGAGTTGATCCAGAGGTTTTCTTTCATAAAGAAATATACTAGCAGGGCCGGTTATCTTTTGAGGCTAGTCTTAGTTTATTATAAAGCAACCACATCATCCTTACAGTTCTTCATTGTCTTGTGATGTGGGATGGGAGGAACAGGCATTAATACATAGCGCTCTTGATTTCCACTGAGGTAATGCACCCATCTGGCTGATGGTTAATGTAAAGGACAAAGCTTGACCTAGCACTGCAGTCCGCAGGTTGTGGTTTCTGTGATGTGGGACAGGCAGGGAAGGGTTTATTAGACTCACCTGCTGCACACCACAGTTTGTAGAGAGATCCAAAGCGAGGTTGCAGTCTGCCTTTTTGGTAAAGCCTGTTAGGGAAAACAACTAAACCAATGGACTCTTGAAGCTATGTTGAGCAATCCAATATATATTATCATTGATAAATAATAATATTTATTATGATCAATAATTATTTATCCTGGTGTCCTGCTCACTTGCTATGCTAAATGAAGGGAGAAACTTTCTCATGCTGCTGATGCTGGGTGCTTTTGGATGACTCTTTAATATTGAACTGGACTGCTGCGCTCTTGAAAAACCAGGAAGAAGACAATCACCCTATAAAATTGAAATTTCCAGAGACTTGCCTCAACCCATTGGCTCTCTACGTGCTGCCCTCCTATTAGGAAATAGATTTGTTACTTACATTCCCCCCTCTGCTCACCCTCCACTACCAGACAAAGCTAAATGGGCTCGGGGAAATAAGTAACTGTGATGTTCCTCAGAGATCTCTTGTGCACTAATGATAAACAGAAAGTGAAAATTACTAACATTTACTATTGATCTATAGGTTTGTTTTGGTTTTGTTTTGTTTTGTTTTGTTTTTGAGACAGTCTTGCTCTGTTGACCAGGCTGGAGTGCAGTGACACTATCTTGGCTCACGGCAACCTCCTCCTCCCGGGTTCAAGCCATTCTCCCACCTCAGCCTCCCGAGTAGCGGGATTACAGGCACGTGCCACCACGCCCAGCAAATTTTTGTATTTTTAGTAGAGACAGGTTTTCTCCTTGTTGGCCAGGCTGATCTTGAACTCCTAGCCTCAGGTGAACTGCTGCCTCAGCCTCCCAAAGTGCTCGGCTTGTAGGCAGGATCCACAGCACCCCGCCAAGACGGACCCGTAGTTTTGACCAGGTGCGGGGATTCACACCTGTAATCCCAGCACTTTGGGAGGCAGAGTTGCGCGGCTCACTTGAACCCAGGCGTTTGAGATCAACCTGGACAACATGGTGAAATCCCGCTCTACAAAAACTACAAAAGTCAGCCGAGTATGGCAGTGCGTGCCTGTAATCCCAGATACGTGGGAGGCTGAGACAGGAGAATTCGCTTGAACCCAGGAGGCGGAGGTTGCAGTGGGCTGAGATGGTGCCACTGCACTCCAGTCTGGAGGACAGAGTGAAACTCTATCTCAAAAAAAAAAAAAAAAAAAAAAAAAAAAAAAAAAATCCATAGTTTTAAGGATGGAGATGAAGTTGAAATCATTAGAAAAGATCCCATTGAAATGGAAAAAAATTGTGAAATGTAATGATAGAAAAGAACTAAAATAATTCAGTGAGAGAGTTAAAATAATTCAGTGAGATCTAAGGGGAAAATCCTACAAACAAAGAGAAGTCATCTTGAGATAATAAGCATCCTTGCTAGTAAAAATTATGATGTGTTTAATTCTTTTTAATAATTTCAACTCTTATTTTAGATTCAGAGGATACACGTGCAGGTTTGTTACATGGGTATATTACATGATGCTGAGGTTTGGGATACAAATGATCCCATCACCCAGGTAGTGAGCTTAGGACCCGATAGTTTTTCAACCCTTACCCTCTTCCCTCCCCGCTCAGTAGTCACCAGTGTCTATCGTTGTCATCTTCATGTCCACAACTACACAATGTTTAGTTCTCACTTATACCTGAAAACATGCAGCATTTGGTTTTCTGTTTCTGCATTAGTTCACTCAGGATAATGGCCTCCAGCTGCACCCGTGTTGCTGCAAAGAACATGATTTCGTTCTTTTTTATGGCTGCGTAGTGTTCCATGGTGTGTATGTACCATGATGTGTTTAATTTTAAAATTTAATAAAGGCAGAAAAATAGAATAGGTGCTGATAAAAACCTCATCAATTATGTGGGAAATGAACTGGAAATTATCCTAAAATAGTAAAAATACCAGAGCAGTATTTAGGAGAAAAAAAAAGTTAAGTATAATAGAAGATAGAGCCAGGAGATCAAATATTCCAATAATAAGAGTTTCAGAAACGGATAAACATATGAAGAAGAGAAACAATCAAAGAATAAGAGAATATTTCTGAGTTGAGTTTTCAAGTCAAATGCTCTTAATTGCCAGGTCTACAAAAGACATACTATATAACCTGGAAAATTTGCTGCCCTCCAAAACAAAAGAGCAAACTTTGCAAGCTTCCAAATAGGGAGGAAAGCTTACCAATAACAGATTAAAATAGGGATAAATTTTCTCTCTGCAACTCATGAAGCTGGAAGAGAGTAAAACAATATTTATAGTTTTCTAAGAGGAAAAGACCAGAATCCAAGGATCTTACAGGCAGCCAAGATATAATTCAGGGATAAGGGAGAGAACTTAAAACTTACCTCACAGAAATTGAGTAATTAGGTAGAAAAAAATACAAAAACATAGAATATAAATAACATAAATTGATATAGGAATTGTGAACAGAGTAAAAACTGAGAATAGTAATTTTTCCTTATGTCCAGGAATACGTTTTTAAAAATATATACATTTGATCACAGAGAAAATGTAACTAGGTTCCAAGAATGCATATTTTGTGGCCACATCCTAGGACTAAAATAATATAAAACTGAAAATTTCTAAGTTATTTAAAGATCAATAAGAATAAGAATATTCTATATCAAAGCCTATAGGATACAGCTAAACAAAAATTAACAGCTTTAAAATATTTCACTATTAAATAAGAAAGATTTAAAACGACTGGAATATCCATTCAATTTAATAAACAGGAAAAATGCGGGAGCTGGAAATTAATAAAGATAAAAGTAGAAATTACTGATTTAGGAAACAATAGTAATAGTTAACATTTATAGTACATTTACCATATGCCAATTACTGAATAAGTGCTTTGCAAGTATTGTCTTATTTAATCTTCATAATAACTCTGAGATAATATTCACCATGAAAAATGACAGTCATGAACGTCTATGAGCCAAATAACTGCATTAGGCTCTATAGAGAAAAATAGAATTAGAATTATTACAGATATGCTTTAAAGAACTTTTTCAGGCTTTGATGAGTTAGCAAATAAAGGCCAACGCTTTCTGTAAACCTGAGCAAATTAAAAATAAAGCTCAGAGAATTTAAATAATAAGACAAGGTAAAATATGTCTATGTTTTTCTCATACAAACATGGCATATGCTTGGAATTAATATGTATAGTTCATTTATTAAGACTGTAATGAATATTAAATCCCAAAAATAGGATCTTGTACAGGTCACTGTCTTTATCTAGAATTCAATATATCAAGTAACTAATAAGTATATTTTCAAATAGAAGTTTTGAAATTTGACATGTGTCCTCATCTGAAATTACATATTATCAGGAAAAAAACAAAGGAGAATATTGCTTATCAAAATTTATGGTTTGAGGCCAAATCTATAAGTATAAGCAAATTAACAGCCTGGAATATTTTGAATAATAAACAAGAAAAAATGAAATAAATGAGCTAATTATTTAACTCAAGGAGTTCTAATACGTAAAGCTAAGGGAAACTAGCAAGGAAGAACTTAGGAGAACAAAAGTATGTGTAATTTAACTATCTTAGAGTGGGTACGAATTGTTAAAGCATTTTGCTCTTATATTTTATTTCTTTTTCTCTATTCTAATTCACTCTGAGGAAGTTCACATCTATATCCTAACTGTATTTTTTTCTAAGTATCGATTCTGTCCTGAACTGTTTCTAAAATTGATTTCAGTGATGCAATTTCTTTAATGTTCTTTTCCGATATCCTTCCATCTTTTCAAGCAAGGCTGCCTCCCACTTCAGTGTCCTTTCCTAGGACTTACAGTGGACACTACTGTACCGTGGGCCCAGCACTCTTTTCCATGAATTGCTTACTCCTTCGTGGGATTGCATTATGAGTTGGTTGGGATGTGCCAGATCCTAGGTGGAAGAAAAACAGTTCCGTTTAACCTTGAAAGTAAGAGAAAGAGTCAGCAGTCAGGCTCTCCCTGGGTATGTGGACCTGTAAAACGTTAAGCCTGAATCTTCTGGTAGCCCTTTTAATGCCATATGGACCAGTCTGTAATGAGAATGTGGAGTGGAACAGGTGCACTCAGAGGAGCAGATAGCAGAGGGAAAGGAGAGCCGCCATTGTTTTCAGCCAGGCCATCCTGGCTGCTCAGAGCCACCACGGACCTTATGTCAATGAGCTATCCAACATTCTTTCTGCCTGTGAACCCTGTTTTTGGTTACTTGGAACAAAAAGAGTTGTTACTCAACACGTTTTCTTGTATTTCCAATAATTATTATTATCTTTCGCTGACTGTTGAGAATACAACACAGATTCTTTAAATAGTTAGTTCTGCTTCCTTTAGTCAATCTTTCCTATAAGGGTATGCTATTCCTCTATGCCTTGAGTACTGTATTTTCCACTGTTCTATTAGAGAAATGTTTAATAATCTCCAGGGAGGTTTTTTTTTTTTTTTTCTTTTGCTGTAATGCATTCTTGAAGAAAAATAAATCTCTCGAGTTGTGGGTGGATTCTTGTTGATTCCTTTTACTTCAGTGCTGTTTGATGTATGCATCCCGTAAGCAATTATCTGAAAGCTTATAGCCCTCTCTCCATGTGACTCAGCCGCTTTGTGTAGGAATCTCGTGGTCTGGTCATCTTACTGTGAGTGGTAGAGTTCACTCTGGTTACTCTCAAACAGCGTTACATCTTCTCTTGCCAGAATCAGCAAATCACAGAATCCATAATCCCCACATGAGCCGCTCTCAGCAATCCCAGGCTCAGCTGTTCCTGCAACTGAGTTCCTATCTTGGAATGTCAAGTGCCACTCCCTATCCAGCCTACCTCCTGCATCACTGGAGATTATAGTTTTAAGGATAAAGTTCATGTCAGGGTGTGCTTGTTTGTAACACATTGATACAGCTTATGAAAAGCATGGGTTCCTTGTGTCAGAGACCACAGCTATTAAAACAAGCAGCAGCAAATATAAATATATTTGGACAGTACTGAAGATACATAGTGTTAGGAAAGTATTGAACTTACATAAAGAAAATAAGTTGCCTGTAGAGCATTAACCTGTGGGTCCCTGAGCATTCCAAGGTTAGATTTTTTAGAGAAATAATTTTTAAAGTGGCTGTAGATTGATCAAGGAGACTGGATAGAAGGTTATAGAGAGAACCAAGGAAAAGGTCCTTCAACCTCCTGTTCGTGATGTGGACTTTCTCTACTGCTGTTATCCTCTCTTGTCAAACCATGTTGCCAGAATGGCAAGGGCCACAGCCATGGAAGAGGGGCTACCAAATGGAACTCCAACCTAAGGTAAAGAAACCACATGGTCAGACAGAGATGGGCATCTCCTTGACCTCTCTTCACTGCCACCTTCAATTTCCTTCCAATGCCTCTTGGGGGCACAAAATGGGGCAGAAAGCAGCAGAGAATGAATTTGGAGAGGCAAACAGAGAAGAATCAACTTGAAGAAAAGGGAGTTTAAGTTGAGAAAATGAAAACAAAAATAAAAACATGAAGGTATTGAGGGAGGTGACAGAAAATATTCATAAATTTAAAATATTAAATAAACACTTTAAAAGTGTAGTATAATAGAGCATAGATGAAGAACAAGAATTAGGGGGCCAAACTTCTAACTAAACATGAAAAACATTCATCAGGTAAGATTCTGAACAAAATAATTTATTTTAGAAAGTGAAAGCAAGGAAGTTCAAACGTTAAAAATAAATGATAAAGTTAAAATGCAACAATAAAAATAAAAGCATTGTAAGTCAAGACAATAATATGCAGAAAAAGTAACCAAATTATGAATATTAGAATTAATTTTATCATTTTTATACTTTATGTATTTTCAGATTGTTAAAATAAATATGCCTTATTTTCATGACCTGAAAGGAAAATACAAAAAGGAACACACATAAACACAGCTCAGTTAGCCAGTTAATCATCAGAGACACACACTAACTAAAATGTAAATTATTCTTTCCTCAAGATTTTCTAGGCTTTCTTGCTATCATATATTATATTAATAGAAAACAATGTATTCAAACACTTTTAATTCAACTCTTTGCTAGGGTGATTTTCAAAATGTTCTTACAAAGATAATTTTTATATATGTTTTGAAAAGCTGTTATTTTCAATACTATTTATTATGGAGATTATATTTTTCAAAAGATCTGTACAATAAATTCTTCTTAAAATTCAGTACTAATTAAAAGTACGTATTTTTATTTGTCTGCCATACTATAATTGGAAAAAAAAATGAGGTAACAGCCTAGTCTCATTGTTTGCCTTGGCTCCAAAGAAATTAGATCTAATAAAAATAATAGTCATAAAGCTGGAATGCTTGTTATATGCAGTTATTAAATAAAGCATTTTCTATAAATTATTTTACTTTATATTCATGACAATTCTGTAAAGTGGGGTCTTGGTGTTGTATTAAGTAATTTGCCTAAAACCACATCAATAGTTAAAGAGAAAATCAAATTTTTCTTCTGTGCTGTGCTTAGTCTTTCTTGGCTACATTCAAAACTCAATCACAACAGTTTCTCTTTCTCAAGCTTTCTCCCATATTTTAAAAATTATCTTCTCCTCTCAAGTAGAGAAAAATCAAGTAGCCTGTTTCTTTTTCGTTGTTTTTGTGGTCTTGCCTATCTTGCATCATATCCATTTCAAATCAGATGGGGAAGGAAACAGTACATTTGATTTGATATTCAAACTTCTAATGGGGATATTCCAACATTTCAAAACATATATAAGAACGTTATTGCATTACATTACCAAGTGTGATACAAGCATCACAAAAGAAAGGAGGGATATGATAGAGATCGAGCATGCCCTCGCTTCAGCATGGGTGAGGAAATTGAGGCAGCAGTACCTGCAACAGTGTTCCCTGGCCTCACACATGCCCTGCCTCCCACTGCCTAGTGATTCTTATGTTTCTCTCATAACCCCCTCATCTCTACTCTCCCACTCCACCATGGGAGACATGTCTATATTGAGAATCACTGCATTTTGTATATTTACACCCAAAACAATTTTTTCAAGTTTTACTTCCTATAGTTTATATTATGGGAAAAAAGGTTTTTGTTCCTTCTGATATAATCAGCATTGATTCAATATTTTTAGAAAAAGTAGCAGCCCCAAAGAGTACTCCTAAGCTATAGAAAAGTTCTCTCAGATGCATGTATTCTCTCCTCTCAGCCCTTCCCTGGATCATCACAGCCACCATCACCAAGGTGACAATCACGGTCCTGGAAAATATCATAAAAACCATGTAGACCACAAAGTGGTTTGTCCCTTTAAGAGACGGGGAAGAAATAGCTTCTTGACCCTTATATTTTCTCTTTGTTTAATAAGGTTAGGTAATCTCCAAATGTATATCTTAATCGCATGTTCTGAATTTCCTTTTTTTCAGGGAAAGATACACAATTCTTTTTTGTTAACCTTTATTTTAATTCGGGAATACATGTGAAGGTTTGTTACATAGGTAAACTTGTGTCATGAGAGTTTGTTGTACAGACTATTTCATCATCCAGGTTTTAAGCCTAGTACTCATTCGCTATTTTTTCTAATCCTCTCTCTCCTCCCACCTGCCACCCTCCAATAAGCCCCAGTGTGTGTTGTTACCTTGTATGTGTCGATGTGTACTCATCATTTAACTCCCGCTTATAAGTGAAAACATGTGGTATTTGGGTTTTTGTTAATGCGTTAGTTTGCTGAGGATAGTGGCCTCCAGCTCCATCCATATCCCTGCAAAAGACATAATCTCATTCTTTTTTAATGTCTGCATAGTATTCCATGTGTATATGTTCCACATTTTCTTTATTCAGTCTCTCACTATTGGGAATTTAGATTGATTCCATGTCTTTGGTACTGTGAATAGTGCTGCAATGAACATACACATGTATGTGTGTTTATAATAGAATGATTTCTATTCCTTTGGGTATATACTCTGTAACGGGACTGCTGGTTCAAATGGTATTTTTGTCTTTAGGTCTCTGAGAAAATGCCACACTGTCTTCTAGAATAGTTGAACTAATTTACACTCCCACCAGTAGTGTATAAGCATTCCTTTTTCCTTACAACCTCACCAGCATCTGTTATTTTTTGACCTTTTCATAGTAGCCATTCTGACTGGTGTGAGACAGTATCTCATTGTGGTTTTGATTTGCATTTCTCTAACAATCAGTGATGTTAAGTTCTTTTTCATATGATTGTTGGCCGACATGCTCTGAATTTTCAAGGATTAAATTACCACGTGGAAACTCCACCTAGTCATCTTACCCTTGGTTAGGTCATCCCAGGTTCAAGAAAAGCCACTCCCTGGTTAAGATGGACGTTGCAAAGAGAGAAGGAAAACTCTGCCTGTACCAGACTTCCTGGTCATTGTCATCTTCACCACAGCACCCAGGAGAATTCAAAGTCAGTAACTTTTTGAGTATGGAGGCAAAGGCTACTTTCACTACCCTGTGCTTCTGCTCATGACATTTTACATTAGGACAAAATCCAGAATCAAACAGAATATAATAGGGAGCTGAAAACTGAATATGGATAAATAAAGTAAGCCCTGAAGAGTTGTTAATGGTCCATAATTGGTCTTTGTAACTTTATAGAACAGATGTAATTCCAAAAAAGATCTTAAGAAATGATAGCCAGAGGGTGGCATATAATATATAACTGTCATATTCTGATCTGAAGGAGAGTTCTGGGGAGAAATAACTAAATTAGCAGCATGTAAAACAAATGTGTTTATTGTTGTCTATTATTTATGGTCCTCTGGATAGCTGATAGTTCATTTGACTATACTTCTGCCTAAACTAATTTAAATTAATTTAGCTGGTAAATTGAATAATGCTATATCAACTGCTTTTCTGCAATCAAGATATATTGCATATACTCAACTCTCTTAATCTACTAACCATATTTTCCAATGTTGATGGATAATTGCCTTTAAGTGCATCCTTGCCCTCTCTGCTTTTAGGTCTGGTTGATAGAACCATTATTGGAAGTGGTATGTTTCCAGAACCATTTTGAGAATGCAATTTGGCTTAAGTCTCCCATCAGTGGTTATCAGTATAATCTGAGGGCTGTGAAGGCAATTAGCTTTCTCTAATGGTCTTTGCATCCCTTAAATAATGACAAAAAAGGGCTCATCAGACAAGACAAAAACAAACCTCAACTTTCAACTCCCTAATATTTTGTTCACTTCATTATGAATGTTCACTATAGTTCATAAAACACATAATCCTGAAAGAAAAGAACTCATCTGTAAAGATTTGTGTGCCTAATAAATGAATGCAGAGACTGCAGCATAATAAGATCTGTAATTTCCAAAAATAAATTTGTAACTGGAATAACTGTGTCTGTTTCCATTTATAATTTGCTTGCACATTTGTATTATGGCATATCAGGAAGCTATAAAGAAACAGTGTTGGTAAAAGTCTGGCCTTATAGACCTCTATCAACAATTAAGCTGAAAAACGTTTTCCTAATGCATGAAATTCCAGGTCTCCTTCACCAATATGACAGATTCAGAATTATGAATTGTTTGCACTTCCTGTTTCTTTTTAAGCAATTTACTATATATTGTGCCTGACTTTAAAACCTTAGTTTGTATATACCCCTATCCAGGTCAGGAAATCTTTTCTTTAATTTTTTATTACTGATTGCTTATGTCTTCAGTGTTTGATGTCAGAGCTTGAATGTTTCAAATTATAGTGTAATTTTGTGAACTTAGCTTAGAGGTCTGCTTCACCTTTTCTCTAAAGGTTTTTGAAAACTAAGCTGATCATGATTATTGACAACTATAGTGATACATATGCAGACGATTATTCCCCACGGAGGACGTGCTCTGGACGGGTTTTTCAGATGTGATTATGGGGATCCACCTTTTTTGGCTGGGTCCCATTGTGATTAGCAAACCCAAATGTTGATGTGGCATTTAGTACAGGCAGTGCCATTCTAGATAAGAGAGGAGGGCTGCCTTTTTCAGACCACAGAGAAAACCAAATATTTCTTTAAAAATTGTAATTCTTTCCAGTTGAAAAATAAAGGAGATTCACTAAACCTCTGGGACTGATTAAGTATTAAGAAGGGACTCTCTAAATTATGATACCTCAAACCTCTAATGCCAAGTGAAAAACAATATTAAAATACTGTGCTTCTGTTTGTTATATCTTACCAGATGAGACTATTGATATATGAATATATTACTTTATCTTGAGTTGACATACATTTCTATATATTTATAATAGAAATACATTCGTAATAGAAATATATATCTGTGCATTGGGGCCAAAATCAAAATGAGATCATATATGGGAAAGTACTTTATGCTTTGCAATAAATTTAAAAATATAAGATTTATTACATATAGATTTAGGTAAGCCTAAGCAGCAAGATGTTCCTTCAGCACTATCACATTCAATTATCCAATTGAAAGTATGTTATCTGATTCTTCACCGACGTTTTGAAGCAATTGTTTGCTTGTCATATAGCTTCCCCCCCCCCAAATCCTTCCATACATGGAAAACTGTAAATCAGAAAAAATATTTACCAGAAGAACCAAAATGACTGTCTCAAATCTTCTCTGGTTCTCAGATACATGTGTTAGACAATATTTCAAAAGACATAAATATGTATAAATGCTTTATGAAAATTCATGTGAGTTATTTTCAGATGTTAGGTAATTCTATGTCATTATACGTACAGACCAACAGACAGGCACACACACATATATGCATATATATACATACATAAAAGATAAAATTAGGCACAGGAACAGTGGCCAGTTTTTGTATTTTGTTTAAGAAACAAAGATGTTTTGCATTATCTTTTCAAAAAGTGTTTTGACTCAAAACCATACTTTTAAAAACATATAAAATATAAATAAATTCAACTTTATGCTCTTTCAGAGGGAGAGTATACTATTATTCCTTGCATCATTTTACCACAGATTTTTCTACACTGCTACATTCAAAGTAAATATCTAATAAATGTTTCCATTGAATGGTTGGCTAAAAAATATTTTAAATACATTTCAAAAAGCGAGTTCTATGCATGACTTGAGGTGTTCAGTTACCGCTAATGATAATAAAGACTATATATTTACAGCACACATAACATTGGTCCAGAAAGAGTTTAACAAAAGGTTAAGTCAAGCTGTAAAACCCTGCAATAACCATCTAACTATCTATAACCTGATCAAATTGGAACAATGGAGAATTACCTTCTCTTTTCCCGGAAAGACTTAGTTTATAAAGTGATGTTTGTTTATCTAGGTCATCCTTGTTTATTTCAAACCAGTGTTCAGAGTCTTTTACTCTTCTCTATTACTTCCAGGCTGTGAACAGTGTGTGATAATGACAAATCAGTTACAGCAGGGTTTGAAGTAACAAGACACTTTTGTCAAGTAGACCTTATGAGTTTGGAATGTTCCAAATACTGAGCCATGATATTAATCCGGTAAATGCTCGAGTTAGACTCAAGTCAGCAGATTTTTATAAAGTGACTGCTATGTACTTAGCATTTCGATAAGGATTCCTGAGGAGTTTTTATCTCTGGGGATTTACTCTCATTCGGGAGGACAGATTTATATACTTTTTAAAACACAACAACTAGACAACAAAACAATTATATGACCCAGTAATAAAATGTTTGCTGCAGATTATAAATGTTTGCGGAATAAGGAAATGAGTGTGAGTAGACATGTTCATATTTGGGTTTATGAGGGGAGTAGGTCTTAGAAAATGAGCAGGACATGGTTGGTAGGAAGGACGGCAGAAACTTGAGAGGGGTATGGCTCATACACATGCATAAATATTGAAGCACACATATCTGAGTCACTACTGCACAGTAATAAGAATGAGGACTCTGGAGTCAGATTTCCTGGGTTCAAAGCCAGCCCCCGCATCCCAGAAACTGGCTTTATCTCAATTTTCTCAAGTGCACAATGCGAGAAATAATAGTACCTAGTGCTGCTATGAGGTTTTAATAAATTAATGTGTGTAAAGCACATATGCTAATATATGTAATGTTTTCACATGTAAAACACTCATAATTGTGTCTGGGACAAGTAAGTACTATATAAGTATTTACTCGATTGTTAATTAGAAAAGGTATTTGGAGGGTCAATATGAATGTGGCCTAACTGGGTCAAGAATTTGTGCAAGTAATGGGAATATAAGGCAGATTCGTATCTTGTATCCCATATTTGCACTTTAAATAAATGGCAAAGCCTGTGTAGAACACTAGGTTCCTGCCTCCCAGGACATTACTCTTTCTATGATATCATACTGTTTTCCTATGTTTCCAATTTTCTCATCTTTAAATTGAGGATACTATAAACCTCATAAATTTTTTGTTAGGATTAAATGAGTTAATACATATCAGTTGCTTAAAACAGTGTCTGGCACATTGTTAACATACAGTAAATGTTAAGGAAAAAAGATGGCCATTATGGTAGTCACATTTCTTAGCTTTTGCTGCATAATAAACCAACCCCCACTCATGATTCTACAAACTGGAAGTATGTGCTTGGCTCAGTTCTTATCTGGGCCAGCGAAGCTGAATTCATTTGAGCTCACTCACGGTCTACAGTCAAGTGGTGGGTTGGGTGAGTAGGGATTGATGCTTTATGAAATGCTCTCCAATGGAGACAGCTGTGATGACTGGAACCAACTAGCTTGGACTTATTCACAAAGTAGAGTGTTCCAAGAAGTCTCAAATCTTTGTCTCCTGTTTGCAATTGCTCCACTGGACAAACAGGTCACATGGTCATGCGGAGAGTCAGTGTAGAGGTGAATGACACAAAGACCTGAATATAAGAAGGAGAGAACAAATTTGAGGTCTTTACTGCAGCACTCTAAAATTACATATAGTAGTATATTAAATTCAAGAAACAAACCTTCCTGTTAAAGGTTGTGATTTAACTAAATACGTAAACCTCTTTCTTCCTCCTGAAATCCCACTAAAATATCAATAAAAAATAAATAAGTAACCCTACAGGGATAAAGAGATGGGGAAAAGAAAATATCTCAAGAAATATTTCAACAATGTTTTCGTTAATTGATTTGACACAGCAGAGGAAGCTATTCGTCAAAATACCGTATCAATGAGAAGTAATGTAAATTAAGCCACTCAACCCCCGTGAGAAGCCCTAGATTTCGAGGTATCAAGTACTGAGAAGGTGGAGGGGTAAAGGGAAGTCCTGAGAACTGGGAGACTGGTTTGATACACATGCAGAGAGCAATCAGACCTCAGCTTACTTCCTCCACCCATGCAGATAAGAACTACCTACTCTCAGGCAGGAAATAGGACATCTTTTGTCTGGAAAAATTAAGCGGCAGATTTTTAGGATTTGGAAACAACAGGTAGTATGGGTTGGAGGTAAAGCCTGGGATTAAATGGAAGTCTACTTATTGAAAAGGAAGGAGATTGTTGGGTTATTTAAAGATACTGCTTGGCTCCAGAAGGAAAATGTATTGACATTTAAGGATGCAGGGTTTTTCAGTTGTTCTTCAGCCAGAATTCCCAATCAGTTCTTCACTGATGAATTTTAAGAACCCAGAACAATGCCTGAGTCGTAGGCATTCAGTCAGTATGTTTCGAATATCGCGTAAATGAGTTTTAAATACTTCACTTTTAGACATAGGTCAGGATTACTAGATATTTGAGGAAAGTCTCTAACATGAAAGAGAAAGGCCAAAAGAAATAGACATCAAACATGAAAAAAATCCAAGGGAAATGGTGCTCTAATGGAAGGGGGAGAATAAAGTATTGTAAATGTATACCAAATTAAAACCCTCAGAGAGATTAAGAAAAAAGATAGATGGCACATAAAATTAGACCTGAATGCTATTATTTTAAAAGAACAAAAATTAGAATTTTTGCTATTAAAAAGGTAAAGTTAAAATTCAATGGAAGTTTAAAAGCTAATGTTAAGAAAACCTCCTCAAAAGAAGAACAAAATACAAAGAGAAGAAAACAGAAGATAAAAGATGGGAGATTTAGTGTCAAAACTAGAAGTCCAACATATAACAAATAAGAGCTCTAGAAAGAGAAAATGGAGGCTCAATCACAAGAATATCTCCCAAAACAAACAAACAAAAAAAACCCAGTCTCCATGTTGAAAGAACTACCTAGTGTTTTGTTCAATGAGTAAAGACTCACACTAAGACACATCATTGTGAAATTTAGTAATATTGAGGTAAAAAGAGAAAAATAACAACTTTCACAGAAAAAAATTCAGGTATTTACAAAGGAATGAAAAGCAAATTAATATTAGACTTTCAAATTTTTAACCAAAAATACTATCTACCATTAGTCAGTCGAAAAATTCCTTTAATAATTCTGAGGCGGGCAGATCATGAGGTCAGGAGATCGAGACCATCCTGGCTAACACGGTGAAACCCCGTCTCTGCTAAAAAAATACAAAAAACTAGCCAGGCGATGTGGCGGGTGCCTGTAATCCCAGCTGCTGGGGAGGCTGAGGCAGGAGAATGGCGTGAACCCAGGAGGCGGAGCTTGCAGTGAGCCAAGATTGCGCCACTGCACTCCAGCCTGGGCTACAGAGCGAGACTTCGTCTCAAAAAAGAAAAAAGAAAAAAAGAAAAAAGAAAAAACAGGGCTGGGACCAGGATCTACCCATCCCCATCAAG
Organism: Macaca thibetana thibetana; assembly: GCF_024542745.1. Taxonomy (NCBI): domain Eukaryota; kingdom Metazoa; phylum Chordata; class Mammalia; order Primates; family Cercopithecidae; genus Macaca; species Macaca thibetana. The sequence continues at coordinate 16,039,562 of NC_065582.1, read as the reverse complement.
CGAGGATTGATACTAACTACAGCCATTCCTGTGGGGTCCCAGGGTTGGTTTGTGGTGGTGGTGGTTGTTCTGCGAATGCCTGTCTGTGTTTATGCAGCTACCCTTAGTCACTAGCCAAGGCTTTACCCACACTGGCTGCTGATCACTCGCCTTGGCATTGATTGGCCTAGAGCATGCATAGACCCTAGAACCTCTCTTTCCCACTAGCCCAGCCTTTTCATCAGCTTCACCTTGTTTCCCTCTTGGCCTTCTTAGCAGGCACGTAGCACAGCACTCCCCCGGCTCCATTTTTCAGTCACAGCATGAGTTGAAAAAAGAGAAGAAGGTAATGAAAGTGAGAGAAAATACTCTCATTTAGCATTATTTCTAATCTCTACTTCTATTTTTCTATTTAAAGCAAGTCATGGCTGTCCAAATGATGTTTCTAAAAGTCCAATCAGACCTCATTCTCCTAGGTGAAGAGGACATGGGGGTGAGAGGAAGAGGATGGATGAATGTGGAATGCCTTCTGCAGCTCAGTGTGCAATGGTCATTTGCTGTATGCAAGGTCTTCTGCTATGTTCTGTGATGGAAATCAAGAATGAGAAACAATTTTGGCCCTAGAGGCCTTACAAATATATCTTCCTAATTACAAGGTATAGTCCTTTGGAAATTGCAAGTTCCTTTGAAAATTCACACAGTCCTAACATGTGTTGTGCCTAGTTCGACATGTTCTTAAACTATTACTAGCTAACACTTCTTACTGCAGAATTTCTGTAGAAATGAGACATAGGTATTTCTACAGGATAAACGAAAGGAGTGAAAAGAGGTGTTGAAAAGGAACATGAAAGGATGAAACAGATACAATTCCTACTTCGCTATTTTTCAAAGTGCTTGTAGTGAGTGCTCTCCCTTTCTCACTGGAAGGGGAGAATCTTCCTTGGCCTTTTTCTTCAAGTAAATAGATTAAACCTCTCTTATTGCTATTGATATTCGATCTTTTCCATGAGGCAGAGTAAAGAGTTTTTCATAATCCTAATATATGCTTATGGTTTATGACTAATTAAAAGAATTATTTCCATCCTCTAAATTCATAGGCTTGCCTCCCTGCCCGGTAGGTTGTTCCTTCATATACATCATTCAGTAAAATATTTGCTGAGTAACTAAAATGTCCGAGGCACCCATTTCAGCAATCTATGAACTAGAAACAAATAAAACAATAACGACAAACATGACTTATCTCGTCAAGGAAAGGAAGCAACATTCTGGTAGAGAAAAAGGATTGTAGAAAAATACGCATAGCATGACAGAAACTGTGTGGAAATTACTAGAAGGCAGCAAACGAGATGGACTCTAAACTGAGCAGACGATAAGGGTATGGCAATCCTAAATCTGCATAGTGTGGTAATGAAGTCCTGTGTCCATGGAGTCAGAAAGAGATGGATCCTGACAATACTTATTTACTGTGCAACCTTGAGTAAGTCACTTAAACCACAAACTCCAAGTACCTCATCCTTAAAATAGGTACATTTCAGAAAATTATTGAGTTTCTTCAGGCTAGGCTCTAGGGATACAATGGTGATTATGACGGTTATGGTCTCGGGTCTTATTCAACAAAGAGCAAAGAATTCAAATTGGGATAAGTATTCTGAAAAGGAGATATGGGAATGAAAACAAAAAGTAAACCAAAAAGTAAAATCTGTCTGAGACCAGTGATTTTGACAGACCCTGGATTATAGAGGACCTGATAAACAACAATAAGGATTTTAAACTTTAACCTAAGCAGGAGAAGAATTGATTGAAGGATTTTAAATACACTTCCTTTAGAGAAGCTTTGTGAGGATTACATGAGAAATTGGTATGTACATTTTTTAGTGCCTTCCTGATAAAGCCTTTGCACCTCTAACTATGTATTAGTTACTCTACAGGGAATATAGCGAAACCTGGGTTATTTGGACACCACAAATTCCTTTCTTAAAATTTTTCAATATTCATTTAGGGAGAAAGTAAAGAAAGTAATTTTCTATTGGTAAAACTCATATACTTTATATTGCAAACAAGCGCTGTATCCCTTACATTGATCATAACGTTCTAATTTACTTGGAATAGTCTATTCATTATTTTCTTATTCATAATTGGATATTGTCAGAGCTAAAACTTATTATACCTAGAGGTAAATTATGCAACTATGACACAAAACATTGTATTTTGTTTGTTTTTTTTTGGAGACAGAGTCTCACTCTGTTACCCAGGCTTGAGTGCAGTGGCACGATCTTGGCTCGCTGCAAACTTTGCCTTCTGAGTTCAAGCGATTCTCCTGCCTCAGCCTCCTGAGTAGCTGGGATTACAAGCTTGCACCACCATGCCCGGCTAACTTTTTGTATTTTTAGTAGAGATGAGGTTTCATCATGTTGGCCAGGCTGCTCTAGAACTCTTGACTTAGAATGATCCACCTGCCTCGGCCTCCCAAAGTTCTGGGATTACAGGTGTGAGCCACCATGCCCTGCCATAAAGCATTGTTTTAAATGAGATGTTCTTCTCACTTTGTGTTAGCAAGAAAGTTTTCTACCTTTTTATGACTCTTTTTTTCACCTTCATTTGTGAGCTCCTACACTAACTTTCTTGAGTGGTATATAATTGGGAGATATTAAATATAGATTTTTAAAATTACATTTTTCTTCAGGTAAAAAAGCACTATTCTATGTGTTATGTATTTTCCTAATTTCAACATCCTGTGTCTGCCCACTTCAGGCAGTTGTCAGATCTCAGGGTTGATGAGAGCCCTGCAGTTACACTGGGGAAACTGTGTATCAGAAAATGCTCCTTGTAAGAGATTGGGGCCACTGAAAATAGCCAACCCTTCTTTCCTTACTTCCTTCTCTCCTTTCTTCCTTTCTTCGTCTGTCGTTTCTTTTTTTTCTTTTCTTTTTTGAATCAAGGCCCCATTCTTCAGGAGAAGTGGTACTAATTCACATCTCACTCATCATAGAACGAGTTACATGTGAAAACCTGAGATATCTAGTGCTATATTTCTGATTCCCTCTATAGATGCTTAAAATGCCTTGTAGCTGTGTTTCCCAGACAGGCGCCTGAATGACCCACCCCCAGATTTAACTCTAATGGGAATACATGTAAAACATTGCTTTAAAACATATATGCAATTTTTAAAAAACATGTAAGACACCTCCTCACTCCTACTCACCCTTGAAATAGCACCCATTCTTCAATGATGAAAGGGATACCTTAGTAGAAAAGTTTTACAAGTTCTGATGATAGCAGTACTTAATAAATGGCCATATTATTATGATTATTATCATAAGGAAAGACAGGAGATTGAGAGAGGCTTTATAGGTTCAGAGGGAGTTTGAACTATGCTTTGCAGGACGGTAGGACACATGAATGGAGAAGAGAGACAGAGTTCTAGACAGAGGACACAGTGAGAAAATGTATGGCATCAGTTTACTCATAGTAAGTTGCAGGGATCTGGATAGGACAGGTGGGGTAGAGTGGGTAGAAAATAACTTTGTGATTCAGAGAGAAAAAATTATGCTACAGCGTGACGACGTAAACTTTAGGGTTACAAAAAGAGAGAGAACATATTTGATTCAATAACATTCTTCACTTTCCAAGGCACAAAATAAGTTTCAACAATTATGAGTATGAAAAAGTAGCCTCAGAGATATAATCAAATCTCAGAATATAACAAATACATTTCCCCTCACAGACTCTGATAAAGAAAACAGTTAATAAATACAGATGAGTGCTACTGTGTACTGAGAAAGCTTCCGTCCAACCAAACAGAGAAAACAAATCTGAAGTTAGGTCCCCTTCAGTGAAAATGCATGACTGTGAACTTCTTCATAATCCAGGAAGGGAGAAAGTACATGCATTAGTCAAGGGAGTGCACTGTACTGCATTGTGTAGTCAATTAAATAACAACATATACAAAATGAATGGATTGGCTATTCAATGATGTGTTCACTTATGGAGCATCAGGTCAACCTGAAAGAACCTAATATAACCCCAAAGTTAAAAGGAAGATACTATTATAGTAAAAACTCGAAGCCTCTTAACACATCTATTAAAAGAAAACAATCAGCGTTACGTTTAATAAGCTTAATAGATTTAACCAAAACTAGCACAAAGGCAGTTCAGTGTTAAGAGTAGGAACTGCCAAATCACTGCCATTTGCTCACTTTTCTTCTGGCTTCAAATCTGAAATCGATTCTGTTAATTTTTTGAATATGTTGGAATATTTCAAAATTTTATTATAATTATATAGAATATTAGATAAAATATTTCCTATATTTCTTCCAAAATGCTAGAAAAGGAGTTGTATGGTAGTTAATTCTTAACTGACTTTGCTTATATCCATTCCCACTTAGAGATTTTTCCCGTATTTGTGATAAATGTGCAGGATTTTTGTATGTGAAGTTTCAGTAGAAAACATTTGTCTTATATTGTTCTTAGTTTATACATCTTTGGGAAAGTCAGTCAAAAGAAACATGAGAGCTATTTTTAGGTGCTTTCCCTACATTTTTATTGCCTTTTAATGAAAGAGATCTTTGGGTTTTGGGGGAGGAGATGATAAATAGTAGGGAGTGTGAAGTTTAAAAGAACATATATCTTGTCTATAAATTCCATAATGTGAATACAACCTCTTTTGTTTAGATCTCTTAATTTTTTCTCCTAGCAATGTACAGTCTGTTTGGGAATCATTCACATACTTAAGCTGTATTTACATATAAGAATCATGTTTTGGTGAAATAGGTGATAAAGGCATGGGAATCGTCCAGAATGTAAAGAGAAAAAAAAAATCAATTAATTAGGAGTAAAAAAAAAAAAAAAAAACCCCAAACTTAAAAAACTTTCACTCATATTTAGATTGAGAGAAAACTCAAAATGCTGAGCACATTCATCCTGATGAAATTTCATAATTAAAAAAAGGAAAAAATTAGACAAGCCTCCAAAAAAGAGAGAATGAGAAGGGAAAGGAGAGAGGGAGAGATAGAGAATGAGAAAAAGAGAGAATTGCCTACTAAGAAATGAGAATCAAGAATCAGACTGCATTAGACTTTTATCAACCAGATTCTAGAAGAAAATAGAGGAATTTATTCATAAATGTATTCAGAGTTCCAGAAAGACATTCTGAATCTAGAATTTTAAAATCATGTATACTTTGTATGTACATATACACATGTATGTTACTTTGTTTTTGAAGAGGTGTGCTCACATGGCTCAAAAATCAGAACAATATAAATATACACAGAGATAAGACTTCTGCATCGGTCCCCATCTGCTCCCTTGTATATAAGCAGATTTACTAGTTTTTTGTGTATTCTTTTAATACTTTATAAATATATAAGCAAATGTATATATGCAATCTTCTCCCTTCTTACACAAAAGATAGCTTACTATAAATATTGTACTATTGCTTTCTTTAATCACTTAACAAAAAATGTTAGAGACCTAACTATTTTAGTACCAAATGATCTTTGTTTTTTATTGCTCTCTAAGACTGTGTAGTGTGGATACACCAGAATCCCTGGGACCAGTGCCTATTGTTGGATACTTAAGCAGTTTCCAACTTCTTAGTGCTATAAACAATCTTGCAATTAATAATATTTAATATATGTTACTTCTTAAATACCCATGTGCATCTGTAGGATTCTGTTCCAGTAGTGGAATTACTAAGAAAAATTAAATGCATTTAGGTATAGAGCATCAAGTTTCCTTCCTCTGGAGTTGTTCCATTTTGGAATCCTAAAAACAATGCATGACGATACTGGTTTCCCCACAGTTTTGCCAGAAGAATATGTCAACCTCTGGGTTTTTGCTAATAAAATATGCAAAATATCGTACCTCTGTTTAGGTAACATTTGCACTTCTCACAATACTGTTAAGGTGTTGCTTCTTTTGTTATGTTTGTGGGTTATTTATGTAGTTATCTGTGGATGATCTTAACTGTTTTGGGGGAGGTTGTTAGTTTATCTCAATTACTAAAAGTTATTTATATATTTGGGAATTAGCCTTTGTTGGTGACATGAGTTACAATCACGCCTCTACCACCGCCACCAATTTTGCATTTATCTTTGGAATTTGCTTTAGTATCTTTTTCCATGCAGAATTTCTTGATTTTTATGTAGTCAAAACTATCCTTCTCATCTTTAGTGACTTCTTGATTTTGTATTTTATTAAGAAAGGTCTTCCTCATTCCAAGGACATAAAACAATTCAATGATATTTTCTTGTACTTACATGGTCTTATTTTTTAAATTCAACCTTTAATCAATTTGGGATTTATTCTGGTGTAAGATGTGCAATGCTAACTTACTCCAGACGCTAGCTGATTGTTCTAACACCAGTAATAAGTTTATTTTTTTTCAATGAACATGAGACAGAAACCCCTGGGTTAGTTTTTTTATAACTTCAGATTGGGAAAGATTTTTCTAACTATAAAAAATCCAGTAGTCATGAAAAAATTAACACTGATCATTTTAGCCATATAAAAATTAAAAGTTTCATTTTTACTTACTTGTTTGTGATGACATCTTTATCGTATGCTAGATTCCTGTATATATTTTTCTTTATGGACTTTCTATTAGGTTTTATGATTTCATGCAGAAGTACCACACTGTTTTACCTTTTGAGGTTTATGAATATTGGGAATCCCCACTCCCAACTGCCTATTTGCCTAAGTTTCATGAAGAAACAGCATAAGCACCTGGTGTTCCATTCTGTTTATTGTTGATGAAGAAATTCTGTATCTCATGGCTTGTGCTGACATTTACATCTGGTCTCTTGCACCTAGATCCTAGAGTTTAACTCAAATGAGAGTCTTGAGTGCAATTCTGCAGGCCTAACAAGACAGAAAATAGCACAGATGTTGAGAAGTGGCTCTCTTGACTCAACCTAGAGCCTCCAACCCTTAGTCATCTATCTAGTCTATAAAAAGAGAGCGCCAGGCCGGGTGTGATGACTCCCACCTGTAATCCCAGCACTTTGAGAGGCCGAGGTGGGTGGATCACCTGAGGTCAGGAGTTCGAGACCAGCCCGGACAACTTGGTGAAACCCTGTCTTTACTAAAAATTCAAGAAGTTAGCCTGTCTTGGCGGTGGGCAGCTATAATCTCAGCTACACAGGAGGCTGAGGCATGAGAACCACTTGAACCCAGGAGGTGGAGGTTTCAGTGAGCCGAGATTGCACCATTGCACTCCAGCCTGGGTGAGAGATCAAGACTCCTTCTCCAAAAAAGGAGGGAGGGAGAGAGAGAGAACCGTGTGTCAACGGAAGCCCTTTTTCCTTTTTTGTATATTTTCCCTGGGAATGAAACTTGCCCTTCAATTCTGGGCTAGGAGCCCTAAAACCAGATCATACATACTCTATCCTGTAATTAAATGCCACTACTGTTTCTCCACACGCCATCCCTAAAGTTGGCATTGACCACAGGGTGCTTGAATAAGAGTGCCAATATTGTTAAGTTTCCCAGAAGGGAAGTCAGGTGAGAGAGAGGGCTTTGAGACAATCACTCTGGTCTTCACTAGAGTAGAAGAAGAGAAGTGCATAGGTGAGATCCTGGCCGATGTCAGCAGCACCAGAAAAGGATCGCACTGGGGAGTAACAGCTTTCAAACTGCAGCGGACCATGGATATTTATGGACTAGGTGTGGATCCTGTAGCAATAAACTAGTGTGACATGCATTAAGAGTTATGCTACCCAATAAAATCATTTTGGAAGACCAATATGATCTAATAAGTGGATGAGTCACAGGAAACCAAGAGGCAGAATGGAGTCTCTTAAATAGCTGGCCAGAGAAGAGATGTTAAGCATAAAGAGAGCCACAGTTATATTCCCAGAGGAAATACCAGTTCTGGATATTCTCTACCAGCACGGGGCACCTATGCCTGTTCACATCTGCACAAGGCAGCTAGTGAGTGGGTGAAAAAGAAAAGAAATCAATCACATCTTCTTTACCCACTGCAGTCTTCTCAGCTGAGTCAAACCTAGCTGCTGGAAAGGAGAAATTTAAATTTGATAAGAATTTGGGATATTGATATTTCCCTTAACTGGGCTAGTGTTTTTATTTTCAGAAAGTATCTAGAAGTTAAGGAATCAAGCCTAAGTGTTATCTCGGGTATGGGGAAAAATAAGTTGTGGAACTGATTTGAAGGAGCAGTGGAAGAAAAAAAAAATAAAATTGGTTTCTGGTTGTTTCTCCCAAAACCAATATGTTCAATAAATCAGTAACAAATACACAGCCCTTTTTCAGGACTTTTATACATCTATACCCCAGCAACATTGAGTCAAGCCTTCTCAGTATTTAATGAAGACTCTATTGGCATTTCGTTCCAAATAATTCATCACTTGTGTGATTGGCCCATGTATTACAGGACTTTTAGTATCCTACATTCTTATCCTTTAAATGTCAGTCAAGCTCCCAGTAATTTTAAGGAATGTTTCCTAAGGGCAGTACCTCCACAAATTGAGAAACACGGACTCATGGTAAATGAATTGATGCTGACAACCTGAGTATCTTCAAATGACATGATAATCCCCAGTAACATATTGCAAAAGGTGAACTTGGAATGGAAGACTCTAGATTCTCTCTCCAATTGATGTCCTATACATTTAGTAACTTTAAATGTAGGAATAAAAGAAGAATCCATTGAACCTAATCAATTCCTTGGGATATATATAGTAGCCCTTAAAATGGAACCTAAAATTCAACTAAGAACCTAGAATAAATGTTCTGTTGGAAAAATAATGGGTCTGTCTCAAGTCCTACCCAAACATAATATGCTATACAACTTTATGATACCAAAGTTTCATCTGTAATAATATGGTGAAAATGAACTCCAAGACAGTTATAAACTGAAGTAATTAGCAAGTAATGATTTATCAGAGAACATATTTGCTGAAAATATTACTACTTTCAAATGAATAAAAAAGAGATGGTGTCTAAAACATAGCTCTGTATGACATTAATAATATATAATCAGATCTTTTGCAAGTGGCACCTGAAAAGATAGCATGGCCGTAAAGTAGGATTAAAATACAAGAATTAAATAAGAAAGTAAAAATAAAATATACTACATTGTGTTAGGAACATAGATGTTTAAACAAACCACAAATAAAAACAAAGATACAATTACAGAAAAAATAAGGGGCAGAGGAGGAAGAAGATGGTGAAAAAGGAAGAGAAAGGGAAAGATGAAGTTAAAGTAAGGTTAAAGAGAGGGAGTGCCAGTAATTATACATTAAAGAATTAGATTTATCTCTCTCCAAGGGACTTAAGTGATGACCTGTCATTAGTTATCATGGAATGTGAATCTGAAAATAAAGTGGTAAGAGCAGTACTGGCTTTATTAAAAATGTAAGTGGATGCACCTAAAAAAAATTAAAATAAAACTGTAGGCAAAGTATCCTTTGCAAGAGACTCTTGAACCAAATCACTCAGCGATAAAATCACTCCAAGGTAGACATTACAAAGGACACATTAGCTTACAATGTTCCATCAAAATGGCTGGTGTGTGACAGTCACTGGAATAAATGAATGGATGCAATGGAAACTGTGAGGTAAATGGTCCAAGGAGCATAGTCCTGCAAACTTGAGCTTTGTCTATAATAAACACACTATGGTTGAAAGTTTGAAGATTCATCTTATAATGCCGAGAGATAGACACAATATTTAAACTACTGCTACACAAATAGTTTAGATAAAAGAAAATTTAATAAAATATATCTTGGAAGTTTCCATGCTTTATTACCTGTGGAAGAACATAATGAAACATCCCTCACTATACTTAGCTTACTGGTCTCCCAACTCTGGAAAAATAACCCACCTCTGGAAAAATAACTATTAAACCATGATTTTATATTAAAATTTTAAATTATGAAATGAGCATCCATTTTCATTCCAAAACAGAGTATGAGATTTAGCAGATTTGTTGACTCAAAAATAAAGAAGAGATGTAAATCTTGGCTGACTGTTAATGTTTTTTTCTTGCTCCCCATTTACTTCTTAAGTGTGGACGCTTGGATTCTTATTTGGTCTGTGAGGATGATTACAATGAAGGGCGACATCTCACCAAGATATCTTTGAGCAAGATAATCATTTTTAAGAATTGCTAAAGCTAATTAAGCACTTGTCAAACACTCAGCAGAATTCTAAGCACCTTACATGTATTCATTTATTTAATTCTCGTGACAGTTGTACTATTCGCCACTTACGACAAATGAGAGCAAGAAAGCTGAGCTACCAAGAGATTAAATAACTTGCCCAAGGATATGCAGCTAAAAGAAATAAATATTTTTAAGTCTGTAGTCCCTCTCCACTCCCAGGCAAAACGACTAACTGGTGATGAACACGCATGACTCAGAAAATGAGACACTCGTGATCTCTCTGTTAATTAAAATTAAACTGAAATATTCGGCTTGAGAAAGTCCTCAGGGAACAGAGACCCTCAAAAGGAAAATAGGCTTGCCTAGAGATGAGAGATGTCATGTACAGAATAAGTGGAAGGCTCCTCGTTGTGTGGAGTTTGTTGTAATGTCACTTCTAATCAGTTGGGTAAGGTCTAACACATCCTGCTTTTGGTCAGGTGCTGCAACAGAGGGAGAAGGAGTATTGAAAGTGGAAAATAGATTTTTGGAAGATAGATGATCCATTTGGGGACATAATATTTACGGATTGAGACAAATTAGGTTCAGCTGAGAAAATAAAATGTAAAAAATATTCTAACGCATATTAGAAATAAAATTTTTGAACACAAAAAGCCCATCCTAAAATAAATACCTTCATACTGCACTTTTATGCAGTAGTGGCACACACAGTTTCTTTGATCATCTCTACATTTTTTAATTGTGATGACTTTGGAAGTGACTAAAGGATGTAGCAACCATTTTCTTTCTCATTTTACAGATTTGTAACTTGTTCCCTGGCTTATTGCAATAGTCTTGAGCGTTCTGGTTTCCTCAAAATTCATATATTGAAATCCCAACCCCCAAGGTGATGGTATTAGAAAGTAGAGCCTTTGGGAGGTAATTAGATCACCTGCAATGATATTAGTGCCCTTATAAAAGGAGAGAGAGAGTCCTCACTCCCTAGAGAGAGCCGTCACCCTTTCCACCACGCGAGAACACAGCAAGAAGACACTCTCTATGAACCATAAAGTGGGCCCTCAGCAGACACTGAATCTGCAACCATCTTCATTTTGGACTTCACAGCCTCCAGAACTAAATCTCTTTGTTATTTATTTGAGAAATAAATTTTTGTTGTTTGTAAACCAGCTAGTTTATGGCATTTTGTTATAGCAGCCACAACAGACTAAGACATTTATAAAATTGTAGTGGTAACACAATAATAATTATATCTTGAACTTTATTAAATTAAAAACATTGATTTCTTTTTCTATTGATACCTCAATTTTTAAATTTGCCAAATACAGTATTTGTTTATATTATATACTTTAAATATAGATATGAATTTGCCTGTTAATATTTTAAAGATGCACTAAAAAAGGAATGGATAAAACCTGAAGTTGTTATTCCCAGAAGAAATAAACAGATAAAACAATAGGCCAATCAACCAACATTTTGTGGATCATTTGTTACATGTAATATTTTTATAAATACTTATTGAAAATATTCTATATGCTAAATATAGGGTGTAATACAAGATTTTAAAAGGCATAGTGGCTCATGCTCTCTAGGAAAGGTCTATGATAAACACACCATCATTATGGAAGGAGGCATGTAACATGTACTCAAGAATGTTATACATCAGGTCAGAGAATGAAGGAAGAAGTCATCTGTGTTGGTGGGCAGCAATAAATGAAGGTAGTCTGGTGCAAAGGAAATAGAACTAAGGAATCAAGGAGACGGGAGAATAAACCTTTCAGATTTGCTGAGCTATGGGATTATTATTGGGACTATAAAGAAATGTGCAAGCTGGGTGAAGGTGGCAAAGAGCCTTGAAGGCCAGTCTAGAGCTATTTGTTATTACATAGATAAAACATTTGGATGGCTGACCTCTTCATCCAGGATTTGGCATTATACCAGAATTTGACTTGGAATTTTAATTTAAAAAAATAAAAAAACCATAATTCTTGAGTAAAGGTCAAGGAATATCTTAATTTGATTTTGGAATGTTTTTTCCAAGGGAGTAGTCTTACCACTATCCCTTGAGACAGACAAAAAGAGACCAAAATTAAGAAAATAAATTCTAACAAAATGTCAAAAAGATCAGAAGACCAATAGCATAAAATGTGCCTACTCTTGTATAATTTTTATCAACATTAACATTTTAAATGGTATCTAAAGTGGTATAGTCTCCTCACCCACACACAGCCAAGACACAATCATCACATTGGCTATTCCTAGATCACTGTTTTAAGTACTAACTGCACATTGATTTTCCCTGAACTTACTTTGAGGTTCAATAATCTTTATTTATTTGTGCATGCACTTAAATCTGTAAGCTGAAAAGTCGTGAGTTCAATCATAAATTTGGGAGTCATGAAGTTGTAGGCAGTCTAGAGTTTAATCATAAATCTTGGAGTCATGAATTTGGCATTGGTTTTAGTCCTACCAAAATGTATCTTCCTAACTCTAATCCAGTGACATCACTATGGCCTTCAGACCTTAATCCCCCAGCAGGCACAACTCCAACTATAAACAGAGATTTTCACATTTTAAACTATAAACTCCATATAACCAAGGGTTTGGTTGTGAGTTTAGAATTTATATAAAACTCACATTTTAATCCCTATAAGCATAAAATAAAAATAAAGAGTCTTCAAGCACAGGCTTTAGCAAAAACAAACAAAACAAAATGTATTTTTCTCTTTCTTGCGTGAGGCATGAATTAAGGACCATCTGTCACCATAACTTTGAACCACTTGATCTTGGTATGCTTTTTTGGTCAGTTTTAATGTTTCTTAAACCCAATTTCTCTTGTCTTCTTTAAAATGGACTAATCTCCAATCATCATGGAAATAAGTCAAGTAAATGAAAAATCATAAATTACATGGGGACTCACTAATTCAGTTAGTTTATTTGGAAACAAAATGCCTGGGGCTTCAAAGAGAAGAAACTGCCTTCACTTCAATTCGTTGTATGCATTAGCCAAATTAACTTGCCAAGGAAATGACAGATGATTTAACAAAGTGAGTGACCATTGCGACTTTCTGTTCCATCCAGAGACATATTGGAGGTGGGGGTAAGGTAGGGCTTGGGGAAGGATGGAAAAAGTCTGGAGCATGCATGGCTTTTATGAAGTACTCAGAGTAGCCACATTTCCAAACTAAAAAGGTATTGTAAAACATCCAAAACATTTTCAAACTTAAAGTTTTCAATTCGATTACTTTAAATTATGTATAATACAAAGCACTTTAAGAAAGGTACAAAGCCCAAAAGGCCATGAAATACAAAATTAGGTATCTGCCAATCAGAAAATAACTGGAATTCCCTTATGTGATTAAGTTACATTGGTCATCAATACAAAAATTCAGGAATTCTACAAAGTATATATTGAAAATTAAAAATATAAAATATCAAGAACAAAACAACACAATTAACTCAAGGGTTAAGTGACATTTACCTTATAGCCATACTGTGGTTTCCAGGTATAAATTGCTTTCATCCTATCTATGTTATGACTCACTCATGTGAGACATGAGAGGTAGGTATTACTATTATGAGAAAAAGAAAACTGAAAACCAGAAAGAGTAAGTGATATATTCAAGGCCACACAGGTAATAAATAGCAGTGACAGAAGAAAACAGATATCTTTAATTATTCCAATTTTCCAATATAATTTGCTAATTATAAAATAGAGGTGAGGAAAGTATAGATGAGAAAAACTATTTTGCAGAATACAATGTAATATTCATTCATTTGAAACATAATTTCATATATTTATTTGTCTCATATTTTGTCATGAACTGGTAACTAGGTTAAGATGAAAAAATAAAATATAGTTTGAAAAAACAGGTAGTCAATTATAGAATTTTTATAGTGGTAACTGGTTAAATAAAATTGATATTATCTCATGACATTTGCCTCTCTGCCTTTTAGTGAGCTGTTGAATTCCTCCTTGCTTTTCCCTATTTAAAATTTTCTGAAGATTTTTGGGATGAGAACTACAAAACAGAATTACATCTTGAATTTCAAAGTTTCCTTATATAGGATTTTTCTGCCAATTCTAACCTCAATATCAAATGACTTATTTGAAGTAAAATAATATGCTATTGGGCCAAAATACTTTTGAAAAAAATAATAACTGCATTATGATTAATTATCTTTGCTGTGGAATCAAGTAGGAATTTTAACTCTCCTTTTTAACCCTTGCAATTTTGGTTAGATAGAGTAAGGATTGGTAAATGTAGACCTAGCCTAAGGGGTAACTTGGAAAAAGATTCCTGAATTCTTGTATTGATGTACAGGAAGTAGAAAGCAAATGTCAAATATAAATGTAAAACAGGACAGAGTAAACTATTACAGCAGACCACGCAAGTGGCTCAGTTCAAACGGGCTTGTCTGGGAATTTTGTGCTATCCAGATGGGTCAATTTGATACATGCACTTATATACATCCTATGAGAGTCAACTAAAGTCTCTTATAACTGGAATGTTTCATGAGCTGACAGCTTATGAAATACCAAAGTATTGAAACACAAGCACAGCGTGAGGAAAATTATAATAACATACAAAAATCAACTTTAATTACTTGTGCATTAATTGGATCCAAATTATTTGTATACTCACAAGTAGAAGCATTTGGATGGACGATATGGACATCTGCCAGATGTGTAGGCAAAGGCAGGAAGATAATTTTATTTTCAGCTGCTTTAGGAAGGAAACAAAGAAAATATAGCCAGTATCACAGGCTCATTGCATAAATTATATAATTTCAGTTGCTGCACAGTGAATTATCATGTTAATCATAGAATCACCAGGTTAGTTTGTGCAAAGTCATTTGAAAAGAAAGCAACAGTTTTAAAAATGAAATTAAATAATTGTGAAAGCAGTGCGTTTTCTAAGTAAATACATATATTAGAACCTTGGGAATGAAGTTTAAAAAATAAAATGAAATAAAGATAAAATAATAAAAGATTAAGATCTATAAAATGTTCTATTTAAACATTTAGAAAATAAAACCTCATCTGTCGGTAACGTGTTACTCCACACAAAACCAGAAATATTGCTGAGAGGTATAACCACTTCTAGCTATGTTGTAAAAAATTAGGCAAATTACCAGAAAACCTGCTGTTTCTCTGTCTCCATGCTCCCTTCTTTCCTATCACGTTCAGAAAAAAATATGTTGAATTATCATAGAACATGGCACAGAATTTTGCTCTGTTGGTGCTACTTTTGTGTTCTATTTCTGGTCATTGTACATTGAATTTACACCCCGACCCACAAAGTTGGATAAAATCCATTTTGTTAAGTCCCTTCATGTTTAAGAATCCTAAATAAACTACCTTCAACAGACTATTCCTGTGCCTGTGTCGAGATTTAAAGCCATGTAACACCTGGACTTTGTGAGCTTAACCTGCTGTGACAAATAAAAATAAATAAGAAAGTTTCCCGTAGTTGACAACCCAGGTGGAAGTTTTACTACAATTTCCATCAGTCACTGGGACAGGCTTCAAGTGAAATAAACTGTATTTACACACAAGTTTGCTCAGAAAGGTGGCTGTATTACAGCTTTATATGGCCTCTGAAACTTGCAAAGAGATCTATAGATATAAAAAACTGTGAAAATAAATCCCTTTGTCCACTTGAAATTTTGATATATCTGTTTACACACATCTTTTCTGTATCTACACAAGTTGGACCAAGTGAATTTTGTGTTAATTCGAGTTGGGGGTGGAGGGTGGGTCTGGGAACTCTATGTTGAATGTCATAAATGCTATGCGGTGGGTGGGGGGGAAGAAAGATATTATGCATATTCTCTCAGGTCTCTATCTCACGTTGATTCTCATTTGAGTCTTCCTTTTACTCTGACTGACTGACATGATGAGGCAAAGGAAGTGTAAAAATTTGAAAATACTGTATAAGGATACAAATTTTAAAAACTTCAAGTAAGTACAGTCTAAGATAGAATGATGGATAAATACACCAAAGTCTAGGATTTGAATCAAAATGTCAAAAGTATATTTTTAACTAAATTTTTCTTGTGTATTATGTCAAAGTTCAAGACAAGCAGAAAAAAAAAAGAGTTGTAGGAGGAGACTTTCAATAAGATCTAAAAAATGTGTTCTAAAGTTACCATAGTTAATAAAGAATGGTGACATTGACACAAAAATAAAACCAACTGGAGTTCCAAGAAACAGAAAACACTACAAAAAATAAGAATATAGCATATAATAAGGATGGCACATAAAGGCATTTGGAAAAGAATATAGCCATTCAATAATATATTTAACTTTTTGGGTAAAAATGAAGTTATACCCTTACTTCTAACAAGCAACTGCCTGGTTTAGCCATCTAAACAATTAAATAGTAGAACAATCTTAATATTTAAGAAAGAAAAAAGAAATCATAACAGACCAAGAAGAAAGTATAGATGACTATGACTTGATCTCAAGGTGAAGAACTTAGGCATCAAAGTGAAGGCAGACCATTAAGGCAAAAGCAGAATATTTTAACAACATGAAAATGAAACATTTGAAACAAAAAGACCATTAAAAGAAAATTACAATTAGAAAAGTATTATAACACATATTGCAGATTAGTGGACAAAATCCTAACTAACAAAAAACTCCTACAAAAGTATACAAACACATCACTAAGATTACATATAAAGACAGGAACAGACAACGTACAAAAAATATATAAATAGTCATTCAACATATCCAATAAGGTTCAATTTCATTTTCAATCTAAGAAATTAAGATGAAATATTATTTCCCCTTTTAAAAATATAAGAAGCAAATGATAGTAATATCTAGAGTTGTTTGGGTAAAGCAGATGCTCTCAAATGCTGCAGACAAGAATGTAAATTAGAGCATTTTGAAAGGATACGTTGCCAATATGAATCAAGATCCTTAAAAATGTCTACATACCTTGTCCGGAGAGTAATCATATGGAACAAATTTGGAGATACACACTAAGATTTATGTATAAGAATAGTCATCACAGCTTTATTTATAATAGAAAAAATAACAAAACTCAATAATAAAAGATGAACTGAATAAATTACAACACGTACATTAAATGCAATGCCCTGTAACCATTATAAATTACATCTTCAAAGAATATTTAGTGACCATGCAAAATATTTATAAGAAAATCAGGATATAAAACGCTATACACACTTAATTCAAATCTTTCTTCTTCTTTTTGTCTTCATTTACAAAAGCACCCAATAACTCAGCTATACTTTTCAGAGCTAGATATACAATGTGTTTAACTGTTTCAAAAATAAAGGTTTGCTCATATTTAAATTTGTTTTAATTGTTTTATAAAAATAAGAGGGCATATATTATTAATCTCCAATGTCTTCCTGAAAATTAGAAAATAATATATTAAAATGGTTCAAATTTTATATTCAATATAATTTTCATGAAAGGTATATTTAATTGCGTTTCCTTACTACAATTGCTGATGGCAAAATGTTTACATCCACCATCAATTAATAGACTAAAACCAAACTGAAAAAAAATTTAGGGTGTCACTGTGAAATCAAAAACATCTTTTTGTAACGTTCTTGATTTTTTTCTAACTATGAAATATGAGGAAAAATGTATCAGAAAAAAGTGAAAATAGATTTCTGCCCTCTGCTCGTATTAATGCATTATTTATGAAACACTGGATCATGATTGTTTCTGTTTCTCAGTCAGGAATCAGAATACACCAAAGGTGGTTGTGATAGCTTTTGATATGTGGTAGCCCCTCATTGCTGTTTACCTATTTCCAGCCATTATGAAGGTTAAAATTGTTATGTTGGTGATAAGGAAAGAGTAAGACAGATGACTGGATGAATTGGATAAATGTGATATATGGAAATAAAACAAGGTACGATCACTGTGCATCAGAAGATCCATGGTTCTACTTCACCGGAGCAATAATATTAACAACAATAACAAATAACAAGCAACATTATTGTTTACTACTGAATTTCAGTCACCTTGACAATATGGAGCCATGCTGAAAAATTATAAAAGGTATCCCTTTATTAATCTGTTCCAATGTGTTTTTTTAATATCTGAAGAAAACTATTAATACCAGTAGTTACGTTTTTAACCTACCAAGAATGCTCTTATACTTGAGGTCAAAGGGTCTACTAATGGGTATAAAAAAGATCAAAGGTAAAGAAATTACTGATATTTACATTTTTAGGTATGGCAATATAGAAACTAAGTAGGTATGGCAATATAGAAACTTAGTTTCTGAAGTGTTAAAGATTCACCAAGCTTATATCTAACAGGGTTTAGGAATGCTTAAAACCTACCTGTTTGTTGGACTTCTTGTCATATTCTATTTATAATAAAAATTAGCTGAACTATTTTCCATGTTAGAAGAAAAAATAAGCGATTTCATCTTCATCACCCTTTATGATAGTATGTTATCCAGCCAGAAACTTAGAACAGCAGTGCTTTTTAATGGCAGTAACTTACCATGGTAGTTATAACCTTAATTCTACTTTGGTACTTTGGTGCAAATTGGTTATCTTTGTTTTTAGAAATATTAAGAAAGCTGGGATTTATTATTATAACATTAATCTCAAAGTTTATTTCTTTGATAAAGAAATTTGCAGAGACAGGAATAAATGTCACACTCTATGGTTCCATGTATTAACCTTCTCCCCTTTAAATCACTATGGTTTTTCATGTTTCTTTGAAAACTGAGTAAAAGCTCCCCTAGGAAGTGACCGAAGTGATCAGAGTACCAACATATTTTCACAACAAAACAACAGAAGGATAATCATACAGCTCCTCCTATTCAGAAGCTCTTCTCTCAACTGCCTTCTCCCTCTCTTTTGGTAAAGGAAAACAAATTCTCCTCTGAGTTTACCCATAGGCTGCCAAGCCTACTTACTCTGCTCCCTATGCCTTTTCTTAACTGTAAAGATGGTAGAGACTTGTGTGTCCATCAGTTATATCTGGAAACACCTGAAGAGACTTGGTATTGTAGGTTCAGAGCTACTTATTTGTGTTGAGCACCTACTTGGCCACTTCAATGATAATGAAAGCTGCATTTTTCACTTATTAAGATTTTGGCAGTTAAGCGGCCATCAGTAATGTTGGAAATAGCAAGGAGCTTGGAACTAAATATCACCTTAATTTAATCTCAGCTCTAATTTACAGCCACTGTGATCCTCAGTGTCTTTATCAGTAAATAACTACTTTTTAAAAATGGGGGCAGATATTGAATGTGATAAAGTATGATTGAGTGATGCATATATAATATATATTCAGTAAGTAGGAATGGTTTGTTTTATTTTGTTTTGAGACAGGGTCTCAAGCAAAACTCTGTCTCCCAGGCTGGAGTGCAGTAGCATGATCACACCTCACTGCAGCCTCCACCTTCCGGATTCAAGCAATCCTCACACCTCAGCCTCCTTGGTAGCTGGGACTACAGGCACGCACCCCCACACCCAGCTGATTTTTGTATGTTTTGTAGAGACAGGCTCTCACTATGTTGCCCAGGCTGGTCTCGAGCAATCCTCCCACGTTAGCCTTCCAAAGTGCTGGGATTACAGCGTGAGCCATTGCACCTGGCAGGAAATAGGTTTTTAAATACACAGTTAAAATACAATAGAAATTATTTAGCAGGATATACTTCTTATACATTGAAAATTTGTACCCTTCTTATCGAAAACATTCAGAACATGAGACAACTTTTAATAAAACTTGTTTGAACGTTCAAGATGTAAATAACAATTTAAATATGTAACTAGTACTTCATTTCCTCATTTTTCTTATTTGTAGGCTTAAATTCAATGATTAATTTTTTACTTCTTTAACATCTCTCTTTACACACAGACTATAAGCTTCATGAGGTTAGACACCAGTTCTGTTTTGCTCCCTGTAGCTTTCCCAGTGTCTAAAACACAGCAGGCATACAATAAATATTTGTTGATTCAATGAATAAAAACAAATGAACCTCCTTTCAGGGAAAGCGAGTGATGCACGTGATGAACGTACACAACCAATGACACTGGTCTTAATGATTTACTAACAGCTCAGTGGGAGGGAATGGGAGCTATGAGGGCAGTCTTTCATGCCATTTGATCTCCCATTAGCCCACTGAATCCTTATTATCATTATTAATATAAAAACATGTTAAATCCATTCATTTTTCATTTATAAATGGCTTTGTTACAGAGTTGAGAAAATAATAAGAAAAATGTTCCTATCTATAAAAGATAAGAAAAATCATGGGAAATGCCCAGCCAGTATCTACCCTGTTATCATTTGACTTCTCATGAGACCTCCACAATAAGTTCTGTTGGGGTATCAGTGGCGTCGTGTGAAAGGACAAGTCAGATCTCCCTTCTATACGAAGAAGTTAGGTGGCCAGCGAGTTGGAAACCTGAGGAAGGGGTAGTTTAGCTTTATATTTTACTATCTGCCACTTCTTTTGAACAGCATGGGTGGTGCTTGGGGCCTCTGGCACTGTTCCCAGAAGCACTGCCCCTGCCAAGCAGAATTTGCACCTTCACAAGTGCTGATTGACTGTGAGGGAAAGATATAGACCCCTTCTGGAAGCAGCTTTCTGGGAAAGATATTACACCTCCAGCCAGGTTGTGGGGAGGGCCCAAGAAAATAGGACTATGTGTCTGGTACTAGCAGGTAGTGGATAATTTAATTCCTTTCTCATTACATCCAATCAATCTCATATTTATTTTGAAAGGTTAAGTTTCCTAGACACCGATCCTTAAAAAAAATAATAAAATATGAAAGCAATGAAGTTCCTCCTCTTCTTTTACTCTCTCTCTTTCTTTTTTTTTTTTTTTTTTTTTTTTTTTTTTTTTTTTACAGAGCATTGTAAAAAAGTTTGTTTTGCTGGCTAACAGCAGCCAAGGTACAAAGCTTTTTACGTTAGGGTTTGCTATTTAAACCATCAGTTCATTCTGTGAGAACATCAAACATGTGTCTACCAGATGCTGGGGAACAGCGCGATACCAAGGACTTGACTCAAGTGAACAATAATCTGTGGACAGCGGGTGTGAACCCGAGCTGGGCCAACACCTCATCAGACCGAATGGCTAATTGATTTCAAAATTAGACTTGGTATTTCTGAACAATAATCTTAAAAGGCAGCAATAAAATACATCAGGATCCTTTGAGCTGGCCAAGCTTTCATCCAAATGGCTTATTACAAAGAGCTGGCACACCTGAACTTTGGCACAGTCAAATAAATCCAAAAACAGCAAATGGAAACCACATTTGGCACTGGAGGTTTGTCAAGAAAAGTTTGTATTCATGAGGAAACATGATTTTTGATTTTGAAATTATTTGGGGGTTATTGGTGGGAAGCAATTCATTGAATGTGCTTGACTCTGACAGCTATGATTTATGCAACAAAATATCCACAATAGGTATGTGAAGGCTTTTGAGAATCACATAATCTTTGGAACACCAAGATCAGCCAGGGCACAGCAAGGGTTAGTGTAGTTCCATTAGTGATAACTTAATCGCATGTGTAGGCCTACCCCTTTGAACTCTGAATAACTGTTTTGTGGCATCAGGGTCCACAAGGGTTTAAATCTGACTGCACTGCAATGACAATAAATTATACCAACTATTTTAGAAATGCTTGGAATCTTATCTTGCCTTCAGAGTGAGCAAACTAAGATTACAATCCCTGGTTTAAAACATGGCATAAATTCTGAGAACAAACACGGAAAACTTACACAATGGCAAGAGTGTATTTCACTACTCTTTTCTCGCAGCATTTTTTTAGGACCTCTAAAGATACATATTGAAAGGTCCTGTAGAAAGAAAGAAAGAAGGAAAGAAGGAAGAAAGGAAGGAAGGAAGGAAGGAAGGAAGGAAGGAAGGAAGGAAGGAAGGAAGGAAGGAAGGAAGGAAAGAAGGAAAGAGAGAGAGAGAAGGAAAGAAAGAAAGAAAGAAAGAAAGAAAGAAAGAAAGAAAGAAAGAAAGAAAGAAAGAAAGAAAGAAAGAAAGAAAGAAAGAAAGAAAGAAAGAAAGAAAGAAAGAAAGAAAGAAAGAAAGAGAAAGGCAGGCAAACAACAGAGTATGTCTGGGTGGGTAAAATGAATGAAGCAATTGACTGATTTTCTGCACAACGTTTCTTAGTTTAATTTTCTGGCTATTTTAGGAGAAAAGATTTTGCCATTTTATTTGCACTTCTTATCCTAATAATTGACTATATTTTTAAATTTTAATTTTATATAAAGGAAATCTGCTTAACTGGATGTCGTTGCTAAGCCTTTTAATTGCTTTGCTAGATTCTATCCAAAGATGACAAAACGTCTCATAGAGGGAAGAAGGAGAAGAAATAACATTAAGGAAAGGAAACGTAATCACTAGCATTGATCTAACCCAGAACTCAAAAATTACCAAAAAAACAGCAAATAATTATCGCGAGAACAAAGGTGGAAGGGAGTGACCCTGGAAAATTTATCTGCAAATGAAATAATTTTTCCCTTCATGGTTCTCTTCCTTTTCTAGGGCAATCCCTCTCCATTAAAAAAAGCTGACAATGTTTTTTGCAATCATGACTTTTTAAACTAAGAAGTGACTTGGCCCACAGCGTATGCTGAGCCCGTTAGTGGGTGATTGCCACTTGGGAATTAGCAGTCAGAGATATGAAGGAAGGAAATCAGAAATTAGTTCAAGCCCCTGATCTTCTGTTAATTCACTGGATGATCTTGGACACATTTTCCTTTCTGGACTGCAGTTTCCTCATTTTTAAATGATGAGAATGGTACTAAATGATCTCTAAGGACTCTTTCAGTTCTCAAATATTATAAAGCTATGCAATAATTCCTTCAGTTGATGAAAACAAGGCTGATGTATGCATTCTTGAAAGAAAACAGAAGAAAATAAGTATTTAGGGTGTGATATTTAATAAATGGAATTAGGATATATCCAGTGGTTTTAGGAAGTTGACTTGTTACATTTTTCAGCAAAATGAGAGAGAAAACTAATTAACAAAAATGTTAATAATAAAGTACTTCAATGAATTGGAAATAATTTTTTTAGCTAGAATTAAATAGAAAAATCTGTTAACTCTACTGATACAGGGTATTAACAAAATTCTCTAAAATAAAATTAGTTTCTGGAAACGCATCCCCCAAATAACAGTCTCCATTTACCTAGTTAGCCAATATATTCTGAGTGTTCCTTTTGTAAAGACAAATGAATATTCAAGCTATCCCAATTTTCTGGAGAATTACTAATGCAGAGAGTGTTGAATTCTGGAGAGTTTTAGATATGATGATGACTGCTTGGTATTCTGTTTATGTATTGTGTCAGTATAAAATAAAAAATTAGAGCATGTAGTTAGTTTCAAACTTTTATTAACTCTCAAACATTGAAATCCAAAATCGTGTTTAAGTTACTAAAACACCTTTATGTTCTGTTTTCATATCCAAATACCTATTCAGAAGTTGAAAAGTATCTGTTTCAGTACCTATTCAGGAAATGAAATTTAAATTAACATGACTGTCACATATACATGATATGCATGTATATATATGTGTGTATATATATATATCTTTAAATAATTTTATCTGAAATCTTAGATCACAAATTTGAGAGGATATTTTCTATTTTCATTTCTTGGTTATGTCTTTTGTTTCATTTAAGTAAGTTTGTAATATTTTTCCAAAAGGGCAATAATAACAACAATAATATTTAACAAATGCATTAGACCACATTTATGCCAACTGTATGCCATGTGTCTTAAATGCACTCATTTAACTTTCACAATAAATTTACACTGAGGATAAACAGCACTAATGAGGAAAACAAGCCAAAAGAGAAGTAACTTCACTGGTTTACACAGTTGCTTTAAACTGACCATTACTTACCAATTCCAATTCTCCACAATAGGCTGCATTATTACTGCAATGAATTTAATGAATTCCTTTATTTAATCATTCAACAAATATTCACTGATGGCCTGCTATATGCCAATCACTATTCTGGACATAGAGGAAACAATGAAGTTACATTCTAGGTTGGGGGCTAAGAAAATAAGTAAATATATAAATACATAAGATTATGTCAGTTAGAAGGTAAGTGCTTATTTAACCCTTGTAAAATCATTTCCTCATTATTTTAATATATTTTAACAGTCGTTTAAAACCTAACTCAATTACACCTTAAGAAATAAAATATTAGATTAAAACTTTTAATTTCAACTTTTGTTGAGGTGCTTCATCTGTTATCTCTTAGATATATGTACTAAATTGAAAAGTTTATTATTCATTTTTTCAGGTAGTATAAAATCAGAAAAAAATGTATATTTTTTCATAGTTTCTAGTGAATATCTAGTGGATAGCCATATCTAGCTAATGCGACCTGTGACTGTGAGTATTATGAAGGCAATATAGCAGAATGATGCAATAGAGAGGAAATAGAAAGTGATTTTAGATTAATAGTCAGAGAAGGCTCCTAGGAAGAGGTGCATTTGAGTTGAGATTTAAATGACAAAAATCATCTAGCTATGGGAAGGTGCACCAGATAGAGCAAACAACTAGCAGCAAAACTTTGAGGCAGGGATGAGTTGGCTGAGCATAAGAAACACAAAGAAGGCCAGTGGGGATGAAGCCAATGAACTGGGGAATGGGAATGAGAGGCAAAAGGAGTGCAGAAGGGAGGGGTTGGGCTCTGTGTGGCTTCTTAGCTACGGGAAAGAGCATGCAATGTGTTACTAAAATATTAATGTCAAACGACCTTTCAGACTATTGTCATTAACCTCTGTTTTAATGACATAAAACACAAGTTTGTGAATTCTCAGAGTGTTGGACATTTGTTGGGGGAGGCCGCGAACCCATCTTCCTTGGAAAAATTCACATTTGTATAGAAATGTGCACACTATTTCAGGAGTTAATTGGGATCGTGTTCCCCCTGGAGCCTACCCATGGGCCCATGGATTTCAGGTTAAAACAAATCACAAAAACTATTTTACAGTGAGCTAAAGGAATTGTGGTCCTTAAATCATAATTATAATCTTCACCTAAGTAGACAATTTCTACCCCCCAAATTATATAGTCCAGGCCATAAGGCACTGTGCCCTATAAGGTTAAATTTCTAGTTTCAACCACAGATTGTACTTTTTTTCAACTTTTTTTCACAGATTGTACTTTTTTATCTCCTTTCTACAATTTTTACATTCGAAAGCCAAATTCTTAATGCTAAAAATATATTTTAATTACTCATTTACCAACAAAATTTGACCTGAACTGACGTGAGGTTATTTATAATGTTTATTTGTGCTGCTTATGTATTATAGCAGAAATAACGATGTGTTGGATTACAAGGTGATGCTTCAATATCACCTTGTTAGGTTACGTAATATACTGTGTGTGTGTAGATACATATGTAGGTGTATATATACATACGCACACTTCCTACTTCCAAAAGAAACCAAAATTCCGAAAACCATGGCTCCTGGATGTTTTTGAGTAAAGAGACATCGACCTGTATAGCTTCCTAGCCTTCTGAAATTTTTCTTGAGTAATTTACATTTTCTCCCTGTATTCAGGACACCAAAAATAAGTCAGCACACAGGGCTTTAACCACTTTCATCCATCTGGTGTGCTAACAGGGTTTAGATGACCAGCTAGTGTTTCCCCAGCGCAGACCACCTCAGGAGTAGGAAGGCTACAGGACACTGTGAATGTTCTCCCTTAGCATATAAAAGAAACACCTGTACCAAATTAATGTGTGCTTATCCACTGAGAAGTTCACAGGGTCCCTCCGCCTCTTTTGCCTAGGAAGGGTGGTCTATTGACTTAGCTGCTATGCAAAACAAGGCCCTGCAGGGAGCCTTGGCCTCTTGAGGGGATTTTCTGGGAATTATTCTTCAGGTACTCCTAAGCTTGCTTCTTTCTTTGTTTTCTACATTCTTACTTAACCTTAATTTATATAGTCTAGCTTTGTATTTTCAAGGCATTATGCCATCGTTAAATTGCTAATACTTACCACATTGTTTAAAGCAGGCATCATTCCTCATGTGCTACGCAGAGACCCAGGGATGGGTTAAGTAATTTGCTCAAGGAATCAGAATGTGAGTGAATGATGGGGCTTCAATTGGAACTCAGAGTTTCATAGGTACTGTTCTTTTCTCAGGTCTCTGGGGTACAGTGCTATTATCTGGGAACTGATCCCAAAGACCAAACTAATTATCCCAGCTATGGTGCTTCTTCTTAACATACAAACACTTTCGCCAGCAGAGGATGGAGGAGGAACTGAAAAGAAACAAGTATCCTCATTTCCCTAATGTATCAATGCATTGAAACATAATGAAGGTATTAGCTCTTATTCAATCTTCGTAAAATCATTTCCTCATTATTTTAATATATTTTAACAGTCGTTTAAAACCTAACTCAATTACACCTTAAGAAATAAAATATTAGATTAAAACTTTTAATTTCAACTTTTGTTGAGGTGCTTCATCTGTTATCTCTTAAAAATATGTGCTAAATTGAAAAGTTTATAATTTATTTTTTCAGGTAGTATAAAATCAGAAAAAAATATATATATTTTATCATAGCTTCTGGTGGATATCTGCTGAAATTAAAAGATTTATTTTAATGCAAACCTAACAATTTGACATATTACCTAATGACAAAAGGAGGTAAAATTCGGAGGAAATACCCTTTTCTAATTTTCCCCAATCCCTTCTCTCACTGACAGTTCTCTTGTGGATATCTAGTAGTTAGTTTTCTTCTTCCTCTGTCCTCCCTGGATCACTGTAACTTACCTGTTTCCATTGTCATGCAGGTTGCATCTAGGTCTTTCTTAACCTTTACCTAAGACCATTAGGGCACTCTAGAATCTGCTATTGTATATGTAAAATTTCCATCTAGATGTAGTCCATGACTCCAGAAGTCTACTTTGACAACTCAGTTCAGTGTTTTATTTTACACTGCCTTACTTCTCCAACTGTGCCAGTGGCAAATATTCTCTTGAGTCTCTGGACCACCTTCTTTTTAATATATATATATCATTTACAGAAAGGCAATACATTTCTTTGTATAAAACGTTTTTCACATTTCCCACTCCCTTAGAGGTCCACTAAACAGCTTCATCTCTCAGTAAGGTTCCCCAACGTGCCACCAACATAATTACCCCCATGTTCATCATTCTTACCACATCATCTCCATTCTGAAACTCTTTTCAATGGCTTTCAGGCTTATAGCTCCCCAAAATGGGCTGTGTAAGCCACTTCCTTTGGCCCTCGTTCTAATATCACATTTAAGTCTTCCCTGAAACAATTTAGGGTGTGCCGTTTTCTCCGATCATGGCCCAGTTTGTTGGTCTCTAAGGGCTTGGCAGAACTCCTTCCGAACATTCCCTAGAGTTCCACTTACACATGTAATAGCCTCTTCCATTGCATTCTACACATTGTAATTCTCTCCCTTTCATCTCGAACTCCTACTTCCATCAAGAAATCTTTCCTTATTAGCATGACATGCCCCAAATCTCTCCGTTTACCAATTGTTTATTACTGCTCTTTTCGTACTTTGGCTTTTTAAAGTTCCATTTGGTAAATTCTTCTTGTTATTCTCACATCTGTCTTGCCTTTGTCTCAAAGGACACAGTCTTTAAAGTTTTTATACCTATTTAATCTTAAATATGCAATGACAATTCTATGCTACGCCCTTAATCATCTTTTGTTTATTCAAAAAAAAGTTCAAAAACACATGTCTTGAAAAATTCATGTACCTTTTCCTACTAGGAAAACCTCACTGTGGGATATTGGAGGTCAGTGTTTCAGAAGGTAGGTGCTAGAGTCAGATGCACTTGCACTGCATCCCCAGCCCAACCTTAATTATTAGTTCTGCATACTCAAGCAACTTAACTTTCCTGTTACCCAGTTTCCTCATCAGTTACACAGGAATAATCATAACATCTGTTCCTTAACATGGATGTGAGGTATTAGTAAGAAAATGCACTTAAGGAATTAAATGGAGTCTTCCACATAGTAACTGTTCAATAAAATACAACTATTACCAATTTATTCAAAAGTGGACTTCATTTATGTAAATTTCAACATGCTGGCCATTGGAAGAAGGGGTACAGACAGTAAAGTGGAAAATAATCTACTACTATCTTCAAAATAATTTGTACTATAAAATACTTGGTGAGGTTAGGTATTAGTTTGAGTTCTTTAATTATAGTGAATCCTACTGATAAATTTCATATTTTTAATCATTTAGATTAAATTTAGTGTACATTGGTCTAAAGAAAATTTATGCACACAGATATAGGAATTTCCCTGTGTGTTCCCAGTAATGAATATGTAAATTCAAATGTTCTTCCTTGATTTGGTCCTCTTTACCAATCCAAATAGAAAGTCATATAATATAGCATTCTCATTCTAATGGAACATTAGCCATAAAAATTAATACAGAGAAGTTTCTATATCTCTCTCCAAGCAACCATATTTACGTCTAAATTTTCCCAAGACCTATATTCAGTGGAATGACCCCACTCAGTAATAAAACTTCCTGGTACCATGCTTGCAGATAGCATACTATCAATTTAATTTAATAATGTTTTGCTATACATATAAAATAAAAACCAACATGTCCTAATTCCAATTTTTGTATAGATTCATAGCAACTATACATACATTTACATCAGTAAGTAAAATAAGCCTTGCAAGCATCTTAAAAAATAAGGACTTATTTTCCTAGTTTAGTAGCTGAAGGTCAAATACAAGCAGTTTTCTTAAGAAGATCAAGAAAGGCTTCCAGTCAAGATCACAGGGGTAAGTTCTGAATCTTATCCAGCTCATTGGACACATAGAAATAATAGAAAATATAAAAACTAAGACCCTCTTCTGGAAGGTTAAAGAAGGAATACAAACCAAGACAATCATCCATAATTTTGGTTGCCATAAAAAATACCTTAGACTGTGTAAATTACAAACATAATTTTTTTGATCACACAGTCTGGATGCTGAAAAATCCAAGACCAAGGTGCCAGCAGATTCAGTGTCTGGTGAGGACTCCTTCCTCATAGATGACGGCTTCTATGTGTCTTCACACGGTGAAAGAGACAAACAGGCTTTCTCAAGTCCCTTTTACAGAACTAATCTCATTCATGAGGGCAGAGCCCTCATAATTTAGTAACTTCCCAAAAGTTTCATCATATTGATATTAGGATCATCATATTGAGCATTAAGTTTCAACATTTGAATTTGAAGAGAACACCAACATTCAGACTATTGCAGAAATGGATTAAAATCACAGCCAAAGCACCAAACTGTGGGTCAGGCTGAGGTCTGGGCTAGCAGCAGCCAGTAGCAGCTGGAAGGGAACAAGGTCTAAAATATACTTGAAATTAGGTTTTGATATAGCTTTCCTATAAGTGAATAGAAGCTCCAGTAAGCCACTTAGGAATCAAGACTGATTGGAAGATATGAAACTAGAAGATGTAGGAGGACTTTGAGAATACAGATGTTGTCAGGACAAGACAAGAACCAAGACCACTCACCTCTGACCTTGGTGATTTGATATCCCTGGTATCACTAATGACTAAGGATGCTAAACTAATGATATAAAGCAGGATGCTATGTGATATGGGGGCAGCCACCTAACTCTAGAAAGGGAGAAAAAGACAGGGAGAGAAAGAGAAAGAGTACAATGGAAATTTTCCTTCGTTTTTAAACTCCAAAACACACAAAGAAATCCTTTGATTAGGAAGACAGTTGACAAACAATATAAATTCATTTTACAAAAAACTAAAATAGTATCACATAAAAAGATTATTTAACTACATTTAAGCTTTCCAAATACATACAAGAAAATAAACCACAAGATGTCCATCAATGATAGACTGGATTAAGAAAATGTGGCACATATACACCATGGAATACTATGCAGCCATAAAAAAGGATGAGTTTATGTCCTTTGTAGCGACATGGATGAAGCTGGAAACCATCATTCTGAGCAAACTATTGCAAGGACAGAAAACCAAATACCACATGTTCTCACTCATAGGTGGGAATTGAAAAATGAGAACACTTGACGCAGCATGGGGAACATCACACACTGGGACCTGTCATGGGGTGAGGGGGTGGGGAAGGGAGGAGGGATAGCATTAGGAGGGATAGCATTAAGTAAATGACGACTTAATGGGTGCAGCAAACCAACAGGGCACATGTATACATATGTAACAAACCAGCACGTTGTGCACATGTACCCTAGAACTTCAAGTATAATAAATAAATAAACAAGTAAATAAATAAATATAAAAATAAAATTTGTGAAAGAAAATAGAAAAAGAAGAAATGAGGAAAAAATTAAAAGTCAGATATAAAATTCAAAATCACAGAAATAAAAGATTGTAATTGAAATGACTCAATACTATATATAATTATTAGACTGGACACAGTGAAAGCATTAGATAGTACTTCAGCAAAAGCATAGAACTTAGTTCAGAGAGAAAATGTAAAAATACATAAACACACGTTTAATAGAAAAGTTAAGTGATATGGAGAATAAATGGAGAGCTGCAATAGGTGCCTATTAGATGTTTTTGAAAGTATAATGTAGTGAATTGTATAAAACAACATTATAATTTACAGACTCTGAAAATTTTCCAGGTGCAGGAAATAGATAAAATAATGAATTATATGACTGCAAATATACTTGAACTATAAGCAAGATAAATAAAAATAACTACTTTAAAACATATTGTAGTAACAACGTAGAAACAAAAAGACAAAAAGAGAAGTCCTAAAAGCCATCAGATAGAAAAAAATATATTATGTTAGGAGGAAAACAAATTGCACCAGTATCAATAGATGCCGGAAGACAACACAATAATATTTTTAAGGATGTAAGAAAATAGAGTTCTTAAATTAAGAACTGCTACCCTGGTTATCTGTCTTTGGAGGTTAAAGGTACATAAATACATTTTTCTGAAATAGGATAAAGGAATGTATCTACCACAAGCTTTTTCTTAAAAGAACAAAACAGCAAAATGAAAATTAAATCTTGAAGGAAGGAATAAATAAGAGATAATTTGCATTTTTTAACTTGTTAGAAAAGTTTATAATTTTATGTGCCCGTTAAATTTAAGAACAAAAATACAATCAGTATCTTCTAAACACAGAAAAAATAACTGAGTGTAACACTGTCCACCAAACATAAGTCAGGTGTTATCAGCTAAATTTTTATTCCCAGATTCATATGCGGAAGACCTAAGCCACAGTACCTCAGAGTGTGACTGTATTTGCAGATAGAGCCTTTAAAAAGCCGATTAAGTTAAAATAAAGTCATGTGGGTGGGGCCCTAATTCAGTTAAAATGAGATCATGGGAGCGGGGTCCTAATTCAATGTGACTGGTGCCCTTATAAAAAGAGGAAACTTGGACACGCAAGAGAGATATCAGAAATGCACACACACAGAGGAAAGATCATGTGAGGACACAGGGAGAAGGTGGCCATCTGTAAACCACAGAGATATGCCTCAGAGGCAATCAAACCTGCAAACATCTTACTTTTGTACTTCTACCCTCCATAACTGTGAGAAAATAAATTTGGGTTGTTTAAGCTACACAGCCTGTGTTATTTTGTTATGGTAACCCTAGCAAACTAATACAGCAGGAAAGAAGGGGAGAGAAGCAGCAAATGATTGATAAACAGATACAAATTGATATATTAAATGATATAATGAAGTTAATATAATACATTCATAATGATGTTGATATAATGAAGTTTATATAAGTTGATACAATGAAGTCCAAATATATAGACAATTCAAGTAAATTAACCTGGCGTACTATAAGAGATTAGCAGATGGATTTTTTTAAATCCGCTGCATGATGTTTACAAAACACACACACCTGAATACATGTACATACACACAATTACAACTAAAACAAAACTGCACAGAAAATTTGCAAATATAGTGATGAAAAATATATTACACAGATATTAGATGAGTTTGATACAGCAGTGTTAATATCAGACAAAATAAGCTTAAAATGAAATAATTATTACTGTGAATAGTGGCATTCCACTATTTTTAAAAGAAAAAATAAATCACAATGTTATCATTCAAAATAGATTTCTACTTAAAGAAAAATTATTAGAATTGCAAGGCGAAATTGACAAGTTCATAGTTACAGTGAGAGTTTTTATTATACCCACAAATAGACAAAATAAGACATAAATGATTTAAACAACAAAAATAACAAAAGCACCTTGAAGTCAATAAGTGGAAAAGGTATATTTATTTCAGCAATTGGAAACATTTTCAAAAGTGGGTCACATGACTTATTTTTAAAATTGATTTTCGTTTTTCAGAGCAGCTCTAGGTTCAAAGCAAAATTGGATGAAAAGTACAGAGATGTCCCATTACAGTAGTGGATGCCTGAAAGCCTGGATATACCTAACTCTACAAGTAATGTGGTTTATCTATATGTACATAACTATGATAAAGTTTAACTTATCAGTTAGGCACAGTAAGAGGTTAACAATAACTAGTAATAAAAGAACGAATGTAACAATATACTGTAATAAAAATTGTATGAATGTGTGCTCTCTCTCCCTCAATATATAATATTTTTGGACCACATTTGATTACAAGTTTCTTTTTCTTGTTTTATTGACTAGGATGATTAACTAGGACTTCTAATATGATGTTGAAAAGCAGTGGTGAGACGTCCTTGCCTTGTTCGTGATCTTAGTGAAAAATCTTCAAGTTTCTCACTATTAAGTATGATGTTAGTTGTAGGTATTTTGTAGATATTTTGTATTAAGTTGAGAAAGGTCCCCCTGTTCTTTGTTTACTGAGAGTTTTTATCATTAATAGGTGTTGGATTTTGCCAAATGATTTTGCTGCATCTACTAATAGGATCATGTGATTTTCTTCTTTATCCCATTGGTGTGGTAGATTATATTAATTGATTTTTGAATGTTAATCAGCCTTGCTTACTTGGGATAAATCCCACTTAGTTGTATATGATTCTTTTTATACATTGTTGGATTCAATGTGCTAATATTTTATTAAGAATTTTTGCATTATGTTCATGAGAGAAATTGGTCTGTAGTTTTCTAACAATATTTTTGCCTGGTTTGTATATTAGTATAATGCTGGCCTATAGATTAAGTTAGGAGATATTTCCTCTACTTCTATCTCTTGAAAGAAATTATAAAGAATTAGTACAATTCCTTCTAAAATCATTGGTAGAATTCACTGGTGATCCCATCTGACCTGGTGCTTTCTGTTTTGGAAAATTATTCAGTATTAATTAAGTATTAATTAAGTTCAATTTATTTAATAGCTATAAGCCTATTTGGATTGTCTGTTTCTCCTAGTGTGAGTTTTGGCAGGTTGTGTGTTTCAACAAATTAGTCTATATTATTTATGTTATAAAATTTGTAGGCATAGAGTTATCCATATTATTACTTTATTATTTTGTTAATCACTATAGAACCTGTAGTGATACCCTATCTTTCATTTCAGCTACTAGTTATTTGTATTCTCTCTTTTTTTTTCTTAGTTGGGATGGGTAGAGTACTATCAATTTTATTGATCTTTTAAAAAAACTATTTTTGGTTTCATTGATTTTTCTCCATTGAATTCCTGTTTTCAATTTCATTTATTTCTTTGCTATTGTGAATAGTACTGCAATAAACATACGAGTGGGTGTGTCTTTATAGTAGAATGATTTATAATTTTTTGGGTATTTACCCAGTAATGGGCTTGTTGGGTCAAATGGTATTCCTGGATCTAGATCCTTGAGGAATCGCCACACAGATTTCCAGAATGGTTGAGCTATTTTACACTCTCACCAACAGTCTGAAAGCATTCTTTTTTCTCCACATCCTCTCCAGCATCTGTTGTTTCCTGACTTTTAATGATAGCCATTCTAACTGGCGTGAGATGGTATCTCATTATGGTTTTGATTTGCATTTCTCTAATGACCAGTGATGATGAGTTTTTCACACACAAAAAAGACATTTTGTTGGCCACATAAATGTCTTCTTTTGAGAAGTGTCTCCTCATATCCTTCACCCACTTTTTGATGGAGTTTTTTGTTTTTTCTTGTAAATTTGTTTAAGTTTTTTGTAGATTCTGGATATTAGCCCTTTATCAGATGGATAGATTGCAAAAATATTCTCCCATTCTGTAAGTTGCCTGTTCACTCTGATTATGGGATAGTTAGATCCCATTTGTCAATTTTGGCTTTTGTTGCCATTGCTCTTGGTGTTTTAGTGATGAAGTCATTGCCAATGCCTATGTCCTGAATGGTATCGCCTAGGATTTCTTCTAGGGTTTTCATGGTTTTTGGTCTTACATTTAAGTCTGTAGTGCATCTTGAGTTATTTTTTGTATAAGGTGTAAGGAAAGGGTCCAGTTCTCTGTATTTCCTGAATTTGAATGTTGACCTGTCTTGCTAGGTTGGGGAAGTTCTCCTCGATAATATCTTGAAGTGTGTTTTCCAACTTGGTTCCATTCTCGCCATCTCTTTCAGGTACTCCAATCTGTCATAGGTTCATTCTTTTTACATAGTACCATGTTTCTCAGAGGTTTTGTCCATTCCTTTTCATTCTTTTTTCTCTAATCTTGTCCAATTGTCTTATTTCAGCAAGATAGTCTTCCATTTTTTATATTCTTTCTTTCCCTTGATTGATTCAGCTATTAATACTTGTGTATGCTTCACAAAGTTCTTGTGCTGTGTTTTCAGCTCCATCAGGTCATTTATGCTCCTCTCTAAATTGATTATTCTAGTTAGCTGCTCCTCTAAACTATATCAAGTTTCTTAGCTTCTTTGCAGTGGGTTAGAACATGCTCCTTCACCTCAGTGAAGTTTGTTATTATCCACCTTCTGAAGCCTACTTCTGTCGATTCATCTATCTCATCCTCCATCCAGTTTTGTGCACTTGCTGAAAAGTTGTTGTGATCATTTGGAGGAGAAAAGATACTCTGGCCTTTTGGGTTTTCAGCATTTTTCCATGGATTCTTTCTCATTTTCATGAGTTCATCTACAAAATCAATGTGCAAAAATCACAATCATTCCTATATACCAATAGACAAGTAGAAAGCCAAATTATGAATGATCTCCAATTCACAATTGCCACAAAGATAATAAAATAAATAGGAATACAGCTAACAAGGGACATGAAGGACCTCTTCAAGGAGAACTAAAAACCACTGCTCAAGGAAATAAGAGAGGACACAAACAAATGGAAAAACACTCCATGCTCATGGATAGGAAGAATCAATATTGTGTAAATGGTCATACTGCTCCAAGTAATTTATAGATTCAATGTTATCCCCATCAAGCTACCATTGAATTTCTTCACAAAATTAGAAAAAACTACTTACATTTCATATGGAACCAAAAAAGAGCCCGTATAGCCAAGACAATCCTAAGCAAAAAGAACAAAGCTGGAGGCATCATACTACCTGACTTCAAACTGTACTACAAGGCTACAGTAAACAAAATAGCATGGTACTGGTACCAAAACAGATATATAGACAAATGGAACAGAACAGAGGCCTAAGAAATAATGCCACACATCTACAACCATCTGATCTTTGACAAACTGGACAAAAACAAGAAATGGGGAAAGGATTCCCTATTTAATAAATGGTGTTGGGAAAACTGGCTAGCCATATGCAGAAAATTGAAACTGGACCCCTATTTATAAAACTAATATAACATTGATCCTCAAATCACATTCATTACTGATTTTTTTTTAAAGTTCTGAGTCAAAACTACAGAAACAGTTTCCTAACCAGACAAAACAAATTTATCTAAAAACTGTAGTAAAATTCATTTCAAAAATGATGGTGTGAGAATATGACACATAATTTCTCAAGAACAAAAAATTTACCTTCTAAAGATTATTTCAAAACAAACATTTTAAGTTTCTGTAAATTTGCCAAGGAGAAATCTGCTTCAAATAGCAAATGAAGAAACATATATCCAAAAAGATTTACTAAATCTTAATATGGTCAGTGAGAATCTGTGGCATTTGAGCCATGACCCACTTATAACTGCGTCCTCCAGCTCAGTGTGTTAGCAGTTTTACTCTGAGCATGTGCAGCCAAGAAGGTAGGAGTCTCTCTCCACCTTGCTTCCCATGTAGCGATATGGTTTCATGCTGGGAGGGGCAGACCACTAGCATTTTTCATCCCTATCTTCTATTCCATATTTCAGAAGCAATATTCCAGACAGACATGGCTGAAAGAATCTATCTCCCTTCCTCCACTCAACCCCCACTAACAGAAGAGAAGCTCTACTAGAAGGAGCATAGGCTGAGAATACAAGGCCCTAAATGCTTCTGTCAAAACTCACTTGTAAATGAGAGAAAATATTCACAAATATCCACAAGCTATGCATAGACAAAGGTCCAATATCCACCATCTATAAGGAAATTAAACAATTCAATAAACGAAAAACAACTCCATTAAAACATGGGCAAAGGACATGAACAGACACTTCTCAAAAGAAGATATAAATGCAGCCAATAAGCATGTGAAAAAAAATGCTCGGCCTCACTAATCAATAGTGAAA
This sequence comes from Macaca thibetana thibetana, assembly GCF_024542745.1. Classification (NCBI taxonomy): domain Eukaryota; kingdom Metazoa; phylum Chordata; class Mammalia; order Primates; family Cercopithecidae; genus Macaca; species Macaca thibetana. The sequence continues at coordinate 16,002,893 of NC_065582.1, read as the reverse complement.
TGCAAATCAAAACCACAATGAGACACTATCTCACACCATCACAATGGCTATTATCAAAGAGTGAAAAAATGACATGCTGACAAGGATAGAGAGAAAAAGGAATACTTATATGTGTTTGGTGGCAATGTAAATTAGTTTAGCCATTGTGGAAAGTAATTTGAAGATTTTTTGAAGAACATAAAACAGAACTAGCATTTGACCCAGGAATCCTATTGCTGGGTGTATACCCAAGAGAAAATAAATTGTTCTACTATAAATACACAGGCACTCACATGTTAATTGCAGCACTATTCACAATAGCAAAGGTATGGAAACAGCAAAGGTGCCCATCAGTGATGGATTAGATTTTTTTTTAAAAAAAGTGCTACATATACACCATGGAACACTGTGCAGCCATAAAAAAGAACAAGATTAAGTCCTTTGTGGGGTCATGAATGTAGCTGGAGGCAATTATTCTAAGCGAATTAATGCAGAAACAGAAAATCAATACTGTATGTTCTTACTTATAAGTGGGAGCTAAAACATAGGGTACTCAGGGACATAAAGACGGGAACAATAAACACTGGAGACCACTAGAGAAGGGCAAAAGGGAGAGGCAAAGGCCGAAAAACTACCTATTGGATATTATGCTCACTACCTGGGTGACGGGATCATTTGTACCTCAAACCTCAGTGACACACAATATACCCATGTAACAAACCTGCGTATGTACCACCCAACCTAAAATAAAAGTTGAAAATTTTGAAAAGTCAATGAATGCTACGAAAGTATTTTTATAAAAATAAAATTAAAATTAAATAAATTAAACTCACTTGTAAAGATTCCGTACTAGTAGGAGCAAATTAAGAAGACCAGGGTTGGCAGGTCATGGTGGCTCACATCTGTAATCCCAGCACTTTGGGAGGACGAGGAGGGTGGATCACCTGGGGTCAAGATTTCATGAACAGCCTGGCCAACGTGGTGAAATCCTGTCTCTACTAAAAATACAAAAATTAGCTGGGTGTGGTAACTCGCGCCTGTAGTCCCAGCTACTCAGGGGAAATTGAGGCAGAAGAATCTCTTGAACCCAGGAGGTGGAGGTTGTGGTGAGCGGAGATAGCGCCACTGCACTCCAGGCTGGGTGACAGAACAAGACTCCATCTAAAAAACAACAACAACAACAACAAAAACAACCAGGGTCTGCTGTTCCCACCTAGAGCTCTGTTCATAGAGCAGGGGTTTTACTCTGGGAGAAGTGGGTCTCTTCTTGGCCAGAGTTCCAGCGAAGTGGCACAGAGTTTGTGCCTAAGGGAAACAACAGATTATAAGAACAAACAACGCTACAAGTGTGCTTAAAGAACTACCTATTCTTGGAACAGAGTATGAGGAAGTCCGTGCCAAAAGGTGTTGTGGAAAACAATGAAGATATTGATGGTGAGCAGTTAAGAGGTGGCTGATACTGGTTGAGCATTTCTAATTCAAAACACTGAAATCCAAAATGCTCCAAAATCTAAAACTTTTTGAGCACCAACATAATGCCACATATAAAAAAAATTCACACCTAACCTCATGTGATAGGCCAGTCGTGACTTTGTTTCATGTGCAAAATTATTTAAAATATTATATAAAACTAAATTCAGGCAAGTGTGTAAGATTTGTATGAAATGTAAATGAGTGTTGGTAAAGGCAATTATAAAATAATTGTAAAAGTATATTGCATATTTCTTTATGAATCAATTGATTTAAAAATAAATTTTATAAGACTGTATGTATGTAACTATTATTGGACTTATAACATAACAAAACGTAATGCACTTGGCAACCACAGCAAAAAAGACATGGTTGAAAACAAAACTTTGTCACAGCATGAAAATGACACCAGGTGGCAACTAGAATCCACAAGGAGAAATTAAGGGAACTACAAGTTGCAAATAAAATGCAAAATAATGTAATAAATTCCATAAATATGTAATTGTCTTCCTTTCTTCTCTCAAAATATATAAAATTCTAGTAAAAATTATAACAAATTTTCGGATAAGTTACACATACAGACTTAAAATGTACAAAAATAGTAGCAGAAATGAGGGAAGGAAATAAATTTTGATAAGAGTAAATGGCATTTTCCTATAATTAAGTTAGTGTAAATCAGAAGTAGATTCTGATCAGTTAAGATGTTTTGGTACTCTTGGAATGACCACCAACTTTTTAAAAAAATATATTTTAAAATCATTAAAGAAATTAAATGGTACACTAGAAAATATCCAGTTAATACAAAAGATGGCAGTAAAGGAGGAACAAAGAAAGAATATGAGATGTATAGTAAACAAAAAACAAAAATTAAATCATACTGGTAATAACATTAAAGTGAATGTATTAACAATCCAATCAAAAGGCAGAAACTGTCAGACTGGAGGGAAAATCCAGATCCAAACATATGCTGCCTAAAGGGGACACATTCTATTTATTTATTTATTTATTTATCTATCCATTTTCCACTTTTATTTTAGGTTCAGGGGTATATGTGCAGGTTTGTTATATAGCTAAATTGCATGTCACAGGAATTTGGTGTACAGATTACTTCATCACTCATGTAATCAGCATAGTACCTAATATGTATGTTTTTCAAGCCTCATTTCCTCCCACCTTCCACCCTCATGCAACCCGTGGTGTCTGTTCTTCCCTTCTTTGTGTCCATGGATGCTCAGGGTTTAGTTTTCACTTGTAAGTGACAACATGTAGTATTTGGTTTTCTGTTACTGTGTTAGTTTGTTTAGGATAATGGCCTCCAGGTTCATCCATGTTGCTGCAAAGAACATGATGTCATTATTTTTTATGGCTGTATAGTATTCTGTGGTGTATATATACTACATTTTTTTAACCCAGTCTACTGTTGATGTGCATTTAGGTTGATTCCATGCATTTACTATTGTGAATAATGCTGCAGTGAACATATGTGTGCAAGTGTCTTTATGGTAGAACATTTTCTTCCAGTAATGGGACTGCTGGGTCTAATGGTAGTTCTGTTTTAAGTTCTTTGAGAAATCACCAAATTTGTTTCCACAATTTACATTCCCATAGCAGTGTATAAGCATTTCCTTTTATCTACAACCTCACCAGCATCCGTTAGTTTTTGGCTTTTTAACAATAGCCATTCTGACTTGTGTGAGATGGTATCTCATTGTGGTTTTGATTTGCATTTCTCTAATGATTAGTGATATTGAGCATTTTTTCCATATGCTTGTGGGCTGCATGTCTTCTTTTGAAAATTGTCTGTTCATGTCCTTTGTCCACTTTTTAATGGGGTTGTTTATTTTTTGCTTATAAATTTTAATTCCTTATAGATGCTGGATATTAGACTTTTATCAGATGCCTAGTTTGCAAATATTTTCTCACATTCTATAGTCTGTTTACTTTGTTGACAGTTTCATTTGCTGTGCAGAAGCTGTTTAGTTTAATTAGGTTACAATTATCAATTTTGGTTTTATTGCAATTGCTTTTGGGGTCTTCATCACGAAATCCTTGACAAGTCCTATGTCCAGATGGTATTTCCTAAGTTACCTTCCAGTGTTGTTATAGTTTTAGCTTTTATGTTTAAGTCTTCAATCCATCTTGAGTTTTTTTTATGTGGTGTAAGAAAGGGGTCTAATGTTGATCTTCTGCATAGGGCTAGCCACTTATCTTAGCACCATTGATTGAATAGAGAGTCCTTTCCCTGTTGCTTTTGTCTATTTTGTCAAATATCAAATAGTTTTAGGGGTGCAGCTCTGTTTCTGGGCTCTCTATTCTGTTCCATTGGTCTACACATCTGTTTTTGTACCAGTACTGTGCTGTTTTGGTTATTGTAGCCTTGTAGTATAGTTTGAACATGGGTGACACAATGCCTCCAGCTTTGTTCTTTTTGCTTAGAATTGCCTTGGCTATTCGGGCTCTTTTTAGTTCCATATTAATTTTTAAACAGTTTTTTATAGTTCTGTGAAGAATGTCTTTGGTAGTTTGATAGGAATAGCATTGAGTCTATAAATTCCTTTGGCCATATGGCCATTTCAATTATATTGATTCTTCCAATACATGAAGTGTTTTTCCATTTGTTTGGGCCATCTCTCATTTCTTTAAGCAATATTTTGTGACTCACACTCTAGAGCTCTTTTGCCTCCCTTTTTAGCTGGATTACTAAATATTTTATTTTTTGTGACAATTGTGAATGAGATTGCCTTCCTGATTCGCCTCTTGCCTTGGTTGTTGTTGGTCTGTTGGAATGCTAGTGATTTTTGTGCAATAATGTTGTATACTGAAACTTTTCTGAAGTTGTTTATCAGATCAAGGAGCTTTGAAGTAAAGACTGTGGAGTTTCCTATATATACTATCATATCATCTGCAAACAGGATTAGTTTTACTTCGTCTCTTTCAATTTGAATGCCTTTTATTTGTTTCTCTTGCCTGATTGCTCTAGCTAGAACTTCCATAACTATATTGAATAGGAGAGGTGAGAGAGAGCATCCTTGTCTTGTTCCAGTTTTCAAGGGGAATTCTTCCAACAGGAGAGACATTTTAAACTCAAAGATACAAATAGATTTAAAGTAAAAAAAAAAAAGAAAAACAGTATTTATTGCAATTACTTTACTAATATCAGACAAGATAAACTAAAACAGTGTCACTAGTGAAAACAGTGAACATTTTATAATGATAAAATAGTCATCTTAGAATATATATATATATTTATTTATAAAATAACAGAAGCCCAGAATACATGAAGTAAAAGCTGACAGAATGAAAAGAAGAAATGCACGATTCAACAATTATAGCTGGAAATTTTAATATTACACTTTCAAAAATGTACAGAACAAAAAAAGATTAAGTATAGGAAAGATTTGAAAAACATTATAAGCCAATTATACCTAACAGACATCTAGAATACTGTACCTATTATTTTCAAGTGCGCTTTGGAACATTGGTCAGAATAGATCATATGGTAGGCCATAAAACAAGCCTCAGTAAATTTAAAAAATTAAAATCATACAAAGTAAGATATTTCACCACAATTGGAAAAAAAATTAGAAATCAATAACAGAAGAACAAGACGAGGGTATTACTTTTGCCATATTATCTAACACTGTAATGGAGGTTCTAGTTATGGCAATTTGGTAAGAAAAAGAAATAAATGAATCTAGAATGGAAATGAAGAAATAAAACTGCTGCTATTTGAAGATAAACCAATCTTATATATAAAAAATTTTAAGCAATCCACTAAAAGCCTATTGAAATTAATACATAAGATCAGAGGGGCTGCAGGATACAAGATCAATATTCCAAAATCAGTTTTATTTCTCTTTACTAGCAACGAACAATCTGGAAAATAAATTCAGAAAACAATTGTATTTGCAATAGCATCAAAAATAATAAAATACTTGGAAATGAACTTTATAAAAGCTAGGCATTGTTAAAAGAAATTAAAGAAGATATAAATAAATGAAAAGACATTCATATTCATGGATTAGAAGACAATATTGTTAATGCGCAATACTCCGCAAATTGATCTACATACTAAACGTAAATGCCTATAAAAATCCCAGCTGGCTTTTGATATAATAACCCTAAAACTACTATAGAAATGCAAGAGACACCAAATAACCAAAACCACTTTGAAAAAAAAAAACACGCAGCGTTAGAGGATTCACACTTTCTGATTTAAAAAACTTACTACAAAACTACCCAGTGCAAATATTGACATAAGAGTAGACAGCTAGATCAATAGAATAGAACTGAGGGTAAACCTTCACTTTTATGATCCTTTCATTTTCAACACTGATGCCAGGACAATAAAATAGGAAAAGAATAACCTTTTCAATGAAGGGTGCTGGAACAACTGGATATTCACATGTAAAAGAATAAAGATAAACCCCTACCTCACATCATCCACAAAAATTAATTCAAAATGAATCATAGACCTGAAGAAAAAATAAATTGTGCTTCATCAAAATTGTAAAAGTGTGTGCATCAGAGGATAACATCAAGTAAGTGAAAAGAGAGGAGAAAACATTTCCAAAATATGTATTTGATAAAAAGTTTTTATCTAGAATGTAAAAAGAACTCTTACAGCTCAATAATGAAAAGGCAAATAATTCAATTTAAAAATGGGCAAAAGATTTGAAGAGTTATTTCTCCAAAAAAGAGAACAAATGGGCAATAATCACACGAACAAATGTTCATCATTATTAGTCATTTGTGAAATGCAAACCAAAACCACAATGAGATACCACTTCCAAAACCCTAGATTACTAGTCAAAACAACGGGATATGGAGATTTTGGGACCTTCATACTTTGCTGGTAGAAACATAACAAGAGATATACAGTATCTATGGAAAATAGTTCAGCAGTTCCTTAGAAGACTAGCCATAGAATTATCATATTACCTAGAAATTTAACTCCTGGTTATATACTCAGGAGACATATAAACATATGTCCACAAAAAAATTGTACATGAAAAATTGTACATGTTTATAGCAGCATTATTCACAATAAGCAAAAAGTAGAAACAATCCAAATATCCATTAATTGATGAATGGATGAATAAAGTATGATATATTTATACAATTGAATATTATTCAGGAATCAAAAGGAATAAAAATCTGATACAAGTGCAACATAAATGAACCTTAAAAATCTTATGCTGAGTCAAAGAGTCAAAAAGTCAGTCACAAAACAAAGTTTTTGCATGAATCCTTTTCATTTAAAGTGGTCAGAGAAGGCAAATATATAGACATGTCATGATTATTTTTGAGTGTGTGTCAACTTGACTGGGTAAAGAAATGACCAGATATCTGGTAAACACATTTCTGGGTATGTCTATGAGGAGGTGTGTTAAGCCATACTTGCATTGCTTTAAAAAAATACCTGAGACTGGGCTATTTATTTTGTATTTTTTTAAAAAGAGGTTTAATTGGTTTAAGGGTCTGCAGGCGGTGCAGGAAGCATATTGGCCTCTGCTTCTGGGGAGGCCTTGGAAAGCTTAAAATCATGGTAGGAGGTGAAGGGAAAGCGAGCACATCATATGGACAGAGAAGGAGGAAGAGAGAGTGGGAGGAGGTGCCACACATTTTTTAATGACCAGATCTCACTTGAACTCAGAGTGAGAGCTCACTTATCACCAAGAGGATGGCCAAAGCTGTTCATGACAGATCCACCCACATAACCCAAACACCTACCACCAGACCCCACATTCAACATTGAGAATTACATTTCAACATGAAATTTGGGTGGGGACAAATACCCAAGCTATATTATTCCACCCCGACCCCTCCCAAATCTCGTGTCCTTCTCACATTGCAAAACAGAATTATGCCTTCCCAATAATCCCCCCAAATTCTTAACTCAATCCAGCACTAACTCAAAAGTCCAATGTCAGATCTAAGATAAGGAAAATCTATGAACCTGTAAAATCAAACCAAATTAGTTACTCTCAAGATACAATGGGAGTATAGCATTATGTAAATATTCCTTTTTCAGGTGGGAGAAATCAGCCAAAAGAAAGAGGCTACAGGTCCCATGCAAGTTTGAAACCCAGCAGGGCAGTCATTAAATTGTAAAAGTCCAAAATACATTCTTTGACTCCATATCCTGCATCCAGGTAACACTGGTGCAAGGGGGTGGGCTCTCAAGGCCTTGGGCAGCTCCACCTCTGTGGCTTTTCTGGGTGCAAGCCCCATGACTGCTCTCACGGACTGGAGTGAGTGCCATGGTTTTTTAGGCACAAGGTGCAAGCTGCCAGTGAATCTGTCATTCTTGGGTATGGAGGGCAGTGGCCCCCTTCTCACAGCTTCAAGAGCGAGTGCCCCAGTGAGGACTCTGTGTGAGAGCTCCAATCCCACATTTCCCCTTGGCACTGCCCTGGTAGGGGTCGTCTGTGGGGGTTCTGCTTCTGAAGCAGGCTTCTGCCTGGACACCCAGGCTTTTCCATACATCCTCTGAAATCTAGGTGAAGGCTGCCAAGCCTCATTCACTTTTGTATTCTGGGTGCCTGCAGGCTTAACACCATGTGTAAGTCACCAAGGCTTACAGCTTGCATTCTCCAAAGTGGCAGCTTGAGCTGGAGCTGGGCCCTCTTAGAGTTCCAGCTGGAGCTGGAGTAGCCTGGATTTGGGGAGCAGTGTCTCAAGGCTGTTTAAGGCAGTGGGGCCTCATCGGCCTCAGGACCTGTGACAGGAGGGGCTGCCATGAAGGTCTCTGAAATGCCTTTGAGGCCTTTTTCTCCTTGTCTTGGCTATTAGCACTTGGCTCCTTTTTAGTTATACAAATATCTCTAGCAAGTGATTGCTTTACAGCCTGCTTGAATTCCTCTCCTGAGAAAGCTTTTTTTTTCTCTGCCATATGGCCAGGCTCCAAATTTTCCAAACTTTTGTGCTCTGCTTCTTGTTTAAATATAAATTTCAACTTTAGGTCATTTCTTTGCTACCACATCTGGGTGTCAGAAGCAGCCAAGCCACTTCTTGAGCACTGTGCTGCTTAGAAATTTCCTCTGCCAGATACCCTAAATCATCACTGTTTCGTTTAAACTTCTACAGATCTCCAGGACATGGACAGAATGCAGCCAAGCCCTTTACTAATGCAAAACATATGTGACCTTTGTTCTAGTTCCCAATAAGTTCCTCATTTCCATCTGAGACCTCAGCAGTCTGGCCTTCACTGTCCATATCACTATTAGCATTTTGGTCACAACTATTTAACTAGTCTTAAGAAGTTCCAAACTTTCCCTCATCTTCCTGTCCTCTTTTGAGCCTTCTAAACTCTTCCAACCTCTGCCCATTATCCAGTTCCAAAGCTTCTTCCACATTTTCAGGTATCTCTATAAGCAATATTACATTCCTTTCTACACAGAAATTGGTACCAATTTTTTGTGTTAGGTCATTCTGGAATTCCTTTAAATAAATACTCAAGACTTGGTAGTTTATTTGGTTTAATTGACTCAAGATTCTGCAGGTTGTAGAAAGCATAGCGACATCTGTTTCTGGAGAGGCCTCAGGAAGCTTATAATCATGGCCGAAGGTGAAGTGGGAGAGGTACATCACATGGTCAGAACAGGAGCAAGAGAGACAAGTAGAGAGCAGACAGTGGAAGTGCCACAAACTTTTAAATCACCAGATCTCAGGCATGTAAACTCAGAGCAAGAGCTCACTTATCACCAAGGGAATGGCTCACACCATTCATGAAGGATACACCCCCATGACCCAAACACCTCCCAACAGGGCTCACCTCCAATATTAGAGATTACATTTAAACATGAGCTTTGGGCAGAGACAAATTATAGCAAACCCTATCAGGTGCTTCTGAAAAAGATTAGAGTTTGAGTCAATGGACTGAGTAGAGAAGATTCACTCTCACCAATGTGGGATGATATCCTAGTCATAAAGAGCCCCGTTACAACAGAAAGGTGAAGGGAAGGTGACTTTTCTTTCTGTTTTTCAGCTACAATATCCATCTTCTCCTGGCCTGGGACACTGGAGCTCCTGGTTCTTGGGCCTTTGGAGCCCGAGACTTGAACCAGCAGCTTCTCAGGTTCTCAGACTTTGGGCCTCAGACTGGGAGTTATACCATCATCTCCTCTGTTTTTTAAGACTTTGGATTTGGACTAAATTACACTATTGACTTTTCTGGTTCTCCAGCTTATAGACAGCATATTATGGAACTTCTTGGTCTCCAGAATAAACATCCATTTACATATCTGTATATATTCTATTGGTTCTGTTTCTCTGGAGAACCTTGACTAATACACAACCAGAAGTAGGGTTCTTGGTTGCCTAGGATTTGGATGTAGTGAGAATTGGTAGCAACTGCCAATGGACATGCGGTTTCTTTTTGAGCTGAAAAAAATGTTTTAAAATTAGATTGTGCTGATGGTTGCATGGAGAATAACCCTGTGATATTCTGTAATTTTATTGCACACATTTACAAAAGGTTCAAGGATTTTATAACTGATATATTAAATGGATCAAATTTCCCTCAGTGTTATGTTTTGAAACTTACCCATGTTAATACAAGGAGCTTGAGTTTTATCTACTGTATGATTTTTCCTTATGTAAATGTAACAAAATTTACTTATCCATCTGCTTATACAGATGGACATTTCAGAAGGTTTTAAAAGCTGCCACCATAGATATTTCTGTGATAAACACCTTGGATATGTTCCACTATAAACATATAGATGTGTTTCTCTGGGATATATACACTAGAAGTAAAACTACTGGGTCATAAAACACATACCATCTTTAACTCTACTTGATATTGCTACATACCTCTCCAAAGAAAAGTAGTTTGCTCCACATTCTTGCCAATAGTTGTTTCGGTTAGACATTTCAAGGTTTTGCAAATCTGATGGGGTGGGAAATATTATGTCTTTGTGGTTGTTATTTGTATTTCCCTAATTACTATAAAAGTTTAATATTTGTTAATATTAACCATTTGAGTTTCCCCTTCTATTGTGTATTCACACCATATTTCTGTTTTTCCATTGGGATCTCTATCTTTAAATGTTTGGAGTTCTAAATCCTGGGAGTTCTTTAAATGTTTTAGATACAAATCCTTTTTTTGTTATGCATATGTATTGCACTATGGTTTGTCATTTTATTTTACAGTGTCTTTTGTTAAAAAAGAGTTTTGGCTGGGGTTTGGTGGCTCACACCTGTGATCCCAACACTGTGGGTGGCTGAGGCAGGAGGATGGCTTGAGGCCAGGAAGTCGAGACCAGCCTGGGCAACACAGTGAGACATCATCTCTACGAAAATTTAAAAAATTAGCTGGTCATCGTGTCACATGCCTGTAGTCCTAGCTATTTGGAAGGCTGAGATGGGAGGATCTCAGAGCAACTTCAAGACAATATTTAGATTTGGAAGTGGAAGGGAGAAAAGGAAGGGAATGTAACCAGAAAAGTTCAGAGAGGGTTTTTAATGGATCTACGATATTTTCTTTTTCTTGAACATTTTTTCATGCAAATTTGGCAAAATGCTAATCCTGTTTTTTTTTTTTTTTTTTTTTTTTTTTTTTTTTTTACGCTTTTTAGAGACTGGGTCTCGCTCCGTTGCGGTGACAAGATCATAGTTCTCCTGCACTCAGGCATTCTTCCCACCTCAGCCTTCCTAGTAGCTGGGACCACAGGCATGTGTCACGATGCTTGGCTAATTTTTTGTATTTTTGTAGAGATGGGGTCTTGCTATATTGCCCAGACTGGTCTCAGATTCCTGGGCTCAAGTGATTCTCCTGCCTCAGCCTCCCAAAATGCTGGGATTACAGGCATGAGCTATTGCGCCCAGCCTAAACATTTTTAAAGTTGGAGAGTGACCTCACGGTATCAGTTAGACTATAATCTTCTATAATTTCTTTCATTTTGAGATTTTTCACTATAAAGATCTTTAAAATAAAATTCATTTAAGCAACACAGTAACAGTGAATATATTCATTATTGTATGGTGGAAAGCAAATGGACTTTGGGATCTGGCACATGAGCTATGCATTCTTGAGAAATTTTTTAACCTCTCTGAACATCAGATTCTCCATTTGTAAGATGATGGATGATCACACTTGCTGGCTGGTGAAATTCTGAAGGGTAAATGAGTTGGTATAAAAATATGTGCCTGATATCTCTAATAAGTACACAATAATAAATATTAATTTTCTTATCCTGGAACAGATTTACTACTTCAGTATGAACATATGCATAATTGCTTTTTATCATGTCCTATAATGTTACTGAAAAAATCATTGCTGAATTATTCAGCAGTGAATATCAGCCTGGAATATGTTTGGCTCCACAAAAAGAATTATATCTTTCTGTGGAATGGTGTGTTGACTCTATAATGACTTCAGGGACCTTGATCTCTTCTCTCTTTCTATCCAGCCATATTCAGTAAGTAGTTTTGTCTCTCACACCCTTTATTTCCAGTCACAAAATGACAGTTCCACATCTAGCATTATATTTTCAGTCTAACTATGCAAAAGAGAAAGGGCAATGTCAGCTCCCCCTTTTTAAATAATTTTCCAGGAAGCCTTATCCAGAGTGTCCTGTTTATTTCTGATTGGGCTAGAACTGTGTCACATGGCATCTGTCATAGCAAGAGAGGCCTGGGAAGGTGATCTTGGAGCTGGGTGTGCCTCTGGAAAAAGAAAATGAGGTTCTGTTAGTAAGGAAGATGAGGATAATGAAGAGTATTGAGTGAGGAAACTGTAAAGACAGCATCAGAGATTGCCATTTTATGCATTCCACAAGAACCTCCTTTTTTTTTTTTTTTTTTTTTTTTTGAGACGGAGCCTAGATCTGTCACCCAGGCTGGAGTGCAGTGCCACGATCTCGGCTCACCACAGTCTTCACCTCCCGGGTTCAAGTGATTTTCCGGCCTCAGTCTCTCGAGTAGCTGGGATTACAGGGACCCGCCACCACACCCAGCTATTTTTTTTGTATGTTTAATTGAGACGGGTTTCATGTGTTGGCCAGGCTGGTCTCGAACTCCCGACCTTGTGATCTGCCCGCCTCGGCCTGCCAAAGTGCTGGGATTACAAGCATGAGCCACTGCACCTGGCCAGGACCTCCATATTTTGAGTCAAGGTTTGTTTTTCTGGTGTGTGATGGTTTCGCAATTCCTACCTAGAAATGATTTTAGGGTGACAATATTGGAAGAAATGAATTTCTTTAAGTGGTTTTATTTAAGACTATGTGCAATGTCAGTACAGGGCTTTTGCTGAAATGGCTTGTTTATTTCGGGCACTGGGTGTGGGCGTGAGAGAAGTAGTTAATGGAGCTGACGGGTGAGAATTCTGAAGTCCTCTAGAGTCTTCAGTTGAACCATCGCTTCTAATAAATATGCTTTTAACGTCTCCAAACACTTAAAATCGAGCTTTCTTTGCTCTTGCAGTAAAGCAGTAAAGTACAACACTCACAACTTTTTTTTTTTTTTTTTTTTGAGACGGAGTCTCGCTCTGTCGCCCAGGCTGGAGTGCAGTGGCCGGATCTCAGCTCACTGCAAGCTCCGCCTCCCGGGTTCACGCCATTCTCCTGCCTCAGCCTCCCGAGTAGCTGGGACTACAGGCGCCCGCCACCTCGCCCGGCTAGTTTTTTTGTATTTTGTAGTAGAGACGGGGTTTCACCGTGTTAGCCAGGATGGTCTCGATCTCCTGACCTCGTGATCCGCCCGTCTCGGCCTCCCAAAGTGCTGGGATTACAGGCTTGAGCCACCGCGCCCGGCCACAACTATTATTAATAATGCTTCTTCATGAGGGGGACTAACTGGATTTGGCAGAATTGTGCTTTTCCCCTTTTAGCTGGTTTCTTTCTCTTCTCACGGTATTATAGGAAGAAACTATTAGAACTAATTTTTTTTTAAGGAGAAAAAACAATACTTCTCCTAAGAGGGGCCTTGCCTGAAGCAAACTCTTTTATATGGTGCTTCCTAAGGCAGTAAGCCAGCCTTTTACAGACATGGCCAGCACAGGTGTGGCAGAGTCGCACTAATGAGCAGCATATGCTTTTAGTTACATTCTCATTTATGGTGTCATCAGGGCCCAAGAAAGCAACCATATTACACGTTTAAGTTTTTAAAAATGGAAAGATGCTAGGGCTCTTTTAATTTTAAATATTCTGGGAATCATAATTGAAATCAAAACTTCTTTGAACCATTGTGGTGTACCCCAATTACAGCAAACCATTTACCAGTGAAAATTACACAGAGAAAGAATATTTTCAATTCTATGGAAAAGGGGGGAAAACATGTTTCTGTGATGTTGGTCTACTCTGGGGAAACCTTGACTCTAGATCCGAAGATTGGTCCAATGCATTGATCTTTACGTAAATTCTGTTAATATTGAATGGCACTTAAACAAGGTCAAAAATGAAACTCAATTAATGATTCCCCTCAAGTTTTAGCTTCAGTGGACACTGCAAACCAAGCCTTGGGCTCCTTGAAATTTAAACTGGCTCATTTACAAAAGTCAAGCTCAAAAGTTATCTTGGTTTCATTTGGAAGGATCACTCCCCTTACCATCTGAGGTAGTTATGAGTGATTCTTCTTGGGGGACTGATGTGAATCTTTAAAATCTTTAAAATTTATTCACTACCACAAAGAGTATCTGAGTTAATATGAACTGTCATGGATAAGGACGTGCCTGAGTTCCTTATTGTACTCACACAACATAATGAAGACACACAATTCACCCTCACACCATTTTCTGCTGCACTAAAGTTTGAAATTGGTGTAGACACTAATACATGAAAAAAGTGCAAATGTGCTTCCACTTGGATTTTTAGCTCCAAGCCATTTGGCAGTGAGTTGAAGGAAGTAAGCATACTGACAAGCAAATGTATTAGTCTTTTATATCCCAGTTTGAGTGGTTTGGGTGTGAAAAAAGTGGGAGAAAATGGAAGATTATATGTCTACTATTCTGGACTGTTGAGTTCCTTCCAACGGAGAATGATGATGTGGAAACTGCAAAGCAAATCTCTAGGGGATGGGATGAGGTCAGACACTGGATCCCAATCCTAGCATTTAGAGAAAAGCAGAGTGGGAGCCAGGCCAGTCACAGGCCAGACAGCTGGCAGAAGATGCCAAACCAAAGTTGGGCAGGTGCAAGAACCGGAGTCCTGGAGCACATTTAAGGTTATAACGACTAGAGTTAAAGAGGAGGAAAGGAAACTAAGAAATACTCCTCCTGGGCAACGTTCTTTGTGGGAGTTTCTTCCCAATCCCTAAATGCCGTGCTGCCTCTGGTATGCCTGGAGCAGCATTTAATAATATTTCATCAGCTGTCATGTCCTGCACACACCTTTCCAGTTTTGACACATTTCACACAGTTATCACACCCACTGTCCGCAGGCAAGTTCATGTGCTTCAGACAAACCAAGCTGTGCTCATACATATTTATATATCTCAATTGACAAGAGTGAGTCATCTGGAAGACTTGTGGCAGCTAAGACCAGAAAGAGCTCTGTTCCTTCTACTCCTCTCTTTGGAAATTGATGCCTTTTCATTTTCCCATCTTAACACTTATTCTTCCAAATTTTTAATTCTGGCTTAAGCCAAGATAATTATTGCAGGTGCCAAATCTCTCATCTTTGACTCAACCTCCTTCCCTTTTTTTTTTTTCCATGGAATCTCATCAAATCTGCCAATATCTGCTTTTGAAGAGCTTCTGAATTTATGTTTTTCTTTTCTCTCTCACTCTCACCCCCTTGTCTAGACCCTGGTCACATCAAACCTGGCTTGTTTTGACATTAAGTCTTCTCATTAGATGTGCTGGCTCCAGCCTTTCCCGCCCTGACCTATTCACACATCAGTCCCCAGCGAAGGGGTTCCAGAGAGGTCCCATTGCCTATAGTACTAAGTCTACACTCCTCCTGCCACTCTCAGTATCTGGCCCACCTTCTCTATCCAACCACATTTCCCTCCTACTCTTTCTTATCACTCATCTCTCTATCTCCGGTTTTACCATTTCCTCTACTTCTGCTAATCAATTTTATTTGCTTAAAATGTCTCCCCATTCTTCCTCAGCTATCGAAACACTAGCTATCCATCTACGTTCATGCCAAGTTATCCCCCACTAAGTCTTCTCTGAAAAATTGGGTCCCTTTCAATTCCATACATCTGACTGCCAATACTTCACATTTATGTTATCTAGAAGATTATGTTCTGACTTGAGGTTACTTAAGGCTTGTTTTATAAATCTGTTTGCCTCCTTAACTCTTTAACTCTTGAGAGCATTGTCTTGATGATACATTTCTCCTACATTGAGCTTTTTCGCCTTTGGGAAAATGTATATGTATATATTTTAAAATGTATATATTTATCAAATTTGTATATATTTATCAAATTTGTATATATTTTTACACAAATTTACATGTATATATTTTTAAAATTTGTATATATTTATAAAATTTGTCTGGGAACATAGATTTTAAAAATTTATATTAAGAAGGACTCTAGGAAAGTCAGCTTGGGATTTGGAGAGTTTTAAACATTTTATCACAAGAATTAGTTTAAAGACACAGGACTGAAATATCCTGCTCCCTCTGACCTTTGGGCTGGCAGCAATGCTGGCAATATTCTACTCTTTCATTTTTGGCCCTTCTTCAGCAGCTTTCTGGGCTGCTTAATTGGCCTGCATTCCAACTTCATCCCTGGAATGTAAGCTATCACCTACACACTTAAGTAAATAGTTAAATCGTTCTTCTGGCTTTACCAAATGGAACAGTGGTTTCCAAAAATGGGACTCCACAGCTCTGCCATGTCTTTCTTTACTTGGGAAAGGTTCTGTTGTAATCTCCTCGCATCCCTTTACTGAATTTACTTTCTTTTTCTCTGAAAATAACACTAAAGTAAGTCAGGGATAAATTCAGAGTTCACTGGAAATGGAAAGATGAAGAACATTTGATTTTAAACAGAGAAAAGTTTTCATTCTGAAGAACTTACATATATGGTATCTTCAACTAAACAACATAATATGGTTTTTATTAAGCACCAGAAAAGCAGAGAGCACGGGTGAAGTTGTAGCCAGCTCTGGACCTGCTTTATAATTGGATGATCTAATCAGAGAACACTACAATCAAGAAGAAAGTATACACACAATATGAAAATTTATTAAGTAATAAGAGTGTGCAAATTCTCCTTAATTCTGTCCTTCTTATTCCATCTTCAGAGGCCATAGTAAAATTGTTTAAAGTATGGAATCTTTATTCTTTTTTTTCCAAAAATAAAAAAAGTTGATTTTTCCCTACATGGACAACACCAGGACTGGGATCATGGAAAACTAAATTGGCATGTACTATCTGGAGGCAGAAGTAGAATCTGGGAGTAATTAACAATTAATTTTGAATAAGAGCATCTCATTTGTATCACTCTTTTTTAATACATGTGGTTTAGAATTTCAGTAATCAAACCATAATAGCTTAAAAATACCAAGTTAGCTACCAAATCTATGTGCAGACAAGATTAGGGTTCAATAATGTGCTGACTAGTCTCACTCACTCTAAACATATTATTTTCAGATTTGACTTAAATAGCTAAGTTACTACTTTATCGCTTTGTCCAAACCAATGCCTTCCCTCTCCTTCCTTATACAGTACCATCTTTTTTCTTGCTCAATATTATCAAACCAAGCTACAAATCTAATTAAACTGTCTTGATGCCAAAATCTCTGCTCCTGGAGAAATGCATCATGCAGCACATCTAGGTAAGTGAATTAAAAAAGCATCCAGGCAGGTATCTGGTGAATGTCTCAGTTCATCCTTGCATAATAAACTATCTTCTCCTGCTCATTCATTTGTCAGTCACAGTAACTAAGGATTATTATTTGCTGAATGTACGTGACACCAGCAATTTGCAAAGTCTGTTGGCAAGAAAATCAGGTTAGCATGACAGAGTGAGAAATTAAGCAGAAGCCTGATGTAATTAGCTACAACAATCAGTGCTCTAATTTCTGATTTATTGTTTCCTGTTTTCCTGCTGCACTCCACTCTGTGTATACTGTATGTACTTCATATAGGTCAAACAATTGCCTTATCAGTCCTGGCAAAGCGAGAGGTCAGAGTTAACAATATTTATTTAAACATGCAGGATGCTTCCCTCTGCAATTAGGAAATAACTATTACTAATAAGTCCTTGGCACTATTTCCTCATTTATACAATTTTTGGGGAAAAAAGAAACAGAAGCAAGGAAGAATTGGGATTCATTTTTTACATATGCACGAAAGTTTATTTCGTTCTCCCTCTTGGATAATTCTTTTACTCTCAAAAGATCTATGATTCTAAAAGAGCCAAATGAATCATTACTGTTACAGATGAATATTTATAAAAATAAAGTAAAAATATCTTTCTTGATAAAGAGTGGGGTTTTATTTTCAAAGCCCTGTTAAAAGGTTATTGCAGAACCCCCTTGGAAACTCTAGTCTATGGAGAATTTTCTTGCTGTCCATCATTCAACCACAAACAGAAAGTGGTGTTAGCTGTTCTTTTCATATTTTTAGAAAGCATTCTTTTAAATTGCATATAGCTTCCATTTTGTAGAACTATGAGCTTTCTTACATTCAAAATAGAATTTTTTAAAACCTCTGAAATAAAGCAACAAACTTCTATAAGATAAAAATACCACTTCACTCAAAATAATGTTAACATTTCTGAAAGAATGAAAATAACTTAATTCAGCGTAAATTAAATGAAATTTGCATCACTGGCATGTAAAAGAATATGTTTTAGGTTTCTTAAAAACAAAGGACCTGAACATAATAAAACAAATAGTTCTGTTTGTATTCTTTTAATTTAAAAAATTTTATATATTAATTCTCTCAAGACACTGTATACCTTTGAGAAGATAAAATAGAACATATTTCCAAGGCTTTCAGAAAATCCTCAGGATGTAGTCAGACTGTAAAGCAAGATGGGACATAGAAGACACGTTACACTGCCAGGAAATCTGGATTTTTCTAAGGTCATCTCTTTCTTAACTAGTAGCCTTGGGTCAAAAGACTCTTACAGTCTCATTTTCCTTATAGACCAACCGAAAGGCATGCATTCATTAGTTCTTTCATTATTCCACAAAATTTTACTGAGTGCTAAACAGGCACTGTGCTAAGTGTTGAGAAAATAGTGGTGAACAGCAACAAGTAAGAAGAATATTTGTTCTCATGAAGAACAACTGCAAGATAAAAGTAGATACGTTTCAGGACCCATGATAACAGTGTGTCATTAAGTCAGTGATTATAGTAATATCTTTTCCAGTTGCTGAGATCCACCAAAATGAGGGAAGGGAGAATGAGCAAATAAACAACTAAATGATCATAATAGGCTGAGAGAAGAAAAATAAAACAAGTGGAAGTAACAGAGAGTTACTGGAGGACAACTTGAAAGGGGAGGTCAGGGAAGGATTCTCCAAAAAGGTAACATCTGAATTGAGACTTAAGTGACAAGAAAGTGCCAACTATTCAAACATCTGAGAATGGAGCATTACCAGGAGAAATAGGAAATAGAACACTTCAAGTGGGAATAAATATGTTGTGACTAAGCAACAGAAAGGAATCCAATGTAAGCTACTGCAATTTGCAAGTGCAGTAGTGGAAAAGTATTGAAATGAGGTCAGAGAAGTATGTAAAGTTGTTATCACGCATTTTTAAAACCATAAGCAATTTGAAGTATATTCTAGGTTGGATGGACAGTAATTGAAGCTAAATAGGCTTATACTGTAATCTAATTTAATATGTAAAATTAATTGAGCTTCTAGGTAGAGAATTGAGAATAAGAGTGGCAGCTATGGCAACTGCTTGGGAGTGGATGGTGGTAGTAATATTGGCTTGGACTAGGCAGTGAAGATGGAGAGAAGAAAACTAACATAATGAAGTTTGGAGACAGTTGGTAGGACTTGCTCTTGGATTGGATGTAGAAAATGAGAGGAAGCGAGAAATCAAAATGACTCCTAGGTTTTGGACTTGAGCATCTGGGTGGATAATGTTTGCATTAATGAGGTGGTGACTACAGATTGGGGTAGAATAAATTTGATTTCAGCTATGCTACGTTTGAGTTATCTATTATACCCCCAAGTAGCATATAAAATAGGTAGCTGGATATTCAAGTCTAACTAGCCAGATCAGGACCAGAGTTATTGATATACAGATGGCATTTAAAGCCATGAGGAATTAGATGAAATTATCCAGAAAGACATTATAAATAGAGATGCAGAGAAGTCCTAAGACTAAACTCTAAAGTACCTTAACATTAAAAGGTTCAAGAGAGAAAGAAGAATCCACAAAGGTGATTGAGAGGAAGAAACCCCACATGATTTGATATTACGGAAGCCAAGACAAAAAAGAATTTCAAGAAGGGAGGAGTGATCAATTTTGCCAAACATTACTGAGTGGTAGAGAAAGCTGACAACAGATGATGGTGAAATAGAAGTTAATGACCTTGACAAAAGTAGTTTCATGAACTTTAAGGTTACACATCTATGGATTTAAAAATCAGGCACAGGCTGGGTGTGGTGGTTCACACCTCCAATCCCAGCATTTTGAGAGACTGAGGTTAGAAGTTCGAGACCAGCCTGGCCAACATGGTTAAACTCCATCTCTACTAAAAATACAAAAATTAGCCAGGTGTGGTTGTGCATGCCTGTAGTCCCAGTTACTCAGGAGACTAAATCAGGAGACTCTCTTGAATCCAGGAGGCAGAGGTAGCAGTGAGCTGATATTACATCACTGCACTCCAGCCTGAGAGACAGAGCAAGACTCCGTCTCAAAAAATAAATAAATAAAAAGTAATAAAAGTAAAATAAAAATCAGATTCTACAACTTAATAGTGAAGCAGACTATTTCCCTATCCCCTTTGCAGGTGGGAACTTGAGTACAGGGACGCTGGAACTAGCTGGCTGCTTTGGCACTGGCAGAGGCAAATTCCACTCACTCGGACCCACTGCCCTTCACCCTTCATGGGAGGGGGAATGTGCAGGTGAGTGCGTGCCGGAGCTGGGGGCAGCGCTTTTGGGCAGTGGCAGGAGCAAAACTCTGTGCGGCCCCACAGCGGCATCTGGGGAGGTGCCCGTGAGCCCTGAAGCCCCAGAAGGAGTGTGATAGTGCCCTTTCAGCTTCACTGTCCGTGGACAGCTTAAGTGATAACAGCTCAGTGGAGGGTCATTGTGACAATGCACCCGCACTCATGGCACCCAAGTTCTTGTTCAGCATCCAGGAGGAATGAGGTCGCATGAACAAACTGAAGGTGGTAAACGAGGGGGATTTTATTGCCAATGAAAGTAGTTCTCAGCAGGAAGGGGAGCTGAAAAGGGAATGGAGTGGTAAGGTGATCTTCCCCTGAAGAGTGGATGCCCAGACTCCTCTCCAAAGCTACGCTGTCAGGCTGTCGCTCTGAAGTAAAGCCTCTTCTGTCCGACGTCCAACCATAGTCTCTGACGTCCAACCACTTCCCCTCCTTCTGCTGGCTGAGCCTGGGGTTTTTATGGGGGGTGGGGTGGGCCATGGGTGGTTTTGGAAAGGCAACATTTGAGCAGGAAAACAGGGATGTAAGTTCTCACTTTGGGATGCAGTATCAGGCTTTTCAGCTTAAGGGTGGGGCCCTTGCCAGGGACCTGCCCTCTTCTGCCCAGAATTACCCTGCCTCCTGTCCCTATCAATAGCTATATGACCTTGGGCAAGAAATTTAAATCTTCTGTGCCTCAAATTTTTCTTCTTGGCAGTGGGAGTATAGCGCCTGCAATCAGACTGGTTGAATGATTAACACAGTAATATATTGGAAAGATCTTGCCATGACTCAATAGGCCTTCTTTCTGTTCCCCTTTTCCCAACTCACCAGAAAATGTAAAATATAGTTAACTAACCAACTCTGTGAAAGTCAAATAAAGTCCATACATCAAAATATGAAAAAATAGATGCTGGAATTATTTAAGCTACTCTTCTACTCACTATTTTATGTAGGACAGCGGAGCTTAAACTTTGTAATGGAAATGGTCATAAGTTACTATGTAGTTATATGTAGTTACATAATAGCCAATAATTCCAGTAAATTATCTAAATTTCTATCACAAAGGAAATAACTAAAACATATTTTTTACCCTTAGAACTAAAATTTATTCTGAAATAAAGGCACAATGAAAGAAGAGCTCATGACAATGGGAGTATTCTAAAGCATATTAATTTTTAAATTAAATAGTATTAATGAATCTATGCTTTTTAAGACTGAGAGAACAATTTCATGTACAATCTCTGACAAAATAAATGCCATCCTTGCAATGGAATCTGTCGTTTTACAATTAACTAAATGTTTTAGCTGGGTTAAGGCTCTGTCTCTGCCCAAATTCTTAAAGCAATATGAATTTTTACCAAGATATTGAAACACCTAAAACATTTTGTCACCTGGGAATTTCTGTAGTACTCTCTTAATTGTATGTTTAGATTAATAATGTTTTCTAATTTTAGTGGAGTCTGATTTGTCCATTTTTTTCCTGAATGGTTAGCACATTATTTGTCTAACCAACTTTTAGAAGTTATTTTTTTTTCTCATCTAAGAGTTTATTATTTATTTAAAAATATTACTTCAGTGTCTTTCTGGGTCAAAAATAGGAGGTAAAAGTTCTCTCTCTGCCTAATTAATGAGAGACATAGGTCCTCAGCCCTTGGACTGGAACTTACTTCATTGATGCTCCTGGTTCTCATGCCTTCAGATTCAGACTGACATTTATTTAATACAACATCAGCTTTCCTGGGTCTCCAGCTTGCAAACAGGAGATCATGGGACTTCTCAGCCTCCTTCACTGTATTAACCAATTCTTATTAAAAATTTATAAATAAATATGTATAAACATGCGTGTGTGTATGTATATATATATCTCTCTCTCCTATTAGTTCTGTTTCTTTAGAGAGCCCTAATACAATGTGAGATAGAGATTAAATAACTTTATTTCCCATGTTGATATTCAATTGATCTAGTAAAGTTTACTGAAAGTACAATCATTCTTCACTGCCCTGCAGTGCCAATTTGTTATAAATTAATTATCTTTATGTGTATGGTCTGTTTCTGAACTGTCTATTCTGTGCCTTTGGTATATTTGTGTATGTCTACCTAAATTCTATACTGTCTCAATCACATTAACTTTATATACTAACTTACAGAAGAGAAATGACTCCTCGAACTTTATTCAATATTTTAAGATTGTCTTAGAAATTCATGGCTCTTTGACTTTCCATAGAAACTTTTGTATTTTTCATAGAGACAGGGTCTCACTTTGTTGCCCAGACAGGTCTCGAACTCCTGGTTTCAAGCGATTCTCCCACCCCTGCCTCCCAAAGTGCTGGGATTACAGGTCTGAGCCACCATACCACAGACTAGAATCTTCTTTCAATAGAAAGCTGTTTCATCTACATTGAAAATTTGTTCTTTAGTTCAGCCACCTTCATCAATTACCTCAGTTAGATCTTCTGGATTACTTGCTACAACTTCTCCAGCAGCACTTGCTGCTTCACTTTGCCCTTTTAAGTTATGGAGACATCTTCTTTCCTTCAACCTCATCAACCAACCTCTTCTAGCTTCCAACTTTTCTTCTGCAGCCTCCTCACCTCGCTCAGCCTTCACATAATTGAAGAGAGTTAGGGCTTTGCTCTGATATAGGATTTGGCTTGAGGCAATATTGTGACTGGATTGATCTTCTATCCAGACCACTCAAATTTTCTCCATATCATCTGTAAGGCTGTTTTGCTTTCGTATCATTTGTGTGTTCACTGGAGTAGCACTTTTAATTTCTTTCAAGAACTTTCCTTTATATTTATGATTGGCTGACTGTTTGGCCTAGCTTTCAGCCTATTTCAACTTTGGACATGTCTTCCTCACAAGCTTAATTATTTCTAGCTTTTAATTTAAAGTGAAAGACATGTGACTCTTCCTTTCACTTGAACACGCAAAAGCCATTGTAGGGTTATTAAGTGGCCTAATTTCAATATCTTTGTGTCTCAGGGAAGAGAGGCCTGAGGAGAGGGAGAGAGATAGGGGAACAGCCTGTCAGTGGAGCATTCAGAGCACACGCACTTACAGATTAAGTTCTCTGTATTATAGGGGTGTGGTTCATGGTACTGCAAAACAGTTACAATAACAACATCAAAGATCACTGACCACAGATCTCCGTAACAGATATAATAATAATAAAGTTGGAAATTTGCAAGAATTACCAAAATGTGGCACAGAAACACAAAGGGAGAATAAGCCAGTGGAAAAATGGCAGCAATAGACTTACTCAACACAGGGTTGCCACAAACCTTCAATTTGTAAAAAAAACACAATATTGGCAAAGTGCAATAAATCAAAGCACCACAAAATAAAGTATGCTTGTACTTTTATATCATATCTTCATTATTATTCAGTTTTAAATATCTTCTAATTACAATTATGTTTTGTTGCCCTATATGTTTTTGTAAAATTACATTTGGGGATTATGTTGAAGATTTTCCAGTTAATCTTTTTAAATTTTATATTTTTATGACCAACTTTAGCAAATGTTTAAAATACATTTGAAAAGAATAGACATTCTCCAGTTACTGTGTGTCTGTATCTATTGATTATATCAAGTAACTTAATTGTGTTTATAACCCTATAATTTTTTCTTGCCTGTTCCATCAGATACTGAGGGATGTTTGTTAAAATTTTCAAATATATTGTGGATATTCTGTTGTCCTTTTAGTTACATCAATTTTTGCTTTATGAATTTTCAGGCTATGTATTAAGTACATGCAAATTCATGATTCATAAGTCATTCTACTTAATGGAAAATTTTATCATTCCAAAATGTCCTTCTTTAGTTCTAGTAATGTTTCCTGCCTACAATCAATTTTGGTATTCATTTAAACATATCAGATTTCTTTTGGTTAGTTTGTACTGTGTGTGACTTTCCATCCTTTTACTTTCAACACTTTTTTCCTCTTTTGAAGGCATACACCTATTAAGTATTACATAGTTGAATTTCTTAAGGAGTCTGACAATTATTGTCTTTTAATTAGAGTCTTTATTATATTGATATTTAATATAACTCCTGCTGTATTGGGATTTAAATCAATGCCTTGCTTTTTATTTCTTTTTCTGCATCCAACCTGTCTGACATTCCGTTTTCCTCCCCTCTTATTTTCTCTATGGCTAATTAAATATTTTGTCTCATCTTATTTATCATTCTGTTTCTGGTAGCATTAATACTTTCAGTCATTAGTCAGAGGTTATAGTATGAATCCTTGATTTATTAAAATCTAATATAAATTAGCATTTGCCACTTTCCAGATATTGCTAGAAGCTGAAAATAGTATAACTACAATTACCTAGCTTACTTGTTGTGCAATTATTATTATGTATTTTAAGTTGACATATGTTTCAAACCCCCTGTTAAAAGAAAAACTTCAGCCGGATTAAATTTAAAAGAGTTTAATTGAGCAATGAACGATTTGTGAATCAGGCAGCCCCCAGAATCACAGCAGATTCGCAGAGACTCCAGGGATGCCTCATGGTCAGAATACATTTATAGACAAAAAAGAAAAGTGATGCACAGAAATCAGAAGTGAGGTACAGAAACAGCTGGATTGGTGGCAGGTTGGTGTTTACCTTATTTGAACACAGTTTGAACACTTAGCAGTGTATGAGTGGTTGAAATATGGCTGCTGGGATTGACCAAGACTGAGCCACTGTTACAGGCACATACTCCAAAGTTAGGGTTTCAATCTTGTCTACCTACTAAGTTAGGTTGCAGTTTGTCCACAAGGACTCAAATATAAAAGTACGGAGTCCCTCTCAGGCCATGTTTAGTTTGCTTTAACACTCCTAAAACAATTTATACAATTAATTTTCATTTCTATATACTCAAATATTTACCCTTTATTTTGCTTGTTTTTCATGATGCAGCTATATGGTTCCATCTGGATCATTTCACTTCTGCCTAAAGAAATCCTCCTGAATATTTACTGCTTTGGTAGATAATCAACACCTTCAAACAATTACTTTAAATTTTTGTTTAGAGTTTCTAGTTATTATTGGTAGAACTTTTGGTCTGAAATAAACTTATCTGATATCACTGGAAGCAAAAGTCTCACAAAATATCTCCTTCTCAAACCTTTCTACCAGATTCATATATTCACATACCTGCTAGACATCTCCATGTAGATGTCTAACAGCTCAAACCATATTGATGTATATGGACTTTCCCTCCCCCTCCACAACAAAAATCTCACTCCACCCATATTACTTCCATCTTACTTGATGATAATGCCAACCTTTTAGTTGTTTGACTCAAATTTTGGAGTCATCTTTCATTCCTGTCAGAAACTGCTGGCTCTACCTTCAAGACTTGTCCAGAAATCAACAATTTCCCTCCATCTATACTGTTACAACTCTGATCCGAATCACTATAATATCTTTCCTGGATTGCTATAGTAATTCCCTGGTAGGTCTCCCTGAGTCTATCTTTGACCCCCACAAAATGCTCAACAGTGCAGCTAGAATGATACTTTTACTGGTTAAATCAGATTATGCCAATTATCAGCTTATACCACCCAATACCTGACCATCAGACTAGCCAAAGATCTTACTATAACTTGCAAGGTCCTCCTGGATCATCCCCTCCTTGCCTCTGACTTCATCTTCTACCATTTTCACTGTGTTCCACCACACTAACCTCTTTCTGTTCTTAAACGTAAAAGGCATTTTCATTCTCATATCTCAAACCCCTGTCTCCAGCTGTTTCTTTTGCAAGGAAGGCTCTTTCTCCACATAATCTATTGGCAAACCTGTATCCTCTCGAGCCATTGCTGAAATTCAACAGCACTTACCATGACCAGTCTATTTAGATCTGCAACTCACCCCAACTTCTGCTTGGCCCTCTCAATCTCCCTTACTCTGCTCTACTTTTTTTCTATTGAATTTTTCACCTTCTAACATAAAAATGTGCTTATTTTTACGGTTTATTTCTATTTGTCTTCAACTGCTAGAATATGTGTCCCAAGAAGAAAGGGGTCTTTGTGTTTTTCATAGATGTATTCCAAACATCCACAACAATGTCGAATATATAACAGACTCCCCATATATATATCTGTATATCTGTTGAATGAAGACGTGAATGAAAGAATAAATGCCTTCCTCTTTCTATACAGTCGTGCTTAGAAGGTGAATAAGACATTTGGTGTTCTTGAACATGGAGAATGTATACCATTCCCTAGTGTATTACCATTTGTAATATGAAATTACCTGCTATAAGAAATTACCACAAAGTTGATGACTTAAAAAAACAGAAATGTATTATCTCACAGTTCTGGAGGCAAGAAATAATCAGTATTGCTGGGCCAAAATCCGGGTATCCAGAGCCACACTACTTCCAGAGGTCCTAGAGGAGAATCCATTCATTCCTTGAATTCAGAATTCAAGACGGGAATTCCTAGGCTTGTGACCACATCAATCCAGTCTTCAAGTGCAGTATCTTCAAATCTGTTCTGTCGTGTGTGTGTGTGTGTGTGTATGTGTGTGTAAAATCTACCTCTGCCTTCATTTATAAGGATTTAGGTGATGGCATTTAGGGGCCACCTTAATAATCCAACATAACCTTCCCATCTCAAGATCCTTAATTTAATCACATCTGCAAAGACTCTTTTCCCAAATAAGGTAGCATTTACAGATTCTCAGGACCTGATATCTTTTGAGGCCTAAGATCTTTTTGAGAACAGCCCATCACACCTGGGCACAATGGCGCGGTGAATATAGTTCCCTTGTGACTTAATGGAGCAGAGCAGTCATTCAAGCCTTGGAAATTCTTACTTTAAGATACTAGGTTGAAGAGAAATAAACCTATTTTAAGCCACTGTTATTCTGGGCCTTGTTGAGTTCAATCATAACGAATCCTAACTGATAATGGTTAGTGAATAACTGTTAATATTTTTAATTGAAATATTACATTTACCCAAGTTGAAGTTGCACAAACTCTAATGTTATGCTTTTCTCCTTCAGACTGGAATTTTATTGCCTAATTGGGTAACCCTGGTTATTTCATATTGAAATACTCTCTGATACACAATGGAAATAAAACGTAAAACTTTAAAATAAAGTTTGGTAGGCAGTTTGAAAACTTGAAGTGCCTAGAGAATACAAAAATTAATATTTTAAAATCTGATTATGGAACTGTTTAGAACCACTGCTCTACATGAAAGCACATTAAACGACTGAACAGTTATCCTCTTTACTGACTACATTTTCTCCTAAAGCCTGATAAGGAGCAAATTGCAACAGCCTAGACTGAGTCACAAAGACATGGATGCTCGCAAGAAAACATGTGCTAAACAAATACCATATTTGGTAAGTACAAGTGGTTAGCAACTGAAAAGCCTTTCTTTGTAAATAGAAAATTGCGTCTTTAACCTAATGGTAAAAACTGGTATTTATTTTGACGTGTTTATCAAACAGTAAATTAACAAAAGAGCAGCACTTCTAATTCTACAAAATTAATCCCCAACAAACTTCCCCAGATATCTTTGAGGATCAGAGACTATTGGAGATTACAAACTTAAAAGGTATTAGAAGATCAGAACTGTGAAAGACAGCTCAGCAACCTGTGGAATTCCAATGGACATTTGTGTTTGATCATTGCCATGTATGTTTTGTTATTAAGTAACTGTTGGGTAATGTGTCTCAGGCCAAAATAAACAGTATTACCTGATAGATGTATGCACTAAACAGTAACGTATTATAATTAACAGAGATACGTTGCTGCCCAAATGATCATATACAGATCATACAACAGTGTAATCTGTTTATTATGATACCAAAATTCTTATGTTCTGGCTTTTTCTATAGGGTATCATCAGTTAGATTATTCAGAATTAATGCACCCCATCCAGCCAGCTGCCCAAGCCAGAAGGGTTTTTTCCCAGTCAACCCCTGAACAGCTAGTGGAGAAGAAGTCCTAGTTATTTAACATCTCCATCCATGTGTCTCTATCCCCATTGTTACCACTTAGGTCAACTCTTAAATTCACATTTCTCATTCAGGTTCCATTAAGCTCCTAAGTGAGCTCCACACACCCACTGATGCCTCTTTAATACATTCTCCACTCTGCATCCAGAGGTATCTTCTAATAGTACAAATATATCATTGTTCTGCTGAGAACAATTTGATGGTCCACTATATTCTTCAAGGCTATTCATAATCTGGCAATACAGTGGAGCCATCAAGTACTTGGGCCCTAAAGCCAGATAGTCTAGGTACAAAGCTTGGCTCTAACACCAAACGTGGTTCTGGGAATTCATTTTATGTCCTTGCTTCTCAATTTTTCCTTCTGTAAAATACTTAATGTAATACTAGCGTTGCATTAATATGGTTGGGATTAAAAGAGATAATGCATATAAAGCCCTTAGTCCAGATTCTGGCACACACATAGTACACATTCCATAAAAATAAGCAAGCGGTTATCATGTCTTGAGTCCTGTGTTCTTTACAGTTAAAAGAAACTGCTGGCACTCTCTGAAGACATTATTCTGCCTCTGGATGCTATCTTTACATGTGCTGCTTCCTCAGGCTGGAATCCAATCTTCTCCCATGGCCCCAACATCACTTTCTCTAATTGATTCCCACATTTAACCTCTAAAAAATCACGGAGATTGAATGTCCTCCTGACTTTCCTCACTTTCTGCCATCTAGGTTGAATTCATATACTCATGGAGTAGTCCATACATAACACTACCCTAGGGCCTTACAGTTTATATTGCAATTGCCTGCCTAACTGCCTATAACCCCACGTGGGTTATAAGCTTTTTGAGGTCAAAAATGTGACTATTTGTCTCTGCATCATTAGTTCTTTTTTTTTTTTTTTTTTTTTTTTTTTTTTTTTTTTTTTTTTTTTTTTGAGAAAGAGTCTCACTCTGTCTAGGAGGCTGGAGTATAACGGTGATCTTGGCTCACCACAACCTCCGTCTCCCAGGTTCAAGTAATTCTCTGCCTCAGCTGGGATTACAGGCATGCACAACCATGCCTGGCTAATTTTTGTATCTTTTAGAGAAATGGGGTTTCAACATGTTGGCCAGGCTGTTCTCCAACTCCTGGTTTCAAGTTATCCACCTGCCTCTGCCTCCCAAAGTGCTGGGATTACGGGCATGAGCCACCACACCCAGTCTCATGAGTTCACTTTTAAACTGCTATAAAGAAATACCCGAAACTGGGTAATTCATAAAGAAAAAAGGTTTAATTGGCTCATGGTTCTGCAGGCTGTACAGGAAGCATGGCTGGGGAAGCCTCAGGAAACTTACAATCATGGCGGAAGGTGAAGGGGAAGCAGGCATCTCTTCATATGGCCAGAGCAGGAGGAACAAAGGTGGGGGAGGTGCTACACACTTTTAAACAACCAGATCTTGAAATAACTCATTCACTATCACCAGAACAGCACCAAAGGGGAAACCTGCTCCCATGATCCAATCACCTCCCACTAAGCCCCATCTCCAACATTGGAGTTTACAATTTAACATGAGATTCGGCAGGGACACAGACCCAAACCATATCTCACAGTGACTGAAGATAATAGGCAAAGGAGAAGTAGCAGGAATAAAGATTCTGTAGACTTAGATGAATCTGAAAGCAGGACAGTCTAAGGGTTCCAATCATCAAGTGCATGGTCATATGCAAGTACTTAGGACTGTATCTTTTTCTCACCAGATAAATTCCAAACTAATTATATTCAGATGTAGAATATGAAACCATACTAGTACAAGAAGAAAACATGGGCTAACTCCTTTATGGCCTGAGAAAGGGACAACATTCACAATTATGATTCAAAATCTAGAATCAGTAAGGGAAAAGATTGATAAATATTAATATAAATACATATAGATAAATACACACATATACACACTCATACATGAAAGTTTTGCACGACAAAAATAAAAACACAAGCAAAGTCAGAAACAAATCATAATACAATTTTGAAAATCCTAGTTACACAATAGGCAAAGATTTATTATTCCTAAGGTGCTTATTTTAAAATATGATAAGTAAAATGAAAGAATTGTGGGTTTTCCTGCCTGGAGTGTTTTTAGATGAAATAATATGATGTTTGAAATTTGTTTTGTGAAAAAAAAACAAACAACAAGCCCTTGCTTTCCACAAAAGTAGGGAGATAGGTGAAATAAGTTTAACAAAATGATAGCGTTGGAATTATGCAATTGATTCATAGATACTCATTCTGCTGTTCTGTCTACTTTTGTGTGTAAACTCACCATAATAAAAAATCTTTGGAAGTGTATTGGAAGAAAATTATGCAATCATTTGAAGGGCTAGGCTAGTTGAATTCCAACACTTACTTATCAGTTTCATAAAATATATTTCCTAGGAAAAGCCTTTATCAATATTATAATTTTCACTTGGGATTGAAATCACTGCATGCTAAGCTCTGTGAAAAGCTAAGAAATTTTATCTAGCATGCTTTGTTTCAGGAAGGGTCAGCAACATTCAAGGATGTGCTATCTGAATTAGGGATTGCGCATCCTAAATCTCAGCTTAAGCTGGAATGTGCCAGAATGGTTCCCAGTTGTCATGATTGCACTCAATTAGGCTGAGCTTCTGGCCATCATCTAAACCAAGACCTTGCTAGACACCTCACAGGCCCAGGCCCACACATTTGAGCTGCCTTGAAGCCAAGGCATATCCAGGATATTGATATTTACCATATGCACATGACTGTTACACAACTGTGACAGAGGCATCCTTACCATCTTACCGTCTCCTACTGCTTCCCAGTAAAGTCTATTCTGCACTTCACTGCAAAATTATTTTTCAAGAAGATATTTATCACTATATTCCCTTTTTGGAAAACAATAGCACATATTTAGCTGTAGATTAAAATTCACAGTGTGGTATTCACTGCTCTTAATCCAGGCAAATTGGGAAGCTTCTGGTCTCACCTCTGTGGCTATCAGCCTCCCTCAAATGTTTTCTCCCTAGTCTACGTTATTCCCACTGCCAACCTGTACTTAAAGTGCATACTCTTCTGAACAGGTGCTTTTCTGCTTGTTATACGATGCTCAACATTTGCAAAAGTAAATGTCTTATGTCCCTGTCCGGACTTTTTAGATTTCCTCTCAGTATTTCCTGAATTCAGCATTAGGATAAGGAGTGGGCACTCAATAACATCTATTTATTCTTATAGTCGAAGCTGTGGAATTTCGTGATGAGGAATATGATTCTTGAAGAATAAGTCAATGAAGATACTATCACAAGCTACTATATGGTTCTTTAAGTGGCACAAAATGTGTGAGAGCATTTAGTGTGTCAAAAGAACAAGATTATCAATCGTTGAACACATATAACAATTTCCACTTGTCCACTCATCACTGTAAATTTCAAGTGTTCATTTCATCTCATATACTATTTCCAGACTTCAGAGTTATTCCTTTAGATTCCCCTTTCTACTGACTTATATCCATCCTTTATTCCGGGTTTCCCATTATTCTCACCCCATAGTTAAATTTCCCATTATTCTCACCCCATAGTTAACTTCCTTCCTGAACTGGAATGCTTACTATTAAAGGAGATCCCTTCTTCCTCTACACCAGTGATTTCAACATTCAGCAAGAAGCCCCCATTCCCCAACAATCATCCTGCCATAAACCACTGTTAACTAATCAGAGTGTAACAGCTCCTCAAGTTCAGGGAAAAAATCATTTTGAGAATTGTTGCTCCAATCAACTTCCTACAAAATTTGTCCTAAAATTATCGTTCTAAAATAGCCCTGTGATCAAACTACTCCCTGCTAATATACCTTCGATGGAATATTGTTCTCATAGAATAAATCGTTTGCCCCTTACAATTTCACATTGCCTGACATATCTATCTGTAACCTTTGCACATTTCAAGGTAGCCTATCCCTTATCTACAGAACATTTCAAACTTACCTCCCTCGGGGCCTTTTCTCAGCCAACTCCCTATCCAAAAAGCTGTGCATTGCCTGCAGCACATCTTAGAATATCATGTTTTTATTTATTTTTATAACTGTATTCTTTCTACCGCCACCTTGACACTAAACTTCTTAGACAGTAGAAACTACATCTTAAAATTATTTTTCTCCCTCAGCATTCTTAACACAGTGTTATAATGTGCAGTCAACAAATTAGATTTATTTTTAAAGTACATATTTGTCAAGCTATAATTTTCATAATGTTTTAATTCTGTTCTGAGGTCTACAGATATCGCTACATAAACACTAAAGCCAGTGATTTAATAAGTGAAAGGAGTGCATACATTGCTTTGCAAAAAATTAGCTTGATATATTTACATCTATATATTTAGAGAATCATTTTCTCAAAGCTCATGAAACTAAAGTGCACACACACATACCATACACACACACACACTCGCCATTATAGTCAATTCAAATGGATTTATATTGTGTCAAATTAAATGCTGTATGAAATTTATAATCAGATACACAAAATATGAATTGAATCATGAATATACTGTTGATAATGGATACCATAGCTCACAAATATGATCTCCAGTTAAGAAGAAATAATTGTTTCATTGGATTTTTGGTATGCGTTAATCACCATCTCAAAAAAATCAATTTAATTACACAGTATCAGAAATTTAACAAACATGCAGATATTAAGTTGACCACAATAAAACCTTTAAATCTGCAAAAAGACATGAAAACGTATGGTCAATAATACAATTGTTCACTTGATTCAGCTTAATATTTTACTTTATTCAGATGCCAAAGATAAGGTAGTCAAACAAGATAACATGTTGGGTTTCTTATTCTGGATTTCTACACTCCATCTCTTACATGTCTGAGACCAGTTATTGAACTGTAGTTCAGAGGAGCTTATTGGTTTGCAAATGTAGTTTAAATAGATCACTGTTAGATCACTAAGCACATTGCATAACCCATTTTCAGAAAACTTAAATTTTCATAGTTATGTAATTTTCCTGATAAACCTAAAAAGTTGTTTTTATTTATGTATTTGTTTGATTGATTGATTGATTTAGAGACAGTAACTCACTCTGTCACCAGGCTGTAGTGCAGTGGCATGATCATAGCTCACTGCAGCCTCGGACTCCTGAGCTCAAGAGATCCTCCCATCTCAACTTCCCAAAGTGCTTGGATTATGGGTGTGAACTAACACACCCATTTATTTATATTATACATACATTTATTACAAATAAACAAATCTAACAATTATTTGTTAGATCATAAGTTTATGGTGGCACAGAGCCTCTGGGAATTTATGGGCACTTGAGGGAAAATTTCTGTGTGAAGTGGCAATTGCTTATTTCCCTTGTAACATCAGATGTGACCTTTGCTAGAAAGCTATAATAAAATTTGGGAAGCCAGGATTCACTTCAAATTAGCAAGCCCCAAGCAATTTTTTCTTAAAATGTTGAAAAGTTTCTAATAATGATGATTATTCCTTAAAAATCAAGATTATGAAAAAAGTATGTTTAGGATGCTAATAATTCAAGCGTATTTCTGAATTTATCTGTCCATCCGTCTAATCTCTCTCTCTCTCTCTCTCTCTCTCTCTAAGGCTCACTATAGCAAAATATAACATTATGAATAAAAAGTGTTGCTCACTTTTGAACTGCAAAGCAAAATTTAGTATAAGTATACTCCAATGATTATAATCTAAGCTTGATCCGTTACTTCTTGGGGGTTTGGTTTTCTTAAACGTTAAAAAAAAAAAAAAGATTATCCTATTGATAGCTACAGTTGCTGAGATAAATCAAAGTAAAAGACACCATTTCATTTCTTTATACTACCAAGATCCACATGTTGCCAAAATAGACATGTGCTCATTTTTCCAGGGATCTTTTTAGGAGGGCAGAGTCCCTGCAAGACATTATCGCTAATTTGCTGCCAGTAAATGTGTGGTACAAACCAGAATTTCAGTTTGACCCTTCATTTTATAATTCAATACCAATGTTACGTACATTATTAGTTTTACTGGTAAATCAGGAGTAAATTGTTGGAGTCCAGCTGTGACCCCAGGGCAAGAACTTTTTGCCTGCTGTCACCTTCTGACAGTTGAGGCTGTTAATTACCTCCATCAACTAGAACACAAGCATCTCTCTGTCTGCCAGCTGGCAGGCTGAGCTTCAGAAATTGGCAGCTTGGGAAGATCTAGAAGCTGTAAAGGGGGCTGCTATGTAAACAGTTATTGTATAATATTTGATAACCACAGTAGGCCTGCATCAGTAATCAAAGGTAGGCTCCGCTATTGGGCATTGATAGGTTAGCAAAGAAGAAAGTTTAAAATAGCTTTTGTTTATATGTTTTTTACCCAGCAGAGTGAAACTAAGGGTTTTAGTTCTGGAGGCATTATGTTGGTGGCCATGGAGGAAGACAGTCAATCATTTAGTTCTGCCGAAATAGGCTTGGACCCAGTCAAAAGAAAGGTAAGTCAACGGTGTGAGTGTGCGCCTTGAAAGTTTAAAGCTCACTACTGGTTAAGGATACTCTATGGACATTCCCTATAAAAGGGAACTTGTTACCATAGACATGTGTGTAAATTATGTATGCACTGTATGGAATAACTAATTATGTTTGCTACTACATTCTGATCAAAATGCCTTTCCTAACATATCAATGATTTTGTTTTGTTTTGTGATGGAGTCTCACTCTGTCGCCCAGGCTGGAGTGCAGTGGTGCAACCTCAGCTCACTGCAGCCTCCGCCTGTTGAGTTCAAGTGATTCTCCTGCCTCAGCCTCCCAAGTAGCTGATACTACAGGCGCCCACCACTGCACCCAGCTGATTTTTGTATTTTTAGTAGACACAGGGTTTCAACATGTTGGCCAGGTTGGTCAATGATGTTTAAGACACATTTTCCAAAGCCATGCTCAAATTTTGAGATTGTGTCTGATATTTCACAATCTCATTTCCAAACTCCACAGAAACGTTTATAAATGTTAATTTGATAAGACTATCAAATAAATAAAAATGTTAAAAACAATACTGACTTAATCCTGAATTCTATGAACATTAAAATTCTGTCATCTGGTCTTTGTTGATTAAATGGCTAATTTCATAAGCCACGTGGGCTTAAGTTTAAATCACAATCAAAATCCAAATTACTTATTTGTTTTAAAGAAATAAAAACAAGCATAATACACTGTGATAAAACAACATTAAGTAATTTTCAGTAAAGAAATGAAACCAGGTTAGCATGCATTTGCCTTTGATTCATTTCTTTGAAGCATTTCATCAGTCTTTCCAGAGAAAAAAGTAGCCTTCCTGACATTTTCTTTGGACACTCTTTTTATAGAAATTATCAGACCTGTTTAGAATTAACTATTTTTATTCAGGCGAATGCACGAGTGCGCGCGCACGCACACACACACACACACACACACACTCCCCATCCAAACATTCTACAGGTATAAAGATGACTCTACTGCAAAAAGACTTGATAACTCTACATCTGCGTAAGAGGAATTCCTACAGGTCTGTAATCTTTGCCTTTGCCTCCAGAGAAGATCTCAGATCTGCATGCCCCTCATTCTTTTTAACCTTCCCAATGGATCTGTCACTAATATTGGTAATAGTAGCTAATACAGATTTCTTACTGTATGCCATACAATATGAAAAGCACTTTAAGGGCCTTATTTCTCATTTATTGTTTGCAACTGTCTTATGAGATAGATTATAAAATTGCCCTCACTCTACAGATAAAGACCAGATAACTTGCTCAAAGCCATGCAGCCTACAAATGTGAAAGCAGAGATTCAACAGGAAGTCCTTCTGACTCCTGGCTCCAGACTCTACATCACTCCACTACACCACCTCCCAAGTTACTTTCTTGAAAGACAATCCCATTTCTGTGCTTTTCTGGTTCTCCTTCTTTCTGCCAAAACTTCATCAACTTTCTATTTTTGTCTCTACGTATATGAAAGGTTCTTCCCATTCCCAGGGCTTCTTCCAACTCACTGTTCTCATTTATTTTAGTAGCTTTGAATTTTACTACCGTGGGTGTGGTTCTAAAATTTTCATCACTTTTCTTGAGTCCCTGAACGCTCTGTTTGGCTGTGGTTGTGCCTAGCCAACCAGGCTATGACCAGCCTGGCCAACATGGTGAAACCCTCGTCTCTACTAAAAATACAAAAATTAGCCAGGCGTGGTGTCACGTGCCTGTAGTACCAGCTACTCGTGAGACTGAGGCAGGAGAATTGCTTGAACCCGGCGAGCCACTGCACTCCAGCCTGGGTGACAGAGCGAGACTCTGTCTTCTCTGGCAAACCTGCCCTTCCACTTGTAATTGCATCTTCGTTGATGGCACACCATCCACCCAGAACTTAGGATTATCTTTCATCTTTTCATTCACCACTCATTCAGGTGAAAAAGTCTTATGAATTCCACTTTGAAAAAATCTTTTTTTCCTGTACTTATTGTATGGTCTACTTTGTGTCCCCATTGTTACTCACCAAAGTAATAATGCAGCAGCCTCCTAACTGCTTGCATAGCCTCTTGTCTCTGTCCTCACTAATCAGTCCCACATTGTATCACCAGAAGCATCCTTTTAAACATAAAACAGTTCTTAGACTCCCCTCTTCAAAAACCTTTAGTGGCTTCCCAATGTAAACAGATGTCCAGTATCAGTAAACCTCTGGACTTAGTTCTGGCTTATCTTAGCACAGATTAACTTCTACTTCAATACTCCAAGAGGCGTGGTGCAGCCATTCCCTCATCACGCCCTCCCCTTGCCTCTCCTATGTTTGTGTTATCTCTTCTTTGTGGGCTTTTTCTTCTTCTCTCATCTTAATCCCTCACAATCCACTTCTAATTTCCTCCCATGAAACTCCTGATGCCCCTACTAAAAATTTATCCTTTTCTTCATTTACTTAACAACTATTTATTGAATATTTACTAAGCTTTGGAATCTTAAAAATAAAAGACAGGCTCCCTTCCCAAGAACAGTCTATAACATTCTAATGGGGAAGACAAGTAAATAAGCAATTAAAATTACATATGATTTTCATGAAACACACAAACTAACAATGCTCTCTCAAGAAAAATACAATTAGTATTTTATTAATATATTTTATAATTTTGTTTTAAAAAGTTTGTTTTGCTATAATTTTGTTTAAAAAAAAATTGTTGGCCGGGCACAGTGGTTCACGCATGTTATTCCAACATTTTGGGAGGAGGCCAAGGTGGGTGGATCACCTGAGGTCAGGAGTTCAAGACCAGCCTAGCCAACGTGGTGAAACACCGACTCTACTAAAAATAGAAAAATTAACTGGGCATGGTGGCGCACGCCTGTAATCCCAGCTACTCTGGAGGCTGAGGCAGGAGAATCACTTGAACCCAGGAGGTGGAGGTTGCAGTG
The DNA here is from genome assembly GCF_024542745.1 of Macaca thibetana thibetana. Taxonomy (NCBI): domain Eukaryota; kingdom Metazoa; phylum Chordata; class Mammalia; order Primates; family Cercopithecidae; genus Macaca; species Macaca thibetana. The sequence goes on along the minus strand of NC_065582.1, from coordinate 15,965,069 downwards.
AGCTGAGATTGTGCCATTGCACTCCAGGCTGGGTGACAAAAGTGAAACTCCATCAAAAAAAAGAAGAAAGAAAGAAGGAAGAAAGGAAGGAAAGAAAGAAAGGAAGGAAGGAAGGAAGGAAGGAAGGAAGGAAGGAAGGAAGGAAGGAAGGAAGGAAGGAAGGAAGGAAGGAAAAAAAAAGATTTATTCACTAGTTGAGTTCTTCTCAACCTTTAAGGAACAAGTGATAACAGTTTTATACAAACTCTTCCAAAAATTAAAGAGTGCACTAGTACATTGATATTAAAACTAGGCAAAGACCTTATGGAAAAGAAAACTGGGCCAGGTGTTTTGGCACATGCCTGGGCTGCTTGAGGCCAGAAGTTTGAAACCTGCCTAGGCAACATAGCAAAACCCTGTCTTTACAAAAATAATAAAATAATTAAAAGTTAGCTGGGCATGGTGCTGTATGCCTATAGTCCTAGCTACATAAGAGACTGCGGTGGGAGGATTACTTGAGCAATCTTTAATTGCTTCACTTTGAGACAGCAGTGAGCTATGATCATGCCACTGCACTCCAGCCTGGGTGATAGAGCAAGAAGACCCTGTTTCAAAAAACAAAACAAAAGAAAAAAGAAAACTAAAGACCACGATCTCTCAATAACATAGATGCAAAATCCTACATGGTGTTTTAGCAAATGAATTCAATCAATATACTAAAAAGGATAATGCTTCATAATGAAGTAGATTTCATCCCAGAAATATGAGATTTGTTTCAATATTTAAAAATCCAAAAACGTAATGGTTTCTCAAATTTTGCTTGTTTCAACGACCTATGCAGTTTTGAGAATTACCAGTTGGGTATTTTGTAGAATGTTCTTTACTTAGAATACATGTGATAATTTTTAAATAGTCTGGAATTATGGGAATGGTAAGAAGAACACAGAGGTAAAGTGCTTTTTTTTTTTTTTTCACATCATATCAAGTGTACATGACATAAACATCACTATCACTGTTGATGTTGACCTGGATCACTTGGCCAAGGTAGCAATTGTCAGGTTTCTTTACTGTATAGTGATTCTTTTTCCCTCTTTCCATACTGTACTCTTTCTAAAGAAATGAGTATGTTCATGTCCCACTTAAGGAGCATAGAGTTATGCTCTTCTTCGTGGAGGAAGTAGTATCTACATAAATACTTTCATTTTTTTTTGCACAAAAATCTGACTCTTCTTCCTCATTTAATTATTTTTTTAAAATTATGCTTTAAGTTCTGGGATACATGTGCAGAACGTGCAGGTTTGTTACATAGGTATACATGTGCCATGGTGGTTTGCTGCACCCATCAACCCATAATCTACATTAGGTAGTTCTCCTAATGCTATCCCTCCCCTATCCCCCAATCCTCTGACAGACTCTGGTGTGTCACATTCCCCTCCCTGTGTCCGTGTGTTCTCACTGTTAAACTCCCACTTATGAGTGAGAACATGCAGTGCTTGGTATTCTGTTCCTGGGTTAGTTTGCTGAGAATGATGGTTTCCAGCTTCATCCGTGTCCCTGCAAAGGACAGGAACTCATCCTTTTTTATGGCTGTATAGTATTCCATGGTGAGTGTGCCACATTTTCTTTATCCAGTCGATCATTGATGGGCATTTGAATTGGTTCCAAGTCTTTGCTATTGTGAATAGTACTGCAATCAACATACATGTTTATGTGTCTTTATAGTAGAATGATTTATAATCCTTTGGGTATATAGACAGTAATGGAATTGCTGGGTCAAATGGCATTTCTGGTTCTAGATCCTTGAGGAATCTCCACACAGTCTTCCACAATGGTTGAACTAATTTACACTCCCCCCAACAGTGTAAAACGTTCCTATTTCTCCACATGCTCTCCAACATCTGTTGTTTCCTGAGTTTTAATGATGGCCATTTTAACTGGTGTGAGATGGTATCTCATTGTGGTTTTGACTTGCATTTCTCTAACGACCAGTGATGATGAGCTTTTTTTCATATACTTGTTGGCCGCATAAATGTCTTCTTTTGAGAAATGTCTATTCATATCCTTCATCCACTTCTTAATGGGATTTTTTTTTTTCTTGTAAATTTGTTTAAGTTATTTGTAGATTCTGGATATTAGCCCTTTGTCAGGTGGATAGATTGCAAAAATTTTCTCCCATTCTGTAGGGTGCCTGTTCACTCCGATGACAGATTATTTTGCTGTTCGGAAGCTCTTTAGTTTAATTAGATCCCATTTGTCAATTTTGGCTTTTGTTGCAATTGCTTTTGGTGTTTTAGTCATTTGCCCGTGTCTATGTCCTCAATGATATTGCCTAGGTATTCTTCTAGGGTTTCTATGGTTTTTGGTCTTACGTTTAAGACTTCAATCTCAGTTAATTTTTGTATAAGGTATAAGGAAGGAGCCCAGTTTCAGTTTTCTACATGTAGCTAGCCAGTTTTCCCAACATCATTTATTAAATACAGAATGTCTTCCCCATTGCTTGTTTTTGTCAGGTTTCTTGAAGATCAGATGATTGTAGATGTGTGGCATTATTCTTGAGGCCTCTATTCTGTTCCATTGGTCTATATATCTGTTTTGGCACTAGCACCATGCTGTTTTGGTTACTGTAGCTTTGTAGTATAGTTTGAAGTCAGGTAGCATGATGCCTCCATCTTTGTTCTTTTTGCTTAGGATTGTCTTGGTTATATGGGTTCTTTTTTGGTTCCACATGAAATTTAAAGTTGTTTTTTTTCTAATTCTGTGAAGAAAGAGCTACAATGACTAAATGTAATGCCTTAGTGTGGATGGGATTCTGAAACAGAAAAAGACATTGGATAGAAATCAAGAAAATCCAAATAAAATACAGAGTTTAGTTAATAATAATTTGTCAGCATTGTTTCCTTAATTGTAACAAATATACCATACTAATGTAAGATACTAATAAGGGAAACTAGGTGTGGGGTACACAGGAATTATCTATAATATGTTGAAAATTTCTCTGTAAATCTAAAGCTGTTCTAGAGTTTTAAGTTTGTTTTTTAAATGCCTCAGTTTGGAGGCACCATATACTGATCCTTGAAAGGATGTGATCAGGTCTCTCAGAAAGAGAGAAGTGGCCAGGCGTGGTGGCTCACGCCTGTAATCCCAGCACTTTGGGAGGCCGAGGCAGGTGGATAACTAGGTCAGGAGACTGAGAGCATCCTGGCTAACACAGTGAAACCCCATCTCTACTAAAAATATAAAAAATTAGCCAGGATGGTGGCGGATGCCTGTAGTCCCAGTTACTCAGGAGGCTGAGGCGTGAGAATGGCGTGAACCCGGGAGGTGGAGCTTGCCGTGAGCTGAGATCGCACCCCTGCACTCCAGCCTGGGTGACAGAGTGAGACTCCGTCTCAAAAAGAAAAAAAAAAAAAAAGAGAGAGAGAGAGAAGAAAGTGACTGGATAGTTGACCTAGTATTATATTATTGGGAGGCACTGACCCTATCTAATGTTGGATTTCTGGGCTTCTGGTATGCTGTTTTCCTTTTTCTCTCCTGATCTCAATGAATATTTTAGCTCACTCTTCCCAGAAAAGAGCTTTTGGTGACTTGGAAATAAATGAGTTTCATTCCCCCTGCCTGAATTATATATTTAACTGTAAAAGAGATACCATCTAATTTTATTACCAATACCATTAAAGCATAACCCTAGTTTGGGGAGAGGTCTGATCTTTATGTGGTTTGTGTAGTAGAATATAACCACCAATTTGTTTCTGGTATTCCTAAATGAACTAGACTCAGACTTTTGTTGTTGTTATACTACATATAATTGCTGTTTTGTTACTTTAAAAATTCAGATATTTGTAATTTCATCTGGTTTGACCAAATAATAATGTCAAGAATAAAAGAGAATAAACATTTATTTGAGCACTGAAAAATAATCCATAAATGTAATTCATCATATCAATAAATTAAATTTGATTACAAAAAAAAAGCCATGTGATCACCTCAATAGATGTAGAGAAACCATTTGACAAAAGTCATTGCCATTAGTGCATGGTAGAAACTCCCAGGAAAGTATAAATAAAAGGGAACTTTCTCAACTTGATAAGGGGTATCTACAGAAACTATACAGCTAATCTTATTACTACTGGTATGATAGTGAAAGCTTACTCCCTAGATATTAGAATCAAGACAAGGTTGTCTGTTTCCAATACTTTTATTCAACATTATTCTGGGGATCTCAGTCAGTACAATAAGCTTTGAGAAAAAAGAAATAAAATACAAATAAATTGGAAAAAAAAGAAATAAAAGAGTAGTTGATTATAGATGACATGATAGCCTTGGTAGAAAATCCTAAAGGATCAAAGAAATATGTGGCCGGGCACAGTGGCTCACGCCTGTAATTCCAACACTTTGGGAGGCTGAGGCAGGCAGATCACTTGAGGTCAGGAGTTCGAGACCAGCCTGGCCAACATGGTGATTCCCCTGTCTCTACTAAAAATACAAAAATTAGCTGGATATGGTGTTGCATGCCTGTAGTCCAAGCTACTCTGGAGGCTGTGGCAGGAGAATAGCCTGAACCCAGGAGGCAGAGGTTGCAGTGAGTGAAGATTGTACCACTGCACTCCAGCCTAAGCAACACAGGGAGACTCTGTCAAAAACAAAAATATCTAGAAATAATAAGTGACCTTAGCAAAGTCACAGGATATAAAGTCAACATACAAAAAAAAAGTTGTAGCTGGGCGCAGTGGTTCATGCCTGTAATCCCAAGACTTTGGGAGGCAAAGATGGCAGGATCACTTGAAGCAAGGAGTTTAAAACCAGCCTAGTCAGCATAGCAAGATCCTGTTTCTGCAAAAGAAAACATTTTTAAAAATGTTAACTAGGTTTGGTGGCATATACCTATAGTCCTAGCTACTGGGAAGGCTGAGGAAAGAGAAGAGCTTGAGTACCAGAGTTTGAGGCTGAAGTGAGTCATGATTATGCCACCACACTTCAGCCTGCGTGACAGAGCAAAACCTTAAACCCTGTCTCAAAAAAAATTATATATATATATATATGACATTTAAAAGCACCAAACTGTAAACTGCCTCTGAGAAATTCACCTGACCAGTAGAATATATACATAAAATATATACAAATAAATATATAAAATATATGTAAATACATAGAGAATATATAAATATATAGTATATACATATATAAAATATATATAAATATATGACACACATATATAAAACAAAAAGTATATTTCTATATTATGTATTTTTATATTTATATAATTTTTATTTGAAATTTCACTATATATACTGTTTTCATTTAGCAGAATCTAACAACTAGAAATTTTCTAATACAAATAATGGCATCAAAAACTAAATATTTAGGGATCAGTTTAACTAAATATGTGAAACATCTTGAAAATTTCAAAACATCGTTTAAAAAAATTAAAGAACACCTAAACAAATGGAGATACATAATATGTTCATGTATTGGAAGATTCGGTATTGTAAAGAAATCAGTTCTTCACAGATTATAGATTCAGCATAATCTCAATCAAAATCCCAACAGACTTTTGCTGTAGAAATTGACAAGCTGACTCAAAAACATGTATGAACATGTAAAGTACCCAGAATAGACAAAACAATTTTTATCTAATTTTTTAGATTGACAAATAGTTATCGTACATATTCTTAGGATGTATAATAAGGTGTTGATAAATATAATAGATAGTGATCAGATCAGCATAATTAGCATACCCACCATCTCAAATTTTTATCATTTCTTTGTGTTAGGAACTTCAATATCCCCCTTCCAGCTATTTAAACTGTATGATATAATATTGTTAACTATAATCATCCTGCAGTGGTAGAGAACACAAGAACTTCCTTTCATCCAGTTTTAATTTTATATTCTTTAACAAATCCCTTCCTATCCTTCCCTTCCCCCAATTCTTCCCAGCGTCAGGTATCCTCTGTTCTATTTTACTTCTATGAGTTCAACTTTTTTTTTTAGCTTCCAAATATGAATGAGAACATGTAGTGTTTAACTTTCTGTTCAGGGTTTATTTCACTTAACATAGTATCCTCCAATTCTATTCATATTTTCACAAATGATAGCATTTCATGTGTGAGGAGGCAAAGATACATACAGATACAATGCATATTATTTAGGTAATAATTACCCTAAATAGGTAAATAATTACCCTAAAAGCCCAGACCTTACTGCTATGCAATATATCCATGTAACAAATGGCACTCGTAGCCCTCAAATTTATACAATCTTTTAAAAGACAATAAAGAGGTAATTTATAACAATAAATGCCTACATAAAAAAAATAGGAGATTTCAGATACACCTAATGATGCTAATGATGCATCTCAAGAAACGACAAAAGCCATAACAAACCAAATCTAAAATTAGTAAATGGAAAGAAATTATAAAGATCATGGCATAAACAAAATTAAGACTAAAAATACAAAATATCAGTGAAACAGAATACTGCTTTTTTTGAAATGATAAAAAAAAAATCAACAAACTATTAATGAGATTAGGAAGAAAAAGAGAAACAACTCAAATAAGTAAAATTAGAAATGAAAAAGGAGACATCATAATGGATACCATAAATACAAAGGATCATTAGAGACTACTATGGACAACTACATTTCAATAAATTTGAAAACGTAGAGGAAATGGATAGATTCCTGGACACATGTAATTACCAAGATTGAACCAAGAAAAAACAGAAAAACTGAACAGACCAATAACAAATAATAAGATGGAATCAGTAATAAAAAGTCTTCTAACAAAGAAAATTCCAGGATGGGATGGCTTCACTACTGAATTTTACTGAACCTATAAAAAATTCATTATTCTCAAAGTATTCCAAAAAACTGAAGCAGGGGGAATTCTTAACTTATTCTGTGAGGCAGGCATAACCTTCATTCCAAAATCAAAGAACATAACAACAAAAGAAAACTAAACGACCAGTTAGTCTTGAACATAGAAGCAAAAATCCTCCATAAAATACTAGCAAAATGAATTCAACAACTCATCAAAATGATAATATCCCATGATAACGTGGGATTTATCTCAGTAATGCAAGGATGGCTCAACATATACAAATCAATAAATGTCATACATCATCAAATCAATAGAATGAAGGTCAAAAACCATATGATTATCACAATATTTCTTCATGATAAAAAAAAAACCACACTTTTAGTTAATTGGGTATGGAAGGAAAGAGTTTCTGGCTAGGACTTCCAGTAGTATGTTGAATAAGAGTGGTGAGAATGGACATTCTTGTCTTTTCCAGTCCTTAACTTTTCCTCATTCAGTGTGTTAGCTATGAGTTTGTCATATATAGCCTTCATTATGTTGAGTTACCTTATCTTTCCAGTGCTGACAGTGGAGTGGCGAAATTCCCAAATATAAAAGCATGTACATTTCCCTTATTTATGCCTGTTGAATAAATGAAGAGATGAACAAATAAATAAATGAATGACAAAGGATTAAGAGGACATAAATTTAGGTGGAAGAGGTAGAGTCAGGAGTGGATTCTGGTGCTAAATGGGCCTCTAGCTAGTTGCATGATACTCAGCAAAAAAGGTGGTAACATCCACAAGTATTATTGTGCTGAGGGTCTATCTCTCCCTTTAGATCCAATAATGTTTGCTTTATATATCTAGGTGCTTTAGTGTTGGGTGCATATACATTTACAATTGTTATATTCTATTGCTAAATTGATCCCTTTATTAATATATAATGTCCTTCTTTGTCTATTTTTACAACTTTTGACTTGAAGTCTATTTTGTATAATTCTTTTTCATCCCTTCACTTTGTCTATGTATGGTTTTACTGGTCAGGTGAATTTCTCAGAGGCAGTTTACAATTTGGTCTTTTTAAATCTATTCAGCCAGTCTATATCTTTTAAATGTGGAATTTAATCCATTAACATTCAAGGTTATTATTGAGAGATGAGGATTTACTCTTGTCATTTTCTGTATTGTTTTCTGATTATTTTGTATCTCTTTCATTTCTTGATTTATGTATTACTTATTTTCGCATTTCAACTGTTTTATGCAGTGATATACTTTAATTCCTTTGTATTTCTCTTTTGTATATTGGCTCCACTGGTGAGTTTTATACTTTCACATGTTTTTATAATGTTGATTATCTTTTTGCTCTAGATGTAAGACCCTCTTGAGCATTTCTTGTAAGGCTGGTCTAGTGGTGATAAATTCCTTTAGCTTTTGCTTGTCTGTGAAAGATTTTACTTCTCTTCTGAAAGAAAGCTTTGCTAGGTATAATATTTTTGAGTGTACAGTTTTTGGATTTTTTTCGGTACTCTGAATATGTTATCTCATTTTCTTCTCACCTGTAAGGTTTCTGCTGAGAAATCCATTTATCGTCTCATGGACATTACCTTATATGTGACTTGATTCTTTTCTGTTGCTGTTCTTTTAGTTTTTGACTTTTATAAATTTGACTATGGTGTTCCTTGAGCTTTCTGGACCTGGATGTCCATCTCTCTCCCAAGATGTAGGAAGTTTTCTGCTATGATTTCATTAAATATGTTTTCTTCACCTTTTCCCTTCTCTTTTCCCTCTGGAACACCCATAATATGAATATTTGTTTGCTTAATGATGCCCCATAAATCCTATAGTATTTCTTGAATTTTAAAATTATATTTTCTTCCTTTCTTTGTTTTGTCTGTCTGTGTCATTTCAGAAGACCTGTCGTAAAGCTCAGAAATTCTTCTGCGTCGTCTATTATGTTGTTGAAGCTCTTGAATGTGTTTCTTACTTCACTCATTGAATTCTTTAGCTTTATGATTTGTGCTTTGTTCTTTTTTATGATATCATCTCTGTTGAAATTCTAATTCAAATTATGAATTGTTTTTGTGATTTTGTTGAATTGTCTATGTATATTGTCTTGTATCTCACTGTATTTCCTTAAGATTTTTATTTTGAATTCTTCTGGCATTTCATATTTGTCTTTGTGATTGGAATATGATATTGAAGAATTATTGTTTTCCTTTGGCAGTGTCATGTTTTCTTGTTTTTTAATGTTTGATGTATCCCTATATTGATTTCTATGCATCTAATAGAAAAATCACCTCTTCCAATTTTGTGGAGTAGGTTTCAGAGGGAAAGACTTTTTTAATTAACCAGTCTTGGAGTGTTAGTTTGAGGGGGTTGCATTCACTTTGGTTCTAGGTGGACGTGGTAGTGTAGTCTCATGTGGTTTCTTCAGATGTAATTCCCACTAGTGGCATTGATAAGTTTCTCAGTGACCTAGGCTGAGAGAGGGGCTGAACTTACTGGGCGACTTCTCGGGTCAAGGGCACATGCATGCACCACTTGCCCCAGTGGGTTGGCCAGCTTGGAGTCAGGCTTATTGTGATTGGGGCCATGAGACTGATATTCTGGCCAGAGGAGTGGGCACGCAGTTGCTTGGGCATCCTGAGGGCATGCTTGCCAGGGGTGGCCCTCAGGGTTATTTTTCAGGCCCAGGAGGTGGATGCAAGGCAGCCTAGCTGACCTGGGGGTATGTCTTCTGAGAGTGGCCCACAGGGCTGTTTTCCAGGTTTGGGACATCGGTGCACAGCAGCTTGTCTGGCCTGTGAGTTTGTCTGCCAGGGATCAGCACAGGGCTGTTTCATAGGCCTATGTACAGGCACAGGAGTGCTTGATTTGTCTGGAAGTATGTCCACCAGAGGTGGCCTGTGTGACTGTTTCTTTGGCCTGGGGTGTGGGTGCAAGGCTTCTCAGCCAGCCTGGGGTCATGTCTGCCCTGGGGTCATGTCAGCCTGGGCTGTTACTCAGATGTGGGATGTGGGCTTTTGGCTATATGGCCAGCCTGGGATCATACCTGCCAAGAGTGGCCTTTGAAACTGTTTCTCATCCTGATGCTTATTAGGTCTGAAACACAATTGCAAGGATGCTTGGTTGGCTCAGGGTGTTCCCCACCAGCAGTAGCCCAAAAACCTATTTCTCAGGCCCAGAATGTGGGTACATGGCTGCTTGGCCAGTCTGGGGCATGTCCACTTGGGTTGGTCCACAGGACTGATACTCAGGTCTGGGATATGCACTTCTGGCTATTTTGTCAGCTTAGGATCATAACTGCCAAGAGTGGCCTGAGGAATTGTTTCTCAGGCCCTGATTGAGGATACAGGGCCATTGGGGCAGGCCAGGGCTCTCTCTGAAGGGTGCAGGTGTGCTGTGGGACTGTTTCTCAGTTCCTGGATGCAAGCACATAGCCACTTTACTGGCCCTGTAGCATATCAGCTGCTCACAGGCTTGGAAGCCTCTCCTGTTTTGGGGAGGGTATGCAGCAGTTTGGCCAGCTCAAGGGCAAGTTCACCCTGAACAGAACAGGACCAGAGCCACAGTCCATCCTGGGGCCATGCTTTACGAAGCTGGGATTGAGGTGTTCCAGCCTCCTATATGGGCTTGGTGGAATGAAGACAGAGCCCAAGTGCTGGAGAGGTGCAGTGGCTACTGGCCCTCAGAGCAGGGTGCACTGCAGAAGTGGCTCTGGTCTCAGGATGGTGCCATGCTATAGCACCATGGCTCACAGTGGGTGAATAGAGGGTTGAGTGTCCACACCTTGTTCTCCTAATCTGGGACAATGCAGCTGTGTGAATTCCCAGCCAGACTCCAAACCTGTTGCAGGATTTGTGAGGACTGCGGGATTCTCCTGCTATCAGGACCGTAGGTGTTTGTGATGGCAGTGGGCACTGGTGGGGATCTTCTGCTTACCTTTTCCTTGCAGCAGGAAGTCCTTCCTGACTCCAGCAGATCTCACCCAGGTGAAGAAGACAGGCTTCAGAGGCCAGGTGCCTCCAGCTGCCCTCCTGCGCTTCCAGTCACCACAGCTGCATCTCCATCCCCCCACTGCACACCAGTGCTCTCCCTTTGATACTCTAGTAAGATCTTAGCTGTTTATTTGTTGACTGAGTTCTTTCCTGTGGAAGAGGGGATGAACACCAGGTGTCTGTATTCAGCCATCCTGCTGACATCACTTCCAAAACAATTTTTTGAAGAATAGCAATGTTAAATGGCTTATAAGCTATGACTTTAAGAATTACCATAAGGCAGGTGCTGGGATAACTGGCTATCTACATGCAGAAGAATGAAACTGGACCCTTATCTATCCCTATGTACAAAAATTAACGCAACATGGATTAAAAACTTAAATGTAAGACCTAAAACTACAACTATCCTTCAAGAAAACCTAGTGGGTACTCTTCTGGAAAGCCTCAGCAAAGAATTAATGACTAAGTCCTCAAAAGCAATGGCAACAAAAACAAAAATTGACAAGTGGGAACTAATTAAACTACATAGCTTCTGCATAGCAAAGAAACTATCAAGAGAGTAAAGAAAGAATCTATAGAATGGGAAAAAATATTCACAAACTATGCATCTGACAAAGGTCTAATATCTAGAATCTATAAGGAACTTAAGCAATTCGGCCAGGCGCGGTGGCTCATGCCTGTAATCTCAGCACTTTGGGAGGCCAAGGCAGGCAGATCACCTGAGGTCAGGAGTTCAAGACCAGCCTGGCCAATATGGTGAAAGTCTGTCTCTACTAAACACAAAAATTAGCCAGGCGTGGTGGTGGGCCCCTGTAATCCCAGCTACTTGGGAGGCTGAGGCAGGAAAATTACTTGAACCTTGGAGGTGGAGGTTGCAGTGAGCCAAGACTGCACCACTGCACTCTAGCCTGGGCAACAGAGTGAGACTCCGTCTCAAAGGAAAAAAAAAAAAAAAAAAGAAAGAAAAGAAAAAGAAAAAAAAGAAAAAAGAAAAAAAATTCAACAAGCAAAAACAAAACCCATTAAAAAGCGGGCAAAGGATATGAACAGACATTTCTCACAAGAAGACTTACATGCAGCCAACAATCATATGAAAAAATGCTCAATGTCACTAAACATTAGAGAAGTTCAAATCAAAGCCACAATGAGATATCATCTCACATCAGTCAGAATGGCTATTACTAAGAAGTAAAAGCAAAACAAAACAAAACAACATATGCTGGCAAGTCTGCAGAGAAAAGAGGATGCTTATACACTGTTAGGAATGTAAATTGCTTCTGCCACTATAGAAAGCAGTTGGGAGATTTCTCAAATAACTAAAAATAGAACTACCTTTTTACCCAGCAATCCCATTACTGGGTATATAGCCAAAAGAAAACAAATCATTCAGCCAAAAAGACACATGCACTAATATGTTCATCACAGCACTATTCACAATAGAGAAAATATGAAATCAACCTAGGTATCCATCAATAGTGAATCGAATAGAGAAAATATGGTACATATACACCATGGAATAATTTTAAAAGAATGAAATTATGTTTTTCGTAGCAACATGGATGCAGCTGGAGTCCATTAGCCTAACTGAATTAATATAGAAACAGAAAACTAAATACCCCATATTCTCATGAATAGGTGGGAGCGAAACGTTAGGTACACATGGACATAAGGATGGGAACAATAGACACGGTAAGCTACTAAAGGGGAGAAAGTAGGAGGGGGACCTATTGAGTACTGTGCTCTCTACCGGCATGACAGAATAATCCTACCCCAAACTTGCCTCACACAAGATACCTGTAAAACAAATCTGCCCATATACACCCTGAATCTAAAATAAAAGTTGAAATTTAATAAATAAAGGAAGAATTACCATAAAACTAGAGACTTGGCAAAGGACAAAAATAAAGTAAGCGTAAGGTAATTCAATGGTGAATTAATAGTATTTTCAACAAATCATAATAAACAAGTAGATATGCATATTAAAAAATAAACTTCAAACTTTCCTTCACACTAGATATAAAAATGAACTCAAAATGGATTATTGACCCGAATATCAAAGATAGATCTTTAAATTTCCAAAAGAAAACATGGGAAAAAAATTATGACCTTAGGCTAGGTAAAAAATTTTTTAGAGGAGATAACAAAAATGTACAAACCATAAAATAACAAGTTTATCAGATGGACATAGTCAAAATCAAAAACAACTAATCATTGAAAGACAGTATAAGGAGATGAAAAGACAAGCCACAGATTAAGAGGAAATATTTGCACAACACATAACTGATGATCTTCCAGTATCATAGGCCCATTAACTCATGAGTTATTCATTCAAATAGCATTTCAGTCTAACTGACTTTTCTTAGGAGACAAGTTTAATCAAGTACAAAATTTCTACTGAGAATTGTTTTGGATTGAAGCAATTATTTCTTTTTTAAAAACACATTCAGATGTGAAATGAAGCAATTATTTCTTAATCCAAAACTTCCAAAGCAAGTAATTCCTCTGTGGTTAAATGGTCTGTATTAAATCTGGTTATGTAAACCAATAACCCAATATTTTAACACAATAGAAATTTGTTTCTTACTGTTGTCACAGTCATTTACAGTTTGAGAGGATCTAGGGATGATTCTGCCCTATGCTGTCATTTGAAGATTCCATCTTCTTGCTTCCTGTGGTTTTGCTACCTTTATAGGGCCTCATGTTATTGCATTGGACCTAGCTGGAAGACTGGCAGAGATAGAGTGTGGCAATCACAAGATCAATTTTAAGTGCCAGATCTGAAAGTGAGGCACATCACTTCTGCCTGCGTTCTATTGCCAGAACTCAATGCTATGGCCACACCCATAGGCAGGGAAATGTAGTTAAGCCATGTGCACAGGAAGAAAAGGAAGCAAGTGAGCATATACAATTGCCTCTACTACAGTGACCATGAGAAGAACACATACTTAACCATTTTCCTTTGTACCACATATATTTTAGTTGCATAAAATTTTTTGGAGCAAAGTTAATTATAAATTAATCAATTACACTTTGCTTGTCATTAAATTGTTTTTATTTATTTATTTATTTATTTATTTATTTATTTATTGAGACAGGGTCTTGCTCTGTTGCCCAGGCTGGAATGCAGCGGCGTGATCTCAGTTCACTGCAACCTCCGCCTCTTGGGTTCAAGCGATTCTCCTGCCTCAGCCACCCAAGTAGCTAGGACTACCAGCATGTGACACCATGCCTGGCTAATTTTTGTATTTTTGGTAGAAAGGGGGTTTCGTCATGTTGACCAGGCTGGTCACGAATTTCTGAGTGCAGGTGATCCCCCCGCTTCAGCCTCCCAAAGTGCTGGGATTACAGGAGTGAGCCACCAGGCCCAACCATCTTGTCATTAAATTATAACCAGTTCAATAACAGGGATGTTCTGTACACTGAAAACTTTCCATAGTACTTTATTATATTTACCATTATGGAAGAAGATCATTAAATTTTTGCTATGATCATCACAAGATGCTATAAAAATGACATCTAATGAAATTCAAAATTTCCACATGTGGACCCGTGTGTATAAATATGACTACACATATAAATATCTAAATCCATGTTTCCAGATAAATTCAAACAAAAATGTGTACAATAGGTATAGTTCATTATTTATTTTCTTTATTTCTTCTTCTTATCTAGGACAAAATTACATATTGACTACCTCATTATATCATAGTGTGATGGAAGGAGAAGTAGGGATCTACTTCTAGGCTCTAGCTCTGGCTCCCAATATCTGTGGCCTTTACAAACCAGGTCATGTCTCTGTAATTCATCAGTAAAGTAAAAAGTGTGTGCCAGATGATCTCCAAGATACTTTCTGTTTCTGGTATTCTGAGAGTCTTTATGGAACCATCAACTCAAGCTAGCTGGCTCCCACTTGGGTCAAAGTGTCTTATCTTTCAAGAAGTGAATATTTTGATGGCAGAAAGTCAACTGAAATGGAAGGAGAGGGAGTAAGGGAGGCAAGGCGGGAGAGAAAGAAACTAAAATGAACCAAAATTCTTCTTTACCCTAGGAATTTGTAGAAATCTGTACAATTAGCTCTACCCAGGGAAAATTACAGTTATTTCTTCTCCCCCCACAAGAAGTTATTTGGGCCACCCTGTGCAGCATAATGAGGTCCTGCCTCTACAAAAAAATACAAAATAAAAAATTAGCCAGGCACAGTGGCATGTGCCTGTAGTCCCAGCAACTCAGGAGACTGCGGTGGGAGAACCACTTGAACCTAGGAGGTCCAGTCTTCAGTGAGCCATAATCATGCCACTGCACTCCATTCTAGATGACAGAGGCTGACTCTGTTTTTAAAAAAAGAGATATTTGGGGCTCAGAAAGTCAGTAAACATTGCCACAGATTGTAACCTAATCTACCCTGCACCTATTGATTGTGGGACAAGATGTAACATTTCAATGGCTAAGACAATCAAATAAATATTAAAATTTAAAATTTCCTAATCACCTCTAATTCATTTATAAGGATTAACCACAGATGAGATTATTTAGGTTTCAAAAGAAGCCACATGAAGTAGTGAAAAGAGCACAGAAATAGAAGCTTGAAAATCTATATTCCATTCTCTGTTCTGACCCATTTGTAGGATACTGGCAAGTGACTTAAGATCTTTGGATCCTAGTTCATTAACTGAAGAATAAAGTGTTTGGATTTGTTGGTATTTAAGATGTCTGGCAACAATGGAATTTCTTGACTCTATGAAAGATGAGACTTAAATTGAGAAACAGAGGTAACCTTATCATACTGAAAGTCTATCCCATTTAGATGCAGTAGGAGGCTCATGAGCAACATTTACTTAGGAACCAGAATTCTTGCTTAGTTTGGATGTACCACCACTGTTATAAGGCGGAGCAAAAGAAAAGCTTTTCCATCCTGGTTAGAAGATAAAAGGATGAGTTAAGATCGTATGTCATAGATCTCAAGTCAGCAAAGTTTATAGGTAGAATAATTTAAAAATAAGCAAGTATGTAATCTAGATCAATGAAAACATGGGAAACTTGTTATTTTTTAAATCATTTATTAGATCAACAAAATCGGATGGTGGCAGGGGGGCCAAAGACTTCTTAAGAGAAATTAATCTCAGTTTCAAGCCTCAGCTTGAAATGTACCAAACTGTCAGGTGATAGATTTATTTGATAGAAAGCAAAAAGAGAATATATATTGAAAAAATGATTCCAAATAAAATAAAAATAATTTCCAACAAAGATTAATATTGCTCTTAGAACTTAAGGTACTAGAATTTTTTTAAAAAACAGATTTCATACTCAGAAATATTCTCATAGCAGGAAATTTTTCTAGAATCGTATTAGAAAATTTCCTGAATATTATAGTAGTGAGTAACTTCATTTTCATTTAAATCTATTTTGCTGTTAGATTTCACACACCAAACATCCTATTAGTCCAGGTGGTTCAATTGCATAATAACAGTATTTTTATCACTTTAGATTATCTCTTTAGATCTGCTGAATAATTTTATCATTGAGAGAAAACAAAGACTGTTGTTTGATTACTCGAGTCTTAGGACAATCATAAGTATTTAGATTCATAAAGCCAAATAAACAAAAGCGGGGGTTGTTGCTGGCTATATGATAAGCACCAAGCTTCTTTGTCATTGAAAGTTTCCTCCCACACTATGATGTAACAAAACATTTCACAAATAGCCAGAAAGAAAATCAGATTCTTGTGAGGCTTCTCAAGATGGTTATTGTGAATGTTTGTGCATAAACATTCTGAGACAGACAGAGGTGCACACCCTCCCCGCACCCCACCGCCACACACAGCCTATCTCAGAAATTTGCAAAAACATAGTCTAACAGTTTCTGTGGAAAATGCCTCATTAAGCCTTGGGCAAATCACCATAGGAACCTGTGAAATAGGAAGGTGAAATCTTGAACAGGATGGGCCCTTCTCATCAGTCATTGATGAACAGGATGGGCCCTTCTGATCAGTCATCGATTATTGTTAGAAATAACTCCTACTTTTTCATGTTACCTACAATGTTCAAAGTAATAATGGTTTTCAGTACAAAAATAAGTCATAAAGATAATGACTCAGATGTCATTTTACAATTCCCCATTACACTAAATATCTAAAATAATAATTTTTGAAGTTATACTTTGTTCTCTGCCCGATTTTTTGTAACTTTCCATGAATTCTCCTGTATCTCTGGATTATCTATCCCTCTGTTCTCAATTAAAATCTCCAAGGAATGGAAAGACTGAAATACAAGAGGAAGAGACAGAAGCTGCAAGAGAAGAGAGAAGACATAAAAAAGAGAAAGATAGGAGCTTCCCATT
Organism: Macaca thibetana thibetana; assembly: GCF_024542745.1. NCBI lineage: Eukaryota > Metazoa > Chordata > Mammalia > Primates > Cercopithecidae > Macaca > Macaca thibetana. Next base: position 15,947,957 of record NC_065582.1, on the reverse strand, counting down.
TTTTAAATAAAAGGTAAAACTTCCCTTCTAGACTCTATTGCTCAAGATTTTCAGCATTGACGGTGATAACAAAACCTTCTAAGGCTTGAGTAAGCCTTTTGAAAATTTTCACTTTTTTCTAACTCACTAACTATATCCAGAAGGCAACAAAATTCAACTGAAATATGAAGCTCTTTTGGATGTCACTGACAGCCCACACTACATGTGTTCCAAAAGGGAGGAAATTTTCCAAAAATTTGTAGAATGAGGTAGGTGTTTGTTCATTCTGGGCAAATCATCCATTAACATTCAGAAGACTTTTAAGTATGCCATGATAGATTCTACCCATAGCCTCTATAGCACTTGTATTTCTTCAGCTAATCATATTAATACATTAATTAACAGTGGCAAGGACAAGCCTCAGCCCTCTAAAGGCAGGCAGTAACTTTACAATTGACAGAGAATAAATTGGAATCAAAATAAGGCTTGGCTTCTGTCGATGGTGTGCTGGTGCATGTGCCAGGCTTAACACCAGGCTTTCCAGAAGGGAAATAAATAAATACATACATAAATATATATATATATGTATATATAATATATATTATAGACCTGTGTTTATTATTTCTTAAAAATTTTACTAATATACAGAATGTGTAGTATACAAATTATAAGTAATAATGAAATGTCTAAAACTATTTTACATTTTATATAGCCCATTTATTCTCACAGAAGGCTTTTGTTTATTTCTGCCAGATTCTTAAATCTATAATCAATCTCTTTACAATTAATGAATGTGGTCTCAGCGTGAATGTAGGTTAATATTCCATTTACCTTAACAAGCAAGGTGAAGTAAACACATCAAAGTATGTTGGAACTTTCTTTATTTATCAGGAATGTGTTCCTTTGCTGAATCAGGTAATAGTTGGCAAAAACAGTACTGGAAGGATATGCCATCAAATTTTGTGCTATTCACAAGGTAGCAGCTACAGCTACAACATCCTTTTAGGTTTGATCTGTGTTCTTTATGTTTCTTCCATCGCTTCCTCAAGTCTAGATTATCAAAAATAAATAAATAAGTAAGTAAATAAATAAATAAGACTTGATTCTTAGTGTTTGCTGATTTCCATGGTTTAAGCACTCCCAAGATGACAGAATTTAAGCTACCAAAATCCCTGAACATGGAGTTTGGAAGAGATATGCAATAGCACAGCATTATATAGTATTTCCACCAGACAGACACAATAATTATAAATAATCTCAGGAGCACAGATAATATTATGAGGTAAGTTAATTAGGAAGTAATGAATTTCGAGTATTACCTTTCCTTTTTATATAATTTATTTAATTGTAAGTTTATCCCCTCCAATTTTCATTATTGGCTGTCTTTAACAACCAGGTCACAAAATACCTGACTATTTAATAATCTGTTCTTGTGAGCCAGGGTGAACCAGCTATGGCACTTCACTGCCTCCTGTTCAAAGTTTACTGGGAACTTGAGTGCTGAACATTCTGTTACAGCTTCATGAATCTAAATTCCTGCCCAGGTAAAAGATTACTGGGGTTACCAGAAAAGAATTTTGTTTAACTTCATCTAAGACTAAGACTATACCACTTAATAAGTCCTAAATTTGACAAATGCTTTTGAAACTTAATTTGTTAATATTATACACTTCTTATATCAATGTGTATTTACACATCGCTGAAGAACAATAGAGGGTAGTTTACATGGGTTGACATGCTACATAGGCTTAAGGGCTTTCTGTTTCTTTATTTCCAAAACAGATTACAGTGATCAGAATAGAGGTAGCAGGCAAATAGTCTGCTTATTCTCACTGAAGCCATTCAGAGCAAAATTTATTTATACTATAAAATGCCAAGGCCTATAAAATTCTCAAAGCCCCATCTTTAAGAATGTAAGCAACAGATACTTGGATGTGCAGACCAGAGTTTGGCCAGAATTCCATTAAGTGATCTTGAGTCCTATCAAAAAGCTAAGCTAAAAGATACATTAAAATAAGTAATACATTTAGTTGTGAATAAAACTGTGCGTCTAAAAAGTGAAGAGACAGGGACAAAGCAGAAGGACCAAGAGGGCCAGAAAGTTGGCCTCAAAGAAGGTCTGAATCCAAATTCCAGTTAAGCGGCTAAACTAACCATGTAACTTTGGGAGATTATTTAACCAGCCTAATCTTCAATTTACTCAAAGATAAATTAGAGATTGCAGTACTATCAGGATTACATAAGAGACTATTTGAACATTACCTGGCACATCGTAGCAGATCAGTAAGTGATAGTATCATGAAAACATACTCCCTTCTGCCTAATAAGAATGGCAGAGACTCAGGTAGGAACCTCATTGCGAATACGTGTGAGTAATTACTCAAGATTCTGCTTCTTGGCAGATTTTATTCAAAGGTGAAGTAAGCAAATACTAGCATTAGCTCCAGAGGCTACCTCAGCCCCCAAATATCTACAACCCACAGTTGGAGTTTGTCCTTTGAGTTAAGGCAATGTACATGAAATATGGGACTCTGAAGCTATATAGTATTTGATCACCATCAAATACAAGATATTTGGAAGTACTTGTAACCCTCTGCAGTCTGTTACAAAACAATAATAAAGCAGAGGTGTTAAATATCTGCTATCTGCTACTGCAAGAAATGCAAACCATTCAAAAGGCACAATTTAGGTATGATGAGATTAGAAAATTCCATTTTAGATGTATATTTTACCTGAAATTGATTTCCTTAGCCCTCAGTAGTCACTAATTTATTAATCTGTATTAGTTTTTCCATTTCATTTTTCTGAGAGAAGGTGGAGTGAAGGACAGGTAACTGATTTAGGTGAGGATGGGAAACTCCTACCGCCTGGGAGGGCAGTCTTCGCGACACGAGGCAGTGACGGGCTTGGGCCGACCACAGCCACTGGGGAGCAATGGGGGGCAAGACAAGGGAAGAGCTGCCCCAAACAAGATGATTTCGTTTTCTAGTTTTTTGTGGAAACACTTCTGTCCACAGTCATAAAATCACTTTCTTTGAGATACACAATATTTTCTTGGCTATTCTCATTAATAAAGAAATATTATAACAATTTTGTAAATTTTAAAGAAATTACTGGGGCCTTTAACCGCAGTCATCTTGTGAGGTAATCAACAAAAAGAAATGCTTCAACTGAATGAACAGTACCTCTTCATGCTGTAGGACTCTAGAAAAAAAATGTATGAGCTAGAATTTCGGAAATAGCATGTAACGGAAACAACAGCCAAGTGGGAAATTAAAATCCAAAAGCAAAAGCAGTGGCAGTTCCAGAATGTCTACAAAGGAGAGGTATAGGAGTCATCTTTTGGGTGGAAAGAAAACTAGGGAATTTTCCTTGACACAGTATTTGCACAGTTTTTGCTTATAGGATATATTTATTTAGAGTAACTTGGTACCGGGAGTTGGAGGGGTCCCTGATGGAGATGATGAGGGAAATAAAGTCCCTACAAGACAAAAAAAAAAAAAAAGTTTCACAATTCTTTGCCCATATACCTGCAATCACTAAAATGAGAAAGGAAAAAAAATCTAAAATTGTATACTTAGCCGAAAAACTTTACCCAATATTTTTCTGCTTATAAGTAACTAAATTTAATTAATAATCAATCAACATTGATTGCCTACAATATGTTTGGCATAGAAATTGGTACTGGGTAGGAACAAAATATGTTCTCTGCCCTCTTGTTGCTTAAATCAAGAGAGAAGATGAACATCAGGCAAGAAAGCAATGTGATTGGTTTCAGAGGAGGAGGAAGGATGAGTGGAGATTCAACCTGGTCTAGAGGGTCAGGGAAGGCTGCCTGAGGAAGTGGCATTCCAAAAGTGGTTGCCTAGGCAAAAGCGTTGAGTTAAGGGGTGAGACAGCTGAAAGGAGAACAGGAACAGGAAACATTTCTTGCAGAAGGAACTGAATGTGGGAAACTCAGGAAGCAGAACGATAAAGAGTCTGAGGAATTTAAAAATCCTGTCTGTCTGAAGCTGAGAGGTGTTAACAGCCGAGAAAGAGGAAACCCACACTGGTAAGTCTAACAAAGAGAATTGAGAATTGCCTCGTAGGCATTAGACAACAAAAGACTGTAACTTCAAGAAGCAGGAGTCCCTAAGGCTAAGAGAACAAGGAGAAGAGAATAGGGTTACTAGAACCTAGAAGCTTGGAGGAGGGACCAGAGCTGGAGCCTAGACTTCAGAGCAAGGGACTGTGGCCCGCAGATCCTGTTGGTATTTGTGGGGACACAGTGAGGCTGTTCTGGGCTTTGCGGGGGAGGCTGGAGCCCGCTGCTGTTAAGATGAAGAGCTCCTGCTGGGGTGATGCTGCAAACTTGGGAAAAACTCAAAGGAGCCTGCAATCACCCCCACCTCGGGGTTGCCAGCAGCATCTCATTCTTATGCTGCTGTTGTAAGATTAGGAGGCTGTTGCCCTAGTCTAGGTGAGAGAAGGCAGTGACCTGGACTGGGGTGATGTGTAGTAGTTATTTAGTAAATAAAATCTGAAGAATTCATGATGGATTACATTGGAAACAGAAGGAAAGGGGAGGAACAAGGACAACTCATAGATTTCACTGGAGCAAGTAGGTGGGTGGTAAAGCCATGAACCAACACAGGGTTCCAAGTAGGAAAGGAGCAGTTGAAGAACAGAAGTTTAATTTGGGACTCCTATAAGGTATTCAAGTAGGAAGAGGGGCTAGAGCTGGGGGGACATATGTGATCTAGAGATATAGTTTGGAAAACTTAGGTAGGACAGATAGTAGCTGAAGTCATGGAAATGAGTAATCTGGCCTAGGAGAGTATATAGGTCACCAAAGAGGGCTTGGACAATGCTGGATCAAACTTTTAAAGGAAGCTGTATGATACATGAGCTAAAGTGCTTCTCTTTGATCATCCACACGTGCAGCCGTGAACTGGAGAATTATCACGGAAATATGAGAGACAGCAACATACCAGCAGAAGAAAAGAGAATAGCCTTATCAGTCGAAATTATTCTGGTTGTTGCTAAGCAATTTAAATCTGATAGAAGCATAAGTTTACTTTTGAATAAAATTACCTGTCAGTTTACACCTTTTTATCAACCACTATCTTCTCCCACTGGAAAATAATGCAACTGAATCTGACACTCTCCTTAAGAAAGTCTCCATGTGCACATCCAACTGCATTTTGATATGGAATTGCCCTTCCCCGTTTTAATAGGAATACTTGATTTACACCCATATATTCATAGTTAAAAACCACCATTTTATTAAAATGCATCAAGTTGTTTTATTCTCCATTATTTTGCTTTTTACTTAGTCTTTTGAATTCCTGTCCTAAATTAGAATGATTCACTCCAACCAAAGCCTATTGTAAATGTATGCTGCTGGCTAAGTGTTCTCTTTTCAGGTTAAAGGGGCATCAGCCCGGACTCTCCATTCTTCCCAAAACTGCAGAGTGAAAAGTACAGCTTTTTCTTTCAAGGAAAGTGAAAAAAAATGAAAAAAAAAAAAAAAAAAAAACCTGAAGCCAAGTGTTTTGCTTTTCTGTTATTTTAAAATTCAAACTCTCAGAAGAGCTTCGACTTCTGTCTTTGATCTCAAAAGTAATTTAAATAGGAAGAATTACTAAAGAGGTGGAATTTATCCTTTTCTTTTAATCCAGATTTTTCTGACATTTCAACTATTTCTAAAGAAAGATGAGAAGGTAAGATCTGTGCAACAGCTCTACAAGGGTAAAATAACATATATAAAGCTTATAACATTTCTATGTATTGGAATTTTTAAACTATACTAGAATAAAATTACAAATTTCAGGTAGTTAGCAAGAAGTTTTCCTTGAGCTTTGTATTTTTTTCTCCTCAAATCACCTTACAAAGTGTTTTTAAATCATGACAACCTCCAGAATTTCTCATTTTATTTCTCTTGGGCTCATAAGTCTCTTTCATAGATATTTCAGCAAGGATTGGAAAAGGCAGGGCAAAAAAAAAAAAGAGTAAGGCTTGCTTCATCATTTTAAAAACATCAGAACTAAAATATATTATGTACATAAATACAAACCTAGAGTTTCCAAAGTGGATATAATTTGTGCAGCTCAATGTTTGATATCTAGATATATTTGTAACATCTCAAAGCACTCTGTGCTGATTTTTTTAGACAGATTTACAGAACCCAGCTTAAGTTAACAGAAGTTGTAAATTATGTCTAAGTGGAATTTATAAACAAAAGTTAAAGTTGAGCATGCAAGGGAATATTGAAAAGTTTGCATAATGCTGTCAACATCTACAGTGCCAATGTTCATCCTTTCTTTTGTTATTAGCTGAACTTTTTTCTGTGTACATGGATATATGTCTGAGTAAGTATGTGTGTACAGATTTATGTTTTCAAATGAAACAAAGCTGTGCAGTTATGATTGCAGGGGTTGACTGGTCTCTAGGAGCACGTGCTTCCTCTGGCCTATTAAAGTACAGTACCAACATTTCCCTCTCGTAGCATTGTGAGTGTGATCTGACCTGAGCTTGTGTTTCTGGGAAAGCGCCTGGAGAATACCAATTTCATTTAGAAACTGCTCAGCTTAAGTGTTTGGTAGGGTTTGACGGTGTTGCGTCAGGTGATCAGATAAATTTTCAGAGATACCACAAAGAAAGTTTGGAAATGTCGTCAGAGAGTTTATATTAAGCGTAGTTTGCCTACAAAGAAATTGATTTTAAACACCATTTAAATTTATAATGTGTGCCAGATTTCAGTGTTTTATTGCATTACAGAAGTTAGATGTTAGTACACTGTTTTCCAACTGTTTTAATACCTAGTATGGGCTCTTTCTTGAATTGCAAACATTGCTATTCTTTTGGACACCATTAAGCTAATAGCCAAAATGGAAATTCATATGTCATGGAGATGACAAATGTTTCTCCTGCAAATTGAAATACTCTAAAGTTGTTAAATAATATTTTCAGATATGTTTACTCTTCTATAGACTTTTTCATTATTATTATATAGTCAGATATTAAAATATGTGCACATGTATATATATATGTACATATGCATATACACACGTGATTTTATAGTTGGATTAAACCTATAATGTCTTCAAAAAATTATAAAAAAATTTCTCCTCCACTTATCATCATCTAAAAAGCATGCATTCAGCTCAAATTTTATTGAACATACACAATGTATCTTAAATAGTATCATATATTGTCCTGAAATTAATAGGGGAAAAATATTTCACTCTAGATGAAAATCGTGTTCATTAGTAACCCATATAATGTTATTTCCAAGGATACTCAACTTTATTTTCCTTTTGATGATACTCCGTGGAGAGAAAAAGTTGTTTAATTCAAAAATTGGACTGTTTCTTCTTAACTGGCCTATCAGCTTGCTTCTCTGCCTGCCTTTTTATTGAATCCATACTTTGTATTTCAGTGGCCCATTAAATTCTTCCTGCTTTTAGAGTTTCTTTGAAAATATCTTGTGAATATTGCAGGAGAAAAATTGCACTGAGTCTTGCAAATCGCCCGTATTCTCTAAACAGGGACAGAAATGCCTTTGGGTTTGGTTTGCTTTGTTTTGTTTTGTTTTTAAAGGAAGGATAGAACATTAACACATGACAACAGTGAGATTACGCAGATAAATTTTTGAGTCCTTTTATCTAGTAAACATTCTAATGACCCACTTCAAAGGCAGGCTGGGAAGAAGCCTCCCTGTCCTCCTGCCAGAATGAGAGGCGAAGCTCTTTACCGCTCATATGGGAGATATGAGGAGACTTTGAATGGATCATTGCTTTTTATGAGTAGTAATGAGGTGAGAAGTATTCTAGTGTGTGGCACAGGCCTTCATTAAAAAGCGTGAAACAGAATGGCTTATGGTTAAAGGGGGTAATTTGTTCTAACATACTTGCTAAATTGTGTTGTAACCATGCCAGTTAACAGCACTATATTTTCCATAGGATTCCTGAGTGCATTTGTGTGCAATTATTCTTCTCATACAAAATTCAGGGATTTTTCCAATAGCTTGTGTTAACTAGTTGACAATGCTCACTCCTTCAGTGGAAAGTACACGGAGCCCCACCATTAAAAAGGGGTGAAGGAATCCAGAGATGTTCTCATTCTCTTTCTAAAGCCAAAGGGTTCTTGTAAAATCAAAAATTCACAGAACCCAAATTTAAATGAATACCATTTGTCCAAAAGGTAACATCAGAAGTAATAGGTAGTTTAATAACTACAAAACTTAAATTTTCAAATATGCATTATAATTAATAGAATCCATAAGAAAGAAAATAAGATTTAGTTGTTTCAAGTCTTTGATTAAAAAAAAAAAAAGACAAGAAAAATTGAAAAGTAAGAGCAATAATCTTGCTACATTTGTGAGGAAATTCTGCTCATAACAGAACTTGAAGTTCCACAGCATACCAAGAAGATTACTTGTTCAGACTCTTACCGGGAACATTGAGCTAAGATTTTGTTCATTGGAAAAATCTTTCTACTTAGAGAAACATAACATGAAAACATAACGTGTTTTTTTCACTTGACCAGCTATCAAAAGAGAAAATGTTGTAGAATAGAAACATAAAGGTTAGGACAAGACCTAGAATTTGGGTATGTCATTTGGGAAAACTATTTTTTAAGTGGCAACTTTTTAAGACACATTGTTACACGGGAAATGTTATAACATTAAAATTTGAGGGGAAAATATCCCTATGAATTTTCTGGAATTTTCTTGAAAGGCAATAAATACAAATATGCATTGTTTTAAAAAATATTTTGTAACTGATGGCACAATATTATTGTAAAAAAACTTTAAATATAATTGATATACAATCACAGACTGAAAATGGAGAACTTAAAATTTAAGCACCAAAAACCTTTACAGTGAGACAGGAAGTATTCATGTTTGTTCACCCTCTGGAATTTTTGTGCCTTTGCTGTAGGGGAGAAGAATTTCAGTTTTGTCACTTTCCATCCATTTCATTATTATTTAGTTTTTGCACATTCGTTATTTGATATTTTGAAAACAATGTTTGCAATCATAGGTAAGTACATTATTCTAGCTTCAAAAATAAAAACTGTCAAACTTAATAGAAACCAGGCTGTGGGCCTCCAATAAATGTAATAGGCCCAGCCTCTCCTTTCTACTTCTTTTTATTGGGTTTTCAGGAAAGTCTATGAAAGAAATTCTAATTGCAGCTGCTCCTAGTCAATGCTTAGGTTCTCTTCCCCTTAGAGAGGGAAATGGTAGCTCTGGGCTATATGGTGGAATCAATGGTTTGGTATTTGTTTTTTGTTTTCAAGCTAAATTGAATATGAAGCATAGTAAGTAACAAAAATTATATTTACACATTGCCTAATTTTCATCACTGTGCCACAAGGGGTAAACCAGATACAGCTGTTATTTGAATACAAAATAACATCTTATTCAGTGCTAAATTAACTAACCTAGAATATTGCCCAGAGAGAACAAATCTTTTTATCAATGTCTGAATAGTTATTCTCAGAATGAATGTCACCTTTCCTCAATTTAACACAAATATAAACACTCCGAGTTAATAAGTGACAACTAGGATAGAAAGCCTGGAGACTGACATAGGAAGAAATGCACGTTAAAGGGACATTTACCATTCTTTAAGCTTTCTTGTTATATTTACTTTTTTCTTTTTTCTTTTTTTTTTTTTTAAGAGACAGAATCTCACTACATTGCCCATGCTGGTCTAGAACTCCTGGCCTCAAGGAATCTCCTTGCCTGTCTCTCTTTAAGCTTTGCTTTGCATTGTGTCTTATTTATATCTGACGGGAAAAATTAAGACTTGTGAGACTGATAACAAGAAGCCACACAAGGATTACATTAATGAATGTATTTCATTGGAACTCTTCTGAGCTAAGCTGGTCTAATTGCCTTATGACATTATGGCTTCCCATAATTGGGAATTCTCATAGCTTCATGATATCAAATGCCTGCATTGCCTTGCGTGTAGTCTGGAGGTTTCTCTGAAATTAATTTTTTCAAATCAAGAATAAAACAAATATAAAGAAACAAAAGGATAATAAATATCAGACAGAAAATTTGTATCCAAATATGTTCAGACTAAATGCTATGTAATAAAACATGAGTTCTGAGAGAGAAAATAGCTAAAATATTCCAAGCCAAGTGTATACTCACACTTGAGAAAAGCTTTTATTGAAAGAGTACTAGTGGTTGCATTTTCGTAAGAAAGGTGAAGCCATTTAATAAAACTATTGCATGCACCAAGCCTCTGGCAGGTGTGAAGGTGACAGATGTAAAGGAATCCCACTCAGCCAGTAGGAACTACCTGGGCAGTTGAAAAGATGTGACAGCTCTATTCTCTCTGTTGTGGACATCTCTACTTATGTAGGATTAAAGCACTAAAATGCATAGGAGTATCTAGAAAAAAAAAAGTCCATTTTTATTCTGTTTCATCAAAGTGTATAAAAATTGGGGAGGAGAAAGGAAGAGGGATAAATACACTTGGGACAACACTGGCAGAAGCCAACATTTTAAAGCAATCAATGTTGATCTTTTGATTCTCCTCTTTTGGTTGTATTACACATCTTTACAAATCCTCCTTGTGTGAGTCTCAGAAAGATGCTAAGTAAACTTAGGCATTTCCTTCATGACTCGGCACACTTAAGGTGGTACTCTATCCCCTCAAAGTTTGTCACTGCCATATTAGTCATTACTGTGCTTGAAATTTTACCTCTGTTGCATTCATTCAATTATATCTCAAGATACCCACTCTTGATTCATACTATAAGCCAAGGTCCAACTCAAATCACTTCCACACATAAATTGGACTTGTAAACTCTGCCCATCAGAACCCCCTTGTCCTGGCTATTATCTGTACCACATTTATTTTAAGTGGTTTTATTTAATTTCTCTACTTACTATTAGCTTTAGTTTGTTCCTATATTGTTTCATGATAAACTCCTGAGGACAAATAACATATATTACAATTTACATTTTTTTTGTGTTTCACCAAGAGTAATATACAAATAAAAAGTAATACAGCCGGGCGCGGTGGCTCAAGCCTGTAATCCCAGCACTTTGGGAGGCCGAGACGGGCGGATCACAAGGTCAGGAGATCGAGACCATCCTGGCTAACCCGGTGAAACCCCGTCTCTACTAAAAAATACAAAAAACTAGCCGGGCGAGGTGGCGGGCGCCTGTAGTCCCAGCTACTCGGGAGGCTGAGGCAGGAGAATGGCGTGAACCCGGGAGGCGGAGCTTGCAGTGAGCTGAAATCCGGCCACTGCACTCCAGCCTGGGTGACAGAGCGAGACTCCGTCTCAAAAAACAAAACAAACAAACAAACAAACAAAAAAAAGTAATACAAAAGTTGAAAGACACCCAGCACTTTGAGAGGCCAAGGCAGGTGGATCACTTGAGCTCAGGAGTTTGAGACCAGCCTGGGCAACATGATGAAACCGTGTCTCTATCAAAAATACAAGAAATGTAGCCAGGTGTGGTGGCACAGGCCTGCGGTCCCAGCTACTTGGGAGGCTGCGATGGGAGGATTGCTTGAGTCTGAGAGGAGGATGTTGCAGTGAGCCAAGATTGTGCCACTGCACTCCAACCTGGATGACAGAGTGAGACCCTGTCTCAAAAAACAAACAAACAAAAAAGAAGTTGAAAAACAGAAGAAACACACCAGCCTCAATACCTCCTTTCTTATTGTGTATATTAATATCTTTTAAGGTAACACTCCAACCTTAATGCCTGATTTCTAATGAATCTCATAGTGGGAATTACTATCTCAAGAAGAAAAGAAATAAAATTGGCAAACAGCAGAAGTCTTGAGATGAGCATTACTTCATGGTACTTCTTGAGATTTCTCCCTATATTACCTAGTCTGCTTGGCATTGTCTAGAAAAGGAGAAAGCAAAAAATGAAAGTAAAAATGAATCTGAAATGTTAGATATTTGGAAAAGAATGAGAGACTGGTTTGAAGAAATACAAGAGAACAAAGACATGCTTGCATTTTGAAAGCCGTTTTACGTAAATTCTTCAAGAGCTGAATATGCTAATTTAGCACACTGAACCAATGATTTGATTTATCCTGTTCTGGATTTCTGTAATATAAAGAAATTATGACTACACTGAATGTCTAAAAATAGCAAAGTGCAACCAATCATGTTTCTTATTTATTGAAAACCACTAAATGAACGTGACATGAGTGGTTCTATTCATAATATAGAAAGAATTTCTGTTTATACCTCACTGAACAGAAAAGCCTTTTATTCTTTCAATCAGAGCAACACCTTTACAGATTATCTAACAAGTCAGAAAACCCATTTCTTATAGTATGATATGGCAGGTTTTAGGTTGCTGGTCAAAACTTCCTTTAAATTATTGGTCATGTATATGAACCCAAAGTATTTAGAATTAGGGTCTCTGTAGTAAGGCTAACCCATTTAATTTTCTTATTTATGCTATTCATAACTGAAGGAAATTTAAAGACACTGCTAAATATTGCCCATTAATTTACTCCTTGCTCAATTTCGATGTAGAAATAATTTCGGTTTTATTTGTTTACCAAGAAGTACCATATTTAGGAACATTTAGCTAGACGTTTCAAAGCTATAAATAAAATTCTAACTTAACTCTGCAAACTGTTCCGTACCCCAATAACTAGAACCATAGAAAATAACTGGCTGGCTGCCAAAAAGTAAGGCGTGGGATAGAAAGGCTTTCTAGTATTCAAGTTTCTGAAATGAGAACTTTAAATGAATACTCCTTATGATGTCAAGAAATCTCCATCCTGCTTAGTCCAACTCAAATCTTTCCAGTTTGCAAGTTAATATCTCTGTTTAAAATAGATAAGTGTGGAATGGTCTTCAGTGTTTGTCTGGATGCTTTCTGGCAGTGGAGAGAGGGGCATGCAAGAGTTCCCAGATTCTCCCCACAGCCTCACGTTAGAGCAAAGGTGTTAATTTCCCTTGTAATTTTTCCTTCTCAATAACAGCATGCTCAAACCCAAATATTTCTCATTATATTATTACAATTTTTAAAAAATGCTGGCGTATCCAATTCTGATCTGAAAAACATTTCTCTAATTAGTGTCTTTGCAAAACTGAACTCAGGCAAATTTTAGCCCCTCATTTACTGATTTTATTTTAATACTATTACTCAGCATATGTTGGCTGCATTAAACCATTACAGTAAAAATTAAAATGAAAGTCACATGATTTATTCCCCTTTAAAAGTGCTCAATTGGTCTAGTAAAAGTCAAGTACCAAATACCAGATGTCTGATTTAAAAGAAATTCTGAACAAGAAGGAAAAAACCCTCCCATTATTTTCTTAAGATATTTGGTTGAAATTAATGCCATCCCAGAAAAAATTAATATTAACATATGAATACATTTGTCTGAATATATTTGATTTAAGAAAGAAGATACAGGGAATAAAAATAAAAATATATTTAATATTTATTGATTTAAATCCCCCTTTCAAAAAATACATTTGTACTGCTGTTATACACAATTGTCAAGCCCACTTGATATTTTACAAAGAAAATTAGAGTGGTTGTTTCAATTTAGAACGCAGACGGTCAGAATAGGAAGACAAGAAATAGTATAGATACTTTCATCAAGTTTTTATTACTTTTCCTCCAAACCTTTGTTTCTCCTCATTATTTATTTATCAGCATAATTTTTAACCAAAATCCACTTCCTGGAAAAATAAACTGATGTGCTCAGGTTAATAGAAAGATATGTTCAAAAGAAAGAGCCAAATAAAGACAACTACCCTTTCAGTTCTTATACTTTCAAGACAACTATTTCATATTCACCACTCCTCAAACACAGTTATTCCCCAACTGCAGATCCTTGCCCACATTACATTTTTCTTCCAAAAATTGCTGTTCTCTTTCCAACAGTTAAGATCTAGACCTCAAAGATGGTCTAACTATAGCATTTCTTCCATAATTTTTAAAAAATTATTCCTCCCCCACCCACCCTGCCATAACTAAAATACTGCTATAGTAGTCACTGGCTAGCAATTCCCAAAACATTACTGCCTTTCTCCCTGGATGCAGCAAGATTACAATTCCCAGTTTTCTTTTTTAGTAAGGTATGGCCATGTGAAAGTAGACTGACCAATGGGCTGTCAGCAGAAGTAGTAATACCCTCTGTATGGGTATTTCCTTTCACTGTGCTGGCTGCATTTGATTTGCAGTATGATGGTGGAAGAAGTTCATGCTGGAGGTGGCAGTTCTGGGGTTCCTGATGGCTCTGTGCAGTAGAGCCTACCCTCCTGTTAACCCCCAACCCCAAACCGAGCCCTCCTTCTGATTTAACTTCACATAGCATAAAATATTATATTGCATTTATCCACTGAGATTTCTCAGTTTCTCAGAAGCTGACAATATCTTAACTAATGCAAGCAAAATTATGATCTCTCAGTTGACAGAATATACATAATATTTTGTGTTTTTCTTGTCACTGTCTATATTTTCCTTATTTGTTAATGATGCCTCTTCTGACAAGTTCCTTAAAGTCAGGAAGTCCTCTTTTGTTTCAACTTGTATTCCTTACAGCCTCTGGTAATAAGTAGATGCCTAATAAATTGCCCTTTATCTATCAATCTGAGTTTATTATGCCACCCCAAACTAACACTCTCTTGGTTCATTCATTATTTTATTCATTTATTTATTCAAAATATCTCTTGTATCCTCACCACTTGTCAGTGCATTAGACACCTTTGAGATATCTTCCCAGCTCACATTAATTCCCCATTCCTAAAGGGTGACCTTCGACCATAGTCTCAGTGCATAAGCTTGTGGCTGATTTGACCAGAGTACATGATCTCACTCAAGCTAGGCCAGCTAGATCCTGTCCCCAGGCAAGTTGCTAGGAAATAGCTAGTTAATCCTAGATCATGACTGAAATTGTACCATATTTACTTGAAAGCAATGGCAGCTATGTAATGCCACATTGACCTGAGAAGCCCAAAAAACTATGGAGCAAAGAAGAAAAATAAAATAAGAACCCCCAAAAAATTAAAACCCTAAAGACTCTCCATGACCCGTATGCAACTATTTCCTTAGACCAGCCTGAATTCTACCACTGTGCTCTATAGCTTAACTATATATGACCTATTTTGTATAAACTATGTCAGGATGGCTCCTGTTACTTGCAACTGATAAAATTTTAATTAATAAAACAAGACATTTTGCTTTTCCCAGGGATACAATGATGAAAAAGAGATATATAGCTCGTACTCTTATGGTAAAACCAGTAGGTGGCAATTCAGTAACTTTGCAAGGGAAAAAAAATGAACTGGTTTTTCAATGCTCTCAGATGCTGATTTTCCTTCCTTTTGAAGAATAAGATTTGGGGGTGATTTTCATTTATGTTACACATGTAACAAGAGTTTTATTATTCATGATAATATCACTTTCTCCTCTCCTAATTTTTTTCTCGTTATTTTGCGATTCTGAAGTGTAACAAAAATTGCAAATTTAAACATCAGAAAAAGAAGTCAAATACATCTGTGTTGAAAAGAGGGGAGGTGGGAAACTTTGAATTGGGATGATGGGAATGGTGATGTGACAAAGTGGAAAGATATAAAACATTAGTGAGATGAAAGATGCAGAACTTAGGAACTAATTTCACACGAGAACAACAGAGAGGAGAACCAAGGATGGCTGTGTTTCGAACTTGAGTCACTAGGAAAATGGTGCAAGACCAGGATGCTGGTTAAAGGGAAAAAAAAAGATACATGGCATATTGCTGCATTTCAGAAAGTCTCCATTCTCAGGGTACATCAAGATATTTTGGAGAGATTTTAAAAGATACAATTGCCCCACCTTCAGCCCCAGAGACGATGAATCCTTTGGTCAGGAGTGATTCTGTGCATTCGTGTTTTTAAAAGTCCGTGTTGATGGGATTGAGAACAAAATTCATTTGAAGTGTCTAGCTCTTCCACAAAAGTATTTGCTTGTTTACTTTCTAAAAGATGTTTCTCAGTAGACTGGGGACTTCAAAAGTGTGGAGGGAGGAAGAGGGCAAGGGTTGCAAAACTTCCTTTGGGTATTATGTTCACTATTTGGGTGATGGGTTCAGTGTCAGAAACCTGCATGTGTAGCCCCGGAATCTAAAATTTAAAAAGAAAAACAAATCAATTTAAAACATAAAAATGTTTTTTTTATTTAAAATAGTAAAACGCTGTACAGAAAACTTGAAAGCTATGCCACTTAGTAATATGGAGTTGAAAATTAAGGCAGAAGATAAGAGAAGGAATGAAAAATGAAAACAAAGCAAAATACATATTAAATAATACAGAGAGTGGAAAGACAAGGGTATATTCTGTAAGTCCTGCAGTTCATTTTCTTTACCTCAGATACTGAAGCTTCTGACAATTCAGAAAATCCAGAAGACTCTGGGAAGCAGGAGAGGTTTGACTTCAATTCCTCTTCCTGCTGAGTTCCCAGTCTTTCGGTGCCTCTCACACCACACTCGACGATCGCCTGTTGCTTTTACTTACGCAGACATTCCTAATCACTCCGACGTCAGCTTTTCTCTTCATTGCTTTCTGAGATAGAAAAGAGGGAATAGTTCGCTAGGGAATTAGCCAAAGCATCGTTAATAATTACCTACAAAGTAATTCGCTTCTATAGCTACTGAATGAATGAATAAGTTGCTACATACGAATCAACTACAATTCTGTCCTTTTTCTCATCTTCAAAAGGAAAAAAGAAAGGAGACATTATGTACCATTTATTAAATTGAACTTAAGAGCTGAAACCTAACAGCTTCTCCTCCCATACGGAATAGATAAAACGGATATCAATCAGTGAAGCAGAAGCCATGTAATGGAAAAAGTGGAATATAATGAGTTTGGATTTGATGGTGTTTTACAAGCAGATACCCCAAGTCAAATTTCACAGCAATAAAAACAACAGAAGTCCACAAGAGATAGATGAAAATGTATCTCTCTCCTTTCTCTCTCTCTCTCTCTCTCTGTGTGTGTGTGTGTGTGTGTGTGTGTGTGCGCGTGTGTGTGTGTGTGGTGTAGGGAGAGGGATAGATTCCTTTTCAAAAAGTGTCCAGAGGGAGAAAAAATGCATCATGACACCTAGTGGCAGAAATTAAGTCGATTCCTTTTAACCCAACAAATAGATGAATTCATTAACATAGTGGAATCCTGATTTGGCAAATTACACAGTAGTTAAAATGTAAACACCAGGTCTATGTTTTAATTTTTCATCCACCAATGGCATTAAGAAATATGGTGAACTTTAAAGAGCCCTGAAGTCAGAAGTAGGATAACTTTCCTTCTCTTTCTACCAGGTCACTTAACCACCCTGAAGCTCCATAAAGGGCCAGAATAGATGAACTCTTAACTCTTCAATTCCATGTTTCAAAGTATGCAATAGACCACATAATCAGGGTACTCTTATCAAATGCAATTCCTTGTGACAAAGTCAGGCCACCATCTTCACTGACTAAACGCTAGATGACATAACATGCTTTCTACACTTGCAGCCTCATTCCAGTCACATTTTACAGATTCTATGCTTCATTGCAAGCCTTTCTTTATTGCTGCTTTGCATTACTGGACGCCTGCTGCTGAGAGTCCCTAGATTACAATTCTTAACTTCTGTGACCTACAGTGGTGCATATTTGTAATGCATTTTTCTAACTTACGTGAATGTCCACAAATTCCCCTTTGAAATCAAGTAAAGTATTCTTCAAAGAGAAAAAGAAATAGTTTGTGATTATGTAGCAATATTTTTCAGACATTGTGAAGTATAATTGCCCCTTTCTCCCACTCTCACTAATAATATACATCCATAATGATATACATCTGTGAATCAGATTTAGAAAAGGCATTAAAGCAGCAGTTAATCTGTGCTATCCAGAATATGTAATCTCCTAATAACTAATCTGTCCTTTTAACTTAGAGACAAAAGTGTGAACATTTTGTTTTAATTCAAAAAGAAAGGTCTTGAAATATTTTATATATATATATATATATATATATTTTTTTTTTTTTTTTGAGACAGAGTCTCACACTGTCACCTGGGCTACAGTGCAGTGGTATGATCTCATCTCACTGCCACCTCTGCCTCCTGGGTTCAGGCGATTCCCCTGCCTCAGCCTCCAGAGTAAATGGGATTACAGGCACCCACCACCACGCCTGGCTACTTTTTTGTATTTTTAGTAGAGATGGGGTTTCACCATGTTGGCCAGGCTGGTCTCAAACTCCTGACCTCCTGATCCACCCACCTAGGTGGCCAAAAGTGCTGGGATTACAGGAGTGAGCCACCACACCCGGCCATAATATTTTCATTATTCTAAATGTGATGGAAAACCCATAACAATTAGCTGATGCAATTGTTTAAAAAGTATAAGATACATAGGTAAAAAGTCTTTTTAGTCAAACATTTGACTTTCTCTGCAGCAAAGCCTTGCCCCTCACCCTCAGCCCCAACCAGCTGAGGGAAGAGCAATTAACTCTTCAAAGAGCGTAAGTGGTTAATGCAAGAACATGTTTATTTGCTCTAAGAAGCCTGTCTTGAGGTTTATTCTCTACCTAGATTGCATCTTCACTGTTGACAACACAGTGTGTCACAGATGAAATTATGCATGGGGTAAAATTAGTATTTTCTTCTCCAAACTGGAGATTAGAAAATAAATGAGTCAAGCATAGGAATGGGATAGTACATACATTAGCACTCTATGAACACACAGAATGACTAGCAACTAGATTCATGGTGAATATTGCTGACAAACTCACAAATATGAGACAGAATATTCTAGAACATGCTTATCAATATATTTGTTTCTTTGTTCAATTCCCTTCTTAATCTTGTCCAGACATCCTTTAAGCCTCCAACCTCCCCCAAAGACATGCATACAAACATATCCAAACACTTCATTTTTCCCCCCAGCACCTTATAACACCTCTATTTAAGCCTTTAACTCTATATGGTATGTTTACTTGTCTTTCTATCTCACTAGACTGTTAATTACAGCAGGTAGGGACCTTTTCTTTGTTAAACCTAGGACTTACTACTATGACTAGCATATAGTCAATACTTTAAAACCTTTGCTTGAACTGAATAGACTGTATTAATTTAAACAGAGTGCATTATTAATACTGGGACCAGATCACATGAGTCCATCTTCGTCCTATATCTCACTGCTAAACAGCTGTGGATTCTCAATAGTAGAGTGTCACAAAGGGAGCAGCCTCTACTTCATTTGGAACTACTACAAAACATTGCTTTCCTCATGGTTTCTTTAGAGTATAGACAGCAAAGTTCTTTTCATACTGTTATGAAACACTTCTGATAGCTGGGTAACAGCTAGGAAGTCTCTTCAGTGAGGCCAGAGGCAAGAATCAGAGGATGTTATTCCCTTCATTTCCAGCATATTATGTGGCAGGACAAAAATTTAAATTTCCTGCAAACACTTCATTCCTTCCCCTCTTCACCCATAATAAGGAGAAGAACATTTAGCATAATAACACATTGAAGTTAAACAATTAGACACGGCAAAATTTAGAGACACATGTTTGTTTTACTGTCATTGATATTTTTACTAGGCAAATAGTTCACTCTGGAAAAAACTCCAAAGACAACCTGAGCTTGTTCCTAGAATGAATTTATCTATTCCTATAAATGGAGCCAAGAATAAAGTCTCAGAGGCGTTGACCTTAATATGCTACTAAACAGAAGCCAGGACCCTGGAGCAAGGGATGGGGTGGGCAGATGGGTAGAAAAAACAGGAGGGATGGTCCCTCGACTTCTGTTTGAAGTGAACTCTCTCTGAACTAAAAGGTGCTGTGATGGAAAAACCCTTGGCAGAACTTTCCAGATTTTATGCATCTTTATAGTAAGCAAACATTAAGATTATTTTCCAGTAAAATCATCTTTCTGATAATGGTCTCTATCCACATATCCTTCCAGATGTTGGAGGAAATAATGGAGTGACTACAGTCACTGGACTTCTAGACAAAAATGAATGAACAGCAATCTGGGAGGTGGTGTTTATCAAGGCATCAGCAAGTTTAATATGGAAGGAAGGGAGCCATTTCACAGTTTTGTACCCAACTAGTATCCAGCTGGTCTGACATTAGTTTTCCTGTGAATGCATTGCTTTGTCAAATATTTTTAGAAGTTTAAAAGAAAGAGCACTTTTT
Source organism: Macaca thibetana thibetana (assembly GCF_024542745.1). Classification (NCBI taxonomy): domain Eukaryota; kingdom Metazoa; phylum Chordata; class Mammalia; order Primates; family Cercopithecidae; genus Macaca; species Macaca thibetana. The sequence goes on along the minus strand of NC_065582.1, from coordinate 15,927,818 downwards.
GATTCCTCAATTGGACTGTCCACAGCTTGAAGACAATCTGAAGACATGGTGATATTTGTTGTTTCCTTCTATCTCCTCTGCAATCTTAACCTTCCACTGTTATCCACAAATAGTATTACTCCCCAAAACAAATTCTATATGTGGATAAACTCTTGAGTTTGTTGTGCACAGAATGATGCTAATACTGGAAGGAGTTTAAAGAGTGCAGCAGGGTGGGAGGAAATGTAACTGTCTTGATGAAATGTGGAGGTAATTAAGGCAAGCGTGAAGAATTAAAATTTTGTGCCTGATGATTTTTAAGTAATAATAGTCACTATTTACCGAGCATTGATTAGGTGCAAATTACCATGCTAGATCATTTTCATATGTCACTTAATTTCATTCTCACAAACACCCTATAATATTGAATATTACTAGCCTGGACTGGAAGGATTGACTTGCCCAGGGTCACTCTGTGTGTAAGCGGCAGAGCCGGTACTCAAACTGGGATCTGTCATACCCCAAGTTCCTGATTTCAGCTTCTACAAAGAAAGCATTTTCTGTGCTTCACTAAGAGTGTGTTTTGGTTATTTGTTAGTATGTGTATCTATTTATGTGAGAGGGGTTGTAGTTGTACTCAAGATAACTTAAGAAATGTGACAACAGAGAGAGATACAATATTCCAGACAATGTAAAGAATGTCATGGTAAGGTCCCAACAAAATGTTTTTAAATCAAGGGTATATTTTGCCATATTTTTCACTATAGGACCAAGATTCATTTTATCTGGGGATCCAAAGATTCAGTGGCTTATTACATAGCTCTATTTGTATGTCTCACAAACCTGGAGCTTGATGAGTCCAAAACAAAGCACTAATTTTCTTCATCCCATCAATATCCCCTTCCTCCCCCTCTTATTCTTAATCTTGGTTGAGGGAACAAAAATGAATCCTCCAAGTCAGAAGCTTGAGAATGTTATTTAACTCCTGACTATGATGAACTCCTCGCCAGTCTGACTTTTCTGCCCCCTATTTCTCCATCACCTCCTTCTCAGCTCCTTTTTAGGGTTTTCCCTCTGCATGCGTCTCTTTCATGCTAGCGTTCCTTCACTCTGCTTTCTTCTCTCTTGTCTCTATCTTCTCTCCTTATGTGAGTCCACTGATTCTTAATACCTTACATACCATCTTAACTTGCTAATAAATCCTAAATCTGTGTTTCCATCCTAGAATTTTCTCTCTCTCTTTTAAACTTATCTTCAACAGATACCTGAGAATTAAGATCTCAAAAGCAAAATTTTATTATTTTCCTCCTCAGAATCTGAACTTCCTCCAATATTTAAATGGCATTCCCATTTATAAAATTGAACAAGCCAGAAACATGGTGGCATTTTTAACTCTCCTCTTTACTCCTCCCATCCCTGCCTAAACACCAAACCCTTCACAAGTCCTGCTTACCCATCTCCTAAACATTTCCTGAGTCTTTCCACTTAATACCATCCCCTTTGCCACACTTTCCTAGTTCAATGCCCCCACCCCCAAATTCTTTCACACATGTTTTTGGCCAGCACCTTAGATGGTCCTCTTGCCTCCAGGCTTAAAAAGAATAGATCCTTCCCATCTGTTCTGTTTGGGGTAGAGGTGCTGGAGCATGCACAGAGTGTACTAAGGAAGAGAACAGACAGATAACTGATTCTACTATCTCATTCTAATACACTATATCTTATAGTTAGAAGAAACATTAAAAGCCATTTAAGCCAACCATTGCATTTTAGATAATGAAATCAAGGCCGATGATATGCATAACATCTCTTTTTTAAGTCAGTACTATTCCTTTACAATTTGCACTCTTACATTCTGTTGAGTTTCACATGATCCAGTCAAATGAATCATGCCCTTTTCTGGCCAGGTATTAAAATGAATCCTTCATAGTCAGAAACGTTTTGAAGGTAAAGGAACTGAGAAGAAAACAGGGAGCATAAGCCCCTCTGGCAATAGATCAGAGGGTACTTACTTCCCCCACTGTATTTTTTCACATACAGTCAATTCTGAAGCCAGTGGACAGTAGTCAATTGCACTTAGAGGCATCCTCACTTTTTTTGGCCTTGTGCATTTTGCTGTGTTACATGTGACTATATGAATTTAAATTTAAATTAATGAAATGAAATGAAAAATTTAGTTCCTCATTCACTCAGGCCGTACTTCAAGTGCTCAGTAGCCACATGTGGCTCATGGCTACTGTACTCATGGCTACGGTACTGGGCAGCAAAGACAAAGAACGTTTTCATCACTGCACAAAACTATATTGGGCAACACTCATCTAGTGCTCTATAAAACTGACCACAATACCTCCTGGCCTAGATTCAGTTAGGGAAAAAACAGCTTTGAATGGAGTGATTAAGAGAAGGAATATACTCCTTGGAAACCCTAGCCATACGATAGTCTTTTTAAGAAATGCTACTCCTCCAAATCATGACATCTTGAAAAATTATTTCATGAATGAAACAAAGTGTAAGCATCTATGGTTGATATGGTTGAAGATAATCAACAATTTTCATTGAGCGAAAAATCAAGATCCCAAACATAAAAAATAGACACATCTTTCCCTTTCAGTGCCTGTTAAGAATTCAGTGATCAAAAGTAATTGCTCATTAATTTTACAATCAGAAGTAGTGAGAAGGGTCAAAAAGTCACCAGGGCCTGATAGAACTGTAAAAATGAGTTTTGCAGAGACATGCCAAGAGATACTTGAAATCATTGAAAAGAATGGAGCTTCACTGAGCTGCTGAGTCCTCCAAATAATGAAAAACAGCACAATAGCCATCAATTTCAAAAGCATCTAAATGAGTCACATATTATGACTGATATATATCAGATGTATTTTTCTTTTATTTCTATTTAATGTCATCCTTTAATAAAATGCTTTATTTTAAACTTTCATTTAATTAAATAAAATCAAGTAAGCTTTATTAAGAAAAAGATGGCATCAAACCATGTATTCATAACCTTTAGGCTAGTAAATAAATATGGTATCCATATGTGAGTTGAACTGTATGAAACTGCCACAATTTAACTATTTTTGCCTTACAAAAACAGCAATTTCATATGGTTCAACTACCTGATTTAGAAAAGCTATTTTTAATCTTTGAATAAATAAAATGGAGTGTTTCTGTGTTAGACCTGAAGAACAAATATTATTTTGCCCCAGTATTTTAAATAGAAAAGAACCTTTAAATTCTTCATTTTAACCTTTAGTCTTTATGATTGATTCTCTGAGATGATATAAAAGAATGTAACAAAGGCAATACTATCCACCCCCGAAATCTGCTGTTGCTTGTCAAATTTCAAGTAGTGAGGGGAAAAGCATGTATTATGGCTGTAATACGTTGCCTTGAAGTTTAATTTTCATAGTTCTGTTTTTCCAGTTTGCAGTAGTGATGGTTCACCTTCCTTAAAAGAATAGGTATAAGGCAAGTAGCCTCAAGCAGTGTGTAACAAGCTACTTTATATTATGCTCATTTAAAATCAGTGCTTCCTCACCACTTTTTAAGTTGATCAGCAAGGAGACATCAGGGATGTTGGCTTTGGGTCTGTGGGGGACTGACACAGATTCGTATATGGAGTCACTGCACCCCTGAGGCCAGTTTGTGACCTAAAATACGGTCATGAATTTAAGCTGATCACCAAGAGTTGTAACCTTTTGGATTCATGCCTCACAGAAAGCATTAGCCCTTCACCTGAACTTGCAACTAAGGAAATAACCTTATTGGAAGACCCATGGCAATTGGGGCTGTTCTGGTTCCATCAGGAGCAGAGAGATCAGAAGTCCAGCACAGCCCACTCTCACCCCCAGCCTCTACAGTTCCATTCCCAAACCTCAGAGAACACACTGCCCTGCTGGCAGCACCTCCTCCACCTTCCTGTAACCCACACCTCCTGCTGGAGAGACTCAGCTGCCACTGATCTCTGAGGAGCCCCACAACTGTGGAGGTGATCCTTTCTACCAAGAAACAGGCCTTTCAGTGCCTAGGGTCACTGGCCTGCCCCCATCAAAATCTGTACTGTCAGGCAAGAGGAAATTGAAAAAGCTTTACACCACAGGGCCCTAGCCTCATAACCTGGCATCCCCTTCATGGAACATCAGATTAAGAAATGAGCATCTCACCTTCTGAAGATGAGTTTCTACAGCAAGCAGCAGAATGCTGGCAATGTGGAGAGTTGGGAGCCACACCCAGCTTTCATGATTTAGACACACCTCCACTAAGCTACCCTTTACCCTCCACTGCCATCAGCAATCAGAGTTACTATGGAACTCGGCAGCTAACAGGCAAGGCTTGGAAACTGGGATGGGATTTGACTGGATTTTGAACTTTCTGTTACTTAGAAAGTGGAGATCTTACATATTTGCATTAAGAGGACTATTTGGAGTAAATGAATTATACCTTTAGAGTGTGAGGTGAGGCTCCAGTTACACAGGCCTTTGCGTTTAATTTTGTTTCATATTCTACTTCTTATAAATTTACCAAACAATGATTTTCTAAATGAATATCTAGACTAGCAGCTTTGGTCAAAAGAAGGGATTATTATAGAACACCTGACATGATTGTAGACATAGAAGCTCAACATTTTTTAAGGAAAATTGAACATCAGATCCTGTAGGAAATGTACTTAACAAAGCTTAGAACTGTCAAATGTAACAATATCCAAAAGTATTCCAAATTGGTTATTTTATCTGCCCAAACTATTTAATTTTAGTCAAAATCTTAAAGTTTTGAAGCTGAAATAACGATCACAAATTGTTTGGGATCATGTGTGGATCATGGAGAACATACTGTTTCTTGTTTCTTCTTATTCTTTTTTTTTTTTTTTTTTTTTTTTTTTTTTGAGATGAAGTCTCGCGCTGTTACCGAGGCTGGAGTGCAGTGGCGCCATCTTGGCTTACCACAACCTTCCGCCTCCCAGGTTCAAGCGATTTTCCTGCCTCAGCCCCCTGAGCAGCTGGAACTACAGGCGTGTGCCACCATGCCCAGTTAATTTTTGTATTTCTAGTGGAGATGAGGTTCCACCATGCTGGCCAGGCTGGTTTCGAACTCCTGACCTCGTGATCCACCTGCCTCGGCCTTCCAAAGCGCTGGGATTATAGCCGTGAGCCTCCGCGCCCGGCCCAGTTTCTTCTTTAACCAAGTTCTATGGTAGTCATATGTGATGCTTTGCATTTTACATTCACACAATTGTATTAAAGGAAAATATTCAGATAATAAGCATTAATTAAGAAATATTGCTTCCATTGGGCAAAATTGGGACATGGGTGCCAAAAAAAGTAAATGAAATCAATTAATACACATTGAATACTTATACGTTTTAAAAGTTTATGTTTTTGTAATACTGCAAATAAATGAAACCAAACAAGTCAAAACAACCTGTAGGCAGCATAGGAAATAACTAGAGCACCAAATCTTCACTGTTAAAATATGAACATCAAGATTTAAGCTGACTTAAATGTATAAATTATCTTTGAACAGTTCTTGTCTGAATTGCATTTCCAGCCATTTTTCAGACAGGTAAATTTGATTACGGACTGCATATTAGAAGATATGATGTTATTGTTAATTTTGTTTTGTTAGATTGTGCTTATGCCCATATGCTTTAGTATGGAGCGGTAAAGTGATATAATTACTGAGTTCTTTTTAAACTTCAGTTAAATAAAATAGATAAAAACAAATGTAGCAAAATCTTAACTGCATAATGTGATTCATTGTTCTACTCTACTTTTGTCTTCAGTTGAAAATATTTCAAAATAAAAATTTTGTAAAAGAAATATTGGCTTTTTAAAGTATCAGTTAACACCAGTGTGTTTGGGTCTAAAATATAGCATGCCAGGTAGACACCACTTCCTAAATGCTCTCAAATCTGTCTACTTCTCTCCATTCTCACCAATGTCCTTGGACTTTTATCTCTTGCTTCAGCAAATGAAATACCCTTCTGCTAATTGTCCTTCCTTACTCAAAGCCCATCATCCGTGTGGTGAGCCTTTGGCCCTAGCCAGGCACCAACCAAAGGTGCTGAAGCAGCAATCAGGAAACAGTCCTATAAGACAGGTCACACAATTAAGAGAAGAAAGACCAGATATGTGAGAAAATATGCAGAATTCAAGAGGTTCTAATGATGTAGGGCTTTGGGGGTTCACTAGATGCCAAGTCTAGGGGAGTATGGGCCATTTTCATGTATCATGGCCTCTTTTCTTCTCATTCATGAAATATTAGGTGCTCATAGTAGTCTACCATCAACCTCTGGTTCCCATCATGGGTTTTGAGGGATGTGAGAGAGATCTTCATTCTGTGCAGCTGGAGAGCAGAGTGTATCTGGTGGATGGATCAACCACAGCCATCCCATGGTGGGCTAGCAGTGCCCTGAGCCACCACCTCGAATGGCCATTTGAATGGTTTGTCCCTGCTTTCATGTAATTCTCAGTCTAGGAAGATTTTCTCAATTAATAAGCATAGTTTTCTAGTTTTTCTTCAAATAAAATATAAGGTTTCAAAAAGTGTGAATTTGGGGGTAATTTCTGAAGAAGAGAGTAGGATAATGTTTAGAAGTTAAGGTGGCATGGAAAGGTGCTTTCTTCCAGGTTGGGGGAATAAAATGCACAAAAGTGGGACATCATGAGGTTCCAAGAGAACTGCACATAGTTCTGTGGGTCTATCAGGTGGGTATATTGATTATTTCACATAAGCCCTTATGGGCACTAAGCTTGTTCAAGGTATACAAAGATAAACAAACTACACTATTCATAAACTAATGAGCCAGAAATATATTGAAAATGTACCATGTGGCCGGGCGTGGTGGCTCAAGTCTGTAATCTCAGCACTTTAGGAGCCTGAGGCAGGCAGATCACAAGGTCAGGAGTTCAAGACCAGCCTGACCAACATGGTGAAACCCTGGCTCTACCAAAAATATGAAAATTAGCCAGGCATGGTGGTGTGCGCCTGTAATCCCAGCTACTCAGGAAGCTGAGATAGGAGAACTGCTGGAACCTGGGAGGTGGAGGTTGCAGTGAGCTGAGATGGCACCACTGCACTCCAGCCTGGGTAACAGAGCGAGACTCCATCTCAAAAAAAAAAAAAAAAAAAAAAAAAAAAGAAAGAAAATGTACCATGTGCCAGACACTGCAATAGATGCTGCATAAGACTAAGACATGGTTCTACTTCTCTAACTTACTATTGGGAAATTTTGGTGCATTGTTCATTAGGCTGCTACTTGGGGAAAAGGAGGTCCGAGCTCAGGTTTATTACCTCATATCAGTGTTGACAAGAAGTTAACTTTTGTAATTTTTTTCAACATCTTTTTCAGTGCTTAAAAAATTGAATATAAGAGCTGTTCCAAAAATAATTACTGAATTCGAAAAGTTAAAAAGCATATGTGTGATGGAAGAGTATGTTTTTAATACATACGAACTTTGTATGAGAGGAAACTGGTACGTATTAGGAAATGGGATAATATGGTAGCTTAACAAGAAAAGACTGGCTAGGGCGCGTTGTCTCACGCCTGTAATCTCAGCACTTTGGGAGGCTGATGTGGGCGGATCACCTGAGGTCAGGAGTTCAAGACCAGCCTGACCACATGGTGAAACCCTGTCTCTACTAAAAATACAAAAAAAAATTAGCCAGGCGTGGTGTTGCATGCCTGTAATTCCAGCTACTCGGGAGGCTGAGGCAGGAGAATACTTAACCCGGGAGGCGGAAGTTGCAGAGAGCCGAGATTGCACCATTGCACTCCAGCCTGGGCAAAAAGAGTGAAACTCTGTCTCAAAACAAAAACAAAAACAAAATAAAACAAAAAAGGACTGGCTAAAATTAAAACCTCATAAGGTACTAAATGTAAATCATTTCTATCATTTAAATTTGCATTTGAACCCAAGGTGTGAGTGATCTGAGGATAATTTTTTTATTATAGAGTTCTACCACTTCAACTACAACTGAACCCAAATTCCACTTGCAATGCATCTCTCTTTCTCCTTATTGATTCTCAAATCACAGTTAAAACTGCTAATTTAGGATCTAAGGTCAGGAACTGGATGGATTGAAGGAGTATTGCAGTGAACGTGAACAATGACTACTAAATGTTCATATAGAAAGGGGTTAAAGAGTAGTAAAATAAATTCTAGTAGGTTGGAGCCAAAAAATAAAAGCTCATACAAATTTGTTTGATCTTAATGTCACTAAATTTGGAGTATGTTTCCTTTAAATAAATGTAGGACAGTAATCTCTTTAAATTTCAAAGGGGAAACTTTCAGATGTGCTATTAGTAAATGTGCTATTATAGTAAAACTCCAAATAAATGATGGGTGGAAATCAAGCTGTTAGTGTAAAAGCAAGAGATCTTTTTGGCTTCAGGCACTGGAACATTGCCTTTGGTTGATACAGCACAAAAACTGGAGAAATGTTGCAAAAAATGTTTTAAAATACTTCCAAGAATAGACAGCTGGAATGGGTGGGCCATACTTCTATCTTAATGACCTATACATCAAAAAGGTTTTAATTCAACTTACTGGAAACGATTTTTTCCACTGGAAATCATCTTCACTAGAATCCAAGTAGAAAATAGATTCGCATTTCTAATATTTGCTTTACAGTCATTAACGCGCTTGTGTTGTTTAAAGCGACGTCTGCTCCACTTCTTACAATTGTGATTGTTTCTACCAAACAACTTCAAGATAACTTTAAAACAAATTATTTACTAAAACAGAAGGAAAGTAATGCAAGTCCTCAAATTATAAGAATCACTGATGTTGAAATGTCTCTATTTTAAAATTTAATAATTAGAATGCTATGTTTCTTTAGTGGATATAATGAAAACACAATATTTTAAGTCTGTTCTTTAGGTATCTTCTTACTAACTCAGTTACCTTAAGAAATAACTACTTACCTTAGCCACAAAAACTTTTTTAAGCTTAAATAGGTTGCATGAGGCATCAAATAACTGATCAATTTATACTCTAAAAGTCAATCCAATTAAAGAAGAGAATTCAAACCAATTGTTTTACAGTGGGAAACCTGGTTGATGATGCACACTCTTCTGAGATATACATCCACAGCTCCATTTCAACAGCAACAGAAAAAGCTTAGCAATAATCCAAACATATATACAACTTATGCCAATTATTTGTTATTTTCCTCTTTGGATACAATTTTTACATGAATATATAACATATAATTTATTCGTGTATAAAATTTTCCTACTAGTAATCAAACTAAGAAAAAAACATAAAATAATTAAGGATCATTGAGAAAGTTAACATTTCAGGATACCAAGTAATGGAAATAATTAAAAAGATCAAGATTATTTCAGTTATTGAGGCAATATGACAAAGTTATATTTGGTTAAATAATATACACTCTATTATGACAAGTAAAACAATCAGTTTAAGTGTAAAAGTCAACAGTACAGACACTCTTTTGTTCTTCTGCTAATAACAACTTTAAATGAATTAATAATATAATTTACTTGGAATTTTGTGGATCTTTAGTGTTCAGTAATGAATATCTCTTTGTTACTTCAATTAGTAACTTCCCAAAGTTGCAAATGATACAAACAATTATTCGTGCAACATTTTTCCAAAGAGATTTTTCCCAAATGTTTCAACCATGAGGAAGAAAAATATATACGTAATAAGAGGAGAGCTTTGTGTAAGTAATGTATGGTGAATATATTCTATATTAGTGTTTATTAAAAGTCAGATATTACCAAACAAAATGTTGAAAATGTATTTCTGTACAAATCTGGTTTGTTTGTTTTTTAACATTCAAAGTTCCCACCATGACTTTAATTCTAGGATTATACTTTTGGATTTTTTTTGTTATTTATTTTAAGAAACAGCTCGTATCTTTAAAGCTCTGGAATGGTGTAAATCATTACAGTGGTTTCACATTTTCATGGGATCAAGGAAACAACAGTAAGCTCATAAAACAGATACCACTAATTATGCAGAGAAGAAGCCATAAAGTCACTGGGAGAAGCATGTTTTATATTCATGAACACATCATTAAAAGTTTAAGACATGCTATCAAATTCTACATTTTAATACTATGCCCAACAGCATTAAACCCTCCCAACAAGAAAATCAGATTGTTTAATGATCCTTTTTTTGTCACACTGGTTTTATATGTCTGCAGTTGAAGCAGATGTGGAATTTGTATTGCTGAACCTTTTTTTAAAATCATTGGATAATTAAAAAATCATTTATCCTTTACATCTAGCTAAAACAAAGAAGGTCTGAATCATCTTCCAATGTATATCTCTTAAATAAAATGCATTTGTTGAGATAATAAGCCTCCATTCCATATTGAATGTATTTTTAAAATAATAATTTGGATTTTCTTTAGAACATATAAAAATGTAAAAGCGGTTAATAAGAATAAAGTAACTTCCATTTTAAATTAATTTTTAAAATGCTAAATAAAACAAATCAAATGAAATCAAATTTTATGAGGCACACATGAAAACACAAAAGTATGTGATATCATTAAGAGAAATCACTGAGAAATCCAAGAATCATACAAAAAGTTAATAATATTACAGACAGTAATTTTAAGAGCTGTTCATAGAACATCACATTTGCCACGAGTGTCGCACAGATTTAAACTGCAGCCTCTCTTCACTTGCCCACAAAGGGAGTCCAGACGCGCTAATATCTTAATTTGCATATAATTCTAAAATGTTTCCATTTGTACATAAGAAAATGCTTGGTATCCCACAATTTAAGCACATCTTGTAGACAGCTCAGCAATACACACTTTCTTGGATGGGATTTTACATGGTAATACGCTTCAAGCTTAATCTCAAAGTGAAAGTAAAATGGAGTCATGACAAATTTAGAGAGGAGGCCAAAAATGTTGCAAATGGGAAAAAATGATTTAGGGAGGTTAGTTGTTGTGGACAAGAAATAAACTACATAAAAGTAAGACATTGAAAAATGTTTAAAATGTATAGGAGAGATTTATGCCCCATGAACAGAGCCTGAATAAAGGAGCCAATCACTTCAAGGAATTTTAGTGGGGATTGATTATTTGAACTTGGTGAAGACGGCGTGTGTGGCATGTGTGGCGTGTGTGACGGTGGATGTCCATGGCAGAAGACAGGAAGCCTGGGGCTGCTCTCCTGCTGTCTGGCTTGGCAGTTTTTCTTTCCTATGATTTCACCTACATTAAGTAATTCTTTATTGTTTTTCATGCATTGTAGTAGAATAATTCCAATAATGAGGATGTGTGGATAAAATACTAGCCAAAAAATTCTCAAGCTTTGAATTTTGGACACGTCAAATCAGGATAGATATTGAACAGTCTAAAAGTCACAATATTTATTACAAAATGTATGCCAGCATGTTGTATCAACACAAAATGATAAGCGTTGTGGACTACAAAGTGAACAACATTTGCTCAAAACTATAATTTTATTGAACTGAAATATGGAGGAAAATGTAGACAGATAGATAATGAGGGATTATTATATGCCAATTTACTGTTTGATAAAACTACATTCAATGTATACATATACACACACACATCTACAGAATTGTAATTACTATCAGGTATTATCCTAAGCATATGTATTAATTTATTTAACATATACTAATTTGTTTAATGCTTTCAACAATTTAAGAGGTACCACTATTATTGTCTCCATTTTATAGTGAGGAGACTGAGGTAAAATAATCTATGCAAGATCCCAGTGTTTGTAAATGGAAGAACCGAAATTCAAAACTAGGCAATTTATAAAAAGTTCTGGAATATGATGTAATATTAGTCTATTCCACTAATCAGGAAATATATATACAAATTACTCAGGCTTTAAATTATCTATAGGTATTTTTATAATACATAGAGATACTTATTAACATTTCTAAGCTTGTGTGTTTTATTCTATCTGAATCTCCACTTGTGAGCAAATCTTCAGTGTTAGGTATCTAAGGACACAATGACTTTAGCGCTAAATCCATTTAAACCTGTAAACATCAATAAATGCAGATTTGGTCCTCTGAGGTTAACTAATATGTAAATGTTGTCAGTGAAACTACTAGTATATAGACAAGCACAGAACTTTTCTAAGCTTTCAGGAATCAGCTTTTACAAATGCTGAGCTGGTTTAAATTTAAGCACTACAAGCGAAATACAACAAACTCAGAAGAAAACATGGTTACTCATTTGCATCTCCAATTTAATAACGCCTATAATTGTCCGGTTACCAAAGTTAGATCCAAATGCTTTTTCTCTGCCAAACCCAGCTGCTCGAGAAACCGAACACTGATTTGATTTTTCTGCAGGGTGCATGTTCACTCGCGGCTCTCATGATGAATAAATAATGCCATGATGCCGAGGAGCTGCGGACCTTGCCCTTCTGTGAAAAGGGCTGCATCTGCTTATTCTCAGACATTCACGATCCTAAAGGAATAAGACACCAGAGGTCTGTGAATAAGAGGGCCTTTTCAGACTCACAAAGCCTTCGCTCCTGAATCCACCTTAACCAGTTGCGAGAAAAGAGCTTTTGGCACCAAGTCATCCTTCAGGAAAAGACTGATAATGATCACTAAAGACATACTCGGGGCTGCTGCCTCACTCACTTCAAAGGCTTTCTCTCCTAATCAACATTAAATCATCATTTCGCCAGGGATATAGGGACAGCTGTACACAATCTATTTATTTTAAAACAGATTACAACCAGGTCTCGCTGCCAAAATATAAACTTCTTAATGTTGCATGTACTTCAATATTTTTTAACTTAGGACTTTTATTTCTAATTTTGTGTCCCAAATTAGCATTTCTGTCTCAACTTGTGGACTACATCTTCCCACAAAAGCTGAGCTAATAATTTTATCAATTATACAGATAATTTAAGCAACAAAACAGAATAGATCAAAACAAGGCTTCACATAAATTATCCAAATATTTTAGGCTAAAAAATATAAAGTCTCCATTCACTACATCATTTTGTGGTTTGTACAAGACACAAGGCCTGTGTTATTGTCTTATTTGCTGTTATTAACCACTTGATATTTCGTCATGCCTTCTCTTTTCCTCTTCTCTAAAATGTAGACCCATGTGCCCTCTATCTTTTACCTTTGTTTTGGTCCCATGATAGCTGGAACCCTCAACTTACTTAACCTCAAGGAAAACTAAAAAGCATTTTTCACCCAAAAAAGCTAATTCTTTGAAAAAGGTAATGATCCAGGACCTTAAGTTTCATCCCCAGTTTATCACTTCAGTTTTATACAAAAGAATATTAAGCTACAATATATAAAGTTAATCAACGATCATCACTTCAAAAATGTATGTAGTAAATAGGTACAATTAAGTAGATATAGGTAAAATTTCTGCTACTTTGAATTATAATCAACTAACACAAAGGCTTTGCTTAGTTAAATTTGGTTCAAAATAATATTATTAATAATGTAAGTGATTATAGAAGTAGATGTTCATACTGTGTAGTATTTTATTGATTTTTGAGTAGTTTGCCTTTGTTGATAGTTTATTATGAGTTATTATGAGCACTTTGTGCTGATTACTGAATGCAACAACACAAAATAATTTTTAAAGTTTTAATAAATTACTTTGCTACAGTATTAGATCAGAATTTAAAAATATTTACTTTGATCCTATAATTCCAGCATCACTTGGTATCAACATTTTACAAAATCTCTTACATTATTTGTTAGAAATGTAGAAAGAATTTTCTTACTTAACATATATACCAGAAGATGACATATTATAACTCTATAGAATCTTAGGTGAAGAAAGTCCTCTCTGCTAAATTAAACTTTTTCAATTAGAATTTGTACTATACAGACAGTGGTGAAGACTTTTAATGTGTATTGGAGAGATTCACCATATTTCTATTGTTTTTTGTTATCCAGAGGAGTTTTATAAATGAAAACCCAAAACATGAAGAATTAAAGACTCACAGAATAGAAGAAATTAAAGATGCCAAATGGATGAGCACCTCTTTTTTTCCACTCCCATTAGAAAGAGTGACAACTGCCAGTAAAGGCAGGTGCCATTGGGTCTCCTTCTAAGGGTAATGGAATCTGGAACCTCCTACCCCAACCAGCCCCATGGCCTAAGCATAGAAAGATGCAGGAGAGATCCACAAATCACAACTATGCCACCTTCATGCCTTCCCGTGCAGGAGGAAACTTCTGCCTCTGTCCATATTTCAGGTGCTGACACATTTCATAAGTGCTTTAAGGAATGTTCAAAAGGATTTCTACCTGAAGACCATGCTAGCACAGTCCAGCAGTGGATGAATAGGAGTCTCTAACCCAGCTCAGGAGATCTGGAAACTACTTCTTTTTTTTTTTTTTTTTACTTCTGTTTTCTCCCCTTTCCTTTTTCTCCAAGTCTTCAGCCCTCTTGATAAAATTCTTAACTTGATGACCCACTTAATTCTTGAGTTTTCAGACAGCCATAAATGGTACAGTTATCAGGCAGTAGTATAACCTGGTAATTGCAAGCATGGACGCTAGAATCACATGCACTGCCCAAATTCCAATCCTGGCTTAGCCACTGTCTAAGGGTGTGACATTGAGATGTTACTTAAGTTCTCTAATACAAGTACTTAAATACTTGCCTGTAGGATTGCTGTGAGAATTAAATGAGGAAGCATGTAAAGGGTGCTTAGCACAGTACTTACTATATAGTAATTGCTCAATAAGTGTAACATATTATTATTATCACCTCACCATAAATAGCATTCAGGTCTGTGAGAGAATAGCATTAAAGCTACAAAATAAATATAATTAACTTTATAGGGTGATATTATTATTCCATAGCTCTAGTTGGCATTCACCCTAAAATGACAGCTCTTGTTGCTTTCCTGAACAAAAATGAATATGACTCCAAAATAATAACTATTAGAAACCAAAATTGGAAAAGAAGAAAAATTTACTTTTTGGTTGATTGATATGAAGTTGTAAGAGGCTGCCTTCGGGATTCTTAAAAAGATACCCATCTCCCAAGGAAAGCAATGGAAATCCTTTGATTGCTGCATTCCACAAACCATCATGAAAGTATTTATTTAGTCTAAAAGCCTAACTAGTTCATCATCTCTAGAGGTTTCATATCTAATAGCTTATCCTTAAGCTCAGGAATTCATATCACCAGTGGAATTTTTTCCACCAGAGTGAAATAGCTGGGTTTCAACACTAAGGAAATACATGCAAGCATTTTATGACTGAACTTCTCAGAACCAAACAAAGAATTCTATTTTAAATGTTACATGATGCAAACATTTATTCGTCATCTTTTCTTCATATTATTAATCAAAGCATTTCTCTTATTTATCCTTGAAATAATATTTTATTAACATCTTACGTATTTTTTTTTTTTTTTTGGAAATAAAGTTCTATCATTTTGTGTATTTTTATAGCCAGCGTTGCACAAAGTTGAAGGCAGTATTTTGAAACGTTGAAATACCAGAGGCCTGAATGTTGAACGGGGAAGTTATGAACAACTGAAATATTAACAAAGTATGTATTAGAACTCCTGAAACCCAAAATAATAATACTGGGACAAGAAAATTGGCAAAAACTTTATTTAAAAGACACCCAATGAGGCTGGGCGTGGTGGCTCAAGCCTGTAATCCCAGCACTTTGGGAGGCCGAGACGGGCGGATCACGAGGTCAGGAGATCGAGACCACCCTGGCTAACATGGTGAAACCCCGTCTCTACTAAAAATACAAAAAAAAAACTAGCCGGGCGAGGTGGCGGCGCCTGTGGTCCCAGCTACTGGGGAGGCTGAGGCAGGAGAATGGCGGGAACCCGGGAGGCGGAGCTTGCAGTGAGCTGAGATCCGGCCACTGCACTCCAGCCTGGGCGACAGAGCAAGACTCTGTCTCAAAAAAAAAAAAATAAATAAATAAATAATAAAAAGACACCCAATGAAATAACCAGAAAAGGAAAAAAGTCTCCCTAAAATAAGAGCATGTTAGCATTGATTCGAATAAATTCTATTTCATGTCCTTTTAAGGGGAATATTGATTAAGGTATTGCTAAAGGAGTATTGATAAAGGTTGTGTAACACTCCAAAAGTTATTTGTGTAGTATAATCAATATACACATTATAACAGCATAGAAACACATAAAAGAAGCATACGGGGGCATTATCATTGGGATAATTTTATTTTGGATGATCAAGCTACTTAAAGTAAAGCTAAATTTACATTCTTTGATGTAGAGCCAGCTAAGAAGTTACCAAATCTGGTACCCACGACTTCCTCTAATCCCTCCTCTTTATTTTGGGTCATGTGTGTCCCCTGGTGTGTGGCATCCCCATTTTATCCTCTGATGGCTCTGCAGCACACTACCCAGGGCAGAGCTCCCTCCACCAAAATATATTCCCTGTAAATCTTAGTACTGAAAGCTGCTCACCACTGCCTGGAAAAGAATTTGGCAGTCATGATTAGTGTGACTAGCTGATGAAGTGGTTAAGGGAATATCTACTTTAAATATTGTATGAATCTATGTTTTCATGTGTTACCATTTCCAAGAGTTAAGGGTTGATTCCTTAATAATCGACAATTCCAAATTAATAGTAAATGCTGAAATTTCTTGTTGGTGAGAGCTTTCTGAAACTTGTTGTAAGAAATTACTTATTTCGGCCAGGCGCGGTGGCTCACGTCTGTAATCCCAGCACTTTGGGAGGCCGAGGTGGGTGAATCATGAGATTAGGAGATCGAGACTACCCTGGCTAACGCGGTGAAACCTCCTGTCTACCAAAAATACAAAAAATTAGCCGGGCGTGGTGGCGGGCGCCTGTAGTCCCAGCTACGCAGGAGGCTGAGGCAGGAGAATGGGGTGAACCCGGGAGGCGGAGCTTGCAGTGAGCCGAGATCGTGCCACTGCACTCCATCCAGCCT
The DNA here is from genome assembly GCF_024542745.1 of Macaca thibetana thibetana. Lineage (NCBI taxonomy): Eukaryota > Metazoa > Chordata > Mammalia > Primates > Cercopithecidae > Macaca > Macaca thibetana. Next base: position 15,910,938 of record NC_065582.1, on the reverse strand, counting down.
GGGCGACAGAGCGAGACTCCGTCTCAAAAAAAAAAAAAAAATTACCATTACCTGTTTCACCATTATCTATTGCTATGCCATTGATCACCTGAGACACCACATTTGTTACATCATTTTATTCATAGCATATACATAACTCCTTAGAATATTCTTTCTTTATGTTAAAAAAAAAAGCTATATGAAATCATCTCACTTAAAAGAAAGAAGCAAGTTAATGATAACCTTCTCCAACATTTTAATGATATCTGAGGGAGAAATATATTAAAGTAGAAGAATGGTTAATTGCTTGAGATTTTCTAAGCTTTTTTATACAATAATGACTTCAGTCCATATATCAGAAAATAAAACTATATGAAATAATTTTATCAGCAACGAAAGTTGTTTTCATACAAAGTGAAGAATTCAAGCAATCATTAAAACAAATGTCCTTCCCAAATGCTCAATTTCATGCAATATTAAGACGAAATGACCTTCCAGCTTGAACTATGTGGATAATTGGCTCAATTCTCTAATTTATTTTGCAAATATAGTCACCATCAGAATAATAAAATTATATCTATTATAAAGATACCTCAAAAGGCTGAGCCATCCAGGTCAGAAAATTGAAAACAAAGCCAAATGTTTACCCAAAATCAAACCCAGAACTTCTTTTGAAATTCACTGAAAGAGCAATCATTTCCAGTGTCTTTTCACCTTCTGGTCTGAGATGGAAGTCAAACTGGAAATACTGAAACACTTTAAGAAAGGCAGTAAAACAAAAACAAGCCTTCTTGTAAGACTTCCAGATGAAAGAGTTTTGAATAAGCATTTAATCATGTGTATCCTGGTTCAAGCCAAGCTGAACCTCAAAGGTTTACCTGTGCTCATTATTTAGAATTCACAATGAAATGGAAACTTATTACATCTATTGGGAACATTGACGATATGATGAAATGATTTTTGTAAGGAAACTGAATATTTACATTAAGCTCATAGCCAGGGTTGATCTGGCAACAGGGGAAAAAACACAATGCTGCACTTTTGCCAGGCTCTGTGGAGGGAGTTTTGTTTTCAACTTCAGTACTCTCACAATCTGAGTCTTTTTTATGCCTGCATGGGATTTTGAGACTAAGTCAATGCACAAACTAATTTTTCTAGCTTGTTTTAGATTTCTGTGATTGCAATGTTTCTATGTAATGAAATACTGTTTTGTTAAAAACGGTTATTGAAAAGATAGTTGTTTAGAATATGACCAGGGATATTAATAAAGTTAAATATTACTAGCTAAAAGGTGTTCCTAAAGCACATGTGTAATGAACCACAATTTAAATTTAACATTTAATTTAATTGAGAATGCCAATTTCCAAAGAGGTTTTTGAACTTGAAGTATTTTAGAATTGGTTGTGTGTTTGACTGGCTGCCACACTGGTAAACTGGCCTGGTAAAATCCATATTTTCTACTATGTTATGAAATACAAAACTAATAATCAAAGAGGGAAAATAAGTCATGAGTTTTCTGCAAGTGGAATTATCTTTCAGAACATCAAGGTCAAATTTCCTGACATTTTGTCCTAAGAATCACTGGAGATTGTAAACTGAATAAATTGGCACTACCAAGAGGTGGACCTAACATAATTTGGCTTAATTCCAGAGCTGATTTTATTTCTTCTTCCTTTAGAAGGTGACAGCGCCTCTTCCCCAAGACAGGATATCCAAGCACACTATATACACACTCCGAAAAAATGATGCTTACAACTGTCACATGAAAGAATTTACAAAATTACATTTCCACACTGTTTTGGCTTCCTTCATATCCTGACAATAACCAGACTATACGTTTCACTTGTTCTGCAGCCATATATAAATAATAGAATGATATAAAGAATAAAACAAACTGCTTTCCAAAAACAGGGCCTGTAAATCACACAGTGCAGCAGGTTTTGTTTCCAAAACATCTAAACCCTTCCTAGGTGCCAGTAATATCCACCACAGAAACCTCACTGCATTACCTTTGATAAGGACTGGTTAATCTTACAGAAGATAATTACAGAAAGAAGAAAAAAATAGAGATCCTGGGAATATTAAAAATCTATTATGGATGAACATAACATCACAAAAAAAGGTCTTTTTACAATAAGCAATAGAAAAAGTTCTCCCTTATTGAGAATGTAAACAATGAGGGAAGTGAAATCAATATTGATAGTCTACTGACCACTGGTGCACTGAATCATAATTACTAACTCCACCTAGTAGAATTTGAAGGTCATTAGCATGGTTTAGATTGTGGGGTTTTTTTTAAGTTAAGCTCTTTTATGGAAGTATAACATACATAAAGAATGCAAATTATAATTTTATAATGCACAGCACAATAAATTTTTACAGCATAAATACACTTAAGTAACACATTCAAATCAATAAATAATTACCTGTATCTTAGATGACACCCCCATGAGCCCTCCAAGTCACAACCTCATCGTCCTCACAAGGTAATTAGTAGCTTAACTTCAAAGACTATAAATTGCCTATTCTGGAAACTTTTATAAATGCAATTATACAATATACACTCTTTTACCTTTGTCTTCTTTCACTCAACATTACATTTGTGACATGTGTCTGGGTTGTTGCATGTCAAAGATCTTCATCTTTTTCATTGTTATATAATATTCAATATAGGCATATTATATAATGGATACCACAACATGTCCATTCTACTGCTGTCAAACACATGGGTAATTTCCAGTTTTATACTATGGAAAACAATATTGTTCTAAATACAATCATGCTTGTATTTTGGTGCACATTTTTAAACATTTCTGTTACAGGTATACATACAAGTAGAGTTTGGGGGTCATAAAAGACACATATCTTCAACTTTAATAAACAATGCTAAAAAGTTTTTAAAGTTGTCACAACAAATGATATTCCCACCAGCAGTTTGCTTCACATCTTTACTAGTACTTGAATTTGTCTTTCTCATTTTAGCCGTTTTAATGGGTATGTAGTGTTATACCATTGCAGGTTTTTTGCAGTAATTAATGAGGTTATATAGCTCTTCACAAGCAGATTGTCCATTTGGATAGCCTCCTTTGTGACATATTTGTTCTAGTCTTTTCATAGTTTAGTTTTGCTGAAATTATTTCACTTTTCTCTCCTTTAAGGTAAAAAAATTTATATTTGTAGAACCAACTCAGAAGGGTCCTGTGCCAAACCACATATTGCTCAGTCAGTCCTCACGCCTCTATCAGATAGGCCTCACTTACCCTTCTTCATCTGTCAGTGAGAATACTGAGTCTCAGAGAGGGAAAATCACTAATCCAAAGTAACACAGCTCATAATTTCCAGAGCTAGAATTTAAACCCAGCGTTTTCTTTAAGTTGACCCATCTTTCCACTTGGAATATTGAATCTAGGCAATGCTGTTATGAGCAAAGGACTGAGTAAAGGACTAACCAATGATATATACTAAAGAATATTTAAAAGAAAAAATGTGACAAGTATATTTGCATTTATTCTCACAGGTCCTTAGTACAATTAACAACCCTACTAAGAAAAGAAGACAGATTATACATGATAGTGAGGTCTCAGCCAAGCAACTCATAAAATCATAGAATAGAATTACTACAATCAAAACCAAGGGGTCCTTAGCCGTATCTACCTACACTATTACTAATCCTTTCCACAGATGTTTGAGTAATTACTGCATTTGACATTTCTACGTCACTAAGTTAAAAGTTAGCAACACAAATCTTCAACTTCACATTTCACCCACACACTTCTTCTGATGAATTCAATTGAATAGAATTAAATTGTTCATCTAGGTTTCTTGGGTCTTTTTGTAAATTTCAAACACAGAAGATCTTCTTTCAGTTTAGACAAAGTTTAAATTGAGAAACAGAGAAAAGGCAGAAAGGAAATCTGTCATGTCATATGAGTGGAAACAGTTGACAGGCCAGATACATGATGGTCTGTTAAGAGATTACCTAGTTATAGAATTTTATTATGCACATTATTGTAATAATTGTGCTATCTGTCTACTTTGAACATGATTCAAACTGGTCTCACAGCTTACTATCAAGATAGAGCAAAGCAGTTCCATTTGTGGGGCCAACAGAGCATTCTGAATTCTGCAGGATGTACAGAGACGTGGTCAGTACCCAAGAGACAAATTATCAGAATTGGAGGCCAGAATTTTAAGTTGCTTAATGACTTTTCTGGCTTTTAAAAATAAACACACATTCATGTGGTAAACATTCTATGAGGTTTATACTGTGTTGTTGAAACATTTTGCTATTTGTTTTAATATAAACTAATCCAAAGCTCACAACAGTGAGGAATGAATTGCCCTGAACTTGGAAAGATAAAATGACTTCTAGTCCTCAGGCGATTTCACCTCTCTCATGCCTGTGCCTTCAGTCATAAATGAAGAGGATAGACACTGTATCCCTAGTATCTCTTCCAATGAAAAGCTTTATCTCTTCCAATACATAGTCCTATTATTTCCAGTTTGGGAGAAGCATGCTAGGGTAAGGAACCGGGGAGAAAAAAGTCCTGAACATGAAACAGCAAGTGTAATGAAGGGGGGTGATTTTCTAGTTTTGCTTTTTAGTCATGTGTATCTGGATATACAATCCTCAGTCTGCCTCTTTCTAGCTGGGTGATTATGGACAATTAACCATTCAAGGATCTCTTTCAATGGAAGAATAATCTTTGGAGAGTTGCAGGAAATTCTGGGGAGAGAAATAAGATATATTCAAATGGAAGGGGAAAAGAGAAAGCCTCTTGCTTAACAAATCTTCCCAAATTTCCCCAGGTAGCATCTATTGACCAACCAGGACACACAGATAATGAAATAATATTGGATTATATGTATAAAGTAGTTGCCATGTTTTAAATGCATTACACATTGAAGGATTTTACATACAGAAACACACATGCGTGAATATGCAGTATGCCACCTGGTCTCCTAACTTCCTGCCCTGTGTAGAGATACTTAAAATCCAAGCTTCTTTATAGTTTGATACTCCACTAAAATTTTTAGCAGTATATATCTGCTACATTTGATGCTTGCTGTTTTAAGCTATACCTTATGTTCCCCCACAATAAGGGGGAAATCTCTGGTGCAGTCTCAAGCAAATAATATTCATCAGTTTCCTCATCTTTAAAATGGGAATGATAATAATCCCTCCTTCACAGAGTTGCTGCAAGAGTTAAATGAGCTAATTTTTCTAAAATTCTTAGAACAATGCCTAGCACATAATAAGAACAATGTAAATATTTGTGAAACAAAATAAATCTATTTTGTTTTGCAATTTAGTTTTCATATTTGGATTTCTTTTCTTAACAATGTTTTCTTAGGAGAAAAGACGATGCCATAGAGATTTGTGTTTCATGCAGGAAAGCAGGCTAGAAGGAAGAAATGATCTTTTATTGAATCGTTCCAATAACCTGAGCCCTGTACTGATGCTTTTAAAATAAATTTTGCCATTTAATCTTCCAAAGGACTCTATTAATTGGGTATGATTCTCCCTGGGTATTACTTCTCACTTCAAAAACGAGAAAATGGGATCAAATATAAGTTTCTTGACAAGCAGGCATAGCCGTGGCTCAAAAATTATAATTTTAAAAGATTTTACCTTTTACATGTTTTTTGGTCATTACCAAATCTGGCTTAGCATAATTTCAACATCTGAAATGTACTAAAACTAAGTGATAGCACTGATAGCTGAGGCACCCTCAACTTAGTGCATAGCATCCATCTGTCTATCCACCTATCAATCTACCTATGTCCTTTCTAAGGACACCTTCTTGTCATAAGTATCATCATTTGTGTTATGCTGAGTGTGAACCCACTGGCACTTGTTAGTTATAAGGATCTAAAGTGGCATTTTTGAAACTAGGAATCCAACTGGATATATCATAGATGTTCTCCAAATTCAGTTCCGAGATCAAAAATGTTTGATAAGTGCTAGATTAGACAATATTAAATTGGTTGCTCTGCTGCATAACTTCTCAGAACTTTGAATATTCTAATATTGCCCTATATTTCCTTGACGATTAGAGGGTATGCTATAGTGCCAAGTTTATTTTACTACAGGATTTTTTTTTATTTTACCCATTAACATCTCACAAGCTAATGGCATTCAACAGACCATGGTTTAGAAAATCCTGCCTTTTTAAAAAACGACCAGACACAATGAGGAAGCACATAAAAGTTGAGAACAAGTTAACACAAATATCAAACTATAAAGAGGAATCTAGACACCAAAGAACAGCATTTTAATAGAGACACTTACAATGTAGTTTTCACAGGCCGGTGGCTAGACCCACACCTCATAGAAACTCAACGGATAAATATTAAATGATGAATGAATATAAGCCAGTTATTCTGTTTAAAGAAAATGCATTGCTCTATTCTTTTTCTCATCCTATGTGGAACCAAAATTACAGAAAGGAAGGAGGAAGAAGTGACAAAAGACATCAAAATGTTAGTGTTTCTATTAATATTGTTACTTAGGCAAAAATTTGAAAAGGTTGTTTACCCAGAGTAAGAGGAAGGAGGATTGTGTGGTTAAGGAGACACTGGTGCAGAACCAAGAAGGAGACCCTTGAGAATAAAGATCACGCATGCATGTGCATGCACACACACACACACACACACACACACAATCCCTGACATCCTTCAAACAAATCTTCTCACTCTCCCAAGGCAAACATTGGAGTATTTTCACTATCCATTTCTATGAAACAGAAATCACTGGAAGCAAGAGAACATACATCACATGGGGAGCCTGATAACGATTTTGAATTATCCAACCACAACTATGCCAAGTTTGAGTTGGACCACAAGGTTGGTAGAAGAGAAAGGAAAATTGGAAAAATTGATAATTTGTCTTGTGAATAATTGTTTTCTAATACACTTCTGTTTCTTCATTTCTCCACAAATCTTTTCTTCTCTGCCTCCTCCACTGTTTTTCTCCGTGATCTATTCTGGTTATTTCTCAGCTTGGCCTCCCTTTTCTCCCTACGATGCCCTTAAAGGTAGGGCTGGAGGGTTTTAAAAGAGGAGAGAAAGAAATAAATCAGAAAAGCAGGAAAATTGATCAAAGATATTTCTGGTAAAATAACTTTTCAGATGAACATTAGAAGCGAAAAATGATATTTGGTATAAAGTTACACCCAGCAATATTCTTAAGTCATGGAACGTTTTAAACTAGCAGCTGTAAATGCTGTCTTCTTCCTAATTTCGTAGTCCCATACATGTAGATGTGGCCCAGAATGGACTGTTGGTGGAGCGCACCGATTAAAACTAATTCATTTGTTCATATTCCTTATGCAGGTTTTCTCTTTTTGCTTCGTATTCAGCAAGAACCCACTATTCCAGAGCTGTATTTTTTGAACTAAACTCCTTGTGCTTTTTCAAGCAAAGTGCCGGCACTAGTTACAACCATTACAGAAAGAGAAGAGGTTAACAGAGAGTGAGAATGCGAGTGTAAGCGCACAGGCAGAATACAAAGAATTTCCAAACTGCCTTGAGCCGCTCCATATGTTCCTGGGGCTTAGTGGCAGCCCTCAATAGGAGCACCATATCTTTTAGTCCCATGTATAAATTTGCTCTGTAAATTAAAATGTTGGCTTGGGCTCCCCTGGTGTTTAAGAAGGTGAGTGATGACCTTGGTGGGAGTATGTTTGTGTAGAAATGTGTCATAAAAGATGATGTCTTGGCCCAAGCAATGCAGGGCCCAGGTTTAGTCATTTGCTTAAAAAAAAAAAAAAAAAAAAAAAAAAGTTAACTATAACTAACACATCATGGGAGTAAGGCTCTTGCCAAACGTAACTTTCTTTTGGTTCTGAGATGTCAGCTTTTGTCCTGTGCTTTTTAAGAAATAGTTTTAGCATTTTCTTTTATAGAGTTTCCCTGCTTTGGTCATTTTTTTTTAAGTTACAAACAAAGCAATAAGTAGTACACATTTTTCACTAATTAAAATACTGTCAACTGATTCTTTCTCTCTTGCACATGTATCAGACAATGATGGATTCCGTTCAACATGGCATTCATTTTCTGAAATGACTCACAAATAGCAGGTTTTATGTATTCATTTATACTATCATTTTGATTTTAATATTAAAATATTGTTAATAGATTTGAGTGAGGAATTTTTTAACCATTCTTCTTCCTATCTTCTGTGTCACTCCTTTTTATATTGCACTTTAAGTGAAATAAATTTATGCCATTCATTCACAGAGCTCTTTGGCAAATCACATTTTAGGGGACGCCTCAAAGACAAATATCAAACACAGATTGGCTTCATCCAACTACATTGCTCCTCAGAAAATGGGTTCCATGATGTTCTGATATTCTCATGCTAGTTTGTCTATTTTTTAAGACAAAAATAAAATCTATATTTCAGATTGACAAATACTGCCACTTCAGGGTGATTCATTTAACATACGTTAGGATGTCACATAGGCTGATACTGTGCTATTTCAGAAGCAGCTGGACTACAGAAGCTTGCTATAAATGTAGATTTTATAAATCAAAAAGAAAAAAATGGTAATTAAAAAAATTATTGAAAGTATTGTATGTACCTGAGATCTTCAATATAAGTTTTCCAAACTTTCACTGAACGTTTTATCAGTGGATTCATATCTCCAGGGAATGCCTAAATTGGTAAGGATTTCACAGGGAAGGAGATGAAATATCATTATTTTCTATAGGGAAACTGGAAAATTACTGTTAAGTTATTTGCTAAGTGCCAGTCAGTCTGTGCTTGTAAAGACTAAGTAAAGGCCGGGCGTGGTGGCTCACGCCTGTAATTCCAGCACTTTGGGAGGCCGAGGTGGGCGAATCAGCAGGTCAGGAGATTGAGACCATCCTGGTTAACACGGTGAAACCTCATCTCTACTAAAAATACAAAAAATTAACCGGGCGTGGTGGCGGCGCCTGTAGTCCCAGCTACTCAGGAGGCTGAGGCAGGAGAATGGCGTGAACCCGGGAGGCGGAGCTTACAGTGAGCCGAGATCGCACCACTGCACTCCGGCCTGGGCAACACAGTGAGACTCCGTCTCAGAAAAAAAAAAAAAAAAGACTAAGTAAAATTCCTCATGATTTGAGCTATGTATGCTAACATTATAACTATATCTCATTTTAGTCCAGTGGAAAATGAACTATAATGCAAAACTCAAACAAGTATGTTCTCCTCAGATAAAAATTTATGGTTCCTGCATCCAAAGTGATATCTGGAAAGTTCACTTGATCAAAATCCAACAAGCTTGTTTCAAACTTTAGTGACCACATAAACACTGCCTTTCTCCTGAACTATTCTTTATCTACTAAGTGGGGATGCTTTCTATTAACATTTAAATAGTATATTTTAAATTTATTTTGTTGATTGTTCCTGATAATACACTGAGGAATCATCTGCTTTACCTGACCATAAATGCAGCTATAAACTACAGCCATCAAGAGTCATAATCTGAATGACATGTCATGCTTTCTTGGCACTAACCTTTCTTTTAATTATTTTTTATTTAATGGTGAACTTACATCAAAATAAATTTGAGCCACCACTTCTGTTAAGGGCCTCTTTGGGGGGCCATCATTTTATTTTTTTCTTTTTTATAATAAAAACTTTTTGTAAAATGTACTTGTTTTTAAACTCTCTTGAAACTTCATCCAATGGTCAAATGTGAGATCTTAGAGGTAGAAATAAGAGACCTATTCCTCAAGTCCTAGAGAAGGCCGAGATGCGAGTGACAGAAATCTCTCTGTGCCCACAAGACAACAAACACTCGCCCACTCATTGCAACTGTTTTTCAAAAGCACCTTTCCGATTGCACATTATGGAAATCAGCTCCACCAAAAACGCCTGTACTTGCCGCTTACGTAGAATTAAGATACCACAGGTCCTACAGGCAGTCTCTGAACCCAAAACGCAAGCAACATTCTCAATGACAGAGAAAGAAAATCTCTTGAAGGGATACAAAGACAAACAAAACAACCGTTTTTCATTACCAGACAGAAGAACAAATTATAATTCCATTAATGAATAGAGTTTGTTTTTTCTCTCTCTGGGCAGAAAAAAACCTAAAATTTAAAGCCTATGAAAGTCATTTTCCTATAACAACTAATTTTAATGGAATATTATCAGTTTGTTACAGAATAAACTGGAAAGGTGGGTGTGAAGGACAGGGTCTTTATAACATTAAAAGACACTATAAAAAAGACAAAGTGAACCCAAAAAATGATAGGATGAAAAGCAAGTGAAAAGTAAATCTGCATTCAACCAGGATATATGTTAGATTTTACTCTTTTATTTTAATTATACTTCAAATTACATGTCGGAATTTTTTTCTACTATAAACATTTCCAGTGTGTAACAGCAGAACATTCCTAGTAAAATGAAAGGAGAAAACATGTCAAAAATCTGAGTGACAGCTTTCTCTCACTTCCAAATACTGATACAATAATGGGTAAGGTAAAGCAAAGGATCGAAAGGCATAAAAGTTGAAATATTTTCCTTTCTTGCCCATTTCCTCCCTCACCATGCAAACTCCATCTATCCTACTTTTATTGTCTTTTAAAGTGAAGCTCATTTTTTAAACCCTCTTGAATACTTTTTGATCAGGGTTCATTACACTGGCAACAGCCCAGTTACTGCTTTCAATAGAAACTTTGCAAACAAGCACTGTGACGTTTTTGCGTTTTGTTTGAAGCCAAAATTGGTCCCTCAATGCACTCAATATTTCTTTCCTGATCAAGAGGTGAAAGATAGAAATTGAGCTTGGCCATCCATTGAACATGTCAGACTTTTTTATTCAGTTTTGCTAAAATACCCATTTTTCTGCCTTTAGAAAGATACAAATGACCATTGGTTATGAGGTAGAGGAACAGGCACTTAATGTCAGATAACTGAATGTTCTACAGTGCAATTCTTTTAACTGCACTAGCTTGTGATAACCAATAGGATTTGGGGAGGAGAAGAGTGGGTTACTGGGATAAAACTGCGAAAAGAAAAATTATACAAAAAAAGTAAAATAAATGCATGGAAGAATAGAGAGTGAAATTAAAAGTAATCTAAATGAATATAAAATAAAAATATATAAATATATAGCTGAGATATATTTAGTTGTTCATTTTATCTTATTTCTCATCCTTTGAAAATGAGATTTTTCATTTCTTTAATATGGGATGCTAGGGCTGTTGTAAATAAAATATAAAACAATATTTAAAATATTTAAAGTAATAATATAGTAAGAGGCATAATGGGAAAAGGAATTACTGATTTCTCCCACTGCAAAAAAGAAAAAAAATTGAAAACAATTAATGTGAAAAACAAACAAACAAAGATCAAGATACATTGAGAAGCAGCACAGAGCTGTCACTTCTGTGGCACTCACATCTGCTTCTTTTCCACAGTCTAACAACCAGCCAGGTGAGTGACACTCAAGAAAGCCACTGCAGGACATGAGCATCCCAAGGGTAACACAGGTTTCCTACTGATAAAATAGCTGCCATCTTTTTCTATTTCTCAGGAAAGACGTATTATCCATGGATAATATGTTTTCAATTTTAAATTTTACTCATATAAATTTTTCTTTAACCTGTGGAACGTGCAACTGCCTGGCTGCCAGCAACTGCTAGCAAAGGACAAAATAAATAACCAGCAGGAAGACATTAACATAAAAACTTAGCACAAGAATATTTGTTACCATGGACTCATAAGTTTAAGGCTATAGATGTATAACTCACATATAGTCAGATTTCTGCTGGGATAAAAATGTTCCTACTTCGTATGATGTAATATTTTCTGGTGTGCTATAAAGGGCATCAGAACTTTGGAACAGATTTTCACCTCAGTAAGTTGGAGAAGCACTAGCATGAGGAGTAATTTAATTAACTTTGTTAAAGACACTTTTTTAAAAATGTTACCTTCCTGTCCAATTGATAACAATGATAGAAGAGGGTAGTTTAACCAAGGAATAATTAGGAACATGGGACAAAGACCCAGTGTTCTTTGACTGGTTAACAACTTGTACTTTCCTTGGTCAAAATCAAGAGGGGCTTGATAGAAAGAGAAAGTTCTCTGAGTATTTCAACAGGTAAAAAGCTGAAGTTTGACTTAGCTTAAATTAGTTATCACCCTTAATATCATAAACATCTACCATTTGAATCATTCCTTTGGTTTACGGAACCACAGTCCTCATGAAAGTGATCATATTTATAAAAATACTTTTTGCTTGAGGAGCAATCCACAGTAGGCATTTAATATAGAAAAGCTTCGGTAGTGTAAAGGATTAAGGAAAGGTCAGACAGATTTCCGCTTGACAAAACTTGTGCCCAGAATGTCATATAAATGTGCACATAGTAACTGCACAACAAATGTTGACTGACAGAAGGGGCAAGCTTAGAAACAAGGCAAGGGTTGAAGGTGAAAATGAAATGCTAAAATGGGCATAGCCATGCCCAAGCAACACTCCTCAAAACCAGCCTTCAAACTCTAGTTTCCTCTTTTGATTTTCTTATCCATAATCACTATTTTTCAGCCTGATGAGCAATTCAAAAGAGACAGTTTGAAAAGAGTTCAAGCTTTTAATAAGTCAAACTCTCCAAAATCTTGTTTTCTTTTCTGCTCTTAATGCAGGAAAATTTGCTTCTGCTCTATGGGTAGGAAAAATGAGCACATGGAGAGAGAGAGTGTGGCCTGAATGGCAATCCCTAGGCTACAACTTCACAAAGAACAACTGAAAAGGCTTTTATCAAGAGAATTCAGCCTTTACATGCATGACTTTAAGCAATCTCCTGAACTAGGTTCTGAAGTTCAGAAAACAAACTCTGTATCGTCAAAATAGAGGGCAGAGTTATGTGTGGACGTCTTGACTCTCCTAAAATTTTGAGCATCTCCTGTAGGAAGTCTCTAAGAATAATGTGGCTCAGCCCCAGATAGAGGAGCAACAAGAGGACACCAGTGTGTTGCCAATCCTACTTGTCTGTCCTTCTGGTTTTATAGCAAACCTAGCAGGAAGCAGCAATTAGAGTATGGGAATAATGGGTGGGAGCATTAATCTTTGACCACTGAAGACAGCCTGCTTAAAATTGGAGAAAACAAAAACAGAAGCAAAAAACAAACAAACAAACAAACAAACAAACCCACTGCAACTCTTCCAACATGTAGTTTCAAGATGTAAAAGAATTAAGCTTCTTTCCCTTGGAATCTTGAGTTTATCTTTTCAATAGGAAGATATAAATTGTAACCTCCTCTCTTTGTTTAATAAACAGCTAACTTATAACACAGGGGGTTTTTAAAAACAGGGGGTTTTCCTCCTTAGAGGTAATATGATATTTTTCCCCCTTTCTCACTATCACTTATGCACAGTGGAACTGTCTTAAAGAATAAGCATGATGATGTAAAATATACATTGTGGTCTGTACAATATTCAAGTTTTTTTACTCAGTCACTTCTATGCCAGTTTTTAAATATGACTTTTAAACATGACTGAAAGCTTTTAAATACGACTGAAATATGTTCTTAAGATTATTTAAACTTTTGTCCTAAAGTGTTGTTCTCCTTGTTAATTTATCACATGTGTCCTATGTAATATGATCATCTGTATATGATATGTAAAATATATATATATGTTTAGCTCCTACAAAGGTTTTTCTCAGATAGATCCAACTACAAATAAGTGGAAACACCACATCCACATTCAGAAAGTGATTTAGAGCCACAGGAGATCCCATGATGTGGCCATACTTTGAAACAGGGGAGCTACATTCAATTTTTAAGAAACCTAATAAAAAATTATAAAGTCATGAAAAAAGTTATAAGCACAAATATCAGGGTTTGAGAATGGCAGTTGTGTAAGGTCACTCTGGAAAAATTAATATTTTTATCTAAAATAGTCCTATATTGTTTAAATAGTTATAAATATGTTTATAAGCCAAATTAACATAAAAATGCTACATTTGTAGATATATGGTAAGCAAATGAGTAATGAAAATATATTAATATATTAATTATATTAATTAAAATATATTATTTAAAATATATATTATACATAAATTAAATATAGTACAATATTTATATGTAACATAATTATATATCTACATATAATAATGTTATGCATATTATATTGCATATATTTTATATGTAAATGACATATATTCGTTATTTTTAACCATATAGCTTAACTTTTTCTATTTCAACAAAGAAACAAAATACATATTTTATTTATAGGATTCCATTTAGAAGACATATGATACATCTCGAAACAGAATTTCTATTTGTTTATTAAAAGCGTGACACATGGATTTTGATATTTTTTATGTCCCTACCCTGTGCTAATGTGACGAATATAATTTCCTTTTCCAAACCATTCATATCTGATATGCTCTTTTACTACGTGTTTGGCCTCAAATTCTTTTTTGAATAAGATGGAGTACTATAAACAAACAATATTTAATGGCTGTTTTGCTGAATAAAAATATAACAGTTAACAGTTTTCTTCATTAACATGCTCTCCCAGGAGCCGGTTTAACTTTCTATAGCAAAACGTGGTCATCAAAATTCCTATTCCATATTTCCAAATGTTTTTTCTGTCAAGTTATTTACTGACATTTAGATTATTATAAACATACATTCTATGAGGAAATGTTTTAAACTGATAACACCATAAAAACTACATCACCTGGGAGACTGAAGCTCTGGTTTAGATGAGAAAATTCTTTTTAGACCCACAGTTTCGATTTGCAGCAGGGATGACTCAGCCTCCGATAGCACACTGTGTATCCAATGCCTAGTGATTCGGCTTGGGACAGTTGGGATTATAGAAGAAGGAATAGATTTTCTTATAAAAACAAGTGGGTTTTTTCCTTCTTCATGTCTTACAATCTGTTCAAGAAACAAATATCATTCTTATCTTACCCATAAGATAAAATTTTTGTCAGTCACAAAAAATCAAGTGAATATTAACCTTAGAATATCTGGAGTACAGTTCATCTAGAGAAAATGGTAGATTCATTCTGGACAAGTAGAAAATAAAAGAATAGTAATATATATTTTCTACTGTGTACTTCCAGAGATAAAGATGATTGATTTTTTCCTAATTTTTTATTCTGAAAGATGTAAAGAGTGATACAATGAACACGAACATATCTTAGGGTCATCCTTTTTTTAACAACTTACTTCATTTGCTTTTTACTTTCTTCATCTCTATATATACTTTTTTGTGCTTATCCACTTGAAAGTTAGTTACAGTCAACAGAACATTTTAGCCCCAAATACTTTAGCATATATCACCTTAAGAACAAGAATTTTCTCCTACAAAACCATAATATCACATACCCAAGAAACGTATTATCTAGTAGACAGTCGTTCCTCAATGCTTTATTGTTTCTGATCCAGGATCCAATAAAAAATAATGCAGTACATTTGGTTGTCTCTTTAGACTCCTTTAATCTGGGGTGAGTTTTTAATTTGATACAGTGAAAATGCATATTTTCAAAATTACTCAGTCTCTAGAGTATCGTCAATTAATACTGTCAGCAAATAAGCAGGAAGACAATCTTAGAAACTTGGGCATATGCCAAACTTAAATAAATAAATATATATATATATATATATATATATATATATATATATATATATATAAAATCAATTCACTGGAAAAAAAAAATTCCTTCCAAATTCAACCTACGTAACCTCGGCAAGGTAAAGAACAAGAGAAGCAAACTTGAAAGTAACCAGGGGCTTAAACCATACAAACCCCATACATCAAGTTCAGCAGTTTGAATTGAATTGGTGGTCAGCCTAGTTTGTGTAGTACAAGGTAAATGTGCTGGTAATACAGTAGAGCCAGCCAACAAAATAAATGTTCATTTTGACTGATACTTCAATATTCAAATACTGTGCCCTTCTTTCCCCCTGAAATCCTCAATGCCATTTTACATAAAAATTTAAACATATTCTGACAGTGGTTTTATGGATAATGCTAATGAATACTATCATATTAAATTTCTGTTCCTTCTCAGAATACTTCTCTTCCTCCCAGTTTACATTATCTTAGGAAAATCACATCTTTAATCTTTATTGGCAATAAGATCGCTTCTTGTTATTCACTTTAGGAGAAAATGTTTATGAGAAATGCAGTGATAAAAAGGTACGTAAGTCATCAATATTAAGATATTTCACAAATTGAATTTGATGTATCATACACATATGCTTGCATTAAAGCATACAACTTATTTTGGTTCAATAAAATGTTAATACATTGTTTAGCATTTATAAACAAACATACCATCTTCAGTGCTAAATACGCAAATGACAAATATAACAAATGTAATTAACTTGTTTTCCAAATCCTGCATCATAGGCACATG
The DNA here is from genome assembly GCF_024542745.1 of Macaca thibetana thibetana. NCBI lineage: Eukaryota > Metazoa > Chordata > Mammalia > Primates > Cercopithecidae > Macaca > Macaca thibetana. The sequence continues at coordinate 15,894,585 of NC_065582.1, read as the reverse complement.
AAATATTTTGGTTCACCTGAAACATAATCTTTCATCATAAGGAAAGGGAATATGATGATGAGAGAAGAGTGATAGAAATGTGGTTGTTTTCCTGTTTTTGATTTTTATGTGAAACTCAAAAGTCAGAGAGAGTGCAATTCAAATGCAAGGGTAACCGACAAAGGCAGCAAAGGGGGTTTCTATTGCCACCTAGTGTCTAAGTGTATAATAGACTTATTTTTGAGCATGACAGCAGTCACGCAATGTGAAACAAACTCTTTGAAAGGGGAAAGGTAATTACAGCACTTTCCAGTCAAAGAATTTCAGTCTTTTTTTCTTATGGTCAACCTCTTGTCACTGTATAACTGGTCTATATATAAAAATACCAAACATTTCACATATTAAAGAGTGATATTTATGAAGATGGTGATTTGTATATATATCATGATATATAAATGTACATTTGAAATTAATTACATTATTATTATTTTGGATCAGTATAATTATTTAGAAAGTATAATTCCTGATGAAACAAGAAATAGTATCTGTCACACTTACTCCGTTGATATTTACTTAAAATATTACTACTAATATTTTTCACTTTTTCTTTTTACTTTATATAAAGCAATCTATTTAGTTTAGGTAACACATTTTATGTCCTCAAGGCTTTTGCCACCTGATCATTAGATTCTAATTTTAGAAATTGAATTGTTTATTGTGCCATTGTATAAACTACTTAATCTCCCTCCCCGAAAAAAGGTCCAGCAGTTCACTGCAATAAGAAATCAATGGAGCAGATTTAACTACCTTCAACTGTGCAATGAAAACATGCTAGTGAAAAGTTACTGGAGATATGCCCCAACGTAACTGTAATCTAATGATCCAAATCAATACGTATTTGAATAGTCAGTTATTTTTCATCCTTTTCATGTTGTGAGCATAATGCAGTCATGTAGATTACAGTGTCTGAGGAGTGGTTTGGATTGTTTTATTGGTCTGCAATATGATTGCCAGAGTACAACTCCTTTCTTTTATAAATAGATATCTGCGGTTGGCATAGAGATGTCGTTTTCTCCTATAACGGCCTGATAAAGATCAGGTTTTAGTATTTAAGATTTTGTTTTCAAGTCAAGTAGAAGTTTTTAGCCATGAATTTTATCTGGCATGAGGCAAGCTGGAGTGGTGTATGCAAGTGATAACCACTCTTTCTTTGAAAATAAACTGCACAGTTTGACTTTGGCAGGGTTTCAACAGTGGAAGACTTATCTGCTTGTAAAGTTTTCCCTCACGTACATGCTTACTCCATTTATTTTTTACGTAGCGTAATGAGGTCTGTGGAATGGAAAAAAATAGCAACGGGAGAGTTTGAGATTATTTTATAGAGTGAAATATATATGTGTATGAATAATGTTAACTCTCTGTGAATGAGTAAATTCTCTTTAGTTTTTTCAGTCAATCATGCAAAGTGAGAATCAGAGCATTTAAAAATACAAAAGATGGTATTTATTTTCTTGAGACTAACTTGCAATCACATAAACCACATATTTTATCATTTTGTATCTTTACATGGCGGGCATGTTCTTGAGGGCGTATTTCCTCCTAAATGATCAATTATTCACAAACTCATATTTGAGTCATTGCTCCTTTGGTCATGTATGTCCATATTACAAAGGCACTGATTAAAATATGACAATACAAGGGACTAGGTGATTTTTTTAATAAGTGCATGAAAATACTAGCAGAAAAATGAAAAAAAAAGTGTTACTGAAAGATGAAACTGAAGAAAATTTGACCAATGCTAATTCTTCACTCCAAAAGAGGAAAAGAAAATATCTACAAATATGTTCTTAAAGGCCATAATAAAACATTGTAGCTAGGGTTTCCTGGTAATAATTAAGCTTCATAATTATACCTAAAAACTATGTTGTCACAGTTCTATTTAGTAACAAAGCAATTCTTTTCCAAGTTTTTTCGTCAAGCACCCCACCACACACAGATTCCTGCAGTCACTAACTCACCAACATCACCCACATGTCCCCAGTCTCCCAAACCATATAGAAAGCTATTTTCCTTTCATCACTTCTCTCAAAGTCAGTAGTTTTAGGCTTGAAAATTCATACAAGGGACAAGCTCTATCTTAGTTAGGGTTCTTAAATTACCATAGACTTGGGAGGCTTAAACAAGAGAAATTTATTTTTTCACAGTTCTGGAAGCTGAAAGTCTGAGACCAGGTTGCCAGCATGACTGGGTTGTGGTGAGGGCCCTCATGCAGGTTGTGGATGGTCATATTTCTTGTTGTATCTTCACAGGGCAGAAACAGAGTGAGAGAACTCTTGGGTCTCTTTTATAAAGGCACTACCATTCATGATGGATCCACCCTCACGACCCAGTGACCTCCCAAAGTCCTCACCTCCTAATACCATCACATTGGGAGTTAAGATTTCAACACATGAATTGGGGGCAGGGGACACTAACGTTAAGATCATTGCAGGCTGCTGGAAAGAGACTTTCTAGGCAACATAGGTCATCATTAGGGATACAAGTGACCATGGAAGCCTGCACGCTTCTTTATGACTGTGGCTATGTCAGAGAAGGGGACAGAGACTTAAAGAGTATTTGGAACCAGGTAAAAAGGTTCATGCCCAAATTTTATGGTGTCCAGCTATGTGTCATGAGAGCAACAAAATTCTCCATGTTTCTATGAGCAAAATCAGTCAGTCTCTCTTCCACACGGTTAAGAGATTCCAACGGGCCATAGCTATGGAAAAGCAGGAGAAGGGAGGTCCAGCAATAGTAATTCATGTTTGTTTCCCTTAATTAGGTGGTGGCTTTACATCCCAGTGTCCTATATTTTAAGGGATGTATGTTGGGATTTAATTAATGATGAGGAGGAAAAGAATTTTTCAAACGCTTTGTGTACAAGGAGAAATCAAGCAGTTTTGGGAAGCTTCAGTAACTATTTCTAGAGACCAGAGTATTAGCAAGTTTATAAAATATTGTGTGCCAGTAGGCTCGAAGCATTATTAAAATTCTCTGAATTAACTAATTTTGACTAATTTCATGTGTGCAAATATATTGAAAGGTACATATAAGGAAGGTCTCATGTCCTAAAGTTGGAGAAACTGGACAAATGAAAATTTTATAAAAGCAGAAATAATGCAGGATTAAATGCCAATTCACTAAAACAGACCATCTACTCTGACAGAATTCAGAGGGAGGAGAAACGGTGGCGGGAATAGCAGTATGGCTGGAAAGGAGTCAGCATCCAGGCTGACCTTGAAGAGACATTGGGACACACACCAGCGGGCGTCAGTAGGAAAGTCAGGACAGGCAGGGGAGCAGCAGGCACAGAGGATGGGGTTCAGAGATGGCCTCGATTCCAGAACTGACCAACTACACCCATCTGTTCCAAAAATAAACACCTACTGAGTTCTTTCTGTCTGAGAGATACTGTGGGAAGAGGTGTGAGGGAAGAAAATGTTTGAGAAGGAGAAGTCATACTTATGGTTTTCTTCAAAGCACCAGATCCCATGCTAATCACTTTACCCTTGAATTCCTACTCCAGAAGTTTGTAGTGAAACAAACACAAAGCACACCAATAACTGCAGCACTGGGTAAAGGAGGAGAGTTGCTGTATGAGAGTTATAGCGTTAGAAAACTCCAAGCACAGAGATGCTCCTCGAGCTAGGAGAAATAAGGAAGTCTTAACAGAGGTGGAGGCATGATTGTCAGGCCTGAAACTCGTGTGGGATTGAAGATGGAGAGATGTCCCAATAGAGAGAGATAGAGCCAGAGTCAGTGGGCTTTAAATATAATAGAATGGGCTTCAATGATATTCTGTGTTCAGTGAGGGGTGTTAGAGATGTAAAGTAGTAGAGTAGAGGTATGGAAGTTAGGTTTTCTGGATGGTAATCTGGTGCTGAGGAGCAGAATAAATTTGTTGGAGAGCCTTCCTTCAGGCAAACCAGGTGTATTAATCTGTTCTCATGCTGCTAATAAAGACATACTTGAGACTGGGTAATTTTAAAGGAAAGAGGTTTAATGGACTCACAGCTCCACATGGCTGGGGAGGCCTCACAATCATGGCAGAAGGCAAAGGAGAAGCAAAGTCACATCTTACATGGTGGCAGACAAGAGAGCTTGTGCAGGGGAACTCCTATCTATAAAACCATTAGATTTCGTGAGATTTATTCACTACCATAAGAACAGTATGGAGGAAACCACCACCTGGCCCTGCCTTTGACATGGGGGAATTATTACAATTCAAGGTGGGATTTGGGTGGGCACACAGCCAAACCATAGCACCAGGAAAGAAATCTACTGGAGTGAAAGGAAGGATCTGGTCCTGGGTGGTGGCCTAAGAAAGAGCTCCTGCAATGTGATATTAAAAGAGAAGAATTTTGGGTTTTCCATATAAGGGTCATAACTAGATTGTAAATTTGGGCAAATCTTTCCTCCTCTTCAACATTTAATCTTTTCATTTGTAAAGAGAGAAATGAAGGACACTTAAGTAGTGAATTCTTCGGGAAATTGATAAATTATATGTGAGTAGTTTCTCTGCCTTTTATTTGTCTCTAGTGTTTTTGATATGTTAAAGTCCACTAATATAAATAATTCTCTTTTTAATTAGATTGATGAAAAATATGTGCATAGATATAATCTACTTATCAATCTTTAAATTGTTGAACTTTATTAATAGCTGGATAATCTGAGTGCAACTATCACAAAGGCCTAAAGCTCAAAAGACCTGAAAGATCATCTGGTTTAACTCCAGTTGTAGATTCAGATGCTAAAGCCGTTGGAGGGTCAGTTACTAGTCAAAGTCACATAAATGCAAATAGCCAATGAAAAAACTTAATTCAAGGTCCTTTGATTGGTGGGCCAGTGTATTTTGCCCTGGGCAGGCTGTCTCTGCATAATATGTGTAATTTTTTTTTTCTGTGTTTCAGAAGGTAGGTAATATGCATAGTATTTTTCAATGAAATGGATGCATTACATATCACCAGGCAAGGAGTTCTGACTTGACTCTGCCATGTTAGCAAACCTGAATATATGCTACCCTAGGAAGACAGCAGAGTATCCTGGGATTGGGAAATGCAGTTGATTGGATTAATACCCTGGCCCTGCTACGTATGACCTCAAGCAGGATATTAAAACTCCATTTAACTAAATTGACTCATTGATAAATGGTGAAAATAATGTTGAGCTTCCAAAGTTGTTGTAGAATCAAAAGAGAAAATATAGGTAAGTTACCTAGGACTTCATCTGATAGCTTATTGCTGTTTATTAGGTTTTCTTCCTTCTGTGTCATTTCCTGAGGAAGGCTGGTATTCATTTAGTTCTCCTCCAAAACTGTGACATTTGAGTGTATGAACATAGTAAATGCTTATTATTGAATGAACAGCCCTTCCTGAACATGCTATGCTTTACCACAGCACTTTTCACAGCAGTATATTCATCAACTTGCAGAATAAATAAATGACTAAGTGAATAGATAAATAAATGAATAAAATAGATGAGTGACTAGGACTTAGCCCAAGACTGTAAAATTTCTTGGGGTCGTGAAAGTCTCACAGACCTTCTCCAGAATATAGAGGTAAACCCTAGAGGGGCTCAAGTCCTGTCAGATCCTAGGGACTCCTCAGGGTACATAAATAGCTTCATGGGGTCTCAAAATTCTAAGCAAGTAAAGGTATGGCATGTGGATATTTTAAAGGTAAATTCATAGCTCTTGTTGGATTTTCAAAAGAGTTTGTAATACACAAAATATTAAGAACTACTGCCAAAGACCTGGCCCAAGACTCTATTCTACATCCTACTCTCAATCTACATAGCTCTGCCAGGCAATATATGGCCCTCCCAGCAAATAGCACCATGGCATTACACTTCAATGGAGGCCATGTTTTTTTTGTCAATACCATCTCACAACAATTCACAATTATCCACATAAATGGTTTACAGATCAGGATCTGTTTGGGAAATGACATCTTGATGTTTTTAAAGAGCTGTAGTTAAATACTAAACATATGTAATACAGAAAGTGGTCTCAGGGAAAGAGTGAGAAAGCTGTAAACTCAAGGTATATGTTAAAATTCAATGTGAATATGTAGTTAACATTCAATTAAATTAAAAATGCATATATAATTTAAAAGAAAGTAAATAATGAGTATAATGTATAAATACATGATAATTATCCTATGAGTTGTGAAATAATGGTACTTGGTAAATATGAGTAACAATGAATGTCAACAAATATTTATAAAATTTCTATGGTGATTGAAGCTCCCTATATAAAATAATTTGCATTTAACAAGTTTTCTGACCCAGCAAGTTGGAGCATATGTTATATCCCATTGAATGAAGAAGTTTCCATTTTAGCAATAAGATTTTTTTCATCAATTAGAAGTTATATCTTTCCATATAAATGTGTAATATAATCCTAATTTTCTTCATTAGTAACTCCTAACATGCTAATTTTCTTAATGTATTTATTCAGTATCTGAACAGTGATTTTTAAACCTGAAATGTTTTATTATTGTCAGTTTTTAAATAAATAAAATATGATTGATGTGACAAGCAGGCTTGTCATGCCTGAATGCACCACCATACTGTTTTACAGAATAAAGAAGATCTTGAACCATAGAAATGTTTTGCTGTTGAAGGATACTACTGTTGATTCTAAGAACCCTCTATGAAATGGAAGGATATTTGGAGGGTCTTCCATTCCTCCTTTTTTTAGTAAGGGCACCCCAATCTTCCTTGGGAAAGCATTGCTATTCTACTGTCAATCTATGTAGTTCTGCTTGGCATGGTTGCGCATGCTTGTAACCAGCGACTTGAGAGGCCAAGGTGGGAGGATCACTAGAGCCCTGGAGTTTGAAGCCAGCCTGGGAAACATGAGGAAAACTCCATATAGAAAAAAACACACAACCTATGTAGTTCTGGTGAAGCTGATTCTACCCCTTACTTCAAGAGTGAATATTTGACCCAGGCCCGGTGAATCAGAGCATCAAAGAGTCCCTGTGAGTTACATTTCTGTCATTTGCAAGAAAAAGAGCAAAACTGCTACACTGGCCTATGTTCATCTTTCTTCTGGGATCATTTTGCCACTTCCATTCTGACATTACTAGTCCTCCTATTACTGTAGGAGGTGCAGGGTTGGTGCTACATGTCATGTGCATTTCAAGATGGGCTACTGTCTTTATTATTTGGTAAGAAAACATACATTCTCATTTTTATAATATTTATATAGGGCTTTATGGTTTACAAGGCCCTTTCACATTAGAAACTCCTGTCTTGTACCCTTTTGCTTTCTCATACCAAACTTTTCTTACAACCAACTCACAATTATTGGGAACAGTTTAAGAAACATGAATCACAGAGGAACATGGTCATCATGGATGAAAAACAGAAGAATAGTCAATATATTTACTATTTATTGACTGCCCACTAACACCAAATTCTTTAAATTTGTGATTCTCATTTACACTGCTAGCATTTGTTCAAAGTCAATGTTATTGATTCTATCTACAGATACAGTTTAAAGATACTGCGTAACTCAACCAAGATCACAAAGTAACTCAACCAAGGTTGTTAAGTGGTAGAGTTGTGATAAAAACTCAGTTCTACCTGAGTCCAGAAACAGATTGTTTAACCAATATATTCAACCGCTGGCTCGGTCACAAAAGCAAAAACAAACAAGAAACACATCAGGCTCATGGAACTCCTTAAAGAAACACCGATGGTAGCAATGTCCTTTTCAAACTGGATGAATACATGTGTTATCACAGCAGATATGTTTAATTAATACTGACTTCATCCCTTTTGGTTTCTGTTCAACAACTCGGATTTGGGGAACTAAGAACTGAAAATAAGAAAAGCCTTGCTCCGTGATTTCAATCTTTAAAAAACTCAGCTGTGGAAAAAGTCCACTTTGAGAAATGTAATCTATAATCAAATGGATAAAGGCATGAGAGTGAAAAATGAAGTTGTTAAGCTGAAGTGATGAGAACTGAAAAGGGTCAAAATGCGTGGAAATTGAAATGATCTAGATCTATCTGTTAGGATGCTGTTTTTGTTCACTAGAGGCTGCTGGGTGCAGATTCTGAGTCAAAGTTGAACCATGGATTCCGTACAGACCACTCAGGCTCACATGTGGAAATGAAATCCCAAGGAACAAGACACACACACACACACACACACACACACACACACACACACACACACGAACCCTGCTTTGATAGATTTATGAGGATGTCAGTCAGTCTAACCATAGAGAAAAGAAGCCTTTAGAAACTGTGTCTCTGGATTCCTTCCAGAGATCAGGAGGTCACTCTGTTGGTAGGAAGAACGCCAGAAAGGCATCATCTTGCCAGCAAGACCTTGCTACTCTTTTGTTTTAAGCAGTTTATTCCTTGATCCACAAGAGACCACGATTATTCTTAACTTTGAAACATAAACTTTGAGTTAAAAGAAAACTGGTTGAAAATATCTAATTTGAATTTTACATCTTCAGAAAATTGGATCATAATTGCTCACTGAAAAGAGAGCTCATCAATTCACCCTCTCTGTAGGAGATAGTCAGTGTCTGATCCATTAAGTTATCATCCTAAAGCAGGACATTTATCATAATTTATTCTAGGATATTCTAAATTTACTCTGTTGATTACCATTGTGTAAACAGTGTCTTCTGTGAGCTTGGGTTGCATGATTGAGCGTTGGAACTGGTACTGATTTGAAGTCACCATTTGCTAAAGAGCTTCGGGTTGTTCTATCAGTACAAACTCCAGGGATGTCTAACAAGGGATTCAGTGAAAAAAAAATGAGGCTCTTCCTCTATGTAATGTTAATGGGCCACTTACTGAAATATATCTCTTTGGAGAGGCAAGTCTAAATGGTATGAGGTTAAAGAACATTAGAAAGTGGTTTGTGCATGTTCAACAACATGACTTTTCTCATTAAAAAAAGGGAAAAAAAACCTGCATCTAAGATATTGTAGAGGTCAGCATCAAAAAGGTTTTTTTTTTAAATAAATATCTTAAATGACAATGTACACAACAAAGTAATGGCATTATTCTCATAACTATAGTAGAAGCTGTCCAAACTGGAAGGAAAGACCTATTTTTTAATTTGCAATATTTTTCTTAAAGAAAAATATATATTCAATAATTTATTTGACATAGGCTGAAGATACTGAGTATTTATTAAATTTGTTATTAAAATTAATGACATCTGGCTATTTCTTTCCTTCAGATGTTGCTCATAACTCTTCTACCCTTTTTCTCCCCAGTAGTTCTCTTGCTTCATTTCCAACCATATGATAATTACTTAAGTTATTCCCAATCCTTCAGCCTTTGGCATTGAAAGGGACTTGATTTTCTCTATCCAATGTTACCTTTATGTTTTTGTCCTTCCCTGTCTTTCAGAGTGGAGAAAACTGATGTAAAATCTTACTTGAGGGCTGGGCGCGGTGGCTCACACCTGTAATCCCAGCACTTTGGGAGGCTGTGGCGAGCAGATCACAAAGTCAAGAGTTCAAGATCACCCCGATCAACATAGTGAAGCCCTGTCTCTACTGAAAATACAAAAATTAGCTGGGCATGCACCTGCAATTCCAGCTACTCAGGAGGCTGAGGCAGGAAAATCGTTTGAACCTGCAGTGAGCAGAGATCGTGCCACTGCACTCTGTCCTGAGCAACAGAGCAAGACTCCATCTCAAAAAAAAAAAAAAAAAAAAAAATTCTTATTTGAATATTTTTGTCTCTGCTGCAAAAGATTCTTGCTTCCCTTTGTTCCTTGACTTTCTCCTAAGAAATATTTTATTATTTTTTTCCTACAGATCTTTGTGTTAGACTAATGTCTAATATACTGAGCTTCTTTCCAGATGATACCAATAGAAATTTGGAAGAAATTATCACAAAACAAAGGAAGTTTATCTAATATTTTTTCAGCACAGCTTTCTGTCTCCTTGACTTAGCTCAAATCAAATTCAGGCTTCAGTCTGATGTCTCTTTTAATGCTATTTTCTTTCTTTTTTTCAGCAGCATGGTTGCCTCATTGAATGTATTTTAAACTCAATTGATTGCCGTTATCTCTGAGTGATACTATAGCTGTTCTGGATAGTCCATGAAATTCTAAGTGTCTTATTTACAACCTCATTCTTTGGATAATGGTCCCATAAAGATGTTATTCGTCGTGCTGTATTAACTGTTACCATGTTAGTCTGACGAAGGACCAGCTGATCTAAAACATAGCCCTGGAGAGCCTGAACATAGAAAGTTTACCAATCAAAATGGTGTCTTCATGAAGTGCTCTTCCCATTTTGATAGAACAAGCTAACCCAATCATATTGCTTTATGGCATCCAGATATTTCATTTCCATCAGGCCTTGCCCATAATTCTTCCACTCTTTTCTCCTCAGTTTTTCTTTTGCTACCTCATCAATCACGTATTCATGGTAACCTAGTTATTTTCAGTCTCTTCAAGCTTTGGTTTGATGAGGACTTGATTTTCACCACAAAATTTTACCTTTCAATGTGTTCTTTTCCATTAAAGTTTTTTCTCCACCTTTGCCTTTTCAAAGGGAAGTATAATGTAAAATCATATTTGAATATTTTTGTCTGTGCTATGAAAGTTACTTGCTTCCCTTTTTCTCTTTTCTTTCCCTTGGAAAGTCCTTTGTCATGGTGGAGTATAAACGTAAGATTCACACAGGATCCTAAAAGGACGGTAGTAGGAAGCTACAGAAAGACAAAATGTCTGGGTCACTAGAGCTTCTAGTGAATGCAAAATTAGGATTATTCCAATTTTCCACAAGGCCGAGGACCTAGACTCACTCTACAGTTTCTGAGATGTTGCCATCTTTCCATGCTCTCCATGTATCTTCACTAAAAAGTTACATTTCTTTGAAATTTTAAAAAACCTCATGATCACCTTTTCATCTCAATGGAAAATTCGTCCTTGAGTAAGTTTATCTTCTTCCCTCCTTCTGACCTCAATCCAGTTCCACCCTATTACAAGATGATACTCGAGTTCCGTTTCAGAGGAGAAGGTTGAATCCATGTGGCCTAAAGTAAACTTCTGGAAAGAGCTTCATACTTGCCTTCTGTAAAATCGGCAAGCACAAAACGCTCAAATTGAGTGAGGGTTAATCGTAAATTTACCTCCTTAACCATATTTAAGAATAATTCCTTGCTAAATACCTTATGGAAATTAAGTAAATATTATATTTCTGTGAGATATCATTGGACACAATTTATCAAATGAGCTGTAGTCAGGAAGGGGTAAACAGAAAACAGAACACTACTTTATTCTTTCTTCACACTTTCCCTTTCAACCCACCCTATTCTAACCTATTGCATGAAATTCTCTAGTCATTTTCAGTGATTGAAAAGTCAAGCCATTCTACAAGGCAATCTGCCTGTTCTCTTCAAAACCTCAATATCATGATTAGTAACGTGAATAATGTAGTTAGTAGAAGAAACACGACTAACAGAGACTGTGAACTCATAACGTTTAATCATTTAAAATATTGAAATGTGTATATGGCATTTATAAATATTCCTCATTAAATAATCATCTCTTGGAAATATATAAGAATATAATACACAAATGTTTCAAACCCTACTCTTTGCAACAAAGTGGGAAACTATAATACTAATAACGAATAATGTTTTCAATTTTTAGGCAATTGGCAGAATTGGCAATTCTGGTGGTGTTAAATCCTTATATAGTAAAACATTGGGTCTTTTGGAACCCTACAAAGTCATTATTGTCACTATTTTAGAGACAGAGAAACTAATATCCAGAAAAGATCAATAACTATCCCGAAAACAATACAAGATATGTAATTACCTCAAGTTCTTAAATAGGTGAGCAAATAGACCAAAGCTAGCAAAAGTTGTGATAGAGGATGACTATATTTACTATTTTCTGATATTTTTCCATATGCTATGGCATATACGTGGAGACTGACAAATGTCATCAACAGTGAGCCACTCAGCCTCTTCCAACTGCAGAACAAAAAAAAGTTATTATTGTACAATCTTTAAAATCATCCAGGGTTTGCACACTTTGATAGAAGTATGCAAATACAAAATTTGAATAATCTAGATGACCACAAATATTAGAATACTTATCTGTCTGAAGAATTTTTTTAATGGTAGAAATCAATCTCACTTGTGTCTTTTTTGGGGGAGTTTTGTTTGTTTTTCGGTTTTGGCTTGTTGGTAGGATAGAGAGTTCTATTTTAATGACAGTGTATTCATTTTCACTGGTGTAATACAAACACGGTTCAATTTAGAGATGGCAACCTTGAAATGAGAGATGTTGTCTTAATTGTGAACTCTGACAGGTGAGAATATAGCAAATTCATTTTGACCTCCAAAAACATGAGAGACTGTTCTATATTTTAAAAGACAGACATACAATGTATAATTAAAATATAAAAATAAAAACATAGATATTTTGGGGCGATGGGGAAATTTACATGTACATTTGGGGAAGAAGATGCCAGGAATATGCAGTATCTTTGTAATTGAGGTGGTAGAGACTAGATCTCAGCAGCCTGGGAGACAGTCCTTCCAGAGCTGAAGTTTCTCACAAGGTCTCTGTGGGTTAATGTCAGCAAGGGTCCTAACTGATACTCGAAGGGTGTGCCGGCTCTCTCTCTCTCTCTCTCTCTTTTTTTTTTTTTTTTGCGACAGAGCCTAACACTGTTGCCCAGGCTAGAGTGCAGTTGTGCAATCTCAGCTCACTGCAACCTCTGCCTCCCGGGTTCAAGTGATTCTCCTGCCTCAGCCTTCCCAGTAGCTGGGACTACAAGTGTACCACCACACTTGGCTAATTTTTGTATTTTTAGTAGAGACGGGGTTTTGCCATGTTGGCCACGCTGGTCTCAAACTCCTGACCTCAAGGGACCCACCCACCTCAGCATCTCAGAGTACTGGGATTATAGGTGTGAGCCACCGTGCCCCGGCCAGGGTGGATCATCTGAGGTCAGGAGTTCAAGACCAGCCTGACCAACATGGTGAAACCCTGTCTCTACTAAAAAGACAAAAAAGTAGCTGGGCGTGGTGGTGCATGCCTGTAATCCCAGCTACTCAGGAGGCTGAGACAAGAGAATCACTTGAACCCGGGTGATGGAGGCTGCAGTGAGCCAAAATCACACCATTGCACTCCAGCCTAAGCAACAAGAGTGAAACTCTGTCTCAAAAAAAAAAAAAGGGAAGAAATCAAATACCTAGACAGGGAGTATGCAATAATGTTCTTTCAGAGAGTGTCCATTTGTTGTGAAACACTGAAGATCAACACAGAGGGGCAGGGAAGGGAAGGAAGAAGGAAGACAGTTTGAAGAAAAACCATCAATTACTATTTTGCCTCTTTTTTTCCATGTTTATGTTGTCTCCTTGAGAATCCCAGGATGAGATCACTCTTCACATACATTGCTATTTATTGGCTGGCCTTGAGTGGGTTTATCTGTTTCTAAGTAATCAGCTGGAACGCTGTCCCATTTAATGCTGTCCTGGAGTTTAATGCTGTCCTGGAGTTTAATGCAATTGCAGCAAGGCACACACAGATGAATCATCCCTCAGTAGATACTTTAGTTTCTTTTCTCTTGTTCCTTCCATCCCTTCAAGAGTACAGGATGAAAAGAGTTTGGGAATAATCACCCCAAAACAGAAAGGCATATACTGTAGTTCTAAAGGTATCTAATGAAAAAAATGGAAGTTTCTTCATTGAATACTAAGATTTAAAATTACCTTAAAGACTTAAGGTAATTTAAGCAATTTGCATGTCAAAGAGCATTTACTGCCTTACACTTTGTAAGATTGTACATTTATTAGTTGAATGAAAGTTCTAATCAAAAAAAGAAAATGCTTCCTTTTATATATATGTGAAAAACGTAATTTCATGGGTTTCTTTCTATAAAGATGAACAAATATGATCAAGTTGCTATATCTAATGGATATCCAGCATTTATATGAATGAAAATTCAGCAAACCAAACCATGTATAAAGAATCAAAGAGTGAATAATGGCCAGACAAAGCAATAAATATTATCAAATCACGTGTACTGTCTTCTCTACATCCTGAGCACAATAAGATATATACCAAAAAGATTGTGCTTACCATTTTTGAGTCAGTATGTATTTTTTACCCAAATATTTCTATTCATTTCCTAAAAATATACTTACTCTTTATGATCCTTATAAGTTCTTTGATAAAGACATAAAAATCTATATAAAATAAGTTGAGATTTGAGAAAGAAACAGCATATATGAGAAATCACAATACTATGCCAACTACTCAAGTATCTGAATTTAATTACATATAAAAACTTTAAGAGCAAATTAATGCTGACAGTCTCATGCATCATTTTGTCAAGAAGATAAGTCATAGATATTGCTCATATAAACAAAATAATCAGTGTCAACATCATTAAAATTCTAGAATTACAATATTTGGTACATTATCAAAACCTGACTTGCTGCCTTATCAGTACGTTTTCAGTAACTCTATGTTAATAAACAATGAGCATCCAATGGACAGTTTATAGTTATAAATAAATTGTTCATTTAAAATATATCCATATATTATCAAACCAAAGAATACTGACATCTATTAAGGAAAAAAGACATCTTATAAAATGCTACTAGTTGTGTTTTCTAGTTGTATATAAAAGAATGCCAGCTCCAGTAAAATGTGTTTACATACCTCTTAATAAATATTTTCTTTAATCGCGAGCAACCAAAAAAATTGTGTATGCTTTCAAACACAGTTTATATATAACGTTTTAGAAGCATTGAACTTTGTGTCAGTCTCACCGATATAACAGCATGTTTTTAGTGAGTATCAGAATAAGAATAATAAGTAAATTACCCATTGACTACCCAACAATGGTTTTTATTTTTTTAATTCTGTTCAATTTTTTGACCAAGACTCTACTAGGTAGTAATATGAGCATTAAACAAAGTATACAAGGTTTAGTGAAAATATTCTCAGTGAACATGGGATGGGTCAATATAAAAATTAGTCACCTAGTAATCCAGTCAAAAGCACCCAATAGAAACCTCTAAATACTGACGAAAACCTATAATTTGTGTGGCTTTTATGTCTGGTTGAAAGAAAGCCAGAGTGGGGTGATGAAAGTAATGTTCAAAGTCCCCAATTTATATTTAGTGGCAAAACAATTTGTACATTAATAAAAATTTTAAAAGAAAACAATAATTTGAACTCAAAGCATCATTTTCCTCCTTAAATTGTTTTCACTTAAATGTTAAGATTTTCCTCTTCTAAGAAGTCAAATGAGGAGCAAGTACAGCTGTTTTTTCTTTGAACATGGGAATGGCTTTTACAGTAGTTATAAGTTTGATTATATCCAGAGACAGACTCTCCCAGGGGAAGATTTATCAACCAAGTCAGCATCAACCGCAAATATTCACAAACAGTTGTTGAAACAGTTGTTTATCAATAATATGAAGTAACATTTGCTCAGTCTCTCGTGTTGGCGGGGAGGGAGGGCAGAAGTCTTAAGTCTCATTTCTCTCCCTACATACTCAGCATATTTAGTTCTTGGGCTTATTTATTATGCTGATCAAGAAAGAACCGGAGGTGGTTTAGAGAGCACATTGATTTCATTGAAAATGGCCAAGAGTTACTACAAGAAGAATACAGGCCAACAGCCTTAGTGAGTGATGTGAGGAAAAAGAAACAGACTTGGGGTGGGTATTAGTATATATACTATTACATTATAATAATATTACATGTTATGGCATTGTAATATCACTAATATATAATATTTAAATTTTATTAAAAATCTAGAGTTATGATATTCAGTATATTACAACATTCAGCACATTATCAAAACCTGACATGCTGCCTTATCCCTACATTTTCAGTAACTACTATGCTAATAAGAAATTAGCATCCAATGGACACTTTATAGTTGTAAATCAATTTGTCCATTAAAAATATACTTATCAAACTCAAGGATACTAACATCTATTAAGGTAGAGAGAAATCTATATATTCACTAACATATAGTATTAGTGACATTATATAGTAATAGCATTGGTCATATTAAGGTAGAGTTTGAGGGAATTTGGAGTGGAAGAGGAGAGAATATGGGGGGAAACTACCTTGCAGGAGGGAGATTGGGAGGTGGAAAAGGAGAGTTTAAAATATCTTTTGGGCTGGGCGCAGTGGCTCACACCTGTAATCCCAGCACTTTGGGAGGCTGAGGCGGGTGGATCACCTGAGGTCAGGAGTTCAAGACCAGCCTGACCAAGATGGCGAAACCCCATCTCTACTAAAAATACAAAAATTAGCCAGGCATAGTGGTGGGCGCCTGTAATCCCAACTACTAGGGAGGCTGAGGCAGGAGAATAGCTTGAATTGGAAGGCCGAGGTTACAGGGAGCCAAGATTGCGCCATTGCACTCCAGCCTGGGTGACAGAGCGAGACTCTGTCTCAAAAAAAAAAAAAATTACCTTTTCTACATGTAACTAACTTTGGCAATTTCTTGAAAGCTTTAACTTTTCACTTATTTTGCCTGCTGAACTGTGATTTCCCTGGCTGGGACAATCTGCAGAGATTACCTTCTATCTTCAGGTTAAGTTTATTTGACCAGCCTTTCACTTGAGGCTTTCACCTTTTCTAAAGTGACACTCAGTCCTCTCCTTTCCTCTATGTTTTGTCCATGGTGATGAGCTGAATTCTGTCCCTCCAAATTTCATATGTTGGAGTCCTAAAACCTAGTACCTCAGAATGTCATTGTAGAGATAGAATCGTTAAAGAGTTGATTAAGTTAAGATGAAGTGGGCCCTAATCCAGCATGACTGGTACCCTTTTTTTTTTTTTTTTTTTTTTTTTTTTTTTGAGACGGAGTCTCGCTCTGTCGCCCAGGCTGGAGGGCAGTGGCCGGATCTCAGCTCACTGCAAGCTCCGCCTCCCGGGTTCACGCCATTCTCCTGCCTCAGCCTCGCTAGTAGCTGGGACTACAGGCGCCCGCCACCTCGCCCGGCTTGTTTTTTGTATTTTTTTTAGTAGAGACGGGGTTTCACCGTGTTAGCCAGGATGGTCTCGATCTCCTGACCTCGTGATCCGCCCGTCTCGGCCTCCCAAAGTGCTGGGATTGACTGGTATCCTTTTAAGAAGAGATTAGGACGCAGACACACACAGAGGGAACACCCTGTGAAGATCCCAGAAGATGGCCATTTACAAGTCACGGAGGCTCCCAGAAGAAAACGACCGGTGGACACTGCTACCAGAAAGGGGTCCCCGTCCAGACCCCAAGAGAGGGTTCTCGGACCTCACTCAAGAAAGAATTCAGGGTGAGTCCATAGAGTAAAGTGAAAGTAAGTTTATTAAGAAAGTTAAGGGGCCGGCCCGGTGGCTTAATCCTGGGAGGCCAAGGCAGGTGGATTATCTGAGGTCAGAAGTTCAAGACCAGCCTGGCCAACAGGTGAAACCCCATCTCTACTAAAAATACAAAAAATTAGCAGGGTGTGGTGGCGGGCACCTGTAATTCCAGCTACTTGGGAGGCTGAGGCAGGAGAATCGCTTGAACCAGGAGGTGGAAGTTGCAGTGAGCTGACATCACGCCATTGCACTCCAGCCTGGGCAACAAAAGTGGGGTAAAAAAAAAAAAAAAGTCAAGGAATAAAAAATGGTTACTCCATAGGCAGAGCAGCATGGGCTGCTCAACTGAACACACTTATAGTTACTTCTTAAATATATGCAAAACAAGGGGTGGATTACTCATGAATTTTCCATGAAAGGGGTGGTCAATTCCAGGAACTGAAGGTTCCTCCCCTTTTTAGACCATATAGGGTAACTTCCAGATATTGCAATGGCATTTGTAAACGGTCATGGCACGGGCGGGAGTGTGTTTTAACATGCTAATGCATTATAATTAGCATATAATTAGCAGTGAGGAGACCAGAGGTCACTTTCATCACCATCTTGGTTTTGGCTGGCTTCTTTACTTTATCCTGTCCTTTTTTTTTTAATACTTTAAGTTCTGGGTTACATGTGCAGATCGTGCAGTTTTGTTACATAGGTATACACGTTCCATGGTGGTTTGCTGCACCCATCAACCTGTCACCTACATTAGGTATTTCTCCTAATGTTATCCTTCCCCAAACTACCCACCCCATCCCGCTGCAGGCCCCAGTGTGTGATGTTCCCCTCCCTGAGTCCATGTGTTCTCATTGTTCAACTCCCACTTAGGAGTGAGAACATACCACATCCTGTTCTATCAGCAAAGTCTTTGTGACCTTTATCTTGTGCCAACCTCCTATCTCATTCTGTGACTAAGAATGCCTAACCTCCTGGGAATGCAGCCCAATAGGTCTCAGCCTTGTTTTACCTTATCCCTATTCAAGATGGAGTTGCTGTGGTTCAAATGCCTCTGACACCTTGACCTTGGACTGCCGGCTTCAAGAACTGTGAGAAATTAATTTCTGCTGTTGAAGCTGCCCAGCCTGTAGTATTTGTTATAGCAGCCCTAGCAGATTAATCTATCACCCCTTAAAATCTACTTTTCTTTGCTCCTGTCTTTTCAGTTCCACTCTCTCTTTCTCTCCTCAACTTCCCAAAATAGCCAAGGTTCTCTGTACCAATGCTTCTCACCATAGTTCCATGCAGACTACCCAGTTATCTAAATTCAAATCAGGGTCGGTTACCAAGATAAGATACAAAGTAATCTAGGACTGTGAAGTTATCAGGCAAGGGCTGGACTGCTAAAAGGACTGGAGGGAAGTGCTGGGAAGAAAAATCATACAGGAAAATCACCTCTGGATCAGAGAAGGAAGACAGAATAAGAGGTGCTTGAGAGATGGAAGCACATGGTTCACCTTGGGGATGAAAAAGAAGAAAGAAACAGTATCATTAATTGACCAATCTTCTTGTGCCAGACACTCTACAGAATTAAATGTTCCACATGTTTTATGACATCCTCTTTAGTGGCATAGGGGATAGGTAATAGTATTATCCCCAATTTACTGTTGAGGAATTGAGGTTCAGAGAGGTTAGATAACTTGGCCAAGGTCTCATAGAAAAGGAGTTATTCAACCATACATCAATTCTGATCCACCCTCTTCTAGATTGTGGGTCCATTATCACTACACTCTATCCCAAGACAGATAAATCAAGGAAGTGAAATTTCTCATTAATAAAGATGAGTAAACAAGGCTCTATGCTAGTGTGGCTACTCAAACAAGATAGAGAACAAAGCAGCAAGATGCAAAGGGGGAAAGATGCATAGGAAATGACCCCGAAGACCAAACTAACCATCTAGAAATTGGTAGAGCTAACTCTCATCAAACCATTCTATCTCCTATTCTCCATCCTAATATAGGACTTAGGTCAGATTCCACACATGTATGAATATCCTTACTTGATTCCCAGTCACTAAATGACTCCCTTTCTTGCCATCCTAGCTGCCCCATCCCCATCCAACTGTATTTAAAAGGTCCTAAGAGTATTCTAACTAAGCAGCCATGAACTGACCTCATCCACAAAATAACTTCCAACTGGCATAAATGTGTTTGTTCACCTGCTGACTCAGACACCTGCCAACACTTAGACACATCTGGGGCACCTGATGGCAATCGCACTTTTCACCAAGCAAAACACACCTTCATAAAACACAAAAATCATGGTGAGTTAAGCTCCAGAATTGGCTGGACAGTCATTAGGAACATAGGATTTCCTTTCCCAAGAAACTCTTTGGCAAACTTAGACTTTTGCCTTTGTAGCTAAAATAGGCAAGTTCAATCAAAAGAAAGTTCAGATAGGAAAATGCTGGAAATAGACCACAAGTTCGCAACATTCCCTAGTCTGAGTATTTGAGCCCTAACTATTCAGTAGCTGCTTTTGCTGTGCTCTGGTTCCTGCACAATGTTGATGAAATACATTTTCTGTGTATGTGAATAGGATTTTGCAAGATGTTTATGAATTCAGAGACTTTACTGGGGACTAAAAGCCCCTGCCCTAGACGCTCCACTTGTAGAGTTCATAAATCAAATGCTAAACCTTTCCTACATCTTCCAGATGCAGCTAGAAATGTTTTCAGTTGGCACAACAGCAAAAATGAGGAAGGGATTGTAAGATATTAATAACCAGGTTTTAAGTGGCATCACTAAAACTGTTGTGCACATGAGTCTGAAATATGTTTAAAAACTGGAATTTTGGCCTCTCTCATTCTAATTCCTCTCTTGCTTAATATAATTTGAAGCTGTTATGGTCATATATTAAATAATCAAGGACAAAGTAGCTTCATTATAAGTTTTTTGCACATTTTAGCATTAAGGTAAGAATGCTATTTTTCATCACTTTCTAAATCTGTTGATCTTTATGTAAATTGGTGAGACATCATATAAGTGATTTTTAATCACATCACTCTATTGCTTGTTTTAATTTTTTAAAGAATATTACTTTGAACGCTTATCAGTAAGGTTTTTAGTATCCCATCATCTGCAAAGTGTTGCGAAAATTATATTTTTCTACTCTGATGATTGAAATTTGATGCCATAAAGAAATTGGTATTTGTTGTACTGATTAGAGTTGTGAATGAATCTCATAACCTTAACATCCAGTTTTATCATTATTGAAAATCTATCTCCCACATACTAAATTACTTCCATGACAATTATAAATATAATATGACTCCTTTAGCTCTTGAATAACTTATTTCTGTTTTTGTTATTCTTAGTAAAATGTTTCAAAACAGACTTCAAACACCAAATGGATATTATGCCTTGATGTTCTCCTGTCCAGCCATTAATCAGGTTAACTATCACAATTTATAGATTAATCATGGGAATTAGAAATGCATTTTTATGGAGAAAAGTAAGCACAACTAATTTTATCTCAACTTTTTGATCCTAATATTACCCGTTTAAAGCATTCTGCAGACCAGTGTGGCCAACATGATAAAACCCCATCTCCACTAAAAATACAAAAATTAGCCAGGCATGGTGGAGCGCACCTATAATCCCAGCTACTCAGGAGACTGAGGCAGGAGAATCGCTTGAACCTGGGAGGGGGAGGTTGCAGTGAGCCGGGATTGCACCACTGCACTCCAGCCTAGGCAACAAGACTGAAACTCCGTCTCAAAAATAAATAAATAAAAACTTTTCGCATACCATCACTTTAGTACATCTCTATTGAAAACAAAGTATCATCTTTTCCTTATTCGTTATAAAACTTTCCAATGTTTGGAGGAATTTCCAAATTGATCATAAAAATAAGTTGAAAGAAGGAAAAGTATTTTCAGTCCAACAATTTAAACTGGCTTTGTGCCTCCAGCTAAAGTAAAACATGTTAAGGAAAGTTTATTTTGGTCAATAGATATGCCTATAAATATTCTTCCTCTTCTTTGAAAGAGGGTAACAGAGAGGGTCTAGGATTCCAGAAAGGTATATTCCAAACTGCTGATAACTCACAAGCCAAAGAAACAGCTGACATTAGTATCCTTCATAGTAAAACATAGAAAGATTTAGCCTAAATGGAACTGTTTACTGGCAGCATACATTAAATGTCTCAGTGCTAAAAAAATGTTTCAAAGAATATACAACTTTCGGCCGGGCGTGGTGGCTCAAGCCTATAATCCCAGCACTTTGGGAGGCCGAGACGGGCGGATCATGAGGTCAGGAGATCGAGACCATCCTGGCTGACACGGTGAAACCCCGTCTCTACCAAAAAATACAAAAAACTAGCCGGTCGTGGTGGCGGGCGCCTGTAGTCCCAGCTACTCGGGAGGCTGAGGCAGGAGAATGGCGTGAACGTGGGAGGCGGAGCTTGTAGTGAGCTGAGATCGCGCCACTGCACTCCAGCCTGGGCGACAGAGCGAGACTCCGTCTCAAAAAAAAAATAAAAAATAAAAAAAAAGAATATACAACTTTCTATGCCAATCAGGAAACTTTCATGGGAAATCTGGCTTAATTCTCATTTATACTTATAAAAAATAGGTAACTATTGATGCTATATTTAAACACTTCCAAAAATGTTTTTAAATTCCCAAAACAATTTAGCTATTATTGTTATGGATTATTAATCCCTTTATAATTTTTCACAGTAATAGCAAAGAGAAGGTTAATTCTTTAAAGTACATTAACAGTTATCTCTCTCCTATATCTAGGCAACAAAGGTGTGTTAATCACTCACTAAAGTCACAATAAACTCTGTAGGAGGATATAAAAATATACAGTAATTTAAAATATGTAAAGAAAATAAAATATGAAGGAACATTTTAAGAGATAGATTGGATAAAGGATAGTAAAGACAAAGTGTTACATGAACTCAAAAAAATAACGTGGTTTTTGCCTGAAGGGTAAAGGGATGATTTTATAATGCAGGTGCCCATTCAGCTGGGCCTCCAAGGATGGACAGGATGTGATCAAGTGAAGCAAAGTGGGACAACTTCCAGCAAAGAGAACTGAGAAGGAGACAGAATGAATGAGAAAGTATTCAGCTAGAAAATGCAAAATGCCCTAAATCTCAGAATCCTCAAATGCTGACAAATCCTGCAAATATTGAGGCAAGGGAAGTCTTCTCTAAAATACAAATTAAATATGTGAGCACCCAGTGTTAGTCATTTTAAAATAAAAGTTTATAAAACACAAATTTTGTCTAAGTTTTACTTTAAAATAATTTGTATTCATTTTCTTGTGTACACAGTAAGTTGGATTAGAGTCAATAGACCCAATTCCAGTAAGAATTCTGCCATTCATTTGCTGAGTGACTCAAGGCCAGTAACTTGACTCTCTGGCTCTCCACTAGAGAACAGAGATGATAAACCTACTTCATTATATTCCCAAGATTGTTGGGGGCAATTAAAGGAAACAGAAAAGAAAAAGGAATGAACACTGTCAAAAAACGTATCATTTGGTAACAACATTCTGTATGAATACACACTATGCGACATATTGAAAAGTAATTGATATGGTTTGGCTCTGTGTCCTCAACCAGATTTCATGCTGAAATGTAATCCCCAATGCCAGAGGTAGGGTCTGGTGGGAGGTGATTGGATCATGGGGATGGTCCTTCATTAATGGTTTAGCACTGTCCTCTCAGTGCTGGTGCTCTTCTCATGACAGTGAGTGAGTGAGTTCTCATGAGACCTGGTTGTTTTAAAGTGTGTGGCACCTCCCCGCTCTCTGTCTTCCTTCTGCTCCCACCATGTGGGACGTTCCTGCTCCTGCTTTGCTTGTGCCATGAGTAAAAGCTCCCTAAGTCCTCCCTAGAAGCAGACGCTAACATGCTTCCTGTATTTGCCTGTGGAACTATGAGCCAATTAAACCTGTTTTCTTATATTATAAATTACCCAGTCTTTCTTTCTTTTTTTTTCAGATGGAGTCTCACTTTGTCACCCAGGTTGGAGTACAGTGGGGGATCTTGGCTCACTGCAAGCTGTGACACGCTGGTTCAAGCGATTCTCCTGCCTCAGCCTCCCAGGTAGCTGGGATTACAGGCACATGCCACCATGCCTGGCTAATTTTTGAATTTTTAGTAAAGACGGGGTTTCACTATGTTGGCCAGGCTGGTCTCGAACTCCTGACCTCAAGTGATTCACCCGCCTCAACCTGCCAAAGTGCTGGGATTACAGGCACGAGCCGCTGCGCCCAGCCTTTCTCTATAGCAGTGTGAGAATAGACTCACAGAGTAATGCCTACGTTCCTCATTTTTCACACACACAGACACACAAACGCATGAACATGCAGGTGTGCTATCTTTTTCTTTCTCTCCTCTTTCTTTCTTATTTTTTAGAAACAGTTTTTCCCATGACTACATGAAGTCTCCCACAACTTGATCTTCCATCAAAATGGAGCTTTAGCTGCCTTCTATCAAACATCTGAAGACCCATTTTAATCAAAGTTTTGATGTCCTCTAAAACAGAGGCCACCAGGTTCCCAAGCCACACAATGAGTCTTTTCATCTAGATATCAAAAAGCTTGTGTTTCCTACTTCTTCCTTTTAGCCTTGAAAAAGTAAAAGGTTTGGCCTCAGCCATCAGTGAATTACGAACAAGAGTGCAGGATCAGTGTGCTACGGGACATGACAGGTGCGTATGGAACCCTTCCTTACTGTGTGTCACATGTTACAAAATATTTTTAAAGCATGTTGTAATACTGTAGGCATGATATTATTTTAATAATGTAAAGTACTATCTAAATGTACATTATTACTACTCTAACTTGTAGAATTGTTTAAAGAACAAAAAGTTCTCCTCAAAAGAACTTCTCAAATCACGTACAAAAATGTTATATAGGCCGGGTGCAGTGGCTCATGCCTGTAGTCCCAGCACTTTGGGAGACTGACGAGGGCGGATCATGAGGTCAGGAGATCGAGACCATCCTGGCCAAAATGGTAAAACCCCGTCTCAACTAAAAAAAAAAAAATGAGCTGGGTATGGTGGCACGCACCTGTAGTCCCAGCTACTCGGGAGGCTGAGACAGGAGAATCGCTTGAACCTGGGAGGCGGAAGTTGCAGTGAGCCGAGATCATGCCACCGCACTCCAGCCTGGCAACAGAGAGAGATTCTGTCTCAAAAAAATGAATTAATTCACTAATTTTAAAAATTTTTACAAGGCCGGGTGCAGTGGCTAACGCCTGTAATCCCAGCACTTTGGGAGGCCTAGGCGGGCAGAACAGCTGAGGTCAGGAGAGGTCAGGAGTTCAAGACCAGCCTGGCCAACATGGCAGAACCTCATCTCTACTAAAAATACAAAAATTAGCTGGGCGTGGTGGCCAGCACCTGTAATCCCAGCTACTCGGGAGGCTGTGTAAGAAGAATTGCTTGAACCCAGGAAGCTGAGATTGCAGAGAGCCAGGCCTGCGCTGTTGCACTCCAGCCTAAGCCACAACAGCGAAACTCTGTCTCAAAAAAAAAAAAAGTTATACAATAGACCCAATAATAAGAATAAGATGAGATGTACTTGTGGACAGTGTTGTTACATACTACTCTTTATTTTAAAAATGGATCCATATCCTTTGGATGCAGTATCCAAATTTTATGGCCAGATCATGTAATAACAGTGATGCTCATTTTCTTCGTGAAACAGTCATCATTCCTAACATCTCTAAATGACACCATCCTAGGCTAGCTCTTCATCAGCCACACAGCTGTGACACAAGACGATGTGCAGCGTAAGATGTTCTGCCACATCTGCTTGGTCTTTCACATATTTAACTCAGCTTTCATCTCTGAAATACAAAGATAATTATTTCCAGAAGTCTCTGAAGGAAGCTTGACCATTGGAGGACATGGGGTGTTAGAGATTTGCTTGTCTTTCAGACAGTGAGAAAAAGTGAAAATCTTCAAGAAGAAGGATTTGTGAGGTCCTATAGGAAATATATGTTTTACAGTTAAATTTTTGTCTTGGAGGATGAGAAATCTACTATACATCAGAAAATCTCACAGGGATGTGGGGAAGTATACTGTTCAGTAGTCATTCCAATGATTTGGAGAGCTCCGTGAATATATAAAAAGGGAAGATCAAACCTGTCCTGAAATACTCAAAAGCCCCTAGTGGTAACTGGTTTCCAGCTTTGGCATGGAGTTGCACACAAGCCTTATCTGAATGAGAAAAGATTGGTTATAACAAATAAACATTAATTCAAATATTTCTGCCAACACGGCTCAGATTTCACTATCATTGTGCTAAAACATAGTGTGTTTTTCTTATTAAGTTTCCTTGTATTAATGAAGCTAATTAAAATAGTTCCTATTGGCTTAAAATTTTGCCAGGTGCTTTTGATTTTGTTACTATTAAGTCACAACATTCAGAAATTGCCTAATTTTTTTTCTTTTCATCCATTCTAGGTGATCTGGTTATGATGAGATGAAAAAATTAATTATGATTAGGTTCTTTATCTGTTGGTAAAAATAAATAGTTTTATATCGTGTCAACTAAAACAGAAAAACAATTGATAAATAGCAGGGACATACTTTGTGGTTATCCTGCTAAAACCACAAAAGTTACAGCCATGCATTTTAAAAATGACATATTTACCTCAATATATATCTCACCACTCCCATGTTCATAGCCATTCGTTTGTAAAGGTTACCATTACAATAATTAATCTATTGAATTCAAACTGTGTGGCAAATATAGTGCTAAGAGCTTTCCTTCTTTTATCTTTTATATTTTTTAGCTTTTAATTATGGAAATTTTCAAAAACATATAAAAGTTGAAAAGTATAACTCATTCTCATCATTCATCCTCTATAATTACAAGCTCATAGGCAATCCAGTTGTTTCTTACCCTCATCCATTTCCTCTTATCTACACTATTTTGGAGTATATCTTAACCTTCATATATTTCATCCATAAATATTTCACTGTAAAATGTCTAAAACATAAGGAAACAATATTATTTTATATAATACTCGAAGAAAACGATATTATTTTATATAATACTCAAAGCAACCTCATGGAGTTGGTACTATTAAAACTCCCATTTCCCATGTGAGAAAACTAAAGCTTAGAAGTAAAGCATCTTGTCTAATGTACCCAGCTAGCATGTAATCTATTATAGTAGCGATTCTAATGCAGCTCTATCTAAATGCAAAGACAAAGCTCTTGAACGTCGCATTGACTCTCTAGTACATGATAACTTCACTTGCTAGAAATGTTTCTGATTTTTGAACACCTCAATAATGATTGGTACTTCATGATAGCAAACACCAGGGAAGTAAAAATAGTCCCAATCACTTCGAGATAAAAACAATTACTGAAGGTGCAAATGACATTAATTTCTAAAAGTTAAGGTGATCACAGAAATCATTATATGCTTCTTTCCTTGCTATCTTAAGTTCATCGAAACTGACAACTTAAATATACAGAGTCCTGAGCTTCCAACTTAAAGTAAGAAAAAACCCTGCTCTTTGCTACTCTGAAGCCACAGCCAGCCCTGAGCCATAACCCTGCAGCCCAAGATACGGGTAAGTCTCAGGAGTGAATTCTTTATAACTTACAACTTCTCCACCACACTGTTACATGCCCTAGTTATGTGGAGGCAGTACGTAAGTGCTGCTGGCTGGCAACAGTTTTAGCTATTTGTTTTTAATGTTGCCATTCTATACAAATCCTTATTCAAATAAAATACACATTCTAAAGTAATTTTTCATGCATAAGGACTTTTCTCTGACATGAGTCACATGTGTCACTGTAATCATTGTAAAGTCAGCATGGAATTACTTCCATGTTCTGCTAGTATGAAGAATGACAAACTATTACATAATAAAACTTCTAGTTGAAGCAGAGCTATGTAATCACAGCCAGTCCCATGCAAATTACCCTAGACATCATTCTGGCCAAGAGAAACTTAACCTGCAGTTTACCACTGTCAAGTCACATAGAAGTAGTTGTCATACAGGTGGGCCCTTGGAATAGTCAAGGGTTCATCAAAAAGAGTGATTTCCATGGGTATACGATGATTGAATGTCTGAGGAGGCTGACCTGATAGAAGGGAAAACTGCAAAGTCTTTTCTTGGGATTCCTAACATTGAACTTACATACTTGTCAATATTTAAATAAGATTCATTCCCTTCCAGCACATCTTATCTTTATAAAAACAAATTAAAAATACTCAGTAATTTTTTATTTTCCAGTTGGTTCCTTGGCCTTTTTCTTTGTAATATTCAACTCTGTGACTATGTGCAAGCACTGTGGACACAAACCTGGGTAAGTCACAGGCTTGCCCTCACAATCGGTGGATGTAGGTACACTGATAACTGTAACACATTGCAGTATAAGATGTCCCTCTCATGAGATGAAAGTATGAATGAATTGCTATTGGGTTGGAGATGAGTTTCAAAGGAAGGATTGACATGATCCAAATGAGATGGAATTTTAAAATTGTGGCATTTTGGATACGCTTTTAGGACACCTCTTCTTTGCCTGCTTTATTAGTGTTACCTCTCCAGGAGTATGTCCACAACTCCTCTCTAAGCCTGTATTATGTGACCATTTGTAGTATTCCCATATGTCTGTCAACGCCCTTCCTGGAGGTTCTAAAATGATGCTGCTAAAATATTGCTGCTACAACATGAGTTTGTTGAACTTCAGGACTTTTATTTATTTGTATTTGTATCACCTTTGCAGTGCTAGCACAGAATAGGTGCTCAAAATTTTGTTAAATAGATGAATAATGTTAAGATTTACGTAAGACTATACCTCAGAGGACAGATAGTATTGGAGGTACAGATTTGAAAATCACCAGCATAGAGGTACCGGTTGCAGAATTTAAAGTTGATGAGTTCCCCCAAGGAACATGGTACAGAGGGGAAAAAAAAGATAAGCCCTTGGTGGACTATCTTCTCAATAAGGTCTACTCTTATTGATGCTCCCTGCTGCCTGCTTCCAATCACCCACATTTCACCTTCACTTAGAATGCCCCTTATCCTGCTTGAATTTTCCTTTTTTCAATTGAATGTTAATATACAATGTAATTTTAACTTGTTTATTTACTATTTCCTAACTCTCATTGCTAACATATAAATTCATGAGGGTTGAGATCTTAGAATATTCTGTCCATGAATGTAGTCCAAGCACCTAGAATATTGTAAGCACTCAATAAATATCTGTTGAGTTAATGAATAGCTACCTATATTTAGGGTACTAATTAAGAAGAGAAAGAGTAAAAAGAGTAGTCATAATTTAGGAAGATAAACACAAGATCAACCTGTATCATAGAAACCAAGGGAGATATGAATTTTAATAAGTAAGGGGTAGATAGGAATTAAGATATCTATGAACAATTTTAGGAAGTAGGAATCAGAGAAGAAACTTTTGGATCTAGTAAATCAATGATCATTGACAATTCCAGAAAAACTTCTATGGTAATGATCAAGGAAATCAGATTGCAAAAGGTTGAAAATGAAGTCAATGTTGAGAGAGAATGGCATCTAGCAAAGACCACTCTTTTGAGTAATTTAGTGGCAAATAGCACAAGCAGTAAAAAAGAAGTTTGTGGTAATAATAAGGATGATAAAATTGTAGATGATTTTAAAACAAGGGGCAAATGGCCATTTGATAGAATGCAGGAAAAAAATACTAAAAAAGAGAAGTTGTAAGATAATATTGGGAAAAAAAACAAATGAAGCAGGCAGTGATGATAACAAGAACACAGGTAAGTTTAACCTTTTCAAGTAGTCAGTAAACTCTTTCTTCCAAAACACTAATAAAAAGGAGATGACAAGTGCTATAGAGACAGATTATTTAGAAGAGAATACAAAGGAGCTCCTGTATCATAAACATTTCTGTGCATAATTGTAGCTATATCAGTTTATAGCTATATGTTCTGCTCTGTTCACACATGAATATTATCAACAATATTTATCAGGGGGCTGGGTCATAATCCATTTGCTTACTTTCCACCTGCATGGATATCAATGATGCAATATAGCAAGTTAATTTATGCAAAAATATGCATGAGATGCCTATTATGGGCCCATCCCTGCTCTAGGCAGTGGAGCTACAGCAATGAACAAAAGAGATGAAACTTTCTTCCAGAGAAGAGAAATAATAAAGGAATAAATAAGTCAACTATATGATATATTAGATGATGATATATGCTAAGAAAAAAAAGTGAACAGGTGGGAGGGAAAGTAATGTCAAAAACTGTGGAGGGTCTGAGAATTTACCCTAATTGCAAGCTAACAAATTAACCTGAAATGGTTTTATGGATACTAGCAGAAGACACAAGACTTTACTGCTCACAGCAGGCAGTAACCAGAGTATCAGAATGTATTATTTTTCCAAGGCTGAATTCCCACAGGGTGATAAGAAGACGGCCAGGTGTGAGCTGCATTATAGGAGAGAAGCTCTGAGCTCAGGGAACCCAAATACTTTCTGATAGACAGTTAGCCTGCCTGACTTTTCCACCACAGGAAGACATTATCATTTTTATATTGAAAGCAATCATGTCTTTTCTTTGTTCTGCAGATCAATGCTCTTTCCATCTTCCAAGGGTGTTAGTGATACAAACATCCTTAAAATATAATCCAGAATAAAAAGTGCTCAGCATTTTGCTTACATGATGTCCAGAAGCATGAGAGACACATGGATAGTTGCTTCTCAATAATATCAACTTTTTATTTAAAAGGAGGGGTCCAAAACTACAAAAACCTTGGAAGACAACTGAGGCAATGCCATTCTGAACATAGCAGCAGGCAAAGATTTAATGATGAAGACATAAAAACAACTGCAACAAAAGCAAAAATTGACAAATGGGATCTACTTAAACCAAAGACCTTCTCCACAGCAAAAAGAACTATCAACAAAGTGAAACAGACATCTACAAAATGGGAGAAAATCTTTGCAAACTGTGCATCTGACAAAGGTGTAATATTCAGAATCTATAAGGAACTTAAACACATTTACAAGAAAAAAAACATTTAAAAGTGGGCAAAAGACTTGAACAGACACTTTTCAAAAGAAAACATACATGCAGCCAACAAAAATGTGAAAAAAGCTCAACATCACTAATTATTAGAGAAGTGCAAATCAAAACCACAGTGAGGTACTATCTCACACCAGAAAAAATGGTTGTTATTAAAAAGTCAGTGTTGGTAGGAATGTAAACTAGTACAACCACTATGGAAAACAGTGTGGAGATTCCTTAAAGAACTAAAAATAGATCTACCGTTTGATCCAGCAATCCCACTACTAGGTATTTATTCAGAGGAAAAGAAGTCATTAAACAAAAAACATACTGGCACACTCATGTTTATAGCAGCACAACTTGCCACTGCAAAAATATGGAACCAGCTCAAATGGCCATCAATCAACGAGTGGATAAAGAAAATGCATATATGATACATGGTGTGTATATATATATATATATAATGGAATGCTACTCAGCCATAAAAAGGAATGAAATAATGGAATTCACAGCAACCTGGATGGAATTGGAGACTGATTATTATTCTAAGTGAAGTAATTCAGGAATGGAAAACCAAACATCGTATGTTCTCAATCATATGTGGGAGCTAAGCTGTAAGGATGCAAAGGCCTAAGAATGATACATTGGACTTGGGGAATTCAGGGGAAGAGGTGGGAGGTGGTGAGGGATTAAAGACTACACATTGAGTACAGTGTACACTGCTTTGATGGGTGCACCAAAATCTCAGAAATCACCACTAAAAAACTTATTCATGTAATCAAACACCACCTGTTCCCCACAGAAAACCTATTGATATAAAAATAGTTAAAGAATTTAATAAAGTAATGTAAATTTTAAAAAAGAATGATTGTTATTAAAAAGTCCAAAGAAAAAGGATGCTGGTGAGGTTGCAGAGAAGAAGGAACACTTCTACACTGTTAGTGGAAGTGTGAATTAGCTCACTGATTGTGGAAAACAGTGTGACAATACTTCAAAGGGCAAAAAACAGAAATATCATTCGACCCAGCAATCCCATTACTGAGTACATACCCA
Organism: Macaca thibetana thibetana; assembly: GCF_024542745.1. Classification (NCBI taxonomy): domain Eukaryota; kingdom Metazoa; phylum Chordata; class Mammalia; order Primates; family Cercopithecidae; genus Macaca; species Macaca thibetana. Next base: position 15,863,161 of record NC_065582.1, on the reverse strand, counting down.
AAGGGATATAAATCATTCTATCATCAAGACAAATGTACATGTATGTTCATTGCAGCACTATTCACAATAGCAAAGACATGGAATCAACCTAAATGCCCATCAATGGTAGACTGGATAAAGAAAATACGGTACTTACATACCATGGATTACCATGCAGCCATAAAAAAAGAATGAGATCATGTCCTTTGCAGAAGCATAGATGAAGCTGGAGGCTATTAGTCTTCAAAACTCAATGCAGAAACAGAAAACCAAATACTTCCTCTTCTCACTTATAAGTGGGAGCTCAATGATTAGAACACATGGACACATAGAGGGGAATAACACACTGAGACCTCTTGAAGAGTGGAGGGTGGGAGGTGGGAGAGGTCAGGAAAAATAACTGCTGAGTACTAGGCTTAATACCTGGGTGATGAAATAATCTGTATAACAAACCTCCATGACACAAGTTTAGTTATATAACAAACCTGCACAAGTACTTCTGAACATAAAATAAAAGTAAAATTTTTAAAAAAGGATGGAATCAGGCTTAGCTCGAATTTCCTCATGAGAATGCCACTCTATTCACCTCTCTGATGAATCGTACTGACAAAGGCTAAGACCAAATCTGTTCAATTTATCTCATACAGCCATTAATAAGGCTACTACCAACAGAACACCAAGAAGCAAGATGAGGCCAACCTGTGGTCTTAACCTCAACCATGCTACCCAGAGTCCAGGACTCAACCATATAAACAAAACCCGTAAACCGTCATGGCCTTCCCTAGAAAGTCAAGTGAAAGTTGACGTGCCTAAAGGCTCTTTGTTGACTTCTCCACTTCAGTAAAGGCATCAATCCAGCTGACTGTCTGAGCAAAGGCACCTGACAATGAGGATGGGAAAGGCAACCATCCAGAGGTGTTAACAGGTGTTTTGCGTGGAAGACCTGGAAGCTGAGGCTATTCCCTGCAGTTTTCAATAGATTTTTCAGTAAAGTTAAAGGGGAATGGTGATAAAATCATAGTCAGAGGGGTCTGGGAGAGGATGGTAGATCCATCCGTTATATTTAAGTAACTTGAAGCTCTTTGGGAGAGCTGCACCAGGGCATTTTCCTTTCTAAGAAAGAAGCCACGAGCAATTCTGAAAGGAAAGATTACTAAAGTTTCTCTCTCCCTCATATGATGTGGGGCATGAATGTTCCCTCCCTGAGAGCCAGGGCTCTTGCTCTTTCACTAATGCCATAAAAATCAGTGCGTCTCATTTCAGCAGATGTAACTTCATCTTTTTTGCAATCATCTCCAACTTACACACAGACTTATATAATATAGAATATATAGAGAGAACATAGAGTGTAGATAGAAAGACAAAGACAGTTTTATAAAACAGAGACCCATTATGTCCTCAACTTTAGCCCACAAGGGACACTATCATCCATTTTGTAAGACATTATTCTAGCAGTCAGCAATATCAGATGCCTATGAAGCTCAGGAGGTTCTATGACTCCTTGACTATTAGCGCACTGCTCATGGGTTTGCAATAAAAGCTCATCACGGTGAGATGGCAAGTGGTCTAGAAAACTGAAAACCTGGCACAGACTGGCTTCAAGGCTCCCATTAATGTCACCCAGGGTTGCCTGATCAGACTGCAGCCGCAAGCAACTCTGTAAACTGAAAGAGTCAACAGCAGTGAGGCAACCCTGAGAGCCCCTCTCAGCAGGTTGTAGGTTCCATGAGTCAATGTACAACACAAGTTTCTTTTGTCAGGAGTCACAAATCTATCTGCACTGTGTTACGGGGTGAATTGTGCCCCCCCCCAAATTCCTATGTTGAAAGTTTTAACCCCAAGTACATCAGAATTTGGCTATATTTGGAGAGAATATCTTTAAAGAGGGCAGTAAGTCAAAATGAGGTCATTAGGCTCATGATGAGGCTATCTCTAATCAGCAAAACTGTCAATCACCAAGAATATATAGCTTTATTGAGCTTTAACCCAATATGACTGTGTCTTTATAGGAAGAGGAAACTTTGACTCAGACACAACCCAGAGGAACACCATGCGAAGATATGGAGAGAAGACAGCCATCTACAAGCCAAGGTGAGAGGCCTCAAAATGAGCCAATCCTGCCAACATCTCGATCTTAGACCTCCAGCCTTTAGAACTGTAAGAAAATAAATTTCTATTATTTAAGCCACCCAGTCTGTGGTACTTTCTTATGGTGACTTTAGCAGACTAATACACAGTGGTAGCTTCTGCATCTTTGTGCCCAGTCTCTGGTGGTGGATATGCTGCCATGTCCGGGTTGATGATGCGTCCAGTGAGCTCTGGCGGTCAACTGGGTGATGGAGGCTCTAGCAGCAGTTTGAATCCAGTCAGTATCATCAGAAAACAGTCTCTAACTGCAGCCATCTATATCAGTGACCCAACAGTGTGATCAGGATATGTTTACACATTTTGGGACCCCAAAAAGGGGTATTTAATCAGGCAACATGTAGTTTTCCAAGTGACAAACCAAGCAAATAGGCCACTAGCAATAGCGCAAGTGTTAGTGAAAATACGAATTCATCAATGGGAGTATTGACCAGGGCTGGGAGAATGACCTTGAATTCTGCTCACTGAGTAAACTCACCGTGTCCACTGTAGGCACTGCCTAGCTGGTGCTGAGATTGAAAACACAGCAGCCCAGTGGGTACTATCAAGTTTTAGCTCAGCCAAACCAACAGTGAACTCAGTCCTAGACATTCAAGAAAACTCTGTGTAGTCAGTGTCCCACTGGGGCAGCAGCTTTGTTTCAGGTGGTATAATAGGAGATAAAGGTACTGAAAAAAAAAAAAAGAGAAAAAGAAAGCTGCCAGTTTTTTATAGAAAGTCAAGATACCACTGGAGCCAGGCCAGCTGAATTCTTAAATGTAGCATTTTCATTTGGTAAAGTAAGGCTTACTGCCCAGTGTGCTAGTCACTGGATCCAAATTGACCCACCACAAAACAGGAATATCAGGCTGAAGGGACACAAGGCTTCCATGGGACAGGCATTTGGTGTCAACAAACACCCAATAAAAGCTAAGAGCTGCTTTCTAAAAGGAGAGTGTCAGGCATCCATGTCTAGGAGGCCACAAGTCCAAAGCACCAAGAGCTTCCTGACAGAGGCTACCTCTAATACCCAATGCCATCAGTCACCAAGATGTGTATAGCTTTAAGGGGACATTTGAGTTGTTGGACTACAAAGGGAGCATGCTTCAGTTTGCTGCACAGCTTTCAAAACTGCCTGTTGGTTGGGTCCCATTCAAAGACTGCAATCTGTGGGCAGCCAATACGAAAGCTTAGGCAGAATCCTCAAGAGAGGCACATGTTCTCTCCAATACCCAGAGTCTAATAAGATCCTGAGTCTTTTTTTTTTTTTTTTTTTTTTGTGCAGTACTGAAGAGTCAGCAGTTTTTTCTTGACTTTCAGAGAAACTGAACAGTGTGAATCCACTCCCAAAATAAGAACCTTTATTTGGTGAGCAGGCCACTGAATTTTGTTGGGATTTACCAACCACGCTCCCTGCTAGTGAAGGTGTCACAGCACCACAATCTGGGCTACTGAGGCTGAAACATCTGCCGTGTCAACCAACAGGACAGCACCCATGTAGTGAGAGCTTTGGACATCAGAGAGCAAGGGCACTCATGTTAAATCCTGACCTAACCCGGTGGCAAACGGCAGAGAAGTTCCTCTATCACTGGGCTACATTCTGCTACGGGTTGTGTCACTGGGGAGGAACATGGAGCTTCAGGACTTCAGTGCTGGCCCATTACTCCAGAAGATGACATTCTCTCTAGCTTCCAAGGCTTCAAACAAACCTGCCCTTATCTTGAGTAATTATAAGATTGAGTAATTATCTCGATCTGCAAATACATGTTATATTCCTTTATTCATTATTATTTATTTCCCTCAGTAAAATGTTTCCTTCATGAAGACAGGAATTTTGTGCCTTTTTCATTTCCAGATTTCTAGCCCCCAAATAGTAGATAGTAAGATAGTGGGCTCAAGATAGATACTTGTTGAATGTTGCTTAATTACGAAAATGCCTGATTTTCCTACTGAGATGAGTGAGGACCATTTTCAGGTCAAATGGATTCTGAGACTATTTGCGACTTGGGATTTAAATATCGATTTAGAAGCACTTTATAATACCATTTTAAATCATGTTTCTAAGTAATAAAAAAGGATAAAATCAAGTCAATATGACTATACTGCTTTCATTGATTCTAACAAATTAATTGTTTTGATTTGCAAATACTTTTTAAAGCATTAACATATTTATCTGTTTCAATGAGTTGACTTGAGGCAAAAGCCAGGTGGGACATACTAGGTAAACTAATGAAATAATATATTATTTTTTAGAATAATGAAAATATCAAACAAGGAATTGCTTTTAACCATATACTTGCATTCACGTTTTTCTTCCCTTGGGAAAACATCAGTTTATTAATTTTTATAATTAATCTGAACTAACAGATGTCTGACTCATTAGTTCTGGTAACAACATTTGTCAGTTTTGATATCTTCTCAGCTGTTGCATATGGGAGATTTTTAAAATTTCTATAGTTTCTTAAATCAGAGCCAATATGTAGTCATTTCTTGCACATTTATGACTCAAATTTTGGTACTGCTAAACTTTTAAGAATTTCTCACACTTAGTTCTCATATTTCTGCTTTCTTCACAGAAACAACTACAAACTCCTCTTTCTTCAGCTTTAAGGATGAGGGTGACACTGTCAACACTGTGAGAAAAGTAATGCTAAATGGGGGCATGAATATCCTAGAAGTGTTCTAAAAAGGAGCTTTGTTAAGGACAGGTAGGTAGAAGATGCTGAAAAGCAGGGCTTTCCCAGATGCCCTTTCTAGTTTCGTCACAGTAAGAAACAGTGGTATGATCAATAAAACTAAGTAAAACAAAACCAAACTTTGTTCAGGTAGTACAGTTTGTGGTCAAGAACTTACGTTCTGGAATTGTAAAATTTGGATCCCAGTTCTGACTCTAACTCATGATCCTAGATGAGTTATTTAACCACTCGGTTTCAGCTTCCCCATATAGAAAAATGGGATTAATAGTATCCCAACCAACTGCACTACTGGGAAGTCTAAAAAGATAACACATGCAAGGCACTTATCACAATGTCTGGCAGACAGTGAATTCTCACTAAGTCTTTGCTATTAACTATCGTTTTGAACTTGAGTTGTCTAATCATATTTACCAAAATGCCTTCTGGGAAGTGCAAGTCTTTAGTCAATATTGCACATGTGTTTACCAACAGCCTACTCAGCAAGATCACAGTCATAAATACTCATTATGTTGCTGATAGAGTCTATCTTAGCCAAGTTCTCTAGGAACAGAGCCCAAGGCAAAAGCAGATGTGCTAACACTTTACTGGGGGAATGCAATCCAGGAGTGCAGGCATGAAAGCAAATGTGAGGGAGATAGAAGGGAGTGTGTTGTTCTGGTTACAGCTTCATGATAAGTTGATTGCCCGTTTACACAAGATCTCTCTGGTGCACATTTATGAAACTATGGTCCTTTTACGGTAGAGGAGAGAATAAAACTTATCTACCAGCACTCACACTATTCAAAATTTGCCCCACAAGCATTAACACTTATGGGTTCTATATACAAGGGTGCCCATCAGATTCCCTAGTATCCTGCTAACTTCTGAGCAGCAGGGTAGCCACAGGACCAGAAAAAGAGGTGTTCATTGAGGACAGTAAGTTAATGATTTAGGAGCACGTCTATGAAAAACACAAGGAAGTGTAGAGAAATTGTCACAGTAGACCCATTCATCTATAGAAACAGGGACACCTCCCGTCAGAGAACAAGGCAAGTGCATGGGGCTGGGGTAGTGACTCAGCTGACTCTGATGCACACACTAGCTTATGGAGATCTGAGCTGAGGGAACCAGGATTGAGAATTACTAGGCTAATCAAATCATACCTCTTTCTTTTCTAAATTTTCTGGGCCTGGGGTATATCAAGTTTGTCTGAATATCTTAAGCTCTCACGGATGGATTTTCTATGTCCATTAGGCCTCAAGAAATCTACTAGCATAACTGATTTTCAGTCTTTTCAAATTCCATTTTATTATCTGTCATATGAATGAATGAAATAACAAAAAATCAAATACAAACAAAAAACAGCTGAAACAACCTATAACAGAACAGTTAGAAAACATGATACACAAAAAGAAAAGAATTTCCTCAGTTATTGTTTTCAAAAGTGATGCTAAAAACTGCTCATATGGAATAATATTTAGACAAAAGTATCTTTAGGGCTTATGTATAAGTTAGTACATTTTACTGAGATGCCATGATCCTTGGAGGCAAACCAGAGCTACTTTGGGTATATCACAGTAACTGAAAAATGGCTACTTTATCTCAAAGAAAATATGAGATAATTGGAAAACTTTAAAGACATATTCTAGTTAAATCTAAATGGAAAGAGGTGTGAAAGAGATGAAAAATATGAAGATATTTTAGATGATGCGTGGCTCACAGAGATCCTACTTCAATCTGTTAGACAGCTTCACCAAAAAGCAAATAAATTGCCACTACACTGAAGTGAATTTGATCATAACATGGACAAAAATAACAGCAGTTTTAGAAATTAAACAGAATTAAAGGGAGAATGGTATACTAGATCATCTGAAGCAGGTCTCTAATACATTAGAAAAGCTGGACAAAATGTATAAAATATTTACTTTAAGGCATAGGAAAGCTAACATGTTAATGAAGTTACCAGTTCAGGATCTTGAAATAATAAAAGGTAGTCAGAAGAGTAAGTCCAGTTCTGCAGCCACTTTTTCCCTATTTTGTGGGGTTCTGTCCTCTTAATCTGAAAGATTTTTGACTGAGAGAACAGAAACAGTCCAGAGCCTGCCAGAAGGAGTTCCCAGTTGAATTCTCCTTACTTCGAGTTGAAACTCTGAAGGAATGAACCTTCAGATGAAAAGGGTAAAGGAAAAGATAAGAGTGGGGTGGTAGTGTACAGCACTCACAGGAACTATACTTGAGCTTAAAATCATCTCAGTACTTGAAATTGAGTTAAGATTATTCCACTTGGCTAGTGCTTCCAGTTATTTGGTAGAGGGGAAAAGCAAATCCTCTCTGGAAATTACGACATCACCCTATTTTCCAGAATATTATTAAAAGCAATTTTGTAAACACAATGTTCAGAGAATATTTTTTAAAAGCAGGTACAAAAAAGCAACACTAGTGAAAAACAGCAAAAACAAACAATAAAAACAGACTCACAGGAACACCTAATTTGGAGTAAACATTTACTAGTTCAAGGACATGGAAAATATTTCAAATTTCAGAAGAGCACTAAAATCTATTTTTAAAAATGAAAATTCCAGAACAGAAAATGAAATACCCAGAATTAAAAAGCCCAATGGATGAGTTTTATAGTAAACCAAATATGGTTGAAGAGAGACTCGTGAACTGGGATGAAAATCAGAAGAAAATTTTCAAAATGAAGCATAAAGAGACTAAAGGACAGAAAATACGGAAGAGAAAATAAGAATGATTCAGAGATATAGTACAGTACAAAAGTTTAACATCAATGGATAGAAGTTCCAGAAGAAAAAAGAAAGAGAATGAACAGGAGTTACATTTAAAGACAAAATAACTGTGAATGTTCATAAACTGATGAAATAAATGACACCAAAATTGAAAAAAAGTATACAATGCACAAACAGGAAAAACTAAAAAATAATCAGCAACTACTCACATCATTATAATACTAATGTTGAATGCCATGCTGAAAACTAATCCAAAGAGAAAACCATAAAAGCAATTAAAAGAAAAAGAACAGGATGGGCGTGGTGGCTCACGCCTGTATTCCCAACGATTTCGGAGGCCAAGGCAGGTGGATCACCTGAGATCGGGAGTTTGAGACCAGCTTGGCCAACACGATGAAACCCCATCTCCACAAAAAAAAAAAAAAAAAAAAAAAAAAAAAAAAAGAAAGAAAGAAAGAAAAAACTAGAAAAAGTAGCCAGGAGTGGTGGTGCATGCCTGCAATCCCAGCTACTCAGGAGGCTGAGGCAGGAGAATTGCTCAAACCCAGGAGGCAGAGGTTGTAATGAGCAGAGATTGCAGCACTGCACTCCAGCCTGGGCAACAGAGCGAGACTCCATCTCAAAAAATAAATAAAATAAAATAAAATAAAATAAAACCTTTCAAGGAGCAGCAATTAGAAGAACAGCTGACTTCTCAAGAGAAACAATATGAGCAAAGCAAAAAACAACAATTTAAAAATGCAAACAAAAAAAAAAAGCAAAAGACAAAAAACCAAAAACCCAGAAATCTATATTTAAAGCATTTTAAAAATATTAATTAAATTAGAATTACAGTATATGCCTAACAAGAACGCCCTCCAAAAATGAAAATACATTTTCAGACAAACAAAAACTGGGAAAATTCATCTCCAGCAGACTTGCATTTAAAGTATGTTTTATGCTGAAGAAAATGTATCCCTAGGGAAAACTCAGAAATCCAAGAAGAAATAGAGAGCAAGAAACCTGATGCATATTTGGGTAAATCTAAATGAATTCGGTATCTGATAAAAGACTTCTTTAGGGAATGTCTTTGTAATGTTGCTATCCAAGGACTAAAACACCAAGGTATATGCAGCTTCCAGTGTGCCTCCAAGTCAGCATTACCATAACCATGAATTCAGCTGCTTTTGCTTCAGAACTCTCTGTCTAACCTGGTAGCCACTAGCCACATGTGACTATTAAGCACTTGAGATAAGGCTAGTATAAATTGAGAAATGCTGTAAAGATCAAATACACACTGAAATTAAAGAACTCTGTTGCTTTGTTTTGTTTTTTAAGTCAGGGTCTTGCTGTGTTACTTGTGCTGGAGTCCAGCAGCCGATCATGGCTCACTGCCGCCTCCAACTCCCGTGCTCAAGTGCCTCTCTCACCTCAGCCCCCAAAGATACTGGGATTTTAAGCATCAGCCAACGTACCCAGCTCTAGAGAACTTAATTTTTTAAGATATAAATATCTTATTACTATTTTACATTGCTTAAATATTGAAATAGTATTAGCATACTGGATTAAATAAAATATATTATTAAAATTAATTTCTAATGTATCTGTTTCTTTTTGTTTGTTCTAATGTGGCTATTAAACCACTAACTACATGCAGTATGTGGTTTTCATTCTATTATCACTGGGCAGTGCTGCCTTAGAGCATGGGTTCCATTAACTCAAAATGAAAAGTCCTATATTTGATGCCTATTCCCTGAAATCACAGTGCAGAGTGTACTAATAGCAGAGATGATGATAATTCACAAACACTCTGTCTTCTTCCCTTTAAGATAAAGTAGCTTTTAAATTTATCACTTTAAGAGTTATATCCATCCTTCAAACAAATTTCTCTTTCAAATTAGATCAATTTGTAAGGCTATAGGTGAACATAAATATGCAGATTTGCAGCAATAGCAGCAGCCTCAGCACACTACACATTCACTCCATAGCATCATTTTGCATTTTAGGAGCTAACCATATTGACTTTAGTGGAAGCTCAAGTTGCTTTTGAAATTATGAAATATAAAATCACTAAAAAAAGAAAGCAATTGTGTCTTAGAGATGGCTTATGTGTTATTCATTACAGTATCTTGGTAAGTGCTTCAAAGTTTTTGATATGTGAACAATGTTGTCACTAGGAAATGAAGTGAGACCTGAAGACCAGGCCAGAAACCATAAATGTGAATGTCCACACACAAGCATGCATGATGACACAGTAAAGACAGAAAGTATGTGGAAAACATTATGTGTGTGTATGTAGGTATATGGATATGCAGAATTCTCCCCTTTTGAGCTCAAAAGGACATTTACTGTGGTCCTCCTTGCAAGTGTTCAATAACCAGCTATTTGGAAGACAAATTTGTTCTGTGACATCGTCTTTTATCTTCATTCCAGATCCTGTTCCCTTGCAGGTCGGTGTGTGCCTGAGATAAAGAAGTGATGCTATACAAACATTACCAACTGTTTGTGGGAATGAAGTATTTCCATACTTCTGTTCATACCAAACATGAAGCCAGAAATATGATCCAAGGGGCACATGGACAACTAAACCTGATACAAGCTGAAGTAAAGCTAAGAGGAAATAAATAACAGAGAAAATATTTTTATGTGTCCATAAGTTAACTCCCTGAAGTACCCTCATACCATTTCTTTAAATTATCAGCCCTAATAACCATGTTTCCATTCTCATATTAAGGGGATTCACAGCCTGACCCATGCCGCCACTGCAACCTCAAGTTGTGTTACTCTCACATGGGCTGTTTACACTCCAGAAAGATCAACTTTCTTATACTTTCCTAAGCATGTCATTTTCTTTCACACTTACACTTCTTCTCACATGATTTCTTTCTATGTGGAGTGTTCTTTCTCATTTTTTCTGATGGCTTAAATCTATTTATTCTTTTAACTAAGCTCAAATTTCATGTACTCAGTAAACTTTCACTAAATGATTTTTAAAATTCACTTAAAAACATTTTTAGTCGAGTCTGTGAAAAACAGGAAAATCTTGTGATTTGATCTAGAATCATTTCAAAGATCTTGTTAATAATTATTCAAATGTAATGAGCTTGTAAAAGCCTAGACTATAAAACAAACACACACACATACATACATAAGTAAATGTACTTTCCTAATTCCCCTCAGAAAGTAATATAAGGAATTCTATATACATCCATGTACGTAAATATATGCACATACTGTATATTTATGTTAAACAAAAATATAATGTTTTGCCACTACATTTGTTAATGTTTTTGAAACAAGTAGTAACTGGAGATATATCCGGTATTATTTTGTCCTTAGAATATTTTCTCACTAAAATGACTGAAAATGTTAGCTTATGATGCAAAAACAAACTACATTATATGAAAAAGGAAACAAATGAAAATCTCAGCTTCCATCATGACAACAAAACATATTTATCTTTAAATTTAATTTCCATGAGAAACTATTCTAAATTAAAACCTTCCAGTGCAGTGTCTTTCATTTTTTGCATTTTTACTACCTAGAGATCAAACAGTTTGACACAGCAAAAATTCTGGTGAGTTAGGAAGAAATGCTGATTGGTTTGTTGGCTGGTGGCCGGGGGAATGTTATGACCGAGTAATTATGTGTTCTGGACAGATGCATTAACCAGGCTTGGGGCTGGAGCCACTGGATATTATTTTAGTCATAAGGCTAGAGGAACTGAATCATTTTCAAAGCATCGGCTGGCTGACATTGCCTTACTGATGCCTGTTCCAATGACTCTTTGGCAGTAACTTCCAACGCTGCACTTATGACATGGTAAACAAAAACTACATTAAAGGTTTGCTTTTTAATCATGAAGGAGTTCAACATTTCCACTAAGCTCTCTTGCTATTTATCAAGTCACATTGAAGGCTATTGCAGATTTTCACAGTCCGGTCTTCTGATAGAAGAACTGTAGCAATGTAGCAAGCAGAAAGCTTTAGGTTTTTCACAGCGGTAAAAAAGCACATGATCAAAATTCAAAAGGATAATACATTTTTGCAACTGTTCTCACTGTAAGAGACTGAAAATTGACAGTCTTCTACCTTTATCACTAATTTATTTCAATTCATAAAATGTCATTATTTATAAAGCATCTGTTTAATGATTAGAGAAATATATAATAAAATAACACAGTCAACATGATAGCATTTGGCTTCTAGGAAAAGACAATACATTCCATAATAATCAATCAATTGGTTAGGTTCAGGTAACTTTTCCTTTTGTGCCATTTAAACCTGAAATTTTACTTTGACAGCAGGTACTAATTACAAACTTCACAAAAGCTTAATTTTAGCCATGCTTAGTTATCTCAAATATCTTTGTACTGATTACTAAAAAGCTTAAGTAACATAATTTTAATATGATTTGAAATAGTCATTTTTGCTTTTTTTGAGTGGTTTTTGAATTATGAAGGCATAGTGATGTTTCTCCCAACTATAGCACTACTAAAGTAAAATGCAAATAACAGCTTTTCAGGACATTTGGAAGTCTTAAATTTTTTTTCGTATTAGCAAATGATTGATGATATTCAATTGCTAATATGAAGGCAAGGTAGGTAATGGATGAATGGACAGACATTGATAGATGAGAGACAAAGATAGAGAAAGATGGGAGTGTTTCCTTGCTTCTTATTTCTTTTAAAATATAATAACTACAAGCTTTAAAGCTATGAAACAGAAGTATTGGAAGATATTCTTTAGAATCAAAGAGATTTTAAAACATTTTTGAAGAGGCATCATTTTGCTTCAGTTTTGTAATATTATTTTATAATTTTTTACTTTTGGTTATTCACAAAGTATCCATTAACATAAAATGAAAATCACTTTGCTAATGAAATTTTTTAAAGTTAATTAACTCTCAGAAATAGGTCTATCAGAGTTATTGTAGTATCAGTACATATGTCATAACTAAGTTATATGTCCCTTAAATAACTGCAACTGAAATTTCTTTAAAAATACCCCAACAGAAGATTATAAACTAATAATGAAATATATTAATGCGATCAATAAAATAACTGTAATCACCCTATTATTTTTATTTACAAAATTACCATTTAAAAGGAAGTGTTATTCTCTCGTACCAAAGAGTTTTATCAGAAAGCTGTAGGGGTAAGTTCATTGGAAGACACTTACTGAATTTGTGAGGGAAAATTTAGAAAAACTCCCTCCTAAACTGCGAAGCACCTCCAGAAACAGAATATAAATTGACACTTTATGTAATATCTGAAAAGGATTTACTGAGAGAACATTTTTAGATGTCTCTAAAAAGCAAATGCTTATAAATGCAGCCACAATGATAAAACGGATACAAAAATTTTTCCTAGAAAAAACGGAGAAAAGAAAAAGAAAGGAGGAAACTGGGTTGGCAAAGAAAAGGGCAGATCCAAAAACACCAGTTGAATTGTCTGAAATCAAATTGCATCATGTTTTAAGAAATGATCATTTGCTTATGATTCTGAAATATAGGTTATGTTAAATTTTACTATGTAAAGAATAATCTAGTTGGATTAAAATATTGAAATATAAATAACATAATTACACTATAATGAAATATTATAGCTCATATTAGAACTTCACACATAATCAATAAAACTAACAGAAAAGCTTTTCCAGGCAAAGACTATGCTATCTGTCACAACAGTAAAATCACAGTGTAGAAACCTCTCACTTTTTATTCCTGTCCCTTTCGTTGCTGTAGGGACTCAAACATTCTTACAAAATAAATTTTCTTAAACTATTTTAATCATTTTAATAAACTCATTTTGCTCTGAATTGCTACTAATCCCACTAATAGAGTTAACTGGTGCAAATTGTTACTAAGTGCCACTTGAATCAATCATTGGATAAATAAGTGGAATATTAATTAGCACAATTTTATTATATGGGGTATATTCAATTCTTTTCTCAAAAACAAGAAATCAAACTAGTTGATAGTGTTGTTTAGGTTGTACAATTAAATTATTTAGTGCAATGTTTGTCACATAATAGATATTTAAGAAATATCAGGATGAATAAATTAATTATCTCAATAGATGGATTTTTTTGTTTACAAAGTATAATATTTAGCATATTTTTAGTACTTACGCCACACTTCTAGATTGTTTACATTCAATATATATGCTAGATACCTAAATAAATTATAATTGCTTTATTTTAAAATATAAAAAATTCTGGAACTCATTTTTTTCAAGTTTTTATAAGATAATTTTTTTTTATTTTAAAACCTCTGTTCAGTAAGATATTCATCTTGCTAAAATACAAAAAAGTGGGCCAGGGGGTGGGTCCAGGCAAAGAGACTTTGGAAAAAAAAGGTCTTTGAAATAGCAAATATAAAATATGGTGAAAATGATGTTTAAAGGTATTTTATTACCATAAGCTGCAGTAAATGTGAACTTAGCATGGAGTGACCTAAATTAAATACAGAAACTTATATTTCCTCTGATGGACCTAATGAAAATACAGTATTTAGGCAACCTTAAAAAAAAATACTACGAACAAAAGAATGTATATTAATGTGAAACAATCCTCCACTAATGATTTTCTTGAAAAAAAAAAAACTTTTCATAAAGTCTAAACAAGGCAGAAAAGACACACAGACACACATCTGTCATATGTTTGCTGCTTTATGGTCACTGCTTTAAGAAAGGATGTGAGTTATGAAGTGAGTCCTTTTGTAAACATTGTAATAAAGCCTGGGTAAGATATACAAGGCATCAGAACCCTTCAAGCTGCTGTTCTCTAAATAATACTAAGAATTATATGAGCGTCCAAGTTCCTTGTATAAATTGCTACACCAGCTCAAAACACTAGGCTGCTTTATCATTTTTGAATCCTTTTCAGAAAACCTGTGTTCTTCCTCCACTTTACAGAGAGGTGAGAATGCAGCAGTGAAGAATCTGTATTTTATCAGATGTCCATACTTTTGGAGACAGAGATCAGTACATTTAATTTATGAGCACTAATTATTTTTCTTCCCTTTCTAAAATCTCAAATCATTAACCCTATTGAGGATACCGAAGATGACATGAGCAAGAACACATTCTAAGCATTTATCCTTCCAAAAGAGATTGGGACACAGTAGATCTAATTAACCTCTGATTACTTTACTAGCTGTGGTCTTTAAGAGTCAAAAGAGAGAATAACTTTTGAAATCTATTTTGAAATATAATTGAGTGTAGAACCAGCAGTAGAGTCTCTCCTCTTGGTCTCACCTATCTTTTCTACTATTTTTGAATTAAATAATTTAAATTCTTTGGGATTGATTTCTGCAGACTATTTAAAGAATTTAAATTCCTTCCTGTCTTCAGACTGTAGTATAATTGTTCAACTCTATTTCTAATAACTCTTTTTAATAGCTTATTTTTATCATTCAATTCTAAACTAAAACCAACTCCTGAAAAAGGAAACATTATACATTATAAAATAATTCCACCCATTCCAATAATTGAAGAAAAATATTTTCTTTGGTTTCTAAAAATACTTAAAGAGGAGGCAATGTTAACATAGTGAGAAAATCTCAAGCTGAAGAAAGAAAATAAACTGAACTCAAATTAACAAATTTTTATCAAAGTATTGATTGACCAGTTTTAATTATTTTATGACTATTTACAGTGCTATCAATTGAAAACAACAAAAAGTATATAATGACAGAAAAAAATAAGTGAAAACACAAAACTAACCATACAGTTTAAGCATATGGCTTATATAGGATGTGGAACTATACTCAGCTTCCTAAGACATTCTAATTAGTGTCTCCTATTATCTCATAAGGATTTATGTCTTTTAAATTTATTGATAAATTTAGTCTATAAATCTAATATCATTAATTTCTTTTTATTTTCTACAACAGAAATTATGTATGGAAAAGAATGACTACTACAAAATTAGATGTTAAAAGAAGAACACTAAGTGAAGCAAAGTTTAAGATTACAGAAGTTTTAGGGATCTTTAAATTCTTATTTTTCTGTTAAAACACCCAGAAACTCTTGCACACTCACTCTCTTTGACTGATACTAGATAATATTTATGCATGCATGACAACAAAATATGTTTCAATAAAAATATATTTGAACTAGCGAAGCAAAATTGCTTTAAGCTTTTGATCTATCTCATAGCTCACATCTCTGAAAGTCTTTTCCTTTCAACAGTTGCATTCAAAAAGTCAAAGATATACAGCTGACGATTCAAGCCGAATGACTCCACGATAAACTATGGTTTCTCCTGCAGATAAAATACATCATAAATCGGTGCAACACTTACCTCATTTTAAATATTACTGTCTCCTTTTATCAGGTAACACTATATGACCTCCTTTTGCCTCCCTTCTTCCCATATTTTACATGAGATTTTAATTCTATACAATGATCACAACCAGAATTTCTTTAATTAAAATAGGATATATGGCTTTAAAAGGTTAGGTTATCTGACAAACAGATTTAATTTTAAAACATAATAATGAGGACAGTCTGACTTCTAATGTCCCGCAAAATGTGGCAATAACAGAATTATATTTATTTTTAAATTGCAATAACTCTTTATATTTAACTGCAATTTATCACATGATCTGAATGGCAATTCTGTTTAAGAAAATAGAAATGCATATCCAACTAAATGACAAAGATATGTCTGCAGGGAGTGTATGACAACATAATATGTAGCTTTTCTCATTAAAATATCTATTCCTGAATTACAACTGCCCTATCAACATTGCGTCTCCAGCTAACGGCTTGATTTAATCCTGTTCAGTCTCCAGCCAGAAATTATTCTTTTTCTGAATACTTAACTTTGGATTACACTCCCCAAGCTATTAAATGCATTAAATGTACCAGGATAAATCCTGATTATCATCTACACAACTTTGGATTCTTATCCTTCATCCTCGCAGGCCTGCTGAGAGGTAGGCTTTCTCATTTGGCTGAAGTAAGGAGGAAGGAGGGCTCCCCCTGGTCAGGAGAGAGTAGCTGTGAATGAGGTCCCGCGGTCATCAGACACCCCATAGTCGGCAACTTGTTCGTCCTTTTCCCTCTGTGGCCACCCCAGAGCAGACATTAGTGCTGGCCTTCCAGATGCATCAATCTTATCTGCCACCGAGGAAGATCAGTCACAAAAAGGCTTGTTCCCATTTCCAGTTGCTTTTCATCTGAAACCAACATTGGGAAAAGAAACCTGCGGACTCAATCCCATCAGTTCTTATCCTTCCAAAACATCTCGGACCAAAGCCACGGAATAAACTCTCAACCGTATCTTTTCATCAGAAGGTCCGTGGCCACCCCAATCTGGTGATTATTTCACGCAGTTTCAGAGAGATTCCCAAACTAGCTGAAAATCTCTACTGTTTCAATTGATCCTTCTTAAAATTATTATCTTTTACCACATAGGGGATCCTTACTATGTGAGATCATTATTTATGTAAGTAAAAAATATATCTTATTTTCATATAGTATGCAAAAATAATATAATGCTTTTTACGCAGTCCTACTGGTTTTAAAGATTTCTGTTTAGGTCTTGCATTATGAGAGTTTTCAAATTAGCAGTGATGGATTTTTGTTTATATGCAACAAGTTCTACTTCAGCACTTCAGGCTCTATGTAACCATACCCCACGCGTCTGCCACACCACTGCCTTGAGTTGACCTGGCACTAAAGGTGCAGTCTGTAACCCTGAAACAGAAAGAAGCCAATCAGTTTCAGCATACACCCCCACTGGCTATACCAAACCCATATTCCTCAAGCCCCAACTTTACACTCAGGGTAAAGCCCTCTGACTTGAATATTCTCAGCTTTCCTTCTTTCAATCTCTAAACAGGATTACCTTTATGCTGTAGTTTTCTTTTCTTCCTTTCTGACTCAAAAAATCAGTGTCTTCTTTTCCACATGTAAACCTCTGCACCTGTGCTTAATTTAATCTCCTCCCACCTCCCCAAGGAGTTTGCATCACTAATTATCTGTTCTTGTCCTTGCCATAAACTACTTCCAATATGCCTTCAAAGACTTGTCTCTAATTGGGAAAAAAAAATTATTTCGTGTGTCCCCATCGCATTCCTACAACTATTTTTCCATTTCTATCCTTCTTTTCATTGCTATAAACTTCGTGAGCACCTATTTTTCTTCTTGTATGATGGAACATCATCCATTCATTATTAACTACTTGTTTAATGTCTGTCTTCTCATAACATCAACTCCATAAAAGCAAAGATTAAGTCTGTCTTGTTCCAGTTTATACAAGTGCCTAATACAGTTTGTAGCACATGTTAGACATTCAAAAAGTATTGATTCTGTTGGATTATTTAATCCTTTTTTTTTTTTTTTTTTTTTTTTTTTTTTTAGATGGAGTCTCGCTCTGTCGCCCAGGCTGGAGTGCAGTGGCACAAGATCTCGGCTCACTGCAACCTTTGCCTCCCGGGTTCAAGTGATTCTCCTGCCTCAGCCTCCCGAGTAGCTGGAATTACAGGCGCCCGCCACCACGCCCAGCTAATCTTTGTATTTTTTTCATAGAGATGGGGTTTCATCATGTTGGCCAGGCTGGTCTCGAACTCCTGACCTCAACTGATCCGCCCACCTCAGCCTCCCAAAGTGCTGGGATTACAGGCATGAGCCACTGCACCTGGCCTGGATTACATAATCTTGACAATGCTACTTTTTTTGTTGTTGTTTCTCATCACCTCCACTAAAACTCCTGAAAATCGTGTTTCTACCCCCTCCACTCTCAAGGAAATGTACATTCACCAAAAACATATACTATATTCTTTTTCTCAACACCGTTACTTACAAATCGATAAATAAAATAACATGTTCTCAGTTTCTACTCCTTTTCACCCTTAAAAATTTGATGCTGATGTTTGCCCTGTCTTTACGGACCCTCTGGCATACTGGTTCTCCTGATCCCTCCTATCACTTTGTCTCAGTTCATGCCTCCAACCTTTACAAACTAACCCCACCACCTACGCCCAGCCTGCTTGCTTAGACGATTGTATTAGACTCCAATCTCTCCCACTCCAATTCACACTGAGTGAGACTGAGGAGACTAATTCCCTCCTATTCAAAAATCTCAAAAGTTTTTCACTGTCGGTATTATTTAAAGTCTAAGCTCCTTACCCTGATATTCAAGACCCCCTTGATAATCTGTACCCTAATCTCTCCAGCCATACTCCCCAAATTACTTACACCCAGTCCTTTCTACTTATTGAAACCACAAATGTCTTATTTTCCTACTTCATACTTTTGCTTAATATCAGTTGCCCTGACTAGAATGCTTCAGGCTACTATCAGTGTATACAAATATTCTTTATCTTTTCTTTCTTTTATTGTTATTATTATTATTATTATTATTATTGGAGACAAGGTATCTCCCAGGCTGGAGTGCAGTGGCATGATCATAGCTGACTGCAGCCTCAAACTTCTGGGCTCAAGTGATCCTCCCACCTCAGCCTCCAGACTAGCTGGGACTACAGGCGTGCATGCACCACCACACTGGGCTAAATTTTTTTTTTATTTTTTGTAGACAGTGTCTCACTATGTTTCCCAGGCTGTTCTCAAACTCCTGGGCTTGAGGAATCTTCCTGCCTCAGCCTCCCAAAGTGCTGGAATTGCAGACGGGAGCCATCGCACCCAGCCTTATCCATCTTTTAATATTCAGTCCAGACCACTGTTTCTTCATTAAGATCAGCACAGAATTCCGAAGTATCTTGGTGTCCATTTGAACCATTATTTTGGAAGCCAACCATGTGCTTAATTATTTTATTTTGTTAGTTTTAGAATAGTTGTGTAATACATTCTCAGTGTTTAAATTTCAAGGTGTACAAAAGTGTTTAACTGTCTTCCCCACAACCTTGTCCTTCAGCCAGCAAGGTTCCCTCCTGGAAGCAACCAATATTATCAGCTTCTTGTGTATCTTTCCAGAGATAATTCATTAGAAAGAAATAAAAGTTACTGTCTTTTTACTATGTTTAGCACTTTGTACCAAACAAATATGTATCTATTTATTTTTTCTACAGATATTTAACATTTTATGTACATACAAGTTATCCTCCCATTTATGGAGTCTATGTGCCTTGGCTTCTTTATATTAATGTCCGTCAAACAAATATTCATTGACTGATTGTGCACTTCTTTTTTTCAAGTTTGGGAGAGACTATTTCATGGTAAACTTGACTCTCTACCCCTTTCCTCCTCAATTAAGCAGGATAATAAAGTAAGCAGTCGGTTTTTTCAAACACTTCCTCCCCATACACAGTCTTTAAGAGGAAACTGAAACATGACTAATCACATATGCAGATGTGCATTGTTTTACTGTGATAGTTTAATACGTTCCAGATACAAGCACACATTACCATGTTTCCTTTGGTTCTGATACATATGCTGATACAAAGATTAGCAAAATTGCTGATTTGTAATGGATGATTTTGTTTCATTTTAGAACCTCCCATCCCTGCAGCATTCCAAGTTCACTAAAGGTGTGTTTGCACTGAAACTTTTTTCGTAATTACATCTATATCCATTTCACATTGCACCTATTAGAAATGACATGACGGCCCACCCACCTTGTTGCTGCTTCCTAAATACCCTACAGTTTCTTCTTGTTTTAACCATATATATCAATTTGTGCAGTGATAAACCCCAAAATGATGTTTTATATAAAGAAATAAAATAATGCCTAAGTCAAGCATTGGAAGCAAAGTCAGTTTCATTCATAGTTAAACACTGTACCTAGCATTACTAATTTAAACTATCATACCGAATATAATAAAGTAGATATTTGGAATCAAATGGTTTATTTAACCAACAGAGCGTCAAACCAGATAAGCTAGAATGCCTCAAAACCCATTTGTTAAAAGAGCCTTTAACTATCAAATTGGCTGCTTTTAATGCATCAAACTAACTGGGCATGTGTCAGATATTCCCTTGATTTCACAAAATAGAACCTTAATGTATATCCCAGACATGTACCTTGAATTGGAATTATTTCTTTTTTATTAATCTTGTATTTAAATCAGTGCCCAAGACTTAAATATCATCTACAAAGACACAATTTTTCTTAGAAAAAAATGTATCTTGAACCAATAAATACAATTTTAGTATGTATGTATGTATGCATGTATTTGCATACATAGTGAGATGGGACCTCACTATGTTGCCCATGCTGGTCTTGAATGTCTGGCCTCAATCATTACTCCTGCCTCGACCTCTCATAGTGCTGGGATTACAGGTATAAACAACGACACTTGGCGTAGTTTTTCAAAATTAATGTAGATTATTTTTTATCTATACCAGCATTGATGCTTTTAAAAACTTGAAACTATTTTTTTTTTATCAGAACTCCATGGAAAATGTCAGTGTTTTAGGCTTACAATTTTAGTAGCTCAATTTTTCTTGGTGACTATTTCCTTCCCCACTAAACACACACACACACATTTTCACAAACTCACTTACAAGCTCACTCACCTAGAAGTCTCATAAATATAAAAATTATGTTACAAAATATTCAGGTGTGAGTAAGATTAAGTAGGAATCAATAATTCTGATCTGTCATAACGAATGCATTTATTTTTGTCCTCAATTTTAATAAATTCTGTTCTGGGTTTTAGTTCAGATTATGAGTATATATGATCATAAATGGTTTGAATATTTACCGACACAGAATGTAGTAACATTTAATAGTTAAACATACTGCTCAAGTGAGATAAATGCTAAGACACTGTTAAGGTAGGTTGGAAGCACTTAGTTTTGATAGGCATGATATATAGCTAGGGGAGTAAGTGTATGCAAATAATTATGCTGTCTTTGAAAGAGTGGCTTATTTAGACGTAGCATAGCCAATGAGGCTGAGGTAGTACTTATCAAACTTACAGGAAGTAATTAAAGAGGCAGAGATTCTCTTCTTTTACTGGCTGTTTCTGGATTATATAGAGATTATGAAGAGAGACAAGAAAAATGACAGAGAAGCCTGAACAGCTGTCACATTTTCAACTAAGAAAATTGTTTTTCTCCATAGGTAAACTTTCTGGTTAACAAACACTTATTGTTTTTATTTTATTCTCTATTACTTGAAAGTTTGGGAAAAATTCTGATTTCTACATTTTAACAAAGATACAGACATGTTTATTCTCCAAAGGATTTGTTCTCTATTTCCCCAGCATTTTGCAATCCTCTTCATCCTCAGTTCCTCTGGTTGGTTGCCATCTGGCAGTTTGCCTTTGATTTCAGGAATAAGGTCCCCAATTGTTTTTGCAGCTGTTATCAGTGCAGGCTGATCTATTTTGAATGGGGATAACAGAAAATATATCTCCACAATGTTCTCCTCATTTTATTCCTGTGGCTCTCTTCCCAGACCTTGAATTGTGATTTTTCTAATGTACATTCCTCAGCGCAGATGGTGACAACCCATATGGTGACTAGACACTTGGTTTAAAGAAGATATAAAAGTGAACGCTTTCCAGTAATCATTGTTTATAAACATATTTATGAATCTGTGACTATGGGATCTATTAATTGTATGCATATTTTATACATATGTACTGTTATTCTCATCATGGCCACTGAAAATGCTTCTAATTATACAATTTCTTTCTACCTCCAATTAATTGTTTCTAATTTTTATAAATGATGTTTATATCTTCCATGCTGACCTCATGAAAAAATAATAATGTTAAAACTGTATTCCCGGGAGCGCTCCAGGGAAGAAGTGAAAAAGATGGGGGTGATTGACTACTATTAATGTTATCCTAGTTTTCAAGGTAATAGGTCCATCAGTCTCCTTTCAACCAAGGTAGTTATTTTGAACTGATTTCACGTGTTAGACTTCCAGGTAACCTTCCGTTTGAAGAAAAGATTTCACTACTAATTTAGAGGATAAGTGAATTCACTCACTGCTAGAGATGGTCTCTGGCCAGTTCACCATATAGATAAGTAAGATATTCCTTACAAGCAGCCTCCCCCTGAGTATCTCCCCTTGTAGCAATGCTGCCTACAATTTCTACTTCTAGTCCCATCTTTTTAAAGGCATTGAAAACATGAGTTTTAGGGCAGCTATAACAGGTTGGACCAGAGAACACATTAAACCATCCATTAGCACCTCCATATGAATAAGCTTATCTATTAGCTCTTGGAACCTCGAGAGGCCTGGAGAAAAATCTAGTAAGTTTTGGTGGGCCAGGGGATTAAAAAAAAAAAAAAAGTGCCCTAGGTCATCACTTTAGGGAACTGTAAAGTACTCTGAAGCTCAGGGCTGTGGAGGGGTGAAGAAGAGGAATGCAACCCTGAGCAGTAGGGGGCAGTGATAGGAAACCCAGGCTCTGACAGTTGAGGCTTGCCACCAAGAGAGTGGAGGGCTGACCCCTAGTAAAGGGGAAGGCACTCCTCCACCCCTCCCCTTGGTCAGCTAAGCTTCTACTTCCAGATCAACATAGATTTTTTTCTTTTCTGTTATAAGTATTTTATTTTTCTGATCCTTTCAACTATCCTTTCATTTTAACTGAATCTTACTCTAAAAGCCTTCTGTTGTCACCAACACCAATAATAATTTCTAACATAATCATCCTGAGTTGTCTGTTTTATAAAATATTGCCACCTGTCCCAAATCCAGGCAAGAAAGTTTTCAAAGTTCTGCACAAAATTTGTTATACACATTGATGGTTAGTGTCTCTATTTTTGCTTAGGAAATTACTGATAAATGATCATCTAAGGTGCTAAATGATCATCTAAGGTGCTAAGAGAAATCATGTGCCATGATTTCTCAAATTATATTCTCCCTGCAGCAAGATATCGGCAGAGTATTTATTTAACTTTTGCAATTTTTCAAATGAGAGAAAAGCCTACTGTGGCTAGTTTATACATTATATTAACATGAGAAGTAAAATTGAGTCATAGCTGTGACTCACTGTGTTTGAATTATTATTGCACATTTCCAGGCCTACACTAGAGGAAGTTTCCTTTAAACATACCTCTGTACAAATGGTAATTTTGTGCCTCTGAATGGAGGGTGATCCCTGGTTAATTCTGAAGCCAAGTTTATGAGCAGCTTAACTTTACAAAAGAAAAAGAAAGCAGAAACACTGGATTTTATAAGTAAAGTTTCAGTAAACGTCAACTTCAGATGACAGTGGGAGCTAAAGGACAGGGGACAGAGACAATGAAACGAAACCAGAACTCTACCTACTGTTTTCTTACCAATTGTCCCTGCATTTATATACGAAATTTTCAGAGGCACATGGTAATCTTGCCATCTAATCCTCTACAGTTGACAAAGTGCTTTCATATGCATTTTCTCCCTTTTCTTTCTGCAGGCTGTGATCCCTGAACACTCTCAGACTTGTCGGAGAGACTTCCAGGATGCTACTCGAGGCTGAAGAGTAGCCTTCTGGGTCCCCAACTCAGCAGGCACCACCTCTCAGGGAAGTGACCACCACTGCGCTCTCGGCTCCGCAAGTCGCTGGACAGTCGATTGCGCTCACACGGTGTCTGCCGGATCTGGCACGGTCAAGACACAGGAACAGCCATACTTTCCTGCGGGTAAGAGGCTTTTCTTCTGTCCATCACGTTCAGAAGAAGCCATTCCGAAGTGCGAACACCTTTCTAAAGTTTTCAGTGCTTCCTGAGATGCAGACATCGACGCCTTGCTGAGTTATCCGATCCTTTGATGATCAAATAAAATGAAGACCAACTCCCCGCCGTGTGATCGTGGCTCAGTTTCTCTAATGGCTGCCGCGGCATCGGCGAAGACTCACTCCAGGCTTCCCAGCTCCCTCGCGTCAGCGAATGTCCCGCTGGTCCAGGCAGCCTTTTCCTGCGCGTTCTTCAGTTCCTTGTTCTAAAGCTCTAAATAGAGTGTAAATACACAAGTTACTTCTTTCTTCCTTTCATTAAGCAATCAGGATTTATTTTCCTTTCTCTCTGTATCAGCCATGGACACATTCACTGATGAAGAACCAATCAACGTTTTGTGTTCTTATTTATTTTTATTTCTGATGAGGCAGGTTCCAATCAAACAGCAAAGTCAGAGAAAATAATCAAACAGCTTGCGGGGGCCGCTTTGTCTTTGTTTTCACTCGAGTTTTCTTTTGTGGGTCATTTTTTAATTCTCTTCTTTGTTAAGGGATAGTTAAATCTGTATCTTCTGGCTCTGCAAGAGTGGCCAGGGTAGTAAGAAGGCCCAGAAAGCTTCCTTGCCCCAGTGTGCAATCAGCAGCTTCCATTCCCACTGAGGAGGAGACTTTCAGGGGAGAAAGAGAGATGGAAAAACTTTCCAGCAAAATCAGTCAATGCGTGGAGAAGCCTGCCTTCAAGAGCTGCTAATTCTTTCCCAGGCAACTCCTTCTCCCCTAGAGAGGAGGAGGAGAATGAGATCTCAGGTAAGTAAAGGATCCAAGCTCAGCGCTGATGGAAGAAAAAAATCCCTCTCTCGGTGAGGGACAGAACCTGCTTTTTGTCTTGAAGTTGGCTTGGTGTTACTGAAGATGTGGGGGCCAAGATTATTTTCAGGACACTAAAAATCTGAAATTGTTGACTTCATGGGTTGAACAATGACCAACACCAGTTGAGAGTGGCCTGGAGTACCTTTCACCTCACCCCCTACCCAGCAATGAAAATAGCCTCTGTGGGCACAAAGGGGTGGAGAGTACTATCTGCTATTAAATATCAATTACGTTGTGGAAAGGCTATGACTTAAACTACACATAATGAAGACACCTCTTAGGTGACACAGAGAAAGGTTGTGACCAGATGGCTGGTGGTGTTCCTTATGCTTCTGTTAAAAATCACATCCTCTCAGCTCCCAGTCCAAAGTGAGTCCTAATGTTAACCTGACCCGCCTTCTAGAGTGGAAGCTCTAGGAGAGGGTGTGTGTGTGTGTGTGTGTGTGTGTGTGCGCGCGCACATGTGTGTCTTTAAACTGTTGTGGGCATGTGGTGTCTTTAAACTGTGTCCCCAATGCCTAAAACAGTAGGCACTAAGTAAATATTTGTGAATTGAATGACAGAACATTAGAAGCACCACTACCACCCCCACTGCACCCCACCCACCCACCCGGTGAAAAATGAAATTTCCCAGCCAAGATTAGTGAAAGAAGGAAAAGACAGGGATTAAAGTGCTCGTTACCAGAGTTTTGGGAAGAACTGGCCACCTGGTAAAATAAATACCGACCCAACGACATCTTCGCCTACTCTTTATAATGAAAGGAAGCAAAATCACAGGTAAATGAGGTGGGGACGTTGCCGCGGAGAGGGCTTCTGAGGGTCCTTCCCTGGGATCTTGAAAGAAGATATCCTGGAACAGTGGGCTCAGTTGGAGGGTGGCATACACATTAGCTTTCTAAAATTAAATTTGTAAACACAAAACTGCAGAACTTTCAAACTACTGTGTAAGGAAAGGAAGTTTCTCCATTGAAAGCTCAACCGGCTGTTAAGTGAGTTTTAGAAACAGCTCTAGTAAGCGAACCTATCTGGAACTTTCGGGTTTCCATTCCTATTCAACTTCCCTCTTCTAGGTCCTTACCGAAAGGGAAGGTCCCAAAGGACCACCAGCGCGCTCTCTGAGGCTCCAGGACCAGACATTGGACTCCCACAGCGCAACACCATAGGGAATCCGGTGTTCGGTTCCCGCGGCCCTCTCCTTGGCTCCAGGTCACCGTCCTCACACCCCCTGGCCCCAGCTACTGACGGAGGCCATGTGCAGCTGCCATAATGTGTATAAAAGAATCTCTCCCTGGCGTTGGTTTCTTCTCTTCTTGGAATGCTTTTGGCAGATCCTCCTCCTTTTCCGGGTCTCTTGGGAGTCTGAACATGCATTTTTCTTTATTTCAGACGGGATTCCGAAGTGTTAACTAGATTGTGCCCTCCCCACCACCTATCCTGCCTATCTTCCTTCTCAGCCGTCGGGTGCGGGAACGAACGCCCTTGCCAACCTCAGCCTTTTTGATCTTCCGCGGGCAGAGGCTCATCAGAGCCAGGAGGATTGTAACTACCCCCGAGGCGTGTAAGCCTGAAGAGGCTGGTTGGGCCAAAATAGCAGGCGCTGCAGACACCAGTTTCAGCCCGTCACCAGAGGGCCGGCTCCTGTGGGCGCCCCAGTCTCGCGGGCAGCACGCCCAAGCTCGCGGATCGCCCTCTCACGTTTTTAGAAGCTAAGAAAGGCACTTTTGAAATTCACTCCTTCGACCGTGGGCAGAGGAGCAGGTGGGCGCAGAGCCCTAGCTGAGGGTGGGGGGTCGCGGAGGAGAGGAACTGGAAAATGGGAAATAGGTGTCTGCTGACCTAGGGTTCTTCGGCTTTGATTTTAAGCGGCAGTGAGGCTGGGTGGTTTCTCCCCCCCTCACCCCCTCGGTCGCTGGCGCAGATTGATCCTGGAGCTAGTTACGGGTGTTAAACTGGTACGCGGGTGGAGCAATTCATTAGGCAAGAAATGGATTAGTTGTTTATTATCTATAAACATTCCAACCACAGCAACCAATCATAAAACCGCGGAAGGGCCTGTAAACTAAAGCAGCAGCGAAGCCTCCATGTGGGCAGCTCAAGCTTAGCAATTGTTCCCGGGCGATAAAGGGTCGATTAGGGAAGTAGAGCTAGGAAGGCGGGGGCGGGGGAGGGCGTGATAATTAAGCGAGTCGTCAGGAAATTGTTTTCTAGATGGGGATCATGATGCCTCTAACTTGAACGGTGCAGGAGAAATATTGGGGTGATTTGGATGAGGGTGGTAAGAGAAAGCACAAAATAAGCATTGGAGGGCCGCAGTGAGGTCATTAGTGAGGTTGATGTCGGTGATAAAAGCTGTTGATTAAATAAGGGGAGCAATTTAGTCTTTGGTTTCTTGGTGAAATGCTTAGTCACTAACCATGAAAGCGGCCTAATAATATTTTATGGGGGTGGGGAGGAGTTTAAAACTGGCAGCTTTCTAGCAGCAGAAATTCACCTTTGAGTATGGCTTTTTAAAATTCCTCTTTAGAATAAAACGTTTTCTAATAAGAGTTAATCTCAAGAAAATTAATATTAGGTTGGTGCAAAAGTAATTGCGGTTTCTGCCATTACTTTCAAATGACACAAACGCATTTACTTTTGCCCCAACCTAATGCTTTTTCTTTTTTAAGTATAAAGCTTTTGTTTTTAACAAAATAACTATTTGGTTTCTTTGCGGTTTCTTAAAACAAACTTTAAACTCATTGCGTATTTGACATTTTACTATATTAGAAACAGTGGTGAAATAATTATGCTGGGTTTCGAATAACTAATCCAAGTATACTGTTTTCACTTTGATTCAGAACCTATTACTCAGAAAACAAGTTAGTGGCAAAGTTCTTAATACAGTTTAATAAATATATTGGCTTGGAAATTTATTAGGACTAAGATGTAGAATATAGTAATATACACGCATTAGAGGTTTCCTTTCTCAAATTTTTAAAAAAAATCTGTTAATTTAAGTGTAACCGTCCAAAAAGGGGCATAAGTCATAAATGAAAAGTTTGATAAATTATTTTTTAAAACCTTCTTATGGAATTTCTTAGATCAAGATAAAGAGCGTTACCTGCATCCCCGAAATCCCTCTCCTGCAAGATTTTTTTTAAAATCAATTTATTAGATTTTGTTTGGGAGACGTTTATGTTTAAATAATTGCTCATCAGTGCTTGGATTTCTTTCTAGGACCAATGTTGTAGATTTTCCTCCCTTTAGGGACTACCTTCCTAAAAATAAAATGATTCGAGCACTTTGAAGAAGGAACAAAAACAGCCTCCACATCCATTTTTTGTTTTTTTCCTGCCTCTGGCAGCACACACTCCTTCCACCAGCTTTCTTTATTCCATACTGAGAGACATAACAAACAAACGATTACATGTTGAAAAACACATCTGAAAACAGAAAGGTCACGTTACTACCGAGTCCTGGGGAACATTAATCTGATGTTTGGAACACAGTTGACAGTTGAAGGTTGGAGTTTCTCTTCAACTCTTGGACAGAGAGAGAGAGAGACAGAGGGAGAGTTGAATAAAAAAAAAGAAGAGAAGAGACCACTTTGTGGCCTTTTCTTCAGAAATAATTGAGGGACTACCAAATTTCTAACCCAGATTTTAAAATGCAAACACATTCACAAAGAGGATTAACAATTTGAAATGGCTCAAGTTGGCATTGACTGTAAGTGAGAAGGGGTGTGTGTATGTGTGTGTGTGTTGTCTTCAAATAATTAATGTGAGTAGTGAAAAGTAACCACGATAACATCAAGCCCTGCATGCCTGAGGGGAGAGTTTGCTGGACGAAAAACAGCCCCTTTACTAATAGCTTGTGAGAAGGTGAAAGTTGATTGCCTGACCACTCGCCTCTCTCCAGCATTTCTCTAAGTCCGAGCCCCCATCTCTCCCATTCCTCCCGGCTCAGCGAGGAATTCCTTTCTTTGACTTGGTTAGGTGCTGGTAACCCAGGGCTCAGCGGCTGAAGAAGCCGGGTGTCTAAAACCCTGATATCTGTCTGCCACTGGGGTTCCTCCTATGTGAATTGTGAAGTAGAATGAGGAAGAAGATCTGAAGTACATTCCGGGGACTTTGGAAATGATCGTATTGAAAATTATACTAGTAAATTGCAACAGCAACAAATAATGAGTCCTTCTTTACAGGCATTCTCAGATCCTGGTATCTCTACCACACAGTGGCTATTTGAGGCAGGACAATGGATGGGGCCAGGTGTGAGAGCGAGAATCAAGAGACCTAGGATAAAGCAGTTTTACCAGATCTTTGTGTGACCTCGTGCATGGTCACTTTAACCTGGATAGGGTCAGGTTTCCCCACGCATAAAATAAGATCAAATGATGCCCTCTTGGATTCTTTGACTGCTGGACAACCATTAGGCCTTAGTGAACAGATGCGCTTGGTTGCCAGACCCAGAGCCCTTTGCGGGTCTATTAAAAGGGCCAGCGCATATTTTGGAGCTGTCTCGGAGACTTGGACGGAAAGATTCGAGGCAAATATTCTAGGCTGGGAAATTCTGTGCCGAGCCCCCTGCAGTTAGCCTGCCTAAAGGCTGGTGTGGCCAGAGCGAGCCAGAGAGCTCTGCACCTACTGTCTGGGCTGACAATGATTTATGCGCATGTGACCCAATCATAAACCTGGTTTGCTAGACTTACAGGGAGCTGCGCTGCAGTTAACGCAGAGGATTTATCCTCTGACCCGCACGGTATCCCCACCTGGTGCTCTGCAGCTCCAGAGCGCAGGGATTCAGCTTTTCCTTTCTCATTGGATCCAAGTTCAATCCCCTCGATTAACTGAAAGCGTGTTCATTTCCACCCGGCCCGCAGGACCCTAAGGGCTCCTGGAGGAGTCTGGTGTGGGTCCTGGCTGCAGCATGCCCAGCAGAGCTCCGGGTGCAGGAGGCTGCAAAGCCACCGCCGCGCCCAGGCCCCGTGAGCAGAGGTGGGAACGATCCACCCTAGAGTTCAACGTGAATTGCTGTGACAGTGGCGGGTGGGGGAGGGGAGTTCGAGCCGTTCGCCTAGGGGAAGAATTATCCCAGATCATTTATTTTTAGATCTGAATTCCTCCAGAACCCAGCAGAGGCTGTGGCCAGAGCTCCAGCGCCAGGCAAGCGGCCAAGCTGCGCTCTCGATAAAGGAGCCAGAATGGTTCCATCTGGTTACAAATATATCTTTTTATAAAAAAGCAATTAGATCCTGAAGCGCTTCCCTTGCGGTTCACCGCTCTCCCGCAGGCTGCTTCTCCCAAGCCAGCTGTGGTAGCGCCCACTCGGTGGAGCCCACTCCTCCCCCAGGCAGACCTCCTATGGGGCATGTTGCGGCCGGGGGGGGTTCCTGCCCAGGGAACTCTAATAGGGTCGGGGGAAGCTGATTTGAATCTTCCCAATTCCTTCCCTGTTTATTTCTCAACCCAGCAGTTCAAAAATTCACTTTATTACTGTCGCCTAACAAAAACACGAGTAAGAAAGATCGCAAAGAGTTAAACTGGACAGGCACTCATGTTGCGAAAAAGGTTTTGCTTGGAGACTGGAGGAGGGGGGCTATCCCTCTTTACAATTCACGACGTTACTACCAACTTTGTCATCGAGTGTTCCTCTCCCTGCCCGAATTCCTGGTCAACTTCGGTCCAGAGAGCGATGCGATCATGGCCCTTGAAACCGAACGGGGCGTAACGTGCCATTCCTCTCCAGCCCCTGAGCCCCACTCCCACCTTTGCCGCTGAAACTGTGAAAAAGCCGCCGAAGTCTGGGCACCCAGCCTGGCAGTCGGAAGACAGTGAGATAAAGAACGCGATAGTAAGTCCTTAAGTGCTTCCTAGAGATAAGGTCCCGGAATCCTGGAAAAATTCAGCCCGGCCTCCCTACTTCAGCAAGTGGCCTCCTGCTTCCGTCAGCCCCCTCCTCGCACACACCTGGAGGGAGAGGTGGCCACAGGGGTAGCTGGGGCAGACCCTCCGCTCCTCCACTCCCGGTGACCAGGGGTCCTGAGGCCGCGCGACTGGCATCCTTCTCTGGGAATCAGAAGATGATAATGAGAAAATTCCTCAACCATTGGCGCGACCAAGCTCAAAAATCGACAGTCCTCCACTATTCATAAATATTACTTCAAATATGTTAAAGACGTTAAGTAATTTTTATTCTCTTTAGAATTTCCAACTCTATACTTTATTATGACAGATAAGGTATGATTTGTGCTAGTCGCGTGCCAGGACACTGAAAGTGAAAAGAAGGAAAACAAGGAAAAGAGTTTCTAAAAGGATTCACATAACATTTAAGATAACTACATACAAAGCGCTCCCTTAATTTCTCTTAAAACAGTTACGATGAAGAAATTACATTTCCAACTTAATAAAATTTAATTCTCTTAGTCGTTTGTACAATTGATGGCCTTTGGTTGTAAAATTTTACTTTTTGGAAAAACATTGCTCCTCTGTCAAATTATAGCACATGACAAATAATATAGCAAATAATAGGTTTGACTTTTAAACATACACAGTTATTTGAAACAAAATGTTTTTAACTTCCTGGCAGCATACACAAAACAGTAAAAACACAGTTATATTTTAGGAATGATCTTAATACATTCCCCTCTATGATATCAAAACTCACATCCGATTGAACCAAGGAAGAACAGCTAACTCTTCGGATAAAATAACTTTTTCTCCTTCACTCCCAGACATGGTTTGGAAAGCAATAAATGCCTATTTGCAAGAAGTCATGAAAAATCAAGATTAAAAATGCTATATAATCTTCCTGGTAAACATAACTTATATACATTTTATATCTGACCATATGAAACTGTCACCTATTACATTTTAATGAAACATAATTCCTCATGATATATGTATTTCATAACAAATGGCAAAGGTAATATTATTTACCTTGATGTATTTTTTCTTTTGAAAGCTCCTTCCACCAAATGAGACCTCTATTTAAACAGCAACTTATATTGAAATATATAATCTGAAGGAATTAGCTATTTGAAAGTCTTTTGACAACTTTACAGATTATATCTGTTGAGTTTTTTCTCTCTCTCTCTTATTTCCACAATTTACATGTGTGAATATTTGGGTAACTCTCATTATCTTTTCCACATCAGTCATGCACATTAGGTAGAAATTAATTTTGAAACTCCTCTTTGTTTTTAAATTGATGTATGTCATTACTGTTAGGTGAGTAAGCTAAGTGTGTTTTTTTTTGGAGGGAGAAAGGAGGTTAATCACAATGATAGAGCAAATATGAATAGTATTATGTTGTTGGTGTTAAAAGGCAAAAACCTCTTAGTCTGTGAAAATCACCTACTTACCTTCTCTCGATTGAAAAAAAGAGTTGAACTTTTTGGCTCCCTATATAATGTGTGTTCTCCATAGATTTTATACTAAATATTAATATTAAGATTATAGAGCTAACCTTTTTCCAATGTCAAAGAGCTTTTGAACAATACAGGCATAGGAGGGAAAAGACACCTACCTCACACATTCACACCCCAAATTTCCTATCTCCAATGCAACAGGAATAATCTTTTTATTCCATTAAAATGGTCACTAACCTTATAATAATAAAGGCATGCTTTAATCTCTTACCTGAAGGAGTCTTATCAATGTAACAAGAACTGAAATTGTGACTGGTCCATGTTGTCGATTACAGTACAGAGATCTGTACTGTATTGCCTTTGAGGAGGACTGAAGTAACAACATATGACTACTGCCTCCGGAGACCCTTATGAAAATGAGATATATAGCTGGTTCCAATAAATGCTTCAGACCTTGACCCAGGAATGTAATTGACACAAATTATTTCACATACACTAAAACATAATTAAAATGTTATTCTAAGCTTTGCTTTTGTGTGTTATGTTGTATGTGCATACTAATGTTATCCTCAACCATAAAGCTATGGAAGAAATGATTGTACTTTTAAAAATGTTACATAAACATCTTTTTTCCTAAAAGTGTCAAAAATTACCTTAGAAAGCAGTTACACTGCAACTTTAACTTTAAAAGCCTTTCAAGATTCAATATTTTAATGCATAACATATTTCTTATTGTTAAAATTTTTTGACTTCCTCAAATCTGGCATTTAAAATTTTTCAGTTGTTTTGTAGACTATGTATGGAAGGTTGCATTTTTCACTGACCGTCAAAATAAAATCATTGTTTGCTTTGGATTTAATATGTATTTGGATATGTACGCATACTTGTTTAAAACTATGAACTCTGGGGAGGGTTTTAATTCTATGCAACGTAAGTCAGTTTTATATAATGAATATATACAACTTCAGCTAATAAAAAGTAAGATTTTAATCTTGACAATATATTCCTAAAAATGCATTAAGATATTGTCAATCTAAAATGAGCTTGATTTGAAAACAAAAAGAGTAAGTTATTTTAATGAACTAGTGGCATATTGTTATATGTATATATGTTTTGCTGATTTTAGCAATAAAATGGAAAATAATCCATTTTGCAAAAGAAATTTGAAGTAGATTACCTAATAAATTGTTTTCAGCCTGAATTTTAAGGTACTAAGACATAGTCATACGTTTGTTTTTTAAAATATCATTTTCAAAAATCAAAGACATTAGTGGTATTCCCTATTTCAAAACCATGATCATTATTCTGCTTTTTACCACCAATATTTATGCTAGGAGAAACATGTTTAAGAGTCATCAACACATTGGGCTCATTGGCCATATGAATGAGTCATATGGTCAAAATAAATATTATTTTGAAAAAGGAAAATATATATATATTTATACATATGCATATGTATTCTTTTTAAATGAATAAAAGGGCTTCATAATTTGGGACAGCAGAAAAAGAGAGTAACAAGCATCACAGCCCAAAGCAAGAATGACACTAACAATGGTCTCTAGACAAAGGAGCAAGGATATTTGCTTTTAGAGTTAGTTTTATTTGGGACAACTTGGAAGAAAGAAGGGTAGGCTCTCAATAGCTAAATTAAGTTATCTGGATGATTTGTCTACATAGAGCAATAATGACATCTCTTTTTGTTGTTGTTTCATTTTGTTTTGGTTTTTGTTTGTTTGTTTGTTTGGAGACAGAGTCTCACTCTGCCGACCAGACTGGAGTTGCCCAGGCTGGAGTGCAGTGGCGTGATCTCAGCTCACTGCAGCCTCCGCCTCTTGGGTTCAAGAGATTCTCCTGCCTCAGCCTTCCGAGTAGCTGGGATTAAAGCTGCCTCACCACCATGCCAGCTAATTTTTGTGTTTTTAGTAGAGACGGAGGTTTCACCATTTTGGCCAGGCTGGTCTTGAACTCCTGACTTCAAGTGATCCGCTTGCCTTGGCCTCCCAAAATGCTGGGATTAGAGGCCTGAGCCACTGCACCTGGCTCCTCTTCCTAATGTGCTACATAGATACATCTCTAACAGGAAACTAAAGATCCCTCAGCATTTGCTTTTGAAATAATTCAAAACTTCCATTTCAGTTAGGAAACACATTTTGCCAACATCATATTGTCTATTATTTCCATTACATTCCCCATAACAATAGTTTTTAAATGAAGTATGCCTCAACTTAATGTTTATTACTAATTTAACAACTATTTGTTGACTGTTTGCTACAATTCTTGGAGCACCAATGACTAAAACAAACAAAATAACCTACCCTTGATAGATTTGGGGAACT
Source organism: Macaca thibetana thibetana (assembly GCF_024542745.1). NCBI lineage: Eukaryota > Metazoa > Chordata > Mammalia > Primates > Cercopithecidae > Macaca > Macaca thibetana. Next base: position 15,828,522 of record NC_065582.1, on the reverse strand, counting down.
TCTCTGCAGAGTATAGAAATTAAGGGCAAAAATCCTGTAGGTTTCAGGTTATCCACTAGGTGGCAAGGTGTGCAAACTGACTGCTTATTGTAGAGCAAAATTTGGTGCAAAGAATAGTGACTTTCTATGAAAATTTCCACCATATTTTGTTTGTAATGATATTTGTAAAATCTCTTTTCACGCTCTACTGTTAATATCTAACGGTCAGGATACCATTTGTGTTCAGTTTTACAAAGCATTCTTTGCTAGGGGCTCATCTCTTCAAGAAGAGAGCCAGCTGTGTTCCCTAGAGGCCCATCTACAAGATCCCCAAGCTTACCTTAAGAAATTTTTCTCTTTGCCTTCTTATATTTCTCTCTGCCCCCAGATGTGTGGATTATGAAATCTGCCTAAGGGTCTGAACATCTGGCTTTGCAGAAGGACCACAAAGTGTTGGTTCAATTTTATTCAAATTTAACTAGATCAATTTAGGCATCACATTTTGATTTGGTGATTTGGGGGGGTTAGTGTCCAAAACACTAATGTCTTACAATAACATCCATGCTGATAAGTAGTCAAACACATATGCCCATACGTACATACATGCAATCATGAATGTATTTTGTTTTCAGAGACCACTTAAGTGAGATCTCACATTTATAGCAAAGAAATGAAATTATTTCATTTAATCAGGCCTCTTCTTTGGAAAAGAAGTGTGATATTTTTCTCAGTGAAATCGGGCCTTTATGCACATATTTGTTTTCAGAGACCATTTAAGTGAGATCTCACACTTATAGCAAAGAAATAAAATTACTTCATTTAATCAGACCTCTTCTTTGGTAAAGAATTGTGATATTTTTCTCAATTAAGTTGAATCTTTATGCATCTTTAGATCTCCCAAAGAGATTAAAGAAAAAAAATCTTTCCTTCTTTGAAAAATGGTTTATACGGGATGTAGAACACTTGTAGAGTTGTTTAAATATAGAGTTTGAGATTTTTCTATGCTTATCTACCATGTGAAATCTGTATCTTTGTTTTCAGATGAGTAGCCTCTAAATCCAAAAGTGAGATGTTAGCTAGGCATGGTGGCACTCAACCAGTAGTCCCAGCTACTTGAGAGGCCAAGGTAGGAGGATTGCTTGAGCCCTGGAGGTCAAGAGCAGCCTGGGAAGCAAGCAAAGCAAGACCCCAATCTCTAAAAATACATAAATAAAGTGAGATTTTAGAGATAAATATTTTTCTATGTGAAAATGTTCTCCCCAACAAGACTGTGTGTCTAAGGACATAATTATTAGTAAAACATTAACATTTTAATGTATATAGATGAAATTTTTCTCCTTACATATTCACTTTGGCTGTGATAATTCTCAACACATTCAAAACGTGTGCCTCACAGCAGAATTTATAAATTTGGCCATGAGTTTTGATAACGGTTGTGAATAAGCAAAGGAAAGATTATTTTATACATAAATTGGAAATGTGGGTTGTTTCTGATAGATGTGGTTGTTTTCCATTTATCGGAGTTGTAGGGAAGCTATTTTTTGAAGTTAGGGAAAAACGTTTATGTCAGGCTCAATTCCTCTCAATATGCAATCAAGCACCAATTTATATCTGTTCTGCTTAGCTCAGGGGCCTCTACATAGTTCAATTAACAAATTTACTGATCGATAACTGTGATTTGTTTCATGGAGAAGTTATTTGTATAAAATGTATTTATAGATCATAATGTAATCAAGCCAAGGTATTACTAGTAAAAGAAATACCCATTCTTAATATAATTTGAAATGTAAAGGGATTTTACCTTCAGTTAGTCTAAACAAAATAATAAATCTCATCCTTCCTCCCCTCAACCCTCACTGCATTAATTCTGCTTTGGGTTTCAGGACCTGGAAATAGAGCTTTTAGTGTTTTTATTTTTAATTCCCATTACAAAATATGTCAACTTTTTAAAGACTTTATTATGATGAAATTCTATTCTGGATTACTATCGTTTTAGGCTTTTCTCATAGACTTACTGTCTTTTCCGAGAATTTTACTTTTTAGTTCACAATAGTATAAAAAGCAGAGCAGAACTCAATAAAATTTTTTAAAACCATAGATTTCTCAATAACTCCTCAATACATCAAAGTTTTCAAGTAACCATATTTTCTACTCAAAATATTCAATATACATTTTCTTCATTAATTATAATTATTATATACATTTTATTTAGGGTTTTTACTTCATATGTTGTTATAAACAGTTATCTTATCCTTAACTAGTTTTTATATTTATCTAGATTAATGGCTAAACTCCCTCGCATTTCTTTCTAAACATTCTCCTCCCAATGTTCCTCATTTCAGTAAAGGACACTAGCAGCTGTCCAGTTTTTAAAGCCAAAAGTCCAGGAGCTCTCAGTCCCTCCCCTCTCTTCTCCTCTTCTTTCCTTTTTTTTTTCTCTCTGTTTCTTTTTTTTGAGACAGAATCTCCCTTCATTGCCCAGGCTGGAGCTCACTGCACTCTTAATCTCCCGTGCTCAAGTGATCCTCCCGCCTCAACCTCCCAAGTAGCTGGGACTGTGGGTGTGCACTACCACAACTAGTTCATTTTTATATTTTTATTTTTTGTAGAGATGGGGATCTCACTATGTTGCCCAGCTGGTCTTGAACTCCTGGGCTCAAGCAATTCTCCCACCTCAGCCTCCCAAAAGCCTGGGATTACAGGCATGAGCCAAGGCACCATCTCAGTTCTCTGTATCTCCACTGCCACCACCCAGTTCTAAGCCTCCGTGACCTTCCATCTGAACAGCCCCAGATGCCTACTAACTGGACTCCGGGCTTTCCCTCTTGCTCCAGCCTATTACCCTCTCTTCACATAGCAGTAAGGAGTGATTATTTTTAAAAACATACATCACATCGCATGACTCCTCTTTTAAAATCTTTCTGTACTGTTTTATTGCCCTTGAAATAGAATTCAGATTCTTTGCTACTACCTACCAGGCCCTGTCAGATACGGCTTCTGCCTTTTTTTTTTTTTTTTCCAAACCCATCTCCCTCTATGAGTTCCTTCCTTCCTCATATATTTCCTGACCTTTATCATGTTTTAACGTGGCTTTTTTAGGTGCTGGGAATGGAGAAGTGTATGTAACAGTGTCTTCTTTCACGGCGCTTACATTTTATGGTGCATGGACCAATGTTGTTTCTGCGTCCTGGCCTCGGCCTTTACTACTCTTCTGCTTTGGAAAGCCCTTATCCTCCCAGGGTTGCAAAGAGAGAGTGTGATTAATCAGTAGATCCAGGACTCGCTAGCCTGTGACCTCTATAAATGGTCATGTTTATCTCCTCAGAGCATACTTGTGAAGGCTAAATGAATTAAATAATACAAAGCCCTTAGCACAATAAATGTAAGATAAATGTGATCTATAATTTGGATGTTTATTATCATTTTTGTCAAGAAATATTTCTACAACTTTTTCAGAGATTTCTAAGACATGCTTCCTTATGGCATTGACCAAACTGCAAAATGAGCTCCCATGCAGGAATTTTGAGCTACAAAATACATTCCCAAGTATTTTCTCCCAGAGCCAGGGCTCTGCTGTGCAGCATGACACAAATATCCCGAACTTAGCACCATGGTTTTTATCATGGATGCTGATTAGAACATAATTTAGTGATGTTTTTGATTGGAAACAAATTTTGACCCCGTGCTGCGTTACATTCAAAATGTCTCCATTGCAAAGTGTTTAAACTTTTATTATTGCATTTATCACATTGTATTATAGTCATGGGTAAGGTAACCACACATCCTAAGTTTATGCCTTTTGTCCTGAAGTACCATCTGGTTTAGCATTTTAGCACTCTCAAAAGTGTCCTGGTTTAGACAATAAACTCTATAGTCCCCCAATTATGAGGCAGGTGCCTGGCTGCAGAGGCTGAGGAGCACTGGGGTGGTCCTAAGCTAAGTGTGGGCCTGTTTGAGAAACTGGTGATGCTGGTGACCCAGAGATGTCTGGCTGCTTTGCATACAGAGAAGGGCCTTGAGGAGAAACTTAGGCACAAAGGGCCAAAGGCAGAATTAGTGGAGGAGAGTAAGGAGGGACTCCAAGGCTACATTGAAACTGTAAGGAGAGAGCTCCTTTTCTCATTTCTGCTAAGAACACAACACATTCTAAGGAAGTGAGGATGGAAGAGAACAGCTTTGCTTTGGTTCTTTTGAGGCTTGTAGTTGTATTACAAGACAGCAAGGAATCAAGGGCAATGAGACAAAACTCAGAAGATGCCTTGCAATCCTAAACCTCAGTGAAGTATGAAAACAACTAAACCTGGGTTTCTGAGGACTCGAAGAAACATTTGGGGCTGGGTGAGGATTGGGTTTGCATGCATCTTAATCACCGGTGTAAGATTTCATTTGGTTTGGTTTCATGCTAAAGTTTTAGTTTTCAGTACTTCCAATTAAAGGGTCAAATACAGTCTATCAACTAAAAAAGAATATTTAAGTGGAATACTTCATATCCTGGCAGGAGGAAACCTTTCTGAACAGAGTGCACCTTGGTTATTTAGTTTAAAATTTTTTTCTGGAAGATTGTTTAATTTGAGACGGGATGGTGACTTTTTATATACAAGGAATGTTATTAAGGTACTTTGAGATTTTTGGATGCTTGATTTGAGAGCACTTGTCAAAATCAATTTGTTCATACAACACTTATTTAGATCCCACAGCTTGCCATGCACTATGCTAAGTGCTCACAACAATGTCACAATGCATATCAACTCCTCTAGTTTCTTCTGCTATGTCTATGCTGAGAACTCTCCCAAAATATTATCTTAGCCTTGGCCGGGCGCGGTGGCTCAAGCCTGTAATCCCAGCACTTTGGGAGGCCGAGGCGGGTGGATCACGAGGTCAGGAGATCGAGACTATCCTGGCTAACACGGTGAAACCCCGTCTCTACTAAAAATACAAAAAAAAACTAGCCGGGCGTGGTGGCGGGCGCCTGTAGTCTCAGCTGCTTGGGAGGCTGAGGCGGGAGAATGGCCTGAACCCGGGAGGCGGAGCTTGCAGTGAGCTGAGATCACGCCACTGCACTCCAGCCTGGGAGACACAGCGAGACTCCGTCTCAAAAAAAAAAAAAAAAATTTTATCTTAGCCTTTATCTCCCGTCTTAACACTATACAACTAATAGCTGAATACTTTCACATAATTGTCTTATACATACTTCAAATTGACCACAATGAACTCATTCTTGACTGCTTACATCCTTCCCGTCATTACCACTTTCCTCCTAATCCAAGAAGACGTGTCCTTCACTTACATTCCCTCCATCTAGAATAGTAACTCCTTCTTCAGAGTATTTGGAGTAGTTTTTAACTTCTTCAGCTTCATGTCCAACAGCCAGTAGTTCACCAAGATGATTTACTTCAAAAGTTTCTCTCAAATCTTGCTCCTATTACTTCCACTCCCAATGACAGTGCTAAAGTTCAGATTTCCATCATATTTAACTTGCATAATAATTATAGTAGCCTCTTCAATAATTTCCTTACACTACAGTCTGTTGCATTTTTACTTCATATTTTAGATTGGCATTAGAGAGATCTTTCTAAAACACAGATCAGAAATGATACCTTTCTTCTTGAAAAATATCCAATTGCCTACAAAATAAAGTACTGACTCTCTATTTTAGTTTACTGTCTGTTCAAACTGTAATTTCCAGGCTTTTCTTCCACATCGTTCCCACTTTGCCCTCCAACTCCAGCAGATTATTCACTATTTCATGACCCTTATATGCTTTTGGTTCCATGTCTTTGATCATGTTATTAACTCAGCCGGTAATACACCTACTGAAATAGCATTCATTCTTTCACAGAGTATTAATTGCTTACTCTTCTCTTTCTAAAACACTATTCGGTTTTTCTAAAAAAATCTTTTGGCCGGGTGCAGTGGCTCACGCCTGTAATCCCAGCACTTTGGGAGGCCGAGGCGGGCGGATCACAAGGTCAGGAGATCGAGACCACGGTGAAACCCCGTCTCTACTAAAAATACAAAAAATTAGCCGGGCGCGGTTGCGGGCGCCTGTAGTCCCAGATACTCGGGAGGCTGAGGCAGGAGAATGGCGTGAAGCCAGGAGGCGGAGCTTGCGGTGAGCCAAGATCCAGCCACTGCCCTCCAGCCAGGGGGACAGAGCGAGACACCGTCTCAAAAAAAAAAAAAAAAAAAAATTAACATTGCTTCTTCTGCTTTTCATTAAGGTTAGTAATAAACAAAAGGTACTTGGGAGTCAGTTTGTCTTGGTCCCTATAAATGGTCATGTGATCCTCCAAAAGTCACATAACTCCTCCAGACCTCTGAAAAATTGTGGTGATATATATGAAGTATTATAGAACTGTATGTGATTCATTATGGTTGCCTTCCTCACACTGAAGTCCTTAATAATGAGGGGTAGTTTTCTTCATTTTTGTCTCTTTCACAGCACCTATTAAGTTCCTTTCTTGCACAAAATAAGCCATATTTAAATGCTTATTTAAATAATAAAAATTAAAATGTCATTGTAATATAAAATAATGCTCTTAATTTATCGTTGTATCGTAGGTACTTAGGGGTTATGGTAAATTTGAACTTGAATATGTGAGAAATGATAGTTCCCTTAAACAGTGAGAAAAGCACAAAGTACATCAGAATGATGTTGGAACAGCAGGCCTTGCCTGTAATGTGATTGGCTACATTAAGGCTTTAATAAATTGATGTAATAATAAGTGGAAGTATTAGAAACATTCTGAGTCAAAGAAATGGGAAACTGATGAAAGAAAGGTCAAAACACCATGCTACTTAGTATAAAATTAAAAACAATACGGGAGCAATTGTTGGCAGTTTCTAGTAGAAAGTGATTTCAGCTATCAAATTTTAAATGTGCAAAATGATCTCTATTGAGGAGTGCATTTGGCTATTTAAGTCTGATGCAAAACATAAAGCATTTGATTCAGGTAACTCCCCTTGACTGGACTCCATGCCCGTCAATCAACTTACAGTAGGCTGGTAAACAGAGAGAGAGAAGGTGCTGATCACGTTTAGTAGGTTATCACTGTAACATTTCCTTTAGTTCTGGATTTAAAATCATGTCATGAAAAACACACATGCTTGAGGGGTGCTGACAAAACCAGATTTCTGAGGCTAAGAACCAGACCCAGAACCAATACAAATCCATCATGGTAATAAATGCCACTCTGGAAGAGCTGTTACAAGGCATTGAATTTCACCTAATCCAATACACGCTTGGTCTCATTCAAGTTTTTCACTTCTCTGGCTTATTATTGACAATAGTCATAATCTTTTTTGGATGGCATCCAGGAAAATACCATATATTATAATACCAAGATTAATTAAGGGAAGGAAAGAAATACATATTTTTAAAATTTACGCTGTAAGAACAAAAATCTCCAAAGGGAAAGAAAATGAATAACTATCAACTCCTTTGCAAACACAGTTGCCTGAATTAGACTTTGCAATCCTTTTTTAGGGAAAAATATGTATTTCTCTCCTTCCCTTAATTTCACAAACATTGAGAAAATAAAATATATAATTGTTGAGAATTATAGAGATACAATAAACTATTCAATGGCATGGGCTTTGGAAGAAACTCACTGGAGGGCAATGTGATGGGTGTCACTATGCTGGTATACACACAGAACCACTTTACTTAGCTCCTTTCTTTGTCCTCTCTAAAAGGGCAGCAGCTTTGATAAACTTTTCTGGGCCGCCCTACTTTTCTCAGACTGCCTACTACAGAAGCGCAGGCAGATATTCACTGGAACTCTGTCGCTGGCAAAAGGTAATTTCCCTTTGGGAACATACATTCATGCAGCTCAGAGGAGACAACTACCCTGAAATTGTTCAAGATGAGGGCGCTCTTTGTTCATTTTTTGTTTAGATAAAAATTGGCAAACATACATTAAGTTTCTGTAAAAGGAACCCTTGGATGTCTGTTATATCCAGACCTTTTCTATGAGGATTTTTTTGGAAGAATTTTCTCTAGCTTGAATTCTTTTGGACAAGTTTTGAAATAAAATGATAAACACTGGTATTGGTAATTGCTACAAACACCAATAACAATTTGTACAATTGTTATTGTAATTTGGTATTGGTATTGTTTTTGGAATTAGTAATTGGCATTTGGTGTTTAATTGGTATTAACATTTACTTAACTTTCAGTTAAACACAAATGTCAAATACAATAATTTGTACAATACTAAATACAGTATCAGTATTGAACCAAAAATATATATTTCATTTGCCACCTAGTAACTAGTTATATTCAGCAATTTGAGTTTAGCTAATGTCATCATTTTTAAACCATACATACATAAATAAGGGTGTATTAAGTCATATTGCAACCTTATACCTTAATTTAAAAACTTGATTATAAAATTAGTCATGCTTATGTTTTTTAAAAGTGTTTTCAAAAATGAAAAATGATTTTACTTTTTAAAAAATGCTTCACTTTAATTCTTTAAGTTAAAAAAACAGAATGTAACCTGAGATCCTAAAATTCCTTGTTTGTTTATTTTAATTTTTAAAACAAATTAAGGAGAGGGGACATTAGTACAGATTTTGTCTTCAAAGTTTCCTTTAGAAAATGCCAACAACTTAAATATTTAAAAAGTGATTAACTACTTGCAAAGAGACTAAAAACAATATCTTAAGTATGTGGGTCCCCAAACATACATATTTCTGATTTAGACTTTTAAACTGTCAATACCAGAGAGACAACGCCATTGATGGGGACCTGGCACTAGTCTTTCCAGTTAATTTTTTCCTTGGAGAATGGTTTTGGGCGACAGAGTGGCGTCCGGCTTCCCAGGTTGTTGCACTGACAAACTGCAGTGGTGGCAAAGTCAAGGAGTCTGACAAAATCTCATTAATCATTTTAAATTAAATCCAACCTTCCTGTCCAACCATGCCAGGAAGAAAGCCTTTAAATTTTTTTTTAACAAATAAAAATTTCCTCAGTAAAGATTTGGTATCTTTCTCTTGTTGGTCTTTAATTCGATAAGACAAAAATAAAATAAAACAATGTATTTTTTTTAAGCTTGAAAACAAAACATTTGTCCAGATAATGATTTAACAGGTCAACTAAGTGTCTTTTTAAAATAAATTTTGAATAAAAATACATGGAAACATTCTGAAGGGAAACCCTACAAGGTAAATTAGGAACATTGTTTATGTTCTGAATAGTTTGATGAATTTATTTTCTTCTATCTAAAATATATGACCCTTAATAAGATTTTAAAGAGGAAATAGACAAAAAATCCACTATCTATAATATTTTGGTATATTTTATGCCAGTCTCTTCTTTCTATTCACAGATTTTTGCTTTTATATAGTAATTGTAATTTGTGTGTATATATATGTACAATATACACACATGTACAATTTTATATACTTTATAATATCTATAAGTATTTCCCCATATTATTCATAAATATCATTGCATCATAGTAATACATCATGAGGATGTATTTTGATCTTCTCAACCAGTGCTTAGCGCAGTGTCTGGTACATAGAATGTACTCAAATATTTGCTGGGTATTTGTTAGAATTTCAGTGTTTTCATCTCTTTTTTCTTTTAAAAACAATGATGGAATTAAAGTTGTGCATATTGCCTTTTCCCAATTTGGAATTATTTCCTTAAGATGACTTCCTAGAAGAAGACACATTCATTCATGAATACTTGACAAGAAACTGTAGGCAATAGTGTTATTAATAGCAATATTTAGGAAAAAGTTCACTTTTGACACAGGAAAGCAGGTTTTAATTTGAATAAACAAGTTGTTATTTTAAATATTCAAGCCTATGAATAAGCTTACTCTAATTGAGCACAATACTCATAATATTGTCAAAAACTTAGACCAATTAAAAGAAATAACAAGATCAATGACAAACTCAATGTTTTTCTTTCTTTTTTTTTTTTAAAGGTCACCAACACAAAATCTGCATGAAAAAAAGGAGGCAGGCAATCTTAAAGTAGCAGTAATTCATTCAGATAGTTCAAATTACTTCTGGAGAGGTGAATTTATGTCTAGAATACTACACAGTTGAATCTTAATATTTTTAAAAAGTTAGCTAATATACTTTGATTCGTAAATTGTGAAAGGTCTGGATGTATTTTTTTAAAATGGAAATAGTAAAGCCATCCTTCTATGTGATTATATAGAAACTAAACCAGAGCAAAAATGATTCAACTGGATTTATCGAGAAACTACTCTGGGCTAACATCCGTGTCAGGTACTGAGTGAGATACAAGAACAAAATTTCCACCTGCAAGAATGAAGAAAGTTGTCCTGAATGGAAAAAAATCTAACAGGACTTGGAAGGACAAATAACATTCAACAAGTAAATATGAAGAAAGGTTAATAGCTTTCCAGAAGAGAAACACAGTGCAAATGAATGGAAGTATGAAAATAGAGATTTTTATGAAAATACAAATTCATCAAGATTAGAGACTTCTAATTTTAAAAGAATGTATTCAGTAAAAACCCTATTGATGACAAATTTGGAGGGAATTCTAAAAGTTAAGGTTTTTGTTCTTTCCTCTCTTCTTCCTTTTCATTTTCTTTTTCCTTCCTTCTTTCTTCTTCCTTCCTTCCTCTTTCTTTCTCCTTCAAATTACAACCTGCATCTTAGAAAACATAATGAGTGACTGTGTATAGGAAGGATTCACCAGCAGCACCCAGTTGCTATGGTATGTTATGGGTTTGAAACAACAGTGCTTACTGGGGAAGAAAAGTATAGAAAGGCCTAAGTTGCAATGGATCATAGCACTTTTGTGAGTTTCAGCAGAGCTCAAATTACCATTGGGTAAAGGAGTATTTGTCTACTGAGAGTGTAAAGGCTATTAGCAATACTGTGATTTTCTTTTTTTTTTTTTTTTTTTTTTTTTTTTTTTTTTTTTGAGACGGAGTCTCACGCTGTTGCCCAGGCTGGAGTGCAGTGGCGCGATCTCGGCTCACTGCAAGCTCCGCCTCCCGGGTTCCCGCCATTCTCCTGCCTCAGCCTCCTGAGTAGCTGGGACTACAGGCGCCCGCCACCGCGCCCGGCTAATTTTTTTTTGTATTTTTAGTAGAGACGGGGTTTCACTGTGGTCTCGATCTCCTGACCTTGTGATCCGCCCGCCTCGGCCTCCCAAAGTGCTGGGATTACAGGCTTGAGCCACCGCGCCCGGCCAATACTGTGATTTTCTAGCCTCACAGAACTCAGCCCCAGGTGGAAAAGGTGGACTCAAGAAGGTGAGTGTATATGGGAAAAAACCACTTCCTTGGTCTGCAGCAATGTAAAGCTCAGCATCCTTCTTGAAACTCTTCTTCCTTAGCTTTTGGAATACCATTAGTCTCTGGTCCTTGTACAGTTTTGATGAATCTTGTTTTTCTGACTCTTCTCTACCCAAAGCTAAAATGCTGTGTTTCTCAATTGTTTTTCACTCGATACTGCCTTGAGAATTTATCTTTTCCTATGCCTCACTTGTATAACATATGTTAAATACTAATATAAGCCAGCCCCAATTTACATATCCAGCTCTCATTAAAAAAAAATTCTATTTCCTAGCTGTAGTCAATTAATGTTCTTTTAACACTTACAAGTTACCAAAATTGGGATCATTACCTTTTCCATTTTACTCCACTGGGTGCTTCTCCTAGTAGCTACCTTTGATAATAGGAAAACCAGACCCTTGTATTAGAAACCTTTCTCAAAAATCACCAAATCCTATCAATTTCTAGGGTTTAAAAAACCCATTCCTCCTTTCTTTTTTTTTTTTTTTTTTTTTTTTGAGACGGAGTCTCGCTTTGTCGCCCAGGCTGGAGTGCAGTGGCCGGATCTCAGCTCACTGCAAGCTCCGCCTTCCGGGTTTACGCCATTCTCCTGCCTCAGCCTCCCGAGTAGCTGGGACTACAGGCGCCCACCACCTCGCCCGGCTAGTTTTTTGTATTTTTAGTAGAGACGGGGTTTCACCATATTAGCCAGGATGGTCTCGATCTCCTGACCTCGTGATCCGCCCGTCTCGGCCTCCCAAAGTGCTGGGATTACAGGCTTGAGCCACCGCGCGCGGCCCCATTCCTCCTTTCTAAGCCATCTGCCATTTCCCTAGTTCAGTTCTCACAGTAAGAACATAGCAGGCTGGGAGCAATTGTTGACCCTAAGAAGATCACATTTGATGAAGAAGCTGGATATGTAGAAAATTACAGTATAATTATTATAATAAAGATATGCACAAAGTGCTATGCTTTGCAGAGAAAGAAACAATTAACATGACTGGTATGTCTGATAGACAGTCTTTGAATGCTTTGATAAATTACATTTGACATGGATCTTGGATGATTAGCAGGGGAACTTTAGCTACAGATGGGAAAAAAAGGGTATCAGAGAAAGAAAGCAAGCCTATAAAAGGCAAAGAAAGACCAGACCACAGTTGAGGAATGTGGTTGAACATGAAGCTTTAAAGGTAAGGTGAGGCAAGATTGTGAAAAGTTTTATATTCCATGCCAAGGAGGCTACACTTATTTTGCAGGATAGAGGAAGACACTGAAAGACTTTAAATAGGTAAGTGTCACCAGGAGATTTGTGTTTAAGAACAGTAACATTGACACATCTGAAAGAAAATGCAATCATTCTCAACTTCAGGTGATTTGTCTCCCCAGTAGGCACTTGGAAAAGTGGGAATATTATCTGCATGTCATAATGACTAGGGCATGCTACTGGTATTTAGTAGGCAAAATCTAGGCATGTTTATGTCATATACTGCATGGAATAGTCTCTCATGAAAGAATATCCTTTCCCCAAAGGCAGTAGGACACTGACTAGGAAACACTGAATTGCTAATTTGGTAAACATTTACTAAATATTTTCATAGATGGAACATGTTAAAAATTTCTACTCACCTAGTTTTAAAAATAACCAGGAACAAATCCCTACTCAGAAATCACAGGAAGCAGTAAAAAGACTACTACCCAATTGGAGAGGGTTCCACTTCAAGTGATGGTCAAGAAGTTCTTTCACACCACCTGCCAACATATGAAATTACAAACCTTGGACAAAATTTTTAAAAATGAACTAGTCGAAAGTAATAGAAAACAACCAAAAGCAGGCTGATCCTACAGAGGAGTGAATATTTAGAAGAAATAGCATTGGGTGAGTTTCCTATTTTTATAGCTCTTAGCCTGAGGGTACTCCTCACTCTGCATCATGTGGAGACTATAGTTGTACTGACTTGAAGAACCCTAGGACAGAGCTTGGGGTAATGGCAGCTGCTGGAAAATGCAGAGCGAAGTCCTGATAAGAAAAGGACCACAGAGAGAGCCCTAAATTCTGTGTATGACTGCCAAAACTGGCTGGTTTCCCAAGCATGCAAGTACAGAAGAGACTTCAACTACAATAGCCAGGTTAAAAAGCTGAACTAAAATTTGAGTTGCCACGAACTCTAGGGGAACCAGAGTTTGCGGCTGGGAGTTTGGCCAAGCTAACTAGCTGCTTTTTTTTTTTTTTTTTTTAAAAAGAAGGTTTTGGAGAAACAAATAAAAATCCAGGGTTTCTGCAACATTTTACTTACCATGTCCCAGCCACAATCTAAATTATTCAACATATGAAGAAACAGGAAAATGTAACCCATTCTTGAAAGAAAAGAAAATTAGAGAGGACTGACAATGAAATGATCCAGAATATTGAAATGAATATTGAATATATTAATTCAATATATTAAAACAAGAATTTTGAAAATTGAACATAGGAATACTCAGTACTGAAATATTTAATATTAAAATATTAAATGTTAAAATAGACAAGTATTTAATATTGAAATAGAATACTGAAATGAGCCATCAAGTATCTTAAAGTAGCTACTATAACTATGCTAAAAGGGTGTAAGGAAAAATACACTTGCAGTGAATGAAAAGATAATCTCAGCACAGAAATATAAATTATAAAAACTAAGTAGAATTTCTAGAACTAAAACACACAATAATTACATAAAAGTTCATTGAATGGGTTTAAAAGAAAATGAGCACAGAAGAGTCAGTAAGTTGGACTATATAGATCAAGTGAAAAAATCCAATTGAAGAAAAAAGAGAAAAAAAGGGAAGAAAAAACAAGAGCTTCAAAACCTGTGAGACAATATCAAAAGGTCTAGCATATTCGTAAATGCAGTCCCAGGAGGAGAAGAGAAAATGAGGTCGAAAAAAAATATTTGACGAAATAAAGCACTCAGAGGAAAATTACATTTCTTCACAGGGGAAAAACTATTTGAACATTCCTCTTCTCATTGGAAACAATGGAGGTCAGGAAACTGGAACAACATCCTTAAAATGGCAAACGTGGGGTCAGGGGAAGTTAATCTAGAATTATGTATTCAGCAAAAATATTCCTCAGGAAGGAAAACAAAATAAAGACATTTTCAGATTTTAAAATTTGTGATACTTAATTTCCAGCAGATATGAACTACAGATGTTAAAGTTTTTCAGTTTGAAAGGAACGATGGTACAAGGAAACTTGGATTTTTCAGGAAGAAATAAGAGCATCAGAAATGATAATTTAGGTAAATATAAAAAAGCATTTTTTAAAAATTTAAAATATATATCTGTTCAAAGAAAATTATAACATATTGTGGAGTTTATAACATGTACTATATGTAATACATTTAATAAGATAATGGATGAGGTGATAGGGTAAAGAGGCTTATATGGTTGTAAGTTTTTTATATTTCATGTCATATAGTACAATATTATCTGTAAATAGGCTGTAAAGTTGTGTATTTTGAACAGGGTTGGGTATGCCCAGGTATACATGCATTTGTGGAGACTCATTGACTAGTACACATAAATTTTACCTCAAACAAAAAAGCTGACTCGGCACAGTGGCTCACGCCTGTAATCCCAGCACTTTGGGAGGCTGAGGTGGGTGAACACGAGGTCAGGAGATCGAGACCGTCCTGGTTAAGCAAGAAATGTGGTCTTGCTATGTTGCCCAGGCTGGTCTGAAACTCCCGGGCTCAAGCAATCTTCCCACCTTGGCCTCCCAAAGTGCTGGGATTACAGGCATGCGTCACTGTGCCTGGCCTGGTTAACGGTGAAACCCCATCTCTACTAATAATACAAAAAATTAGCTGGGCGTGGTGTAGTCCTGTAGTCCTGCGCGTGCCTGTAGTCCCAGCTACTTGGGAGACTGAGGCAGGAGAATCACTTGAACCTGGGAGGCGGAGGTTGCAGTGAGCTAAGATCGCGCCACTGGACTCCAGCCTGGGCGGCAAAGGGAGACTGTTTCAAAAAAAAAAAAAAAAAAAAGAAAGAAAAGCTAAAAAAATGATCTCTAGCAAATGATATGCAAGTTAAAGTCTTTAGGAAGGAAGTTATATCTGAAACTTATTTTTAGCTGTATCAAAATGATTGATGGATAGAGGAATGAGAGGAATGGATAAACATGATTGAGTGAATACAGTAAAATTTTAATTGTAGAATCTAGGTGGTGAATATATAGGCATTCTTTGTAAAATATTTCCACTTTTCTATTTAAAAATTTTAAAACTTATTTTAAGTTTTATTGACACAGAGTCTCACTCTGTTGCCTAGGCTGGAGTGCAGTGGCAATCACCGCTCACTGCAACCTCGAACTCTTGGGTTCAGGCCATCCTCCTGCCTCAGCCTTCTGAGTAGCTAGGACTACAGACAGGTGTGTATAACCACGCCTGGCTAATTTTTTAATTTGTGGTAGAAATGTGGTCTTGCTATGTCACCCAGGCTGGTCTGAAACTCCTGGGCTCAAGCAATCCTCCCACCTTGGCTTCCCAAAGTGCTGGGATTACAGGCATGAGCCACTGTGCCTGGCCCCACTTTTCTATGTATTTGGAATTTTCCTAAGAAAATGTTGGAAAAGCAAATATTGCCAATCCACATTTATAATCAGGTCAGGGTAGAAAAATAAAGTGGTTAAAAGAAAAAAAGTTAGGAAATGGAGGATACAAAAAATGGAAGAGATAAAAGCTAAACCAGAAGCAGAGAGAACTGGATGGTAAGAGACAGGTATGAAGAAAAACAAAGAAGGAAAAATAGAAGGAGGTAGACGAAGGGAGAGGACAAAGTGTTAATCAGCGGAAACTAGGCACGATATTAAATAATAGTTATCACCACCCTTTGTCTTTTGAAATGTAATAAAGCAGTTTTGAAGTTAAAAATTAGAATTGTCATGGAATTCAAAATTATGCACATGTAAAATGATTTGGATATTTGCTTCAGAATCTTAGAATCATTTACTATCAGTCTAAAAGTCCCTCAGACATTCAAAATTCGATTATCGTATGTCTTGTTCTTGAAAAATCTGTAGTACAACATTCCAGTTGTAATACTGACAACCACTTTTGACTAAGGGTCAGATTTGGAAGGAAGCCAGGATTCAATATCTCTAGTAAGGAGTTTCTAACTCCCTCAACTCCCTCCTCTAAACTAGCAGCTCATCCCATCACATACTACTTCATTCCTAAGGTTATGCGTTTTACTTGGAGGTCACTTTTAACTCACCATATAAATACACTGTTCTCTATCATTCTAATGCTGCATATTTTAACTATTTACTTCATATAGTTGCTCTCCACTAAGCAGATTTTTTTCTTCTCAGTACCCAGTTATGTATTATCTGTGAGAGCAGGGCCCATGTCTAGTACCTCACACAGTGTTAACACATGTAAAGCCCTGGATAGATACTCACTGAACCAATGAGTAAAGAGTGTTTACTGTTCTTCACAATATCTCTTCAATGGACTCTGAACAGGGATCATCAAGATTAGAAAAATAGTAAAGTTTGCATAATCACACCACATATAAACAAGCAAACATTTACCAGAGTTCTAATAATATTTTACTTTATTCCTATGAATATAAATCATAAATTTTGATCTTTTAAAAAATCCTAAATGGTTTAAAGGACTGACTGAGACTTGATTAACCCAGTTTTTAAAATAAAAAATCAAATTATAAATTTATATTATAAAAATAACTGCCAGTTTTGCATAGTAATATAGTAACAAATCAACACTCTTCAAAGTTTAAAGGAAAAGGAAGCTGGTATTGGTTTCTATCTGAAGTCAGATCTAACTTTTAAGAAGAGAATAGTCTCAGATCAGAATCAAATAAATTTCAGAACTCAGTTTGAGAGAAAAGGAAAAACTTTAGTTAAAATCTTTACAATAAAATAATTATGACTATAAATCTCTTTAGTTAAATATGTACACATTACATGGTATTTGTATAAAGAATGGAAATGGATAAAGTTTTTCAGGCAAATCTAATGCACAAATACACCATCTTTTAGAGTATAATGTCAGTTTATCATTCTTTAACAGCTGTGTTAGACAATGGCTCTGCTTTGTGCAAAACATGATAAACAAAATTAGGAAAAATTCTGTAAAATTATTTAGTTCCCCAAGGAAATTACTAAAATAGAAAATGGCAAAAGAAAAAAAGGTTGCACACTGAAGCTTGATTGTATACTCAGGCTACAATGACCAGCACTGATGTAACCCCCATATCTGCTAAGTCCTTGGGTAGCTTTAGTCTGAAGTAAAAACTTGAAGTCCTAGCAACTGTGCTTTTACGCAGCCACATGGCCAATAAGGTAGATATTGTCATAAAGATGCCCTACAAAATCTTCACTAATATTTTGAGCAGCGCGACGGGTATTTCGAATAAATTCTCTTTTTGACATTTTATTCTTCACATGAGGGCTAGTGAGGTCAATGGAAAGTAGAATCAAAGAGTAGCACAGTACATAGACAGCATCTGGAAGGAAAAAGAAACAGTTCAAATTATTAGTTGGTTTACAAAATATGATTCCAAGGACATAATGTGAGGCAAAAATGTTGATAATTTCAAGAGATCAAAATTAGCTCATAAATACAGAGTGACTAGTCCATGCAGTTTGTCTAGGCTCTTCCCAGTTTTGCATTGGAAGTCGTGTCATCCTGGGAAACTCAGTCCTGAGCAAACCAGGATGGTTATCATCCTATCTTAATACTAATTAAGCATGTATTTCCTTCATTTCAAAATAACTTTAGAACAGTTTAGGAGTGTACAGTAAAAATTCATTCTAGATTTAAAAAATTTAGAATTGCCTTTATTTTGTCTTTGCTTTCAAATGTGATATTTCTATTCAAACATCCATAAAATACATTTGTACTGTCAGTATTTAGCTCGTCTTTCTAAAAAAAATTTATATAGAATGCTTTTACAAAAACCCAATTTAATTGGAAAGCATCTTTAATGACAAGAAAACGTATTAATCTGGTACTAGAAAATAAAATGTAAATAACTCAAAAGATTATTAATATTCTCATTTAAGATACATGTTATAAAGGTCTGTGGAATTTACATGTTAATTTTTAAAGTAAATCTTTAGGGAAAAGACTGCTACACCTGAGCACCATGCAACAAGATTTTATATATGCTTAGGGTAATATTTGATGTTTAATATTAAAATAGTAACAAATATCATGATAGTTCTACTACTATGGAGCTGATATTTTGGAATCCTGCAGTCTTAAGAAAGCCAAGTTGAACATTATGTCATGTAAAGCATGCTCAACAAATTTCACATGACAGGAACAGTTTTGTAATATCTGTTTAATAAGATAAGCACAATAAAATTTTTGATATGAAAAGATAAGCTATACCAATTGAAAAAATATGTAGGAGATTCAGGCTATATCATATGCACACAAACATACACATATAGATAGAAGTACACACAAATAATGAAAACCAGTTGTATTAAAAACAAATTTTAGTGAAAAGTGGTGCTACCTATGATATGCAGATTATTAAAAGCTTTAAAAATAATTTCTCAAGTTTTCAATTAGACTAGTAGAAATACCTAACACCCAAACAAGAATAGTTTCTTAAAGAACTTATGTAGCTAAGTCTAACTTTCTTCTTAAAACAGTATGTGTGTGTGTGAATATATATGTACATGTATGTATATATGTGTATAGTTGTGTGCATATATACACACACACATATATACACACACATATACTGTTTTAATGGAAAGTAGAATCAAAGAGTATCACAGTAGATAGCATCTGGAAGGAAAAAGACTGCTTATATTGCATACATATTTTATGTATATGCATTCTATGTAATATGTGTATTATATGTATTCTAAGAAATTATATGTATATATACATATATACACATACACATACATGCATGATAGCTATGTCTATGCATATATGTATAAACATATATACAAATGTATATATATGTATTTACAAATTTAAATATGTACAAATGTCTATATATACATATGTACAAATATATATTACAAATTTATATATACAAATATCTATATATACATACATAGACATACAGACATATGTAACAAATGTATATATACAAATGCCTATATGTCTATATATGTGTGTCTATATGCATGTCCAATAGACATTTGAATATATACAAATTTGTAATATATAAATTTTTATGTAATATATAAAAAATATAAATGACTATGTATACATAGTTATGTGTATTTATATACACACAAACACACGCACACCATAGCTATGACAAACTGTTTTTTCTAAGCTCACATAAATGATGAAGTAGTCACTGCTACAAACAGTAAAACAAGTATTTGTAATTACTGAGAATATTTTTCCCCACAGTGAGACAAATGTCTCGTATGTCTCTGTTTTTACCTAAAAGTGGGCATGGGGTGATGTACTATTAATATATATATTCTTACCAGGACTAAGGCCAAGTTCTCGCATTAAATCAGGGTTACAAGCACAGAATCTATGTGAGAACTTTGTTATAAGAGTTTCAAGATACTCTCCACGCTCTTCAGGGGCATGGATATGACGAAAAAATTCTCTCAGTGCATTTGGCAAGAACTGATTTCTAAAATTATGCAATGTTACAAGGTCATCCAAGACATCTCTCCTATAGAAAGAAAAAAAGGCACAGCTTTAACTTTTCTTCATTAAAAAAACGGTAAGAAAAAAATAACAAATTTCCATTTTTTGGATAAAAATACCTTATTATTGATTACTAGATCAGTTAGTCCTACAGAAGTATGCATAATTCCCAATATTAAAAAAATCTAAGTATGATTATTTAAGACGTTAACTTTGAAATCCCTCATGAGTAGTTTATAACAAAATCAAACAAGGTAAAACCTAATTTTACCTCTATAATGAAAAAAAAGGAATTCTCTAGTATTAAAACGAACAACTTATTTTTAAGTGTCTTCTTGGCTAAATCCAAATAGCAATAGAATTGTTTATTTTTCAAATTATGAAAGTAATGAAAGTCTCCACCTACACCAATTCACATCTTCAGAGGTAAAAACTATTTACACAGACTTTTAAGAATGCCTACATACGCTATATATTGTTTTAGAATTTTTTTTGCTTTTTTCACATAGTATATTGTGGACAGCTTTGTATATCTTTATACCTAGACCCACCTATGTTATTTTTAGTGGCTTCACAGTATCCTATTTAATGGACGCAACAATCCCATTGATAAACATTTAGCTTATTTGCTATAATATAAATATTTGTGTGTGTATATGTAATTTTTAAAAAAAATCACTAGCATTCCAATATAGAGTGAAACTTTGTTACAATGGCCTTCAATTCTTATTGAACTCAGTCATGATTATATGATCATTATCTTCAACTTCTACCAATTGCATATAACAGGAATAGGCGAACTACAGCAACTGGGCCAAATCTGGCCTGCTGCCTGCTTTTGTAAATACAGCTTATTAGAACACATTCACACTAGTTTATGTATTGTCTATATCTGCTTTCACCACAGAATGGCAGAGTTTTAAGTAGCTGTGACAAAGATCATACGACCCACAAAACCTAAAATATTTACAAAAAGATCTGGTTCTTCACGAAAAAAAAAAAAAAAAAAAAAAAAAAAAAGAAGAAGAAACAAGAAAGAAAGGGAAAAGAAAGAAAAAAACCCCTGCCTATCCTTAGGTACTTAGTACTTAAAGATTTAAAAAAACCTTAATGATGTCATCTTTACATGTTTCAATGACCAGTATGCTGGACTATGAACTTCTTGATGACAGGGATTATATCTTAATCATCCATGTACTACTACTCTAGCAAAGTTTCTGGAATATTATGAACATTTACAGATTGTTCTTTAAAAATATTGAGATACAAAAGTTTGAGAATTACAATGAAGGTAAACATATTTTGAAGCCATACATTAGATTCGCATGAGAGCTATAATTTTAAAAATGGTGGTTCAGTTATGTGGCATCAAAACGTTGTCCCAAAATTTAAGTTCATTAATAACCAAAAGTAAAGTGTACAAATGAATAACTATCAAATCAGAACAGCATACTAACCATCATCTCTGTGTAAAACACTGCTAAATGTTACATTTTCATAATTTTCTCACTTGAACATGACATTTCTGTATAGTGTCTACATGCAAATATATATACCTTCTATCCCTAGGATTTGGGGTTTATGACCATAATCTGTCTTTGTACTAGCTTTTTTATATGGATAATTTCATAATTCAGAATTTTTACCAATATACACACTTAGATTATGGCTACTTTTAAAAAATCAGGGTTGCAGATTCCTGAAAAATATTTTGTTTTGGTTTGCTACTACAAAGACGTTGGGCTTCCATTTTGTGTGGACTTTCACTTTTAAAATGGTAACTTCCTCATCAACAAGTTAAAGCTCACAAAAGAAATGATGTATGAGATATAGGGATCTTTTCCCTGTCTTTACTCAATTTTGCAACCAGATGATTATTATGCAGTATTAAAGTAAAACTTAACTCATCAAAAACATTACTCAACTCATTTTGGATGAAAAGTTAATTTTTGTCTTTACCTTTCATCAAGATAGATTCTCAGTTTTTTCCAATTTAGTGTTCTTGTACAGAAGATAAACTTTGCTATTTCCTTTGGCGAATCATCTAGGATACCCTTGGACATAAAGTAGTTCACTCCCTAAAGCAGAAAGACAAGTCCACATAAATAAAATTGCTCTTTATTTATATATTTTAACAATTAAGCAATAGCAGAAGAGTAGCTATAAATTGTTTCCAGTATTAATAGACTTTTTGTAGCTTTATCATGCAAAATACAAGCTAGAACTTGGACTGAAATTATTGTTTGTGGTTGATAGTTTACATGCAATGAAAAGCAGGAAATTCAAAGTTAAGACTGTTAAAGAAATCTTATTTAATTTTCTGGCTCATGTCAGGTAAAACTAACTATACAGAAATATGGCCTAATTTGGGGAAGGGGGCTGCAGATGAAACCACAATACAGACATAAAACAAGCTTTGTAACAAACACTTCTGATGTCTAATAGAACACATGATTTCTTAAAAGTTCACATATATATTGTAGTATGCCTTTCAAGGAAATAGTTTTTTTATTAAAAAAATACTCCAAATGAAAAACTAGTGATTTTATTCTAGAAGAAAAATATTAAATTATTTAACTTAAAGGAGGCCCAACTCCAGGCTAATTTATAGGTTGTACTACTTTGGCTTTAAACATTGCTATATTCTACAAGAACCTAGCTACAATACACACTGAGGGAAAACATATTAAGACAAAATAATTCAGTGTTTTTCATAGAATTTATCTTTGAATTTCCTTTTCTCTGCATGCAAAGTTTTCCAGAGAAGCATTACCCATAAGTTTTTACCTACTTTAGATTTAAACCACCAACAACAAAACACCACCAACAACAAAAAAAATCAAATGCTGAAAACAGTATTCTCTCACATATACAGAGGTCACATTCAAATAAATGTCTTAGCTGGATTTGAATGTGCAGTTATTGAAATAAAAGGCAGGTGGGTTTATTTCAACTTGCAGTTATCCAGATACATGCATTCCCATGAATACTTATGTCTGGATACTAGCACACTATGTGCCGCTAATTGGTAGAGAAAATGACGTATTATATACACACAACATAATGTTTTCACACATAAATTCCTTTGGCATTTCTTCACTTTACAAACACTTACATAGTACTCAGAAATATTACACACATTAAGAATTTTAAAAGTTGGAAGAATATCTATAAAAACCTTTTCAAGATAAAAACGTTCTCATAAAACTTTTACGGCAAACTTTTTTTTAAGTAGTTAGGTACCACGAGGTAATGCTTTTGAAAGGTTATAATTATCTGTAAGTTGTAATTCAAAGATAAGCCTTTTTATATAAAACTAACTTTATGAGCCATCAACATAATAGCCTACTAGCAATTTGATCAAATTTTCATGTGAATTTTAATAATACAAAAGCAATGCTAAGGCACTGATTTTAAAAATGTACATGAAGAAAAGCAAAATGTGGTAACGTGAAACTTTCTTGTCAACTCTGTTGTAACCTGTATTTCAGACTAAATCCTGAATACAAGGACTAGAAAATGTAATATGATAAGATGGAAAGCCAAAATACTTCTTTGGAATGAGGCTTTCATCAACTGTCCGAGGGGGCAGCAACTAGAAAACCATTAATGTTTGTTCTATCCTTTCCTTCATTAGTTTGAATAATCGAGAGTTGACTGTATACTCAATCTGCTTAGCAAAAGTCAGGTTTAATTGCTTCCAAAATTCCTCAGTGTAGAAGGGTAACAATATTTTAGAATTATTTCCAGTATTTAACTTTAATTGAAATGATTAAAAACAATGTCAATTAAGTATATTTAATAGATTCTTTATTCATACCTAAATCAGTATCTGAGATGTAGAACTAATGCTAAGCTACTTTTTTAAAATTGTACAAAATAAACAAACCTACTAATACTATACATTAATGATATCTAATTCTCTAGTTATGTAATCTATGCCACTTTAATATCATTTGGTGATACTTAGTTATAAATGAACATTGGTATTTGCCTCATGTAAACATCATAAAAATACACTGTTAGCCATATTCTGTTTTATAAAAAACACATTTTGAGAATTTTACATCTAATCTAACCTGAGTTCTCCCAAATCAATCAAATACATAGGAGCAGGCATGAGCACAAAGAATTGTTAAATTCAATCCTGGAAACTGGGAACACAGTTTGAAATAAGCCAACTCTATTGGTTTTATGAGGAAAAGAGGCATCAGCTTCAAGCTTGGGATTCCTTTGGAGAGGAAGGTTACTTTAGAAGGGCTACCAAAGTGAATGGTAAAGGAATAACAAATACAAAAAGACAAGAGACCAGATTATAACTGTCTCTAATAAGCAAGTTGGAAGTCATCCAAATTCTCATCTTCTTATATTTTAGGTTGGTGTGAAAGTGATTGTGGGTTTTTGCCATTAAAAGTAATGTCAAAAAACCGCAATCACTTTCACACCAACCTACAATTAAATATAAAAAAATACCACAGCATGAGGTCTGTTGAATAACTATATATTTGTTTAGTAAGTGGTATAAGCATTTTTAAAAGTAAAATTTTAGAAGAATGGTAGGGAAACTCCTAGACCACATAGCATATCAGTGATTAGTCAGGACTAGAACTCAGAGCAGTGTGTATGTGCATGGGCATCTGTGCAGTGTCTCACATGCAAAGGAAATCATGAGTCTAGATTAATATATATATAGTATTCTAAAGAAGGAAGGTTGTAGCTCAGTATAGTCTACATAATTGACTATAAAAGTTTCCACCTTTTATGAGGCATACTGACAAATTAGGACTTATCTGGATAAAGGAAATCAAGACCCAGTGAGATTGTTGAAGGGTGTAGAATTCATGTTATGTAAGAAAGAGCTGAGGGATGCAGGAGTATTAGGTCAGAGAAGAAGACATACTTAGGAAAGAAGAAAAGATTAAGACTTTAGGATATCTAAAAGGCTGTGTCACAAGGACAAGAGAAAAGATGTGTGTAGTGGTAGTGAAGATGTTAAGCTATTTTGGGGGGTTATGGACCCTTTTGAGTACTAGGAAAGTCACAGAACTTCTTCCCAGAATAATGCAAGTACACATTTTTTAAAACAGAAATTGAATTCCATCTAAGGAGCACAGGTTACAAATCCCTATCCTAGATGAGTATAGAAGTCAAGTCAGGAAATGTCACTTATAGGCAGACAGGTTAGTACCACATAAGGAAGGGAATCCTTGTAATTTCAGTTGAGCTGTTCAAAGACCAATCATTTGTCTTTGCTTGATTCAATTTTTGTTGTTGTTGTTTTTACATTTTCAAAATAAGATTAAGCTTCAAACTCAGAACTACTTAAATTTGACTGTTTAATCTATACACATTTTAACTCCCATTTGCAACTCTGTTCAACTTTTAGAATTATCTAAATTGTTGCAGTCATAATGTAGTTCCTTTTTTTGCATGTGGGGAGAATTCTGAGACAGTTTTGTCAGATAACTCTGAGATGTATCATGATGGTGTCAGTACTATAATGGGCTGAAACTATCATGATTGATCTCAGTTATCTCCAAGCACAGAGATCAGCTCTTGTCAGGGGAAAGGAAACTATTAGCCAAAATATATTTAAAAAAAAAAGTTTTAAAGGATAGTTACAGTGGGGTAAATAAAATTCCTCTTATTAAAATAGATATTAGGCCTCATATTTCTTGGGAAAATAAACTGGTAAATAATGTTCATGCTACTAATTATAAATTTCATAGTCATTTGATTTTTTTTAAAAAAAGTATCCAGTTCACTTTACATTTAGATAGAAACATGAATGCCTAAAGACTAGCTTGTAAAATAGATATATGTATATCTATGCATATTTACATATATATATCTGCTTTAAAATGTTTTTTAAAACATGAACTAATACATTAACATTGTCTACATTTTATTTTTGAAATATATTAAACACAAGGTGTGATAGGCAAGGTATTCAGTGATAGACACTGAGTAGTGTAACACAGTTTTGCCCTAAGAAAATTTAAGTTTATATGTGGCAATAAGACACGTACATAAACATCTAGAATACACACTTGTGCCAAGGTGCATCAATAGTACATGGCAGTAGAAGAAAATCTAAATGAATGCTTATGAAAAGTGTTTCAGTAGTTCACTGAAAGGAAAAAAAGTCACTATGGGATAGGACATTTGGATAAGGTTTCCTGCTAGAGATTAGACTGAAGTAATGTAAGGGGTTTAGACAAGGAACGTAAGGGGTTTAGACAGCTCTGAATGAGGAGAACATGGGAGAAGAATGCTCCAGTTAATACTATATTATATGAGCAAAAGTAATATAAAATTTTTAAAGACTATTTTTAGGAAGGAGGGGGAAATATTTTGGGTTGGAGAGTAAGTCTACAACCAGACTATGACAGTGACAGAAATAGCGCTGTATTTTAGGGTAAGAAGTTTATTCTCTATCCTAAATCTAACTGGAAGCCTCTGAAGGCTTTTAAACCTGATGAAGCAATGGGCTACAATGTGAATTTGGCAGCAATATAAAGAGAAATAACGAAGGAAAAATTAGACAGTGGGCCATTCAGCAGAGCACTCACTAAATAGATAGTAGGCTGTACCAGGTTTGAACATATGAAAAAGCACTAGAAATATGCTACATATATGAAAATAACTTGATAAATATGCTGGCTATCAAGCCATGTGACAGTGAAAAGTGAAAGACAGCTGATGGCTCTGGCTTAGATGAAGAGGGAAATGACTGACAGAAAATAATAGGTAAAAAAAGTCATAGAGCGCATTGATTTGAAGAAAACAGTGATGAGTTAGCTTTTAGAAATGTTGAATTTTAGGTGATGACAGATATAACTAGAAAGGCATAGTAGGTAGTTGGTAATGTAATAGGATATATTTTAAAAGTGAGGGTTGAAGATACAGATTCAGGATCCTGGATAAGAAATATCAGTAAGGGAGTAATGAAGAAAAGGATAGAATAATGTTCCAGAGGCCAAGAGCCTTTGAGTTAAAGAACAGGGTGTCTAGTGCAATTATGCAGTATGATGGAAAAAGCATCATTTTTAGGACAGGGACCAAGCCATGGTTCTGCAACTTAACGATGATATGAATATAAACAATCTACTCAATCTTCCTGAGCCTTAGTTTCCTAATCAGTAAAAATCTTAGTGGGCCAAGTGCATAGCAAAAGGAATACAGCTAGTTTTCTTTTTCTTTCAAACAGCTCGAGGATACTAGAACAGGAAGAGGGCATGGAGTTTGGTGACTGGGAGGAAAGAAGTGACTTTCAAGAGGCCTCTTTCCACACTGTAGCAGAGGCTGAAATCCAAGAAGAAAACGAAAGAACGAGCTCAAGGTAAGGAAACTGAGCACTGTCCACTCACTTTAAAAATACATTAGTACAAAGGAAGAAAAAATGGCAAAATTAAAGGGAAAAAAGAGGAAGTATTTTTTTTTTCAAGATAATTTCGACCTAATCATGTCAGAAGACAAAAAGAGAGGTCAATGGAGACAGGAAAAGACTGATGTGCAGGAGATTGTGCTGCAGGGGCAGCAAAGCTGACCAAGAGAGCAGGGGAGGGTTTGAAAATACTGCTGGAGTTAGTAATGATGAGCCTGGGGGACAGCACAGTAACACTGGTTCGGAGACAGCTACAGTAAGAAAATGAAAAGCAGAAAACAAAGGACATGTTGGTTTCCTTCTTAGAGAGCACTCACTATCTGGGGAGCACTGAAAAGAGAGGGCGGATTTGGATTCCTGGGCAAAGTGGTGAAGATTTCTATCAACAACGATGCAGGATATGACTGGGAATTCATTGGGAATAAACTAAAGGAGAGCCAAGTAGCAGTGAGAATCTAGGTGAAGTTAATGTGAATTCAACCCATCTCTTGTTAAGGTTAAGCAAAATCTACCATACATATGTTCAGAATCCGTAAATAT
This sequence comes from Macaca thibetana thibetana, assembly GCF_024542745.1. NCBI lineage: Eukaryota > Metazoa > Chordata > Mammalia > Primates > Cercopithecidae > Macaca > Macaca thibetana. The sequence continues at coordinate 15,800,701 of NC_065582.1, read as the reverse complement.
ATATTTGGGAACACAGTGAATTCTGTCTAGAAAATTAGACATGCAAAGCCAAATGAAAAAGTACTGACTATTGGTACTGAAAGTACTGTCTACTGGCACAGACACCTGGCACATATATTGTGTAACAGTTGGTGTCAATAAAAGTTATACGATGTTTTGTTTTGTTTTATTGGTGTCACTTATAAAACAAAACTGTCTCCAGCCTGGGCGACAGAGTAAGACTCCGTCTCAAAAAAAAAAAAAAAAAAAACTGTCACATACTAGGGAGTACCCTTAATTTTTTTCCTAAAGAACAACTTAGTAAAGAAATGTAGAAAAAAATTTGATTTGCTAAGTTGCGTTTAATTTTGTCCTAGTATACAATGTAAAATCTAGTACAATGGCTACTACTTTTCAGGTAATCAAACTGTCCTTAGACCATTATATAATAGAAAGCCAGATGCACACTGCATTTAATTTTCTTTAAAAAAAAAAACATTTTGAAGACTTAAAAAAAATAAAAATCCTGAAACAATATAGCTCAATCTAGATTTCTAACTTTTCTTTCAACATAACCAATATATTATTTTTCAAGTATACATTTTAACCAGTGAAATTAACTGAATATATTATTTTTCAAGTATACAGTTGACCACAATGAAATTTAAACTGAAATGTAACATTTTCAAACTGAAGATAATGTAAAAATTAAGTGATATATGTTATTAACAGTAAAAATTAATTGGCACTTCTGTAGGTCAAATGGGAACATCCACATTGTTTTGTTTGAAAATAGCAGCAGCAGTGGTTAAGATCACTGCTCTGATACTATTTCTTCTTTTCTACAGTGTTTTAAGAATTGCTAAGGTAAATGTAAAATCTGTTAATTTGTATCAGTACAGAAGTTCTCCCTCTCCCTATTTAATCAGAGAACATGTGCTCTACAGTCAAGGGAGGGCGGGCCCCAGAGAATGTGGATAATTGAGAATAATTTATCTGAGGATATTTATTATGCAAATAAAAAATCAACACCTTGCTTTTTGGCTGCAGTAAAATAAGTGCAGATTTCTTAACTAGTATGTTTAAGACTAGATGTCTATGTTTTTATCCTGTCATTTCATTTCATTCTAGCCACTAAATTTTGTAATGTTTTCTACTTTCTGTAATTTTCCATGACCTTCAATGTTTAACGGTAACCTTGAGCACATACATAACAGAAATGTCATGCATTGCTTTTATCAAGCTGCCTATAAATATTACAACAGTTATTCCTAATACAATCACTAGATTCAAAGACTAAAGTAAAAACTATGCCCAGATTTTAAAAGTTGTCCTAGATAGAAAGATTATAAGAGTACTAAGTTTTCCTCTCACTGAGAAACCCGTAACTAGGCTATTCACTGGAAGGCTCTGCGTTACATAGAACTAAGAGGAAAGGGGGCAATGGAAATTGGGAAAGAAATGTAAAGATAATTTTGATGTCAATTTTAAGTCTGAATAGCAGATTTCAGTCTTCTTTCTTCCAGAGCAGGAACAGAGAGCACACACTGTCCACACTGAAGTGGGAGAATTAACAGTTGTGAAGAGAGAGTGCCAGTATCCTATAGCCAGTTCTCTCAGTTAGTTATGAAACATAATACCATATTTTGTCTGGAGGATAATGAAGAGTCATGTTATTCAGTTTTGATTTTACAATTTCATATAATATGAAACCAGTTTGTGTCTAAACATTGTTTGAATTGGCAAGGATTTCAGCTAGAATGATTTATGGAAGACTTTTCAACATATTAAAGAGCAGAATGCTGAGGAACTGCTAAGGACAGAGATATATACACCTGAAATTGTTTGCAGTTAAAAGATGTCAACAGAAAATCTCACATAAAAGAATGATGGTTTAAGGAAAATCTAAATAACAATAAATATTCCCTCCAATGGAGTCCAGAGAAAACACAAAGGACATATAGGACAGGTCTTTCTGCTTAGTTTTCAAGAAAGAAAAAGCAATGGCAAACAAAATAACATGAACCTAATTTTCTGAAGTTTTAAATAATTAAAAGCCCCTTTTAATTAGTTCTAATAGCTTCAAACAGAAAAAGAACCACATCTGTGAATTCTAGTATTGCCAAAAAGAACCACATTAGTGACTGGGATGGATCAATATGATAGATAAGAAAGTACTTCTTAAATAGTAAATTACTACTATCAATTAAATGTAACAATCATTACTGTAATTATTATCAAAAAAGCTGCTGCTAGCTGAGTCAAGCTTCTTGGAAAAGCCCCCTTTATCTCTAACCTGTTTCTATATTAGAAAAATAGAGCATTCTAATCAAAATATGGAGATAAATCTCTATTAGGTTATGATTAATAACGGAAAGTAATGAGAAAGTGACACATTTAACAATGATGCTAGTTTAGAATTCTTGTTTTATAAGAATCACATACAAATACTGGATTTGCAATGTGCATATATACAACTGTTTAAATGACTAACCCACAAATACTAGTTTTATCATATTACCTAGATCTTAATATGTACATTTATAAATATATTTTAACAGCTCTGAAACAGTTTTAAAGTAAACAACATTTTTAAAAAAAAAGTCTTACTAGCAGACAAGCAGAGAAGGAAGTTGGGATATACATGGTACTTTTACTGCCAGCACAAGTATATACTTAATCATGTAATGTAAGTATCTATTCATCCTGCCAACATTATAGCCAAGACACATATTTCAATTTTAATGTAACTCTGGACCCCTAATTATTGCTTAAATGTCAAAAAGATTAAGCTCAGCAGCACTACCCAAACAAAATGTTACTGTATATGCAAACGATTGCATATACATGTCAGAAAATACAATTAAAGACAAAGGGTATCATTTAAAGCTAGGAGATACTGATGTGACCAAAACATACTTCATGAAGGACCATTAGTCAGGTGTCACATAGTTATCTACTAGAATCCAAAAGTTCCAGAAAAGGAAGAACCTCAAGGCCTAGAACAGTGCCTGGTTCTTGGTATTTTAAGTTGTTGTAGTTGTACCTTTAGTATAAACATATAGTTACAGTTTGGTGAACACTTAGAGGCATGTTTATCATGTCTTATTTCATTTAATCTTCACAAGAACACTGTTATAAGTATTATTACTGTCCCCATTTTACAGATGCGGAAACTGAAGCACAGAGGTTAAATAACCTGCTCAGAGTCAACATTATATCAATTGTAAGTGGTAGAGATACTTAATAAATATTTGTCGAATGAATGTTTGAATCTACATGTACAAAGCTTCCAGCTGTCTTTCAAGAGATGCTGTAAACTTCTGAGGATTACATAATTCAATCTGGGGAAAAATACAAAAACAACTCCCTTCCAAAAAAATGTGTAAGTTGGATCAAACATTAAGGGCAGACAAAACCCCAGCACACTTTGAAATACCTCAAGTTATAAATTCTCAAAGGTCAGAGTCACCAATCCAAATAATCAAAAGTAGCATATCACTTTGATGCTATATTTAACTGCTAATGACCTAAAGAGATTTACAGAAATCTTAGGAATTTTGTTATAAAGAAGGCATCTCTCTAAAAACTTTATGATATAAAAGAAGAAAATGTTACATAGTTTTATGGATAAATGTACACTACAGTTACGTGGTTTAAAAAATGCACTTAAGGTAGTGTTTCCTTCATACTCCCATATTTGAAAAGTTGTAAGTAAGTTGACGGATGTCTTACAATTGATGACACCCAATAATTGAGGAAATATATTCCTTTGGATTTCTGTTACAATACTCATATTTTGAAGTGACATCTACTGTGACACTGGTAACAACAATTGCTAAATTCATGAAAGACATGTAGAAGAGGCAAACACCTTGGACATTAAAGCTGAGAACTTAAATCTAGAAAGTAATACCAAGTTGCACTGAAACTGTGATCACAATGGATAAGGAAACATATTTGGGAGGTATCAAGGGAGTCAGGTAGTGTATGGTAAGAAAATAAAAAGGAAGCAGATTTTTCATTAAAATGTACTTAAAATACTCAATGTACCACTGCAACGTCTCTAGTTACAATTATTTAAATTGCTAACAAAAGTAAAATTCAAATAAAAAATTGTTCATTATAGCAATTCATATTTTAATATTAAAAATTTAAAAATGTGTCCTAGGATGAAGACATTTTCCACTAATTTCAGCTTTTACCCTAGACAATTCACACTCAATGATACAGCAAATTAGTAGCTCCCATAGAACACTGAATAAAACAAGAGTAAAATACATCAGGTGATTTGATTGATGAATAAACTATGGAATATTCTAGGGCCTGAATCTGTTTTTCAACTAGACAATGATTAGAAGAGGGCCTGGGAAATTCGTCTTTCTTTCAAGTTTCTAAAAGGTTTATTCTGAATCCACAAACCTCCTCTGGGAACTGATTCTACACTGCGTGTTGGAGTGACTCTGGGAGAAAAGGGAAAAGGAGGGTGGCTGGGATAGAGTATGGTTAGGGTAAGGTGTAAACTAAAGTTGTGCTAAAAGGCAAAGGGTAAAGCTGCCTTCTTAACCGCAAAATCATCACGGATCAGATTCAAAAGAGATAGACACATATATACACACATGCATATCCATACATACGTCACATTACTCTCATAAAAAGAAAATGACCTCCAGTTTACCACCATTTGACTAATTGTAGCTGGTCGCTTGAAGGTATTAACTTGTCTAGGCAGAGGAAGAAGGTATTTAGTGTCTGAGAGGCATAATTTTTCACTTTGACTCTAATGTTGATCAAGGGGAAGGGGCCTGACATAAATCCCAGCATTTCAGCTCCTATGGGTAAACAATTCTTATAGAGGAGGAAGCTAGTTAAGCCATATTTGGTGAGGGACTCCTCTCACTGTTACCTAGTTTCTTCTGCCCTGATTAAATTTCCCCCAGCAAATTTGGAGATAAATTGATCTGCTACTGAGAATTAGCAATGTTTGTTTGTTTACGAAACAGGGTCTTGCTTTGTCACCCAGGCTGGAGTGCAGTGGCATGATCATGGCTCAGTGAAGCCTCAACTTCCTTGACTCAAGTGATCCTCCCACCTCAGCCTCCTAAGTAGCTGCGACTCCAGACACATGCTATCATACCCGGTTAATTTCTGTATTTTTTGTAGAGACAGGGTTTTACCATGTTGCCCGGGCTGGTCTCAAACTCCTGAGCTCAAGTGATCCACCTGCCTTGGTCTCCCAAATTGCTAGGATTACAGGTATGAGCCACTGTACCCAGTTAGCAATGTTTATTTTTAAAAATTTGCATTGAGGATTACATCTCAAACTCCTAAGAGTTTGGATAATAATAACAGCAAAAATACATCAAGATGATTTTGGTTATAAACAACAAGAGACCCAGTTCAAAATAAAGGGATACATTTACTTCAAAAATAAAATTACCTTGCATAACAAGAAGTTCCAAACTAATACGGCTCCAGGTTGTTAGGCTCACAGATAGCATCACAGACCCAATTTTTCTTTCCAGTCTGCTATTCTTGGTAGGGTTACTAATATCCCTCATGGCTACCAGATGCCTGCACATGGTCATATCATTATACTCTCACATACTAATGCCTAGAGGTGTACATGACACATGTATTCGTGCGTGTGAGCGCATGCATGCACACGCACGTGCACGCGCGCGCACACACACACACACACACACAGAGACAATACTACTTCTTTGTGTCTCTTTTTAAAACCTAAAAAATAGGCTAGGTATGATGACTCATTCCTGTAGTTCCAGCACTTTGGGAGGCCGATGCAGGTGGGTCACTTGAGGCAAACCTGTCTCTACTAAAGAAAATATTCGCCAGGTATGTCAGCATGCACCTGTAATCCCAGCTACTCCGGAGGCTGAGGCAAAGAATCACCTGAGCCCGGGAAGTGGAGACTGCAGTGAGCCAAGATTACACCACTGCACTCTAGCCTGGGCAACAAAGTGAGACCCTATCTCAAGAAAACTAAAAAATCTAAAAAATCTTTCTCTACATACACCTTTTCCAACCTCATGCGTCAAAGGTAGATTACATGGATGCCATAAAAGCATCCTCCAAAGGGAATGGAGCTTGGTATAAAGAATCCATATTCAACTCTGGACCCTAGGAATGAGCCAGCCACACAACTGGTTGAGGTGCTTTCCCTAGTGAGGAGTCTAAATGGTGAGTAATAAGCCTTGGCCATGTAGGCCCAGTGTGATTTTTTTTTTTTTTTAATTTATTTATTATTATTATACTTTAAGTTGTAGGGTACATGTGCATAACGTGCAGGTTTGTTACATATGTATACTTGTGCCATGTTGCTGTGCTGCACCCATCAACTCGTCATTTACATCAGGTATAACTCCCAATGCAATCCCTCCCCCCTCCCCCCTCCCCATGATAGGCCCCGGTGTGTGATGTTCCCCTTCCTGAGTCCGAGTGATCTCATTGTTCAGTTCCCACCTATGAGTGAGAACATGCGGTGTTTGGTTTTCTGTTCTTGTGATAGTTTGCTAAGAATGATGGATTCCAGCTGCATCCAAGTCCCTACAAAGGACTCAAACTCATCCTTTTTGACGGCTGCATAGTATTCCATGGTGTATATGTGCCACATTTTCTTAATCCAATCTGTCACTGATGGACATTTGGGTTGATTCCAAGTCTTTGCTATTGTGAATAGTGCCGCAATAAACATACGTGTGCATGTGTCTTTATAGCAGCATAATTTATAATCCTTTGGGTATATACCCAGTAATGGGATGGCTGGGTCATATGGTACATCTAGTTCTAGATCCTTGAGGAATCGCCATACTGTTTTCCATAATGGTTGAACTAGTTTACAATCCCACCAACAGTGTAAAAGTGTTCCTATTTCTCCACATCCTCTCCAGCACCTGTTGTTTCCTGACTTTTTAATGATTGCCATTCTAACTGGTGTGAGATGGTATCTCATTGTGGTTTTGATTTGCATTTCTCTGATGGCCAGTGATGATGAGCATTTTTTCATGTGTCTGTTGGCTGTATGAATGTCTTCTTTTGAGAAATGTCTGTTCATATCCTTTGCCCACTTTTGGATGGGGTTGTTTGTTTTTTTCTTGTAAATTTGTTTGAGTTCTTTGTAGGTTCTGGATATTAGCCCTTTGTCAGATGAGTAGATTGCAAAAATGTTCTCCCATTCTGTAGGTTGCCTGTTCACTCTGATGGTAGTTTCTTTTGCTGTGCAGAAGCTCTTTAGTTTAATGAGATCCCATTTGTCAATTTTGGCTTTTGCTGCCGTTGCTTTTGGTGTTTTAGACATGAAGTCTTTGCCCATGCCTGTGTCCTGAATGGTACTACCTAGGTTTTCCTCTAGGATTTTTATGGTATTAGGTCTAACATTTAAGTCTCTAATCCATCTTGAATTAATTTTCGTATAAGGAGTAAGCCCAGTGTGATTTTTTAAAAAATTACTTTTATCATAGGATATAGTACCACTAGAAGGAACCCCAAGACATCTCTTGAGTTCCACCTATATCCTTTTCTTTTGCCACATCGTGTAGTACTATTTCCCTCTGGTTATCAGGCTTAACCACTTCAATCACAGCATAGCTACCTCCCCTCCTATCCCCTCCTCCTCCCTTTTAAAATTTTGATAAGTTTGCTTAGTAGCAGGAAGACCTACATTGGCAAGAAGGTAGGGTCAGCTACCAATTCAAATTGTTTTGCCACAGGTGCCAATGTTCCTCCTTTGGATACTACGGCCTCTAACCCAGCAGAGACCAGAAATAAAAGGAAGGCTGAATTACACGTTTTAAGTGCGTCACTAGTTAAAATGGCATTACAGATGCTTGGATGTCTTAACAAAGGTCATTTCCCTGTTTTTCATTTCTTCTAGCATCCTAGCTGCAGTTGTAGAATCATAAGTCTAAGCCAATCATGTAATCTTTCTATTCTATTCTCTAGTGCTCCAGGGGTGCTCGCGTGATTTAATTATGTTCTATAAGAAATGAGTAGAAGTACACCAAAGGCTTCTGAAAAAGATTTTTCTCCCTAATAAGTATAAGGAATATGAGGAGAAAGCTTCTTTTTCTGCCTCTCTTTCTTTGCACTGGGACACTATTATGGGGGAAATGATATTTTGAGTTGTGGTAGCCACCTTGCTATCAAGAGAGGGTGAAAGTCAACACACTCAGGTCCATCAGGAGATCATTATCTCACTAAAATAACTGGGATACCTGCATCCAGGACTCTTTTGAAGTAAACAAATGTAAAGGGTTTAAGTCACAGTTTAGGTTCTCAGTTCCTTGCAGCCAAAAGCATCTTAGCTGATACATACAGGGAGAAGTAGGTACTGCAAGAAGCCAATCATAAAATGTGGAACATGCTGAGTCGAGCAGCACAACGAAGGGTGTTGCGAATTCAGTTCTTTCTAGCCAGATCTTAGTTTATACTACAGCCAAGAATTAGAATTTTGAGTTTATTTTTCTCTTTCTTTATGCTATCTGGCATTGTTTGAAGTATGTATGTCTTATTGTCAACTTGGTTCACATTCTACTACCTATAAGTTTATTCCTGAGAGATTCACTTTCAGTAGAAAAATAAAGCCAAATTTCTAGACATATAGAACTAAGGATAAAACCTCAACAGGTAGTACATTTTCCAAAGTAAAAAGTATCTTAGTGGCCTGCCAGCCTTCATTAGGAATACTTCTGTGCTGTAAGAAGTACTAAGATTTAAAAGAGTTAGTACAGAGAATGAGATACCAAAGAAATAATGATGAATGGTCTATTAGTTACAAATTATTTGACAGATACATTTATCAATGTGTACAGGCAGTTATTTGAATTCAATATTGCTTTCAGGTTTATTGCCTTACCCTTATTGTCCAAAGTAAAACTTTCCTTTCCAAACCAGATGGTAATCAAAATAAAAAAATGGAAAAAAATCTCTCAGTCTGTCAAGACTCAATTCAACTCTCAGGGTTTGTTTGTTTGTTTGTTTTGTAGTACGTACTATCAGACCAAAGGAAAGAAAACAATTAGAGACCCACAGACTTTGATAAGAGAGAAGATTACATCTGATAACTGCAAGTGAACAACAGGATATTTCAATCATTCTAAAACATTTATTTACACAGTAAGATTACAGATAATCTGTACTAGGTTATCTCAAAGTGTATTCCCTGGAATATTTTTACCTTCCTCTCCCCAAAAAAGAAAGAACCCCACGTCAAACAAAATTAGATACATATCGCATATAACATCTCCCTTGTTAGATAGTCACAATGTGCATCAAGGTATTAAAGGCTTTGAAAAGTCAGGCTGTAAATAAGCCAACTAATCATAATCTATCATGTTCAAATTAGACTTAAGAATTCATTTTTAACTGTGTATTCCCAAGGAATGCATTTGGGAAATGTTTATCAGTACATTCTAATAATGCCCATGACGGTTTTCATTCCCTAGGAATAAAAGTTAAAAGTTATTTTTCACCACCGTTGCTATGCTATGAAGTAATGGTAATGACGATTTAGTTGTTGAATATTGGAGCAAAAAGTCATTAACATATATCTGAGATACTATTCATAAGAACTGAACATAAATTCCTGAAATGCTTTCCATAATGGAGAACTACAAATTTCCTGTTTATACTTTAGCTGGTCCAGCAACAAAAAGAACACGTTATCTTGAAAGTAAGTTGCATATTCATTTCTACCTAAAACGTGTGGATACGTCAAATTTAAAGTATGTTTTATAATAGATTATATCCAAGATCAATTTAGTAAAATGCATAAAATTATATGCATGTGGATATTTCTGTATAAATACCAGAAAAATGTGCTTATATAGTCATTAAAAAAAAAAATTTGTTATCTGACCCCAATGAGGACATTTAAAACAAAAAACTGTTTAGAAACACAATTACACAAACAAAAATAAACCTATATTAAAGTTAAACCATGTTCACTACCAATTTTTCAAATCCTAAATTTAAAAATAACTATGTCAAGAAAGTGTTTTAATATACATTGGAGCACAAGTAATATAGTTTACTGGTTGTTAAATAAAATTACTTCATTATACTACTGCTAGTGGAATAAAATTGACACACACAACTTGTACATGCAGGGAAAATACAACTTAATGTAAATAGATGGTTTTCAGCACATTCCTTTACTAGAATGTGGCCACCTGCCACAAAGTACACAAGCTCATGCACAAGATCAAGACGTTACATACAGCTGAGATCACAATGTCATGCATAGTACAACAGCGTGCCAGATTATCGTACCACAAACTGTGCGGATGTTCTCCCCCACCCCATGAGCCACTGCCAGCAGCTGCTGTGGAGCTTGGTTACCCATATCCGTGACATGAACGGTGTCCTTTGGAGAATCTTGTTCCCTGTGGCTGTAAGTATGCTTATTTTTATAATATTTTAATGATGCTTGCTATCAAAATGTTAAGTACAATACTGGAAATTATGAAAAAGTAGATTTTTTACAATACTAAGCAATTATATACATCTTATCTCAGGTACCTGCAATAAGCATCACATATATAAACATATCATCAAAACTAATTTAGTGCTCAGAGTTAAATGAACCCAAAATAATATATCTGATGACAGTGCTCCAGTGAGTGGGGAAAAAGAAAACAAAATACAATCTCCAAAAAGTACTGCCTAATTTTGAGCACTCAAAAAACTTGGCAAGAGTCATTCTAAAGTCTGGCTAAAGTATGACTCATACAGATATGTGCTATATAAGAACATTTATTAGGATAGATCTTTCACTTACATGATTTCAATTTTGAATACTTGACTTGGTAAACAATTAGCCAAGTTAACATTATTTATGTTAGTCAATGAAAGAAAGTATAGAATATAGTCACTGAACTACTTCCCCTCCTTTCTCTGAACTTATTAAGTGTATTGCAATGTCCTTGTTTTTCTATATATTTCCTAAGTGCATTCTGGTAAAGACAGCATTTTCTTTTGCTATTAGGTAACACTTGCTAAATTACATGTTCATAAAATCAGAATCATAGAATCAGAATTTTGGAACCTTGAGACACATTGAGTGGCTCAGCTCTATTCCTCTTGGGAGTACTACATGGCCCTTTTAGAATGATAAATTCAGTGCTTCTGGAATATTCCAGAGTACCTTTAAATCAGGCCAGGGAGTGAAATAAAAAGAAAATACAGCCAACTCTCAATAATAATGGAAGGTAGGATAGATAAGTAAAATCTGAAGATCTAAAAATTTTATTTTAATTAATAACTTGAATCTCCTCTCTTAACATTTGACTTATAATTTTAAAAAATTATGTCAGATATAAAAAGAACTTGAATTTGAGCTCTTTTCTCTGCCCCCTCTCCAAACACCCTAGAGGAGGTACTAATAAGAACTGTATAGTCTGATATTGGTAGCTGCAAAGATGAAAACCTATTTATATGTCTAGCTTTTCCAAATTAGATATTTAAACCTATACATATAATATTTTAGTATATGAGGACCCATGTGTATTTTCATCTTTGTGTAAAAATGATTGCTTTATAATTTGCTTAAAAATTGGCATTCCTTTAGCAAAGAATGACTACTTACCATAATCAATATCAGCAGTTACATCCAACTTTTCTGACTTTGTAACAATCTACAACTTAGTACTTACCAGGTTACATTTCCCTTAGAATGTAACATTTGAAAGTGATATGAATTGAAGATGACAGTTTTACTCAACATCAGAATAATTCATGAGAGGAGCCAGCATGCCTTGATTAAATGGACATAAGACTGGGGCTTAAAACAGCTGCCTCTCCTGATTCTTATGTACTGTACAGTACAACATTGTAGCATTCTGCCTCAGTTTTCCTCCAGCAATCATCATTCAATTACCTCAACAGACTGATGCAAAATACATATCTTTATTATGACTATTATTATGATCATTGAGACAGGGTCTCACTCTCACAGCTTATTGCACTCTTGACCTCTGGGGCTACATATCTTTATTATGATTATGATTATTATCATTGAGACAGGGTATCACTCTCACAGCTTACTGCACCCTTGACCTCTGGGGCTCAAGTGATGCTCCTACCTCAGCCTCCCAAGTAGCTGGGACCACAGGCATGTACCACAATGCCTAGCTAATTTTTAAAAAATTTTTTGTGGAGACAGGATCTCCCTATGTTGTCCAGGCTGGTCTCAAACTCTTGGGCTCAAGTGATCCGCCTGCCTCAGACTCCTGGAGTGCTGGGATTACAGGCGTGAGCCACTATGCCTGGCCTGCAAAATATATATTTTATCATAAAGTGCATCATATGAACTGTTTTAATTAGCAACAAATAAAGTTTAAGTTAAGAATAACAAAGTGTCTACAACTGTGCCATTATTTGAATATATAAGTGCAGGAGAATCTCTTATAAGAGCAGGTATGCCACAGTGCAGGATAAAAAAAAGGGACAGTCTTATGTTGCCATATGTTTACATGGAAGATAACTGGGATTTGACTAAAAACAAGGTGAAAACAAGTATATTTTATAATAAAAGGCATTAGAAAAAAATGTGCAATAAAAGGACAATAATATTTAAGTTTATGATAAATAGTTTATCCATTTATTTGCCTTTCTGAAGAATGATCATTCGATTCTAAAAAGCAGTGTTGTATTGGTAAATGTGTAATTTGAACTTCTTATAAATCATTCTAATTTCATTAAGGTATCAGTTTGTTATTCATTGACAGTAATACCTCTTTAAATAGTGATGAAAGAAAAGAAACATCTGAATTTAAGTATTATACCTGGCTTTACAATATATATACTTTGTTATATTTCTGGAGATAAGACTTAACTGATAAGAAGTATATCAGTAATCCTTTGCAATGGCATTTTATTTTAAATTTATGTACCATAAAAATTTAACAAAAAATAAACCATATGTAAGTAAAAATCAATTGGTTAAAAAATATATTATTGGTATTACCATATGCATACATATAAAATTGGTATTTTTGTTTAAGACTCAAATATTTTACATAGGAGAAACATTTCCCTAATTATAACAAAAGTTAAGGTAACTTTAGAAAATACTTGGCTGCATGATTTGAACTGTCGTTAATACCCCAACAACAAATAAAAAAAAGTTGGTTTCAAAAATAAGGTAAATTAAAATAATGCTGCAGATTAAATTTTTCCACAAAAAATAATGCATCCAAAAGTAGTAGTTCTGAGTGCTGTATAATTTTCACTTAGATTTCTAAGAATAAATCTGTAAGTATTTAAACATTTCTGAAAATCTGAACTTTTCCAGGACACAGTAAAATAAGAATAGGGAAAAAAAAATCAGTGAAAAAGTTGTTTTCACATTTTGATCATGCTTACATGTTATGTTAAGAAAGAATTAAATAATTAATACAAAATTCTTCAATTTTATAACAATCTACAAATAGTTCCTATGTCAACATGGAATTACATTGTTAAAGGCATTATTTGAAGACAATGTTTTGATTTGTCAGAAAATAGAACAAAGTCCTCAATGATTATCTTTGATAAAAGTAACCACTACTAAGGAAAAACAATAAACAGAAAAAAACTGCTATAGATAAAATCTGATGAACACACTCTGCGTTCTTATTATCAAATTTTTGTGCTCTCTACTTATAATGTACTAATATTGTAATCAGGTCAGTAGAGGACTGAATATACATCATGGATGCTGCTACACAAAGTAAGCAGGTAGAAAGATTAGAATGTGACATGGTAAGGCGAAGAAAAATGACTATGTCACATAGCAATAGTTTAAAATACTGGCTTTCTCAGTGATTAAAAAAGCATGTTCAATGACTTTTTATTTTCCCTGCAGTTCATCATATTGGAAAGCTACAGCAAGACAGTAATACAGCTCACTGGATACAAATATTCAAGTTCTTCACTAACCTCATCTGGGTTGGCATTAAAGGTGAGGCTGCCTTCATCCAGCTGCATATACAATTTTCTAAAAGAAAATCCTAAAGGTGGGTTCTTATTGTATATGGAACAGTGACCCCAAGTGGATTTGCACAACCTGTAAAATCAGAGAAAATAAGACAAGAAAACATTACTACATTTAATTTCCTAAGTTAAATATGCATATACATGAAAAAATAGTAACATGAAATAAGACTGAATTTTATAGTTATAAAGTTTAAAATTTTTAAGTTTGTACTTGTTTTCTATTTGTTTACTAGAGTATGACAGATGCTTTAAATTTAGCAATTTTGACAGCATCTAATAAATATGAGTTATAAAGATCAATAATATTCATGAGTACTATCTGAAGTTAAACATAAACTATCATAATAGTAGTAATAATAGCTAACATTTACTGAGTACTTACTAGATGTCAGACCCTATTTTAAGTATTTTTATTGGATTAGCTTGCCTAATCTTCACAACAATCCTATGACGTTGGTGATATAGATAAGAAACACAGAGACAAAACAGTTACCCAAGATCATATGGCTAACATGTATAGATGCAGGATTTCAAACAATGAGTAATCCACAGCATGCAATTATTAACCAAGAATCTAAATAGGGTTTATTAACTAATTCTATGTGCTCTATTGTGAAATAAAACTAAATGGGAGGAAAAGATTGCTGGGCAGGGAAACAACTTTTGTTTTTCAAATAATAAATGTTACAACAGACAAATTAAACATAGAAATTGTTTGTAATGCCACAACTTGAATACATTCATCAAGCTGTGATGTTAAACATAGCTGCTTTTAAGATACTGCTTCAAAAATACTGGTTCTTTACTATCAGAGCGATACATGATTGTTTAGAAATTCTATAAAACCTAAAATACTAACAGTTCATATCTCAAAACACACTGCAGATTGGGATAGTTGTTTCTAACTCTTTACAGAGGCAATAGCTACTGGTTATTTGAAAGCTAAAGTTTTATCTTATAATGCCTGGAAATTCTGGATATCTACCAAAGAGCCTTAAATATAAATGCATTATTCTAGAGACACAGAGAATACTTAAATTATATTCTGATACAATTGTAATGAGTCTTTGTCTCAAAATTATCTCATCTGTTGTGTATTCAAAAGCACCTGCTACTTGTTGAGACAAATGAAACTGTTTACTTTCTTATATTCATTATTAGTTTCTGCCTCAAATTTCCTTCTTTTAATAAACACACAAAGTGCAGGGCAACAAGAAAAAGTTACTGTCTGAGCACATAACATCAACAATTGTGAGGACAAGGGGGTAAAATATCCAATTTAGCATGAGACTATCCTCTTAGTAGTTGATTTATACTGCTGTATTATTTTTACCCACCAAATGAAATCACTGACTGAAAACTGTAAGTATAAAAAATTGTTTAGAATATTATCAATATTTTTTCAGTTTTATTAATCTAGTCCCAATAAAACTCAAAACTAGAGTTTTATTACTAAGCTATGTGAAAACCAGAGAACTTCCCAACATCAATGAGTATTCAATACATCCAAAGTTGAAATTAAAACTAAGCCAGTCTTTAATTTCAAATAGAAGCAATTTATTATTAAGGAGAAAATCCAAGTATTATTAAAATAGGCATAATTATGGCAAACATTTCTTTCACAAATGAAAAATTCAGATTTAAACCTCAAATGAAGAATATATTCTGATTGACTTTGGGAAGACTAGAAATTAAACTTTTTAAAGAAGTTCAAATAAAGAAACAGAAATTAAGTTAGTGAGGAATACTAAAATGTAGAAAAGAGATTATAAAGAATGATCCAGTTTAAAAGTACTTTCATTTCCTCTTCTATTCACATGATTAAAAAAATTAATAACTTATTTATTTGAAAGACTCCTCTTTAATAGAATTTCCTCACATAGTACTTTCACTATGTCAAACAAATGAATAAAAGAATAACAAGATATGATATTGACGACTTTTATCTATTTAGAGGTTGAGAAAGGACCTATATAACTTGTACTATAACTGTGTGACATTAGAAGACCTAACAGGAATGTCATTACTGAAAATATATTTAGACTAAAGTTTGCAATTTATTAAGTCTCAATTAGATTTCTAGTTTGAAATTACATGAAGTCTTAAAAAGATGTTTGTTTCTAGCTACATTCTATATTTTTATAAAGATCCACTTCAAGATAGTAAGACAAACTTTGGTAAGGGATGCTAAAAGGTCTGAGATCCAATTATTCCATGTTTGGTAATATTCTTAGGCCAAAAAGTCATGTACCTATACTTTTTGTTAAAGTATATGATGCTATTGAAGGAGTAACTTAGGTTCAATAAAACAGATTCTATTCCAGCAAATGTTCTTAGATTTGTGGTTTTAATTCAAACTAGTACAACGTGAAAATTTATATAATCTACTTTAAGTTCAGCAAGTAAATAAAAACAACGGTTTGTCCCCTTGCTTTCTAATATTTGCCTACTTCATTAAAATGCTGGTTAGGAAAAAAAAGTAGATACAATTTTCACCAGTTAAATTTTATTCTAACAAGCACCTTTGAAGAAATATAGAATTGAGTAAAAATGTAAGGCTCTATATGAAGAAAATTAAAAACAGTAACATTTGAGGACTATTCATTGATTTTGAAGTCTGCCTATTCTTCAGATGGGATACCTATGGGAAGCACAAACTACACAGCATGTGAACACTCCAACTTTTAAATTAGAAATTCTCACTCCACAACTTTGCGGTATTTTTAGAATAAAGTGAGAGTTTCTGATTTATAATGAACTGACAGAGCCTGATTGGTAACCTCTCTTCTAATTGTAAAGTTGTTATTCTATTTTCTATTGTCCTCCTTTTCACAAGATCAAATTTGACTGTGATGCTAACTGTATATTTTTCCAGGTTTTAATAAAGAGTATCTCAAAGTACAAGACCAAGTTTAAAGAAAATATTTTGTAATATATATTATTAAAAGAACATTTAAACATGGTTATGTTTAGAGATACTTGAATTCAACATTGGTGGGTTTAACTTACCCTTGCCAGAGAAGTTCATCATTTGCGAGGTCCTGCCAAACACACGAAGCCAAGCAAAGGTCAGTTGCATTCAGGTAGGACAAGATGGTGAAGCTTAGCTCAGGAGGCAGCATTTCCAAATTAATGAATCCTTCCTGTTCTTTTGATTTCCTTGCCTTCAAAAGATGATATATGTCAATGCCTCCTTGGACTTGTTTACGATGATTGCTGTTAGAAATGTTGTTCGCAGCCATTCTCCTGCTCTGCTCTCTAGTGAGGTAGCCTTGCTCACTGTAGCCTTCTTGTTGTAGCTGCTGGTTTCTGACAACTCTCCACAACCCCTGACCCATCTGCAAGCCTGGGAAAAAGCCAGAATGTAATAAGGGTGACATTTAAAAAGTAACCCATTTTCCCCAGTGGTATAACAAATCTGACATGAAGCATTCATTTACCAGAATTAAAACTTCTCATTAAAACCTATTAAAACCAGAAGTATATTATTAAGAATTGCTGAAACATTGTAAGTGTAAATTTTGATAGACAAAGTTTCGGAATTACTTGGTTTGATCATCACCTTTATCCCGGTTTGCTAACTACTTTTAAAGTCCATAGGTGACATAATCATTTTTCACGTGGTAAGATTTAAAAGTTACTGATGTCCTTAATACTCTTACAAATTATAATTATGTGGACTTATGGGCCAGTATCAAATACAGCTCTGATCAGAGCAAAGACTCTAGTTAAAAGGCCTCCAGACCCTGCTTTTCATCACAATTCAGTCTAAGCTAAGCTAGCTCCTTTTAACCAAACTCCCAGATGTGTTAACAGCTGGGAAACAGGCTTTTAGTTTAATTCTTGCCAGTCTACACTTATGTTGTAGACTGTAATAAAATGTAACATAGGCCCTGAAGTCTAATTCAGAAACCTTATAAATTAGACACCTAGAACTCCAAGATAAATGCTCAGTAACAGTGTACTATTTAGTTTTGTTGTTGCCGTAAATTAAAAACTGTAATTTAGATAAATTTTCTAATTCTTCTCCACAAATCCCTATGGATTCTTCAGAAGTACCTGGGAAAAGTCACCAGAAGAAGGCGTGCTCCAGTCTCCCCACTACCATCTGACCTCCCACCAAGGCATTCTACATTTGTCTGTCACGTATATTGACTTCCTCATGTACAAATGTATTACAAAATTCCTAGATCTAGATTTGGCATTGCCTTTTAATAGCTTTTCTAGGGCAAATAAAGTCATTCAGAACAACTAAATCAGAGTTCTTAATGCATATGAATAATTACTTTCATGATCTCTTTTTCAAACAAAATACTTTTATCAACTCAAGTTGACAGCTAATACCTGTGTGTTTCAAAAACTTAGAATACTGACTTTCCCATAAAATCATTAAAATAGTCAAATAATTTTTATAGCATGACCTGAACTTAAAATATAACGTTGTTTTAATTAATTGTTTACAATAAGGACTAACAAAAACAAAAGCAAAAATCCCAAATGACAGAAAAACAAACCAACAGTGACTAGGTATCTTTTAATTACAAATAATTTGAAAATTGAGCAGAACTTCAAAGAATGTCAAAGATACTATTATTGTAGTATTTAAAAAGGTATGATCCACGCATTTCTTTACTAAACCTTTGGCTACTGTTTCGATAATGGCCACTAAATTCAGTCATTTGCTGATTAAAGCAGAAAAAATAGTCCAAGATAATTTTTAACTCTTCCCCCACCTTATATTGTCCTGCTTGGAATCCCAGCAGCTTAAGCTATAAAGGTATGGCGGGGGGGTATAAAGAGAAGAAACGAATAATTAAAAAGTAGGCATATTTGTTTTTGAAAAGAAGGCACAAAAGATAACCCTTCTCTCCCTACCACACACCCCACCACGGTATTTCCTCCTAAATAAGTGGTGAAGCTAGACAAATAAAATGTTTTACAAAATACACAATACCAAGAAAATAAAAAGCCACAGACCAGTAGAAAATCTTTGCAAAACACATATATGATAAAAAGACTGTGTATCCAAAAAAGGTAAAGAACTCTTTTTTTTTTTTTAAGTTCATTTTTAAAAAAATTATACTTCAACTTCTAGGGTACATGTGCACAACGTGCAGGTTACATATGTATACACGCGCCATGTTGGTGTGCTGCACCCATTAACTCGTCATTTACATTAGGTATATCTCCTACTGCTATCCCTCCTCCCCCTCCCCCACAATAGGACCCAGTGAGTGATGATCCCCTCCCTGTGTCCAAGTGATCTCATTGCTCAATTCCCACCTACGAGGGAGAACATGCGGTATTTGGTTTTCAGTTCTTGCGACAGTTTGCTGAGAATGATGGTTTCCAGCAGCATCCATGTCTCTACAAAGGACACTAACTCATCCTTTTTTTATGGCTGCATAGTATTCCATGGTGTATATGTGCCACGTTTTCTTAATCCAGTCTGTCACTGATGGACATTTGGGTTGATTCCAAGTCTTTGCTATTGTGAATAGTGCCGCAATAAACATACGTGTGCATGTGTCTTTATAGCAGCATGACTTATAATCCTTTGTGTATATCCCCAGTAATGGGATGGCTGGGTCAAATGGTATTTCTAGTTCTAGATCTTTGAGGAATCGCCATACTGTTTCCCACAATGATTGAACCAGTTTACAGTCCCACCAACAGTGTAAACGTGTTCCTATTTCTCCACAGCCTCCCCAGCACCTGTTGCTTCCTGATTTTTTAATGATTGCCATTCTAACTGGTGTGAGATGGTATCTCATTGTGGTTTTGATTTGCATTTCTCTGATGGCGAGTGATGATGAGCAGTTTTTCATGTGTTTGTTGGCTGTATGAATGTCTTCTTTTGAGAAGTGTCTGTTCATATCCTTTGCCCACTTTTTGATGGGGTTGTTTTTTTCTCGTAAAATTGAGTTCTTTATAGGTTCTGGATATTAGCCCTTTGTCAGATGAGTAGATTGCAAAAATTTTCTCCCATTCTGTAGGTTGCCTGTTCACTCTGATGGTAGTTTCTTTTGCTATGCAGAAGCTCTCTAGTTTAATTGGATCCTGTTTGTCAATTTTGGCTTTTGTTGCTGTTGCTTTTGGTGTTTTAGACATGAAGTCCTTGCTCATGCCTATGTCCTGAATGGTATTACCTCGGTTTTCTTCTAGGGTTTTTATGGTTTTAGGTCTAACATTTGAGTCTCTAATCCATCTTGAATTAATTTTCATATAAGGAGTAAGGAAAGGATCCAGTTTCAGCTTTCTACTTATGACTAGCCAATTTTCCCAGCACCATTTATTAAACAGGGAACCTTTTCCCTTTCTTGTTTTTGTCAGGTTTGTCAAAGATCAGATGGCTGTAGATGTGTGGTATTATTTCTGAGGGCTCTGTTCTGTTCCATTGGTCTATATCTCTGTTTTGGTACCAGTACCATGCTGTTTTGGTTACTGTAGCCTTGTAGTATAGTTTGAAGTCAGGTAGCGTGATGCCTCCAGCTTTGTTCTTTTGGCTTAGGATTGTCTTGGAAATGCGGGCTCTTTTTTGGTTCCATATGAACTTTAAAGCAGTTTTTTCCAATTCTGTGAAGAAAGTCATTGGTAGCTTAATGGGGATGGCATTGAATCTATAAATTACCTTGGGCAGTATGGCCATTTTCACGATATTGATTCTTCCTATCCATGAGCATGGTATGTTCTTCCATTTGTTTGTATCCTCTTTTATTTCACTGAGCAGTGGTTTGTAGTTCTCCTTGAAGAGCTCCTTTACATCCCTTGTAAGTTGGATTCCTAGGTATTTTATTCTCTTTGAAGCTATTGTGAATGGGAGTTCATTCATGATTTGGCTCTCTGTTTGTCTGTTACTGGTGTATAAAAATGCTTGTGATTTTTGCACATTGATTTTGTATCCTGAGACTTTGCTGAAGTTGCTTATCAGCTTAAGGAGATTTTGGGTTGAGACAATGCGGTTTTCTAAATATACAATCATGTCATCTGCAAACAGGGACAATTTGATTTCTTCTTTTCCTAACTGAATACTCTTGATTTCTTTCTCCTGCCTGATTGCCCTAGCCAAAACTTCCAACACTATGTTGAATAGGAGTGGTGAGAGAGGGCATCCCTGTCTTGTGACAGTTTTCAAAGGGAATGCTTCCAGTTTTTGCTCATACAGTATGATATTGGCTGTGGGTTTGTCATAAATAGCTCTTATTATTTTGTGATACGTTCCATCAATACCTAGTTTATTGAGAGTTTTTAGCATGAAGGGCTGTTGAATTTTGTCAAAGGCCTTTTCTGCATCTATTGAGATAACCACGTGGTTTTTGTCTTTGGTTCTGTTTATATGCTGGATTATGTTTATTGATTTGTGTATGTTGAACCAGCCTTGCATCCCAGGGATGAAGCCCACTTGATCATGGTGGATAAGCTTTTTGATGTGCTGCTGGATTTGGTTTGCCAGTATTTTATTAAGGATTTCTGCATCGATGTTCATCAGGGATATTGGTCTAAAATTCTCTATTTTTGTTGTATCTCTGTCAGGCTTTGGTATCAGGATGATGTTGGCCTCGTAAAATGAGTTTGGGAGGATTCCCTCTTTTTCTATTGATTGGAATAGTTTCAGAAGGAATAGTACCAACTCCTCCTTGTACCTCTGGTAGAATACGGTTGTGAATCCGTCTGATCCTGGACCTTTTTTGGTTAGTAGGCTATTAATTATTGCCTCAATTTCAGAGCCTGCTATTGGTCTATTCAGGGATTCAACTTCTTCCTGGTTTAGTCTTGGGAGAGTGTAAGTGTTCAGGAAATTATCCATTTCTTCTACGTTTTCTAGTTTATTTGTGTAGAGGTGTTTATAGTATTCTCTGATGGTAGTTTGTATTTCTGTGGGGTCGGTGGTGATATCCCCTTTATCATTTTTTATTGCATCTATTTGATTCTTCTCTCTTTTCCTCTTTATTAGTCTTGCTAGTGGGCTATCAATTTTGTTGATCTTTTCAAAAAACCAGCTCCTGGATTCATTGATTTTTTGGAGGGTTTTTTGTGTCTCTATCTCCTTCAGTTCTGCTCTGATCTTAGTTATTTCTAGCTTTCTGTTAGCTTTTGAATGTGTTTGCTCTTGCTTCTCTAGCTCTTTAAATTTTGATGTTAGGGTGTCAAGTTTAGATCTTTCCTATTTTCTCTTGTGGGCATTTAGTGCTATAAATTTCCCTCTACACACTGCTTTAAATGTGTCCCAGAGATTCTGGTATGTTGTATCTTTGTTCTCATTGGTTTCAAAGAACATCTTTATTTCTGCCTTCATTTCGTTATATACCCAGTAGTCATTCAGGAGCAGGTTGTTCAGTTTCCATGTAGTTGAGTGGTTTTGAGTGAGTTTCTTAATCCTGAGTTCTAGTTTGATTGCACTGTGGTCTGAGAGACAGTTTGTTATAATTTCTGTTCTTTTACGTTTGCTGAGGAGTGCTTTACTTCCAACTATGTGGTCAATTTTGAAATAAGTGCAATGTGGTGCTGAGAAGAATGTATATTCTGTTGATTTGGGGTGGAGAGTTCTGTAGATGTCTATTAGGTCCGCTTGGTGCAGAGTTGAGTTCAATTCCTGGATATCCTTTTTAACTTTCTGTCTCATTGATCTGTCTAAGGTAGACAGTGGGGTGTTAAAGTCTCCCATTATTGTTGTATGGGAGTCTAAGTCTCTTTGTAAGCCTCTAAAGACTTGCTTTATGAATCTGGGTGCTCCTGTATTGGATGCATATATATTTAGGATAATTAGCTCTTCCTGATGAATTGATCCCTTTACCATTATGTAATGGCCTTCTTTGTCTCTTTTGATTTTTGATGGTTTAAAGTCTGTTTTATCAGAGACTAGGATTGCAACCCCTGGTTTTTTTTGTTTTCCATTTGCTTGGTAGATCTTCCTGCATCCCTTTATTTTGAGCCTATGTGTGTCTCTGCATGTGAGATGGGTCTCCTGAATACAGCAAACTGATGGGTCTTGGTTCTTTATCGGATTTGCCAGTCTGCATCTTTTAATTGAACCGTTTAGTCCATTTACATTTAAGGTTAATATTGTTATGTGTGAATTTGATCCTGTCATTATGATATTAGCTGGTTATTTTGCTTGCTAGTTGATGCAGTTTATTCCTAGCATTGATGTACTTTAAATTTTGACAAGTTTTTGCAATGGCTGGTACCTGCTGTTCCTTTCCATGTTTAGTGCTTCCTTCAGGATCCCCTGTAGGGCAGGCCTGGTGGTGACAAAATCTCTAACATTTACTTGTCTGTAAAGGATTTTATTTCTCCTTCACTTATGAAATTTAGTTTGGCTGGATATGAAATTCTGGGTTGAAAATTCTTTTCTTTAAGAATGTTGAATATTGGCCCCTTCTCTCTTCTGACTTGGAGAGTTTCTGCCAAGAGATCTGCTGTTAGTCTGATGGGCTTCCCTTTGTGGGTAACCCGACCTTTCTCTCTGGCTGCCCTTAACATTTTTTCCTTCAACTTTGGTGAATCTGACAATTATGTGTCTTGGAGTTGCGCTTCTCGAGGAGTATCTTTGTGGCTTTCTCTGTATTTCCTGAATTTGAATGTTGGCCTGCCTTACTAGGTTGGGGAAGTTCTCCTGGATGATATCCTGCAGAGTGTTTTCCAAGTTGGTTCCATTTTCCCCGTCACTTTCAGGCACACCAATCAGACATAGATTTGGTCTTTTCACATAATTCCATATTTCTTGGAGGCTTTGTTCATTTCTTTTTACTCTTTTTTCTCTACACTTCTCTTCTCACTTCATTTCATTCATTTGATCTTCAATCGCTGATATTCTTTCTTCCAGTTGGTCCAGTCGGTTACTGAAGCTTGTGCATTTGTCATGTAGTTCTCGTGTTATGGTTTTCATCTCTGTCAGTTTTTTTAAGGTCTTCTCTGCATTGATTATTCTAGTTATTCATTCATCCATTCTTTTTTCAAGGTTTTTAGTTTCTTTGTGCTGGTTACGTAGTTCCTCCTTTAGCTCTGAGAAGTTTGATTGACTGAAGCCTTCTCTCAACTTGTCAAAGTCATTCTCCGTCCAGCTTTGTTCTGTTGCTGGCGATGAGCTGTGTTCCTTTGGAGGGGGAGATGTGCTCTGATTTTTTGAATTTCCAGCTTTTCTGCACTCCTTTTTCCCCATCTTTGTGGTTTTATCTGCTTTGATCTTTGATGATGGTGACATACTGATGGGGCTTTGGTGTGAGTGTCCTTTCTGTTTGTTAGTTTTCCTTCTAACAGTTAGGACCCTCAGCTGTAGGTCTGTTGGAGTTTGCTTGAGGTCCACTCCAGACCCTGTTTGCCTGGTATCAGCAGCGGAGGCTGCAGAAGATAGAATATTGCTGAACAGCAAGTGTTGCTGTCTGATTCTTGCTCTGGAAGCTTCGTCTCAGGGGTGTACCCTGCCGTGTGAGGTGTGAGGTGTTGGTCTGCACCTAGTGGGTGATGTCTCCCAGTTATGCTACTCAGGGGTCAGGGACCCACTTGAGCAGGCAGTCTGTCCGTTCTCAGATCTCAACCTCCGTGCTGGGAGATCCACTTCTCTCTTCAAAGCTGTCAGACAGGGGCATTTACCTCTGCCGAGGTTTCTGCTGCTTTTTGTTTAGCTATGCCCTGTCCCCAGAGGAGGAGTCTACAGAGGCAGGCCAGCCTCCTTGAGCTGTGGTGGGCTCCACCCAGTTTGAGCTTCCCAGTGGCTTTGTTCATCTACTTAAGCCCTGGCAATGGTGGGCGCCCCTCCCCCAGCCTCACTGCCACCTTGCAGTTAGATCTCAGACTGCTGTGCTAGCAATGAGGGAGGCTCCGTGGGCATGGGACACTCTGGATCAGGTGTAGGATATAATCTCCTGGTGTGCTGTGTGCTAAGACCCTTGGTAAAGCGCAGCATTAGGGTGGGAGTTACCTGATTTTCCAGGTGTTGTGTGTCTCAATTTCCTTTGGCTAGGAAAAGAAATTCCCTACCCCCTTGCACTTCCCAGGTGAGGCGATGCCTCGCCCTGCTTCAGCTCTCGCTGGTCTGGTCGGGCTGCACCCATGGACCAGTGCCAACTGTCCGACATGCCCCAGTGAGATGAACCAGGTACCTCAGTTGAAAATGCAGAAATCACCCGTCTTCTGTGTTGCTCACGCTGGGAGCTGGAGGCTGGAGCTGTTCCTATTCGGTAAAGAACTCTTAAACCTCAGCAATAAGGAAATAATCCACTTTAAAAAATGAGTGAAAGATCTGAATAGACACCTCATCAAAGAAAATATACAATGGCAAATAAGCATATGAAAAGATGCTCAACATCGTATGTCATGAGGGAATTGAAAATAAAGTAACAATGAGATACTACTACAACTACTACACACCCATTAAAAGAGTATACCCAAAAGAGTGACAATACCAAATGCTGGCAAGGATGTAGGAATGCAAAATGATACAACCACTTTGGAAGACAGGTAGTTTCTTTAAAAATTAAACATACTTTGTAGGATTCAGTATTAGCATTCCTTGGTATTTATCTAAATAAAAGTTTATGTCCACACAAAAACCTACACGTGAATGTTTAAAGCAGTTTTGGTAATTAATTTTCAAAATCTGTAAGCAACTATGATGTACTTCATTATAAGAATGTATAAATAAGCTGTGGTACAATATATCTATACAATTGAAAATTATTTAGCAGTAAAAAGAGAAGAGTTATCAAGCAATGAAAAGACATGGAGGAACCTTAAGTGCCTAATACTAATGTTAACTAAAAAAAGCAAATCTAAAAAAGTTCCTTACTGTATGATTCTAATTACAAGATATTCTGGAAAACACAAAACCATGGAGACAGTAGGAAAGATTAACGTACAAAAAATAGAGAATGTCAACAAACAATTACAAGTTTTATATTTGTTTAATGTTTAAATGTGCCATGTCACATTACAACATAAGTACAACTTAATTTTGACACAAATTGAACATTTTAAGTCTACTAATCATAAAGAAAAGTATTTTATTTTCACCATGGTTATTCCTCTGTTTAACTCAGCAAGAAAATATCTAGAACTTACGTTAATTGCTGAGCTCACCTCGCAGAGCTGTTATTTTAAATAATTAAATTTATTCTTCTCTTTTGTTTTTGTACCACTAAAGGTAAATTATCAAACATGGTAACTGCAGTATCTGAAGCCTCAATATTTAAAGCATTTATTAACAATTTCAGTATTTTCCTACAGAATCTTTCTAGTGGCATATGGTGAAGCAGCTGTTGCTACTCTTAGGCCTATTGCTAGGGAACAAAGAATCAGGGTGATTTTCCTAGGCTCTGGACTTTAATGGAGATCACTTAAATTAATCACACTGGATAATGTGATTCAGAAAACATCCAGCAGGTAGAAAGAGGTAAAGCCAGCAGCTGGTTCTTTAAAAAACTAATAATTAATAATGGGGAGGTTGGAGGGTTGAGGCTCATGTATACATAGTTCAGACAAAGAAAACTGCAAGATTATACCTTATTTTCTGTATTTCTACTGCTAAACAATACTGAAAATTGTCCCCTTGGGACTTTCATTTCCCTTTAAAGCAGTTCTTGATCCTAGGTAAAAACACAGTAATGATAAAGCACTCTGAGAAAAAGTAAAATCATGAGTTTAGCATTTGGAGAAAGAAAAGGGAGTCTATAGTGTTCTGCCCCCATTCCCTATCTTCCTTAGCGTAATAGGGATGCGAAACATGGGTGTAACTGTCAGAAAAGCTTTAAAACTCTCAAAATGACATGACATCCATTGTGTAAGTTGTAAAGCAAGTCATGGAGGGAGTACAGTGGTATGGATTTTGAAGTCAGACAGAACTGAGTTTAAATCCTGACTTTATTAGTTATTACTTACAGGACCTTGGGAAAGTTACTTGACTACTCTGAGCTTTGGTTTCTTCATGTACAATGCAAAAAAATAATAATGATAAAAATATCTATAGCTCAAAAAGCTATTGTGTTAAATAAGATAATGTACATAAAGTTCATTTCATGGCTAACAGTCAACTAACAGTCAATATGTTAGATATTACTTTGACAAGCATATTTTCATCAAGTGAAAGTAAGCACTTTCATAAAGCTTACTTAATGATACTTCAACTGTTCTGATGTCCTGCCTGTTGAATAAGCTTATTTGTTCATGTTGCTACTTGTACAGCTTTGTAGGGCCTCTACATGCAATTCGCCTCCTTTAGTTATTTCATATTTTGACCATGTTTTTATTTTTATCTTCTTGTAAATGTAATTCTTTTATATCAATGACCCAGCAACAACAACAAAAAACTCTAGAAAACAAAAAAGGCTGTGTTGTCTTTCACAAAAAATTGTAAAACTCAGCATGCCTGAGGATGGTGTCAATAGTAGTATCATGAAATAGGTCTTTGTGTTATTGTTAAAAATCGGTCAAGATGTGGCTAGGTGTGGTGACTCATGCCTGCAATCCCAGCACTTTGAGAAGCTGAGGCAGGAGGACTGCTTGAGACCAAGAGTTCAAGACCAGACAGGGCAACATAGACCCCGTTTTCACAAAATACAAAAAAAGTTAGCTAGGTGTGATGGTGTATACCTGTAGTCCTATCCACTCAGGAGTCTGAGGCAGGAAGATCACTTGAGCTCAGGAGTTTGAGGTTATAGTGAGCTATGATCCCACCACTGCACTACAACCTGAGTGACAGAGTGAGAAATTGTCTCTAAAAAAAAATTAAAATTAAAAATTAAAAGAAAATAAGCTGTCAACACTGGCTCTAAAAGAGATGTAGAATATGACGCAGTTTCATGCTGGGTTCTTCTATGATTTCAAACTCTTGAAAATAGTGTTTAGACTGAACCAATTAAAACTTAATTTCAAAGTATAAAGTCTTCAGATTTGTCTTAAAAGTTTTAATAATATCTTGTTATAACGATTTTAAAACTGAAACATAATATTATAAAAGATATAGTACTGTCCTGTCGCTTGCAGAAATTGTTAGGTAAAAAAGACAGCTGCAATGTGGAATCACTGAATACGCAAAAAGTTTCAAATTGAAAAAAAATTCAATACAAAAGAAGTTTTTGTATTTGAAATCACTAGTTTTGGTGTAAATATGGATTCTGTGATGAAACTACAGCTTTATTTGTTCACTCAAAATAGGTGGAGAAAATACATATTTATTTCTTAGAAAAAATATTTACTCTTCTAAGAACATAATTAATCTATGTTAGTCTATCTCATATAGAAATAAAAGAAATACGGTGCTTCTTGTTATTCATGGCAATTACATTCTTTAAAGTTTCTGCAAACACTGAATTAGCAATACTGAACCATTGTTTCTAGGGAATTATAGGGTTAGGTTACTGTAAGCCTCTGTTCACAATATCTTCATTAACTGATCAATACATAGCCTTATTTTATGTGTGTTTCTGCTGAAAGACATTTAATATATATTGCTAATTCATTAATTGTGAACTCATGGCCAATAGCACTATAACTCAGGCTTGAATGAGGCTTATCTAACATGTATTTTCTCCATAAGGCACAACACTTAGGAAAACTAGACAACACTTCTGCACTAGGCTTGGGGGCCGTTTTTTTTGTTTGTTTGTTTGTTTTTTGTTTTTGGAGATGGAGTCTCACTCTGTGGCCCAGGCTGGAGTGCAGTGGCGTACTGCAAGCTCCGCCTCCCAGGTTCACGCCATTCTCCTGCCTCAGCCTCCGGAGTAGCTGGGACTACAGGCGCCTGCTACCATGCCCGGCTAATTTTTTTTTTTTTTTGTATTTTTAGTAGAGACGATGTTTCACCATGTTAGCCAGGATAGTCTCGATCTCCTGACCTCATGATACGCCCGCCCTGGCCTCCCAAAGTGCTGGGATTACAGGTGTGAGCCACCTCGCCCGGCCAGGGGCCATTTTAAACACTAAAACCACTAAGAAAAAGCATGTGGGAAATGTGGCATTAAATAAGCCACAAAAAGGACACTTGTTTATAATGAGAGCTAAGATAAGGCGGCAGAGCCTTGCCTTCAACTTCAGCTGCGAAAGTGCACCTTGAACAACACATTTTTTTCAGCTCTTGTGCATGTTTGCTAAAGGCTGCAGAAGCAACAGGAGTACTCCTTTGAGAGATACGAATACATTTTAGTGAGTAGGTAAATTCACCAATACAAAATTATAAATAATGAAGATCAACTGTAATTAATACAATTCAAGGTGTCCCATACCTTTTCTTCCAAATTTGAATTTATTTTGTTCAAAGCTTCTTTATCATGTTGAGAGGATCTATAAAAATCTTTCTAAGGAGCTTCAAAATAAAACCAAACATATTTTTTCTTGGTCTACAAACAAAGAAACATGACTTCATTATTTATCATCTGACAGAAGTAACCAAAAATTTCATAATTACTTAATCACAGAAGAGAAATCATGCAACAAAAAAAATTCTCCATAAGATTTCACAGTTGAAACTCTTCCTTTCCGAGGAGACAAAAACAAACAAAAAAAAAATGGGGGAAAAACCCCAACGCAATCCCAACTCTACATTTTCTCATTATTTTTCAGAATGCTAATAAAACGCGGCCAGGAGTGGTGGCTCACGTCTGTAATCTCAGCACTTCGGGAGGCCGAGGCGGGCAGATCACTTGAGGTCAGGAGTTCCAGACTGGCCTGTCCAACATGGCAAACCCCATCTCCACTAAAAATACACAAATTAGCCTGGCATTGTGGCGCATGCCTGTAATCCCAGCTACTGGGAAGACTGAGGCAGGAGAATCACTTGAACCCGGGAGGCAGAGGTTGCAGTGAGCTGAGAATGTGGCACTCCAGCCTGGGCAACAGAGTGAGACTCTTGTCTCAGAAAAAAAAAGAATAGTAATAAAATGAATACTTACTACTGAAGATTTAGATACTATTTAGTAAACGTAAATTGATAATTTCCAGCGAATGATTAGCACAAAATAAAATAAATCAGAACTCCTTTATAAATTGGATGAAGCATCAAATGAAGCAACGGCCAAATAGGCAAACGAACATGATCCCAGAATTTCTACTCCCTGAAATTATGCAAATATGACTATCAATTAATTATAATCATTTTAATACAGCAGTCAATTAACGCTCCTTGTGTCTCAGAGCTATTATATACTGTTTCGGTTTAAGGATAAAATATTCATGTCCAATTCTGTACTGCCTGCAAATACACTCAGGGAACATGGTAGTGAACAGGAAACTTAGAAGCCTGACACAAATGGGTACTGAATGACTACTGAATGTAGACTGGCAACCAAACTGTGCGACCTTGAACACTCAGTGGTACTGTGTATAAACGTGTCACATGAGCGAAGACAGAGCTATTTTATTAAATTAATCTCGTGTATAAGAATTTCATACTCTGGTTTATTATCATAGCTTACATTTCAAACTTAATCTTCTGTTCCTAAAGTCCTATGCTGCTATGGCACAGTAGCTGGGAAGACATAAATGGAAAGTAACATGATTTTAGGAAGAGTCCAGCATTATTAAAAAATAATGCCTTTGAGAGGTATTTATCTAGAAGACTGCATAAAGTTTCCTACTTTTATAGAGCAAGCAGCCACTGTCACCCCTATATGATCTGTTGTACTCCCACCTGATAACATTTCAGTAAAGTTATATCTAGGATTACTAAACATATATGGTGTTTTTCTTTCTACGAAAGCTCTTTTGGTATTACATAGCTTACATTTAATATGCTAAACTTCAAAATCATTTTTATTCATGCTCATGTCTTAGGAATAGTGGTTTTTTTTTTTTTTTTTTTTTTTTTTTTTTTTTTTTTTGAGATGAAGTCTCGCTCTTGTCCCCCAGGCTGGAGTGCAATGGTGCTATCTCGGCTCACTGCAACCTCTGCCTCCTGGGTTCAAGCAATTATCCTGTCTCAGCCTCCTGAGTAGCTGGGATTACAGGTGCCTGCCACCACGCCCGGCTAATTTTTGTATTTTTAGTAGAGATGGGGTTTCACCATGTTGGCCAGGCTGGTCTACGAACTCCTGACCTCAGGTGATCCGCCCGCCTTGGCCTCCGAGGAATAGGTTTTAAACTAATATTGGGATAAGTATAAATGGTAGGGTATCATCTCATTAACATGCTTTGCAATTTGTAAGGTACCATTTGGACAGGAGACAGAAGAAACAATTTTTGGACTCACTTTTGAAATACTCTTTTAAGGAACTTTTTCGGAAAAAACCTCAACCTTGGTTGGATTCTTGTAAGACGGAGCACATATATTTATCACCTCTCTCTCCCATAAAATGACAGAGGAAAAAAAAATGGTAGAAACTACAACTAACAGAAAACGAAAACAGGACAGTCATGAACATGAGATTTCAACATATTTCTGCAACATGAAAAGTAGAAGGAGGAGTGGCTACTAATGAAGCCATGTAGACAAAGATGGAGGACAGTCTGGAATCATATGGAGAGGGAAGCAGAAGCTTATGTACCTTGCAGAAACCTTGAGAGGCTTGGCACTCCAAAACATAGGATACAGAAGAGAGAAATTCAGAGTGAAATGAGCAAAAGAATCAGGATATTAACATCTCTGGGTCATTGTTTCCTTCCCTACACAATACCAATAAAAATATACTCCTTGTATGATTTTTATGAGAATTAAATAATGTGCATATATATAGGTAAAAATGGACCACAACCTCTCCCCTCAACACACATATATCACACAGCTAGAAAGATTGGGTTTGTATCCCATTCCCTCACCCAGGCAAAATGAAGAAGCATTTTTGCTACAGAAATTGAATGACATTAGAGAAAAACTCCCTGCTGCCACCCTCCTTACATTTACAATTGGCCCAGCATAATGGCTGTCGAACCAATCACCTCAAAGCAAGGAACATGGCGCAGAAATCTCTAAGTCACTTTTTATTGCCTCAAAGATCCAATGTTTAAGCATTAAAATATGGCTGAAGCACTTGCATAGCAATTACTTGATTTATTTTTCCTGATTTCATCTGGTAACTCGCCAATAAAAGTTAATTTTAACCTTAATTTAAGTAGATATAATTATAAAATATTATACTCTCTATATTACATGTTTGCGGGATTTACCTATAGGAGGGACTCATCAAAGTTCTGCTATCCATGAATATGGTGAAAAGGTGCATCTTCTTCTCAACTTGTACCTTTCCAGTTTACTTGGGACCCCCTTAGGGGCTACCAAGAAACTGCTAAGGCAGTGTTTCTTAAACTTGGATTACGAGTGTTCAGTGAACTAATAGCAAATCAAAAAAAAAAAAAAAAAAGAAAAACAAAAGCAATGGGATAATGTCAAAAGGACATTAGAAGCTAATTTGAAGGCGGCTCCTATTGGCCAAACCTGGAACATCAAAATAAAAATGACAGTAATGAATTAATTGTCCCTTAACATTTGCAGTAGACTGGTTCCAGGATCACCCCCTCATGTCACCTCCCCCAGATACCAAAATCCACAGATGCTCAAGTCCCTTGTATAAAATGGCATAGTATACATCCTCCTGTACACTTTAAATCATCTCTAGGTCACTTATAACATCCAGTAAGATGTAAATGCTACATAAATAGTTGTTATACTGTATTCTACAATTTATATTATTATTTATTGTTGTATTGTTACTTTCTATTTTTTCCAAATATTTTCAATTGTGGTCGAATGACACTGTGGATGCAGATCCACAAATACTGAGGAAAAACTGTATAATCCATTACATAAAAAAAGAATCTGTGAGTCTACACTGATGATGATCAATAGAAACATAAAGGAGAAGGAAAGCTCTTTTTTAGAGTAGAATTCTAATTAAAGAAGAGAGAATAATGTAGTTAGAAAAATTATCATTGTACCATCAGAGAAAAAATAATTTAGTCAAGAATTGTCAATGGATGCTGCTGAATCTGGAGTTTGACAAAGAATGGAATACTTACAGAATCCCAAAGTATCTTCCCACATATCAGTCATTAATTACAAGAAAAAATTAAGAAATAAGACAAAACCTTAACCAAATGATGAAAATTAACATTTACAAATAAGAGGCAAATGCACATCATGTGCCTCTAGATGTGATGCCCTGAGGACACAACATCATTATATAGCATTCCAGCCAAAAATCCATAATCTGAATTTAATAGGGAATATACTCAAAAGGCAGCCTGTAAAATAACAGAATCTTTTCCTTCAAAAATGCCAATGCCGGGCTGGGAATGGTGGTTCATGCCTCTGATCTCAGTGCTTTGGGAGAGCAAGGCCGAGAGAATTGCTTGAGGCCAGCCCAGGCAACATAGCAAGACCATCTCTATAAAAAATTAAAAGATTAGATGAGTGTGGTGGCACATGCCTATAGTCCTACCTACTTAGGCGGCTGAGGCAAGAGGATCATTTGAGGCCAGGAATTGGAGGTTCCAGTGAACTAAGATTACACTACTGCACTCCAGCCTGAGTGATGGAGTAAAACTCTGTTCCTAAAAAATAAATCAATAATGCCAATGTCATAAAAGTTAAAAAAAAAAAAAAAAAGAAAAAAGGTGGAAGAACAGTTTTGGATTAAAGGAGGCTACAAAAAATACCACCGAAATGCAGTATGTCAACAGGATTGGAAAAAAATTGCTATGTAGCACATTATTGAGATAAATAAGAAATCAGATATATGGGCTGAAGATTGGATAAAAATATGGTATCATAGTATCAATGTTAAATTTTCTAAACTTGATAACTGTGAAATGGCTATTCAGAAGTATATTCTCGTTCTTTGTAACACACACTGAAGTGTGACGGTGTGACATATGCAACCTACTCCAAAATGGTTCAGCAAAACAGTAACGTCTATGTCTATACAGATGGAACAATAAGGTAATGTGGCAAAATGTTAAACATTTGTAAACCTGGCTAAAAAGTATTCAAGGGTTATTTTTATTCCTCTAACAACCTTTTTTGTAACTACAAATCTCCTAGTTGTGGAATCCAGGTATGTAAATTTGAAAAAGATGTGTGTTTGAGTTTATGTACTCAGTTTAAGAATTATTACCTTAGGGCTCAGTGTAATACAGACTGAATACCATTACTAAAGAGATAAATACTCAGCATCACAGTATAAGAGTAGTAGGAAACCTACTATCAAAGAAAACATCAAAATATTTAGTAGGAATTATTTTTGCCATTTTGATAAGAATTTTCTATTTTAAAGGGCAGAGACATTCTTTTATAATTTTTATTCTAACAAAGTAGAATAAAAAATCCCTTTAATTATTTCTTGTGTGTGGAGATTTAAGCCTTAGAATGAATTCTTGGCTCTGTCCCCTCCTTTTGTACATAATATTATGCATATACATTTATTTATATAATGTTTAATAATATAAACATTAAACAATACTATTTTGTGCTATAACCCATTAATATGTACTCTGTGCAAAGCACTCTTAAGTCTGTTATATATTATCTCATTTTAGTCCTCACAACAACCAATAGGTAGGTGTTATCATCCTAATTTTACAGCTAAGGAAACAGTGCTCCAGAGAGGTTAGGTAAATTTGCCTGAGAAGTCAAAGCCGGAAAAATGGAAGATTTAGGATTCAAACTCAGGTCTATCTAAGTCTAAAGCTTTTATTCTTAACCCACAAAGCATATTCCCAGAACTGCTGGAGCCCATGGATGACAAAGGCAATTTACCATCTGTTTCTTCATCACTGGTTCTCATCTCTTTTTACCCCTGTCACTGTTTATTACCTCCATCGCTGCTCCCAGCTGCAGCTGCTCTTTCAGGCTGCTGCTGTTCTTGTGGAAAGCACACAGGCTTTGATGTGAAAAAAGATCAGGATCAAATCACAACACGGAATCTGATTAGCCTATAATCTCTGATCCTCATTTTTCTCATTAGTAAAATAATGGATACTAATTCTTATTTCATGGGAGGTGAGGATAACATTTACGCAACTTAACCCATAGTTGGTAGTTCACAATAAAAGGTAGTTTTGTACTCATCCCTCTCACCCTCTTTAAATGATAACTATTATTTTGGTTCCTTCATTTCAAAGTACGTCTGATAATTGTGGATTTAATTACCTGAGTAGTCATAATCCTGGTCCTGAATTTCATTAATTTAGTATCTGTGAAATTTGGAGAGACGCCATTTACACAGCAAGGCCACAGTTCCAGCATGCACTAGTTTCAGTTAACATGGTACCACGCAAAATGATGACTGTAAGTACTAAAATAAGGAACTGACTCCACACAATAGGTTACATGAATAAACCCAGTATCAAACACAGTGGCTTGGCATATAAAGTGCTCAGAAAATATTTGTTGAATAAACAATTGGTAAACACTGATTTTTTAAAAAAGTGAATTAGATGAACCTTGACCTAAACCTTACACCTTTTACAAAAGTTAACTCAAAATGGACCATAGACTTAAACATAAAACATAAAACTATAAAAATTTTAGAATACATAGAAGGGGTCAGGCATGGTGGCTCACGCCTGTAATCCCAGCACTTTGGGAGGCCAAGGTGGGTGGATCACGAGGTCAGGAGATCGAGATCATCCTGGCTAACATGGTGAAACCCCATCTCTACGAAAAATACAAAAAATTAGGGTGTGGTGGCGCGTGCCTGTAGTCCCAGCTACTCGGGAGGCTGAGGCAGGAGAATGGCGTGAATCTGGGAGGCGGAGCTTGCAGTGAGCCAAGATTGCACCACTGCACTCCAGCCTGGGTGACAGAGCGAGACTGTCTCAAAAAAAAAAAAAAAAAAAAAAAGAAAGAAAAATACGTGAAGGAAATCTTTGGGGTCTAAGGCTAGGCAAAGAATTATCAGACTTATATCAAAAGCATGATTATGAAAGTAAAAATTATCAAATGGAACTCATCAAAATAAAAAATTTTTGCTCTTTGAAAGTCTATATTTGGAAGATGAAGGCCTATAGACAGAGAGAAAATATTTGTAAACCACATATCTGATGGACTGGTATCTAGAATATATAAACAAGTCTCAAAACAACAGTAAACAAAAACCAAACAATCCAATACAAAAATGGGCAAAAGATATGAACACACATTTCAATGAAGAGGATAAACAAATGGCAAACAAGCACATGATAAGATGGTCAACATCAGAGAGGTGGGTGTGGTTATAAAAGCACAGTGTGAGAGATCCCTGTGGTGTTACAACTATGTACTATCTTGACTATGATGCTGGATATGTGAACTTGCACAGAACTTCATACACATACACATATGTATACTGAGTAAAAATAAAACTAGGGGAATATGAATAAGAAGGATTGTATCAATGGCAAAACCTGGTTTTGATAGTGTATTATTATAGTCCAAAACTATTACCAATCAGAGAAACTAGGTAAAGTGTACAAGGGATCACTCTATATTTCTTGAGACTTCATGTGCATCTACAATTATCTTTAAAAAATCATAGAAGGATGGAAAAAAAACCAAAAAAAGTTTAAAAAAGGACAGAAAACTGTACATTTAAAATAAATGAATTTTATGGTATGTATATGATGCCTTAATAAAGATGTTTTTAAAAAAGGAATTAGAAACTCTAATGAATGCTTTAAAGAGGGTGACCAAGGACATGGGAAGTCTAGCATCATTTCACAAATAATAACTATTTTATATTTTAAGAATCCAACTAATTGTGAAAAATTTACAACCTGTGAATCATCTCTCACTTCAGGTAAATTCAAATACATACAGATCAAAAGAAGATGGAATTAAGGGATACAAATCCTTAATGATACAAATCCTAAATGATGTTTTGACCACTTACATAGGATATATCAACAACAGAGCAAGGTACAATGCAAAAAGGATCGATACTTGTGTAACTCTTAGTCTGATAAAAAAAGACAATGTAAATATAAAATATATTAGTTAGAAAATTGGTATAATTGCTTATTTGAAAACAAAGTAATAAGCTATATGAATTAATTTGGATTGCTACAAATATTATATTTCTAGTATCTGTAGAAAAATGCTTCTACTTATTAAAATACATTAAAATCAGTAAATTTTATTTAGAATCTCCTAAATTCGTGTATGCCCTTGTTTCCATTAAAATAACAACATCAATATTAACAGTAATACTTACGCATTGACCAAATACTTATTTGACAGCCATTTTTTTTTTTTTTTTTTGAATTGGAGTCTTGTTCTGTTGCCCAGGCTGGAATGCAGTGGCACAATCTCAGGTCACTGCAACCTCCGCCTCCGGGGTTCAAGCGATTCTCCTGCCTCAGTCTCTCGAGTAGCTGGGACTACAGGCACGCACCACCATGCCTAGCTAATTTTTGTATTTTTAGTAGAGACGGAGTTTCACTATGTTGGCCAGGCTGGTCTTGAACTCCTGACCATGTGATCCATCCAGCTCGGCCTCCCAAAGTGCTGGGATTACAGGCATGAGCCACCGTGCCTGGCTGACAAAGCCAATTTTTAAAAAATCTAAATGTATTTAGATCTTTCGGATTTTTGTTTTGTTTTGATTTTTTGAGACGGAGTCTCCCTCTGTCAACAGGCTGGAGTGTAGTGGCGTGTAAATCTTTTGGTTTTTTAAAAATTAATTTGTCTACTTTCAGTTTTATTATGCTAATTTCAGCATAAATAAATAAAACTGAAATCTCTAAAGTGGGCTATATACTATAATGTCTGCTTTACAGTAATGTAGAAGTTTTTTGACACCACTACTGGGGAGGATGAATTTAAAGGTGGAGCTCCAATTACGCTGTAACTTGCTGTATGACCTTAGGTATTTCAAACAAGATTCCGACCTTTTGTTTCCTGTGAAATGGGAGAAATCATTCCTATCTATTTTACAGGGTGACTGTGAGCCTTAACTAAGAAAATGTATATAAAAGCATCTTTTAATTGGTAAAGCAGTATGTAGTTTCTGAAACAGCTATATTGTTCTGACATAATTTTGGATTTTTGTTTTTAAGAAGTAGTTTTAGTCTAAACGAGTCTTACAACAGCAAAAAAGAGCTTCCACTTAAAAGCAGTACAAACTATGGATTAACTAGAAATAATTATACAGATTACACATTTATTAAAATTTATAAGAATAATAGTTTTCTATACTTTTTAACTTCTAGAAGATCGCGACCTTTCTAAAAGACATGGTATTTTTGACTATCATGTTTTGTTTCCTTTTTAAAATAGTAGCCTATTTCTAAAAAGACTAAAATACAAATTTTATTAATAGCTGTTGTACCTAATATAAAGTCTATCTGTAAAATATTAAGTAGCTTTAATCAAACTATCTCTATATAACAAGTTAAACACCAAATAAGGTAGTATTTATTAAGAAAAAGGTAACTACTGCTTTTAATAATTTCATGGCACTAAGCACTCA
Source organism: Macaca thibetana thibetana (assembly GCF_024542745.1). NCBI lineage: Eukaryota > Metazoa > Chordata > Mammalia > Primates > Cercopithecidae > Macaca > Macaca thibetana. The sequence continues at coordinate 15,762,356 of NC_065582.1, read as the reverse complement.
AATGGCACATGCTGTGTAGACGATAAATAATGAAGAATGGTTTATATACTATTTGAGCATATAAAATCTACACAGGAAAAGATGGCAAGAATAGAAAGGAGTCCGGAGGTCTCAAAAAAGCATTCTGCTTTAAGATCTTTTGTTTGAAGCAAACCAATTCCATAAAGCTTTTACTGAGGAAACGGTGTTAAATCATTGGTATGTAACGACTGACATATGAAAGCCTCATTTAAATACACATTATAAATGGTCATTTTTCTTCAGTATTTCTTAGTTATCTAAATACTGGAATTTATAAATAAATGTCCTGTCTCAGATGAAGGTTTAAAGTGTGTACTAAAATAGTTATCTCTAAAACACAAATTCTAAAGATAAGGAAATCCACCTATATGTTTTTAAAAATGTTCAATGCTTTTCAAGTAAAAAGTAGCAACTCTATTTTTGGTTACTTTAGGTTTTAAAAACCTTTAACCGATATCATGTAATATTATTCAATGGCATAGGAACATGGGAGAGTCTATGAGAAAATATGTTCTGAGACATTTTGAATCAAATCAGGAGACTAGCATTTATTTCTTCACTTCCAAAAGAATAGACCACCAAAGAAGTTTAGAACAGAGTGGGTAGAGAAATTTTTTAAAAAAGAAAAAAAACCTGATAACCAATCACATCCCTAAAATTTAAAGGCAACAAATGTAGAGAAATGAAGGAAGGGTAAGTCCACAAGGAGGTCTTTCTAAGGAGAAAAGGGAAATAGCTAAGTACTAAGAGGTCACAAGGTACATTAAACACATAAAAAGCCCCCACTCATTAAATTTAAAGATCTGGTCCTGCAAGAGCAGTTTTTGTTACTAAAAGGCATACCATTTGCAGGGTTTTTTTAATTCAAAAAGATTTACAATATTACTTTGTTTCCTGAAGGTTTTTTTCCTGTTCTTTAATTTTATTCTATAATAAGTGTTACGAAAATGGCAACTAAACAAATGTAAATATTAAGATGTGTTATTTAAATGCAACCAAAAATCTAAGAATTTTAGGCTTATTCAATTTCTTTGGTTTGTTTTTCAAGAAACGTTCCATTGTCCAATTATTTGAAATTTTAAATAAAATAAATGTATCATACTTCTCACTAGCATTATTTTTAATTATATGGTTCTTACTTAATTGCATTACTATTTACTCCACGTGCCTATAATCAGCTGTAGTCATGGTAGCACAGCATATCCTAACCCACCTTCTCAGTATACACACACTCGCCTGCCCACTAACCACAAAGGCCATTGCTATGAGTGCTATGGAATTAAAAAACAAAATAAAAGTCATAATTCTCACTGAGTTGCTTTTATACAAATAAAACAAGGTATTAAATTAAATGAATATTGAAGGCAGCCAGAAATAGGGGGAAGGTGATAAATGAGATGAGAAAACATTTAATAGTGAAAAGAGACATATGGAAAGAAAACATGAATTTGACTCAGTCTCCTTCCTTAGCTAGAAGTGAGCATCAGGCAAGTCACTAAAATTTTGAAGTCTCAGTTTCCTCTCCTGTAAAATAAGGGTTTTGAAACTGGTGTTCCCTAAGATCTTTTTTAGCTATAAAATTCCATGGTTCTGAGAGTAATTAGACAAGAAAAAAAGTAAAAGACATCCAAATTGGAAAGAAAGCAGTAAAATCTTTTATAGTTACCCTAAGGATTCTACCAAAAACTTAGAACTAATAAATATGTTCAGCAAAGTAGAAAGATACAAAGTCAAAATGCAGAAATAAGTTGTACTTCTTTACACTTACAATGAACAATCTGAAAAGCAAATTAAGAAAATAATACCAATTACAATAGCATCAAAAAGAATAAAATACTTAGGAATTAACCAAGTAGGTAAAAGTCTTCTGGAATGAAAGCTACAAAACACTAGTGAAAGAAGTGAAAGAAGACAAATAAACGGAAGCACATCCTGTGATTACAGATTGGAAGATTTATTATTATTAAGATGGTAATACCACCCAAAGTTATCTATAGATTCAATGTAGTTCCTGCCAAAATTCTAATGATGTTTTTTGCATTAATAGAAAAATAAATTTAAAATCCACATGGAATCTCAAGGGACTTCTAATAGTCAAACCAAACTTGAAAAAGAAAAACAAAGCTGGAAGACACACTTTCCGATTTCAAAACTTATTACAAAGCTACAGTAACCAAAACAGTATGGTATTGGCATAAAAACAGACATACAGACCAATGAAATAGAACACAGAATCCAGAAATAAACCATCACATATACGGTCAAAAGATTTTTGACTAGGGTGTCAAGATGATTTAATGGGGGAAAGGACAATCTTTTCAACAAATGGTGCTGAGAAACATATCCACATTTGAAAGAATGAGGTTGGAACCTTACCCAACACTATCTATGAAAATAAACTCAAAATGGATCAAAGACTTAAATGTAAGACATAAAGATATAACACTCTTGGAAATAAAAACAGGGCAAAAGGCTTACAGCACTGAATTTGGCAATGATTTTGAAATGCACAAGTTGGAAATAGACCAACTGAACATCATGAAAACTAAAAATTGTGCATCAAAAGACAGTATTAATAGAGTAAAAAGGCAACTCACCGAATGAGAGAAAATATTTTAAAATCATGTATCTGATAAAATCTAATATCTATAATTTACAGATAACTCATAACTCAACAATAACAAAAACATGATTCAAAAATGGATAAAGGACTTGAAAAGACATTTTTCCAAAGAAAATATACAAACGTCCAATAAGCACAGGAAAATACACTCAACATCACTAATCATTAGCGAAATACAAATCAAAAGTACAACAAGATACCACCTTATATCCATTAAGATAGTTACTATAAAAAAAAAAATAAGTGTTGGCAAGGATGTGGAGAAATGGGAACCCTTATGTATTGTTAATGTGAATGTAATACGTATGCTACAGCCTCTGCGGAAACAATATGGAGCTTCCTAAAAAAAAAAAATTAAAAACAGAATTACCATGTGATCTAGCAATTCCACTTTCAGGTATATATCCAAAAGAATCGAAAGCAGGGTCTGGAAAAGATATTTGTACACCCATATTCATAGCAGCATTATTCACAACAGCTAAAACATGGAAGCAACCCAGATGTCCATTAACAGATGAATGGATAAGCAAAATGTGGCCGACACATATAAGGGAATGTTATGTAACCTTAAAAAGAAAAGAAATTCTGGCATACCCTACAACAGAGATGAACCTTGAGGACATTATGCCAAGTTAAATAAGCCAGTCAAAAAAAGTCAAATACTGGATATGCCCATATATATAAGGTTTTGGTTCTTTACCACTTTCCAGTAATATGAATACAAACATTTCCGTTTTCCAAAACCAGAAATAAAAGGTAGAACGATGATTGCTAGGGCCTGGGAATGGGGGAGGGGAATTATTGTTTAATAGGTATAGAGTTTCAGTTTTACAAAAAGAGTATGGTGGCACAACATTATCAACGTAATTAATACCATTGAACTGTATACTTCCGCTGGTTAAGATGGTAAATTTTACGTTATGTATATATTACTATAATTTAAAAATTGGAAAAAACAATTATGTGATCCTGTGAAAATAAAATGATGGTGGCACAACATTATCAACGTAATTAACACCATTAAACCGCACACTTAGACTGGTTAAGATGGTAAATTTCATGTTACGTATATTTTACTACCATTTAAAAATTGGAAAAAACAATTCTGTGACCCTGTAAAATAAAGTGAGGGGAAAAAACTCTGAAAATAAATAAATAAAAGAAGAGATGATTGTGTGTATGTGTGTGTATTTAACATCTGTCCTTTCCATCTCTTTTTTCCCTATATTCATGACTTCCACAAATCGCTACTCCACATAAGGTCTCTCCATGCATGGCTTACTTGCTAAAATCTGGTTCCTTAATTCAAATAGCTTATGAATCTTATGCAATCTATTCTTGAAAAATACACTAACTGCTGACTACAGAGTTAAACTCCCTAAAGCTATTGCCTAAACTCCAAACCACAAATATTTTTATCTCTATATTGCTGTAAAGTACTTGCCCCAGACTCAGCACAGTGGCTCACACCTGATTCCAGAACCTTGGGAGGCTGTGAAAGGAGGATCGCTTGAGATCAGGACTTCAAGACCAGCCTGGGCAGCACAGTCAGACAAAAATTTTAAAAAATTAACCACACGTGATGGCGTGTGCCTGTGGTCCCAGGTACTCTGAAGGCTGATGTGGGAGGGAGAATTGCTTGAACCTGGAAGGTCAAGGCTGCAGTGAGTCTTCTTCACACCACTGCACTCTATCCTAGGCAACAGAATAAAAATCTGTCTCAAAAAAAGTACTTGCCCCAAATACGATACAAATTTATTCAAGTCAGCCAAAAATGTTTCAGTTTATTAGAGAGCTATGTCAAGAAATTTGTCAGAAAAACAAAACAATGAGAGCAAAACGAAAAAGAAATAGTGAACATAAATGTCCAGAAATAGATGTATTTCATTTAAATTGCTTAAAAAATTATTTAAGTAAAATAATTCAAGAAAAAGAAACACAATTTAAATGCATAATTCTTAGACTTTAGTATTAATGATTTTGATGCATTATCATGGGTCAGTCAATGGAATAGTGTCAGTTTCCAAATTTGAATCAAAATGAGGAAAAAATTAGTGGCACAAGAGCAGTTGGTTAAACAATAAACCACAAAGTTACAAATTTGAATCACTAATTTCAACACTCTGTGATTAAAGATTTGGTAATTCAATGTTTTTATATTGTAAAATGAGGAAAATATCTTTTAACCCAGCAACAGTAAACACACATTCCCCATTAAAGTGGTCATATGTAATAAATTATAATCATTTTGTATTATCTAGAAGTTATAATATTTTGTGGATGGAAGTATTTCAATTGATCCAAGGGCCCCAAGTAATATTAGTTAATTTGCTCTAACTTATTATTAAATGAAGTTACAAATGCACCCTGATTCCTGACGTACAGAAACAGATAATATTTGTTGTTTTAAGCTGGGGTAAATTTGAGGGTAATTTGTTATCCAGCAAGACAACTAATGAAGTACCTCATCAGACATATTGTCAGGTTAACTGGCTAAAGATGAATTTCTGACAAAATATGAAAAAAAATAATACAACTTATCTATTCTTTTTTCTGAAACCTACTCTATTTCGTATATCATTTTCGTGAAGGGTAGAGTTGAAGAGCGTGTAGAGCTCCTACCTCAGAAATATATTACTTCAAACATTAAAAGAAGGAAAAGGAAAGCTGAAATAGAAAACATAAATTGTCTTCACTTTGCAGTAATAAAAATCATGATATAGTCATTTGGGGATATACACCTAGGACCCTTGAAAATGAATATTTTACTTGTAAAACAAGTAGAATCAATTATTTTATTTGTAAATTCATACAGAACCTAAAAATAAAAGTAAAAAAATTAAATGACCGAGGAATGGGATCAATTTATGTAATTTTGCCAAATAAATATTATTCGTTGAGAACCTACTAAGAGATTAGAACACAATTGCTGAGACTCAAACAAAAGCTTGTCAAGTTTTATATAACCAAAGTTTGACTACTGCAGCAGCTAGCAATCCATCGTGATCCTAACTATACTTGTATTTGCATTCATTATTACTGGAAAGTAGTAAAGAACCAAAAACTGTGTCTAGGAGCCAAAATAACACTCGACCCGAAAACCAATACTTTGACCTGAAGAAAGTAACCCTTGTCATTTCTCAGGTTTATTTCACAACGACACTGGGTTACTACTTGGAGTCCTAAACCGAACTACACCCCAATGGCCTAGAAACAGAAGGAACACACCCAGTCCCGCCTCTTGACACTGATTCCTCACTTTAATGAGCCACGACCGCTGTCACTCAAGATGCTTTGCACTGTCATTGGTCCCAAACTCTTGCTGGTCGGCCAGTTTCGGCCAACTGGCAAGCACTGGTTGTCTTTATTTTCGAGAAAAGTGAAGGTGAACAGGGAAAGGGCAAGAGATCTGAAATATCTAGGTTGACTCCTGTACCTGAGCGACCTGCGATCTCCACCGCCGCCGCGACGAATCGGCCTCTGGGCGGGGGCTTTTAGCCAAAAAGAAAATGGTTCAGCCGGGAACTGGTGCCCAGGCCATGGAGAAGCCGGTTCAAACTTTACTTGTCCACACCGGTGGAGGTGACCGCAATGAGAATACCAGAAACAGCACTACGACCCTCAGAACTCAGGGCACCTCCAGCTGCAGGAGCCAGAACTGCCGACTGCCCTAGTTTTGACGTTTCCTATTGTTGCCGGAAGTGACGTTAGGCTCCAACTCTTAACGGAGACGCATTTTTATTTCCGTTGTTTACAATTCGCTATAGATTCCTTCTTCCTCACTTCGCAGCACGAGCCCCTCTGACCATCAAGATCAGAAAAACTTCTCAGCTGCAAGTTAGAATTGGACTGGCCATTGAGAAGGCTCTCAGCAGAGTCGCTTTTCACAGGAGTCTTGACGAACGCGGTGTGGAATCTGCAGCGAGGAATCCTGAAGCGCAGAGAAGCCCGCAGCTTTGAAGGTCTTGCCGCGGTGCGTGGCGGGCAGGAACCCACAATTCCAGATACAAACGGTCGGCGCGACAAGCGTGTCTGGGCGCAGGCGCCTGGCTGTAGCAACTCGTTGCGGGAGGCTGGACTCTGGTGACTGTCAATGGTTGCATACGCTCCCTCCTCCTGTCCCTGTCGTGCTGGGCCTTTGAAACCGGCTTCTTTGCTGGAGGCTGCTGGGTGAGCCCCGAGGAGACGGCAAGGCTGCGCCCTTTATTGGGCAGAGGTCGCCTCTCTCCGCCGCCCTTATAGAGACCCTGGGCGGGGACGAATGACTGGGTCCGCCTTTTCATTCTTTTAAATCAAGTGGCGGGAGGGGAGCCTTGCTTATATACCCAACTACTGTGAGCTTTTAGTCACAACGAAGTGGGAAGTATCCTGGCAGCTCATCCTATCAGAATTAGGTTGTGACTTAGAGTTGGAAAGTTACAGGGTTACTGATTCCTATTGGATCCTCTGGGGTGAGGATACATCCGGCTCCTGACTATAAGGAGGACAAGACAGCAGTTCGTGTTTTCCTTGTTTGCATTTTCCCAGCTTTTCAAATATTTCTCTACCTTTATTGAAGGCTACAGATTTTTCCCTCACTATAAGAAGTTAGTCTTGAAATTGTTACTCTCTTTTACTCTGGAATTATGGCGCTTTTTTCCCCCCCAAATTATCTGCAGACCTTTTAATTTTGTATGTGAACACGGCAGTCCCATTGAACTCTTGTCTCTTACTCCTCCCCACTCCCACCCAGCGTTCTCAGTGCTTTGTCTTTCTGAGACCTCTCTCCTATCTCTTAGAGAATTATTTCCCTAGTATCTTTTGCAGTTTCATAAACTTTTTTTTCTCATCTTTTCTGTTTTTGATACGTGTTTTTAGATAATAATCGAGCGTTATGTGCTATGTCACAAACTCTTAGCCATTGACTATTAACAAAGTCAGTGTAGTTGCTACATTCTAAACAAAAATCACTCTGGTCCAGTGACATTCTATTGGGAGGCACTGTTTTAATGACCTCTAACAGCATTGAGATTGAGAGATGTTGAAAATCTTAAACTGCTAGAGTACACCATTTTCACAACCTCTCCCACAAGTTCAGTTGCGCAGATCTGACTCGTAGAAAGAAAAGAGCTTTATTATTGAATCTATGCTACAAGCTGAGTGGTATCTCCTTTTTTCCTTCCTTTGATCAGTGCTGTAAGTTGAAAATGTTAAATTTTTAAAAGTATTTTTCATTAATGAAAGTAAGGTGTTAAAATGTACATAAGTAATAGATTGTCTTCTTTTAATGTCTTGTTTTTAGGGCGTTTGAATTTTATAATAGACTTAGTAAAATCCTTTAAGAGGATGTAGAGCAGTAGCTGTAATTTTATTCTGTAATAATCCCAATTTTAAATCCCTTTATTTTTCTGTCTCCTATCACTTACGTCCTTCACAAGCTCTACTTGTATTACTCTTCAAAATATTTATTCTGCTGGTACTGAAGAGAGACATACTTTGTTGTCAGAAATTTCATTACCAGAGGTAAAAATCATGTAAGAGACACTGAAATGTTTTCCAAGATGTCAGAAAAAGGAAAGGTGAGAAAATATCATAAGGTGTTGCATAAAACAAAATTACTTGCACTGGGAAAATGGAATATTCATCTGGAAGGACTAAAGGAAGTCTGGAAAGACATAGAATTTGCGTTAAAGTTACACGATGTCGTAATGAGAAGAAGGTATCCCTAGAAGAATTGTGTTAAAATAGATGGGTCTGGAACCTGAAAGAAGCTCAGACCTACTATATTGGCCAGTGGCAAAATCCAAGAATACATTTTTTGCAGTTAAGGCCAGAGTAGTCCTCACTTCGTGTTTTTCAGGAAGGTCAAGGCTGATCTTGGGAAATCTCTTTTAGACTTCCATGTGTCCATCCACCCTCAGTCATCCTAAAGGATACTAAAGAGGATTTACCTTCTTGGCCAGTGTTTTGTATAATGTGATTTCAGGATGACTCTCTTTTTCTAGTTATCTCCCATTTGACAGTACCTAAAATTATCTCTGACTAAAAATGTAAATGTTTAGTTGAAGTAATTGATTGGCTGGAAAAAGGTGACTAAAATGTGCATGCACAAGTCTATAAAAGTATATTCAATAAGCTCTTCCCTACCATGTTGATAAAGGAGAACTGACTAGAAACAGAAAGGTTCATAAAGAGAGGGAGCAGTTGCTCTACCCTGGGGAAATAGCTATGGAAGTGAGTGGCTAGGGGCTTAAAGTAGGAAGCTTACTAAATTTAGGATTTTGTAAATTGCTAGCCTTTTTACCTGTCCTTATTTAAAGATAGAGAAAAGGTATGTAAAGGGATGATTTGTATCCTGGACAGCTGGGGAATACGAATTGAAGGAAAACACCCAGCTTCACTTGATTTATGAATTGTTCTGTTTTCATTTTATGTAATTACTTCATTTTAAAGGAGCTTCATTTTCAAAGGGTTCATTACTCAAGGTATTGTTATGTATTACTTTTCTTCTATGAAGTGTCCATGGACAGTTGTGGTAGATGTTTTTATGTAACTTATTGAGTTTCACCTTACTGGCTGACTAGACTTTTATAGTTCAGAAGCCTATCTCCTTCTAGCAAAGCTTCTTAATCCTTTATATACCTACTTACGACTCTTCTTTGGGAAAAATCTCCTTTGAAAATCTAATGAAAGCCCCACTCCATGCAAGAAATTTAGTCATTTAGAAATAAATTCCATGCTATTACTTTTGGGGTAGTTTTTTAAAAAAATGAATCATTTTGTTTAAAGTCTCAGTTCGTTCAAATCTTTTGGTTCACGTATATGTTTTTCTGTTGTGTACATTCTTCAGAGTCGTGTTCCTGTTTCATAGGCCCTATGTATGTCAGCTTTTACTAGGTATCGTCAATAAGTTTTCCAAAATAATTGTACCAATTTACTCTTTCTGTGAAAGGCGTAGATATTTTGAATTTCTTGCCTTTTTTTCCCCTGTTCACCTTTTCTACTTGGCCAGCCAGCAGTTTGGGACCGATGACTGCAAAACATCTTGAGTGACAATGGTGGTTGCTTATTAAAGTGAAGAATCAGCATCAAGAGTGGGAATGAGTGTATTCCTTCTGTTTCTAGGCCATTGGGATATAGGTCGTTTTGGGACCCCAGGTAGTAACCCAGCTCATTCTGAAATAAAGCTGAGAAATGACAAGGGTGAGTGTTGCTTTTCAGGTAGAGTGCTATTTTGGTCCCTAGGCACAGATTTTGGTTCTTTATTATGATAAGTACGAAGAAGGAAAAGAACTGGGTCTATTAGAGAAAATTAATGGGGGGGATTAATTAGTTTGGGATCTAAGACTTATTTGAGGTTGTGACATTTAAGCAGGATGCCGAGGGGTATTAGCCAGATGGAGAATGGAAGAGGGAAGGAGTTGCTCTGTATCTCTTCAAGCTTGAAGAAATGGCATGTGCAAAGGTTTTGAAGAGCCTGAGATATCACCAAACATCCTTGTCTAGGTCCAGGAAATTTATCCCAGATACCATTTCTGTTATTTGTTGCTTTCCATAATATTTTAAGTTAACTAAATCACACACATTCTATTTTTCATCATTACTTGGTAAATGGAATGTTTTGATTTTCCCTTCTGGTTATGATTTACATGTATTAACTTATTAATACACGAAGATCAAAAAGTGACGAAAATTGTTCGAAAGATGCAGTTTATTAAATGATAATTATTTCATGCTGACAATATGTTTTCATCAGGTGTTTTACAGTAATTTAACCTTTTTGTTTCTATAATTTCATGGTAAGAAAGAAGATGAAATGAATTAGGTAGAGCTGGTAACACCAGGTATAGATAAGAATGTAGTATTTAAAGGTAATTTCTGAAATTCTCTTCTTAAATCTGCTAACTGAAGGACAAAATTCTGTGTGAGAAGGGAAAACTTTGGGTGAAAAGTGAAAACTTGAATTTTGTAGTCCAGGCCCTTAAGTAGATAACACACTCAGAAGGGGAAAATTTGGGGTGCTTTATATACAAAGGGACTATTATTAGAGGTGTGTGTGCAGGGATCTGGCACTGCTTCATTTTTTAACCTGTTTATTGAGATCTGATTGACATACAGAAAGCTATAGACATTTATTGTATACAATTTCTGTTTGGAGATAAGTAGATATGGTGAAACCATCCAACCATTATTAGTACAAGAAATCAATGCCAACACCTTGAAAAGTTTCCTTCTACCCATCTTTTTTTCACCTTTTGTGATATGAGCACTTAACATTAGATCTAACTTCTTAGCAAAATTTTAAGAATGCAATATTGCTAATCGCAGACACTGGGTTGTACCTCCAGATCTTATTTATTTTGCATAACTGAAGCTTTGTACCCTTTGAACAACAGCTCCCCATTTTGTTCTCCCCATTTTGTTCTCCCCAAATTCCCTTACAAACACCATTCTATTCTCTGCTTGTATTTGACTATTTTAGATTTCACATATATTGAGATAATACAATATTTGTCTTTTTGTGTTTAGCTTATTTCACTTAGCACAATGTCCTTCACGTTCATCCATGTTGTTGCAAATGGAAGGATTTCCTTCTTTTTTAAAGCCAAATTTGTTTATTCTCACATTTTTGTTGGGGTCCCTAAGGTTTTCTACATACAAGATCATGTCATCTGCAAACATGTGAATCATTTTACTTCTTCTCTTTTGATTTGGATGTTTTTAATTTCTTTTTCTTACCTAGTTATTCTGGCTAGGACTTAAAATACTACACTGAATAGGACAGGCTAAAGTAGCCTCTCCTTGCCTTGTTCCTGATCTTATGGGGAAAGCTTTCAGTTTTTTTACCTTTAAGTATGTTAGCTGTGGGCCTCTCATAAATGGACTTTATTTTGTTCTTTCTTTACCTAATTTGCTATAAGGTTCTTCCATACCGAATTTATTGAAAGTTTTTATCATGAGAGAGTATCTAATTTTGTCAAGTGCTTTTTCTGCATCTGTGGAGATGCCCATGTGAGTTTTATCCTTCATTCTATTAATGCAGTATATCACATTGGTTGGTTGTCATGTGTTGAACCATCCTTGTATCACAAAGAAAAATCCTACTTGGTCATGGTCTGTGATTCTTTTAGTGTGCTGTTGTGTTTGGTTTGCTAACATTTTGTTGAGGATTTTTGCATCTATCTTCATCAAATATATTAGACTGTAGTTTTCTTGTAGTTTGTTTATCTGGCTTTGGTGTCAGGGTGATGCAAGCCTCAGAAGGTCTTTGGAAGTGTTCCCTCTTCTTTTTTTTTAAAGATATATTTAAGAAGGTTTTGTATTAATTTTTCTTTAAATGTTTGCTAGAATGTGTCTGGCTCTTGGCTTTTCTTTGTGGGAATTTTTGATTATTCCTTCAATCTCCTTTTTTGTTATTGTCTATTCAGGCATTCTATTTCTTCTTGATTCAGTCTTGGTAAGTTATAGTTTTCTAGGAATTTATCCTTTTTTTTTTTTTTTTTTTAGATTGTCCAGTTTGATGGCATGTAATTGTTCATAATAGTCCCTTATGATACTTTTTATATCTGTGGGATTAGTTGTCTCCTCTTTGATTTCTGCTTTTATTTGAGTCTTCTATTTTTAAAGTCTAGCCAAAGATTTGCTGATTTAGTTTGTCTTTTCAAAAGAGGAACTTTTAGTTTTGTCAATTTTTAAAATTGTTTTTCAATTTTCTATTTCATTTATTTCTGATCTAATGTTTATTATTTTCTTCCTTCTGCCAATTTTGAATTTAGTTTGTTCTTTTTCTAGTTCCTTGAGGTGTAAAGTTAGGTTGTTTATTGAAATCTTTCTGTCTTTTTTTTGACAGAGTCTGGCTCTGTCACCAGGCTGGAGTGCAGTGGCACAATGATCTTGGCTCACTGCAACCTCTGCCTTCTAGGTTCAAGTGATTCTCATGCCTTAGCTTCTCGAGTAGATGGAACTACAGGTGTGCACCACCATGCTCAGCTAAGTTTTGTATGTTTAGTAGAGACGGGGTTTCACCATGTTGGCCAGGATGGTCCCTATCTCTTGAACTCATGATCCGCCCGCCTCAGCCCCCCAAAGTGCTAGGATTATAGGCGTGAGCCGCCATGTCCTCCCTCTTTCTTCTTCTTAATCCATTTATTGCTATAAACACTTCTCTTACTCTACTTTTACTGCATCCTATATATTTGGGTATACTGTGTTTTTATTATTGTTTGTCTTGAGATATTTTATAATTTCTGTTTTGACTTCTTCTTTGACCCAGTATTATTTAATAGTATATTTAATTTCCCTGTATTTGTGAATTTTCCCATTTTCTTTCTATTATTGATTTCTAGTTTCATTCCATCGTGATCAAAGTCCTTAGAATGTTTTTAGTCTTCTTAAATTTGTTAGGACTTGTTTTGTGACTAGGCTGTGATCAGTTATAGAAAATGTTTCATATGCTCTTGAGAAGAATGATTATTTTGCTTTCGTTGGGTCTCATATTCTGTATATGCATGTTAGGTCTGTTTGGTCTAAAATGCTGTATAGTTTGCGATTTACTTGTTGGTATTCTGTCCGGATGACCAGTATGTTATAGACAGTGACGTATCAAAGTCTCCTTCTATATTGTATTGATATCTATTTCTTCCTTCAACTCTATCAATGTTTGCTGTTGGTGTTCTGTCTGGATGACCTGTACATTACAGAGAGTGATGTATCCAATTCTCCTTCTATACTGTATTGATATCTATTTCTTCCTTCAAATTTATCGGTGTTCGCTGTATATTTTAAGGTGCTTTGATGTTGGGTGCATATGTATTTTTAGTTGTTATATCTTTCTTTTGAATTGACCCTTTTATTATTATATAATGCCTTCTTTGTCTCTTTTGACAGTTGTCGACTTAAAGTCTATTTTGTCTAATATAGATATAGATAGCAACCCTGCTCTCTTTTGGTTTTAGTTTGCATGGAGTATCTTTCTCAATCCCTTCACTTTTAGCCTATGTGTGTCCTTAAATGTTAGAGTCTCTTGTAGATAGCATATAGTTGGGTGTTGTTTTTATTATCCATTTCAGCCATTCCATGTCTTTTGAGAGCCCTTAATTATTAAAAATTTAAAGTAATAATTTTTAATAATTAAGTACTTAGTTGTTTCCATTTTATTCAGTTTTCTATTTGCTTTCTGTTTCTCTTGTCTTCTCTTGTTGGTTGTCTTTGTGATTTGATGATTGTAGTAAAATGCTTTGATTTCTTTTTTCTCTTTTTTGTTGATTTACTACTTTTTATTTTGGTTACCATGGCGTTTGCATCAAATATTATGTAGTTATAGCAGGCTTTTTAAAACTAGTAACAACTTAACTTCATTCACATTCAGAATCTCTACATTCCTCTCCACTCTTCCTCACCAATGTATGTAATTGATTTCAGATTTTACTTCTTTCTGTGTTGTTTCAATTAACAAATTTCTGTGGTTGTTATAGTTATTCATACTATTTGTGTCTTTTAATTTATATACTAGTGTTCAATGAGATTTATGTGCCACACATTTCAGTACTGCAATGTTCTGTGTTTGTTTTCATTTTTACTTTTAGCAGTGAGATGTATACTTTCATCTGCTTTCATACTGTTGGTTTAGTATCTTTGGTTTACTTGAAGAACTCCTGTTAGCATTTCTTGTTAGAGCATGTCTGAAAGTGACAAACTCCCTGAGTTTTTTAATCTGAGAAAGTTTTTATGTTTTCTTTATTCTTTTTTCTTTTTCTTTCCTTTTTCTTTTTCTTTTTTTTTTTTTCAGGTCTGGCTCTGTTGCACAGGCTGGAGTGCAGTAACATAATCTCAGCTCATTGCAACCTCAACCTGCTGGGCTCAAGCCAACCTCCCACCACAGCCTCCCAAGTAGCTGGGACTAGAGGCATACACCACCATGACTGGCTAATTTTTGTATTTTTTGTAGAGAAAGGATTTCACCATGTTTCCCAGGGTGGTCTCGAACTCCTGAGCTCAAGCAATCTGCCTGCCTCAGCCTCCTCAAGTGCTGCAATTACAGGTGTGAGCCACCACTCATGGCTATTTCCTTCATTCCTGAAGGACAGTTTTTTCAGGTATTTATTTTTGGTTGTCAGGTTTCTTTTTTTACTTTCAGTATGTTGAATATGTCATTCCACTCTCTCCTGGCCTGTAAGTGTTCTGCTGAGAAATTCACCAATACCTGTATGGGGGCTCCATTATATGAAATAAGTTACTTTTCTGTCGTTGCTATCAAAATTTTTTTTCTGTCTTTGAATTTTGACAAATTCATTATAGTGTGTATTGGTGCAGACCTCTTTGGCTTCAACCTATTTGGGAACTTTTGGGATTCGTGAGTCTGGATGTTCATTTTCATCCCTAGATTTGGGAAGTTTTCAGCCATAATCTAAATGTGCTTTCTGCCCCTTTCTCTCTCTCTCTCTTTGCCTTCTGGAACTTTTATAATGTCTTTATTAAGTTACTTAGTGGTGTACCATAAGTCCTGTAGTATTACTTCATTTCACTTTTTATTCTTTTTTTATTTCTTCCTCTAATTGCATAATTTCATATGACTGGTGTTCCAGTTTGCTGATTCTTTCTTTTGGTTGATTGAGTCTGTTGTTGAAGCCTTCTATTGAATTTTTTAGTTCAGTCATTGTATCATTCAGCTCTAGGATTTCTGTTTGGTGCTTTTTTATGCTTCTCCTTTATTGAACAAAATTTTGTTCATGTATTGTTTTCCTGATTTTATTTCATTTTCTATCTGGGTTTGTTTGTTTGTTTGTTTGTTTGTTTTTGTAGCTCACTGAGCTTTAAGATGATTATTTTGAATTCTTCGTCAAGCAGTTCATGGATCTTCATCTTGCTATAGTCAGTTTCTGTAACCTTATTGGTTTCCTTTGGCATGTTATATTTACTCATAATCCTTTGAGTCTTTCACTGGTATCTGTATATTTGAAGGAGCAGTTACCACTTCTATACTTCACAGAGTGATTTCAGTAGATAAAGATCTTCTCCTGCTGGCTCCCTTGATGAGACTGACTTCTAAACCACAGTCACTTAGGTGGAGCCAGGTTGTGGGTCTGCTTACACATTCAAAATCAGGTCTGCAGATTGTGGGCCTATTACTGGGGCTTGGGTGGGTGTGGTTCCTTCTGGGTTCCCAGACAAACAAGTCTTCCTTTGAGACCTTGGACAGGTGGGTTGAAGCCCACATGCTGATAAGGCTGCTGCTGGGTCTGGAGCCAGATCTGTAGTCACATGCCAGCTACCGGGGCACGATTCTGCCTTCTCAAAATGGCTTCTATCAGTCTTGGGCTCCAGAAGGATGTCACACCCTCCTACTTGGACCCTTCAGGGCACTTTTATACACAGATGGTTGCTAAATTGGTGCTTCTGTGAAGGACAGGGGCTGGGGAGGTCCTGTTCCACTATCCTCTGCTAGCTAAAACCTGCTTTGATTTCTTTCATAGTATTGTAGTTTGTGACATACAGATCATGTACATATTTTTTTAGACTTAAAAGTGTTTTTTTTTGCTATGATAATGGTGTTTTTAGTTTTGTATTTCATTCTAATCATTTATTGCCAATATATAGGGAAACATTTGACTTTTGTGTATTAACCTTATATGACTCTGCTATACTCACTTTTTAGTTCTAGGGGATTTTGTTGATTCTGTAGCGTTTCCTACATAAACAATCATGTCTTTTGCAAATGAAGACCACTTTATTCCTTTCTTCCTAAGGTATTTGATTTCCTTTGCTTGCCTCATTTCACTAGCTAGGACTTCTGGAACACTGTTGAATAGGAGTGGTGAGATAGGACATCCTTGTGTTATTCGCAGTCTTTGGGCGAAGTATACAGTTTCTCAGCCTTAAGTGTGGTGTTAGCTGTTGGTTTTTTTGTAGACTTTATGGCCATTCTAATAGGCGTGTAGTGGTATTTTGGTTTAATTTGCAAATCTCTAATGATAAATGATTTTGAGCCACTTTTCATATTATTTACAATCCATATGTCCTCTTTACTGAAATATCTGTTAACATCTTTTGCCTATTTTTTAATTGTATTGTTTGTTTCAGAATTCTAGGTATTTTCCCAATTTAAGTTGAGAAAGTTTCCCTCTATTCCTAGTTTGCTGAGAGTTTTTATTATGGGTGGGTGTTAGATTTTTTTCAAGTACTTTTTCTACATCCATTGATAATACATGATTTGCCTTCTTTGACCTGCTCATATGGCTTACATTGATTTTTAGAATGTTGTCCTAAGGCCCTGCATACCTAGAGTACATTGCTGGGTGTGATATTTGATACCTTGATTGAGTGTAGAATTCAAGATTATAAGTAATTCCTCTCAGGATTTTGAAGATAATGTTGCTTTATCCTTTAGCTTCTAACATTGCTATTGAAAATTTGATGCTATTTTGATATTCTTCGTATGTGATCTTTTCTTGCCTTGTTGGATGTTTTACAAAGCTTTTCTTTTACGTTATGAAATGTCACAGTGACATATCTTGCTGTGAGTTTTGTTTCACTTCTTGTGTTGATCACTCATTGTGTTCTTTCAACCTAGAAAATCATGACATTCTGTCTTGAGAGGTGTTTTTGTATTATTTCACAATTTCCTCCTGCATTTTCTCTTGTTCATGAGATGTTGAACCTTTTGGTTTGGTCCTCTACTTTTCTTATAATTTCTATTCCACTTTTGTATCTTTTCGTCCAATGTGTAACTATGATTATCTCCTCAAACTTGTCTTATTTAAATTTTTATTTTTGCCATCATTTTAAATTCTATTGTTGATTTCTATTTAAATTCGTTGTGATCTAAAAGCAGACATTGTATGACTTCTACTTTTTAAAAATGTGATAAGATATGCCTTATGACCACAAAGGTAGTCTATCTTGGATGTTCCATGTGAAATTGAGAAGAATATGTATTCTATTGTTGTTTGATGAAGTAGTCTATAAATATTCGTTATATCCAGTTGATAGATGATATTGTTTGTCCTTACTGACTTTATTATTATTATTATTATTTTTTTTTTTTTTTTGCCTGCTGGATCTATCTCTGATAGAGGAGTGTTGAAGTCTCCAACTAAAATAGGGGTTTGTATATTTCTCCTTGTGGTTCTGTCAGTTTTTGTTTCATATATCTTGACATTGTGTTGTCAGGTCCATATATATTAAAGATTGTTATATTTTTTGGGAGAATTAAGTCGTTTATCTTTATGTAATGCCCCTTTATCCCTAATAACTTTCCTTATTATAAAGTCTGCTGTCTGAGATTAATATAACTGTTCCTGCTTTCTTTTAATTAATATTAACATGATATATTTTTCCCTATCCATTTACTTTTAATCTTATAAACGAAATGGATTTCTTATAGACAACATGTAGTTAGATCTTATTTTTGGTCCACTTTAACAATCTCTGGCTCATTTTGCATTCTCACAAGCTTAATATTTTTTATATCCTTCTATTCTTGTTTTAGGTTTTAATTTTTTTTTCTAATCTCATCATTGAGAATGGAAAGCTTCATTTTGAATTTTTTTCTCTGTATTATCTTTATTTCCACCAATTTTTCTTCTCTGCTTATTTTGTTAAAGGTATTTATATATACTTTTCATACTGAAAGCTTCCCTCTAATAGTTATTGACCTTTGAGCATATATTCAGTTTTAAACGTGAGAATCTAAGAAAAAAAGGTGCCTGGCTAGGACTTATCAATGAGTGAGTTTGCTACAGGTTTATTGGGCAAGACCCTGCCCTTTTCAATGGGGGTTTTCTTCAAATGTCAGAAATGTGATGATACTTTTTCTCTAGGTCCATCCACCTTCTCTAGCATAGAACTTGATAGTCTGTTGTCACGGAGGATATAAGTCTCACAGCTTCTTGTGGCCGAGATATAGGAAGAAACTTTATTACTCTGTGTGTGTGTGTGTGTGTTCATTAATAGTTCTTTCTCCCTTCCAACATTTCATTCCATATTGTTTGCCTTGCCTGATGTTTCCAAATTTGGTGCCTCTTTGATTCAATTTCTTTAGAATGTAAAGCTCTTTTCTCTTTCCAGGGAAGGTGAGAGATAGTTGCCTTGCTGAGCAAGTTATGTGTGTAGGGATAGGAGACAGGAGGGAAAATAAATTCTAGGGTAGGCTGCTTCTTATGTAGACTTTCAAATAATCATTCTTATTTCAGCCCCCTTTGTCTTTCAGAAGCATCAAGTGCACCTGATTTGTGAACCTATCTTGCTTCAGTTGGTTTCCTCCTAAATAGGCAGATGGGATTGGCCTGTCTCTGCTCTGCTAGGTTGGTTGTCTCTTATTCATTTGCTTTTCATTTTCCAAAATTTTGTTGATACCTGTTTTGTCATGTGAAATCTCCTGAAGTTCTTTTTGTCCTGGTGGGTATATGTGATTTTAAATTATTTACTTTCATTTTAGTGGTCTTTAGAAAATGGAAAGGAAGGTAACATGCATTTAATCTGTCATATTTATCCAAGTGAACCCTGCATTTTTAAAATGTATTTTTAGTTTTTAGGAAAGGTATCTTTTTGGCAACTGTGTGAGATCAGAGCTCTGTGACTCTGATTAAATCTGTGCTGAATGTATTTGTCTCCATTTTTTATTGATTGTGTTATGTAGCCTCTATAAGCATCCAAAAGAGTCACTGATGGATGTTATTCCAAGTTGATGTGTCTTAAACAGTGCTTTATGCTTAAAAAAAAAAAAGCTATTTGGGTAAGTGTCTTATAAGATACTTATAATAAGAGGAATATAAGGCACTTATTTTTTTGGAAGGAAAACATGTAGGAGGGTAGGGGAGACACCCTATTTTCAGGAACTTACAGTAGTTACAAAGTAGACCTTGAATAGTAGAGAAGAAGATAGGGGAAAAAGAGGTAGGGTAAGATATGAACAAAATAGAATCAAGAAGCTTCAAAAATACAGAGACTTAACCAATATTTCATGGATTTCTGTTTTTAGGTGAAAAATTAGACTATTTCAAGAGTTAGAGCTGAATCCGATGTTACATAATGGCAACAGGTGACTTAAAAAGAAGCTTACGGAACCTAGAACAGGTGCTCCGCTTGCTAAATTATCCTGAAGAGGTGGACTGTGTAGGGTAAGCTATAATATCAAACTTAATTGTATTTTTCTTGCTAGTGATTTGAGATAATATTTAACATGGGGGACTACCTAAGAAAAATCAGATATTACCTGGATCCTATTTAAATCTACCTTGAAATGATTAAAATATTTCATAAAACAGGGAATTATAGGAGTTTATTTCTGAGTATGAACAAATGAAGAATTCCAACTTAAAAGATTTAAAACTGTTTAGAAGCACAGTGTTTATCTGTGTAAGGTATAATCTCTGTACAACTTTTAAACTCATAGAAGTATAATAGGTTTCATTAATTGTATAATCTACCACTCTCTCACATTCAGTTGGATGATATTTCTTATAGTTAAATATATCCAGAATAAGAAGAGATTGTTGCCATTTCTTGTCAGTCTTTTCTTGTCATTTATTTGTTTATTCTTTTATGGAGGAAAAATTTTATACATTTAAGGCAAGTGTTCCTTTCATACGGAATATTCTAGTTAGTAGATTTTTTTCTGTATGGCAACCTGAAGATTGCTCTTAAGCTCTCCTATTTAACAGACCCCACTTTGAACCTTTCACTTTAGCTCCCATTTTGCAACTATGACTTAACGTTTTTAGAATATGGCAACATACATTTTCCTATATTCATGCCTATCTAATATGGTACTGCAGTCATTCTGTATCCCTTCACACTTTTGTTTCTTCATAACACTTACCCTTAACCTTTTATCATTGATTAATTGATGGATTGGTTAAATGTTTCCCTTCAGCTTACTAGAATGTAAGCTGAAGTCTTGGACTTTGGTTTTTGTTTTCACTGTTGAATCCTCCCATCTAGAATTATGCATGGCACATATTAGGAGTTGATTAGACATTTATTGAATGAATGAGTGTCCAGGGACAAGTCCAAGTTAGATGTTCAAGAGTAGAGTGAAACATGGTTAAACCAACTACTAAGTAGAATCCTTCAGTAATGGGCTTTACATATAAGAATGGATATCCATATAAGAATGGATATTCTAATAACTCTTGAGGTTACACTAGGGAGAGGTAGGGGCTGTCAAGAGAAGACTGAAAGTGAAAGGATAGAGAGGAGAGTAAGGAGAAAGTTAGATCTAATTGCTGTTACTATAGGCATTATATGTGAGTGGCAGAAGATATGAAACAGATGTAATCCACGTATGTAAGAATCATCTTCATTCCTCAAAACATAAAAATCCTGACCATCCAGAACTTGCAGGGGTTTAACCAGTTTGAGTAGCCAAGTTTTCCCCTTGCCACTTTAAGCGTCAACATTTTAAAAGACATTTTAAACAGGAATAATTCTAAAATATACCAATATTATCTTGTTTTCTAAATACAGTTTTAAACATTTAATTTTCTTATTACCCAAAAGCATCCTTAAGAGCAATAATTTTTAGATTATTGTATAACATACTGAAATCTGCAGGGTCTATTGAGATTTGGAATGCTACTTGCTTCTTCCACGGAGACACTCAGATTGCTAGTCTCCCTGCCACACACATGTAAGTACACACACAACACGCCCCTCATTTTGATTCTTTTTTCTACTTTTTCACATTTGTAATGTTTTCTGGCCACTTGCTGTTTTTTGTGTTGGTATGCCAGTTTCTAATATCTGTTTTTCTTACTGTTTCTAATATGCTAAGTCCTTAGGAACTAGACAACCAAGGTTTTTGAAATTGTTTAACATAAGAAGTGTTAACTATGGGCCTGGCTGTCATCTATGTATAGTTTGCATAAAATGGACAGATTTTGCTGTTGAAAGGTATTTTTTTTTCACTTCCTGTTTTTGGACTGTGTTTCAGATAGACAAGGTTGCCAGAGCAGTTTTCTGATTAGGTGAAATATTATAGTATTTTAAAGAAACATAAAAGAAACAACTCATATTTGTCCAGAAACACAAAATGCAGTGTTATCATCATGTATTTGTTCTCTGTGTTACTAAAAATTTGGGTGGAGATGGGGATATTTATGTGAACATCTTGAATTATTTGGAAAACATTTATGTTTTATATAAGTACAAAATACTACAATTGAAGAAATGTAACTGGCAAATTGGACAAATATCTCCTGTGCTTTGTTGTGGGAAAATCGGTGAAGGTACTTCACATTGAGAAAATAAGAAGACAGGAAACACTACCAGACAGATAGTGACACAGCAAATACTGAGTAGCCTGGGAGTCTTTCTCGGAGAGATCAGTATAAATCAGAAAGTTGAAAGCTTCATGGGAAGCTTGAGATTTGATGAATGATGCATAAAAAATAAATAACAATTGGATAAGCAAAGAAGAGTGGGATACCTTTCTAGACTGGAGGAATTAGCATAGGTAATAATGTAAGATTTAGAATGAGCAGTAAGTGAAAAGTAATAGACTGCTCAGCCAAGCCACAGTTCATGCTTTTTCCCACCCCATCTTCCTCATCTGTAACTTAGAATTCGTAATCTTTACCTTTGGAAGTTTGTGGTAGAGAGCAAAGGAGGTAATAGAACAAGTGTTTGCAAAACCATAAAGTGTACTTCAATATTGTAAGATGGTACATTGCTTTTATTAGTAGTAGAAAATGGAGTAGATCACATAAGACTAAGCTATGGAAAATCAATGGTAAATAGTTGGTACTAGAGACCTAGAGTAAGTTTTTTGAGCAGATGAACAGTGGTATTTCATAGTAGTCTGGTTAGACTGGTTTAGAATGGGGAATGGAATCTAGAAGGTCTCATGTATCACCTAATTATTATAGCTGTAGTGTTAAGTTTTAAATTATTATAAACATTTCTAGTATTTTCTTGATTATTCAGCTTTATGAAATTATGCTTATTAAATGCTTATGAAGAATATTTTTCTTTTTTCCTAACAGTTTGATAAAGGGAGACCCGGCAGCATCTTTACCCATCATCAGCTATTCTTTTACCTCATACTCACCTTATGTAACAGAACTTATAATGGAATCCAATGTAGAGCTCATAGCAAAAAATGACTTGCGCTTTATAGATGCTGTCTATAAGGTATTTTGAGTTTATGAAACAATAATTACTGAATGATTTTTAAAAATTAATGTTTTAGTCATAACTTCTTAAATATATGCAGCATATACAGTTGACAGGATATTTTCATTTGTATTTATCTCATTTAAATGTAGTCCCTATTGAAATCAAAATGCAATTCATGTTTGCTTTTTGAATGTTATCTATTCTAATAAATACAGCAACTGGTAGTTATTTGTTGTTGGCTATTGTTTGCCCTTTTTAATCAAATTTTAGTAAAATTTGGTATACTGGCAGAAATTAGGGAATAATGTAATTATATTCAATAAAGTGTATAGTTTTTTATAATTATATGTTAATTTAGTTGTTTGTAAGAGGGAACTATTACTGACATATTCTTTTTTTTTTAACCAATATATTCTTTGAGGTCTGAGAGCATGTCTTATATTGTATCTACCCTAGTATTTATACTTGTACTATGTGTATATTGAATTTCATCTTGTATTTGATTTTTTTTAAAACCCTGCTTTTATCATTAATTTTTGCTTAAGTACTGTGGTTTGTATTAAAGTTAGTTTTTAATGATAAAACCCACTTATCAAATGTAGTCTTTTTTTCTTTTTGAGATGGAGTCTTGCTCTGTTGCCAAGCTGGAGTACAGTGTCACGATCTAGGCTCACTGCAAGCTCCGCCTCCTGGGTTCAAGCAATTCCCCTGCCTCAGCCTCCTGAGTAGCTGGGACTACAGGTGTGCACTGCCACACCTGGCTAATTTTTTGTACTTTAGTAAAGACTGGGTTTCACCATGTTGGCCAGGATGGTCTTAATCTCCTGACCTTGTGCTCTGCCCACCGTGGCCTCCCAAAGTGCTGGGATTACAGGCGCGAGCCACCACACCCAACCTCAAATAGTCTTTTAAAAAAAGCAGAGTTGCAGTCAGTGAAATGGGAGTTTTTATATGTAGTCTCTGTTTAATCTTTCTCTTTCTTGCTTTTCATCCCAGAAAACATCCATGGAAGCTAAGAGGCACTTTTAAGAAATTCTAGAGCTCCACAGAGTAGATTTAGGAAACTACTGATCTAGTGGGGTTTTTTTTTTTTTCATTTTACAAATGAAAACTTGAGACCAAAAGGCCCACTGACTTATCCAGAAATCACATAGTGGAAGAGTTATAAACAAATAGAACTATAGTTTCTGATTCTGGTGTGGTCTTCTGGTGAACTAAGGAGTTTTTCTAATGTCTATGAAGATATTTAAACTTTTTGATGATTGACTATATTTTTCCATCTCTCTGGACAGCCATCTGTTCTCCAGCATATCCTTTGCTACATGTTTTCCACCTGATACCTGTCTTACTGGATCGTGACTTACACCAGCCCTATAAATTACTTTAGTACTCTTTAGTTAATGGCTTGGTTTTCCTTGTCCTCTCAAAGGTGGCCATTATTCCCCTGACCAGGTGGGCATTATCATTTGGAATTTTAGAAATAAATTGCTCCCAATTATTACAAGAGTCTGTTTCCTCTGCAGCTCCTTCGTGATCAATTTAATTATAAACCAATTTTGACAAAAAAGCAGTTTATCCAATGTGGGTTTGCAGAATGGAAAATCCAAATTGTTTGTGATATTTTGAATTGTGTGATGAAAAAGCACAAGGAATTAAGTAGTCTTCAGAAGGTAACTTTTGAATAGATTTTAATGCTGATGTATGATATTAATAGATGGCTCAGTATTTTAACACATAAAATCAGTACCCTAGACAGCAGATTATTTCATAGTGTAATTACCGTATTATTCAAAGATTTGAGTAACCTTATAAAGCTTGATGTTTATTTTAAATAGTACTCTCTTGTTTTATACACCTGTGACTGGAAACTCCTAGTGTTAAACTAATAGTTCAAACATAATGCATTTTCATTATTTCTTAGTTTTTAAAAGTCATGTAGTCTCATTATAGTCTCATTATTTGTCAGTTATATTTCATATATGAAAATTTAAATGTTAATGGAATTTTAATATATAATTATGCTTTCACACAAAATTTGTTATTTTGACTGATACCTTTTTTTTTAGATTCCATCACAACAAAGAAAGAAAATCAGTTCTGGCAAGTCAGAACCTTCTCTGAGCAATGAGAAAATATCTGCAGAGGCTGTTGGCGTTGATACCAGTGGCAGATTTGTGACTTCAGGAAAGGTATGCAACCACAAAGAAAATATATTGTTTAAGAGTTATCTAATTAATCCAATATACAGTTTTCACTTTTCTGATTGGCACCTGATGAAACATTCTAGTTAGATATTGGAGTGTAGGGATTTTTAACAGTGGATGCCAAATGTTTTTGGGCAGTATTCCTGAAGTTATAACAGTAGGATAGAAATATAAAATTAAATAGGTGTTCTCTTTGTATTTCTAATTTCTAATTCTGCCTGATTTCCTAAACAGAAGAGTAGTGATTTAGGAAGATATCTTATGCAGTTGTCTACATTTGCTCTTAATTTTGTTCTGGTCTTCCTAAAACATGGGAACATATGAAGAGCCTACATTAGCAGTAGTGATAGCTTATAATGATTCATTTATGTACATTATATTTCTGTAACCAAGTATGCATTATCCAATGATTGGTAGTCCCTACACGTATTAACTGGTTTTCAGTTAATGTTTTGAATACGTTCTTTTTCTTGAAAGATAATTTTTCTGCCGTTATCTGCTTTGAGCAGCTGTGGCAAATTGAATCTAACGCATTTAGAGCTCCAGTGTATCTATCACAAAGGGAGATTTAAGCTAAAATATTGTTTTATATTATATGTTCAGCTGTTTTCCATCTGGAGAAAACTCTTTCTGATTGAATGATAGAATATCAGATGAATTATCAATGGTGTAATTAAGTAAAGGATGTGAATACTTTCTGACTGAAGTATAATTTAGAGTATTATTTCTGCCCTAATCCAAAACAGATGAGTTATGTAAACAGAATCTATTTTAAAAATTTATACATGGGCCTGGTGCAGTAGCTCACTCCTGTAATCCCAGCACTTTGGGAGGCCAAGGCGGGTGGATCACCTAAGGTCAGGAGTTCGAGACCAGCCTGGCCAACATGGCAAAACCTCGTTTCTACTAAAATTACAAAAATTAGCTGGGCGTGGTGACAGGTGCCTGTAACCCCAGCTACGCAAGAGGCTGAGGCAGGAGAATCACTTGAACCCTGGAGGCGGAGGTTCCAGTGGGCCAAGATCGTACTACAGCAGTCCAGCCTGGGTGACAGAGCGAGACTCCATCTCAAAAAATATATATATTTATTCTTTTGTACCTTAAAAAACTGAAACTTTATTATAAGAAAAGGTTCTTATGCCACTTCTTTTTAATGTGCCTGTTTTGCTCTAGGTAATGAGGACAATATAAAGAATGATACAGAGCTGAGATTTTTGAATAAATGCATGTAGTTTTTGTACACTTGCATCTCCAACTCGTCTAACTCTTGTTAGTTTTATTTATTATTTTCTAACTGTTAAATGATATATCTTGTATTCTTCCCCAACTAGAAGGAACATATATAAACAGGGATTTTTTTAATACTGATTTTTTGTGCCTTCATTTTTCTTAGCACAGGATTAGGTACACTGTGAGCACTTATTAAATATTAGTTGATATAATGTACTTTTCAATCTTCTATTTCAGTATGAGAGTTGAGGGGACAGTCTAAATTGTCCTAGCCAAGAAAAATGTAAACTTCAAAACATTAGACTTATTTTTAATTTTCTTAAAGCACAGTTTTCTTTATCTATTAAAATTTGTATCAGATCTTTATCAGAAATTCGAATAAGTATTAAAAGTTCTCAGATTTAGAAAAGAGTCTACAAGTACATTTCTTTGTTTACAAGCAAAAGTTGAGTCAATATTAAAGCAAATTGTCTCCTCTCCCGGTGCCTTATATAGTATGCTGTTTGTGCTTCTGAATCACATATGTTTTTGTAGTGTGTATGCAAACTGTAGAATAGGAAGCAGGTAGAGGATTTCTAGGTAAATGCATAGCGTGACCTAATGCTTTTTTTGTCAGGACTTTTTCGTTGTCATTATTAGGTTTGAATTGTTAGCTAAAGGTCTAATAAATTGCAGTTTGTTTAATAGAAAAATTGTAATGAGCCCTACTCATAGAGCCAGGCTCTATTTTGATTATTTGAAGTGAATTATTCGGCAATCTTTTTTAAAAATAACTTTGTATTATGGAACATTTCAAACATTTACAAACGTACCCATCATCCAGTTTCAACAGTTTATCAACTCTTTGCTCATCTTGTTTTGTCTTTATTTTAAAACAAATCTCAGACATAATTTAATAAATATTTCAGTGCTTGTCCTAAAATGTAAGAATTGTTTTAAAAGTCATAGTCATAACCCCAATTTTATCATCACACATAAATTATTGGTAATACTAGTAATGGTAATATTTTGATATATACATTATATGTGATAATTTAAACTTTTTTTTATTCTTTAACTGTTGGTGTTCCTTTTGGAAAATTACTGTGTGTATGTTTAAAATAATTGTAGGAGGATCTTCTCAGCCCAAAAGCTTCTTAAGCTGATAAGCAACTTCAGCAAAGTCTCGAGATACAAAATCAATGTGCAAAAATTGCTAGCATTCTTATACACCAACAACAGTCAAGCTGAGAACCAAATCACAAGCAAACTCCCATTCAAAATTGCCACAAAAAAAATAAAATACCTAGGAATCTAGCTAACAAGGGAGGCGAAAGATCACTACAAGAAAAACTACAAACTATTGCTCAGAGAAATCAGAGATTTCAGAGACACAAACAAATGGAAATCAGAGAAAACTATTGCTCAGAGAAATCAGAGACACAAACAAATGGAAAAACATTCCATGCTCACGGATGGGAAGAATCAATATTGTTAAAATGACCGTACTGCCCAAAGCAATTTATAGATTCAATGCTGCTCCCCTTAAACTACCGTTGACATTCTTCAGAGAACTACAGAAAACTACTTTAAAATTTATATGAAACCAAAAAAGACCCAAATAGCAAAGGCAATCCTAAGGAGAAAGAACAAAGGTGGAGGGATCATGCTACCCAACTTCAAACTGTATTACAGGGCTACAGTAACCAAAACCTCATGGTACTAGTACCAGAACAGATACACAGACAAATGGAAGAGAATAGAGAACCCAGAAATAAGACCACACATCTGCAACTATCTGATCTTCAACAAACCTGATGAAGCAATGGTGAAAGGATTCCCTAGTCAGTAAATGGTGCTGTGATAACTGGGTGGCCATATGCAGAAGATCGAAACTAGACCCTTTCCTTACACCATATACAAAAATCAACTCAAGATGAATTAAAGACTTAAATGTAAAACCCAAAACTATAAACCCTGGAAGACAACCCAGGCAATACCATTCAGGACATAGGCGTGGGCAATGATTTCATGACAAAGATGCCAAAGGCAATTCCAACAAAAGCAAAAATTGCCAAATGGGATCTAATTGAACTAAAGAGCTTCTACACTGCAAAAGAAACTATCAGCAAAGTAAACAGACACCCTCCAGAGTGGGAGAAAATTTTTGCAAACTTATATCTGACAAAGGCCTAATATCTGGCATATATAAAGAACTTAAATTTACAAGAAAAAACAATCTAATTAAAAAGTGGACAAAGGATATGAACATCTACTTTTCAAAAGAAGGCATACATGCAGCCAATGATCATGTGAAAAAAACACAACATCATTGATTATTAGAAAAATGCAAATCATAACCACAATGAGATACCATCTCATGCTTCTCAGAATGACTATTATTAAAAAGTCAAAAAATAACAGATGCTGATGAGGTTGTGGAAAAAAAGGGAATGCTTATACACTGTTGGTGGGAGTGTAAGTTAGTTCAACCACTGTGGAAGACAATGTGCAATTCCTCCAAGACCTAAAGACAGAAATACCATTTGACCCAACAGTACCATTACTTGGTATATACTTAAGGGAATTTGTATTGTTCTGTTGTAAAGACACATGCATACATATGTTCATTGCAGCACTATTCACAATAGGAAAGACATGGAACCAACCTAAATGCCCACCAATCATAGAGCAGATAAAGAAGATGTGATACATATACACTATGGAATACTCTGTAGCCATAAAAAATAATGGGATCATGTCCTTTGCATGGATGGAGCTGGAGGCCCTTATCCTTAGCATACTAATGCAGAAACAGAAAACCAAATACCACTTGCTCTCACTTGTAAGTGGGAGCTAAATGATGAGAACCCATGGACACATAGAGGGAAACAACACACATTGGAGCCTTTCAGAGGGTGGAGGGTAGGAGGAGGTTCAGGAAAAATAACCAGTGGGTACTAGGCTTAATACCTGGGTGATGAAATAATCTGCACATCAAACTCCCATGACACATTTACTTGTGTAACAAACCTGCACATGTACCCCTGAACTTAAAAACGAATAATTGTGGGAGGAAAACATTGAAGTGTTTCTTACATATTTTTCTCTATGCAGAAGAAAGCTGTGGTGATTCGTCACTTGTATAATGAAGATAATGTTGAAATTTCGGAGGATACATTAAGTCCAATAACAGGTGTTAATGAAGCAGTTGATGTATCTGACTTAAATGCTACTGAAATAAAGATGCCTGAAGTAAAGGTTCCTGAAATCAAGGCTGAGCAACAGGTAACAATTTTGGACTTTTTAAATAGATGCCAGTATTTTTTACTTAAATATATGCAATTATTTCAGCCTCTAAACTTTGGAATATTTCTAGCCTTTTGAATTATTAATCATGACATTTCACCTATGTTACGATTACTTAAGTATCAATAAGTCTTACTAAAATAATTCAACACATATTTGCTGCGTATGTGTAGGGTGCTGGGCTAAGTATTGGGATAATGCAAAGTAGAATGAGATATGGTACTTGGCTTTAAGAACCTACAGTTTAGTGAGACATAGAGATACACTACTTTGCATAGTGGAGGTTCTCTACCACCTATTTTCTTTATTGTTGAATGAAAAAGATTGGCACTTTATTATGTATTCATTTTCCTTTCTGGCTCCTTGCTGTTATTTTCTGTCTCTCTTAAAAAACCATTTCTAGATTTAGTCTTGGGAGGGTGTATGTGTCCAGGAATTTATCCACTTCTTCTAGATTTTTTAGTTTATTTGCATAGAGGTGTTTATAGTATTCTCTCATGGTAGTTTGTATTTCTGTGGGATCAGTGGTGGTACTCCCTTTATCATTTTTTATTGCATCTATTTGATTCTTCTCTCTTTTCTTCTTTATTAGTCTTGCTCACTAGCAAGACTAGTATCAATTTTGTTGATCTTTTCAAAAAACCAGCTCCTGGATTCATTGATTTTTTGAAGGCTTTTTTGTGTCTCTATCTCCTTCAGTTCTGCTCTGATCTTAATTATTTCTTGCCTTCTGCTAGCTTTGAATGTGTTTGCTCTTGCTTCTCTAGTTCTTTTAATTGTGATGTTAAGGTGTCAATTTTAAATCTTTCCCGCTTTCTCTTGTGGGCATTTAGTGCTATAAATTTCCCTCTACACACTGCTTTAAATGTGTCCCAGAGATTCTGGTATGGTATGTCTTTGTTCTCATTGGTTTCAAAGAACATCTTTATTTCTGCCTTCATTTCGTTATGTACCGAGTAGTCATTCAGGAGCAGGTTGTTCAATTTCCATGTAGTTGAGTGGTTTTGAGTGAGTTTCTTAATCCTGAGTTCTAGTTTGATTGCACTGTGGTCTGAGAGACAGTTTGTTATAATTTCTGTTCTTGTACATTTGCTGAGGAGTGCTTTACTTCCAACTGTGTGGTCAATTTTGGAATAAGTGTGATGTGGTGCTGAGAAGAATGTATATTCTCTTGATTTGGTGTGGAGAGTTCTGTAGGTTTCTATCAGTTCCGCTTGGTGCAGAGTTGAGTTCAATTCCTGGATATCCTTGTTAACTTTCTGTCTCATTGATCTGTCTAATGTTGACAGTGGGTTGTTAAAGTCTCCCATTATTATTGTGTAGGAGTCTGAGTCTCTTTGTAGGTCTCTAAGGACTTGCTTTATGAATCTGGGTGCTCCTGTATTTGGTGCATATATATTTAGGATAGTTAGCTCTTCTTGTTGAATTGATCCCTTTACCATTATGTAATGGCCTTTTTTGTCTCTTTTAATCTTTGTTGGTTTAAGGTCTGTTTTATCAGAGACTAGTATTGCAACCCCTGCTTTTTGTTTTCCAGTTGCTTGGTAGATCTTCCTCTATCCTTTATTTTGAACCTATGTGTGTCTCTGCATGTGAGATGGGTCTCCTGAATACAGCAAACTGATAGGTCTTGACTCTTTATCCAGTTTGCCAGTCTGTGTCTTTTAATTGGAGCATTTAGCCTGTTTACATTTAAGGTTAATATTGTTGTGTGTGAATTTGATCCTGTCATTATGATGTTAGCTGGTTATTTTGCTCATTAGTTGATGCAGTTTCTTCCTAGCATCGAGGGTCTTTACAATTTGGCATGTTTTTGCAGTGGCTGCTACCAGTTGTTCCTTTCCATGTTTAGTGCTTCCTTCAGGAGCTCTTTTAAGGCAGGCCGGGTGGTGACAAAATCTCTCAGCATTTGCTTATCTGTAAAGGATTTTATTTCTTCTTCACTTATGAAGCTTAGTTTAGCTGGATATGAAATTCTGTGTTTAAAATTCTTTTCTTTAAGAATGTTGAATATTAGCCTCCACTCTCTTCTGGCTTGTAGAGTTTCTGCCAAGATATCCGCTGTTAGTCTGATGGGTTTCCCTTTGTGGGTTAACTGACCTTTCTCTCTGGCTGCGCTTAAGATTTTTTCCTTCATTTCAACTTTGGTGAATCTGGCAATTACGTGTCTTGGAGTTGCTCTTCTCAAGGAGTATCTTTGTGGCTTTCTCTGTATTTCGTGAATTTGTTTTTTTTTTTTTTTTAATTTATTTATTATTATTATTATACTTTAAGCTCTAGGGTACATGTGCATAACGTGCAGGTTTGTTACATATGTATACTTGTGCCACGTTGGTGTGCTGCACCCATCAACTCATCAGCACCCATCAACTCGTCATTTACATCAGGTATAACTCCCAATGCAATCCCTCCCCCCACCCCCCTCCCCATGATAGGCCCCAGTGTGTGATGTTCCCCTTCCCGAGTCCAAGTGATCTCATTGTTCAGTTCCCACCTATGAGTGAGAACATGCGGTGTTTGGTTTTCTGTTCTTGTGATAGTTTGCTAAGAATGATGGTTTCCAGCTGCATCCATGTCCCTACAAAGGACACAAACTCATTCTTTTTTATGGCTGCATAGTATTCCATGGTGTATATGTGCCACATTTTCTTAATCCAATCTGTCACTGATGGACATTTGGGTTGATTCCAAGTCTTTGCTATTGTGAATAGTGCCGCAATAAACATACGTGTGCATGTGTCTTTATAGCAGCATAATTTATAATCCTTTGGGTATATACCCAGTAATGGGATGGCTGGGTCATATGGTACATCTAGTTCTAGATCCTTGAGGAATC
This sequence comes from Macaca thibetana thibetana, assembly GCF_024542745.1. Classification (NCBI taxonomy): domain Eukaryota; kingdom Metazoa; phylum Chordata; class Mammalia; order Primates; family Cercopithecidae; genus Macaca; species Macaca thibetana. The sequence goes on along the minus strand of NC_065582.1, from coordinate 15,730,060 downwards.
ACCATACTGTTTTCCATAATGGTTGAACTAGTTTACAATCCCACCAACAGTGTAGAAGTGTTCCTATTTCTCCACATCCTCTCCAGCACCTGTTGTTTCCTGACTTTTGAATGATCGCCATTCTAACTGGTGTGAGATGGTATCTCATTGTGGTTTTGATTTGCATTTCTCTGATGGCCAGTGATGATGAGCATTTTTTCATGTGTCTGTTGGCTGTATGAATGTCTTCTTTTGAGAAATGTCTGTTCATATCCTTTGCCCACTTTTTGATGGGGTTGTTTGTTTTTTTCTTGTAAATTTGTTTGAGTTCTTTGTAGGTTCTGGATATTAGCCCTTTGTCAGATGAGTAGATTGCAAAAATTTTCTCCCATTCTGTAGGTTGCCTGTTCACTCTGATGGTAGTTTCTTTTGCTGTGCAGAAGCTCTTTAGTTTAATGAGATCCCATTTGTCAATTTTGGCTTTTGCTGCCGTTGCTTTTGGTGTTTTAGACATGAAGTCTTTGCCCATGCCTATGTCCTGAATGGTACTACCTAGGTTTTCCTCTAGGATTTTTATGGTATTAGGTCTAACATTTAAGTCTCTAATCCATCTTGAATTAATTTTCGTATAAGGAGTAAGGAAAGAATCCAGTTTCAGCTTTCTACTTATGGCTAGCCAATTTTCCCAGCACCATTTATTAAATAGGGAATCCTTTCCCCATTTCTTGTTTCTCTCAGGTTTGTCAAAGATCAGATGGCTGTAGATGTGTGGTATTATTTCTGAGGACTCTGTTCTGTTCCATTGGTCTATATCTCTGTTTTGGTACCAGTACCATGCTGTTTTGGTTACTGTAGCCTTGTAGTATAGTTTGAAGTCAGGTAGCGTGATGCCTCCAGCTTTGTTCTTTTGACTTAGGATTGTCTTGGAGATGCGGGCTCTTTTTTGGTTCCATATGAAGTTTAAAGCAGTTTTTTCCAATTCTGTGAAGAAACTCATTGGTAGCTTGATGGGGATGGCATTGAATCTATAAATAACCTTGGGCAGTATGGCCATTTTCACGATATTGATTCTTCCTATCCATGAGTATGGTATGTTCTTCCATTTGTTTGTGTCCTCTCTTATTTCACTGAGCAGTGGTTTGTAGTTCTCCTTGAAGAGGTCCTTTACATCCCTTGTAAGTTGGATTCCTAGGTATTTGATTCTCTTTGAAGCAATTGTGAATGTAAGTTCATTCATGATTTGGCTCTCTGTTTGTCTGTTACTGGTGTATAAGAATGCTTGTGATTTTTGCACATTAATTTTGTATCCTGAGACTTTGCTGAAGTTGCTTATCAGCTTAAGGAGATTTTGGGCTGAGACAATGGGGTTTTCTAAATATACAATCATGTCATCTGCAAAGAGGGACAATTTGACTTCTTCTTTTCCTAACTGAATACCCTTGATTTCTTTCTCTTGCCTAATTGCCCTAGCCAAAACTTCCAACACTATGTTGAATAGGAGTGGTGAGAGAGGGCATCCCTGTCTTGTGCCAGTTTTCAAAGGGAATGTTTCCAGTTTTTGCCCATTCAGTATGATATTGGCTGTGGGTTTGTCATAAATAGCTGTTATTATTTTGAGGTACGTTCCATCAATACCGAATTTATTGAGCGTTTTTAGCATGAAGGGCTGTTGAATTTTGTCAAAAGCCTTTTCTGCATCTATTGAGATAATCATGTGGTTCTTGTCTTTGGTTCTGTTTATATGCTGGATTATGTTTATTGATTTGCGAATGTTGAACCAGCCTTGCATCCCAGGGATGAAGCCCACTTGATCATGGTGGATAAGCCTTTTGATGTGTTGCTGAATCTGGTTTGCCAGTATTTTATTGAGGATTTTTGCATCGATGTTCATCAGGGATATTGGTCTAAAATTCTCTTTTTTTGTTGTGTCTCTGCCAGGCTTTGGTATCAGGATGATGTTGGCCTCATAAAATGAGTTCGGGAGGATTCCCTCTTTTTCTATTGATTGGAATAGTTTCAGAAGGAATGGTACCAACTCCTCCTTGTACCTCTGGTGGAATTCAGCTGTGAATCCATCTGGTCCTGGACTTTTTTTGGTTGGTAGGCTATTAATTATTGCCTCAATTTCAGAGCCTGCTATTGGTCTATTCAGGGATTCAACTTCTTCCTGGTTTAGTCTTGGAAGAGTGTAAGTGTCCAGGAAATTATCCATTTCTTCTAGATTTTCCAGTTTATTTGCGTAGAGGTGTTTATAGTATTCTCTGATGGTAGTTTGTATTTCTGTGGGGTCGGTGGTGATATCCCTTTATCATTTTTAATTGCGTCGATTTGATTCTTCTCTCTTTTCTTCTTTATTAGTCTTGCTAGTGGTCTGTCAATTTTGTTGATCTTTTCAAAAAACCAACTCCTGGATTCATTGATTTATTGGAGAGTTTTTTGTGTCTCTATCTCCTTCAGTTCTGCTCTGATCTTAGTTATTTCTTGCCTTCTGCTAGCTTTGAATGTGTTTGCTCTTGCTTCTCTAGTTCTTTTAATTGCGATGTTAGAGTGTGAATTTTAGATCTTTCCTGCTTTCTCTTGTGGGCATTTAGTGCTATAAATTTCCCTCTACACACTGCTTTAAATGTGTCCCAGAGATTCTGGTATGTTGTATCTTTGTTCTCATTGGTTTCAAAGAACATCTTTATTTCTGCCTTCATTTTGTTATGTACCCAGTAGTCATTCAGGAGCAGGTTGTTCAGTTTCCATGTAGTTGAGCGGTTTTGATTGAGTTTCTTAATCCTGAGTTCTAGTTTGATTGCACTGTGGTCTGAGAGACAGTTTGTTATAATTTCTGTTCTTGTACATTTGCTGAGGAGTGCTTTACTTCCAATTACGTGGTCAATTTTGGAGTAAGTACGATGTGGTGCTGAGAAGAATGTATATTCTGTTGATTTTGGGTGGAGAGTTCTATAGACGTGTATTAGGTCTGCTTGCTGCAGAGATGAGTTCAATTCCTGGATATCCTTGTTAACTTTCTGTCTCGTTAATCTGTCTAATGTTGACAGTGGAGTGTTGAAGTCTCCCATTATTATTGTATGGGAGTCTAAGTCTCTTTGTAAGTCTCTAAGGACTTGCTTTATGAATCTGGGTGCTCCTGTATTGGGTGCATATATATTTAGGATAGTTAGCTCTTCCTGTTGAATTGATCCCTTTACCATTATGTAATGGCCTTCTTTGTCTCTTTTGATCTTTGATGCTTTAAAGTCTGTTTTATCAGAGACTAGTATTGCAACCCCTGGTTTTTTTTGTTCTCCATTTGCTTGGTAAATCTTCCTCCATCCCTTTATTTTGAGCCCATGTATGTCTCTGCGTGTGAGATGGGTCTCCTGAATACAGCAGACTGATGGGTCTTGACTCTTTATCCAGTTTGCCAGTCTGTGTCTTTTGATTGGAGCATTTAGTCCATTTACATTTAAGGTTAATATTGTTATGTGTGAACTTGATCTTGCCATTATGATATTAACTGGTTATTTTGCTTGTTAGTTGATGCAGTTTCTTCCTAGTCTCGATGGTCTTTACATTTTGGCATGTTTTTGCAATGGCTGGTACCGGTTGTTCCTTTCCATGTTGAGTGCTTCCTTCAGGGTCTCTTGTAAGGCAGGCCTAGTGGTGACAAAATCTCTAAGCATTTGCTTATCTGTAAAGGATTTTATTTCTCCTTCACTTATGAAACTTAGTTTGGCTGGATATGAAATTCTGGGTTTAAAATTCTTTTCTTTAAGAATGTTGAATATTGGCCCCCACTCTCTTCTGGCTTGTAGAGTTTCTGCCGAGAGATCTGCTGTTAGTCTGATGGGCTTCCCTTTGTGGGTAACCCGACCTTTCTCTCTGGCTGCCCTTAACATTTTTTCCTTCATTTCAACTTTGGTGAATCTGGCAATTATGTGTCTTGGAGTTGCTCTTCTCGAGGAGTATCTTTGTGGCGTTCTCTGTATTTCCTGGATTTGAATGTTGGCCTGCCCTACTAGGTTGGGGAAGTTCTCCTGGATGATATCCTGAAGAGTGTTTTCCAACTTGGTTCCATTTTCCCCCTCACTTTCAGGCACCCCAATCAGACGTAGATTTGGTCTTTTTACATAATCCCATACTTCTTGCAGGCTTTGTTCATTTCTTTTTCTTCTTTTTTCTTTTGGTTTCTCTTCTCGCTTCATTTCATTCATTTGATCCTCAATCGCTGATACTCTTTCTTCCAGTTGATCGAGTCGGTTACTGAAGCTTGTGCATTTGTCACGTATTTCTCGTGTCATGGTTTTCATCTCTTTCATTTCGTTTATGACCTTCTCTGCATTAATTACTCTAGCCATCAATTCTTCCACTTTTTTTTCAAGATTTTTAGTTTCTTTGCGCTGGGTACGTAATTCCTCCTTTAGCTCTGAGAAGTTTGATGGACTGAAGCCTTCTCTCATCTCGTCAAAGTCATTCTCTGTCAAGCTTTGATCCGTTGCTGGCGATGAGCTGCGCTCCTTTGCCGGGGGAGATGCGCTCTTATTTTTTGAATTTCCAGCTTTTCTGCCCTGCTTTTTCCCCATCTTTGTGGTTTTATCTGCCTCTGGTCTTTGATGATGGTGATGTACTGATGGGGTTTTGGTGTAGGTGTCCTTCCTGTTTGATAGTTTTCCTTCTAACAGTCAGGACCCTCAGCTGTAGGTCTGTTGGAGATTGCTTGAGGTCCACTCCAGACCCTGTTTGCCTGGGTATCAGAAGCAGAGGCTGCAGAAGATAGAATATTTCTGAACAGCGAGTGTACCTGTCTGATTCTTGCTTTGGAAGCTTCCTCTCAGGGGTATACTCCACCCTGTGAGGTGTGGGGTGTCAGACTGCCCCTAGTGGGGGATGTCTCCCAGTTAGGCTACTCAGGGGTCAGGGACCCACTTGAGCAGGGAGTCTGTCCCTTCTCAGATCTCAACCTCCGTGTTGGGATATCCACTGCTCTCTTCAAAGCTGTCAAACAGAGTCGTTTGCGTCTGCAGAGGTTTCTGCTGTGTTTGTTATTTTTACTGTGCCCTGTCCCCAGAGGTGGAGTCTACAGAGACAGGCAGGTTTCCTTGAGCTGCTGTGAGCTCCACCCAGTTTGAGCTTCCCAGCAGCTTTGTTTACCTACTTAAGCCTCAGCAATGGCGGGCGCCCCTCCCCCAGCCTCGTTGCTGCCTTGCCGCGATATCGCAGACTGCTGTGCTAGCAATGAGGGAGGCTCCGTGGGCGTGGGACCCTCCCGGCCAGGTGTGGGATATGATCTCCTGGTGTGCCTGTTTGCTTAAAGCGCAGTATTGGGGTGGGAGTTACCCGATTTTCCAGGTGTTGTGTGTCTCAGTTCCCCTGGCTAGAAAAAGGGATTCCCTTCCCCCTTGCGCTTCCCAGGTGAGGCGATGCCTCGCCCTGCTTCAGCTCTCGCTGGTCGGGCTGCAGCAGCTGACCAGCACTGATCGTCCAGCACTCCCCAGTGAGATGAACCCAGTACCTCTGTTGGAAATGCAGAAATCACCGGTCTTCTGTGTCGCTCGCGCTGGGAGTTGGAGACTGGAGCTGTTCCTATTCGGCCATCTTGCTCCGCCCCCTATTTCCTGAATTTGAATATTGGCATGCCTTGCTAGTTTGGGCAAGTTCTCCTGGATGATATCCTGAAGAGTGTTTTCCAACTTGATTCCATTCTCCCCCTCACTTTTCAGGTACACCAATCAGACCTAGATTTCGTCTTTTCACATAGTCCCATATTTCTTGGAGGCTTTGTTCATTTCTGTTTACTCTTTTTTCTCTAAATTTCTCTTCTCACTTCATTTCATTCATTTGCTCTTCAACCACTGATACCCTTTCTTCCATTTGATCGAATCAGCTACCGAATCTTGTGCATGCATCACGTAGTTCTTGTGCTGTGGTTTTCAGCTCCGTCAGGTCATTTAAGGACTTCTCTACAGTGGTTATTCTAGTTAGCCATTTGTCAAATCTTTTTTCAAGGTTTTTAGCTTCTTTGCGATGGGTTTGAACATCTGCCTTTAGCTCTGAGAAGTCTGATCGTCTGAAGCCTTCTTCTCTGAACTTGTCAAAGTCATTCGCCATCCAGCTTTGTTCCATTGCTGGCGAGGAGCTGCGTTCCTTTGGAGGAGAACAGGTGCTCTGATTTTTAGAATTTTCAGCTTTTCTCCTCTGATTTCTCCCTGTCTTTGTGGTTTTATCTACCTTTGGTCTTTGATGATGGTGACATACAGATGGGGTTTTGGTCTGGATGTCCTTTCTATTAGTTAGTTTTCCTTCTAACAGTCAGGACCCTCAGCTGCAGGTCTGTTGGAGTTTGCTGGGAGTCCACTCTAGACCCTGTTTGCCTGGGTATCAGCAGCGGAGGCTGCAGAACAACGAATATTGCAGAACAGCAAATGTTGCTGCCTGATCGTTCCTCTGGAAGCTTCGTCTCAGATCCCGGAATTGACCAATAACAGGCTCTGAAATTGAGGGAATAATTAATAGCCTACCAACTAAAAAAAGTCCAGGACCAGACGGATTCACAGCCGAATTCTACCAGAGGTACCAAGAGGAGCTGGTACCATTCCTTCTGAAACTATTCCAATCAATAGAAAAAGAGGGAATCCTCCCGAACTCATTTTATGAGGCCAACATCATCCTAATACCAAAGCCTGGCAGAGACACAACAAAAAAAGAGAATTTTAGACCAATGTCCCTGATCAACAATGATGCAAAAATCCTCGATAAAATACTGGCAAACCGAATACAGCAGCCCATCAAAAAGCTTATATCCACCATGATCAAGTGGGCTTCATCCCTGGGCTGCAAGGCTGGTTCCACATATGCAAATCAATAAGCATAATCCATCCTATAAACAGAACCAAAGACAAAAACCACATGATTATCTCAATAGATACAGAAAAAGCCTTCAACAAAATTCAACAACCTTCATGCTAAAAACTCTCAATAAATTCGGTATTGATGGGACATATCTCAAAATAATAAGAGCTATTTATGACAAACCCACAGCCAATATACTGAATGGGCAAAAACTGGAACCATTCCCTTTGAAAACTGGCACAAGACAGGGATGCCCTCTCTCACCACTCCTAGTCAACATGCTGTTGGAAGTTCTGGCCAGGGCAGTCATACAGGAGAAAGAAAGAAAGGGTATTCAGTTAGGAAAAGAAGAAGTCAAATTGTCCCTCTTTGCAGATGACATGATTGTATATTTAGAAAACCCCATTGTCTCAGCCCAAAATCTCCTTAAGCTGATAAGAAACTTCAGCAAAGTCTCTGGATAGAAAATCAATGTACAAAAATCACAAGCATTCCTATACACCAATAACAGACAAACAGAGAGCCAAATCATGAGTGAACTCCCATTCACAATTGCTTCAAAGAGAATAAAATACTTAGGAATCCAACTTACAAGGGATGTGAAGGACCTCTTCAAGGAGAACTGCAAACCACTGCTCAACGAAATGAAAGAGGACACAAACAAATGGAATAACATTCCATGCTCAAGGATAGGAAGAATCAATACTGTGAAAATGGCCACACTGCCCAAGGTAATTTATAGATTCAGTGCCATCCCCATCAAGCTACCAATGACTTTCTTTACTGAATTGGAAAAAACTAAAGTTCATATGGAACCAAAAAAGACCCCGCATTGCCAAGACAATCCTAAGCCAACAGAAAGCTAGAGGCATCATGCTAGCTAACTTCAAACTATACTACAAGGCTACAGTAACCAAAACAGCATGGTACTGGTACCAAAACAGTGATATAGACCAATGGAACAGAACAGAGCTCTGAGAAATAATACTACACATCCACAACCATCTGATCTTTGAGAAACGTGACAAAAATAAGAAATGGGGAAAGGATTCCCTATTTAATAAATGGTGCTGGGAAAACTGGCTAGCCATATGTAGAAAGCTGAAACTGAATCCCTTCCTTATACTTTATAAAAAATTAATTCAAGATGGATTAAAGACTTACATGTTAGATCTAAAACTATAAAAACCCTAGAAGAAAACCTGGGCAATACCATTTAGGACATAGGCATGGGCAAGGACTTCATGTCTAAAACACCAAAAGCAATGGCAACGAAAGCCAGAATTGACAAATGGGATCTAATTAAACTAAAGAGCTTCTGCATAGCAAAAGAAACTACCATCAGAGTGAACAGGCAACCTACAGAATGGGAGAAAAGTTTTACAATCTACCTATCTGACAAAGGGCTAATATCCATAATCTACAAAGAACTTAAATTTACAAGAAAACATCAAACAACCCCATCAGAAAGTGGGCAAAGGATATGAACAGACACTTCTCAAAAGAACACATTTATGCAGCTAACAGACACATGAAAAAATGCTCATCATCACTGGCCATCAGAGAAATGCAAATCAAAACCACAATGAGATACCATCTCACACCAGTTAGGATGGCAGTCATTAAAAAGTCAGGAAACAACAGGTGCTGGAGAGGATGTGGAGAAATAGGAACTCTTTTACATTGTTGGTGGGACTGTAAACTAGTTCCACCATTGTGAAAGACAGTGTGGCGATTCCTCAAGGATCTAGTACTAGAAATACCATTTGACCCAGCCATGCCGTTACTGGGTAAATACCCAAAGGATTATAAATCATGCTACTATAAAGACGCATGCTCACATGTTTATTTTGGCACTATTCACAATAGCAAAGACTTGGAACCAACCCAAATGTCCATCAATGATAGCCTGGATTAAGAAAATGTGGCACATATACACCATGAAATACTATACAGCCATAAAAAAGATGAGCTCATGTTCTTTGTAGGGACATGGATGAAGCTGGAAATCATCATTCTCAGCAAACTATCAGCAGGACAAAAACTGAACACCGCATGTTCTCACTCATAGGTGGGAATTGAACAGTGAGAACACTTGGACACAGGAAGGGGAACATCACACACCGGGGCCTGTCATGGGGTGGGGGTAGCGGGGAGGGATAGCATTAGGAGATATACTTAATGTAAATGAAGAGTTAATGAGTACAGCACACCAACATGACACATGGATACATATGTAACAAACCTTCACATTGTGCACAGGTACCCTAGAACTTAAAGTGTAATAATAATAATAATAATAATAATAATAAACATTTCTATTACTCTTAATTGCCACAGACACCAATATGTCTGATGTCTATTGTTTCTGCTAAAACTTCTTTTTCTATGTTTCTATGTTTTGTGACTTCTATATATCTCAGTATATCAATATACAGTTGGCACTTACAAAAACTACCAGATGGCCATTGGACGTACTTCCTGTTACATGGCAAACCGAATAATCTCAGTGCACTAAGTGTTGTTTTTAGTCATTTCCTCTTAGCTTTGTGCTAGGTGTTGTTTCAAGAAGCTAGTTAATAATAGTTTTATTTTACTAGCTGGTATCAAAAGAATCATGCAAATTAACTCATTATCAGAAGAATCATATGAAGTAGATACTTCTTTTATCTCTCTCTCTTTTTTTTTTTAATGAGGAAATGGAGGCATCAAGATCATAAGTCTCAGAACTAATTTAAGTGGCCAAGTAGTCTCCCTCCAGAGATAAACCTTTTAACTCTCAAGCAGGACCGTCTCTCCTAACTATTGAGATAACACTGTGGAAGTGGGAAACATCAATTTTAAAGAAATTTTAGTTTGTTTAATTTTATTTTTAATCTCTCTAATCTTTTTAGGATATAAATGTTAATCCTGAGATTACTGCACTACAGACTATGCTTGCTGAATGCCAAGAAAAGCTTAAGGCGCTGACTTTGATAGAGAAAAGGTTAGACTGTTTAGAACAAAAAATGAAAGGAAATGTGATGGTAGATGAAAACACCTGGACTAATCTGCTCAGTCGTGTCACTCTTCTTGAAACAGAAATGCTTTTGTCTAAAAAGGTATTTTCTTCTTTTAACATTTATAAAATATCTCAGATATAACAAAGTAATTTTTTGATTGTTGTATGTGTATTTTTTTGGAAATGCTAAATATGAGAATATTTGAATAATGAGAAAATGTCTAGTTAGAATGAAGTCCTGTTTAAATATAGCCTGAATGGTGTTGTGGCTGTTGTTTCTCTCTTCATTGAATAAGATGATCTGAAAAACTTGTAAGTTGAGCTTTTACAGATGTTAATGATGCTTGAAGAACTTAAAATGAGGTAAGAGTATGATAGATATTATGAAAAGCTTAGAATTATTTTGTATCTTTTAATAGTACAAATGACCTATTTTCGTAGGGTGGAAAAGATACAGAAGATATTGATAACTCTTCCTGTCTTTTTTTCACTCATTTACTTCAATCATTGTGAATTTCATAGAATAGTTACCAAATTTATCATTGCCTTATCAAATCTGAGAAATCTGTTTCTTTTACTCAGGATTTCGATTTCTGGTCTGTCTTTCCTTCCTAAAAAGTGAAGTTGATAGATTCAAGAAGCTTGCTATCTGCTTCCATATTTAAAACATTTCTTATATGTAGGAATATACAGTATATGCATTGCGTTAATACAAAATTAAAAATATTTAAACATTTATCATGCTACCTTTATATTTTATGCTCAGTAGTAAGAATATAAAATGAGAGGGTTTTTCTTTTTATTTCATTCTAAATATTTAACTGTGTTATTCCAGAATGATGAATATGTAGAGTTTAATGAAATTAATGAAGACTGCGCTTCTTGTAGCAACATGGACCTTCTGAATCCTCGTAAGTTTGTAAACATTATGAGAATTGGTATGATGAGTTTTCAGAAAAATGATTGTTATAGGTATTTGGTAATTTTAATATTCTTAAGCTTCATTGTTTAGAAATTGCAAAGTTCCTAGAACAAAGAAAATAATGAACCTATAGACTACTAAAGCCAAGAATTGCTTATGAAGCCAGCCTACTTATTTTACATAACACAGTGGGTAAATAAATTTCAGTGTACAAAATTGAAACTGTTTAGAGATATTTTACTGTTTTAAACATTCTAGAATAATCAAGTGTTCTAGAATTTTAAAATTGACCTCCAAGTTTTTAAATTTAAGCTTAGGTAGGTAGTAGCTTTCTCATATGTAAATAATAATATGTAAGAGAAGAAAACACATTTGTCAGTAACCTATAAAGTATTGCAGACCTCTTCCATGTGAATGGTTCACTGATAATGATAAAATGGGAAAGATCTGATATTAGAACAGGTCTTTTCCTGGTCATATAACTTTACTAGGCTAATGATATTTTGCTCAGTGTGACTGAGCAGCAAGGATAAGATTTCTGTTTTGCAGTGACAGCTTTGTTTTTTTTGATTCTTATATTTTTTTAAAGACAGATCTAAATTTTGTGCCGTGTCTATGATTAAATCATATCCATAGAAGAGATGTTTTGTCCAATTGAGAATTCATCAAGTTAAATTTTTAATATCTGGATCGTTAACATTATAAAATCTTTCAGCTTTACTATATGTGTAACAATAAAATAACAATATATATTCTAGCACTAACAGTGTGCCTGGCACTATTCTAACTACTATATTAACTCATTTAATTCCTGAAGTAACCATGCAAGATAAGTACTATTTTTATATTTTACAGTTGAGGAAACTGAAGTACAGCAAAATTAAGTAACTATGACAAAGGTCACACAGTTATTGAATGGTAGATCAAATTTGAATCCAGGCAACTGATCTGAAGTTTTTTCTTAACCACTGCATATTTGGAACACATATCAATATCATTGCACAAAGAACAATTTCAGTGATTAGGTTATTAAATATAATTATTTGAGATGCTATTTAAGGCAACTAAATTTATTATAGACTGCAGATTTCAGATTTGGTAAAATGTTGCCTGTTTTATTTATCTATTCATATATCTATTCAACAAATGTTAACACTTGAGTATAAGATCCTTGAGAGCAAAAACTTTATCTTATGGTCTGCCTGTCTAGCACACAGAAAGTGTATCTGTGCTTTTATCACCAGTATTTGCATATAGTGGAGTTTAAATATTTATTCACTGAAAAAATATTGAATGCTTGTGATTTGCAAAACATTGCCTTTTGCAAGTTTGATTTTGCATGCTCAGGCCTATTTTTTTTTTAATGACATGATTATAGAATATACCTTTAACCTATTTAGAAAACACATAGCTAGGTTTTTTTTTTGAGATAAGGGTGGTCTTACTCTGTTGCTCAGGCTGGAGTGCAGTGGTGCAATCATAGCTTACTGCAGTCTCCTAGACATTAACTCTTTGGCCTAAAGTGATCCTCCTGCCTCAGCCTCCTGAGTGGCTGGGACTACAGGCACGTGCCTCTACACCTGGATAATTTTTATTTATTTATTTATTGTTTTTAGTAAAACGAGGTCTTGCTATGTTGCTCAGGCTGGTCTTGAACTCCTGGGCTCAAGCAATCCTCCTGTCTCTGCTTCTCAAAGTACTGGGATTACAGGTGTGAGTTACCATGTCCAGGCTCACATAGCTAAATTTCAGCAACTGTGCCAGGACTGAAAGCAATTAACAGGCCACTATCTGAAATGGATTACAGATTATGATTAGGGTAAATACCTAGTCTCATAGAGTTTATGATCTGATCTAGATTAATTAAAAGACCCAAGTTTATAAAGACTTACACATTATACCTTATACATGCTACTTGGGAATAGGATTTGATTTCATTTGAATGCAGAGAGCAATAATTTATCACTCTGGGTTTAGAATCGTATTAAATCAGGAATAGTTTTTGTGAGGTTCCAGATTTGTTTTGACTTTATCAGGAATACAGTGTTCCATGGGGAATTGTAAGGCACCTTAATGTCTTCGTAAGAGTGAATTAGCAGAGGCTTTTAAGGATTGGACTTGTGTTGGATAATTTTGGAGAGGGTTTGAGGAAGCAAAGCCTATGGGTGCTGTCAGGGAGCAGGAGCAATTTGATGATTGATGGTAAGAATGAAATTTTTAGCATAAAATAAGTACTCTTATGAGGCAAGGGGGGGCTATATCCGGTCATTTATGTGGTTACATGGTGCCCTTGTTTTGTCTATGTTTGGACATGAATAATGGTTTTGGGCGTGTTGTTTAATTACGCCAATGAAGTGACCTCATGTGGTGTTATTTTTTGTGAAATTATTTATGTTCACTAGAGGGTACAGTAGCTTAGGTGTTAATTGCCACACAGGACACCAACTGTTAGTGCTCCTTTTTTCTTTGCTTGTTTGTTTTGCTTTGTTTTGTGCCTTTTTCTCCTCAGAGGAAAAAAAATATTAAGAAAGGTGTGGCACCACAGAAGAGTGTGGTTTGTTCCTGTGTGACTAGAAGGAAGGGTACATGTGAGCACCTGAAGGAAGCTGAAGCAGAAGAGTAGAAAGATCAAGTCATGGGGTTTATCCCAGAGTCGTAGAAAGATTTTCAGCAAGGCTAATATTCTGAGGTTTGCGTTTCACAAAGGTTATCATCAAAGCAGAACAGTGATTTGTTAGGAAAGTAAGATAGGCAAGGATAATTTGAAGAGTATTTTAGTAGTCATTATTTCAGAATAATAATGAGGGTCTCTACTAAGGCAATGATAGTGAGGATAAAGAGCAGGTAATTTATTTGGGAGAAATTTAGATGTTAAAATTGATATGCCTTGATTCCTGATAGATACAAAAAGTGAAGGAGAGTAAGGAAGTTAAGACTGACTACTTGTGTTTAGCTTATGTGATTGGGTAGATGATTGTTACTCTTTAATAAAATAAAAAGTTCAGGAGGAGGAGAAGGTTTGGGAGAAATAATGAGTTCACTTTTGAATATAATAAATTATGTATGAAACCCTTAAGACAAAATATCTACAAATAAGTTGGATACATACATTGGTCCTTGATTTAGAAATATTGGCTTACAAATTATTAAATGGTAAAGAACCCTACTATTTCCTTAGTGAATAGGTGATGAGCCTCCAAAGATGGCAATGAAAGATTAATTATTACGTGGTAAGAGTTGGCTAGAAGATCTCATGTCCCATACCCTTAGAAGTAGAAGAATCCCTTTCTTTACAGAGACTTCTTAGCAGTCACTACTGAAGTACATAACAACTGGTGTCAGGGTCCTTGTGTCAGTGGCCATTGCCTTTGCCCATTCCTTTCCAACCTGAACTCAGTTACCAATTCTTTTCTCAATCCCCTATAGCATAGCTAAGAAACTATTAATGTTTAAACAAGTAAGGCTTTACTAAAGGTTCAAGAAAGCAATAATAAAAATTACAGAAATTAATATGCACTTATCTGGCTATTAAATAGAGCTGGTGTTCTGTAATGGTCTACTCTGTAACCTCTGGAATCCTCTATAGGAATAACTGTGAATAGCTTGCCAGCCTGCCAAATACCAGCTTTCTCCCACCATGAGGCACACTCTTGAATAAGCTTAGACACCTCAAAGTCTGCACCCCAAAGTAGAAGACAAAGAGAGCCCTTCCTTCACCCTTTATCTGTCTTCCCAGACCTGTTTCCTTTTCCTAGCCCCCACCTCTTTTTGGAAAGACATAAGAAATATTCAGGACAACTATCTGTACCCACAGAAAGTAATCCAAGATTTAGTGCGTAGTAGATATAGTTCCTGCCTAATTTCAAATTATTTCTTAAAATAACCTCTTGTCCACAGATCCTGCTAAAAGATCTAAGTTTATGTAGTCTTCAGAGTTGTACCCTGTAATCTTGACCTCCAGGCTTAGCTAACTGGATTAAGAGTAGACACTTAACCCAGAGAATAGGAATTCAAAGTGTGATGAGTCAAATTTCATTCTCTCTCTTAGAATTTGGAATTAGGACACCACGAGTCAGTTAGTCAAATGATATTGAGCCTGGGCTGGGCTGGCCATGTAGTGGAAGTTTATGCTGATGAGTCAGCAGAGAAAGCCATTCTACAGAGAAGAGCAGAGGAATGGAGCAAATGGCAGAAGTAGGCAAAAGAGACTATGATTCTATGAGAGATGAAAATTAGTCTTCTAGTTGTTTCAGTTCTCACATGGTAATAGTTTGTTCCCCAATTAAGGTTGTCTGTGTAGACTTACAATAAAGCTGTCTTTATGTGAACCAGTTTAAATGGGTGTCCTTTTTTTTTTTTTTTTTTTTTTTTTTTTTTTTTTGCATTGCTTTTGCAGCCAAATTCTGGCTGCAAAATCAGTGTATTCTGATTTTACACTGATTAAATACACTGTATTTAATCAGTGTATTCTGATTAAAACACAGGGTTTGTAGGATTTATTACATTATCCATAATCTTCTCTAATTGATATTTTTGAAGGGAAGATGCCATCATTTTGTCAAATTAATATTATCAGGATATTTGAAATGTTAGGTTTTTCAGTTTTTTAGAAGAAGAAATCTGTGGATCTTAAATTTTTGCATTACTTTCATATGTGTTAAATCAAGTTAGAATGTTTCTTGATTTTTAAAAGATATATATGGTCAGTTATAGGAATAGTCACTTGCCACAGAACAGTAGTAAAAAAATTTGTGAAATGCTTGAATGTTGCTGAATAAAAGCATCATGACAAATTCATGGATACGAATTATTTAATGTAGATGTCACCATTTTAAGAAAAGAATATACATGATTGATTCAATAGGTTATATTTTAAAATAAATAATTAACTTGCCTGTTTTTCAAACTGATTGCTACCATGATGATAATACTGCCTTTTGTAATTTTTATTGGGCAATTTTTAACATCTAGATCTCCATATGAAAGCTTTTACCTTAAAATAGTACCAAAAACTCTTTGATCTATACCGATAGCCATGTTTAATTAAAATAGTATGTTTTTCTTCCATCTATAAATAACATTTTTAGATATTTGACTCTACTGTGAAAGGAAAAGGTAATCTAAAACTTAATTTCTTCACAGACAGAAAAAACAAAGTAGGGAGGCCAGCAAGTATTCCTCTGTCCTCTGACTATAGTACGGCATCATCAGATTCAACTCCCAGAGCCTCTACCATTAATTACTGTGGTTTGAATGAGATTTCAGAGGTAAGAAAATGCTTAGATTATTTCCTTTCTAAATTAGGAAAACGAGCAAGCATTAGTTTTAGTTGTAAATATTGCTGGCAAGAAAAATAGCAAAACTGAATCTTAGTCTCTCAAAATTCTTTCATAAGTAAACAGTACTTAATGCAATGTTTCAAACTGTATTTTGTACATTCTCGGTCCATCTTTGATGATGGTTTACTTTGAGAAGTCATCTAAATTTGTTGCTTTTTAAATTAAAGGAAACAACAATCCAGAAAATGGAAAGGATGAAAAAAATGTAAGTAACAGAAAGGGGCAACAGAAATTCATTTCTCCATAGGGAATTGTATTGGATTACAGTATATATAGAATGTGCATGTGTGTTTCAAACCTTAAAGGTCTCTCAGTCAGGTGTGGAATTTCCTTCAGGACTCCATTGGATAATAAATCCACCTACAGTTATGTATTTGTGAGATGAGTCACTGTTTTAGTTTCCAACAAGTGATGTAAAACTTGTTGGAATTGTTAATGGAATTAACTGTAGATAGAGTACAAAGATATTTTTGGTTGGTAACTAATCAAGAGTATTATCTATTTTTGATAACTGATTTATCAAAATATTAAATAATATATGTAGATGGATGGTTTGGAGACATTTTCAGTATTGTGAAAATATCACTGGTGTTTTTCAGCGAGTTATTGATAAGATATAAAAATGATGTTTTTGTCTAGTACAAATGATGTGATTTTTCTAAAGAGCAGTTCAAAGGAAATATAAAATGAAATTGCATATAAGATGATTATGCAACCTACTACTATAGAAAATTATAATATTATTTTGAAATGCAAAAAGTACTTAACTTACACTCCAAGAATACAAGACTCATAATTGACTCTTTTTTTCCTCCCTCTGAGCATACTTAAGTTTATTCATAGTAACTGTACTTATAGATAAGAAAAATATTCAAATTTATTTTAGGCTAAAAAGCATAATTTCAACAACTAAAATGCTATGCTTTATTATGAATTATTGATTTACTTAATATATTATTTATTATATTTCAGGTTTGAAGAAACTGCAGAGTTATTGAAATGTCCAAATCACTACTTGTAGGATTTTCTACATGAACTTTTCTAGGACTTCGGTTACTATACATATTGTATATTTTAAGAATTCTTTATACAATTTTAATATACTGCAATTTTTGACAATTTGGATTCCATTTGGTATATGAATTTTTGCATTCATTATTGAATAAATCTTTTAATATTTTTGAGCAATGATTATACTGCTTTACCTTGTGTCACTTTTTTTTTTTTAAGGAAAAACTCATGTTCCAGTCTATTTCTCTTACAGAGTGAAGTCATTACAGCACTGTATTTCTGTGTTGACATTTGTTGGCAGTGTGCTAAGTAACGTTTTTTAAAGCACAGGCTTGAGGACTATGGTTTACATCCTGTTGGAAACATTCCAAATGGGACTTGTGTATTATACCCAGGAGGCTTTCATATATGCCATCTTCGCATCTGTACTGATGAATAAATTATAATAAACAGTTAAAAATACTCATTGAAAATTAAATATAAAGACAGCTATTTCATGCTTGGTCAAAAACAGCAATACCTTTCCAGTTAACATTGAGAAATTAAGGTTAAGATTCCCCTTTTGTACTGGGAAATGGGCTTGAGGACTGTGGTCCTCAAGTTTAGACTAAGGACGGTGGTCTCAAGGCTCACCGTGAGAAATGTGTTGAACATTTTAGTGTGCTCTATTGTATGAATTTTTTTTTTTTTCTTTTGAGATGCAGTTTCGCTCTTGTTGCCCAGGCTGTAGTGCAATGGCGTGATCTCGGCTCACTGCAACCTCCGCCTCCCAGGTTCAAGCGATTCTTGTGCCTCAGTCTCCCGAGTAGCTGGGATTACAGGCATGCACCACCATGCCCAGATAATTTTATATTTTATATTTTTAGTAGAGACGGAGTTCCTCCATGTTGGTCAGGCAGGTCTCGAACTCCTGACCTCAGGTGATCCACCCGCCTTGGCCTCCCAAAATGCTGGGATTACAGGCGTGAGCCACCACTCCTGGCGGTGTAGCACTTTTTAAGACCAGTATAACAGACAGAGAATATAGCCATTCTAGCCAACATTAAAAGATACAGTGAGGTGTCGTGTTTTGTTTTTTTAATGATGAAAAGTTACACATTTTTTGGAGAGAGAAATCTTTGCTGAAGTTAAATCAATGGAAAAATGAAATTTATTTTTAATATTACTATATGAATTATCTTTTTTAAAACTTAGAGATAAAAGTGTAGCAGTAATCCCGGAAATTCCTCAAGAAAATTGACTTCATTATTTGGAAGGAAAAAGTGTATTTTTTTATTATTATATGGACCATCTGATTATATTTTATTTATTCATCTATTTATGGTATATATGTATAATTTGGTATTACACTGTCAAATATAAAATATTGTTATATGAGTAGAAATCACTTAAATTTTTTGTGTGTGTGTGAATTTGAAACAGCGTAAGAAATCACTTTTAAGAAAACATTTTTAGTGTTCCTTTTTTTTTTTTTTTTTTTCCTTTTTGAAACAGGGTCTCACTCTGTGTTGCCCAGGCTGGAGTGCAGTGGCGTGATCTCGGCTCATTGCACCCACCGCCTCCCAAGTTCAAGTGGATTCTCGTGCCTCAGCCTCCTGAGTAGCTGAGACCATAGGCCTGTACCATCATGCCCGGCTAATGTTTGTATTTTTGTAGAGACAGGGTTTCTCCATGTTGCCCAGTCTGTTCTCGAACTCGTGAGCTAAAGCTACCTGCCCACCTGGAACTCCCAAAGTGCTAAGATTACATGGGTGAGTCACCATGCTTGGCCGCATTTTTAATATTCTAATAAATATTTGGTTGTCAGAACTTTAAAATGATAGCCTACAGAAACATACAATTTTGAATTTAACAGAGTTTCAGTAAATGTTTCCAGAATTAATGAAGCATGTTAGCTTTAATTTTTTTTTATTGTGAGAGAAGTACATTTATAAAAATTAAGAGGTTATAGTTATAATGGAAAAAACTACTGTATCGATTAACTCCTAAAATATCAGTGCCAGCATGGAACTATAGCACCACCTTGTGGTTGACATGGCAGTGTTTTACCTTTTATTAAAACAAGTGATTTCCCATCAGAGGATATTTTTTCCCTTTTGAAAAATTCAATTTTAAAAAGAAACATTTTTGAAGTTTTCTTATGGAAGATAGAAGGAAAGTGTCTTTCTGCCTTACTTTTTTTCTTTATATAGTGCAGATATACACACAGTGAAATGACTTAAAACATTTCTAATCTAGTTTATATACAGTGTGCAAAATATAAGTATATATTGAAAATATAAAATATTTCATATATGTTATCAGGTGGAAATTTAGAATTCAAATTTTCTTAAACTTTAATAACTTGTCTAACAACTCTGTAACAGGAACTAAAAATCAATTCATAATACATCATACATTTACACTTACAAAGAGTCTCTATCTTGACAACATAATTTTTGGAAAAATAAAGCAAATTCGACTTTATTGAAGTTGTTGGACAGATCTGCAAATTGTTATTTTAAAAAGTTTTCTTGTTTAGGCAATTTGGTAAGTGGTTTCCAGTCATAAACCAGCCATTATTGATTAACTTGAGATGGTGAAGCAGGGGACTTCTGAAGAGATTACCTGGAGCTACAGTAATTAACTCTAAGTAAAATTTTCACTTTCATTCTTTTCGTTCTCTCATAAACTGGATGAAAAAACATTGTGCTGCCAACAAAGGTGTCAGTTGCTTGTGCTGCCCTGTCTGTGCTATGCTCTGAATAGGTCTAGGTAAAAATTATATGGAAATACTATAAAGAATACATAAGGTAAAATACTAGTCAGAAAGCGTTCAGAAGAAGTTAACATCAACTATACGAAAATTCTAGGTAAAGCTAAGTACTGTTGAGTTGGAAAAAAGTAGTTCTATCCTGGTTGCTTGTTTTCCTCTACTGTTTTTAATGTGATGTTGTAATATATTTTAAAAACAAAATTTGAAAACGTTGGGACCTTGTTTCATGCCATTCATTACTCATAACTATATAATTGATACACACTTTGGGAAGCATAAAAATTAATTTAAAAAAAAAACCTTCTCAATTTTATAAACTACAGCACTTTTTGAGCTCAAATAACATTGTAGCTTTGATTTTTACTTTTTAACAGTCCCCAGGTTTGCCTTCTTTCTTTGAAATGGAATGACAAAGAAAGTGAAGTAGAGGTAGTGTGAAACATTAAACTACAAAATTAAAGCTTTAATTGTTGTGTCTCTTGAGTTTTAATGTTCCTAGTGAAAATGGCAGGTTTCTTATCCCACTCAGAGAAGAAAGCTGGAAAGTCAGTACAGCACTGACAGCAGTAGCACACTCAGAACATGCAAATGTATTTTTGAAGAGGAAATTTCTAAAAATTCATATTAATTTTATTATGACATATTTATTCCTAATACTTGTGGGAATTAGGACTGTATATATATGGTTTGTTTTTTTTTCCTCAGTGAAGTCCACTAAATCACTAGTAAAAATTTAACTTGATTTTGCTTTTTAATTATTTAAATGTAAAATATTAAACTCAGCATTTAAAAATTTAAAACGTGGGACTTAGTAACTATCCCAAATGTATAAATTATTTTAATTTTATGTTGGGGTGATGGGTGGTAAGAAAAGTAGAGAATCACGGGAAAGTTGAACAGTCAGGGAATTTGATGAGAAGGCTGAATATTTTGGAGTAGTTCTACTTCGTTTTAGAACTTCAGTTCACTTAAGGTGTTATGTTCTTGGAGTGCAAATCAACCTAAGAAATCATGAGATGTAGCTCTTCATTTGTTGAAACCCTGAGAGGCACTTGTGACAATGCAACAGAATTCTGTACATGTTTCGTATGTCTCTTGGCCATCCCTATAGATTTACTTTTGCAGTTTCCCAGTAATGTTTGCCCCAGGTAGATCTCCTTTCCAGGCTCCCCATCAACAGTATTTCTGTGTTTGTTTTCTTGTCTCTGAAACTTTTGAGCTTTTCGAAGACTGTATCTCTGTTAGGATATTTATGAAAAAATGTTTAAAAATAAGCTATGGAATAGTTATTTGTAATTACAATTGTAAAACTATTAAGTTTAACTATAGTAAAGATTGATCATTTTCAGACTCATGACTGGCTCGCTTTTTTTTTTTTTTTTTTTTTTTTTTTTTTTTTTTTTTTTTTTTTTCATTTTTCCCATTCCCCACTTTGATGGGAAAGCATTACCTTCTATAAGTCCTCGTAAGGTGGAGGACG
The DNA here is from genome assembly GCF_024542745.1 of Macaca thibetana thibetana. Lineage (NCBI taxonomy): Eukaryota > Metazoa > Chordata > Mammalia > Primates > Cercopithecidae > Macaca > Macaca thibetana. The sequence goes on along the minus strand of NC_065582.1, from coordinate 15,708,736 downwards.
TTTTGTCTGCGTGCCTTTTGCTATTGTATGGGAGGCAAAACTTTACCATCTTAACGTCTCTGGCTAGGCCTGAGAATTGAATTGACATAAGATAAATTAGCAGGAGACAAACGGATTTTCCCATGTACATGGGAGCCCCCATAGGAAAATGAAGATCCAAAGATGTGGCAAAACCTAAATGCTTGTATAGTAGGTTGAACGAAAAGTAGCAATTGTGGAAAAGTAAAATGTATGAAGAGAATAAAGGAAGGTAAGTTATTTTAACAGGGACCATTTGTACAGGTTTTTCTCCACCTTCACTCATCTCTGGTAGCAAGAATGTTTCTTCTCTGCTTGTACAGGGAGGGCATCTTTCACGTGGAAGTCTTCTCCCTTCAGTGATACTACTTTCTTCCTGGTGTAGGGAGGGCAGTGTCTCTTTTGCATCCGCTGATTTTCAAGTGCCTTTAGCTCAAAATAATCTTATGCCAAAATGGCATATTTTGTGGTGGCATATTCTGCCACACTTCACTATCAAAAACAGTACATAGACTCACTCAAAGATTACTACTACTACTACTACTACTACTACTACTACTACTACTACTACTATTACTACTACTACTGCTACTGCTACTACTACTGCTACTACTACTACTAGTCCATCCCCTGCCTAAGTCCTGTTATTTATACTGTACTTATAGTATTCCATACATCTATCTCCTTTCCCATTACCACTGTATTCAAGGTTTCTCATTCTTTGCTTGCACTATTCACTGATCTTGCCTCCTTGAGTGTATCCACACCACTATGAAAGTGTATTTTTTTTAAATTGATTATGCCATGTTGCTGCTAAAAATGTATGTTTGTGTTTCTCCTGTTACTAATGAGTAGAGCCCAGCTTTTTATGCTGGACAGCAAAGGCTTTTTTCCTTGAAGTCTTTGTTTCCAGCACCATCTACAATTCTGTAGAGAATATAAATACACAGAACTCTCTTAAAGTATGTTTTCAAACACATTTCTTTTGTCTAGAATGACTTTTCCTTTCATCTGCAAGTTTCTGCTTATCCCCAAAGACCCAATACCTTTCTTGGAAAAGCTTTTTTCTACCATAGAGGCCAAATTATCTACTTCTGTCTCTTTGCTGCTTTAGTGCCTTTTTATACTTTTGATTTTTATACCCACTTTTTATAGCTGTTATTTATTCATATGACTTTAATTCTCATGAGTCTTCTAGCTTTCAGTCTTTTTTTCTAATGTTTGTTTCACTATAATCAAGGTTTCCAGATAAGCAAGGTTTTATCAAGGTAAAGCCAGGGCCTGGTCAATCATACTGTATTCTTTCTATGGAAAAAATGTATTGACTGAAGAAAGATATAATCATGAATTCTAGAAAAGAGTCAGCCAAAGATGAATACCTCATTGATAGATTAATGAATACATTTAGAATGAAAGTTGATTGAAGTGTCTACTAGTGCCAGTTAGTGTGCCAGGCACTGGATATAGGCAGAGCTAACAACATAGACATGGTCCCTGTTCTTCCTGAGCTAACAGCTAAGCAGCAAAGACAGTTAAATACGCTATAGCAATGTGTAGTACTGTGATAAGGCTAGGCATCAAACTGATCAGCATGGAAGGAAGTGATGTTTATCTTAAGCCCTAAAGAGTGAACAGAATATAGCCAGGGAAGATGCTTTATGCAAAAGGACTAGCATAAACAAAGACTTGAAGAGCATTTGAAAGAAATTCACTAGGGCTAGCATACTGAGTGTGCAGTGTGTGTGTGTATGTGGGGGCGGGGGGAGGTCAGGTGACACAGGCCCAGGGGGCAGCTTGTATCTTATTTACTGAACCATTTAAGCAGCAGAATATGATAACCAGATCTGAGTTTTTGAAGGATTTATTTTACTGCTTTAATATGGAGAATGGGTAATGGGGCAAAACTAAAGGCAGAGAAATCAGTGGGAGGCTATTACGGTAATTGAAGAAACATAGTAAGAGTGACCTGAATTATGATGACAGTGGAGATGGAGGGAAATAATGGGATTTGGAGCGAATGTAGTACTTCCAGTTTAAGGACTATCTTCAATCTAGTATTTGGACTGAGAGACAGCAGAAAGATACTACACTAGTGTTTAATCTGATATCTTGCCTAATTGGTTCTGTCTGGAATCTTGTTAGAAGTGCCAAATCTCAAGCCCTGCTCTTGACCTACTTACTACATTAGATTCTGCATTATACAAAGAACCCAAAGAAATCCATAGGTACCTTGAGTTGAAGAAATATTAGTTTACATTCACATACTTCTTGTTTTATTATCATAACATTTGAATCTAAGCCTTCAAATTCAGATTCTCTGGAATTGCTTTCATCTAAATATATACAGCTTTTTGTAATTCACATTTAGTATCTTGGACTCCTTAGCACCTTTGGTTAGCGTTTTAGGGTTTTGAGTGCATTTAGTTAAATGGCTTTTTTCCTCAGTCAAATAATATATAAATAAGAATTAAAACATCCTCTCTTCAAAATTAGGTGTAAGCTTTGTACAAATAACTTTTTTAGTCCTCATGAATAATGATTCTTTACTAAGCATGCACAGTTCATACCATTAGCCTCCATCTTTGAAATATCTGTGTTTATGCTGAAAATTTTCCTAGTTTTTTACTTTTAATTATGTTACCAAAGTACAACAGGCGATATTCTACATACATATTTGTTTTTCTGTATTATGTCATAGGGTGACTTTCCTGAATATATGGAAAGAAATTATTAGGGATCCGTATTTCACATTTAATTTAAAATTCAGTAATATATGGTCTTACAAACTTTTTCTGAAAATCATTTGTCAAGGAAACCTCATTTGAGTAGTGTTAAAATAAAGGAGTAAAAAATGCATCTTAAGTTTAAGAAAATACAATATTTAGAAAGCAGTTTCCATAGATGAATTAGGTGAAAGAGAGTGAGAGGAGAGGAAAACAGAAACCGCTAGGAGTTCATAAACTTTACCCAATCAATAGGTGTCTTCCTTCAGATTTGCCAGCTTCTGTTTAAGCTTTGATTTACTGGGTAAGAATCTGATGAGTGTTTTTAAATTCTGATCATTGTTTGTCTGTTGATATTCAAACTAGGACATTTAAAACAACACTACAGCTGAGGACTTTTAAATGAACATCGGTAACAAACATCAAAATGTTTAAAATGTATTTATTTTTTCACACTGCCATGAGAAAGTAGAAAAATCTAAAGTTTAAAAGCATTTCAGTATTCCAATTATCCTCTCAATTTTGCACCATTTTTAAAACTCACTGTTCTCTTCCACCTTCACTTTTTATATACTGTGCTTTTTCACTTTCTGAATGTGCTGGGCTTTCCATGACTTTATAAATGCTGTTCCATCACTTAAAATGTTCATTGTTCTCCACTCTTCATTTCCTATCCTCTGCACCACATTGACTGGTAGAATTCTACTCATGATAGGGGTTTCAGGTTAAACATAACTCCCTCCAAATAATGTCCCCTAGGTCCTTGGAATAGATTACATTCCCTGTTTATGCTATGAAAAGCACCCTGTAATTTTTCTTCATTTCAGTTTGTGCATTATTAAACCTTCTATATGCAATTGTTGCTTAAGGTTGTCCTCCCTGCTAAACTATGAGTGTTATGTGAAAAGAGATACTGAATTTTGTTTACTGATGTATCCTCCATGCTTAGCACAATGCTTGGTACATAGGACATTCTCATTTTATTTGATGTCTTGACAAACAAGACGTCCTCTCATCCCCCATATTACATAGAATTCAAATTTTGCAAACAACTGTTAACTGATTTCTAAATTCAATATCTGAAATTAATTTCATTTTAATTTAATGTCAACTATTTATTGTTATACTACATTTCTGTATTTGGTAATATATTTAAATGTAGAATATAGTACGTAGCATTAATGCCCAAGTTGGTAACTTTTAAAATAGTTTCTCCATACTTTAAGCAGTGATATTTTTGAGTCTAAATGTGAGATTTTTCTAATAAAAAGGTGAGGAAATTTTATGATATTTTTGAAAATTTACTCAAAAAAGTACACAGGTCTCATTTAAAGCACTAAAAGGCAGCAAGTTTTTAGAGAAAATGAGATTTCTGTTTGCAGCAATATGGCATACAAGGTATTAAAAAATGTAAAAAACTCCTGCAACAAATCAAAAAAATATATAATAAATATTTATCACTGATATCACAGGAAATTAAAAGAAATCCCTAAAGGCCAAAAGAAGAGGAAGCAGAAACTCAGAGTATTATGCTTGCCTGAAGCAGCAGCTGCCCTGAGAGATTGTTGATATTAGAAACTAAGGCCTTGAGAGGTTTCCCCCCTCATGTTTTTTCATCAGGCTTTATTGTGTTATAATTTACATACAATAAAATTCACCAGTTTCAGTCATACATTCATGTAACCACCACCATATTTAAGATACAGAACATGCCTCTTTGCAGTCATTCCTCTGATACCAAACCAGGCACGTTCTGCCCATCCTGCAGTAAGCCAATCACTGAGACAATGAGTTTTGCAGTGGAGAAAACATTTTATTCATGAGGCAGCCTTGTGAGGAGGTGGGAGAACACCCCTTAAATTCTCCTCCTTGAAGTCGGGGTATTAGGGATATTTGTGGGATAAAGAACAAGGCAGTCCAAGGCATGGAAAAAGGTGATTGGTGGTAAGGAAAAGTGAGGTAATTGCTGATCTGTGCGAGTGCAGTTAAGCTTCATGGCTTTTCATAGGATGCATGTTCGCAAAATGGTATCATTGGCACAATCTGAGGTTGGAATTTTTGGCCTTTTGATGTCAAAAGGGCACTCATTGGACATTGATACAGGTCAAATGGAAGGTCAGCGGAGTCAGTCAGCTTGAACTGGACAAGAGCTGATCCTAATTTCCTGAAAAACAAGCAACCATTACTATGGCGACCTGTACATCAGAGATGTTACCTATAAGGAAACTAGTGGAAGTTTAGTTACATATTCCTTAGTTGCATGACTTTTAGCTATGTAGATTTTAAAATCAACTACAAGCAAGTGACTACAAACAAGGCAAATTAAGTTTGACAGGCCTAATTAGGTTAGCCCTGGGTTTCACCTCGTTCTTCAGCAACCACTGATTTGCATTCCATCATTTTAATGTTGCTGTTGCTAGAGTTTTATATTAATATCATCATACCATATTTAGTCTTTTGTGTCTAGCTTCATCCATGTAGCATAATGCTTCTGAGATTCATCCGTGTTGTTGTATGTAGTAGTTCTTTCCTTTATATGGCCAATGAATATTTCAGTATGCTAACATACTACAATTTCATCAGCTGATGGACATTGTAATATGTCCAGTTTGGAGAGGGCTGCTATGAACACTGGAACATGTGTCTCTGGACACATGTTTTTACTTCTCTTGGGTAAAAACCTAGGAGTGGGATGGCTGGGTCAAATAGTAAAGTTATGTTTAAGTTTATAAAAAACTGCCAAACTCTTTTCCAAAGTGACTGGTCCATTTGTTTTTCTTGCGAGTAATGTATGAGAGTTTCAGTTGCTGTGCATCCTTACCAACACTTGATTTTGTCAGTCTTCTGGTGGATGTGTGTGGTGTAAGGCCAAAAGTTAAGGCACAATGTTATGTACTGTCTTGACATCTGGTAAAACTGAGAGGGTCTCAAATGGCCTAACCAGAGGATCCCCTCGTCACTCTTCTTCCATGGATAAGGTACCCTAGCCAAACCACCACTCCTTAACAGAGGGACCACTTACCCCTGAGTAGCAGGGTTTTAGTTCCATGCCAGCTGTGAAATTATTCCAAGAAACCAATCACATATTCCTATGGGAACCAGGGGATGTCTCACCCTCTTCATATTACAAAGTCTGCCTCCCACATCTCTCAGCTGTGACCCTGTCTCTACAATTTTTTTTTTTTTTTTTTTTGTAATTAGCCAAGCGTGGTGGTATGCACCTGTGGTCTTAGCTACTCAAGAAGCTGAGGTGGGAAGATAACTTGAGCCCAGGAGGCTGTGGCTTCAGTGAGCTATGAATATATCACTGTACTCCGGTCTGAGTTACAGAGCAAGACCCTGTCTCTAAAAAGAAAAAAGAAAAAGAGAGGTGTTGAAGTCTCCAACTAGAATTGTAGATGAAGACTAAAAAATGAAATTTTATTTTTTCTTTCAGTTCTGTCATGTATTTTTAAACCTGTTATTAAATGCATAAACATTTAGGACTGCTATTTCTTCATTATAAAGAGACTTATTTCTTACTATGAGTTGGCCCTCTTTATCTCTGGTAATATTCTCTCCTGATATCTATCTTGCCTGACATAGCCATTCCAGCTTCTTTGAGGAAGTGTTACTACAGTATTTATTTCCCGTCTTTTTACTTTTAATGTATCTGAGTCTGTGTATTTAAAGTGGGTTTCCTGAACATAACATAATTTTGTCCTGCCCTTGTATCCAATCTAAAAATCTCTTGAATGTTTAGATTATTTACATTTAACTTGATTATTGATATGGTTGGGTTCAGATCTACCACCTTCTTATATTTGTTTTCTGTTTTTATCATTTGTTCTTAGCTGCTTTTTTGCCTGTTTTCCTGAATTATTTTTCACTGGGTATTTTAAAATATTTCTTTATTTTTTTTCTTGGCTTATGAAGTATACTCTGTGTGTGTGTGTGTGTGTGTGTGTGTGTGTGTGTGTGTCTGTGTGTGTCTGTGTGTTTGCTCCAAGATTTGCAGTATATATATTTAACTTACTATAAGCTACTGTCAAATATTATACTACTCATTTTTCAGTATATATATTTAACTTAGTATAGGCTACCTCCAAATATTATACTACTTATTTTAAGTATAAGAGCCTTACAATAAAATACTTTTCTTTCTCTCTGCGCCCGCCAAGCCTTTTTTGTCAAACATTGACTTCTACATATGTTATAAACTGCAAAACATTATTATTACTTTTGCTGTGAGCAATCCCATCATCTTTTTAAAAGGTTTAAACAATTTTTAAAAAGTCTTTTATATGTGCCAACCCATTTACCATTTCCAGTGCTATTTATTCTTTCATGTAGATCCACATTTCTTCTTGATGTAACTTTCCTTCTGCCTGAAGGGTTTCCTTTAACTTTTCTTGTCATGCCAGTTGCTGGTGATGATTTCTGGAAAAGTATTTATTTTACCTTCATTTTCAAATGAAGGATACAATTTTAGGTGAATAGGGATTTTTGGGTTTTTTTTGTTTGTTGTTTTTCATTATTTTCAGTAATTTAAAGATGCCCCTCCATGGTCTTTTGGTTTGCATTGTTTGAGAAATCTACGTTATTTTTATCTTTGTTTCTTTATGGAATCTGTCTTTTTTTACTTTGTCTGCTTTGCTACATTTGAGATTTTTCATTACCACTGATTTTCAGCAATTAGAAGAGCTATGTAGAAAAAACAAAATAAACTACAGACAGCTTTTTAGAATTAATAGAATTTGGCACATTTTTAGATATGGGATCAATATATCAAAACCAATTTTACTTCTAGATAGGATCCGTAAGTGGAGATTTACATATATATACGTAGATATATCTACATATATAAGTAGTATGTGTGAATTTGTGTTTGTATATATACATATATACATATATATAGAGAGAGAGAGAATAGATAATAAATGGTACCTAAAAACAAATGTAATAAAATATGTGCATGAACTTTATGTAGAAAATTATGAAACATATAAATTAAAAACAAAACATTAAAGAAACCTAAATAAATGGATAGACATACCATCTTCGTGTTAGGAAGACTCATTACAGATTAATTCTCACCCAGATTATACTTTTAATTCAAGTAAACTCAGAGTCTTGACAGTTTTTTTTCCCCCAGAGTCTAAGATTATACATATTAAAAAAGAGAAAAATACAAAAGGTAGCTAAGACAACTTTGAGGGAGAAAAACAGGGTGGGGGATTTGTCTTATATTTAAAATTATGGATTATTCAGTAAAGAGTTCTAGGAATACCTGGCTATTTATATGGGGGTGTGTGTGTGATGAATTTAGTCTTGTTTCATACCATTCACAATCATTTTCGGGTAGATTAAAGATGAAAATGTGAAAAAAATGAAAGTGAGGACTGTAAACAGTAATATTAATACCACCCACCAAGCTAAATCTGCATTTTAAAAACTTTTCAGGTGGTTATATGAATATTAAAGTTGGAAAAACACTGGTAAAGGAGATTTATCTTTATAACTTCGGATGGGAAAATAGTTTTTAAAAAACACAAAATGCACAAACCATAAGAGAAAAAATAAATTTCATATTAAAATTGAATACTTCAACTACTAGCTAAAAGATAGCCTTTTCCCAGAAGTTGTCCCAAATAGGTGTCAGAAAGCTTAACTTAAACTGGCTTAAGCATGAAAGGGGATCGATTGGTTCATTAATCTGATGACCAAGGGGGAACTGTAGACATTCCAGAACCCAACAATTCCACCAAGAAGTAGGAAAAGGAGAAAACAGCTAAGTTGTGGCCATGCGGCCATTCCAATCCCAGAGGGCTGACTGGTTAGATAAGGTAAAGAAAGGAAGAGGGTATTTTTGTTTTGAGTAAATGGTGGTTACCTAGAATGTTGGCAGTGGTCCAGAAGATAACTCAATATAGATAAGAAAGTTTTGCTAGTTTTTCTAAGAAAGAGATTTTTTTTTTCCATTTCCACAGTAACTCTCAGAAGAGACTGGAATTGATACATTGATTTGTACCTGAATGAAAAGCTGCCTCATAGAAACCCAAGAGGAAGCCAATATTTCGAACAGTATAATTGTAAGACAGTGTTTGAAATGCTGGAGGAAGCTTCAGTCAAAGCCAGGCCTACCTATGAACTTTTCAGTTGCATGAGGCATTGTTATTACAGTCTTACGGTGTATCCAGAAAATTGTAAGTTTTAGGAGCAACTCAAACTTATTTCTTTCATTTGTTTTCCTCTTGGCAAAGAATCTCAATAAATATGATTTTTTAACCACAATACTTTGACATACATAAAAGATATTGCTAATTTACAACCCAGGTTAATTAAATTCTGCATAGAAGGTATCAATTTATGTTTAACTTTTCAAGCCTAAATCATCGTTTAACAATATAAATTAAAATAGGTTTCTATTCTGAAGTTACCTAGAAAAACTTAGGATAAACCATTAGCATTTAAGATTAGTGTGTACAAGAGTAATGGCAATGATACTTCTCCTTTTTTTTTTTTTTTTACTTTTAAGACAGAGTCTCTCTCTGTCACCCAGGCAGGAGTACAGTGACACAATCATAGTTCATTGCAACCTAGAACTCCTTGGCTCAAGCAATCCTCTCATAGCAGCCACGTGAGTAGCCAGAACTACAGATGTGTGCCACTGCACCTGTATTTTTTTTATTGGTATTTTTTCAGAGTGGGGATCTCACTATGTTGCCCAGGCTAGTCTCAGACTCCTGTCCTCAAGCAGTCTTCCTGCCTCATCCTCTGAAAGTGTTGAGATTACAGGCATGAGCCACCAGGCTGGCCCTATGCTTTTCCATTTTATTAGGAAGGTTATTCAAGATGAATAGGAAAGTATCATGGGAAAGCCCTTTGCTCAAACACAGGCACACACACAGACACATACACACTCATTTTAATAAGAGTTAATTATAAGAATTTTTAGAAAAGTTGTTAGCCCTTACCCTCTTAGTACAGTTTTAGCTGATTTTACATTGTAAATGTTAAGGAAACATGTTTTTAAATTGTTTTGATATGCCTTCAAAGTTATAAAAGTTATAAAGTTGTCAGTGTTGAAATATATTTGGTACTTTAGCATTATCTTGCTTCCAGGATAATGTTCTCACACTTTATAGCTTTAAGAATGTACTTTACTCATGGGAACTAAAAATGTTATGGTTTGAGAAACCAAAGGGGAAAAGTTCAAAAGGTATTTCATAACTTTTTTTTTTTAGGTTTAGAGAAAGGATAAGACTGTTTGGATTATGTTGTTCTCTAATTTAGTAAAAAAAAATATTAATGAATATATGTTAACCTTCAGGCTATCATCATTCTTTCTCAAGATAGATTTATGGTAAAAATAGACTACTGAACTGTCTTCTCATTTTTTAAAGATGAGTTTGGATGAGTTGCAAATAACATCCTCTACCCTTAGGTCAAAAAGAATATGTAAACCAAAATATTTTAGATAGGAATACTTATTACAGTTTCAACTTTCATACTTCTTATTAAAACGATTGCATAAGAAAATACAATATTTTTAATGTTTTTGTCAGAATATGTTCTGAATTTGTAACACATGTTCATTTTTTAATTGTTCAAAGTAACACACATTCATTTTATTATCATTAAAATTTTCTTTAAAAGTGAAAGATTGAGTTGTACCCAGAAATAAACTTTGTTAATATTTTGATGTATCTTATTATTTTTCTATCTATATGTATATTTATGTAGATTTTGTGTTTATTAAAAATGACGATTGACTAGGCTCAGGCCTGTAATCCCAGCACTTTGGGAGGCCAAAGTGGGTGGACCACCTGAGGTCAGGAGTTCGAGACCAGCCTGGCCAACATGGCAAAACCCTGTCTCTACTAAAAATACAAAAATTAGCTAGGCATGGTGGTGCGTGCCTGTAATCCCAGCTACTAGCGGGGCTGAGGCAGGAGGATTGCTTGAACCTGGGAGATGGAGGTTGCAGTGAGTCGAGATCATGCCACTATACTCCAGCCTAGGCAACAGAGCAAGACTTCATCTCAAAAAAAAAAAAAAAAAAAAAAAATTATGTGGTACATGTAATTTTTATTCTTTCGTGGAAATCATGAATATTTTCCATATCATTAAATATATTTTCAAATGCAAAATATGGATTTTAATAACTACAAAATATTCTTTCCTAGAAGTTCAACAAACATTTAATCTTCAATGTGCCAGGCATAACACCATAATCTTTTTTATTATAACATGTTTTTTAAATTAAAAGGAAACATTTCAAAATGTTTTCTTAACATACTTCTCTCCAGGGATTATGCCAAGTATGCACATGAAAGCCTGTTTCTCTTTGATCAAGGGAACTAGAGGCAACTCAATAATCTAATAGTCAGGGATTCTCAGTATTCATTCTCAACCTCTTCATTAATCTACTAAAAATATTTACCATAATCTTTTAAATCATTTTCCTATTGCATATTTTGCTGATTTATAAAGTTCCTTAATATAAAAAGTACCATGGTAAACATATGTACATGTAAATCTTTGATGATATGTATTATTATTTTCTTAGGATGTGCTTTCAGGATATGCAGTGGTTAAGGCACTTGATATCTACTGATGGCTTTACATCCATAGAAGATATACTTTTCTATAGGAATTGTTGTTTAAGTGTATGCTCATCACAGTGGAGTATTTTCATTTTTAATTAGTACATAAATTATGTTATCTCATAATTATATTTATTACAATTTTAAATTAAACTAAGACAATTGCATAGATTTCTTATTGCCATCACTCCTCACCATTGAGGAAAAAAAAATCTCTGAACATTTAGCTGTTTGTTCTGGTATCTAACAACATATTTCTAAATAATATGATTGTCGTTTCTCTTTGTTTGCTTGGTCTTCTTTAGGCATTATTTTCAGAGTACCTGAAAATAATCATGGAAGAGGAGGAAATATTAATAGCACTCGGACACTGCTCTAATTCCTATCTACCCATTCTGCTAATGTATTTAGATCATATTTTAATGTATAATTTTGTATTTCCTTTCTAGAATTTTCCTGCATGGAGTGTTCCATCCTTTTGTTCTAGTCTCAGCTGGCTGCTCCATGGGCATACTTCATACCTTTCATCACAGCACTTTGCTTGGCCTCTCTCCTGCATGTAATCTCTGTTTCTTGGATCCTGTGCTTACCTTTTCCTGCTGTACTCTGATGTTTCAGTGAAGCTCATCCACGAAGTCCAGAATTCTGCCTGGAAACCAGCTTCCTCCTCAGCTCCAGCGCTTTTAGTGGGTACATCCAAACCGATGACTTTTTCCTTCCTGCTACATGGGTAACACTTAATTGTTCGTCTAATTTCTATTTTCCAGAAATTTCTCAAAATGTCTGCTGATAGCCCCTCACTCATATTTTTCATGTGGGTTTATAGTTTTCATATTTCTTTATTATTGCAAATGGGGGCTGTGGAAGGTGAGAAAACACATGCTTTCTTAAAACAGAAGCTCTCGGCCGGGCGCGGTGGCTCAAGCCTGTAATCCCAGCACTTTGGGAGGCCGAGACAGGTGGATCACGAGGTCAGGAGATCGAGACCATCCTGGCGAACACGGTGAAACCCCGTCTCTACTAAAAAATACAAAAAACTAGCCGGGCGAGATGGCGGGCGCCTGTAATCCCAGTTACTTGGGAGGCTGAGGCAGGAGAATGGCGTAAACCCGGGAGGCGGAGCTTGCAGTGAGCTGAGATCCGGCCACTGCACTCCAGCCCGGGCGACAGAGCGAGACTCCGTCTCAAAAAAAAAAAACAAAAAAAAAAACAGAAGCTCTCCTTCATTAACTTAAATATTTTTATCAGCTCTAGAAAATGTACAAAGTTAGTACGAGATCAGTAGAGAGAAAGTCAAAGATTACAGAAGTGCTGAGGTAGACCATTCTTCCTTTATTCCCAATGCCTATTAAGACCACACATAGGTAAACTGTTACAAATCCAGAATGGCGAAAGAGTCCAACAGTGGCTGAGGGAAGTAGAGGTTAATATATAGCCCAACAGTGAAAGTAACAGGGAAAGAGCTGGGCAAGGCAAAGGCCATCTTTTGTACAGTTGGTACAGTAGGCTAAATGTACAGTGTTCCATATTAGCTAGAGCAATATGAAGAAAAATAAATTAAGTCCCTCATACCTAAGACCTCTATTTCTCTGTTGATTACATATGCAGTGGCAATGGAAAGAAGAGAAAATAATGGGGATAGCATTTGCTCATTCTCTGACTGTGCAACACTGACAGCATTCTAGACTCATTCTATTAATTGTATCAACTACATCTTATAAAACACATTTCTATAGGCCATATGTAATAGGCCTTGGCTTTATTTGTTGCATTTATTGACTCCTTAAATTGACAACATATAATTTTTTTCATATAATTTTCATCACATAAAATTCACTTCAATTTGTATGAACATATTTAAAGTGGAAAATGTCTTCCCAAATGGTCCATATCTTAAAGTGGCAGATGTTTTATGGGCTTCACATCTGAACTGCCAGAGATCTCAGGCATAGCATACATTAACCACAACCACTTACTGACCTGGTTCAGATACTTGCTCAGTACATGGGGTTAGACTCAGAGTGTGCCTTAGGCTAAAGAAAAAATTATTCAAGTTAAGCATATCCATAAACTCTGGCTCAAGCAGTATATTTTGGGGGTAATAAACACAAGTTTGTTCCTAGTTGGGGGGATATGATGCTTAGGCTTGAAGGTTAACTTAGGCTGTTAACCTTCCTGGGTTTGAGGGCTAGAAAACATAGAGACATTCCTTTCTAACTAACACATTTTCTAATAGAAACAATCCACCAGGATGTTGAGCCCACATTTTAAGAGTTCTTTGGAATTTACTGAAAATGGAAAACTGATTACATTGGGCACATAGGACATTTATATTTATAGAAACATTTTAGATAAGAGAAGAATTTTAAAAGCCAGAAATCACTTTTAGTGGGCATTTTCAGAAAAATGTTGTCAACTTTTTGTAATTTTTAATAGGCATAAAAAGGATTGTTATATTGATATTGACAGAAATTAGGTGGTTAATTAGAGAGCATAAAAGGATGAATTGCTCTAACATTGGTTTAGAATTTTTCTTTATATGATTCAATTTTGTGGTTTGGCAAAGGCCCAATAGTCATTTATCTAGTATGCATACCTTTCCACAGCTGGATTTTCAAATATGATTATAAAGTTCATGTGACAGAACTATTCTGAAAATAAATATGTCAGCAGGTTTTGCTTTATTTTATGCATTTATTCTGGATATAACATAACTTGGTACAAACACAGAATACAATTTAAGACATTTTGTCAGAGCTCTTCAAGTATAGCATCGTTTGAGATTGTGGAAGGTGATTTAGAAACACCTGGGTTGAATATTTCTGTCCCAGCCTTAAATCCTAAAAGCCTTGCAGTTTTATAGTCCTTTTGGGGAAAGACAGGAACTACATTAATACTTGTTAGTGTAAAAGTTAATGCATTGCTGGAAAAGCCTTGTAAAAAAATTAGAAAATTGTGCAAAAAATAAAGGGAAGATTAAAAAGGGTAGTGTTTGATCAGCATTTATAGTTTTAGGGATGTATTTTTTAATAATATATTTTTAGGAATATATCCTTCAAATTTTAGGGTTTGGGAGCATAATGAGAAGATTCACTGGAATAAAATTCTAAATCTTATATGTAAATGAGCATTTTGTTCATAGTAATATTTAATGGAATGTGGCTAAGAGTCCTATCTAATGGTGAAACAAAAATGAACAAAATATTCTCCTCAAGCTCTATGTGGTCCTCCTGTTACCTCTGTCTTTTTAATGACACTGTTCTCATGCTCTCCTTCCTCCCTTCCTTACATCTGTTTGGTCCAACTTGATGCCACACAAGAGTAAAAGCTTATTTGATAGAAGAATGAAAGCTGATAGATTAGTACGGAGAAGAACGATAAGGTTTCCTCCTCTCTTCTTGGGTAATATGTTTACATTTAACAGCAGTTATCTAGAGGAGCACCTCCAGCTTCCCTGTCAAAAAGAGCGATTTTGAGACAGTGTAGTAGGAGAGCAAGCAGCACTGTAGCTCATGATGTAAATATGTTATCAGAGTGGAAATTTTATAGCCTACTAGATAACATGTTAGCTACGTAACCTGTCATACTTTTGAAAAAAGTCCCTTCACAAGGTCATCTTTATCAATAATAAATAATAATAGTCATTGCTAACATGTTTGAGTACTTTAATTACTCTGGCCAGGCACAAAGTGGTTTACATATATTATCTCATTTGAATCTCCCAACATTCCTATTAGGTAGGTACTTTTGTTATCTCATTTTATGGATGAGATATCTGTCAATTCTCTTGTGATTAATGCACTACCTCTAAAATTAGTGGCTTAAAATATCAACGCATCATTTAACTCAAGATTCTGTGGGTTGATGGCTTGGGTGGGGCTTAGCTGGCTTGTTCTTGGTCTTAGTTAGCCAGGAATAGGTGATCTTGGCTGAGCTCTATGAACCTGTGATCAGCTGGTGAGCCAGTTGGGGCCTGACTGGTCTATAAAAACCTTAGCTAGGTCCTACTCCAGCAGGGCCTCTCCCCACACAGTTTCTCATTCTCTAGCCTACTAGCCCTGGCTTGTTCATGTGGCAGTCTCACAGTTCCAAAAGCTCTCAAATGGAAACTACAAGACCTCTTGAGGCCCAGGCATGGCACTAGCATAACCTCATTTTTGATGCATTCTGTTGGTCAAAGCAAGTCATGACTCCTACCAGGTTCAAAGTATGGGGAAAAAGACTCCACTTTTCGAGAGGAGTGTCATTGTGAGTATTTTCACATTTGTTTCTGATTCTAGGAGATGTGTCATGACTTGCCAAAGATCACACAGTTAATAAATAAACGAATTGAATTCAAATCCATGCAGTTTGAGGCCATTACACTGCATAATTCAGCATCATGTTTCAAATGTCAATGTTAACCCTCAACCTCTTCCTCCCCTTAATGCTAAGGAACCATACCAATTTCTAATTGTAAATTCTCTTTAAAATGGTATTAGTAACTTCGAATGTGCAAACTGCAAATTGTTAAATAATCTCTGCAAAATCTAATGGGTCTAGACCAGAATCTTGTAGACTCTCCACGAGTCTCAAGAGTTCATCAAGTCTCTTGGACAAGGAAGGATGTCAGATCTGAGACTCCAACTAATGACTTACTCACTTACTAACTCATCTCTTCAGAATGGTCTCTAGCATTGGAAGCTAAATGTGGAGACTGAGAGTAGCATTTGGGCCAGGCAATGGAAACCAAATAAACGAAATGAGTTATCAAATACCCTTTCATACATTCAGTTCCCTTCCCATCATTTTAACCAACGCTGAGTCTGTTTAGTCCAGGTTCAGTTTTATTTACTGACATCAATGGCTCTGGAATCATCAGGATTGCCTTATAGGTATTGGTTTTCAGTTTGGATCCCAGATGACTATGGTTTTTCCCTCGATTATTTAACCGCACATTTAAGTCAAGTCTTATTCATGCTCAGTAAGTTAGCTTTTAATATCTCCACATTCCCTAAATCTGTGAGCCTGGGGCATTGACATGAAATACTTCTAGGACCCAGGCTTTTAAAATTGGAAATATGGTTAGCTGCTTCTTACCTCAAATTTCCTTTCCCTATACCTTGGTCCTAGTGAGCATTTTTTTTTTTTTTTTTTCATCTTGGACTTCTACTTTTCTTTTTGATTAAGAAAAAAAAAAAAATGAGCTGAAGTAGAATTCTTCTTTCTTCTTTTATTCATTGCCATGCCCTTTAGTGGTTCCTGTACTGTGTATTTTGGAGAGTTACGGACCTCAGGAGTCGGCACTGGATCTTAGGCAATGATAAAAGTTACCAACACAACAACTATTTTCTCCGAGTCCAAGTGCTTTTGCTTTTGATTCCCTACTTCTTGATGTTAGCAGTCAGAATGGAAGAACAGTCTCAAAAAAAAAAAAAAAAAAAAAAAATTCAGTCTTTCCAGAGCCATTTGGTAAAAATAGGGAATGACTGCAGATTGGATTTTTCAATTCGTCAATCTGTCTAGAAACCTGTTCTTTAACCCCCGGTTCTTTGTATTTTCACAAATAGGTACCTTATTTATTATTTATTGTTGTGTATATCTTTTTTTAATTTTTTTTTTTTTTTTTTTTTTTTTTTTGAGACAGAGCCTTGCTTTGTCACCCAAGCTGTAGCACAGTGGAGTGATCATAGCTCTCTGCAGCCTTGAACTCATGGGCTACAGCAATCCTCCTGTCTCAGCCTCTGGAGTAGCTGGGACTACAGGAATGCCACCATGCCCCGCTCATTTTTTATTTTTTTTTTAGAGACAGTGTCTCACTCTGTTATCCAGACTGGTCTCGATCCTGATCTCTAGAAATCCTCCCATCTCAGCGACCCAAAGTGTTGGAATTACAGGATTAAGTCACCATGTCTGGCTGTGTATATCTTGTAGATTTCTACCAAATGTGTATGTGTCACTTATTAAAGGTCAAGCATCATTTAAGTGTCTTCTCAATACTTAATTTATTTAACTTATTCATATAATAATGTGCTGCAATATACACTGCTGGCTTAAAAATGTTCGTATTATTAAAACCTGATATCCTGGCATAGGAAATATTCTGAATAAAGGACATAACTAGATATACTTAGGTATGCGCTGCAGACCTATTGATAACAGAGGAATAAAGAAAACATTCTATTAAGCAACAAGGGAACTGCAGTCACTCAAACCATGTGTATAAAGGATAATTGCTACAGTAGTAAGGCAAAAGCTAGACTTGAATACTTTATATAGAATATAGAATAACATGTTAAAAGCCTACAGACATATACCAACATGTTATTCTGGGACATGAGAATATGAGTTTCTTTTTCTTTTAAATATTTACATATTTTTCTGTTTTCTAAAATTAACCCACTTTTCTTTGATATTTTACTGAAACAAAAATTATATACTGAATTTGTTTCAGATAATTCAAAAATATATATATACACACACACATATATACATATATATATGTATATATGTTTGTTTGAGATGGAGTCTTGCTCTGTTGCCCAGACTGGAGTGCAGTGGTGCAATCTTGGCCCACTGCAACCTCTGCCTCCCAGATTCAAGCGATTCTCCTGCTTCACCTTCCCAACTAGCTGGGATTACAGTCGACCACCACCATGCCCAGCTAATTTTTGTATTTTAGTACACAGGGGGTTTCACCACGTTGGTCAGGCTGGTCTTGAACTTCTGACCTCAGGTGATCTGCCCTCCTCGGCCTCCCAAAGTGCTGGGATTACAGGTCTGAGCCACTGCACCCAGCCAAATTCAGACATATTTTTTGATATATCAAACGTTTGTATTATAATGATAGAATAGTTTATTAAAAAATATAATTATAACATTTGCAGAAAATACAGAAAAAATAAAAATATATGTGAAACAATCATTTATAATCTCACTACTATGAAGTACTGTTATCATTTTCTCATATTACCCTCATTCTTTTCCATATATCATTATATGTGCAAATGCACACCTACACATATACAAACACATACATACACAATTTTGATTCCTAAATTTTACCTTATCATTAATTCCATATCACAAAAAATTCTTCATAAATATTTTAATTGCTACAAAATATTTCTTGGTACAAATGTGACATAATTTGTTTCCTCTCTTATTAGACTTTTCAGTTGTTTTTAATTTTTGATTTTATAAAAAATAGTGAGATTAACATACTTTTTGATAACTTTTTGTCTGTTTTAAAAAAAAATATTTCCCAAGGGAATTGTTAGTGGCTTTCTAATCACCAAACCCACTGCTGTTTGTCAGTCCTCATCTTCATGTTGTTTGCACTGCTTGCCTGATGTTGGCCACCTCGTCTTTCTTGTTGCATCCCTCTTCTCCCATGGCTTTCGTGAAATAGTGGTTTCCTGATTTTGCCACTGGCCTAACACCTTTCTCAGTTTCCTAAAGGTTTGTTTTTCCTTGTACTTTTCTAACTTGATGGTCCTAATATTTGGAATTCAATCTCTTTTTCAGTTCTTATCTCCCTCCTCCCTAAGCCGCCTTTTTTAAAATTTTTATTTATTTATTTGAAACTGAGTCTCACTCTGCTGCCCAGGCTGGAGTGCAGTAGCACCATGTTGGTTCACTGTAACCTCCGCCTCCTGGGTTCAAGTGATTCTCCTGCCTTAGCCTTCCGAGTAGCTGGTACTACCGGCGCCTGGCATGCCTGGCTAATATTTTGTATTTTTAGTAGAGACGGGGTTTCACTGTGTTAGCCAGGATGGTCTTGATCTCCTGACCTTGTGATCTGCCCGCCTTGGCCTCCCAAAGTGCTGGGATTACAGGCATGAGCCACTGTGCCCGGCCAACCCTAAGTTTTTTTGTTTGTTTGTTTGTTTTGTTTTGTTTTGAGATGGCATCTAGCTGTCACCAGGCTTGAGTGCAGTGTTGCAATCTCAGCTCACCAAAACCTCCAACTCCCTGGTTCAAGCGATTCTCCTGCCTCAGCCTCCCAAGTAGCTAGGATTACAGGCACACGCCTCCATGCCCAGCTAATTTTTGTATTTTTAGTAGAGACGGGGTTTCACCATATTGCCCAGGATGGTCTCCATCTCCTTACCTCGTGATCCGCCCATCTCAGCTCCCAAAGTTCTGGGATTACAGGCGTGAGCCACAGTGCCCAGCCAACCCTAAGCTTGTGTGCTTCTATGAGTATTGCTAGTACATCTTTTCTTTGAGCTTTGAACTCTTTCCCATTCTCTAGATTTACATTTCTCCTTGCTGCAGATGGCCACTTCAAATTCAAAATGTTTGAAATGGAAAGCAAATTTACCACCAAGTCAACATTTTCTCCTGTTATACTAACCTCTTATTTCTACATATAGCACTACAGTGCTTCCAGTCAGCAGGGCTTAAACTTGGAGTCTTTTTTAAAAAATGGCTTATTTGAGATGTAATCAAACTTTACATATTGAATGTATAAAGTTTGGTCTGTTTTAGAACCATTGCAACCATCAAGATAATCAATTCTATCATCCCAAAAGTATCTTCAAGCTCCTTTTAAATTGATTTCTCTCTCTAGCTGCATCCTGAGGCAAATGCTGATCTAATTTCTGTCACTATAGATTACTTTTCATTTTCTTGAGTTTTGTATAAATGAAATCATACAATGTGTACTCAGCATAATGATGTGGAGATTTATCCACATTGTTGATTGCATTAATATCTTTTTCTTTTTATTGCCAAATAGTACATCACACATGGATGTACCATAATTTGTTTATCCATACACTTGTTGATGACATTTGGATTGTTTCCAATTTTTGATTTTTAGAAATAAACCTGCTGTGAACATTGCTATTGTAAACCAAAAAGTATCTGAGATAATTCGTAATCAATTTAGAAGTTTATTTTGCCAAGGTTAAGGACATGCCCATGACACAGCCTCAGAAAGTCCTGATGACATGTGCCCAAAGTGATAGGCTACAACTGGATTTTACACATTTCTGGGAAACAAAAACATCAATCAGTACATGTAAGATGTGCATTGGTTTGGTCCCAAAAGGTAGGACAACAGGATGTGGAGGTTTCCAGCTCATAGGCAGATTCAAAGATTTTTCTGATTGGCAGTTGGTTGAGTTATTATATAAAGACCTGGATTCTAATCTGTCATGGGAGTTTTAAGAAAAGTAAAATTAAAATGAAGACCTGAAATCAGTAGAAAGAAATGTCTGGGTTACAATAAACAGTTGTGGAGACGAAGGTTTTGTCATGCAGGTGAAGCCTCCAGGTAGCAGGCTTCAGAGAGATTAGATTGTAAATGTTTCTTGTCAGACTTAAAGAGCCTTTTCTATCAGTCTTAAGGTCTGTGTTGATGTTAATGGTAATGAGGCATGTCTGACTTCTCCTTCCCATCATGGCCTGAACTAGTTTTACAGGTTACCTTTGGAATGCCCTTGGCTGAGAGGAGAGGTCCATTCAGAATGGTTGGGGGGCTTGGAATTTTATTTTTGGTTTGAAGTTTGCAAATTTCTGTGTGGACATATGTTTTGGTGTCTCTTGAGTAAATTTCCAGGAGGTAAGTGTATACTCAATTCTCAAAGAAACTGCCAAGCTGTTTCTGAAAGTAGTCATATAATTCCTATCAGCAGCATGTGAGAGTCTAATTGTTCCATATCCTCGCTGTCTTTATCCATTTATGATACTATAACAAAATGTTCCAGTTCTAGTACACACACATATATGTATGCAGAATATATAATAAGAATAATATATATATATATATAAAATCTTTTAGCTTTTAGCTTTAATCTTTTCTGACTCTATTAGTCTTGTCTCATGCAGCTAATAAAGACATAATAAAGACTGAGTAATTTATAAACCAAAGAGGTTAATTCGCTCACAGTTCAGCATGGCTAGGAAGGCCTCAGGAAACTTAACAATCATGGCAGAAGGGAAAGCAGGCATGTCCTTCTTCACATGGTAGTAGCAAGGAGAAGTGCAAAGTGAAGGAGGGGAAAAGCCCATTATAAAACCAACAGCTCTTGTAAGAACTCACTATCACAAGAACAGTATGGAGGTAACCGTCCCCATGATTCAATTACCTCCCACCACATTCCTCCCACAACATGTGGGAATTATGGAAACTACAATTTAAGATGAAATTTAGGTGGGGACATAGCCAAACCATAGCACTGATCATTGAATATATTATTAACTTTCTATGTAGATTCAATGACTCAACTACTTAAATATGTCTAGGCTACTAATAAACCTTCTTGAATGAATAACAGATGAACAACTGAATATAAACGAAAACAGATGGCCTTAAAGAAGAGGATTCAGAATTGTCATCAGCCCTTCACAATCACTACATTCTGTCTAATAAGCTCATATGCCCATAGTACATTGCCAAAGTTTATTGACTTCTTCCAGAATTTTTGTATAAAATTATGATTATGATCTCACAGAGTTCAGGATTGCTTACCAAAGAGCATACCTCACCAGGATGATGCCCTTTCAAAGGAGCTGGTGCCCCCAGGAGCACTGGGGGAGGGAGGCATACAGATGCATTGCATGACATTGTTAGCCTAAACCCTGCTTTATGATCTCAGAATCTTCCAGACTTTTACTCCTTCCAAATCTGAAAATCTGTAGTCACTCCATGATCCAGAGACACAAGGCAAGCAGAATTTGGTATCTGGATACCAAACACTGATGCTGTGTTGTGAATCTTTGGTATCAAGATTCTTGTGCCTTTAAATTTCATACTTGTGGATTTGACCTATTGAGATATATCAATATTCCTATGCATATACACATATTTGCACAGTAAATCTTTTAATAAAGAAGGGTAGTATAATTCTTACAAAACATAAAACAATGGTTTCTGCTGTTATTTGCTTTAGATTTGATGTGTCTATAAATGGCATTATAAAATATGTTTTAAGAAGTAATAATAGGTTAGATATTAAGCAACTGAATGTGGCAGCTAGGACTAAGGTGTATTACCAAGTTTTTGTCTTCATTGAACAAATCATAGAAGAAAGTGGGGAATTCATTTCATACCTTTCTCTGTACATACTCCATATTGATTTAACTACTTAAATAATCTCATAAGTATATAGCTGTTATTTCATCTATACCTTTTTTTTCCCTGACTTCTCTGATAGCTTAGGAGAGAAGGAAGATATGTTCAGATGCATATGCAAAGACTTACCAGAACACTCACAAATGGCGGAGTGATGAAGGAGTAATGGGGTAGTGAGAAGCACTGATAATTTGTTTTGCATAGAAGTTAGATATACAAGCATTAAAATATATGCCTATTATAACCACTAAAATTATGGTTCATTTTGATAGAAAAAAATTCTGCTGAAAATCTAATTTCAGGCAATTGTTCACCAAGCAGAATCATAGTAACTATCTAATCTGTGCTTTCTTTGTATTTATTTTGCTGACTGATTGTGCTAGTTATGGTAAGCATTTACCAGTCACTCTATCTAATGTTTCACAAACTGTAACTTGAGTAAAGGCAAGTTATTAGACCTTAGTACCAAAAAGTATTTGAAAATTCAGAGTGCTTATCTTTTCCTTTATAATATCTGACTTCATCTCATTTATGCCATTGCATCTGGAGTAGTTCAATACATTTGCAATAAAGTTACTTAAGTTTATGCATTATGTAAGAATATATTATGATTGCATAAACTCTTAAAGCACAAGTTTCTTTAAAAAATTATCAGTATATTCAAAAGCATTAGTTTTAAAATTATGTATATTTGGAAGCACCCTCAATTCTGAACAAATGTGCTGTATTAAGAAAAGCTGCTGGCTTTTTTTAAAGAGTAAAATTTGCTCTATTTTTTTTTCTGCTCTAAAATGTAATAAATAGTTCCATTCCCTAAAGATGACCACTCTTAACAGATATTTTCTTCTAGGCCTTTATTTTAGGAGGCATGTTTACATAGGCGTGACTCTGCACAGTTTCTATCCTGCATTTTAAACTTAGAATTAAACATATTTTTCCTATAATACTATAAAAATTCCATACATATAATTCAAAAATACAAGTGACTGTGCCATAATTACTTCAGTTAATCCTGTAATATTGCACCTTAAGTTTGCTATTATAAAACTACTCCAGCAAATCTCTTACTACATGAAGCTGTTTCCCAAATTTCAGATTATTTCATTTAGTTAGAGTATTAGGTTCACTACCTTAGTGGCTAGAGATATATATTAGGAGATTTATTGCGAGGAACTGGCTTACATGATTGTTGAGGCTAGCTGGGCAAGCGTGAAATCCACAGGGAGGATGTCAGAAAGGGCAGTCTGGAATTCTCATGTATAGGCTGAAACTACTGGCTAAGGCCAGGTGAGGTGGCTCATGCCTGTAATCCCAGCACTTTGGGAGCCATGTCAGGAGGATTGCTTGAAGCCAGGAGTTCCAGGCCAGTTTGGTCAACAAAGCCAGACTCTGTACAGAAAAAGGAAGGAAGGAAGGAAGGAAGGAAGGAAGGAAGGAAGGAAGGAAGGAAGGAAGGAAGGAAGGAAGGAAGGAAGGGAGGGAGGGAGGGAGGGAGGGAGGGAGGGAGGGAAGGAGGGAGGGAAGGAGGGAAGGAGGGAAGGAGGGAAGGAGGGAAGGAGGGAGGGAGGGAGGGAGGGAGGGAGGGAAGGAAAGGAAGGAAAAGAAGGAAGGAAACTGGTACCTAAAGGCAGAAATGCTTCTTCAAAGAAGCCTAACTCCGCATTTAAGCCATTTTAACTGATTGAATAAGACTCACACATATTACCTATGATAGTCAATAATTTCCCTTACTAGAGCCGATTGATTATAAACCTTTATCACAGCTAAAAAATATCTTCATAGCATCACCTACCTAAGTGTTTGTGAGTCCATGGGAACTGTAGTCTAGCCAGGTTAACACGTCAAAAGACAATCACAGTTAAATTCTCAGAAATAGAATAGCTGAATCAAAGGGAATAAATTTTTATTTTTTTAATGTTTTTAAAATTATAGACCATTTTTAGAGCAGTTTAAGCTTCACAGCAAAATTGAGATGAAGGTACAGAGATATCCCATATACCTCCTGCCCCCACACATGATAGCTCCCTCATTATCAAAGTCCTCCACCAAAGTAGTACATTTATTACAACTGATGGAACTGCATTGATACGTCATTGTCACTCAGAGTCAATACTTTACATTGGGGTGATTTTTTGTTTTGTTTTTGGTACTGACATTCTATGAGTTTGGACAAATGTATTAAATAACATGTATCCATTATTATAGTATCATACAGAGTATTTTCACTGTCCTAGAAATCCTCTGTGCTCCACTTATTCATCCCTCCTTCCCCAAACCCCTTGACAACAACTATTTTTACTGTCTCTATAATTTTGCCTTTACCAAAATGATATATTGGTAACATATAGTATGGAATCGAATCATACAGTGTGTAGCCTTTTCAGATTGGCTTTTTTTTTTTAACTTAATGATATCCATCTAAATTTCTTCTATGTCTTTTCATGGCCTGATAGTTTCTTTCTTTTTAGCACTGAATAATATTCTATTATCTGGAGGTACTGCAGTTTATTTATCCATCATCTACTGAAGGACATCTTAATTGCTTCCAAGTTTTGGCAATTATAAATAAACCAGCTATAAGCATCCATGCATAGGTTCTCATGTGGATATAAGTTTTTAACTTTTTTGGCTAAATACCGAGGAGCATGATTGCAGATTGTATGGTAACCACATGTTTAGTTTTGTAAGAAACTATCAAACTACCTTTGAAAGCATCTGTCCCATTTTACATTCCCACCAGCAATGAATGAGAGTTCCTATTACTTTATAAACTTTTCAGCATTTGGTCTTGTCAGTGTTCTGAATTTTGGCTATTCTAATACGTGTGTATCTCGTTGTTGATTTCATTTGCATTTTCCTGATGGCTTATACTGTGAGGCATCTTTTCTTATGCTTATTTACTATCTGTATGTCTTCTTTGGTAAGATGTCCATTAAGGCCTTTGTCCCATTTTTAATGTTTCTTTTCATATTTTTGAACATTAAGAGTTCTTGTATATTTTTGGTAACAGCCTGTTGTTAGGTATGTCTTCTGCAAATATTTTTTTCCAGTCTGTGGCTTACCTTCATTTTCTTGGCAGTGTCTTTAATAGAGCAGACATTTTAAATTTTAATCAAGTCGAGCTTATCAGTTCTTTCTTTCATGAATTGTGCCTTTGGGGTTGTAGATGAAAACTCATCACCAAACCCAAGATCAACTAGATTTTCTCCTATGTTATCTTCTAGGATCTTTATAATTTTGTGTTTTACATTTAGGTCTCTCATCCATTATGAGTTTTCTGCAAAGAGTGAAAGGTTTATGTGTAGGTTCATTTGTTTGCACTTGCATGCCAGTTGGTCCAGAGCCATTGGTTAAAAAGAGTGATACATATTTTAAAATTCCTTTTTTTTTTTAAGACAGAGTCTTACTCTGTTGCCCAGGCTGGAGTGAAATGGCGTGATCTCGGCTCACTGCAACTTCCACCTCCAGGGTTCAAGCAATTCTCCTGCCTCAGCCTCCTGAGTCGCTGGGATTACAGATACTTGCCACTACGCTCAGCTACTTTTTTGTATTTTTAGTAGAGATGGGGTTTCACCGTGTTGGCCAGGTTAGTCTTGACCTCCTGACCTTGTGATCCACCTGCCTCGGCCTCCCAAAGTGCTGGGATTACAGGTGTGAGCCACTGCGCCCAGCCCTTGTGCCAGTTTTCAAAGGGAATGCTTCCAGCTTTTGCCCATTCAGTAGGATATTGGCTGTGGGTTTGTCATAAATAGCTCTTATTATTTTGAAATATGTTCCATCAATACCTAGTTTATTGAGTGTTTTTAGCATGAAAGGGTGTTGAATTTTATTGAAGGCCTTTTCTACAGCTATTGAGATAATCATGTGGTTTTTGTCATTGGTTCTGTTTATGTGATAGATTACGTTTATTGATTTGTGTATGTTGGACCAGCCTTGCATCCCAGGGATGAAGCCCACTTGATCATGGTGGATAAGCTTTTTGATGTGCTGCTGGATTCAGTTTGCTAGTGTATTATTGAGGATTTTCGCATCGATGTTCATCGAGGATATTGGCCTAAAATTTTCTTGTGTGTGTGTGTGTGTCTCTGCCAGGTTTTGGTATCAGGATGATGCTGGACTCATAAAATAAGTTAGGGAGGAATCCCTCTTTTTCTGTTGTTTGGAATAATTTCAGAAGGAATGGTACCAGCTCCTCTTTGTACCTCTGGTAAAATTTGGCTGTGAATCTGTCTGGACATGGGCTTTTTTTTGGTTGGTAGGCTATTAATTACTACCTCAATTTCAGAGCTTGTTAGTGGTGTATTCAGGGATTTGACTTCTTCCTTGTTTAGCCTTGGGAGGTTGGGAGGGTGTTCATGTGTCCATGTCCATTTCTTCTAGATTTTCCAGTTTATTTGCATAGAGGTGTTTAATGTATTCTCTGATGGTAGTTTGTATTTCTGTGGAATCAGTGGTGATATCCCCTTTATCATTTTTTATTGTATCTATTTGATTCTTCTGTTTTCTTCTTCATTAGTCTGGATAGTGGTCTATTTTGTCAATCTTCTCAAAAAACCACTCCTGGATTCATTGATTTTTTGAAGAGTTTTTCATGTCTCTATCTCCTTCAGTTCTGCTCTGATCTTAGTTCTTTTCTTCTGCTAGCTTTTGAATTTGTTTGCTCTTGCTTCTCTAGTTATTTTAATTGTGATGCTAGGGTGCCTATTTTAGGTCTTCCCTGCTTTCTCACGTGGGCATTTAGTGCTATAAATTTCCCCCAAAACACTGCTTTAGCTGTGTCCCAGAGATTCTGGTACATTGTGTCTTTGTTCTCAATGGTTTCATAGAACTTATCTATTTCTGCCTTAATTTCGTTATTTACCCAGTAGTCATTCAGGAACAGGTTGTTCAGTTTCCATGTGGTTGTGCGGTTTTGAGTGAGTTTGTTAATGCTCAGTTCTAATTTGATTGTACTGTGATCTGAGAGACTGTTTGTTACAATTTCTGTTCTTTTACATTTGCTGAGGAGTGTTTTACTTCCAATTATGTGGTCAATTTTAGAAGAAGTGTGATGTGGTGCTGAGAAGAATGTATATTCTGTTGATTTGAGGTGTAGAGTTCTGTATATGTCTATAAGGTCCACTTGGTCCAGAGCTGAGTTCAAGTCCTGAATATCCTTGTTAATTTTCTATCTCGTTGATCTGTCTAATATTGACAGTGGGGTGTTAAAGTCTCTGACTATTATTGTGTGGGAGTCTAAGTCTCTTTGTAGTTCTCTAAGAACTTGCTTTATAAACCTGAGTGCTCCTGTATTGTATTGGGTGCATACATATTTACGATAGTTAGCTTTTCTGATTGCATTGATCACTTACCATTATGTAATGCCCTTCTTTGTCTTTTTTTTATCTTTGTTGGTTTGAAGTCTGTTTTATCAGAGACTAGGATTGCAACTACTACATTTTTTTTTCTTTCCATTTGCTTGGTAAATATTCCTCCATCCCTTTATTTTGAGCCTATGTGTGTCTTTGCACATGACATGGGTCTCCTGAATATCACACACCAATGGGTCTTGACTCTTTATCCAATTTGCCAGTCTGTGTCTTTTAATTGGGGCATTTAGCCCATTTATATTCAAGTTTCATACTGTTACATGTGAATTTGATCCTGTCATTATGATGCTAGCTGGTTATTTTACACATTAGTTGATGTAGTTTCTTCATAGTGTTGTTTGTCTTTATATTTTGGTATGTTTTTTGGAGTGACTGGTACTAGTTGTTCCTTTCCATATTTAGTGCTTCCTTCAGGAGCTCTTGTAAGGCAAGCCTGGTGGTGACAAAAATCCCTCAGCATTTGCTTGTCTGTAAAGGGTTTTATTTCTCCTTAATTTATGAAGCTTAGTTTGGCTGAATATGAAATTCTGGGTTGGAAATTCTTTTCTTCAAGAATGCTGAATATTGACCCCACTCTCTACTGGCTTGTAGGGTTTCTCCAGAGAGATCCACTGTTAGTCTGATGGGCTTTCCTTTTTGGGTAACCTTAACCTACCTTTCTCTATGGCTGCTCTTAACATTTGTTCCTTCGTTTCAACCTTGGTGAATCTGACGATTATGTGTCTTGGGGTTCCTCTTCTTGAGGAGTATCTTAGTTGTGTTCTCTGTATTTCCTGAATTTGAGTGTTGGCCTGTCTCGCTAGGTTGGGGAAGTTCTCCTGGATAAAAATCCTGAAGTGTGTTTTCCAACTTGGTTCCATTCTGCCCATCACTTTCAGGTACACCAATCAATCGTAGGTTTGGTCTTTTCACATAGTCCCATAGTTCTTGGAGGCTTTGTTTGCTCCTTTTCATTCTTTTTTCTCTGATCTTGTCTTCATGCTTTATTTTATTAAGTTGATCCTCACTCCCTGATATCCTTTCTTCCAGTTGATTGATTCGGCTATTGATACTTGTGTATGCTTCACGAAGTTCACGTGCTGTGTTTTTCAGCTCCATCAGGTCATTTATGTTCTTCTCTAAACTGAGTGTTCTAGTTAGCAGTTCCTGTAACCTTTTATCAAGGTTCTTAGCTTCCTTGCGTTGGGTTAGAACATGTTCCTTTAGCTCAGAGGAGTTTGTTATTACCCACCTTCTGAAGCCTACTTCTGTCAATTTGTGAAAGTCATTCTCCATCCAGTTTCGTTCCCTTGCTGGTGAGGAGTTGTGATCCTTTGGAGGAGAAGAGGCATTCTGGTTTTTTGAATTTTCAGCATTTTTGCACTGGCTTTTCCTCATCTTCTTGGATTTACCTACCTTTGATCTTTGATGCTGATGACCTTTGGATGCGGTTTTTGCATGGGCATCCTTTTTGTTGATGTTGATATTATTGCTTTCTGTTGGTTAGTTTTCCTTCTATAGTCAGGCCCCTCTTCTGCAGGTCTGCTGGAGTTTGCTGGAGGTCCTCTACAGACCCTGTTTGCCTGGTTATCACCAGTGGAGGCTGCAGAAAAGCAAAGATTGCTGGCTGCTCTTTCCTCTGGAAGTTTCATCCCAGAGGGGCACCTGCCAGATGCCAGCTGGAACTCTCCTGTATGAAGTATCTGTTGACCCCTGCTGGGAGGTATGTCCCAGTGAGGAGGCACGAGGGTCAGGGACCCACTTGAGAAGGCAGTCTGTCCCTTAGCAGAGCTCAGGCACTGTGCTGGGAGATCTGCTGCTCTCTTCAGAGCTGGCAAGAAGGAACATTTAAGTCTGCTGAGGCTGTGCCCACAGCTGCCCCTTCCCCCAAGTGCTCTGTCCTAGGGAGATGGGAGTTTTATCTATCAGCCCCTGACTGGTGATGCCGCCTTTCTTTCAGAAATGCCCTGTCCAGACAGGAGGAATCTAGAGAACCAGATGACATATTGTTTATACCTCATGCCTATTTATGATCTTGCTTGATCAGTGATATCTAATTTTAATAATTTTGAAAAAAATTTTTTGAATCTTTTTTTGCACAGGCATTTGCCTTGAAACATGTTAAAAGTCCCACTTATCCTCAAACAGAAACCACCAATTTCTTTTGCTCCAACCATTATATCAAGTTCCTGTGTCCTTCCTGTTCCTTATCACATTTCTTAAGAGGGCAGTCACACTTGATGTGTCTACTTTCTTAATTCCCATGCAATCTCCAGCTGATTAGAATTTGATTTATTTTATCACCATTGAAGGAAACTCTTTTAATTAGGAAGACAATGACCTCTTGCAGCCCAAATCCAACATGTTTTAATTATTCATGTTATTTAACCTCTGGTTAGCATTTGACACTATGCCACACCTGTGTGTCAAGAAGATTTTTTTTTTTAAAGAGTTCAGCATTGTACACAAATGTTTTTAAAGCTCTATGTAAGAAAATATTGCCAGAACTGGAAGTTGTACAACTCCTTCTTGAGAACTGCTCCAGTGTGTTACATTCTACACATCAGTTAATGCCATTGTATGGTACTATGTCATTTCTCACTTCTTTCTTTTTCTCAACTCTCAAATACAGGAGGACGGCAAATCCTGTCCTGTAGCTTCTACCTGAGAAATAGTTCTCAGCGATTCTTCTTCTTCAAAGCAGTGATTGTGATAGGAAGCCCTCCTTTTTCTCTCAATTAGAAAATATAATAGTCCCTAGTTGATTTTCCTGTTACTAGTGTCCCATACACTAGTCATATCTCACACTGTAAACCAAAGCCAATGATATGGATATCTATCCCATTAAGTTCTCTATCATTTCTCTGTTGTTTCCAAGATGAAGCTCCAGCACCCTATTTCAGGATCTCACAGGGTGGTCCCTGGATCAGGAGAATCAACATTTCCTGGGAACTGGCTAGCAAAACAAAACCTTTGATCCCATCTCAGAGCTACTGAAGCCCAAACACTTTAGTTCAGGTGATTCCGATTCACACCAAAGTGGGAGAACCACTGCCCCAGCTGGCTAGTAGATGAACCTGTTTGTTCAGGCTGCTACTACACTGCCTCTCCTGCATTTGTATGTCTCTTGCACTTTATGTTATTTTCTTATTGACTATCTCATCTTGCAAATGCCAGACATTGGGACTGACCTTCCAGACTGGAATACCACACCTGATTTTTTTTTTTTCCTGGAAAATTGCTATTTCTTCAGTATCCATTTCAAGTGCTCTGAGAATTCCGACCTCCCTCAAGATCCATTCTTGCTCCATCTGTCCTCCATTGGTATTTTGTTCACATCTCTGTAATAGCATTTACCATGTCATATCTTAATTTATCTTTCTATGTAATATTTTCCTCCTAAGACTGTGAATTCCTCCCATATAGGCTAGATCTCATTCAAATTTGTTCCCTAGTGGCCTAGCTTGCTGTTTCGTTATTTTTTTTTTTCTCTCTCTCTCTCTTTTTTTTTTTTTTTTTTTGCCACCTCTTTACACAACAGATTTGAGAGTAGGAAAATATTTTTGAAGTGAAATATTTCAACTCAACACCATAATGGTAATCAAGAAGCTTGGCAACTATTACAACTTTGTAGGAGACTTTTTGCATATCAGAGTAACCAGTCTTCTATTGTTCTTTTGTCCATCTGCGTACATAAAATGACAGTAATTAATTGAGACAGACTGATTCCTCTCACACACTTCCCATATGTTCTTTCTATTCTACTTTATCCATGTGTCCCGATAGACTTCTTTTATACAGCTTCCTTTGTGACCCCCAGATTCCGACAACAAGGATCTAATGTTTCCCAGGTGATTTCTCTCTATTGTTCAAAAATCCTGTTGCCTTAGGTACGGTTCTTTCAATTCCCTCTCCTGATTTTTTAAAAATCTGATTGCCATTTGTGTTGAAGGAACACTGTGTGATGAAAAGTTGAAGGAACCTCAGGGTTTGGGCTCTGTTTGATGGCCTCTTTCATTAAAATGCAGCCCTCTCCCCTTGCTCATATTTAATTCAGTAAGATGGACATAAAACAGGCAATTTAACTCCAGGTGTGAAAATACGTTAGTTTTGAATAAACAGGAGCTGATATTTTCAGATCAGTTTGGGGTAGCTTTGCTATTACTATGGACTTGTTACAGGTGTCATCATGTTTCCGTAGCTTGATGTTAAACTGCTTAGTAAATAACTATATCAAAGCACCAAATTAAATTCATTAGCTTAAAAGCTTAATGCAGTTCCAACTGGTAATTGTACGTTTACAGAGAAAATCATGTGCCTTGTTTTAGAGAATGAAATTAGAGAGTTAAGCCAAAACAGATTATTTTAATTACCAACTAAGCAGGTTAGAACACTTTTTGATTAAAATCTAGCAAAACAAAATCAGTTAATAATTTTTAAATGATCTCTTAATTTCATCGGAGTATTAAATATTCCTTGATGACTTCCATAGATTTATTTTATGATATGCAGAAAACCACATCTGCAAAACCAGAAGCAGAGTGACTTCTTACTGTGATTTTCATTGTCATTGATGGGACAGATTTTTGACAAATCTCATTATTAGCTCTGAACTGTTAGAACAGTTTATTTTCCAGCAGCAAGTAATTCCAACTCGATACAATGGTTAACATGAACATCTAGTTCATGAGCTAAATCTAAACTCCTACCTGTTAAATTTACTTCATGTAAGGAAACCTTAGGGTCGACCTGCAGCAATTTCTTACAGTAAAGGGAACTATTGCAATACTTTGAACTCCAGGTAAGTGAGAGACATAAAATTGATGTCTTTCCGATGTTCCACTTCAAGATCATAATAGATCTATTCTTAAAGAAGTGTGTAAAGCTTAAGCTTTTTGAGCCATAGTATCTGTGAAAAGGATACATTTGGAGACCAGTTGTTCGAGGTGCTGATGTGCTGCCCATATGTCTCAATCTGCTGTAGTGTGCAACTGAGGCCATATAGATACAACACTTTTTTCCCCTGCAGGCTCTGTATAATCCTCTCTGTGGCAAAGGCAGACAGGACATCATCCTACAACAGGTCTCTGCATTTGAACTTTTTAGCCTCTGCCAACAGCCAGAGTTGTTAATTACCTATCATAAATTGCCTTCTCTGAGCATTTCCAAATGTTTGTCTCCAGTTTTGCCTATTATGATTGTGTATCTATTAGGAATATCCCAAGGCAGGAGAATAATCAGTGTCATTCTGTACCTTAAAAAATAGATGTAGGGATTAGGCAGACTGTGGGAAGAGAAGAGTAGCAATTTGCCTTCTACCGGGAAAAGCCCTGAGGAGAATTTATCCTTGTATCACAATTATCTTTTCCAGCATTGAAAAGAGGTATTCAAGTTCAGTGATAACTAAATCAACTTCAGGATCCTACTACGGTTTTTTCCTTCTTAGTAGTCTTCTGAGAGAGGTGCTCTCCCTAAGCACCCTGGAGAGTGCTGGCTGCACCCTTAGAGAAAGGCAACGATGCTTGGAGAGTGTGTTTTGCCTTGTGCTGTGAGGTTTGTTTCTGAAAATTCTAATTGACAGCTTTTCTATTTTCATCAACCATACTGCATCCCTTGTAATTTAGCCCAGAAAACTAGGTGGTGGATAAGAAACCTCCTTGTGATCTTGCATGGAACATCTGAATGTCCAGGGTGTTGTTAGTTGCCCTGAAGAATGCTGGAGAATGTTCAGGTCCCCTCTGAGGAAACTTAATAACCGCGATCTCTCCATGAGGGAGACTTATTGGCAAGTGTTCCCTGATAAGAAACCTGGAGTTAAAATGAAGAAACCTGGCTGCAACTAAAAATTATAAATTAGTGAAAGTGACCAGAAAAATGTAAGAACCAGATATTGTTTGTGTGTGTGCGTGTGGGTGCTTGTGTGTGTGTGTGAGTGTATGTGTGTGTTTTAGGAAGGAAGTTACTTAAAGAAGTACTTATTTCTGTCCTGCAGAGCTAAAGAGTTTTGGTTGCTTCTGGTTGACTTGGATGGATTCTTAATGCTATTTCAGACTGGTGATGCTGGTGGCTACAATGGGTGAAAAACTGTTTGTATGTTAAAACCTACAGCCAATTGTGGCTTTTATTTATTCACTCACATATTTATTAATCATCACCTGTGTTCCAGACACTCAGACTGGCACCCAGATACTCTTTCAAGAAAAGCTAAGCATTATTTTTATAATAACCGTGTGATGAGCTAGGCAGCTCACTTTACTTCTCTGGGCTACATGTCAAGAAGACAATTGTTAAAATAAGTTACTCTAATCCAACTAACATGGCTGGCTTTTGTGGCTATGGGAGCATATGCCAGATTGCCAGAGAAAAGTTGTTACAGGTTGAGCATCCCTAATCCAAAGATTTGAAATCTGAAATCTTTCAAAATGGAAACATTTTGAGCGCCAACAAAATTATTTAAAATATTGTATAAAGTTACCTTCAGTCTATATGTATACAGTGTATATGAAATATAAATGAATTTTATGTTTAGAATTGGGTCTCCTCCCCAAGAAATCTCGTTATGTATATGAAAGTATTCCAAAATCCGAAAAAATCTGAAATCCAAAACACTTCTGGCTGCAAGTGCTTCAGATAAGGGATATTCAACCTGCACAAAAAATGAGGGTTCACATTCTTTGGTGATATGTTGATAAAACTTAATGAAACGATGTAACATTGGCAGACAGAAATCCTTCATGTAGAGCTAGATGTTAATTACCATGGTTGAAGATCAATTCTTTCCAATTTATTTAACAAACTACTTTGACTGAATGTTAGAATACAAATTATAGACGAAAACCAAGATATCTCCTTCAATAATTTCATTGTAACAGAATTGGTACTTATTCATCCATTATTCCACAAATGTATTTGAATGACCAATTAATAGTGCTAGAAGCTTGCAGTATAGCAGAGGAAGATGTAAATGCACTACAATGTCTTCATTCTGAAAAAAGAAGCTTTAAAGCTACAGTTCCAGGGAGGCGGGGAGCGGGGTGCAAAAAGTCATAATAAAAGTCAAAGAATAACTCACTAGCGGTAACATAATAGTCTCAGCATCCTCTTAAACACTATGTCTCCTTCCTTTCCTTTTCCCAGCCAGAAAGAAAAGAAACAGGTACCACCATTAGGGGTTTATAGCTGTTATCTTAAACCTGTATTATTATTTTTTTCTTCTTCCTTTATAACTAAGTGGCTTTACTTGACTAAATTCTTAGATAGGTAGAAGGAGAGGCCTCTAGGCTCCAGAAAGAAGAATCAAAGTAAACAATTTGGGAAAAAAAGCTCCTGGGGAAACCTAAAACAACATAAGGGGTAAATGAAATTTTCTGGATTTAAGTCTGTAAAACTACATTTCACAGCATTTGCTAAAGCCTAGTTCTGAGTGATGATGCACCCAAATAATTTGCTTAAATGTTCATCTCGTTTTTTTTTTTCTTTTTTATTATACTTTAAGTTCTAGGGTACACGTGCACAACATGCAGGTTTGTTAGATATGTATACTGTATACTTGTGCCATGTTGGTGTGCTGCACCCATCAACTCGTCAGCACCCATCAACTCATCATTTACATCAGGTATGACTCCCAATGCCATCCCTCCCTCCTCCCCCCTCCCCATAATAGGACCCAGTGAGTGATGATCCCCTCCCTGTGTCCAAGTGATCTCATTGTTCAATTCCCACCTATGAGTGAGAACATGCAGTGTTTGGTTTTCTGTTCTTGCAATAGTTTGCTAAGAATGATGGTTTCCAGCTGCATCCATGTCCCTACAAAGGACACAAACTCATCCGTTTTTATGGCTGCATAGTATTCTATGGTGTATATGTGCCACATTTTCTTAATCCAGTCTGTCACTGATGGACATTTGGGTTGATTCCAAGTCTTTGCTATTGTGAATAGTGCCGCAATAAACATACGTGTGCATGTGTCTTTATAGCAGCATGCTTTATAATCCTTTGGGTATATACCCAGTAATGGGATGGCTGGGTCATATGGTATTTCTAGTTCCAGATCCTTGAGGAATCGCCATACTGTTTTCCACAATGGTTGAACCAGTTTACAATCCAACCAACAGTGTAAAAGTGTTCCTATTTCTCCACATCCTCTCCAGCACCTGTTGTTTACTGACT
Organism: Macaca thibetana thibetana; assembly: GCF_024542745.1. Taxonomy (NCBI): domain Eukaryota; kingdom Metazoa; phylum Chordata; class Mammalia; order Primates; family Cercopithecidae; genus Macaca; species Macaca thibetana. The sequence continues at coordinate 15,672,828 of NC_065582.1, read as the reverse complement.
TTTTAATGATTGCCATTCTAACTGGTGTGAGATGGTATCTCATTGTGGTTTTGATTTGCATTTCTCTGATGGCCAGTGATGACGAGCATTTTTTCATGTATCTGTTGGCTATATGCATGTCTTCTTTTGAGAAATGTCTGCTCATATCCTTTGCCCACTTTTTGATGGGGTTGTTTGTTTTCTTCTTGTAAATTTGTTTGAGTTCTTTGTAGGTTCTGGATATTAGCCCTTTGTCAGATGAGTAGATTGCAAAAATTTTCTCCCTTTCTGTAGGTTGCCTGTTCACTCTGATGAAAGTTTCTTTTGCTCTGCAGAAGCTCTTTAGTTTAATGAGATCCCATTTGTCAGTTTTGGCTTTTGTTGCTGTTGCTTTTGGTGTTTTAGACATGAAGTCCTTGCCCATGCCTATGTCCTGAATAGTATTACCTAGGTTTTCTTCTAGGGTTTTTATGGTTTTAGGTCTAACATTTAAGTCTCTAATCCATCTTGAATTAATTTTCGTATAAAGAGTAAGGAAAGGATCCAGTTTCAGCTTTCTACTTATGGCTAGCCAGTTTTCCCAGCACCATTTATTAAATAGGGAATCCTTTCCCCATTTCTTGTTTTTGTCAGGTTTGTCAAAGATCAGATGGCTGTAGATGTGTGGTATTATTTCTGAGGGCAACTCTGCACCAAGCAGACCTAATAGACATCTACAGAACTCTCCACCCCAAATCAACAGAATATACATTCTTCTCAGTACCACATTGCACTTATTCCAAAATTGACCACATAGTTGGAAGTAAAACACTCCTCAGCAAATGTAAAACAACAGAAATTATAACAAACTGTCTCTCAGACCACAGTGCGATCAAACTAGAACTCAGAACTAGGAAAATCAATCAAAACCGCTCAACTACATGGAAACCGAACAACCTGTTCCTGAATGACTGCTGGGTACATAACGAAATAAAGGCAGAAATAAAGATGTTCTTTGAAACCAATGAGAACAAAGATACAACATACCAGAATCTCTGGGACACATTTAAAGCAATGTGTAGAGGGAAATTTATAGCACTAAATGCCCATAAGAGAAAGCTGGAAAGATCTAAAATTGACACCCTATCATCTCATTTTAATCCTGGTTCCTGAGAGTTTAAAGGGATTATTAGGCAAAGTTTATGGGAGGCGATTTCATTGTTTAGACCAAGCTCCTACACTGGGCTCCAGCAGACAATGTCACTCATGCTAGGTGTCATGCACGATTACACTAAACTTTGAAACAGGCAAGTTTTCCAGAAATCAGAAGATTCACAGCAGCTAAGCAGAAGGGGCTCACTTTACCTGAGCCAGCATGATAAGGAAGCCCCTTCTGTGTTAACCCTACAAGTAAAGTAACTTTGAAACGACCAATCTGCTTTTGTTCCTTGTTTCTGCTTTCTTCAGCCCTTTTCTGCCTATAAAGCCAACCTATAAAATGGAGCATGCATTCTGTTTTAAGAATGAGATAGTGCCCAGTTCTAGAATCACTAATAACAGCCAATTACATCTTAAAACCAAACTTGCTGTAATTTTATTTTTTAACAATATCAATAAAGGTGCCTTTATTCTAAGAGCTATATGAGGTGGTTTGATCATATTCACAGAATTATAAAATTAGCATAAGAAAATTATTGAATTAAACCCCAAATTGTTTGTTCAATATGGTGGCTGGTTATTAATCGTGAGGATAGGAAAGATGTTCCTTGATTAGTGTTGGTCCTGAAAGAACTTATTGTCTTGTTAAGAAGAAAAGACTCACAAAAAATAATCCAAAACAGAATATAGTCAAGTTTCAACTATGTGTATTATAGATGTTCAGAGAATTGTGTTGTGTTGATTTTTGTTAGCATAGAAGGCCTTGTAAAACATGTATGAGTAGAAGCCAATTAGAACTGAGTTTTTTTGTTCTTTTTTTTTTTCTTTTTGAGACAGAGTTTTGCTCTGTCACCCAGGATGGAGTGCAATGGCGCGATCTTGGCTCACTGCAACCTCCGCCTCCAGGTTCAAGTGATTCTCCTGCCTCAGCCTCCCAAGGCACTGGGACTACAGGTGTCCACCACCACGCCCAGCTAATTTTTGTAATTTTAGTAGAGACAGGGTTTCACCAGGTTGGCCAGGCTGGTCTCAAACTCCTGACCTCACATGATCCATCTGCCTCAGCCTCCCAAAGAGTGTTTTTACAGGTTCCATCCCTTATTCCTCCCTTATTCCTGGAGTCATCTTAGGGAAATTTTCTGACATTTTATTGCCATCTGTAAAGTAGAGAGAAAGATTACTTGCTTGCTTGCTGAGGACTAATGAGATACAATTTTGAGAAGTCATTTTTTTCATCCCAACAATTTTCACCAACCATGATCACACTAAATTTGTCTTACTCAAAAACAGGCATAATGTAATGCTGTTAAGAACATATTATTCTAATATTCAGTCCAGAATTCCTCTCTGTGAACTGTTTCTGTTCAGAATCCGTGTTCATAAATGCTAGGAGTGTGTCAGCTGGTGACTCCAGAGGAAAGGGGAAGCCACTATGCATGAGGTAAAAGGAGGAATGTGTTGTTTTGCTACTGAGAAGGACTGGGGAGGGGAGTGGAATAAAGGGTGGGAGCAGAGAAGAGACAGGCCAGCAAAATAAAAAAGCAGGTGCTGCAGAGAAAGAGCCAGGAGAGAAACTTCTGGTGGTGAGTGTTAAAAATGGACTTGGGGGACAGGACAGTATAATAAGTGATGAGCTTTTGCCCCTTGTCTCTCTAGTCATCAGGAAAGTCTATTGTGCTTATAAATGCTTTGTTTCAATTTTTGGCAAACACAATAAAGGAGCTGTTTAATATCTGGTAGCACCTCATGCTGACCCTGATGTAAACAAGAAACAAGAGCCCAAGAAGCAGAGGAAGTTAGGAGATAGTAAGCTGTCCAGAAATTAGCCAACGATCATGGAATGGCTCTAGACTTCTGTAGCAAATGGAAATATGAGGTTAATTCCAGGTTTATGTAAACCACCAAGGGTTAGATGAACTCTCATATGGCATGTTACACCAATTTGTAAGGACATCAGAAAATAGTTCACATTGTTTCAAAGTTGGCTCCATAAGCGGGCAATTATTTTTAATATATATCAGGGCTTAGAACATGATACCCCAAAATATGGCACCTTGGCATAAGCAGAAAGCTCACTCTCTTTCTCCAACCTTCTCTCCTCAGGCCATAAAAATCATTCTCTATCCCTCCATGTGGAGAATGAAGACCTTTTGGGACACCTTGTACCCAGAGAAAAGGAATGAATATACATACAGCCAGAGCAGAATCTGAACAAACAGGTCAACAGGCCTTGCTAAGTTCCCCTTAGTTTATTGATCATATCCTTTTTGATCAATCAATTTTGTTTGTTTGTTTGTTTTGAGATGGAGTCTCACTCTGTTGCCCAGGCTAGAGTGTGCAGTGGCATGATCTCAGCTTACCTCAACCTCTGCCTCCTGGGTTCAAGCAATTCTCCTGCCTCAGCCTTCCAAGTAGCTGGGATTACAGGTACCCACCACCACGCCTGGCTAATTTTTGTATTTTTAGTAGAGATGCGGTTTCACCATGTTGTCCAGGCTGGACAATCAGACTTCTATGTGACTGTCCATTCTTTAGCAAACCTAGGCATAAAAATACACAGCTTTTCCTAAGTCTTTGGGTCGTCATTTCTGAAGTTTCCCGTGTCACATAAAATGTTGGTTAAAAAATTTTGTTATGCCTTTCTCTTGTTAATCTGCCTTTTGTTATAGGTGTCAGCCACTGATTGTCAACTTCACAATTGGTGTGAAAAAGATACTACTTTTTCTCTCCTGCACATCTAATGAAATTCTTCAGTTTAAATCCTTAGGTGTAAACCAATAATATCCCCAATCTTTGTTTTGTACTAACAGTCTTGCCTTTTTCTAAATCAAATACATCCTTGTGGATTATTACTCTCACCTACATTGTCTTCAGAAAAGAAAAATAAAATTACTCTATTGGAGATCACACTGACACAATATTCTGAAAGTGGAGCTGCCTTATAAAACTATTTTTGTTCCATTCTTTCACAGCTATTTTTAAAGTTCTGTTTTTAAAATTCACAGTTCTACTCTTTGAGACTTCAACTACAAAGTCAAGTATTGCCATTCTTAACATTTAATTCATACTTGCAGCCAGGAGTTCAAGACCATCCTGGGCAACATAGTGAGATCCTATCTCTACAATTTTTTTTTAAAATTAGCTGTGCTTGGTGACATGTACCTGCAGTCCCAGCTACTTGTGAGGCTGAGGTGAAAGGACTGCTTGAGCCCAGACGTTCAAAGCTGCAGTGAGCTATGGTCATACCACTGCACTCCACCCTGGGTAAGAGAACAAGACCCAGTCACAAAAAAAAAAAAAAGAAAAAAAAATTCTTCCTGCATTCAACGACATTGCCTTTCATTTTGGCCATTTCCTCCTCTCCCCAATTGTGACCTCCATACTGAGTTATGCTACAAGTCCCTGATTCCTTTTCAGGTAGTCTCTGTAATTGGAATTGGAGGTGTGAAGGGAGTTCACATTCACACAGAGCCTGCTGAAGTAAGGTAAGCCTTACTTACACAGGCAACTTTTAACTGTGTTGATACCTCAGTAAAATGTTATGCAACTTCGGTGTCTTTTAAATATTCTGTGACACTTTCAGAGGAAATTTTCCAGTACATAAAATTATCTCTTGTGTTACCTGAGAGAATGACAACGCTGTTTTAAAAATTACTCTGAAATTCCTAGAAAATCAAACCAAACCAAAAACCTCACTATGTTTTTTATTTTCCCGGTAAATAAATATTTTTTCTTTGTCATATTTAGGTTGTGGTGAGAGTTACGTAGTATGTCTGAGAGTACATTATTTACCATAAATCTTTGTACAGACACTCCTATTTTTATTAGCTATTTTCAAAATATCAGAAACTAATAATTCCCCTTCATTTCCACAGAGCAATAGTGATCCTAGACCAAATTCATTCTTTTTCTCTCCAAATTGGTTATGATCCTACTTCAGTTTGGTCCACTATATTTAGGCATGAAGGACAAGGAGAGACAAGCTGTCACTGGTCAACAACAGCAGCAGCAACAACAAAACAGATACAAGGGCTTTTCAGGTTAGTCCTAGAGAATTTCACGACATCCCAGGGTTTTCACCACTTCCGTGAGTAAATTTTCTTTCCTGCTCCCATGCAGGAAATGGTTCAGCGTTGGCAAGCTATTCAGGCCCTCGTTACTGCTATGTTATGAATGTGCCCCCCTGAATTTCATGCATGGGTTTCCAAATTTCCTATGTGGCAGTATTGAGAGGTGGAACGTTTAAGAAGTGAGTGGTTCATGAGTGCTCTGCCCTCCTGAGTGGATTAATCTTCTCATGACTTAATAAATTGATGGGTTAATGGATTAATGGGCAATCATAGGAGTGGAACTGGTGGCTTTCTAAGAGGAAGAGAGGCCTGAGCTAGCATGGTAGCATGCTCAGCCCCCTCACCGTGTGATGGTCTGCACTGCCTCAGGACTCTGCATAATCCTCACCAGGAGGAAGGCTCTCACCAGACACCGAGCCATGCCCTTGGACTTCCAAGCCACCAGAATTGTAAGAAATTTCTTTTCTTTATAAATTACCCAGTTTCAGGTGTTCTATTATAAGCCACAGAAAACAGACTAAGACAGCTGTGTTATTAAGACTCTCACTTTTGAGAAAATGTAGACATGATCCTGAAAAGAGATATATATATGTGTAGGTGTATGTGAGTTACACAGTTCTAAGATTGCTTGTCTTCAAAATATACAACAAAATAATTAATAGGAAAAAGAGGCACAGTACAATGTTGTAATTATTTTTCAGAAAAAGCTATCAGACTAGGATGGAGAAAGTGATGTCATGTTGTCAAGGGAAGACTTTGATTTTAAAGGGGGATCTATTTACTTATTGCATATATATAAACAGCTTTAAAGAATATTAAACCTACTAAGCTACTTATGGCTTTGCTCTGAGAACTACTTCCTTTGGTGTTTGGTTTCAGTTGGCTTCTTTGAGTCATCTTGCTTCTCTGGACAAGTGAGGTATTTGCTGTCAGTGATGTGGGCTGAATCAATATGGTGTCACTGTTTATGCTTTAAATTGATGAGTTTTCAGAAGGTGGCAGTGGTATGAGAGCCAGTGATTCAGCTCACCCTAGGATTGTTAACAGAGGTTAATATAGTAGATACATGGTGTGTTCTATTTTTCTTTCAAAATAATGATATATTAAAAATATTATGAACATGGAAAAAGCTTTCAATAAAATCCAGCATCCCTTCATGAAGAAAATCCTCAATAAACTAGTCATCGAAGGAATATACCTCAAAATAATAAGAGCAATCTATGAAAAATCCATAGCCAACATCATACTGAACAGGCAAAAACTGGAAGAATTCCCTTCAAACTGAAACAAGACAAGGATGTTCACTGTCATCATTCCTATTCAGCACAGTACTGGAAGTCCTAGTCAAAACAATCAGGCAAGAGAAAAAAACAAACGACATCGAAGTAGGAAAATAAGTCAAACTATATGTCTTCATGGATATGATTCTATACCTAGAAAACCCTAAAGACTTCACCAAAAGGCTCCTGGAACTGATAAATGACTTCAATAAAATTTCAGGATACAAAATAACTGTACAAAAATTAGTAGCATTTCTACAAACCAATAACATTCAAGCTGAGTGCCAAATCAAGAATGCAATTCCCTTTACAATAGCCAGCCATATACAAAAAATTATGTGGGAACATATCTAACCAAGGACGTGGAACATCTCTACAAGGAGAACCACAAAACATTGCTAAATGAAATTACCGATGACACAAACAAATGGGAAAACATTCCATGCTCATGGATACAAGAATCAATGTTGTTAAAATGACCATACTGCCCAAAGTATGGTCATCCATCTGTAGATTCCATGCAATTCCTCCCAATATCATTTTTCACAGAATTAGAAAAAACAACCCTTAAATTCATATGGAACCAAAATAGAGCCCAAATAGCCAAGGCAATACTAAGCTAAAAGAACAAAACTGGGGGTATCACATTACCCAACTTCAAGCTATACTACAGAGCTGCAGTAACCAAAACAGCATGGTTCTGGTAAAAAAAAAAAAAAAAAAAAAAACCAGATATATACACCAATGAAACAGAATAGGGAAGCCAGCAATAAAGTCACACACCTACAGCCATCTGATCTTCAACAAATTGGACAAAAATAAGCAATGGGGAATTGACTCCCCACCCAATAAGTGGTGCTAAGAAAGCTGGCTAGCCATAGGCAGAAGAATGAAACTGGACCCCTAATTTTCATTATATATAAAAATTTATATAAAAATTAACTTGGCTGGGTGCAGTGGCTCACACCTGTAATCCCAACACTTTGGGAGGCTGAGGAGGGCGGATCACCTGAAGTCAAGAGTTCAAGACCAACCTGGTCAACAAGGAGAAACCCTGACTCTACTGAAAATACAGAAATTAGCTGGGCATAGTTGCAGATGCCTGTAATCCCATCTACTCAGGAGGCTGAGGCAGGAGAATCTCTTGAACCTGGGAGGTGGAGGTTGCAGTGAGCCAAGATGGTGCCACTGCACTCCAGCCTGGGCAACAGACAAAAAAAAACAAAAAAACAAACAAAAAAACTCATGACAGATAAAAGATTTAAATGTAAGATCTCGAACTATGATAATCCAAGAAGAAAACATAGGGCATTCTAGACATTGACTTTGGGAAAGAATTTATGACTAAGTGCTCAAAATCAATGGCAACAAAAATAAATTGGCATGTGGGACCTAATTAAACTAAAAAGCTTCTGCACATCAAAAGAAAATATCAACAGAGTAATTAAGCAGATTACTTACAGATTGGGAGAAAATATTCACAAATGATGAATCCAGGGAAAGTCTGGTATTCAGCATCCAGAGGAAACTTAAACAACTGAACAAGCAAAAAACAAATAACCCCCTCAAAAAATGGGTGAAAGTCATGAACAGACACTTCTCAAAAGAAGATTCAAGAGGCCAACTGACATTTGAAAAAATGCTCCACATCATGAATCAAAACCACAATGAGATACCATCTCACACCAGTCAGAATAACTATTAAAAATTTAAAAAGCAACAGAAGTTGGTGAGCATGTGGAAAAAGGGATACTTATACTCTGTTGGTGGGAAAATCAACAGTTTAGCTACAGTGGAAAGCAGTTTGGAGATGTTTCAAATAAAACAGAGTTACCATTTGACCCAGAAATCCCCTTACTGGATATATATCCAAAAGAAAACAAATTATTCTACCAAAAAGGCACATCATGCACTCACCTGTTCATTGCGACACTATTCACAATAAAAAAGACATGGAATCAACCTAGCTGTCCATCAACAGTGGACTGAATAAAGAAACTGTGATACATATACACCATGCAATACTACACAACTATGCAAAATAATGAAATCATGTCCTTTGCAGCAACATAGTTGCAACTTGAGGCCATTATCCTAAGCAAATTAACCAGGAACAGAAAACCAAATACCACGGCCTCACTCGTAAGTGGGAGCTAAACATTGGGTACTCATGGATGTAAAGATGGGAACAATAGAAACTGGAGACTACTAGAGGGGGCAAAAAGGGAGATAAACAATCATTGAAAAATTATTGGGTACTATACTCAGTACTTTGGTGACAGGATCATTCATACCCCAAACCTAAGCATCATAGAATATAACTCGGAAACAAACTTGTACATGTACCCCTGAATCTAAAATAAAAGTTGAAAAAAATATGAATTAGACTATTATATTCATAATTGATAAGTAACCACCGTGCTTTAAGCTTCCATACAGAATTTTCTGTGCAGATAATAGTCTCTTACATATGCTAATTAAGTTGGTAAAACTCTGCTATTCTTCCATAGAATATTTGCCTAATCTGTGTTTCTTTCTCTTAACATATCAAATAAACTTAATTTTCATGGGTTTGCTAAATATTTTTGCTCTGTCTTTAAGAGTTAGGTCAACTGAGTTGTTGGTGTTGAAATTCTCCAGCATTCAAACTATGGTTGGTCATTATGGAGATTGAATCTGTTTAGTCTCAAATGCCTCTGGTAGCAACAGTTTCTCTCCCATTTCTATTTTGCATGTCCTAATTTTGCTTGTAGACTATAAAATGCAATCTAGCACAAGGACTGCCTTTATTGCTTTTCAATCCTAGCATCTAACATAGCATATTTTGCAGATGCTTCTCAATTTACAATGAGACTGTCACAATAAACCCATCATAAGTTGAAAATATTATAAGTCAGAATACATTTAATGTATCTAACCTACTAGACATCATAGCTTAGCCTAGCCTACTTTAAACATGCTCAGAACACTTACATTAGCCTACAGTTGGGCAAAATCATCTAACACAAAGCCTGTTTTATAATAAAGTGTTGAATATCTCATGTAATTTATTGACTATATTACACTGTGTAGTATAGTACTGGTTTACCCTCATTATCACCTGGCTGACTCAGGGCTATGGCTCACTGCTGTTGCCCAGCATCTAGAGAGTGTCATACTGCATATCACTAGCCTGGGAAAAGATCAAAAGTCAAAATTTCAACTATAGTTTCTACTGAATGTGTATTGCTTTTGCATCATTGTAAATTCAAAAAGTCATAAGTTGAACCATCCTGTCTGGGACTGTCTGTATATATGTTTGAGCTTCACAAATATATGACATTAACAATGGTACAATATTGTAAGTAATTTTTTTAATTTTAGAAGAGTAGTATTTACTAGAGGAGTATTTCCTATGTAACTGAGAACTGTGATAAATCCTCCTAATACTTTAGCTCACTTGTTCCTCATAATAATCCTATTTTACAGATGAGGAAATGGACTTAGACTAGGAAACTTGCCCAAGGCTTAGGATAAATATATTTCATCTTAAAAGATAGGTGTGATTTGAGCTGTCACTGGCATTATCAGACTTTTTGTATCAGATTGATTGATGATAGATAACATAAATTGGGTTCTTAATATGTTAAGTATTGTTCTAAGTGTTAATTAACTTATCTTCACAGCAACATGAAGAGGGAGGTAGATTATTACTTGTGTTTTGGAGATGAAAAATGCAGACATTGAGGGGTTTAGTAGCCAGGCCTCAGAGGTCCTGTAGCTAGCTGCTAAAATACCTTGCCAGAATTTAAACCATGAAGTCTCTTCAGTGGTGTGGCTTTCTGCTGATTTGTTATACAGCCGTTTATTTAAAATTAGGTTTTAACCCAGCACATGACGTGAAGACTGTTTAAGATTTCATTTCCCATTTTGAATAATTTTCTGTGTTTTCCTAGCCAAAGACATTTAATGTTAGTTTTCATTTTGATAAAATTATCTTATCAATATTTTTACATTACTGTCATCAAAAGACTGTTGTTGAGATTAATCATGCAATGTGTTTAACTAAAAGATAAAATAAAAGCCACATGTTACACACAAACACACTCAACTGATTTTTAACAAAGGTACAGAGACAATTCCATGGAGGAAGGATCTTCCTTTCAACAAATGGTGTGGGAGCAATTGGGCATTCCAAAGTATAAGAATATAAAACATTTAGAAAACAATAGAGAATATCTTCAGGACTTAGAGCTAGGCAAAGAGTTCTTATTGATGACACACAAAGCGTGATATATAGAAAAAGGTTTTTTTTTTTTTTTTTTTTTTTTTTTTTTTTTTTTTAATAAATTGGACCTTGTGTTAGTCCATGTTCACACTGCTAATAAAGGCATATCAGAGACTGGGCAATTTACAAAAGAAAGGGAGGTTTAATGAACTTACAGTTCCATGTGGCTGGGGAGGCCTCACAATCATGGTGGAAGGCAAGGAGGAGCAAGTCACATCTTACATGGATTGCAACAGGCAAAGAAAAAGCTTGTGTAGGGGAACTCCCCCTCATAGAATCATCAGATCTCATGAGACTTATTATCATGAGAACAGCATGGGAAAGACTCACCCTCATGATTCAGTTACCTCCCACCAGGCCTCTCACACAACACATGGGAATTCAAGATGAGATTTGGGTGGAGACACAGCCAAACCATATCAGACCTCATAAAAATAAAAAGTGTTTGTGAAAAACCCTGTGAAGAGAATGAAAAGGCAAGCTATACAGTGAGAGACAATATTTTTAAAGCCCATATAGAACAAAGGGATTGTATATAGAATATATAAATAATTCTTGAAAGTCAACAGTTTTAAAAATACAAAATGATCAAAAGACACGTTTCCAAAGAGAAGGTGTGGATGACAAATAAGTGCAAGAAAAGGTGTTCAGAATCATTTGTCATTAGGAAAATGCACATTCACGCTACAGTGAGATACCACCGTAAACCTATCAGGATGGCTAAAATTAAAAATAGTGGGCCAGGCATGGTGGCTTACACCTGAAATCCTGGCACTTTGGGAGGCAAAGGCAGGCGGATCACAAGGTCAGGAGTTCAAGACCAGCCTGGTCAGCATAGTGACACCCTGTCTCTACTAAAAATGCAAAAATCAGCTTGGCGCAGTGGCACATGCCTGCAGTCCCAGCTACTCGGGAGGCTGAGGCAGGAGAATTGCTTGAACCCAGAAGGCGGAGGTTGCAGTAAGCTGAGATCACATGCAACAGCAATCCAGCCTGGGTGACAGAGCAAAACTCCGTCTTAAAAAAAAAAAAAAAAAAAAAAAAAAAAGAGCGATAACACCAAATGCTGATGAGAATGCTGAGAAACTGGATATCTTTTACTTTGTGGGAATCAAAAATAATAGAACCACTTGGGAAGTAGTTTGGCACTTTTTTAATAGAAATATATGTACCATTTTTGTAACTTCGTATTTATCTATAATTATTTCAAACAAAGAGTTAAAGAAATTACCCGTCAAAGTAAAATGGGAATGAGTTGTTATTGTATTCATCATTTTGTTGCAACGTTTAAAATAATATAATTCATAGTGTGCTCATAGTAGATATGTGTGGCTATTTTTTAAAAGTTTTTGTCTCTAGTTGCTTCATATTAAAATGTCTGAAACATTCAAGCAATTCAAGAATAAAAATGTCCTTTAAAATGTTAGTCATGACTTGGCAAATTTTTTTTTTTTTAATTCTGAGCAACCACTGGGTGGCAGTAAAGGCTTGGGTTTTTTGTTCATTTGCCTGTTTTTTTTTGAAAAGCTGAGAAAATAAGGAACTAATTTGGTTCTGCTCTTAGCAAATTAAAAAGTCTGTAATGATAGATATTATTGCTGATTGGCAAGGTTTAAGCTGCAAATCCAATCATTAAGAAATAATATTGGTATAAGTTAAAGCAATAAGTAACACACACTCTAAGGGATCATATGCAGAGTAAAACCTTATAAACATAAACCTTGGGCTAACAGTCTGAGACGAGATGGACAATTCTAGAGAAAAAAGGAGTTTGGCATTGAGTGTTGTAATGGCATGTGGGATTTTCTGGTTCAAAATTTTACTGGCTTTCAGAAACTCTAAACAACTCCTTTATTTTTCTGTTTCCTCCCACTAATAATTAATTACACAAAATTCAACTGCTCTTCATTTCTTATTTGGAAAATAGTCTTCCTCTTTTAAATGTATATTAAAATGTCAGAATATGAGGAGAATGATAGATTCTCCTCTGTAGGAGACAGAATATATCATATTTGGAAATGTGATGGGTAAGAGACTTAATGTCTTTTTATCTTTACAAAGCTGAGAGAAAACCTCCATACAACCTGTTGCATTTTTCATAAAATTTACTTGCCAGGAGCAAATTGAGACATTGACTTTAATAGCAAGTTTGAAGAGATCCTATGCTTTTCTTCACAGCTTAACCTCATTGATGCATCTCATTCTAAATATATATTATCATCAAGGATGAGGCGTATATTTGCATGTGTTACTGTTCTTTTGTGTCATCCTAATGTCATATAAAATAAAACAATGGATATTAGGTCTGGCACTACCCAGGTGGAAGAGTCACATTCAAAATTCCTGCTGAATATTCATAATAGGATTGTCAAAGCAGATTTCCATGTGAATCAGGCATCAAAACAATTTACAGCCAAAAGGTCCAGTTTTTAGTCTGTCTTCTAAACCTTATGGCTGCAGGGCAATGAGGATAGAGCAGAATGTCTGTAATGAGACAACTACAGTGAGGTTGGGATAATAATTCATTGTATCATTGTGTGATTTGACTGTGATGATGCCATGAAAAAGCTTAGCACTGTTCCTGGGTGACAAGAGCGAGACTCTGTCTCAAAAAAAGAGAAGAAAAAAAGCCAAGGTGTGCCCTGATCACCTTGGGTACATGTCATCAGGACCTCCTGAGGCTGCGTTATGGGCACACATCCTCAACCCTGGCAAAATAAACTTTCTAAATTAACTGATACCTGTCTCAGATATTTGGGGTTCTTATTTGGGTGACCACAAAGGGATTCTGCATGGAGGTGCCCCTGACCTTTGAGAAATCTCCTATTGGTGCTTGGTACCAGCTTGAGCTATCTTTATGGCTCAAACCAACAGAAGAATGTGCTGAGACCTGGAAGCACCCCTCCAGAGAATCCTTGATCTCCTAAAATTTGGTCGAGATCTAAAGTTTATTTTGCCATACAACTAATTGTTTTGGAGTTTTACTTGCTTCCAACACAAGAAAGGCAAGTTTTTTCTGCTTCCATGACGATGGAAGGCAGGTAACTCCTTTATGGAGTTTGAACTCACTTCCAACAGGTAAGATGAATTTGAGATTTTCCTGCTTCTAGGTTAGTAGAGAGCAGTTTTAGCCTGAGACCTGTCCCTAGGTAAGTAACTGAATTGGGATTTTTCTTTTTTTTTTTTTTTTTTTTTTTTTTTTTGAGACGGAGTCTCACTCTGTCCCCCTTGCTGGAGTGCAGTGGCCGGATCTCAGCTCACTGCAAGCTCCGCCTCCCGGGTTCAGGCCATTCTCCTGCCTCAGCCTCCCGAGTAGCTGGGACTACAGGCGCCCACCACCTCGCCCGGCTAGTTTTTTTGTATTTTTTTAGTAGAGACGGGGTTTCACTGTGTTAGCCAGGATGGTCTCGATCTCCTGACCTCGTGATCCACCCACCTTGGCCTCCCAAAGTGCTGGGATTACAGGCTTGAGCCACCGCACCCGGCCAAGAATTGGGATTTTTCTTGGCCAAAGTGAAGATGAACAACCAGCTGGACTTAATTTCTCCTCACCATCAGAGCATTCAGTAACTGTATAAGTTGTGCCATCATTTGTTTTACTTAACTATTTTTTTTGTTGTTGTTTGGGTCTTTTCCCCATTGGGTTCGATTAACTCTATCTGATTTGATCAAATCTGAAGGAAAGTTCCAAATTATGGGGAACAAGACCTCTGAAGTGGCTAAATTCCCACAAAAAAAAAAAAAGAGAGAAAAGAAAAAAAAGGTGTTGTGGTGTGGGGAGACAAATGGCCAGCAAAAGAAAAAAAAGAATTTTTTTAAAATTTTTGAATACTTAAGGGGCTTTTTATTACATAACAAGGCCACCTTTTTGCTAGCCAAGCCAAACTGAAAGAGCAATTGCTATTGCCCCATTTTGCATTTCCATAGCTAAGGGTTCTACCTTCTTTTTTTCCACCATGACAGCCTGGATTTGGTTCCTAAATCAAACCCTTTCTGGTTTGATACTTGATACTTCTGAAATAGCACCAATTTGTTCTAGCTGAAACATGGTAATGAGAATTCAAAAGATTTTTTTAAAGGAGCTCAATGGTTAAAAGTCAGCTTAATTAAAAGCTAACATCCAAGATGCATGTGTGTATATGTGCATGTGTGTGTATTTAAAAGGTCTTCATTTTGTTGTTGTTATCATCTTTGTTTCAAAGCCAAGCTATAAAGTAAGTTCCTCCAAAAGTCCAGGAATGAACAAGGACAGCTTGGAGGTTAAAAGCAAGATGGAGTCAGTTAGGTCGTATCTTTTTCACTGTCTCAGTTAGAATTTTGCAATGGTGAATTTTGTAACTGTAAATTATGACTATTGCAGTTTTCATAAACAACCTAGATAAATGAGTAAAATAGGTAAATGTAATGGGATAAACACATGTAGACAAACTCATCATAATTTAGAATCTAAAGTTAAATTAAATAATAGATATTTTATTATTTTGGTATTTTCCAACCAAAATATACTGTAGGAAAACATTCTTTCTAAAAAGAAAATGTGTCCTTTTTAAAAAGGTGAACAATTTTTGTGTATTTCAAAGCTTATATGAATGGTATGTATAAAACAAGGTTAAAGGGAACCAGGAAATAAAAGAGATGTAAAGAAAGTTGTAGAAATAAGGAGGTATTTTTTGGTAAGAAAGCTTAAAGAAAAATAATTTTATATGAGAAAGAATCTTATATGGTAAATTTAGTCCTAGAATAAAATGACTGGTTGTTTAAGAAAGACAGATGTTCAGGACAAACCAGAAACTCCAAGTATATCATGAATGGTTTGTGTAAGTCATAGAGTGCTTATAAAAAAACAGAAAACTTTTACATGATCATGTTGTCTATAATTAAAAGAAAATTACAATGCTCTTTCTAGAGATTAGTTTTGATGTAAAAAACACTTTTACATGAAAGAAATAATTAGAAAAGTGAAATTTTCTGAAGGGATTGATTTACTCTTAGTAAATTATAAGATACTGTAATTTTTTTAAAACCAAAGTTCAACTTTTATTGCATCTCGTGGTTTTCAGTTTCTCTTCCCTTTTAAGAGGCACAAAATATTAATATTAATGCTCTCCTTCAATTCATTTTCAGCTTATGTAAGTTTTTTTTCCCCTCAAGTTCCATTTGTTGTGTCCTGATGTTAACAATGGTTTCTTAAGGGTGTAAAGGAAATGTTTTCTTCCAACATAATATCCTGTGGACTGCAGAAGGTCTTTCCTTTTGCTTTTTGGTAACTGGTCTGACAGATTTTACATTTTATCAAAATAATTCCTATGCCATTTTTATTAAGTATAGTTTCCTTAAAAAAAAAAAAAAAAAAACTGAGTTAAGGCCAGGTGCGGTGACTCATGCCTGTAATCCCAGCACTTTGTGAGGCCGAGGTGGGAGGATCACCTGAGGTCAGGAGTTTGCAACCAACCTGGTCAACATGGCGAAACCCCATCTCTACTAAAAATACAAAAATTAGCCAGGCATGGTGGCACACACCTGTAATCCCAGCTACTCCGGAGGCTGAGGCAGGAGAATTGGTTGAACCTGGGAGGTGGAGGTTGCAGTGAGTTGAGACTGTGCCCATTGTATTCCAGTCTGGGTGACAGAGTGAGACTCTGTCTCAAAAAGGAAAAAAAAAAAAAAAGAGAGAAAAAAGAGAAAAAAAAGAAAAAACTGCGTAAAAAAAAAAAAATTTAAATTAAGGTTATTACATCTGTGGATCTTTCTGTATGTGCTTTTAAAGTCCTTGTGACATCGACTTACAGGGCTTTGACTCCTGGGTCTAAAAAGGGGACCAAATCCTGGTAAAGCATAAACATTGAAGATGAAGCTTCAATTGCCTCATCTTTAGGCACCTAGAAGATGCCAATCAAAATAAACTGCATTCCTGAGACACAGGGCCAGAAATTAAAGCTATTCAACTGCTCAAGGCCCAGGGACTATTGTGGAACAGGTGGGCATGTGGGATTGTAAGGGCCAATTTTGAGAGAAAATTATGTTCAGTTTCTCTATAAGTTAACCATTAATGTCAAAGGCACACTGATGCAAGACCAGTGTATGCCCTGTGTCAGATTAACAAGGTTTTCTTGAAGCATTATCCAACTCCTTAATAAAAGTTCTAAAGGTTATAAAAGGCTAATGGAAGTTATATCTTATAGTCAAGATTAAAATCTTATAGATTGTTTAGAAAATTTCAGAAACCTAATTTAATTGGTTTCATGCTGTTTTTATTAGGGCTAATTATGTGGAAAATTCGCTCTCCTCTCTTAAATAATGAAGGTTTCCACCTTTTTTTTGAAATCCTTGAGTTATCCCTTTGATTAAATGAATAACTTATTTTACAATGATCTGTGATCCTATTTTGTGATATTAAGTGTTTCAAACCTTTGATATTTGACAAACTATCCAAAAGCAAATTACAAACTATGTCTTTTTCTGACCTAATTAATACTTTAAGATATTAGATTCCCTAACGTCCAAAATGACATAATTTGGCTTATTTGCTATCAATATTATATATGAAGCATTGTTAAATATGAAATGGTGTTTGCTTTTCTTTGGGCTGTATTTATATAAATGTGTTATTGGTATATGTTCCAAAATTATGGGAAACTCCTATAATTCTGATATTACTCAGTGTACATTATCAGTAATAATAATTGCTATGTTAAATTATTGTGTGCCACAGAGGTAACAAATTTCCTTCTCAATTATGTCTTTTGACTATGGCTGCCCTAAAATATTTGTCATCCATGGACATTTTTGTCTTGTTTTGGTCCTCTTTAGAAGATGATTTTATAATCAGCTATAAAACCCTGACAGGTACTCTTGAAGGCAGGTTTCTGATAACTTTGGAGACTGATATCAGAATAGAGAAAAAACTTTCAGGACTTATGGAAAGCTGAAATGTTCATAAATATCAAGCAGAACAGGAATTAACTGCATGGACTGAACTAATAGAAGACTGAAATAATCTTTTTTACTTTTTCCTTAAAATGTTACTGGTTCTATGTTTTATTTTTCAGAGTAAAAGAAACGTTTCTTTTGAGCTATTGACAGCTTTTAACAATTAAGTATACTCTACTCCTATGAACAAAATTTGGAGCATATTTGTTTGTCTCTACCTTATTTCTCCAGAATTTAGAAACCATTTATGAGTATTCTTAATATATGGCAATATAGTTATTTGCATGAGTGCAAGAAGAATCTATTTTCATTTGTAACAGGACACAATTAGAGAAACTGGTTATTTTACCAAAGCTTTGACTGGAATGGTGTGCTTTACTTTCAGGAATCAAACTTTACTTATACAGCCAATAAAACCCCCTTGGGAAAACTGGCCTCATATCTTGTCTACGCCATCCCTGTAGAGAATTCCTGACCTATGGTAAGTAAAGAATGTCACTTTCTGACAGACCCAAGAGCCCCAAGTTGTCTTGGGACCTCAAGAGGAGAAGAATTCACCCAACTCATAGATATTTGATGGTACACATCCATGGCTGGGCTTGGCTTTAAAAAAATCTTATCTGAGATTCCTTCTATAGAACAACCTCCCTTAAAGCCATTTACTTATTTATTTATTTATTTATTTATTGAGATGGAGTTTTACCCTTGTCACCCAGGCTGGAATGCAATGAAACAATATTGGCTCTCTGCAACTTCTGCCTCCTGGGTTCAAGCAATTCTTCTGCCTCAGTCTCCCAAGTAAGTGGCACTACAGGTGCCCATTACCACATCCAGCTAATTTTTGTACTTTTAGTAGAGACAGGGTTTCACCATGTTGGCCAGGCTGGTCTTGAACTCCTGATCTCAGGTGATCTTCCTACCTCAGCCTCCCAAAGTGCTGGGATTACAAGCATGAGCCACTGTGCCCCTCCCATCAAAGTTAATTTAAAATGCCTGTATGAAAAATAATTATTCTTGCTGCACTTTATACAAATAATCTGGCCAGGCATAATGAAGCAAATGGGTCCTACCATGATTTGTCTTTAGTAAACCTGGGAAACTGCAGAGAGAAAAATTATGTTTCAAAAACTATAGTATACCTGTTGTTAGATTCTAGTCTTGCCTAATGTTTTTCAGTTTTTACCGTTTTCTACAATTTGGACTAAATTCTAATTTTTCCTGACTTCAAGTCTCCAAAATAATGTTTTCAATTTTTCTTCTTTCTTTTTCTTTTCCCCTGCATTTTTGCTAATGAGTAGTCACAAGGATGTAGCTATGCTTTCTTAAAGCCCCATGAACTGAACCTACTAGACAACTTAATCTTCAGAAGAAAGTAATAGCAATCTATTTACCTACATAAGCCACTGTCCTACCTGCCTACTAATGTATGGACTTCCAAGGAATGTGGCCTATATGGATTTTCCAGGATTGTTTATTTGTTTGATGTTGTTTTTCTCTCTTCTTCTCCCTATTTTCTCTTCATAGGACATGCAACTTCTCAACCTTCTAAAAATGGGGTTTCCTAATAGCTTGGGACCAGCCATCTAGCAATAAACCATTGTAACCATGAGAGATCAGACAAAACCTGACACCAGAGACTCATTTTCTTTTAAAATGCTTTCTCCAAAATATTTTTAAAAGGAAAGGAGGGGGGAAATGTAATAGGAAAAGAAATCTTGGGGCGCCAAAAGTCACTAAGCTAAAGGGAAAAGTCAAGCTGGGAACTGCTTAGGACAATTCTGCCTCTCTCCTCACTGAGGTAAAACACATTTCTGATTGCCTCCTTTGAAAAGGCTAATCAGAAACTCAGAAGAATGCAACTGTTTGTCTGTTACCTACCTGTTACTTGGAAGCCCCCTTTCTGCTAGAGTTGTCCCGCCTTTCCAGACGAAACCAGTGTAAATCTTACATATATTGACTGATGTCTCATATCTCCCTAAAATGTGTAAAATCAAAATGTGACCCAACCACATTGGGCACATGTCATCAGAATCTCCTGAGGCTGTGTCACGGGCATGCATCCTCAACCATGGCAAAATAAGCTTTCTAAATTAACTGAGACCTGTCTCAGATATTCAGCTTCACATATTCATCTCATCTTGGCCGTCTCTGCAAAGAAGCAAGAGGTAGAAAATCCATTTTTATTAATGACAACATTAAAGCACAGAATATACTGTAGGAGACTGTCACCAATACTTTCCAGAAGTGTTTGCCACACCAAAATCAGTGGCATTTACTTTTGTGAGCAGATAATTAATCTGTGCTACCAACTTCACAACTGAGTGGAAATCAAGTAAGGTAGCTGAAAAAAAAATACTGAATCATTTTAATTACGAGTCCATGATTACCAATGTGCTACGCACTGTAAAATGATTTTATCAGCAAATCTTTGCAACTATATGATGCAACATTGTTTTTACACATGAGGAAACTGGATTCAGCAAGGTGAGGTGACTTAGGTCACACAGCTTGGAGCAAGCGGAACAAGATTTTAAGCCCTGATACGTTTGCCTGAAGGCTTAGCTGTTTCCACTGTGAATACTGACCTTTAAATTAGGACGTGAACTCAACTGAAAATCTTCTAACCCAGAGATATGAACCCACTAATAATCATCCCAAAAGCCATTCCTTATTTGCTGTTTTCTAGGGTATGGAGACCTTGGCATTTCAGGATCCAGTCTCTGTTTGAGAGGCAATATAGCTTTAGAGTTAGGCATATCTGCTAGATATAAGATGCAAAAGCCATGTAGCTTCTTTATGTCTCAATTTCCTTCTCGCTACATTATTAAATTTGTATACTAATATTTACTAGGTTGCAGAAGGGATCAAATGGGAAAATTTATCTAAGGTACTTATCATAGTACTTGTCATGAAGTAACTTATTGTCTCTTACATAGTGCATGGTTTTTGAGGCATATATTGCTAAATTACTCATTTTTGGCCAGCACCTGGGTCCAGGTTATTTAGGGCTTTGCCATTTGGAGTGTGATCAGAGGAATAGCAGCACTGGCCTCATCTAGGAGCTGGTTAGATCTACAGAATGTCAATCATAGTTTCTGGCCTAGGCCTATTGACCAGAGACCTGTAATGTAACAAGATCCTCCAAATATTTTTTTATGTACATGAGATTTTGAGAAGCGCTTAAACATAGAGTATTTTCTCATTCTTATTGGCCTCTATAATAGGTAAGTCAGCTTACTTCTTCCATTTCTATCCATCGTACTATCCCTCTATGTCTCAATACAGATACGCATACATACAGGCACATACATATATCTATCTATGTGTTTGCATGTGAATTTATATGTATACTCATTATATGTATGCTTTGTGTCAGGCAGTATGATAAAAAGTTATGTTTGTTAGTGAACAAGATAGTCTTTGCTCTCCTAGAATTTGAAATTACTGGAGGACAAGCACCATAATCAAAAGGGGAATCTCTCTGAAGGCCTAAGGTTGAACCAGAAATAAGTAGCAGGGGGATTCACAAGAAAGAAGGTAGACATCCCACCTGAAATTCATGAATTGGTCTTTCTACATAGCCAGTGGTAAAGTCTGATGAGAAGTCTCAGCTTCATAACATTAAAAATTTATTTCCATGGGCTTGGGGAATCCTGTGAGTCCATGGGTTGTCAGTTGAATCTGCTCATACAATAATTCTTGAGGCGTCTTGGTCTAGATTAAATTCACTTTGGTGTGAGCTCAAGGGAGCCTCTAATTGTTCCACTAGAGGATTCAGTTTATAGCCTCGCCTCCTAAACTATACTAGGTGAATGGAATTAAGAACTCTTACTCAAAGTGAAGCTTGTTAATTAGAGCTTATTTATTACTATACTTTGTAATCATACAGATTATAATTATCATTATGTCATATATTACAACTATATGGTAATATCAATAATTATTGTTCTTTAGGTACTAGTAGATTATTATTCAATAGATAGTGAATAATATCACATAATTATATGTAATTATAATTTATAATATATTATTCATGCATCATAATCAGATTTGTGAATGGTTTTGATTTTCTATTTCAAAATATAATAAAGTTTAAAGCTTGAGCTTTCCTCACAGATGTGATTCCTGGGTTGATTGTTTCTCTATTTTGTAGCCCGATCTCTCATCTAATAAGTTATTTACCAAGAGGTCAGTACATAAATGAGTTCCATAAAGTCCTCCAAACTGAATAGCACGTTGTCTCATATTGCATTGATACATAGAAGTTTTGACATTTTTAAAACCTCTGATAGCAGAGGAATAAGGAAGCCAGTTTGCTAACCTAAGAAAAGTAAACTTTTTTGGTGGGCTGAGGAAGTTAAGGAAACTGGCTCTACCTGGGTATATTGACTGATTTACATGCTTGCATTTACTTTTAAATTGTGTGGATATTGAAGTCTTCTCTCTCTTTATAGCTATGTTTTATTCACAGCAAAGCATAAGGACCATTTTGAGGGGTGTATTGATTGGTGAGCATTTGCTTTGAGTATTCAGGAATCCTATCTGGACACCATGCCACCACGTGGGAGAAGTCCTTTCATAAGCTTACAAGATAGGTACTGTCATTATTACTATATTTTTAAGGGTGGAAACTAAAGCTCAGTAGTATTTATCACTTGAGCTTGGGAAGAAATGTTTTACCCAAAAGAGGCTGCATAGGTCAAACACTTAAATACATCCAATGTATATTCACCTAGATTAATTTATTGCTCTTTACCCAGTCTGAAGGTGGTAATAGGATAGCCCAATTTTCTTTGGGAATATTTTATCTTACCATATTTTTTTTCAGCTACACATATTCTTAGCTATCTTTTGTCTGAATTAGTATGAAATTAAATATTTTTTTCTTTTTTTAATAGCAGCTTTATTGTGGTATTACTTCTATACCACACAATTCACTCATTTAAAGTATGAACTTCAAGATTTTTAGAAGTATCATTCCACTTATTTTATTTTATTAATTAATTTTTAAAGTGTATAATTGACACATAATAATTGCAAATATTCATGGGGTACAATGTGATGTTTTAATATATTATATAATGACCAAATCAGGGTAATGACCTTATCTATCACTTTAGATGTTGATCAGTTCCATGTGGTGATAATATTTAGAATCTTCTCTTCTAGCTACCTTGAAGTATATGCTACATTGGTGTTTGCTATAGTCACTCTATTGTGTGATAGAACACCAGGACTGATTCTTCTGGTCTCACTGTAGCTGGCATTATCAATTTTTAAGGAATCCTATTCTAATTTAATTAGTCTCTGGACATGGAATATGGTTTATTTTCCTTTTTATTTTGATATAATTTATTTTGTTTTTTTATCACCTTACTGAAAGATTACCCACTTGCTAGCTATGTAAACCTTGGTGGGTTACTTACCAGCTCTGGGTCTCAATTTTCTCATCTAAAAATGGGGTAAATAGCAATCATACATACGTCATAGGGTTGTTATAATAAATAATCAGTTAATTTTTAAAAAGTTACTATAACAGTGCTTGGCACATAATGAGAGCAATGTGTTTGCCAAGAAAAAATTAAAAAGAGATAATATGTCCAGAAAATTAGCTTACGTTTTTTCTAGATAATTTCTAACTAACTTTCTTTAATTGTGAGAAATTGAAATAGCGAGGCACAGTGGCTCATACCTGTAATCCCAGCACTTTGGGAGGCCGAGGTGGGCAGATAGCTTTAGACCAGAAGTTTGAGACTAGCCTAGACAACATGGTGAACCTACCCCCCATCACCACATCTCTACCAAATAATACAAAAATTAGTCAGGTGTGATGATGCAAACCTGTAGTACCAGCTACTTAGGAGGCTAAGGTGAGAGAATTACTCGAGCCACAGAGGTTGAGGCTGCAGTGAGCTGAGACTGCACCACTGCTCTCCAGCCTGGGCAACAGAGTGAGATCCTGTCTTAAAAAAAAGAGAGAGAGAGAGAAATTGAAAAATTGAAACACAAAATGCTGGACCCTCAGTAGAAAAATCAACATTTTTTTTTAGAACTATTTTCAAGGGGTTATTGGGAGGGTGCCATAGGGCTCATAGCCCTTCCCTTCTAGGCTATAATTCTCCTACACAGGTGTCAGTTATTGAAGGGCTGGGAGCATAACGGAGAATCTTCCAGAAAGTTGGTGACTGATAAATGTTGTCTGAATTAATGAGCATTTAACTCATTCTTTCTCAGTAATTATCCTGGAATTCTCAGCTTGGTCAAACACCCCCTTTTCCAGATGTCCCTAGTTAGTCCAGATCCTTGTGACCACAGCAGTCAACCACAAAGTCACTGTGGTGGGAGAATTCTGACATAGCTAGGAGTGCCTGGAAGAGGCAGAGGTTGATAGATGGTAACTTCCAGAAACCACACCACCAACTTCTGCATCTTCCAGTTAAGTAATTTGAAATAAACTTTTGAAAATGAGATGACTTCAGTATCCTGTTTGTATTAACATGAAGAAGCACATCAAAGTATTTCAATCGAAATAATAATGATAGGATAATCCTTGGAATTTTAAACCATTTTGTCCAATGAGTGGGTTTTTTAAAAAAGATTTCTCTAGAGAAGTTCAATATTTAAAAAACATTGTTCAGCACATGTTTATTGAACAATCAGCAAAATAAAATAATCTGTTGTCCACATTCAAAGCATTTTTTGAAAGTTGTAGATAAGTATTTTTAAAATATTGCCATTGTTTTAAAAATATTTGCTGATGTCCTGGGTTCTTAGGGAGATAATGCACTTAGCATATGAGTGTTCATGAATTTTAGTGTCATTATTGTTATTGCTATTATTACTGGTATTCTCATCTTTAGTAGTTTCCATTCCTCACCCTTCTACTTCTTACCATCATCCTTTTAGGTCTAATTGCAATCTTCCATGGCTTGCTCCAAGCCTGGCTTTTGGACTCATGCTGCTCCCTACACCCCCAAGTCCAGCAAGGATTTTTGGTTGGAATTTTTGCCAGAAACCAAGCTTTAAATCTTGTTCATCACGTCCTCTAAGTGGTAGCTAAATGGGATCAGCAAAACTAACCCAACAGCCACTTTGCACACACTTTAACCTCCAATGAAGTTATGGCAGTTGTGTCTCCAGCATTATGTCTAAGAGAGTCATGGGGGGAAGATGAAGAGAATATGGGAAGAACGAAGTAGGTAGCAAGTTGATAAAGTTATGAATGAAAGCAGAGTAAAGGTGGGCAAATGAATATGAGAAGGGGTCTGTTCCCTACTGAGACTTAGGTCACTGGTGGAGAAAAATATGTGGAAAGGTACAAGGGCCTAGTGAAGTAAACACGGGCACAATCTCTTTTCTTCTAAGAGTCTTTCAGTTTTCCTTTCATTAAATGTTTTTCTTTTTGAAAATGACATCTCAGAAAATTGTCTTTTTTTTTCCCCACGACATCCTTGTTAGATCTCTAGCATATGATACTAATATAAGGAAACCTATCGTGAGATGTATTATGAGACCAAAGAAAACCAGTGGGTGACGTATTTCCTTTTGACTATTAGCTGTTGTGGCTGCACTCTGTGATGAAAATTATGGATAACATAGGATAAAGGCAATATTTAAAATATTGTCTTGTTTTTTTTTGAGATGAAGTCTTCCTCTTGTTGCCCAGACTGGAGTGCAGTGGTGTGTTCTAGGCTCACTGCCACCTCTGCCTCCCAGGTTCAAGCAATTCTCCTGCCTCAGCCTCCCAAGTAGCTGGGATTACAGGTGCCCACCATCATGCCTGGATAATTTTTGCATTTTTAATAGAGACAGGGTTTCACCATGTTGGCCATGCTGGTCCTGAACTCCTGACCTCAGGTGATCCACCTGCCTTGGCCTCCCAAAGGGCTGGGATTACAGGCATGAGTCACCGCACCTAGCCTGTTTTTAAAAATGTTGTTGATGTCCTGGGTTATTATGGAGATATGCACTTACCATATGAGCGTTCATGGGGTAAAGTATATTTGTTCTCAGTGCCTGTATTCGCTTGCTAGGGCTGCCTTAACAAGATACTACAGACTGGATGGATTAAACAATGATAATTTATTGTGTTGGAGGTCCAGAGCCTGGATGTCTAAGACGAAGGTGTCAGCAAGGTTGTTACCTTCTGAAGATTATGGAGAATCTTCCATGCCTCTCTCCTAGCTTCTGGTGGTTTGCCCACAATCTTTGGCTTGTAGAAGCATCACCCCGTGTCTGCCTTCATCTTCATATGGCATTCTGCCTGCCTGTGTGCCTGTGTCAAAATTTCCACTTTTTGTAATAACACTGGGCATATTGGATGAGGGACCTACTCTCCTCCATTGTGATTTCATCTTAAGTAATTAAATCTGCAATCACACTATTTCCAAATAAGGTCACATTCTGAGGTACTGGGAGTTAGGACTTCAACATATGAATTTTAAGGGGACACAATTCAATCAATAACATTGCCAGTTCAGGAAAATTTAACTTAATTTACTGTTCTTGGAAACCTATCATTTAGGTTGAGGGTTCTTTCTTGGATAGGACTTCTTAATGAATAAAACCCATTAACTTAAAAACTTTTAATTAATAAAGTACCATTTCCAAGCTACCTACATAGAAACTTTCGCATGTATCTCACATGGAAAAACCTACCTATATTAAGTGAAAGTCGTCATCCAAGTAAATTTGTAATGAGTGAAGAGGGCACAGGTGAACACAGGAGTCCAAGTTGTTCCTCCCATACGTCAGTCCTAAAATCAAAAAGTCGTCTTTCAGTGTCAATGTCAGGTCCAAGTTGCCTGAAGAAATCCTAATGGTTTGTTTTTGTTTTTGTTTTTCCAAGATAATTACTGTCTGGGCTAATGGTCTGTTTTTGATAGACTGTTTCTATCTTGACTGGATAAATTCTTTCCAAGTCTGTCTTCCCCGCTTCTCCTATTGGTTAAAGGAAATCCTTTGTGAAGCTTGTCTGCAATCTCTAGATATGAGGTCTTAGAGGTAACAGAGAATCTACTCATTCTTTTCTGTACACTTCATCTTTAAGGAGCAGGGGAGGCTGGGGAGAGGTAATTCCATTTCTGTTTTATCTCTAGAATACATACACACACCCTATGAAAACATTTAGTCCTAACCAAGTATACTCCACACCTATCACCCTCTCCCTACCCCCGACACATGCACACACACACAAGCTCTCTCTTCCTGTGTTGTGGGAAACTTTTAGGGGCAGTTGCATATGAAATGTTCATTAAAACTGCCTGAGCAGTTTGAGGCTATTGTATTATACTTGAAAATGAAGAGTATCTTATTTTTAACATTGAACTGTTAACGCATGCAGGGAATTGGGAAGAAATGTGAGTCTGACTAATAGATGATTAGAGAAAAAGCCATAGGGTTAACTGGAGTACAAACAGCAAGAGAATCATGAAAGTAATTTTATTTGGAGTTTTTGAATAGCTAAACTTTCAAATTTGTTTTTTAGATTCTGGTAGGAAAATATACAAGCTGTTTCTCCTCCCCTAGAAAAAGCTGATATCAGAAATAAGTCAAAATTATAGGCATATTTTTTCCATTTACTAAAATTCTTATAGAATAAGGACTTCCAATTATCCAAGGAGGAATTTTGAATATTATGCATGTGTGCTTGCACGACTGAGAATTTTTGTGTCTATTTTTTGTAAAAAATATAAAATACATGTATTTATAGAAGGGAAAGTTTAAAAAGTAAAATTAAAAAGTAAAATAAGGTAAGGTGTGATTATTTATTTTGAGCTTATTTTAGATTTTTTCTTTCAAAATCATGAATTTAAAAGAAAATAGAATTTGTTCAAATATTTCAAGATTGCTTTTAATAAGTACCATCAAGGCACTATTCCTTTCTTGTGAGACCTTGCCCCTGGTTTCTGTGGCACCATGAGAGTGATTCAATAGGAGCAAATGAACAGTTACACACAAACACACACCCAGGCACACTTAAATGTTGGCATTCCTCTTTGCAAGTCTCACATCCTTAAAGACAGAGTTAATGTTTGTGCTAAAGATAGTGGTGTTCACTGAACATTCCGTTGCTGTCCATATTTCTCAACTTCCTTGCAATTATGCAGGACCTTGTGATTTGTTTTGGTCAATGGTTGTGTGTGGGAATGATGTGTAATGTTTGCCATTTTAACATAGCAGATGTGTAATGTTTGCCATTTTAACATAGCAGCCTACTCAGCTAATACAAAGGTTTTACACAGGATATACCACAACACGCTTTAACTGTTCAAATATCCACAATTTTATCCTCCTAGTGTGAAAAAGATCTAAAGGTATATTCTGACGGTCATGGACTCTCAGTCCTGGGTCGTCTTTCTAGCTGGGGAAGAGGAGGAGGCTGACACATCTTTCTAGCTGGGAGGTCTATAATTTTTTAAAAGACAGACAAATTAGAGCAACTGGCCCATTGTAAGAGGACAAGGTGGCCACTTACATAGAATTTTAGGGTGCTAACTGATGCCATTTTCACTTAGAGCACACTAGGGCTACACAGAATATTAATTATCTTAGCTTAATTTAAACACATTTTTAAACTTCCAGTTCACATGTTTAACATTGAAATGTTTAAGCATTTGAATCCTTCTGCTGCATTTTAAAGATTCAACACTGGCAGCCGTTGCATTATCTCAACAGAAAATGCACCTTAAAATCAATTAGGCTCATTCCATTTGAATATGCAACTCGTGTTAAATAAAACATTTAAATATTCCCTTCAAAAATTAATGTTTGACAATTATTGGGCCTACTAAAATTATCTTCCAAGAAAGCAATTGCTCAAAGAAACAGCATAAGAGGAAGAAACTGGCCCTACTTCATGTTGCCGCAGGACAGCCCACCTTCCTCTCTGTACTGTGATGTTTGCAAGATTGCAGCTTCTATGACACTCAATAATTAGGAATATAATCAGTCATTTTCATTGCTGTAAATAGTGCATTGTAGAGTCCCCACCAGCATTCTGCTTCACCATCTGAGGTCCCAATTAAAATCAAAGGAGGAAGAGAGGATCTACTACTTGAAAGTATCCCACTGATTCATTGTTAAAAAAATTTTTTTTTGAATAGTTTTGTTCCAGTCATACCAGCTGGAAGTGATTTCCCTTTAACTATTAAATAGAACTTTCTCTTTTGGCCTTCGGTAACACTTGCATTTATCTCCGGCTTAGTTCATTGCAGCAAATGTTTCTAATATTTCAGAAAACTCCAAGTGCAAATCATTAATATAGAAACATGAAAGACATTTAATACCATTAATCCTTCCCCACAATTTAAAAGATTACATTTAAATTAAAATTTAAATATAGGATGAAATAGGATTAAAGATTAGGGCTATCTGCTTTAGAACCAAAGGTATAATTCTATGTATCTCTTGGGTATGGCAGCTAAGGAAATGCAAAAACTTTGTGTTTTCTTAACTAAAGGAGCTATTGAGAGGGGAAACCTGTTAGTTCTCTGCATCCAAAAGGCTGACTACATTTTTTTTTAATATATACAGATGTTCGTAGTTTGAAATATCAAGACTCATAGAGTTGAGCTGACAAATTTAAAACTCTGCAATTTTGGATTTACAAGCACTATGCTAAGCACTAGACAATAGTGAAGAAAACTGAACATGAATTGTGTCACCATGGTGCTTGAATAGTGATGGAGACAGAGATTACACTAATAATGTAAAATTATATTTGTGATAAGGACAGTATGTGGTATTTGGAGCCACATCATCATTTAGCCAAGGGATGTGATATATAACTTGCAGACCAGACAAACTTTCCTTGAGAGAGTGATGATAGAGATGAAATCTGAAGGTTTACTTTTAGCAAATGAAGTGGGAGGGGAGACACTGTAAGAATTTAGCAAATGAAGTGTCCAGGCAGAGACAACAGTATGTGTTAAGGACTTGTGTTCAGATGATATGCAGACATTGCATTTTTCAGCTCTCGAAGTTTGATTTGAGTCCTTTTCCATTATCTCCCATGTCTTTGCATGCGTAAATCTTCTTGAATATATGGCATGTAGTTATACTAACTGATTTGATGTTCTTGTCTACTAAATCTGTATTGTTTCTAAGTCTATTTTTATTGATTGATTTTCCTCTTTATTATGGGCTATATATTCCTGCTTCTTTGTAACGATGGTAAGTTTTAATTTTATGCTAGAAAATGTGAATTTTACCTTTTTGGGAGTTGCATATTTTTGTATTTCTATGCATATTCTTGAATTTTGCCCTAGGATGCTGTTAAATTACATAGAAACAGTTTGCTTCTGTTTTTTGTTCTTAAGATTTGTTAAGTGGGACCAGAGTAGCCTTCAGTAGCCAATTTTGACCTTTTAGTAAGGTAGTAATGTTTTTTGTATTCTATCCAATGCCCCTTGAATTAAGAGGGTTTCCAGTCTCACCGGTGGGCACACAAGCTATTCTCAGCTCTGGGTGAGCCCTAGGGGTTATTTCCCCTGATCCTTTGGGTGTTTCTTTTTCCAGCCTTGGATAATTTACTCACATGCATATCCTGATCAATATTTGCCTGAATACCCAAGGGGGATCAGACAAACATGCATGAGAGCCCTCCCTTCATGGCCTTCCTCAGGTCCATTTTGTCAGCGCATGCACACTATGTAAATTTGTGCATATTCAAAGAGGTTGAGGCAATGCGGAGTTTTTAAAGGCAAATGAGGAGGATTACCTAGGTTTTTTTATTTGTTTGTTTGTTTTTAAATCAATCATCCTTGGCTACAAAGATCAATAAAAAGGGCAAATCAGTCCAAGGTTAAACAGAAAGTTGCTGGGCAGACGCCCTTGCAGAAGCATTTACTGGACAAGGTTGTGGTGACCTTTGTGCAAGGTTGTGGTTTTTGCAGTCTGTTTTTCTAGTTGTTGTTATCAGACAAACATGCATGAGAGCCCTCCCTTCATGGCCTTCCTCAGGTCCATTTTGTCAGCGCATGACACAAGTAACTCCATTTTGATTCTGACAGCTTTGACAGCCTTGTGAACTCTTGCTTCCTTGGCCTCCTTGAACTCTCAGCTCCATCTCCTCAACTCAGGGAAGTCAATGGACTTCTAGGTTCTTCATCTTTTTTTATTTTGTCCTGCTATAACAACATACAAGAGACTGGGTAATTTATAAAGAAAAAAATTAATTTTCTCACAGTTCCGGAAGCTGAAAAATCCAAGATCGAGGCACTAGCAAGTTTATTGTCTGGTAAGGGTTGCTCTCAGCTTCCAAGATAGTGCTTGATTGCTGCATTCTCTGAGGGGAGGAAAACTGTCTTCTCACATGCGTGGTAGAAGTAGAAGGTGGAAGGGCATTCTCTGAGGGGAGGAAAACTGTCTTCTTACATGCATGGTAGAAGGTGGAGGGGCAAGTGTGAAGCATCTTTTATAAGGGCCATAATCCCACTCACAGGGGAGGAGCTCTTATGGTCTAATTGCATGTTAAAAGCTCCACCTTTTAATACTTTCACATTGGCCAGTAAGTTTTAACACCTACATTTTGGAGAGGACACATTCAAACCATTGCACCCTCCCTATACTGCAGCCTGGAAACTCTTCAGGCAGTGAACTGATCCAACTACAGGGCTCACCTTGGTTGCTTTCCTTGTCACAGGAATTGCAATCCTGTGCTACCAGTGTCTACAAACCATTGTTTTATGTCTTGTTCACTTTTGTGGTTGTTTCACATGGAAGGGTAAATTAAGTCCCTGTTATTCCATGATGGCAGGAAGTGGAAGTTTGAAAGACTGATAAAACACCTATGTGGCTAGAATTACATGCTGCCAGATGAGACCAGAGGAGTAGAGTAGCAGCCAGAAGATTTTCCAATCTGAAAAATATTAATGCATCTTTTTCTCTTTGCCTTTTCATATACACAATGTGTAGATGCCACCATAAGGCACCTGTTTACTTGGAGCAGGGGATGTGACATAAAAGAGATACAGAAGCATCCTTATGTTATTTTGATTATCATTTTTATTATTATTATTTGAGACAGAGTCTGATTCTGTCACCCAGGCTGGAGTTCAGTGGTGCAATCTCAGCTCATAGCAACCTCTGCTTCCTAGGTTCAAACAATTCTCTTGCCTCAGCCTCCCAAGTAGCTGGGACTATGGGTGCCCACCACCTTGCCTGGTAATTTTTGTATTTTTTAGTAGAGACAGGGTTTCACCATGTTGCTCAGGTTGGTCTTGAACTCCTGACCTAAGGTCATCCACCCTCCTTGGCCTCCCAAAGTGCTGGGATTACAGGCATGAGCCACAATGCTCAGCCTGCTATCTTGATATTGAGGGTACAAGGTGAACTGGGAGACCTGGAGAGTCTAGCATGTAGCAAAGAGGGCATGGTACTTGGGGATTTGGTATGCTCAAGGCTAGCAGAAAAGAAGGATGATGGGAACAGTAGCACTTTATGATAACTACTGGGAGAGTCCTGTAACAACCACTTCATGCACAGGTCAGCCAGGACCCACAGAACTCTGAGGGGTTTCAAACAGTCTTATTTCTCCATCCTCCAGCAGCATGAGATCTTGTGTTATCTTTACTTTTCTCATAAACTTCATTGTCATCTAGGAGGAAGGTTAAGAGAGGGTAAAAACTCTGATTTGGGATTTTCCTGGCTCATTTAAACAGCCTAAGTTACTTAGAGACTGTTTAAATGAGCATGCATCAAAATTTCTCCATCTTTTGACTTACCAGATTCTTTTTCCTCTGATACTTCTGAAGATGAGGTCTTTTAAGTAAATGAGGTCTTTTACTGATGAGGTATTTGAAGACCAGAACAGTAAATAGAAAATAAAGGAGTTTTTTATATTTTTATTTTATTAGTTTTTTTTTTTAACATATCTGAATGTTGTGTGAGTAAATCTGCAACCTCACCATAAAGTTAAGAATTTCTGTTTTAATAATGGAGAGTCAGTTATGTTTTTTAAGCATAGGTAGTTGGTGTGAGGGACAGGATCATATTGGTGTTTTCAAAAGTTTGAAGTGCATTTCAGAAGTTCACTCAGCCAAAGTAAGTGAACTATTAAAGCTTAGAGATCTTTCAGAGACTATTAGGTAAATGCAAAAACTGATTGAAAATACTCAGATTTTAAGAAAATATTTATGATAATCCTTAGTATATATTTATATATATATTTATATAAATATTTATTTATTTATATGTATATTTATATCTGTAGAGTTTACCACTATTCCAAGGCACCTAGATGACCATGCTACTAATATAATAATGTTAGAAGAAAGGCAAATCTCATTTTTATAAATGCTAACCCATTTTGAATACAAACCACTATCTTTTAAAATTTCTCATCTCTTTTCAGAGGAAGAACCACCTAATCCAAGAAATTAAAAAAAAAATTATAATAGTTATTTTTACCACATGTATCAAAGTGCATTGCCTAAGGCCATGTGCTCTTTCAGTAAGCGAAAATCCATAAAAATAATTCTATACTAAGAGGTATATCACCATTCTTTCTCAAGCTGGAGGCTCCATCCTTACCTTGGGCATTCCCAAGTGTCCAATCCGATTGTTAACAACTGTCACAATTTATGAAGTTCTTTGAATATACCTTATCTGGATGGTTGGTAAATCAGCATAATAAGGATATTTGGCCCTTGAATTAATTAGTAGCTGCTTGATTTGACTAATCTCTTCTAGTCCCTACTTCAGCTGGTACTATCTTGTAAATCTTACTTAAGGAAATGGCTGACTCAAAGTTTTCTAGTCATTTTGCTTCTTGTTACCAATTGTATTAGTTCTATCTCATGCTGCTAATAGAGACCTACCTGAGACTCGGTAATTTATAAAGGAAAGAGGTTTAATTGACTCACAGTTTAGCAAGGCTGGGGAGGCCTCAGGAAACTTACAATCATGGCAGAAGGGGAAGCAAACACATCCTTCTTCACATGGCAACAAGAAGGAGAAGTGCCAAGCAAAGTGAGAAAAGCCCCTTATAAAACCATCAGATCTCATGAGAACTCACTATCATGAGAACAGCATGGGGGTAACCACCCCCATGATTCAATTACTCCCACCAGGACCCTCCCATGACATGTGGGGATTATGGGAACTACAGTTCAAGATGAAATTTGGGTGAGGACACAGCCAAATCATATCATCAGTGATCCCTTTTCTCATGTACCTAATGCAGGAAGAAAATTGAGGTTTTACATTCTGAAGTGCTATTCCATCTTTAAAAATCAGAACTTTCTTTATGCTTGAATGTCCCATTCCATATTTTAATGTAAGTGTTTTTCAATCAAGTAGATTTCTTTGTATTTTTTTTTTACACAGGTAATATTTGAATATATGATTGTTCAGAAATAATTGAAAGATATAGGTAAGTAAAATAGAATTAAAAAGTCACTTATACCAACAACAGCCTGGAAGTAATCACTGTTATCTTCATCTTACTGTACATTCTTCAGATTTCATATTATTGTTATTTGTAAACATAAAGACATCATGCTTCTTTTGTTTAGCAATGTATTATGAACCTGCTTCTTTGCCAGTAAATATTATTTTAAAACATTATTTTAAAAGGGTGTTCTATTACATGAATATGCCTTACTTTACTTAATAAAGCCCCCATTTTTGGATGTTCAAGTTCTTTTAATTTTTTTTTTTTTTTTTTTTTGAGACGAAGTCTCGTTCTGTCACCCAGGCTGGAGTGCAGTAGTGCGATCTCGGCTCACTGCAAGCTCTGCCTTCCGGGTTCACGCCATTCTCCTGCCTCAGCCTCCCGAGTAGCTGGGACTACAGGCGCCCGCTACCACGCCCAGCTAATTTTTTGTATTTTCGGTAGAGACGAGGTTTCACTGTGTTAGGCAGGATGGTCTCGATCTCCTGACCTCGTGATCCACCCACCTCGGCCTCCCAAAGTGCTGGGATTATAGGCGTGAGCCACCGCGCCGGGCCAAGTTCTTTTAATTTTTAAAAAATATTGCAAACATAGCTACACAATTTAACAAACACAGTTGCAAAAACAGGTAAATGTTTGAGTGTATCATGAACTGCTTTCTTCAAATTAATTGGGAAATATGTAATGAATTGAGATGACTTAAAATTGACCCCTGTTGCCATTTTCCTAATCATGGAAAAGAGTAAAATATATGTTACCTTTCCAACCACATCATAGAAAAATGCCACATAACGATGCTACACTGAGGCATCTAGGGAGTCAATTATGCATCCTCAAACTCCCAGTAGGACTAATTAGGTTTGCATAACCTGTTTCACCATGTGGTTTGGTTCACAAGGTATGGACTGCTTATGACCAAATGACTTATTAAAACATATGTACTCAAACCACTTAAAAACAATAATAATAAAGTTCAACTTGTATAAATCTACTGGGAAAATAAACTACAATTTATAGGACATCTGATAGGAAAAATAGCACCTGTACATTAGCTGTGAATTGTGATTCCATTTTTGGCTAGATCCTGACTGGAGCATACAGGAAGCATGCAGTGATCAGTTTGCTCCCAGAGTCCTCATGGTAAAACACAAGACAGATGAGCTAAGGACTGCATTGTGGAAAGGGTGCCAGGGGGACCAGGGCCACATAGTTCCTCTTTCTTCATTCTCTTTTCTATGTTAAGAAAAGGAGAGAGAGAGAGAGAGAGAGAGAGAGAGCATGAGGAAGAAAAAGGAGAGAGGCAGAAAGAGAGAGAGAGGCACTGATTGACTTGGCTCAGGAAATACTCAAGCAGATAATTTTTGGTTATTTCATCTTTTGGATCCCTGTGTCTTTGACTCTTAGAGGATCAGTTGGAGCAAACAATTTAGAAAGTAAACCCACTAAGCAATAAGCTTTAGGCAATGCGTTTGGAGCCCATCAGAGAGTATAACTATTTTGGTAGTAATTATAAGTGTACAGTGGAAAAGTAAAACTCACATGTCCAGATCTGTCTCTGATTACAAGTCTGAAAGATAGAGAAAATGAGCAGGATAATTTAAAGGCAGCTGGCAAGTGAGTTTTATTTCTAGATGACATTGCCAGAAAGCTCCTCTGGTTTAAAAACATAGTCATAACTTTTAAAACAAATCAAAATGTTAACATTTTTTACTTCCATTTATTTATTTAAAAGATATATTATGCATATATGTGTGTGTGTGTGTGTGTATACACACACACACACACACACACACATATATATACCAGGTATACCAATGTATAATACAGAGGAAATTAATTAATATAAAATGTACCAAAGAATATAGAAAATAATACCATGAATACGCATGGCCAGGCAAAAACTTCCAAGGCTGTTTGTGTTTCCTCACCTATTACTTCATGACATATATAAACATTGCCAAACATTATGTAATAATTTCGTATATTCTTTAACTTTATATAAATACATTTTTTCTGTATGTATTTTTCTGTAACTTGATATTATATTTGTAAGAATCAACCATATTAACACCTGTAGCACTAGGTCATTTGTTATAATGTCTATTTTGTTTGACATTAATGTAACTATATATAGCAATTTTGGTTTTTATAAGTTAGTATATGTTTTTCTATGTAAGTCACAGATTTGTATGTGCTTTAGCTTTATTTTATGTGTGCCTCTTGCTACAATATGAATGTTTGTGTCCCACCAAAATTCAAATGTTGAAACCTAATCTCCAATGCAAGAGTATTAAGAGGTAGAGACTTTGGGAGGTGATTAGGTCATGAGGGCTCCACCCTCATGAATGGGACTAATGCCCTTATAAAAGAGGCTTGAGGGAGTCTGCCCCGTTTCCATGTGAGGACACCTAGAAAGCAACATCTATGAGGAATGAGCTCTATCCAGACACAAATCTGCTGGGAGCTTTAGCTTGAACTTCCCAGCTCCACAACAGTAAGCAACAAATTACTATTATTTTTTTTCTTTCCAGAATAAATGAATTATGATATTACCAGGGTCAAAGTGAATTTGACTTTCAATTTTATACAATCCATCAATGACTATTCTCTTTTTAAAGGCTTGGCAGCTCTTTGGGGGTTGGAAGAAGACCATGAAGCTCTAAGTGCTTCAGAGGAATGGGGTTGCCAAAACAGATGTGAGAGACACAGAGAGGAGGCTGGGCCAGTGCTGAAGGTAAAGATCCAATTCACCGTTCCGGCTAAACTTGATCTTACCGGTAGTTTCAATAAAATAAAGTAACAACTATTTCTCCTAAGAATTTACTATTGACTTTTTAAGAAGCAAATATACCATTGGCTTAGAAAATAATGGGTTATTGTTTTCCTTTTGAATACAGTTTTCTTTTTCTTTTTTACTTTATTTTTCATACCTCCAAGCAGCGCCAGAACAGATGAATTCAGTTTTCTGTGCATGTATTCTCCAGGGAGAGTCGGGGGAAATTTTTTACTTTTGTAGTGGCTGGAAAGTATATGTTTCTTCATAGCAAGGAAAAGTTGTGTATGACACTTCAAAAGTAGAGTCCTTCAGTTCCTCCTGGGGACCAGCGTAGCAGCTGCTATGAGATAAAAGTTTCAATAGACTCTTTGCTCAGAAAAATGGAGAAAATTGAATCCCTTGGAACTAGATATTTATTCCTTGATGTTGTTTAGTTCAGGTTATGATTTCAATGGGAATCTTCAATCAGAACTGTAGTGAAGGTTTATCTTCCTTCAAATGAGATAAATTGGCCAAAATCATCCCCTACTTGCATAAACTTATACAATTTCAGATAACAGTCACTGGTGGGTGATGTTTCTTTATTTTGTATCTAACGCCTGCTCTATGCGTTCTCTCCTCCTAGGGTGTTATTTTGGGTCTGAGTGCAGAAGTAAGAGACATGTGCTAAAAGGTCATCAGTTTAGAACCAGCCCTAGATCTCCTGGGATCCTGCCCAGCTGAATCTTCCTCCTTGTAACATGGGCTTTGGGAATTCATGAGAGATTTAAATAAAGTTAGAGACACTGCGGAAATGAATTCATAGGGCACTGGGGAAATGCTGAGGATATAGGGGCAGGAACTATGGTTGGGGCAGAGAGGAACAGGAGATCTGGAGATATTTATAGCAATAAGTTGTCACTCAGTTCACAGTGGATGACTAAAATGAGGCGTGTCTGCCCTCTGAGCAACCTGAATGGAAGGAAGCGTTTTCACCTTTTATCTGCAGTGAGTGGGTGCTGCACAGAATGTTCAATCAAATCTGAACTGAAAGAAACATTTTAAACTCACACTTCAGGAGATCATAGAATAAACAGAAATTAGCAAGAGATTTTAATTTCAATTTTCTACTTGTGATAGTCACTGGTAAGAAAAAACTATAAAATAAAATAACAATCTATATTCTAGTTAGTCTCAAGCAGAATTTTTGGGGATTGCTATTGAAAGTTCTATATAATCGTTCTTTATATTAAAAGTATATTTGTCTAGGCTTGGTGGCTCACGACTAATCCCAGTGCTTTGAAATGTCAAGGCAGGAAGGTTGCTTGAGCCCAGGAGTGCTAAACCAACCTGGGCAACAGGGCAAAATCCCATCTCTACCAAAAATACAAAAATTATCTGGGCATGGTGGCACATACTTATAGTTTCAGTTGCCTGGGAGGCTGAGGTGGGAGGATCACCAGAGCCCAGGAGGTTGAGGCTTCAGTGGGCAGTGATCATGCCACTGCACTCCAGTCTGGGTGACAGAGTGAGACCCTGTCCTAAAGTAAATAAATAAATAAATAAATATTTGTGTATATATATTTGTAAAAATATACATATATTTATAAATACTTTTTATTTACAAATATTCACAAATAATTAACCCATGATCTGATAACCTATTCAGAAACTTGTAAGTGATATGTTAGCCCTAGCATTGCTATATCCCTATTTATTTTCTTCTCTTACCTTCCACACAGTGTGTTTTATTAGGATTTACTAAAGCAACGTCTTCAAAGGGGTGTTTTAGAAGAAGAGGTTGGTCGGAACCAGAAAATGGATTCCTGGGGTGATCTCTGGGATACATCCAACTGACCCCCCGAAAAGGTCAGCCACATGTGTTTAATCATTATACTACATCACCACACTCCAAAGTCAGGGTGGAACTTATCTACCAAATCTCAGCCTTCCAAGCCAACAGAGTTACTTTCTGATCCCTACTGTGTATCACACTAGAAAGTAAGTATGTAGACCTTATTATCAAAGTGGCTATGCATGCTGAAAATACAAACGAGTTTGAAATGATTTATAATTGTTGAAGCATAAATTTGAGATAATGCTGTTTTTGAATGACCTATGAACTTAGAATTGTTTTTATATTTTTTAATGGCTAAGAAGAAATTAGAAGAATAACATTTCATGACACATGAAAAGTATTTGAAATTCAAATTTCAGTGTCCATAAAGTTTTATTGATCACAGTCACATTCATTCATGCTGCTTTGTATTACAATGGCAGGATTGTGTACTTTTTAACACAGCCTAAAATTTCCAGTATATGGCCTTTTAAAGAAAAAAGTTTGATATTCGCTACTTTATGCCCTTGTCAGGTAGAATTCAGGGGTCTCCATGGGTCAGATCCAGGTATGGCTATCCCCTGTTCTTTCTTTTGTATATCATTGTATATAAATTGTCTTTCCTCTGGTCTACATAGCCAGGAGCATAGCTTGAGTAACCAGTTATAATGTTTTCTGATATTCTGCATGGGAAGAACTCAGAGGGCCACTCCAGATGTATTCTGGAGGACACCAAATGTCTGGGGGACACCAAATGTATTCACAGGGACACTCCAAATTATATTCTGTATGGGAGGAACTCACAAGGACACTCCAAATGTAGTACAATCTGTATGTATATGGCACTGTATGTATATGGCACTTCAGTCCATTTATGAACCGAAAAGTTGAGAAGCCTATTTCTGGCACAGCACTATATTCTGGTACCCCAGAGGCACCATAAAATTCTAACTTGATTTTTGCTGTATTAAGAATACCACCTCTGTGATCTTCTTATTTGGTCATAATTTTTTTGAGTTTTTTATCCTTCAAATAGCTAGGCCATTATTTTGGAATGCTCAGACTTGTAGAATTTTTTTTTTTTTTTTTTTCCAGTTCATTCCCACAATTCGGAGTGGAATTTGCATGCCTTTAGATTATTTAACATGATTTCACAGGTTTACTGGGGCATCCAAAGTCAAGTAAAACTGTGCTAACACCATGACATTTTTCCTTTGGAATTACATTCTGGGGAACTGGAATTCTATTTTTCTATTCCCTGTGCTTTGGGAAACCAAGAATACTGGCTTCATAGCAGCAAAGACAGTGATTAATATTCTGTGCTCAATGTTCCATTGGTCTGAGAGTAAAGGGAAAAGGGTTCAGAGCCATTTCTGCCTCCAACTAGTTTTGTAGCTTTATGCTCCTCATTTAAATTATATGGACCTTAGTTTCTTTTTTAATTGGCAAATAATAATTGTATATATTTATGAGGTCCAATGTAGTATTTTCATACATGTATACATGGTAGGATAATCAAATTAGGTGAGTTAACATATCCCTCACAGAACATTTGATATCCTCTTTTAACTTTTAAAATGTATAATACATTATTATTAACTATAGTCACCATGCTATGCAGTAGATCATGTTCCTTATGTTCCTTATGTCTAACTGAAACTATGTACCCTTTCACCATCATCTCCCCTTTTCTTGTCTACTCCTGCGCCCCAATCATTGCCAGCCTCTGATCCATTCTACTCTCTACTTGAATGAATTTGACTTTTTTAGATTTCACATAAAAGTGAAATCATATGGCATTTGTCTCTCGGTGCCTGGCTTATTTCATTTAGCCTAATGTCCTCTAGGTTCATCCACGTTGTCACAAATGCCAGAATTTCCTCTCTCTCTTTCTCACTGTGTGTGTGTGTGTGTGTGTGTGTGTGTATGTGAAGTCCTAAGAGTATCCTATTGTGTATATATATGACATTTAAAATATCAATTCATGCTTCAGTAGACACTTGGGTTTTTTCCATATCTTGGCTCTTGTGAAAAATCCTTCAGTGAAGGTGGGAGTGCAGATATCTCTTCAAAATACTGATTTCAATTCCTTTGGGTATATACTGTACCCCAAAGTGGGATTGCTGGATTATATTGTAATTCTTTTTATAGTTTTTTTGAGGAAGCTCAATACTGTATTCCAAAATGGCTGTATTAATTTATAATATCACCACCAGTATACAAGGGTTTCTTTTTCTCCACATCCTTGCCAACACTTAACTTTGTTTTTTTTTTTTATCCAACTGAACAAGTAGGTATGAGGTGATATTTCATTGTGGTTTTGATTTGCATTTCTCTAATGATTAGTGAGGTTGAGCAGTTTTTTCTTATATCTGTTAACTACTTCTGTCTTCTTTTGAGCAATATCTATTCAGGTTTTTTGTCCATTTTTAAATAGGTTTATTTGTTTTCTTGTTACTGAGTAATTTGTGTCCTTGTATATTTTGAATATTAGCCCCCTTATCTGATGTATAATTTGCAAATATTTTCTCCCAATCTGTGCATTATCTCTTCACTCTATTGTTTCTTTTGCTGCCCAGAAACTTTTTAGTTCAATACAATTATATTTGTCTATTTTGCTTTTGTTGCCTGTGTTTCTGGGATTATATCTGAAAAGTCATTGTTCCAGACTCTGTCATGGAACTTCCCCCCTGTTTTCTTCTAGTGGCTTTACAGTGTCATGTCTTACATTTAAGTCTTTAATCCATTTTGGCTTTATTCTTGTATAAGAGTGAAATAAAGGTACTTTTCATCCTTTTTCATGTGGATATCCAGTTTTCCCATTTATTGAAGAGACTGCCCTTTCCTCATTTTGTCTTCTTGGAACCTCTGTCAAAATTGACTATAGATGTGTAGGTTTATTTCTGGGCACTCTGTACCATTCCATTGGTCAATGTGTCTGTTTTTATGCCAGTACATTCTGTTTTGATTACTGTAGCTTTGCAATATGTTTTGAAATCCAGTTGTGTGATATCTTTAGCTTTGTTCTTTTTGGTTAAGAATGGTTTGGCTATTGGGGTCTCTTGTGGACCCATATGAGTTTTACAATTGTTTTTTCTGTTTCTGTGAAAAATGACATTAGAACTTTGATAGAGGTTGCATTGAATCTGAAGACTGCTTTGGTAGTATAACATTTTAACAATATTAATCCTTCAAATCCATGAACACAGGGTATGTTTTCTTTTATTTGTGTAATCTTCAATTACCTTCATCAATGTTTTATAGTTTTCAGTATACAGATCTTCCATCTCTTTGGTTAAATTTACTCATAAGCATTTTATTTATCTATTTTTGACACTATTACAAATGGGATTGTTTTCTTAATTTATTTTTCACATAGTTTGTTATTAATATGTGGAAACACTACTTTTTTTGGTATGTTAATTTTGTGTTCTGCAACTTTGCTGAATTAGTTCATTAGTTCTAACAGGTTTTTGGTGAAGTCTTCTGAATTTTCTATGTAAAATATCATGTCAGCAAAAATACAATTTCACTTCTTCCTTTCCTATGCAGATGCCTTTTCTTTTCTTGCCTAATTGTTCTGGCTTGGATTTCCAGTACTGTGTTGAACAGAGGTGGTGAGAGTGGGCATCCTTGTCTTGTTTCTGATCTTAGAGGAAAAGCTTTCAATTTTTCACTATTAAGTACAATGTTAGCTGTGGGCTTTTAATACATGACCTTAGTTGTTTGGAGGAACATTCCTTCTACACCTAATTTTATCATAAAAGGAAGCTGGATTTTGTCAAGTGCTTTCTCTATTTCAACTGAGAAATCATGCACTTTTTGTCCTTCATTCTGTTAATATGGTGAATCACATTTATTGGTTTGTATATGTAGAACCAAACTTGCATTCCAGAGATAAATCCCACTTAATCATGGTGAGTGATCCTTTTAAAGTATTGTTGAATATGGTTTGCTAGTATCTTGTTGTGAAATTCTGCATCTGTTTGTCAGTGATATTGGCCTGTAGTTTTCTTTTTTCATAGTGTCTTTGTCCAGTTTTAGTGGCAGAGTAATGCGGCCTAATAAAATGAATTTGGAAGTATTCTTTCTTCTTCAATTCTCTGGAACAGTTTGAGCAGAACTGGTATTAGTTTTAAAAAAATATTTCATAGAGTTCAGTTATGAAGCCATCTGGTTCTGGGTTTTTCTTTAGGTGATTTAAAAGGCCTGATTTAATACTCTGACTCATTATTGGTCTGTTTAGATTTCCAGTTTCTTCATGATTCAGCTTGGTAGGTTATATGCTTCTAGGAATTTATTTTTTTTTTCTAGGTTGTTCAATTCCTTAGTGCATAATTGCTCATAGTAGTCTCATGATGCTTTCTCATCAGTTGTAATGTCTCCTTTTTTATTTTAAATTTTATTTATTTGGTTTTTTTTTCTTTTTCCTTAATCTAGCTAAGGGCTTGTCAGTTTTATTCAGCTTTTCTAAAAACCAATTTCTTAATTTTATTCATCTTTTCTATTGGTTTTCTAGTCTCTGTTTTATTTATTTCTGCTCTGATCTTTGTTATTCCTTTCTTCTGCTAACCTTGGGCTTAGTCATACTTCTTTTTCTAGTTCCTTAAAGTATAATATTAGGTTGTTTATTTGAGATCTTTCTTCTTTTTTTGATGTAGATGCTTATTGCCATAAACTTATCTCTTAGAACAGCTTTTACCATATCCCATAAGTCTGGGATGTTGTGTTTCCATTTTCATTTGTCTCAAGATTTTAAAAATTTCTCCTTTAATTTCTTCTTTAACCCAACAGTTGTTCAGGGACATGTTATTTAATTTCCACATATTTGTTCATTTTCCATGATTCCTCCTGTTCTTGTTTTTTAGTTTCATACCACTGTGGTCAGCAAAGACAGTTAATATATACAGGACCTTAGTTTTCAAAATTATGAATCAATGTAGTTTGACTAGATGACCTTGGTGGCTACCAACAACTGTAAAATATAATGCTCTTATTTTAACTCATTAAAGATTGCCCTCCTCCTCCACTGAATTGACTCAGAGTATTTAGGATTTTGTCAAGTTATATATTTGCTGCCTATCTATCTGAAATTTAG
Organism: Macaca thibetana thibetana; assembly: GCF_024542745.1. Taxonomy (NCBI): domain Eukaryota; kingdom Metazoa; phylum Chordata; class Mammalia; order Primates; family Cercopithecidae; genus Macaca; species Macaca thibetana. Next base: position 15,629,079 of record NC_065582.1, on the reverse strand, counting down.
TGGAATTTGTTTTGTTTTTAATGCAATTGAACTATTGCAATGAATAGATGTAATGGAAATATTGTAGTGAAATGCTTTTCACTACATTTAAAGAAAAGTCACTGGATGGCAGTTAATAATTATAAAAAGTACAAAGACAGTAATAATAAGATAAATAAATATAAGATAATTGGCTGTATGTATACAAACTAAGAACATTCTGGTGGTAAAGATGAGCATGAGTTAAAAAAAATTCTAGGCATTATATTTAAAACAAGGAACAATCTGCCTGCACTGATCTAAATAAAAACAGCTTCTCAAACCTCCATCTTCTTCCATATCACCATGTTTCAGGATTAAATTGTTCTTGTATTTTTTGACTATTAAAGGCACAACATTTGTCAACTCAACCCTCTTCAGACTTTATCAGTAACAAAAAGTTGCTAATGCTTGATGAAATGATGGGTGAGAAGGTGGGGAGGCAGAAGCAGCCAACAGAGAAGACAAAGGATCTAAGAAACTGAGAGAGAAAGAAAGGAGAAAAATATGTAGAAATTTCAAGTTGATGATAATATTCTAAGACCAGTTGAATACTTACTTTATTTTCTGAAAAAGAATCTTTGACCCCATGTAACACATTGTGAATGTATTTTGTTCTTCCTGACTCAACCTAAGAACAGAACATTGAATTCAAGATTGACTACAAAGTTAATAATTATATAAAATTTTATAAAATAAAAGTACAAAGACAATAATAATATAAGTAAATATAACAATGTATAACTATATGTATAACTATATATACATAGTTATATTATGTATAACTATATATACATAGTTTGTAACTATGTATACAAACTAAGAACATTCTGGTGGTAAAGATGTACCAATATAAGGAAGTTCTATTTGATGTTGACCCGGACAAAGCACACTTCATCCCGAAGGCATTTTTGACGGTAAATCTAAACAGCCTGTTGTCTTTGTCTTTTTCAAATAGTTTACTGGTGAGCAGCCAGACATTTGAAAATAATTTCTGTTTTTCCACAGCTTGAAGATTGAATCAGGAAAAGTAGTACAATCATTTTGAAAATAAATATTTTTAAAACAAATCACTTGGAGGATGATTTGTTTTATATAAGCAAATTATATGTAAAATATTTTTATTCCTTCTTTGTATAAAAATACTAACTTCAGGCATTTTGCTATGTTGTATTAAGAAAATGTCTCCTCCACCCCACTACCAAGGGGCTGTTCCTTTCAGATGAAAAGGTTGTTCTTTTCTTAATACTAGCTAGGTCACTTTGGTAGTTTGCTGTCAGGACATGAAGTATTACTAGTGTTCTCTCACTTACCAATGAAGGTAATTTTGAATGCCTCCAATCAGCATTTTGTTTTGGAAAAAAGATTGATTCAGGACTTAATGCTTGTTGAGATTATGAGAATAATTCACCAATCTGTGCCTCATCTAAAATGAAAGCAGTGGACATAACTTACCATTGTCCATCTTTAAAATTTTATGATTAGAGTAAAAACCAGAGAGAAATGAGGTAATGCTTGAGGCAAATTATTACACTCAAACTCTCTCATGTTGTGTCTCAAGTACCCTAAGGATGCAGCTGTCCATGACTGGCAGCTAACAGTCACATTATTGCCATGTAAGGTAAGAAAAGGCTACTTTATTTAACTTCTATGAACCAGGATATGCATTAGTTGTTAAGGATACAAAACTAAATAAATCGTGACCCTTGTCCCTGAAGAAGTGTGGCAGTATTTGCAGATGAAGTTGTAAACAGAGTTAAACTGTTATGTAATAGTAAGTAGAAAGCAGGCATTCAAACGAAATCATTCAGGGATTGAAAATATTTGCTGATTATATTAGTTTCTTATTGCTGTTGTAACAAAGTACCAAAAATTAGTGATTTTAAACATCACAAATCTATTATTTTATAGTTCTGAAGTCAGAAGTCAAAATGAGTCCCAACCAGGCTAAAATCAAGGAGTTGGTCGGGTGTGTTTTTTTCTATGGGCACCAAGAGAATTCATTCTCTTACTTTTTCCAGCTTCTAGAGGCCACCTGCACTTTTTGCTTCATGCTAGCCCTCTCCTGTCTTCAAAGCCAGCAATGAACAGTCTAGTCTTTTTCACAGCATATTACTCTGACATTCAGTCTTCTGACTCCTCTTTCACTTATAAGGACTCATATAATTACCTATTACCCACTAGAAAATCCAGGACAGTCTCCCCATCTGATATGGTTTGCCTATGTCCCTAACCAAATCTCATCTTTAATTGTAGCTCCCATAATTCCCACATGTTGTGGGAGGGACCCAGTGGGAGATAATTGAATCATGGGGGTTGTTCCTCCATACTGTTCTCATGGTAGTGAATAAGTCTCACAAGATCTAATAGTTTTAAAAAGGAAAATCCCTTTTGCTTGGTTCTCAGTCTCTCTCTTGCCTACCGCCATGTGAGATGTGGCTTTTGCCTTCTGCCATGATTGTGAGGCCTCCTAGCCATGTGGAACTGAGAGTTCATTAAACCTCTTTTACTTCATAAGTTACCCAGTCTTGGGTATGTCTTTATCAGCAGCATGAAAATGGGCTAATACACCTTCTCAACATTAATTTATTAACAATTTTAATTCCATCTGCAACCTTAATTCCTTCTTGTCATGTAACATAGCATATTCACAGTTTCCAGGGATTAGGATGTAGATATCTTTAGAAAGCTATTATTCTGCCTACCACATAGATGGGATTGTAAATCTTGAGTTTTCATGTAGCTTTCATGACCAATTCCAGTTAATCTTACTCGTGCAATGGTCATTTAAAAACATGCAATTAGTTCCATGAATTTGAAGTCCTCCCCAAGTCTGATATGAGTCTTTAAAAATTCATCCAGGACACAAAGGACAACTGGATTAGAACATTGCTGACATGGCTTTTATGAGAACTGTGTGCCTATATAGTCCCAGTCTGTATTTTTAATTCTGGTTCATTCTGACTGTGTGTTGCTTCAGTATGTACAACTCCAAGGAACTGATGTTTTATTAGCACCATCTGTTTATTACAGATTATGAGTCATCAGTTGGCTCCCAGAACCTTAAGGCCTTAGACACTTTAATATTAATTCACAGGTCTTTGTGAGTATGAACCCAGAAAATCTGAGACAGGTCCCAGTTAACTTAGAAAGTTTATTTTGCCAAGGTTGAGGATGCATGCCATGACACAGACTCAGGAGGTCCTGATGACATATGTCCAAGGTGGTCAGGGCTCAGCTTGGTTTTATGCATTTTAGGGAGGCATGAGACATCAGTCAGTATGTATAAGATGTACATTGGTTCAGTCTGGAGAAGTGGGACAACTTAAGGCAAAGACGAAACAACTCGAAGTGGGGAGGGAGCTTCCAGGTCATAGGTAGATAAGAGACAAATGGTTGCATTCTTTTGAGTTTCTGGTTTCTGTCACTCAGGCTGGGGTGCAAGGCATGATCCCAGCTCACTGCAATTTCTCCTTCCTGGGTTCAAGCGATTCTTGTGCTTTAGCCTCCCAATAAGCCAGAATTACAGGTATGCACCACCATGCTAGGCTAGTTTTTGTATTTTTGGTAGAGACGGGATTTTGCCATGTTGACCAACTGGTCTCAAACTCCTGGCCTCAAGCAGTCTGCCTGCCTCGGCCTACCAAAGATCTGGGATTACAGTTGTGAGCCACTGCACCTGGCCAGTGGAAACACATTTAAATGCTCCTCTCTTTTGAAAACAACAGTTAGTTTTTGAACCGTAAAGGAAATATTTGTTAATTGTAGACATTTTGAAACAATTCTAAAATTCAAAGAATTAAAATCATCCATAACTCTTTTACCTACTTGTAGTTAAGTTTTTGTTATATTTCTCTCCAGTCGGTAATAATCTTTTCTTGAATGATGTGAAAAAATCACTAGTGCTTGGTGTTTGGTGGTTTTTTTTATTATTCATAATTCAATCAACCTCATTTTACCAATTTATTTCCAACTCAATAAGGAGTTGAAAATTTTATATACACGTTGGCAGAGCCTAAAAATGATAAACCAAATTCTCCTGTCTTTCAGAAATTTAGAAATGGAGTTTATGTAAGCATTACCTTTCTACTCTTCCTAACCTTTAGGGCCACTACATGACATTTTTTTTTTTTTTTAATAAAAAGGAAGGAAAAGTCTGAGTATTTATTTTGAGCAAACATTCTGTTAGCCATGGGAAAACAAAAGGGTATAAAACATTTGTCTTCAAAGAGTTTATAGTGCGGTTGTATAGGAAGACACATCTTCAAAGAAAATTTCAATGCAACTGGAAGATGGGGCTCTAAGGACCCAGCCTCTCTCATGGAGGAGGTAACATTGCCCAAAGAATCTCTTTCCAGAGAGAATCAGTTTCCTCTCTGTGGTTACAAGAACATGGCAGGTGCCAAGTGTTCATTCTGGAGGATCACCGGAAAACTATGGGCCAGTGAATCTGGAGAATTACAAAACTGGGTCAGGTATAGTCAGTTCCTGAGAGAATCATGGTGCCATTCACCAGGATAAGAAAATCCCAAGGAAAGTGGACATCATTTTACTGAAAAGGAAAATAAATGATTTTGTCTGGACACGATTGACTGTCATCATGTGGTGATATCCTGCATCAGGCATCAAAGAATCGTAGATCCATGAACAATTAATACTTGAAGGGATTTTAGAGGCAATTATTGTGTTAAAATTTTTTCATCTTAGACATAGTGGAAGATAAGTTTCCAAGAGATTTAATAATTTTGCAAATGCCACCAAACGAGTTGGTTATAGAAGTGGGACTAAAAGATAAATTCCTTCTTTTTATGCTACTAGCACATGAGAAATCCTGAATTTTTGTTCCTTGTTCTTTGGTGATGGTGGGTTCAGTCATCTCAGACAATCTCAAAAGGGAATTTTGGACAAGGTAACCCCCAACATCCTTTCCAGCTCTGATAGTCTACTACCATCAGATAAGCTCAGGAGAAATGTGGCTTGCTGAAGAATGGATTTGTAAGCACTGAGAACATTTAAGATCCCTGAGAGAAAAAATGATGACAGGGATCAGGATATCAATGATTAAGCTTTGTGCTACCTCTTGATATGTGGTGTGGAAGAAAGAAGAGAAACCACAAAGGACACCCACAAAGAAGTGGGTATTGAAGCAGAAGAATAGGAAAAGGCCTGGGACAGAGACAAGAGGAGGGGCTGAAGAAGGACTGATTAAATGTGGCAAATGCCACAGACGTCAAGGCGGATGGGAATTGGGAAACGGCAATGGGATTTGATAATGAGATTGGACAGGAAGAGTCTTTGTATTAAAAGATTTAAAGTACATTGATTAAAGTAAATTATCTATTAAAAGATGGATACAAAAGAGAAAATATTGAATGTAGGTAGTTCGAAGATAAATAGGAATAAGAGATAAGGTGTATAGAATTGTGCAGGCTGTAAGAACAATTACAGGCAGAGGAGAAGAAAAGCAAGAGATTGAAGATTTGTGAAGAAGGATTTGTCTGATGGCATGAAGTTCCAGAAGAGTTGGAAGATGGGGAATACGCTTAACACAGCTAGAGAGGCTGATTCAGGCAAGGGGAAGGTGGGCACCTCTTCCTCTGAAAAAGGAGTAAAGGAAGAGTAGGCACCTGAAAATACAGAGATATTTAGAGTTCTGTGGATGCATAGCTGGTTTGAGGTGGAGGAAAGTATATGAAGGATTTTGTGACAAGGAATTTGTCTTCTTAGTCATTATAGTGGCAAGACCCAGGCTGAGTGGTGAGACTGAGTAGCTAAGGACTGAGCAAAAAGATCCAAGCAGGGGCTGGAGGGAGAGATCCAGAGAGGGTTAATAAGAGAAGGGGGAGCTGCTGTAAAGTTAGGTAGCAAATGTTTCAGTGCTTCTCTGATGCATAATTGTGTGACTTTTATTTTAATGTTTGGGGGCTGAGGGTGGAACTGTAGAAAGTAGGTTTCCCATGGCTAGGGATTAGCAGAACTGAAAATTAAAGGATGGAAGCTGCCGGGGACTCCAAACAACTTAAAGTTGCTGATCATGTGTCTCAGGCTGAACAGTGAGGTGATGAAGTGGTAAAGGTACTAATGAGCTTGATAAAGTGGTGGGATTAAGGGGCTGGCCCTCACACTAGGGGAGGAGCAAGATCAGTAACATGAGGGAATGGGAAATGCTAGGTCAGAAAGTCATGGCTAGATAGAAAAATCATTGAGTGAAAAGAGGAAGCAGAGAGAATGGCTTATGAAATAACAGATCCCTGACCTTGTGGAGCTCACATGCCATCAGAAAAACCATCAGTAAACAATAAAAATAATAAAGGAGAAGATTACTTAGCAGTATGAGGAAAAGGGGAGAGGAGAGCAGAGTAAGGGAGATTGGGACTGCCAGGGGAGGGGGACGGGAGGGAAGTTTTCACAGTGGTTGTCGGCCGTCACTGAGGTACGATTTGAGTAAGGATGGATGGAGGTGAAGGTGGTCCAGGGTAAGGGTGTTCTAAGAAGAGCGGGCAGCATGGAGTGTGTGAGGCACAGCAGGGAGGCTGTCCACTACTTTTTGCTACATAGTGTTGCTGGGCTCGTGCCTTCTCTGAGCTGCAGAGCTGCGAAGCTCTGCTTTTATGTTGTGACCGGAGCTTGGAATAGTGCATGCTCTGTCCCGGATCCCTTTCCTCTGGGTAGTAGCAGTACCCACATTGTCATTTTTGTGCCTTACTTCTAAAATAAAAGAGTTAGGTGTGCAGGTTCCTGGCTGTGAAAAAAATAATAATAATTTTCTGCCTAATCTGATCTTAAGCTAGAGGAGTAGACTCAGAAATGGAGCAAATGAATCTTTATCCTTTTGTGATTTGGGTATTCAGAAGAATAAACTTTTATTTATTAAAATGTTTCACTGAGATCTTAAGTCTTTATTGGACAGTAGGGGTTTAAGATTAATAGAGTCATCCAAAAGATCTCAGTAACAAAATACAGTCTTAGTAACTGACATGATAATTCTTCTGAGGAAAAAAATACAGCTTTGATGTTAAAATGCCTGTCTGGATAGGCCCTTAGGAATTCACAGATTTTGACGAAGGCTTTGGATTGTGAGGTTATGAAATGGAGGGGTTGAGTCAAGACTGTTAATTTTTTCAGGAGTCAGAGAGGCCTGATCTTGGATCTGAATTATACAAGAGTTAAGAGTAATTGGGAAATTGATTCAAGTCAGCAAATACATTAACAGTGGCTATTTGTTTGCTATGATTATACACATTCTATTATGCATTGCTGACAAAGAGAACCACCTGACATGAAATTTTCCCTTAAGCACAATAATTCTTTGGTAAATGTTTCCTAAGTATCTATAATAATGAAACAAAGAAGATTTACAAAGATCAAAGCAAGCTTGTTAATCAACAATTAATCCCAGGAACAAGTTGTAAAAATACATTCATTACAGCAAAGCCACCTTTACCTTAGAATTCTAACGAATAATTAATTTGAAATAGAGTTTGAGTAAATTTGTATCAAAGACAAAGCCCAGAAGACAGGGTGTGAGTGATAGTATTATTTGATAAAACTCCCTGGGATTTCTGTAGTCTGTTACATGTTTGTTTATAGGAGCTCAGCTGAGAATTTTTAATTCATCAAAACAAAGTTATCTTTCCAAGATGTTCTTATAAACGCCATTAAGACCACATTGTCTAAGATGAACTCCTGCCCAGACAGACTTGGAAATTGACATGTAATTTTCCAACCCATATTGCTAGTAAAATTAGAATCTTTTAATGTAATTTCTATTAACTGGTGACTGCTAGGAGATTATAAAGAATTTATGTTCCCAGATAATGTAAGTGCTCACAACTGTTGCAGGGAAATCTCAAATCATACTCATTCACTGTATCACGGTCTAGGCCAGAAGGTTTTCTGTCTTCAATAGCCAATATTCAAGGTAGCAGTTGGTTTTGTTTTTGCTTTCTCTCTTTAATGATGTTTCTCAGCTTAAAATGTGTGACCCCACCCCTCCCCTCTCCTCCCTTCCCCTTCCCTCCCCTCTCCTTCCCTCCTATTCCCTCCTCTCTCCTACCCTCCTCTTCCCTCCCTTCTCCCCTTCTCTTCCCTCTCCCCTTCTCTTCCTTCCCCTCTCCTCCCCTCCTCTTCCTCCCCCTCTCCTCAGCTTTCCTCCCCTCTTCTTCCTCCCCCTCTCCTCCCCTCCCCTGTTCTTCCCTTTCCTCCCCTCCTCTCCCCTCCCTTGCCCTCCCTTCTCTTCTCTTTCAATTCCCAGGGAGGTAGCAAAAACATTGAATTTCTAAACTGTCATCCTAATTGATAGTTTAAAGTCCAAGAGCTTTAATGTGCCACTGTGTTCTTCTGTAACCTTGTTTCTAACATGTTGATACCTTTTTGATGCTCTTGAGAGCTCACGGATGGCTCATATGATTCTTCTATCTGTCAAGTATCACCTTCTGCCAATCTCACTTCACACACCAAGCATCATCTGAGGGAGGAGGTTGAATTTCCTGAATTGAATCAGGAAAAAATTTCTGGTGGAAGATATATATGTATATATGTGTGTGTATATATATGTATGTGTGTGTATATATATGTAAAAGCTAAAAACCAATGGATGAACAGAAGCTGCCCAGGCAATGAAGACAGCTAAGAGTGTTCTGGAAACGGGGAGAGATGTCAAAATAATTAAAACATGGCTCCTAGGGATCTTTGTAATACAGTTCAGTATGGACCACAGTGGCACATTAAAGCTGTTGGCTGCATTGTAGTGAATAACCTGGGGTATAAAATGGAGGTAAGCAAGTGCGGTGATAACCCAGGTGAGCAAATAGGATGACTCAGAATAGGGCAGTGGTGTGGGGTGTTGGAAAGAGACACATCTAAAAAATGATTAGGAGATAAGTTAAACAAAATTTGATTTTTGGCTAAATATGAGAGTGAGGGAGAGAAAAGAGTGAGGGAAAACTCAGGTTTCCAGCTTGAGTAATTGGTTGGAGAGTGATGTTGTTCACTAGGAAAGGGAACACCTAGGGAGAAGCTGCTTGGAAAAAAGGTGAAGATGGTGAGTTCAGTTTTGGACATGTTGAGCTTTAAATGTCCAGAAGCCATCAAAGTAGCTGTGCCCAATAGACAAGTATGCACACAAGGCTGGGGCTCAACAGAGAAATCTAGCCTAATGATTTGAGTTTTATTTCCATGGAAGTTGATAAATCACTGGTGGAGTGTGTGCACTGCAAAAAAGAAGGTGGCTTGGACTATACCTTGAGGAAATATTTTCTCTTTCAAAGGCAAGCAGAAGAGGACCTATAAAAAATATCTGAAAGGAAATGAGGTTAGAATTAAGGAAATCAGCAGGAAAATGTGTTTGAGGAATGAGTGGATCAACAAGTGGTGAAAATTCCCCACCAGATCTATGAAAAATTTCACCAGTAATCCTGACAATAGCAGTTTCAGTGGCAAGGCAGGGGAGAAAGCTGTATTGCAGTGGGTTGAAGAAGGAGTGGGATAAAAGGGAACAAGGATGACAAAGATGCCAAAAACAAAGATGCCAAAGGCAATTGCAGCAAACAAAAATTTAAAAATGGGACCTTCTTAAAATAAAGAGCTTTGCATAGGAAAAAAAAAACAAAACTATCAACAGAGTAAACAGACAACCAACAAAATGGGAGAAAATATTTGCAAACTATGTGCAAACTATGTGTGTAACAAAATATCCACAATTTATAAGAAACTTAAATCAACAAGCAAAAAACCAAAACCTCCATTAAAAAGTGGTCAAAGGGTATGAACAGACACTTTTCAAAAGAAGACATATGCTGGCCATCAAATATATAAAAAACACTCGACATCACTAATCATTAGAGAAATGCAGATCAAAACCACAGTGAAATACTATCTCACATCAGTCAATGATAATTAATGAAAAGTAAAAAAAAAAAAAAAAGTAACATGCTGGCAAGGTTGCAAAGAAAAGGGAACACATGTACACTGCTGGTGGGAGTGTAAATTAGTCCAGGCATTGTAGAAAGTAGTCTGGTGCTATCTCAAAGAACTCAAAGCAGAGTTATTATTTGATCTAGCAATCCCATTGCTGGGTATATACCCAAAGGAATATAAATTGTTCTGCCATAAAGACACATGCACATGTATGTTCATTGCAGCACTATCCACAATAGCAAACACATAGAACCATCCTAAATGCCCATCAATGATAGACTGGATAAAGAAAATGTGGTATATATACACCATGGAATACTACACAACCATAAAAAAAGAACAAGATCATGTCCTTTGCAATAACGTGGATGGAGCTGGAGGTCATTATCCTAAGTGAACTAACACAGCGACAGAAAACCAAATACCACATCTTCTCATTTAGAAGTGGGAGCTAAACATTGAGTACACATGGACACAAAGAAGGGAACAACAGACACAGGGGCCTACTTGAGGGTTGAGAGAGGGAGGAGAATAAAGATTGAAAAAATCACCTGTAGAGTACTATGCTTATTACCTGGGTGGCAAAATGACCTGTACACTAAACCCCAGTGACACACAGTTTATTTATAGGAGAAATCTGCACATGTACCCCTGAACTTAAAATAAAATTTAAAAATTTTTAAAAGTGAATGAGGGTTAAAATGGACAACTTTTTCAAGAATTTTAGTTGAAGAGAATGAGAAGTGGGAGGATAGCTGGGTGGGAATGTGCAGTAGACAATTTATTTTTTAATATAGGAGAGGCTCAAACATGATATATACTTATGAATCAGTAGGAAATGAATGACTGAAGACATTGAAGTTTTGAAGGAAATGTTCCAATCTTTTATTCTAGAATACATGTGGGTAAAAGTAAATATTGAGAAAGTATACTAAGTATTACAGCAATATTCAATTTTTATGTCATTTTCATTGTTCATCAAACATCATAGAAGATTTAAGTCAGGCATAACATTTATTTTGATGCATCATTTCCTTAATATAGACCTGGTTTAGATTGTATTGTTTACAAGATGTTTGAAATCAGAACTTTGTGAACATATTTGTACAGTTGTTACACATTTTCGTGGCAAAAGTATTTTCAACTTTCTGAGTAATACTATTGAGCATTATGGTAAACAGTCAAAGGGTGCAAAACTATGCAAATGTCCCATTCTGAGTAAAGTGAAAAAGTTTGTGGTATAAATTAAGCAGATGTGTTATACTAATGAGAACAAAATTAGCCTTGACACATTTCTGGCAGGTCTAGAGAAAGAGAAGATATGTTCTCCACCACACACGAAGTGTTGCATCAGGGCAACCACGGATGTCATCGTTGAGCCTAGGAAGTGCCAGGAATATGCTCTACTTGGACAAATCCTGCCTCCCAGTGGGACCAGAGTCAAAACCTCAGTGACTTTCCAGGTTGAACCAATTGAGAGATTTTGAAACTATTTTGATCAGACTGGAAAGTTAGGGACCACCATTGAAGAATTGAGAGGTGACAAATTCCACAGGTATGTGCATTTGGTGAAGACTGGCCACTTTAGTAAACACTAATCAAGCTCTTATACATAGAAGTAGAAACCCCAGAGAACTTCAACTGGATTATCAGACAGAAAAAAAAAAAAAAAAAAAAAAAAAAAAGGGTTGAATGTTACTTTGATTTTGTCCACACTTTCTTTTCTTTCCCAATGGATAGAGTCATGGAAGTAATTCTAGAAAATAAAATGGAAAATGCAAATGTTTTCTAACCAGATGGCCTAATTTTGGAGTAATTCTAATTAACTGAACATTGGATGAAAGGGACTTGGGCCTCCTATCTTCTTTAGTAAACTTCAGGGAGGTGGTACTTATAAAATGAACAGACACTTTTCAAAAGAAGACATATGCTGGCCATCAAACATAAAAAATACTTTACATCACTAATCATTAGAAAAATGCAGATCAAAACCACAGTGAAATACTATCTCACATCAGTCAGAATGGCTATTTCTCCTTAAATCTACAATTAAAAATATTTTATTTTCCCTAAAATTATATATACTGATTTAATTTGGAAATTCTTATAATGGTATATTTTAGTTATTCTGAGAACATAATTACCTACACTGAGTATCTATATTTTTAAAGAAATGAATATTTCACAAAAGGTATTGGGTACAATGAGCTGCCATTCCAAGCCTCAGATACATTGAAACATGTTTTCGTGCACTACTTTTGATAAAACTGATTTGAATCAGAATAAATTGTCAATAAAGAGAACACAGACTTGTATGGGTTTTATTTTACATATTCTTACATATAAAATGAGAATTTTAAAAATTATTAAAAGGCAAGTCAAATACCTGAATTACTGATTATAATGAACAATTTTTGGAAAGAAGAAATAAGAATGTAAATTTTATTATTTTTTTTTGAGACAGAGTCTTGCTCTGTCACCCACACTGGAGTGCAGTGTCGCAGTCTCGGCTCACTGCAACTTCCACCTCCTGGGTTCAAGCAATTCTGTTGCCTCAACCTCTGGAGTAGTTGGAATTACAGGCACCTGCCAACACGCCAGGCCAGTTTTTGTATTTTTAGTAGTGACGGGGTTTCACCGTGTTAACCAGGCTGATCTCAAACTCCTGACCTTGTGATCCACCCACCTTGGCCTCCCAAAGTGCTGGGATTACAGGTGTGAGCCACCACACCCAGCCAAGAATGTAAATTTTTAATGTAGAAGAAGGCATCAGCCTGATTCTGAAGAGCATATTGGTATTCACTGATTAGATTAGCAAACTTAACATCAACATTCCAAATCACTACTAAGTTATTTCATTACCAAAGCCTTTCATTATTAACCTTAAAGGCTGAGGTACAGATTTATAGGACTAAGCATTTGCTTTAGTCTTTTGGTACATAGTGATGTGATAGAATTTTTTTTTTTTTTTTTTTTTTTTTTTGAGACGGAGTCTCACGCTGTTGCCCAGGCTGGAGTGCAGTGGCGCGATCTCGGCTCACTGCAAGCTCCGCCTCCTGGGTTCACGCCATTCTCCTGCCTCAGCCTCCTGAGTAGCTAGGACTACAGGCGCCCGCCACCACGCCCGGCTAATTTTTTTTGTATTTTTAGTAGAGACGGGGTTTCACTGTGGTCTCGATCTCCTGACCTTGTGATCCGCCCACCTCGGCCTCCCAAAGTGCTGGGATTACAGGCTTGAGCCACCGCGCCCGGCCTTTTTTTTTTTTTTGGTGGCAGGGGCAGATAGGCTGCCAGGGTTTTTATGTTGCTTTATTAAAATCATTTGTATACAGCTGAGGCTGGATTTTAAAGCTATAATTCTGACCCATTTTCCTCTGCAGTTTGAAAGGAAACAAAACAAGACTGAAGTCTCAGCTGAAAATTGCTTTCAGTCTGATCCCTTGGGCCTCGGCCTCCCAAAGTGCTGGGATTACGGGCGTGAGCCCCGGCGGCTGGCCTAGATTCTTTTATACCAGACAATGCGCCTATCACTCATTTGCTCTAGTATTGGCTGATAATAGCCCTTATTCTAATAGCCCCTTCCTTTAAAGAATTGCCCTTGGCAGGCTTGGCTCAGTATCTCACGCCTGTAATCCCAGCACTTTGGGAGGCCAAGGTGGGCGGATCACCTGAGTTCAGTAGTTCAAGACCAGCCCAGGCAACATGGGGAAACACTGTCTCCATAAACAATACAAAAACTAAAACAAATTAGTCGCACATGGTGGCCTACATCTGTGGTCTCAGCTACTTGGGAGGCCGAGGGGGCAGAATCGCTTGAGCCCCGGAGGTCGAGGCTGCATTGAGGCAAGATCATGTCACGGCACACTAGCCTAAGCTACAGAGCTAGACCCTGTCTTAAAAAATAATAATAATAATTGCCCTTGACAAGACCTGCCTACCAGGAAAGCACCAACCTAACCTCCACCCTGCATGGAAGTATAAAAGGCTGGCTCAGCCTCAAGGTCAGTCTACCTCTCTGGTAGAATTTTCTTTCCCAAGGGATCAGACTAAAAGTAATTTTCAGCTGAGACTTCCTTCTTATTTTGTTTCCTTTCCCCTGTATATCCAGCTTTCCTCACTCAATTTTTCCTGAAAGTACTCAACAAGTCACATAAACCAGAATCTTCATCTCAGTCTTTGTTGCTAGGAAATAAGACCCTATATAAGATGGTAAAGTCCAACCATGTACTAAAGCTGTGTAGTCCAATGTGGTAGTCACGAGTCACCTGTGGCTGTTAAATAAAATAAACTAAGAATTCAGTTTCTCAACCACACTAGTCACATTTCAAGTGCTAAAGAGTCACATGCAGACATCACAAATATAGAACATTCCACTGTTGCAAAAGCTTCTATTGGATAGCACTACACTAAAGACTCTGTGCCCTGAAATGTTTCCTCTATTTCTACTCTTCCCCCTTAAACTCTCAAAGAAGGGCATAGTTAGTGCCCAAGTATAGTTTGAGACTTCAACATTCCTCTCTCAGTAATTGATAGAGCAAGTAGATAGAAATCAATAAGGATAGAGAAGACTTGAAAAATGCTATCAACCAATATGACCTAAGATATAGATAGAATATTCAACCACTAATATCAGAATATATCACCTCAGGTACACATGAAGTGGTCATCAAAATACACAAATTTTGACAAATGTAAAAGAATGGAAATCATACAAGTATATTCTTTGAAGATAATGAAATAAAAAATGGAAAATAATCTGGAATATCTTCACAATTTGAAAGTTGAACAAGGCACTTCTACAATATTTCATGGTTCAAATAGAAAGAAAAATTAAAAAGTATTCTGAATTGAATGACAATGCAAGCACATTATGTGGGGTGCAGCTATAGCTACACTTAAAGGAAAACTCATAGCAGTAAGGGATATTTTAGAAAGGAACAAATTCCTTATATCAATGATATAAGTTTTGCCTTAAGAAAGAAAAGAGTAATTTAATTCAAAACAAGCAGAAGGAGACAATAAAGATTAAAAATAAAGAGAATAAATTAATTAAATTAAAATCAGAAAAACACTAGAAAAAAATGAGTAAAACCAAAAACTGGTTCTTTACAAAAATCAATGCAATTTATAGACAACTTTATGTCATAAATTGAAAACCTTTAGATAAATAGGCAAGTTCCTTAAAGGACACACACTGCCAATGCTCACTCAAAGAGAAATAGATAACCTTAATTGTCCTATACCTATTAAAGAAATTGAATTTGTGGTTAAAACCTTCCAGCAAAAAAATTCTGTGGTTCACTAATAAATTCTACTTAACATTTAAGGAAGAAATAATGCTAATTCTATGCAAGCTCTTGTGGAAAATTAAAAAAGAAGAGGCCAGGCATAGAGGCTCATGCTTGTAATTCCAGCACCTTGAGAGGTCAAGATGGGAGGATTGCTTTAGCCCAAGTGTTTGAGACCAGGCTGGGCAACATAGAAAGACTCCTGTGTCTACTAGAAATAAAAATAATTAGCTGGGCATGATGGTATGTGCCTGAGGTCCCAGCTACTTGGGAGGCTGAAATGGGAGGATGGCTTGAGTCTGGGAGGGGAGGCTGTAGTGAGCCATGATTATGCCACTGCACTTCAGCATATGTGACAGAGTGAGACCTAGTCTCAAAAAAAAAAAAAAAAGAAAAGAAAAAAAAAAAAGGAAGGAAGAGAAGGAGGGAGGGAGGAAAATGGAAAAGAGGAAACTTTATCACTCATTCAATTAGGCTGGCATTACTGTATACCCAAACTAGCCAAAGTCATTATAAGAAAACTGCGTATCAAAACCCTACATTTACATTGACAGTATAACCCTCCACTAAACATTAGCAAATTGAGTGCAGAAATATGTAAAAATGATAATATATCATGACCAAATTCAGTTTATTCTAGAAATGCAAGTTTGGTTTGAAGTTTGAAAATGAATTGATATTATTCAACATATCATTCAACATAAAATACTAAAAAAGAAAAGCCATACAATCATCTCAACAGATGCAGTAAAAGTAATTGACATAATTAAGGATTCATTCATGATATAAGCTCTCAATAAAGTAAGAATAAGCAGAAACTTCCTTACTATGATAGAGGGCATCTTTGAAAAACATTCAGTTGCCATCACATTTAATAGTGAAAGACTCTTCCCTTAAGACTGGGACTAACACAAAGCTGTTGGCTGTCACCTCTCCTATTCATCATTGTCCTAGTCAATTCAATAAGGGAATAAAATAAAATAAAATAAAAAGCATTCAGACTGGAAATGAAGTTGTCTTCATAAGTTATGTGATTGTGTCTGTAGAAAATTCCAAAGAATGTACAAAAAATGACTAAAACTATAAAGTGAGGTTAGCAAGTTTACAGAACACAAGATTAATATAAAAATCAACTGCATGTTCATATATAAAAAATCACTAGCAATGAATAATTGAAAACTGAAATAATAAAAGTTCTATTATGTCTGTGGTCTGTATGTAGAAAACTAAAAATATTACTAATGAAATGTATCAAAGAAGACCTAAATGAATGGAGAGATATATTGTGTTCTTATGTTAGGATATTTAATATTATTAATGTATCAATTCTCCCTAAGTTGATTTATAGATTCTATGCAATCCCAATAAAAATTTTAGCAGAATTTTAAATAGAAATTTACAAAGTGATTCTAAAATTTATATGGAGAGGCAAAGGAACTAGACGAGCCAAAATAATTTTGAGGATGTTCAAAGTTTGAAAACTCACATTACCTGATTTAAAAATTTGTTATAAAGCTATGGTAATATTTTGGCCAAAAGACAGACATAAAGATCAATGGAAGAGATCAGAGAATCTAGAAATATACCCAGCTCTATATGGTCAATTAATTTTCCTTTGGTCAATTAACTTTTTGACAAAGTTGCCAATCTAATTGAACAAAGAAAGACTATTCTTTTAAAAAGTGATACTGGAAAAACTGGACAAATTCATGAGATAAAGAACCTTGATCCATACCTGACACCATACAGAAAGATTAACTAAAATGGTTAATTTACCTCAGTGTAAACATAAAATGTATACTACTTCTAGAAGAGAAATTCGAAAATCTTTGTGATCTTGTGTTAAACAAAATTTTCGTGGCTATGACAGCAAAAGTAGGATGCATAAAAGAAAAGAAGTATATAAATTGGACTTTACCAAAATTGTACACTTTTATTCTTCAAAATAAACTGTCAAAAAAAACTAAAAGACAAGCATTTGTGAAACACGTATCTCGTAAAAGATTTTTATTCAGAATATCTTACATCCACCCAAAACTCAATAATGAGAAACCAATCAAGTCAATTAAAATAGGGACAAAATATTTGAATAGATACTTCACTAAGTACATTACTTCACGAAGATATTCAAGATCATTCATCATTAGTACCATTTAAATTAAAGCAACAGGAACTATCATTGGGTACTCAATAAAATGACTACATTATAAAGAAGAAAACAAAAATCTGACCATACCAAGTACTGGTGAGAATATAGAATAACTGAAACTCATTCATTGCTGGCAATATGCAAAGTGGTAGAGATAGTTTGGAAAATAGTTTGGCAATTTCTTAAAAAATTAAACTTACACTTCTATGACCCAGCAGTAAGTCTCATTCCTAGGGATTTACCCAATTAAAATGAAGACTTACGCTCCTGCAAATGCCTGTATAACAGTGTTTGTAGTGCTTATATTTATAATAGATCAACACTAGAAACAACACCAACTGGTGAATACTTAAAAGTGTGGTAAATCTATGCCATGGAATACTACTCAGCAACAAAAAGGAACAAACTACTGATAAATATGACATCACGGCTGCATAACTACATCTCAAATTTATTTTGCTGAGTGAAACAAGCCAATTTTAAAAGGCTACATACTGTATGATATCACTATATGACATTCTGAAAAGGCAAAACTACAAGGATAGAAAATAGATCATGAGTTGCCAGGTTTGGGGATGTTGAGAGTGGCTCATTATAGAGTGGCATGAGGGAATTATTTGTGGGGATGGAACTGTTCCATATTTTGATTGTGGTGGTTATGTAACTGTATGTGTTTGTCAAAACTCATAGAAGTATACACCAAGAAGTTTGAATATTATTGTATGTAAGTTCTATCTCAATTAAAAATATAGAAAAATTACAGAAGACAGAAAATATTTGAAGAAATAAAATATTTTTTTCAGAACAAAGACAAGACCCTACAATCAAAAGAATTCACAGATTATAGTACAAGCTAGATAAGAAGAAAATACTGAACAGAAACATCCCTATACACTGACACATACTTGTGAAATTTAAGATCATCAAAGCCAAGATTGTGCCATTGCACTCCAGCCTGGGCAACAAGAGTGAAACTCCATCTCAAAGAAAAAAAAAAAGAGAATAAAAAAACGGAAGTATGGGGGTATGGTAAGTAAAAACTATAAAATAGGAGCATATATATAAATTCTAAATGAGTATCTAAATGAGTTAAACTCATCAATAATAATAGACAAGGTAGAATTTGAGATAAAATATACCTTGAGGGGAGAGATGCTACATATTAATAAAAAATAAATCAAGGAAACGAAATAATCACAAATGCATATGACCTTAATTGCAGAGACTCCAAAAGTATTTATAAGGTGGTAGCTGACAAAATTATTAGAAAATGGATCCATTAATAATTATAATTGGATTTTAATAATATGAACACAGTAAAATGAATATCAACTTTCGTCCTGAATGGAGGTTTTCTTTTGAGATCAGAAAAAGACAATGATGCCTACTATCACTACTATTTGGCGTGAGACTGAATATCATGACCAATGCAGAGATGGGAAAAAGCAGTGAGTCTTGTAAGTATAAGAAAGGAAGAGACAGCAGAGAGGATGCGATAAGCTACATAGTAAATCTAACAAAATCAACTGCAGGAAATCAAAACTGCAATTTTTGAGTTACATATTCTATATATGGATTGCTGACAGACAATATAATTATTATTACCTTTTGACTTCCTTCTAGGAGAAAAATCCTGAAGATTGAGATCCTAGTGAACACAAAGTAAATCCTGTTTGCCTGTGACAGGCCCTGTTGATACTGTTGTCCCATTAATTAAGTGACCCCACACTCTCAGATGGATACCACTTGGACAGTATTCATGTGATTACCCAAATTCTGATTGCTGAATTTTATGTAATGAAAATATCAATAGAATATCAGATGTAACTCATAATATAATTTAGTTTCTTTTTATAAGCATAGCGAAAAGTATAAAATAAATATCAATTTATTTGAATATTTAAATTTGTTTCTCCTATTGATGTTGTTGATCTGCCCATCCACTTGAAGGAGGCAGGAATCATCACTGTAGTATTCAAACCATGAACGTTATAGTGGTTTACAAGAATTAGGAATGAAAAGAAAAGAAAATATGTCCAAAACAAAGAGAAAATGAGAGGAGATATACCCTTGGATGTACACCATCTTAATATTTGGAACATTACTGCAATCCTACAATTCATTTAAAAAATATTTTACATAGATCTCATGCAAGCTTGAAAGTAAGAAAAGTACAGATGTGGTTTTTAATGTCTATTATCAGAAAGAGTTCTTTAAGTGAAAATAAGAACAAAAACACATGGAAATATGAAGTGAAGAAATTTCATAAAAATTTAGCATACATAAAAACTAGGAAATAATTTGAGCATAACTCATTAGATTATTGTTAATTTATTTTCCAAGATAACATTAAATTACTGCATCTCTGACTACTAAGATTGGGTTAATTTATTTGTTATTTTCATAGACATGAAAAGAATCTACAAATTTTAACCATTAGTACTCTCTTTCTATTTAAGAGATGCTAACTGATAACAAAATAAGGTCTGATTGGCGTATTTCTGCATATTTTAAGTCATATTTGAGGAAATGTGCTAAAAAATGATGCAATATCATAAAAGAAAGTAGCAAGATTGAAAGAAAGCTAAATTATATCATAAATCACAAATGAGGGTGAGTTGTCATTTCTATAACTATTAAGAAATGTCCCGATCTGGAAAAGCTAAAGATTTAGCTATTACTAAAGATTTGGGGTAAGAAAAATTTACTGTATTATCATTGACCTAATAAGGATCACTGATTCATTAAAAAGTATGTAAACATTGCTGGAACCTAGATTTTTAGGAACCATGACCTTTTGCCTATATTTGTGAATGCATTCAATTGACTATGTTGTTTTTGGCTAGTGAAGACACAATAGCTAAATTCTGACACATCATGCATAAAGAGAGCCTTTCTTTCTTTTTCTTTTTTGACCACATATTCTAAACATAACAAAATCTCTATATATAGTCTTACATTTTATATATAATGTAAAGTCTATATATTATATATAGCATAGTTTTTTATATATAATATAAAGTCTATATATTATATATATTTAATTTTTTTGAGAGAGGGTCTTATTCTTGTCACCCAGGGTAGAGTGCAGTGGTATGATATCAGCTCACTGCAACCGCCACCTCCCAGGCTCAAGCAATCCTCCCACCTCAGACTCTTAAGTAGCTGGGACCATAGACACATGCCACATGCCTGGCTAATTTTTGCATTTTTTGTACAGATGGGCTTTCCCAGTGTTGCCCAAGTTAGAGTCAAGCTGGACTTGAACTCCTGAGCTCAAGTGATCTGCCTGCCTTGGTCTCCCAAATGCTGGGATTCCAGGCATGAGCCACTGTGCCTGGCCCCAGATACATATTTTTCAATCTCACTCCTTCAAGAAACTTTACTCAGTTTACATATTGCGAACATCTGTCCTTTGTGGTATTGTTCTCTGCTTTCTCCCTTCTATCCTTTTCCTGCATAAACAGTATTGCTCTTCACATAGTATGTAGATTAGATACTATCTTTTTTTTTAAGGCAGTTTACTTATTTGACAGAAAGAGACATGCTATATTCATAGAATATATCTGATGTATAAAACTCATAAATAAGGTTTGCCTTACTTTAGGACTTAGATTTATTGGGGGAACAAGATATCCTAATGACTGTCACATTTTAAATTTTATGATTCCTCTCTCTGCCTTAAATTCCAAACTCACATTTCCCTGAATCTACTTAGCTATACAATTATGTCTCACAAGCAGTTCGCACTCAATGCATAGCTATATGTATTATCTTGCTTCCTATTTACAAGTGGGTACAATCATTTTAATGCAACTTTCTAAATGTCTACTTTAACCTATTTTACAAATCTGAAAAATCATAATAGTAACACTTATCTTCTAAATTTGGGAGAATTATATGAACTAATATATATAAAGTGCTTTGTAGAGACCAGCAATTTTCAAAATTATTTTTATTGCCCCACTTAGCAACATGTTCTTGGTTACAATATTTATACTTCCTTCGTGTCTCTCAAATTCTTTTCCTTCTTTCTTCTTCCTCCTGCCACTTCCCTGGTTATGTTTTCTCATCTAGATTATTTCACAAACCACCTACCTTATCTTTTGGCCTGCAAACTACACCATACCCTGTATGCTCAACATACACTTTACGCTGCAGGTAGAGTGACAGCAAGAAAGCTAAATGGTGATTTTATCACCATGATTCTTCAAAATCCCTCAACTGTTTGCAAAGATAAAATATAACACCCAGTGTCAGTAAGCATGCTAGAAAATGGCATCTCACATGTCATCATAGGCATGAAAATTGACATTTTTTTCAGAAAGCAACTTGCCTCTATACCAAACCCTTTCAATAGTACTTCTTGCTTGACCCAGCAGTGCCACTTACATGTACAATCCTGAATTAAAGGGAGAAAATGTGCTCTGGATTTCTGGCAAAGCTTCCTTTAAGAGCAAAACCCCTTTTCAACAAGTGGTCATATGCTAGGATAAAAACAATAGGAAATAATAATAATAAAAAAGAAAACTATCTTTGTTAGTGCCAAGAATAGAAAACGACAGTCACATACCATAAAATCAAGGAAATATCAGCCAAGTCTAGGGAAAATTTAATTATCCAGAAGGCACCAAGACGGAGAAAAGAATGCATCATTGTGGAAAATGAGTGGAGAACATTCTGGTGAGAGTTAGGAGAAATATGGTTGGTCCCAACTGAGTTGCGGCACAGTCTCATTTGCTGCCCATGACCTCAGATCAGTATCACTGCAAGGCTGTTAGAATCAGGGCTGTGGAATAAAGCAGGTAGTCAAGTCACACAATTCTTTGCTGATAGAATCTGAAGTAAGTTTACTTTTCTTCTCTATGTTTTCCCCATTTTCAAATTTCCATAGATGAAAAATTAATTTGACAGCAAAACCCCCAAAAAACAATAAAAATGATGGTGGCTTCTCAATTCCTTATTTGAATGGGCAGTTATTCCCTCCCTGTTTATACTCCAGTTATTCCACCTGTACTAAAACATTTAGAAATTGACAGTACAATATGGTCTTTTTTCCTTCCATATCTTTGCAACTGCTTTCCCCTGCAACTGTTTAGGGAGTTCCTTGTAATTATATGTCACTCAACTAAAAATTTACCTTCTTTGTGAAATATTCTGTGATGTCTGTGTGCATGATTACATATTTCCACTTTTGTGATCCCATTGTACTCTGTCAACATCTCAGTTGTGATATTCACCACACTAGGAAATTTCTGTATACATTTCTCTCTCCTGTACCATGAAAGCTCTAGGACTGCAGGAATTGTTATTTTAAACTTTGTATGGAATTTAGTAAATGTTTGTTTAATCAACTCATAAGAAAATTGGGTGTTAATATTTTACTTTGTTCAGTTTCTTCATTGGGTTTAGTGGAGAAATTTCTCACAATATTGCCTGGAGGACAAGTTTGAGTACAGATATATTCTTCTTACATAGTTTTTCTTTTTATATTTGTCATTATATGTCCATTTCCAATGAGTAAGTGTTTAATTACATTTGTTCATTCCATATTCACATTCCACTTACTGTTGTAGAATGTGGAGATCATGTTTCTTGTGTTTGACTTACTTCACACATGGGAGAAGTTGCATGCACGTGAATTCGCTTAAATTATTTCACAAAGCGGAAGGGTGCAGTGGCTCATGCCTGTAATCCCAGCACTTTGGGAGGCTGAGGTGGTGGAACACTGGAAGTCAGGAGTTTGAGACCAGCCTGGCCAACATGGTGAAAGTCTCTACTAAAAATACAAAAATTAACTGGCGTCATGGCATATGCCTGTAGTCCCAGCTACTCGAGAGGCTGAGGCAGGAGAATCGCTTGAACCCAGAAGGCGGAGGTTGCAGTGAACTGAGATTGTGCCACTGCACTCCAGCCTGGTGGACAGAGCAAGATCCTGTCTCAAAAAAAAAAAAAAAAAAAAAAAAAAAAAATCACAAAGCGATGACTGCATTTTCATTTCATCAAAAATAAAAATTATTAGTTACTAATTGTATTATTTATCAGATGTGGAAGCAAAAGGATTTTAAATTCACTGTGCAGAGGAGGTATGCTTATAGAGACTTAAGAAAACAAACTGATTGCTTGAATTTTTCTGTAAGCTCACCTGCCAAAAAACAATTCTGATCTGGCTCTTAGATTTTAGTAGATTAAATTTATGGAAAACAGGAATATGTTCCTATGCAAAATGTTTTGGTAAAAGATTTTATGCTGATATTGAGTGAATTTTAAGCTTATTTAGTCTAAAGTAAACTACTAAGTTTTTTTCCAGAACCTCAACTAAACCCAAATATTTGGAGGAAAAAAGGAAGCAAAAACAAATGTTCAATTATACGACAGAAGTTAATTTCAAAAATGAATGATTAAAGATTTTGACTTTTTAATGTTATAACAACATATAACATATAACATTATAGTAGTTATGTTATAATAACATAACTGTTTTCATTTATTTTTAACAAAATCATTAAATTGGTCCTTTCCATGCTTTACTACAAACTCTTTCAATTGTTCTCCATTTCTTTGACAAGCTAGAAGGGTCTAGATGTTTCTCATGTGGTGAGCCCTGTCAAAACACTTTTAAGTTTGCATTTTTTCCAGATAAATGTAACAATACCCATAAATCATACTTATTTGGAATCTTATCTAATATTGCATTGAAACAATTGGAAATAAGGCAAAAGCTTTTCTGAAGGAATGCAACACTTTCCTCTCAAACCTCAGACAAAATCTAAAACCTGTGTGAGCCTAAACTGAAAAGAGGAGGAGGGAAAGAAGGAAACATATTCAGTGGTGGACACTGTGCTAAAATGTAATTTTACACTTCCATTGAATCCTATTTTATAAAAACCTGCATTTTTAGTTTTAATTTTGATTCATAGTGCTCTTTGTGAATCATTGAAATGACACATGTTAAAGATTACAAAACAAATAACACAATTTGCACTTCCAGTTTTCAGAATTTCTGGTTTGGCAGTTTGCGAGCTCTTTGAATTTAAGATAAAGAGGGAAACACAATTTCTACAGAAGTGTTATTTCTTCTCAAAACATGATCCAGACATTCATAGAACCATTGAATTTGCTATTGCTATTCTGACTACCTGAGAAATATAAACTTTTTGCGTGTGTGTGTATGTGTGTGTATGTGTGTGTGTTATGTGACATTTGGCATTGGGGCTGGTGGTGAAAGATAAAACAAAACTGCATGTCCTGTCTGCTTTTCTGGTGAGTCCAACATCTGAAGATGTAAATTCAACAAAAATTGGACATCTCCCTAGATAAGATGACTCTAAATAAACATTTTATTTATAGTTCTCTGCTGACACAAATATAACTTGCTAAATCATGCATGTATCCTGGAATATGTGTAAAGCCAGTTTTGCTAAAGTGATTAATTTGTAGACTGTGTATTTTTTCTTATGTGTTCCTTGAGTCAATGAGTTAAATAATGGGATATGCTGTAGGCATGTCACAGTCTGACTCAGTGACTCATGCGTTGGCAGTGGCCACGTAAACAGAGCTACTGTGTCTGAAAGCAATGGGTAGCTAGATACCTTTTTGACAGCTCAATATGAAAACTTAAAGAATTTCAAAACAGGCTGGGTGTGGTGGCTCACGCCGGCAATCCCAGTACTTTGAGAGGCTGACGTGGGAGGATCATTTGAGCCCAGAATCTTGAGACCACCCTGGGCAGCCTAGCAAGACCCTATCTCTGCATGTAAAAACAACAACAAAATTATAATAGTAATAAAAAAGAAATTCAAAACAAAAAATATTTGCAAGGATTTTGTTTCTGGGTCTTTTGATTTTGTTGTGAGATTTTTAATTAAAATAGAATAAAAACCTGAACTTCAAAATCAAGATCTGCTTATTTGGAAATTTTGTCTGTTACTCAAGTCCATTCTTTTACTTTTTCAAAATAAATTAATATTATCTATTTCTGGATCTCCTATATTGCAGTTTCTTCAAGATTAATAAAAGTATATTTAAAAATTATTTTTCAACAGAGCAGTGTCCCCTTTCCAGGCTATAGTCCAACATGGTAAGATAATGGAATCGTATGCTAAGCAGACTATCATCTTGATTCCAAGAATTCATCTAGGAAAATTACTTAACAATTGATGATTTTGAATAATTTATCCTGAGAGATTTTGCCAACTCACAAAATAAAAATCATTGGAATTACTAATTGTACTAGAGAGCATATGTACTACATAGAGTACTAAGAAACTTACTAGCTTTCTAGCTGTGTTGACTAGGTTTAGAACCTTACCTCACACACAAACTGTGTGAAGTGAGGTCTAAGTTCTTCATCTTCTTTATCTTCAGTTCCTTACTTATAAAAGATAAAGAACTAATCAAACCTGTAGGATTTTTGAAGATCAAAAAAACAGAATGCTATTTTTAAAATTTTCCTTACACCATACCTATCATAAGTAAATCCTCAATTTATAGTAGTTTCTGCCATATTTTAGTGCTCACAAACAAAAGAACATGATGCAGGTACACCTATTAAAACTAGATGTATCAATAAAAACAGGTATTTTAGTGAATATAAAACTTCAATAATGAAAATCATATAATGACTCAAGAGTATTAGTTTTATGATTTTTTTTTTCTTTTTTTTTTTTTTTGGAGACAGGGTTTTACTCTGTTGCTCAGACTGGAACGCAGTGGTGCAATCACAGCAGGGTCTCACTATGTTGCCCAGGCTGGTCTTGAACTCCTGGGCTCAAGTGATCCTCCCACTTTGGCCTCCCAAAGCTCTGGGATTACAGGTGTGAGTCCCTGTGCCTGGCCAGTTTTGCTGTATTATTGTTGTAAACATTTTGGCAATACGGGGACAACTTAATTTATCAAAAATCAACACAATGTTTTAAGAGCTCTCTATTATTTTTGGCTCAATTAATTTGGCTTAAAAGCAAAAGATTGAGTTACTTGGATATTTTTAATTCTACCACAAACTTACTTATGTAAGTATCTGTGGGGAAGTTTTGTAAATCGGTTTCCAGTTATCTAACTTCAGGGATTATTTTTTAAAAGGGAAAATATCAGAATTTTCTGTTTTTAATAAAGTAGAACAAGAATTTTTTAAACATTTTATTTTATCATAATTTCAAGTTCTACATAATTTCAAGATTATCTGAATAGAAAAAATGATACTCATTTTATTCTTTACCTAGATTCACAAATTATTAACATTTTTGCTCTAGTTGTTTTATCATTTACTCTCTTAATAAACTTTTTTTAACCATGTGAACAGTGTGTGTTTCCTAAGAACACATTCTCTTGAATAACTAGTAAAATGACCACAGTAAAAAATATATATATCATTTATACAATAGGAATGCTTCATCCAGAGGCAATATTCAAATTTAGTACATTATCCCAACAATGTCCTATATTTTTTTTCCTGGTCTAAAATTTTACTCAGTGTTAATAATTGTGCTTAATAATCATGTCCCTGGAATGTTTTAAAATCTAGATTAAATCCTCAGTCTTTTCTCTTATAACCTTGGCAGCTTGTAGAGTACCTGTTATTTTGTGGAATGTCACTCAGTTTGAGTCTGTCTGACATTTCCTCTGTTTAGAACCAGGTCGTGCATGTCAGATAGGGAAACAAACATGAGATTTTCCTCTTCTCAGCACATCACATCAGGAAGCACATGATGTTGGCCTGTCCCGTGATTGGTGATGTCAGCTATGATTTATTGGCTAAGATGGTTCTGCTAGGTTTTTCCACTGCAAATTTATTATTTCCTCTTAGTCATTTGTAATTAATTTGTGGAGAGATACTTTGAAGACACCTAAATATTCTTTATTCATCAAACTTTGACCTACTCATTTAAGTACTCATTGATAATTTTTGCTTACATCAGTTTTTATTATAATAGTTCAAAAATGGTGATTTTCTAAGTCTACCATCCCTTCTATATTTATTAGTTGACTTTCCACTTAAAGGGATGAGATTCCCCCACTACTAATTTAGTTTTTGTTCATTTATTTAGATTTGGATGGGTTAATTGATTCTTATATAACTCAACGATTAATAATAATCCATCGCCAGGATTATTATCAGGATTCTTTGAGCTTTCTCTTCCTGGGGGTGACTTTAACTCAATTGTCCCTTATCTTTCTTGTGCATTTTTTCAGAACCCCTTTTCTCTGTGGGAATGACTGCAGAAGAGCTTCAAAAGTTGGCTATGCTGGAATTTGGTGCTGATTTTTATACCTATGGGTAATTTTCACTTATAATATTTTTCTGTCTTCTAATTATGCCAAAGGTGAGAATTTTGTGTGGTTTTATTCTTGTTGCTTAGAGGTTGTTTGAGGAGATTTGGATTTAGGCAGCTGTCATTCATATACCTCAACGGCTCAGGACTCTGGGTTGCAAAGACTTTTACCATCTGGCTTAAGAGTTCCTTTAACGAGGAGGAATCGTCTTGTTTGTAAAATAACGTGAGAAACTAAATTTCAATATAATGTGAAAACTTAACAGCATGGGTTCTAAGAAAATAAAAATGAAGAAAAGCTATATTCTTTGTAAAAGTGATGAACAAATATTAGAAAAAGAGTAGTAGCTGGGCACGGTGGCTCACTCCTGTAATCCCAGCACTTTGGGGGCCCGAGGCAGGTGGATCACTTGAGGTCAGGATTTCAAGACCAGGCTGGGCAACATGGCAAAACCCTGTCTCTACTAAAACTACAAAAATAGCTGGGCTTGGTGGCATACGCCTGTAATCCCAGCTACTGAGGAGGCTGAGACTGGAGAATCGCTTGAACCTGGGAGACAGAGGTTGCAGTGAGCCGTGATTGCGCCACTGCACTCCAGCCTGGGGAACAGAGTGAGACACCGACTCAAAAAAAAAAAAAAAATTTGTAAAACGAGTGAGAGAGAAGAGAGGAGAAAGAATGGCCAAGTAATATAGCAGAGGAAATATCCATGGAGGAAAATGAACAGTAAGAGATTATTGAAAGCAGGTCAAATAAATGTAAATAATGAGAAAGTATAATACTAAATTTTAAATTTTTAGAGGCCATGTAAATACATTTATGTATCATTTCAAATCGTAAGATAAATGTAATACATGAACAAATATTATGGGTGAGCCATTTATAGGGTTATTCAGAGGAATAAGGTTGCTTTTCATGTCCTGGTTGTCACAGAGCAGAGGACAGGAGAATAGTTATAGGGGATCAGATGTCAATGACATCAGTAGTCCAGTGGAGGCAGGCAGGCAGAGCACGGGTAACCGTGAAGATATGAACCCCAAGGAATTCTCAGACATCTTCATAAGGGTACTAGATTTCCCATAGAACGTGGGATAGAGTTCTTGGATTGTGGTTTTAGAGTAAGCAGGCATGAGCTCCATGTAGTCTACACTGTGACTGAGAGATGGCCATTGTGCCATATACATATGAACAGTCCAGGCGGGGTGTGAGGGTTAGAGAGCAAGTCAAGTAGGTTGTATCTAGCTATCCTACAGGAAGGTGTTCTCCAGGAGGTGGCTGTGCAAGGTAGATACCTGGATCAACCACACTAAAGAATTAGGAGAAAGTGGACAATGGGAAACTGTGTTGGGGGTGACTAAGCTCTGCTTCTAGTATAAGTCCAACTGATATTTAGAAAGGATTCTGATGCAACATAACATTATAAGAATTCACTACAGTAATTACTTAAGTTTCCGTTTGTAGGCATAGTTTTCATCTTGTCATTCATCAAAGAGATTTGTACTTACTCATGTGAATGTTTTAGTTTATTAAATGTGTCTTCCTAATTAAGATAGTCCAACTATGTAATAAATACTTAACTCCTAGTATTCCTCTTCCTTTCGTGAGCATTCTCAAAATTAACTTCTTTACCTGTTCACAAGATGTATGCATTTATAAATGACCGAAGTCCTATGGTGTTTTGGGTGTATAGTCTTTCCCTTCCCAATTTTGGTTTTGTAATTGGTCTTCTGTAGAATACATTTATATATTCAACACATATCTGTGAAGTGCAGGAGTAATGCATGGAAGGAACATGTGAGGGATATATGTGTGATACTTTCCATGGAGTGGTCAGAAAAGCTCTCACTGAGAGAATGGGAGTTTTGAGTTAAAAAAAAAAAAAAAGGAAAGAAGCAAGGTAATTAGCCATACACATATCTGAGAAAAGAACATCCCAGGTAGAGGAAAATTCATATGCAAAGTCCCTGAGTAATTTAAGAAAACATTAAACAGGCCAATGTGCTTTAAGTAAAAAGAGTGAAAGAGAAATAATAGGACATGAAGTTCGAAAGCTAATGGGGACCAGGGCATGTAAGGGCTTGTAGGTGCTGATAAGGACTTTAGCTTATATTCCCCTTGAGATGGGAAGACACAAAAATGTTTTGAGTAGGGGAGTGGCATCGTCTCATTTATATCTCTCAGGATCATCATTCTGGCTACTCTTCTGAGGCTAGTGTGTTTGGAATGGTGGAGGGAACTGGAGAGGCAGTAAATTAGGCCACGCTCAGGATTGTGGAGACCATTGGGAGGTTATCACAATAATTCTATAAAGATATTGTGGTGTCCTGAACCAGTATGATGGCAAGGAAGGTGATTAGAAGTGCCAGATTCTGGATATGTATTGAAAATAGAATTCCCATGTGAGATGTAATAGCAAGAGAGGAGTCAAAAATGACTTCAAATTGACTAAGGAACTTAAAAAAGGATGAATTTATTTACTGAGAAGGGGAAGACTGTATGAGGAGCTACTTTAGTAGGAATTATCAGTTCGGATTTGGACATACTAGGTTTGAGATGCCTGCTGGATAAGGAAATGTCACTGTGGGGTGTGGTGGCTCACATCTATAATCCCAGTGCTCTGGAAGGCCTATGTGGGAGGATTGCTTGAGCCCAGGAGATCAAGACCAGCCTAGGCAACACAGGGAGATCCTGTCTCTACAAAAAATTTAAAAATTAGCTGGGTCTAAGTCCCATCTACTCGAAGGGAGGGCTAGGTGGGAGGATCACTTCAGCCTGGGGGACAGATGCTTCAGTGAGCCAAGATTGCACCACTGCACTCCAACCTGCATGGCAGAGTAAGACCTCATCTCAAACGGAAAAATAGGAAATGTCAGGCAGGAAGTTTTGGGTCTGGGTACATGGGTTTGCAGTTAAACATGCTGATAGTATTTAATGGCAGGAGATAGGGATCCCTTAGGGAGTGAGTGTAGATAATAAAGGGAAAAGAACTAAAGACAGTGTTGTGAGAGACTCCAATATTTAAAGGGTGAGGAGACAAAAAGGAAGCACAGTGGTATCCTGGGATCCTGGGAAGCTGAGAAGTTTGTTTTGGCTAATTAATTGCACCATTGAGCAGAAGCAGGGAGGGGTTCATCATGAGAACTGACTTTTTCTTACAGGGTGACTTCTTCAGATCAGGATGCAGCAACACTTTCAAACAGGAGAACATCCTAATAAAGGTCTAAACTATGATCCCATGGACCAGGGAGGCTCAGAGGGTGGTTGGAGTTTCAGGATTTCTGGGTACATGCAGAACTCGAAATTCTCCACATATCTCATTTCAATTCTCTAGTGCTTGTTCACTCCTGACCAGTATGCTGCACGATGTGCAATCAAGCATATGGATGGTGGAATCAGTCTAATTGTTTTCATCCTTGCTGCAATACTACCAGCTATTTGACCTATGAGAATTTGTTTAACTTCTTTATGCCTTAGTTTCCTAACCCGTGAAACACGGAAGACAATAGTACTTACTTAATAGGGTTTTTCTGAATATTAAGTATGATAATATAAATATAGCACTTAGTATAGTGTCTTGAATAGAGCATTTTCTAAGTGTTAGCCAGGACTATTATTGTGAGACTTGGTGAGGCTTGGCATTCAACAGATGGTGTAACTGGTGCAGATGGACAACTTACAGCATGAGCCTTTGGCCACATCAGCCCTGCAGCTGCCTGAGCTAAATAATTATTTCACATGATTTTAGAAAGTCCCTGGGTTTTTAAATGTATTTGACTTGAGCCAAGAATTTAGAATTTTGAACTTTTTAATAAGTTAATACTTTTTCTGTTCTAATTATATTTCACAACGGAGTATGTTTATGATATTTTTCATTACAGAATTAATACAGGTTTGCTGGAAAAAAATGGCCATGATAGATAGATGTTAGTAAGAAAGTTAAAATAAAATGAAAGCTCTTTACCTTAAGGTAACATTAACAGTTTGGTGAATAATCTCTTACACATCTCTGTATACATCTATGAAGCTCTGAGGGCCTACGTCTCTCCAGGAGTCCCAAGAAGTCCAGGCTCCAGTCAGGTCTCAAAGTTCCCTCCTGGTACAAAAGCAACTAAGTGTTGCATTCATTTTGCCCATCAAGATCTTGGAAACACAGAAGCCATGTTTGTACCGTACCGGCTGCTGAAACTGCCCTGCTTAGAAAAAAGAAGATGGCAATTGACTTGTATTTGAGAGAGGCAGGCTGTAAACTCATTCATGTCTCCATTATGCAGCGTCCACATTCTCTTTAATATATGTCTATATAAAATGCCAACAGATTAACCTTTCTCACACTCTGGTCTTTTTATTCACGTCCTTTACACAGCCTATGGGCTGGGCAACATGGTCACCGAAAGCCTCACCCTAGAGGATATTTTATTCTAGAAGACGATATACAGCACAGATTTTCCTCCTTCATGACCATTTACTTATGACCTTTTGTTTTAGCATCTCTTGAAACGTTTACCTCTTTGTGAATGACTCTTTTCTTTTTCAGTATAATGACTTTATAACCTAAAGATATTTAAGATATATTTCTAAAGATATGTAAGATATGATATTTTAAAGAGATATACAATATAATATTTTAACATGTTTCTAAGCAAAGACATCCTCATCAATAGACTTGACACACAGTTTATGGTCAGACAATATTATATAAAACAATGCTTGGATGAATAAGAAATTATGTTTTGTATATGCATGCCAAGTGAAAAGGCATGAAAAGGGTGCGCCTTCTATGACTTTTGAGTCTGTTTTGTGCCTGCACTATTTACATATTTTAAAGTCTCTTGTGTACAAACGTTTTTCACCCTAAAAGTGGTTTCGGTTCGGCATTCTTCTCGTCTCCGGAACGCACGTCTGCAACCAGCTCCCTGGTTGTCCGAATCACCGACCTCTCTCCCCAGCCATATTTCCAAAATGTCGCTTTGTAACAAACTGACGCTGGACAAGCTGGACGTTAAAGGGAAGCGGGTCGTTATGAGAGTCGACTTCAAAGTTCCTATGAAGAACAACCAGATAACAAACAACCAGAGGATTAAGGCTGCTGTCCCAAGCATCAAATTCTGCTTGGACAATGGAGCCAAGTCGGTAGTCCTTATGAGTCACCTAGGCCAGCCTGATGGTGTCCCTATGCCTGACAAGTACTCCTTAGAGCCAGTTGCTGTAGAACTCAAATCTCTGCTGGGCAAGGATGCTCTGTTCTTGAAGGACTGTGTAGGCCCAGAAGTGGAGAAAGCCTGTGCCAACCCAGCTGCTGAGTCTGTCATCCTGCTGGAGAACCTCTGCTTTCATGTGGAGGAAGAAGGGAAGGGAAAAGATGCTTCTGGGAACAAGGTTAAAGCCAAGCCAGTCAAAATAGAACCTTTCTGACTTCACTTTCCAAGCTAGGGGATGTCTACGTCAATGATGCTTTTGGCACTGCTCACAGAGCCCACAGCTCCCTGGTAGGAGTCGATCTGCCACAGAAGGCTGCTGGATGAAGAAGGAGCTGAACTACTTTGCCAAGGCCTTGGAGAGCCCAGAGCAACCCTTCCTGGTCATCCTGGGCGGAACTAAAGTTGCAGACAAGATCCAGCTGATCAATAATATACTGGACAAAGTCAATGAGATGATTATTGGTAGTGGAATGGCTTTTACCTTCCTTAAGGTGCTCAGCAACATGGAGATTGGCACTTCTCTGTTTAATGAAGAGGGAGCCAAGACTGTCAAAGACCTAATGTCCAAAGCTGAGAAGAATGGTGTGAAGATTACCTTGCCTGTTGACTTTGTCACTGCTGACAAGTTTGATGAGAATGCCAAGACTGGTCAAGCCATTGTGGCTTCTGGCATACCTGCTGGCTGGATGGGGTTGGACTGTGGTCCTGAAAGCAGCAAGAAGTATGCTGAGGCTGTGACTCGGGCTAAGCAGATTGTGTAGAATGGTCCTGTGGGGGTATTTGAATGGGAAGCTTTTGCCCGGGGAACCAAAGCCCCCATGGATGAGGTGGTGAAAGCCACTTCTAGGGGCTGCATCACCATCATAGGTGGTGGAGACACTGCCACTTGCTGTGCCAAATGGAACATGGAGGATAAAGTCAGCCATGTGAGCACTGGAGGTGGTGCCAGTTTGGAGCTCCTGGAAGGTAAAGTCCTTCCTGGGGTGGATGCTCTCAGCAATATTTAGTACTTTCCTGCCTTTTAGTTCCTGTGCACAGCCCCTAAGTCAACTTAGCATTTTCTGCAACTCCACTTGGCATTAACTAAAACCTTCCATGTCAAGGTTCAGCTAGTGGCCAAGAGATGCAGTGCCAGGAACCCTTAAGCAGTTGCACAGCATCTCAGCTCATCTTTACTACACCCTGGATTTGCCTACATTCTTGAAGATCCCATTTGAATTTCTTAGTGACTAAACATTGTGCATTCTAGAGTGCATATATTTCTATTTTGCCTGTTAAAACAAGTGAGCTATGTTAGTTCTCTTTTGATGTAGGCTATTATGATTAGCTTTGTCACTGTTTCACTACTCAGCATGGAAATAAGATGAAATTCCATTTGTAGGTAGGGAGACAAAATTGATGATCCATTAAATAAACAATAAAAGTGTCCACTGAAAAAAAAAGTGGTTTCTATGTTATAATGCTAGTTTTAAGTGCAGTTTGTGGTGGAAAATTGATGAATAAAATGGTGCAAAAGAAGAGCATACCTGCGTGCACCTGTGGCCCCAGCTACTCAGGAGGGTCACTTGAGCCCATGAGGCCAAGGCTACAGTGAGCAATGTTCCCACCCACTCACTCCAGCCTGGGCAGTAGAGGAAGACCCTTTCTCAAAAAAAAAAAAAAAAAAGAACTTATTTTCCAAAGAATAACTGCCTTGAGCCCTTGAGGTCTTTCTCTTTCTCCAGTGACTATTTTCTACGTTCTAATCTCCTCATTCTTTTTCAGTGAAGACAGTAAATCTTCATGGCACTTAATTTTCTGTGTAAGCTGTATTTATTACTTTGAATTGTTGTTCTTAATTATATAAACTTATTTTCTTTGTTCAATTGATATAGTTTTCTATCCATTGGAAACTGAGTATTTTGGATCGGATGAAATGAATCATAATTTGGTCCATCAAAATTAATGGAAAAATGTCATATAATGGTTTTTCATTTAGCAGGAAAATGTTTAGAAATGAAGTGAAATTATGGGGAAGCATATTAAATATATATGGAAGCTAAAGCAACTCCATTTTGGATGGTAGGCTAAAGCAGCTCCACCTTAGAAGCTAATCTGCCATGCTGGCTTCACTGATTAATTCCAATATCTGGAAGGCCTCTAAGATTTCCATTTATCTGTTGTTCCTTGTGTAAGAAAAGGTACTTAACTTTAAATCCTGGCCTCAGCTCAAACAACCTTGATGTTATCACACTTCAACTGGCCTACAAATTCCATCTGAGCCACTAACTTCACTATGGTATGTAAGCCCTGGATCAGAGAGGTAATGGTGCCAGGATCTGCCATCTTGTCTTGCCACCACCCAAGACACAGGCATGGCTTCTGTTCCTTAAGTCCCTATTAAACGTTTGTTTCTAAGAAACAGGATATGTCAGCCTCTTTCTTCGGCCTCTCAGCTTCCTCGGACATTGGTGTAGGTTTGCACAGATTTGCCTACTTTGAAACAGTAGAGGTGTACTTATTTAGCTGCTTCATCATGGTTTCCCATGGACTTCTGATTCCTATTGGGGAATATTCATGAGACTGTCTACCTATAGTCTCCAATAGCTAGATAATAAATCCTAGATTCTCCATATTTTCATTTCTTACAAACCTCTTCCTATTATTAATAACTGTATTTGTTAGGATTTTTGCTTATAAAAGTGAAGTCAAATCTTTCTGTCATAGCAACATTGGGATTTTCTGGAATTATATAAGGGATTCACAGAACTGAGGACAGACTGCAAGAAGAAATAAAAGCTACAGGGTCAGTCTGAGCTGGAACTACAGTCCAAAGTTGCTGGTGGGCACTAATACTGCCACCAGATCATTACTAGTGCCATTGAGTCTGACTTTTGCATCATTAATTCTAATAATCTCTGGTCATTGGCTCATTTGGTCCACATTAAAAATAGTGGGACAGTCTCATTGACCAAACTTGGGTCATGTGTTTTCTGCCTTTGGAAGGAGCGATGCATCCCTTCCATATCTCCCCCATGGGAGATTCTCCTGAAAGACAACAGGGGAATTAGTGTTGGAAATCCCAAAGGAAACAAATATCCTTTATTGTTGTCTTTATCTTGTAAGTCATAATAAACCTAGTTATTAAAGAAATAAATCTCAAGAAGAGTCATTTTCAGGGAGAAAGGAGACATGTTAAAGTAGCACCGTGTGCTAAATTAGGAGGAGGCAGTTTTGTAATAGACTTATTTTTTGTAGAGATATCTGGGTGAGCTTATTTAACAGGTTCTCTAATGCATAGGCAACCTTTTTTCTTTCTTCTTTTTTTCTTTTATTTTTGAGATGAGGTCTCGCTCTGTTGCCAGGCTAGAGTGCAGTGGCACGATCTTGGCTTGCTGCAACCTCCAGGATTCAAGTGATTCTCCTGCCTCAGCCTCCCGAGTAGCTGGGACTACAGGCTTGCGCCACCACACCCAACTAGTTTTTGTATTTTTACTAGAGATGGGGTTTCATCATGTTAGCCAGGATGGTCTCAATCTCTTGACCTCATGATCCATCTGCCTTGGCCTCCCAAATAGGCAACTCTTTTAATTGTCAAAGGCCAATATGAGGATAACAGAGGAAGTTTAGTATTTTAAAAGTGCATCATGTAAGGGCCAAATCACGTAATGATTTATTGTGTGAACACAGTTTGGATTATCAGTATGATATTCATATTGACACTGCTGATTTCATTTTAGGACAACAGCATCATCTGCTATATTAATGTTGTTAATACACTTCTTTGGGTTTTGTTTATAAATTTACTTTGGTCTCATACTTTTATGAGAGCTATAAGAATATGTTTTCTATCTATTTCTATGTTTTTGCATACTTAAGTCAGCACAGTACATTTGTGAATGTTTTTTCTTTCAAAGGAGGTAACACGTTGCTCAGTCTATAGAAACATGACTCCTAGCTTTGATTAATGCACAGATACTCATTTTTATTCCAAATGCCATTCATCAATATAGTTCTTTTGATAACTTTTATCCCTGTTACTATAAAAATGGGGATTTGTTTTGCTTTGTTTTATAGTGCTCTTATTTGGAGGCAGTTTAGCTGCATGGTTAAGAATTTAAGTTTTGGACTGGGCACAGTGGCTCACACCTGTAATCCCAGAATCCCAGCACCTTGGGAGGTGGAGGCAGAAGGATTGCTTGAGCCCAGGAGTTTGAGACCACCAAGTTTTAGTAAGATTTTTTTTTTTTTTTTTTTTTTTTTTTTTTGAGATGGAGTCTTATTCTGTCACTCAGGCTGGAGTACAATCACGTGATCACAACTCACGGCATCCTCTGTCTCCTGGGCTCAAGCGATCCTCCACCTCAGCTCCAAAAGTAGCTGAAACTACAGATATGCATAACAACACCTGGTTAATTTTTGTATTTTTTGTAGAATCGGGGTCCTATTCTGTTGTTCAGTCTAGTTTCTAACTTCTGGGTTTAAGCAATCTTCCCACCTTGACCTCCCAAAGTGCTGGGATTACAGGCATCAGCCACCATGCCTGGCCTAGTAACAAAATACGAAAATTGTTTTGCCAGACAAAAGTCATCTTTAACATTTGCCCTGACTACCCACACACACACTTGAAATGGTTTCCTGTGGCTGCTGGGTGTGCAAAAAGAGACTCTGAAGCCTTTAAGCACATGAATTCACAGCTCAATCCTTCACTGGGGAATGTAGTTAGAATCCACATGGCTTGAACTCTATAATGGGAGCACACTGGGTCAGCCATTAACGTCCAATTCATGTAAGCTCATGACTGAGGTTGCCCTTTGAAACAACCTGAGAGTCTTAAAAAATACGAATACCTGGGTCTTGTCCCCAGAGATTCTGATTTAATTTGTTTGAAATAGGACCTGGGCAACTACCTTTTAAAACACTCCAGGTGTTTTTAAGGTTCAGCTTTGAAAACCTCTGCTTTGCCTAGATTACTTCGGGACCTAATTCTTATCAATTTCCCTACTCTACATTGTAACTAAGCCATCTGTGGAACAGTTCTCCTGTTAGATAGCCAATGGCTATTTCACTGGACATGTTAGACCCTTGATGAATGATGATCATTCGTTTCACCTTGGACATACAGTGAAGAATGCACATTGTCAATAAACAACAACTATAAGTAAATGAGTTATTGTGATGTACCCCAAAGTGATACTTCACTGATTTCTGATAAAAAGAAAAATACAATTTATTTTTGGACAGTGATGTGATACAGAAGATTGCTATATTAGGATGTTGAGATATGAGGCAGGCTTTCAGTGGTTAGAGGGTTTATTCAATCCTATGATTCTGTGACTCTAGGTATCTGAGATCTAAAAAGTAAAGCAGCAATGGGGTTAGAAAAAAAGATTTGGACAATGAAAAGAAGGTTGTGAAATCAAAAGCATGAGTTCTTATTTCTTTCTCATCTTCTGTTAGGGACCTTTAGCAAATACCACAATCAATTTACCTCCAAGCCTCCCATTAGTCACAAAGCCACTTTTACTCAGAGGTTTAGTTCTCTCTTCCCTTCCCTGGCAGACAAATCCTAAACTGTTTCCTCTAAATCAATTTCCTCTTTCTCTTTACCTTATTAACATTGCTACTAAAACTTTACTGTACTAATAGATTCAAGTTGGTTCAGATTTTCCAAAACACTTCTTGCCATGATGAAGGTGCAGCCACCAGCACAAATTTACTTGTCTTGGTTTGTGGTGGAAAAAAGTGAGAATGGCAAACTGGTGAGCTTCTACTTCTTCTGGCACATATCAGCTCCCTCCATTTTACCTGAATATCTCCTTCTCTGACCTACAGCCTTTGGACATTTGCTTTAATTCCAATGCATACTTACATATGCAGCTGTTTATTGCCCACTTCCTTCTGGGAAGTAGAGGCCTCGCTCATTGCAACCTGTTTCACCTTCTTCACCTCCTCTAGCTGCTCTCTCTTTGCTCCCAGTGAGAGTGAATGGTTCCACCATGAACCCGGGGCCTAAAGCCAGGAAGCTGTGTGGTATTCTTTTACCATGATCTCCAGTCCATCACTACTATCCCTCCTAAGTATCCTGGAATCTATTCACTTCTCTCCGTCTCTACTATGGAAGCTTTTAAGTATGCTATCACTATATCTCATTTGAATTACCATGACAGTCTCCTTACTGATCTCCTTGCCATTAGCTTAGTTCCCTGGAGTTGCCATGGAGACATTCTTGCCTATAAGGACAATAGCGAATGCAGCTTGAGACTTTTAGTAATGACAAGTGTAGCATCTCAGTCATTTTTCCAGTGAACCTGAGAATTAGGGAAAATTTATTTGTTACCAAAATCATGACTTCACACTTATTCCTAGGTTGTAATGTTTTGGAAAGCACAGGTTGTTAGTTATTTTGTTGTTTTGAGGAAGTTTTTATTAAATGTTTTTGATTTGATTCTCATATACTATATACATTATCTCATTTATTCTTGCAGTACTCCTAAGTAATTAGCATTAACCACAAACAATTGTTTCTACTTTATGTGTAAAAAGATGGATGCAGAGTATTTTTATGTCCAGTCATGCAATAGCTTCAATCAATAATCAATCAATAGTCAATCAGAAATAAAGTCAGGTTTCTCCAACTTCTGACTTTACTATCTCTTGACTATGACTGTATAGGCTGGCTGGTGAGGGGTAAAGAGTGAGGGGAGATAACCAAAACCTTGATTATTAGTGGTTATTGAAATTCACAGCAGGTAATGGGAAAATATAGGACCATGAGTTAGCAAGAAAGTTTGACTTTCACTGGTGGCTCTGCTACTCATTTGTTGAGTGAACTTTCAACAAATCACTTCTTAGCCTCTGGGTTTCATTTCTTCTTTAACAGGTAAGATAGGTATTTGGACCAGATCTGAGATAGTTGACCTGGGCTCTGTGGAACCCCCCATCCTCCCACCAGTCCCATCATTCATGAATAGGTTTCAAGGAGTTGGCAAAATAAACTTCTGCACCACACGTGGAACACATGCACTTTTCTAAGCAGGAGGTTCAGAGACAATATCAGAATTTTAAAGAAGTCTGTGATCAAAAATTATTGACAACAAACAAATAAAAAAAAAATAGAATATACCACCTAATAAATACCTAGGATTTCAAGTATTTTTAGGATTAAGTGTGGTTATGTAACAAGAAAAGCTCCTTGCCCAGTGTAATTTCCAAGTATGAATTGTTATCAGATTTCGAAACACCTAGCCCCCAAGTCAATCTTCAGAGAGATGTAAATAAATATAAGAGGGCAATCCATGATGTCTTTGTATCAGAATGCATTTAGAATCCTGTTACTTTTAAATCTCTTCATTTGTCTTTAGTTCAGATTATATGCCTCCATTTTTTGTGTGTGTGAGAACTCCTGAAGAATTGTTGAGTCATTCATTTTGCAGACATGCGGGTACTCTAACTTCTCACAATGTGTTAATGTTTTAAATAAAAATGTACTTAAGAGGGCAAACCATGACATTCCAATATGTACAGCTCGTATTTTTGTTTGCAAACCCAATTAAACACATCATCTTGAAATCATGAAATCATTCCAGAAACTGTACATGGCTTTTGAAAAAAAAAAAAAAGATTTTGGCAGGCAATAGGGGAGTTTCCTTGAAGTTTCTGAATGCTTATGTTATTCTCAGTGGGAGTTTGCCATTGGAACACTTGGAACTTGTCTGTGTTTGGAAAGCTGGGGAATTCTTATCATTATACACATGGGAAAATATAACAGTTTTTCATTTGGAGGATGCAGTGAAATGAATGGTGGTCCATCTGGTGGTCAGGGAAATGTTGAATTATTCCCAATTTAATCATTTAATCTTTTAATCTTTTCTGTTCAGCCCTAGAACGCCTTTCATGCACATTCCCATGCAAATGTCTTCATACTTCTCTTTCTAGGCAACAACAACAATGTCAGTGATTGTTATCTCTGCAAAGACTGAAGCCATCGCTCTAAGGTTGTGAAATTCTAGACGGTCAGCAACATCTCTGTCTCCTTCATTACTATTCTTATCTTCTACCACAATCAACATGTCTAACTCATTCTTCACACAGGTATTTTATAGATACCTCCCTTACACTGAAGAGTAGGAATTATCTTCTTCATGCATTCTTGCTCATACATACATATATTTTTTTTCATCATCCTTTTGTGCTTATCAGTTACATAACCTGTAAGTAAATATTTCATTTTTTCTCTCTCCTTATGCATATCCTCTATCTCAGTAAATTTGTTCAACACATATGCTCTACAAGACCCTTGATATTAAGAAGAATAAGATGATTTAAAAGGAGCCTTTGGCTGCGCATGGTGGCCCACACCTGTATTCCTAGCCCTTTGGGAGGCTGAGAGAGGAGGATTGCTTGAAACCAGGAGTTCAAGATTAACTTGGTCAACATAGTGAGTCCCATCTTTAAAGAGAAAACAAAATTTAAAAGAGCCTTTATCATTGAAGTGAATCACAGTTTTGAAGATGAAATAGATGTGTGGACAATTATACTTTTTTCTTGGCCCTTGTCAAAATAGTAATTAATTAACCTGTTTTTGTCTCTCTCACCAGGTACTATTGGTATCTATTCAATGTTATTCCTAGCATCTACACATTGTGGGGTAAAACAGGTACTTGTCAAATAAATTAATGAATTATGGCTAGGGCAATAATATTCTTTTTAATGTATAGCATAACTATATTTATTTAAGAATGTATTCTAATATCAAGGGCAAATTCCAACAATGCAAAAACCATGATGCCTTTTGCACGGACTTAATATGTACCCATGGGATATAGATACCAATTAAGTAAAGGATTATCAAGTAAGGGTGATTTTTCAGTATGGACATTAAGGAGCTGATCACAGATTTTGACTTCAGTGGTGGAGCATCTCATTGGCATATAAGGCAAACTCAGGAATTCCTAGAGCTGAGTCAGCATTTCCATCAAGAATTGGCTTTGGGTCCATTCTGGCAAAAGAACACCTGTAGGATTGAATCCCTAAAACTTTACCCTAAAAACAGGATCAGGATGATTCCTAAATACTTATTTTATATTTTTATTTTTTTCCATAAGTTATTCAGGTACAGGTGGTATTTGGTTACATGAGTAAGTTCTTTAGTGGTGATTTGTGAGATTTTGGTGCACCCATTACCTGAGCAGTATACACTGCACCATATTTGTAGTCTTTTATCCCTCGACCCCCTCCCACTCTTCCTCTAAAGTCCCCAAAGTCCATTGTATCATTCTTATGCCTTTGTGTAGGACAATAATATTCTAATAGAGGCACATTCAAGCTTCAGCGGAGGCATCTAGGATCTTCTTATTTCGGCATGGAGACATCAGAGGTTTCACAAAAAAAGACAATGTCCAAGATGAGACTTAAAAGAATCAGTAGGTGTCAAGGAAA
The DNA here is from genome assembly GCF_024542745.1 of Macaca thibetana thibetana. Classification (NCBI taxonomy): domain Eukaryota; kingdom Metazoa; phylum Chordata; class Mammalia; order Primates; family Cercopithecidae; genus Macaca; species Macaca thibetana. The sequence continues at coordinate 15,586,816 of NC_065582.1, read as the reverse complement.
ACAGGTAAGTTGACTGCATTTCTGTTGGATGCAGCAAAAGATAAATACAGGAGCTATTAGGAGATAGAGTTGAAAGGAACTTTTTTCCTGTGGGTTGGCATTTCCTAAAGTGTGCTCTGAGAACAGTGGTCCTATCTGTTGCTCAGAGAAAATAGTTTCCACGGTATGCTGGTAAATGTTTAACAACTGGCTTCCTTGAAAAAATACAAAGTCCTTATTTGTAACATTTGTTGGGAAGAAATGCTGAGTAGTACATCATTTTATAATATTTCCATCACAGCTATACAGGAGACATATACAGATACATAGATATTAGTACATGTAGTCACATGTTTAGGAAATGATGAATGTTGAGTATTTATTGATTTGGTTTGATATAATTTATCCAATTGTAAATTTTTATAATTTGTATGATGGCTGTTTAACTAGTGGCTTTCCTAGTTCACAAAACTTTAACATTTGGCTTCTATAAGCTGATAAGAGCTGGATTCAGCATACCACAGGTCAAGTATACTCAGGGAACATGGTTTAATACAGTATATTTGTTATATATTAAAGGGCCTGAGAAGTCTTGAAGCAAAAACACATGTCTTAGCTTACTGGTTGGACAAAAAAAAAAAAAAAAAAAAAACATTTTTAGCATACTAGGTATTAACAAGTCACAGAGCCGGAGCATCATGGCCTTATATATTTTGGGTGCATGGTGACTCAACATTCAATGTGCTTATCTCTTTTCTATTACTGGAAATGGCAATCAAATTTCCTTTTTTCTATTATCTTCTTTTTTCTTTTTTACTAATTCCTGATAAAAGTAATTTACCCCCATTAGAATGACTACTCTGAATCTTATTTTATCTTTTAAAATTTCTGCTTGAGCCATACCTCTTTTAAGAAGCTTTAGGCTGGGCGCAGTGGCTCATGCCTGTAATCCTAGCACTTTGGGGAGGCTGAGGTGGGTGGATCACTTGAGGTCAGGAGTTCAAGACCAGCCTCGCCAACATGGTGGAACCCCATTTCTACTAAAAATGCAAAAATTAGCTAGGCATTAGTGGCAGGCACCTGTAATCCCAGATACTCAGGAGGGTAAGGCAGAAGAATTGCTTGAGCCCAGGGAATGGAGGTTGCAGTGAGTTGAGATCACGCCATTGCACTCCAGCCTGGGTGGCAGAATGAGACTCCGTCATAAAATAAAAAAAGAAGGTTTTTGTCATTATCTTGTATTAGTCTATTTTCATGCTGCTGATAAAGACATACCCAAGACTGGGAAGAAAAAGAGGTTTAATTGGACTTACAGTTCCACTTGGCTGGGAGGCCTCAGAATCATGGTGGGAGGCAAAAGGCACTTCTTACATGGTGGTGGCAAGAGAAAATGAGGAAAAAGCAAAAGCAGAAGCCCCTGATAAACCCATAAGATCTCATGAGAGTTATTCACTATCACAAGAATAATACAGGAAAGACTGGGCCCCGTGATTTAATTACTTCCCCCTGAGTCCTTCCCACAACACCTGGGAATTCTGGGAGATACAATTCAAGTTGAGATTTGGGTGGGGACACAACCAAACCATATAATTCCACTCCTGGTCCTTCCCAAATCCCATGTCCTCACATTTCAAAACCAATCATGCCTTCCCACGGTCCCCCAAAGTCTTAACTCATTTCAGCATTAACTCAAAACTCCACAGTCCAAAGTCTCATCTGAGAAAAGGTAAATACCTTCTGCGTATGAGACTGTAAAATCAAATGCAAGCTAGTTACTTCCTAGATACAATGGGGGTATAGGAATTGGGTAAATATAGCCATCCCAATGGGAGAAATTGGCCAAAACAAAGGGGTTACAGGGCCCATGCAAGTCTGAAATCCAGCGTGGTGGTCGAATTTTAAAGCTTCAAGATGATGTTCTTTGACTCCACATCTCACATTCAGGTCATGCTGATGCAAGAGGTGTGTTCCCATGGTCTTGGGCAGCTCTGCCCCTGTGGCTTTGCAAGGTAAAGCCTCCATCCCAGCTGCTTTCACCAGCTGGCATTGTCTGTGGCTTTTCCAGACACATAGTGCAAACTGTTAGTGGATCTACAGTTCTGGAGTCTGGAGGATGGTGGCCTTCTTCTCACAGCTCCACTATGAAATGCCCCAGTACGGACTCTGTATGGAGGCTCTGACCCCACATTTGCCTTTTGCACTGTTCTAGCAGAGGTTCTCCATGAGAATCCCACCCCTGCAGCAAACTTTTGCCTGGGCATGCAGCCATTTCCGTACATCTTCTGAAATCTAGGTGGAGGTTCCCAAACCTCAATTCTTGACTTCTGTGCATCCACAGACTCAACACCACATGGAAACTGCCAAGGCTTGGGGCTTCCACCCTCTGAAGCCACAGCCTGAGCTATACAGTGGCTTCTTTCAGCCATGGCTGGAGCTGCTGGGACACAGGGCAGTAAGTCCCTAGACTGCATACAACATGAGGACACTGGGCCAAGTCCTCGAAATCACTTTTTCTTTCTGGGCCTCTGGGCCTGAGATGGGAGGTGCTGCCATGAAGTTCTCTGACATGGCCTGGAGACATTTTCCCCATGGTCTTGGAAATTAACATTAGGCTCCTTGTTACTTATGCAAATTTCTACAGCTGGCTTGAATTTCTCCCCAGAAAATGTATTTTTTTTTTTCTATCCCACAGTCAGAGTGCAAATTTTCCAAACTTTTATGCTCTGCTTCCCTTATAAAACTGAATGCCTTTAACAGAGCACCCAAGTCACCTCTTGAATGCTTTGCTGCTTAGAATTTCTTCTACCAAATACCCAAAGCTCCAAAGATCTCTAGACAGGAGTAAAATGCCACCAGTCTCTTTGCTAAAACATAACAAGAGTCACTTTTGCTCCAGTTCCCAACAAGTTCCTCATGTCCATCTGAGAAGACCTCAGCCTGAATTTTATTGTCCATATCAGTATCAGCATTTTGGGCAAAGCCATTCAACAAGTCTCTAGGAAGTTCAAAACTTTCCCACATTTTCTTGTCTTCTTCCAAACCCTTCAAACTGTTCAATCTCTGCCTGTTACCCAGTTCCAATGTCGCTTCCACATTTTCAGGTATCATTTCAGCAACGCCCCACTCTACTGGTACCAATTTATACTGTATTAGTCCATTTTCACACTGCTGATAAAGACATACCCAAGACTTGGAAGAAAAAGAGGTATAATTGGACTTACAGTTCTACATGGCTGTGGAGGCCTCAGAATCATGGTGGGAAGCAAAGGGCACTTCTTACATGGCAGTGGCAAGAGAAAATGAGGAAGAAGCAAAAGCAGAACCTCTGATAAACCCATCAAATCTCGTGAGACTTATTCACTATCACAAGAATAGCATGGGAAAGACTGGCCCGTGACTCAATTACCTCCCCCTGGGTCCTTCCCACAACACGTGGGAATTCTGGGAGATATAATTCAAGTTGAGATTTGGGTGGGGACACAGCCAAACCATATCAACTGCAGTTTTCTTTTTTTTTTTTTTTTTTTTTTTTTGAGACGGAGTCTCGCTCTGTCGCCCAGGCTGGAGGGCAGTGGCCGGATCTCAGCTCACTGCAAGCTCCGCCTCCCGGGTTCACGCCATTCTCCTGCCTCAGCCTCCCGAGTAGTTGGGACTACAGGCGCCCGCCACCGCGCCCGGCTAGTTTTTTGTATTTTTTTAGTAGAGACGGGGTTTCACCGTGTTAGCCAGGATGGTCTCGATCTCCTGACCTCGTGATCCGCCCGTCTCGGCCTCCCAAAGTGCTGGGATTACAGGCTTGAGCCACCGCGCCCGGCCAACTGCAGTTTTCTTTTCCAGTCTAAATCTTATTCTTGCAATTTCCACATTCCCCACAATTCATTAATGTTTTCCCATCACACCATTTCTAATCTGATATATGTAGCTGTAAACATAATGTGTTTATAACACAGATTTGGGTTCATGCTTGTCTCACCTCTGCTAGGGGGTCACTGTCCAATAGAGTATGTTCTGTGCCTTCGATAGGTTCATAATGTAACAATGCCTGATACAGAGTTCCATAAAGAGTGTTTGTCATATTATATTATATATAATAATACTATATTTTCAAACTAACAAACTGATAATTATAAAGAAGAGATAACACAGAGCTTCAGAATATTCACGGTTTGTTTTTCTAGTTTACACAAGCTTGTTAATCAGAGCTAGAGGCAGATGTAATAGAAGATTTTGGCAGCACCTAGAAAATAACTCTGAATCTATATAATGGTTAGCTAAACCAGAGGTCTGGCTGGTACCATTTTATTTGTCGTTTGAACCTAGGACTCTCTGGGAGTGTGCCAAAAGAACACATAAAAGAACATTTTTTCTCCTATTTACTCTTTAATTTCATCTTCCTCTTTCCTCTTCCCTCCTGCACGTCACCTTCCTCCTTTATTTCCATCTCCTTGTCTTCCTCCTCTCCTCTCTCTCCTTCTTTTCTTCTTCTTCCTGCTGTCCTCCTCTCCCTCCCACTTCTACATCCATCACTCTTCCTCCTCTTTCTCTTCATTAATTGAATATGTTTTCAAGTTCGACCATACCCTACACATTGTAGAAATAAAGCCACTAACTTTGGCAATGAAAGCTAGAAATAATGATTAGAAAATAAAGCCCAGTTATTATCATATTGTTTGCTATGGCATTGTACTCCTTACCGACAGACTTCTTTATTCATTTCTTTAGAAATTCGAGAAACTTGGCAGGTGGCTGTGTAGCTTCCATTCACATTTAAACTCTTAGAAGTGCCAACAATCCTCTATAATGCTTAATAATGGTATAGGGTGATAACCCGGCTCATTTATGTTAGTATCATTGTGTGTTGAACTATATGTATGATATGTAGAACACATTTTAGAACTTTTCCTCCTGATATTGTATTATAGAATTACAATATTTATTTTATTATTAAGAAAATTTATATATTGTATTAGCAATAGAAAAAAATCATAGAAACTATGTTATTTAACTGCATCGATAATATTGCAAAGAATGAAAATCTTAAATGCACATAACTGGCTTGCTGAAGGCATGAGGAAGAAAGCAGCTACTCACATTTTCTCCTTAGAACCATGATACTTCTTTGTAGTATAATGTTGTGTTGTTAAGGAATAGTCATTTCTTATTTCCTAAAAGATTTCTATGGTTTATTCACCTGGTCTTTGGAGCCTCATTTCTTTATCACCTTGCTTTTTGAAAAGTTTATCCGAAGCTGTAGGGAAGGGATTTCCCTGGACCTACATGGTTTACTGGAAAATGAGAGGTTGAATTGACCTCAGGGTGAGTGAAGAAGGGCAGAAAGCTGGCTGGCTCCACAGAGGAGAAAAACTCCTGAGCTTTACAATGACATGTATTCTTAGCCCTCACTTCCCTTTTCTGTGGACATTTTTTCCTCCAGGCCTAAACATTTTACGCTGTGCCTTCTGTGTAAAGAAATCAATTTGGCCACCTCTTTCATAATCAAGAATTATGGAATGAATTACTACTCATAGAGAATTTGCCATTTAAAAGGTAGTAACTTAACATTCCATTCTTACCATCGTTAAGCAAGAGTGGAAGACTGGTAAAATCAGTCACTTCAATTGCCATTGCTCTTTCAACATCCAGGCTGTTTCCTTGAATGCATCACTGTTAGGAAGAATGCTAACTGAGTCCCATTCAATCCGCACAACTGTAGCCAGATTCTGACAACAGGGGAAATATACTTGCAGCAAGGCTGGGCAAGGTGACCGTAGGTGATAGAGGGAGCCTTGAGTTAAAAGAATTTTGTTTCTCCAAATTGATAAATCAGTCCTGATCATGACCCCCTACTGGCAAAATATCTTAAACGCCTTTTTTCACACATTGGCTAACAGGCAGCACAGGACAGTGATTCTTAAGAGAAAGGGAACAAATCAGGCCTCACCTGATTTGTTCATCTTGACTTTCCACCTGGAGGCCCTTTCAAGGTTGATTCACAGGAAGGGGAATCCAAGCAGAAGTAATAGTTTCACAGATTCCACTGAGGAACCAGACTCAGAAAACACAGAGAGTGAGGATTTTCAATTTATGTGGGAAAGCACTCAGTGAGGATGTAGCTATGCAGAAAAAAGAGCTACAGAAATTTGCCTAATGGTCCCCTGAATTCTGCTGATGAATTATAATCTGTGGATTGATAGGGTGAAACTATGTGGCCAGGCAAAGAATTACTAGGGAGCTGATAAATTTCTGGAACTCATATAGCACTGAGAGGCTTTAAGTTTCCAAATACCGAGAGTAGAAATACTTCATTAAAAAGATCAATAAAAACAACACACCTGTAATCCTAGTACTTCAGAGTCAAAGGCAGTAGGGTCACTTAAGCTTAGGAGTTTGAGACCATTCTGGGCAACAGAGCAAGGTCCTGTCTCTACAAAAAATTAAATATTTAGCCATGTGTGGTGGTGCGTGCCTGTAGTCTTAGCTGCTCAGGAAGTTGAGATTGCTTGAGTCTGGCAGCTTGAAGCTGCAGTGAGCCGTGAGACCATTCTGGGCAACAGAGCAAGGTCCTGTCTCTACAAAAAATTAAATATTTAGCCATGTGTGGTGGTGCGTGCCTGTAGTCTTAGCTGCTCAGGAAGTTGAGACGGAAGGATTGCTTGAGTCTGGCAGCTTGAAGCTGCAGTGAGCCGTGATTATATCATTGCACTCAAGACTGGGCAACAGAGAGTGAATCTCTGTCTCAAAAAAAAAGAAAAAAAAAAGAGAGAGAGAGACAAATTGTCAGTATCATATGATACAGTTTGGCTCTTTGTCTTCACCCAAATCTCATGCTGAATTATAAACCCCAGTGTTGGAGGAGGGGCCTGGTGGTGAGGCAGGAAAACAGGGTCTGGATGCAGGGAACATAAGGCCAATTCACACTTCAGCTATGACAGGAAATATCTTCTCTGTAGGGCATATGCAAAGTAAATAACTTTGGAACTGTTCTTCATCCTCTCCACTTATATAAGGTGTACCTGAAGTAACCAGTGGAATCCTCTAGAGGGTAAACTCTCCAAAATACCGTAAGGGGGCCCTTGAGCCCCTATGCTTGGGCTCACTCCCACACCATGGAGTATACTTTGATTTTCAATAAATCCCTTAATTTCTTCCTTGCTTTGTTTGTGCATTTTGTCCAATTCTTTGTTCAAGACGCCAAGAACCTGGACACCCTCCACAGGTGACAGTGGGAGGTGACTGAATCATGGGTGTGGTTTCTAATGGTCTTGTGATAAAGTTCTCATGAGGCGATTAGAGTACTGTTTCATGATAAAGTTGTCATGAGAGTTGGTTGTTTGAAAGCATGTAGCACTTCTTCCTTCACTCTCTCTCTTTCCTGCCAGTCATGTGAAGATATGCCTGCTTCTCCTTTGCCTTCGTCCATGATTGTAAGTTTCCTGAGGTCTCTCCAGAAGCAGAAGCCTGTACAGCCCACAGAACTAGAACTATGAGCCACTTAAACCTCTTTCCTTCATAAATTACCCAGTCTCAGGTATGTCTTTTAGCAGTGCGACAACAGACTATTACATAAGAAATAAAGGAAAAGTCATCAGTCTAGATCCTATCAACATTTAAAGAATAACAAGGGAACATGAACAATGTGATGACAATACGTTTGGTAAGTTTGATTAATGGACAAGTTCCTCAGATGACACAGATTACCAGAATAAACACAAGAAGTAGTAGAAAGTCTGAAGAGTAGTCTAGAAGTTACTCCATCTTGAGGTGGTACTTTAGGTTCCCCATCCTTCCTGGTTTTGGCTAAGGTAGCAGAGTTGCTTTCTCTGACAAAGCTCAATATAAAGGTCAGAGCGGTTTATGCAGAAGAATGTGAAACAGAGGGTGTTTAGCTGTGAAGGCACTAAGGTAGACAATGTAAAGTGGTAATGCAAGTAAAACTCCTCCTGAGAAATTCATCATTGAAGAGTCAAAATAATAAAGTGAAACTTGTGAGGGAGAGTGAGGAATACTATTCAGACAGCATAAAACTAGGACAGAACAGTTGCTTGGAAACAGCCATTAGGGAAGAATTCACCTGATATCGAAGAGATAATTCATAAAATAAGGATGAAGAAGAAACAGATGAAGATGAGATTCTTAGTACAGGTAAAAGTTTTTTTTTAATATTTTTTTGAAAATAGGAGCAGGGTATTTCCTTTTATTGGTAACAAAACTGAAAAAGTGGTAATAAGATAAAGTTTTCAGATTAGGAAAGAAAGAAGTCAACAAAACTTATAGTTAAGTTGGAATTGAGAACTTATATAGCTTTTTAAAAACAAAGAATGATGAATCTGTGCAGAAGAAACAAGACAAATAAAAAGGGAGTTAAGTTTCCAGGGGTGGGGAAATGATTAGGAAATATATGGAGGAAACTATGAAAGATAAGGGTTATTTTAGTAGGTTTGTTTATACAGATCCACTTTGGTGGATATCAACACCCAGTCTCCAATTCTCATGGGAATTTTTATGACATGCTTTTAGGTAGAAACATGGAGTTCAGAGACCTCTTTCTGCCTCTGCTGTTTTTCAAGCACCTTGAGTTCAAAATAACCAAATATGCCCACGCTGCATATTTTGGTGGCATGTTCTGAACTCCTGTGGAATTCCTGAAGTCTTTGTTCAGGGTCTCACAAGCCTATAATCAAAGTGTAGACTGGGATTAGTTTTTGTCTGGAGATTCTGAGGAAAAACCCATTTACAAGTTCATCCTTGTTTTTGGCAGAATTCAGTTCCTTGCTATCTGCTGGTCAAGGGCGCCTGTCAGCAGCTAGAGGCTTCCCACGTTCCTTGACATATGGACTATATATATATATAAAGTGTATATATATATAAAGTATATATATATAAAGTGTGTGTGTGTGTATATATATATATATATAAAGTTTAATGAGGATTGTGAACCTGCTGAAAGTCCTTAGGACATTCCAAAGTCCAAAGGTCCAAAGTGAGTCACTTGAAATTATGTGTGGCTCTGCTTGTACAATTAATGTATACATCTGTTGAAGTATAGCTATTCTAATGTGATCATGCTGAAGGGAATCTTCTAGTTGGTGTCTTTTGAATAAATAAATGGTGTACATTCTCTAGTGTCTAGAGCAACCTTTGGATGACTAAGATTGAATCCTTTGAAAAAGGATGACCATTTTCTCCCTTTTTTCTTATGTTGCATGTTTTTCTAACACCTGTCACAGTTAGTCCTGAGTGTGTTATAGGATAAATACTGGTCTTTTGTATATGGGCTGTCCCATCTGTGCTGACTTTGTACTTATGACTCATACTTTCAGGCAACATTTATGCCAACTATGCCAAAGAGCATGAAGATTTTTTTTTTTTTTTTTTTTTTGGCTTATTTCCTACCTACTATTGGCTTATGTATTTGCAATTATACTTCCCCATTTCTGTTAGCTTTTAAAAATGTGTTTCTTCAGTACAAAATTTGTTCATATTGACTTAAAATGCCAATTTGAGTTAAGCTGGGTTTCACTGATGATCTTGTAAGTGCCTAGCTAATCTAAATTATCCTTTTTTGCAATCAAGATGTAAGCTGAGGCTGGTGCAGTGGCTCAAGCCTGTAATCGCAGCACTTTGGGTAGATCACCTGGGGCCGGGAGTTCAAGACCAGTCTGGGCAACATGGTGAAGCCCCATTTCTATAAAAATACAAACATTAGCTGGGCATGGTGGTGCTTGCCTGTAGTCCTAGCTACTTGGGATTCTGAGGCAGGAGAATCGCTTGAATGTGGAAGGTGGAGGTTGCAGTGAGCCTAGAGCGTACTACTGTACTGTAGCCTGGGGGATAGAGTAAGACTCCATCTAAGAAAAAAAAAAGATGTAAGTTTAAAGCATCGATTACAAAATCAGTAGAGTTTATTAATTTAACAAAAGTTTACATTTGTTGCTTTTGCATAGATTGATAAAAAATTTTGTTAATTTTCCAACTCATGTTTAAAAAGGGACGAATTTCTGGTTTTAATTTAAAATGTCCTATCATTAGATTTTTTTTTAGAATTTAAGTTGTGTAACTAATATTTGTCACTTGGATTTGCCATGTATATAATTCAATCCTCTAGATACTACGCAAATGTATCCAAAAGTTGGTGATAAAACACTGTTCTCCATGTCCAGTATGTTAGCCAAGTCCTTGAATTACTGTTGTTTAGAGGTTCTGTCCTACTGAGACAACGCTAACTAAAATGAAATGTTTTCTGGTGAACAACTTTCCAGACTTTAAATCATCTGTGCACTCTGTTCAGCTCATCACAGTAATTTAAAGAACTTGGCATTAGGAAAATGATTGTAAAACTTCCAAGTCATGTACTAAAACTTTTTCTAGCAGCCACATTAATGGCAGTATCTCCATGAGTGAACATTTAGCTCATCCCGCCTGCCAAATACGTAAATGTTTAGGTCTTTGAAAATGGAAGAATATGTAGGTTAAATAAATTTTAAAATATTCTTCAACTTGTAGCAATATCACTGAGCCGGCACCGGGGATGGGTCACTCCTCCAGGTGAAAGATGTTCTTGAGCTGTCTCTCACTATTCTGTTGCTCAGGGGTGTGTCTATTTCTGCTGTTTCCTGGGCTTCCATCCTTCTGGACCACTAACTGGATCATGTTAGTTTCTTAAAGATATGGGAAGTTTGTGGGTGTGGGTATGTGGGGAAGTGAGAGGTAGCAAAATCTCCAGAAGCAATCTCATTTTGCAAAATGTATGCATTTATCAAGTATATTAGGCTAAATATCTCTGAAATGTGTGACAAGTTTCAATTTCCTGAGAAGGACATTGATTCTATTCCACAGATTTTCTTTGGAAACAATAAATCATTCATCATTTTACATCATCATTCTGTAGAATATTTTCCTCTCATGTTCTTGTTGATAAACAAGAAACATTCCACTCCACTTAGTTCAGACAATACTTGGAGAAATGGAGATTGTCCATCTCCAGCAGGGAATGGGTTGATCAGGAGAAGCTGAGCAGACAGAGAGCTCCAAGGACTTTCAGTTTCTCCGATTCAGGTCTCTATGGCCTACTTCTATTACTTCTTCTGAAATGCAAATTCTCAGAATGCCAGGCACACCCATATTCCAGTGCAAGAATAAAAACAAAATTGAAAGCCAACTACAGTTGAGTTTTTTATTACCTATCTCTTTGATCTTGTCCTCTCTCGTCTATCCTTCTCACTCCCAATTAACTGGAATAATCGAAGGCTGCCTGTATTGAGTGAGAAGAAGAACTATAAAAAGGAGGTAATTCATACAATGTAGATACATTCCTAATTGACCAGAAGCCCTCTCTTTTTGCTGAATGTTCTCAACAGTATCAGGTATTACTGATACGTTGTTTCTTAGTGGTACAGCTGACCTTTATTAAGAGAAAAAAAAATGCAGGGATGAATTCTCAAATCCAGCCGCTGCTGCTGTTGGGCCTGTTTTCTCACACAAGATTAAGGGTAGGCTTACTTGAGATTCTATGTTCTGGCAAGTCTTGTTGCTGAACTTGGCAGGAGCATTCAAATATCTTTATTAGATGCCATGAATCAAGTTCCATTGCAGAATTCATAACCTTTCAAATCTGGCTGCCTTGTTTTGTCAACCTCACAAAAAAGGTGTGGCTTCGAATAATGTTTATTTTGTGGTGTAGTGATCCAGTGATAAAGGTAAACCTTGTTCCATAGCCTATGTAGGCAATCTTCATTTAAAACACAGGGATCTGTGAGTTTAAAATGTCTACAGAAGTTCCAAATATGATCCACAAGATTTTGCCAAAGGAAAGAGTTGGGCTGAAAAGTAACTAGACTTTTTTTTTTTAAAATGCCAATATTTTCTTTGAGCGTGCTGACAATCCATTGGTTTTTGTTCTTTAAAGATACAAATCGTTATAGTTTTAGTGGGAAATTATGTTACTACTTTCTTGGAGCAAAGATTTGAAATTGCTCTCTCAAAATCGCTTCCAATTCCAGAAATCTCGCCTAAGGGGATCTAAAATCTCACAGATGTACAAGACTTAGCCTGCCATGCAGGCATGGCCCCAGCTATCAAGAAAAGCTATAGGCAATTGGGAGGTTTTGTACATACCGGTGAGAAAAAAACAAACAAACAAACAAACAAAAACTTAACACGTATATGGTAATAGGCACTCTTGAACCTGAGTTTTGCTTTTTTAGCAGCACTGTAACCTGAAGGCCCTTGGAGGTAAAAGTGTATATTCAACAGACAAATTCAGAAACCCATCTCTCTATCGAGGTGAAAGGTAGGGAAAGATAGAGTATCAGTTCCCCGAGATTAATAAAGGGAAGATAGCATCTTCAAGGATGGTTTTGGTGTGCACTAACCTTCTGTATGACAGGCAACAGGGGATAGACTAGCACAAAAATTCTAGTCCGAATCTGAAAACCATAAAATTGCCCAAATAAATATAATTTAATGGCATTTTTGTCTATGCATGATGCAATTGCGGATGTGAATGTATTAGAGATCTATTGCTTTGTACAAAGTAAAACTGTTATTTTGTTGTTTATGAAAATATCTGTCGTGAGTTGGATGCATTAGCTTTATGTAAAAAATGTTGTGTTTTGGGTGTTGTATGCGGTCATTTCATAGAGAATAATTCTATGTTAGAATAAAGACAGAAAAGCAGAAAAGCACAAAAGCACTTGCTATTTCAGTTCCCCTTTCTGATTCTGTGAAACTTCGATAATAGGTTCATGAATTTAGTGGACTAAATGATTAACATGTATTATGTCTCTTTAAGTCTCAGATTACCTAGGAATGCAGGTTTTTTTTTTCCAGTTGTGTAATAGCAGCTGACTGAACACACAGGTTAAATCCTATTGCCTTCACAGTGTCTATCTATTGCTTTTGTTCAGAGGCACTATGCCAGGGTAAAACCCTGTCATTTTGAGAAGTCACGTTAGGAAATGGAACACCTTAGTTGTGTGTACTAGTGCCATTTACACGCTTAACACTCCACCTGTGTTCTCACAGCCACTACATGCTGTAAACACTGTTTGTTTATTAAGTCTCACAATGCACACTTAACCGAATGACTGAGAAAACAACCTGCCATTGTTTTTCTCCAGTTGCCATCCATTAAGAATATTTTGATTTGGAAATTTATCCTCTCTTTCCTATATATTTAAAGCCTCTGGTAACAATCAAATGGACCTTGAGCAAACTTTCAAAGGTCTGGGAGGTGTTTAATTACTTTGTAATGAAACCCTGGCTTTTTTTTTTTTTTTTTTTTTGGTAATTGCTATTATACCCTCCTCCTGTGGTACAGACTCCCTTTCGCAGAAATCCCTGTAAATTAAGCTTCTTTCCATTCGTAGAGGAAGAAAAGACAGCCCTGTTTTAGTTTCCTCCATAGAATAATGCATATTTGTTTTATATTGTGAGAGGCTGTTAGGTTTGGGCTTTGCTTCTAGAGGTCCAGATGGTTTAATAAAAAAAGAAGAATACATGGCATATTTTATTTTTCTCATCGAGAAAGAATCAGCTTTATGTCAAGTTAATTTGTAAGTTACAAGTTGAAGGAAACTGCTATGTAAATAAAATGACTGATAAAAGAGAAGAAAACAGGGCAGGTAGAGGCACTCTGCCCAGAAAAAAAACCATATAATAAAAAATGACTTCTTTCAAACAAAGACTGAAATGTTTACATGATTTACCACAGTCTGAGTTTATACATAGCTCTAGCCCCTGCAGTAATCTCAACTCCAATATATTTGCAAACAGCTAGTGTCCTAAATTCTTCACTATATAATACATTAAGAAGAACATGTTCTGAGTTAAAACCAAAAGATAAAAGAAAGAGTATGAATAAGCAAATTAAGACTACAAAGGCTTACCCAAGGGCAGATATTCAGCAACATCCAGACACATACAGTTTGGAGCAAACTTGATTTATACTTACACAAAACTTGTTAGCCCCTTATAATTAAACCTTTCCCTTCTGATATAAAGTTCGGTACAGTATTTTTAGAGCCTTTTGGATTTTATCTCTTAACAGAAGTATATGCAAGTAGTTCATAGACTTGCTCTTTTGTTCTCAATATCCACATTTAAACAAGAAAGACTGAAAGAATAGTTGAGGATTTTGCAGTTTTATCTTGGCTATATCAACAACTTAACTATAACAAACTAGTTTTTTGAGAAGAAAGAATGGAATGAAACAACATTAAAGATGGGAATTTTGGATGGACACTTTAAAAGCATAGTATCATATACTAAACACTATATGGGAAACCATATTTAAAACTAGAATATTGAAAGGAATTTCATTAACCCTATGAAAAAAAAATGCTTCTTTCCTTTGAATAATAGTCTTTTGTTGGGAACACCAGACACTGGAGAATAAAGAGAAAAAGAGGGGTAAAGTTTGAAAAAGCTACCTATTGGGTACTATGCTCATTACCTCCATGACAGATTGATTTATACTTCAAACCTCAGAATCATGAAATATAGCTTTGTAACAAACCTCTATGCATACCCCTGATTCTAAAGTAAAGGATGAAAAGAAAAAAAAAATAATCTTTTGTATGCAGCAATTCATACACATTTATTATATTATCACGGAACATTCTAGTCACATAATCTTTAAACATGAGGAAATATTCTGACTATGGAATTGAAAAGTTCATGAATCATTTTCATAACAATCTATATATATTTACATAAGGAATAGTCAGGATATTCAAATAATTTCAGCTTTGGCTAAAGTTGCTAGCACCATCAAAATAGAATTTCTTGATCCATTTTTGGAAGGGATAGGGTGGAGCGGGGAGCAAAGGCTTGGGCAGGCTGGGCTGGGACCTGCCAGTTGTTCACTCCTGGTCGGTGTTTTGAGTTCAGCATTGGATCTGTTGGGATAATTGCTAACAGAGAACGGATAAATAAAACAATACAAATAAAAAATAAGAATAAAATAAACTTTATTGAGTACTTACTAAACTCAGAGACTGTTCTAAATGCATTATATATTTTTTTCTTTTTTAAACTCACAGTAATCCTATAATAGTTACTATTAGTTTTACTATCTCAATTTTCTTTTTTTGTTTTTAATCAAACATACACAAACACTTACATTGCCATGAAATTTAGATACTCAGAGTTTCCAAATTCTGGAGGAATCAGGCAGGAAGAAAAGTATATTATTTGTAAATGTACATTTTAGTTTATTAAGATATAGTCCACTAAATTGTTATGAGTGATAGATTGCTTCAGAGAAAGGGGCTATTCATATATCTAGAAAAATGGAACTTTAAAACACCAATAGTGTTCCAAACAAAACCCCATAGCTATCCCTCATCAATTCATTTGGTTCTATATAATTAATTCTTGCTCTGCTCAGACCTGAGTTAGACTCTTGGGTCTCATGAATCCATCTGTTTCTTGACTAGAATTGTGGAAATCCTGATTCAGTCCAGTGAAATTTCCATGTTAAAAAATAATTGAGGAAAGTTAATTACTTAAACAGAAAACCAACTATTCATTGCCAACAGATCTGGCTTCCTGATCAAGATTTTGATAAGGTCTCCCCAAGGCATTTTTTCTGTTTTTTTTTTTTTTTTTTTTTTTTTTTTTTTGATAGAGTGCCTTCTGTTGTCCAGGCTGCAGTGCAGTGGCACGATCTTGGCTCACTGCAACCTCTGCTTCCTGGGTTCAAGTGATCCTCCTGCCTCAGCCTCTCCAGTAGCTGGGACTACAGGCACCCACCACCATGCGGGGCTAATTTTTGTATTTTTTTTAGTAGAGGTGGGGTTTCACCACCATATTGGCCAGGTTGGTCTTGAACTCCTGACCTTGTGATCCTCCCACCTTGGCCTCCCAAAGTGCTGGGATTATAGGCATGAGCCACCACGCCCGGTCTTTCCCAAGGTTTTGATAAAGACTTCCTTCTTGTCTTTATAGGAAGAAACATACAAAGACTTGGCAAGATCAAAGGCCATGTAGATAAGTGACCAGATCTAAAGGTAGACCCAAAGGCAGCAGCTCAGACAGTTTTCTTGAGTTAATAATTACATAGAGCCAAGCAATGAGCTAATTTTAAAAATCAAAATTAGCTTAATCATAAAGAAACAGAGCTCACACCCAGAGGGAAAGTTACCTTTACTGGTGTGACTTTCTGCTATTATTTAGAGGCCTTTGCACTATGTCACTGAGGTGGGTACCTTAGGAATTGGCCAATATGTAACCTAGTAGAATGAACTTTAGATGTGTCCTGTGGGAGGGGAGGCTTAGGTCCTAGTCTTAGCTCTACTAGTGAGTCAAGTAGTTTCAATATGTCATGAGAATATTGGGTAATCTATTAACAACGTAAGCTATATATATATATATATATATATATATATATAAAAGTATATATATTTTATATACATAAGTATATATAATATAATAATATATATAAACAATGTAAGCTATATATAATTTATTAACAATGTGAGCTTCATATATTTAATTAACAATGTAAGCTATATATATAGAGCTAACAATGTAAGTAACAATATATAAATATATATAGCTTATATTGTTAATAGATTACCCAATATTTGTTTTATACACATATATTATATGCGTGTGTGTGTGTATGTATACTTTTTTTTCTTTTTTTTTGAGACAGGGTTTCAATCTGTTACTCAGGTTATATAGTGCAGTGGCACAATCATGGCTTGCTGCAGCCTTGAACTCCCAGGCTCAAGCGATCATCTTGCCTCAGCCTCCCAAGTATCTGGAAGTACAGGCATGCACCATCACACCTGGCCAATTAAAACAAAAAATTTGTAGAAGTGAAGTCTCACTATGTTCCCTAGGCTGGCCTTGAACCCGTAGGCTCAAACTATCTTCCTGCTTTGGCCTCCCAAAGTGTTGGGATTATAGGAATGAGCCACTGCACCTGGCCAACATATGTATTTCATTCCTCTTACATTTTATATTCAAAATCAGAAGCTTGCACTTGAGCTACACAGACTATTTATACCTTTTTTTTTTTTTTTTTTTTTTTTTTTAACATTTAGAAGTTGTCTACCAATGTTTGGGAGCTAGAAAGCTACAAATAATAAAACATGGTAGATCTTTTAAATTCACTCTATTTTTTCAACATACAATCTCAGAGTTTTGTAGGTTTCTTTTTTTCCGCCCCCCCTCTTAGAACTATACCAGTACACTGAAGGTTAGAAGTCATACTGAAGAATTTGCTCCCTTAAGATTTTTAACAAATATAATATTCTAAGGCTGTCACTTGGGCAATCAAAGCTTCTGTCTTTGAAGTAGAGATTTTCAGAGAGAAATAAAAAATAAGATCTGGAGTTTGCTTCATGCCATTTTTAAAAGTTCTTTCTGGTAAGTACTTCACATACTTTGCAGAAATTGGATTCTGATCCTTTGGCTATAAGAAGGAAGCATAATTGTCAACTGGCCACGGGACCATCATAAGAATGATGACTTGTGTGTTTAAGCTGACTTTCTGAATTTTAATTTTTGGCATCATACTTATGAATGTTTTGTTAGAGATCAAATAAACAAATGTAAATTGATCTTGCTTCTGAGACTGGGATTTTTTGCTACACTCTATTTGAGTTAGTAACTCTAAGTTTCTTTTCTGGATTGTATTACTAGTTTTTATGGTGGGAGTGGGGATGTGGAGTGGAGAATGATGAGGAAAATTAAGACTCTGTAGTTCCTGTGGTTCAATAAACTTTGGTATTCTACCAGGCTTAGTCCATTTTGCCAGAACCCCAGTGGAGAAGAACAGGCTGCTGGTGACTGAGCTAATCTGAAACCTAGAATCCTAAACGGTATAATTGAAAATATTTCCTCATTAAATAAAATAAAATGAAAGTAAAAGGTCAGAATTTCAAACATGGAAGGATTTGACATTAATCTACTGGTAAATTGGTACTGTACTTCAAATGAGGCTTGAGTGGTGTTCTTTTCTTTCCCTGAGATCAAATCATAGACGTATAAAACAGGATTTTTCATTTCTAAAAGCCATGCAAAACATTACATTTCCTTAATATTATAACTTTACACACGAAAGCATTTTCTTATAATAAAATACTAGATCAATAACAAATGGTAGTTATACACCTTCATTTAATATCTTTCTTTCTCTCTCAGACAGAAAGAAACGAAAACATTTAAGACCTTTATTCTGTAGGAGGAAAACATCTTTCCCAAAGTGATTTTACAAAGATTTTCTTTCAAGCTACTCCATAAATATTTGGAAACCTCTCCTAAATCAAATAATCTTTTACTTGATATGTTTGGAAACCTCTCCTAAATCAAACAATCTTTTATTTGATATGTCAGAAAAAACACAGCCAAAGATGTAGTAGACAGATAGCAGAATGGAAGGGAAAAGAAGAGCCCTATTGCTTTAGGAGAAGCCAAGTTTATTAAATAAGAGCTAAATCAGCTTTGGTTATGTCTGGATGCAATTCTAGTGCTTAATCATTGCTTTTTTTGTTTGTTTGTTTCCAGTGAGACAAGTATAAGTTTTTTACAAAGCTGGTTTATTTCCAGTTTGGATGGAAAGTGTAGAATAAATATCATACAAATATCTTGTAAGGACTAATTGCCAAGAAAATCACTGACTCACAGTATAAGGTAGAGCGAGGGTGTAGGGAAAGAGAGTAGGGAGGCGGGGTGTAAGGTTTAAAATATGGCATCTATTCGGGTTGTTTGTAGCAAGTTTCTGGCCTGAAAGCTCTTCTTGTGCTAGGACATGTTCTGGTTACTTTGCCAAGTGTTGGTGTCAGGGTTCATAGTCATATAAATACACAGTCCAAGCATTAAGACAGAATTCATAAACACTCTACACAGTACTGGTATGGGGGGAACTAAAGTAAGTGAGGTTAGTTTGGGGATAATTTTTGTCACTCTACTACTCTTTCTTCACCTTCACCTGTCCTTAGCATCTGTTCCCCACTCAGACCTGCTTCCTCTATAGGTCGTCACACTCTAGAAAACTCTTTCTTTCAGGACTTCCTTGACCTAATAATACATGTATTCAATTTCCTTAAGGTTCTTATCTCTGTTGAAGCTAATCTGATAAACTAATATCTGCTGAGTTGTTTAATAACAAATAATAAATTCTACCTTGCCCATCTAAGAATATAATTTTACATATTAGCATCTTGTTAAGCTTTATCTCAAAAGAATGACTAAGATTGAGTATTTTATAAAATAGAGCAGCTGATTAGTACAGAGAAAATATTAGACTAAGCAACCCTGAAACGTGTTGCTTTCTGGGCATATTTTTTAACAAGGGCTTTCAAAGTTGGCATCAAAACCTTATAAAAAGCAGTTGAATGAGCTACTAAATATATGCAACATTGAAAGAGAGCTTGGTCCTAATTAACTCATAGTTTTTTCCACTTGGTATTTTTTTTCTTAACTTTAAAATATTTAATTGGCAAACAAAAATTGTATATATTCAAAGTGTACAGTGTGATAATTTTATATCCCTACACATTTTATAATGATCACCACAATCAAATTAATAAACACATCCATCATCACCCATAGCTACCTTTTGTGTGTGTGTGTGAATGTGTGGTGAGGTTCACTTAAAATATTCTCTCTTATCAAATCTCAAATATATACAATAAGGTACAATAATTAACTATAGTCACCATGCTGTATGTTAGATCCCCAGAACTTGTTCATCTTATAACTGAAAGTTTGTCCTTTTGACTAACATGTCCACATTTTCCCTATACTACAGCCTCCGGCAACCACCATTCTACTCTCTGCTTTTATGAATTCAACTTTTAAAGATTCCACATACAAGCGAGATCATTCAGTATTTGCAGTATTTGTCTTTCTGTTCCTAGCTAATTCCACTAAGCATAATGTCCTTCAAGTTCATCCACATTGTTGCAAAAGGCAAGATTTCCTTTTTTAATGGCTGAATAATATTCCTTTGTGTGTGTGTGTGTGTACGTTTTCTTTACCTTTCAATGAACACTTACATTGTTTATGTAGCACATCTATTGTGAATAACACTTGAATGAACACAGGAGTGTAGATACATCTTCTAAATACTAATTTTATTTCCTTTGTTTATATACCTAGAAGAGAGATTGCTGGTACATGTGGTAGTTCTATTTTTAATTTTTTGAGGAACATCCATACTGTTTTCCACACGGTTGTATCAATTTACAGTTCCATCAACAGCATACAAGGGTTCCCTTTTCTCCACGTTCTTGCCAATACTTGTTATCTCTTGTCTTTTCTATGACAATCATGCTAACAGATGCAAGGTGATATTTCATTGTGGTTTTGATTTACATTTCCTTAGTGATGGGTGATGTTGAGCACCTTTTCATATACCTGTTGGCTATTTGTATGTCTTCTTTGGAAAAATATCTATTTGGATCCTTTGCCCACTTTTTAATCAGGTTACTTGATTTTCGCTTTTGAGTTGTGTGAGTTCCTTACATATTTTGGTTATTAACTTCTTACCAGATCTGTGATTTGCAAATATTTCCCCCATTCTGTAGGTTGCCCTTGCATTTTGTTGATTGTTTCCTTTGCTGCGCAGAAGCTTTTTTGTTTGATGTAGTCTCACTTGTTCATTTTTGCTTTTGTTGCCTGTGCTTTGGATGTCATATCTAAAATATCATTTCCAAGACTAACGTCAAGGAGCTTTTCCCCTACATTTTCTTCTAGTTTTGTGACTTCAAATCTTCCATTTGAGGCTTTAATTTTTGCGTATGGTGTAAGAGAAGGGTCCAGTTTCATTATTGAACTCCTGATCTCATGAACCACCTGCCTCAGCCTCCCAAAGTGCTGGTATTACAAGCGTGAGCCACCGCACCCGGCCCAATTTCATGCTTTTACTTGTGGATATCCAATTTTCCCAACACCACTAATTGAATGGGCTATACTTTTCCCATTGTGTATTATGGCACCCTTGTCAACTATTAGTTGATTATGTATGTGTGAATTTCCATCTGATTGTCTTATAGCTATGAAATGCTATAGTGAATGAAAATATGTGATAGTAAGTAGTTTAACCTTCACTATTTTCTAGTGTTCATTTCCCGGATGAATACTACATTACTTTCAAATGGCGAAAACTCCAATTGCTTTTGCACCAACCTAGTAGATACTTAACATATTAGTAGTAATACTTTTGGTTGCAAGTAACAAATTCCCAACTTAAATTAGCATAAACCATAAACTAGATTTTTTGGCTCACATATCTGAAAAGTCCAGGTATATTTTGATCAAGGCAGTCTCTCAGTTTCCTGTGATTCTCTCAGCTGTTCCCTCCTTTCTATTCTGGCTCCCATCATATTCACAAAATGGTTGCCAATAACAGAGCAACCAGGCCAACAGGTTACTTGGTTCACATCCAAGAAGAGAAAGGGTGTCACATTCTATGATCATTGAACAAAAGTCTTGAGATTTACTCTGATTAGGCCAATCACTGTGGCCATGAAGAAGACAAATGCTGATTGATCTGGGTTTGGGAAAAAGCTCTTATGGAACCAATATCTGTTTTAAGTGAGGTAAAATAATATAGCTTGAAGTTGAGATAGAGTCAGTTCTTCCAAAGTTCCTGGATACAGTACAGTGGGGAAGAAATATTTCTAAAGGAAAATCTGAGTGTATTTTGTAAAGGTGAAATAACTATTTTCTTGCCTGGTGGTGACAGCCTACAGCTGTCATATTCCAACACCCAACTTTATTGCTACCAGAGGTTCTTTACCCAAATATAACCTGTTTACCTTGCTCTGGTGTCTAAAATTGTTATCTGTACATTTATTGCTTATTTGCTTTAACCTTGTCCCAACAAGTTGCTTTTTAGAGTCCTTAATACAGCTTACAGTTAGAAACATTTCCAGGTACTTATATGCAAATTCAATAATTGTTTCAATCTTAGAAAGTGAAATGGCTGGATTTTGCTCTTCTGGCCCTAGCTGTGGGTCTGTCTTCACCTACATGCTACAAAGTTCAACTTTTGAAAAGGGAGAATTTGTGTGGAGCTTTACGTACTGTCCCAGAAGGGCAGACATGGGTGTCATTGCTGTGACAACATGTAGATATAAGAGCAGCCCTTGAAGAGAAGGGTTAGAAAGGTTAGGAGTTGGGAAGAGTCCAATGACTATGAAATTTTCCTTTTTTTCCAGTAGAGAATTAGAATATCATTTCTTCATCAACTTAAATTAAAGCAAAATAAATCTAACCCCATGAGTTTTAATGGCTATGTACTGGAAATCTAAGGGATTTTCTGGCTGACACCTTTCCCCTCATTTTCATACCTGAGAATCAGAGGACCTTTCCTATAATCTCTTCCTCTTGGCACTGTTCATTGGTCCAGGGACAGGCACAATCCCTGAAATGTATCAAGTGGAGTCCTTAGAAAAATTTTAGAAATGGAAACTCAGAAACGGAAGTTTCTATCTTTTAATATGCCAGGAATGTAGCTATAAAGATAGGAGTGTTGGAAACAATTAGGACCATGTTTTCTACCCTGTGGATGAGAGAAGGTGGCAGTCATCACTAGTCTGATATTTAAGTTGAACTAGTCATAAAATATATTCAAGATCCAGTAAATGTCATTTAATTCTAATAAGAAACATAAAAAATATGAAATGCAATTAGGTGGTGAAAAAAGTTGGCTAAACCCTCAGATAGCAGAATTCATTTATTCAAATTCAATGAAAATATTAAGTAAAGGGGTGTCTTGAGCCCTGTTGTCAGTGACAGGAGAGGTATCAATCTGCATGACCCTTCTTTCAGGTCTGTCATCCTTGCCCCAAATCACAGAAGTCAATAAGCACTTTTAACATACTGAGATGGTAATATTATTTCCTTCTTCAGTTAACAAAATTTACTTTTGAGGGGGGCTTAGAATTAAATATAGAAATAGTTAAGTATATAAAATCCATAGTATTAAGGCTCTGGTATTAAGATAAGAGCAATATATTCATATTTCATTATATACTATTTATAACGTTTAATAGCTATCTACATTAGTTGTCTATTGTTATAAAACAAATTACCCCAAAATGTATTGACTTAAAGTAACAAAACTTTATTATTTCATAGTTTCTGTGGGTCAGGAACCAAGGAAAATATTTGTTGGATGCCTCTGCCTTAGTGTCTCTTCAAGGCCGCAGTCAAGGTGTTGGCTGGTGCTGCAGTTTCATCTGAAGACTCAACTGGGAAAAGATCTGTTGTGAAGCTCATTTTATGGTTGTAAGTAGAATTCAGTTTCTCATGAGTGGTTGTACTGAATGCTTCAGTTTCTCACTAGTTGTTTGCTGAAGGCCTCGTTCAGTCCTTTGCCACAAGGGCCCTCTGAGGGCAACTTACTTCATTAGATCCAGCAATCAAGAGAGGATGAATGGTCACCATAGACAGAAGCTAGGTTTTGTTGTTGTTGTTGTTGTTGTTTTGTAACCTTATCTTGGAAGTGACGTGGTTTCTTATGCATCCTGTTCTCTGGGAGGGAGTCTCTAAATCCAGCACACACTCAAGGGAGGGGGGTTATGTAGGAGTGTGGATATCAGGAGACAAGGATCATGGGGGGATATCTTGGAGGCCACATAGCATATTGGCTTATTAGAGAACCTGACAGTTGAGACCTTTGAATCCCATTCAAAATTATAACTTAAAATTTGATTTTGACTTGTTATTTAGAGTGAAAAACCTAAGAGAATTGTTCTAAGATTATAGAGAGTATTGGGATTTTTGAGATAACTTTAGAATTATCATTTTTATGAATTTAATTTGTCTGGTTTATTAGAGTGATTCAAGTACCTTGGAAAGTTTTGCTTATCAACTTAGGCAAGTAAAAAGTAAATCAAATACGTTAACTTTATAAGTGCTATCTAAAATGTTTAAGACAATCAAATTAACTAAATTGTAAGAAGCCTGATTGCTTAGTGCATTCTGCTATCCAAGTTACTCAAACTTTAGTCAAAGAACAATTTGAGAGTAATTGTTAAATTTTACTGAATTTATAAATAGAATTATATGATGTATATAAATTTAAGGGCTTAAGATAAACTAAATTTGAGAACATTTTACTTTGACGAATTGAATATTAATTTAAGAAAATCTCAGTAGTCATGATTTGTTCTTATGGTGTAAAAATATATCTATTACATATAACATAATTGGATTTTTATATATACATATATACATATATATACACACACACGCACATACATATGTGCCCATATGTATGTATAAATGTCCTCAGAGAAAATAAAATCTTACATTGACAAAAGCTAGTCTTCAGAGAGGGGAAGAAAGAAGATTTAAATGAACCAGAAGAAAGGAGGAGTGCTAACACTTCTGGAGAGCCTAGTTCCAGTTGTTCCTGCCTTTAGTGACATTTATATTCTTGAGTTCTGTAAGATACCTTAGTCATTACACTTAAATTGGAGATGATTTTTTTTTCACTTGAAACAAACAGTCCTAACTCATCTATATATTTCCTTGACTCTCTGTTGCAGAGTTGTAAATTTGTGAAATAGCACAAAGCCAAGTTGAAGACAATATCTTCCCTAATAATGGTAGTGCAATGAGAGCCAGTCAGAAAAGCTCTCCACCTTGGCAGCAATGAGACTAAGACTTTTATGCCTGAATTGCTATCTTTCTTTTCCAGGTCAGTACATTTCCTCATATATTAAAGTGGATTTAATATCTGGTCCTTAACTCATGTGGATATGGGAAAGTAATAATAAATATTACTAATAAATAATAATAGTAAATATCAAAATGTATTGAAAAGTGATTCTAGTGCAAGGTTGAAACTGTTAGTTACATTTCAGTGATCTTTCCAAGGGAGTTTTGTAGTACTCATTCATTTTGTAGTGTTGGAATAATAATGGTAACTGTCTTATACGATTATTAAAGGATTTGAAATGCAGTGCCTGATACAGTATCTGGAACAGAGTATGCCTTCAATAAACATGAGTGATGCTGCTGATGTGTTAAAAAATTATTTTTAGACAGGGTCTTGCTCTGTTGCCCAGGCTGGAGTGCAGTGGCACAATCGTGATTCACTGCAACCTAGAACTCCCAGGTTCAAGTGATCCTCTTGCCTCAGCCTCCTGAGTAGCTGAGACTATAGGCTTGTGCCACCATACCAGGGTTTTTTTTTTTTTTTAATTTTTCAGAGAGACAAGGTCTCTCTCTGTTGCCCATGCTGGTCTAGAACTACTGGGCTTAAATGATCTTTCTGCCTTGGACTCCCAAAGTGCTGAGATTACAAGCATGAGCCACCATGCTGGACCCTGATGTGTTTCAAAACTTTGTGCATAGGATCTAAAAACCTATGAGTTATTCTAGAGCTCTTCCTCCTTTTTCATTGCTCAGTTCCAACCTGACACTGGATTCTATTTCCCTAATTGTGGTCCTTCCTGTGTTTAGCTCTTTAGCTCCATTGTTACTGCATTTATTAAGACCTCTATCATCTTTCCTATGGAATGTTGCAAAATTCTTCCACTTAGTTCTCCAGACTTTCAGGTTCACTCTTATATGTGTTATTCTGAATCAACCCCAAACATAAACCTGTTCATCCAACTTCTTGATTAACATCCATAAAAAGTTCCCCATTGCCTAGATAAAATGCAAACCTCTTAGAATAGCACTCGGGATGCTTCATGCTTGCTTCCAGCCCCAAGTTCTACACTAAACTCATAGAGAATTATAATCAGAGAACTGACTACAGTATTTTTTTTAACTAATTATGCAGTGTCTTTCTCCCTGGAACATCCCTCCTCCCAAACTCTTAAGAATCTTTCAAGGCTCTGCTCAAACATCTCCTATTTTATGAAGCCTTCCCCTCCCCTGACTCACTCAGGCACAGTTCTCATTATAACTGCCTATTAACTTTGTACATAAATCAATTACAATCATTATAACATGAAATTCTGTCTTTTTCTTCCTTACTTGTTAGTTTTCCAAACACAGTTGTGAGCTCCCAAAGGCAGGCACATAGCTTATTTATTTTTGGCTTTTTACCGTTTAGTATTATGCTTGGAGTTGGTACAGTGGCTCACATCTGTAATCCCAGCACTTTGTGAGGCTAAGGCAGGAGGACCACTTGAGGCCAGGAGTTCAAGGCCAGCCTGGGCAAGACATTGAGACCCCCCTCTCTACAAACAATTTTTAAAAATTAGCTAGGCATGATTGAATGCACCTGTAGTGTTAGCTCCTCAGGAGGTTAAAGTGGGGGGATAACTTGAGACCAGGAGTATGAGGCTGCAATGACCTATTATCACACCACTGAATTCCAAGACCCTGTCTCTGGAAAAAAAAAAAAATTAAAGGTAGATCAACTGATATTCTTGGAATTCACAATATTCCAAATTAAAATAAAAAATTCACTCAGTAAAGATCCTACTCAAGAAATCTAAGAAGATTATTTAACCTTCCTCATCAATTTCTCTCATACTGAGGGAAAGGCCTATTTTAGACTATAACAAAGCACTAAAATAAAGTAAAACAAGTTTGTCCCATTCTTTAGGTAGGAGAACAAGAATGTTTCATTTCTTTAGTTTTTAAATCTTTTTAAAATTTATTTTTAAATTTTTCTTTATTTTTATTTTTTATTTTTATTTTTTTGAGATGGAATCTCATTCTGTTGCCCAGGCTAGAGTACAGTGGCGCAATCTCGACTCACTGGAACCTCTGCCTCCCAGTTTCATGCTATTCTCCCGCCTCAGCCTACCGAGTAGCTGGGATTAAAGGTGCCCACCACCAAGCCTGGCTAATTTTTGTATTTTTAGTAGAGACGGGGTTTCACCATGTTGGCCAGGCTGGTCTTGAACTCCTGACCTCAGGTAATCCACCTGCCTCGGGCTCCCAAAGTGTTAGGATTACAGGTGTGAGCCCCCATGCCCAGCCATTTCTTTAGGTTTTTACATACAGATTAAAACACCATTGAAGTAAGATTTGTTACAAATAAGCTGAAATACAACAGACTTGATTGACTATAAGTTAAAAGGGACTTTAAAGAAGGACTCATTTCCCCTTTTTTAAACTTTTTGTTTCTGTATAAAGGACAGGAACACCAACAGAGAGGGATTCAGGGAAGTTTATGACTGACAATTACTATGGGGTTGACTCAAGGTTTTCCCTCTACTATAAAGTACTTACAGAGTCAAGAGAGAGTAAGTGAAAAAAGATACCAGCATCTGCCTTAAAGAGCTCTTTTAAAAAAGAGGAATTATTTAAAAGAGTAAGTTTAAGTAGAAGCTGCTATGTCTATCCATTCTGGCTTTCTGCTCATCAAGATGTGTTTTCATGTGTGTCTGTCTATGTGAAGAACTCTCCAAGTACTGTTATTTTCCTTCGTTTGTCTTGTTTTTCCTTCAAGTTTTGAACATTTTACAGCAATGACAGAAAACAGAATTGTTCAGAGTCCAATATTCCTCATTAGTCATTCACCACAACTTGTAATAAAATGGATAAAAATAATGGGAAGCAGAGATCAATCACTACTCTGTTATACTGTGTATGAAATAATTTGAGATACAGACGCAACCCAGCAATGCTGGGGCCTGACTTGGGATATTTCAGAACACATACAGAAGTAATCATCCCGAGATGAAATCTTGTGACAGAAAGGACAGTTTTGGATTACAACTGATAAATCCCCACCAATACATGGCTGAAATCAGCCAACAAGTAAAGAGTATTGCTACAGACCAGGGAAACAGGGAAAGCCTGTTTATCTGTCTTAGGTGCTACGATTACAGTATGAAATGCTTATTCATTCTCTAATTGAATCTGAGTCAACAATGATTATAAACATCTGTGTGCAGAAAATTAAATTCAGATATCTATACCTTATGTTTTTATACTAGGCTGAATACAAAAAACATATTTATCTGCGGTTTATCCAAATCTCTTCATAGTATATTTACCCTAAAACTCCCACCACTCCCCACACATCTCCCGATCTTCATTTTCTTCCATTTGCAGGAATCCCACCCTAACCATCCTCCTGCTCACTCTCCTACCTGCTTCACTATGGGAAAGATTACAGATGAGTATAAAATGGGAATGAAGTAGGCAAAGCCAGGGTGGAATTTAGGGGAACTTACAATTTGATGAGGAGTAGCCCAGATAAGGCCTGAATGGTGAATTGTGGTCTGATCGCGAAGGTTCTGGCTGGAGGGTTGGATTCATGCCTCTGGAATCAGAGGCATGTGTTAGATAGATTATACCAACAACAGTATTTAGGGTTAATTGACTAGAACAGAAACTGGAGACTTGAGAGTAGTTATGAAAAAAATCAAAATACCTTAATACACATGAAACTATGAGAACTTGGCTTTTGGCAGTGAAAGTGGAAGTGGATCAGAAAAGAAGGAATGAAAAAAGAAAAAAAGAGATCCTATGCTAGAAACATGTAACTTTCCCCCTCAATCTCATAAATCTCAAATGCAGCATGTTCACCCCATAAAATGCTAGGTATCTGCTTGTTAGTCCCATACACTTATACTGCTCTCTCACTGATAAGGTAGAGGAAGAGGAAAGAACAAAAAAGATTAAGTGTTATCATGACAGTTCAGTGGTCATCAGCTAAGGACAGTAACATTTACTTAGGAAGACTAATGCTGAAAACATCATTCTTGTTAGAGAAATCTCCCTACCCCGACTCTGACCCACATGAACAAGAAGCATGAACCAGGCCATTAATGAACATTTTGTCACAACATCTAGATAACATAAATGTTGCATTTATCCAATGTTAGGTGGCTACCATGACTCAGAGGCTGCAGGGAGGCACCCAGCAGGCACTAGATTGGGGCAACAGCAGAAGTAGCAGACTAGAGCCTATGATTCTGGAAGTATTCCTACCAAAATTCTTCAGATAGTAAATGGAATGGAGAAACCAAATGTTAGAAAAAATTAGAAAGAAATCAGAATAGGGAAAGAATACCATAATGATCCTTTATGATTAAGAAAATATTACTATGAATTGTATTTACTTTGTGTAAACTGAACTGTGATGACTTATATAGTACTATAGAATAGAAAGTTTAAGGAGCTCTCAAGGTCATTCGGTCCAACTTCTCACTTTTACAGAGATCTTGTGTATAGAATCTCTAATATGTAACCAGCTGGCATCAACCACCATCATCTAAATCATAGCAATTTTTTCTGCCATTGAAAACTACAAAGGCATTTCATTTGGAGTATCTTAATTCTGAAGGTACCTTCAACTACATCCCTTTCACCTTTACTCATTCACAGTTCTGTTTACAGGAGGCAACTATGTCTATTCTATTTCCTTATGGTAATTTCAAGTATTTGCAGTTGTGTGTGTTTTTCTCCCATTGTCATCAAGATAAAATCCAAACTCCAGATTGGCAAAAGTCTCTTAAAATGTGATACTTAGACTCAAACACAGTATTCCAGAAATCATCTAACCAATACGAAGAATGAACACATTAACTTGCATGTTTTGGAAATTTATATTTCTTTTAAGACAGCCTAGTGTGCCTTACCCATTTAATAGACACTTCATTCATCCATTCAATAAATATTTATTTGATGCACACCATATTCCGTGCAGTTTTATATGCTGTGATTAGGTAAAGAACAGAAACAGGTAAGGTCTTTGTTTTTATAGAGTTTATGTTATGGTAGAATAGAAAAAAATATAATGAAAAAAAAATGACTAACATAAATTCACAGAGGATCAGCGCTATGAAGGTGAAAACAAAATAAGGGTAGTGTGATTATCTAGAATGGGATAACTAAGTGATTAATTTAGAGTGGAGGCTCTGGGATGCCATTTTAAGGACACATTAGAGTCAGGCTGTTCTTGGAAATATATGGGAAAAGAGACATCTAGGCAGAGTGAAGAGTGAGTGCAAAGTTCCTAAAGGGCATATGCTTGGCACATTCAAGGTGCAGAGAAGCTAGTGAAGCTAGAGTGAAGTCAGGAAGGGAGTGAAAATAGGTGAAATGGGAGATGGAGTATTTGATCTTATTTGCAACCAGAAACCACTGGAGGTTAGTAAAGAGGAGTGTGGGATGATCTGACCTTCAATGTGATCCTTGATACAACTGCCGTTGACCCTTGAACAATGAGGGACTGAGGCACTGACCCCCCGGGGCAAGGCTGAAAATCCACATAACACTTTTGACTCCCTGCTAATTTAACTACCAATAGCCTACTGTTGACCAAAAGCCTTACCAATAACAAATAGTCAACACACACTTTGTATATTGTATGTATTATATACTGTATTCTTGCAATGAAGTAATTTAGAGAAAAGAAAATGTTAAGACAATCCTAAGGAAGAGAAATGTATTTACTATTCATTAAGTGGAAGTGGATCATCACAAGGCCTTCAGCCTCTTTGTCTTCCCATTGAGTAGGCTGAGGAGGAGGAGGAAGAGGAGGGACTGCTCTTGCTGTCTCAAGGGTGGCAGAGGCGGAAGAGATGGAAGAGGTGGAAGGGGAGCAGGAGATGCAGGCACACCCAGTGTAACTTTTATTGAAAAAAATCCATGTGTGAGTGGGCCCATGCAGTTCAAACTGTTTTCATTCAAGGGTCAACCGTATTTGTTTTCTATTGGGTCTACTCATTGTATACTCTTTTCTTTATTTCCTCCCTTTGGACGCATCAATTAAATGTTATTATTTAACTATCTTCTAAATTACCGTATTGGTTTTAGTAATTAATGTAATTAATTAGTAATTACATTACTTAAATTCTGTATTACATTAGGCTTTCTTGACTTACTAATATCTAATTTTAATTAGTGGGGTTTTTTTTGTTTGTTTTTTTTTTTGACAGTCTCACTTTGTCGCCCAGGCTAAAGTGCAGTGGTGTTATCTCCACTCACTGCAACCTCTGCCTCCCAGGTTCAAGCAGTTCTACTGCCTCAGCCTCCTCAGTAGCTGGGATTACAGGTGCACGCCACCGTGCACAGCTAATTTATGTATTTTTAGTAGAGACGAGGTTTCACCACGTCCATCAGGCTGGTCTTGAACTCCTGACCTCAGGTGATCCACCCACCTTGGTCTCCCAAAGTGCTAGGATTAACAGGGGTGAGCCACTGTGTGTTTTTTTTTTTTAACCAAATCTTTGAAAATACAAACACCTTAGAACACTTTAACTCTGTTTGATCCCACCTGCCTTTCATGCTTTTGTGTATTTTAATTCTACGTGTGTTTTAAATACTAGAACTCATTATTTTCCTGACTTAATATAGTAAATATTCATTTAGATTTCCTCACTCCTTTTCCATTACCCTTCAAATTACCCTGAATTTCTCTTCCTTCATCTGGAGATTCTTTTTCCCCCTGAAAAATTCTTTACTTGTATTTCTTTGAATCTGAATCTATTTATGATGAATTTTCTGATTTTATTTTTTTCCTGGAAATGCCGTTAACGCACCCTCTTTGATTTTACAAGATTTTTCTTAACTCAATTTAGAACTTATATTCAGTTTTTATTCATTTGGAACCTTAAGATATTTTTCACTGTGTTCTGACTTTTGTAATTTCTGCTAAGAAATTAGTGGTCAATTTTATTTTTGCTTCTTGTATAGACAGTGTGCCTCCCCCTGCTCCCCTTTTAAAATTTCTTCTGGTCATTGGTTTTCAGTGGCTTTTACTACTATTTGGTGTGCCTTTTTTCTTCTTCTTGCCATTTGTATTGCTTCTTGAATCAAGCAGCTTAAAATCTGATTACTTTGGAAAATTCATTGAACATTAGTTACAAATAATGCATCTGCTTTAATTTCCTTTTTTTTTGCAGAACTCTAATTACACCTATGTTAGACTGTTTTGGGGTTTTTATTTGTTTGTTTTTTTCTGCCTTTTTGAGATGGAGTCTCGCTTTGTCTCCCAGGCTGGAGTGCAGCTGTGGCATCTCAGCTCACTGCAACCTCTGCCTCCCGGGTTCAAGCGCTTTTCCTACCTCAGCCTCCTGTGTAGCTGAGATTACAGGCGCACGTCACCACATCCAGCTAATTTCTGTATTTTTTGTGGAGACAGGGTTTCCCCCTTTTGGCCAGGCCAGTCTCAAACTCCTGACCTCAGATGATCTGCCTGCCTTGGCCTCCCAAAATGCTGGGATTACAGGCATGAGCCACCACGCCCGGCCTATTAGACTGTTTTTAAAGTCCATATCTCTTTTATTCTCTTTTCTGTATTTTCCATTTCTCTTTCTCTTTTTGTTTCAATCTAAATATTTTCTACTGGCTTATTTTCTATTCAGAAATCAGATTCACAAATCCTCTCTCAAGCTATGTTGAATCTCTTATTCTATTGTTTTCTTAATTTCAATGTTTTTTCCATCTCCAAAACTGTTCTTCATTGTTTCTAGTTTTTTCAAAAAATTCCCAATCTTTTCTTCTAATTTTTGAACATGTCAATGACAATGATTTTAAAATCTGTTTCTGATAACTCCTATATCCATCCCCTAGGGGCTGTGTTTGTTTTCATTTAATTATTATTATTTTTTCCTGTCTCTTTATGTGTCTGCTAATTCTTAATTAAGTGCTAGAAATTGTATAAAGAATTGTATATGCTCCGGTTTATAATTTTTCTTCAGAGAGGGGTTCATTAGCTGATGGCACATAGGTAAAGTAGTCGCCTGTCTGATAAAGATGAAGCTCACTTGAGCCTAGGTTTTAGTTTTTGTAAGGCCTGCTCTTTATTTCTGGTTTGCCTGTGTGTGTGTGTGCACGCAATACAGCCTTTTTGGAGCCTCAAATGAAAGCCTGGGCCATTTCTTTGTATTCTACCTACTTGCTGATTCAGGCAAATAATTTATTGGAAGTTTAAAAATTTTTTCCTTGATAGTTTTGTTCCCAATGTTTACACTGCAATTTCCTTTCGCTGCCTGATTGTACTGGATTTCACCAGTAAGTATGATGATTGCAATGTTTTTTGGTGGATACTCTATAATAGACTAAGAAATCTCCCTTCTCTTATTAGTTTTTAATAGTTTTTGTTGTTGTTTTTGAAAATGTATGTTGAATCTTATCAACATCCAAAAGCTTTTTCTACATATATTGATGTGACCATACAATTTTTCTTTTGTAGTCTGTTAATATGTAATTTTCACAAATCATATTTGAATGTGAGACCAAATTCAGTTACTGTAACTCCACTTGTTTATGATTTTTTCTTATTTTTGATATAAAAGAACTTGTTTTTCCAATTTATTTAGGAATTGTATATTTATGTTCATTATGGCAAAAGTGAGATTGGCCTATACCTTTTTTTCTTTTTTAATAATGCCTTTTCGGTTTTCGAAATCACAGTTATAAGTTGGCAGTTGTCTCTTTCTCTGTACTCTGGGAGAGGCAGAGTACATTTGGAATTGTTGCATCTTTAAATACTTGGTAGAATTCACCACTGGAACAACCATCTAGGCAAGGAATGTTCTTTATGAGAAGGTTTTTAATTATAAATTAAATAAATTGATGAGATTGCAATCTCTTTAGTAGTTATCTAACTAATCCAGTTTTTCTGTTTCTTCTTCTGTTGGTTTTGGTAAATTGTTTATTGAAGGGGTGGCCTACCCCTCCACACCTCTGGGTGTTTCTCATTAGGTGGAACGAGAGACTTGAGAAAAGAAATGAGACACAGAGACAAAGCATAGAGAAAGAAAAAGAGGGCCCAGGGGACCGGCACTCAGCATACAGAGGACCCATGCCGGCACGGGTCTCTGAGTTCCCTTAGTATTTATTGATAATTATCTTTACCATCTTAAAGATAAGGGAGTGGTAGGACAATAAGATCATTTTAGGGAGAAAATTAGCAGTGAGACATATGGATAAAGATCTCTGTGACATGAATAAGTTCAAAGGAAAATGCTGTGCCTTGATATGCATATGCAAACATCTCCATAAACCTTTTAGCAGCATTGCGCCAACAAGTCCCACCTTTTGCCCTAAGGTGGTTTTCTCCTACCTCAGTAAACAGAGCATACAATGGGGTCTCACAAGGAGATGTTCCATTGCCCAGAGACGGGCAGGAGACAGATGCTTTTCTCTATCTCAGCTGCCAACAACCACCAAAAGGCCTTCTTTCCTCTTGTACGAGTCCTCCTCAGCACAGACCCTTCACGGGTGTCAGGCTGGGGGACGATCAGGCCCTTCTCTTCCCACGAGGCCCTATTTCAGACTATCACATGGGGGGAAACCTTTGACAATAACTAGCTTTCCTAGGCAGAGGTCCCTGCGACCTTTGGCCATGTACGTGTCCCTGGGTACCTGAGATTAAGAGAATGGTGATGACCTTTAACCAGCAAGCTGCCTTCAGGCACTTGTTTAACAAAGCACATCCTGCACAGCCCAAAATCCATTAAGCCTTGAGTCACCACAGCACATGTCTCTTGCAAGGACAAGGTTGGGGGTAGGGTCACAGATTAACAGCATCTCAAATGCAGAACAAAATGGAGTCTCTTATGTCTACTTCTTTCTATATAGACACAGTAACAAGCTGATCTCTCTTTCTTTTCCCCACAGTTTATTTCTAGGCATTTGCTTATTTTATATAAATAGTCAAATTTACTCATAAATTTAATAAAATAATTGAACTTCCTTTTTATTGTCTGTATGACCTGTTTTTATTCTTGAAATTATTTATTCATAATTCTCCTTTCATTGCTAATAGTGTGAGGTGTTTTACTCCAGTTTCATCTAATTTTGACCCCATCAACAGGGTATTTCTGAGCAAAATAAAAAAAAGGAACAGCTGTAGTGAATAGCCATTTGATAAATTCGAATCTACTGGTATTGGTTCCAGTAGGAAACAAATGGCACTCTCAAACTGGGCAATTTTAAGTTAATTTAGTAAAACAATTATTTATAAAGTTATCTGCAGGACTCAGGGAAAGAGGAGAAATAGCATAGGACACTGGGACTAGTAACTGCAGGGAGATGTTACCACTTCTGGACCTGGAGGAGCAAAGGAGGGAATGATAACTAGAACACAGTGTGAGTAGCTGTGCCAATGACTGCCTGATAGATACTGAGATAACCAAACCAGGAATGAAGTCAAGGAGAAATACCTTGATCTCGCTTTTCTCTAGATCTCAAGTCTCTAGAGAGTCTCCTACTGACTGAACTAAATCAGGTGCTGAAAGGCAAAGGAGTAGTCAGTCTTTAACCTGGAGCTCAAAGCAATATTAAGAGTGAATCTAGAGGGCAAATCAAGCTATCCAATGTGTGTTGGAAAGCCATTTTGTTATACTTCTTAGCAATTGAGAAACTCATGGACTCTTAAGAATAGTAAATCACTTTGCAAGAAAGCTGCCTTCCAAATTTTGCTTTCAAAAATTGGAAACAGATATCACCTGATAAATCACTTAAAAAGCTTATTTTGAGGACAGATTACTATGTGTTTTTGCAATATAATTTAGAGGGAGCTCAAAGAACTGAGTGGTACTATTATAACAAAACTTTCATTTACATCGGTTTACTTATGTGAACAATTTTTCTTAAAATTTATTGCTATAATGGGACTGGAATCGATCCTGATCCTTACTTTATCAATAAATAATATTTATCTTTGACTATATTAATTATTTGAGGGAAAAGCTCCATTCATATTGGTAAGAATGCATTTCTGATACATTTTAATTTCCAATTTAAAATAATTATTCATAAAAATGTTAATATTATAGCTATGCTTCTCCCTGGAACGTTACCCCAGTGGCCAAGAAACTGCCTGTGCTTACATCTGGGAAATCAGAGCTGGGACTTGCCTGACCCAGCGCCCACCTGGCTTTGCCCCTCCACACACCCTGGTAGTGTAACACAACGGACAGGGTCCTTTGGGATCTCCATGGCCTCACCCATTGCCCAAGGCACCGGAATACCTCCCTTGGGTAACATAAGGCAAGCACAAATTTCACAGCTACCACCATGGCTGGTGCTGTTTTGCAAGTGCCACCTCCTGGCTGGGAGCCAGCGGCCTCTAGCCTTTTATAACATATGCAAGAACAATCACACAGAGCCCTGGAAAAAGAAACATGGCACATGTATACATATGAAACAAACCTGCATGTTGTGCACATGTACCCTAGAACTTAAAGTATAATAAAAAATAAATTAAAAAAAAGAAAACTTTTGTGTGACTTCGGCCTTCACCATTGACTGCATCACCCTAGCTAACCAGTAGGTCTTAAGTCTGGTTATTACTCAAGTAGTATATTGTCCACATGCCCCATATATTACTATTACTACTATCATTTGAGAAAGTCAACACACTAAGGCTATTTATAACTAAGGAAGTCTCAGAGTCTACATCACTGCCCTCCTAACTCCATCAGAGCTGGTGCTGTTACCCGCTGCCGTGAGACTAGAGGACATGTCACATCACTGGATCCCTTGCAGACATTTTCTAGCACCAGCTTGGAGTGTGGGAGACCCACGGGGTGGCTAGACCCAGAGGAACAGCAGCATTCACAGTAGTCTGGTTCTCAGCGACACCTACTCATAGCTGGAGGGGGAGTGCACCACATTAAGGAACACCCCATGGGACAAAAGAAGCAAGACTGCAGGCCTTGAGTCCCTGAACTTTCCACTTGTGGGAAGTTTCTTTCAGCAGAGGCACAGGTACAGTTCTGGGCTTAGTGGGGAAAGTCTGCGGCTCTTATTCCAACAGTCAGGCAGCCCTGGTGCTCATGAAGGGTTGTGGAGATGGGGACTTCTTCTCCCCTTCATCTACCATTACAGACACAGCTGGGGCAACTCCTATGGGAGCTTGGCATGGGTAGATCTGTAGACAGCCTTTCTGGAACATTTCAGGACCGTTCCTGAACATTTCTGCAGCATTCTCAAAGGAAGAGTGCCATCCAGGCCTGTTTAAAATGTAGAGTCACAACCCCTCTCTACATGGAGCATGAGCCTTCCTGCAGATGAAAAGAGGTGCCTGTCTGATGTGAGCAGCTGGAACACTGAGTTAGGGGTGTGACGGAAAAATGGATTGCTTTCCTGCTGGCTGGAAGCAGAGCTGTGGCAGCTCCCTATCTATCCTCAAAAATACCTCAGTGCGTTTCACTGATAACTTCGCCAGCTACTGCGGTAAAGGCTGGGATCTCTGCCTATACTGGGGTTTGTATTTTCCTGCCTGCTTTAGCCATAGCTGGTTTTGACCTGTGGGCACCTCAAACTGGCCAGAAGACTGAATTGTTCAATCCAGTGAATAAAAAATACTAGGGGAAAAAATTTTAAGTGCACATCTCTGGGAAATGAGATAAGCTTCATGAGACCCCTGTTATTCCAGCCCAGTAGGGGACAATGAACCTGCTCACACACCCGGCACATCATTACTGCAGCCAGCATTGAAGAAAGCCATCACACAAAGATTCTCCATAACCAAGGAACTCATACAGAGTCTTCACCACTGAAAGCAACTAGAGCTGAAGCTAGGTGACAATAAACTATAAACATTAAAGTCACATCCTCAAGGGGAAACAAGAGATATAAAAAACCATAGTCTAATAAAAAATAGATTCAAGAATAATAATAAATAGTTTACCCAAATAAGAAGGAACCAGGAAAACAATTCTGGCAATATAAATAAATAGGGTTCTAGAGCACCCCCCAAAGATCACACTAACTCTCCAGCAGTAGATCCAAATCAAAATGAAATATTTGAAATACATGACAAAGAATTAAAAAGGTTAATTATTAAGCTATTCAAGGAGATACAAGAGAAACCAACATAAGGAAATTAAATCAACATGAAGAAATTAAAACCAACTTAAATAAATTATGAAAGCCAACATAAAAAAATTTTAGAAAATCAGGATATAAATGAAAAAATTTCTAAACAGATACATGTTTTAAAGAAAATCCAATCAGAACTTCTGGAAATGAAAGACACATTTAGGAAACTACAAAATACAGTGGAAAGTCTTAACAATAGAATAGACCGACTAGAAGAAAGAATTTCAGAGTCTAAAGATAAGGCTTTTGAATTAATCCAATCAGATAAACACAAAGGAAAAAGAATTAAAAGCAATAATCAAAGTCTCCAAAAAATATGGGATTACATAAAATGGCAAAACCTAAGAAACATAGGTGCTCCTGAGGCTGAAGAAAAGTTAAAAATTTGGAAAAATTATTTCAGGGAATGATTGAGGAAAATTTCTCTGGCCTTGCTAGAAATCTAGACATCCAAGTACGAGAAGCAAATTTTTTTTTTTTTTTTTTTTTTTTTTTTTTTTTTTTTTTTTTGAGAGAGTCTCACTCTGTCACCCAAACTAGAGTGCAGTGGCAAGATCTCACTGCAACTTCTGCCTCCTGGGTTCAAGTGATTCTTCTGCCTCAGCCTTCTGAGTAGTTGGGATTACAGGTGCCCACCACCACACGACTAATTTTTGTATTTTTAGTAGAGACAGGGTTTCACCATGTTGGCCAGGCTGGTCTCGAACTCTTGACCTCAAGTGATCCTCCCACCTCGGCCTCCCAAAGTGCTGGGATTATAGGGCTGAGCCACTGTGCCCAGTCCAGAAGCGCAATATTAATGTCAAATGCAAATAGTCTAACTGTTCAACTTAAAAGGTACAGATTGGTAGAATGGATTAAAAAAGGGCATCACCAAGGCATATAGTCACCAAGTTATCCAACGTCAATGTGAAGGAAAGAATTTTAAGAGTAGTGAGACCAAACATCAAGTAACTTATAAAGGAAAACCTATCAGACCAATAGCAGACTTCTCAGCAGAAACCTTATAAGTCATTAGGGACTGGGGTCCTGACTTCAGTCTCCTTAAACAGAAAAACTGTCAATTAAGGATTCTGTATCCAGCAAAACTAAGTTGAATAAATAAAGGAGAAATAAAGTCTTTCTTAAACAAGCAAACGCTGAGAGAATTTGTCAACAATAAACCAACTCTACAATAAATGCTAAAAGGAGTTCTAAATCTTGAACCAAAAGGTATATATGCATCAGAATGGAAACTCCTGAAAGCATAACATTCACAGGACTTATAAAACAATAACACAATTAAAAAATCAACACATGGCTGGAAGAATATCTCACAATTCAATATTAATATCAAATGCAAATGCCCTAAATGATCCACTTAAAAGATACATTGGCAGAATAGATTTAAAAAAAATCAAAGACCAAATATCTGCTATCTTCAGGAGACACAGCTAACATATAAGGATTCTTATAGACTCAAGATAAAGGTGTGCATAAAAGTATTTCATGCAAATGGAGACCAAAAGTGAGTGGGAGCAGCCATTATTATATCAGATAAAACAGACTTTAATGCAACAACAGTAAAAAAAGAGAAAGAAGGGCATTATAAATTGATAAAAGGATC
Source organism: Macaca thibetana thibetana (assembly GCF_024542745.1). Classification (NCBI taxonomy): domain Eukaryota; kingdom Metazoa; phylum Chordata; class Mammalia; order Primates; family Cercopithecidae; genus Macaca; species Macaca thibetana. The sequence continues at coordinate 15,547,509 of NC_065582.1, read as the reverse complement.
AATTCAACAAGAAGATATAACAATCCTAAATATATATGCACCTAATGCTAGAGCTCCCAGATTCATAAAGCAATTACTACTAGACCTAAGAAAGGGTATACAGCAACACAACAATAATGGAGGACTTTAACACTCTACTGACAGCATTAGACAGATTATCAAGGCTGAAAGTCAAAAAAGAAACACTGGACTTAAACTACATTCTAGAACAAATGGACCTAGCAAACATTTACAGAGCATTCTACCTAAGAATACAGAATATACATTCTTCTCATTAGCACACAGAACATTCTCCAAGATAGACCATATGATAGGCCACAAAACAAGTCTCAATGAATTTTGAGAAATAAAAATCACAGGCCAGCCATGGTGACTTACACTTGTAAACCTAGCACTTTCGAAGGCCTAGGTGGGAGGATCATGAGGTTTAAGACCAGCCTGGCCAATATGGCGAAACCCTGTTTCTACTAAAAATACAAAAATTAGCTGGGCGTGGTGGGTGCCTGTAATCCCAGCTACTCAGGAGGCTGAGGCAGGAGAATTGTTTGAACCCAGGAGACGGGGGTTGCAGTGAGCCAAGATCATGCCATTGCACTCCAGCCTGGGCGACAGGATGAGACTCCATCTCAAAAAAAAAAAAAGAAAAAGAAAAAGAAATAAAAATCGTATCAAGTATCTTCTCAGCCATAGATGAAAAAACTGGAAATCAATTCCAAAAGGAACCCTTAAACAAATATACATGGAAACTAAACAATCAACTCCTGGATGATTTTTGGCTTAACAATGAAATCAAGATGGAAATTTAAAATTTTTTCGAAATGAGTGATAAGAGTGACATAAGTTATCAAAACCTCCGGAATACAGCAAAAGCAGTAAGAGGAAAGTTTACAGTGCTAAATGCCTACATCAAAAATTATTAAAAATCAAAAATTGACAACCTAACATCCTAGCTAGAGGAACTAGAAAAATAAAAACATGAAAGCCAAATCTAGTAGAAGAAAATGAATAGCATGCGGCCAGGGGCGGTGGCTCACGCCTGTAATCCCAGGACTTTGGGAGGTCAAGGTGGGCAGATCACTTAAGCTCAGCAGTTTGACACCAGTCTGGGCAACATGGCGAAACCTCATCTCTACTAAAAATACAAAAATTAGTTGGACTTGGTGGTGTGTGCCTGAAGTCGCTGCTACTTGCTGGGGCTGAGGTGGGAGGATCGCTTGAGTCTTAGAGGTTGATGGAGGCTGCAGTGAGCTAAGATCGCATCACTGCACTCCAGCCTGGCTTTCAGAGCAAAACCCTGACCAAAAAAAAAAAAAAAAAAAAGGAAAGAAAGAAAGAAAGAAAAGAAAAGAAATAAAAAGATAAGAGCAGAACTAAATGACATTGAAATAAAAAATAAATAAAAGATCAATGAAACAAAAAGCTGGTTCTTTGAAAAGATAAACAAAATTGATAGACCACTGGCTAGATTAACCAAGAAAAGAAGGGGAAAGATTCAAATAAGCTCAATTAGAAGTGAAAATGGAGACATTTCAACTGACACCACAGAAATACAAAAGAAACTACAATGAACACCTAAATGCATACAAAATAGAAAATCTAGAGAAAATGAATAAATTCCTAGAATCATACAATCCTCTTAGCTTAAATAAGGAAGAAATAGAAATCCTGAACAGACCAATCACAAGCAATAAGATTGAATCAGTAATAAAATAAATTGCCAACAACAACAAAAAGCCAACAGTCCAGCAAATTTACAACCAAATAACACCAGTCATTCAAAGAAGAATTGGTACGAATTTCACTGAAACTTTCCAAAAGATTAAGAAGGAATCCTCCGTAACTCATTCTACAAAGCCAGCTTCACCCTAATACAAAAGCCAAGAAAGGCCATAACAAAGAAAGGAAACTCCAGGCTAATATCCCTGATGACTATAGATGCGAAAGTCCTTAACAAAACACACACAAAACAAATCCAATAGCATATCAGAACAAAAAATAATTCTCCACAATCAAGCAGATTTCATTCCATGGTTACAGGGATAGTTCAACATATGCAAGTCAATAAATGTGATTCAGCTGGGTACAGTGGTACACACCTGTAATCCCACCACTCTGGGAATCTGAGTTTGAGACCAGGTTGGGCAACATAACGAGACCTTGTCTCTACCACTATTACTACTACTACTACTACTACTACTACTACTACTACTACTACTACTAAACTAGCTGGGTATGGTGGTGTGCACCTCTGGTCCCAGCTACTTGGGAAACTGAGGCAGGAGGATCTTGACCCCATGAGGTTGAGGCTCCAGTGAGCTGTGATCATGCCGCTGCACTATAGCCTGGGCAACAGAATGAGACCCTGTCTTTAAAAAAATGTGATTCATCACATAAACACAATTAAAAACAAAAATGATATGATAATCTCAATAGTTGCAGAAAAGTCATTCAATAAAATCCAGCATCCCCTTGTGATAAAAACCTTCAACAATCTAGGCATAAAAGGAACATACCTCAAAATAATAAAAGTCATATATGACAAACCCACAGACAACATCATACTGAATAGAGAAAAGTTGAAAGCATTTCTCCTAAAAACAAGAACAAGACAAGGATGCCCACTGTCACCACTTCTATTAAGATAGTACTGGAAATCCTAGCCAGAGCAATCAGACAAGAGAAATAAGTAAAGGGCATCCAAATTAGAAAAGAGGAAATCAAATTATTTCTGTTTGAAAGTGATATGATTTCATATGTAGAAACCCCTAAACACTCCTGCAAGATCTGATAAATGAATTCAGTAAAGTCTCAGGTTACAAAATAAATATACGCAAATCAATAGCACTGCAATACATCAACAATGACAAAGCTATGAATCAAATGAAGAACTCAGTTCCTTTTAAAATAACTACAAAAAAAAAAAAAACCTAGAAATATACTTCACCAAGGAGGTGAAAGATCTCTACAAGGGGAACTATAGAACAGTGCTGAAAGAAATAATAGATGGCACAAACAAACAGAAATATACACCATGCTCATGCATTAGAAGAACCAACATTGTGAAGATGACCATACTGCCCAAAACAATCTATAGATTCAGTGCAATTCCTACCAACATCATTCTTGAGAGAATTAGAAAAAAAATTCCTAAAATTCATATGAAACCAAAAAAAGACAAATAGCCAAAGCAGTCCTAGGCAAAAAGAATAAATCTGGAGGCATCATCACCCACCTTCAGATTATACAAGTCTATAGTAACCAAAACAACATGGTACTGGTAAAAGATCAATGGAACAGAATAGAGAATCCAGAAATAAAGGCAAAAACAACCAACTGATCTTAGGCATAGTGTACAGAAACATAAATTGGGGAAAGGACACCCTATTCAATAAACGGTGCTAGGAAAATACAATAGTCACATGTAGAAGAATGAAATTGGATCCCTATCTTTCACCACATACAAAAAGTAACTCAGGATGGATTAAACACCTATATTGAACATCTGAAACAAACAAACAAAAAAAAAAAACTACAAGAAAATCTAGAAGAAACTCCTCTGGACATTGGCCTGGGCAAAGAATTTATGATTAAGACCCCAAAAGCAAGTGCAACAAACACAAAAATAAATACATGGGGTGTAAGTAAACTAAAAACTTCTGCATAGCAAGAAGAAATGATCAGCATAAGCAGATGACCTACCGAAAGGGAGAAAATATCTGCAAGTTATGCATCTGACAAAGGACTAATATCCAGAATCTACAAGGAACTCAAACAAATCAGCCAGAAAAAAAACAAATCATCCTGTAAAAAAGTGGGTAAAGGGCACGAATAGACATTTCTCAATAGAAGATATACAAATGTCCACAAACATGAAAAAAATGCTCAACATCACTAGTCATCCAAGGAAATGCAAATTAAAACTACAATTAGATACCACCTTACCCCACCCAGAATGGTCATTATTTAAAAAGTCAGAAAAACAATATATGTTGGCATGGATATGGTGCAAATGGAATGCTTATACACTGCTGATGGGAATATAAATTAGTGCAACCTCTATGGAAAACAGTGTGGAGTTTTCTTAAATAACTAGAAATAAAGCTACAATTCAGTCCAGAAATCCTACCACTTGGGTATTTACCCAAAGGAAAAAAGTCACTATATCAGGAAGACACCTGCATGCATATGTTTATAGCAGCACAATTCACAATTGTGAAGATATGGAATCTAATATATATTATATTATCCGCTATATGTATATTTAATATATATAATATCTCCCATGGAATACCACTCAGTCATTAAAAAGTATGAAGTAATGTCTTTTGCAGTCACTTGGATGGAATTAGAGGCCTTATTTTAAGTCAAGTAACTCAGGAATTGAAAACCAGATACAGCATGTTCTCAGTTATAAGTGGGAGCTAAGCTGTGGGTATGCGAAGGCATACAGAATGATATAATTGACATTGGAGATTCAGAAGGAGGGCAGGATGGGAAGGGCGTTTAGTATGAAAAACTACTTATTGGGTACAATGTGCACTACTTGGGTGACAGGTTCACTAAAATTTTAGACTTCACCCCTATACAATTCATCCATGTAAGCAAAAACCACTTGTACCGCTAAAGCTATTAAAATTTAAACATTTTAAAAAATGTTAACATCATTGTATTTTGATCAATTGTATATTATTTTAACTGTATCAAATCCACTTAGACCTTATGAAAAACAAAATTCAAAATTCAACGTGTGTGTGTGTGTATACTTGTTGCAGAGCTATAATCATAACATTCACAGAAAAATATTTAGAATAAAATTCTGTAGAGGAAGCAACTATGAGTTGAACGATAAAACAAAACAATACAAAATTTCTGACTCTTGAGAAGGACCGTGTTCTTGAATTTTAAAGTGGTTCATAAAATGGTTATGGTATTTATCACCCATTGGACATTTTTAAAGCCAATATTGAAAATCTACAAAAGTAACTACTTTGTAATGAATTTAAACTTATATATATCTTATATTTAAAACTTAAAAATATGAGAGGGGTATGGCAGGAATAGCCAGCTCTCCAGCAAAGATAAATATTTACCTTTCCAAAGGGTAGCACTGTTGCTGGAAAGTGAGTTCCTAGGCAGAGTTTACATCTCCCAGCACTAAGAGCCCACCCTTGCACCCAGGTGGGACCATTTAAGTAGCTCTACAAAAGGTATCAGAAAAGGCTGAAGTGATTAAGGAGCAGGTGTGCCTTGTCCGCCCTCTGAGTAGGTCCCAAGGCTCTGAGAGATGGTGGAGCTATGAAATGTAAAGGACCTGAATCTCTGAATCACCCCCTTTGGCATGCTTCCCACTCTACACCTGCATTCAATTCTTGCATCTGAGAGTAATAAATTTTTATTTTGTTAAGCCCCTGCGATTTCGGGAATTATCTCCTATAATACCGAGCATTACCTTAGCTAATACAGATTGATTCCAGAAGTGAAATGCCGCCAAACAACAACAAACCTAATGTATCCCGCATTGGCTTCACAGGTGAGTTGTGGGCTGTGAGGCTAGAAGAGTGCAGGACCACGTTAAGCAAAGATAAAACATTTGGTGAGTATGTTCCCTCCCATGCCTACCCAGATCAATTCCTATGTGAAGGGGTTCAGAGATAGAATGATAATGGTATGTTTTTTGGTATTTTCTGATTACATCTAGCAAAGTATAGAACCAAGAGGTGAGCTCAGGCTGGAATTGGCTTGTTTGCAATTAAAACTTAAAGAAGAGGTAATCCAAAAATGTGGAGGTTTTTGGGTTGGAAAAGTCAACTGCTTCTAGTCTCTAAGCACAGAAAGATAAGACTCAAGGAATGTTTTCTGCATGAATGATCCATTAACCCTTAGTTATGACACAAATTTCAAGTGTGAGTTCTATCCAAGCCTACTTTCCTCAGTGTATTGCCATTATGTTGAAAGAAGAGAGGAATAATGAGTGGGTAGGGTACAAAATAACATATCAGGCTTGAAAATTATGACTGTTAATGACTTATGACTTTAAAAATATTTCAGTGTTTTAAAGCAAATGAAATTCACTAGAAGTAAATAGATCAGACCTACTAATTTTTTAATATGATGCACAGCTGAAGAAATCCCAAGTCAGAATTTAAAAGCTTTTAACTGGGCTGGGCCTGGTGGCTCACATCGGTAATCCCAGCCCTTTGGGAGGCCTAGATGGGCAGACTACTTGAGGTCAGGAGTTTGAGACCAGCCTGGCCAACACGGTGAAACCCCATCTCTACTAAAAATACAAAAATTAGCAGGGCGTGGTGACATGTGCCTGTAATCCCAGCTATTTGGGAGGCTGAGGCAGGAGAATAGCTTGAGCCTGGGAGGCAGAGGTTGTAGTAAGCCGAGATCACACCATTGCACTCCATCCTCGGCTACAGAATGTGATGCCATCCCCCCGCCTCAAAAAAAAAAAAAAAAAAAAAAAAAGCCTTTTAACCGTTTAAGACAAAATAAACCTTGGGTTTCAAAGAAACTTGCATTGACAGGACACAGTATGTGTAAACTCCACCACTTCCCAGAAGATCTGGCACCAAAAGATGGAGGATAATAGACGAAGAAAAAATTCACTAAGTTAGAGAGAGAGGCTCCTGGGCACAATGGTAAAATTACGAATCCCAAATGGAAGATTTCAATATCAGCAAGGAAATTCCCCACTGTCAGGGAAGAAAGACCTCATAATGCCTACAAGGTAGGACTGTCTCATTGCTGTTGACCACACACTGGTTTGTATCCCATTCTTTTCTTTTCCAAATGAGGTATTTTATTGCAGTTTTTCTCTTCTCGCCCATCATTAGAGTGTTTGTGTGTGTGGACACACAGAGCAGATGAGAGAAATTGTCTTTTAAGTTCATAGGTCACTAGATCATGAGAAGCCACGTGCTTCCTGACAGGGAGGACTGTGCATCTGTTGGTCATTCTGAATCTAAGTTGGGTATAGTAACGGCATAGGATTTCACGATATTACCCTGGAGTAGGAGTGAAATGTTTTCAGTGTGAGGAGCAAGGGATTTACAGGGTTATTAACTGTGGCAAAGACAAAGATGATTTGTCGATTAAAAACTCAGCCTCTCCGTGGTGTGTAGACTTCTTCCTGGGAGGCATCACCTGCAGTTGCTACGTTTCCCAGTATCCCTTGCATTTAGATAGGGCCATGGGACTAGTCTCACCAGTGGACTATGAGTCAAAATAATGCATGTTACTTCCCGGCTGAAATGTTCAAGAAGGAGGCATGCCTGCCCATTCTTTCTTCTCGAGTTCACTGACTGGAAGTAAATGATTTGAAAGCTATAGACAGGGGAGCTACAAGGTAGAAGGATCCTGAACAACCTCATGAAAAGCTGCTCACTGAATACAGCACTAGATTCTTGTGTGTGTAAAGAAAAAAAAAAAACCAATTGTGTTAAGCCATGAATTTCAGGGTTTATCTGAATTATTTGCTACTCTTACTCAATTATGACCAAGAATACACAGTTATAAAAATTATTTTGTGGGTATAGGAGCAAAATATTTGAAAGCCATTGATCTAGTTCGGTTCTACACACACACACATACACACACACACACACACACACATGAATTTAGGGGCAAATAAAAATTTACGTAAATGTGTACTTTAGATTTTAAATAATGGTATGTCATTAGCATGAAATTACTTTAGGGCAACCTAAATGCAGGAATTTAACAGTTTATCCTTTTTCAATTTAAACCTAGCAGATTGAGCTTAAAGATGTAGTAAGATCTAACAAGGCAGTCAACATGTTTTATTTATTTATTTATTTTTGAGACAGGGTCTCACTCTGTCACCCAGGCTGGTGTGCAGTGGCATGATCTCAGCTCACTGCAGCCTCTGCCTCCCAGGTTCAAGCGATCCTCCCACTTCGGCCTCCAAGTAGCTGGGACTACAGGCACGTACCACCATGACTGGCTAATTTTTCTGTATTTTTTGGTAGAGATGGGGTTTCGCTATGTGGGCAGGTTGGCCTCAAACTCCTGACCTCAAATGATCTGCCCACCTCGGCCTCCCAAAGTGCTGGGGTTACAGGCGTGAGACACTGTGCCTGGCCCAACATCTTTTAGTAGCCTTGTTTCCTTCATAGCACTTGTAAAGTGAGAATGAGACAGTAGTTTTTGAACACATACTTAAAGTCACGGTAGTAAGACAAATGATGTTAAGTATTAGTGATAGGAATTAGTAATAAATCCATACATCCGTATAGCAAAATGCATAGGCTGTTAGTTACATGCAGATGACTACAGGACCATTAGCTATTGTGGGACTAGACCCCAGAAACATCACACCATTGAATACCTATGGAGTTAGAGTGATATCTTTACTCATGATCCTTAAAAACAAGCTTCAGGCTGGGTGCGATGGCTCATGCCTGTAATCTCAGCACTTTGGAAGGCCAAGGCAGGTGGATCACTTGAGGTCAGGAGTTCTAGACCAGCCTGGCCAACACAGTGAAACCCCGTCTCTACTAAAAATACAAAAAATTAGTCAGGTGTGATGGCGGGTGCCTGTAATCCCAGCTACTTGGGAGGCTGAGGCAGGAGAATAGCTTGAACCCAGGAGGCTGAGGTTGCAGTGAGCCAAGATGGCACCATTGCACTCCAGCCTGGGCAACAAGAGTAAAACTCCCTCTCAAAACAAAACAAAAACAAAAGCAAGCTTTAGAAGGGAGTAAGTAGCAAGTCCAAATCCATATTGTAGCAGAGAAAAATATAAAATGTATGTCATTTGCCTGTTTGTTCTCAGATCCACAGCCTTCCCTTGTGCTGCTCTGCTGTGTAATGCAAACGGCTGACCCTGAAAATCACGTTTTTCGTAACTCCCTTCCTAGCTGAGAGATACTTGATAGGATATTGCAGGGGGAGATTCCAGGGTATTTCCTCCCCCTCCACTCTCTTCGGGTGGCATCTCTGACAGTGGCTGTCCCCTCCAGGATTCCAATTCCCATCTGACAGCCCCTGCTCAGTAGCCCCAGCTTTGATTGGCAGCCTCCCATTGGTTCCTTGGCACTGGTAGTACCCTGAATTGCACCAGTTCTGGAGGTGATAGAACCTTCCTGCTGTTGCTCGGTTGCCTCATTACCCATGTTTGGCTCTTTGGCTCTTCCAGGTTCTTTGCAACTATTAATAGTTCCCCATATTACATTTCTTCACGACTCAAATGCTGTTTTCCATATTGGACCTAGTAATTGATACATGTCTGCACTAACATCTACAAAGAATATAATATACTTAAACATGTATATATAAATTTTCCAACAACACAGTTTCTCAATAATTATTTCTGTTTGTTTCATTGTTTGTTTTGAGACAATCTTGCTTTGTCACCCAGGGTGGAGTGCAGTAGTGTGATGTCGGCTCACTGCAGCCTCCGCCTCCTGGGTTCAAGCAATTCTCCTGCCTCAGCTTCCTGGAAAGCTGGGATGACAGGCAGCCGCCACCACGTGCAGCTAAATTCTGTATGTTTTTGTTTGTTTGTTTCTCAGTAGAGATGAGGTTTCACCATGTTGGGCAGACTGGTTTCAAACTCCTTGCCTCAGGTGATCCACTTGCCTCGGGCTCCCAAAGCGCTGAGATTACAGACAGGAGCCACCACACCCAGCCAATTGTTATTTGTTGAATGAGTGAATGTTATGTGTGGAAATGTTACTTAAAAACTGTGGGGAAAAGGTAGTTTCATAGTTTAAAGATAACCTTAGAAATCTTATAAAATTTAATGTAACTATATGCTGACAATGAGATTTTAGTAGGAAGAATTAGAAATGGTGCCAATACCAAGGCAGGAGGAGTTTTAAAAATATACAAAAGCTAGCCAGGCATGGTGGCGCATGCCTGTGATCCTAGCTACTTGGGAGGCTGAGGCCAGAGGATCACTTGAGCTCAGGAAGTTGAGACTGCAGTGAGCCACGTCATGCCACTGCACTCCAGCCTGAGTGACAAAGTGAGACTTTGTCTAAGAAAGAAGGAAAGGAACGAAAGGAAAGAAAAAAGAAAGGATGTTAATAAGCTTGAATGTAATGGTAGAATTAAGATGGTCATATATTCAGAATCTCAAAAACAAAGCAAGTCTAGAGGCAGTGATTGCAGTTTTGCAGTCAATATTAAAGCAAGTAGCTTTTGAACCTTTTTCATTGTGATTCACAATGAGAAACATATTTTATATCAAGAATGAGTAGAATCATATATGCATGAGATGCCTCCTATATTTTCCATTCATTATCTCCTCTTTTATCATACCCTATCCAGAGTGATCCAGTTTTTCACACACTTTGAAAACATGGATCTAGGCATGTTACAGGAACCAAGATGTATGCAAACTTATCCAAAGGATCAAGAGGTAACTCATCTTTTACTCACTCTTTCTTTCTCTACAGCGGCTATTGTTTTTGTCACCTCAACATGCATTCACCTTTCTGGTAATGACAGTGTAATTTTCCCTTTGGAAATTTTCCATCTCCTTGTCTTAGTCCATAGGACTCAGGTCAATGTCCTGCCCACCTCTCCTGTCTCCTTCCCACTCCATAATTCTACCAGCTCTGGGGAGGTATGCCATCTCCTTCTGGGCAGGCTATCTCTCTGACCACAAGGCCTGTCTCAGTAGTGGGCATATAACCTAGGCAAGGCCAAATCAGTTCTTGTTTTGGTGGACTGGAAGCTGCTGGGAATCAGGCCTGTAGATCTGGGAAGTCATCATGTGAGAGACCTGCCCAGAAGGGACGCTAACAAGAGAAAAGGAGACGGAGACCTTATGACAACAACTGTGACCCTGGATCCAATCACCTTTTCCTACGCACCAGTACATTTCCCTTTTGAAATTCTAATTTAAGAAAAACCATCCGATGATGTTTAGTATGTGAAATACCTTGAATTTCTGTCAAAATTTGCATTCTCAGACCTCTTCAGTGTGCTAAATTTATAAAGAGAGCAAAAGTAAGGAGAAATTGTCATATAATCACTTGAATGTTAAATGATATTACACATGTCTAAATTTATTTTTATATGAGAAAATAAAATTTGTAGGACATTTCAATGTCATTATGAAGTCTCGACCTTTTTCTCAATGTCTACGTGTTTCTAGTGTTGCTGTTCTAAGAGTACCAACTTCATTTTACTAAGAAAAACACATTTCAAAAATATACCATTTACATTAGCATATTCACTGAAAAATACAAGAAACCAAGGTCCCCCTCCCCCACACTTCAATTTAATGATTTTCTCAACTGGTATACAGAGAGATATAACAGTATGAATTTATTTAGAGTTACCTATAGAAGATAAGATTTAAAGTAAGTTTTTAACTTATGTAACTCACATTTTTCAGTTCTAGTTGAGATTTGGTTTTAAATGTCTACATAGTTTATTGATTTGAAAAAATTAATTCAAAGCAGAATGTATATTGAAGGCTACTAGCCCAAAAATTATCCATAAAAGTTTATAGTATTTACACGACAGAAGAAAAATACAGAAGATAAGTGATACTGGGCATACCTACATCATTTGCTGATTGCCAGAACATACAAACAAGCTTTTGCCTGATTACAATTTATCTCTATCAGATGTTCATTGATGTTCACTACTTCGTCTTTAACACATTAAATGAAAATCTAGACTACAGTTATTCATATTCAAATTAATCCTTAAAAGTGAAGGCAATAGTTTTCTACAGCAGAATTAAAATAGGGCAAGATATGATAACATTCCAGTACTTCTAGGAAATCCATATCAACCTCACATGGATAGATTTTGCTTCAAGCTGGGAGGTCTGGAGTTAGCAGACAGGGTGAGTCACTTATCCAACATTTTTTTGAGAAAACGACTGATTTGGAAATCTTGTGCTTTCATTGTTATTAGCATTAATTACTGCTTGTAAAGAGTGTTACCCAAAGCAGGTGTATTTAATGATTCTTAAGATAGCTGACAACAAAAAAAAGCAAAACCTCACAGTTATCTTTACCTCTGTGTTGTTATGAGTTTCAGCATAGGTAAAAAAAATTTACAGTTGTGTCTGTGGCAAAATTGGTTTCATTTCCTCGACACCTATACATCGAAGACTAAGTAATTTATGGAGATAAGAACAAAAAAGTTGTATTGAAAGATAGGCACTTTTGAAATCTGTACAAGTCAACAAAGAAGTAATCTGAAAAAATGTTACATTTGCATTTTTTTCTTATTGAGCATATCTTAAATATAACATTTTTTGGAGTACTAACTATTCTTTATTGCTGTAACTGTTAAAAGTTTAATTCCTGAGATTTTTGGAGTCAGTTAAAGTTCTTAAAGTGAGCAGAGGAAAGAAATATCTTTCCCAGATGGGAGACTGACCTGTGAATCAACAGTGTCAATCAGTTACTTTCTGTCATTTTTCCATACATCAGTTTTCATCTGGGATATGTTTACACTGTAGTTTATTCCTTAACTACTGCCCCCAAAATATGCTACTTTAAGAAGCTCTTGGAAGAACTGAAATGTTCAGTTGAAAGATGGTATGTAAGTAGAAATTATTATTATGAAATATTTGTCCTTGTTAAGTAGCTTTCCTCTTTTAAAGTATGAACTTTACGTATGTAAGTGTTTTACATCTGGTTTGATTTAAATAACAATTCAAGTATCTCCTTTAAAATGATGTTCTGAAGAGCATTAATATTTATGAAGCACAGATATAAATACACTTTCTGAAAGGCAGAATATTCCTTGAATATCATTTGTTTTGATCATTTTTTAGACTATTGAGATTACAACCTAGCTTTGGTCCACGTCACAATTTTAATAGTTCATAACTTTTTATCCATATACTTTACTCAAAATTTAGAAAATATTTATCATCAAATGCATGAAGGAAAACTTAAAACTGTAACATTTCATTTAAAAGCTATATTCAAATGAAGATAGGGTCTGAATATAAGCCATTGGTGCTTATTTCCGGCTACGGCTAACACATAAGCTGTTCACTGACTTTTTGCTTGAAATGGAGTTGCATCATAGTCTTGAAAGTGAATTCCCTTAGAAGTTGTGATCTTCATAATAGCACCATTTAAAGCATCATCTTCAATGAGTGTTATCAATCCATTGGCAATCAATGGTGGGCTAAAAATAAAGAGAACAGTATTTTGAGATGAAAGAATGAGGCACGTTACCACTTCATTTTAAGTTATTTTCTGAAGAATCTATTAATTTGAACATGTTATAAGGAAATGTGTGTCATTAAGCTATTGCTACTTCCAATTTTTATTTAATTACATATTAGATATCTTATTTATCTAATTTATTCAATTAGATTTTTTTCTATTGATATTAACTGAATCATTTGATAAATTTAGCTGTAACCTTCTATCATTTTGGCAGGAGGAATTTATACTCATTATTTTCACTGAGCAAATGATCATTTTCTCATCTTTATCATACCAGTAGATCTTAGACTTACCAGATATAGATGTTATTAGTGTAGTAATATGATTGAAAACAGCTAGCATTTACTGAAAATTTTATTTTTTGCCAGTTTCTGTTTTAAGTACCTTACATATATCATTTTAATTTTTTCAAAGTCTCTAAGTTTGTTATACTATTATCTCTATTTTATATGTGAGAAAATTGAAGCATCTAGAGGTATGATGGCTAAGTTCATGATTAGTGCTAGAGCCAAGATTTGATCTCAGGTCTGATTCCTTCAACGTGATAACTATGATTCTGTGCTGTGAAATCCTCAACTACTCTAATTCAGACATAATTCATTGAGAAAGTATGTGTGTGTATCAACTATTTCTTATAAAAGTGGTTGAAGTTATGAAAACTTACAATATTTCACAAAGAGTATATTTGAATATTGCTTGGAATTTAGGCAGAGAAGGTATCATTGCCTTCAAAGGTGACTAAATGTCAACTTTACAACTGAAGGTAGTAATGAAGCATTTTACATATTTCAAAGTAACATTCGTAATGTATAAACTTACATTCTATTCACACATCCAGAAAAAAATTTTCTCCCAGAGAGTTTGCCAAACCAAAAGTTTGAAGGTTGCGTTCATTTCTCAACTGTATAAGCTTATTTGCTCCTTTTTATAGCTTGTCTAAAAAATGCTTTGTTTCATTATTTAAAAGAAAATAGATACAGTTTTACTTACTCCAAAATTCCATAGTATTTAATCATATCCTTGATATGATCCTTATATTCTATATATTGTCCCATGTTTTCTTCTTTTTCAATTGATTCAAGGATGGCTGTGTTAACAAAGCCTGGACAAATGGCATTCAGTCTCACACCACTGTTCATAAGATTAGCAGCCAACTGCCAATTAGAAAGTTGTAGGTTTCAACAGTTTCATAAACATATAATACAGGACAAACTGATCATTAAAGCATCTTACAGTTCTCTGATGTAAAAAATACTAGTTAGATATCCTCCCAGCTATATAACAATGACTGGTAAGTAGATAGTAAAATAACACATACCTAAAGTATTATATTAATTCCTGAAAGTCTCACCTAATTAATTTTTTAAAAATCAGTATTACTGGACAACTCCTGGAAACAATTATGTAAGCTTCTCTTATCTACTGAACTCTGCAGGAACCTGAAGCTAAGCAGCTGAGACTTAGAATTGATATCCTAAGTTTTCTTTCAGATATTGTGGTTGTATAACAAATAATACTTAATTAAAAATACTTTTAGTGAAAATCCTTAGAACTTTGATTCTAAAGACACTCTTAATAATCTGCCCTATCTGAAAGACAATTTAAGTATTTTCAGACTAACATTATTAGGCTTAATTTATCAACTACTGATTTTATTTGCAATTATTAAAAAATTAGTCAATTCTCATTATTCATGAATTACATATAAACAAATTTGTTAAATTTGCTTGCTAAAATTTACCTGTAACCCTGGAAACCAATACTTGTGGAGCATTTGTGGTTATTTGTGGACATGCACAGGGCAGTGAGAAATTTGAGTCACTGATGTGCATGTTCCTGCTGAGGTCAAGTAAGACTATACTCTGCCGTGCCATGTTTTTCTAATTTTGTGCTTTCTTATTGGTGATTCTGCTGTTTAAAATGGCTGCTAAACCCACTGCAGAAGTGCTGTGTAGTGTTCTTTAGTGTAAGAAGACTGATGTCCTGTACAGAAAATATTTGTGTTAGATAAACTTTGTTCAGGCATGAGTAATAAGTGTTTTAGTAATGAGTTCAATGTTCATACAACATATAATAAATAAGGTTTCTTTAAACAGGAATACACATAAAATAAGGTTAGGTATTGACTGGTTGATTGGAATTTTGTGACCAGAGGCTTTCAGAACTTAACCCCGTATTTCCCCTAAAAACATTAACATTTCGACTGAACAGTTAATATTTGTGCATCTGTTTTTTCTGTCTCCTACTAATTCTTTGATTACTAATATTTTTCTCTTTCTCTCTCTAGATCCTCTCTTTGTCTTACCTAGATGAACCACCCAGAGCCCCCCTACAACTGTTCTTTCTGCTTTTTCACTTGTCCTTTGTAATACAATTTCCAAAAGCAGGCAGAATGGTCTTCAAACAAAGGAAATCTGATCTTATCACTCCTGTGTGTAAAAGCCCCATGGATGGTTGCCCTTGAAATAAAATCCAAGCTCACAACAGTCACCCATAGCTGGTTTTGGTCTGGCTCCTGTGCTGGTGTCTTGAGTCATACCTCAAACTACGTTCCCCTTGCTTGCCAGGCCCCATTCAAGCTGCTCTTTTGTGAATTATAAAAAGGCAGGCATTCTTACCTCATGCTATCAATGCATGTGATTAATTAGGTCTAAAGTATTTTTCTAAGCTCTGTACACCTTTCACCCTAGGCCTCCATGGAGACATTATCCTTGACCACTCTATCAAATAAAGGTCTGGCCCCACCCCTCCTTCTAGCTCCATGTTCTCAGTCATTTTCATTGTATCTCTGGCGACAAATAATGGCTGGGGCCTATTGCATCTTGCATTTCAGAAAACCTGAAGTTAATAATATTTACATTTGGGGTCATTTTTGTAAATAAGTACTATCTCCCCATTACTTATCCTTAATACATTTTTTAATAACACATCTGTATTTAGAAACTACTTCATTTAAAAATGATCTATTATTTATTTGGTCCTTTATGTGATCTGATAACTATTTTTGTAATTGAGATGGAGGTATGCTATTTTTCCATCTTTTATCCAAAAGAATTGATTTCTCAATGGATTCCTCTCTACAGAATTCATGTTTTATGCATGTGTACAAAGAGAAAATGAGATATGATGGTTGTCGTAGCCTCACCGCTGCTGAGCGTGTGAATCCAACTATGCCATGCTTGGAAGCACAATAAACCGGCTGCTGTGCAACGGGCATGAGTCCTGAAACAAACGAATAGAACACTGAAATGCTTTGATTAAAAAATAAGCAGACTATACCCAATAATGACAATGCAAATGAATATTTTGTGATAATTTCAATTTCAGATGAATCTGAATAACAGAGTAACATAAAACCAGATAGCTTTGTAAAACCCAGTAGCCTAAGTGTAGTTTATGTGCTCCATGACCCATGCCGTCCAGAATTTATAGGAACTAAGTTACACTGAGAGATATAGCCAAGAGTCATGTGTTTTTCTGCCTCCCCAGGCCTTCTGGAAAGTCAAGGAAAGTAAATGGTATGTAAAACACAAAGAAAATTATCTTTAAAGTCAGTAAATTACCATCTAATTTTCAATTTTTAAATTGAATATAAGAATATATATATAAAGTATATATTCTACATTTTTTTTTTTTGAGACGGAGTCTTGCTCTGTCGCCCAGGCTGGAGTGCAGTGGCCGGATCTCAGCTCACTGCAAGCTCCGCCTCCCGGGTTTACGTCATTCTCCTACCTCAGCCTCCCGAGTAGCTGGGAGTACAGGCGCCCGCCAACCCGCCCGGCTAGTTTTTTTGCATTTTTTAGTAGAGACGGGGTTTCACTGTGTTAGCCAGGATGGTCTCGATCTCCTGATCTCGTGATCCGCCCGTCTCGGCCTCCCAAAGTGCTGGGATTACAGGCTTGAGCCACCGCGCCCGGCCTATATTCTACATTTTTAAAGCTTCCTAGTGGCAGAAGGAATTTGAATCTTCAGAGAGTCTTGGAGATTATTAGTGTTCACTATAAATTAGTATGCAATTTCCTGTTACCAATCTGTCTTGAACAATGCCTCCAAAGTGTAAGAAAATTAAAAGTTAACTTCTTTGTATTTGATCTGTTGTAGATGCCTAGATCTTTGTCCTATGACTTAGGAAGACAGAAATAAACAATTATGGTCCTATTTTATTTTCTTTCATAATTATATAGTCAACTATGAAATTCAATCAATTACAGAATGTTTTAATTTTTAATTTTCCACATATGCACAATAGTAACTGATTAAATTCATGGTCTGGAGAGAAAAAGCAGTATTATAGCATATATCTAGAGCATCTCTTCTCCCCCAACTCCAGCCTAGCTCAGCTCTCCAAAAAGACATGAAACAACAACAATAAAAACCTATTTTACTGTAGTAACTATTACTATCAAGCTTGTTTCTCATAATTGTTAATTATCTAATCAGCAGTCAAATTGAACCAGAGTCATTCTTGTATTTGGTTTTAACTAATTTGGATTAACTTGTTTTCATGCTCTTTACATTTGTGACTTCTCTGAGTCAAGAAACAGTGATCCCCGATTATTATACTATATTTAATATCAAATGTCATGCTAATAATACCAAATTATTCTGCTGACACATGCTCATCTCCACCCAGCTAACTACTCCCAGAATGCCGCCCATCATTTGAGGGTGTTGGGCCAAAGTTCAGCAATAAATGTAGACCTTAACCACTCCCTGGGTGCCTGCCAGGTCTCAATTTATAAAGTATGTTTGCACAAGGGCAGTTTAAATCCCCGAGGATGGTAGATCACACCTAGTGTGTCCACCCAATGATTTCGAAGTATTGTTAATATGTGGCTTGTCTTGTTGTCGTTGCTGTTGTTAAGTAAAATGTGTAAGTTAATTAAGTTTGTCAGTGTCAGTCAACAAGAATTTATGATGCTTCCACAGGCTCCATAGGTATCCTAGGAGTGGAAGATAAAGGGAATAAAAAAGTATAACCAGGAGTTGCTGCTTTTGGTTCTTGTTAGTCCCTGCTTTGCCCATTCCTTAAATGTTTATGAGACAAGGCAGTGGTTGTAGGACAATGTTCATATACAGCAGGAAATGCAGCATGAACCTTTATCAGAGATAAACTAGTTCACATAGCCACAAGAAGTGCAAAGACTTTGTTCATAAGGGTTGTCAAAGATGAATTTGAAATGAATTTTTGTTACATATGCAGAGGGGATGAACCTTGGAACCCCAGCTAGTTCAAGGTATCATAGAGCAAAAGAAATATACTGTTTTGTGGGTTCTGGTAATAGCAAGGACAACATACCTACTTTTCTTAAAGGCAGATTTGTAAATGCAACTGGAATGTGAAAGAAATTACTTGCAGTTTTTAAATGGCAGTTGGTTTTATGAATCTTGTAACATTCTAATCACATTTTCACTGTTATGCAAAATGTTTACTCTTCCATTGCTTTCACTTTCTTTCTTTTATTCTTTTTTTTTTTTTTTTTTTTTTTTGATGGTATCTCATTCTGTCACCAGGCTGGAGTGCAGTGACCCGATCTCTGTTCACTGCAACTTCTGCCTCCGGGATTCAAGTGATTTGCCTGCCTCAGCCTCCCAAGTAGCTGGGACTACATGTGTGTGTCACCATGCCCAGTTAATTTTTGTATTTTTAGTAGAGACAGGGTTTTACCATGTTGGCCAGGAAGGTCTCGGCATGGGTCATGGTCCATGACCCATGCCGTCCAGAATTTATAGGAACTAAGTTACACTGAGAGATATAGCCAAGAGTCATATGTGTTTTTCTGCCTTCCTAGGCCTTCTGGAAAGTCAAGGAAAGTAAATGGTATATAAAACACAAAGAAAATCATCTTTAAAGTTAGTAAATTACCATCTAATTTTCAATGTTTAAATTGAATATAAGAATATATATATAAAAAGTACATATTCTACATTTTTAAAGCTTCCTAGTGGCAGAAGGAATTTGAATCTTCAGAGAGTCTTGGAGATTATTAGTGTTCACTATAAATTAGTATGCAATTTCCTGTTACCAATCTGTCTTGAACAATCCCTCCAAAGTTTAAGAAAATTAAAAGTTAAAAGTCTCGATCTCCTGACCTTGTGATCCACCAGCCTTGACCTCCCAAAGTGCTGAGATTACAGGCATGAGCCACCATGCCTGGCCTCACTTTCTCTCTCTCTCTCTTTCTCTCTCTCTTTCTCTCCCTCCTTCCCTCCCTTCTTTCCTGCCTCCTTCTCTGTCTTTTGAGACAGGGTCTAGCTCTATTGTCCAGGCTGCAGTGCAGTGGCACGACCATGGCTTACTGCAGCCTTGACCTACTCGGCTCAAGCAATCCTCCCATCTCAGTCTCCCAAGTAGCCAATTCATTCCAATCGGCTTTCATCTGACCACTGCAGTGAAACAGATCTTATGGAGGTTGCCAATGAGCAATGGCTTGCTAAGGCTAAATCTCTGTCTCATTTTGCTTGATCCCTTCCTTAGCAGCAACTAGCACAGTCACGCTTTCCTTGAAACATTTCCTTCTCCAGGCTGGTCTCCTATCTCACATTCACCGGCAGCTCCTTCTTCATGTCCTTTGCTGGCTCCTCTTTCTTGACTAGACCCCTAAACATGCTGGAAAACTCCAGAGATATCCCTAGTCCTCTTTGCTTTTCTATGAACACTCTTTCCCTACATGATTATATTCACTCCTGAGGATAAAAATTAATTCTCTCAATTTGTCTCTCTAAATCTCTGTATCACACACACACACACACACACACACACACAATCTCAAATTTAAAATATTTATCTCAAGCCAAGACCTCTTACTCTGCCTTGAACTCTAGAGAGGGAGCCTTGGGTTATTTCTTGTAATATTTCCTAGCAGTTTTCTCTCCTGAAACTATAGTGGGTGCTCAGCCTGGGCAACACAGTGAGACTCTGTCTCAAAAAAAAACAAACAAAAAAGAAAACATGATAAATATCAGATGTTATAGAAAAATTTCAAATTAAAACAACAATGAGATTCTACTACACATATTAGAATGGCTAAAGTTTAAATGCTGAAGACACCAAATACTGATGAATATGTCAAGCATCAGGAACTCTAATTCACTGCTGGTGCGAATGCAAAATGGCACAGCCACTTTGGGAGACGATTTGGCAATTTCTTTCAAAAGTAAACATACTCTTACAATACAATCCAACATTCAGTTCCTTGGCATTTACTCAAAGCACTGAAAACATGCTTACACAAAAATCTGTGTGTGGATGCTTATAGCAGCTTTATTCATAATTGCCAAAACTTGGAAGCAATCTAGGTGCCCTTTAGTCGTTGAATGAACAAATAAACTGTCTTATATTCAGATAATGGAATAATATTCAACTCTGACCAAGGGCTATCAAGCCATAAAAAGATGTGGAGGAAACCTAAATGCATATTACTAAGTGAAAGAAGCCAACCTGAAAAGGCTACATACTGTATGATTCTAACCATATGACATCTGGAAAAGGCAAAACTGTGGAGACAGTTGAAAGATCAGTGGTTATCAGGAGCTGCTGGGAGGAAGGGATGAACAGGTGGAGAACAGGGTTTTTAGGGTAGTAAACCATTGTTTGATATTATAGTGGTGGATATATGTTATTATACCTTTGTCCAAACCTATAGACTATACAACATCAAGAGTAAACCAGATGAAACACCTCAAATAATGATTTTATTGACTTATTTATCAGTTCATCCACATTGTACTTTTTAATGAAAATGTATCTTTTGCACTAAAATGCCACAATTTTGGTATAGTGTCCTAATTTGGTTTGATTTCTGAACTTTGGTAAACTGGACTGTTTCTAATCCTAAATCAACAGGCTCTACAGAAGTAAATTCACATAAGTACTATGTGTTTAGTTCCTTTTAAGTGTAAAGTCTAATGAAGTAATATTTTAAATATACTCAATTGAAATGTGTAAAACCAATGGGAGGACCCCTGTTGCAGGGCGAAGGTGGAATTCTGCTGGTTGAATAGCCAGATACCAGTAAAATGACTATAGGATCAGTTGCTGTAATGAATATGGTTTTTTTTTTTTAATCTTGCAAAATAATTCTCAAAATTAGGGAGCACATGGAAATATCTTGTCACAATATTAAGGGATTTAAGATAACAACAACAACAAAACAAGGGATCGTGACCATATGAGAATAGTCTCTGCTTTTAAAGAAATGGCATTTTGTTTAACATTGTGAGAAATCCTGTCTTTGTGCTTAAAAATGGATACCTTATATTAAAATAGTTAAGAATAGTATCTTTCAGTACTTCTGATAGGCCCACCATCGTGCAAGTTTATTTATAGAAATACAAAATGGCTCTTTTTAAAATATACTAAGTACAATTAGTAGCAGATTTATGTCTGTCATAACTGTAAAGTTACAGAAAAAAAAATCAGTAGAGGGAGAAATTCTACCCACAAAACAAAGAAACATTTTCTAAAACCACTCAGGATAATAACACTAAATGATTGGACTGATGAGATACTATATATAGCATTTAAAATACCTGAAAGCATTTAAAATATCTGAAAATTACATGTGGACTGATAGAACAAAGAAAGTCATTTAGAAAAATAAAATTTAAATTCCATCTCTACATTAGTTCTTCTATTCTTCATAATCTTTCTACCCATATTTACAAAAGCCAATTTTAATCTCTTCATTTCACAGAAGGCAAAAAGCTCAAGAAGATTTTTTTTTTTTGCAAAAACAGAAATCTCAGACAGGGCAGTCATACTAAACCCACAAACATGATTTGCTTTTAAGGAGAGAGAAACCACGTAAAATGGACTATATAAAAATGCTGAAAATTCAACTTAGAAAAATATATTGTTAATCTAAGGATGCTGACCCTCATATGATAAGCTGGAGTTCTGTTACTATGCTAAAAAAGCAGGAATCTAAAGCTGTCACATTTTCTTTACAACCACCACCAACAAAAAAAGTGTGCCCGTCTGTTTGTTTTAACCACCACTTCTCCAACTTGAAGAAAAAAGGGAGAACTAGCGATAAATATTTATCTATGGTTCGTGCATACAGCTGACCAAAGTAACTGGTGAACTTCCTCATTTGTGATTTTCCGCATAATGGAACACCTTATCTGATGGCTGTTTTTTTTTATTTTTATTTTTTTCATTCTTATGGTTGTCACTAAGTCATGCTTTAGAGTGTGACACGACATTAAAAAGTGACACATGCGGCCGGGCGTAGTGGCTCACGCCTGTAATCCCAGCACTTTGGGAGGCCAAGGTGGGTGGATCACGAGGTCACGAGATTGAGACTATCCTGGCTAACACAGTGAAACTCTGTCTCTATTAAAAATACAAAAAAATTAGCCGGGCGTGGTGGCCGGCGCCTGTAGTCCCAGCTACTCGGGAGGCTGAGGCAGGAGAATGGCGTGAACCCTGGAGGCGGAGCTTGCAGTGAGCCGAGATCGCGCCACTGCACTCCAGCCTGGACGACAGAGCAAGACTCTGTCTCAAAAAAAAAAAAAAAGTGACACATGCTTTCATAAAACCACTGCATGTTCTATAACAAAAAATCTTCCCAGAAAGATATGTCTAATAGCAATTCCCAGTGATTCAGACAGCTGCTACTAGTGTTCAGTCATTGCCTAGGCTGTGGTCAGAGGAAACTGAGAGAAGCTCCCTTAGCCATTCAAAGAATATCCATCCCTATGCATCTAGTGGCTGGCTTCTTAAAATGTGGTTCAAGGAGCGGTATGACGGGGGAGCAGGATTTCAGGACCCATCTCTGTCCTCCTGAAATCAGAATCTGCATCTGACAAAGTCCCTAGACACATGAAGTCTAAGAAGCGCTGTTCTAGAAGATTATTCGTTTCTCAGTAGCCCTCTCCTTCCTATGTTAAGAAACCCCGAATCTCTCATCTATCCTTCAAAATGCCTCACTTACAAATATTTGATCATTCCTACTGATGACTTCTAATATGTGTCTTTTTAACTATTTTAAGCCGAAAGAGAGCAAAATGGACTCTGCAGACTGACATGGGTGAACTTTGCCAGCACTAAGCAGGAAGGGTGGCTCCCATACTCATGACAGTTGGCATCTGAGCACTTATGATTCACAGCATAGGAACAGTATATCCACTCTATGACACAGGCTAAAATGGAGCAAAATAAAATTGCTTTTATTACCACTGCTAATTCCCACACTTTTCAGGATCTGTTTGAGATTCATTGTTCAAGTATAAGTTGGAGATAAATTGACCTCTGTTGTAGAGACTTGTCAAAGTTAAATGTGAATGTCATAAAGCCAAAGGTTTACCACAATGCCTGGAGCCTGGCAACTGCTAAATATGTGTTAGACCCGCTGCCTTATCACAAGAGCAGTAGTAGAGGATGGTACCATGCGATTTTCTTACTTTTGGCCTGGAGATAGAAGAAGACGATCAATGTTTTATTTCACCTGGAATTTCTGGATATTCTAGTCCATTCTTCAGGCTATTGGAGTCCCAAGGCCTTGCAACTTAAATATCATGCTTGTGGGTTTTTTGATTTTTTTTTTTGAGAGACAAGGTGGCAATATGTTGCCCAGACTGGAGTGCAGTAGCACAATGAAAACTCACTGCAGCTTTGAACTCCTGGGCTGAAGAAATCCTCCCACCTCAGCCTCCTGAGTAGCTAGGACCACTAGTGTGCACCACCACACCCAGCTAATTTTTAAAATTTTTTATAGAGATCAGGTCTCACTCTGTTGCCCATGCTGGTCTCTAACTCCTGGTCTCAAGTGATCCTTCTGCCTCGGCCTCCCAAAGCATTGTGATTATAGGTGTGAGCCATCACACCTGGCCCATGCTTCTGTTTAAACACTTTATGCCATGGAAATGACTTGGTTCTGTCATCTTGATAACAGACACTGATATACAGCTCTTGGGGTAGAAACTTTGCCTAGTTCCTTTAATATCTCCATTTCCCTTCTGCAAATGCTCAACATATGTTTGATTAACTTGAATTTTTTATTTAAGGTAGTAATTTTAGCACTTCTACCTTAACACAAACTATGAGCTAATTATATTATTATAGATAAAACAGCACAAGCGTCTATGCCACTCTGTTGTTACTTAAGACATGCTGAAAATTTTCTATGATTTTTAAATATTTTCTGGAGACTCCAATGTTTTCAATTTTGAGTAAATAAGACCCTCATGGTATCTCTCACAAAATGCTACTGAGTGACAGAGAATGTCCTGAATGAACACCACAGCCTCACTAACTGAGTATGTAGCAGGGTCGTTAGGTAGGCTCCTTTTCCTGTGACAATTACTTTTCCTTTCCCACAGTTTGAAGCAATTAAATACCTACAAAGTGCGCCTGTAATCCCAGCATTTCGGGAGGCAGAGGCAGGCAGATCACCTGAGGTCAGGAGTTTGAGACCAGCCTGGCTAACATGGTGAAACCCCGTTTCTACTAAACACACACACACACAAAATAGCCAGGCGTGGTGACGTGCGCCTGTAATCCCAGCTACTGGGGAGACTGAGAATTGCTTGAATCTGGGGGTGGTGGTGGCCATTGCACTCCAGCCTTGGTGACAAGAGTGAAACTCTGTCTCAAAACAAACAAACAAACAAACAAACAAATGGAGTGCACTTGACTCTTATGGGATGTTTTAATGGAGCACAGCTGTTTGATTATCTGCATTAAACCAGACTTTGTTCTTCTATTGTTCCTTCCAACTTTGTTTTAATAGTTCAGGATGGATGCGGCAAAATTAGTGTCTGTTTGTATATTATGTTTATAAATAAAAACTTGTGTAGAAAATTCCATGTGGGTTAACAACACTCAGAACAACTTGTGGAACTCCAGACTGAAGCACACCCATCCCATAATCTGCTGAGGAATCATTGTCTACTTAACTGCTCCTGTTTATTAAACCTATTAATTGCATTTGATACTCTGTCTGCGTCAGTTGTCATTACTCATTAACTTCTCTACTCACACCAGTGTGCCAACTTAAGGTTTTACTGTGACAGTGAAGGACTCCACTGTACCCACGCCAGAGATCATGAGGATAGGCCCTGTTGAGTTGAATATTGAATATTACCCACAGCCATTCCTTCAACAGACTAAGTGGTATGGAGAAAAACAGGAGAAAAACAAGAAAACAGGAAGCAAGGTTTGGAAAAACAGAGTAGTCAAATATTAGAAGTACTCTGATAACTCCTTCAAGATTATTTTGGTCCTCTCACCTCTTCCTACGTGCTATGACTCAAGGGCACAACATTGTTGATACCATTTCTGAGGGAATGATAAAGACGGGGGGGTCCTCTTTTACCTTCTCCCATTATTACAATATCCTGACTTTTTATCAAACTAGTTTCATTAGGGGAAGAACTGGAGGCTCTCCGTTGGTGGATAAAATACAAGGCAATTCATTTTAAGACTTTGTGAGATGAAGGCATGTTAGTGGGAGCCCTGGATGGGAAAGGAAATAGACTGTCCACACTGGCCAGCGGCAATGAGGAAACAGCATAAACACAAGAGGGGTGGAGGCTGGAATTACAAAGGGAGGGTGCCGAGGACAACTTCTGAAAATGGAGAGAGTAATAAGCCAAGCAGAGGGAACAATGATAAACTTAAGCTATTTAACCATTTTACATAGTGTTGCTTTGCACATGTGGAGGAAAATCAGAGGGAGAAGCAGTTTGTAATGCAATATTATTCATTAAATTGTACCAGTGCCAGGAAAGTAATTTAAAACCAAAGCAATGTTACCACTGAATTTTTATCAAGTCATCGTTTTATCTGCATAAACAGAGAAATGCCCACACATGATTGCAAATGTTGTATCTAACATAGGTAAGAAGAAGATTAACACACAGGGGTGGGGGGCCGGTGGCAGTGAGCTAAAGCAAGCTCCTAGCCAACAAAGCAAAGTGGACATCAAATTGCAAGCCTTAAACTGCTCTGCTCAATGGCATGTTTTGACTTGTGACACCGGTAAGCTCCCCAAATATTTTTAGGACTTTACTGGAAGTGTCAAATGGAGCAAAAGCTTAAGATTTCACTGAAGGTTTAGTAATGCAGCCATGAGATTAGAGCTGTGCCCATGAAGCCTGAAGAGACGAGCAAATTGCAAGGGTTTATTCAAGTCAAACGATTTCAGTTGCTGTTACTTTTCTGTTAGGCTGAGGTAAATACAGGTAGATTAACAAATAAACTCATAGATATTAGAGACAGACAGATAATCTAGTGGTTAAAATTCTAAGAAGACTTGTACCAGGCTATTTGCATGTGAATTCCAGCTCTGAGGCTTACTTGATGTGTAAGCTTAGGCAAGATATTTCATACTTCTCCTGCCTTAGTTTCTTCATTTTCAAAATGGAAATTATCGAATTTTACCTCACAGGGTTGTTGTGAGGATTAAATGAGATAATGTATAGTGTTTAAAATGGTATCAGTTAAACAGTGCTCAATAAATTTTATATATTTGAATATTTTAATCAGATAAAAGGCAGTAATACTACATTGCATTTCTTTATTCACACTCTTTGGGGCAAGTAAGCACCCTCATATGGTACAGAATTTCTCCCAGATTGTCCTAAATTGATCCAACCCTGAGGCTTTCAGCCTTCCAAAGAATGAAATCAGTGCCTCTGGTGACATAAAGGCCAGGGGCTCCCTGTATAATATTCATGGTACTCCAAGCTTTGCTGGCCCTTTTAGCTTTATAGAAACAATATACAGAATTATCAACCTTCATCACAGCCCCAGGTTTTTAAATAAACTTTTAAGAAAATACTATATCTCTTTTTAATTCTCCAGTCACTTGTTTTTTTCTTATGATTTTATTTCAAAATAGTATAGATTTAGCTTTGCCAATTTATTTTAAGGTTTCAGTCTCCCACAGCTTAACATTTGGCCCTCTCTGGAACACATATCCCTTTCAAATATTGCCCATGCTGTTTTAAAGTATCATTAGAATTAAATGTTATAAGTTATAAGTAGTTGTACTGTTAGGAAAAAGAATCTCATTACCCCCCAAAATGTATAGAAATAGGTTCATAATAGCTTTAGGGACATGATTTTGACTTTAAGCAACCCAGAAAATGAGATGCTAGTTTATTTTTGAGAACTTCTAAAGGAGATTTCTAAATCTCCTCTGGCGGCAGCTTTACAGTGATATAAAATAATCATTCCTAGTGGGATGAGAAAAATGCTGAGAATTAGACAGTGGTTCAATCACAGGTACCTCCAAACCCAACTTCCCAAATCACTGCAGCTGGGATGCCAAGGTTGGGGTGGGGCGTGGGGCTGAAATTTCTATTCTGAAATCACCACATTGACTAAAACCAAACAGATAATTTTTAAAAGTCTGACTTTTTTGGACATGGATGACTTAGATTTGCTGTCCATATCGACCAGACTTTTTAAACTTCACAACTTCACTTGAACTATTCAAGAATCATTGATGATTTTTTTCTTAGAGTTTTCAAAAGTAAAGTCACTTGACTCAGTTGCTCCAAAAAGTCCAGTCAGAGGTTTAAAGCTAGTATTGAGGGATAAGCTATCAGCTGATACTAAATCATACTGCTCTGAAAATAATATAGTTTAGGATTGCATGCTGTGGAAAAGACGATTAGCCGTCCTCTGAAATCCATTCTTCTCTTAGGCACACAGCTAGACTGCATTTCCCAGACTAAGACTGCATTTAGTTAGGTGAAACATGAGCTCAAGTTCTATATTGAAATGTGAGCAGAAGGTCTGCCGTTATTGGGCTGGGGTTTTTAAAAGAGTAGCCATGCCCGCTCCGTGTTCTTTTTCTCTTTCTGCTCGACAAAAAGGAATCCAGCAGTTCTAGGGTAGGAGCTCCCTGCTGAAGACGGCAGAACTTCTGCCAGTCAGGTGTTCAAATGTCTGCATACAGAAGGGGTACCCGCAACAAGGATCGTGCCTTGGACTGATGTACGGGTAAGGAATATGCTTATACTATATGTAAGTTTGGCTTTATTTATTAGTTTAACATATCTTAACATTATATATACACACACACATATAGTTGGCTTTATTTATTAGTTTAACATATCTTAACTATGATATATGCCATATTTTAAAGTTACGCGCTCTTACTAAAATCACATGGGAGCAGAGACATCGTAGCTTCACTTTCATGCTTTTTACTTTGCCAAAGGTGCTTTCACATGCATTATTGCTTAGGAGTCTCACAACAACCTACGAAAAACAGTAGCTCTAAAAAAAATCATAATTTTGTTTTCAAATATTACTGCAGTAAGATAACTAGAAAAGCCACAAGTTAACTTAAGAGACATAAACCTATTTTTCAAACTTTTGATATTTTGCAATAGAAAATTCCACGGAACTACAAAAAAATCAGATTTTTAATTTCAAACTTGAGTTGATAATAAATATGCTGTGAAGATTTGTTTCAGTGGTCCAAATTACCAATAAGAAAATGTTACGCTTAATGTAATAATTGCCCTTACCTGCCAAAGATGACATATTGATAATGATGCCGCCTTCACCTCCATTTTGCTTACTCATGTAATCCAAACCAAGATAGGTTCCACTGATAACAGAAACCTAATCCAGGGGCATAAGTGAGAAAAGGAACATAGTCATTATCCTTCACCATATTTTCACACACCAAAGTTTTTATAGCTATTCCAGATACCTAGGGAGATTTCTGCAAATATTATCAATGAAAGGTTTTAAAAGAGCTTTGTTTTTAAAGTTAGTCATTAAACCTGGATTCTTTTTGTTTGCCTAATCATTGTGGAGCTTGTCATATATCTCCAAAACTTCACTTAGTTGCCTAATATGAGATTTTACGCTACAGGTTGTATTCCAAAAATGTCTGTTACTTTCACTCAATTCTCAACATCTTCAATAATTCCATATATTCTTTTTGTTTTCTAAATGTTGGACATAAAATTTATTTACCCTTCTTCTCTGCATATGGTTCTCATGTCTCAGTATTCCACACTTATCTACTCTGTTTAATTCTCTTGGATCTTGGAATATAGAATAGTGCTTACCCTTGATTTCCTAGAGATTTAATTTTCTCTCTTTTTCTTTCTAATAAAAATTCTATTTTGCTCCTGTATCTACCTCCTCTCCACACAATACAGAGGAAGGTGGTCTGCCCAAATGTAATGTAGACACTGATTAATTAATTTAATTCAGTCATGGAAATCCCATTCTCCTTGACAGTGGCTGGTTTCAGAACCAGCAAATAACCCAGTTTTGGTCAGTGAGACCTGGAAGGCAATCAGCTACAGATGGGAACAGGATGGATGCTACTGAGAAATTTTTTGTTGCTCTTAAAAAAAACAGAAGAAACAGTTACATTGCCTGCTCTATATGAATGTCATAACTTAAACGGACAACCCATATTTCCTAGTATCCTAAAGATGAAACCGACATAAGAATGGTCAGTGGGAGGGCTGACAGGAATCTGGACCCTGATGATATCATTGACCTGTAAGATCAAGCATTCCTGAACTCCGTGTTGTGTGAAATCACATAAATGTTTTATCCAGTTTAAGTGGTGATTTTTAGTTAGCAGGACATCTGGTCTTTAGTAGTGTCTGTCACTAAATTTTGTTAATCACTGCTTACAGCTATCCTTTTGGTAGTTTACTGTTTTGCCACTTATATCCAAGTGTAGGCACTTTTCCTGTTTTATTTTAATCACTACCAAAAAAAAAAAAAAAAAAAGGAAAAAAAAAAAAAAACCTGTGAGATCAAATTGATATTTCAGACCTTAGTTTTCCTTTTGGATTTAAGAAGTCCTATCCCTTCCAGCTCAGACTTTTAAAAAAGGAAAATTCTATTTTGACATCTTAATTCCTATTTTTTTCATGCTTTATAATACTGCAAAGAAAACGATACAATAGGTAACAAGTCTGAAACTGAGGTTACACAGGTGTTTACCTTCTTTTTTCTTACAAATTTCCTTTGAAGTGTTTTTTTACAAGGATTCAGATATACTTCTCCTACCTAATAGTAGCTCTAGAACAAGAAAGGAAATTGGAGATTCTATTCACTTAAGTCATGTGCCAGTTTGATATTAAGTAGGCTTAGGGAGAATGAATAAAATCTCCACATGATTTTCTTTAGAAAGGAAAACCAAAACATTAATTGTTTATATAAGAAGAAAAAGATGTAGATGGCTGAAGTTACTGAAGCCAGTTAGATTCTGTTAGTTTCTGCAGAAGTTTCCAGCATGTCTGAACAGAACTTCTGTTCATGCGTATTGGCACTATGCTTTTATTTTCAGGTATTACAGCTTTGATGACACCCCACTGTTGTGTTTTCAACATGAACAAGATGAAGCCAGACAGAAAATTTGGGAATATTTAAGATTTATTTTTAAAAAGCAATATTTATCTTTAGATCTTTGGTGGAGGAAGGCAAGGGATTATTTTTCTCATCCATTATCAGGTTAAGAACTGGGCAATTATTCAAATGAAAGAGTTCAAAGGATGAATCTACAAGACAGGGTCTAATGCTTTGGCTATGTAGAAATGATATTTTTCACTTTTCCTCCTTTATTATAACAATGTATTCCTTATTCTAGACTGTATATGCATGCGTGTGTGTGTGTGTGTGTCTGTATATTATATATGCTTCACCATGTTGGCCAGGCTGGTCTCGAACTCCTGGCCCACCTCGGCCTCCTGAAGTGCTGGGATTACAGGCATGAGCCACTGTGCCTGGCCAGAAAATGTAGATTTTGATGCTCTGGAAGGGAAGTGTAATTTATTGAATGAATTCTATGCAGTGGCACTGTGCTAGATGTTCACATAAACTGTGGTTTATTTAAGTGTAATAGTCCTTAGAGATAGGGAGTTTACATTCCTCCATGGGAAGTTCAATATGAGAGAAATTAAATTAAAGTTTATAAGTTATAGATTCAGGACTGGATTCTAATTTTGACTAATCCCAAAGAAATATATTTCCCAGTGCAAATCTTTAGTCAATAAGTGCATTTCAGAAAAAAAAAAATGACTATCAATATTCATCTATTTTGTTTAAATCTTATTTGAACATATTGACCCACTTTTGCCTAGTGTTCCATTATTGGAATACTAAGCATGTGAGAGTTCTTTATATCCTACTGCTCAAGTTCATCGCCAAGGTCTAATTTTTAACTCATGCAAAAATTCAAAATATTGCAACTTCTGGCATAAACGGGTTAAGGAATTCAATGTATATTAGTTAAATGCCAAAATTAGACTATAAGTTCCACATCAGTGGGGATGAACATATTTAAGTTTATTGAAACTTCAGAAAGTTACAAGACTACATGACAGAATTACCATTCCAATATTCAAAGTTAAGTTTCCCTCTGCCCAATTGCCAGCATGACTGTTTATAGTTTTGCAAAGACTCATTCTTTCCTGAACATTTCCTTTTTTTTTTAAATTTTATTTTGTTTTACGATATGGAGTCTCGCACTGTTGCCCAGGCTGGAGTGCAGTGTCGCCATCTCGGCTCACTGCAAGCTCTGCCTCCAGGGTTCACGCCATTCTCCTGCCTCAGCCTCTCGAGTAGCTGGGACTACAGGTGCCCGCCACTACGCCCGGCTAATTTTTAGTATTTTTAGTAGAGACTGGGTTTCACCATGTTAGCCAGGATGGTCTTGATCTCCTGACCTCGTGATCCACCCACCTAAGCCTCCGAAAGTGCTGGGATTACAGGCGTGAGCCACCGCGCCCGGCCTCCTGAACATTTCTTCTGTGTTCTGAACAGCTATAAATAATGCTGCTGTTATTGGCTTCAGACTAAGGAGGAAGTATAAAATAGCCTAATGCAAACAAAAGACTGGGAAAAGGTTTAGTGGGAAGAAGGATGAGATCAGCAAAGTGAAAAATAAGGAGTAAATTTGATAAGGAGTAAAAGTGGAAGGACAGATGATACTGTTTGGAAGAACTAATCTATTTGGAAAGCAATGTACTGAAACATAAAAGTGAATACTCTCATGTATGCAAAATATCACATACAGGTAATGGCAGTTGACCCAGTAACTATTAACTAACATCTATAAGGACACAAAACAATAGTTTTCTGCCTTGAAAGAACCTGTGGTTTACTAGCATGAATAGCATGAATTATGTATATATTAAAATAATTCTAATAAAATTAAAAAACTAGTAAGCCCTATGAGAATGGTGTAAATATGTTGTACAGTATTTCAGAAGAGGGAGAGATATATGGTAAGGTCCTTTAAGAGGTTACTCACGGACAGGGGCAGTAATACAGAAAAACATGCCAAAGAACAAACATGGAATTGTAGAAGACCCAAGGAGGCAAATTAAATCCAGAGCAGAGTTTCAAAAGAGGGTTATATAAACTACACACAAATATTTGCATTATGATAACAGAGATAATCAAGTTGGAAGTAGAATGATTGGTCCAATTCTACTCTTGCAATGGGTTTAGGTAGGAGAGGAAGTAACATATTTTTAAGTAATACATTGGTAACAAAGTTTACATGATGTTTTCTCTATGTAAAGTTATGTCATCAGTTCCTGATGTTAAGCTAAAAAGTGGCCTACGTCAGCAGAGTCCGAAGAAAAATAAAGGCTGGATAAATTTCAATGGAGAAGGAACTAGGACTGTTAGTTTTAACTAAAGGATCATAATAAAATTCCCCTGGTCTTCCAGAACTTCCAATTTGCCCATGATATTGGCACTTTCCAGCTCAGAGCAGGTATTCACACAGGCTACGTTAAAGCAAACATGCCCTCTCAGCTGGATGAAGACATCAGTGGAATTCTGTAACTTTGTAATAATTGCCTCAATATTTCCATGTTTCTTTATGTTAACTGTAATCATTGCACACTGTTTCTGACAGCTGCTTTCTCAGAGAAAAGACACAGCAAGGGTCCATGAGGAAGTCACCGAATATAGGAACTATATACTCTATTAATTTTATCCGTAAAAATATCTGTAGATATTACTGATGAAGCTATTACAAATATCAGTAGTAATGTTAAAGAGATAAACGTGTTGTGCAGGTTGTGCTTTTTCCCTGGGATAGCCTGGTTCAAAGAAAATCTCATCATTTAATGTAGTTTTGGAAAGTGGCATGAGTCTATATTCTTAAAAATCCCTGCAGTTCCCAATTAGCTATATTTTCAAAATGCTTGTTTTATCAGGCTACTAAAAGATGTAATGAAATACAATTCTTAATAAGTCAGGGGTAACCTCCGAAGAGTAAATATAAAATGCATAGTTTTTTTTTTTTTTTTTAACCAGCCTAAGAAAATTAAAGCTATATAATGCATTTAGGTAACAAACAGTAAAAGAATAAAAACAAAAGAAAACAGTAAACATTAAAGTATAAATCAGAAGTTTAACTTTAAAAAAACAAATTTAAAAATCAATAAATTGTAACAATTAGCAACTTATCCTCTGAATATTATATATTTATAATATATAGAGTCTAAACTTATAGAATTACTAAAAGAGGTAGGCAAACTGACATTTGCCATTTGAGATAAGAATGCCTCTGTTGAGAAATGAACAGATCAAGGACGTAAAAGGAAGCCAAGATACAGATGACACCCAAACCAAATAAGAACATTGTAAGAAAAGAAAATTAAGAATAATACAATTTCTAAGTACAGAAGCACAAATACTAAATTAGGAATTTAAAAAATTCAATGGTATATTAAACATTCATATACCATAATAATGTAAGATTTAGCCAAGAGATGTAAGTATGATTCACAGTCAGAATATCTCATTTCAATACATTTCTACCCTAAAGCAGAAGAAGGTCACAGAACTGTCTCAACTCAGGAAAATCAGCTATTAGTTCTCTCCAAACACATGTATGTATATTTGCAATTAGAATCCCAAAAAGATTTTGAGGGAAACTTGACAGTTTCAAGTTATTTTCACATATAATGAACCAGGTACACTGGAGAAAAAGTTTTAAAAGAACTGCAAAGAAGGTACTCATACTGTAAAAGAGAATCTTCTTTCTTAATTAAAAGATTTCAGGTAAAATTCAACATCCTTTCATGTTAAAAAATTCTCGACAACATAGGCATCGAAGTAACATAAAGCGAACATCATACTGAGTGGGAAAAAGCTGGAAGCATTCCCCTTGAGAGCTGAAACAAGACAAGGATGCCAAGTCTCACCACTCACATTCAACATAGTACTGGAAATCCAAGCCAGAGCAACCTGCCAAGAGAAAGAAATAAGGGCATCTAAACAGGAAGAGAGGAAGTCAAGCTATCTTTGTTTGCAAACAATATGATTCTATACATAGAAAACAGCATACTCTCTGCCCAAAGGTTCTTAGAACTGAAAAACAATTTAAGTTACATTTCAGGATACAAAACCAATGTACAAAAATCAGTAATGTTTCCGAACACCAATAATATCCAAGCTAAGAGGCAAATCAAGAATGCAATCCCATTTACAACAACCACAAAAAGAGTAAAATACCTACGAATACAGCTGACCAATGAGGTGAAAGATCTCTACAATGAGAATTGTAAAACACTACTGAAAGGAATCAGAGTCATTATTAAATGAAAAAACATTCCATGTTCATGGATAGGAAGAATCGATATTGTTAAAATGGCCATACTGCCCAAAGCAATTTACAGATTCAACGCTATTCCCACCAAACTACCATCATCATTTCCACAGAATTAAAAAAAAAAAAAAAAAACTATTTTCAAATTCATATGGAATCCAAAGAGTCACAATAGTCAAAGCAATTCTAAGTAAAATGAACAAAGCTAGAGGCGTCACACTACTCGACTTCAAACTATACAAGCCTACAGTAACCAAAACAACATGGTACTGGTGCAAAAACAGATATATAGACCAATGGAACAGAATGGAGAAGCCAGAAATAAAGCTGTACACCTACAATCATCTGATCTTTCACAAAATCAACAAAAACGAGCATGGGGAAAGAATGCACTATTGAATAAATGGTGCTGGAATAACCAAGTATCCATATGCAGAAGACTGAAACTGGACCCCTTCCTTACACCATTTTAAAAATCAACTGAAGATGAATTAAAGACTTATATATAAAACCTAAAACTATACAAATCCTAGAAGAAAACACAAAACACCCCATTCTGAACACATGCCATGGCAAAGATCTCATGATGAAGTCTCCAAAAGCAATTGCAATAAAACCAAAAATAGAGAGATAGGACCTAATTAAACTAAAGAGCTTCTGCACAGCAAAAGAAACTATCAAAGCAGTAAACAGATAACCTACAGAACTGGAGAAAATATTTGCAAACTATGAATGTGACAAAGTTCTAATATACAGAATATATAAGGAACTTTAAGAAATCAAGCAAAACCAAAACAACCCCATTAAAAAAAGGGCAAAGGACATAAACAGACTTTTGTGACTGCTTCTCAGAAGAGGACAGACACATGGCCAACAAACGTAAAAAATGTGCTCAGTATCACTAATCATCAGAGAAATGCAAATCAGAACCACAATGAAATACAATTTCACAGCAGTCAGAACGGCTATCATTAAAAAGTAAAAAAAAAGTAAATAATGGATGCTGGCTTGGCGAGGTTGCAGAGAAAAGAGAACACTTGTATGCTGTTGGTAGGAAAGTAAAAGACACCATGGAAAGCATTTTGGAGCTCTTCTCGAAGAACTTAAAACAGAACTACCATTCGACCCAGCAACCCCATTATTGGGTATACACCCAAAGGAACATAAATCATTCTACCAAAAAAGACACAGCACTCATATGGTCATCACAACACTGTTCACAATAGCAAAGACAGAATCAACCTAGATGCGCATCAATGGTGGACTGGATAAAGAAAATGGGTACATATGCAACATGAAACACTACGCACCCATAAAAAAGGAAGTCATGTTGGTTGTAACAACATGGATGCGGCTGGAGGTCATTACCCTAAGCAAATTAATGCAAGAACAGAAAATCAAATACCTCATGTTCTCACTTACAAATAGGAACAAAACATTAAGTACATATGGATACAAAGGTGGGAACAACAGTCACCAAGGTCTACTTGAGGATGTAGGGTGGGAGAAGGGTGAAAGTGGGAAAACTATCTGTGGGTTGCTATGACCACTATGTAGGTGATGAAATTATCTGTACACCGAACGCCAGTGACACACAATTTACTTGGGTAACAAATCTGCACATGTATACCCTGAACCTAAAATAAAAGTTGAAAAAGGATAACCAACAAAAATAATTTAAAAATTTAAAAAATTAAAAGAAAAATGTATTTTAGGTATCTGTCAAGTTTCGGGAGCAATTCTGTACTCTTCTCAAGGTAGGACTTACAGATTTAGCTCTTTTGTGGTGTAGTGTCATCCTCATTGCCTCTATCAAGTTATTATAGCAGTTAGGTAATTACTCATGGGCATTTCAATTTAAGTAAAAAATGTATTGACTAAGCACTATCTTCAAGATATTGCGTTGATTACTGAAGGAGAAACAAAGAAAAACACAACCCAGTTCTTGTTTTTATGGAGTTTATAATTTACTAGGAGGATATCATGAAGTAGGAGGCCACTCCCTGTACCTTTATACACATACAGTGGCCAAATTGTACTCTACAATTACCTGCTTGTTAGATTGGTGAGAATGACCTCAGCAAGGGCAGGGTGACCCCAGGCACAGCCTATTTGACATTTTGTTTTAGTCAACGTTTGATTTTTACTAAACTCCAATATCTTATGTCAAGGGCATTTATGGAATGAGATAACCCACAAACTCATGACTCAATGGATAAAAGAGAAAATTGTATTTCTTAATTCAACCATTTTTAAGAGCTAAATAATTATTAAACATTGTGTAAATCATACACACACACACCCCCCCCATGAACTTTCAGGATAAAAAGTCCTACTAATTACAAAGTTCAATTGTCACTTTAATTTTGTTTTCTGTTACATTCTGGCATTTAATTAAGATTACTTTTAAATAAATAAGTCAGTGGTTGACCAGCTTTTTCTGTAAAGTGCCAGATTGTACATATTTTAGTCATTGAATGCCACAGGATGTGTTACAAATATTAAACTTTGCCCCTATATCATGAAAATAGCCAATGACAATACTTAAATGAATGACTGTGGCTGTGTTGCAATAAAACTTTATAGACACTGAAAGTTGAATTTCATATAATCATATGATTCTTCTCTTGAATTTCTCAACCATTTAGAAATGTAGAAAGGTATTTTTAGCTTGCAGGTCATACCAAAAGAGCTGGCAGGCTATTTTGATCTGTGGGTCATAGTCCGCCAACCCCTGAGTTAAGCAATCAATTATATTTTATTCGTGCTTCTTTCTAATATTTTAAGACAGACTTACTTTCATCATTAAATGTCTTCCTTTTTATCAAAGAAAATGCTTTTATCTAGCTTTCTGTAACTTCCCTTTTTCTATATTGTAGGTCATTGTTTTGTTTCCATGACTCCAAGAACCTTTTTTTCTTTATAAACATCATGTTATTAAATAATTATAGACAAGAAACATAGCTAAGATAACTCACCAAATTGATTTGCAGAGTTTTTTCCCAGTTTTTCTCATTATTCACTCCAGCATTATTGACCAAAATGTCCAATCTTCCAAAGTGGTCTACAACTTTTCTAAAAGTGTCTAATTATAAAACAAGACATTATTGATACATTCTTATTTTCCATGTATACATTTAAATCATGTCCTATGCCATGAGAGGGATTTCAGTTTAGTTACCCTCATACTGAAAATTATTAAACTCATGGGCTGACTGTAATTAATTCCTTGCTTCTCAGCGTGTGGTTTGTGGACTAGAAGCATCAATCTGGCAGCTTGGTAAGAATGCAGAAATTTGCAGACACCACAGACCAACTGAATAAGAATCTTAACTTTAACATATTCATATATGATTTGTATGCACATTGAAGTTCTATAAGCAGTAACTTAATGGGGTAAATTTTAGAGAGCTGAGCTAAAATCCTAAGCTAAGAACTCGTTGAAGTCAGTTAGGGCAAGCAACATCTCTTAGTCCCTGAGAAGTTACTGAAGCTCTGCAGCTTAGACTATGGTAAACATCATTTTCTATAAGCCACACTAAATTCATAAAGTGTTATGTTAATACAAGTATTCTTGTATATTCAGATCTATTATGCATGTTTGGGGGAGTTTTTATATCTTAGCTAAAGTCTACTTTTCATTCAGTTGATTTTATTTGATTACTGAAACTTCGATGTTTACTATTTCCTTCTTTTCTTCTTTCTCACTACTATTACTACTTCAGATTACTAGTTTGTATAAAACTATGTTCAAACAGGATAAAGTTGGCACGGATTCTGAGGCCTGAGTGTCTTTCATTACACTGTCCAATCACATGTCTATTGTTTCTCAAAGCAGCCTTTGACATAGTTCTAATTGATTTAAACTGTTTCCCTGAGCCTTTGATCATTCATTCTACTTATATTATTTTACACTATGGATAAAAATTGTGGTTATTTTTCTATATGACAGAAATATATTCTCAGGTCTCCAGGCCAACATATGAAGTCCTTAAAAACAGTAGGTCAGCATAAGCTTAATTTTGATTGAAATAAATTCATATAATCATTACCAACCACCAGACATATTGGGGAAGACATGGATTAATCAGTTCCCATACGGATAAATTACTATGCTAGTTGTTTACTAAAAACATTTTCAAGATTTCCTAATATGCACCTTTTACACTCACTGCTCGGGAATGGAAGAACAACAAAATACAATACAAAGTGTTTACTTTTTCATGGAATTTTTTTTTTTTTTTTTTTTTTTTTTTTTTGAGTCAGAGTCTTGCTCTGTCTCCCAGGCTGGAGTGCAGTGGTGTGATCTCGGCTCACTGCAAGCTCCGCCTCCTGGGTTCCCGCCATTCTCCTGTCTCAGCCTCCCAAATAGCTGGGACTAGGGGCTCCCGCCACCATGCCCGGCTAATTTTTAGTATTTTTAGTAGAGACGGGGTTTCCCCATGTTAGCCAGGATGGTCTCGATCTCCTGACCTCGTTATCCGCCCCGCCTCTGCCTCTGAAAGTCCTGGGATTACAAGCGTGAGCCACTGCACTTGGCCTTTTTCATAGAATTTTGAAACGGTTTCTTAAGATCTCAAATTGGGTCCGGAAAAGGTCCCCCAGTATTTTTTTTTTTTCTTCCATTCTGAATATGTTCTAACTCTTCATAACTCCACAGAAACAACTTTCACGTTTTGGAAAATGAAGGTGTTAAATATGTATATCTAATTGCCGCTTTAATTTTCTTTCCTCTTTCTGTTCTCCACCGTATTCCTTATACTCTGCTCTTCCCAATGTATAGTATACCATCTCGTTTTCTGACATCCCATTGAATTTCAGGCTCAAGCAACCTACGGTCTAGCTCTTGCTGACATTTATATGCTGTGGTACTCTTTGCAATTTATTTAAACTCTCTTGGCTGCAATTTGTTCATTTGTAAAATAAGTTATGTCTAGATTATCTCCAAGAACCTTTTCACCTCGTATTTTTATAATTTCCATACTGTCTAAATAGTTCTAAAAGTTGTAGGCAACATTAAATCCTGAAATTGGAAAAATCAATGTCATGTTTTCTTTAGATGCAAACAAATGCTGATGTCCAGACAACATGTGGATTTCTCATGACCAACATGCCTTCCTGGGTCACTCATTATGTGTCTGAGTTTTTTCCCTCCTCCACCATCACTTATCCTTAAGGAATGTGTTTATAGCCAATATACTAATTTTAAATACTGGGAAAAAAACAATTAGTACAATTAGTAGTTAAATGTCATTTATGAAACTATATAAATTGAGACAGAAATGGCTTTCAGATTGTGTATACTGTTCCTTATTCCATCAGCATTAATATTAAGATCTGACCTGGCTCTATCCTTGATCCAAAATATCATGTACTATCAACATAATTGTCCTCTGACACAATATGTTCCTCTTGTACTGTGTTTCCAAATCTGTTCTGCTCATGCTTGTCATCTGTGTTATAGGTCTTTACTAGCATTTTCAGATTGCAGTTATGTAATTTCCTTTAAAATTTCTCTTAACTGTGGGTACACCACTTCCTTCTAACACATCAGTTCATTTTCCTTCTCTTACAGAATATTTTAAAATTTTAAAATAAATTTACACTTGATGTCCCTTTAAGAACTGGAGCACTGGAATAAGATTTGCAAAAGTTTTCGGACCCCTTGATTAAAAAGTGCCTAACAATTTACTCAGTCTCTTTGAATAAAACTTTGTGAAATACAAATATTTTACTTTTCCAGTTTTTCTCCAGAATTTTTTTTTCCTGTAAGTTTATTGGGGCACTCTCAAGTTCTCCAGTAGATGTACAAAAAAAAAAAAAAAAAAAAAAAAAAAAAAAAACAGCTTTATAATCAAAGCTGTTTATTGTGTATGCCAATATTGTCCCTGATACTTCACAAGTAGATTGGTCTATTTTAAGTGAGTAGCCGGAAACAGGAAAGCATTGAGGAAAGGCTGATAGAGACGTTTCTACTACAATTCTAACATTGTATAGTTTATTATGATTACTATTATTATTATTTTAAAGTACTGTCTCATTGGGGAAAAAGCCGGAGAAAACATATGGTCAAAAGCATCTAGCACTTCTGTGATGATGGTCCTTGAACTTGTATTCCGATATGTTTAAAACAACCATACTGCCACATTTGACTGTCATTGGCCAGCTTTCTGGGTGAAGTTGTTTGTCAAGAGTGCCTTAGCCTACTTTAATCTTCCAAGTTTTGTCTGCAATTTCAGTCATTTAATAATTACTGCAGCAGCACTGTCTTTGAATACTTAGAGGACTTTTGATTACATTAAGTGCTGCCAAATGACTACACTAAAAGGATTTCTCCAGCAGTCTTGCCTTTCTTTCGGTTTTACAGCAATTAGGCTGTCAGAAGGAAACCTATCAGTCCAAACTGTCTTTTGGAGTTTCAAGGTAGCTGCTCTGGAGGAGGCAGCGGAGGCTGCACCCAGGGCCCCCTGGCACCGCTGCCTTCAGGTTGTTGCTTGCTCAGAGCACGTTCCGTTCCCAGTTGACAGATTGATTCCCCTGTCTTACCTCTCAGTTGTTGCTGGTCAGCCACATCGCACTGGATGAACAAAGTCTTCTGAGGTTCAAACTTCTCATCCAGGGCAGCTTTACACTGTACACCTGCTTCAAGATTCCAATCCACCAGCGCTACCTATAGACAAGAGGAGAGGAATCGCGGGCCTGCGCAGCTCACGAAACAGACGGACAAACAATAAACACACAAGAGGCTCCCCTTCTGGACCTGAAATGTGGCAATTAGGTTCGGGTTCCCTCCCAGCCACTTTTGAGGTGTGCTCACAGCCTCAGCTTCAGCAAATTTTGGAAGTGGAGTGGGCACGCGGGGCGCGGCCTCCCTGTCTCCCCCAGTGCACCTCGGGCGGCGGGGCGAGTCTCGGAGTGTGTGAGCAGAGAAATTTCCGCGGCTGGGCGCCGGGCTTACCTTGGCGCCCTTAAGCAGCAGCGCCTCTGCAAAGGCTCTGCCTATGCCCTGAGCCGCGCCGGTCACCAGCGCCACTTTGCCGTTCACGTGCATGATGCAGCCACTGCTGGGGCGGGCGGTGGGCGAGCTCCGCGTCTCCGCGCGGCCGCAGCTTTTATGTCCCCCCTGCGCGCGCGCGCGTGCAGCCCGGCGGGGCGCTCCCCTGCCAGTGGGCGGGGAGGAAACTGTCAAGCCAGCCCCCGCCGGGGAACCCACGACTGTGTCACCTGCCCCCTGAGCGCTCCGGAGAGCCAAGCTTCGCGATCTTTGCCTTCGGGACTCGCAGCCCTGCTCAAAGCCTCCCCTCAGCCTCTGGCTCCGTGATTGGCAGACAGCTGACAGAAGAAAAGTTAAAAGGTTATTTCTGAAGAAGAGTTTCCTTCAGTGTCCTAAAGACCAACTGGATAGAAGGAGAGCGGAGCAGAGGCTTGCAAGCCTGGATTCCTCCTCCTGCACTCCTTCCCGGCCCCGACTCGGGAACCAAACAAGCAAACAATAAAGCAGACTTGTTGCTCTTTTGTCTCAAAGTTTTGTGTGAGTTCCCATGTCATAATCACTGGGGTTGAGGGTGACGGGGAGCAGAAGTAACTAATACCATTGTTTTCTTCTTAGTTACATTTTGGACAAATTTTTACACATACTGGAGATGAGAAGTGAACTCTGCTCTGTCCTGAAAACCTGGAATCATAACATTTCAAGGCTAGGACTAGAGTCTCCTTGGCGCTGTGTTTCTGATCAGTGTCAATTGTGTGTCATATTGAGATATCCCCACAAGAACTGCCATCATCAACAGGCCCTCCAGACCCGCTGGTAGCCTAGCAAATTGTTGGCTCAATGGAATGTTTACTTGTTGAAATATGCCAACTTTGGAAGCTCTGAGTCAAGTTTGGGACAGACGTTCCTTGCTCTCCAGGAACTCCAGGACAAACTGTATGCGGACTTGCATTCAGCAAGGGCTATTCCACTGACCTTTTTCTCTTTTTCTCATGTTGTCAGAGGCAGGCTGCAATTTTAATTCTGTAAACGTAATTGGTTGACCTTTTTTTTCCTCTTTTTTTCTTTTTTTAATCTTGAGACAAGATCTTGCTTTGTCTCCCTGGCTAGAATGCAGTGGCACAATCTCAGCTCTCTGCAACCTAAATCTCCAGGGCTCAAGCGATCCTCCTACCCTGGACTCCCCAAAAGTGCTGAGATTACAGGCATGTGCCACTGTGCCCAGCTGGCATTTATTTTCTTAAAGAAAAAAAAATTCTAAATACTTGGGGGAAATGGGAGTTGAGCAAAAGATTGAGACTAACAGCAGAATAAATCATTTTTATATCTTTTTTGCCTGTTTCCAAGGGAGACACTGAGAAAGGTGGCTGGCTGGGCAGGGAAGGAGTGTATGAGGAGACTGTGTAAAATGTGTCTTGTCGTGTTGTTGGTAAGCTGCTAAGCAAATGTCTTTAACATTAATTTGAAATTAGGTCTTGACAAAAAGTTGAGAAAGTAAGACAGGAAGATAGATGTTTAAGGATGATAATTCAAATTGTAATATGAAGAGTAAACTGAGGGGTCATATTGAAAGGAAATAATAGTAGAAGACAAAAAGAAAACAAGGAACCGAACAAAACTTCAGCTCCTCTAATGGCCTGCACAGAACATAGAACATAGAAGTTTCTGATGAAGGAACTGGCAAAAAAGACAGAAAAGGAACTGCTGGGGTAACATGGGAACATGTTGGGAGAACACAGGGTTGCAGTTTTTGTGGGAGAAGTAGTTTCAAGAAGAAAGAAGTAGTTAATAATGCAAAGCGCTCAGGTGAGCACCAGGGAATAAAGGATGGAGAAATATTTTGAATTTTTCAGGACAATATTTAGTGTGAGTAAATTTAGAAGGCGCGAAAACTGAACAGCTGGAATTAAAGCAGAAAATGACCTGTGAGAAGACAGATATTGTCATGGACTGAAGACCAAGGTTACATGGAAAGAGAAATGGACTGGATAGTAGTTGAAAAGATTAGATAGCAAATATGTTTTTCTTTTAAGAAAAGACAAGAAGATTGATTGAGGTCAAAGTGCAATGAGTCAAGGATAGTGACAAGTGGAAGAACAGGAAGAAGTGTGGCAGTGGGTGAGTGAGGCACAAGGGCATCAGCATTGGATTCAGACAAACTGGGTTTGGATCTTGTGTCTGCTACTGACCAGCTGTGTAACCTTGGGCAATTTGCTTCAACTCCGGGTCTCAGATTCCTTATTATAAAGTAAGATTTTCTAAAAAAAAATGGTGAAAATTAAAATAGGTAAAACATATTAAAAACTATTACAGAGCTTGCCACAAAGTAATGTTACATTAATAGTAGTCCCAACATATTACTTCTGAAATATTTATGAATAATAAATGTGAGATAGAGAAAAGTGTGAGGAATAGGTTTTTTTAGTAGATAGCAAGGACTGAGGTCTAGAGAAAAGTTAGTACCCCTTCATCCCTTTCCCTCCTCTCAATTTCCACTGCCACTGTCCAGATTCTTATTTTCTCAGCAGTTAGCTTCTCATTGCCTCCAAATTCCCCTCCCCCCGCTTTTTTTTTCATTGTGAGATGCTTTATTACAGTGAATTAAACTGTTTACCAAACCGTGATCTCTGTAAGGAAGGATTTTTTCCCTTTTTAGTTGATATGTAATAACTGTACATATTTATGTGATCTATATATACAAAGTGATATATATGTACAGAGTGATATATCAATACATGTATACAATGTATAGTGATAAAATCAGGATTGCTTGTGTTGTATGCATTCAAAATCCTCTCTTCTAGCTTTTAGAACCTATACACTAAACTATTGTTAACCATATTCACCCTACATGTGTTCTAGAAAACACTAGAACTTATCCTCTACTCTAGCTGTTTCTTCATATCCATTAACCAACCTCTCCCTATACACACCTCACCTTACCCTTCCCAGCATC
Source organism: Macaca thibetana thibetana (assembly GCF_024542745.1). Lineage (NCBI taxonomy): Eukaryota > Metazoa > Chordata > Mammalia > Primates > Cercopithecidae > Macaca > Macaca thibetana. The sequence continues at coordinate 15,502,812 of NC_065582.1, read as the reverse complement.
TGATAGCCACAATTCTACTCTCTACTTCTATAAGGTTTTGTGTTTTTTTAGCTTTCACATATGACTGAGAACATGCAATATTTATTTTTCTGTACCTGGCTTATTTCATTTAATTGCTCCACATTTCTTACATCCAATTTAGCTTCTGCACTTCTCCTAGGAAAATTTCTAAAACTGATCTGATCATGTTTAGATATTCTCATGTTTAAAATCCTTAAAATATCTAAACTCCTGGGCATCACATCTGAGGTGTCCCATGCCCCGTGTCTTTCTTGTGGCCCTTCTTTACATGCCAGGAAGCCATGTGTCAGTCACAGGTTTATCATCCCTAATCTAAAAATCTGAAATCCAAAGTGCTGCAAAATCTGAGCCTTCCTGGACTGCGATGTAAGCAAGATATAAACTTCTAATCTGTTGGGCCTTTGCATGTTTGCTTCTATTTGCTGTCACAGCCTAACCTAATATATCTCCCAATAGAAAAAAATCCTCCCTAATGTCCCTGATGACCAAATCACGTAGAACACTGAGCAAATTAAATCTTTTTGGTAGATAGCAGTCGGGCCAACCAAATTGGCTAACCTACTAGATCATTTATTGCCATAAAGTCTCCAAATAGACATGAATCACTTATCTAACAAAATAAAGATAGTGTCATTATACACTGCCTCCCTGGTCCCCACTCCTAAGCAATAATCTTTTTTAAATGAAAGACTTTGTTAAAAAGTGCTCCAAAAATCTGAAACATGACAAGTGGAAAATTCCACATGTAAGTACTTAATACAAAGTTGGTTTCGTGTACAAAATTATTAAAACACATAAGATTATTTTCAGGCTATATGTATAATATGTATATGAAACAAATAAATTTTGTGGTTAGACTTAGGTCCCAGCCCCAAGATATCTCATTATGTACATGCAAATACTACGAAATCCCCCCAAAATTCTGAAATCTGAAAATACTTCTAGTCCTAAGCATTTTGGATAAGGGACACTCACATGTATAGCCTATAAATAAGAATGTTTTTACAAAATTATATGGATGATGGTTTATCTCAAATTTAACTTCTTTTTTTGCTAAGAATTATGTTTTTTATAACACAAATCACTGTGATGACAGAAATACATAGCTAATGTAAGTGAGAGTAAATAATGTCCTGAACATAGAAGCTGAGAAATGCATATAAAAATCAGAAGATTCGGGAGATGTTGACTGGGTAAGCAGCCCTTTTCTGGTTTTATAATACACCACATATAATGTTCCATAGATATTTTAAATTCAAAATGGAATTTTAATGTAAAATATGAGAACATTCTTCTCCAAAAACCCATTATCAATATATTTCTGTTATATAAAAAGATAATCACAACCTATGGGAAATCTCACCATCCTATTAAAATTTTCCATCTTCTCTTGAACACATATCTCATATTTATCTCTACCTTTCTTTGGTCAGCGTGTATTGCGCATGTACTTTGGGTGGCGCTGTGCTGCATCAGCTGGAAGGGATCCAGAGAAAAAGACACAGTCCTCTTTGAAGACACCCAGAGACAGTAAGCTCCTTATGATCCTGTGATTGGTGTTTCCATGGTAGAGATCTGATAGCTGCATAAGAAAACAGTTGAAGAAAGTGGGAGGGCAAAGATACTTAGAGGAGGGAGTATCAAATGTCAAAGGCCTGAAGGCATGGAGAGTGGGTATGTTTGAAATGACACATGGCTTCCTAGCATGTAGAGAGCTGTATTTGATTTAGTTTTTCAAACAAAGTTCTCTTAAAATAAAAACAAACGCAACACACTGATGCCAAGTTAAGAGAGGTGATTATTCCTTTAACACAATTAGAAGTGTTGATTGTTGAATATTTACTCAGAAGCAGGCATCTCTTATTGTCTACACGCACAGCCTCTGTAATCAGACTGCTTGGGCTTGAATCCAGCTCTACCATCTACTAGCTCTGTGACCTTTGGATAGTTAGTTACTTAATTTCTCTGAATCTCAGCTTCCTCATCAGCACAATGAGGATAATAACAACACCTATTTCATAAAGTTGTTGTGAAGACTGTACTAAGTTAGATACAGGTCAAGTGCTTAGACCAGTGACTGGCACATAGCAAATGTTACATAAATGCTATTATCATTAAGCGGTATACATATATAATTGCATTTATTATTTACAACCAAGCTGTGAGGTAGTTATTATTATGGTCATTTTACAGATGAGAAAAACACGTTTAAGGAGTTTGGGGAATCTGGTCAAGGTCACTTATCTAGAAAATGAAGGAGAAGACTTTGACTCAAGGTGTGGCTGACTCCTGCGTATTACTTCTTTTTTGAAAATTAAACTCTTAATTTTGAGATAACTGTAGCTGAGCAGTACATTTAGCCCTGTCTGAATGGTGATTTATTTAAGAAATAGAAGTTGAAAATAGACTGAAATCAGCACTCATGAGCAAATATATATTTTCCCATAACCTAGTGTCTGTCAGCTCAGTTCTGACCTGTTAGGCCAGGCTAGTCTTAAATTGATTTTTCCATCATCCCATGCACAGTGGTGAGCACAGACATTCCAAGAAGTACTCACTCACAGGCCCAGGCTCAGATTAGGCAGGCCAGTCACTCACCTGATAGACATGTTTACTGAATTTTAAAATAATCACATATAAATCAATACAAAAATCAGCTTTTTCTTTATTGAAACAAACAACAACAAAAAATCACTGCTGGTGTAAGACGGTTACTGCTAGTAATGGGGTCTGGGGGCTTGTCTTAGCTTTGCTACCACAAGCTACAATAGAGGAGCTGACTATTTTTAAATAGCTACTGTGTTTCTGGTCTTTTATAAGTTATTTCATTTAGTTTTTTTGCTAACCCTGCACGATTAAGTAGTATTATCCTCATTTTATTGATGAAGAAAATGAGCCTCATGCAAGACAAGTGACTGATACCAGAATTTAGCAACAAACTTGGGTACGCATCCAAGTCACATGGCTCCAAAGCCTTTGCTTTGTCTACTCCACGGAATTCTCTTAGATCTATATTCAAATGCTGTCTCATCCCCTTTGCTAACTGTATGATCTTTGGGTGATTATGTAACCTCCCTGATCCTGTTTCCTGAGCTGTCAAAAGGGGAACAAATTGACATTCCTTGAAGCACCCAGGACAATGCCTGGCACAAATTTGGTGATCAATGAAATATTCTTATTAAGTTTCTTCCTTAATATTCATATTTATTTCTGGATTAAGAGATGCTCAGTTGAAAATGGAGAAAGAACGATGATACAGATAGATTTTCGACTCCAGAATATGGTGAGATATTTCTAACTTTTCTTGGCGTATTAGTTTCCTAGGGCTGCTATAACAAAATACCATAGACTTGGTGACTTAAACAACAGAAATTTATTTTCTCACAATTCCTGAGGCTGGAAGTCCAAGATCAAGGTGTTGGCAGGTTTGGTTTCTTCAGGTCTCTCTCGTTGGCTTTCAGATGGTCACTTTCTTGCTGTGTCCTCACAAGGCTTTTTCTCTGTGAATATGTGTTCATGTGTGTGTGCGAATTTCCTCTTCTTATGAAGTCACTAGCCAGATTGGATTACAGTCCACGTGGCCTTATTTTAACTTAGTCACCTCTTTAAGGGCTCTAATTTCAAATACAGCCACATTCTCAGGTATTAGGCTGTAGGGCTTCAATGTAAGGATTTGTGGGGGGACACACAATTCAGCCTGCAACACATAGATTTTCCAATTGGAAACGGAATTCTGTTTATTGACAAAACTGTATTGGGGAAACTGACAGATGGATGCATTAAGGATTGAGCCAGTCTTGTGATATGTACTTAACAAAACATCACACATTCCTGCAAACGGCAAGAACAGAAAGGCCATTCAGTTCAGTAATGGGAGAAGAATCTAATGGTCAAAGTTATTCAGTTGCCAAATGGTCACGTGGTGGTAATCTGTGACACAGAGAAAGAGGAAAAGAAATTCATCACTTACAGGTGGACCTGAAGACTGAGGAAGAAGAACTTTTGAGGCATTTCTACACATGTGTTCCAATATTGGGTGGTATCAGTCATAAACGACTACTCTAAAGTAACTTCTACTTAACATGTTGTGCTCATATACTTTGTACAATTTATTCAACAAATGTTTTTTGGCCACCACAGATATGTCCTGTGCTAGGGCATGAGCACATGCAGTAAATAAAACAAATGATCTTACCTCCATGGAGCTTGTAGCCTCGTTGGGGGTGCAGACAATAATTTGGTCACAGGCAGATATATGGCAGCCCATGTCAGAGGGGCTTAACATGGTGAGGTGGAAGAGGCAAGTCTCCTGTAGGAAGTGCTGTTTCTCCTGAAGTCTGAAAAATGTTTATGGGTAGAACAGAAGTTAGGAGAAGGGAAGAAGAGGTAGTGCAAACAGAGGGAGCTGAAGATTCTAGCGTCCAGGAGAAAGGGAGAATACTGTGTATCTGAACAATTAAAAGAAAGGCTAGAACATGGGATGCTGATGAGGGATGAGGAAATGGCAGAAGATGAGGCTGGAGAAGAAGGAAGGAGGCACACCACTATGAACATTTTAAGCCATAAAATGGACTTCATATTTCACTCTCAGACAATGGGAAGTCACTGAATGGTTTTAAAACCTAGAGAGACCTCTGTGTTTTGGGTGTTTGAAAGATTATCTTGGTTTAACTCAGAGAATGAATTGTAGTCAGGGGCAATGGAACCACAGCAACTGTATTTTGCCTGTTTTATTGTTATAGGATCTAGGATGTTGGGAAGAAACAAAGAAATTCAGGCATCCCTCCTGAGAACAGAAAGGGAGTAGAGTGTTCCATCATGATGCTAATCACAAGAATTGACTTGACAGGACAGAATCAAGGGAAAGAACGTCAGTGAGACTTCTGGTGACAATCACCCACTCATATCTGCATTTTCCATTTTTGCGTTTGTCATACTTTTCATAATAATGAAAGCAAGTATGTTGTGTATAATACTGGATGTCAGCTTATACATTTGGCTTTTAAATTTGGGGAAGGAAACCTCTTTCCACTTGATCGAGCAGTTTCATCTTTGCAATGTATTTATTCTTTCTGAACTTTTGGGTAGTGTCCTTGTATTAGTCTGTTTTCATGCTGTTGATAAAGACATACCTAAGACGGGGTAATTTATACAGAAAAAGAGGTTTAATGGGCTCACAGTTCCACATGGCTGGGGAAGCTCGCAATCACGGCAGAAGGCAAAAGGCATGTCTTACGTAGCGGCAGAAAAGAGAGAATGAGAGCCAAGAGAAAAGGGAAACCCCTTATAAAATCATCAGATCTCCTGAGACTTATTCACTACCATGAGAACAGTATGGGGGAAACCGCCCCCATGATTCAGTTATCTCCCATTGGGTCCCTCTCAAAACATGTGGGAATTATAGGAACTGCAATTCAAGATTATATTTGGGTGGGGACACAGCCAAATCATATCAGTTCTAGAAAATTCTTTAGGACAGACTCCTTTTACTTTTTGGAAATTTAACCCTCCTGGTCATGAACGAGTTGTCAGATTAGCTTTTCCTAATTTCACATTATGATGGGGAGAAGGAAATGCAAGTTTTCTGCACTTAAAAGATTCCACATACTGTTTGGACCCTCCCATGCATAGTGGGGAGAATAAGTTTCTTCATTCTGTGATTATTCAAATAGGCGGTCTTATCAGACAGGAGACCCTCTGGAGGGTCCTAGCGAAACTGACCTAAACCTCAGAGCACTCGAGTGAACAACCGAAGTCCTCTGTGGAGAAATGATGTAGAGTCGTGAACGGGAATATGTTGCTCATGGGTCATTAGTGATTTGAGTGTCTTTTTAGCTGGTGTCAAAACAGGTCCTATTCCTCAGTACCTGGTGTCAAGAGAAGACAACTTTCAGAAGCCCATTGCCTAGACTTGGAGGAGGCTCTTAACATGTTTTTTTTTTTTTCCATGTTTCATAAATTCTTAGGATTTTTTAAATTTAATATCCTTTATGAACTAAGGTCAACAAAACTTTAATCAGTGAATATATTTTTGGTTCTGAGAGTTAGAACACTCCTTCTTTTAAAAACAAAAAAAAATTTTAGAATTTTGTTTTTAAATATATCTGGACATATCAAGACAACTGGTTATCAGCCTTTTCAATTGAATCCTGACACTGAAATTGTCTTTTTAAACTTACTTTTGTGTAACTATCCTGGATCACCGGCACTCTGCTCTGGAATTAAATTTCCCTGATTTCTGTCAACTTTTTGAATCTGCAACAGTGGGAGAATATAATACGCTGTATGAGTAACTGCACAACTTATTGTTAGAAAAATTCCTAGTGATAATCCTTATGAGTTTTATCTGTAACCGTGCAAGTAACCTAAATATCTTATGGAATTAGAGGCAATAGTCTGTTTTACAAAGAGTAGGAGAGAGACAGACAGAGAAAGAGGTAGAGACCAAGACCAATATCAGGAGAGGAAGAAGGAGAGAGACGGAGAAAGGGACGCGGAGGGAAGAAAGGAAGGAAGAAAGAAAACGTTAGCATACTTTCCCAAGAATAGACATCTCAGGGTCTCGCCCAAAAATCAAGGTCTTCCTCTGCTCAGAAGCACAGAAACTGTCCAGGAGGGGAAGCTCTAAGTAACGGTAATAATAGAAAGTGATTGACTTGACAGTGAGATAAGACCAGGTATGTTCCTGGTGACCCACTGTGAACGAAAATTCAGTTTTTGCACAGTTTCACTCTGTGGAGAGAATACAGCACTATTGCAAAACTTCTTTTAAAGAAAAGACACTTTGGGAATTGGCCTCATCTGTTTTTCGTAAGCAGTTCAGATACGAATAAAGGAAAGAAGAAAACATCTCCTTCCTTATTCTCCAGCTGCGTATCTCACTATTTCTCATCCTCCTTACAGACACTCAGCTGGAAGTTCACAGATCCAGTTTCTTCTAGATTGTTCCTCAATCTTGTGGGTAATTTTAGGCAAAATATGCAAATTTCTTGTTTGGTATAAGGTTTTTCTTTCTCCTACTAAAACAAAAATGTTTCCGCTACAAACTATTTAAATACTTTGTAGGGATTTTGTCAGGATTAATGAGGCAACAGACAGTCACAGATGACTACACTTATTTCAAGAATGCAATATTATAGTATGTCTATTTGGCATTACATTGATTTTGTTTCAGGTCATTAGCTTATTAATTTCCACTAGACAGTAGAGCTGCTGTGTCTTGTTATTTTTGGAGTTAAAATGGTGTAATATTCTCAGAGAGCTAGACATCAACTTAGCGAACTAGAACTAGAGAATAATTTATTCTTTGCTACCATAGATGTTAATTATTTACCACAAGACAGAGCTGCGCAAGAAGAAATCTCAGAACTTTAGTTTGGATAAAGGATTTGCTTTTTGTGGTCTGTTTCGATCCCTTTATTTTATAGATAAGTAGATTAAAACAATTAAGTGTCTCTCCTATGTCACACAGTTGTTATTGATTGGGTTATACTTAGGGGCTAGATCAAGTATTCCCAGGGAGTACATTTTGTACTGAACATAGCTGTCTTTGTGAAGAGAAAAATAACAAGATTTATAGGTACTGAAAGTTACCCAGAAATCTCACATTAGTCTAGGAAGAAGTATGTATTATGATGTTCAGGGTTACTGTGGCTTGATATAATTAAACAGATGTATATTATTAGTCTAGAGTCTTCAAAATAATGATAATGGTGATGATGACAATGATGATAGTTAGCATTTTTTAAAGGCTTACTCTGCAACAGGCATTATACCTAGAGGTTTATACGCATTATCTCATTTATTTCCTAAAATGTTGCAATGAGGTTATTTCTTCTAATCTACAGAAGAAGAAACTGAAGCTTACAGACATTTGGTAAATTGTTCCGACTTCATTCTGTAAGTATATGTCAGATCTGACCAACCTGATGCCACCCTATGCCTTGTCACAGTATTATTCTGCTATACATTTGAGAATCTGCCAAATTTTCTTAGGCTCATTATCCATTGCTATCATTTTCTGATTTGTGGTGGAATGAATAATATTTCTAGAAGAAATATTTGCAATATTTAAGCAAATTTTGTAATTTTTATACTAGGAATAAGATCTTGGATTTAATGTAACTATATGTTTAGGTGGTGCAAAGTAACAAGACTTTCTGCACTGAGTTTTAAAATGAAGAATGGGAAGGAAAGCTCTTCCTAAATAAAGCAGGAAACACGGATATCAGCTTACCACTTGTAACCAGCAGTGAATTTCTTAATCTTTTTCAAATCAGTTGTATACAACTTAAGAATAAGCAATAATGTTTTTTATAGAAAGTTCTCATGACAGTTAAATGTTAAGATGTATGTGAAGTTTATAGCACAGTATTAGAAAGATCATCAAATCTTAGTTGATCTCAGTGAGTTCCTGCAAAAATAGGACTCATTTTGAGAGACTTGACTTCAGCAAAATGTTTAGAGGAAAGGGGAAATAACTAGATAAAATTTAAACCCAGATACTTTGGAAGGGTTTTCTTGTAACTCTTAAATGAAAGCAAAAGAAAACTGATTACACAATATGAGTGTCAGTGACGAGTAAAATGAAATGTAGATCGAACCATAAGTAGATAAACATGATCTCAACATTATGTTTAATGAGTTAGTGAGATGGCAGTCAGAACTGGAATATGGCAGGGTAAGTCTATCCATTATATTAAATAAACGTAGCTGAACGTGGGCACAAGGAAGTTGAAAGCATATGCACGAATGAAAGACAAAAATCTAAAGGAGAAAGTGGGTCAACACAAAAGGATCAAGAGAAATGTGAAATTATTATTTATCTGTAGTACCTATAAAAGTCTAGCTTGGATAAATCAGTACACTCAATTTAGTTCAACTTAAACGTAATGATCCCACTTATAGTCAAGGTCTGGTGCTGGGTGGCAGGAATTAAAAGAAACATAAGGAGAAATAAGTCCTGACTTTAAACAATTTATTATCTGGTGAATGTGAGTAGAGCGAGTGAGTGACACGTGGCACAGAGTGAAAGCTTTATCTGATAAGGGTGGTATATTTTTCTATTTTCTACTGAAAGAACAAAACATGTGAAAAATGTCTGATTTACATTGTCGATTTTGAGTGTCTGAAGATAGATGAGGCAACAAAGGTATGACTCTGTGTTGAATTTTAATCCAAAAAGAAGAACTGATTTGTAAAATAATTTTGACATCTCAGTATGCCTATTGAATAAAGAGGGAAATGCTGGGATTATTATTAGCCTTTCCAACCTGAGATTATGGAAAGTTCACGGAAAGTAGGAGAGCTGTATCATGACTACAGATCAATATAAATATCTATGAAAATATTTGTGAGACTTACAATAAAGTTCTACTTCCCAAATAAAATGTTCAATATTATAAACAGGAATTTGAAAGATGTTCTAAAGAAGCAAACAGGGAAAACAGGAGTAATGCCTGGTCAGGTGGTAGATGAGATATGCTTAAATTTACTTATTATTTGACTAAGGCTACTATGCAGTCTACCCACACCAGTAGGGCAGCTCCTATTGTTGACAGCTGGCATCTCTTCTGATTATTTATTGCCTGTGCTGTACCAGTTAATGCTTGGAATATCAGCGCTGTGTTCAACAGATATCTATTTGATATCTAGTATGTGACTGGGTCAGTAACAGGCCCTAAGGGAACAGTACTATTTTCATCTTCATCGTGCTCACTTTCCAGTTGAAGGAGGTAGAAAAAGTAATTATTGCAGGTAGTGATAAGTGAAACAAAACTAACAACACATGATTGGGGTAGAGTGATATGAATGGGGGAGAAGGAAGGATTCCATGAGATGAGCTGTGAAAGGAGGCTTCTAAGGAAGCAACACTGGAGTTGAGAAGGGAATAAGAAAGACCCAGCTACCTGGAGATTGGTAGAAGAATGAAAAGAAATGCATAAGAGTTGAAGAAGAGTTTATGAAGGTGAAGGCTTCCATGAACTGATATTTCTACGTCATGGGGAGGGTAATAAAAATTCTCTTTAAAATATGTTAAACAAGATATCTATATCTATGTCTACATGAAGGTGGAGAGGAGACAGAATAGCTGATGCAACAGATGAGAGTGAATAATCGAGTATCTACAGCTTCTACCAGGTTCTTTCTGCCCTATAGCAGCAAGTCAATCACTGAGATAATGAGTTTTGAAAAAGAGAAGGACTATTCATGAGGTAGCCAGTGAGGAGGTGGAAGAACAGGTCTCAACTCCACCTCCCTGAAGATAAGGCTTAGGGATATTTATGGGTTATACAAGTGGGGGAAAAATGAAGCAATCAGTGATCTATGCAAACATAGTTGGGATTTATGGCATTTCATAGGACATATTTGCAGAAAATGATGGTATTATGATCTGAGGGTGGAATTTTTGGTCCTCTGATGTCAAAATGCTCTCCGGCATTTACACAGGCCCAGCTGAAGAGTCAACCAGTTTGAACTGGTCAGGAGCTGCCCCACATTCCTGAAAAATAACTGAAGTGACCATTACCATGGCGATTTATAAATGTTCAATTTATTATGCAGCTAATGAAGGTTAAGTTTCAGTGTTTAGTGGTGCAGCCTTCACTTACTGTGGCCTTCAGTTTCATGAAAAAAAAAAAAAGAAAAAAAAAAAAGAAGAAAAAAAGCAGATAACCAAAAGCAAGCAGGGCATGCTAAACTTGGCAGACCTAATCAGATGAACCCTCTGTTTCTCAGTGCTATTTTGTTTATAATCTTCTTTATCCAGGAGAACACTATTTGAACTAGAAAGAACAAAGCAAGAGTGGTCTGAAATCACAAGGGGTTCAGAAGAATGAAACAGGTAATCTGGATACTTTTAGAATGAGTAATAATTATTAATCCCAACAAATGACATTCTTCAGTGTCTAAGCATTTTCTTTTGTGATTAAAGAGCTGCTGTGAACAAACTTGGAGGAGAATGTGATGGGTACCAGAGACCAGAAATTTACAAATGGCTATGTTTTCAAAAGACAGGTCAAGATGGTTAGGGGGAGTGGGGCTAGGGAAGAGGTTATCATATATAAATTCCAGAAATTGTACTGAGGTGACATTGATATCCATCTGCAGCACAATTCTATGCTTAAATATTGAACCAATTATTTTTGAGCTCTTAGTAAGGCAAGGTGGTTACCACTAGGAGCCAGCATGGGTTCAATAAGAATTTCTCATGCTAAACTAACCTCTTTTTTGATATAATTTCCAGACTTTAAAGTCAAGTAGACAAAACGATTCTAGATTTGAGTAAGCCATATGAAGAAACTATCTGGTGGAATAACTTGCTTTTTAAAGTTAACATTTTGAAATGGAATATAAACAAACAAAAAGTTGATCTTATAGAAGTAGAGAGTAGAGCAGTGGTTACCAACACTGGGGAGAAAATGAGAGATTGGAGAGGATGGGGAGAAGTTGGTCAACAGGTACAGAGTTACAAGAAGACAGAAAAGGTTCTGGTGTGCTTTTGAATAATAGGGTGAAGATAGTTAACAGTAAGGTATTGTATATTATAAAATACCTTGAAGAGAGGTTTTGGAATGTTCTCACTACAAAGAAATGAAAAATGCATGAGGCGATGAATATGCTAACTACCCTAATTTGATTATTATACAACATCTACATGTATCAAAACATCAAATTGTATCCATGTGTCGATTAAAAAATAGAAAACAATATAATTATGTAGTCTACACAGAAAACATAAATGACTAAATGTTTATTGGGATTCACAGGATACTGCCAAAATATTCATGACTTTGCTAACCATATGAAACAAAAGGCTCACATTTAAATACATAAATAAGTTGATCTTAGTTGTATTTATATAATAATTATTGTGATCCATAATAAACCATACATATTTTGCTAATTTTATTATTTCTGTCCATGACAAGTGAAGTTATTATTATTATAAAATTTAGCACATAAATTAAAATGTATTTGTTATCCTATTAATAGTATTATTTTAAATGACAAAACTGTATCCCATATCTATTCCAATATGCCAAAATTTCATAAGTTAATTTATCAATATCTGTTTTTGGACATGTAGATTATTTGCATTTGTTACACTTTTTTGAAGTTTTCTAGTTATGTCCTTAGGTTAAATTCCTAAAAGTAAAATTTCTGAGTTATGAGGATATGCCAAATTACCTTCCAAAAATGTGATAATCACTGGATGCACTGGCTCATGCTTGTAATCTCAGTGCTTTGGGAAGCTGAGGTGAGAGGATGGTTCTGAGGCTTAGAGTTAGAGACCAGGCATGGGCAACATAGTGAGACTCTGTCTCTACAAAATAAATTTAAAAATTAACTGGGTATGTTACTGTGCACCTCTAGTTCCAGCTACTTGGGAAGCTGAGACAGGATATCTGCTTGAGCCCAGGAGTTTGCGGCTGCAGTGAGCTGTGATCACACCTCTGCACTCCAGCCAGGGCAACAGAGTGAGACCCTGACTCCAAAATCAAAAAGAAAAAAGCAGAAACGAGATTCCAATGTATACTCCCACCAATTAATTTGAAGGTGACCATATCCCTTCTAACTATCAAATACTGTCACTCACTTACATCTTTGCCAAATGTGGGTAAGAAAAAAATTAAATAGTTGTTTTTATTTAAATGCATGTATCTTTATTGTTAGTAAGGTTGAATATTTTTCATATACTTAGTGCTCACTTATAGTATTTTTATTTGGTTATCAAATCATTTGCTTATCCATTTTTAATATTTTAAAATATTTTTATTTTGTATGAGAGTTATTAGAGCTATGGAAGAACACTTACATTATAGAAGTGCATCCTGAAAAAATTATGCATTAAATGACATGATGTCTGGAATTGTAAGTAAAATCACCTAGCAATGTGGCAGAGGCTGATGAAACAAGAATGACTATGAAATGGTATAATGATGGAAGATTGGGGAAGGGATTCTAGAGTTTCATAATACATCCCTCTCCATTTTGTCTACATACAAAATGTCCATTACAAAAGGTAGACTATGTCCTTGTAAAAGTAATTTTATATGTTGCAAGTGTAGGAAGAAACTTTCAGTTTCAAGAGTTTCAGATGTCAAATTGTATACTTCAACTATGCCATTTTATTTGTAATAATCCAAAACCAGAAACAGCCTAAATGTCCATTAACAGATAAATGGAGTGACAACATCCATAGAACAGAATGTGACTCCACAAGAAAAGAATGAACTATTCACATAAGCAACATTAATGAATATTAAAATAATTATGCCACATGAAGAAAACAAGAATAATAAAAAAACACTTTGCAATTAAAATAATATAAAATTCTAGAAAATATTAACTAATTTATTTTGAAAAAAGGTAAATCAAGGGTTGTCTGGAGGGCAAATGAGAGCAGGGAATGATTTTTAGAAAGGTGTACAGGAGTAATGGATATTTGGATGTGTTCATTAGCATGATTTTGACAGTTTCCTGAGTTTATCGGTACATGGAAAGTACCTAAATTGTACACTTTTCTGTTTTTTTTTAAGAGACAGTGTCTCACTCTGTTGCCTAGGCTGTAGTGCAAGGCTGTGATCATAGCTCACTACAGTGTTGAACTCCTGGGCTCAAGGGATTCTCCATCCAAGTCTCTGAAGCTGGGACTAAGGGCAAGCTCCACCAAGTGGAGCTAATATTCTTAAATTTTTTTATAGAGATGAAGGTCTTGGTATATCACCCGGGCTGATAATCAACTCAACTATACACCTTAAATATGTGTAGTTTATAGCAAGCCAATTATGTTTCAATAGAAGTTAAAAATGACTTATAAGTCTGGATCTACTTTTTAAAGGAAAACATAAGGTTTTGCAACCCTATAGTGACTCCACCATGCCTTTGGAAAGTCAGCCCGCATCAGTGGGAGGAAATATTGGTGAGCAATAAACATCATTTCTATATGAGTCAACAGAAAAGTTAGAAGGGTGACAAAAACCACATCGCTGGACTATGAGATCTCTCATTTCTCTATTTTCATTTTCTTGACTGTGCAGCAATGGCCTTGAGGTCATGACAGGAGTAAACAAAACCTTATTTGCTCTGACAGTGATGTCAGTTCCAGGAAAAACACCAGCATGGAGTGCACCCACTCATGCTCATAGCCACAGCCATTGAAACACCTATGGAGACACTGCAGAGGTGATGCCATTCTCAACCTTGATGCAGTCTCCTCCAGACCTCATTAATCACACTCAGTGTTTCTGCACCAGTTATGGTTTCAGCCTGGCCTCTTACAAGTGACACCAGAAACTTGAGTTTTGGACATCTAGGCACATGGTTCCTCTGCAGTGCCTGAAGTCTTCTTAGGGGTGCTAGGAGTTATGTGACATCCCCGAGAAAAAGGGATTCATCCTTCTCCCCAGAGTCCTACAGGATGTCACAACAACTTCCCCATCCTCAGGGTGAACTCTGAGCCTACAAAGAAATGCTGGCATTCAGGCCACAAATTAGGATCACAAAGTGAAATACTCTTTCCTGGGTGGGCTTTGGCAGCAAAGCAAATTAGACCAAAATTGGAAGAAGGAAAAACGATTTGCAAATTGCCGGTAATACTTAGGCTAGATCAATCTTCTTAGACAAGATTGTGTCAGGATCATGCCTTAACTAGTCAGAGAGGAAGGAATGACATTCCCCTAAGGGCACAGACTATTCGTGATTTTCTCCAGGGAATGAGAGAACAGAAACATCTGCTTTCCTTTGTTACACTGAGGTGACTAATATACACTACGGGGAACCTGTCAGGTGGTAGAGGTGACATGGTTTATGCCACAGAAACTGGCAGTGACCTAAATCTGGCAAGAGTCCTGTCCTGCACAGGTTAGAAAGTACAATGTAGCTCCTTAAAGCTTCCCACTTACCTGGAATTTTTGGGGAACTTCTCCGCTGTGGATGTTCAGATGTATGGGATTTGATGCCTCCTTCACATTCACAGAGGTTTTCCCCCTGAGTTGTTATACTGAATATGGAAGCCTTTCTCCAGTGTGAATTATCCAGTGTTGAATAAGTCCAGGACTTTGTTGAAGGGATTTCCCATATTTACACATTCATAGGGCTTTGCTCCAGTGTGAACTCTCTGTGATTAACTAAGCATGGAGCTCTGGCTAAAGGATATCCTATATTCACCATACACATGAGACCTAACTCTAGTGTGAATTCTCTAGTGTTCAGTGAAGCCAGAGCTTTGGCTAAAGAAATTCTCCACATTCAACATACTCATAAGTCTTTCTCCAGCATGATTATCCAGTGACAAATGAGAGTGGAGTTTTGGCTAAATAATTTCCCACATTTGCCACACTCCTAAGGCCTTTTCTCCATTGTGAATTCCCTGATGTTGAGCTAGTTTGTATTTGTACCTGAAAGCTTTCCTGGTTCACTGCACTTGTAATGACTTTTTCTGCTGTGAAAGGCCTCCCTACATTTGGTGCTGCTGTGTGACTTCAATCCAGTTGTGAGTAGCCTGTGTTGGAGAAGGCACAGTTGCCAAGAAAATCCTTCCCAACTTTCCCACAGGTGAAGTGCCTTCCTGACACTTAAAATCTGCAGCCTTTCTCAGAGAAAGCGTTGTCCACATCTCCATTCCATTGTGTTCCTTCTAGTGCTGGTGCACGTTTGCACTAAACCAGAATTGTTTCCCACATGCCTCACAAGTGTACCATTTCTGCCCAGATAGCGTTCCTTGGTGATCAGCCAGGTACAGAATGTCCCTTATGACCAGAACACACTTCTCACAGGGATGAGCCTTCTGGATGAATAGACCTAGCTGTGACACTTTCTACTGAAACATTCCATGGAGGATGTCTGCTCTCCCTTTGCTCCACACCAAAAACCTGGTACGGTTATACACGCAAAGTTCTCTGCATCATGTGGCACAACTCTCTCTGAGGCTCATCAAGGAAACTCTATTCCTTTCAGAAGTCATTAAAGGTCGACTATGTTCACAAAGATCATACTGAGATGGCTTCTCTTTCTGTAGGTGGAGCGAGCCGGGACTTGCAGGTGACCAAGAAGGGGGATCCGAGAACCGGAATCGTCTCCCCTGGCTCTCCGGAAGTGGAAGCGGAGTCATTGCTGGTTGGTGCCAGCCCTCAGACTCGCTTCTTTGCAGTAGGAAGAAAGCCTCCCCACACACCTTGCCACACTCATCACCTTGAGCCAGACTCGGTGTCCAGTGAATATGACCATCTCCTGCCCATTTTCTAATGAGTGTTTTCATTAATGATTTATAAGAATGTGGTGGGTAAATCTATGGGCTTTGAAGCTATAGAGAAAGCTACAGAGAAAGCATTGTCCACATCTCTATTCCATTGTGTTCCTTCTAGTGCTGGTGCACGTTTGCACTAACTAAACCAGAATCGTTTCCCACATACCTCACAAGTGTACCATTTCTGCCCAGATAGCGTCCTTGGTGATCAGCCAGGTACAGAATGTCCCTTATGACCAGAACACACTTCTCACAGGGATGAGCCTTCTGGATGAATGATGAGCCTTCTGGATGAATCGTCTCCCCTGGCTCTCCGGAAGTGGAAACCAAGTTGATGCTCAACTTGGTTTCAGAGTCTGGCACTGCTATGTGAATTTAAGCAAGTTATTTCACCTTTCAGAGTGTCAGTTCCCTCATGTATACAAGGAAGATAAAAAATAATGTATACAAGAGTACTGGAGTAATTAATACATGAAGGACTACATGTAAAGCCGTTAGCATGATGTTTGACACATTAAGCATCCAATAAATATTAGTTGCTTGCAGAATTATTAGTAAAAGAGATTGTTTCTGAAGGCCATTCCAATTCTTAAATTTTATAATACCACACTTGAGGCCACCTGAAGTATGTGTATAAAATGTGTACATTTTAGTGATTTTTTTTTTCAATTCCCAAATTAGAGGTGTAGAGAAATCCTAGTAAGGACTCCAAGTTTGTAGACCTGTCAAAGATATGAAAATGAAAGAATAGCTTATTTCAATAAAGCCACTTTACATACCTTGTGTGCTTGTTTTTAACAACAATAAAAATTGGAAAGACGATCAAGGAACTGAAAAACTAGAAGGTAAATACTACAGTTTCCTTAATTTAAAGAGTAATTGTTTTTAATTCTGATTCACCTAAGAAGAAGGCATTTAACATGTAGGGCTTTCTGTATTTACATGTATTATATTATTAAATCCTCACAACAATTATTTGCAGTCATCATTATTATTACTATGCCCATATAATATGTTAATGTGGAAACTGAGGCTCACAAAGCTTAATTAAATTGCCTAAGTTCCTAAAATTAATAAATGTATTTTGGGTTTGAACCTATCTTCTGACTGCAAAATTCATGATATTTCACTACACTATTTCATTCAGCCTAACCTAGTCAGCCATGACCACATGGTGGTGTTTAAAGAAACATAAAAACTAAAGAAATAAAAACAAATTTTAAAGTTTTAAATCGTCTTTCACTTTGAAAGAAATCTAGCTCACATGTACCTTAAAAGATAAAAAAAGTACAATGGTAAAATGGAAATCTTTTAGAGAAAAAATTACATAAGCTGATTGTCAGTTAAGGATCCTGAACTGGCCTTTGTACTCTGGTTTATTAGGAGTGTTGAATAAGTGCTTTTGGACAACACTTTGGATGCGATCATAGTCTTAAATTCTCTTTATTTCCATTTTTAAAAAACGTTTGAGAGTATTGCAGTACAAATTACACATTGACCACAATTTTATCCCTTTTGAAAATCAAGTTTATTTTTAAGTTTGAAAATTCATACCCATGATAATAAAAGAAAGAGACTTACAAGGGATAAGAAGACATGGTTCCTAAAATAGGTTATCAATTAACTAGCATGGGGATTTTATGCTGGGAGGTTACTAAGCAAGGAAATGGCATGATATGCCTTAGGTTTTGAAATAATCACTCTGGCTGCCGTGGAAGAACAGGTGTAAATGGCAAGAGTGGACAAAGGAATACCAGTTAAAAAGTTATTGTAATTGCCTAGCAGAAACATACACTAAACTATAGTAAAAATGATGATGGAAGGAAGTAGATAGATATGAGGAATATATATGATTAGATAAAGGACTCAAAAATATTTTTAAAATGAGTATGGTGTCTTGATGTTGGTGAGGATTACTATGGGGTAGAAAGAAATATTGAAAATAAATCCAAGATTATTAAAATTGAGAAAATACAAATACCTGTACTCTGTTTTCCCCATGGACATGTGGTAGTCCTTGGACATCTGCACACTTATCAAGAGATCTTCACGTATTTCTGATCCAGTTAATAAAATGGACTGGAAAGCACTGATCTGGTGCCTAGCATGGCACATGGTGCCCAGTGCCTGGCCCTCTGTAAATGTTCCCTCAGACATTGCTGAGGAAAGAATCTCTGAGCTTAGAGATATTTCAATAAAAAAAAAATTTCCAAAACTGAAAAGCGGAGGGAAAAAAAAAAAGACTAGACTACAAAAACAGAGTACCCAAGAACTGTGAGACAACAACAAAGATTTAACTACACATAATGGGAATACCAGAAGGAGAAGAGAGAAAGGAGATAAATATTTGAAGCAATAACAATAGTGACTAAGAATCTTTTCCAGACTAATGACAGATACCAGACTACAAATCTAGGAAGCTCAGGTAGTTGCAAGAAAACAAAGAAAGATAGAGAAAAAAGAAAAAGAAAAACAAAACAAAACAAAAAAAATAACACAACAAAAAGTACATGTGGGCATATTATATTCAAATTGCAGAACATCAAAAATAAAGAAAAAATTTGGAAAGGAGCTAGAGGAAAAAACTTCTTACCTATAGAGGAGCAAAGAATTACATACTACTTTTTCTCAGAAACCATGCAAGTAAGAAGAGAGTGAAGTATTTAAAATGTTGAGGAAAAAACCCCACCAAACTAGAATTCTGTACCCTACAAAATTATCCTTTAAAAGTGAAGCAGAAAGAAAGACTTTCTCAGACAATCAAAAATTAATGGAATTTGTTGCTAGTAGACCTGCTTTGCAAGATGTGTTAAAGAAACTCTGTAGAGAAAAGTACAATTATATAGGTCAGAAAGTTGAATCTACATAAAGATAGAAAGAGAATGAAAAAAAATAAAGATAGAATAAAAACTTCTATTTTTGATTCCTAATTCATGTAACAGGTAACAGTTTGTTCAAAACAATAGCGACAATGTATTTGAATATACATATATATATGTTTATGTATGGTTATGTATAAGTGTAATGAATGCCAGCAATGATATGGATAAGAGAGAGGAATTAGAATTTTTTTTTATTATAAGGTACTTACACTACCCATGAAGTGGCATAGTGTTATTTGAAAGTGGACTCAAATTACTTCTAAATCTCTATTGGAAATTTCATCTAGCAATTTGCTCTTTGGTATTTATCCAAAGAATATGAAAACTTATGCCCACACAAAAGCCTGCATATAGATGTTTATAGCAGCTTTATGTAAATGCTAAAACCTGGAACAACCAAGATGTCTTTCAGTAGGTCAATGAATGAATAAACTGTGATACAGCAGACAATGGAACATTAATCAGTGCTAAAAAGAAATGAGCTGTGGCTGGGTGCAGTGGCTCATGCCTGTAATCCCAGCACTTTGGGAGGCTGAGGCTGGTGGAGGTCAGGAGATTGAGACCATCTTGGCCAACATGGGGAAACCCCATCTCTACTAAAAATACGAAAATTAGCTGGGCGTGGTGGCACGTGCCTGTAATCCCAGCTACTGAGGAGGCTGAGGCAGGAGAATCACTTGAATCAGGGAGTTGGAGGTTGCAGTGAGCCAAGATCACACCAGCCTGGTGACAGAAAGATTCCGTCTAAAGAAGGAAGGAAGGAAGGAAGGAAGGAAGGAAGGAAGGAAGGAAGGAAGGAAGGAAGGAGCTGTGAAGCCATTTAAAGACGGGGGGAACCTTAAATGTACTTCTAAGTGAAATAAGCCAATCTGAAAAGGGTACCTTGGTTCCAACTATATGGCATTCTGGAAATGATAAAAGTGTAGAGACAGAACAAAGATCTTTAATTGCACTTGAGATGTTTAGGGTGGTGAAACTATTTTGCTTAAAACTATAACGATGAATACCTGTTATTATACATTTGTTCAAAGTCACAAATATTGGCTTTGATATATTTCCTCATGTTGTACAACAAGAGGAAACCCTAATAGAAACTATGGACTTTGGTTAATAATGACATGGCCATATTGATTAATCAGTTTTAACAAATGGTGAGGGATGTTGATAGTTGGGGAAGCCGTGCATGTGTGAGGGCAGTGAGTATATAGAAAATATCTGTACCTTCTGCTCTCAATCTCTCAATCTCTCTCTCTCTCTCTGTCTTATTTTTGCTGTGAACCTATGCTCCAAAAAATAGTCTGTTAAAAAAAATAGCAACTAAAACAGGCTCATTTCCTCAACTTGTTTTATCTCCCTGAGTTTTACTGGTGAATACCTCCCTAGCACCCTAGAATGTATCTGTAGTTCTATTGATTTTGTTCCCAAAGTTCTGTTCTTTTCCCTAACAGATGAACAACAGAGAAGCTATGCCACCTGTACCTCCAGTCATCTTCCAGCTTTTTCTGTAAGATTTCACCCTAAGCAATGAATCAAAAGTCTACTTCCAAATCTTTGTCATATTCTGTTAATTTCAAATAAGTCCACTGTCTTCTTTGTACATAATTGAATTTCTTGGTTAATTAAGTATACCTGATAAAACAGTTGGTAATTATTTAAGAGATGATGCCAAACAGTTAAATCAATATTTGTCTAAAGCATTCTGTTTTAAAACTAGTTTTTCAATAAATTTTCAGATATTAGTATTTTTTAACTTTTACCTTTAGTTGGACATACATTATTGTAATTTTTTGAGGCTCTTAAACTTTAGATCTGTAGATCTTTGGCAATTCTACTTCTTCCCTGTCAGCTCTCTCTTGACTTTTCTCTATTCATTCTTTTCCAGATTTCACAGCCCTTTATTTGCATCACTTTCTTCTCAATAATGTCAATGTGATGATGTTATTGTTGTATCCACAAGGATAACTCTATAAAACTTGTGTATTTTCAAGTTCGTGCTATTAGGGAGTTATGAGAGCAAATAATAAACTACAAAAATAAATGTGGCCCTCTATTTACTGTCATGACCTACTGTAGCAAATTCAAGCATTTCCACTCTCTTCTAACCTCCCCGTCCCTAAACTATCTTCTTCACTGTGAGTAGGAGACCTTTTACTTTACTGAAAAGTATAAAGTGTAAATTCCTTTAATTAATGTTAACACACTTATGACTATTTCCTTTTTCCTTGCTTCCAGATCATGCTAACAATGTCACTTCTTTGCTGTAACCATAAATCTTTCTATTTTTACTTCAAAATCTAGTTCTTTTCCTCTTCATTGGAGTACTACTTCACAATTTATCTGCTTGATTTTTACATTATTTTCAGTATCTTTTCCTTTTCTATAATAGCATCAATCTAATAGCATTGTATTAGTCTGTTCTCACACTCCTATAAATACTCGAGACTGGTTAATTGATAAAGGATAGAGGTTTAATTGACTCACAGTTCTATATGGCTGGGGAGGCCTCAAGAAACTTACAATCATGTCAGAAGAGGAAGAGGTATATCTTACTTGGCAGAAGGTGAGAGATTGGGGCAAGCGAAGTAGGAAGACCACTTATAAAACCATCAGATTTTGTGAGAACTCACTCACTATCAGGAGAACAGCATGGGGGAAATGGGGGAATCTTCACCATGATTCAACTTCCCAGCAGATCTCTCCCTTGATACTTGGGAATTGCAATTTGAGATGAGATTTGGGTGGAGACCCAAAGTCAAATGATATAAGGCAGGTAAATATCTGAATTCTCTTTTCTCTTGAATTAAAAAAAATGAAAATGAAAGAAAGAAATTCCTTGTTCTTATATTAGGCATTTCATTTTGATGTTGGTGTATATTTGTTATCTCGAATTCATCACATGGGTTGGCTCTGTGTGCCAACACAAGTCTCATCTTGAATTTTGATAATCCCCACATGTCAAGGATGGGACCAAGTAGAGATAATTGAATCATGGAGGTGGTTTCCCCCATACTATCCTCATGATAGTGAGTGAGTTCTCATGAGATCTAATGGTTTCTTAAGGGGCTTCCTCCCTCACTTGACTGTCACTTCTCTTGCCTTCCACCATGTAAAATGTGCCTTTCCTCATCCTTTGCCTTCCACCATGATTGTGAGGCCTCTTCAGCCATGTGGAACTGTGAGTCTATCAAACTTCTTTTACTTTATCAATTACCCAGTCTTGGGCATGTCTTTTTTAGCAGCATAAGAACAGACTAATATGGTAAATTGGTGCTGGGTATGGGGCACTCCTGTAATGATACCCAAAAAATGTGGAAGTGACTTTGGAACTGGGTAATAGGCAGAGTTTGGAACAGTTTAGAACACTCAGAAGAAAGGAATATGTGGGAAAGTTTGGAACTTTGTTGAATGGCTTTGACAAAAATGCTGACAGTGATATGGACAATAAAATCCAGGCTGAGGTATTTTCAGATGGAGGTGAGAAACTTGTTGGGAACTGAAGCAAAGGTCACTCTTTGCAAAGAGACTGATGACATTTGGCTCTGACCTAGAGATATGTGGAACTTTGAACTTGAGAGAGATAATTTAGGATATCTGGCAGACAAAATTTCAAGTGGCAAAGTGTTCAAGAGGAAGCAGAGCATAAAAGTTTGAAAAATTTGCACCCTGATAATGCAGTAGAAAAGAAAAGTCAATTGTCTGGGGAGAAATTCAAGCTGGCAGCAGATATTTGCATAAATAATTAGGAACCCAATTTTAATTACCCAGATAATGGGGAAAATGTCTCCAGGGCATGCCAGAGAACTTCACAGCAAGCCCCTCCCATCACAGGTCTGGAGGCCTATGAGGGAAAAGTGGTTTCCTGGGCCTTGTCCAGAGCCCCCCTGCTGCTTGCCACCTCAGGACTTGGTGTCCTGCATCCCAACATCTCTAGCTGTGACTATAAGGGTTGAAGGTACAGGTCAGAGCCATTTCTTCAGACAGTGCAAGCCCCAATCCTTGGTAGCTAACATGTGATGTTGGGTTTGCTGGTGTGCATAAATCAATAATTGATGTTTGGGAACCTCTGCCTAGGTGTCAAAGGATGTAGGGAAAGGCCTGGATGTTCAGGCAGAAGTCTGCTGCAGAGGTGAAGCCCTGATGGAGAACCTCTGCTAGGAGAGACTGAAAGAGAAATATGGGATTGGAGCACCCACACAGTGTCCCCAATGGGGCACAGCCTAGTGGAGCTGTGAGAAGAGAGCCACCATCTTCCAGACTCTGGAATGATAGATCCACCAACAGTTTGCACTGTGTGCTTGGAAAAGCCACAGAGATGCAACATCAGACTATGAAAGCAGCTGGGGGAAGAGGGGAGGCACTGTACCTTGCAAAGCCACACGGGCAGAGCTGCCCAAGGCCATGGGAGTCCACCTTTTGCATCCATGTGACCTGGATCTGAGACATGGAGCTAAAGGTGATCATTTAAGAGCTTTAATATTTGACTGCCTTACTGGATTTTTGGACTTGCATGGGGCCAGTAGCCCCTTTGTTTTGGCCAATTTCTCCCATTTGGAATGGCTGTATTTACCCAATGCTTGTACCCCCATTGTATCTGGGAAGTAACTAACCTGCTTTTGATTTTACAGGCTCGTGGGTGGAAGGAACTTGCCCTGTCTCAGATGCAACTATGGACTGTGGACTTTTGTGTTAATGCTGAAATGAGTTAAGACTTTGGGGGCTGTTTGGAAGGCATGATTGGTTTTGAAATGTGAGGACATGTGATTTGGGAGGGGCCAGAGTCAGACGGATGTGGTTTGGATCTGTGTGTCCATCCAAATCTGACCTAAAATTGTGATAATCCCCATTTGTCAAGGGCAGGACCAGGTTGAGATAATTGGATCATGGGGGCAGTTTCCCCCATAGGGTTCTCATGATAGTGAGTGACTTCTTAGGAGAGCTGATGGTTTTATAAATGAGAGTGCCCCTGCACAAGCTCTTTTCTTGCTTGCCACCATGTAAGACATGCTTTTGCCTCTCCTTTGCCTTCTGCCATGATTTTGAGACCTCTCCAGCATGTGGAACTGTGAGACCATTAAACCTCTTTTTCTTTATCAGTTACCCAGTCTTGATTATGTCTTTATTAGCAGAATAAGAATGAATACACACACTACTCATTCTTCAATACATTAAAATTTCTTTTCCCTTCACTTGTTTTTCATTGTCTGCTTTCCCCACTTCTTTTTGATATATCCCAACCACTAGAAAGAATTTACTTTCTATTTCTAAAGCATTCCACTTCTTAGGACATTATGGGCCCTTTAAATTTTTTGAATAAATAAATGGATGATGAATATCAAAGGATGATGAATGATAGGCACTGAAGGGAAGGAGAGGAAATGGTACCACCTTAGCTTTTCTCTTAAGATAAGAGCAATATTCATCATGCAGTGTCCAAGTATACACGTACACGTTGTGGCCTTTGTCATTTCTACTCTCTTTAGCATTTGACCTTCTTTATCTCTTCTTGAACCATTTTCCTGCCTTGAATTTCATGCTTCTGCATTCTGTTTCTTGCTGCCCCAGTTTTTAGCCATTTTAGGGTTCTTTGCAAGGTCCTCTTCTGTTAACCTATTGGTGTTGACTTCTGTCAATTCCTCTTAGGACTTTAACACAGGCTCTCTTATGTTCACAGTCTACATCATGTACACTCCCTCAATAAGTATATTTACTCCCATGGCATCAGTTCTTATGCCTACATTCCATCTATAGTTATCACTTTGCCTTTTTGGCCTCTAACTACCCATCTCTAGCTGTCCATGGAATCAGGTCTTACTCCTGTATTCCATATCTCTGTGAGTTGTGGCACTATATCCCCACTTTCCCAAGTCAGAGACCATGGTGATATTCTCACTCTTCCTTCATCTTTTCTTTTTCTTCCTGATGATTCTTCTTATCAAGTCTATTCTGACTCTGCAGTATTTTCAGACTGACAATAAAACCAATAGTTTTATGGACAGTTTCTACTAACAAGTAACCTTAAACTTACCCATTATAGTAGAAATAGTAGTACTGTATGATAATTATCTGTTCATTTGTCCCTTTCGCTTAAAAAAGTACAAACTCCTTAATGGTAGAAAGTATGTGATAGTCTTTGTATTCCAAGCTCCTCAAACATTTCTTGGAAGTTAGTGTGTAATAAAACAATTTATTGAGTGAGACATTTGAGATAAATTATAATTTTGAGTAATGTAATAATTTCAATATTTTTGAGTTTAATAGTGTTGAGTACACAGTGGCTAAAATTATATATTGGGGTAATATTCTAAGTTTTACCTTGATTGAGGAAATAGACTAGATAATATACATGAGTCAAAAAATCTAACTTGAGTACAATCTATTAATAAATGCATGTGGTAAAGATTTACATATAATCATCAAATTAATACTAGTAGTATGAGTAAATATGAAACCTTTTCTTTGTGTGCATACACTTTAAACATTAGCAGAGATGAGGTATGGCTGCAGATAACCAGAAAACTATATTTGAAAGTAGAGAAGATACCCTAGGAAGATACTTGTCTTGCCAAGTAATGATATTGGCAATGTGTCAGAAATGTAAACAGTATAAGAAATTCCAACTACAGCTTGGCCAAATTAATCTCAACCTGCTGATGTTCAGAATTTTTTAATACTCTAATGGCAGTTGCAAAGTTTGTGAAAGAATTTAACATTGCTCAGTAACTTGAAATAGACTCACAGCCCTTAAATATAATTTATTTTTGAACACATTTTTTGAAATTAATAAGTTTTTTAGAGGAGTTTTAGTTTTATGGAAAAATTGAGCAGAAAGTACAAAAAGTTATTTTGGCCCTCTCCTCTTCTACTCTCTCTCCTCCTGCTCTTATTAATATCTTACATCAGTATGGCACATTCTTTACAGTTGATGATCCAAAATTAGTACACTGTTATTAACTGAGGATCATAGTTTACACTAGAACCCATTCATTGTGTTGCACGGTCTATAAGTTTTGACAAATGCATAATGTCGTCTATCTACCATTATAGTATCATACAAAATAGTCTCGCTGCTTGATATGATTTGGCTCTGTCCCCACCCAAAATCTCATCTCAAATTGTTGCAGGGGTCCATCCTACAGAACCTGACCCAATGACAAATGAATAATGTACACTGACACAGATATTATGCTTATCTGTTTGACTGATGGTTTGGGCCGCTTACATACTCCAACAAGAGTGCTGTAAAGCGTTGCAACTGGGCATCGACTAGCTAGCCCTCCCGGCATTTATTCAGCACATATTAAATGATAAAATTCTCAAGTAAACACCACTAGAAGGTAATTACCATTGCCAAACCCCAAGTAGAGAGCAATCATGCAACTGTGGATGGTCAAAGGTTAGTTTTAGGACCACATGAGTAAATAAGCTATTTAGATAGACTCCTCTACATTCCTATGTTAATTACCCTTGCTATAGTCAAAGAGGATTGGGCTGCCTTCAGTCATAACTCTATCCTGAGGTTTTTTCAGAAACCTTCCAGCTTTCTAAGACAGTTTGTATTTATTTTACAATTTATCCCACCATCCTGACTGAACCCCTACAAATTATAGCTCCCATAATTCCCAAGTGTTGTGGGAGGGACCTGGTGGGATGTAATTGAATCATTGAGTCGGTTTCCCCCATATTGTTCTATTGGTAGTAAATAAACCTCACGAAATCTGATGGTGTTATAAGGGGAAACCCCTTTTGCTTGGCTCTCATTTTCTCTTGTCTGCCACCATGTAAGACGTGACTTTTGCCTTCTGCCTGACTGTGAGACCTCCCCAGCCACATGGAAATGGGAGCCCATTAAACGTCTTTTTCTTTATAAATTACCCAGTCTTAGATATGTCTTTATTAGCAGCATGAGAACAGACTAAAACACTGCTTTAAAAATATCCTGTGCTCCACCCATTTATCTCTCCCTCTCTTTGCCCAAATCCTAGGAATCACTGATTTATTAATTATTAATTATTATTATTTTACTACCTATAGTTTTGCCTTTTCCAGACTGTCATTGTGGAGACTAAAGCAACTCCATCTTGGATGCTAATCTGCCGTGTTGACTTCTGAATAACACCAGTTCCGGAATGCCTCTAAGATTTCCATTTTACCTACCGTTCCTTGTGTAAGAGCATGTACTTACTGTAAATCCTCCCTTAGGTCAAAACAAGCTTGATGTTATCGTATTTACCACAAATCCTGCTCTTAAGCAATCATCAGACACATCCCTTCTGTAACACACATACCCTTTCCCTGTGGCATATTATATAAGCCCTGGGCAGTGTGGCGATCCACCATCTCATCTTGTGGCTGCTTGAGACATGACTTCTGTTCTTAAGTCCCTATTAAATGTTTCTTTCTGAGAAACTGGATTTATCAGCCTATTTCTTCAGCCTCTCAGCTTCCTTGGCCTTTGCGGGTAGGTTTGCATAGACCTGCTCAATGCAGAACAGTCAAATACTATATAGCCTTTTTGACTGGTTTCTTTCACTTAGTCATATGTATCAACACTTAATGAACGCTTAAAATGTACAGAGCAGTGAGCTAGAAGTTGGAGAAATAAGATTTCACCCCTTTAAGGAGTCCGTAATTTAATAGGGCTGGCAGATATGTAAATAAAAAAATAAATTACAATAGAGTTGTGTCCAGAGTTTGTTCCTTCCAGTGGGTTTGTGGTCTTGCTCACTTCAAGAATGAAGCCGCGGACCTTCACAGTGTTACAGCTCTTAAAGGTGGCACAGACCCAAAGAGTGAGCAGCAGCCAGATTTATTGTGAAAAGTGAAAGAACAAAGCTTCCACAGTGTGGAAGGGAAACTGAGCGGGTTGACCCTGCTGGCTGGGGTGACTAGCTTATATTCCCTCATTTGTCTCCATCCATGTCCTGCTGATTGGTCCATTTTACAGAGCACTGATTGGTCCACTTTACAGGGTGCTGATTGGTCCCTTTACAGGGTGCTGATTGGTCCATTTTACAAACCTCTAGCTAGCCACAGAGGGCTGATTGGTGCATTTTTACAGAGCAATGATTGGTGTATTTTACAAACCTCTAGCTACGTACAGAGCACTGATTGGTGCATTTTACAATCCTCTTGTAAGACAGAAAATTCTCCAAGTCCCCACTTGACCCAGGAAGTCCAGCAGGCTTCACCTCTCAGAGTGAAGTAAGTATAGGAGTCTTAATAAAAACATAAAGAGATAGTAGGCCAGGCACCATGTCTCATGCCTGTAATCCCAGCACTTTGGGAGGCTGAGACAGGTGGATCATGAGGTCAGGAGTTCAAGATCAGCCTGGCTAAGATGCTGAAACCTGTCTCTACTAAAAATACAAAAATTAGCTGGGCTTGGTGACACGTACCTGTAATCCCAGCTACTGAGGAGGTTGAGGCAGAATAATCGCTTGAACCCAGGTGCCCAAGGTTGCAGTGAGCCGAGATCACGCCACTGAACTCTAGCCTGAATGACAAAGCAAGACTCAGTTTCAAAAAAAAAACAAAAATAGAGAAAGAGATAGTAGAAAACTATCTATAGATGGGGGCAAATGGTGGTTTTTCTTGGTTAACCTTCCCAGAGGAAATGATTTCTAAGTTGGATTCTGAGAGATAGATATGGTTTTGCCAGAACAGAGGTGTCATCCTCTAATTTCTGTATTTTGACATTTCCAGGGGCCATTTACACTAAATGCATTTCATAAATATAACCCTTTTAATATGTCTTGATGTTCTAGTATTATTAGGTTTGTGCAAAAGTAATTGCAGCATTTTTGTGAATATATTGGCTATATGTTCTGGGCACATGACAAATAGAACTAAGGGAATACAATGTAAAAATCTTGCACTGCATATGCAAATGATGATGTTATTGACCCAATCTGCTTGTACTTTGACTTGTTTTTCTCTCAGTGATGACAGGTTTGTGACCAATATGGGTGGAATTAAGAGCATTGTCAGAGCCTATAAAAGAAAGTCAGCTGTAGTTACATGCTGGACCTAACTATAAGACTTTAAGTTTTATGTCAGAATAAACTCCCAAAATGATTTAAAGATTGCTATTCAAACATGAATATATACACATATATACACAATATATCTCAACAAATATTGCTGGATTTTTCCTTTAAGTAAATTTTTATTCTGATACAATTTGTACTTTAAAATGATTATAGATAGTTTGAAGTTTTGTTTTTTACATTTCTATACTCCCAAGTATGTTTTGGGTATCTGTAATTGTGAATGCAAATTGGATGAAAACACTCAATATTTGTTGGATGAAAGCATAAGTACTGGACTGATAATGCAGAAATTAAAGATGTAAAACCCAATATCACACTGAGGTATTTTAGAACACATTTATTTCCTTTTTAAAACATATCCAGAGTGTTGCCAAACATTTATGTCTATAGTTACTTATTTACGCCTTCTAATTAGACCAATAGTATGGATCATTACAAATAATTTAGAAAACATGAGGGGTCTTATCATCAACCTGTTACTTTAGGTAGCTGAAGTTGGGTTATTGTGCATAATAATCTCACAAAGAAGTTTGCAAATCATGGACATAGCTTTAATTGGCTATTTGCCTCAGCTCTTCTGAAAGACTCAATCTTTAGTCATGTTTTAAAGAAAAAAGAAAACACAGTGTGTCTCAACTTATTTCCTGTACTTAAAACATTTGGCAAAAATGAGTTTCAGCGTTGTTAAAACTGATGTGTTCAAATTTGGCAGCCTCTTTTGTCCTCAGGGTACATTGTAACATCTGCTATTCCACAGTGCATACATTAATCATGAAAAGCCTTGCTTTAGTATTGTTTTTTTTTTAATCCTTAAATATATATGAAAAGCAAAACTTACAACATTTTCGGATGAATGATACTATAAAATTATATTGGCCTACTTTGGGAAAACACATGTTTCTCTTTTGAATTATGTCCAAAACATATGAATTGAGCACCTGCACAAAAATTTTATGCAAAGAGCATGAAATAAATAAATTTTCTAAACTGCACCATTGAGGAAGACTTGTGATGACCTTAGTTCTCATTGACATATCTATAGCAAGAGTCTTATTATATTTCAATTATATTTCATCCCAGACCTGGGGGCATTTTTTGGTGTCTCTTAGATGGGAAATATTAGCTTTATGAAGCACAGATAGACAGATTGAGCCCTTGTAGCAGCTGTTCATGTGATTACAAAACAAACAGCAATTCTAGTCTCAAAGAACTGTATGTTCAAGGGAAATAACAGGCCACTCACTTACTAACTAAAATGTATTGGATTCAAAGCAACCTATCTCATACACCAGAAAACAAGTAGATGTGCTTTAACCCAAGCATCTCAGCAACCCTGTGTGTATGGGGGTGAGTGTGTTCGTGTGTGTATGTGTGCATGTGTGTGCATGTGTTCAGGTATATGATATTAATGAAACTGAGAATGGAAGCCAGCTGGACTTCCTGGGTCGAGTGGGTACTTGGAGAACTTTTCTGTCTTACAAGAGGATTGTAAAATGCACCAATCAGCACTCTGTAAAATGGACCAATCATCAGTCTATAAAATGGACCAACCAGCAGGACGTGGGCAGGTACAAATAAGGGAACAAAAGTTGGCCAACCCAGCCAGCAGGGGCAACCCCCTTGGGTCCCCTTCCACACTGTGGAAGCTTTGTTCTTTTGGTTTTCACAATAAATCTTGCTGCTGCTCACTCTTTGGATCTGTGCCATCTTTAAGAGCTGTAAAACTCACCGCGAAGGTCTGCGGCTCCATTCTTGAAATTAGCAAGACCACAAACCCACCAGAAAGAACCAACTACGGGCCGGGCGCGGTGGCTCAAGCCTGTAATCCCAGCACTTTGGGAGGCCGAGACGGGCGGATCATGAGGTCAGGAGATCGAGACCATCCTGGCTAACACGGTGAAACCCCGTCTCTACTAAAAATACAAGAAAATTAGCCGGGCGAGGTGGCGGGCGCCTGTAGTCCCAGCTACTCGGGAGGCTGAGGCAGGAGAATGGCGTGAACCCGGGGGAGCGGAGCTTGCAGTGAGCCGAGATCGCGCCACTGCACTCCAGCCTGGGGCACAGAGCAAGACTCCGCGTCAAAAAAAAAAAAAAAAAAAAAAAAAAAAAAGAACCAACTACGGACACAAAACTTCATATAAGTAAGATCTCAGGTGCATAATTTGCTAAGTGTTTTATATGTATGTAAACAGTTGAACAATTTTAAAAATAAATGTAATTTTTAAAAATAGTGTTAGATTTTTTACAGAAAGATTATGATAACAGAGTTTCCACATACTTGGCACTCAGTTTCCTGCTATTAACATCTTATTTGTTATAATTAGTATGATATATTTGTTATAATTATTGTACCAGTATTCACCCACTATTATTAATGAAGTTCATATGTTATTCACATTTCCTTAGTTTTTACTTAATGTCCTTTTTCTATTCCAAGATCCCATCCAAGGTAATACATTTAGTTGTCACATTTAGACTCCTCTTAGCTGTGATAACATGTAAAATTTCCCTTGTTTTTTATGTCCTGGACACTTTTGAGGAATACTGGTCAGGTGTTTTGCATAATTTCTTCATTAATCACTCTCTTGAAAAATTACTTAGCCAGTGGATAAATGTATTTTTTGTCTAAGGTTTAGGGATCCAAAAAGTGACACTAATTACCTTGAGGTGAAATCAATGTACCCATTGCTAAATCTCACCAGCAAGAAGCTTCCTTGATATAGAAGACTGGACATTTTTCCATGATTCCTGCTGTGAGAAACAATATCCTGGCACTTGTTATGAACCTTTTTCAAAAATACATTTTTATGGGATGACCTTGCAAACTGCAAAGGTCTTGGGATGACCTAAGTGACTGTAGAGACAGTTCTGGGCCTTTCAGTTAGTAGCATTCAGCTGTAATTAGGTGCTGTTCTGAATCAAAAGTGTAGCTGTTATGGGGTTCTCTCATGTGATGGAAACACTGAGTTATAACCAGTAGTAATGTGTCGGGAATTGGTGGGTTCTTGGTCTCGCTGATTTCAAGAACGAAGCCATGGACCCTCGTGGTGAGAGTTACAGTTCTTAAAAAGATGGTGGGTCTGGAGTTTGTTCCTTCAGATGTTCAGACGTGTCTGGAGTTTCTTCTGTCTGGAGTTTCTTCCTTCTGGTAGGTTCGTGGTCTCGCTGACTTCAGGAGTGAAGGTGCAGACCTTCGCGGTGAGTGTTACAGCTCACAAAGGTGGTGCAAACCCCAAGAGTGAGCAGCAGCAACATTTACTGAAAACTTAGTTCCTGAGCCATTTGCATATCTTTGTTCTGAGTCCCCAGTTTCCCTGTTCCCTATTTTCTGAGTTTCCCAATAAACCATTGAAGAATGCTTCTTAAAGAAATACACTTGAATTGATCTTAAATTATAAACAAGTTGGATCAGAAGTAAATATTTTTAAACTGTAAATAAAGGAAGTTAATTACTATTCAAAGCTAACTTTGTACCTGGGTTATGCCCTATAGTGTAATGTATGATGTAGTAACTTGTGATTTACAAAAGTAAATCATTAAATTGGGAGAAAAGGTTATGTATTAGGTGGCATTACTTTTATCCCCCTATCTCCAAGTCATTTGCTTTTTAAATGTTTCGCAAATAAAGATTTCACTATTTTGTAAGTCAGCTAATATTTTTAGTTCCACGGTTTTAGCAGGTAGATTGCATCCATATTGATGTCTTATGCAGTCAGTAAAAACTGTCCACAAATAAAAAGAAAAAACATTTAAAGGTTCTGTATACAAGTTTTTTAAAAACTTATTCTTGTCATGCCATTTAGTTTTATTTTGTAAATTCCAATAATTAATTGATGTACTTTTTATATCATGTCTTTTGTTGGATATGAAAATCAGTTCTTTCAGTCTCTCATTAGAAATAGTTAAAAAATATCTTGTGTCTTGAGTGCATGGAAAGCAAAGGGAAATTTTTTCTGTGACCCTGGGTAACTTTGTACCTTTAAAAGATATCATGTACTCAAGGTTAATTAATTACAGTATCTTGGAAATAATATTACTTAAATATACAACATCAATATAAAATCAATAAAACATTAGCTCTTGATTTTGAAAATATCTACACATTAAAAAATAATTTCTGCAGAAGTCCAACAGGTTTTCTTTTCTTTTTTTGTTTTGTTTTGTTTTTTAGGATTTTCTTTTTGAGACGGGATCTCTCTTTGTCACCAAAGTTGGAGTGCAGTGGCGCTGTCTTGGCTCACTGCAACCTCTGCCATGCAGACTCAGGTGATTCTTCCGTCACAGCTTCCCAAGTAGCTAGGACCACAGGTGTTGCATCACCACACCCAGCTAATTTTTGTATATATTTTTTTAGAGATGGGGTTTTTCCATACTAATTATAATAACCAGACTGGTCTCCAACTCCCAGGCTCAAGCAGTCCACCCCCTTGGCCTCCCAAAGTGCTGGGATTACAGGCGTGAGCCACCACACCTGGCCCCCAAGCAGGTTTTTGCTGTGTTTGGTTTTATTAAAATTAGAAATGTTGTGGCATCCTGTGGATAGATCTCAAATTAAATCCTGCCTTGTTTGGAGTGTGTCTGTAAAGATGCAAAGTCATCATTAATACGTCAGAAACCTAAATAGAAGGTCAAAAATTAAGTGTTCTTTGGAATTAGGTGTGTGGAAGAGGAGAGCTCAAGTCCTCTACTTATTAGCCATCTAATATTTTTCCTTATGGGAAGAGGGAATATTGATACATTTTTGTGCTCAACTCTTACGTACATTATGCCAAAGGTTTTATTATCTTTTATTATAAGATATTTGCATATAGACGTTAAGAAAGAATACATATATTTGTAGATTCTCTCAATTAGAGTTCCTTTGCTTAGGGACCATTCTAACTCATTCTAACTCTTTGCAAGGTGTTTAGGGAATAACTTGTACCTCTTTTTAAAGATTCACCTAGGACTTTTCAGGCACTTAAATTTTCTGCCTTTGAAAAGAAGGTTGGAAGCAATGTGGATAAAATATACTATTCATAGAGCATTGTATTTATAAATATGTACTAGGAAATGAATGAGCATGTAAAAGCCATTGGCCAGTTTCCTTCTCTCAGTCTCATGAAAGTACTATCTTGTGGATATTAAGATAAAATTTTGTCTAACTCAGACATGAGACGTGCAAGCTTCAAATTCTGTGCACCTGCCATTAATAACACATGTTTCTAGAGCTCAATCAACCACAGAAGGATAGAAAGAAGGAAACAAGAAAAAAAAATCTGATAGGTTTCTTTCCTTATTCTGATGCTGGTAAGCTGATAAAATGAGGGAAATCCTGATATTGGCCATAAGCTGTAAGAAAGAGTGATTAATAATAATAGCCTATTATGTTAGTTTGCTAGGGCTGCACTAATAAACTGCCATAAATTGGGAAGCTTGAAATAACTGAATTTTATTGTCTCACAGTTCTGATGGTTACAAGTCTGAAATCAAGTTCTCAGTAGGACCACATTCCCTCTGAAACCTGTAATAAATCCTTTCTTAACTCCCCTAACTTCCAGTGGTTTGCTGACAACTTTTGGTGGTCCTTGACTTACAACTGCATAACTCCAGTCTCTAACTTTGAGACCACATGGCATTCTCCCTGTATTGTCTTCACATGGCCATCTTCTTATAAGGACAATGATCACATTGGATTAGAAGGCCACCCTACTGCAGTATGAACTCATCTAAGCTTAGCTAGTTACATTTGCAATGACCTTATTTCTTAAAAACATAACCATAGATACTGCAAGTTAGAACCTAAAACATATTTTTGGGGGTGAAAAGAACACAATTCAACTGACAACATTTATTTATTTATTTTTGGCCCAGTTGTTGTACATTACACGGCCATTATTTGCTCTGAAAAGCGGGGTTACATTTACATTGGTGATAATTGTTCAACAAATCTGAGCAGGCAATGTCTAGAGATACCAAGAAGAGGAACTTCCTGTCCTTATTAGAGGGTTAGAATCTAGTTGAGGAAAGAGACCATTTTAAACTGTTTTATGAAAAGTGATAATTTCTGTCATGGCAATATGGAAAAAATACTATGAAAAAAGTTGATGGAGGGATACATTTTTCTTGGTTTGAAGTGATTCTTATTTTCTTTATGCCTTAATGTTTTCTGAGTTTTCTATAATGAGAGTATACTAGTTCAAGGAGACATTCTTGCACAGGGAATAGACAAAAGAATATAATTTGAGGCATTTAAGATATAGGCCAGAAACCAGCTATGCACTGCTGTGGAGAAAGAGAGTGTATAGAAATGTTTTCCGGGTTGGGCATGGTGGCTCACACCTCTATTCTCAACACTTTGGGAGGCCGAAGCAGGCAGATCTCTTGAGGCCATGAGTTCCAGACAAGCCTGGCCAACATGGTGAAACCTTGTCTCTGCCAAAAATAAAAAAAAAATAGCCAGGCATAATGGTAGTGCCTGTAGTCCCAGTTACTCGGGAGACTGAGGTGGGAGGATTGCTTGAGCCTATGAGGCAGGGGTTGCAGTGAGCTGAGATTGTGCCACTGTGTTTGGGTGACAAAGTGAGACTTCTCAAAAAAAAAATAAATAAATGAAAAATAAATAAATAAATAAAAATAAAATTTAAAAGGTAGCAAATCTCATATTTCTGGTTTCAAAACTCTTTTACCCTCTTAAAAACTACGAAGGACTTCAAAGAACTTTTGTTATTGTGGGTTACGTCTACAATGTTTACTTCAGACCTGATCTTACTGTTCTAATTTCGTCGTTCAACTCAGGTTCCTCTTTACTGTGCCCTGGGACCAAGGTAAGCAGGCACAAAAGAACGGCTTCTGAAACAAGTAGGCAAGCATAGGCACATACCAGCGTATGCTTTCAGTAATAAGGAAGAAGAAAATGAATATAACGGCTCAGAAACTTCCAATATCCCACCAAATCTGTACTCTGGAGACTCCCAAGCAGACTGTATAAGCTAATTGCCTCAAAGCATCAAAATCCAAATCTAAAATCATATCCTGTCCTTTCTTCTGGCACCTATCAAGATAATTCTGAGGGATTTATAAGTAAGTTTCTTATAATAACCTATTTCATAGTATGGAAAAATTGTCATGAAACTCCTGTTTGTTACTTCATTATGGTGTTCTTGTTTCTTGTTTAGCAATAGCCTAAACAGGCTCTGCAGGATGCTCAGAAAATGGTTACACGGGTGTAGCTACAAGCTAAACAGGAATGCAAAGAAAAGAACTAACAGGCCCTGCTGGTTTCTCAGATGCACTGCTGAATATTGCAAGAGGCCTTCATTAGGAGACACGCATTAGGAGGGGTTGATGGCAGGCCAATCAACTAGCTGCAGTTTCAAGGCTGCTTCCAGCTTACTCCTCTGAATAAGTTGAGCTAAATTTAACTACAAGGAGACTCCACTTCTATTTAATCAAATAGTCTTAATGCAGTAAGGAATCTTAGTGCAACAAACCATCACCATCCTAATGCGATCACCTTGTAAGATTCCTCTTCCAGTGTTTGAATCCCTTGGGGGTGGGGGGCAACCCCCATTATTACTAACCAGGTTTCCTTTAACATCTTCAGTAATTTAAATCTCACTGCCAACACCAGGGAACCTGTTCTTTTATTGAATAACTCGAACCATTTTGAAGTTGTTATGCTGAGCAGCGAAGTTTTTACTAAGTAGAAAATGCCCTCCTGTTCTAATTCTATCCCTTGGTATGACATTAAAAAAAAAAACAAAAAATTCCAGTCCCTCCTTCTCATGTGATTCAAACATTTCAAAGCAACCAGAGTATTTTGCCCAAATAGTCTTGTTTTCATTACAGATATGTATAGTTTGTTCATCACATGGTTTCAAGTCTCTTTACAATCTTTGTCATTTTTCCCTGGACGTATATGGAATTAAACGTTATCCCACAGTTAAACACAAAATTCTGTGTCTGTGTACCATAAAATTGTACATTCCTATGGCATTTACAGTTATAAAAAAGTTTTAAGTATATTATCAGATACCCTGTTATCTTACCTCTTTCTCTGTATTATACTATCTGGGAACAGTAAGTTCCAAAGTACTTTTTGGGAACAGTAACTTTTTAGGGAACAATTCTTTTTTTACTCAGTTTTTGAATTTTACTCCTAACCCTGTGAAATCTAGTAGTGGATACAATATCACAACCCAAGAGTAATTCTGGATCTCTAACTTTTCATTCAAAAACTGGACTATCTTAAGCAGCTTATAGGAATCCCTTTTTCTTTTGATTTTGAAAATGATTCACTTCACAGAGGTAGCTTTGCTTAGGTTTATGGCTGGGTTCTGATTTCTTGATGTCCAAGGCATACCAATAGTTACGTATTTTGAATGTCACTCATTCCTGATCTTCCATATATGTCAAAGGGATGGAACATATATTGAAATAGACCTAATGTAAAATATTAGAATAGTACATGTATATGTACTCCTCTAAAACACTAGAGAAAATAAACTTATAAATGTTATATTGCCTATGATATGCACGTTAATTAGCCAATTTATATATTTTTATATGATGATAGTTATGAAAGTTAAATGTTGTCTACCCTCTGAAAGTACACCTGTTTGATGTTTTTCTTTTTCTTTCTTTCTTTCTTTCTTTTTTTTTTTTTTTTAAAGTTAATCTCCTTTAAGCAAAATGTGTTTGGTATTTGGAATGCTGGGTCCTTTCTGTGGAGGCTGTTTAAAATGTAAAATAATCCATTGTTCTCAGCTAAAATAGTTCTCTGTTACTATCTTCTTGCTATCTTTGTCCTTCATGCAGTTTTAAATCCGGATGCATAATTTTCCTGCCAGACGTTAATGCTTACTTCTCATTTGTTTTCTTTTCCTGTTGCCTTCAGAGCTCACAGAGAGAAGGTACTATTTCTGCAATCTCTAAGACATGTGGCTTTCCCAGGCAGATTGTTTATTTAACGAAAAAGAAGAGAGGTCCACTCTATTTGTTTGGAGTTACATAAATATTCTTTAAAAGGAGGATTTCCTCATTTATTCCACTTTAGCCTTCCTGTGCAGAGAGAGCTTTAAATACAGCTTTAATCACTATATGATGACAGCTTGAGTTAACACTTTTATAACAGTACCAAATATATTTAAGATGTTGTGAATAAGAAAGGAAGAATGGATTAATTCCTAATTTATCTCTCTGTGTATTACAATATAAGATTATTGCATATCTTCACATTCAAAACCAGTTTATCATTATAAACCTAGTAATAAGAATAATGCATAGTGCTATGATAATAGCTAAGTTTGAATAGAAGGTTCAAAAAGGAGATGGATAAGGTATTATTCTATACATTTAGTACCAATAGTTTGCTTCTTTTTTTTATCTCACATTCTTACTCAGGTAGAGTTTGCTCACCAGGTTGTAACAGAAGTTGGAAAACTCTTTTAAATGTACCATAATAGAAGGATGTTTTAAATCGGAAACAGTGTATTTTTTATTTCTCTTTTCATCATCTTGTGAGTTGAGTTTTAAATTAAACATAGAATTCAGATAACACCATGAATAAATCTTAAAGCATTTCATATTTTGCAAATGTAATTATTTCTCAAATATGTAACCTGAATGGGCATATGGTAGGTACTACAGAGAGAAAAGGATAGCAATGATTAAAATATTAAAAATAATATTGTAGAATGATAATATTTAATATAACAAATGTTTACATATATAATTACATGTAATGTATACGTATATGTTTTACATGTATTACAGATAACACATATAATATATATTTCATATCACATGTTACAAATAATCATATATATTTTAAATATACTTATATATTTATAAATATAAATACACTGTCAAGGGTTGGAATCACATCAGGGTGTTTTCATTTTATGTAGTGAATACTCATAGATCAGGTACAGATATTTTTTCTCAGAACATTTTTATACTACATTAAACATTATAGTATAAAAGTGGTGAAGTGAAGCCATCAAAATGAGTATGCCAGCTCTTTTATAATTACTTTTAAAAAGGCAAATATTAGTATATAATTTTATCCAAAGCATAGTATCTATGGATGTAGATGACCTGTTTAAAGAGAAAAGAAACATGTTCAAATCACATTGAAATAACAGAGAGAAATGTCAGGGTTTCAGTGTTATGTGAGGGAAACATCATGTTTCCTCCAAATAATAATAAGTTGCCAGGTATTTAATCATAGCTTCTTGAAATTGATACAGACTTTTAGATCTGTTGTGCATCGTACATAATTTTCTTGTTTGGCGTTGCACTGGTTTTAAAAGTTCTGCAGTAAAGCACATTAGATTACATTGTTTTCTTTTCATTTAGAATTTCAGACATTATTTCCAGAAAATTCATAGTTTGAAGCACTTCAAAAATCTTTGAACTCAGAAAGGGAAAGGAAGTTGCTTTATGTCAAAACTCTTATAAAAGCAAACAAACATTTAATAAATGTTGGATAGACTTAAAGAGTTTTCCTTGTGTTCAACTCAAGCATACATTGAAAGTGTATTAAACTGTATTAACTTGTGTAATAAATGTTATAAAAGAATTAGAGTTCTGGAAGATTCTTGTTTCCTTTAGGCAGAACCACATTTGAAGCAAACTGAAGTGAGAGAAGGTATGATTGTGCAAAAGTGCTTAGAGTTTTATGCACCCTCCCAACAATTCTTCCTATTAGCCTCACCTGTACTGCCAGGTCATTCATGCTTCCTTTTCATTTGTCTTCTTTGGTTACTGTGAGTTAAGCCAAGTAATTGCTGCCTCTGCTGTCCTTAGGTTGAAACAGAGTTAAATTAGTTCACCTCTATGTGTGCCAGATGTTCCTTTGGCCAAGGTGGCTGGTTCTCTCTGTTTCTGTAGGTGAAGAATTGTAATTGCTTGAGCTTCTAGTCATTGTTCTTTTTTATCAAACCTTTCATCACCATGAAGATTTTCTTCTGCGCTTTTTATAGTCATCCATAGTTTTCAGAATTGAGGTCTAATTATCACTGATGTGATTGACTGCCATTCTTTCCTAGTTATAATTTTCTCAATACAATTTCTCTTCACAAGTCCTCTTAGGATACTTCTGAGCTATTTCCACCTATTAGTTTAACAATTTTGTAACTTCTTTCTTTGTATTTCTTAATGTGGAAATGTAGGTGGATTGAAACCCACATTTCCATGGAATAAAACTAAGAGTGAATTTAAAGAGAAGGCTCATATATACAACTGAGCTTTTCTACTGTCAGAGTATATAGAAGATAGTCTCTTCTTTATTTTGCAAATATGAGAACTGGATCACAGGACATTCATTACTTTAGTAAACCTCTGCTTAGCAAAATCTTTACAACAACTTACTGCTATTAACAATTAGAGTATTGGCAATATTGAGTGATGTAATTATTGCTATAGAGGTGATTTCAGAGCCTGCTTAACACAGAAATCTAAATCTCAGATCTAACTTATTGCATTCCAAGACTAGGCAGGGAATTTTGCTTAGATTTCTTGCTCGCAGTTAATCTTGAGTGGTGTCCAATAGTTCTAAGCCATAGACACTGGGTTTAAGTCACTGTGGGAATTCCTCATTGATTGGTTCCACTGAACCGATAAAATACAGTTATTCACATCTCAGTTAGGTGATATGCTCTGCAGTTAGGCTATAGTGCAAAATCCCATATACTAAAAATTACTGATAATATTTTAAATAGTCCATGAACTACACTAAAAATTGTCCAATGTATAAAACCACCAAATAGTAATACAAAGCCCAAATCAGAAATGCTCTGAAAACTGAAACGTGAGTGCTGACCTGATGCTACTGATTGTCCATATGGGTGGCTAAGATAGGGACACCTTTGCTTTCTGATGGTCTAGCGTACACAAACTTTGTTTTATGCAAAAAATTATTAAAATATTTTGTAAAATTACCTTCAGGCTATGTGTATAAAGTGCATATAAAACTAAATGAATTTTATATTTAGACTTCAGTCTCATTCCCAAGATATTTCATTATGTATAAGCAAATACTTAAAAATTCAAAAATATATGAAATTTGAAACATGGTCCCAAGCATTTTGGATAAAGATACTCAACCTGTAGTGTACATATAATAAAATATAAAAACTACTAAGCTAGACAGAAGATGAAAACTCAAGGAAGATGTATAATGTGTATGTTTGTTTAAACCAGTCTTCTTTTAACACAAGCATCAAATTCCTAGCAGTGACATATATACCTACTATGTTGTACCCATAAAAATTAAAAATTAAAAAAAAAATCCAAGCAGTGAACTGAAGATGAATGGAAGACTCTAAATAAAAGGATCTGATTCCTGGTACATTTTACTTCATTCTATTCTCACAGTAAGCCTTATTCATGCCAATCATGTTGTGAAGACTACAAGAGATAGTAAAGTCACATCTGTGCATAGAGATGAGATACGGGTCAGGTTCTAAACTCAGGGACTTGACTAATTGGGTAATGTTGCAACCCCACTGTGATTCTCCTTTTTACCTACATATGTCTTAATGTATAACACCTATATGGATTACTGTATCTTTTCCTTTGGTTGTTAGTTATTTTTGTATTTGTATTAGCTCTCCTACAGGGTCTAGGCCTTGTATAAATTTTTAATTCATTTTAAAAGAGCACTAAATAAATGCTATTGAATAGCTAAATTAATTTCTGACCTGAAACTTCCTGACTTATTATTCTATATTCTAGTCCACGTCCACTCATGTAGACTGGTGCCCTTTTGCTTCTTTTCATCACTTCTATTTTTTTACCATAATCTGACATGCAGCTTCCAACTTCTTTCCCCCACCTCCCACCTTATCTTTCTCGATCTTTCTCACCTTCTTTCTTCTTTCCCCTCTCTATATTTTCCTTTCAGCCAGCTCCATTCCAGTTCATTTGAACACAGGTTTAAAATAAAAGTTAGTGTTTTTATAAACATTTTAACAGTTCATAAAAATTTTAGCATTACAGAAAGTACAAAGAAGAAAGCAACAATAAGCTTGCCACCCATTGTTACCACTTGTGAGCATCATTCCACCTGGAACAGTCTGTCTCAGATAGATGTCTGAATTGATAATTATAATAAAAGCAGCAGCAGCCAAAACTTGCTGGGAACTGTGAAGAATGCTTTCAGTATATTTATTAAATTCTTCCTGTGAGATC
This sequence comes from Macaca thibetana thibetana, assembly GCF_024542745.1. Lineage (NCBI taxonomy): Eukaryota > Metazoa > Chordata > Mammalia > Primates > Cercopithecidae > Macaca > Macaca thibetana. The sequence goes on along the minus strand of NC_065582.1, from coordinate 15,460,435 downwards.
ATGATTATTTTCATTTTCATTTTCATTTTACAAGTAAGGAAATGGAGACTCCTAGAAGTTAAGCAACTTACCTAAGGTTATATAACCAGTAAATGCTGAATGAGTAAACAAGTGTCTTTAGAATTAGTGGGGGAAGTTAGAGAAGATGAAATGGCATTACTATTCATTTTCATTAAGAGGCTTTTTTTTTTTTTTTTTTTTTTTTGAAACGGAGTCTTGCTTTGTCACTCAGGCTAGAGTGCAGTGGTGCGATCTCAGCTCAATGCAGCCTCCACCTTCCAGGTTCAAGCGATTCTCCTGCTTCAGCCTCCTGAGTAACTGGAACTACAGGCACGCGCCACCACGCCCAGCTAATTTTTGTATTTTTAGTAGAGATGGGGTTTTACCATACTGGCCAGCTTGTCTTGAACTGCTGGCCTTGTGATCTGCCCGCCTCAGCCTCCCAAAGTGATGGAATTACAGCCGTGAGCCACCACGCCCGGCCAATTAACAGACACATTTTTTTAGAACAGTTTTAGATTCACGGCAAAATTGAACAAATAGTATAGCGAGTTCCTATGTGTGGTCCGTTCCATGCCCCACATCCCTCCCTCCCCTGCCATCACATCCTACACTGCAGTGATACATCTGTTACAATCCATGAACCAACAGCAACACGCTGTTATCACCCAAAGTCCATAGTTTCCATTAGGGTTCACTCTGTGGTACATTCCATAAGTTTTGACAGATGTGTGATGACAGATATTCATCCTTACAGTAACATACAGAATAGTTTCACTTCCCTAAAAGTGACCTGTGCACTACCTGCTTATTTGTCTGTCTCTCTCTTTTTCCCACACCCTGGCAACCGTGTATTCTTTTATTGCCTCCATGGTTTTGCCTTTTCCAGAATGCATAAACGTGGAATCATATGATATGTAGCTTTTCCAAACTGTCTGTTTTCACTTAATAATATGCTTTTCATATTCTTCCATGACTATTCATGGCTTGATAAATGATATTACTTTTGAGTCAGAAAATTTTAAGAAGCACTTAAAAGCAATATTTTTTGTTTCATCCTGAAAAGAGAAGAAAATATGCTTTTTGAATAGAAATTTTATTTCTTTTTTGAACGTTCCCTGCTTCCCACATAGAATGTGGTCAGGAGCATCTGAAAACTATTACAGATCACTTAATGTGGAAGTTAAATAATATAAAAGGTAATAAAAACTAGATTATCAATTCTGATCTGTGTTCGTTAGGAAGCATGCACTGTTAACTAGTATGTAGATAGTTTTTATTGTTGCTCAGCCCTTATAAGCTACAAATGAGAACCAACTGTGTCTTACAGAATTGAATAGAGTGAAACTTAACATTATGGTGCCCAAAGAAAAGAGAAAGGTTTAAATGTAATTTTTGTCTAAATTTATCCAATTTTACAGATTTTCAAAATAGTCTTTCATTCAAATGTAATTAAAATGAAGGTAGACCTTGATGTGGTATACAACGTCAGCAAAGTTTCAGGATACAAAACCAATGTACAAACATCGCTAGTATTCCTGTGTACCAACACCACCAAGCTGAGAGCCAAATGAAGAATGAAATCTCATTCACAATAGCCACAAAAAGAATAAAATACCTAGGAATACAGCTAACCAAGGAGGTGAAAGACCTCTGTGATGAATATAAAACATTGTTCAATGAAATAAATGATGACACAAACAAATGGAAAAACATTCCAGACTCATGGATAGGAAGAACCAGTATTATCAAAATGGCCATACTGCCCCAAACAGCACTGCTTCAGTGCTATTCCCATCAAACTACCAATGACATTCTTCATGAAATTAGAAAAAACTATTTTTAAATTCATATGGAACCAAAAAAGAGCTCAGATAGTCAAGGCAATTCTAAGCAAACACTGGAGGCATCATGTTACCTGACTTTAAACTGTTCTACAAGGCTACAGTAATGAAAACAGCAAGGTACTGGTGCAAAAACAGACATGTAGACCGATGGAACAGAGCAGAGAACCCAGAAATAATGCCATATACCTACAACCATTTGATCTTTCACAAAATCCACAAAACAAGCAATAGGGAAGGATTCTCTATTCAATAAATTGTGCTGGGATAACTGGCTTCCCATATGCAGAAGACTGAAACTAGACACATTCCTTACACCAAATACAAAAATTAAGATGGATTAAAAACTAAAACCAAAGACTAACATCAAAAACTATAACAACCCTGGAAGATAATCTAGAAAATTCTATTCTGGACATAGGACCTGGTAAAGACTTTCTAACAAAGACACAAAAACCAGTTGCAACAAAAACAAAAATTGGCAAATGGGACCTAATTAAACTAAAGAGCCTCTGCACAACAAAATAAACTATCAAAAAGTAAACAGACAGTCTACAGAATGGAAGAAAATATCTTCAAACTATGCATCTGACAAAGGCTTAATATCCAGAATCTATAAGGAACTTACATTTACAAGCAAAAAACAACACCATTAAAAAGTGGGCAAAGGACATGAACAGACACTTTTCAAAAGAAGACATTCATGCAGCCAAGAAGCATATGATAAAATGCTCAACACCCTTATCGTTAGATAAATGCAAGTCAAAACTACAATGAGATACCATCTCACACCAATCAGAATTATTATTATTAAAAAGTGAAAAAATAACATGCTGGTGAGGTTGTGGAGAAAAGAGAATGCTTATACACTGCTGGTGGAAATGCAAACTAGTTCAGTTATTGTGAAAAGCAGTTTGGTAGTTTCCAAAAGAACTTAAAACAGAAGTACCATATGAGTCAGCAATCTCATTATTGGGTATACACCCGAAGAAATATAAGTTGTTTTACCACAAAGGCACATGCACACGTATGCTCATTGCAGCACTATTCACAATAGCAAAGACATGCAACAACCTAAAAGCTCATCAAAGATAGACTGGATAAAAAATGTTGTACATACACCATAGAATACCATGTAACTATAAAAAAAAAATGAGATCATGTGTTTTCAGCAACATGGATGGAGTTGGAGGCCATTGTCCTAAGCAAACTAATGCAGGAACAGAAAACCAAATACCTCATATTCTCACTTGTAAGTGGAAGCTAAACATTGAGTACACATGGACACAAAGAAGGGAACAACAGACATGGGGGTTTACTTGAAGGTGGACGGTGAAAGGAGGGTGAAGGTGAAAAACTACCTATCAGGTACCATGTTTATTACCTGGGTGACAAAATAATTTGTACACTAGACCACCGTGACACACAATTTACCTACGTAGCAAACATGTACATATACCCCCGAACCAAAAATAAAAGTTTAAGAAATAAAATACAAGGTATAGAATAGGGTAGTCATTGGAAGCTCATGATTAAATAAATATAACTCTGGTGGGAGGATCACGATGGAAAATAATTTTATTTTTTTTCTGTGCTTTAAAACTTATGTTCTATGGTTTGTTAATAAAAATCGTGGACTCTCAAAAGTTTAAAGGAACTTAAAATGTCTTCAAACTTGAGAAACTATATATATTTTGTACTTTTTGACTATTTCTTCTTTCAGCTGGTTGCTTTGGCATAGATATTAACTCTGATATTTATCTAAGAAGAGCTGTTATTATTGATTCCATGTCATAGAATATTTTTTCAACCTTGCTCTGATCTTAGGAGGAAATTTAACCAGTTAGGAACTTGATACAGATCACCACAGAAAACTGAGTGGATGATCACTGTCATCAGTGAAAATTTATTTTGTGTGCATATATAAATGTTTCCTGTTTACAATGGCTTGACTTCATGGTGGTTCAAAAGTGATATACATTCAGTAGAAACCATACTTTGAATTTCAAATGTTGATCTTTTCCTGGAATAGGGATATGAGGTCTGATACTCTGGATTTATTAATTTCCCAATGTCTTCTCTAAGGCAAAATTTAATTGGAATTGAAATCAGATACATTAGACACATCGGAGTTAATATAAAATCAAGAAGATTTTCGAAGTATAATATTAACAGTAATCATTCTAATCATAATTATTCAAAAGACCTGGTTCAATACAGCATTGCATTTCTTCTATAGAAAATGAGGTAGAAAGATTAAATGCACTAAAAATAAACTCAACTTCTCTACAGTATTTTCTTTTCACTAAATATTAATATTTATATTTCAAGAATAAACATTGGTACGGAATCTACTAAAATCAGATAACAGTGTTCTATGAATCTAGTGATTAGAAAGGAATTCAACTAACTGGTAAAGGGGATACATTTACATATTTTCCAGGCTACCACCACCCTTTTAAAACAGCCCTGACTCATCTTTGGCAATTGTGCCCTATGGGAAAATAATATAATACTTTGTTTTATAATTTTAACTTTGGAAAAACAAAGCCTCAAGTAAATGACTAAGTTTGCTTTTATTCCTATTAAACGTTAAACTTAAAAGTTCAAATGTAAGGCTGGGTGTGGTGGCTCACGCCTGTAATCCCAGCACTTTGGGAGGCTGAGACAGGTGGATTGCTTAAACTCAGGAGTTTGAGACCACCCTGGCTAACATGGTGAAACACTGTCGCTACAAAAAATTTTTAAAAATTAACTTGGTAGGGAGGCACATGCCTGTGGTCTCAGCTCATCAGGAGGTTGAGGTAAGAGGATCACTTGAGCCCCGGAGGTCCAGGCTGCAGTGAGCTGAGATCATGCCACTGCACTCCAGCCTGGGTGACAGAGCAAGACGCTGTCTCAAAAGAAAAAACAAAAATTCAAACTTAAAAGTGTGAATGCATCCACTGTTGGAGAAATATAGTTGGAAACTAAATCTTTCCCCAACCCAGAACACTTCTCAACAAAGATACTAGAGAAATAAACCAGTTTTATTATTTAAAAAAGCATTAAACCAGGATGTGATGCTAATCACATTGAAAAGACAGAAAGGAATTTCACCCCTTATAGGTCCAAGCAGATACACTTACTACATACATGCACTCAAGACAGACAATCATTAGTCCTCAAGTAAGAGGACTTTGCAAATACCTTTTGTCACATTAGTTTATCTTAATTTTATCGTGATAATTGGGGAGACTCCCTGTGACTGTATTAGGAGGAGTAACAAACTTCTCATTGCAAATTGGAACAAGATGCCCACAGATGTTAAGCTCTTTCTCTCCCACACTAACTGAAAGGTAGGGTCACTATCTCTCTTCATGTTTGCCTTTCAAAAAGATGGCTACCTGATGAAGTCTCCCGAAAAGACCCAAGAGAACGGGATTCAAAAGCTTCTCGATGGCTGAACATGGGGAGGGTCCTGGAGGGTTGACCACCAGGGGAGGACTTGGAAGCTCCACATCCCTTCCCCCATACCTTGCCCTATGTACCTGTGTCCTTTGTAATATCCTTTATAATAAACTGGTAAACAATTTTTTAAAAAAGGCTTACAGGTACCTGAGGAAACATTCTTGAATTGTGAGACTGGCGGAGGTTTATTTCTTCATTATCAAGATCTATATACATTTGAAAAGGACAGAGAAAGAAATTTTGAAATAAAAGGAAACAGGGGAGAAGTCTCTTGCCTGGTAAAATGATAATTCTTATTTTTAATCTGTATTTGCCCCACATCACCCACAGGAATATAGAAGTAGGATTATTTTATTATGACTTTTTTCTCTCCCCAGCCTTTCAAAAATAATCTGGAGAGCTTTCTTTGGGTGCTACCTATTTGTTTAATGGCTTTATTGAAATGTAATTGACATCCAGTACACTGCCCATATTTAAAGTGTACAATTTGATATTTTGACATATGCTTACACCTGTGAATCGAGAGAGAAGAAGAACGAGACTAGGCCCCCCACACTTACTAATGCATTTTTTCCCCACATTTGATGATACAGGCTGAATGGTGTTCCCGCCCAAGTCTCATGTTGAATTGTGATCCCCAGTGTTGGAGGTGGGGCCTGGTGGGAGGTGATTGGGTCATGGGGGCAGAATTCTCATGAATGGTTTGTTTAACTTGCTCTATAATGTTATATAATAATACAACATCTATAATGCAGGTTGGTCTATTTTACCACAGATAGTGAGGATTGTACAGAGATCATTGACAAGCTAGACAACAATCGAGTCAAGGATAGAATTGGTAAAATCCAGCCTTCTCAATTCCAAGATATATTTTTCTTCTCCCTTTTATGTTTCACAGTTCATTTCTACTGTTTCAAAGAAAATCGTTCTTTCTAATTAAATATGTATTCCTTAATAAACATCCTCTCCTCTTGGTACTGTCCTTGAGATAGTGTGTGAGTTCTGGTGAGATCTGGTCATTTAAAAGTGTGTAGCACCTCCCCTCTCACTCTCTTGCTCCTGCTTTTTCCACGTGAAGTGCCTGACACGGCTTCATCTTCCACCACGAATAAAAGTTCCCTGAAGCCTCAACAGAAGATGAGTCATGTTGGCACCTAGTAATACAGCCTGCAGATCCAATTAAACTTCTTTTCCTCAGAAATTCCACAGTATCGGGTCTTTCTTTATAGCAATGTGAGAATGGACTAATCCTCATGCCACACTATCATGTTCTTTATTAAACAGTTATAGTGGTTTTCTATTACATTATATCTTGTGATTAACTCTCTTTATATCATTAATTCGTTTGCTTTTCCTTCTTAGATTTTCCAGTGTACAGGGCAACATACACTCTGCTATTTAACTTACTTTCTACCTTTTCCACAACCTAAGTGAGTGTTGGGGAGTGAGGGGTGAGCTTCTTTTTTTTTTTTTTTTTTTTTTTTGATCGATCTTGCCCGAACACCCAGGCTGGAGTGCATTGGCATGACCTTGGCTCACTGCAGCCTCTGCCTCTTGGGTTCAAGTGATTCTCCTGCCTCAGTTTCTGGAGTAGCTGGGATTACAGGTTCCTGCCACCACGCCCAGCTAATATGTTTTATATTTTTAGTAGGGACAGGGTTTCACCATGTTGGCGAGGCTGGTCTCAAACTCCTGACCTCAGGGGATCTGCCCGCCTTGACCTCCCAATGTGCTGAGATTACAGGAATGAGCCATCGCACCGGGCCTGTGGGCTTCTTAATGGTTTCCTGAATTCCTTTGTGTCTCTAAAAAAAACCCTGCCCCATCCACCAACATTTTGTTAAACATCTATAATGCAGTTCAGTCTGTTTTACCACAGATAGTGAGGATTGTACAGAGATCACTGACAAGGTAGACAATTGAGTCAAGGTTAGAGATGATAAAATCCAGCCTTGGTCAATTCCAAGTCATGTTTATCTTCTCCCTTTTATGATTCAAAGTTCATTTCTATTGTTTCAAATCAAACCGTTCTTTCTAATTAAATATTTATTCCTTAATAAACATCCTCTCCCTTTCTATTTCAGTCATTGATTATCTGTCCTTCTCTAACTTTGGACTTTTATTTATTTATTTTTGCTGAGCAGGTTCCTCACTGAATTTAAAAGAACTCTTTCCCCACAATATCAGCATTGCTTATATCCCTTGAGGGTGAAAGGATATTTCTGATCTGACCTAATTCTTCTCTTTATTCAGGTACTTTATTTTTTTTAATTATTATTATTATTTTTTTTGAGACAGAGTCTTGCTCTGTCACCCAGGATGGAGTGCAATGGCAGGATCGATCTCGCCTCACTGCAACCTCTGCCTCCAATTCAAGTGATTCTCCTGCCTCAGCCTCCCGAGTAGCTGGGATTAAGCTGGGATTACAGGCATGTGCCACCATGCCTGGCTAATTTTTGTATTTTTAGTAGAGACGGGGTTTCACTATTTTGGCCAGGCTGGTCTCTAACTCTTGACCTCAGGTGATCCACACATGTTGGCCTCCCAAAGGGCTGGGATTACAGGCGTGAGCCACCGTGCCTGGCCTACTCAGGTACTTTCAAATACAATGCTTCGTAAAATCTCCATGAGATCTTAGAACTTCTTTTCCTGGTCTAAGCAGTGGAGGTAAATTTACCAAATCCATCTTCCTTGCAAGCATATTGCCTGCCCTCATTAACCTTCTCAACATTCTTGATTCTAGCCTTTCGAATGGTTGTATCTTCATACCCAGGATAGCATATGCTATCCACTATCTTTTTTTCTCAAATACAAAAATCTGGATTTACTTTTGGAACTCACTGAAGTATCACTGAACCAAATCCTGATTATTGGAATGTTTTATTACATTTTACTAAGTTGCATATTTATTTATATTTAAGATGTAGTTTACAAAAATTACTCTCTACTTGGCAAAATTCCAATTTTTGATCCAAATTTTCTGATATGGCTGGTGGAATTATTTGGATTCAAAGAACAGTTCTGCTTGTGTTATAAACTGTTGTGAGATTGAAGAATATGGAGATGTGTATTAACGTAATGAGTAATTAAATGCTTATTTTTCCCCCCTCAGTATTTTGGATAAAAGTCAAGCTAGGTTGACTAGTTTAGTGTGGGTTCATGCTCAGAGCCATAGGATACTTGTTGAAACTTTCATCAAAGTGAGACTAAAATACAAAATCAAATATATTTCTATCTGAGACTAATACAATCATTATAAGTAATAAATAATCTTTTTTTCTCTTGATTACATGCTTCCAAATATTACTTTAAACTTTTCCACATTACATTTAAGCAGTCATATTGTTGTTGTGGTGACTCCATCTAAAAATAGTAATATTATGTTTCAGATGCTTTTGAAGTATACAAAATAGTGTAGAATCAATTGCTTAAAAAATAAACAAATTATGACAATTTTCTACTGTGAATCCAAAAGTCAATTTAAATGAACCAGGATTTTATGAATTATAACAAGATATTTATACATTTAGTGTAGTAATATACATATATAAGTATGTGGGAAACATACTATTTATTTATCTACAGACTCATATTTGGAGCAAATGTTGCTTCCTCGACACGTTAGATTCCAAACAACTGATAAGCGTATGGAGAGCAAATGAAACAACAGGGTGTGATCAAGGAAAGAAGAGTGGTGTTCACAACACGAAGTAAGTCAAAGGGAGGTAGAGATGGTCAAATTCCTGTGGAATAAGAAATACCGGCTTTTGTTCAGAAATCCACACACCTGGCATTCCTAAAATTAAGAATGCAATGGACATTCCAGATCAAAGGAAATTCTCTGGCAGTTAATGTGTAGCTATGCATTCTAACTTGTGTTTGTGGATTCCCTGTCACTGGATGGAAACAGACATTGCAGCACTTTTGCAGATACGTTATAAATTTGATCAGAGTTTATATTTTCTCTTCTGGTGGAGTTTTTACTAGAGTTAGCCCACAGCTAACTGAACTGACCACAGACAACACTATGCTGCATAGCACTGAAGGACATATAGTACAATTAGTAGATTTGTGGCACCTCCATGTAAAATCCAAGGAACTCTAGAAATGCAGCCAAGTCAAACAACATGAGTTGTGAATGCTACGTGAAAATAATTCCTCAGACCATTGAATGCTACTTAGCATTGAATAGCAATGATTTGCTTTATATTGGCTTTATGTTTTACAAGATCAAACTCCTTTTTTAAAGATTTTTTTTCAAATATACTTTGAAGAACAATAAACAATATTTTTAAATTCACTGAGGAAATGTTGGAATAGCTATTGTGCCAAACTATTCAAGGCAAAGGGTATAAGCTTTTTTCTGCTTTAGACTGTTTCATGCTTTGATCTCAATTATGTTTTCTCTCTTAGGCATTTAGCTGGAAAAAGATTTAATTATCCCACAATAAATAATGTCCCTATCTCCCGGAAGTTTTCAGATACTATTACTTTTCAATTTATTTCTCTTAAGAAAGATATATTCTGATTTACACATGATATGGTGCATTTAAAACAAGATGATGAGGGATAGTTTAAAGTGGTGGAGATTGGGATAATCTTCCCAAATTCTGTCTTCCCTCCACCCCTGGTCTATTCTAATTATATAGTTTGGATGTTTTGTCCTCTCCAAATCTCATGTCGAAATACGATCCTCAATGTCAGAGGTGGGGCCCAGTGGGAGGTGCTTGACTCATGGGGGTGATTGCTCATGAATGGCTTGGTGCTGTATTCATGGTAATAAATGGATTTTCATTCTGTGAATTCACAGGAGATCTGGTTGTTGAAAAGAGGCTGGCATTTCCTCTCTCTCTCTCTCTCTCTCTCTCTCATTTCCTCTCCAGCCATGTGATGCACCTATGCCCCTTTTGCCTTCTGCTATGATTGTGAGATTCCTGAGGTTTCACCAGAAGCCTGACAGGTACAGGTGCCATACAGAACAGTAAGATGAATAAATCTGTTTTCTTTAAACATTACCCAGCCTCAGGTATTTCCTTATTGTAATGCAAAAACAAACAAACACATCTAACATACATTTGAAGAACTATTGATTGGCTTGGCTGTGTACACACCCAATCGTATCTTAAATTGCAGCTTCAATAATCCCCATGGGTCATGAGAGGGACCCAGTGGGAGGTAATTGAATCATGGGGGCAGGTTTTCCCATGCTGGTTTTGTGATAGTGAATAAGTCCTACAAGATCTGATGGTTTTATAAAGGGCAGTTCCCCTGCACACACTCTCTTGCCTGCCACCATGTAAGATGTGCCTTTGCTCCTCCTTCACCTTCTGCCATGATTGTGAGGTCTCCCCAGCCATGTGGAACTGTGAGTCCATTAAACTTCTTTTTCTTTATAAATTACCCAGTCTCCAGTATTTCCTCATAGAAGTATGAAAATAGACTAATACAACTCAAATATTAGATATACATTTTATCAATAATATAGCACAAGGACCACACCTGCAAAATATTTAATTTAAAATCTAGAAAAAAGTTTTGTTTAATCAAGGTGAACAGGTATAATGCTGTGCAGTAGTCTTTAAGGAAAAGGAAATAGGTAAGATTATGTTTAAAAGCTTTTTAAAAATAAGAAATGCTATATAAATTTTGAGAACCACTAGGGCTTTCTCTTTTAAATATTAAATTAACCTCATTTAGTCAATGTGACATATGGGAGTAATTTAAAACTGAAGAATCATAAAGTATAATCTCTTGCCCTAATATTCTCTGCACCCAAGTCCTTCCTCAGAGGAACACAGTGTCAAATCTTTTAGCTATTTTTAAGACATTTCCTTTTGTATTCATACATGTTATGCTACTACTATTATTACTTGATTTATCGTGTGTGTGTGTGTGTGTGTGTGTGTGTGTGTGTGTAGAGAGAGAGAGACTCCATCTTGTGATATTAACAGTTTAGACCTGTTATATAGACCTTCATGTTAGTTTTCCATTCTCATACAACATTTTGTATATTCTGGAGTTAATAATTACTCACTTCATCTGGTGTTTAGTTATCAACATACCAATCTCTAATATTTTCTTAAATGTTCCTATATCAATCTCTGTTATTTTCTTTAATGTTCCTTCTGATGTGTCAAATACTTATCAATAAATATACTGAAAGTTCAAGCACATTGAATTATCTCTTAGTTACATTTCCTCCCCCAACCCCCAACGAGAGTTCCTCCTTCCAAAGCCTTCTGCTGCCCAGTTCAAAACAGAATTATTTGTTTCTAGGAGAGAAAATAATTCTTAAACCAGGCATGCAATCCCTATCTGCAAAGGAAAATGTTAAAAAATTGGACTGGAATAAAACCAAAAATTGTTTATCAAAAGATATCATCATGGGCTTAGACAGATAAGAGACATATTGGGAGAAAATATTTGCAGCTTATTGATTTGACAAAGAATAGAAATAAAGAATATTGAAAGAACTTCTAAAAATAAATAAGCAAAAGCTAACACCTCTAACAAGAAAACAGACAAAGACTTGAACAAGAAGATCACAAAAGAAGACATCTAAATGATCAAAATACTTATGGAAAGATGTTCAGCCTATTAATCACCAGGGAAATGCAGACGAAAACCACAGTGAGCAACACCACTGCAAATGTACCAGAATGGAGTTGCCAAATTTAGCAAAGAAAAATATAGAACTCCTAAATATATTTGAATTTTAGATATAAAATGAATAATTTTTAGCATAAGTATATCCCAAATATTTCTCATGTAAGTAGGCAGCCTGCATTTTACATCTGGTAATGCTAGCCAGAAAGTATGAGATTGAAATAATGAGCAACACCAAGTATCAGTGGCAATGTGGAACACCTGGAACTTTCAAAGACTGCTGAGTGGAGTGGCAATTGGTACAACGCCATTTTGCAGAACTATTTGGTAGTATTGCTTAAAGTGGAACATAGTAAATCTTAGAACTCAGCAATTCCTCTCTAAAGGTATATTAAAAGTTATGTAGAAGGATGCATACTACAGCACTCTATGTATTAAAAGTCTTTAAAAAGATGTTCATGTTAAAAAGTTCATTAATAATGTAATAAATAAATAAATGTGGTGTAATCATATGATAGAAGATCAAATAGCAATAAGGAAGAGAAAACTGTGTCTATACTCAATAGATTCATGTCATCCTGAAACATAGGTTGACTGAAAAAAGGCAGACACAAAATAGTACATTTCATATGGTTTCATTTGCATAAAGTTTAAAGACAATCAATCCACTGTGTTAGAAATCAAGAAAGTGGTTACCATGAAGAAAATAGTAGTTGAGAGGAGGCATAGTGAGAGTTTTGATAATGTTTCATTTCTTGACTTGGATATTGGTTTCACGGGTGTATTTGTTTTGGAAAATCATCATGCTGTACAGCTTTTTTGTTTGTGCACATTTTTGTGTACATTATACATCAATAAAAAGTTTGTTTAAACAATTATTAACAAACAGTACTTTGTTTTTAGTTATACGATATTATTTCTGATTCACATGACAATTGATTTTAACTGGTGAGTCATGATGACGCATTTGAGGACAACTGCTGTAAAGAACTCCTATGCCTATGCTCAGGAACAGAGTGTCTTGACATTCTTCCTGTCGCAACTGGGGACGAGCAAACAAAAATGACTGTTCTGGGAAAATACGCTGAGATGCATGTGTTAGCTTTGTTGAGAGCAACTGTTCAACAGGCTCAGGGCATTTTACTCAAGTCTTTTCTCTCTTACTCACTGTTAAACATTGCCTCTCTGGTAGACTATCTCTAATATGTGTTATTTGTCCATCTTCCTAGCAGTTGGCTGGGATTTGGCTTTGCTTTAAAAATTAAATATTTCCTCTTTGTATACCATTAGCTTCATGCTTCATGTTTTCTAACACTTAGGATTATCCGGACCAATAATACCCCATGCCTTGCCTGGATCCTGTGGCTTTGGATTGTGTTTTGTCTAGGATGCAGATAAAACTTAAAGCATTATATTATAAAGAAGTGACATTACTGTCTAGCTATATGGCTGAGGGATTCCTTTATCTCAGAACAGGAAAGTGGGAAGTTACCCTTGAGAGTCATCTATATTTATCATTATCACAAACAATGAAAATGATTATGTAACTCAAAGTGTCATTGGCCTCTTGGCCTCTCGTCTGGTTGAAGACAAATTCCTGGTCTCCTGTGGGTTCTTCTTAAAATCCCCTAGACTTTACTATTATTTTTAAACTTAGAAATAGACCCCTAATGTTTTATGCTCTCCATGACTCTTTCCTGATATTCTGTAAACTTGAGTACAACTCCTCTGGAACACATACATGTTCTTTCGTGTAGTGGAAAGAATGCTTTGGAGTCAGACAGACTTAGCTTTGTACCCAGGCTGCTCCACTTACTGGATGTGTGAACCTAAGCACATTATTCTCTGAGCCTCCATTAACTCTGAAACCAAAGATGATATTGTTATCTAGAGCCTAGAATTATGCTTAGATTATATGAAGTGTGAGACACCACTTTTCTTAGAGTACAAGAAACTTTCGAAATATACTAGTTTCTTCCTTTCTCTTCCATCCCTGCCATTACTTTCACAGTTTACCATGTCCTTCCTAAATTAGATGATCAAAGATCCAGAAGTGCATCAATTGTGCGTTCATAACGTCACCACCATGTACATATCTGTTTGAACATTTATTTCCTAGAGGAATATCAGAATGATAATCTTTGAATATCTTCATTGATCCCATGCAGGAAACATAAGCAAACTGCAGTTGACTAATATGATGGGAAATATTGCAGACAGTTAGATCATGTGGCTGATGAGGACACTGAGTGGTGCAGGGAGGAGGAGGAGAGGTCAAGTGAGTGCAAACCCATCCCTCAGGAGGGTAGCGTGAATGTAATCAGCAACTCCCTTTTTAGCTCTTCTTAGGAACTTCGTAACTATAGTTCCATTTTCCCCAGAAACTCTCCTCTTACTGCCTCTCTATGACAGAAACAAACAGAAAAGTTGTAGATAAGTAATCAGTTTTATTTGTTGACTGAGTGAAATAAATGAATGCAATAATGAGCAGTACCATGTATAAAGAGTATGAATTTTGGTTCAAGACAGCACAGGCCCAAATCCATGATCCACCACTTACTAGCTATGTAATATTGGAAATTTAATTCAGTTATACTCTGAAAGACTCAGTTTCCTATCTGTCAAATGAAGATAGTATCTGTCTCATAGGGTTATGCTAAGAAGTAAGACGATGTTTATACGGTCTTCAGTGCATTGCTTAATAATGTTTATTATTAATATTACTATCACTCTACGACTCCTGTTACCGCTACCTTATTTAAATGTCTCATCCAGACATTTCATGTCTTATGGTCAACACAGTCCCATTCTTGCATATAAAGGACTCAGAGGCCCCAGGCTTCAATTCCAGAAAGGACACTAGGTTGCTTTTCAGAGATACATGCTCCCTCCCTCTGCTGCTTCCAAGAGTCCAGGTTTGCTGCCCCTTTCCACTAAGAGAGTTGTTGGAATTGCAGCTTCTCTCCTTCTCAAGCTTCTGGGATCACCTAAGTCTTCTCCTCCGGAAAACTGGAAAAACATTCTCCTCTTTCATATTCAACATTTGTGCCCCTGACATAGTGGATTTTTAACTGAATAATTTATATACCTTTCAATCTATAGATGGAAATTATAAACACTGGCAGGTCTGTTCAGTTATCCAACATCAAATTCCCCTGGGCTGTGAAAATCAGATGTCTACGTGCTTTATTTTTGTGTAAATAGATTGTAGTTTGTTCCTGAAACTTGTTTTTAATGGCTGAGCCTCATCTTCCATCACATTTATATAGGGTATATGTTTAATAACAACTGTGGTATTGTACACAAGTATTTTTAAAAACCAGAACACGTTTTCTCAAAATATATACCTCCCTTGATGAACTCTTCTGTTGCATTTCACAAAAAAATAAAAAATAAAAAAGGAGCCTTTGCAATAAAATCTAATTGTTTGTAGTATAAACCTTTTTTCTCTTTTTATTTTTTCCCTTATTTGGAATGCTTTTGTTGTTGTGTACAATGCTTGTGCAACCAGTTTTTTGCACCAGCAGGATTTCAATAGGCACAAACATAAAGTAAATTTGTTCGTTCTCCCTAAATGCTCCCTTTGACTTAATCTGCCAAATTGTTCTTTTCTATCCATGGATATCCATGGATGAGGATTCCACAGCTTTGTCAGCTACCCTCTGGAATTAATGAGTAGTGTCAGTTTCCAGCATAGAAAGAACAGCCTAATAGAAAGTGATCCATATGTGATCAGATTTCTTTCTTTTTCTTTGTTTCATTTAAGACAGATCTTGCTCTGTTGCCCCGACTGAAGTGCAGTGGCATGATCACAGCTCACTGCAACCTCCACCCACCAGGCTCAAGTGATCCTCTTGCCTCAGCCACTCAAGCTGCTGGAACCACAGCCACCCACCACCATGCCCGGCTAATATCTGATCAGATTTAAATCTCCCCTTCCCTAGCTCAGTCCTGCTTCTGGAAAATCTGCAGTAAGAAGTAGGTTTTGTTTTTGCTCTCTTTCTTCATCTTTTTCTTCCACTTCCCCTGTATTTACTATGCAACTTCTGACTAATGGTTGGGTGTGAGAGTGAAGATTGGTTAATGGGGAAGTGATATAGGACACAAAACTTCTTACACGACTGGCGCGGTTATGATCTCCTACTGGAGTCCTCTGACACGGCAGATTCCAAATGCTGATATTTATCTTATAAAGCAATCTTGTGGGTTCTTTGAAGTTCCCCTGCTGGGAAGCCTCATGGGCAGTTCCTGAGGTAGGCCATATGCATCTCAGCTGCCCTCTTATGACTCTGACCTCAGTCCTTGGCTTCTATTGGCCACCTACACTGACATCATCTGTTGGGTCACTTGATTCTATATAGTATTCTCAGATATACTCTCCTTTTCAATATAGCACAATCCTAGATCCTTTCCTTGGGCCCTCATCTGGTCTATGGAAAACATGACTTGCAGCCATGGAAAGGCAGACCATGCTCACAGAACCCCCTTTGCGTTTTGCCACAGGTTGCTCTATAAGCCTCTTGCTTCTAGACTTCTCAAGCATACATCAGGTAGCAGACACTGCATTTCTCAAATCCAGAGCTCACCAGACCATCCTCCATTCATTCCTTTCACTTAGCTTGGGGATTTGGTACAAAGACCCATTCTTTCTTTTCCCCAGCTTTATTGAGGTCTTATTGACAACATTGTATAAATTTGTGGTGTACAATGTGAAGATTAGATAGATAGATTGATGATTAGGTAAATAGCTAGACAGATATATGATAGTGAAATGATTACCACAATCAAGATACTTACATCTATCACCCCAGTTACTATTGTTTTTTTTTAATGCTGAGACAAAGACTCTCTCTCTTATACAAACTGTAGCCAGGTTCCTCTGAGCCCTCTTCTTAACTAGACTTCAACCTTGGCCTATTAAGACTTAAACAACACTCATATAGTTTCTAGAAGCTCGAATTTGCATCTGCAAAATAACCTTTGTCCCCCTTAAAGTGCCTGAATGAGAAAACTGAAGGCTGCTGAAAAAATGTATTATTTGTTCCAGCCAACACCTGAGAATAGGGCCTCTGTCTCTGAGTCTCTTGGGGAGAATAGACTCCTACCTTTGATAATTGTTAGTTAGTGGACACAGCTGGCCTAATGACATTTACACTAACTCTTTGT
This sequence comes from Macaca thibetana thibetana, assembly GCF_024542745.1. Taxonomy (NCBI): domain Eukaryota; kingdom Metazoa; phylum Chordata; class Mammalia; order Primates; family Cercopithecidae; genus Macaca; species Macaca thibetana. The sequence goes on along the minus strand of NC_065582.1, from coordinate 15,443,369 downwards.
AATTTTTGACTTCTAGGACTCTACTAAGCCCCCAGTTCCCTCTCTTTACTCACTCACTCTCCCTTTAAAACACTTGCCCATCTCTGTACAAATTGGAGTTCAGTTCACTCTGGACCCTTTTTTCTATTGACAAAGTTATTACTGATGAAAATCTGTCCTTACCATTTTAACTAGTGTCTAGCTTTGCCTTTGACCTTGGGGCTGGGGGTAGGAAAGGAAGTCTCCAGGAAGGTTTCTATCTCTTGACCTCGTGATCTGCCCGCCTTGGCCTCCTAAAGTGCTGGGATTACAGGTGTGAGCCACTGCCCCCGGCTGAGATAATTTTTTAAAAGGGGACAGGCTGGCCGGGCGCGGTGGCTCAAGCCTGTAATCCCAGCACTTTGGGAGGCTGAGACGGGCGGATCACGAGGTCAGGAGATCGAGACCATCCTGGCTAACCCGGTGAAACCCTGTCTCTACTAAAAAATACAAAAAACTAGCCGGGCGAGGTGGCGGGCGCCTGTAGTCCCAGTTACTTGGGAGGCTGAGGCAGGAGAATGGCGTAAACCCGGGAGGCAGAGCTTGCAGTGAGCTGAGATCCGGCCACTGCACTCCAGCCCAGGCGACAGAGCGAGACTCCGTCTCAAAAAAAAAAAAAAAAAAAAAAAGGGGACAGGCATGGAGGCTCACGCCTATAATCCCAGCACTTTGGGAGGCTGAGGCGGGTGGATCACGAGGTCAAGCGATAGAGACCATCCTGGCTAATATGGTGAAAACCTATCTCTACTAGAAATACAAAAACTAGCCGGGCATGGTGTGGCAGGCACCTGTAATCCCAGGTACTCAAGAGGCTGAGGCAGGAGAATTGCTTGAACCTGGGAGGCAGAGGTTGCAGTGAGCCGAGATCGCGCCACTGCACTCCAGCCAGGGCGACAGAGCGAGACTCCGTCTCAAAAAAAAAAAAAAAAAAAAAAAAATCTCATTAGCAAGTTCCACATAGATGCTAGAACTTCTCTTTAGATTATATGGGTTCTTACAATCCTTTATTCTGTGCAATGGCTGCTCAACTGAGAGTAAGACAACAAAATGTGTTGTATATTTCTAACAAAGCTGTACACCATGAATAGCATAAGAGCTTATAAACAGTTTCTGATAGGTAGCACATTAACCAAAATTTATTTTAAAACTTAATGTTATAAAAGGAATATTAAGCAAATTGTGGAGGTCTGAAAGTATTGTTGTTTGATATACCTCATAGTATAGCTCATATTCAATTGATATCACATGGTACTATCACATAATGTGATAGTAATGCTATATCAATTGAATATGAGCTATACTATTTTCTCTTCTTTAAAGTTTGAGGATCTTCCTTTTCTATTAATTTTGCCATGTTTATGCGGGTATCTTATTTTTTTTTATGACGGGATGAAAGTTATTAAGCCAAGGCTTCTATGCTAGCTGTACTTATCAATGATATGAAAACAGTCATTTTTGAACAGTATAAACATATTTCAAATGAAATTTGTAATTACTTTTAAAATAGATATGATCATTAAAGTGGTAAATGTCTATTGTAGCAAATTGAAAAATACAAATATATATGAACAGATAGAAAACACCAATAATTGGTGAAAAAATCATGGGTAACTTATTTTAAATTTTGATGTATATTTTCTAGTTTCTACATCCACAGTGCATATTTTGTTTCTATGAATGAAATAATATTGTATATTTGCAGTTTATCTTACTTTACAATTTAGTATATATCAGAATTAATCAATAGTATTTGAGAACATGGCAAATACGTTTTAATGGCTGAATAAAAGTCTATCATATAGTTATAATATCACATATTTTATTGTGTCTCTACTATTGCGTATTTACATAGTGCCCAAGTTTTATTATAATAAGTATATCAATAAATTTATTTATATATAAATCAATGTATAAAGCTCCTTTTATTAGAATGTAAATCTGCACTGACTGAATCAAAGATAAAAATTTGAACATTTTGCTCTTCTTGAAAAATATTTACAGTTTATTTTCTAGATTCTGTTAGTAATGTATGAGTGCCACTATTATCAGACACTACTAGATTGAATATTGCTTTCTAAATATCAACGCTTTTACATGTAAAGATGGTATTTTATTATTTGCATTTTTGTTTCTCTGATAATCATGCCTTTTAAGTGCGTTTCCATTTTCATGAATGAAGCCAATTGAAATACTCAATCTGAATATGCCTTACTCAAAATCAGATATTTAATGAGAATATTTTCTAGTAGTGAAAAAATAATTTCCTTTTCACCATGATGGTGGACTGGTAACTCTGTGTCTGGAAATCTAGGCCAAAACCATGTCAACTATGAGTTATGTTCTAGACCTTTGTAGCCTTGACTTTTCATTTATTTTGTGTGTAGCAGGAAACCAAACTACTTTCTAAATGCAATTCTGGCCCTATTGTCAGCCCAGCCTACATGAGTTCTGTGTAAAGTCAACCCTTGCTTTTCTTGTGAGTGTCATCCTAATGGCCCTTTCACCCTAGTGACGCAACACTCCTGCCTCCTCATAGCAGCAGCTGAATCCAGTTTGCAGCTTCCCCAACACTTGCTAAAGTAGCTCCATCACATCACATCTCACAGATTTTGGCACCAGCCAGCAGGCAGCCTGTCAGCCAAAGCTGGGGTGTCAGGCCCAAGGAGCCCTTCTCCAAGCTCCCATGCACCATCGTCAGTTGAGCTGCAAGCACTTCTAACTCTGAAATCCGAACTTAACCTTCATGAGGTTGCTCCAAGTTTCTAGGTTTTAATAACATCAGCCTCTTCTCTCTGTTTCCCCAGCCCCAATTAGCTATTTCCTTTAATTGTTACTCATCATGGTCCCTTTCAATGCCCCTTTAATCCTTTTGTGACCCTGTTAATAAATAAATGTGTAGTTTAAAATTCTGTATATTATTTTCTCTTTAAATAACTGATGAGATTTCTCTCTCAACTGAACCCTGAGTGATACACTTAGATAGAGGCAATAACCAAAAATACGGACTTAGTTCCTTTATTGAAAAGTATAATGCCTATTATGAAAAGGGCCAGACTTTTATTAATGTGCAGGAACTTTGAGTTATATTCAGATTGCATAGTTTGAGATGTGAAAAGTATTATAGAACACCACCTTTTAAAGTTGAGTAGATGAATACGGCAAAACTAAAAAATTAGGGCGTTTCATAGGACAGAATATTTTTCATCCACTTTGAGAGAAATTATTAAAATTAGATGGTTTGTGGATGAAGAAATGGATGAAAATACAATTTTTCGGGAGAAATCTAGGGCAAAAGAATCATTCTCTGTGCTCACTGGTTCAGATAAATTCTATGCTCTGGAATGCCAGAAAGCTAAGTGATCTTATAGCTGGCAGTCATCAATTTAAGACACAATGACATTTCATTCACTTATAAAACTGGCACCATTGGCTTTCTGATACAGTTTTCCAGGAGCAGTGTTGAATTTTCCCAGATGAAGTCTTACTCTTTCATATGACCCAATATACGCTAATAATTTGTTGAAGAATAAATAGAAAAGAGTTATTTGATCAGGACCAGACTGAATGTGTAATTTTGCTATTTTAGCATTGTGCCCTATCTGATCCAACTATTTTAACATTAACTCATAGAATTTTAGTACACTGAAGGACCAGATCAAATTTCTTGTATTGATTGATGTTTGCCATCCTAGCAAGGCATGTTTAGTCCCAGAAGAATGAGAGACAGGTTAAAATAACCTTTTAGGTTGACAGTTGACATAAGCCACTGCCCATTTAAGAAATAATAGAAAATACAACATGTGGAAGGAAGTATTCCTAAGGGTACTGTTGCCCAGAAACTATGTAGTGACCAATCAGCCACAGAGGAATAGAACTCAAAAAGCTATACAAACCTGTTGAGGGGGAAACGTGAAAAGCAATTCTTTAAGTAAGAACAGGCAGCTTTTCTAAAATGTTTGATAAAAGAAAATAATATGTAAATGGTATAGAAACAGATTAAAAATGAACAGACACATTTATATTTGTAATACATTCTCATTTCCGAAAACCAGATGATTTGTGCTGTGGATGGTCCTCTGGCGAATTTTGTTTTGCTTTGCTGCTGTTGTTGGTTTGGAGGTAGGGGTAGAGCAGGACATACAGAATGTGAATTTGTAGCTGTGAGTAGCCATTTTGTTTTTCATTTTTATATTTACATGCATGTTAAGAGTGAATATATGGTGTAAACTGTAAGATGACTCTATTTGTTCTTATACTTGAAATAAATTAGGGAATTTTCCACTTTTTTATTTCCAAGAACATAACTATAGTTAGAACCATTACTTTACAACTCCAGAGATGGAGAAACATGGAGATGAAATGATGTAAAAATAGTAAAAACATTCACATAGGAGTACATGTGGTTCACAAAAGCTTACATTTTGGGTGGAGTTTTATAAAACTAATATTTTACCTATTAAAACTTCTTCAGTGCTCTCTAACCTATGATATCTGAGAGTCAAAAATCAGCATGCGTGATACAAATATTATTTCTGTAACAACTGTGTAACAGCTATTTGGCAGAGTGAATTACTGATTATCTTACTTTAAACTGCTACCAGATTCAAAACCATAGCTATTACCTGCTTCTTAGTACAGCACAAACAGAAAGAGCAATATTGCTATTTAAGATTAGATTGAGTCTAGAACCTTTTATGACTGGACAGTTACTCATTGTGCAAAAGCCAGATGGATGAAAGGTGCAAATTTTAGAGTCAAAAGTGAAGGAGTAAGAAAGACTCAAGCTTTCCTTTTACATTGCGTGTTCCAGCTGCTAAATTGTCAGCAGAGCTGGTTTTCAGTTGGAAATTGTCAAGAAACTATACCCAAGTTGTGGAAATCTTTAGGATCATGGTATCCTCAAGTTAGAGAGTAGAGTTATATGGATCAAGAAATGTATAAATACAGGAATATAAAGTTTACGTTTGATCACTACTTATTTACCTGAAGCAAGTAAGCAAATGCATTATACATACTAACTGAAGACTTACGTGATTTTAAAAAATTTTCTTGAGTGAAATTATTAACCATTTGATCTAAGTAATGTATAAATACACAGAGTGAGTTATCCTATTTCTTCTTCTGCTTATCAATAGTAAAACAACACAGAATGCTTAAAAATTAGGAAAAAATCACAAGCAATCAATCCTAAAAAGTAACCTATTATTTTGTTTAGTCCCTTAAGGTTGTGTGTGTATATATATAGTAATTGTAATATTAATGAAAATGGCATTTTTCACTGTAATATTTTATAAATTATTATTGGATAAGCATTTTATGTATCATACTAAAGACAATATAACATATGCTGTAACTATATACTATATGTTACATAAATTACATAAAAATAGTATATGTACTACGTATTCTATAATAATTACATACTCTAATTTAACTATTTCTTGTTAGAAAACAAGGCTTCTGGTCTTTTTTTCTATTAGAAAAATTGTTTTGCTTATAGACCTTTTGGGCTTACACTTTGATTTTTACCTAAGATGGCAATGATAAAAGGACTGTATGGGAATGAAGCTGTAGCTTGGAACTCATTAATGCAGTAATCTCATTAGCCAATGTAAATTAGCCAGAGTTGCTAATGGATTCTTCAGCTGAGCTGATGCTTTCTTTAATATGTCCTTCCAAGAATTGTGAGAAAAAGAGCAGGAGGCACTTCAGGGCGATTCTACTTCCTGACTCCAATTTGTGACTCCCAATAGTTTCTCTTTTGGCTGAAATGTTTTACCTGTTGGGAGAATCCCAGATAAATATGGAAATATCACTGTGGAAAATGAAAACATGGCAGTGGTAGACTCTGAAATTGATGAATATTTTGGGGTAGGATGCTAGTGGGCTCAGTTATAAGCACAGTGTGAATGGCAAAGGAAAATGTAAATAAACAAAATTAAGAAATTCTAGCCAAGGTAGAGAGTCCATGTTAAAAAACAAACAAACAAACAAACAAAAAAACAGATTCTATGAGTTTTTTCTTTCCCCTCAGAGACTCTCAGATTTTATGACCAAAATGGTGTTAAAGGAAGAAAAAGAAGAACATTACTGGTTGCATTGTAGCATTTCCAGCTGCCATTGAAGTATTGAGTGTGTGGAAGGAAATGTATTTTGTCTAAATCTAAGAAAAATTAATTTTGATTCAATAGGGACTATTTAAAACAAATATTTGGCTACTTCATAGTGACCTGGGACTAACAAAATCTGTTTTTGCTAGTTTATCATAGCTCAACTTGAATCGAGCTACCAAAATGTTATTTTAATGGATTTTATTGGTCAGTTTTAACTCTTAAGTATAAACACATAAATTCACTTAACCTCAATCTAATCTTATTTATAGTATACATATGGCTAACATAGATTTTTTAAAAAGCATGTTCTAGTCACTGAATACAGTTTTAAGATAATTTAAAATTGTTGACTAGATTTTTCCAAGAAGGGTTTCCATGGATTTTTGGAAATAAACATGCCTTCAAAAATAAGACATTATTAAGTTATTCTTCCTGATCCTCTCTTGACAATCTCCAAAACAAAAATTGAAACTTAGTTTGTCCTCTTGTACCGTACTGTTTGCCATGTATTCAAAAACTAAATTGTACTAACATCACAAAGAAAACATTCAATAAAAGAGCTGCCATGGAAAACTGATTTTGAATGGGACATTCCAGAGTTTAGCATTATCTTTAGCATCGAAATCATACAAAACTTGAGCTGTCGTTGGGTGTTTGGTACTCAAATTGGCAGTTTTTATATATTTTCGTTTTGTTTACAATTTTATGTTCATTAAAATAGTATTACTTAATTCAGTACAAAATAATACCACTTTGTTACTTAAGTGGGGTTATGATTAGAATATTTTTCTACTGAGAGAATCTGGAAAATAATCCTTTTTTATTCAATTTATACTGCAGAAAAGGTACTCTAAACTGACACAATGGCGTCCTGCAAATTTTAATTTGATTCATAAAGAATACGCCCTTTACTGATATAATATTTACTTTTTTGAGTTGGCTTTAATTCCCCCCATGCCACCACCCTGCAATTGCAGGGACCAGACTTCATCACATCACACAAAACCTCCTTGTTTTGAGTGCCATGCCCTGGCACTCAGGATGCCTCTAAGGGTGGGATAGCTGTCCTCCCTGCAGCTCTTACCTATGGGAAGTCATAAAACCAGGTTGGAGCAATTCACTGAGGCAGGTTAATAGTTTTTCGCATTTGTTTTTTTCATTCTTCAGTGATGGGATAAAATTATAAGCAAGAGTGTGTCTTTTTAAAGGGTTGTAGAAAGACACTGATAAAAAGTTCTTGTAAATTTCTTGTATCTTCCCGATATAATCAGGTGACTTTCTCATGTTTTAGATAATATTATCATAGACAATCATTTAACCTGTAGTTGTGGAACTACATGATAACAGTAGCTGTTACAAGTAGCTAACACTGATGTGACACTTCCTCTATTATGTATAACAGTATCAACTTAGTAAGTCATGCAAATCTACATAGGGAGCATTATTGCTCCATTTGATAGATGCGGCAACTTATAGTCCAGCTCAAAGAAGTTTAAGTAACTTGCTCAAGCTCACACACAGGATAAGTAGCAGGGTTGATATGCAAACCCAGGTAGTCAGACTCTGATGATCATTGATCTTTGGTAGTTTATCTTTCTTTCATAAGCAGAATTTAAAAAATAACCTGGATTTTTCTATCTTATGTGTTCTATAACTTAAAACCAAAGACTTTACTTCTAAGGGCTGAGTTAATTTCTTAAACAGAACTCACAATATTTCTGAGGATGACTGAAAGCTGTACACTTTTCAAGAGATTATTATACATGAGATGACTTAGAATCTATGGCTGAGAAGAGATAGGGAAGCGGTAAATGTGGTATCTGATCTGGCCCAACCCTACTCTAAATGGGACATTTCCCTTCACTTCCACCCTTTCTTAGTAGAATGATAAATATTTATCAGTGCTTGCTAAGTGCCAGGCATTGTGCTAAGCATTTTGATAATAATGTATCATGTAATTAATATCCTTTGCATTTTATAGATGAGACAACAGAGGCTTAGAGGGTTATGCAGTTTGCCAACTCCACCATAGTCAATAAGTGGCAAAGGAAGTATGAACCCTGATGAAATTATATCAAAAATTTGCCCCCCTGGGCCTTTGATTATATAAATTAATAAATTATCTATACTGATTAGGCTTGTGTTTTTATTATTGGCAACCAAAAGCATCAGAATTGTCATAAGAATGTATAGCCAATGCCATTTGGGTGTACTTCATAGGAATAGTATAGTGTCTTATCTTGGGTAGAGAACCTTGGGATTTGTTTTCAAAAATTTACATATGCTTCTTCATTAATATTTAAAATGGTGGATGCAGCAGCAGTACATACTGTTAGGATTATGCTTGCTTCAAAAGGAAGTTGTGATACAGAGAAATTAAGTACTCTTGTGATTCACGCCATAATTATGTAAAGTTAAGAAATTAAGGCCGGGCGCGGTGGCTCAAGCCTGTAATCCCAGCACTTTGGGAGGCCGAGACGGGCGGATCACGAGGTCAGGAGATCGAGACCATCCTGGGTAACACAGTGAAACCCCGTCTCTACTAAAAATACAAAAACTTAGCCGGGCGAGGTGGCAGGCGCCTGTAGTCCCAGCTACTCGGGAGGCTGAGGCAGGAGAATGGCGTGAACCCGGGAGGCGGAGCTTTCAGTGAGCTGAGATCCGGCCACTGCACTCCAGCCTGGGTGACAGAGTGAGACTCCGTCTCAAAAAAAAAAAAAAAAGAAAAAGAAATTAGAGAAAAGAGTGTGCAGGAAGGTAGAAGGAAAGAGTTGAATAAGACGTAGTCATTTAAATGAGAAAAAACATAAATGGCATGGAGAAAACTCAATCTGTTGTTGTTTCCTCTTTACCAAATTAAAGAAAAACATATAGGTAAGGTCTCATACTCAGAGAGAAAATGGTTATATATTTTTTTAGTCTCATTTAATATCTCAAATTCCATAGCAGTTAGGCCCCTTTCACGCTCAATATATTGAAGTGAGAAGAAGAAACACACGCAGTCTTCGTTGATTGCTGGACACAGGAAGATTTTCAGTAAGATGGTAAGATTAATAATTGATATTAATATTAATTGATATCGTTTCTATTAATATCTTTATTATTATTAGTTATTATATCTTATTAATATCTTCTCTATTATTTCAGTGATTTGGGTTTGTCACTTTTACACATTATTAATGGATAATGAATAGTATTTTTTTGATTTTAGTAATCTGTTATTCTAGTTTTTCAAAGGAATTTTGCCACACAGCAAGATTCATCCCCAGCATGGGGCTAAGCCAGGGACATGCCTCAGAATGATCAGGATAATCCTGGATAAAGGGGCTGTGGTCACCACAACATTAACTTCCAGTTTTTATTTTTAGCACATGAGTAGCGTCACAGAGCTATGCTTTCAGCCTGGCTGAGTCATGATTCATAAGATGACCACCATTCTATTGCTCAAACTTTCCATCCTGCAAATGGAGAAAATCCGAGTACTCACAAGTCCCAGGAAAATTTTTTTTTTTTTTTTTTTTTTTTTTGAGACGGAGTCTCGCTCTGTCGCCCAGGCTGGAGCGCAGTCACTGCAAGCTCCGCCTCTTGGGTTTACGCCATTCTCCTGCCTCAGCCTCCCGAGTAGCTGGGACTACAGGCGCCCGCCACCGTGCCCGGCTAATTTTTTGTATTTTTTAGTAGAGACGGGGTTTCACCGTGTTAGCCAGGATGGTCTCGATCTCCTGACCTCGTGATCCACCCGTCTCGGCCCAGGAATTTTACGAAAGGGTTCTCAATTCAAGCTGTACATTTAGTGGATCAACAATCCAGGAAATAACCTCCAGAGAGGATATGTGGCATTTTCAGTCTCTTTTCTTACTTGCAGAATGTTGAGCTTCAGTTTATGGCCAATATCTAAACTGTCTCTTCACTGCCGCTGTCTGCCACTTTAAATTATTTCCTCATTTATGTTAGGTGGCATTGTTCAGATTATTCATAAGAAAAACCGTATTAAGACATTTTTCTCTCACTTCAGTGCCTCTAAAATAAAAGACACTAAAATTTATTGAAACAGTAAGACCTTTCATGGTTGGCCACATGTAATATAGAATCATCATATTAATATTGATTAATAATAGATTTCAGATTGACTACTAAATCATCCATTATATTCAATGACATTTGCTACTTGTATAGTTCGGGCCCTTAAAGAGATGGACATATTTTTGTAAAATTTTGTGCTAAAGTGCTTGTATTATTGACCAAAAAGGTTTCATTGTATCATTGTTCAAGGTTGTGGAAGTATTCTTGTTTCTAGTTTTCCTTTATTTGTCTTTTTTGAATGGTTCATTTCGTTACGAAGGATACTCTCACCACTCTGAAAATACTTTTCTCAAGATGCTGTCACTTGAAAAGACAGCCATATGCATATTATCCAACTAGATGACATAGTCACAAGTCTGAAGCCTGTGTCTTTCTGAGCTTTATTAAGAATGTCAGGTACAATATGGAAAGGTCGCACTTTCTTCTAGACCTTTGCTAAAGACTTACATTTGCCTAAATTGACTCACTGGCAGCAAATCAGAGACAAAGATAACTATGCATACTCCATCCTATTAGCAAAAGGTTTTAGGGTTGCATATATCATTTTCATTTGGGCAGGTAGGAGGTCATTTTGTTTTTAGTGTATGTGCCCTGGCATAAGAGAGGGTACTCGAGATTAACAAGGCTATTTGTAAATCTAGTAAAAACCAGGCACTCTTGAGGACTTACGCTTGGTAGATTAAAAGGGTACCATCTTCCTTCTTATGCTTTCATGATTTTCCTCATTTGTAGTGTCCTGCCACTTATACACACAAGGTTCCTTTGTGGTAGTGATGGAATTGAGATTCCTTCTAGAAGAAATTTGCCCTTTTCTGCCCATCCCCACTTCCCAGTTGCATAAAAGGAGATTGAAAAATGTGAATACTATACATAAAAACTGAAATCAGAATATCAATTTCTCATTTGTCTACTTAAAAAACAATGTTAAAAAGACAATTTTATTTAAAAATTAAAAATAATTCTATCAAGAAACCAAAGTATCCCAACTAACATTTTGATCTTCTACATTCATTTTCAGTTGTTCATATGCATAAATATGACCTATGTAATTATCACCAAAGAATGGAAATTTCCTTGTTCTGTAGAGTTTATATTTTTTTCTGTCTGTGTAATATTTTGTCTAATTGATGAAACATAATTTATTTGAACATTTTCATGGAGTCAGATATGTTAGTTTTTTAAATGGGATTTTGCTGTAAAGGGTACTGCTAGGATTAGCATCTTCTTGTATAAAGCTCTTTTGCTTCTTTAAAATAAATTTCCAGGAGACGTGTTACTAGATCCTAGTGAAGATAATTTTAGTTTTATTTGATCCATTTCTAAAAGAACTGCTTCAATTTACTATGTTTTGAGCAGTAAGCCAATGTTCTGGAATCACCACGTGATGGTTAATATTTGAGTACTGCCATTCATGCTGTCACTCACGAAATATTTATGCCAAGCAGTCTCCTAGGAGTTGGGAATACATCAGAGAACAAAAACATGGAGAAACATCTGCCCTTGTGGAGAAAATAAAAGTGTCTATTTAGTATGGTTCAAGATAAGTCATAAAATTGGTTCTAATATACGTTCTTTCAATTGCTAGTGAGAATTAACATTTTTCTATGTGTTTATTTACCTTTAACATTCTTTTCTGTGTGAATTTTCTGCATATTCTGAAGTGAGTCTTCAAAGCAGAGATTCCATGGTCACTGTGGCCTACGTGACCTAAACAAATCGTTCCAATATTTTAAATGGGCTGAGACTGTTGACAGTCATCTCTGCTCCTTATACCCTGATCCAGCATTGGTATTTCAGGTATCTGGTGACACAGATTTCTGGTAATGCCTCACATCTGATCATCACTTCCTGAAAAAGATAACCAAAGGCAATGTAATAGGAATATTAGCAGCCCCACAGCACTCAATCACCCAGGGAAATCTACACGTTTAAGCTTTCATACCCGGTTCGGTTTCTTGTAGAACTCACTCAACACCAGGAGTGGATTAAATAGACGATGTACATTTCAACTGCTTAGAAATATCCATTTCTGCCACATTTCCTGCTGCCTGTTTTACTTATGTGGAGTTATTTAGTCGTCATGTTGGATGAGTCTGAGCTATTTTCCCAGCGCGCTGTACTATGGTGTGAGTGCACCTTCTAGGGAAAAGGGCACAGACTGAACAGCTTATCATCAGAATCTGTGTGGACTGAAGGAAGGATGGCAACAGTCTCCTGTCAGATGATTTTGCCTCAGACAATTTGGCTGTGAGTGCTCAAAGCATGAGGAATAAGTACCCAGGGTGTAGAGCATAAAAGTGGGTGCTATTTATCATTATATAGCATCATTTTGACGACAGGAAAAATGCAAGTCACACTAGGGACCTACAGCCATGTTAGGGTAAATGATTGAATGATTGTACATAACACTTCTCTCAGTTCTAAGAACACTTACTCTCAGATGTATTTGTGGACTACCGAGTCCATGAAAAAAACAGTGGAAACGCAGTCACCATCAGCATGACAAGTCTCCTGAAAAGTGAAGACAAAAGATCAAAATATACTAGCTGAACCCACTTTTCTCAGTTGATATTGAGATTTCTGTCTACACTGGATAGCCGAATATTATTCATATTTCATATCAAATTAGTAAAAGTGTTATTTTAAAATGAATATGGAAGGCCGGACTTGGTGGCTCACACCTGTAATCCCAGCAATTTGGGAGGCTGAGGCAGGCGGATCATTTGAGGTCAGGAGTTCGAGACCAGCCTGGCCAACATGGTGAAACCCCGTCTCTACCAACAATACAAAAATTAACCGAGCATGGTGGTGGACATCTGTAATCCCAGTTACTCGGGAGGCTGAGGCAGAAGAATAGCTTGAATCCGGGAGGCAGAGGTTGCAGTGAGCCGAGATCACGCCACTGCACTCCAGCCTGGGCAACAGAGCAAGACTCCATCTCCAAAATAAGAAAAGAAAGAGTAATGAATAATGAATCTGTCCAGCCCTCTGTCTTGACATTTTCAGCCTGTGTGTATGTTCATGTACTGGTGATCCTCTCTTGTCCTGTGTTTCCTGGGCATTTGTGCATTTGTTGCTGCTGCTTCTGTAAAGATGCTTTTATCTTCTTCTGCTGGATAGCTCCTGATCATTCTGAAGCACAGCCTCCTCTGGGAAGCTTTCCCTAACTCTTTTCTCTTCCCTCTCTCCGTCTCAGGTATCCGTTGACATAGCAATGTGTAGTGTTTATCATATCATTCTGCATGTTAATATTTTATTCTGTTGCCTCTCTCCTTCACCATACTGAGCAACTTGAGAGAAGGAAATATTTATTTTATCATTGTATTTTCAGGAACCAACTATACTAGGTTCTGATAAAAAGTATTTGAAAGAATAAATGACAGAAAAAAGCTAAAGAAGTAATGGCTTTCAGACAATATGGCAATTTCACAACAGAGAGAGCAGAGTCATGTTAACAAAAAGCCCGGTGTGAAGTGATTGCTTTTCTCTGAATCTTCTCTTGCAAGGTTCTTGTAGACTTTTTTAACAAATCTTTGATCAACTAACTGATGCTGTCATAATCATTCATTATCTGTTTGTGGACCTCCACAATATAGCACTCCACTTAAAATGAACAGGGAGTCACCAAACTTAGATTGTGTGATGTCGTAATAGAAAAATAAAGGAAGTCAATTAATAGGAAATGGCAGGTATACCCTTTATCTTTTAGTAAATACATGCATGCCTGTTATTACCTCAAATAAATTGTGATTGAGATGTTGGACTGGAGCTGATTTATAATGCAGTCCTGACGGAATGGTGGAATTAGAGTAGAATTTTTGTCTCTCATTTATTTTCTATATCGCTAAGGTAGTATATGTTAGATTAAAGACTTCGAGTGGACGGGCACAGTGACTCACACCTGTAATCCCAGCATTTTGGGAGGTTGAGACAGGTGGATCACCTGAGGTTGGGAGTTTGAGATCAGCCTGACCAACATGGAGAAACCCCGTCTCTACTAAAACTACAAAATTACAAAATTCGCCGGGGGTAGTGGTGCATGCCTGTAATCCCAGCTATTTGAGAGACTGAGTCAAAATCACTTGAACCTGGGAGGCAGAGGTTGCAGTGAACCAAGATTGTGCCATTGCACTCCAGCCTGGGCAACCAGAACAAAACTCTGTCTTAAAAAAAAAAAAAAAAAAAAAAAAAAAAAAGACTTTGAGTCATTTTTTGTTTTCTTAGCTAGCATGGCAAAAGAAAAAACTTTGTGTAAATTATCAAATTAAGAAGTGTTATCTTTTACACTCAAATAAATTAGCAATGAAGAGAAAGAAACTTTGAAAGTCAAAACCAAAATACCCCTAACCATCAGATTCAGTATGAAACATTCATGAAGTAAGAGAAAACATTTTGGCCAGGCGTGGTGGCTCACACCTTTAATCCCAGCACTTTGGGAGGCTGAGGCAGGCAGATCGCTTGAGGTCAGGAGCTTGAGAACAGCCTGGTCAAAATGGTGAAACGCTGTTTCTACTAAAAATTCAAAAATTAGCTGGGCATGGTGACGAGTGCTTGTAATTTCAGCTACTCAGGAGGCTGAGGCAGGAGAATTGCTTGAACCCAGGAGGCGGAGGTTATAGTGGATTGAAATCACACCACTACATTCCAGCCTGGGCGACAAAATTAGATTCTGTCCCAAAAAAGAAAAAAAGGAGAGAGAGAAAGTTTTATTTGTGAGTAACAACCCAGGAAATACAAGTAAAACTACTTGAAACAAGTGGATAATTCACTAATATAGTGGGTTACTAAATATGTCAAAATCATGAGCTCATCTTTTCTTTTAAATAAATTTTATTGCATATATTTGAGGTTTACAACATAATGTTAAGGAGTACAAATAGCAAGATAGTTGTTATAGTGAAGCAGATGAACAAATTAACATATCTGTCATCTCACATAGTTCTTATGTTTGTGATAAGAGCAGATAAAATCAACTTATTTAACGAAAATCCCTAATACTATAGTTTCACTAACTTCAGAACTCATGATAGACATGAGAGCTCTGAACTTGATCATCCTACGTATCTGCTATTTTGTATCCTTCAACCTAGATCTCCCGATTTCTTCTCCCTCCCTCCTCCTGCTTGTGGTAACAACTGTTTCGTGTTCTATTTCCGTATTTGAGCTCTTTTAAAAATATTCCACATATAAGTGAGATCATAAAATATTTTTCTTTCTGTGACTGGCTTGTTTTACTTAGCATAATGTCCTCCAGTTTCATCCATGTTGTGGCAAATGACAAGATTCCTTCTTTTTAATGGCTGAGTAGTATTCCATGGTTTATTTCTGCCACATTTTCTTTCCATTTGCCCGTCAATGAACATTTTGTTTTTTTCCATGTCTTGGCTATTGTGAATCATACTGCAATGAACATGGGCGTATAGACATTTTTATGAGGTGCTTATTTAATCTCCTTTGAGTATATGCCCAGAAGAGGTGTCGTTGGGTTGTATCGTGGTTCTATTTTTAATTTCTTTAGGAACATCCATACTGTTTTCCATAATGACCCTACCAACATACATTCCTACCAACTGTGCATTTGGGTTCCCTTTTCTCAGCATCCTCACCAGAATTTATTACTGCTTCTCTTTTTGATAATAATCGTCCTTATGAGTGTGAAGTGATATCTCATAATAGTTTTAATTTGCATTTCCGTTTGATTAGTATGAGCACCTTTCCATAGACCTGTTGGTTATTTTTATATCTTTGGAGAAATGTCTGCTCCGATACTTTGCCCTTTTTCTTTTTCTTTTCTTTTTTTTTTTTTTTTTTTTTTTTTTTTTGAGGCAGAGTCTCGTTCTGTCACCCAGGCTGGAGTGCAGTGGCATGATCTCAGCTCACTGCAATCTCCACCTCCTGGGTTCAAGAAATCCTCCTGCCTCGGCCTCCCGAGTAGCTGGGAGTACAGGTACGTGCCACCACACCCAGCTAATTTTTGTATTTTTAATACAGACGGGATTTCACGGTGTTAGCCAGGATGGTCTCGATCTCCTGACCTTGTGATCTGCCTGCCTTGGCCTCCCAAAGTGCTAGGATTACAGGCATGAGCCACCGTGCCTGGCCTTGTTTGCCTATTTTTAAATCGGGTTTTTTGTTTTTCTACTATTGAGTTGTAAGAGTTCTTTATAAATTTTGGATGCTAGACTCTTGTCAGATATGTGGTTTATAAAAACGTTCCCAGTCCATAAGTTGTCTTTCAGATTCTCTTTAAATTATTGCTTATGAGGAAACAAAAATAGTCAATTTACAGTGATCAGGGCAAATGTATCTTTTAAAAACACATGAACATTATTAGCTACTAAAACAAGTTACAACTTTAGACTTTGGCTTTTTCATAATGTAATGCCAGGTTCTCATGAAATGATGATATGACAGGACTGTTCAAACCAGGATACTAGCTACATTCTTTCCTTTTTAAGTTAACTCAGGCAGTGTATCTAAGACTGAATGCCATGAGCCCTTGTGTTTTGGGCTTTCTTAGTTTTCTCTGCCAATTATGGTTTGGTTTTTTACTATGCAACATTGTTCATCAGGAACAAGTTTAAAGCATTTAGGATCCAACAAGTGCTAACCAAACAAAAGTGAATAATGGAATTCTAGGCTTCGTCCCAGCTTCTCCCATTCTCTCCTCACGGATGACAGATGCTTAAGTAATAAGAAGCAATTTTGTGAGTAACTTTTGAACTCCATCTGATTCCCGTTAATAGTCACAACTTGAAAGCATGAGAATATATTTGAAGGCAAAAACTTTTTGCTACAGCAAGTTTGGTGTTCTATGCTAACATTCCTTTAACTATTTCCACCAGCTTTACCGTAATCATATGATAGAATACATGCTAGCACAAGAGTTTGCTGCATATAAAACATGCTTGAGACTAGGCCAAATACATAATCCAACATTTCTATTCTATGGAAGATTTCTTTTCCTTTGAATTTTAGTTATTTTTGTTGTTTTATAGTCACCATAGAAAGTGTAGTATACATAAATTATATACTATAATAATTATTGCCAGTCTCCACCTGTTTCTTTAAGGGGAAGAAACTCCCCAAACATAAAAGCATGCAGTTTCATGAGTTTTGACAAATGCATACACATATGAAACCACGATCCCATCAAGAATAGGATGTGATTATCTCTGGAAAATGCCCTCATACTCTCTTCTGTGATAATTACCACCCTTTCTCCCAGTCTTTAGAGACAGCCAATGTTATGATTTTTTCCCAAACCACAGATTTGCTTGTTATAGAACTGTTTCTACTAATGGACTTACAGAGTATGCACTATTTTGTGCCTGGCTTTTGCTACAGATAATGTCTGAGAGATTCTTCTATGTCTTTGAATGTAACGGTAGGTTCTTTTTTCTTTTTTTTCCTGGGAAGTTTTTCATTGAATGAATACACCAAAATTTGTTTATGTCTTGTCATATTGATGGACATTTGGGTTGTCTATAGTTTTCAGCTATTATAAATGAAGCTGCTATGGACATTTCTGTACAAGGTATTGTGGACATATGTTCTCTTGGCTAAATTAGTAGAGATGTAATTGCTCGACCATATTGTAAGTATATATTTAATCTTATAAGAAACTGCCAAACCTTTCCCCAAGTTTGTTGTGCCACTTTACATTCCTACCAGCAACATATGAATTTTCCGGTTGCTCCCCAACATAACATACTGTCAGGTGTTTAATTTTAGCAGTTCTCATCCATGTATTGCAGTATTTCATTGTAACTTTCATTTGTCTTTCCCTGATAATTAATGAGGCTGAATACTTCTAAAAAGTGCCCTTTAGCCATTCAGATATCCTTTTGAAATAATGTTTCAAATCATTTTAGAATTCAAATTTTAAAATTTGCATGTTCATTTTGTTAATAGAGTCTTTGGATGAGCAGAAGTTTTAAATTTTGATGAAGTCCATTAATTCTTTTCCTTTATGGTTATTGCATTCTATGTCATTCTTGAGAAATCTTTGTCTAACCTCAGGTCAGGGAGATATTATCCTATGATTTCTTCCAAATGATTTCTAGTTTTAGACCTTGTGTTTGGTTTTATGATCCACCTTGAATTAATTTTTGTGCATGGTATGAAGGAGTTGAAGTTCATTTTTTTTTTTTTCTCTCCTGGCATATACCCCATTGCTTAAACACTATTTGTTGATAAGAATTTCCTTGGATTTCAGGACAACTAAAGACAATGGTAGCTGCTTAGGTCCCTGTCTCCCAACTTTTCCCCCCAAAATAACACAGAAAAACAAGAAGGTAAGAAAAGCAAAAACAAAATAATCCTACCCCAAAGCAATGACCTCAGCATAATGTAAGGACAGAGAATGCTCATATCTCAAAATAACTTGAAATTTTCAGAATAAAATTATAAATCTCCAGTGAACAATCTCTTGCTCTCTTATCCTACTGCAAGTATTTGTGGCAAGAAAAAGCACGTCATGAAAAACTGTGGGAAGAGAGAAGAGAGAAAATGATGGCCATAAGATTGACCTTACCTACTGCCAAAAGTAAGTCTGTGGAGAAAAGACCAGAGCATGGTCTGCAGGGAAGAGACTTAACAGCATGTATGATGTGAAGTGACAGCTTTTGAAACCTATAGCCTCCATAGAGGAAAAAATCAAAACAGAAAGAAGTGGCTCTTAGAAATTAGGTGGTCAAAAAGAAGGTAGCAAACGGAGAAATTTTTGAGTAGTACATGTATCACAAAAGACAAACAAAATATGAGGAAACAAACAATCCCTTTTCCTCCTCTGTGGAAATAACCCACTAAGGAATATGGACTTTGTTATACTGAATGAAGGTAGTGCCACTGAAGCAGGAATCTTGTAAATTTCCCCAGTACTACAAACATATGAAACTGCCCCAATAGTCCCATAGATTGTTCTTTTGGATAAACATAGAAATTCACCTTTCTGATTTTAGAGCTTGAAGCTTGCATTTATTTTCTTTGAGGAAAGGACCTTCTGGCCTCTTTAAAAAAGCATAAAACACTGAATCTCACCAGATCACCACATCCTCAAAATGAGCTGACAGGCCCCTCATTCATCATGATTGCTTCCTAGCCCCTCAAAAGTTCTTGAACATTGTTATATTTCTTTCTTGCTATATAAACTCTTAGTTTTAGTCAGTAAGGGAGATGAGTCTGAGACTGAGATCCCATCTCATGTAGCACCCAATTAAAGCCTTCTTCCTTGGCAATATCTGTCATCTCAGTGATTGGCTTTCTGTGCAGTGAGCAGCAGGACCTAGATCAAACCCTGTGTGTTTTGGTAAAAAATGAAGTAAATAATACAGAGTTATGAAAAATTACAAAATGAATTCTGATATGCCTCAACTAGGGAAAATCCTTCCTTCAAAAACAGAATTCATGAACCAGAAGAGATGATAATCCCTCAGAGTTATAATTTGTTGTACAGTTTGTGGACTTACAGGAATTTACTATTTAGCATATTTTAAATTTAAATTTTTAAATTTATTTTATTTTGTTTTATTTTTTAGAAATAGTGTCTCGCTGTGTCACTGAGGCTGGAGTGCCATGCCACCATCATTGCTCAATGCAATCTCAAACTCCAGTGCTCAGGCAGTTCTCCCACCTTCACCTCCTGAGCAGCTGGGACCACAGGCATGCACGATCATGACTGGCTAGTTATTTATTTGTGTATTTGTTTTGTAGAGATGGGAGTCTCACTATGTTGCCCAGGCTGGTTGAACTCCTGGGCTCTAGCAATCCCTGCCACTTCAGCTTCCCAAAGTTCTGGAATAAAGGCATGAGCCACCACACCTGACCTATTTAGCATGTCTTAATATTGTCCTTAGTATTTAATATTTTAAGGACTCTTTGCATGTCTGAACCTCTAATATTCCATTCACTATTGTCTTAAGTTAATACAATACCTGTTACATTCTATTTTCTAGGAAGACAATGAGGTTTGACCATTTTGGACTTCAAAGAAAGGGGAGAAGAATATCTGTATTGTGACTTGGTGCAAAATGCCAAATATTTGCTAACAGTAATGTCAATTTTCCCCTGAAAATCTCGTCAAAAGATTGAATGAGTGGCTAGGAAAGACTCAGATACTGGAATTAGAATTCTAGGACTATAAAGAGGAAGTCTCGCATAGGTTGGGATAGCACAATTTTATATAAAATAAACTGGGCAGATTTTCACCTAAGAGAACTTTGAAAATTATGCGAATTCTAAAATTTGAAAGCTATTTATACATTAAGGGGAAGACACAAATCTAGACTGTAAATGATTAACCACTGTAGGTATATAGTGGCATTACAACATTGTTAATTCCAAAGAGAAACCAAAGAAGTTTTTATATGGTGTGGGAGTACATGAATGTTTACTAAGAATTTGTCAGCATTATATAATACTGACTAAACGATAGCCTCCTTCCTGCATTTGGAGGACACAGATGTTCAAATCACTAAGCAATGTGCTCTTTAAGGTGGATGGGCTATTTAACTCAGACTGTCAGGTTGCCTAAGTAACCATTATGTAAGAACACTTATCTTCCTGTGCTGATTCAACATACATTAAACAATTGAGACTAAAGACCTACTAGGATGTGAGCACTTGAAAGTTGGATTTCTCTTATTTACTACAACATCAGTGCCAGGACAATGTCTGGAAACTAGTAGACACAAAAAAATTAGTTCATAAAACAAAGAAGGCTTATTAGGAGCTGCTATACTTTTTATCCTGTATTCCAATACTTGGCAAATACTAGTAGTTCAATTACTGCTTATTGAATTGAATTCCTAACTTGCATTCCTTGAAATGGTAGGCTAGGAACTATAAAATAAAAATAGACGTGTACCATAAAATGTTAGAAGTTGCTAATAGAAAACTACCTGGTTTTGTGGGAATCCAAAGATATGACTTTAAATATTAATCTGAACTCACTTATTCTACTGGTGGTTTTCAGTAACTATTGAATTTAATCTTTGTTAATAAAGGCATACTTATTGGTATTCCTGAAACTATTTTGATATTTCCTAACCCACAATTCTAAACCTAGTAAAATTAATATTTTAAAATCTGATCTGCCCATGTTATTTTCATGTAAAAAAGATTGCTAATTTTGAGGAATCTCTTCCATTCTTGTGGCTTTATAGGTCAGATGGTGTACAAAGTTTGTTATTCTATAAGCTGGTTGTTCTTCAAATACATATCTTTAATTTACACTTCTCTCAAGCTCCAAACTCTTAAATTCTTTAGAAAAATCTACATAGTAACTTTCTTTCTTCAGAAAACCTGTCAGATGTGCCCTACGTGGAATAGGGTATCCTCCTTTATCTTTCTCTGCCGGGCCTGGTGTCTCAGTGCTCATTCAGAGCTTCAACAGCCAGTTTCCCAAAGCTAGTACTTTTCAGTGACTTTTCAGTATTTCCATCTTACTCTCCACTGGGCCTACAGTGAAATATATTAATAAAGAGTAATGTGGTACTGAGAAAGTGAGACGGCCCAGGGGTTAGTGCAGGCTTTGCCAGTTACCGCCACTGTATCCTAGCGCATGCGCGCAATCTCACTGCTCCCCTCTTTAATTATGCTAAAGGTCAGATGTGCCAGTGGATAATTGCTAGGATTCTGTGAAAGGAAAATAAATCTTGGGGCCCCCAAATCACTAAGTTTCCCCCACTAAGGAAAGTCAAGCTGGGAACTGCTTAGGGCAAACCTGCCTCCCATTCTATTCAAGTTGTCCCTCTGCTTACTGAGATATATGCATGTCTGATTGCCTCCTCTGTAAAGACGAATCAGAAACTCAAAAGAATGCAACGGTTTGTCTCACACCTACCTATGACATGGAAGCCCCCTCTCTGCTTGAGTTGTTCCACCTTTCCAGATGGAACCAATGTACATCTTACATATGTTGATTGATGTCTTGTGTCTCCCTAAAATGTATGAAACCAAGCTGTGCCCCAACCACCTTGGGCACATGTCATCAAGACTTCCTGAGTCTGTGTCACAGGCGTGCATCCTCAACCTTGGCAAAATGAACCTTCTAAGTTAACTGAGACCTGTCTCAGATATTGGCAGTTCACATTTTGGTAACCACGAAGGGATTCTGAGCAGAGGTGCCCCTGACCTTTGACAAATCTATTGGTGCTTGGTACCAGCTTGAGCTATCTTTATGGCTCAAACCAATAGGACAATTTGCTGAGGCCTGGAAGCACCCCTCCAGAGCATCCCTGATCTTCCAATATTTGGTCAAGATCTAAAGTTCATTTTGCTGTAAAACTCATTGTGTGTGTGTGTGTGTGTGGAATTTTATTGTTTCCAACACAAGGAAGGCAAGTTTTTCCTGCTTCCATGACAATGGAAGGCAGATAACTACTGTATGGAGTTTGAACTTGCTTCCAAGAGGGAAGACAAATTTGAGATTTTTCCTGCTTCTAGGATGGTAGAGAGCAGTCTTAAGTCTGAGACCCCTCCCTAGGTGAGTAACTGAACTGGGGTTTGTCTTGGCTAAAGTTAAGATTTTAGCCAAGACAAACTAGCTGATCTTAATTTCACCTTGCCATCAACATACTCCATAATCTTGTAAGTTGTACCATTGTTTGTTTTGTTTAATTTTTGTTGTTGTTGTTTGTTTCTGGTTTTATTGTTATTTCCTTATTTTCTCCACTGGGTTTGATCAACTCTGACTTGATCAAATACAAAGGAAATTTCCAAAATATGGGGAACAAGGCCTCTGAAGCGGCTAAATTCCCACAAGAAAACAACAACAACAAAAAGGTGGTTTGGTAGCGAGGATAAAAACAGACAGCAAAAGGAAAACAGAAAGGAAAGAGTTTGATTTTGATTACTTGAGGGGCTTTATTTACATAACAAGACCACCTTTTTGCTAGCCAAAATGTTAGTTCATGAAACAAACTGAAAGAGCAATGGCTGCCGCCCCACACTGCAGTTCTGTAGCTAAGAGTTCTGCCTTCTATTTTTCCACCATGACAGCCTGGGTTTGGTCCTGCTATCAAACCCTTTCTGAAACAGCAGCAATTTGTCCTAGCTGAAATACGGTAAATAGATTAAAAAAATTTTTTTGAAGGAGCTTAATGGTTAAAAGTCAGCTTAATTAAAAACTAACATCCAAGGTGTGTGTGTGTGTATGTCTGCATGTGTGTGTGTTTGTATTTAAAAGGCCTTCATCTTTTTTATTGTTTTGTGTGTGTGTTCTTTCTCTTAGTGTTACCGGGGGTTCCTTGTTCCCAGCGCTCCCAAGATAGTGGCGAGCCACTTCCAAAATGGCATCAGGCTGCTTCCAAGATGGCCACAAGTCTGGTGTTCTCTGACCTGGGGTTCTTGGCCTCACAGATTCCAAGGAATGGAATCTTAGGCCATATGGTGAGTGTTAAAGCTCTATTAGAAGCCGTGGGTCATGGAAGAGAACTGTGTAACCCAGTGACTAGTGTTCAGCTCGATTAGGACTAACCCAGGCACTTAGCCATGCAGGACAATGGTGAGCCTCTAGCCCAATCAGGAGCGGCAATGGGTGCCTCACTGGATCAGAAGCACAGCCGACACCCTGCTGGATTCGAAGGGATGGAAGTCAGTAGCAGGTCTGTGACGGTGGCAAACAGCAGTGTTGGACGGCGAGCGAAAGCTCAGCTTGAGACATAACAAACACGGACCAGAAGAGAGTGCAGTTGCAAGATTTAATAGACTGAAAACAGAGCTCCCATACAAAGGGAGGTGACCCAAACAGGGTAGCTGTTGCTGGCTGGAATGCCTGAGTTTATATCTCGATCTTTGTCCCTCCCACTGTGCTCTCAGGCGATAGATGATTGGCTATTTCTTTACCTCCTGTTTTTGCCTAATTAGCATTTTAGTGAGCTCTCTGATTGGTTGGGTGTAAGCTAAGTTGCAAGCCCCGTGTTTAAAGGTGGATGTGGTAACCTTCCCAGCTAGGCGTAGGGATTCTTAGTTGGCCTAGGAAATCCAGTTAGTCCTGTCTCTCATTAGGACTTTGTCTTTTTTGGAGCAAATGTCTTTTTCATCTTAGTTCACTGAATTATGTTTTCTTCATTTAACCTTCTGCTGTCTCTCCTTTCTCTTGCACCCTCTGCTGCATGAGGGACCTAAAATAGTTTATAATAGCAGGGGGTTCCTTAAAGAAAACAGAGAAGGTGCCAGACTTCCTTGTGGGGGGAAAAAAAACACTGTTTTTTGTTATGGAACTCCAAGAGTTTACACAGGCAAGTTGGTCTCAGCTCTTTTTTTTTTTTTTTTTTTTTTTTTTGAGACGGAGTCTCGCTCTGTCGCCCAGGCTGGAGTGCAGTGGCGCGATCTCGGCTCACTGCAAGCTCCGCCTCCCGGGTTCATGCCATTCTCCTGCCTCAGCCTCCCGACTAGCTGGGACTACAGGCGCCCACAACTGCACCCGGCTAATTTTTTGTATTTTTAGTAGAGATGGGGTTTCACCGTGGTCTCGATCTCCTGACCTTGTGATCCGCCCGCCTCGGCCTCCCAAAGTGCTGGGATTACAGGCGTGAGCCACCGCGCCCGGCCGGTCTCAGCTCTTAAACTGCTTGCTTTTGTGTTGTGTTACCTGATTTTTTGACTAAAATCGTTATTGCAATAGAGGTTACTCTTGCGTTTTTAAGGAAGTAAAGTTTAGATGCTTGTGTTACCTGATTTTTTTTGACTAAAATAGTTATTGCAACATAGGCTACTCTTGGGTTTTTGAGAAAGTGAAGTTTAAACAAATGTCTTTAAAAAAAATTTTTTTTTTTACTGTAAAAGCATCACCTGGTCTAGCCTCATAATAATTCTCCCTTTTTGGAGACCCAGGATTCAGTGTGGGCTCTGCCTAGAGTTCAGAGATCCAGTTAGAAGATAGATAATCCCTGTCCAAATAGAACTGGTCTCCTCATACAATCCTGTGATAGATTTCTATAATTTTATGTTTGATTTGGCATCGATCTTTAATCTCCCTCTAGCATCACCAGACCTTTTTTCTCTGTACCTTGAGATGTACATTTTGCTAATCTGATTTTTTATCTAAGAGTTGTTTCCTTCAATATGCAAATTTAGACCTGTTTACCTGACAACTGCCAGGGTAATGAATCAGTTTATCAAGAGTTTGCAAGTCTAAGATAGGGGAAAAAAAAGGAGGTCGTAAGAATTTATAAGATGTACTTTTATCATTATGCCTAATACATCTATGTATTTGTGTGTTCTGTACACAATATTTCACTACTGAAATATGTAAAAGAGCTCTAAATAATTGGCTTCAAGAAAAATAAAAGTCCTTAAATCAAATACTTCATCAGAGAAAAAGGAGACTAGTCAAATGCTTTTTCAATTTTATGTAAAATCTTTAATAAATAAGCTAGCTTTAAAATCATTGGTAAAGTAATATTAGAAATGTCTTAAAAATTGCCAGCATACATTTTTGTTTGAATTTATTGATCAAGCAATTTCATACTTATCCCTGCCAAATACTATAAGGTGTCAAAATTTGGCATAGGGGTTATGAAACTATAAATGCAGCCCAAAATGGAATGATCTTTCTTGTGTAATTTTTAATAAATAAGATACTGATATTGGTTTAATGAAAATTGCCACATCTTGAATTATTAATAAAATTACCGCAACTTGTAATCTTGTGGCTTTAGGCAGTCTAGACCACAGGCAATAAGGAGGCTTGTTTGGAAAAAGACTTAACATCTTTTTTCAAAGCTAAACTGTAAACTAAGTTCCTTCCAAAGTTAGTTCAGCCTATGTCCAAGAATGAACCAAGACAGCTTGGAGGTTAGCAGCAAGATGGAGTCAGTTAGGTCATATCTTTTTTTATTGTTTCAGTTGTAATTTTGCAATGGGGAGTTTCATAACTTTAAATGATGCCTGTCACGGTTTTCATAAGTAATCTTGGTAAATGATTAAAATAAGATAATTAGGTAAATGTAATGGGATAAATACTTGTAAATAAACTTGTCATAATTTGGAATCAAAATTTATATTAAATTAAATAATAGATATTTCATTATTTGGGTATTTTTCAATAAAATATATTGTAGGAAAACATTCTTTTTAAAAAACAAGACAAAAAAACAAAAAAGTTTATATGATCAAGTTGTCTGTAATTAAAGGGATTAATAATGATCTTTCTAGAGATTAAATTTGATGATAAATACACTTATACACAAAATAATTGATTAGAACAATACAATTTTCTTAAAAGATTGATTTACTCTTAATGAATTATAAGAGATTTTAATTTGTTTTAAGTCCAAACTTCAACTTGTATGGCTTCTCGGTGTTTTCTGTTTTCTCGTCTCTTTTAGAAAATGTGAAATAGTAACGCTCTTCTTCAACTCTTTTTCAGGTCATATACGTTTTTGTTCCTTCAAGTTCCTTTTGTTGTGTGGCCTGATGTGGACAATGTTTTCTTTCTCTCTCTCTCTTTTTTTTTTTTTTTGAGACAGAGTCTTGCTCCATTGCCCAGTCTGGATGGAGTGCAGTGGTGCGATTTAGGTTCACTGAAACCTCCACCTCCCAGATTCAAGTAATTCTACTGCCTCAGCCTCCTGAGTAGCAGGGATTACAGGCATTTTGCACCATGTGCAGCTAATTTTTGTATTTTTAGTAGAGACGGGGTTTTGTCATATTGGCCAGGCTGGTCTCGAACTCTGACCTTAGATGATTCACCCACCTCAGTCCCCTAAAGTGCTGGGATTACAGGTGTGAGTCACTACACCCAGCCTAACAATGTTTTGTTAAAGGCCTAAAGGAAATGTTTTCTTTCAACATAATATTCTGTGCACTGCAGAAGGTCTTTTCCTCTGTCTTTTGATAACTGGCCTAATAGATTTTATGTTTAATCAAAGTAATACCTATGCCATTATTATTAAGTTTTGGTTTGCTTAGAAAAAACAGATTGAAAAATTTTTTTAAATTAAAGTTTTTATATCTATGTATCTTTCTGTATGTGCTTTTAAAGTTCTTATGACATTGAGCTAAAGGGCTTTGACTCCTGGGTCTCAAAAGTACACCAAGTACTGCCAAATCTTAAACATTGAAACACTGACAGCAATTAAAGCCTCATCTGCAGACCCCGTAGAAGATGCCAATCAAAATAAACTGTGTTCCTGAGACACAGGGGCAAAAATTAAAGCTATTCAACTCCTCAAGGCCAAGGATTATCATGGAAGAGGTGGATGGGTGAGAATGTAAGGGCCAATTTTGAGAGATAAAGTAAATTCATTTTCTCTGTAAACTAACCGTTAACATCAAATGCACCCTGATGCAAGACCAGCATACAGGCCCCTGTGTCAGATTAACAAGGTTTTCTTGAAGCTTTAACTGACTCCTTAATAAAAGTTATAAAGGCTATAAAAGGGAAGTTGTATCTTATGGATCAAGATGAAAATTTTATAGATTGTTTACAAAGTATTGGAAAACAAATATAATTGACTTCATGCTCTTTTTATTGGGGCTCAGTGGCTGAAAAATTAAGTCTCCTCTCTCAAAGAATGAAAGTTTTTGCCATTTTTTGAAATCCTTGAATTACCATTTTTGTTAAATGAATGACTTATTTTACATTGACTTGTGATCCTATTTTGTGATATCAAGTGTTTTAAACCTTTGATATTTGGCAAACTTTCCAAAATCAATTTATAAACTATGCATTTTTCTGATCTAATTAATCCTTTAAGATATTAGGTTCCCTAAAGTCCAAAAATGACATATTTATCTTATTTAGTATAAAAATTATATAGGAAGCATTGTAAAATGTGAAATGGTGTTTGGTTTTCTTTGGGCCATATTCGTATAAATGTTATTGGCATATATTCCAAAATTATGAGACACTTCTTTAATTCTGATATGACTTAGTGTACATTATAAGTAATAATTATAATTGTTATATTAAATTATTGTACACCACAGAGGAAACAAATTTCCTTGTCAATTGTGTCTTTGACAATGTTTTCTCTAAAACATTTTGTCATTCATAGATGTATTAGTCAAGGTTCTCTAGAGAGAAGGAACTAATGGAATATATATATGTATGTATGTTAATAGTTAACTAACTTCCATAGTTAAGTAAGTTAATTATTAACTCACATGATCACAAGGTCCCACAATAGGCCATCTGCAGGCTAAGAGGCAAGGAGACATTCCTAGGATCAATACTTTGTATCCTTCAATCAAGTGGACGTTCAGTATTAACCATCACAATGGACAACTGTCTGTTTTTTGTTTTTTTTTTTTTGAGATGGCATTTTGCTCTTGTTGCCCAGGCTGGAGTGCAATGGCACGATCTTGGCTTACTGCAACCTCCACCTCCTGGGTTGAAGCAATTCTTCTGCCTCAGCCTCCCATGTAGCTGGGATTATAGACACTCACCACCATACCTGGCTAATTTTTGTATTTACTGTAGAGATTGGGTTTCACCATGTTGGCCAGGCTGTTCTTGAACTCCTGACCTCATGTGATCTACCCACCTCGGTCTCCCAAAGGGCTGGGATTATATGAGTGAGCCACTACACCTAGCCTTTTGTCCTCATTAGAAGCTAGTTTCATAATCAGCTATAAAGCCCTAACAGGTTCTCCTGAATGCAGGTTTCTGATAACTATGGACATTGTGACATCTGAATATAGGAAACACTTTCAGGACTCACAGAGAGCTGAAATGTTCATGAATATTATGCAAAACAGGAATTATCTGCATGAACTGAACTAACAGAAGAATGAACTAATCTTTTTGACTTTTTTCTTAAAATGCTCTTGATCAACTGGGCACAGTGGCAGGCACCTGTAGTCCCAGCTACTTGGAAGGCTAGGGCAGGAGAATGGTGTGAGCCTGGGAGCCGGAGCTTGCAGTGAGCTGAGGTCACACTGCTACACTCCAGCCTGGATGACAGAGCGAGACTCTGTCTCAAAAAAAAAAAAAAAAAAAAAAAAAGTTCTTGATCCTTTGTTTAGTTTTTCAGAACCAAGGAAATTTTTTTGAGTTATTGACAGCTTTTTTTTTTTTAAAGTAGAATTTTTTTTTTTTTTTAATACTTTAAGTTCTAGGGTACATGTGCATAACGTGCAGGTTTGTTACATATGTATACTTGTGCCATGTTGGCGTGCTGCACCCATCCACTCGTCAGCACCCATCAACTTGTCATTTTCATCAGGTATAACTCCCATTGAAATCCCTCCCCCCTCCCCCCTCCCCATGATGGGCTCCGGTGTATGATGTTCCCCTTCCCGAGTCCAAGTGATCTCATTGTTCAGTTCCCACCTGTGAGTGAGAACATGCGGTGTTTAGTTTTCTGTTCTTGCGATAGTTTGCTGAGAATGATGGTTTCCAGCTGCATCCATGTCCCTACAAAGGACACAAACTCATCCTTTTTTATGGCTGCATAGTATTCCATGGTGTATATGTGCCACATTTTCTTAATCCAGTCTGTCACTGATGGACATTTGGGTTGATTCCAAGTCTTTGCTATTGTGAATAGTGCCGCAATAAACATACGTGTGCATGTGTCTTTATAGCAGCATGATTTATAATCCTTTGGGTATATACCCAGCAATGGGATGGCTGGGTCATATGGTACATCTAGTTCTAGATCCTTGAGGAATCGCCATACTGTTTTCCATAATGGTTGAACTAGTTTACAATCCCACCAACAGTGTAAAAGTGTTCCTATTTCTCCACATCCTCTCCAGCACCTGTTGTTTCCTGACTTTTTAATGATTGCCATTCTAACTGGTGTGAGATGGTATCTCATTGTGGTTTTGATTTGCATTTCTGTGATGGCCAGTGAAGATGAGCATTTTTTCATGTGTCTGTTGGCTGTATGAATGTCCTCTTTAATTCAAGATGGATTAGAGACTTAAATGTTAGACCTAATACCATAAAAACCCTAGAAGAAAACCTAGGTAATACCATTCAGGACATAGGCATGGGCAAGGACTTCATGTCTAAAACACCGAAAGCAATGGCAACAAAAGCCAAAATTGACAAATGGGATCTAATTAAACTGAAGAGCTTCTGCACAGCAAAAGAAACTACCATCAGAGTGAACAGGCAACCTACAGAATAGGAGAAAATTTTTGCAATCTACTCATCTGACAAAGGGCTAATATCCAAAACCTATAAAGAACTCAAACAAATTTACAAGAAAAAAACAAACAACCCCATTGAAAAGTGGGCAAAGGATATGAACAGACATTTCTCAAAAGAGGACATTCATACAGCCAACAGACATATTGACAGCTTTTAACAAGTTAGTATACTCCTGTGAACAAAATTTGGAGCATATTTGTTTCTCTCTACCTAATTTCTTCAGGATTTCGAAACTACTTGTGAGTATTCTTAATTTATGGCAATATAGTTATTTGCATAAATGCAAGAAGAATCTGTTTTCAATTGTAACAGGATACAATTATAGAAACTGGTTATTTTACCAAGGCTTTGATTGGAATGGTGTGTTTTCCCTTAAGGAATCAAACTGGACTTATAGAGTCAATAAAAGCCCCTTGGGAAAACTGGCCTCATACCTTGTCTACACAGTTACTGTGAAGGGTTCCTGACCTGTGGTAAGTAAAGAATGCCACTTTCTGACAGGCCCAGGAGCCCCAAGTTATCTTGGGGCCTCAGGGCCTGGGATTGGAGGGGCTGTAGTAAAAACCTCTGACATGCCCTGGACACATTTTCCCCATTGTCATGGGGATTAACTTTCGGCTTCTCATTACTTATGCAAATTTCTGCAGCTGGCTTGAATTTCTCCTCAGAAAATGGGATTTTCTTTTCTATCGCATTTTTAGGCTGCAAATTTTCTAAACTTTTATGCTCTGCTTCCCTTTTAAAATGGAATGCCTTTAACAACATCCAAGTCACTTCTTGAATGCTTTGCTGCTTACAAATTTCTTCTGCCAGATACCCTAAATCATCTCTCTGAAGTTCAAAGTTCCACACATCTCTAGGGCAGGGGCAAAATGCTGCCAGTATCTTTGCTAAAACATAACAAGAGTCACTTTTGCTCCAGTTCCCAGCATTTCCTCATTTCCATCTGAAACCACCTCAGCCTGGTCTTTCCTGTCCATATCATTATCAGCATTTTGGGTAAAGCCATTCAACATGTCTCTAGGAAATTCCAAGCTTTCCCACATTTTCCTGTCTTCTTATGAGCCCTCCAAACTGTTCCAACCCCACCTATTACCCCGTTTCAAAGTCATTTTAACATTTTTGGGTATCTTCAGCAGTACCTCACTCTACTGGTACCAGTCCATTACTGTACATTACCAGTCCATTTCCAATCCACTTCACACTGCTGATAAAGACATACCCAAGACTGGGCAATTTACAAAAGAAAGAGTTTAATGGACTCACAGTTCCACATGACTGGTAAGGCCTTACTATCATGGCAGAACGTGAAAAGCACATCTCACATGGTGGCAGACAGCAGAAGAGAATGAGAGCCAAGGGAAAGGAGTTTCCCTTATAAAACCATCAGATCTTGTGAGACTTATTCACTACCATGACAATAGTGTGGGGGAAAACTACCCCCATGATTCAAATATCTCCCACTTGGTCCCTTCCACAACACAAGGAAATTATGGGAGCTACAATTCATGGTGAGATCTGCGGGGAGACACAGCCAACCCATATCACCATTCATGAGGGATCCACCCAAACAGCTCCCACCAAACCCTACTTCCCACACTGAGGAGCACACTACATCATGAGATTTGGAGTGAAAAAAACATCTAAGCCACATTATCAGGTTTAACGAAGAGCAGCAATTCTGGAAAAGTAACTAAATTATGTGGGGAGGCTAAGGGAAGATAAGAATTATTTTAACAAAGTCTGTTTGTAAAGAATTCTCTTGGCTATGATTCCCTGTCAAATATTTTTTTCTCCTGGTACAGAGAGGGCATCGTTCACATGGGAATTTTTATCTCCTGATTTTAGGAAGAAAAGAGAAGATCAGAATGTCCTTTTGCTTCTGCTGTTTCTCAAGTGCCTTTATATGAAAATGATCCTTATGTCAAAGTGGTGTATTGGGGGTAGGGGAAGCATATTCTTCCACCCTTCATTGGTTTCTAAATACGTCTGGCTTATTGGAATCTTAACAGTTTGACCATATCTATCCTTGTTATATTATTGGACTCTTAAAACATTTAGAACATCCTTCTTTTGACAAAGCTTTTTATTTAAGTCTGTAATTTTATTGTAGTCTCGAAAATCTCCTGTATCTAAAGCCTGTATATTCACTCTATTTACATTCTTTACTAGCAATCCTAAGCCACCTTGAGGCAAAGGAATGACTTCCATGGATGATGTTGGACAGATCATGTTGATGATGTTGGTACAACAGATGATGTTGGTAAAATGAAATACAAAGGAGTAAAAGAACATTTGTACTGTTCTGTGACTATTACCGTGATACACTGGTAATGCTATGATGATGGAAGGAACAAATAAATGTCTCAGGATCTTGATCTTCTGATAATAGAGAGATAGGTTAACAGGAAAATGCAGGTAGAATTTTCGCAGGGTAAACTTCAAAACCGGTAAAGGCTTGGGTGTTGCTACTATGAAAAAGAACAAGAAAGCCAACCACAAAAATTAAACACTAAATTAAGCAAATAAAGAAAGAAATGCAATATTACTACTGAACTATTAAAGAGCACTCACTATTTCCCTGAGTATTTTATCTGCATGTATAACCTATGACGCTACTCATTTATTTCTCTGTATGTCATCTGAGAAGTGACTTATGGAGAGAGAATAGATAAAATAATTCCTTAATTAAATATGGTAGGTTGCCAGGTTTATATGACTAATTTGGGATAATATTTCTTGTGTGTGCGTGTGGCTTTTTTTTTTTCCTTTTTTTTTTTTTTTTTTTTTTGAGATGGAGTTTGGCACTGTCGCCCAGGCTGGAGTGCAGTGGCACGATCTCAGATCACTGCAACCTCCGCCTCCCAGGTTCAAGCAGTTCTCCTGCCTCAGCCTCCCAAGTAGCTGGGATTATAGGCACCCGCCACCATGCCCAGCTAATTTTTTTTTGTATTTTTAGTAGAGATGGGGTTTTACTATGTTGGACAGGCTGGTCTCAAACTCCTGACCTTGTGATCTGTCTGCCTCTTCGTGTGTGTGTGTGTGTGTGTGTGTGTGTGTGTGCCTTTTTTTGTTTTGTTTTTGAGACGGAGTTTCACTCTTGTCACCTTTTTATATAAAGAAAATGCATCTAGAACATTAAGATCAGTTCTTGACCGTATTCAACAAATCATATAGCATTAACACAAACCATGTTATCTAAATCTTGGGCTTTTGAGCCTAAAAGCCTGTGCCTTACTTTATAATAAAAGGTCAAAAAGGTCAGATCTATAAAGAGAAGGTACAATGATGAACACTGGGTGACTGCTTTGAAAACTTTCTTGCAAATGTAGCTTCCTTGGGGATTTTTGTTAATATATCTAAGTCTGTAAGCCTGGGTGAGGTCTTAGGTTCTGTATGACTCAGGAGCCCTTGGGACACTCTAGTGCTCTTAGTGGTAGAGCACCCTTTGAGCAGGATACTAACGAAGAGCTATTTGACTTGAATGGCCTGGCTGGGTTTCAAAATTGTCTGGGGTGTTCTTGGACTTCTATTTTTCTAATTCACTTATGTAGCATTGTGAAAAGTTTTCTGAATGTTCTGATTGGAATCACGTTCAACTTACAGGTAAATTGGAGAGGAAATAGAAATATTTACAACAGTGAATCTTCCTATTTATTGATTATGCCTTTCTCAAGATATATTCACTTTGTTTTATGTCCATCTGTTAGATTCCATAACTTTCTGTATAGCAGTTTTGTACATCTTTTTGCATGTTTTGTTCCTAGAAACTCTGTTTACTGCTGGTATCACACATGGAATCTTTTATATTATTATATTCTCTAATAGGTTATTGATGTTGTGCAGAAGCATCATTGACTATTTTGATCCCTCTGCAGAGCTCCTGCTGAAGTCTAACAGGTTGTCTATACATATTTTTGAATTTTTTATGTAGACAGATGTTTACATATAACAGTTGTGTCTCTTCTTTTCTTACCCTGCTATCCTTAATTTATTTTACTTTTTTCTTTTATTGGCAAGGAAATTTCAGTACAATGTTGATTTTTTAATAGTGGTAGTGACCATTGTTTGTTGTCTTCTCTTAATGGATTATGCAGTTGTTTATAGAACACATAATATTATTTTCCACCTTGAGAAATTTTCTTATGCCCATTTCTCTGCCAGGAATGTTATTTTGTCCATAGTCCTCGTATTACTGTTTCCTTCACATTATTCATAGCAAAGTTTACATGCCAATGGTGAAAAATTCTTGACTCTTTCAGTGTAGTGATGTAAGAACAAAACACAAACTAACTAAGGCAATTTAAGGGAAATTTATTAGCCTCAAACTAAAATGTGCAGAGGTAGATTCTCGCTGTCATCACAATTGGATTTGGTATTGATGGTTCCATTTCTTTCTAAATTCTTGAGAAAATTCCCTCTACGTTGAAAATTTGATAGGAGCCTACTTTTTACAAGCTAAGCAACTCTGTTAGGATGGGAACTTCTTCCTGTTTAAAGTTAAGCTTCCTCCCTGACTGGCCTTGCTTGGCTATGTACTCGTCCTCAAACCAATCACTGGTTAGGAGAAAGGACTCATAATTCTCTCGCTGTGGTAGGCAGAGTAGGCCCCTTGGCCTAGTCTTACCAAAATTTTCTAAGCATAGAGAACAAATAGTTCATGGATCCCTGAGATGCAGCTGGATAGAACAAAGCATACAAAATCCACTAAATTTGCTTAAAGACATCCTTCCTGACATGCCCATCTTTTTATTTCTGTACCTAAGCTCTTAGTAACTATTATGTCATGAATCCTGATTTGTAATTTATTCATTTATGCTTCCTGTACTAGAATATAAACTCCGTGTCAGAAGGAACACTGCTTTCCTTGTTTACTGTTGCATCTCCAGGATAGACAGTGATGTATGCTGCATGGGAGGAATTACATAAATAAACTTAACTGAAAATATCAGGAATCTATAATTGGGAAAAATAACATTCTAATTTGTACTAAGAGACGGTGATATTGAATATGATAACCTTAACTTCCTTTTGAAATGAGTTGACAAGAAAAATTTGAAAATTGTCTTTTTGCTTTTCTTTTTTAAGAAGTCAGTTGCCAATTTAATCTATTTGCAGCCTGGAAGATCTATGACTCTCACAGTGAACTTGAATGAATGAAATATTTAGGCTGATTTTTACACATAATGTTCTCTTTTTTGGTCATAGCTATACCTTGCCTTTTATATGTATTAGTTATCAATATGTTTTCATACATGTTGTTTATTTGGTTTAAATTCTATCTCTGCCCTTTGGGAGGCCAAGGTGGGCCCATCACTTGAGGTCAGGAGTCCTAGACCAGCCTTGCCAACATGGTGAAAGCCTGACTACACTAAAAGTACAAAAAATGGCTAGACATGGTGGTGCATGTCTGTAATCCCAGCTACACAGGAGACTGAGGCAGGAGAAGCATTTGAACCCGGGAGGTTGAGGTTACAGTGAGCTGAAATTGTGCCACTACACTCTAGCCTGGGTAACAGAGCAAGACTCTGTCTCAATAAACAAACAAACAAACAAACAAACAAATTCTATCTCTGCCACTTACCTGCTATGTTATCTCAGGCATTTTTTCCCCTCATTTCCAGTGGGGTTGACTATTTCAGGCATTTTACTCAACTTCTCTAAAAGCTTTCATTTTCTTTTCTGTAAAATTGGAGTCTTAACCTCTATTCACATTGTATCATAAAGATTATTTATTTTATTTTATTTATTTATTTTACTTTTTTTGAAATGGAATCTTGTCTGTCACTCAGGCTGGAGTGCAGTGGTGCAATCTCAGCTCACTGCAAGCTCTGCCTCCTGGGTTCACACCATTCTCCTGCCTCAGCCTCCCAAGTAGCTAGGACTAGAGGTGCCCACCACCACACCCAGCTAATTTTTTTGTATTTTTAGTAGAGACGGGGTTTCACCATGTTAGCCAGGATGGTCTTGATCTCCTCACCTCATGATCCGCCCACCTCGGCCTCCCAAAGTGCTGGGATTACAGGTGTGAGCCACTGCATCCAGTCCATAAAGATTAAATGAGATAATGTATTTTGAAAAACCAGTACAATACTTTTCAATACTAACAATTAAAAATGATCATGATTTTATTTGTTTCTATCTTTTTGATATAGAATATCTGTTTTGGGCAGAATGCATGCCAACCACAATAAAGATGGCTGGATTTCCTTACCTGATCTTCATATAAAGTTACCTTTGGCACATGTGGAGTAAATGTAGTACCTTCCTCTGCCTTTAGGTTAGCAGTATTTTACAGTTCCCTAAAGATCATATGGTAGAAGCCACAGTGACTAAAGAGAAAATGAAAAAAAAAAAAAAAAAACAAAAAAAAAACTGGTTAGGACCATTTTCTCAAAAGATGATAGTCCAAATGGCAGGCCCCCAGGCTTCTTGAACTCACCTATGTTCACATTGTTAGTAAAGTAGCAGAAGGAAGGCATGCTAGGAGTTGAACTTTGTGTTTTCCACTAACTATCCTAAAGTCAATCCTTTTAATTCTGTGGAGTCCTAATTGAGAAAAAGAGGCTGACTCCTTTTCAAGAGAAAGCAAAAAAAAAAAGGAAGCAGGTAAGCTATAAGTCTGCCTTTCTTCATGGTCCAGGGCACATAGCTCTCCTGTGCAAATAACTCACAATCTTCCTGTACCCAGTTGTCACCAGACCCTTGGCTGATAAAAAATACGTTAGCTCACTGCAACCTTGGCATTGTCAATACTGCACAAAACCCTCTTTAGCACACAGTACAAGCACCCTATTCCCCAGCCAGCCTTTATCTCCTTCCAGTCAGCGCCTCTCTTGCTAGTCTGCACGTTGCTCCCTTGCAATGTATTTTCTCATCTTCTCTAATAAATCTGCCTTCCTTTACCTACTACTGTTTTGGTAACTTCTTACGACCTGCACCATTGGCCCAGATAGTCACCACTCACCTGTGACAAACTGGCTTGTAAAATAATTTCTAGGGTTATTATGTACCAATAT
Organism: Macaca thibetana thibetana; assembly: GCF_024542745.1. Classification (NCBI taxonomy): domain Eukaryota; kingdom Metazoa; phylum Chordata; class Mammalia; order Primates; family Cercopithecidae; genus Macaca; species Macaca thibetana. Next base: position 15,406,026 of record NC_065582.1, on the reverse strand, counting down.
ATTAGATAGGTTTATCATTAAAGACAGTATTTTACCTTTGAAGTAGTATAAAATATGTGAAGTGAAATAAAAAAGGTAGAAATAAATGCACGTGTCTGAGCAGCAGGCATGGTCTGAGCTATCCAGATTTACGTGACTGAAACTTCCCTTTCAGCAGGTCCACTCTTTCACCTGAGCCAGATGCTCTCTTACATTTTTGCTCCCAGCGTCATGGCCTTGATTTGTTCTTCTAGAACTTTCCATGTGAAAATATTCAAAGTGCAGTGTGAGGAGAGCTCAAATAGTGGGGGAATGCAGGACCCCACTTTTGCAGGGAGAACTTTATGAGATGTCATAATCCAGTAAGGTGAAAGGTATCTGAAACTAAAGGGATAGAGGGAGGAAAATATTGCTGAAAGCCTGCATTTAGAGATAGAGAATTGCAGGACAAAGGAGACACTTCATCCAGGAGAGCTCTAGCTGGTACCTGGAAGGTGCACTCTGGGACAAAGCTTCCAGAGGAAAGATCAGGCAGCAATCTTTGCTGTTCTGCAGACTTCGCTGGTGATACCCAGGCAAACAGGGTCGGTAGTGGACCTCCAGCAAACTCCAGCAGACCAGCAGCAGAAGGGCCTGACTGTCAGAAGGAAAACAAACAAACAGAAAGGAATAGCACGTCCACTCAAAGACCCCATCTGAAGGTCACCAACATCAAAGACCAAAGATAGATAAATCCACAAAGATGGGGAGAAACCAGCACAAAAAGGCTGAAAATTCCAAAAACCAGAAAGCCTCTTCTCCTCCAAAGGATTACAACTCCTTGCCAGCAAGGGAACAAAACTGGATGAAAAATGAGTTTGATGAATTGACTGAACTCGGCTTCAGAAGGTGAGTAATAACAAACTCCTCAGAGCTAAAGGAACATGTTCTAACCCAATGCAAGGAAGCTAAGAACCTTGAAAAAAGGTTAGACGAGTTGCTAGCTAGAATAACCAGTGTAGAGAAGAACATAAATGACCTGATGGAGCTGAAGAACACAACACGAGAACTTCATGAAGCATACACAAGTTTCAGTAGCCAAATCGATCAAGCGGAAGAAAGGATATCAGTGATTGAAGATCAACGTAATGAAATAAAAAGAGAAGACAAGATTACAGAAAAAAAGACTAAAAAGGAATGAACAAAGCCTCCAAGAAATATGGAACTATGTGAAAAGACCAAATCTACGTTTGATTGGTGTACCTGAAAGTGATGAGGAGAATGCAATCAAGTTGGAAAACACTTCTCAGGACATTATCCAGGAAAACTTCCCCAACCTAGCAAGACAGGCCAACATTCAACTTCAGGAAATACAGTAACACCACAAAGAAACTCCTTGAGAAGAGCAATCTCAAGACACATAATCATAAGATTCACCAAGGTTGAAATGAAGAAAAAAATGTTAAGGGCAGCCAGAATGAAAGGTCGGGTTACCCACAAAGGAAAGCCCATCAGACTAACAGTAGATCTCTTGGCAGAAATCCTACAAGCCAGAAGAGAGTGGGGACCAATATTCAACATTATTAAAGAAAAGAATTTCAACTCAGAGTTTCATATCCAGCCAAACTAAGCTTCTCCTTTATAAGCGAAGGAGAAATAAAATCCTTTACAGACAAGCAAATGCTGAAAGATTTTTGTCACCACCAGGCCTGCTTTACAAGAGCTCCTGAAGGAAGCACTAAACATGGAAAGGAACACCTGGTACCAGCCACTCAAAAAACATACCAAATTGTAAAGGACATCGACACTATGAAGAAACTGCATCAACTAACAAGCAAAACAACCAGCTAGCATCATAATGACAGGATCAGAGTCACACATAACAATATTAAACTGGCTAAATGCCCCAATTAAAAGACACAGACTGGCAAGTTGGATAAAGAGTCAAGACCCATTAGTGTACTATATTCAGGAGACGCATTTCACGTGCAAAGACACACATAGGCTCAAAATAAATGGATGGAGGAATATTTACCAAGCAAATGGAAAGTATAAAAAAGCAGGAGTTGCAATCCTACAATCTGATGAAACAGACTTTAAACCAACAAAGATCAAAAGAGACAAAGAAGGCCATTACATAATGGTAAAGGGATCAATGCAGCAAGAAGAGCTAACCATCCCAAATATATATGCACCTAACACAGAAGCACCCAGATTCATAAATTAAGTTCATAGAGACCTACAAAGAGACTTAGATTCCCATACAATAATAGGGGATACTTTAACACCCCACTGTCAATATTAGATAGATCGACGAGACAGAAACCCTTTAATCAGGCTATAATTGAAATAGTACTCTAGGAATAATGCTGGTGACCGTTTTGAGTTAAGATAATCTGTTTCAATAAATGCTATTTAAGATGTGATGTATGGCAAATTATTTATGTGAGTGAGCAAAATAAAATAGAAGTGCTATATTCAAGTGAACATAGGAAGAGTTTGTTTTATTATTATTATACTTTAAGTTCTGGGATACATATGCAGAACGTGAACGTTTATTACATAGGTATACAAGTGCCATGGTGGTTTGCTGCACCCATCAACCCATCATCTACATTAGGTATTTCTCCTAATGCTATCCCTCCCCTAGCCCCCAACCCCCGACAGGCTCCAGTGTGTGATGTTCCCCTCCCTGTGTCCATGTGTTCTCATTATTAAACTCCCACCTATGAGTAAGAACATGCGGTGTTTGGTTTTCTGTTCCTGTGTTAGTTTGCTGAGAATGATGGTTTCCAGCTTCATCCATGTCCCTGTAATGGACATTAACTCATCCTTTCTGTGGCTGCATAGTATTCCATGGTGTACGTGTGCCACATTTTCTTTATTCAGTCTATCATTGATGGGCATTTAGGTTGGTTCCAGGTCTTTGCTATTGTGAACAGTGCTGCAATAAACATACGTGTGCATGTGTCTTTATAGTAGAATGATTTATAATCCTTTGGGTATATAACTAGTAATGCGATTGCTGTGTCAAATGGTATTTCTGGTTCTAGATCCTTGAGGAACTGCCACACTGTCTTACACAATGGTTGAACTAATTTACACTCCCACCAACAGTGTAAAGGCATTCCTATTTCTCCACATCCTCTACAGCATCTGTTGTTTCCTAACTTTTTAATGATCGCCATTCTAACTGGTGTGAGATGGTATCTCATTGTGGTTTTGATTTGCATTTGTCTATTGACCAATGTTGCGCTTTTTTTCATATGTTTGTTGGCTACATAGATGTCTTCTTTTGAGAAGTGTCTGTTCATATCTATTGCCCACTTTTTGTGGGATTGTTTATTTCTTGGAAATTTGTTTAAGTTCCTTGTAGATTCTGGATATTAGCCTTTTGTCAGATGGATAAATTGCCAAAATTTTCTCAACATGTGAAGAGTTTTAATAGGCCAATGTGTATGCTATGGCAGAACTTAATTTGTGTTTCCTGTCTTCGGGAATACCATCTTTACACTCTGCAACTGGATCTGTTGAAGAATATTCATAATTACAAGAACAGATTAGCATAGAGACACGGGTAACCCCTGACATTTGGTGCTAGTTCTGTAAGTTTTAAACCAATTCCATTTTATTTTGGTGACACAACTGATAAATAAAGTCCTCCTAAATGGACGTTTCATCCCTCTTACAGCTACCCTGGTGGTTGAACTATTTATAAACTATTCCTTTACACGCAAGTGGTTGCATCTTACTACTAATAATTATGTTGTTTATTATTTATTGTACTTTAGGGTTTCCCCCTTTCCCACATGAAACCATTTTTTAATCAATTTGTCTTAGATAGGAGAAGCAAACTTTTTCCTATTTTATACAGTTCATTTCTAGGTAGTTTCCAAACGAATGCCATTCTCACAGTCTTCTTAAAGTTTTCTTGCACAACGATTGCATGCTATCTCCATACTATTTCTGTTTGAGATTTCTGTTATCTTGGCCACAGCTAATGAAACCAGGAGTGGTTATCTAAAACAAACTAAGTCAACTTACAAAGTGGCTAAAAGATTGAGAGGTAGCCTAGATGCAAAACTCTGCCCAACAGAGGGAGGCTATATTGGAATGTGGCCAAAGCAAGTAAATTCTTGTTTTCGGAGGGTCTGACTAGGGGATCTACTGAGGAGGTTAGCAGTTGATGGTGAGAGAAGAAGCTGAAAGAGACTAGAGAAACTACAAGTCAGGAGAAGACTTTCTCCTACTCCCCTCAGTAGCTGCAGAGTAGGAAGTAGTGTATGCTTGCCCTCAGAGTCTAATCAGGTAGTTAATTATTGCTAGTGTTTTGATGTATATTTTAAATGACTTTCTAGCATCTAGAAATACTGGCTTTCCCATGCTTCAACCACTATTATTTACACAAATACTTATCAAGCGCCTATAGGCCAAGTGCATATTCCAAATCAGGATACATAAATGAACAGTAGAGGACTCACCTTCCTGGAGTTTATATCCCAATGGCCAAGATTATTTTCATCATTTTTCTCTGTATTTAATAATTAACTTGTATTACCTGAATTAAGCCAAGCAAACGTTTGTTCCTTGTAGTCTGAATTTAACAAATAAAAATGTGATTTGTTTGTTTCCTTTTAATAGGCATTCTTGTATGTGTGTGTTTTACAAATATTGATTCGTTGAATTTTCATGACAATTTTTAAAAGCATCTACATTTTAATAAGGAGAAGTAAAGAGGTTTAAAAATTGCCTAAAGTAGATGCTGCTGGTAGTACTACCTATTACTAGTAGATGGTACAACTGCCTTTTTAATTTAGGTAGTTTGGCTCCAACAATCTCTTAATCACTTTTCTATGCTACCTTTTAAGACAATTTTGGTAGAATTCCCTTTGTGTTCTCAGTAATTACATTTATATGGATATGATTTTATAATCCAGTACTCATCTTTTATCTCCTAATTTCATTTTTCTTGAAGATAGGTGTCCTATTCAGTCTTTAATATACATCATCACAACTATCTACAGCTAGAGGACTACAAATCTTATAGGATGATGAGGTGATAATATTGTTGGTAACCTTGTCACCAGTTACATCAGCAGGTACTAATTGTTCTTTGAAATCTTTCTAGAACCATCAATCACTGTAGAAGCACATATTATCATATACACTGATATCATGGTGAATCTCGGTGATTCTCAAAGGGATATGTGCATATTAACATATCTTTTATATGCCGTAAGTTCTGAATCATAGGGGTGAATTGACATAACACAGCTAGCCTCCAGGTACTACAGTAATTCTTCTGAAAGATGACTTACATTATTATATAATATCATTGAGAAAGTTTTCAACTTTGCTATGTGTAAATCTCTACTGATTTGGATACACTTTTTTTTTTTTCCATTTTCTTTAGGTTGTTTTACTATGTGAAATTGTGTGAAAAGTTGAAAATATATAGATACTTGAAAGCCATATGCCACATTTTGTTGACCTCATTCTGCCTCCTCAATGTATAACAGTGTGATAAACACCAAATACAAAGTATTATATTCACACTCATTACTGACAAACATATTTTGAGTATGATTTATCTTCCCATTTTTGTTTCAATGATTGCATCTGGATGTAATTTGCCAAGATCCCAGAATCTACCTCAGATGTTTTCGATATTTACCCACTAGCCTCACTGGGGCAATGATTGTTAAAATTCAAAGTTGCACATATCCTATCGTAATTCATTAGTGTAAAAGGATTAAAATGTTCAAAATGTTGCAGGTGGCTTTCAAAGTTATCTCCTGAAGTGTGAACCCGTTACCAAGGAAACATACTGCAAATGTTAGTAAATCTCTCACGGACTTGCTTTTTACACGTCCCCATGGTTGGCGTGTATGCTGAGTGCATTTAGCACAGTGCTGCTGGCAGCTTCCATTCCTGTTATGTTTATAAATACATCCGAGCCTCACAAAAACATTAGGCAGAATTGCTTTGAGAAAATTCTTCTGGTTTTCTTTTGAGTGAGAGAGCAAAACATCAGAGGATCAAATTGATTAGAAATGGTTTCGCCAGCTTAAAAAAATCTGGCGTGATAGAGTTGGAGGGAATTTGGGGGAACACCAAATAGTAAAACAAGCCCAGCAATTGTCACGATAATAATATTTAGACTAAATCATAATAAATCATCTGGTTAATTGCAAAATTGAGTGGTGATAATTTTGGGAACATGTGATTAACATATTAGCGATCAGAGTTAAAATTTGCCTTACAATAATACCACTTTCTGGGACAACTAAAATACCATTTTGTAATTTTAAATAATCTTTTTAACCACATGAAACGTTTACTATAAAAAATTATGGTTATATTGTCATTCAGACTCTTTTTTACTCTCAACTTCCCAACTTCAAGGCATGTGTTGGAGAGACTGTGAGAGATGTGTGGTGCACTGCAATGCATTATTGTATCTGTTTTGAAAGGTAATATGGAAGGACACAGGCATAAGGCAAAGTAATAAGCCATAAATAGAATTGATACTTATATCCAGTCAGAATATTTATATTTAACTTTCTTAAGAAAATGATTAAGTAAGCTAGGCTATAGTCATCCTGACAATCCATTACATGGCTCAGTTTCCACTATAACCAACATTTGATAACTGGCTATATTTCATTGATTCATTTATTAAATGACCACATACTACTGATTACTTACTAGATAAGTGCTTAAGGTTTCAAAAATAAAAAATAAATGGTCCTTACCCTAAGGATTGCAGTTTTAGTGGTGGCATGTCCACAGAGCAATTACAGTCATGTGGTATTAGACATATGAATTAGAACGTGTAAGTCTTCTGACAATCTTGATCCTCATTACTAAACTTTAACTCACCCCATTAATAGAAAGACTGTAAAAACTATCCATCTTGTTGTATGAAGCACAGCTTACTCATGGTTTCAAGCATGGAGTCACATTCATAAGGATTGGGTAAAGGTCTTGGTGACTAAACCAGGCTAATACTAGTTAAGAGGCTGTGACTTCCAGCATTTCTAAGAAAGGAAAATCCATATAATTTTGGCCTCAAGCACTCTTTTTTTCTCTTTCGATTTTTGTTTTTGTTATTGTTTATTCCTCACTAGAGATGACTATAGAAAACTAATGTGGCTTCTAGGTAACTGGACTACTTGAAGCCACCCCTAAGGTTTAGAATGCTTTTCAATGCACCGATTGTGTTATTTAATGTGATATTGTTCTTCCCCTCACATGTGTCCCTCTGGCTCTACTGAACATACTGAGCAAGGACCTTGAACCTAATTAATCTCCTAAATTTTAAAACCTGTGATGACCTAGGGCAAGCATAAATTTGGAAGAAGCAAAGACAATATATTTATCTTGAAACATTTCAATTAAACTTCTGACTTGTTGACTTTATTGTAATAGTTTATTTTTATTTATTTATTTTTTTGAGCCAGAGTCTGACTTCATCACCCAGGCTGGAGTGTGGTGGTGCAATCTTGGCTCACTGCAACCTCTGCCTCCTTGGTTCAAGGATTCAAGTGATTCTTGTGCCTCAGATTCCCAAGTAGCTGGGACTATAGGACTGCGCCACCACACTGAGCTAATTTTTGTATTTTTTGTAGAGGCAAGGTTTCCCCATGTTGGCCAGCCTGGTCTTGAGCTTCTGACCTCAAGTGATCCACGCGCTTCTGCCTCTCAAAGTGCTGGGATTACAGGTGTGAGTCACTGTGCCTGGCCTATTGTAATAGTTTCTAACTTGTCAGAAAGAGTCACACAAAAATTATGTTATTCATTGAAAACCCTTCTGATTATTTCAACCATGACTATCATTTGATTTATGTGTTTGTTTTCAGGTTTTGAAAATGACTGCTAGAGAGTTTGTAAGCTGCAACATTTTAAGTAAATTTTATTGTTAATGAATACACAGAAATTGAAAGTAAACTCATGGTTTCAACCTTTATACCAAACCTCGAGTAAGCAATAAAAATATCATAAATTTATTAAACAATAAACATGTACTTAGGAAAAAACAAAGGGGAATAATGAAGAGCAAAGAGGCACCCAAATTAACTTTTAAAAAGTTTTTATGTATTTATTTAAGTATTATATTTATTTAATTAGAGACGAGGTTTTGTCATGCTGCCCAAGCGGCTCTTGAACTCCAGGGCTCACTCTGTCCACCTGCCTCAGCCTTACTAAGTGTTAAGATTACAGATGTGAGCCACTGTGCTGGCCAAATTAACTTTTAAAGACTAGCCTAGTTCAAATAATTTCCTGTTCCCTTCTTTTTCCAAAATATGCTTTTCTGTATTACAATTTTAGAAGACTTAACATGGGTTTTAGGGATGCCAACTCCTATGTTTTTAGATTATTCTGAAATTGGAGGGTTACATTATTTATATTTTGTCTTCCTAAATTATAATTTTACCATGTGCATAACATGTTGATTTACAGTATATTTCACTTTTCTTCAGAAAGACATAAAGGAGAGATGAATCAATGAATCTTATCCAAATGCTTTTCAAAATTAGTTCCATGCATGAGATAAAAATTTTTAATGTCTAATTGAAATATTTCTATTTTCATTATTAAGTAGAAATTGATATTAAGAATGAAATTTAGCTATATATTGAAAGCCAGAAAGTAATAGTCAAAGAACACATCTAAATTAACAAATATTTGCTTTGTGGTTTAAACATTGCAATTAAGACACTATTGTCACTTTGAAGCTATAGATTTTAAGTCATGCATTGAAATAAGGCAAACAATTATGTCATACAATTGGAACTAAAACTTGGCCATCTTGACAACATATTTTGATATTCCATAGATTATTTCTCTTACATATGTGATATGGTGCTAAAATCTTTACACTATTAATGGCTGGTTAACTCAATCAAATAAACCAGTTGTTTTAGTATTTTAAGGTAGAGGTTTTTTATATGCTGGAATAATGGAGAACTAAGCAAGAATTCTCTTTGTCTCTTCATCTTCTTTTTGCATGTAAACTTGTGTCTACATTTAGCATATCCAACCTTTTGGCATTCAGTCAACTGTGTGGAAGAGTACATTGACTTCAAATGAAGCACAGAGAAGTGGAACAGGAACTTCATATTAGGGATATAAATGCTGATGAGATCCTTGCACATGCTTTCTTGTCTTTGAAATTAATATATATGCTCAGCAGTACCCTGTCTTTCTATTTCTTAAATTAGCTCAAGAGAGCAGCATGGTTCCCAGCGATGGTGAAACATTTCCACCAAGAATCCTTAGTGAAATTGTAAAGTAATTGGAAGAAAAAACACGTACCTATGGCATATTTTCCCTGTAACACTGAAATTTTTTTCTGTTTCTGTTTCAGATTTTATATTCATTCTGATTTTATATTTTTAGTATGTATTTCTTTCAAACTTTGTAGTAAAATTGTCTCCACAGGACTATATTAACATTTATCTCAGTTTCTAAACCCTCTTACTTCAATTTGAAGATTAAGAACAGAGACTGATGGAGAGTGTAGTTCTGGCTTCAACAGTGACTGGGATCAGTAGTGCTGAGCAAAATTGCCGTATATCCTTAGGCTCCATTTCATTGCTGGTAAATAAGGGTTTTGAGAAGGTTCTCCCACAAAACTGTTTCATGAAGCTGTTAAAGTACAAGGTTTATATTGACTCATTGCATTAAAAAAAATTGAAACACTCTTTTATGCCAAAATCTTGGCCCCAATCATTAATGAAATTAGCCTCATGGTTTTTTTGAATGACATTTACAATTCTCAAACCAACGAGAGGGAGCCCTCTTGTGGTTTAGGTGTAGAGTGGTTTATGTTCTATCTACATTTATAAGATACAAGAATGTATAATCTTTGAAAAATGTAACAACCCTAGATACCTTCTGAAAATGATCTAAAATTTATAGGAAATTAAAAAAATACAATTTTGGATATGTATAATTGTTCTTTAAACACTTCAGGGGAGTTTTTGAAACTAAAAGTATGCAGCACATACCATGTTGCTGTCTGTAATTATATTCTTATTTAGCAAAAATCTTTCAGTACATACTTGGTTAGTAGTTGTAATGATCAGTAAAGATATCAAAGTGGTTCAAGCCATCTCGCTTATGAAGTAGAGGACAAAATAATGACATTAAAATAGATAACTGCATATTAAATACCTTTTACACTCTTTAATTGTATTTCTGAGTGATAAGCATCAAACATTTTGATCACTTAGGGATTTACCATGCTTATAACAGCATTTACCATGCTTATAACAGCATTGTTGCTTAAGAATACAATATATAACACATATTAAAAAGTAAGCACTTTGGGAGGCTGAGGAGGGTGGATCACAAGGTCAAGAGATCAAGACCATCCTGGCCAACATGGTGAAACTCCATCTCTACTAAAAATACAAAAATTAGCTGGGCGTGGTGGCACATGCCTGTAGTCCCAGCTACTCGGGAGGCTGAGGCAGGAGAATCACTTGAACCCGGCAGGTGGAGGTTGCAGTGAGCTGAGATCGTGCCACTGCACTGCAGCCCGGCGACAAAGTGAGACTCCGTCTCAAAAAAAAAAAAAAAAAAAAAAAAACCAAAAAGTAAGCATGTTTAGCACAAGTAATACCAATGAGACAGTTAATCAAATATAAATATGCTAACAATATTAAATACAGTATTGTGCTGCATAATGACATTTCAGTCAACTGTGGACCCCATATACAGCAGTGGTCCCTTAAGATTATAATGGAGCTAAAAAATTCCTATTGCTTAGTATTTATTAGACTTTTAATAATTATTTTAGAGTGTATTCTACTTATATAAAAAAAGTTAACTGGAAAACACACTCAGGCAGGTGCTTCAGGATTTATTCCAGAAGAAGTTGTTTTTATCACAAGAGATGACAGCTCTGTGTGTGTTGTTGCCCCTGAATATCTTCCAGTAGGACAAGATGTGGAGGAAGAAGACAGTGACATTGATGATCCTGACCTGTGTAGGCCGAGGCTAATGTGTGTGTCTGTGTCTTAGTTCTTAACAAAATGTTTAACAAGTAAAAGAATAAATAAAATAAAAATTTTAAACAGACAAAAGCTTACACAATAAAGATATAAAGGAAGAAATTATTTTTGTATGTTTGTGCTTGTGTTTTAAGCTAAGTGTTACTACAAAAAAATCTTAAAACATTAAAAAATGAAGTAAAAAGTTTTATGAAGCTAAGGTTAATTTATTATTGAAGAAATTTCAAAAGTTAAACTTAGTGTAGCCTAAGTGTACAGCCTTTAAAAAGTCTACAGTAGTGTGGCTGGGCACCGAGGTTCATGCCTATAATCCTAGCATGTTGGGAGACCTCAGGATCACCTGAGGTCAGGAGTTCAAGACCAGCCAGGCTAACGTGGTGAATGAAACCTTGTCTGTACTAAAAAATACAAAAATTAGCTGGGCATGGTCACGAGCGCCTGTAATCTCAGCTACTCAGGAGGCTGAGGCACGGAGAATTGCTTGAACCCGGGAAGCAGAGGTTGCAGTGATCTGAGATCATGCCACTGCACTCTAACCCGGGCTACAAAGGGAGACTCCATCTCAGACAAAAAAAAAAAAAAAAAAAAAAAAAAAAAAGGTCTACAGTAGGGTCATAATATCCTAGGACTTCACATTCACTCACCACTTACCCAGGGCAACTTCCAGTCCACAGGCTCCTTTCAAGTTAAGTGCCCTGTATAGGTGTACTACATTTTACCTTTTATTCCATATTTTTATGGTATCTTTTCTATGCTTATATATGTTTAGAAACACAACTACTTACCATTGTTTTACAGTTGTCTGCAGTATTCAGTATAGTAACATGCTGTACAGGTTTGCAGCCTAGAAGCAACAGACTATTGCATGTAGTCTAGCCTAGATGTAGTGGTCTAACCCATGTAGGTATATAGAAGTACACCCTGTGGTGTTTGCATAATGACGAATCATCTAAAGACACATTTCTTAGAACATATTCCTGTAGTTAAGCAACTCATGACTTATACTAACACATTAATATTACTTTTTAAAGTTTCTTTTTAGAAATGAAGTTACATTATCCATTAGGTGAATAAGTCATATGAACATAATTACCCTAGTTGTATTTTTGATGACCTGAAATAACATCTTTTTTCACGGCCCCAGCATTTTCATTAGTTAATGTATAACTAATTCATTAGTTCATATAAAAAAGGTATTTCAAATGTAACCAATTCACAACGGTAAATGAATTCTGATATATTTGATTTAAAGTAAATTGCAAATAACATACCATGTCCATTTGTTTCTCGTATTCTTTTTCGTTCGAGAAGGAAAAAACACAATTAATCATCTAAGTTGGAAAGATATTTTAATTTACTATATGCAATGCATCAATATAAGTTCCATCCCTTTAGACAAGACTGAGTCTTGCTTAGAGATTATTGATTACCCAGGAGAAGTACTAACCTAAAGTGAAAATAAAGGAAAACTCTTATCTATGACACACGGTTCCTGCAGATTTTTCCCTGTTTTGCTTTGGTCCTGAAAGTGGAGGAGGCTTTTCTGTTTGCCACCCGTTGAAGTTTTCATGGCCTAATAATGTGGAGACTCAAAAAATTTGCTGACGATAAAGAGGAGAACAAAGGAAGCACCCAGAGTATCGCCAGGTAGGTTTCTAGCTTCAATTCTGGTATTTATCAAATACAATGTGATAGAGTAAAGCTGTGTTTCTTAAAAAGGATCTAATAATTTATTATCGATCTTCTTTAACTTCCAGGCAATTCAAAATAAATTTGTGCTTTTGGATTTTCTATTATCTGTCAAATGATTTGGCAATTTGAATAAATTTATTGTTTTCAATTTATAGTTCATTCCCATTTTCTTTGATTAGTCACTTAGGAAACTCAATGTTATACCTGTAAGCTTGATCTTCCACAGAATAAGTATTTCAAACAAGGTCAATCTGTAGGAAATTTTTGGGAGGGAGAAGTTATTGAAATAAGACTCTATAAACATAATTGTTTCTGTAACAGATCATTTAGAAGAGTTTTTCTTTTCCCCAGAAAGAAAAGGAACCTGACATCAAAATAGTGATTTTTTTTTTTTTTTTTTTTTTTTTTTTTTGAGATGGAGTCTCGCTCTGCCACCCAGGCTGGAGTGCAGTGGCCGGATCTCAGCTCACTGCAAGCTCCGCCTCCGGGGTTCACGCCATTCTCCGGCCTCAGCCTCCCAAGTAGCTGGGACTACAGGCGTCCGCCACCTCGCCCGGCTAGTTTTTTGTATTTTTTAGTAGAGACAGGGTTTCACCGTGTCAGCCAGGATGGTCTCGATCTCCTGACCTCGTGATCCGCCCGTCTCGGCCTCCCAAAGTGCTGGGATTACAGGCTTGAGCCACCGCGCCCGGCCCAAAATAGTGATTTTTAATGGTTTAAGAACAGAGACCAGTTTGGAAGAGCAAGTGCCATTAGGTTACAGAACTGCGAGTGAATGTCATATGATTTTTAACGAGTATTCATTCATTGAAGAACAAGTGTTCAGACAATTCATTCCTCATGTCACAGAATGGACTATAGATGATGATAAGATTTTCTCCTGGGTTACGCTCTGATCATAAGCCTCTGAGCTCCCCTTTTGATTAGGCCCAACTTGGGTTCTGTTCTTGGCCTAGTTAGTTCAGTTAGGCAAGAATTCTGCTGGTTCAGTTTAACGAAAATCCCTTATCCTTGATATCTAATCAAATTTCTTATCCCCCCACGTTCAGTATCTTATCACCCTGCCTGCATTCAGCAAGAATTTTGCTAAGTCAGTTTAGCCGGAATCCCTGTGAGGTTTTCTCTCTAGTAATTTTCCACCCACTGACCTTCACTTATCCCAAATCCTCACTTGTCCTAGTATTCACAATGCAACCCAGTTATATACTGAGGTCTCTCTGTCCCCAATGCAATAGTTTCCGAATAAAATTTGCCTTCACTGCTTTAACTTATATCCAGCTCTGATTTTCTTTCAGAGTGCCAGCTTCTGTTCACAACCCAGCTTCCAGTTAACCGTTTGCCCAAGTGAATTTTTAGATACTGTCAGAGCAGTACAATATTGGGTGAAGAGCATCAACAGAGATAACTTGGTAAGACAACACATGGGGTCAAATATACAAATATAAAGAAACATAAAAACAAACTAAATATTTATAGTGTAGTTCAGTAAATATGGCCTCATTCAATTTAGGATTCCAATGAATGTGTAATTAAAAACGGAAATTATACAAAATTACAAAGAAGAAATATATTTAGAAAATCAGTTTATCAAGACAGAAAGCAACTGTCAGCAAGAGTATATTGAAATAAACTATGTAGAGAAAAATAAACAGTGTAGTGATGCAGAAAATGATGAATATCACGAGAGTAACGAAAATATTTTAAACCATAGTAGTGCAAATTGACTTAATAAATCATAGTTTACCAATAAGCTTCTCATCCTTCTCAGTGTGGTCACATTACATTTATTCCTATACCTTTTGTTTAGGGATCTATTACCCATAGATACCGCCAGCACTTGTACTTACAGATGAGCTGGCCTGATTCTATGGCAGCATTTCAGCACAGAGTTTTTGTTGATGTCACGGTATGAACTATGTAAGCTATTAATGAAGGCCAGCTCATTGAAGAAAACCATCATGCTGATTTAGCAAGGAATTTTCAATCTAAGATTTTTTCCTGAAATTTGTGCTAGTCAATATATAAAAGTGCCAAAGGCTGTTACATATTAATTATAGGTACTTTAAAAATGACAGACTAATTATCACATACGAAATTGTAATACTTTCTTAAATTTCTTGGCTGGGTGTGGTGGCTCATGCCCCTAATCCCAGCACTTTGGAAGGCGGGCAGATCACAAGGTCAGGAGGCTGAGACCATCCTGGCTAACACGGTGAAACCCCATCTCTACCAAGAATACAAAAAATTAGCCAGGTGAGGTGGCACGTGCCTGTAGTCCCTGCTACTCGGGAGGCTGAGGCAGGAGAATCGCTTGAACCCGGGAGGCAGAGCTTGCAGTGAGCCGAGATCGCGCCACTGCACTCCAGCCTGGGTGACAGAGTGAGACTCCGTGTCAAAAAAAAAAAAAAAATTCTTATTTCTTTACTAGTATTCTATCACTAACCTCCAATGTAACTCTGTGGAGGAAAAAAGAAAGATGAAATTATAGATTAAAAAAAAGATGAGTATTCCTTTTTGAAATAGTCTGTACGGGTAAGTCAAGTGAAAGTGGTTTTTTCAATAAACAGATTTTAAGAAGTCTTTCAAACATACAAACAAAAACTACAAAAATACACTAATGCCAAGTCATTTTTCTAGTTAGTAACACATCTTCTCTCATTCTGTCCTTAGTAGAAAAGTTCCATTCACCATCCTTCTCACTGTGCTTTTCCTATAATGAAATGCATATATTAAGACTTCTTTGAATGATATATCACCGACTATGTAATCCTAGATGTAACAGTTTTCATGAGAACAGGAATGGAATATGATTTTTGTCAGGAAGACAACATGATTCTTTGGTAAAATTTGTTCTGTAAAAAAATTAGACAAAAGAGGTATCCATATTCTTGAAAAGTGTTCATTTTTATTGTTTCTGATCAAATTATCTACAGTTACATGATAAATACTTTATACTGTTCACAGGTTAATGACTCTGATAGAGAGTTTGTTAGTTGCAAAATTGAACTAAATATAATGAAAAACAAGTTGATGAAATCGTGCATAAATTTTTAAGTATATGTTCAGTATAATTTCCTGGAAAAATATGACAGTATCTGGACAAGGAAGACTGACATAGACATAAGACTCGAGAAGACAGAAAAATAATTTACACCATAAAAACCATAAAATAGCAATACTTTTTTTGGTAGTTCTTTAAACAACTTGACTCACTAATAATGAAGTCACTGTATATCATATAAAGATGGTACATGGAAAATATATGGCACATTTTCTTTTTGTTTTGTTTTTCATAGCATATCATATTATAGCTGTAGAATGTCAGTGTACTTCACTCTACTCCCCCCCAGTATTATCATTTATCATACATTAAAATACAAATTTAAGGAATGACCATTGAATAATTCATAGAGAAAAAAGTGAAGAAGTGCAAAATTATTCAAGCATATTCAAGTATAACTTCACATCTGAATCCTTTCCTGGAATTTAAGTCACAACTCCTTACTATTAACCAGCCAGGCTGGATAATGTGTATGTGAGCGGGGTTGCCCAAAGGCACCATTGCTAAACCCACCCCAGAGAAAAAGCAGCCATCAAAATAAAACAACTTAATCCCTTGTACTTTTGTTATAGCTTTACTCTAAAAATACATCATATGGTTAATATGGTTTGCTGCTAGTTTTTTTTTAATTCATATTACTTTGTAGAGTTTTATATAATATTTTCATATCTGAAATAAATTTAAAAATATTTAATTTAAATTTATTGCTAAATTACAGGAAGACACTAACAGTTCCTGAAAATAATGTACATAGAAATTTTCATCAATTTCTATTTATCTATGTAGATAATTCATTTTATATTTCATTATTTATAAGTCTGAAAATGTGTCATCATTGTTTAACACTTACAATGCTCTCATGAATGGTTTAAGTAAGAATAAAGCTAGTGATAAGGGGTTGATTGAACTTAAACGCAGACAACAGAAATGTGAAAATATATGCTGGTTGTCTTATGTGAGGGCAATAAACTTACTTGGTATTTTAGGAAGGAAAAGTCATTTTTTGATGAAGATTAACATTTTTATCATCTAGAGTTATGCCACAATGGAACAGAAGACTGTCCTCAGAGTAATGAGCTACCAGTTGCTCTTTGGGTGCTCGGAGAATGTGGATAATGTAATAGTGAAGATTCTGACATTGAGAGGAAAGCTGAACTGAAACACATCAAAGGTTTATTTTAAATTCTTTTTTCATTTGTCTGTTTCTGAGGCAGAGTCTCACTCTGTCACCCAGTCTGGAGTGCAGTGGTGCGATCTTGGCTCACTGCAACCTCCATCTCCTGGGCTCAAGTGGTTCTTCCCCCTCAGCCTCCCTTGAGTAGCTGGGATTACAGGCACCCACCACCATGCCTGGTTAATTTTTGTATTTTTAGTAGAGACGGGATTTTATCGTGTTGGCCAGACTGGTGTCTTAACTCTTGACCTCAAGTGATTTGACCGCCTCGGCCTCCCAAAGTGCTGGGATTACAGGCGTGAGCCACCGGGCCGGGTCTATTTTTAATTCTAAGAATATAAATGAGAGACAACTAAAATTAGTTGCATGAAGAAAGAAAAAATTATAAAACTTAAAAAGTGTTAAATTGATCCTTATTAAGAGAACAAGCTTGTGTAAGCTCACATCAATTCTCTCGGTTTTGGAATTTTTTCAATCATCCACAATTTCATATCTTATTCCAAAGATAATAAATTTAGCACTTGGGACAGTGCCAGGCACACATAAGGTACTCAATGAATATTTGTTTAATCAGTGATTAAATCATAATCTTCTATATTGGATACCAAGCATATGTATGCATTTTTAAAATGTGTAAGGAATTCCAATACATAGCCAGGGTTCAGAATCACTTTTGAAAAATAATACTCTATCACCTTAAATTTCTCCTCTTTGTTTACGTGTTAACCATCAAAAGTACTGAGAAAACCACCTGTTCGGACACTACAAAGTCATCCTATGTTATTAGCTGTCTTTTGAAAAAGCTTTCTGACAATTATTTAGCTGTTCTTCAAAAATGGTTCAAATAGTGTTTTAGAATTCGATTGTTAAGGGTTAAAGACTTGATCCAGTTAGCTTTGTTTATGTGTTTTTGAGGCAAAAGATTGTTGCATGATCAAGAGCTGGCCAAATCGAATGACTGCATGGTTCATATTTTCCACCAGCAATGACTTAATATTGCAAAACATGTCACAGGATTATGAACCTTTGTCTAGGAAAATTTTCTGTCTTTGTATTTTTAATCTGAAAGAATTCATCTCATTACCAATGTGTGTGTGTGTGTGTGAGAGAGAGAGAGAGAGAGAGAGAGAGAGAGAGGGAAAGGGAAGAGATGAAGGCATTATTAAGATGTAAAATGTAGACCAAAAAAAACAGGTAAGTGGGTCCTAGCTGCTAACTTTGGATTATATCTCTTGGCCTTATATCTCAAAGAAGCTTCCCCAGGATATTTTTCCCTGTCCTAGTTCCGTTTAAATTGTAGGGAGTTATATTTTACACATGGCCTGTAAGTATCTTTGTTATGGAAGAATATGCATCACTTTACTTTTTAAGTAATTGGAGTACCAGGTGTCTCCCTATGGAAGTTCACTTTTTAATATCAGTATGTTTATAAAGAGGAGGGGGGCTGAGATAAAAGTTTAATTTTAAAGTTAATTAAATTAATGCAATTTACAGTGTACACTGCTTGTTTATTCATGCAAAGTTTATATAGCAATGAAAAAATTGCAATGGCTATGTTTACCACTGTAGTACACAAATAAGAAAATAAAAACCAATGTATCTGCTGAGGCAGATGTCTCTTAATTCAGGAACAAGATACAATGGGTATTATGGGTGTTTTATTCGCAGGAGGGAATCCGTGTGAACATATACGCTATGTCTTCTAATATATTGTATTAACACCAGATTGTCTTATATTTGGAATGGTTTGCTTTTCTTTGCTAGTTCAATATTAACTAGATGAAAAATACAGGTCATATATACTGATGAATTTTGGGAGTTTATGCTATTATCTATGTTGCAAAGAGTGTGGAATCACCTTTGGAGTAGAAGATATCATGACCTCAAAGACTGTTAATGCTATCTGTCTAAGGATCATTGGATACATTTTTGTTCTCAGAATTTTGTTATTAGAGTGTTGTAAATTTTTATGGGACCCTTGTGAATCGTGGTGTTGTCAGTTTCTTTGTTTTCCATTTACAGTATACTGCAAGTATTTTCTATGTCAATTTTGGCAAGTCTCTTGTATTCTCTCATGTCCATTTCCTGGAATGTGTACTTTATAGATGAAAGAAAAATTTAGCTGCCAGTATAATATTCAGTCCTCCCAAGTAACCAGCAGGTTGAAGTATGTTGTGTTGAGAGAAATAGAAAAGCATATTTTAAAAAGTGGAATTAAATGTTCAGAAAAAGGGGTGTATAGTATGGAAGATACATCTAAATCTTTTTTCAAATATTATAACCACTTAAGTTGCACTGAGTACTAAAATAGTGAACAGCTTGCTCTCTTCTGTTAAACATTTAGATCATTTCTTCATTTTTTTTCTAAAATTTCCCTTACCTTCCATGAGATCCTGGGTATTCATAAACTAATACATGAATTCATGTCTTAGGGATACACAAATATACAAGCACTTATAATTGCAAATTAAGATTAAAGTTATTGGACTATATCAACAGAATAAGAATTCATTCTAGAATAAGATGAACAGCCCGGTTGATTCCCTAATATAGCCACCAAGAGTTGGATGGGCTCTCCAGCCAAGTGCCATGGAGAAACTTTTGGAAGGGTTAGAGAAGTTTTAAACACCCTCAGCTTTCTTGCAAATACAGTGATTCTTGAATCTATTTAAAGTTGTAAAGTAAGTTCTAGAGCCTCATGGTTTACGTCTAATTCTAACGGTTGGGAAAGAAAGAAAAGGTTGAGAACATATATGCTAATGTATAAAATAGCCTATAAATTCATATGCTATGGAACCAGATATTTCAATGATTGAGATACAAATAATGCTTTTTAAGAAAATGATATAAACTGCATACACAAAAATCCCGTATTTTCTAATGTGGCTATTTAAAAATACTTCAGAATATGCACATTGGAATTCCAATTTGTGTGTAGAGTAGTTAATGTATATGCACACGTTTTTAATTTCTTATCATTGATAATTTTTTGGTTGGTTTAATTTGAAATATTCTGGTTGGACACAGGGCTTACTGAGGCAAATATTATCTCAGGATGCTAATTGCGATGTAATTTTTCAGTTTTAAAAGGTCAATAAGAGTTCATAGGAGGAGACACATTCCTTTAAACATATTGGATTCAGCCACATGTGCGTTGTCACTGTTGCCTTGTGAGTGAAAGCTGTTAAAGTATTTTCTTAGTGCAGTAAGACAGTGACAAACGTAATAGGAAAGGAAAACTATGCCTAAGGAAAGTACAATATTTTGAGATAGACTTCTAATGCACCAACGTCCTTGTTGACAACATTGTCTCATGTTTGGTATTTTCACTTTCTAAATTTCAGATTTAAAAAAGACACATTTTTAATATTCTCAAATATGGAAACAAGTGATGTCTGTGGATTTCTTTTGGAAGTAAGCATGTTTGTATTTATTATATTTCTGTTTGCTCCTGGCAGAATTCACTTAAGCAATGTTGGGAAACTTGAAATAAGATGTGGAAAGTATAGAAAAACACATTCAGGTATTTCAGAGACACACCGAGATGACGTAGCTTATAATTACCTCGAACTCTCCTGCTAATTCTCAAGGAATACAAATGACATATCTTGCTCTATCTTTGGCACAAGAATATGTTTCCATGGTTTTGTTAAATACACACCAAATGAAGAAGCATGTGTTTAATTTTCACGTGCACAGTCCTCAACGTGGGTACATAGAGAGTAACAAATTCTTTTAGTTGTGGCATTTGCACATAATGCCAAACATAATATTATTTCCTTATAGTGTTGTTTTAAGTTACTTATAAAGGAGAGGAACTTGGTATTTTACTAGCAAAAACTGCTTAACATTTACTATTTTTAAAAATGTTATTTTTAAAAATTACAATTGTATAAGCTGATGTATAATAACATTGTAAAGGTTTTAGTTTTAAATGGTAGTTTTTGCTTTTAATTTGAGAGTGGTTGAAGGGCAGAAAACAGCATCTCGTTAAATAACTGGCTTTTCTATTGTACATCTGAGTTCATTGTTTTCATAGTGTTTAAAGTTTTCTCTATAAACAATTTGGCAGACTGAGTTTGTGCATCTGACCAATAATTAAAATACCTAAAAGGCATTCCAAAGCTTTCCCAAATACATTTATGGTAAAAATAGTTAAAAAAAAAATAGCAAAACTGAAAAAGAGTCAGAGTCTGGTTCTGTTTACCAAGAACTCTATCATACATTTGCACCCAATTACACTGCAAAAAACAAGTTACTAATGCTCTGTTGTTGTTGAAGTACTCCCATGGGGTCATTGAAAAATTTTACATAAAAATTTCATTTAAAATTATTTTCATCTTGCGAATGGCTTAGATTTTGAAATCATTAATTCAGAAATAGAAAAACAGTCCCCACTTTATAGAAATGACTTACTTATATCATTTAAAATTAAAACTTTCCCTCCTTATATTTGGAGATAGGAGTTGAGACCCATAAAACATTGCTGGGAAAATTGTTTTTATTAAAAAATCTTTCATGAATCCATTTTTGTTTTCATTGTACTCATTTTTATCAAAATGTAAATACTTTAATCCCATTGAATTTTAAAGTCACATTCTAAACTAAAATATAAAAGTCTTACTGAATTTTGTTCAGTTATATCAAATTATTAAACACAATCACACACAGTTAAGCAGCTATTAAAAGTCTAACAAAAACAAGGTGCTGGCTTGAATTGTTCAATGTTTGGCAATAACTAAAAATACATAGCTATGATACTTATTTGAAAACAAAGTTGTTTTCCATATTTCCACCTTCGTTCCTAGAGATATAAAGTTTAAGAAAAGTAGATTGTGACTGTAACACGATCTCTTATGTTATTTGTTTTAAATTTGCACAGAGGAAAATTTATTATTCTAAACAATTAAATTTAGTATTCCAAACCATTAAAGTCTTTTAATGCTCTTATTTAAAAATTTTCAAAATTACATATATTGGTTAAATAGTATTTATATGTACAATCCTCCATTAATATGAGTGAATTTCCCACTGTAACTAATTATTTTCCCATTTCATAACTATACTATAAGAAAATAGTTTTAAAATTCAAATTATTGGTTTTTATTATCTTTATAATTTCCCCCCTTTCCTTTCATAAAATTTACTGTGCAAAATTTGCTTTTGTATGATTTAATAGCATTGAATTACAAATTAAGGAATTCCAAAGTAGTTTTCGTGTCTGTTATTATGAGATATTATATAACATATAAACACATTGGCAGTAAAGCTTCCACTTAGATGGTTTACTGTGAAAAAAACAAATCACCGGGAATTAATATGAAATAGAATCCCCTAATAAATATTTTATATTCATTAAAAGAATCTTATCTCTCATGACTTTGCATAGCTAACCAAATTACGAACCTTTTCCATATACCATTTTAATACAATGGTCATCATTTATACACCACACACACATATACACATACACACCTATGGCAGAGACACTTTCTTCTGAATTGACCCACTTGCATGCCCCCAGAGACTTAATCTTGCTGCTGATGAATATCTTCATGCCTAAGAATTTTATAGATAACCCAATAGAAAATATTAAAAATCAAAAAAGCTAATGGGAAGCAGGCTCTGGAGATGGTGTCAATCTTCTTGGCCCGGTCGATAAAGACCTTCCTCATTTCATCAGGGCTTTTTGGCATTACCTGGACAGGGTGGTTGGGGCCCTTTGGAGTCATGCCGTCCTTTGCTTGTAGACATGGTCCCATTCCATAGGCTGTGAAGCTGAATCGACTTTCCCTTACCTCATCATCCTGTCAAAGAAAATGTGACAAGTCCCTTTAATAATAGAATAGAGCCTGTATAACAGGCATCTCAGAATCATAACCAATTTTATCACGATTAATATTTACATTAATATAAGGAAAAGGTAACCAAAGCATATAAAGATGAATTGGTTTTGATTCCCCATTGAAGTTTTATTTATTCATCCTGCTGCCTTGTATAGATGCGCCCATTAATAAATGTGAAATCCCAAAGGCTATGTTTTAATGGGAAAACTAAACTCTGATATTTTCTACATATTGCTTGAATATCTAAATTAAAACAAGATAAAATCTATTGTGTTATATATATTCATAAACTAGTTTTTTTTTTTTTTTTGCATTATTTGTATAAATGGCCTAATGTGTGATGTCAAAGGGGAACGAACATACCAGGATCATTGACTGAATTTTTCTTTCTCATGGAGACAAACCTTTTCAAGCTTTTTCTTTCAATTCGAAGTCAATTCCTCAGAAAATACAGTCTAGTTCCATAATACTGCTTGGTTTATGTTATTCTCCCTGTATGCTACTTTTCTGTTTTACACTAACCTTTGTGGAATACTTAGAAGATAGTCATGTATTCTAGTTTATATACGACTACCTTTCAGGCACATTGGTTTGGTTGAAATTGTGAATTATATGTGGCAGAAGTTTATTTCATGTTAAGAACATAAACTTTACATAAATTTATTATTACTATATTCTTCTAAAAAGTATCATTTCTTTTAAATGTGGCAAACTGAAGATAATTTTCCATGTTTGTAAATAAAAGGACTTAAAGAAAAATTTAAATAAAAATTATTTAATAATATATAATAAATGAAGTATGCTTATGAAATATAGTATTTAATAACTTATATGCAAATTAATAATTTACTTTAATACATTTATTTAGAATGTAATGGCAGCTGTCTACCAATGAGTAAGGGTTTATTTGATTACTAAATTGAAGGTCTAAAGGATGAGAAGACATTTAATAACATTGTTATATCTCTCCTATGATAATACTTTTTCATAATAATATAAAAGGTAAAATAATTGGCTTGAACTCTTGAAAATTATGGGCCGGTCACAGTGGCTCGTGCCTGTAACCCCAGCACTTTGGGAGGCTGAGGCAGGTGGATCACGAGGTCAGGAGATTGAGACCATCCTGGACAACATACTGAAACACCGTCTCTACTAAAAATACAAAAATTAGCTGAGTGTGGGGGCACGCGCCTGTAGTCCCAGCCACTCGGGAGGCTGAGGCAGGAGAATCGCTTGATCCCTGGAGGTGGAGGTTGTAGTGTGCTGAGATCGCGCCACTGCACTCCAGCCTGGGCGACAGAGTGAGACTCTGTCTGCAAAAAAAAAAAAAAAAAAAAAAAAAAAAAAAAAGAAAATTATGTTGGTTCTGTGAAAGTAGCTCCTCAATAAATAATATATTATAAAGTATGAAAGTAAAAAATAGAAGTTATCATGGATTCTAAAATGAGAAGATGACCAAAGTTGATACAGTAAGGTATAAAATAGTTATTTTGGGAATTATGAAAGTAACATGATTCCACCTGAAAAACAAAAGTATATGATTATTGGAAAGTATTTTGACTGTAAAATATATAAGCAATTGAATTTTGAGGACACAAGTTTGAAATAAAAACGGACAGTCCAAACTATCTGAGACTACTGTTGTAAGCTTGCAAAAATTGAAAATCAATATCAATTTTCCAGTATTCTTTAATAAGCATGTTCATTTAGACTACCATTTCTTTGGCATCCATGAAAATTCCTTAAAGTTTTCCATATCTTACAAATTGGAATTAAATCATTCTTACGTAAGTGCTAAAATAGTATCCTTACAACTCAGAAAATCATGCTGGTGTGTGCATTTCTAAAGGAAAATGTAGGCTACCCGGGTAATTTGCACTATTTTGTGTATAAATCAGCTGAATGTTGAAGTATAAAATAGGCTTTTAAACTATAGCAACCTATGTGTTAAAAAAATCTATCTCAAAGTAAGACAAAAGATAACTTCTCAGGGAGCATTTCCAATGAGGTGTTGACATGTTAACGGAAGCAGTTGAGAAATTCATTATCAAAACGCTCAGATATCAGAATTAGAGCTGATGTGCTTAGTAAAGCAGAATTCATTGATTACCTTTCTAATTATCTGTTATGAATAACTTATTTTAAAATCTTTAGAGACCTTAGCTGCTCATCTCAAAACAGAGATAATCTATTTAAAATTAACATATTAGTGAGCAATTGAATTTTTCTCAATTGTATCTTTCCATATACCCGAGTGTGAGTAAAGAGTTAACATCCAGCCTGGGCTGTTACAGGAGTGCTGAGAATGACCCCTGATTCCTAAAGCATCATTTCCTTGAAAACAATAGAGGTAAGCTACAGAGGGAATTGGAGTCGGCATTATTTACTGTGAGGGGCTGCACCTGCATTGGGGGAGCTGTGCATTGGCCTGAAGATCTTTGGCCCAAGTGACTAGGTGGTGTACAAGTGTGGTTTGGAACAAAGGCTGTGATTCTCTGTGTGAAGGCGATCGTATACACCCTGACTTTTGTCCATGGCAGCTGTACCTATGTGTCCTGTGTGATGAGGGGCAAAAGAAGCTGTGCTCTTGAGAACTTGCTGAGTCTCCTGTGCGAGGCAGATGCTGGAGGCCTGATGGGTTTCCTGCCTCACGTCCTCCTAGGAGACTGAGTGAACATAAGGTTAGATTAAAGCCTATGGGTGTTCTGAGAGTCTGTATGACAATTGGAACCCCAAATCTCAGCAGTGGTGGACAAAAGCTGACCAGGCTTTCAAACTTTGAGACTCAATATGACCAAATGTTCCAGGAGGGAGTTCTGAGGAGAATCTAATGCTGATCCAACCTGGTTTTGAGGTAGTCAAAGTGCTACAGAAAATAACATGCTGAATTTTACTATTGGAATCTGGATGGCACAGGTTTATCCCCTGTTGAATTGGTAGATGGATGATCGGTGAGATAAAACTGAGGGGAAAGTGGCTCAAGAGACCGTTAATTCCTTGTTTCCTATTAATAATTTTTGGGGCTGGGGGTGGAGGCTCATGCCTGTAATCCCAGAACTTTGGGAGGCTGAGGCAGGTGGATTGCTTGAGCTCAGGAGTTGGGGACCAGCCTGGCCAACATGGCGAAACCCCATCTCTATCAAAATTACGAAAAATGAGCCAGGTGTGGTGGTGGGCGCCTGTGGGATCAGCTAACTGGAGGCTAAGGTGGGAGGATTGCTTGAACCGGGAAGCAGAGGCTGCAGTAAGCCAAGATTGTGCCACTGCACTCCAATCTGGGTTACAGAGTGAGAGATCCTGTCTCAAAATAAAAAAAAAAAAAAGAAAAGAAAAAAAAATTATCCTCATGAAACGAACTACTTAAGGGAAAGACACAGCCAGTAAAGCAAGCAGCTTCATGACCTGAGCTCAAGATGAAAACAAAAGCCCAGTTGGTACTTGGAAGGACACCGCACTTAATTTTAATATTCCCTTCTGCAACTCCAGGCAAGTGACACTGCAAACTAGTGACTATAGTGCAGCCCTGTTCCATAAAAACATAATGTGAGCCACAAATAAAAGCCATGTGTGTGATTTTAATGTTTACATTAGCTACATTTAACAAGTTAAAGGAAACAGGTCAAAATAATTTCAGTTTGAAAAAAAAATTAACTCAGTATGTTCACAATATCTTTTCAACATTTATTGAAGTAAAAAATGAGATAGTTTTCATTCTCTATTTCATACGAAGTCTTTGAAACCTGGCATGTGTTTTACATTCACAGTATGTCTCAATTCAGACTCTAAATTTCTAGTGCTTAATAACCACATGTGGCTAGTAGCTACCAAATTGGACAAAGCATAAAGAAACTGGGTCACTTTGCTAAGAAGTGGTAGCAGTTCTCTAGGGAATTCATGCTTTCCTGGATCTTTAGTTTAATTGACTGAGGAGCTAATAACATGTTTTTGGATGCTGTAGTGTGAAAAGTAATGTTTGGTGTGAATGCTAACCCCCAATCTGCTGCAGTATTATCATTCAGGAATTACTGGCAGGTGTAATTTCAATGACCCCTTTTAGGGTAGGTGAAGCGTGGGGCAGTATAAATCCATGCTGAGGACTGAGTGTGGTGGCTCACGCCTGTAATTCCAGCAGTTTGGGAGGCCGGAGGCAGGTGGATCACCTGAGGTCAGGAATTCGAGACCAGCCTGGCCTGGCCAAGATGGCGAAACCCTGTCTCTACTAAAAATACAAAAGAAAATTAGCCAGGCGTGGTGGTACATGCCTTTAATCCCATCTACTAAAGAGGTTGAGACAGGAGAATCACTTGAACCTGGGAGGCAGAGGTTGCAGTGAGCCAAGATCACACCATCGCACTCCAGCCTGGGCGACAAGAGTGAAAACTCCATCTCAAACTCAATCAATCAATCAATCAATCAATCAATCAATCGCTGCTGTGAAGGGAAACTGATTGATGCTCTCACTGCTGTGAAATGTAATACCTCTACAGAAGAGTAGATATGTGAAGTATAGCAGCAAATCTGGGGCGGCCATACGACAGTCAGAAAGGAGCCTACCCAAACCATATCTCCCGACCAAAACTCAGGTAGGCACTGGGTTAGGAGAGTCCTTAGGCATGTGGCCCTTATTCTGGGAAGGCAGGAGGGTATTTAGATTCATGGGTACATTAACTCTTGTAGCTGCTATACTAGGTTTTACTGATGAGAAGAAAATCTAGGGTGTTCAGAAGAAAGATCATGGCCAGAGGTACATCTATAAGCTCTCTTTAGGTGGCTGATAAGACACAAAAAGAACACAGCAAAAATTGACAGGATTTCTGTGAACGATTTCCCGGCACATTATCACCTGCTGGGAGGATGGAAATCTGTTCTAGTTTTGGCAGTGGACTCCCCTAAGCTCAGAAGCTAAATCCTACGGTGCCAATGGGGAAAGGAACAAAGGGCACTGACATACGGTGCTAAATTTACTCCATCAGTTAAGGCAGCTGAAACAAAACAGCCTGACTGGAAGGCCAGGATTTCCTTGCCCAGTTCTCAATGGGATGCTATGACTGTGCTATGGTTAAAGATGAATTGTCATGGGGGTAGTGAACACAACTTCTTGCAATTACCTGATGCCAGAGCAAAATATGTAGTAATATGCTGGGGAACAGGAGAGCAATATAAAGACTGAAAGAGAAACTGCTTGAGCAGGGAAGGAGGCAAAAGATCAGCTATAATAGTAGGTATCACGGTCACACTAAATACTGTAGGTAGGAAAAAAGAGAGTAAGATATACTCAGTAGGTGGCACTGCCTTTAACCAAATGTATGATTGGAAAAGATGTGATACATAAACGAAGGATCTTGGCATCTCTGGCTTGAGCCTAGTCCCAGGCAAGTCATTCCTTAGCCCAGTTTTAATTGGATGTAATAAAATGGGAGCCCTTAGAATTGCCTAAATCTTCCTTTGTAGGAAGATTACAGGAATTCTCAGATCTGATTAAGGGAATGGCACAGGGGTGCTGGTTTTCATTAATTCTCTCTAGAATAGCCTGTGTGGCCTATAAAGCTAGATGGATCCTACAAGCTGACTGTTGACTATTTGGGTTCAGTAAAGAAGTTTCCCAACAGCCTCTACCATGCTGGCTGGATGTGGTGAAAACTATTCAAGAGTTTTGGACACAAAACTCTATCCAAGAGTTAAGGACAGAGATGGCTGGTTGGATTTGATAGACTTGACTGATGCTTTGTTTTTAGTCTCAATGGTACAAAAAAGTAAAACACAGCATGTCTTCATGTGAGGTGGACACAATTATAATCTTACTGTCCATCCCTAAGGGAACCTAAATTCTCCAGTATGTTGTCACAACCGGATAAGAAACAATTTGGTCCAGATCATTGTCAAAAGTAAGTTGTTTAATAAATGATAATTTCCCTCACCAAACAGAAAGTCAAGGAGAGTTTGGAAACTAGTGGCACCTTTGACTCGGTACGGGTGGCTAATTAATCCAGATAAGATGCAAGGTCCAGCCCCATGAGTCCACTTACAAGGCATAACCTGGTCTGAGGACATTAGCTACAAGTCACAAACATTAAAGGATAAACTTTTATTTCTTCTGCATTCTACTATTTTTAAAAAAAAAAGAAAGAAAGAAAGAAAGAAAAAACTTGTGGCACTGTTGAAATTTGGCAGGTACATTTTGGATTTCTATTGGCCCCACTGTATAAGGTAACCAGATGGAATTTCAAAGGGAAACTAAAGCAGACTGTGGGCGATCTAAGGCACGTAGTAGCCAAGCTGGTCTCTCTGAGGTCTTAAAATTCACTGATTGTACAAGTATCTGCTAAAACACACATAGACTGGAGTTTCTGGAAAAAGCTCAATAGTGGCACTCTAAGGTAGTTGCCAGGATTCTAGACTAGAAAATCCTCTGACTCTGTCAGCAGGTATAATCTACGTGAATGACAGCTACTGGTATTCTCTTGAGTTCTGGTTAGAAATAGCCCCCAAGACCAAAGGAATCTGAAGGACATCAGTCTATATTTAGGCCTGAGATACCTACCCCATCATGGGTGATGTCAAAAAAGCATTCCAGTCTAAGTGCCATGACAAAATTAAAATAGTATATTCAAGACGAACTCAATGGGAGTGACTCTGGTGAAGTGTATCCTGTCCATGTAAAAAACCCCTGTGTGACAATGGGCCAATGATAGACCCTGCAGTTGAGTACCCAGAATGGTCTGAACCTCATGACTCTCTTCCAACAGAGGCAAAACAGACCACCTAGTTCACCAATGGAAAGTCCCATGTTGTGGTGAGAGCTTGTCCTGAGTATCAACAAGAGAAAACCTGTATGAAAATTGCTTTTGACTTGAATCTTCTAAGGACAATTGCTAACATACAGTTGTAGATGAAATACTTGGGGTTCTTGCCCATGGTTTCTGGAGGATTCAGTGGCTTTTGCCTGAAATTGACAGATATTCCATCTTGGAATATCTGTTTTGTTTACGTTGTAACAAAAGTCATAGCTGGATACACTATTAAGGGCTTGGAACAAGGCATTTTTATATCAGTTTGGGCTTCTCAAATAGATCTCACTGAAAAACGGAACACATTTTAACCCAAAATGTACAACATGGCCCAAGAGCACAGCATAGGAAGAGTATATCATATCCCATCTGCCCAGAGAGCAAAGGCTTAAGCAGATATTGGAATGGTCAATTAAAACATTTAATATTAGAGATGAGACGACAAGGACATGCAAAGTCTGCATAGCCTTAATTTAGCTACTTAACTCTCTTGGTTTACATTATTGATACTAAACTAGCACTGAAATATTTTATTACTAATTTCTCTGCTTTGCATTACCCAGTCATAAATTATCCTGTGTTTATGTGTGCTTACATGTGCAGTGATATTCCTTATTGTAATTAGCACTCAAATATTTTTTTGAGATAATTTAATTTTCTGGAAATAGCTTCAGCTTACATTTTCATGGATTACATGTCAAAAAAGCAAGGAATAAAAAATATATCTAGAACTTTTGACTCAGAGACATTATGTATTAGCCAATCTTTAGTGGTTATAAAATTAAGGCCCTTGACAACATAAAATATAGGAAGTGGGCAAAATCGCTGATTAAAAAGTTAAAGAAGTAGTTTAGTTTACCCACAAGTAAACCTTCTTACTATGCTTCAAGCAAGTTAGAATGGTAGGCAATGAAGAATGGAGACAGCCATTTAGCTACCACACAATTCTTTTTACAGGAATATCATTTTTCTGTAAATTTAAAACTGACAAAAAGAACATTTCAGTCATTATGCTTCTATATCATACTGTGAGACTTTGTATGTCTCTTTTCATTTTATTTCAATTATGCCAAACACTGATTCATATAAAATGCAAGTTATAACTAGAAATATTAGAGACAGACAGAAAATAGAAGGGTGCATACAGTCATTGAATGAAATTGCTTCATCTCTGTCATCAAACATGATGGTGTGTACTAACACATGTGTAAGGCAAGGACTAATTTTGTATCTTCTTCTTAGTCCTCAAAAATGACCAGAAAAAAGAAAACTTACATGGATGTGAGAGTGATGAAGGCATGAAAATTGCCATTGAGTGTGAACAAAACATTAAGCATCTAGAACAGCATGAAGTATTGATGATGTGAAATGCTGTAAGGTATAACAGCATTAAAAATGACAACTGAATAGAGGATGCAATTTCAACTCCTGTTATTAGAGTCATTCAAATAGAATTTTGTTTGAATCTAAGTTATTGGGAAATAACTATTCTTCAGGTATGCATGGAAGACATTTGTAGGAAACACTTAATCTATTTAAAGAAAATCTTAGCTCTAGAACAGCATAAGCTGACCTGGAATGGAAAGATTATTGAATAATCAGTGTATATGGATGCCATATGGCTTTCAAACATGAATCCTTCTCACTTTCATCAAAATAGTATATATGTACATTTGTATTTATCCTTAGACTATAGACTTAACAAATGCACAGGGCAGAAAATCAATTATTTATTATCCTTAGAAGCTATCTTGAATTATTTTTGAAGTTAGACAGCATACAAAAACATAAGTAAATAAAATAAAGTTTGTGTACAGATGGTCAAAATGCAGTCAATGATAGCTTTATTTTTTCAAAAGATAACCACTGTGCCTAGCAAAACATAAACTTGGTCAGGATTTCTTAAATCTAGAACTAATGGTCCATTCCTATTTCATTTGCATATATAAATAATAATTAATAAATAATCATCAGTAGGGAAACAGGCACTAGAATACTGTGTACATATGTTTTCTTGCAGCAAACCATTGCACTATTACATTGCATTGTGGAGGAAGCTACATGAAATGCATTAAAGCAATCCCATTTCATCCATAACTCTCAACAAAAAACATGTTTGGAAATACCTTGGCATGTCTTTTTAAGCCTCCAGGACTGAAGTAATGATATCATACATGGGAATAGCAACTCTAGCCAAAATGCTTCCATATCATGCATACAGACACACACACGCACACACACACAGCACTGGAGATAGCATCCATAACATGGTGCAGTGCGTAATCAGCACACAGCAGGCTGGGACAGTGTGGGGTGGGGAAATTTGGATACAAGAGCAAACTTGTGTTCTTTCAGAATAGACGCAGGATTCTCTGGTACCTTCACAGAGGAAAAAGTAAGTTTAAAAAAGCTGTATACAATGCTGAGGTCAATGCTGAGCCTAGTTAAAACTTTCCTAGGAACAATAATTGCATTAATGTAAGGTCCCCTGTTGTGGCAAACTTTCTACAGTGAGACTATTTTATTTACTTTGCCTGTTCTGCCAAATTAGAGTACTGAAGAAAATCCATGTAAACCAGTACTCATGACAATAAAGGGCATAGTACAAACATTGAGACTCATTTTGATTCTGTTTATTTCAAAATTTAGATTACTCATACTGTTTCTAAGCAAAATACATAGTTTTAAAGGACAAATTTGATCAGCCCAGAGCATTGTTAGTTTAGGGAAATAGTTTTCAAAAAGTCAAAGAAACCAATCACCCCCAAATTTGCCAAATGCTTGAAATATTTTAAACACAAAAGGGATGTATATACTTTCTTATGACTATATCTGTGTTATCATATTGTTTCTTCTATAAAAATAAAAATTTATTGACTTTCCATACAATAAGCCTGTTTTTTCATTAGTTTTCATAAAGTAATATTTAATTAAATAGATACCTTTCATTCTATAGTTTCTATAAACATTAACTGTTTAGCTACTAGAGATATAATTATGTTGGTCTTCCAAAGAAAGATTAGAGAGTCTGCTATATAGTCTAATACCCACTTGTATCTATAAATATATATTGCAAACACTATATCTAATTATGTAAATTCCATGCCATGAAAAATTTACAGTTAAGATAATCAAGTAAAAGCAAGTGGATCATGTGAAATTTTCTTTCAGGGATGAAAAACAAAGGGAGAAGTGGGATGCTGGGAAATAAGATGTAAATTTTAGTAGCAAAAGGACAATTGCTGAGTGATTACATATTATAAGAGAACTTAGCAAGTACTTTAAAATAATACCAGATCTAGACAATCTGTTATGAGGTTGAGATTACTGCAAGAATTATTTAACATTATGTCTCTTGCAGGGATGCTTACTTGCAATGTACAGTAGAATCATCTGGTAGCTACTTTTAGATATAATTTACCCCAGAAATTAAGTTTAGTAGACAGAACTATTTGTGTGTGATTTCCCAGGCTAAATTCTTGGCTTCAATAGATTTCTATGTAATTACTGTATACTATATTATGAACCCCCAAGTCAAACCACGTATGGACCAAAACTATCTATTTTATATTGCTTTCCTAATATTTAGTCATTATACTTGGACATGTGCCTCTGTGAACTCTTTTTATTTGACAATTTCAAAGGATGCTGCTATCAAAACTAAATTGTTCACTTGCTATAAGTAACCTCAGCATATTTTAACGTTTAGAATGGATTCTAAAGATACACAGAAGGCACAAAGCATTTTGTTGCCTTATTTTGAGGTCTCTTGTGCAGCTGCTTTTAGAATTTGTTTGTATAAATAAATTTTCCATTTATTTTCAACTAATTTTGTACAAGTATCTGAGTGTTTCTTCTATGATGATTATTACAAGATATATGTGACATTTCTCTTTAACATATATTTTTAAATCATTTTGACCAATCAAATAGCTCTGTTAAAAAAATGAAGGGTAATATTTAAATATCCTTTTATGGATGAGAGAAGACAAGAATGAAGTTTTTAGAAAAAGAAAATAACCTTCTTAGCTGAAGGAGGATGGTGTTTGCTCCGCTTTCAATACAAAAGGAGCTACGTTTCCCCACCAAACACTGCCTTGGTAGTGCAGAATATGCTGTCTGCTTTTTACTGATGACCACATTCCTCTATTTAGAGTTAAGAAAGTCAATTTACCATATCTGAGAAACGGTAAAACTTCTCCAATGCAAAAGCTTCTGTCTGTGGGAAGGTAAAGTGGACCAAGAGGAATTGAGAAACCAGAGAATCAATTCATATATGATTAAATATAATTACACAATTGGTTGTAATTGCATATACCATTTGAACAGACCTAGGTAGCAATTAATAGATTTTCACATATGCAAAGTATCTATCCCAACGTATAAACTGAATTTAAAAAAACTCTTTTTTTCATTAAATTAAAATTACATTTAATTACATTTGCTCGCTGAATATATCAAGTAGTTATCAGAAAACAATAAGATATGACTGTTTTTGCATTTCTGCATTTTCCCAGAGTACCAGTCACTGGAGAAAATGAATGCTTCCCTCTTTCTATGAGCTAAAGAGGAAGGAGCATCAAATATTTTTATTTCACTTTTACATGTGGTAAAACTGAGTAAGGAGGCACTTTGGTAAAAATAATTTTTTAAAAGAAGGATCCAGAATTGAGCATACAAACTTGTCATCTAATACTTTGTCTACTGGATATTGTGATTGTTGAATGTGTGGTGGATGTAGGATATGTCTGAGCTTTCACACTTTACCCATTTGGACACCGGATGCATAAAACTTCTCTTTTCCAGAATTTACAGGACCTGCTTGATACATTCTAAATTGTATAAGGAGAAGGAAAAAGGTAAGGAAATGGAAAATCAAAATGACAAAAAGCAAATCATAATGATAGGGAACATGCATATTGCTTTACTTCTAATTAATGATACTAAAAGGGAAAGTGGTCTTTATCAGTCACTAATACCAAAGAAAGACCAGAGCGTCATCCCTGTGATACAGCATTTGTACTGTCATTGTTGTTCAACCGGTGCCAGTTATTATGAAAGAAAACATGAGAAAGTAGGATGTGGAGAGGGAGAGAGAAGAGGAAGAAAAAGAGATAAAGGCAGAATGAGCAGAAATGAGAAAATATAACAGACCAGTAGACCAGGGTGAGGTGAGGGAAGAAGATAAAGTTAATCTCCCCATCACAGTATGTTTCAGTGTACAAAAGATATGCTTCTGTTTTCATAAAAATTTGATTAAACGCAAGTCTTAGCACTGTTTTTTGTTCATGTATTACTGAATCTCTGATGCTGAATGCTGATGTTCTTTCCACGCTGCTGTTAATTGTGTGTTTATTGGAGCAGTGATGCTTTTTGGAGGGCCAATTAGAAATGATAAGTAAGTTACTGCTTTAGAATATGTTTAATACTAAGTAGACTCAAACACTAAGACGTCAAAGCTTTTTAAACAAGTATAATAAATACATAAATTGCAGTATAATTTATAAACCATAAAGAATCCTTAAAAAGTTAAATCTTTACATACTTAAAAATGCACACTATGCGAACTATACTATTATCATTAAGGTTTATGTTTTGACTTAAATATGCCAGGATATTGGATCCTTGCCACAATTACACAAAACTTTGATATTACTGTCCATTGCTTTAAAAGAGCATTTGCTTTAAAATGTCTGTTGGCACATTCACATTAGAAGTAAATGCATAGATCTGCTGTTGATAGAGGATCTCTCTTACAGAAAAGGAAAGCGGATTGGTCAAAACCACGTGCATGTCAAGGGAGATGCCATTACAGTTCTGCATAGAGGAAAAACTTCATTTAGGACATCCAAATCCAATTAGGGGTTTACTTCTGAAACTGGCTATGGTCTCTTCATGATGTTCTAAGTTTCTTCCTGGTTTCATCATTTATCAGATAGTAGCCAGGAAACAACAGGACTTTCTTGTGTTTCCCACAGGGTTTCAAAAGAAATGTCTTTAGTTCATGAAAATATGCATTAAAAAGAGACCACAGAGTTTTTCATGTATTTATCATCATGGTATTAGTAAATAAGTAATATTTGATGAAAATAATGAAATGAATTAGCTCTGACAAAAGAACTTTAATAATTACATTTGATGACTTACGTCAAGTGAAACCATTAGAAATGCTCTAACATTGAAAGTAAGAAATGATATAATTCATTAATTAAAATAAAAAAGGGTCGTTCCAGGAAGCACATTAAAAAGAAGCTAATGTAGGTCTCATGTCACCAGATATGCTGTTTAAAGTAGAGCTAGGTGTCATCATTTTCTCCCTGAAGCTATTTTTGACATTTTTAGTTTGGATTGGAAAAAAAATGAAAGGAATATTATATTATTTCATCCCCAGTCCCAATTGCCTCTCTTTTCATCTCTATTAAATACAACAAATTCACTTTCCAGTGAAAACTGGATGCTGCCAAACCCAAACCATTTAATCACTTACCTTATTCTTTCTCTTTCGTCGAAATCTCAGAAGTTCTTTGTGTTGTCTTGATACAAAATTTACAGCTGCATACTCCAGAAGTGCTGAAAACACAAAAAGGAGGCATACTGCCATCCAAATATCAATAGCTTTGACATATGAAACCTAGCCAAGAGAGAAAGAGAGAACAAGCAAATTCACTTATATTGTTACTTCCTTTGAGAACAAAACTGAGTTTTTCTGATTCTGAATTATGTCATTCATATAGAAGTATTGAAAAATAAAGAAAATGACAATTTTTTCTTGAAGTTTTCAGATAGCCATTTTTGTAAATTTTATGTATTAGTTATGAGTATTCTGTTTTTTTGTTTTTTTCAAATTTAGGCAATAGCCCAAACACGATGAAAGGAAAAGTAAGATGAAATATAACTTTACCTTCAGAACAGTACAGTGCTTAAAAAGTGTGAACATTGAAATATAGATAATGCTGTTGGCTTTTTAGTTCCACATTTTCATCAATATTTTTAAAAAGTTTAAAACTGTATTTATTAATTCTGTTAAGATATTTTTCTTTCATTGCATTTATAAATAATATATGGTTATTTGTTACATATTTTGAAATATTTTTAACTTTTATAAAGACAAGTTATAAGGATAGTACAAAGAGGCCAGGTGCGATGGCTCACACCTGTAATCCTAGCACTTTGGGAGGCCAAGGCGGGTAGATCACCTGAGGTCAAGAGTTTGAGACCAGCCTAGCCAACATTGTGAAACCCCATCTGTTTTAAAAACACAAAAATTGGCTGGGTGTAGTGGTGGGCGCCTATAATCCCAGCTACTTGGGAGGCTGAGGCAGGAGAATCACTTGAACTCAGAGGGCAGAGGTTGCAGTGAGCCAAGATCACGCCACTTCACTCCAGCTGGAGCGAAATAGTAGAATTCTGTCTCAAAAAAAAAAAAAAAAAAAAAAAAAAAAAGAATTGTAAAAAGCACTATCAGCTTCTCCAGTTGTTACTACATTTACTTCTCCACTTTACATTTATTGTTGTGTGTGTATGTATATATATTATTGTGTGTGTATGTGTGTGTATATATATATACATGTATATATTCCTTCAAACTATTTGAGTGTAATTTGTAGACATAACACCATACACTCAACAAAATCAGAAATTTAACATTTATAACATTGATAAAATCCTACCACCTAATCCTTAAATCCCTCCCATTTCACCAATTGTCTCAAGAATACCCTTTTTTATTTAAAAAACAAACTTTTTTGTTATTTTTTTTCCAGCACAGGATTTAATCCAGGATCACGTGCTGCATTTTGTTGTCATATCTCTTTAGTTTTCAGTGTGGGACATTATCTGTCTCTCCTTGCTTTTTTTGTGGCATTGTTACTTTTGATGAGTACAGGCCAGTTATTTTCTAAAGTTTGCCTGATGTTTCCTCATTTACATTCAGATGATGGATTTTTAGTAGGGATTCCTAACGAGTGATTCCCTGTTCTCCACAGTGCATCATATCAGGAGGTACACAATGCTGATCAATTGATGAAGGTAATGTCTGCTATGTTGCTCTATTGTAAAATTGCGAATCTTCCCATGCATGGAATATTTTGAAATTATATAAGTATTCTATTACTCTTTAAATCTTCACACACTAGATTTAGCATATGTTGATGATTTTTGGCTGAAACAATTACTACAATGATGGTTACTCAGTGGTGATTTTCTAATTTCCTTATTCATCTACATTTATCAATTCACATTCAACTGTGAGAAAAATCCCTGTCTTCTACATTTATCTGTTTATTCCTTTATTTATATGTGTATAAACTTATGGATAACTATTTTCTTCCAAGTGATGTAATACATTAACATCATTATTTATTTTGATTCTCACATTATCGCAGATTGGGCCATTAGGAGCCCCTAGATGTTAGCACATATATCATTTTGACAAGTCTCCCTCATTATTTGAGCATTTCCTCACTTTCTGGCACAAGACACTCCAGATTCATCTTGTACTTTTCCTATTCTGGTCTTTGAGTCAGCCCTTTCTCTAAGGAACTCTTCTGTAGTGAAGAGTGGCTTTTAGAAACCAAGATCTGGGCACTGGGTGTACTCACATCTTCCTTAGGGGTATCGTTTCTAGGCCCTCACAGTGGACAGAGCTATCAATCTCACACATACACATATATTCGCGCACACACACACACATAAAATGTAGCAACTGTATACATTTCTTTATCATCTTTCTCTCTCTATCTCTCTATCCATCTATCCATCAAACACGAGCTTCCATTAGTATCTCTAAATCTAACTCAACACCACAGCATTCCCTGTAGCCTATACCCTTTCCATATATGCAAAATTTTTCTCTAAAAGTGGGAAACTTGACTCCCATTATCCTCAACATGTATTTGATCATTCACCATGTATGTGACTAACATCTCAATTCTGCCAACCATCTTTTCAGCCTCAGCACCTTAATATAATGGTAAAACCAGATACTGTGATCATTCAGTTGATTTTTGGTTCTTATGAAGGTGCTTTTTGTGTGCAGATAGTTGTTCCATTTGGCATTCCTGTAGGGGGGATTATGGCTGGAGGCTTCTATTTGGTCACCATTTGCCCCATTTGGCTCCTTGCCCCTGGTCCCATCCCGCAATGGCCCCACTGGCCTTGATCCTAACTATCTATTTATCCTGTTCCATAGGTTCTCGTAATCTGATAGCATCCCTGATCCTGGTTCCACCAGCCCCAGCTACCATCCTTGATTCTGACACTTGCTCAGCTATGGCCTTACAGTCTCACTGTGTCTTGTCACCTCAAAGGTAGAGAAGGGAAGGGAAGGATAAGAAAAAGCGGAACAAACAGACAACTTTTAAAAATGAACACAAAGGGAAGAGACAGGAAGAGAAGAGTAAAAAGAAAAGCTAGGTCCGTATTTTTTAGAAATAGACTTATACAGACCTAAGTCCCTTAGAAAAAGTAATTCGGTAACCTTTAAGCAACTGCTTTCATACTTCTCTCAGTTTAATTTGGAGTGATTTCAGGTTGTAGCTGACCTCGTATCTTTGTATATGTCCATTGCTCAAGGTTGAAAATTTGCTTGAGTATTAGGAAATTACTCAATTAAGGAAATCAATTAGCATTCTACTGTAAGAAAAATCACTGTCTTCTACATTTATCTGTTTA
This sequence comes from Macaca thibetana thibetana, assembly GCF_024542745.1. NCBI lineage: Eukaryota > Metazoa > Chordata > Mammalia > Primates > Cercopithecidae > Macaca > Macaca thibetana. Next base: position 15,366,814 of record NC_065582.1, on the reverse strand, counting down.
TTCATTTGTTTATGTATATGTGTATAAACTTATGGATAACTATTTTCTTCCAAGTGATGTAATACATTAACATCATTATTTTGATGCTACTGTAAGGAAATTTTCTACTCTAAGGAAATTAAGGAAGCGTATCTTGCAAGCAGTGTCAGCAAAAACATACCTTTTGTGGAGTGAGCATGAGATAATTCATTTTATTTCATACTTTATATGGCCAATTAGATGCGTAAAATGCTGTCATTTGCCAAGTATTGGAAATAAAAATGAGAGATACTTTTGTTTATAAAAGGTAAGATGTTTTTCCACCTTTCATTGGAAATGGACAGTTAGCTACAAGTCTGTTTCCTTGCTGTAAAAACAAATATCCTTACTTCTAAGAAGATGTGGATCTGGGAGAACAGAATGCCAGGCTGGGTTCAAGCTAATTTGCCCTACTTCTTTGGACCCAGTGTATAATTATCTTAAGGATCAACACCCTACATTTTGAGATTTTGAGAGCTTGCCTGTCTTTGTGCTGTTTATATCTTCCGTATTCTTTCCTCTTTCATCTTCAATATTTAGTGTAGCTATTTTTATGAAACGTTAGCCCGTGGGAATTTTGGACAGATTTAGATAGTAGTTTTAAAGGATAAGTGGCTCAACATTTGGGGGGAAGTTAGAGTGGCAGGAACGATAAATAAAGTAAGGAAAAAAGCTCTTTCCCATCTTTCCCAGCAGGTTCTTCAGGTCTCAGGCTAGACTTTGCCCAAATCTAGTTCAGAATCCCATGGTACCTGTGCTGACTTGCTGTGTTACCCTAACACATTGCACTGGAATTGTGATTCCTTGTTTTTCTTTTTTTTCCTGTTTGTCCTGTGAACTCTTTGAGGGCAGATGACATCTCTGTTTTGGTCACCATCACATCAGTGTTTGTCACGTGTACATATTTGCTGAGTCAATGGACAGATAAATGAAGGCATTAAATGGTAAAATACGGGCGTGGGGGCAGAAACTGAATATAGATGACATATGGAGATTCACTTTCTGGAGCAACACTTTCTTAATACCTCCAATTGGGTTGATTTTCTTTTTGAAAGAGTTCATTTCTTGACACTGGGAAGAGTGTCAACTTACATACGAAGCATTTCAACAAGGAAGCACTCTGCATCTCCTCCTGCACTTAAGTGTGACTTCTACTGGTCAGCACCATCTCCACCGGGCAAAGAGCAGTGCATCTCACTTTATTCCAGTGCTGTGTCAAATGCCCATCTGTTTGCAAGTATAGATTTAAATTTCATAAATTCTGTAATTCGGCCAGAAATTTCTGGCTGCTTCCAAATATATACAGTCCTGGAACAAGTAATATGGCTTTCAAAGATGCTGTCTCAAGCCACATTATTCCTGAACGAATATGACTCATAAAGTATGTGTGCATTTTTGAGCGTTCTGAATCCATAATGACATGAACCACAGAAATTACCTCAGAAATATAATTTCCAAATTAATTCAATGAGCGTTTTCAGTGACAACAAATACATCGAAACGTCATTTGTGCCTGCCAGGGCTCTGCTAATTGTGAACAGCTTATAAGCATTGAGCCTAAAGGCCTACTTTCCTCATCATCTCTTCGACCCCCTTCACCAATTTCAAGTCTGTTTCTCCTCCTCCATTCCAGCTTCCCCGCCAAGGACAGCAAACACAGGACGTGGGAAGTTTGGAACTTTGGGGCTAGTAACTTTAAAATAAAGACAGCAGTTCTTACTTCAAAGCATTCACAGCATACTCATGACATACAGCACATTCCCCATGGATTCAGACTCATTACCTTCTTTCCTCCCCCTCCTGCATGCCACCCTGTTAGGCAGTATCATTCCAATCTTGACCACCTTCCCAAAAGACCCATTGTCCACTGGAAACCTAGTTCTATTTTCCGGAAGAATCTCCCCTCGGTATCACTCTCCGAATACAAGTGTCTATGGAAATAAAACCTAAAGGTTGACTAATGAGGTGCACTGGTCAGGGGACCTTTGTCATGGAAACCACTCCCAAGCCATCCTGCAGAAGAATGCTTCCCTTTCAAGGATTGCCCTTTCCATGGCTTCTGTGACCTGCATTCTCTGGGTTTCCCTCCCTTTACTCCACCCCGTCGGTTTTCTGGATTCTCTTTCTTTTCTTGAGCTCCTTAGGGAGATGGCCTTGGTCCTCTTCTATTCTCATTGGGACATAACCCACTAATCCATCTTATCTATCCCTATGGATTCAATTCCTCTTCTGTGCTTATGATCCCCAAACCTCTATTTCCTGACTAGATCCCCCTTTATCCAGGTTCTTCCTTCATGGCACTCTGACTGTCTCCCACACCTCAAACTTAATTTGACTAAAAAGGAGTTAAGAATCTCTACCAGACTACACCCTCCCCCACCAAAAACAAAAAACAAACAAACAAAAAAACCCAGCAAATATGCACAGCTCCCCTCTCTTCTCATTAAGAGACTCTACTCGCAGTTGTTCACCCCCAAATCTAGGAGGCTTCTCACTCTCTTTTTTCAAAGATGCAGCCCTGTTAATTATCTTTTCTTTCCATTTCTCAAGTTTATCAATTTCTGTCCTTCCCGATACTGCCATCACACTGATGGAAGCCACAGTGTGTCCTAGTCCCTCAGCTCTACCCTTGCCACAAGAGTTACTGATTTTTAAATGCAAATCTGATTGCATTGCTTTAGGCTTACAATTCTTCATTTGCTCTCTGTTAATTTAATGTTCAAAATCTGTTTTATAGGGTATAAAGCCCTTCATAATTAGCCTTTCATAATAATGCATATTAACCCTTCACATAAAGCCTAGCTTTCATTTCTGTTTTTTATTCAACATTTACTGAATGCCAATGATGAACTCAAGTTCTGTCATTAGGTGTTATAGGTATAGAGATGAGAAAGACAGACAAGCTCTATAATTAATGGAGCTTATACTCAAGTTAGAAAAACATACAATAAAAGCAAACACATATATAAGATAATTTAAGAGAAATGTAAAGAAAATGCAGGAGGGTAAAGATATGAAGGACTGGGTTCTAGAAGGTGGCTATGTTAGATGGCAGTGGCCAGGGAAGACCACACTGTGGAAGGAATAATTACCACCTTATGACAGTTTCTTACTTGCTTATTATGTAGTAGCTACATTTCCCTTCTTTTACTTTTTGAAAACCTGAAAGCAATTGACAAACTCCACTCTGCCTCAGCTGTTTTGTATTTACTTTTGTTTATTTGTTTTTTTTTTTTTTTTTTTTTTTTGCTATTACCTTTGGCTGGAAACCTCCTTCTTTGGGTAATGGATGTTCATCCTGCATGTCTCAGCTTGCAAGCTACTTCCTCAGGGAAACTATCCTCAAATGCCCAGGCCACAATAATGCTTCTTGGCATCCCACTTCTACTTTTTTCATAGGTCACTCATTACAACTGTAATTATATTTATTTTTGTGGTAGGTCCTGTAAGATGTCTGTGGCTAGCACCACTTGAATGCCCCCCCCATCAGTTAATTACACTATCCTGCAATTTTTAAATGCTTTCCACTTTCCAAAAACTTTGGTTAGAAGGATGCAAAAATTAGTATGTCCATGAAGATTTGAAGATGAGATGTCTATACTAATATGTTGACAAAATATGTATTGATAGCAAATACCAAATAACTCCATTGTATTGTTGATTTTGTCTCAGTGTGCTGATATTATCCACTTATGTATCTTCTGCTTTTAGGCTATTACATTCCATGAGCTAAGACAAAGGCCAGACCGTATTCATTTTTGTATCTCTAGGATGCAGTACAGGGTTATTTATGGTAAAGTCTCTCAGTTAGGTTGACTCCTGTGTATTGACTTGTAATCACTAGCCATTTATTATTAGAAACATAAATATATTAACTAATATGCCAGGAGATGTTCTTAATACAGTAGTGTCCATACAGTAACACTGAAACCTCACAACAATAGAGGCAATCATCCCTATTTTAAAGATGAGGAAACAGCTGTAGTGAAATAACTTGCTTAAGGCCACATGGCTACCAAGTAGCAAAACTAGGATTTGAATGTAACTCACACGGTTCCAGAGCCCACGAACTTAACTACTATTCTATATCACATAGTTATTAGGCTGCTTCCGTTTAAGACACCACTGCAAATCAACAACTGTAAACACTGTAAATTGGAATTCCTCTCTGTATCTTAAAATTCCAGGCTTTTTAAATTTCATCTGATATTTAAGAGTAATGTCGGTGCACAAAATACATACTGTGAGATCCTCCATATTTGCTAGCTTTGATCCTAAAATCTGACAGTCAACTTCCTAGTAGACGACGTATAAAAAGAAATGGTCATTATATTTAGTAGATGAAAACAACCTAGTTGCAAAACTTAATAGCAAAACTATTAAGATAAGAGAAATGTTTTATCCTTTGAAATACCATGTGTGTCCCCCAGCAGTATTAAATATACTAAAGTTGTTTATGAGCCAGGAGCCAGGAGACTATTGACTACTTGCCATGTAGCAATCCAGGAAGAGATCAGCTTGATAAATGATCAACTGAGTAACCAAGCTAGGTTATTGCAAGGCCTAGCCTTTTTCATTCTAAAAAAAGTTTTATAATTTAGGGAAAGTAATATAAGCACCATATGTTCTGTAGATTTCTTATATTTTTTCACAAGAAATTATGCAGTTTTTCTTTCTTGTAAAATTTTCATTAGAAATAGAGAAAGCCTGCCTCTTGCATCTCAAGTAAGAAATATATAGATATATCTATATATCTATATCTATATCTATATCTATAAAAATTGGATTTTATTGCTGTCAGTCATCTTGGTTATTAAACAGGGAATCAAGTCCCTTTTTTTTTTTTTGGCTCTGAGAAGCAGTCATGTTCAGGGAGCTTGCCTAACCATAAGATTTCTCTGTATCTACCCTCCAGTGACATGAGGAGTTTGGCATAGGGAGGATTCAAGCTAGGACACAAAGCAATTATCAAATAACCACAAAATTTCTCCGGCTTGAAGAAACAAAGGTTTATTTGGCTCTCATATTCCATGTCTACTTTGAGTTGAATGCTGACCCTGGAGTGGTGTTGTCATTGCTATCCTCACTTGTAACACAGCAGCAGAGGAAAACCAAGTCGCTGGTGGTTCTCGCATTTGGTCACAAATGTTCCAGACTGGTAGTGGAACAGGTTGCTTCCGCTCAAAGTTCATTAGCCAGAAGTACTCACAGTCAACCCTGATCACAAGAGCACTAGGAGATGTAATCCTACCACATGCCTAGAGGGGAAAGTAGCCTTGGTGGCACAGATCATTATGCTAACTCCAGAGAAACTCAGATAGGGGCGATTTCTATTTGTCCTTCTGAAACAAGAATCCTCATAAGTACAGAATTAAGGAACATGTGGATTATGATTTGATCACTGTGATATCTTGAATAGCACATAAAGGCACCTGTGTTAAAGAGAAAAACTCACTGCTGTATAGAAAGAAGCTGTCAATTAATTAGGGTATGATAAAGCATAAGAAATTTCCCCTGATTTTCAGCCAAAAATTTTCTAAAACAATAGTGTCAGGTCCAAATTCAGCAATATGAATTGTAAGGAGGTTCAAAAAAGTAGAGTCCAGGTGGTGCTTTGAAGCACTTAACCTAAGACAGACAATCAATTCTCTAGATGCAGAGAATAAAGACAGGCAGTCTGCAAGCCAAATTTATGTATGAGAATAAGTTTGTTTGGACTGCACAATATCTGAAAAAAGAAAAAGAATATGCTTCTAAGCATGGAATGCTCATCATCAGTTAACCATACTGCTCATCCCTCCACCCCTCATTAATTATACCAGACCACTTTGTTCATTGATTTGTGCATCTGACCCCTGAAGTCATTTGACTTTGTGCTCTCTGATCCTGATAATGGTTTGGATCTGTATCCCCACCCATATCTTATGTTGAAACGTAATCCCTAGTGTTGGAGGTGGGGCCTGGTGGGAGGTAATTCCATTACGGGGGTGGTTTCTAATGGTTTAGCACCATCCCTCTAGTGCTGCCTTGTGACAGAGTTCTCATGAGATCTGGTTGTTTAAAAGTGTGTGGCACCTTCCCTTTCAATCTTCTTCCTCCTGCTCCAGCCACATAAGAAGTGCTTGCTTCCCCTTCACATTCCACTATGACTGTAAGTTTCCTGAGGCCCCCCAGAAGCAGAAGCCTGTGTAGCCTGTAGAATCGTGAGCCAATTAATCCTCTTTTCTTTATAAATTACCCAGTCTCAGGTAATTCTTTATAGCAATGTGAAAATGGACTAAAACAAGTCCAGAGAAATAGATGACTTGCGTATTTCTCACGTAATCCTTCATAAGTAAGTTTACTTTTGCACCAACTTTTGATAGGATTATTGAATAGCAATAATTTTGGATCATATTCCTTAACAAGTACATTGAGTGAACTGTATTATCTATGGCAGTATATGCTGTGGTTGAGAGGCCTGCCAAGGTGTGTACCTTTACCTCAGTCCACATGGAGGTGGTCAAAAGGATTTTCCTGTGACCAATAAATTCCTGCTACAGCCTATAGACAACAATATATTAATGGGCAAAGATACATTTGATGTGGTTAGCTAAATTATAACCCAGATGACTATTAATCAATGGATTCTAGAAATGGAAATTTAAATGTATTTATAAACAGCATAGTTTAAACTTAAGAGAAAGAAATTGATTAAACCAGAACCTGGAGTTTGAATCACAAAATCTCATCTACATCTACATGTAGGAACTCTATAAGGTAAATTTCCAGGGATCCTTTAGAGAGGTAGTTTGTCAATTCTCTTCTCAATCCAAACTTGCTTTTTATTTGAGGAAAAGGTATAATAAAACATGGTAGTGTATGCTTTTGATGAGCTAAAATAGCCCTTTGAATAGGGTAATTTGTTCTTCTTTTAATAACATTCAGTCCTGGTGGATTGCCCTAGTTCCTCAGAAATGTCAAGTAAACTGTGATGAATAATTTTGGCTGTGCAATGGGCAAGTGATAGAAGCCTACAGATAAATGCTTTTTCTCTGGATAAGCTGCAAATGTCTCTGCTTGTGTTATGCCTTGTTTTCTGAGGTTTTAATTTCAGATCTCATTGACTATTCATTTAATCATTCATTTTTAAAATACAAATTTGTAGTACCCTTAATCCTACATTTCTCCTCAGTGCAAGAACCTGCATAAGAATTTTACATTTGGTAACAGGAAAAAGTAATATTAATCTCAAAAGCATTTCAAACTTCATTAAGACCTAAAGCCTGAGATCAAGGAATCTGAACAAAAGGAAATAATAATGTTTTAAAAACAGGTGTTGAAGTGGAATGGAGCTGATACTGAAAAGGCAAAAAGAGGTAACTCGAGGACTACTTTCTCGGAGAACGAATAACTAGGCAATGAAACATACAGCCCAGGATATTGTGAGTTTCGACATTCTAACATTTATCATCCTGGAGGGTGACTCACAACAGTACTGCTGGTGGAACGTTCATGATGATTATCATACTCATAACCCTTAGTAAATGAATGATGCTTCTAACACAATATTTATTTTTCACATAAGGGATTTTTGTTTTGTTTTGTTTTTGTGAAAGGGTTTTGCTCTGTCACCCAGATTGAAGTGCAGTGGTGCAGTCATAACTCACTGTAGTCTCGAGGTCCTGGGCTCAAGCAATTCTCCTGCCTCAGCCTCTCAAGCAGCTAGGACTATAAGTGTTTGTTACCACACTTTGCTAATTAAAAAAAAAAAATGTGGAGACAGAGTCTCACCATGTTGCTCAGGCTAGCCTTGAACTCCTGGCCTCAAGCGATCCTCCCACCTCAGCCTCCCAAAGTGCTGGGATTACATGTGTGAGGCACTCATGCAATGGTTTTTACTTCATGAGATAAAATATAACAGAGAGTCACATAATAACAGAACTTCATTGTTTCCAAAGAGTTAAATTTAACCAATACTTCAGTCACCAGACAAAGAAAGTACAACCAAAAAGGCTAAATAATTTTGAAAAGTCACAGTTATCTCTGACTCCCACTTCAGTAACTGGAGTTTTACCATCATTTTTTCTGTAGTCTGTAGCTCTTTTTCTTATGTTTAACACTTAGGAGAAATTGTCAGACCTAGATGTCACTGAAAATGCTGCATGCTGCATATACACCATGGAATACTATGCAGCCATAAAAAAGTCCTTTGTAGGGACTTCACTATGAGTTCACGTCCTTTGTAGGGACATGGATGCAGCTGGAAACCATCATTCTCAGCAAACTATTGCAAGAACAGGAAACCAAATACCTCATGTTCTCACTCATAGGTGGGAATTGAACAATGAGATCACTTGGACACAGGAAGGGGAACATCACACAATGGGTCCTATTGTGGGAATGGGGAGTGGGGATGGATAGCATTAGGAGATATACCTAATGTAAATGACGAGTTAATGGGTGCAGCACACCAATATGGCACATGTATACATATGTAACAAACCTGCACGTTGTGCACATGTACCCTAGAACTTGAAGTATAATTAAAAAAAAAAAAAAAGAAAAGAAAAAAGAAAATGCTGCATGCTGTTAGACTTCCTAGCATTTCTTAATATATTACCTTTGTTTTTTTTGAACAACTCAGGTTAAATCATATTTGTGACCTCTCTCTTTTGCATTTTTGTAGTGAAGGTTTTGTGTTTCTATAACATCATTTTTTATGGTAATCATATCAATTCCTATTCCCTTTTCCTCTGGAGTTTAAGAGCTTCATTTAAAACTTCAAGTAGGTATCTTGAAGACAGATAAAGCCTGTAAAGGTGTTTGTTTTACACTGATTTTGGGGCAACGTGTTTTCTTTCACTGGCGAGGTGGTAGTTTTACATCCACTTTTGTCTTTTGGGGGCTCATGGTATGATTCTAGCATATATATGAATGTGGTGGATGACTTTATTTACGCAAAGTAGTCTCCACATTGAATACATATCTTTGTTTTTAAACTTAGTTTGATGTCAAAGCTGTGGTATTATGCCATTTTAAAAAGGTTTAAAGTTTATGATTTGACCATATACTTTTCCCTAGTTGTTCTATCAGATTTAAGAATTTATGTAGCAGTCCTGTCTCTATCTCAAGTACAAAGAAAATGCTTGATAATCATTAATCTTTCAGCTTGATGGAATCTAATAATTCTAGTAAAGTAGGTCCTAAGTAGGTCCTTGATGGAATCTAATAAGTCTAGTAAAGGAGGTCCTAAGATGAAATGTAGAGCTAGAGACATCCAACAATCTCTATCCTTCTTATCAAAGAACCCACCCATTTTTTAGGACTTTTTTATTTACAAAACGGATATTTTTTTTATCAGTAATAAAATTAGATGGTATTCATATACATTATATCTTGTGATAAGGGTATGACTAAATAATTATTTCATTTTCTGGGCATTTTTTCTTTTTTTCCATTTTCCTAAATGAGTATATATGGAATTATAGTATTTACTATGATCCATGAACATTTAAAAAATTTAGTTGAATATATTGCTTACATCAAGCATTGTATCATAAAGCTAAATTTATTACACATTCTGTCACAGTAATAAATTTAAAATGAACCCACTTGGATCATGTTTGTACTGAACTTGATTGAAGTAATATTGGTTAGGTACATTTTCAGCAAATATTAAAATGTTATATTTAAATGGTTTGGACCAAAACATTACTGACAATAATAACTATTAATTGCTATATTAATAGGAAAACCTGATTACTATGTAGCTCTCCTAACCCCATTATGTTATCACTAACACAATTTACTCTCCTTTAATATTTAAGGGTATTTTTTTGAGAAGAATAAGAATGTATATTTGCTAATTAGCTATGAACAAACAGTGAATAGAAATCCTTCATTTTTCTTCCCATTTCCTATCTTTTTATTGTAATCAACCTCGCATAAATATCTGTGTGCCAACACAATTGTGGTGTTCAAAAAATGTATCAGTTCAATTTATATTTTCTAATAGTTATAATCACTTTTAAAATTGGTGTCTTTATCAAGAATGAAAACTTAATATAATATAAAAGCTATCATCATTATTTTTCTTATTTTTTACTTTTTATTATTTTTTTGAGATGGAGTCTTGCTCTGTCACCCAGGCTGGAGTGCAGTGGCACAATCTCGGCTCACTGCAACCTCTGCCTCCCAGGTTTAAGTGATTCTGGTGCCTCAGCCTCCAGAGTAGCTGGGATTACAGGTGGCCACCACCACGCCCAGCTAATTTTTGTATTTTTTAGTGGAGACGGGTTTTTGCCATGTTGGCCAGGCTGATCTCAAACTCCTAGCCTCAAATGATCCACCCTCTTCTGCTTCCCAAAGTGCTGGGATTACGGGTTTGAGCCACTGCACGCAGACACCGCCTCTCAAAATGAGGACAATTTCACAGAGAACTTCAAAGGGGAAAAATGAGTGGAATTGAGAGAGGTAAAAGGTTCTAAGTAATCATTGACCATAAACAGCTTTCGGTGAAGAATTTGCAATCTCAATAGGCTACCAGCTTCTGAGTTTCTGTAAAATATTTAATCAAAAAGCCATATTTGAATTTTCAAGTGCTCCTCATTTTTTAATGCTTAGTAGCTCTGTTTTCAATGAGATGGCCATAGTGATGGGAGCAGAGAAATTCACATTGAATCTCCCTGGGATTATTCTCTATTTCTTTCCTATCCCTTCCTCCCCTCCTGTTTTTCTGAGCATTTACTGACAAGCCAGAGTGTGGTCTAAGAAAGGAGACAGAAAACTTAAACAAATAATTGCCCCGAGGTAGATAAGATTATTTACAATTCCTTTTTCCCTTCTTCCGCTCCAAGGCTTCCCTGTGGGTGGAGCCCAGTCTTCCACCCCACTGACTTTCAGTTTGGCCATGAGACTTGGTGTAATTTATGGAACGAGAACAGAAGCGACTGTGTGCCAATTCTGAGCAAAAGCTTGCATGTTTGTGCTTGCCTTCTTGCTCTCCAGCACTCCTCCATGGAAAGAACATCTTACAGGTCCCTGCAGCCCCAAAATGAGGAGACACAGGGAGCAGATCTGAAACCCACTCCACAGCCTAGATCCATGCTCACTTGAATAGTCAATCTCAGGGCAAGCCCAGAAGAGACACAGGCACCTCACAGTCCTGGGAGCAAGAAGAAATGTTGTAAACCATTGAGATTTGGGAGTTGTTATGCAGAATAATTGTGATGCAACTGGATCATCAGCCCCAAGTGCCAAGAATGTCATAATATTAATATATTGTGCTAAGAGCTAGAGTTTGGATAAAGTTGAATCTAGAGATTCCCCACCCTGCCAAATTTCTATCTGTGTACGTGAATGTGTGCATTGTGTATAGTGTGTGTGTGTGTGTGTGTGCACCTGTCTGATATGCTATGTTCAAAAATCTCTGATATGACAATAAGTTTAAAAGACTAAAATAAGGTATGCATAGTGACACTTGTGTACTTCTGCAGATGATATGAAGCATAAAACATGCACCAGACCTGGTCCTTAGCCAGTCTCTATAGAACAGGATGGAAAAAAAATAATGAGGGTAGATCTCTAACAGGAATTAATTGATTGTTGAAATCATAAAAGAAAGGGTAAGGTTTATATAATATTGCTGTATAGCCAAGACTTCTCCAAAGTTCCCTAATGCGGATTCCTTCTAGTACTCAGTGTTTACAAATTAAAACTATGTTTTGTCTCTTCTACAGATTTTCTCTGTTCTTACCCATCCCCATACTTAATTCCTTCACTGTCAAGGTCTTAACTGAATATTGAAATTATATTTATACTAAAAAATAATTGAAATATTATTGCTATCCCCTCTTTCACCCCTGATGAAATGAACCCTCCTAAGAAGGACTAGCTTTCCATATCTAAAAAAAGATTACAGAATGCTGAGATCTCAAAGAATTCAGGAGTAAAGTTCTGGGGTGAGTGGATCTTGCCTTTAACCAAACTATCTAATATATTCTGTGTATGGGTAGGGATAGCCCTGGGGGAGGAACAGAGAGAGAAGATATTCAGCTGTAGGAAGAGGGCCAAGCACAAATACATCTTCTTTCCCTGTCCTTCCAGGCTTTCTTCCATCAGAAAAATCACCTCTAGTCCACTTCTCAATTCATCTGTAGTTTATTCCCTAAAGTCTGAGGGCTGGGTGTTGTTGGTCAGAACTTTGGAAGTTCTTAGTTTTTGACAATTCCATGTGATTGTCTTGTAAATGTGTCCAAGTTAACATGTTTTATAAAAGAACTCACAATTAACCTTTCCCCCAACCTTCCCTATTAGTAACTATCATCTCTACTTGCCTAGTTACTTACTTGAATGCCACCCTTGACTCCTGCATTTCCCTGAATCTTCCGTATTCAATTCATAAGCAAATCCTGTCTGTTTTACCTCCAAATATATTTTTTCAAAAACATTTACTTCTTTCTAAAGCCATCTGCTACTCTCTGTCTCTGTTGTTACCAATCTTGCCAGACCATCATCTGCTGTGGACCACAATAGCTTGCTTGGTGGACTCCTTGCTCCCACTCTACCTCTTCTATCTGGTCTTCAAACAGAAGTCAGTGTAATTGCCCCCCTTATTAAAATTCATCAGTGGCCCATTGCTGCGCCCAAATTAAACCCAATCATTATGAAGTCCTATGAAGTCTTCCTTGATGGGCGCCATGGTCATCGCCATTTTATCTCAGTCTGCCCCAAGCACACGGTGTAAGAAAGCGCTCCTAAAGTTACACAACCTTGAAAATTTGCTTGGAATAGAATGCGTATATCACCTTTTTATGGCCACCTGATACAGACACTGCAAAAATGTGAAAGAGTTCAAGTTTCAAGGAACCAGTCACAGGCGTGTTCTTGCTTTGAGAGACTACATGCTTGATTTATCATGACATTGTAGAGGCTGATGCAATAGAAAATATCAGAGAGGAATATCAGCTCTGTAGTCCTCTAGAAGCTGGCTATAGTACATTCTTTGAGATTTCATTCTCTGAGTCTTACTTAAGCAATTTCTAAGCTCGTTCTTATCTTACAGGAGATACATTGACACAGAGCCTAGACAAAACACTAGGCAAAGATCACAAATTAATGATTTATTGTTTCACTCTCCGATATTTGATAGTCAATTTTCCTGAATGTAACTTTGTGTTTCTACTTCCTAGAAACTGTCAGTAGGTAAATTCTGCGTGATTTAGTGGCAAGACTTTCAGACTTCTGAGGGTTCTTTTGTGAGACTGAGAGTAGAAGATCTTAAGGTGCATGGTCTCACACATGTGTTTCTAAATGCAAGTTGTAACGCCCTCACCTCCTGCCTCTCTGGCCCAATAAAGTCACAGAATCAGAATTGCATTTTTAAAGAGATTTTCTACTCTTTCGAATGTCTCATCCAACAGATCAATTCTTGTTGTTTATCCTGGGTCCTTGGGGTCTGCCCTGCTAAAATTGAACGTAAGTAATTCATTATGCTAAACCTTTTATTCCTGACTTATCCTGAAACCTTTTATTCCTGACTTATCCTGAATTCTAAGACGATACAGTCAACTTCTTTTAAGGTATCACTTTCTCAATCAATTCTTTTTGTGGGTCTGAGTCATCACGTTTTTAGATGTCATTGTCTTTATGATCAGAGAGATGGAGAGGTTTTGTACACGTGTACTTGTATAGTTGAACTCATGGCTGAAAATTTATTTCTTCTCTAAGGTCTTGTCGAAATTAAAGCCTTTTAAAAATGTCTCCTATTTCTTGAGAAAAAAATATGAAGCAGTCCTAGTCATTCTTCTTTTTTTTAAGTTGTGCCTTAATTCTGTGTTTTTAATTTATTGCTTGCTTTATCTCTGCATCCTCTACTCACATTTCCATACAGCCCCAATTCTAGCTTACTCTCTGTATATAAGCGTCTTTCTATCCTGTCTTGTAGAAGCCACAGATTCTCTTTTTTCTGACTGACAGCATACAGACAAATGAGCTTTCATTTCTGTTTAGCTCATAAAGATCAGTGAGTAAACTGGCGATTTCCTTTACAAATTAGCCATGAAATTTCCACTATTACCCAGATATTACTGTTGCAACATTTATCCTTATGTAAATAAGTATTGAGTCTTACTAGTTTACATTTATAAACAGATTTATAATTTTCACATGAACAATATTTTAGAAAACACTAGTTGATGCGAACAATTTTGAAAATACAATTACTTGCTAATAAAAGTAGACATTATTTTGAAAGACAAACATTAAATTTTAGTGAGGCAGATCGTGTTAATATCATATTTTAATGATTAAATCCTATTTTCAATTTTTATTTATATAGGCATTTCAATCTAATAAATTGAATCACGGAATGAATTAGTAGAAAGGACTAAGGGAGCCATGACAATAGATTTATAATTTACTTGGTGTGGCAAGAAGATAGCATCAAATGCACACAAAAAAAGTTAATGTGATTTTATTGCACAGAAGTACTTCATTTCAATGAAAGTAATAGTAAAGCTTTTTGGAAGCTATGCAGAATTACTTAATTTAGATGATAGAAACTTGTTCTTAGACATCATTTTAGGGGAAGAAAATAATTTTCTATTTCTATGCAGCTAAATAAATGAAAAGAGTTTTATTTCAGTATATCTTATGCAAAGCAATATTGGGTCTTTTACGAACCTCACAGAGGGAACAATTTTATTTTAATTCTGGCAGCTCAGCATGGATGAAAATCATGGAATTAGATAAGGTCTCCTTCCTATTGACTTATGGTTACTTAAAAGCAAAAGGGAGAAAAAAAAAACCCACAAAAATAATATATACCATATTTGGCTCAGGACGCAGCACTATGGGCACTCTGATAAAATACGTGTAGTATAATTGGTATATGTCTTCTGGAAATAAATTTGGCAATATATATGAATGCATACAGCTATCATTGCAGCAATTCTGTTTATAAGAATATATGCTAAGAACATAACAAAAATATGTGTAAAGCTATGTGTGTGTATGTGTTTGTGTCTATATATAGATATATATGTATGTTTACATAAAATGTGTATATATAAATATAGATGATATGTGTGATATGTATAGACACAGGTACACACACACATATATACATATACACTAATATATATAACATTTATTATATAAATATTTATTATAATATCAGTCCTAAGAGTGACTAAGTAAATTATGGCATATCCATACAATGGAGTACTATGCCACCATTTAAAATTACCATGTAGATTCAACTTAAATGTTTAATATATTTCTAAATATTTTAAAACCTATTGATACTAATAATTCCATAGTGTATAAGAGTATTATCGATATTTAAATAATTGAGAATAATAACACAAAATGTGAATAGCGGATATCACTGGTTTGCAGAATTTTTTTCATTTGTTTCTGTTTTACGTGTTTTCTGCTTTGGTTATACATTACTTTGAACACCAGTAATGCCATTGAAATGCCATTGAAAAATATCTGACCAAAGCCGACAATGATATCTTTGCAAGATTATAAGTGTGTGTGCAAAGATGTGTATGCTCATTCGGTGCACTTACCTTTGGCAAGGAAGCTCGTGATCCTGAACTCTGTGTCGTCATCGTCAGCACAGTGGTTATCCCCAGAGCTACCCTGGCCGGTGCCGCATCCATGTTGATCCAGAACGAAACCCAGGATAGAATAACGATCAGGAGACTGGGAATGTACATCTGGATCAGATAGTATCCCATTTGTCGCTCCAGATGGAATCTCACTTCTATACATGTAAACTTTCCTAATTGGTGGTAAGGTAAATACAGCAATTAGTACAAATAGGTCTTTGTTATGGCATCAAATATCACAATTTCTTTTCTTTTTCTTTCTTTCTTTTTTTTTTTTTTTTTGAGACAGGGTCTCACTCTGTCCCCCAGGCTGGAGTGAAGTGGACTGATCTCAGCTCACTATAGCCTGCGTCCCCCGGGTTCAAGACTTTCTCCTGCCTCAGTCTCCCCAGCAGCTGGGATTATAGGCATGCACCACCAAACCTGGCTGATTTTTTTTTTTTTTTTTGTAGAGATGTGGTTTCACCATGTTGGTCAGGCTGGTGTCGAATTCCTGACCTCAGGTCATCTGCCCACCTCAGCCTCCCAAAGTATTGGGATTACATGTGTGAGCCACTGCTCCTGACCACACAATTTCATTTTGATAAGGTTTCTGTCATATAACTTTCCATGATAATGAAAAGAGACTCATATTGATTCCTGAAAAAATATTTCTCACTGTTAGCATCAAGAAGCAATGTAGTAAGAGAATGTACTCTTGTAGGAAATAGCAGTAAACTTTATTACTTCCGGCTTGAAAAGCGCTTTACACTTGTCAAAATATCCAAAGATTTATTATTTCACTTGATTACGACAATTGCTTCTGAGGCAGACAGGAGAAACAGATACTTATTATATAAAGATCTTCTTTACTCATTGACTGTTTCTGATGCTTTGAGTGCTTCTTTAAAGCCAGGTGCTATTTGTTCCAGAAGCCTTTCCATTTTCTTTAAAGTAAGTGCGAGAGGATAAATACAATTGAACACGAATGATTCCTTGAATAATAAAGCAAACAAGTAGGAAAATATATGCTATTTCCCATTAATACTTTTGAAAATAAAAGCACACTTACTAAAAACAAGTGGGATCCATTTGTAGTAGATACGTATGCTTTTGTGTCTCTATTATTTACCTCTATTTTGGTGAGCAATACGTGGAGGAGTAAATGATGGTTTAATAAACATTAAGTTGATATTTTTTGTTTGTGTCCTGTTCTACTCCCTACTCTATTGATATTGATTTATACTACTCTATGTTATCTCTCCTTTATAAAAATTGTTCTTCTAAATCACCAAGTTCTTGGTTTAATTGTTTTTATTTGAATTATTTTAAGAAGGATGAGGTCAGAAAGTTATTCTGCTCTTTAAGTAGCATTCTGTTAGTTATCATGAAAGAAAGATGTTAAAGAGCAATTGCTGTCCTATTGCTAGGTAGGACTCAGTGCGAGTGACTTGGGCCATGCGTGCTTGCACAGGTGAGGCAAGGGCGCTATATCTGGATGAACCCATGCATGTGTTTGCGGAGCTTAAGTCTCAACAAAAGTTCACAAAGTCTGGGAAATGTAGGTTCCACTCTTAGGCGAATAGTAATCAGAAACATATGTGCAAACCATACATGATCCTTTTATCAATTTGTCAAATATATACAAAATGCCTAAAGATTCCTGAAACATAATAAATATAAAGATTTAAATTTTTCTATGAAAAATAATGAAATGGAATAAAACAAGAATAACTGATTCAGGTGATTCTCAAGGAAAAAAATAAACTCCATTGTGTTTTTATTTAAAAAGAGTGTTTTTCAAAGTTCAGAATCAGAAAAATGCAAATCAAAACTACAATAAGTACAATCCCAGCACTTTGGGAGGCCGAGGCGAGCAGATCACGAGGTCAGGAGATCAAGACCATCCTCACTAACATGGTGAAACCCCGTCTCTACTAAAAATACAAAAAAAAAAAAAAAAAAAAAAAAATTAGCCGGGCGCCTGTAATCCCAGCTACTCAGAAGGCTGAGGCAGGAGAATGGCGTGAACCCGGGAGGCGGAGCTTGCAGTGAGCCTAGATCACGCCACTGCACTCCAGCCTGGGCGACAGAGCGAGACTCCGCCTCAAAAAAAAAACCAATAAGATATTCTCTCACCCTAATAAAATAACTACTATGAGAAAGGCAGAAAACAACAAATGTTGATGAGGAAGGGGAGAAAGGGGAGTACTTGTACCCCATTGGTGGGAATACAGATTAGTCCAGCTACCAGAGAAAAGAGTATAGGAGTTCCTTGAAAAAGTAAAAGTAAAAATACCATATGCAATACTGGGAATATATCCAAAAAAAAGAAAATCAGTGTATTGAAGAGATACCTGTTCATTGCATGTTTGCTGAAGCCCAATTCACAATAGCTAAGATAGGGAACCAACCCAAATGTCCCTCAGTGGAAGAATGGATGAAGAAAATGTAGTATATATACACAATGGAATATTATTCAAACAAAAAAGAATGACATTCTATCATTTGCAGCAACATGGATAAAACTAGATGATAAGCCAGGCATAGAAAGACAATATCATATGTTCTCATGCATATGTGGGAGCTAAAATAATTGACTTCATTGTTGTAGTAAAGAGAATAGTGGTTTTGAGAGGCTGAGAAGAAGGCAGGTGAAGAGGTTGGTGAGTGGGTTTAAAAATACACTTAGAATGAGTAAGTTCTAGTGTTCAATAGCATAATGAGGATAACTACAGTTAACAATAATTTATTGCACATTTCAAAATAGAAAGAAGAAAAGATTTGGAATGTTTTCAGCACAAAGAATTGATAAATATGTGAGGTGATAGGTATCCCAGTTACCCAGATTTGATCATTACAGATTTCATGTTTGTATTAAAATATCACATGTACCTCCAAAAACATGTACAGCTATTATGGATCTATAAAAATTTAAAAATGTTTTTATAATATTGCTGGGAAAGAAAATAAAGGGATACACACATGAACACAAATATACACCATTGCTTGTATATAAATAAATATACTTAGTGTATGTGGATCTGAAGAGATAAAAGAACAAGTTGGACAAAATATCCATCACTTATGCATGGCAGCAGACCCCAGAAATATAGTGATCAACAGAATCAATGTAATACAAACTTAAGACAGTGAAAGAAATATGCAATAAATAAATAAACATAAAATTGAATGATATAATTTCAGATGGTGAAAGCAGAATTTGGGCATTTAACACTTATTGTGACATATGGATGTTTCAAGAGTTGGCATTTGAATAACCCTGAAGGAAGTGGGAGTATTAGACCTGGAACAATTTCGGGAAGAACTTTACATGCAGAAGGAAGAGCAAGAGCAAAGGCCCTGAGACAGACAGAGATGAGTTTGGAGTATATAAGCAAGCAAGTCATTGTGGCAGGGTACTACGGAGCAAGGGGAAGAGAGATAAAAGATTTTGGAGAAATTACTAGCAGGAGACAGATAACAGGATGCTGTAGCATATAACTAATAAATACTTCAGGATAGTGAAAATACAACTGAATAAATCCTCTAATTTTGTGCAATTAATTTGTATATGAAAACATTTTTAACTTAAGTGTATTTCATTTTATGGGAGGAAAGGGTATTTTATAAATTTGGTCTTAGGTAACCCAGTATTGTTGTTTGTTGTATTTTCACAAGTAACATAAAAGACATATGTGGAATCTAGGCCTATTATTGGAAAACAAAAGAAGATTCTTGTGCATTGTAAAAGCAAATATGAAATGGAGTCTGGGATCTGAAGCAAATTAACCACATACTTGAATGAGGACTCTATGAGATGCTTTCATTCTCTACGTAATTTGGGCAAGTTATTCTGCTTCTGGACAGTACAGTGCTTCTAGAATGTAAAGTTGTAAGGTCTCTATGATATCTCCCAAGATGTCCCATTCCTTGCTTACGGTAGGCATTCATAAATGTAAGTTCTTTTCTTTTAAGCTGTAATAGCTCATTTGATAACTCGAGGAAGTATGCAAACTTCCTTTACACTAAGGAAGCGTCTCGAGTCCCTCTGTCATAAAACTTCATCCCTAATTGATGTTTACAACTTCACCTCTTGTTCTGGGTTAAATGGTATCTCCCTAAGATTCATGTCCACCCAGAACCTGTGAATGTGAACTGACTTGAAAATAAAGGATTTGCAGATACAATCAAGTTAAAATGAAATTGTCCTGGATAAGAGGGGGTCCCAAATCCAACATTACTGACGTCCTTATAGAAAGAGGGAAATTTGGACACAGAAACATAGACACATGGGGGAATCCCACATGACTCTGGAGGCAGAGACTGAAATGATGCATCTGCAAGCTGAGAAACAAGGTTTTCCAGAAACAGGTAGTCAGGAAGAGACAGGGAAAAACTCTTCCCTAAAGCTCTGAGGGAAAGCATGGCTCTGCTGACACCTTGAATGTTGTATTCCTAGCCTCCAGAACTGTGAGAGAACACATTTCTGTTAAGTCACCGTTTGTGATAGGTTGTTACGGCAGCGCGAGGAAACTAATATACCTCCGTAAGTCAACTCTAGGGGAGTTTTAGCATCTGTCTAAGGGAACTGAGCAAGGACGGTGCCATTGACTTGCCTGCTCTTTATCTTTGTGTGGACATGTTAAACTTGAACTCCCTAATAAGTTAGATATCAGCTTCGTCTCTGAGTGAAAAGGAAAACAGTGGTGACTTTTTGATCAGATATTGTGAATTTGCTAAGGAGATAAGAGAGACTAGGGACTTTGTATAGTGAAAGGTCAGAGCACAGTTCTGGAAAATGCTGAGTCCACGATGAATCATAGTAACTGTAATGAAATGATAAGAACAGCAGCTGATGCTAGTGCGAGGCCATGTAGTCACCACAATGGAATGATGCCTCAATCATTCAGAGAATGGAATTCTCTGAATTCCATTACTTTCTAACTGAATGCATACATTCAACTGTGTAGTTAGAATATTTCTTATGGAAATAGCCCATGTTAATTAAAGTAACTGAACAGAATTTGCCGATGTGCAGATACCACATTGAGTCTCTAAATTCTTAGTGTTGATAACTATATCTGATATTTATCTCAAGTGTCTTAGTGTGAATAGTAGATGCTTAGGTAAAAGTAACACTGAAATGCATGAAAATATGACAAAGGGAGAAGTCAGGCAACAAAGCTTTTCTTTTTTTTAGCGGAAACAGTGTTTACTGTCCAAGAAAGGTCAAAAACACATTTTATTGCTCACAGAAATTAAAAGAATAGTTTTGGAAACATTATTACTATGTAATCATGAGCTTTTCATTGAAAATTATTTAAAGATAATTGAACACCAAGCATTACTTTGGTCTCATACAGACCAATTATTTAACAATATGTAATGAATCAAAGTATTGATAAGTTTCAAATGCATCCATTTTCCGCTATATGCCTATGAAAAACGGTGATCTAAGAAGAGTTAAATAACTTAGCATTATAATGAAGAAACATCTGGATATCATAAAACCACAAGTAGTCAGTGTAAAGAACACTACTCAACCCCTACCTGTATTGTAATGTTTTGTGCAGTATCGTAAGTCTTTTTCTTCTTTCAACAGAAACTGGGGCAAAGTGAGTCCTTCTGCCACTTGTACAGGTGCCTCATCTTGCCATTCAAAAATGAGATCATTCATTGTGTACCCAACTAGGCAAAACATAATAAAAATATGAATAGTCTAAAAAGGGCATTCAAAGAAAAGAAATACAAATTACTTTATAGTCACATAGGATGAGAAGACCAAACAGTGTCATCTTATAGTAACTCTCTGGATGGAGCTATTCATTGCCCAATTCCATTTCATAAATGTCTGTGGAATCTATTCATGTGGAACTCCCACCAAATAATATGAGAAAACAAAGTGGACTTATTAAAAGTATACCATGGTGTGTTGAAACTTGAAGGGACATGCATATACATTCTTTCCTTGGGATGGGTATCTACTGGATTAATTTGGTAATTTTTATTTTGATTTCATTCTATCTGCTTTCTCCTTACTTTGAAATTATTCAGGACTTTCTCAACAAAAACTGAAATTGTCACTTGTTAGAAAATGGCTTTTTTTTTTTTTTTTTTGTGAGATGGGGTCTTGCTCTGTCACCCAGGCTGGAGCGCAGTGGCATGATCTCTGCTCACTGCAGCCTCTGCCTCCTGGGTTCAAGTGATTCTTCTGCCTCAGTGTCCCAAGTAGCTGGGACTACAGGCACATGCCACCACACCCTGTTAATTTTTGTATTTTTCGTAGAGACAGGGTTTTACCATATTGGCCAGGCTGCTCTCAAACTTCTGATCTCGTGATCTGCCTGCCTTGGCCTCCCAAAGTGCTGGGATTACAAGCATCAGCCACCGTGCGCAGCCAGAAAAATGACTTAAACTTAGTGTAAGAATAAATGTCAGAAATCTCTTAATTATATACAGATTGTTCAAGGATTTAGGCATGTTAATTTTACTTCTGTTGTGTTTCGAACCTCTCCAGAGTTGCACGTAGATAGCATTTATTTCTGGGCACTTAAACCCAATTAGAAAATATCTACAAAGTGAAAGTGGAGAGGAAATGGAAATTTATGTTTTCGTGAAGATTTTGATACACATTTCATCATTTAATGATTCACCAATTTCTTACATTAATTTGAATTAAGCATTTAATTCAAAGAGAGGGGAGCATTCATTATTGATATATATGGACTTTAAAAATTTCCATCCTTTATAAATAAAGAAAACAAAGTGGACTCATTAAAAGTATACCATGACATGTCAAAACTTGAAGGGACATGCCATGGTATACTATTTATAAATAGTCAAGGTTTGGGCCAGACAAATTATATGTTTATCATGGAAAAATTTCAACTCCTTAAGCCATAATGTTGAATAGAATTGGAGTATTTTCTTTAGAATTTCTTGAACAGGCAAATAAAAGTTTATTATAGAATGCATGTATTTTCTTTGCTCTTTGGAACATCTACACCAGTATATTACTGGAAGCTGTTGTATTTTAAAAAAGTATATTTTCACTATCATAAAGGATTCTCTTTTCCCCCCTCATGAAAATAAATAACAACTTGGGGGAAAAAAACACACACAAAGAAAATGACTTAAACTGTAACATCTGTGGGGGGAAAGTACTACCACATAATACCTCCTTGATTTAATCATTAAACATGGGACAGTTTGTGGAGGTGGAAACCCTTGCACATAATATCAGTGAATTCAGCACAGAATTGATTAATGGATTTTGTAATAGGTCAGCAGCCTTTAGTAAACTAAAATTTCCTATTTCTATATGGGAGCTATCTAAGAACTGCAGAATTTTATCTTTTCCTTCCCTCTGAGTGAGAAGCTGTTGAAATGTATGTTTAAAGACTACTGCAGAAAATGAGTCAAAAGTGAATGGGACCTGTGGGGCAGAACTGTTGTTACTTTGATCAATGAGTTTCTTGATGCACAACTACCACAGAGGTAGAAAGAGAGAGGAGGCATGGTGTGGCCTCTGAACCAAGTCAAATGGTCGACATGTTAAAAGCAGTTGGGGGCAGTGGCTCACGTCTGTAATCCCAGCACTTTGGAAGGCTGAGGCGGGCCAATCACCTGAAGTCAGGAGTTTGAGACCAGCCTGGCCAACGTGGTGAAAGCCCATCTCTACTAAAAAACACAAAAATTACCCGGACTTGGTGGTGGGCACCTTTAATCCCAGCTACTTGGGAGGCTGAGGCAGGAGAATAATTTGAACCCAGGAGGTGGAGGTTGCAGTGAGCCAAGATCGACCATTGCACTCCAACCTGGGCAACAGAGTAAGACCCTGTCTCAAAAAAAAGAAAAGGCAGAAGCTCCAGGTCTGTGAAGCAGCACAGAAGGGAAATGGTCCCAAACAAATTCTCCTGGAAACAAGCTTGTATTGTAGGGAAGAGGCTATGTGAGTGACTGGAAACAATTGGCATGGAGTAGGTTAGGCTGAATAGAACACTGAGTAGGGAAAGGAACTCATCACCCTCCACCCTCCCCAATACCTGGGAAAAACTCTCCCAGACACAGTGAAATCTGATCCAACTGTGGTGGTAGTGACTGGAGCCAGATGCCCTACCACACTTGACCCTTAGGAATACCTCACAGCACCCACGCCACAGGCAGTGGAGATGGTAGTAGTAAGAGCGTCACTGACCAGATCTCTTTGGACTGTATGTGATTCTGCTGCTGAAGATTTCAGCAGAAGTGTCGTCAGTGTGATGGCTCATTGTGGAGCAAGCGCTATTTGGTAGAGTTTGTGAAGTCACTGAGATTGAAGGAAGTGTGCATCTACATCTGAATTTTGACTCCAGAACAGATGTGAGAACCTGAAGGACTGTCCCCTAGGCTGATGGATTTAACACAGCAGGGACTTAATACTTGCTTATACTAGAATACATTTATTTCATTGACCCCTGAAATTAATAATGGTTTGATTGGTAATAATAGAAAGCTTTCACTTTCATTCATAAGTCCTTTAATATGTCCATTATAAATACAATTTTACTGAGAAAGTAGATGCACATTTCTCAAAGATTTAAGGATACTAAAATAGGCACCAATTCTACCTCCTGCCAGATAAGACATGTTTCTCATTCTTCCACACCTATAATCACTGAAGACAAAATATGTTTGATTGTGTCCCAGTTTAGATAGATGAATGGAAAAATGACCTGAAACTTCATTTCGTTTTTATATTCTAAAATTTTCTCAAGGTGTGCTGTGAAATGAAACTAGCTTTATGAAATTTCTTCAAAGACAAGCTTTATTTAGTTGCTAATACAATTTACAGACAGTATATGTAGCTCACTTTTGTTTCAAAGAGTCATCCACATTAGTTTAGGTATGTGTATTTCATAATCATAGTATAACACTTCATTATGGTTCAAAAAGTACTTAAGTTTGAAACCAGAAGGAAGATAGTAAGAGACAATGGTTAGGTGCAATTCCTTTATTTGAGTAACTTACTGGTTGTTAATGACAGCAACTAAGTGATAATATTGTCTCAACAAACTCTCAGACATAATTTTAAAAAATCAATACTTTTTTATAAAATTCAAAATGTTTTGAGATCCTTATGCTATTGGTTGGTAGATCTTTATGCAAGTCTGAGAATGTTAAAGAGAACAGACTGGCTAATGAGATCAAGATTGTGAGCTGAACTACCTTATACCACAGTAAGCTTCCCAATGAATACTAATTTATTCAGGGAACAGACATTAACTCTAACTGCAGTCAACAACCTCGTATGGTAGCTACCATAAAACACGTAAACAAATGGCTCAGTGCAACCAAATGCTTGTTTTATCAAAGAGTTGTTCACCGAGTACCAACTGTATGGAAGGTGTCCTGCTAGGCTTCAGGCAACGTGATATATTATTGCCGAATAAAGAGTAAGTGGCATGGGAGAGGCAGAAAGTGCTGTGTCCTTTTAGCACAGGGTTCTGTGACATCTACCTAGGCCTCATTTGAGCTGGATCTTGAAAACAAGGCAGAGCCTGCATATAAAGTATGCAAAAGGTGAAGAACTTTCGGCTCAAGAAGCAGCAAAATCATTTGAAAGAAACTGCGAACTCCCAAGGTTTATAATAGCAATGGGAACAGCTTCGTTTGTCTAGAGCCAGTTTGCATGAAGAAGCATATAAAGTGACAAATAATGTAAGACGATGTTAAGTTTAAATTTCCAGTTTAAAAGTTTGATCATTGGAATCTTTTGAGCAAGTGGCGAACCACAAAAATTGTAACTGAGTAGCATCACTCTAGCAGGGTTCTTTCATGGAATTCACAAGGTCAAAACTGCTTTCATAATCATTTGCCTTTTTCATTGTGTCAACATTCGCCCTGATGTTGAAAAAACAATGATGGGCAAAACTTCTAGTGCTTTTGCACAAATAAAGGGGCTGGCACCAAACTGTGCTAGGAGTTACTGTATTTTTACTACCATATCTTGCAGTAAAAACAATCCCATTTTTATTTATGAATGTCTTTGATCCTTTATGAAACAGTCAATATCTTATAGTAAAAACAATGTCACTTTTAATTCAGAATGTTCTTGATCTTTGATGAAGCACTAACAATGATTAATTTTATTAAATTTGGACCCTATGTAAGTACCTTTTAATATTCTGTGTGTCAAAATGGGAAGTCTGCACAAAATACTCAGCTGCAGGCTGTAATATGATTCTTTCAAGGAGAATCATTGGTGTCTTTGAGTTGCAAGCCGGAACTAGCTTGGGTTTTTTGTGAAATACTATTTTTTATGTGAAAAAAATGGGTGGAAACTGTGGTTACTGTGCCTAGGTATTTGGCAGACCATTTTCTCAAAGATGAAGGAAGTGAACTTATCTGAACGTGTCATGTTAAGGGAAACAACAGACAGTATTTGCTGTCAATGATACATTTTGAACTTTCAAGTCAAAATTGGAATTTTGGAGAAATTTTTGTTACACCATGAGCTTGATAGCTTCCCAATACTTAAAGATTTTTTGATGGCCTTGATGGTAACATCAACAAATGTGATATTTTGATGTGTACAATGAAGTGTGTCAGCTGTTTGGAAGATCTAAATAACTCATCAATCTGATATTTTCAAAATGACAAAAACGTGTTTAAAAAGCATACACGAAAGACCCATTCAAAGTGCAAGATAGACAAGTTCGTTTTAACTTAAATGAGTAGGAAGAGTTTATTGATATGGTTTCCAATTCCACATTGCAATTAATCTTTAAGAGACTTAAAGTTTTTTGCCTTCATAAGAAGGCAAAACAAAACAAAACCAAAAAACGAAAACCCTCTCATTCTTCTGCAATGGTCCACAAGGATTATAAGTCAGAGGTAACATTTCAGTAGATAATTTAACCAAAATTGGCACATAATTAACTATGTGCTTACAGGAAAAAAAGGAAAATTTCAAAGTTTTCAGTCTAAGTCACTGACAAGTAGCTATGCAACAATATTTGCTTGTATTTCATACCTCATGGCATTAGAGTAGCTTTCTTTGACCATCTAATAAAACATCTTTCCTCCAGTTACTCTACCTTACCTATTTTCTGTTTATTTTTTCCATAGTACTTATCCTTACCTAACGTTATATATATATTCATCAGGTTTTGACATTATATATATTCATCAGGGTTTTTATTTTGTTTTCCCACTTTGTCTCCTAGAATTTACTCTTTATAGAAAAAGAAATTTATTCTGTTTTAGTCAGTGGCATATTTTCTATTACCTAAAATAGTACATGGCCAGCATATAGCAGGTGCTTGAATATTTGAATTAGAAATAGAGAAGATATAAAGGGGAAGGAGGAAATGTGTGTGTGTGTGTGTGTTACTTTATTTTGAGTTGCCTTGAATTTGAGATGGTAGCAGAAGATGAAGGTGTTGAACCTAAGAAGTCGCAACATTGACTTATATGTTGAAGGTAGTTGAAATCATGGAACTAGATATTGGAAATGAGTTTAGGATTGAAGATATAAGTTAAGAACCACTATCTACATATACTAATTTAAATTATTGATTATTTGAAAACATCAGAGAGATAATATATAAATGAAGAGGAAGAGCTATAAAGAATCTTAGAGAATGCATTGGAAGAGAAAAGTGATGACAGGAGAGTAATAATCAAAATAGAAAATCCAAAGAGGTACATTTCAGTTACATAGAAATAAGAATATCTAATGGAATTATCTGATCATTGTATTTTAAGGTGATAAGTTTCCCAAAAGCAGAGGCTGGGAAATCATTTTTCAGGAATGTTATAAGAGACATTCAATGTTTTAGTTAAAACTAACTGGTTTAGTTAAAGTAGATGAACTCTAACTAAGGCTTTTCCAACCCTTTGGTTTTATAATATGCTTAAGTATAGCTTTACAAATCTGTCTAATTAAAATGCACTATAAAATAAAACAATAAGAAGCATTTGGTCCTGTTATAGAAATAGGAAGACTGATCAAAGGAACCAAAGATAAAATTTAGAAAGAAATCTAAGTATGTATACACATATAATAATTGTACTATTTGCAAGTATCACAGTAAGATAGTGGAATATCAAATGGACCATAGCAATGTGAATATCTGTGTAGCAGCAGAGTAAGATGCAGATGTAATCTTGAGAGATACAGAAAAGGCCTCTGAAGCCTGACTTCTTTTTATTTTGTATAAATATATCGAGTACAAGTGTAATTTTGTTACATGCATAGATTGCTTAGCATTGAAGTCAGGGTTTTTAGAGTATCCATTACCCAAATAATGTATATTATATCCATTAAGTAACTTCTCAGCCTCCCCCTCTTCCCACCCTGTCAGCCTTCTGAGTTTCCACTGTCTATCATTCTACACTCTGTCCATATGTTCTTCAGGACTCTTCACAGTAGCAAAGATGTGGATTATTTTTGAATATACAAAATGCTCTAGGCTAACCTTGAATGTAAAGAGGCTAAATGCCCCGCTTAAAAGGCACAGAGTTGTAAGTTGCATTAAAAAAAAAAAAAGCAAGACCTAATGGTATGCTGTCTTCAAGAGACCTATCTCACAAATAATAACACTCATAGGCTCAAAATAAAGGGAGGGAGAAAAATTTACCAAGCAAATGGAAGGCAGAAAAAATGAGGAGTTGCAATCCTAGTGTCAGACAAAACAGATTTCAAACCATTGATCTCCATCAATGGATGACCAGATAAAGAAAATGTGAAATATATACACAATGGAATACTATTCAGCCATAAAAAGAATGAAACTATACCTTTTGCATCAATATAGATGTAACTGGAGGCCATTATCTTAAATAAAATAAGTCAGACAAAGAAGACAAATACTGCATGTTCTCATTTATAAGTGAGAAAAAACATAATATGTACACATTGGCTTAGAAATTATTTAAACACCGTAACTTTATTTGTATATTTTGTTCTCTGTTAGAAGGGCCTACTTCTTTATTATTTTCAAAACTACCTTTGCCGTGTATAGACTTTCATATTTCAGATTAATATCCAATTGAAAATCATGTTAGGATTTTCATTTACATTGCATTGAAATTATGGCTCAATTCTGAGAGAATAACATTTTCACAATAATGTATTTAAATAACCTCAGAAATGCACAATGTGGATAAATCATTCAAAATAGAGTCCAAAATCAGACCTATGTGTGGAAATTTAAGGTAAAAATGACACTTTTTGTTTTGTAGTTTTTAATTTTTTATTATTGTATTTATTTATTCAGTTTTAAATTTTAGGTCTGAGGGTACATTTGAAAGTTTGTTACATACGTAAACACATGTCATAGGGCTTTGCTGTACATATTATTTCATCACCTAGGTATTAAGTCCAGTATCCAATAGTTGTTTTTTCTGCTCCTCTCCCTTCTCCTCCTCTCCCACTTCAAGTAGATGCCACTGTCTGTTGTTCCCTTCCTTGTGTTCATACGTTCTTATTATTTGGTTCCCACTTATAAGTGAGAGCATGAGGTATTTGTTTTTTTCTTCCTGCATTAGTTTGCTAAGGATAATAGCCTCCAGCTCCATCAGTGTTCCCACAAAATACATGATCTTGTTCTTTTTATGACTGCATAGTATTCCTTGTTTTATATGTACCACATTTTCTTTATCCCTTTATCCAGCCTGTCATGGATAGGCATTTAGGTTGATTTCAAGTGTTTGCTATTGTGAATAGTGCTGCTATGAACATTCGTGTGCATGTGTCTCTATGGTACAATGATTTATATTCTTCAGATTATATATCCAATAACAGGATTGCCAGGTTGAATGGTAGTTCTGCTTTTAGCTCCTTGAGGAATGGTCATACTGCTTTCCACAATGGTTGAACTTATTTACACTCCCACTAACTGTGAATAAGTGTTCCCTTATCTCTGCAACCTCACCAGCATCTGTCATTTCTTGACTTTTTAGTAATAGCCATTTTGACTAGTGCAAGATCGTATCTCATTGTAGTTTTGACTTGCATTTCTCTAATGGTCAGTGATGTTGAACTTTTTTTCATATGAAAAAATGTGCTGGCCACTTGTCTTGTTTTGAAAAGTGTCTGTTTATGTCCTTTGCCCACTTCTTAATGGGGTTGTATCTTCTCTTATTGTAAATTTGTTAAAATTCCTTATAGATGTTGGGTTTTAGGCCTTTGTCAGATGCACAGTTTGCAAATATTTTCTCCCATTCTGTGGGTTGTCTCTTTACTTTGTTGATAGTCTCTTTTAATGTGCAGAAATTCTTAAATATAATTAGTTCCTACTTGTTTATTTTTGCTTTTGTTGCAATTGCTTTTGGTGTCTTTATCATGAAATCTTTGTCCATTGCTATGTCCAGGATGGTATTTCTTAAGTTATCTTCTAGGGTTTTTGCAGAATTGGGTTTTACCTTCAAATATTTAATACATCTTGCGTTGATTTTTGTATATAGTGTAAGGAAGGAGTCCAGCTTCAATCTTTTGCTTGTGACTAGCCAGTTATCCCAGCACCATTTATTGAATAGGGAATCTCTTCCCCATTGATTGTGTTTGTCAACGTTTTCAAAGATCAGATGGTCGTAGATGTTTTATCTTTTTTCTGGGCTTTCTATTCTGTTCAGTTCGTCTATATATCTGTTTTTGTACCAGCACCCTTCTCTTCTGGTTACTCTAGCCTTGTAGTATAGTTTAAATTCAGGTAGCATGATGCCTCTATATTTTGCTTAGGATTGCCTTGGCTATTCAGGCTCTTCTTTGGTTCCATATGCGTTTTAAAATATATTTTTCTAGTTCTGTGAAGAATGTCATTGGTAATTTTATAGAAATAGCATTGAATCTGTAAATTGCTTCGGGCTAACCTTGAATGTAAATGGGCTAAATGTCCCGCTTAAAAGGGCACACAGTGGCAAGCTGGATTAAAAAAAAGACCTAATAGTATACTGTCTTCAAGAGACCAATCTCACAGATAATGACACTCATTGCTCAAAGTAAAGAGATGGAGGAAAATCTACCAAGCAAATGGAAAACAGAAAAAGCAAGGATTGCAATCCTAGTTTTAGACCAAACAGATTTAAAAGCAAAAAAGATAAAAAATGACAAAGAAGGTAAAGGGTTCAATTCAACAGGAAGACCTAGCTATCCTAAATATATATGCACCTACCACAGGGGCACCGAGATTCATAAAGCAAGTTCTTAGAGACCTACAAAGAGAAATAGACTCTCACACAATAATACTGTGAGACTTCAACAGTACACTGAGAGTGTTAGTCAGATCGTCAAGTCAGAAAAGCAAAAAACATATTCAGGATGTAAACTTGACACTGGACCAAAAGAATCTAATAGACCTTTACAGCACTCTCCACCCAAAACCAGCAGAATATACATTCTTCTCTTCACTACATGGCACATACCCTAAAATTGACCATGTAATTGGACATAAAACAATCCTCAACAAATTTAAAACTAATGAAATCATACCAAACACACTTTTGAACCACAGTGCAATCAAAACAAAAGTCCACACTATGAAAACTGCTCAAAAGCATGCAAACACATGAAAATTAAACAACACAGTCCTGAACGACTTTGGGGTAAATAATAAAATTAAGGCAGAAATCAAGTTCTTTAAAAATAATGAGAACAAAGATACAACATACCAGAACCTCTGGGACACAACCAAGGCAGTGTTAAGGAGGAAACTGATAGCACTAAATGTCCACATCAAAAAGGCGGAAAGATCTCAAATTAACAACTTAACTTCACAACTGAAAGAATTAGAGAAGCAAAAACAAATCAACCCCACAGCTAGCAGAAGACAAGAAATAACAAAAATCAGAGTGGCTCAGATGGAAATCAAGCCACAAAAAAGCCATTCAAAAGATCAAAAAATCCAGTAGTTTTTTTTTTTTTGAAAACATTAATAAAACTAGGCCACTAGCTAGACTAATAAAGAAGAAAGGAGAGAAAGTCCAAATAAATATAATTAGAAATGATGAAGGGAATGTTACTACTGACTCCACAGAAATAAAAACAACCATCAGAAACTATCATGAACACCTTTACACACACAAACTAGAAAACCTAGACGGGATGCTTAAATTCTGGACATGTACAGTTTCTCAAGACTAAGCCAAGAAGAAATTGATTCCCTAAACAGACCAATAACAACCTCCAAAATTGAATCAGTAATAAATAGCCTACCAACCAAAAAAAAAAAAAAAAAAAAAAAAAAGCCCGGGAGCCGATAGATTCACAGAATCATAGTTCTGAATTTTACCAGATGTACAAAGAAGAGCTGGTACCATTTTTACAGAAGCTATTCCAAAAAATTGAGGAGGAGGGACTCCTCCCCAGCTTATTATATGAGGCCAGAATCATCTTGATACCAAATCCTGGCAAAGACACAACAAAAAAATAAAACCTCAGGCCAATATCCTTGATGAACATCGGTGTAAAAATTCTCAACAAAATAATTTCAAACTGAATCCAGCAGCACATCAAAAAGCTAATACACCATGATCAAGTAGGCTTCATTCTCAGGATGCAACGTCGGTTCAACATATGCAAATCAATAAATGTGATTCATCATGTAAATAGAACAAAAGACAAAAACCAAATGATTATCTCAATAGACTCAGAGAAAGCTTTTGATAAAATTCAACACTGCTTCATGTTAAAAACTCTCAATAAACTAGGTATTGAAGGAAAATACCTCAAAGTCATAGGAGCCATCTCTGACAAACATGCAGCCAACATTATACTGAATAGTCAAAAGCTGGAAGCATTCCCCTTGAAAATTGGCACAAGACGAGAATGTCCTCTCTCACCAATTTATTCAACATAGTATTGAAAGTCCTAGCTAGAGCGATCAGGCAAGAGAAAGATACAAAGGATATCCAAATAGGAAGAGAGGCTGTCAAACTACCTCTGTTTGTAGATGACGTGATTTTATATCTAGAAAACCCCATAGTCTTGGCTCGAAAGCTCCTCCAGCTGATAAACAACTTCAGCAAAGTTTCAGGATACAAAATCAATGTACAAAAATCACTATGATTCCTACACACCAGCAACAGCCAAACTGAGAGCCAAATCAGAAAGGCAATTCAATTTACAAATGGCACAAAATAACAAAATAATAAAATACCTAGGAATAACCAGGCATGTGAAAGAAAGATCTCTACAATGAGAATTACACAACACTCCTTAAAAAAATCAGAGAAGACACAAACAAATGGAAAAATATGTCATGCTAATGGATAGGAAGAATCAATATCATTAAAAAAATGATGCTTTAAATTAACATGGCAAAATTTTAATAAAAGATGATGAAAAAAATTTCTATTTACTTAGAAAAAGGAGTGATGCAAAAATAAAATATAATTTTATTTAAAATATAAACATAATTTGTGCTATACAAGTTCTGGATTAAAGGACATGATAATATTTTGCAACATTGGCATGTACAAAGCATAATTTATTAAGAAAAACAAATTTTATTATATGTATATTTAAAACTTTACTGTGAAAGGTATTGTAAAGTTAAAATATGAATAACATATGGAAAATAACATGTGTAACAAATATGATACAATATAATATAATTTAATATAATATAATATTATAAAAACAAAAAGATAATTCTATATTAATGGTTTAAATAGACAAGTTACAGAAGAAACAGCAATGGTTACTAAGTATGCAGGAAAAAAAGCTGAAACTGAAAGAGATGTAAATACAATAAAATACAATTTTATATCCATGAGATTAGGTAAAAAACCTTAAATCTGACATAAACTGGCAAAGTTCATATGAGTTTGGTACAAAAATGTTTTAAAATTTACTGTATTTTGTTTGAAATATCTTTTGGGTTTATAATCATTCATATAGTATATGCATATATACACATATGTATTCATAGAGACAAACACAAATGCATATGTATGACAGAGAGAGAGGGAGAGAAAGTAAGGAAAAGAAAGTAAAAGGCAACTGGTAATGAGGCAAACAAAGTAGCTAAGACTAGAAAGGAGGATTGTGAGTAGAGGCTACTAATGCATTCATTGTGGTTTGTTTCTCAGTTTCTATTAAAATTTCCTTGCACAAACATACCAATTTTGAAGAAATCATTCAAATTTATTACATTATCACTTTTTAAAATCATAAAATCTTTGGTGGTTTAAAAATAGCTTAAAAGACTGCACACGAGAAAAGAGGTTATACAAAACGTTACACAGTGGGTAAATATGTAAAAGAAGCACGTATTCAAAGGGAGAATGTGGGCTGTGAGTACACTTAAGTTGAAAATGAGTTTAAAGATTTACTAATAAATTGTAGATTCACATTTTGTTTTAAAAGTAAACCAGAATCATATTTGGTTTGGCTAGCTCAAAAGTTAGGCAGGGTTAGGGTGGAGACAGAGAGAGATTTCTAGTTTGACCCAGTTTGCAAATGCTTATGTTCTTAATTAGCAGCTGGAATTCAAAAAGCAGAAGGAAGAAAATGCTCACTCTTGGCACATGCTGACTATTGCTAGGAGAAATATTGCTCAAGTAAATCTCATTGACCTGACAAGGAACAACTGCTATGTCAAAATGTATTTAACTAAAACATTTTTATTTATAATTTGTGCATTTCATTTGAATACTCTTACCATAAATCAGGCCGTTACATGTGGTTTCATTTAAATTATTGGTCCAGTAAATTAAGTATCTTCTTAGTAATTACCTTTTCTCTAAAACTTCTGGTATAGCTGACCTATAACCATTGTCTTATGAGACATTTTAACATATATCACAGACTTAAGGTTTCCCCCTCTCTCTTGGGAAAAGTGTGGATATATAATTTGTGACCCCTAACTGCTCTTCTTAAATGACAAACACAACAATAACTTCGTTCATATTTCTCAAAACTTCACAAAATTGACACACTTTGAATGCACAAAGTTTAAATTTTTGTGAGAAATTTCAATTAAAATCTCAAAATGACCTGACCCTGAGCTCATTTCAATGAGGGAAGCCATCGTGGTTGGTTGGATTTCACTGTAGGAGAAGTTGTAAGAGGGTCTTGCTTGACTACCTTTTTGGAATAAACTTCAGGTTGTTAGAAAACATTCTGTGTCTGCCTCCCAGGATATTGGAGGTTCAGATCTGCTCAAATTTGTGAAACAATTCACTAAACAGGCCCCAAATCATAATTGACACTGTGAGCCAAACCACTTGAGCAGCATCTGAAAGTTGTGTCATGTTTTGAATAGAGAATGGTAAGGCAGTAATGCTGTGACTGGTCTTGGGGTTTTTTTATCTTTGATATATTTATATATTTTTAAGAGATAAGGTCTCACTCTGTTGTCCAGGATGGAGTGCAGTGAAGCAACCATAGCTCACTGCAGCATCGAACTCCTGGGCAAAAGTTATCCTCCCAAGTAGCTGGGACTACAGGCAGGTGTCACCACGCCCAGCTACTTTTTTGGGTTTATAAATTTTTTCTAGAGATGGAGGTCTTGTTATGTTCAAAGTATAGCCATATACAAACATAAAATGTACCATCCTAACCGTTTTAAAGCATTCAGTTCAGTCATATTTGGTATCTTCACAATGTTGTACCAGCAATCTCCCAAACTATTTCATCTTGCAAAACTGAAACTCTACATTCATTAAACAACTCTCCATTCACCACTGCTTTCCACTGAGAACCACCATTCTACATTTTGCTTATATGACTTTAGCTGCTCTAAATTCATATATAAGTAGATTCATACAGTATTTGTCTTTGTGTGACTGGCTTATTTCATTTAACAAAGTTCTCAAAGTTTATCTATGTTATAGTATATGTCAGGATTTTCTTCCTTTTAAGTTTGAATAATATTCCATTGTATGTATATAATATTTTGTTTCTCCACTCATCCATTGATGGAAATGGGTTACTTTCATATTTTGAAACATAAAGGCGGGTAACTTTATTTTGGATTTTCCAGCCTCCAGAACTGTGAGCCAATACATTTCTATCCATTAAAAATGACCTAACCTGTGGTATTGTGTCATAGAAGCAAAATACAGACTAAGATATGGATTTTACCACAATTAAAAGCTAAAAGAAGAAAAGACTGGTGACATTTTGGGGGAGGAAATAGATGGTGGATGCACAGTGTGCGGAAGACCTGTGGTATCATGACATGAGTTGAAAGTAGAACCTGGGTAAATGCAATGAATTAGCCTTCAATAGACTTTTCAGTTATGTAAGAGAAGAGAGGAGTCATTCTGAATAACCAACCTGATGTTTTCTTGAATGGATCTTTAGGTGAAATATAGCTACAAGCGAGCTCTATTAGCTGCACTGTAAAAAATATGACCATATGATTGACTGTCATTAAGAGAAACAAAGAGATCACTGTCTTAATTTTTACTAGAATTTCTAGTGATAATAAGTGAGAAATGAGAGACATTTTCTTGTCTACATGGAACTTGCATGTAGTGGGTGGTGGTGAGGTGGGCAATAAAAATGTTATCAGAAATAAAACAATCATTTCAGATGTTGATATGTATTTTGAACTAAATTTATAATTTAATGAGATAGGAAGCAACTGGGGAGAAGAGAGCTAACTTAAGAAAAGACTATCAGAAATGGCCTGGTTTCTTCAGGAAACATATTTTAGGCAGAGAGAAGAGCACAGTTTTATTTGACATAAGGATTATGGTAACCACATCATTAATAACCACAGAAGCACAATGTTGAAATAAATAGATAAACATTTCATTTGATATCAAATATCTTTGTTAGCAACTTGTCTGAAAAAGTATACAAACATGAAGTAAAGGAGGTAAATGATAAGCCAAACAGAACACTGAAACCAAATATAACAATAAGTATTTTCTTGATGTATTAAGGCTATACATTTAATTTCATCCATATTGAAGTTGAAAGTGCAAACAAGAAAGGGATCCCTGGGTTCTATAAGAATAGGAGGGAATAGGAATGCTGCTTGAGGAGGACAAGAGAAAGATAAACGTTTTATCTGTATCTTCTCTCTGAAGGAAAATAAAATTCCAGAGCATGAATATGTTTGCAGATGAGATTGCTGATGCTATATGGAATCTCAGAGGGGTGATAAAGAATTTTGCAAAGCTTCTAAGAGATTAATGTTGAGAATATTTTCAAGTTTATTAACAGGTAGATTCTGTGAATTAAAGGAGCTTAACACCAAATCCATACAATTCTGGAGTAGTTAAGATTACATCTGGGAGCAGGTAGAGCAGGAAGCTGTGGTCAGTAGGAGCCAGAATTACGGTCATAAAGGAAAAGCCATGCTACATTTATATCATATTATAATCTTATTACTGACTATGCTAGAATATTAAGGGATACTATAGTGTTCTCAGCAAGATATCTGATGAATTCTAATGTTTTTCTTATAAACAAGGATTTCAAAATGTTGAAATTGGTATCAATTTAAGTAGTTCATAGCTGATTGAAAAAGCAATTGTTGATTTTTTTCAGTAGTAATAAATCAAGACAAATACCTTTGGTGCACTGTTGCAAGGCTTTCAGTCCTGTCCTTCTGGGAGTGTGTAATGATATATTGTTCAATTCTCTGGGTGATTAACCAGTAGAGACATGGATCATCAAAGTAGAATTATGTACTAAACCTAGCAAGATGATCTTTAACTAGAAAAAAAGGTAAAGTACTTTGTATTTATCCAAGTGAACCAATTTAGTAAACACGGAATGGGGAACATAGAACTTAGTTGTAGTACTCACCTGACTGTAGATGTGTTCTGAGTTAAGAGTGTTTTGCAGCTATCTCTAATGTATGTGTGATCTGAAACTGCAATAGTAACAGAATGATTGGCACTGTCACTGGTGGGAAGCGCTACTCTACAGTCTCGATTTAGGCCAATTTTAATACATGGAAAGACGTCTAGGAGAAAGGAAATAGGCAAAGGAGGGAACTCTAAGTCTTTTCACATGAGAAAACAAATGAAATTACTGGGTATGTTTAACTTGCAGAGATAATTTAAGAATACCACAGTTACAATATATAAGTATTTGGAAATCATCATAGAGATTTTTAAATGACCAATGGTTGTATGAAAAGTTTTTGAGCTATTAAATCATATTGTTTTCTCTGTCCGCTTCACAGTTGTGTGACCTTGGGAAAGTCACTTAACTTCTCGAAGCATAATTTGACCATATGATTGACTGTGGTCAATATGCTTAGAATACCTGATGATCAGTAAAAATTCAACCTAGAAAGATGTGGACAGATTAGAACAGAATGGCCACTGGTGTTGCATAGGATGGAATATTTAATGTTTAAGTGGGGATTTATTTTATAAGTAGTGAGCTCATTAGTGTATAGTTTTGTCTTGGGAGGACTTCTGTTTTCTAGCTAACACTGTAACTGCAGAGGTTTAAGCAACAAATACTCAGAAAACAAGAACCATCTGTATTTCTCACTAGGCAAACAAAAAACATAATATTATTTTGAACAGTATCCAAACTTTTAAATTATGAAAGAGCTTGGATGACAGTAGAGACTATTATAAAATAATTGTGAAAAATCATCACCAAATCTTATCTTTTGCCTTAGCTAATTTAGCATAAATTCCAGAGTAAGTGATCTGAGTAATGTCAAACATGTTTTTAAATGAATCTGATAAATTAAAATTATAAAAACCTCTCATCTCTCTTCAGAATTTTCTATCCCAAAACCCCATTAAAGTGTATTCTATCTTTAGATATTTCTATCCAACAATACTATTAAAGTACATTTCAAGTTTCTGAAAGCTTTTGCTAGTGTTTTTTTTTTTTTTTTTCAAGTTGACTCTTAAAAATTACTCTGTAATTTTAGAAATTTAGGCTGTTCTTTTTGGCAAACAGTACTTCTTCACTGAGTTATTTTCTTATATTTTCTTTTCAAATCTAAATAATTTTTTTAACTTTTACGCATTGGTGAGGTTTTCCACTTTTATTGTCTACATTCCTCTTTTTTTTTTTTTTGAGATGGAATTTCACTCTTGTTGCCAGGGCTGCAGTGCAACATACTCCTCTTTAGATGTGAACTACAGAATTAGACCCTTTAGGGAAATAGTAATAGTTTATGAATCATGTGTCATCAATGGCTCTTAATTGCTATTCTGATTCTAGGAAACCATTATCCAGTATTTTTACATGATTAAAAAAATCCTTCATGGCTTTTTTTTTTTTTTTTTAACTGGCAAATAAAAAAAACAGTTAGGAATTTTCCTTTTAACGTAAATAAAAAACTGAAAATTAAGTCTTGAGTTTTTTTCCTGCCTCTAGTCCTGTACACCAACTTCCACCAAACATTCCTTAGGGATATAGTCTAGGTCTTAATATAGTCAGTTGTGCCCCCTTCTCTTCTATATTAGTTATTTGTTTTCTGTCAAATAAAATAATTTATAATTGCTTTTATGTAAAAATGTATTTGTGATATAAATGAAAATGTATCTGTTGAAAATTACCTCATGTTGCTAGCACTTCATACGGGTTAAAATAATTCAGGTAATGGCATCTGATAAGTAATCAGTAAACTAATGCAATCTAATCCTGAGAAGGAAGGTTAGTGATCACTTTAGTAGTTTATCTT
The DNA here is from genome assembly GCF_024542745.1 of Macaca thibetana thibetana. Taxonomy (NCBI): domain Eukaryota; kingdom Metazoa; phylum Chordata; class Mammalia; order Primates; family Cercopithecidae; genus Macaca; species Macaca thibetana. Next base: position 15,327,612 of record NC_065582.1, on the reverse strand, counting down.
CACTAGGAACTTTCCTTGGTTTCATTTATTGCAATCAAGAACTGAACGTAAAAATTGAGGCTCAAATTTAAAGCAGTTAGTGAAAAACAAGTCTTCATTGCAGAATTCTGTGTGTGGCATATATGGGTTGATATTTTTATTGTTATTTTCTTAGGTTTCTCCTAATAAAATACAAATTTTGAGAATAAAATGTGAATTCTGGAGATGCATATTGTCATGGGAACTGGCCTATGTCTTCTTACTGACCTTGAGAGTGAAAAATGAGTATTAAAAAGAGAGAGAAATAAATGAACATAACACATTTTCTTCATATCCAAAAGCAAACATTTATAATATTTATCCCAGAATGAAGTTGAATTAAGTATGTTCTAGATCAGAGGAATGAACAGTATGTTGAACTTCTGACTGTTATACAAGCAGTTGCATGAAACTCTGTTGTGATTTGAGGAATAAGCACATTCCCAGAGAGACCTTTATAATTTGATAAGGGAAACATCTGAACTTGGAACATATAAACGGGGCCACATTATTTCCTTTGACTTCAGTGGAATTCTCAGTGATGGGTTAGCTTTCTAAATTACTGTAACGGTAAAGATTCAACTTTAGTGTAGTTATTTTATTTTTATTTTAAATGGCAGCAGAGTGAAACACTATGATAAATACCACTTGTGTTGCAGCGAATACATTTTTATACCTAAATATTGAAGAAGACATAATGTTGATTTTCTATTTTTTTTTACCTTTAATGACTCTACCCTCCATGAATAAACTAGATTAATCATATTTTCCAAATAGCCTCTAGGAAACATATTGTTAAAATACCACAGAGTTCCTTATTGTCTTTCTCTGTTTCTTTTCTTCCTCTATCCCCCATTTTTCTGAAACTTGATGATGCTGGCTTTCTCTGGCTCTCTTTTGGTTGTCGTTTTCTGTGCTATCTCCAGAAATCTTATTGATTTTCATGTCTCCATGCTTATTCATGTCTCAATAAGCACTATTTCTAAGATGATGTCTCTATATTTGCACAAACATTCCTAATTCAAGCTCTATCCTAAAATTTCCCATAACCCAAAGTAAATTTTTAGTGGAACATATATTTTCACAAAAAACACAGCAAGGTTAAACAGACATCAGCTTTGATCCACTTTTTCCATGAATCGCCTTCTTTTTTTCAGATTAATGTAGACATAGCAATATTCAGTTCTCCTGATTGAGAGGAAACTTGAGGAAATCATCTTTATGCATAATTCTTCTTTTTATACAGCAAATATTTGAACAGATTTTCAAAATGTTTTCTGTTGTTCCCATCATTATTATCTCTGCTCTTGGAAATTCTCATTAATTTATAACAAAGTTAGCTGTTTATGTGGATGTTTTCCCCCCAGGCTTCCTTCTTGTTTTCAAATAAAGGTTTTGGCTGAATTTCCTTTCCATAACTATGACTGAAAAAGATAGAATACATCAGGATTTTCTTTCATTGCTTTTAACCTGGCATGCTATGATTGTTTCTATTTCTTCATTCTGTATGTTTTATATTCAATCAACCTAATTTTTTAATTTAGATTATTTCTCCAAGGACGTGTCTAGATTCTGAGATTTTTCAAAGCACCAGTTTTAGGGTTTTTTGTGATTCTTTGGATACTCTGTTGTGTCGTTTTGTTCTTTTTGAATAGAATGCTTAGTGAAATTGTTTTTACTAAAAAAAATCTGGCTTAGTTGTATCTAGAAATTTTGATATGTTGTGCTTTCATTGTAACATCACATTTTTCTTAATTTTCACCTTTAAACAAATAGTCATTTAGTGCATGTTTTTCATTCCAGTTATGCAAGTATATATTAATATATAATAATGTATGGGAACTTGTAGTAATTTACAGTAATTCTATATTGTTATTGGTTTCTAATTTTATAACATGTTGATTCATAGGAGGTTACTGAAACTTCCTTGGTGGTGTATAACATAATCAATTTTTGTAAATGTTTCCATATGCTAAAAACAAAATTAAACAAAGAAACAGTAAGAATTATCTCTATGATTTGTTTTGTTCAAATATACTGTGCTTGTATAATCCAGTAAATTGTTGATTTATCTGTTTTTTATGCAGTTCATCCTGCTTTTGCTTAATATATTTAGAAGTTATATGGTTAAATACTTACATTTTCCTAATTATATATGGAATTTTTTTTTTTTTTTTTTTTTTTAAGAAAGAGTCTCACTCTGTCACCCAGGCTGAATGCAGTGGTGCCATCTTGGCTCACTGCAACCTCTGCCTCCTGGATTCAAGCGATTCTCCAGCCTCAGCCACCCGAGTAGCTGGGACTACAGGCAAGGGCCACCATGCCTGGCTAAGTTTTGTATTTTTAGTAGGGATGGGGTTTCACCATATTGGCTAGGCTGCTCTCAAATACCTGACCTCAAGTGATCCACCTGCCTTGGCCTCCCAAAATGCTGGGATTAAAGGCGTGAGCCACTGTATATTGATTTTTTACCAGCATGCTACTCAAGTATTTGTGCCTCATAATTTTTTTCTGCCATTAATTTTTTTCTGATCAAAATTATTCTGGACTTTTTCAAGGTATATTTCTCACATATACATTTTTAAAATTTTTCTTTACCAAATTATTATTATTTTTTGCGTGGATTTCTTAGAAAGTGTCTAGTTGTCGACATAGTGTTGGGTCTTGATATTGGTTAACATCTAGTTTGAGAATCTCTTTTTTTCCTAAGTGAATTTAACCCTTTTATTCTATTTTTATTCTTTGATATTATTCTTAACTCATACATTTTTTTTTCTCATCAATTTCTAATGCAAGTCTTCTCTTACCCTGGATTTTCCTTGCATAAGCCTCTTCCCCAGTAATTTCTTTTCCTCTAACTAGGAATTTTATATCATCTATGGTTTCAATTATAAGTCGTAAATGTGTACTTTGAGGGCATGGGATCACTGATAGTTTAGACAAGATAGTCTTTTCTAAGTTAGTTATTCATTGCTAATTTTGTTCTTCTCTTATTCACTTTCTCCTTTGTTTTAACAGTATCCCATTAACATTTGCTTATTATCTTTAATTGAATTATTATATTGGCATAAATATCATTTATATCATTATATTTCAGGTAGGCTCTGAAATTCTTGAAAGCAGAGACATTTTTGCTTCATTTGTTGTTATACCACCCAACATAATATGCGGAATATATTAGGTATTTGATAAATATTTTTCAATTGATGCCTAAATGAAAGAATATTTTCCAGGCCACTTGGAACAGTCTTGACCATTGACATATACTTATTGAACTTTTACTGAATTTAAGGAAGTTGTACCATGACAAGCCATTAAAGTGTTTGCTTTTAAATTGTGTTTCCTTTTTGCCTGATTCCCATGTCTTAATATTATTGAACATTTTCTTTTCTTCCTTTTTGCAGTCAGATTTCATTCAAAGGTGGACCCTGGGATTCTTACAGCTCTTGCTTTCCAGTAGCTTAAACATTTTTTGCCTACTTTCCAGTGGGTTCCACTGATTTACAATCTTTTATCTTGACATTTTAGCCACTATTTAAAGAGAAAGAAAAAAATAGATATAAATTTTTCTTAAAACATATATATATACACACATATATGTAGATTCGTATGTATGAATATATATATACATGTGTATGCATATGTACACAGAAATGTAGGCATTTCTTAATATATATGTATGTATTATATATTATGTGTGTGTGTATATATACATGTAATTGTCCTAAAAATGTTTTAAGAAAAAAATTTGACATTAGCATCTGCTGCGGGAGTTTAATAAACAAAGTCTCTATGGTGAACTAAATTAAAATTAATTCCTAATAAGAGCAGGAAGTGCTTAATGACTGAAATATTAAACAACCCCTTGAACAACCCACTCGTATTTCTTATAGAGGAATTAAGAAATAAAGGGGAAAAGAAAAGAGACTCTCTTTTCTTATGTTGAGAAATGTTCTGAGAAAGGCAGACACACGAGAGGTTTTACTATGTCAGCTTTTGTGCCCTGCAAAATAGAACCAGTAAGCTTTCCTTACTCAAAACAGAAGCCCAGTGATCTAACCAACCCTCAGGCACTGTACTTTTTCTCATCTTTCTTTAATAAGTAACATTCATGGAATAAAAGATTTCACTCACTGCTCCCACTTCCTCATCACTCACCTAAAAAAAAAACAAAACCTTTTTAGATTCCAGCTTTGACCATCATTATTCTAATCACATTTGTCTTTGTTAACAGTAACAATTGCTTTTTTCAAGCACCTTACAAAACTTTCTTTGCAGCATTTGATTTTGTTACACAGAACTCCTTCACAGTCCTTTCTCTTTTGAGGTTGAACAGTGTTGATTTTAATCTGCCATCCTTGCCTTTGTCTGGAATTTTTTCCAACAACTTCTAAATGTAGGCATTTTTTAAGGGTCTGTTCTTGTTCGTGTTTTGTTTTCCTCTCTACATTCTCCTCTTCAGCTATTTCATCTGATTCCTTGAACCACTCTGTATATGGCTTTTAATAGTTGATCTTCACTTTTCACTCCCTCTTTGGCTTTAGACCTAAATTTCCCAGATCTCAAACATATTAAGATGGATTTTATCAATTGTTCCATTAACATTTGTTTCTCATCCCCTGTTCCCTTTCTTCGTCATTGCTTCTAAACTGATCCCATTTATCTAAGCTTTTTCGCTTGGACACACGAGAAGTCTCTGACTTCACGTCCGCTGTGAATCAACCTCTCCTGTTTCTACCTTCCACATAAGTGTGCTTTATCCTACTTTCTGTTCTTTTTGCTGGAAAATTATGAAAACTTCTTAAATAATCTTGGTTCATTTAACTAAAATAATCTTTAAGAGGTACAGCAAGGACCAAACAATTTTCTTGCCTCTTATATGTTGAACCATTTCTCAGACCTATTGATTAATATCCACGCCCCGCCCCTGGACTTAGTAATTTGGGTGCCACTTAGAGGGTCGTGCACATTTTTAAACACTATGCGCTAAATGTACTTAATTTTTCAACCAAGATATACAATCAGCCTGTCCTCAAATTGCCCTTCTTCAATTTCAAAATCAGCCCTGCCGCTTCTCCCCACATAGATTGATTGCTAAGTAGCTCCCCCAATTTTAATTTATTTTATTTCCTCTCATTTACGTGAATACTTTATCCATATGTGTGCTAATTATTTAAGAACTATTTATAAAAATAATCAATTTAAATTTTCTGAGGAGGAATTGTAAGAGAAATTCATATTTCCACTTCTTAAGTAAAACCAAGTGGGAGAGGGAGGGCGATAGTCACGTTGCCCCACAAAGTTGGTCCGCCATCTAGTGACAACTCCATCACACTACAAGCCTTGCCTTTGACACCTGGAGTCTGAGGATAGGCCTTCAAATTTTCCTCAAGGAATGTGTCAAACCGTCCTTTTCTTCCCCCTCGTATAACATACTGTCATAAGAGAAAATATTGCATATTGCTTAATTTTTATATGAGATTAAACACTATAAACAATTAATTTAGGTCTGATTACATAGATCAGAGAAAGGGTAGGATGTGAAATGTTCACCTGTATTAACATTAATCAGTGAGGCATATGGGTCCACTTTGAAAGAAGAAATTTAGAGGAATACCTGAAAGTTTAAATAAATCTGTGAGAAAGTGTGAGAAATTTTGTCTTCTGAGATAACATACATAACATACCCAGCAGAGTGACATTAAAATAAAAAACATTGGTTATCGGAAGCAGCATAAGTTTGGAGGCAGTTTGTCATTGTCACCTTTGTGAATTGGAGCCGAATATTCAATCATTCAACATGACCATTTTCACATTTGAAAACATAGGGATAACAATATCTTTGTTGTCAGTATAAGAAAAATATATATAGACACTTGGTCTAAGTGATAAGAGGCTCTTAATAAATGATAGTTTGTTTTTAATGATTGCCATCCTTTTCACTTCTGATAATGTGTATGGTAACATGTACCTAAACTTCAAGCTTTAAAAATCTGTTATTTCTAGATCCTCAATTTGTTTCTTTCTCATAGTGTAGAGTGCATGTATTGGTAGGTATCATTATTTTCAGCACCTGGTGAAAGGTTATATGCCTATTCAGTAAGTATGTGACCAAAATGATTACAAAATAAATTAGCCATCTTAGGCATTCAAAGTTTGTATCTACTATACTGTAAAAGTATTTTAAAAAGTAAGTGGTTCATACTCACAGCTTTCCAGTTGCATTATACATGTTTGCACATCCATGGGAAAATTCTTGAGATCCATTGGACAGGAAAGTGTTAATGTTAATCTGAAAGTGAAAGTAATTATTTTTAAAGGAAATTTATGACATTACATTAATATTCTATTGTACAGGAGAAACAATGTTGCTTTGGTAATGACTAACTCAGATTTAAGTAAAAATTTCTCCAACTTATGTATCTTACTTACTAAAAAATAGCTATGCCCTTATACACAAATCTGGCTTTGGTGGACTGGGGGTTGGATAGCTGCATATCTTAGGTTGGTGCAAAAGTAATCGTGGGTTTTGCCATGAAAAGTGCTGGCAATACAGCAATTACTTTTGCACCAACCTAAATATAAACATTCTGTCATGTTTATATATCTATGCATTTATTTGTTCAGGTAGAAGGGCTGTGGATGTCTAGAAAATGTCTGTATTCCAAGACAACACCCTCAAAAGAGAAATTTGGGAGTGGATCCTATAAAATTAATGCCAAATGTCAAAAGGTATCTTTTCTTGCAAATCACGTGCAATATTCGAGAGGCATTGGAGTTCTAAAGGTGGAAAAGCAGCGTGGATAGGAGCAATCATATGTAACTTTCAGTTATCATTCTAACGACCCTGACGTTGTCAGTGAACATCCAGCAGTGTATTTAGTAAAGTGAATCTGGAGGACTTGAAAAGTTCAGCCTCACGTTCCCTAGTGTGGGATAAGGGAATCATTAGGTTCAGGAAATAGCCCTTTAGAATATTCATGATCTGATTCTATGCTCATCAAACAAACTTCTGATTTGGCTTCACACAAAGGATAACCTAGATGCTGTATACCAGTATTCTGCTCATTGGAAAGGCTCTCCTCCAACTTCCAGAGAGAATTAGTATGTTGATATTCCAGAAAATTCATCACCTTTGAATACTTTTTGCTGGAAAAGCATTCTACCCAGATCTCTTCAGGGTAGTTTTTGTAGTTCTTAGACCTGAGAAAGAGATGGTGGGAGCCACTCAAGTTTATTCAAATGAAGTTCTTTTCTGAGAACTCTTCAGCAAGCCTCTTGTATTGAGAATATTCCCATTGAAATTCATTGTATTCATGAGCACCCTAGGTGGATTAGCTTATGTAAACTTCCTGACCCCAGGCAGATTACTTCAAATCCCCTATTTTGCAGTTTTCTCATCTTTAAAATGAAGATAACAATATTATGTACTCCAGAGAGTTGCTATGAGCAGTACATGAGTTAACACACATAAGTGCTTAGACACGTGCTTAAGTCATAGCAAACACTCAACAAACAGTGGTTATTAGCGATTATTAGTATATTCAACCACTCCTAGATCCCTTCATTTACTCATCCCCCAAATTCTACAGTGTGGGCACAAAGGTGACTAAATTAAATTACATATTAAGAACTATTTAGCCAGGTGTGGTGTCTTACGCCTGTAATTCCAGAGCTTTGGGAGGCTAAGACAGGAGGTTCGCTTGAGCCCAGTAGTTTGAGATCATCCTGGGCAACATAAAAATACTCCATCTCTACAAATATATATATATTTTTTAAATTAGCCAGGTGTGGCATGTGCACCTGTAATCCTGGCTACTCAGGAAGCTGAGGCAAGAGTATGACTTGAGCCCAGGAGGTCGAGGCTGCAGTGAGCTAGGATCACACTGCTGAACTCTAGCCTGGGTGACAGAGCAAGACCTTGTCTCTTAACAAAAACAAAAAAGAAAGGAAGGCAGGCAGGAAGGAAGGGAGGAAGGAAAAGGAAGGAAGGGAGGGAGGGAAGGAGGAAGGGAGGGAGAGAGAGAAAGAGAGAGAAAGAAAAAGAAAGAAAGAAGGAAAAAAAAGAAAGAAAGAAAGAAAGAAAGGAGGGAGGAAAGAAAGAAGAAGGAAGGAAGGAAGGAAAAAGAAAGAAGAAAGGAAGAAAAAAGAACTGTTTAAGCTTTAACAAAAAATAGCTCGCAGCTCTACTAAATACAACCACGTTCTTCAAGCTGACACTTTTATGTAGACCATAGACGTAAAGTTAGAATGATGTATATTCTACAGAGAGTATGCTTGGTGAGCTAGTTCCAATTAACATAATTTGGGACACATAAATGGACAGACAGTGAAGCTGCTGAATTTTTAAGAGTCTTAGGAGGATAATCTGCTAATTCATTCGAGTCAGAGTCCATAATACACCCGAATAATTCATAGAGTTCAATATTCAAAAGAGATTTTTCTCCTGGCTCAGCTAGGTTAAGTATGATTGTGTAAATTTACAAAGTTCTCTCTTAAAAAGGCAATTGTAAAATTAGGTAGACACAGTGTTCTTTGCCTTGTGAAAGGGCTTATTAGAAGTGTATGCACACATAAATTTTGAAGGTACACACATTAATTTTCCGTATATCCAAGGCTCTCAGACAGCCAGTTTCAAACGCTGACTTGCAAAATTAATTCTGTGACCTTTTGTTTGGAAGTAAATAGCATTCTCAGAATCTTTTCCACGCTCTCACCATGCATGTGATGTCAAATTCATATCCTGGCTATTCTTCTGGCATAAAAAAAGAGACATTACATAATTCTAAAAAAATAACACTTGAAAGGAATTATTTGGCAAAGAAAAACACAGCTTGTAGGACTTCTGTCATAAATCATATCCTGAAAAAAATCTATTCATCGACTTTTCTTTCTTTTTGTTTAAGGTACAACACAATTGCTCCTTTCACAGCATACTGAAAAACATGTGTCAACTTGGTGGGTATGATACTGAATTTCTTTATCAAAACACTACGTATAAAGATATGTCTTGACCACATCAAAAGAAAACTAAATCAAAAGGCAATTAATCACATTCTACTGTTTTGGCAATGAATGTTTACTTGTGTAAGAGGGACACTAAGTTCTCTTTCTGAGACAAGATACATAACAGGATATGGCGTTTCTTCTTTTCCTTTAAGAAGTCTTGGGAAAGACTTTTAACATTAGTACTTTGTGAAACAGTAATGTTTAAAAAGCTGATAATAATCTGTGACAAACAATTGACCTCATTAAAATTCAATTATTGCACATTTTTGAACAAGCATTGTTTAATGTGTCTATCTCAACCACAAAACACTTTTGAATTAAAAAATGTTTGCTGACTCTATTATAGACTTTGTATATAAATGAGTATTTTTATTAGATCCTAATATTTCTCTATTTAGTGTCATAAAAACAAAGAACTCAATTAGCAATTTAATCAGTTTTAATCTATATTATTTGTAATATCATATTAGATAACACATCTATTAGACAATGTTTACTGTGCAGTAGACAGTATTTTAAGCACTTTATTTATGTTAACTCATTTACTCCACACTACAAATTTCCAATAATAGGTAAATGATATTACCCTGTTTTAAAGATGAGGAAACTTAGAGGTTAAGTAACTCACCTGACATTTACACAGCAAAAATTGCTACAGCTGAATTTGCAGCCCTGGGGTTCTAGTTCTAGATTTCATGCTTTTAACCTTTAAGTATACTGCCTCTCAAAAGCATTGAAGCATTTTCATGAAAATGGGTTCTGTAATTAATATGACATCTTAAATTTTGTATTTCTTATAATACAAGAAATTATACATTGCATGCACATATCTGTTATTAAATTTAAACTAAAACATGTATAAAAATTTTTATAAAAACCTGCATAAATAGTTCTTCCAAAAGAAATCAGAGAAATGTAGTTAAACTATAGAAAATATAAGGATATCCCCAGCGATTTGACATATTTGAATGATTTGGTATATCATTATGAATGATTTTGTAAGCAGTAAATCATTCTTAGGAGAGATTAGATTGCTGGAGCACTAGAAGGGAGATTAGAATCAGCTTCTGTAACCTACTTCTGGAGTTTAATTGTCATCTGATCGTAGAGACCATCGTTAACTCAACAACCCATCACCAAAGCAATCACAGTATTGTTGATGGTTTCTTTATGAAGCTATGGACCACTTCAGAAAAACACACATAATTACATGTATGCCAAATTCTTCTGACGACATGTATTTTATAGCATTGTAAATTGATTTCCCTTGAATAAATAGCACTTAAAAAAGCAACTGTCAAAAAAAGTTTGCTTTCTTATTTAAAAATTAATGGCTGTCAATGTCAAAAAATACATTATTATCATACAAGTAAACTTCAGTTATTTTCACAAATTTCACACTCTATTTAGCTTAAATAAAAATTAAAATTATATCATGATCTTTGTCAAGTTGCTGTGCATAGCATCTTTAACGTAAATTTTCTTCCCATGATTTGATTTTTAATGCAAGAATGCCTCTGTACTATGAGTAGAAAATTTGGGTTTGTTAGTAACATTAGTAAAGTAAGAAAGTATATCATATTTAACTTCCTATGATGTGATTCCATTTTTCTGTGGTAAAGATATTACCATCTTCATTTTATAAGTGAAAAAAATTGAGGCTGAGACATGTTAACTTAAGAGTCCATACTGTATTGGTTTATGGATTCTGGAAAAAAACAGAATGCATACTTTTCTTAAAAGGTAAAAATAACAACTTTAGTGCCCATTGTATGTCTGGCACTATGCTGGGTGCTTTATTTAATGTATTTTAATACATTATTTCAAACTCAAGGTAATTAGTATTGCCACTGCCATGTATCTAAGAAGAAATGAGCCTTTTAGAAGTAAAGAGACTTAACCCAAATCACAGCTAGTCAATAGCAGACCCTCGATCTAGGCTGGGAGATATATTTCTCCTTGATCCTCTTGTGCTCCTATAACTCCTCTAGTTTGTATACCAAGACTACAAAGCTCTGATCATTCTTTTATCTGAGCCATTTTCCAGGGTTGTTTATGTGGCTGATAATTTTGAGAGATGAGAATATCTTTCACTTGGACAAAGAGAAGGCTTGCTTACAGCTTGCTATGAAAGTAGAGGGTTCCCAAAGTCAGTGGTAGAAAGTTAAATGTACATGGAGTATCATATCAGGGAAATCAACTCTTGTTTTTCCTTTATGAGAATTAATAGACAATTTCAAATATTTTAAAATCCAAGCATGATATTACAGCAACTTAAGTATGTGAATGTGAGTGGTAGACAAATAGCTAAACAAAGGTTACCTCTCTGACAAGCCAGAACTGGGGGTAAGGATGGGCAGGGCAAAAGTACAACTGTTTTTCATATGTTTTATAGAACTGTGTGAACTTTTTTTTTTTTTTTTTGAGATGGAGTCTTGCTCTGTCATCAGGCTGGAGTGCAGTGGTGTGATCTTGGTTCACTGCAACCTCTGCCTCCCTTGTTCAAGCGATTCTCCTGCCTCAGTCTCCCAAGTAGCTGGGATTACAGGCATGCGCCAACATGCCCAGTTAATTTTTGTATTTTTTTGTAGAGACAGGGTTTCACCATGTTGGCTGGGATGGTCTCCATCTCCTGACCTCGTGATCTTCCCGCCTCAGCCTCCCAAAGTGAGAACTGTGTCAACTTTTAAGTGACATTCATGAATTATATAAACATTTGTGGTTAAATTAATATTCAGTGTTTACATGTTATAAATGTATAATTCTTGTTCATGATTAAGCTTGCTAGTTTATTATAGTTCTTGTGTAACTTTTTGTTACATATAACATATATACACACATATATAAACACACAAATATAGGTAATAATTATGTTATATATTTCATAAAATTTTAAATATATTTAAGAATGAGGCACTAAAATCTACCTGGAGCTCAGTTAGTAGCAGATGGCTCATTGAGTAATGGTCTTAACTGTAGGATAGTAATGTGGCTGCTCAGAGGTTCTCCAAGTGCCAGAATGTAGATCTTTTCTCGTAGGCAAGTTAGTTTTCCAGATACATATATATCTATATATCTAAGACAGATATAAATATCATACAACAGGAAAAAAAAAATGTGTGTATATATATATGTGTGTGTGTGTATATATATATATGAAAAATATATGTGAGTGTATATATGTTCATATGTGTGTGTATATATATAATATATGTATTATATATATTACATATTAATATTGTATTTATATATGTATTATATATTATATATATATGGAAACTAACTTGCCTAAGAGAAAAGATCTATAGATTCTGGCATTTGGAGAACCTCTGGACAGCCATATTATCTATACCTGTATCTACATGTATAATCTATCTCTATATCTATCTATATCTATCATCTGTATTCTTGTCTACTGCTCAGTGGAAAAAGTTTAAGTCTGCCTTTCAGCATTTTAGGCCCAGCAAGGGGTCCTGTCATTCTTATTTTCTTGGTATGATGCCTCATGACAAGTACCAGTTGTGCCTGGAACCCCTATGCCTAAAGCTCTTGAAAGAGCCTCTCCAGCATCTTCTGACCTCTTGCTTCCTTCTGAGTTCAAAATGTAAAAAGGGCAGTCTCGAACCCGAGTGCATGGGAAGGAAATCAGGAAGAGAGGGTCCACTTTTTCTACAAAGCTTAAATAAATTATACTCCTTTTAGATCTCTTCTGGCCTCTACTTTCTGAAGTCCCAGGTGCCTTACATTTCTAAAAATTTGAAAATATTTGTTATTCTCTCCCTTTTGAATTCCCCAACATTGACTTAGGTTTCCACTATCTCTGTCCAAGTCAGTTTTCACAACTGCATTCATTTTTAAGTTTCCTAAATATGTTATCACTCATCTGTTGCTGTTTTTTCCCCAATACTTTCATCCTCCTGTGTGTTAATGACATTTTTATTCTTTATTCTGTTTATTTCCTTGTTTTAATGGGGTTTCAGAGGAAATACAGATAAATGTGGAAGTTCAATTAGTCGTCTTTGCAAGGACCTGCTGCTGCTTTCTTTAAAAAAAGCAGGAAAGCCAGATCTCTCATGAAACATCACAGATGCTCCATTTGTAAATTCAACAAGATTTTTTCTTTTTCTAGCACAATTTTTGTTAACAAAGAAACTGAAGATTTGAAGCATTTGAAGATTTCAAAGTCCTGTGAGATTTCCAAAAACAACTCAGAAAAATTGAATTTTTTCTTTGATTGTGCGAGCCAGGATATAGCAAACAAAAACTAGGAGCTGAGAAACCATCTGTTTCATTTGAATTCATACTGAAAGACAAAAGATGCATTTCTAAATTATTTCATACCTTTCTTCAAAATATTAGAAGAAATGTGAGCAATTCATAATGGATGATGTCATTTATAAGAGACATAATTCCAGTTTTATTCCAATACTTTAAGACAGAAAATACTTGAACATTTCCAAGGGACATAGTAGCAAGTTCTTATTAATTGTATTTAAATTATTTAACTTTTCAATACAATAAATTTAGTATTTTTTAATATAATGCATTTGAATTGGCACAGTTAAGGGTTTAGTACAACTATCGTCTTGAAATCTTCTTAATAACAAGATCTATCCTATTTGACAAATTTTTAGGAGGGACAGAGTTAAGCACTTTTGGCTTTGATGACATATTGTTAGCAAGAAGACCCTCACACAAAAAGTAGCCTAGCTTTTATATTGTATTTTGCTCAATGATCAGGGAAATACTAAAAGCTCAGTGGTATGTTCTTTATGTTGACATTGTCCAACTCCAATAAGACTCAAAATAAACAAATAAATATTGATAATCTTGTAAGATACGTTACATACAAACACACACAACTTCAATAAATAATCTAGACATTCTATCTTTGCAAAGTGACTACTCCATGCTACCTGGTGATGTATTTTTGCAACCTATGCAACCCCAAATCTATCTGAAGTGAAACAGTACTTCAAAATATAATTAAAAATAAAATGACACCTTTTACAAAAATAGTTTTTAACTCAGCAGGAAGGAATGAAACTTATTTTACTTATACCCTGTCATGGGTCCCCTGATAACATTCATGAACCCACAGCACAGAAGAGTGAAGAATCATGACCTCATGTTAAGAGACTTTATAACTTAAAATATATGTATTTAATTCATAAGTAATACATAACTTGTTATGAAAAAATTCAAACAATATAAAATTACATATAGCAAAATGTACAGTTCCCTTTTATTCCTGCCCAAATTCCACTATTCCTATTCATTCCCAAATTGTTTGGGGTTAGTGTAAACTTCTTGTATAGATTTATATATATGTATATTTTTACATACATAGTTATGCATATATGTATTTGTGTGTGTGTGTGTGTGTATGCCTTAAATAAAAATATGCAAAACATTTTTCTTGAACTGAAATATATCATGTAGGCTTACATTCAGGTCTATCTCATGAAAGTTATTTTATAACTTTCATTGGGTTATCATTGTGTTCAGTCATGTTCTTATTAGTGAACATATAAAGGCCATTTTTGTTGCTATTTCAGTGTTTCAGTGGGTCTCTTTGTAAAGGTATCTTATCTACACATACGTATGTAATTTAGATTCCTAGAAACAGAAATGCTGAATTGAAGGATAAATGAGTTTCATATTTTTATATATCTGGACAAATCATCTTCCCAGTTAACGTCAAGTCATGTGACCACAGAACGGATATTAGACAACTTGAGATCTTCCCGGTCTTGTTAACTTCTGTCAATGCATTTATAAAAAAATGTTTTCTCATTTGTTTCTTTCATTTTCCCCTTACATCTGCCTTATAATTTTTGCTAGAACTGTCAAATATAATTTAGGAAACTCAAAATGAGTAAGAAAGTCTATTATATTCACTCATATTTTTGCTTCCTGTGTCCTTTTTTCCTTCTTGATATTCGTATGCTCCTTCTTTTATCATGTTCTTTTTTTCAGAAAGCTTCTTTGGCCATACTTTCCAGATAGATTTACTTGTGATTAATTCTCTGTTTTCCTTTATCCAATAACGTTTTGATTTCCCCTTTATTCCCAAAGGATATCTTCCCAGGTACAAGATTCTCAGATGAGAGTTCCTTCCTTTCATCACCTAAAAATATATTTGTAGCTTCTTTCAGACTTCAATAACATCTAAAAAAATCTACTCTCATTCTAATTGTTTTGCCTTCATAAGACGTCATTAATTTCTGGATGCTTTCAGGATTTGTATTTAGTTTTCAGAAGTTTATGCATTATGTGTCTTCATATGGACATCTTTGGATTTATCATGTTAGGGAATTCAACTTCTTGAATCTGTAGTCTTATGCCATTTGCAAAATTTATTAACATTTTAGCCATTATTTTCTCTAGTTTTTTTAGCTTCATACCCTTTCCCCCCCATCTGACACTCTGATGACATGAATGTTAGATCATTTGTTGTAATCTCACAGATCCCTGAGGCTATTTCCCAGGCCCCACCACCAATCTATTCATTCTCTGTTGCTTACATTGAGTAATTTTTGTGGTTCTGTTTTATGGTTCATTGATTCTCTTTTCTATCTTCTCCATTTTTTTGTTGTTCCACCCATACACTGAGTTTTCATTTCAATTACTGTATTTTTAGGTCTAAAATTTTGATTTGGTTTCACTTTATAGCTTCTATTTCTTTGCTGAGGCTTTCTAATTTCTCATTTTGTTTCAAGCATATGTGTAATTGCTCACTGAAGCAAATTTATCATGGCTACTTTAAAGTCTTTGCCAGATACCTAACATTTTTGTCTTTTCCTTTGAGATAGAGACTTGCTCTGTTACCCAGGCTGGAGTGCAGTGGTGCGATCTGGACTCACTGCAACCTCTGCCTCTTAGGCTCAAGAGATCCTCCCACGTTAGTTTTTCTAGTCGTTTGGAACACAGGTGGATGCCACCTTGCCCAGCTAATTTTGTATTTTTTTGTAGAGACAGGGTTTTATCATGTTGCCTGGGCTGGTCTCAAACTCCTGGGCTCAAGCGATCTGCCTGCCTCAGCCTCCCAAAGTGCTGGGATTACAGGGTGTGAGCCAACACTCCTGGCCTCATCTTTGCCATTTTGATGTTGCCATCAGTTGATTGTCTTTTTCCATAATTATTGAACATTTATGGTTCTTTGTCTGATTTCTGGTTCTCTGTATGATGAATGTTTCTTGGTTGAAGCCTAGACATATAAATATTATTTTATTAGAGTCTGGCTCTTATTTAAACTTTTTTGGTTTTCTCTGACATTGCTCTGCTTTGTCAAGGGAAGGTGCTATCTTGTGTCTGTTTCTTAATCACTCTCTATACAGGCCTGTGAGGGGACAGGCTTCTCCTTATTGCTGGATGTCCCACCTGTAAGCATGATGTCCACTGACACTATGGTGGGAGTGGCCTCATAACTGCTAGGTGATGTTGAAAATATTGACTGTCCTCTAAGTCTTCTCTAAAACCACCCCAGCAGGGAGGGAGAGTATACCTTGTTTCTGCAGGGAAAGTGTAGAATTCCTGGCTCTCTATGTGGTCTTCCTGGCACTGGGAGGTATGAGGCTCACTATAGGTGGTGCATGAAAATCCAGTTCATTGTTTGTCCTTTCCTGACACCATCTTGAGTTAGGTGTGACGGTACCTCAATACCACCTCGTAAGACTGGAAGTCTGGGCTCTCCATTTGGGCCTTGCTGTCTGAAGTGGGGTTGCATTTCTTCCTGTGGTGTTGGGCTGGAGTAGAGCAGTTGTCTAAAGCTTTTCTGTCTTGCTAGGCTTCCCCTTTCCTAACCTCCAGAGAATGTTAGATTTGCTAGAGAAATTTGGCTTTTGTTGGGACTTTGTTTTCTGTCTGTACCCGCTGATGTTGCCATGTTGCCAGTTTCTTCATCTTCAAGTCTAGGGTATATGAAGTAAAAGGAAAATCCTGGGAATTCACCTCCACATTGTTTCTCAGGTTCCAAGGTCCTTACCCAGCCTGTGCTTATGTCCAGCACCGGGCATCTCCTTAAGTTTGTTATATATACTGTGTCCAGGGTTTTTAGTTGTATTTAGCAGGTAGAATAGAAAAAAGTATGTCTGTTCCATCTTCCTAGAAGTGAGATTCTTACTATCTTTAGATATCTAGTGGCAGGGCAAGGGAGCAGGGAGATTTTTGGTAATTTTTTTAAAAGGTGCAAAATTTTCTTGCATAGACCTGGAATTCACCATTAATTTATTCATTTATATGAGAATATAGGGCTTATCAGTGGTGGAACCTGAAATCTTCCTTTGTGTCATATGTAGCAGTTAATCACTCAAGATCATATTACTACATATTTGTTGTTTTTCAGAATTCTGATGAAAGGATCTATTCACAATAGAGTGATGTCACCCTGTCACTTTTAGAAATCAAATCAATAAATGTATGGAAAAGAAATATGTTCACATGAAATAGGTAAATGTGAAAAGCAGACATAGTACATTGGGATGCAGAGATGAAGAGTAGACATGGAGTAAAGCATTATTTATAAAACCACTTTGCAGAAAAAAATTTTCAAAATCAGTAAGCTGTTGAGATTACATTTTAGAATCCTACTCGCTTATCCCCGATATTGGGCATAGGAACTCCAAATCAAATGTCCCCATTCCTGATGAGAAGAAAAGTTCACAGAAGAGAAGATAAGAGAGAGAGAAAATAGAATGAATTAAAAATTAAGCCTAAGACCTCAATATTAAGCCTACCTTGATGCCTTTTAAAACATGTTACTGGAGATAAACGTATTTAAATATTTGGCTCTTGCTAGAAGTCTAACATATTCTCCCTCTCCTAAGAAACATAACATGAATTCTGTTCTTATGTCCTGTTCTTCACAATTGAACAAAATTAGAAAAACAATTATGGAAATTTTTAAAATAATCACTTCATTTTAGAAGATTTTTTCAGATGTGACAAAAATCATCAAGTATATCCTGTAAGTAGCTATTTACTGACTCTAAATTTCTTTCATATTTAATGAACTGCTGAAGTTACATGTATCCTAGAGTTCAACTGTCAAAAATTTTTTATTAATGTTTATGGTTTGGTATTAATTATTATTCAATATTGGCATTATTTTTTAAATGCTATATGCTCTTTTGATGAGTCAATAATGAGGAACATAAATGTAAATAAGATCTTTTCCAGGAATCATGATAAAGGTTTTGTCATTCATCTTCACATAATATAGTGATTTTTTTCTTTCCTGCCTTGTTCAGAGTTTATCAACAAATCACCACTTTGCAGCATGTTAGAAAGGATGAAAATTGAACAGCTAGGGCAAACATGCAAAAGAACGACCAGAGAAGCTCAAGGATATTTTATAAAAACATATACCAGAAAAATAATCTATGTAAAATGGATCTCAGATGAGCAAACCTAAACATTTCTTAACACATATATATTTGAAGAAGACACATATACATAAAAATATTATCACAATGTATGATTCTGATGCCTTTCACTTTGGCTTTAAGATTCTTGACAACCTGGCTGTTATTAAGAATCACCAGGACCATTTGTTTTAAAAGTGGATTTCCAAGAATTATTTATATAGTTCCTGAATCTAGGACTTGGGTCTGTTACTATTGATCAGACATATTTGGGAAAGGGTATATTAGAGGAACTGAAGTGCAATAATGATAGCACTTGCTCAAAAATTTCAAAACTGTCACCAAACAAACTAACCAACAAAACACCATGATATTCTATTTCACTGAAATCGGCAATTTAAGTCCACGACTCACCTTATTGAATAAAGAACATTTCCATTTTTGAAAATTCTTAGCAATTTGTTGTCTGTAGTGACTTCATGAAAGTTGGCACCCTTTTCATTGGCAAAGAATAGATCAGGTTTCCAAATGGAGTCCAACATGGAGGGGTCGAGGTCTAAAGAGTCGTCAGGATACTCACTGTACGCGAGGCGGGGATCATTCCATTTCTGGCGAAGAAAGATATTCACTCTGTAATCCTATGATAAAAGAACAAAAGAAAGAAAAAAAAAACCCTGCTTTAAAAAGTTTAGAACCCATAGTGTCAATGTGGTGCCAACGCAGGCTCATCGACTGTAGAAAATGTATCCTTCTTGGGGATGGGTTGCATAGTTAATTGAGGAGGCTATACAAGTGTTGGGACAGAGGGAGGATGGAAATCTCTGTACCTTCTTCTTAATTTTGCTGTCAACCTAAAACTTCTCTAAATAATAAAGTCTTATTAAAAAAGAGTTTTGGATCTTATGTACTGTTCTTTGGGTTTTTCTGAATTATAACAGGAATCAATGACATTCTTGGGTACTTCCGTCCCCCAGGATCCTCACTGATTACCACTTAGAAGAGTCATCCTAGTTCTGAGGTTTTGGCCATATACCTTCAGTGACCTATATGCCTCCAAAGAAAAGACCACAATTTATCATGTTTAAAACTTGTTGTTCCATTCCAATTTTACTTTCCTGCTTTGTCAGAATAAAATGCTGGAATGCTATTAGACGCTTAGAGAAAGATATTTTCATCTTTGCATTTATTTTTAGAATAATTTCTTTTAGTAGATATCCAACAACATCCAGAATATGTTTAGTGAACTTGTCTTAAAAGCTCTCTGTGTTACAAAAATGACCATATACACTTCTTCACAATGAAAGCACATTTTCTCATGTTTAACATAGCAAGTAAGTTCTATGAAATAAGTAATTTAAGAAAAATAAAGCTGATTTTAGAATAATGAAAGAATAATAAAGGACAATTATTGTCAATAATACTTCAAGAAAATTTGGCTAATGAGATTTCCCAATTAGATCTTTCATAGTTAATTGTAAAAGGAGTCAATGATTTCAACCAAATTCTTGCTCACAATTTTGGACTAATGTGTAGAATGACAAATGTTGACAGCTGAGTATATGTGTAGTGTTTTTATATACACAGTATATGAAAATAAGTACCACATATGTCTTTGTAAATACTTTTTTCTAGATTTTTGAAATGAGCCAATAAAATAAATATAGATCTCATTGTAAGCATGATCAAAGCAAACATTTGAAGACCACTGTATTTGCATGCAAAATAGCCAAGGCTGAAGATACTCATAAAAACTGAAAGTCAGTTTTCATCTATTTTTCTATTTCTTGAATACCAAATTATGAGACATCAGAATGTAGTAACCAGGCAATCACAATGAATGCTTTAATGATATCAGAGCAGGTAGATTGCTTATGTTATCAGTAGGTCGAAGTCAGAGTTTGTACTGAATGTTACACATCTGTACATCACCTTGATCAGTATTTGTGCCCTGAGGCTATCTTCTAACTGCAACTAAGGTTACATACCAGAAAATATTTTTGCTGTTTGCTAGCTGCCCCAGGTATCTTCCAAAGTGACAATGGAGCAGAGTTCACTTCAACTTTTTACCAGAAAGCTAACAATATTGTGGAAATCTCACCCGCCACAAGGATCTAGAGAACCTGTAAATGGGGATATGTGAACAAGCTTCTACCAGCCTAGAACAGGTCATCTTCTCTTAGCCTGTAGTCCAGGGCACCAGGAAGCACAGCTCCATGGTTGGTGCCCAGTTCTTGTTTCCTTCGCCATTCTCCAGTGTGTGCCCTCAATACCACTAAAGGGATCAGTGATTGACCAAATCAGTCTCTCTCTGCTTTATAGGCAGGAGAAGACAGAACAAGGTCAAGTTATAATCATACCTGCCAGGAAAGATAACTGACTAGTAAAGAATTTACATTGTACTGATTTATAAGACACATAATCAAGTTGTTTGAAGCATTTTTTGCTGTCACATTTCTTGATTTAGAACTCTCTGCAGCTGTTCACCACACTTAGGCTAAAATAAAAGTGCTTTTTAAGTTGCAGTATATGTAATAAAATTTGGTAGAATCTCTTTATCCTTATGTTATTAGTACTAGTGATACACTTTACAGATACATTTTCAGTTCTTCCGGGAACACTTTTTGCTCCAAATGTGAACTAGAAAAGATGCTAAGTATCTTTCAGTTTCTGTTTCTAAGTAATACAAGGAAAAAGCAACAGTCACCTGTCACCAAGGCCAAATGTTGTGATGCTCTATGCCCATTGTGATGCTCTGTCTGAAATATCTCTGTCTCTTAATACATTTAGTTTAGGAAAGTAAGAAGCATCTGAGGTCACTGGATGCCATTGTGAAAATGTGTAAAGAAAGGGGTAAGTAACCTGACCGTCAAAATAGTACCATCCTAAGAGAATTCACGACAGCATGGAAAATATGATTTTCTGATCTATTGTACTGCATGGTAAGTACAGTTAATAATAATGTATTGTATATTTCAAAATAGCTAAAAGAATAAATTTTTTACATTCTCACTCCTAAATTGTATTAAGAGGTGAGATGCTGAATATGTTAATTAGCTTGATTAAATCTTTCTATACTTTGGTTCAGGGCCAGGATTCAAAGCAAAACAAAAATAATGATGTCCTGAAAACCTTAGAAACTAAGATTTTACTACTCCTTACAGTTTTGGTTTTGCTTTGCCTGCAGATTAGCATTGAGATGTAAAGTTACTAAATAACCACATTCAGCATTTTGAAAATGGTTTTTTAAGGCTGATTCTTCATAGCCACAGTATCCCATTATACCCAGCAACCAACTATATTAATTATTTTTGAATTTTGGCTATTTGTGAAAATGTGTAAAGAAAGGGGTAAGTAAACTGACAGTCAAAATAGTACCACCCTAGGAGAAGTCCTAGTAACTAGACGTGAAATAACTTGCCTGTAATAAAATTCCCTGGAGCGAAGAAGAAAAGGACCTTGTACAACACATTTTGTACACGGCAAAAGGTCAAATTACATCTCAACATGACGCTACTCAAGGTGACTTGGAGTGAATTAAAAGTTCAAATATGATGGGTAAAAATTTTTTTAAAAGGAAATTCAGCAGAGTATTTATGTGGCCTTGAGGTAGGGTAAATTATTTAAAAAGCACAATAATATTGATCATAAAATAAAGGTTAATAAATTCTGCGATGTCAGAATTAAGAAATTCTGTACATCCAAAGGTCACTTAAGGATAATGAAAACATAAATTATACTGCAAGAAGGTGTTTGCCACATATACAACTGACAGTTGATTATTAACATGCTTTAAAAGATTTCATAGCGATAATTGAGAAAAAGAGAAAAAACTGAGTAGAAAAAATGGCCAAAACAATCACAACATTTTACTAGGCAGGCATTGCAAATATCCAGTAGGTATCTGAAAAAATGTTCAACCACATTAGTAAACAAAGAAGTGAAAATTAAGATATTAATGAGATACTATTTTATATTTACTGGGCTGTTAAAAATAAGACTTTTGATGATATCAGAATTTGTCAAAAATACAGGGCAAAATAATGCTTTATACATTGCTGCGAAAAACATAAAAAGATGGAAAAAAATGGCCAGGTACAGTGGCTCATGCCTTTAATCCCAGCACTTTGGGAGGCCAAGGTGGGTGAATCACGAGGTCAAGAGATCGAGACCATCCTGGCCAACATGGTGAAACCCCATCTCTACTAAAAACACAAAAATTAGCTGGGCATGGTGGCATGTGCCTGTAGTCCCAGCTACTTGGAAGGCTGAAGAAGGAGAATCAGTTGAACCCAGGAGGCAGAGGTTGCAGTGAGTTGAGATCATGCAGCTGCACTCCAGCCTGGTGACAGAGCGAGACTCCGTCTCAAAAGTTAAAAAAAAAATTGAAAAATTAACATTGTAACATAAATTTGATATGTGCATACTCAGGATACAAACATTTTGGCTCAAAATACAAAACTTAAAGAAACCTTTGTGTTTGTGCAACAGAAGACATATACAAAAGTATTTATAGCAACACTGTTAGCTCTAATGAAAAACCAAGCCAAACCAAACCAAAACCTGAAACCAACAAATATCCATTGGCAGAAAAATGCGTAATAAACTGTGCCATGTCAATCAAATCAAATATCTAGCAATGAAAATAAATTACCACTATTTCCAATGATGAGGATGAGTCTTATAAATGTTAAACAGTATAAAGAAAAAAAGCAAATGCTGAGGATATAATGTATGGCATCATTTTTGTAAAATTCAAAACCAAGCAATTTCTCTCTTTCTCTCTCTTTTTATATATATCTTTATGTGTATGTATGTATGTGTGCATGTATGTGTATGTGTGTATATCTGTATACATATCCATCAATATAGAATTATAATCACCAACTTTATGATAGTGATTACCTAGGGAAATGCTGGGGAATGAGACAGTGGATTATACAGGTATTTTTAATATTGGTAATGTTTTAGCTCTAAGTCTAGGTAAAGGATTCAATAATGTTTATGTTATTAAATTATACTTAATCACATATATATTATGTATGGAATTATATACCAAAAGAAATCTTGTTATAAGAATTCTTATAGCTGAGAGAGGAGAAAGAGAGTCAGCGCTAAAATGATGTGATGTGAAACTGACTGGGTATCTGCTGGAGGAAAAGGGTCAAGAAAGAACCAAAGAATGTGGGCAGCCTCTAGAAGCTGTAAAAGCAAAGGAATGGGTTTTCTCCTAGAGCCTCCAGAAGGAACACAGCCCTGTAGACGCCTTGAATTTAGTCTGGCAAAACACACTTGCTTCTGACCTCGAGAAGTGTAAGGTAATACATTAGTGTTGTTCAGGCCACTTGCAGTATAAATATTTTTAAAGTTTTCTGTATGTTGTGTTTTTCTGACATCTTAAAAAACCCTTCTGGCTGAGGAGAGACTACCTCTCCCAGTGCTAGTCAAATTTCAGAGATAGCAGAGGGCCCAGCCTGGAGCACATCTTGAGTAAACAAACTAGTAAGCTCAGAATCTTCCCTCCTCTATCAGCCAGTGCACCCGGAAGACAGTGTTCCTGTGCCTTAGTCATCTCTGGGCTAGGAACCAGGCAACTAGAAACCATCTCTAGAGCCCAAATCCTGGCAAAATTATTCAAGCTAGGCAACCCTAAATAAACTGTCCACCTTTGCTTTGCCTGCCTTTGCAGCGGAAACCCCAATAAAGGCTGTGGCTTGAACTTTCATGTGCCTACCTTCTGCCTCCTGACCACCATGATGTCTTTCTCACATGGTCCTGCATGGGATGCTGTGCCTCTTGTTTCTAGGACCTGTGAGTATAATAAACTGTGTTTCTTCCTGAGTCTCCCTGTTTCCTCTGTGGCCACGCCTGACTGACCATCTCATAAAAGAACAGAAACACCACTAAATTTGTGGCAATGTGTGACAGCAGCAATGGGAAACTATTATATCTTTTTGAACTGATTTGCATACAATATTATTACCAGTTTTGGAAGACATCTCTAAAACAATAGATTTTTTTGGCCAGTCATCGGAGAGGGTAGAACACTTAAGGCAAATACCACTGGATTCATAGCCAGATGGAAAAAGTAATCCAGAATTCTTTTTGTTTTAAAAAAATCCTAATCAGAGATCTTGGCAAGTTTCAAAATGTTCAGAAAATAACTCACCTATGTCAAATAAACAAGAATGAAGTTCATACTCCCTACCAATGTTTCACTGGTTTAGCTGTATAAGCTTTTACAGTTCTGAAGTATTGTACAACATAGGTTCCCATGCGTCAGGAAACAGAGAATACCGACACCCAATGGTGCCATAATTGCTACTAACATCATCTCTATAATATCCCCCATGTTGCCTATACCATCTGCTCTGTGAACCCCTCCACAGGGAGGATGGTCGTCTGGGGCCACTGATTCTGCAGTAAAGGCCCATTGGGAAAATGTCTTTCAATTCTCTAAAGCAACAGGGAAGAAAGTCATTTTATAAGAACTATTTAGAGGCTTAAAAGGTTATCTTAAATCTCCCTCTGATTTCTCCATTATCCATATGTACAATTATTCTCTTAGAAAAAAGAAGATTTTAAAATTCCCAAATTTTTTTCAAAAGCAATCTAATTGTGTACCAGTTCTGGAAACATACAATTAAGAGGGATTGATTAGAACATAAAATGTGCTGGATCAATTAAATAACACTCTTCATATCTCATTTAGTAACTTCTGTGTAAATATAAGATTGAAAATTAAAATACTAGCAAAAACAATACAAAGCTATATTCCATTAAGCATACTACCCATTCCGTACACTCGAATGCAATAATTTCTGGAGAGGTAAACTTAGTTCATGGAAACACTCTTCCAGAAGTTGAAAGAAATTGATTCAGTTTGTGGGTGCCTCGATTTAGGTGTAAACACCTACAAAGGGCCAGTACTCCCAGTAGCTGCTTGCTGTCAATGAAAAGTAGTAATTTTTGTTGCTCTTGAGTCGCATGGTAACAAGTTATTCTCCCGCTAAGGTGCTGCATAGCCGTGCTCCACAAGCCCCCATTCATCCACCAGCCCCTTCTGTCTTTGTGCTCACTTAATACTTCTACTCAATTCTCCTTTGTCTGCTAATTGTATGACTAATTTCCATCCTTAAAAGGCTAGATAACCAGGTGGACTGCACTCTGTCCTTCACAGCAAGTTTCTACATCATTTTTCTGCCCGCTTCTCAGCTCCTAAGCTCCAATTCACTCCATTTTGCGTTATACCCACTAGGAAGAGGAAGCTTATCTCCTAGTTTAGACAACATGGGCATGGAGGTCCATTAATACTTTTGTTCATGACCTGAAATTTGCATCACAAATCCACTCATTCCAACAGAATATTCTCTCTGGATTGATTTTATTGCTGCTTGATGTTAATTACACAATTTGCATGTTATAATAAACATAATCATTTACACATAAGACATTATTTTGCATTTTGTATATTTATTTATTTATTTATTTATTTACTGAGACGAGCCTTGCTCTGTCTCCCAGGCTGGAATGCAGTGGTGCCAACTCTGCTCACAGCAACCTCCACCTCCCTAGTTCAAGCGATTCTCTTGCCTCAGCCTTCCGAGGAGCTGGGATTACAGGCACCTGCCACTGTGCCCAGCTAATTTTTGAATTTTTTAGTAGAGATGGAGTTCTGCCATGTTGGCCAGACTGGTCTGGAACTCCTGACCTCAGGTGATCTGCCCACCTCAGCCTCCCAAAGTGTTGAAATTACAGGCATGAGCCACTGCACTTGGCCTCATTTTGTATATTTAATATGTGGGTATCTGTTTACTATTATTTTTGGACTTTCACTAAACAATTGTTCTACTACTGGAACATATGACTTGGCTCCTGAAACAGTGAAAGTCTCTGGGGAAATTAAGTATCATTTGGTCTTTGGAACATTCTGTTACCAATCAACACTACAAATGTTCTTCAAATTAGAATTCTAAGAATTTCTTCCCAGTAATGGGAAGAAAATATTTTGAAAAAAGTTGAGAGATACTTCAAAATTTTGAGATGGATAATAGTGTCATAGAATAATAATTTTTTTGAAGACATTCCAACTAGTG
The DNA here is from genome assembly GCF_024542745.1 of Macaca thibetana thibetana. NCBI lineage: Eukaryota > Metazoa > Chordata > Mammalia > Primates > Cercopithecidae > Macaca > Macaca thibetana. The sequence continues at coordinate 15,301,127 of NC_065582.1, read as the reverse complement.
TGTTTCCTTAAATGTCTGATGTAAACTGTATTCTATTTTGTAAATGTGTGTTTTTAAAATTTTAAAAATCGTGGTCAAATACACGTAACATTTATCATGAGAGATGTTTTATATATTAACAGTATTACGCAGCCATCACCACCACCACCTAGTTTCATAACATTTTTTTTCACCCCAAAAGGAAATCCTGTACCCAGTTAATGTTCTCCTTTCCTCCTCCTCTAGTCTCTGGCAACCACTCATCTGCTTCTGTCCCCATAGATTTGCCTACTCTGGATATTTTAAATAAATAGAATCACACTATATGTGACCTTTTGCATCTGGCTTCTTTCACTTAGCATAAGTTTTTACAAGGTTTTATGGTGTATTTAAGAACACAGAGGTCATTTGTTTGTAGAAGCATGAAGGGCCTTATTGAGAGAATTATATATGTAAGGTAATATAGTTTCAGAGATACATTTTTGGAAGTGAGTGCTCTATACATAATGATGTATATGTACATGTATAAGCCATCACAATGCCTGTATATATGTATTATACATAAAACCCACGGGAATCCACAAACATCATAAAAGATGAAAACAATAGCTATCTGTTAATAAAATGATACTAACTTTTGGGCATAAAACTAGATGCTTTAAAAATAATTTAGAATTGAAAAAATGATAGTAAAATTTGCCCTGTATATAAAGTTTCAGGATCGAACTGATGCTTGTAAAGGCCTAACAGCTTCATCTTGCATACAAGTACTTTTCATGATAGCAACATCTGACACTATCAGGGTTTATCTATTTACCTCCCACCAATCAGTGTTTTTTTTTTTTTTTTTTTTTTTTAAATATCATATGTAATTTGGGACTAATGTTATAGAAATAACAAAGAAGAAAAGATTTATTTTGGGCCTGTGTAAGATCAAATTTTACCAAAGTAAACAATTATGTGAACCAAGTTTGTTTACCTCAAGTGTTTCCAGTTTAAAGATATCTAGATTTTTAGTTATACACACACATATTTAAAAATTTAATCTGTTTAAAAGTTCACACTTCCCTTCACACTTTTAATGAACTATTAATATGTAGTAGCTTGGCATTTGATAAAAGATATGGTTTAGTAAACAAGAACAAAGGAATAGATACTATTGACAAAAAAATTTGTTGTATTTGACATTTGTCCTCAGTAAGAAAACTGAACACGTAAATATAATTATTCCAATAATTATTTTCAAATTTTTCTGAATGCTAAGGCATTTTTTTTTCTTTTGAGACAGTCTCTCTCTGTCACCCAGACTGGAGTGCAGTGGTGCAATCTTGGCTCACTGTGACCTCTGCCTCCTGGGTTCAAGTAATTTTTGTGCCTCAGCTCTAGGTAGCCAGGATTATAGGCGCCCACCACCACGTCTGGCGAATTTTTGTATTTTTAGTAGAGACGGGATTTCTCCATGTAGGCCAGGCTGGTCTCGAACTCCTGACCTCATCAGATCCGCACACCTCAACCTCCCACAGTGCTGGAATTACAGGTGTGAGCCACAGTGCACAACCAACCCTCATGCTTCTTATCACAGTTTGACATTTTAACTGATACTTAAATTTTCAGAAATTTAAACCACTTATTGTCTTTTGGGAATTTTTTAATTTGTGAGGGCTTATATGCCATATAACTAACTATGAAATGTGAGAGGTTAAAAATTAAAGGGAAAATGTTCCACTTTGGAAGAATTTTAGTTAATGAAATATTATATGTCAAAGAAAAAATTAAATTGCATTTGGTTTCTTTCTGAGCAATCCAGATAATTCTTAACTAGTTGTTTATTGATTTGGAGACTGGCCAAGGAGCTCTGTGGAGGCTAAGTGTACTGTAAAGCTGGAGAGGAATTAACTTCTTTTAGAAACCATCATTGAATATTGCTGCCTCATTTAGGATAGCTCTTGACAGTAACAGATGAAATGTTTGCTTCATCTGCAACAAATAAAATTTTAAAATCCACAATTCACTCTAACCTAAAGACATACACAACCTAAATACATATATAACCTGTAATACATATACAACCTATTAAAATCAGAATTAAAAGAAAAATGTAATAAATCATTAGATATTTTCTACTTGGGCAGAGAACACTACTCATTTTAATATTTCTACATTTACAGGTATTTGGATTTATGCATACATATTTATAAGTATTTGAATGTAGGGTTTCATAGGCAAAAGATAAGTTGCAAAATTTTGGTGTGTTCTTGTATCGCATACAAATATTTGGTAACCTGTGAGTATTACCTTCTATCTGAGCAAGTAAACTTGAGGAAATTCATATTTTGTTGAATGTAAATCCTACTGTAGGTTTAGCATAATGTTGCAGCTGAAACTGTTAGAAATACTTAAGTATGATTATTTCATTTCCATATTATAGTTTTGATCTGTTCTGAATCTATTGATATTTCTTTTCTCTGTACAATTAGCTTGCTATTTATACTCGAATACTTTCATGACAGAAAAATTATTTGAAGTGATGAGAGCACATGGACTAAATTAAGCATCTTTACCAATGGTGTATCGTAGGACAAAAACAACAGCTGAGATCTCACTGATTTTCATTAGGCCTTTTGCTATCAAAATAACTCAGCATGACATATAATATACTGCTTACTGCAAGTGACACCATCTCATAGACAACGTCTCTTTTATGGTGGCAGATTATTTTCTCTCAGGGACTATGCCCATATACCAGCTAAATACCACTGAGCAACTTCTGTTCAAACAATGTGGAAAAGGCTTAGTAAAGCCCTGCTCAGATCTCTGGCTTACAAAAATCATGGCATGTAATAAAATGTTTGTTTTGTATAAACCACAAAGTTTTGGGATAGTTTGCTATGCAGCAACAACTGGAATAGAACTAAGAAACTAGAAGTGGGTGCTGCTCTAAGAAGAAAACTTAAAACATGTTCCCTTGACTCTGGGACCAGGTAGCAAGAAGTAGCTTGCAAGGATTTGAAGACATTGTTGTGATGGCTAAAGGAATGAGAAGGAAATCCTTATTAGAGGAGAGAAAAGAAAATCCACCCCTACATTGTGGGGCAGAAAGCTTGACAACTCATTTCAGTAATGTAGAAAACAGAAAATGCAACTAATGAGCTGTTGCATTTGGCTAAGAATATTTTCTGGTAAATTCCAGAAAAATTCCACCTCACTTTTTTGTGGGCTCCGGGTAAAGATCTTCTCAAGGATGTGGCTACGACCCTGTGCCTATACTTCAGAAATATTAAAAATGTGCCTCATAAATGTTCTCATGTAGATTAAAAAGTTTCTAAGAATCATAAGAACATTATCTCAAAGAAATCTTGATTCCCAGCCCAAGGTAGAGAATCATAGGAAGCCCACATAAATGTTAAGAGAATTAGACTAGTAGAAGCACCATTGGCTTCATTTGAAATCGGCAGGGACAGTTCAAAATGTAAAGAGCTTGCAAGGTTCCCACATTTCTATGAGCAGGAAGTGGTATGAAAAGGCTACTTTGTAGCAAATGTGGCTCCTTTTTACAGAAAAGGAAAGATAACTCAGAAGGCAGAAACAAGAGTCCACATGGTCAAGTCAATATCCACATTTTCTGCGAGCAGGACTGGGCCTTAATAATGTAACTGGAAGGATATGCTTTCCCAGGCTTCAGAATTGCTATGAACCAGTGACTACAATGTACTTCCCATCACGCCTTCCCTATTGAACAGCAGCATGTTATCCCCATTGCAGTTTTCCTATTCTGTATGACCTCTGTAAGCTGCCTTTGTGTGGGACAGAAAACTTGTTCTTAAATTCACAGGCCTTTTGATCAAGAGGAATCATGAGATCCACCCTTTGGGAACCTCATTTGCACTTGCGTCTAATTTAGTTGACACAATTCCAGACTTCAAGACAATGCTACAGTGGGACAAAAAAGCTGGGGTCTTTAGGAAGGGGTATTTATGTTTTGCATATTGGAAGAACTTAAATAATATCACTAGAAGGCCGACTGTGTCAGATTAAAGATGTCCTGTGGGTTGTAAGAATTCTCAAAGCTTTTACCCTGTCTCTTGAAGTGCTCTGAGACATAGCTGGCTGCCATGTCAGAAGTAAGAAACCCCTGAGAAACTACACTGGAGGAGCCACATGTAAGAATCTGGTCAACAGTCCCAGCTGGGTCCAGACTTCCAGGCTTCCTCACCAAGGCACTAGGCATATGAATGAAATCATCTTGAAGACTTAAGGCAAGCTGATCCTCCAGCTGAAACCAGAGAGTTTATACCAATGACAAGAGGAGCAGAAAAGTTACCCAGCAAATCCCTCCCCAAATTCCTGATCCACATACATGTGAGACCTAAGAAAGCTGGTGTTGTTTTAAGCTATTTTATAGTTAATGTTCCTGATTTAACTTGTTTTAAAATTCAGATAGCGCTTACACATAGAGCTGTACAAATGCAGAGAGATGTGTAACCACCATCATAGGCAGGTTACAGACTAGAGCTCACACCCGCAAATATTCCCTGTGTTGCCCTTTTGTATTGAAACCATCTCTACACCTCTTCCCTCAAAGCCAGTGATGGTTTCAGCCTCATTGTTTTGCCTTTTCTAGAATGTTGTCTAAACGGAATCATATGATATTTAACTTTTTGAGTCTGGCTCCTTCTTGACTTAAGTTATTATGTGTGTCAGTTTATTCCTCTTAATTGCTGAGTTGCATTCAATTGTATGGGCGTGCCACAGGGCTTATTCATCCATTGATGGACTTCTGGTGTTTTTCTAGTATTTTGTGATTATGGATAATGCTAATGTATACACTTGTTTACAGGATTTTATGTAAGCATACGTGTTTGTTTCGCATAAGTAAATATCTAGGAGTGAGATTACCATGTCATATTAAGTGCATGTTTACATTTAGAAAAAGTTGCTACACTGTTTTCTAGAGTGGCTGTGCTATTTGCACTTCCATCAACTATATAGGAGAGTTACAGTTTTTTTGCACTCTTATCAGTAATTAGTAAATTCAGATTTGTTTAAAAAAATAATCTCACCTTTTCTAATATGTGTGTAGTTGTACTCATTGTGGTTTTAATTTGCATTTAAGTAATGGCTAATGATGTCAAGTAGCATTTTCTGCCTATTTGCAATTCGTATACCTTTTTTAGTGAAGTGTAACAAACATTTAAATTGCTCATTAAAAGTATTGTTTTTATTTTACTATTAAGTTTTTAGAGTTCTTTATAAATATCCTTTGCCAGACATGAGATTGGCAAACTTGTTTTTTCACAGCAGATAGCTTTTTTTCCCCCTTCTATTAACAGCATCTTTCACAGAAAAAAAGGTGTTTAATTATGATAAAGATCACTTTATCCATTATTTATATTTCTTAAATTGTGCTTTAGGTGTTATATCTAAGAACTCTTTATCTAATCCAAAGTCACAAAGATTTTCTATGTTTTTGTTTTCTTCTAATTATTTTATAATTTTAAATTTCATATTTCTGTTTGTGGTCAACCATGAGTTAATTTTTCTATGAGGTATGAGTACATATTGCAGTTCACGTTTTTCTTCTGCATAGTTGACAAATTATTCCAACACTATTTGTTGAAAAGATTAGAATGCTGTTTTCTTATGATGCAGAACCTAGGAAGAACAGATTTAAACCTGTGTGAGGCAAGAGGTTATTTGTTCACACCCGAGTTTTGCTCATCTTTGAATCCAAATATATAAAATGTTTTTTCTTTTGCTCAGACACATAGAATAATTTGCATTTGCTAGAAATTCCCTAGCATGGTTTTTGTGAGAGTAATTATTAAAAAACAAAAAAAGTCAGGTATGACAAAACACAATATATCACAACAATTTTGTTGTTAAAAGAAAGAAATTTTAAAAATAATAGTTAAAATTTTAAGAAATATTATTTGTTAGAAAGCTGGCAAGCTAAAATTGAATCTGTAGTTCAATATTTTACATCAGTAGAAGCTGTGTGAATGGGTATTGACCAGGGACTCACCTAATTAATTTGAGGGTAAGAAAATGTATTATTCGATGTTTTTAATAAGCTATTTTAAGAAACATAATTTGAAGAGTAGGAACACTAAAGCTTGCTTTGAGTATTGTTCAGAATGAAATAATTGTATAACATGTTCTGCAATAACTCTGGTACTAAAATTGTCAATAGCAAGCAATTTAGTCCTAATATAAGTAATAAGAAATAGAAGCCCCAGAAAGGAAAGAGAATTGCAAAAATATATTGCATTCTGAATCAAATAGCCACTGGGCTTTTACAGGGCAAGACACCGCCAAACTCATGGAGAAATTTAAGACGGAAAAATCTCTCTCCTTTGTTTCTGACGTTTACTTTTTCTTCAGTGTTTTGAGAATAAAAAGAAGATAGATGGAAATTCAGACTTGCAATACGAGCCACTTGCAAGTTGTAAAACTCTTATGATCTCAGCAGAAAAATGACAGCTTTTAAAGCCTGTTCCCTGGTGTTTCATCACCTTTCCCAGAAGGATATAAATTATTGGAAGATAATTGCCATGAATACATCATTCTTTTTCTTGAGATTCCCTCGTCCTTGTGAAACTCAATCTATGTCCCTAGGAGCAGAGTTGGTGGAGAAGGATGATACCATAGAAGAGAGATGCAAAATTATTGAAGATCCATTCTGTTGGCTTGTTTTGTCTTACTTTACCCTTCCCATTTAATAGCATCAAGAAAGGACAACCTATTTGATTATAGAAAACTATGTATCTGTTGTGGAATACCCATAGCTGTTGTGGAATAAAAATTATTTCAAAAGGAAATTCAGAATTAAGCTATTTCCTCTCTTTTAAGTTTAGTCTTACAGAAAAGTTACAGAAAATAAAAGTTTCTGTAAATCTTTTATATGGCTTCTGCTAATGTTAATATTTTATATATCCATAGTAGTTTTTGAAACCTGAAAATTAACATTGATACAATACTATTAACTTACCTGCAGACCTATTTTGAATTTCACAAGATTATGAATAAAGAATTCAAGATTATAAAATTAAAGAATCTAATATCCTCTAATATCCCTTTTTTCCTAGTCTAGGATCTAATCCAAGATCCCACATTGCATTTAGCTTTTAACTCAGTCTCTTCTAATCTGTGACAGCCATAGTCTTTTTTTCTTTTTTCATTTTTTTCAGGTCCTGTTAAGGACCTGAAGGATACCAGCCAGTTTTTGAAGAATACCAGCCAGTTATTTTGTTGAATGTCCCTCGGTTTGGGTTTGTCTGATGTTTTCTCATAATTCGATTGGTATTATTCCTTTTTAACAAAAATGCTGCCGAAAGGAGACTGTGCCCTTCTCATTGCATCATTTCAATAGCACATGATGTTGACTTGTTTCATGGGTGATGTTTAGTTTGATCACTTGATTAAAGAATTATCTGCCAGGATGATTCATGGTAAAGCTAAAGTGAAGCTTAGTTGGTACTATTTGCATGATATTTTAGTTTTCCTCATAACCCTTGCATCTTGATTGATTTCAACAATTCTTATAGATATTTAGTGCATTTTTGAAACATTTCGTAATTTCTAAAATTGAGATATTACATACAATAGGTGTTTAAGTTGAAAAAAAAAAAACCCACAAATAATGTATCTTAGAAGTGACAGCTCTGTGCCTGGGTTTATGAGTACAGAACAGGATCCCCTCTCTTCATCCATATACCACTGCGGCTGCAGCTGTTGCTGTTGCCACTATAGGCTGGAGCAGGCAAGCCAGAGGGCCGCCAGTCTGCAGCTGTGAGTGGTGACTATGTCCCCACTAGTAGCATGGCCTTTGTGCTTGGGCTCACAAGGGAAGAAGAGAGTTCTTCCCTACTCTGTATGGTGCTGTGGTGCTGCTGCCATCAAAAGTAGGTAGGCCTGAGAGCTTCGTGCTGGGACTATAGTTGGCAACCCCGTACTGCAGCCACTGGCAACACCAGCGTGTAGTGCTTGGGACACAGAGGGTTATAGTGCCACTGCCACCGCCATTGCCCACATCACACTGGATGCTCAAGAACCTGAGAACCCACTCACCTATGTGACCTGGGACTGCCATTACTGGCATCAGAGCAAGCCACTTGGAGGACCAAGAAGAGGCCTGCCTGGTCCTACTGACACTGGTGCTGGTGTATGCTGCCCTGGGAGCCCAAGAACAGGCATATTCAGTACCCTGCTACCACCACTGGGACCAGGACCTAAAGACTGGCCCACTGGCATCCCTTTCCCCAGCAAAATTTAACCATACCCTCCACTAGTACCTGTACCCTAAACTACTGAGAAAATCACAGATACCACCAATGCTGTTTATAGTCAAGTAAATCATACAAAGATTGCACAACAGTATGCACCCAGAATCAAAGCCAAAGGTTTCTAACCAATTGAAACCATTGATACATATTCAGGAAAAAGTCATTCCTCGTGAACTCAAATAATTGTAAGAAATGACTATTACACCAGATACGTAGATATCAACATAAGGACACCAGAAACATCAGAAACATGATAAAGCAAAGAAATATGACACCTTCAAGGCAACACAATAATTCCTTAGCAACAGATCCCAAAGAAATTAATGAAATTATGAAAAAGGAATTCAAAATTATGATATTAAAGAAGCTTAGTGAGATAAAGAGACTTTGAAAATACAATACACAGAAATCAGAAAAACAATTCAGGATATGAACGAGAAATTTACAAAAGGGATAGCTATCTTAATAAAGAACCAAACATAAATTCTGTAACTGAAGAACTCCCCGAATAAAATGCAAATACACTCAAAGGCTTCAACAATAGACTGAATCTAGCAGAAGAAGAAACCACAGAACTTGAAGACAGGTCTTTTGAAATAACCTGGTCAGACAAAAAAAAAGAAAAGAGAATGAACAAAATCTTTATGATATATGGGATAGCATAAAACAACCAAACATACAAATTATTGGTATTCCTGAAGGTGAAGAAATGTTAAAAGGGTTTGAAAGCCTATTTAGTGAAATAATGGATGAATACTTCCCAAGTCTAGCAGGATATTTAGACATCCATATATAGGAGGCCCAGTGTCCCCCAAAGAGATACAATGCAAAATGGTCTCTGTGACACTTTATAGGCAAACTGTCTGAAGTCAATGGCAAAGGAAAATTCTAAAAACAACAAGAGAAAAGCATCTAGTCACCCCTAAAGTAGTTACCATCAGACTAACAGTAAGTATTTACTATGTATTTTCATAGATTTAGGTCTTCCATTTAAGTATACTTACTATGTATTTTCATAGTTTTGGGTCTAATGTTTAAGACCCATTTAAGTGCTGACTTTTCCCTATAAAAAGGACATTGGTCTTGGCAAAGATTTTATGGCTAAAACCTCAAAAGCATAGGCAACAAAAACAAAAATAGACAAATGAGACCATATTAAACTAGAAAGCCTCTGCAAAGCAAAATAAACAATCAACAAAATTAGGAGATAACCTGCAGAATGGGAGAAAAATATTTGCAAGTTACTCTTCTGACAGGGGACTAATATTCAGACCATATAAGGAACTTGACCAACTCAACAGTTAAAAAAAAAAAAAGTGCCAAATAATCCCATTAAAAGATGGGCAAAAAACATGAGTATATATTTCTCAAAAGAAGACACAGAAGTGGCCAACACATATCTTAAAAAAGTATTCAACACCACTGATCATTAAGGAAATTCAAATGCAAACCACAATGAGATATTATCTTATGCCAGTTAGAATGCCTATTATTAAGAAGAAAAAAATAACAGATGCTGGTGAGGATGCACAGAAAAGAGAACTCATACACTCTTGGCAGGGATATAAATTAGTACAACCACTATGGGAAACAGAATGGAGATTTCTCAAAAAACTAAAAGTTGAACTACCATACAATCCAGCAATCTTACTACTGGGTATCTATCCAAAGGAAAAGAATTCAGTATATCAAGGGGATACCTGCACTTGCATGTTTATCACAGCACCATTCACAATAGCAAAGATATGGAATCAGCCTAAGTGTCTATTAACAGATGAATGAATAAAGAAAATGTGGCATATATACACCATGGGATACTGTTCAGCCTAAAAAATGTAAGAAATAATTTCATTCTCAGCAACATGGAAAGAACTGCAGGTCATTATGTTAAGTGAAATAAATCAGGTATGGAAAGACAAATAGTTCACCTTCATACTCATATGTGGGAGCTAAAAAAACTCATGGACATAGAGAGTAGAATGATAGATAGCAGAGACTGGAGAGAGCAGGTAGTGGGAAGAGAGGGTTTAAGAGAAGTTGGTCATACACAATTAGATAGAAGAAATAAATTCTAGTGTTTGATGGCGGGCAAGAATGGCTATACTTAACAACAATATCATGTATATTTCACAGTAACCAGAAGAGTTACTAAGACAGTTACCAGTAACCAATACTATTCCTGAGTTACCAATACCAATATCTGATGCCAATATTTCTGATACCATTACATAAAAATGATAAACCAATGTAAAAATGATGTATGCCCCAGGTACGCTGACTTGAACACTACACATTCTATGCATGAAACAAATACTCACATGTACCCAATAAAGATGTAAATCGTTACATTAGTTTGGTGCAAAAGTAATTGTCATTACTTTTAATGGTGAAAACCACAATTATTTTTGCAACAACCTAATATATCAACAAAAGAGGGAAAAACAGTGACAGAATCTAAGGTTGACATGTACTCACAGGAAGAATGAAGTCTTACAATTAAAGAATATAGGCTTGTCTGTGTTACACTCAGAATTTGTTTTTTTTTTACATAATTATAATCAAACTACACATACAATGGATCGTTTTATGATGTGTTCTATTATTGGTCACCAAGTATTCTGGCTTCTGCCTTTGTGCTTCTTTCCTTGACGATGAATTATATATCTCTGCTTTGCTGTACTCAGGAGTGGCCATGTGACCTAAGAGGTAAATATCAAAGAATTAGACAATGAGGAGGTAAGGGTGATGGTGGAAGGAGTAGTCGAGGGGGGAACAGCAAATGCAAGGAACAAATGTGAGATAAAATATTGCATACTCTAAAAAGTAAGAGTTCAAAGGGCATGTCTGAAATGCACAGTGGGTTAGGAGATGGGGTGGGGAGAGAATTCAGTCTGATGACTTAAGGTGAGACAGATTATATAGGCTAGTGTAAGCCATGGGAATTTGAATTTTGCTCCAACAGGAATTACTTGAGAGCCAATGAAAGAACAGAAAAATGACAAGTTCTTATTTGAGTTTTAGAAAGATCCAGCGTAGTGATTGGGTGGGCAGTAAGGTAGGAACAGAGTTAGATTCTGTGACAGTTCCTGTCACAACAGTGAGAGATGATCCGCAGAGTGATGAAAAAGTGACATATTTGGGAAATATTTGGGGGGTAGAATGGCCGTGCCTTTGTAATTCTTTAGGTATTGTGCTTAAGAGAGGAAGAAATAGGTCCTCAATTTTCTGGCTGACTCAATGAGATAGCAAACAGGTGAAGTAGATTTGGATATGATGAGCTCCAGGAATTTGTACAATTGAGGAAGATAATCAGCTCAGATATTTGAAAAACCAACTTACTGATTAGACTACTGTGTCAGTGTACAGTTAATCTTGCCTTTAACGTTATAGCATATACATATGTTGTTCCAAATACTATGTTTCAGTGTTATTTTGGTTTGTTTTGTACTTCCCCAGGCCTTTCACCTGGAGACACTTGGGCTATAGCTATTGATTGAACAATTACCACTATACATGTGCATGGCCATAAAGCCAAGGGCGAGGATAAATGTACATAGAAAACATGTGTGTAGCAAAGGCCGTGCCTCTGACTGAACAGTAATAATGGCCAGCATTCAAGAAATAGAAAGAAGATAATAGTGCAAATAGATTTGGGAAGGAGTGGCCAGAGAGTTAGAAAACCAGGAGATGGTTGAATCAGAAAAGCCAAAGTAAGACAGTTTTCAAGAGCATAATCAACAGTGGCAGATTCTACAAAGATGTCAAGAAAGTTAAAGCTTAAGTGGTTCATTGTTGTTATTGAATACTTTGGAAATAATAATTTTAGTGAAGCGATTGGTGAAAAACCAGGCCTAAATAAGAGTATTCAGTAAGAAATTGAGGAATAGCATCAGGTACAACCATTTAAAGTAATTTGGCTATGAATAGAAAGAGAAATATGGTAATAACTAGAAATAAACAAATCCATGGAATGCTTTCATTTTAGGAGGGTAGCTAGCAAATCAAAACATCAAAGGGAGAGGACACATAAAGAAGAGTTGAAATACATTGAGTGTGGTCCTGGAGTAAAAAGGACTTCAGAATTTGATCCAGAAAAAATTGGGAACTAATCTTATGCAAAAGGACGGAAATATGCCTCAATGTATCGGCAGGAACATTATACCCAGGTTAAATTTTAGGTTTGGTGGCAGGTAGCTAAAGGTTTCTTGTGTTCTTGTCTCTATGTTTTCTGTGAAGACAAAGGTAAGGTCATCTGTTGAGAATCAGAGGACAGGTTTGGAGGTAAGGGGTAGGTTTGTGTGGAAGACTAGCACTCACCCTCCATTTGACCTGTCTTGTAAACTGTCAGCCAGTATTGCAGAAATTAGAAAGATAGAAAGATATTAAAGCTAGGGACCTTGATGTGATTTCTGTTTAGTCAATTACATGCACTTGTGGGAGACTGAGACAAAGCCATGATCTCCTCATTCTGAGTTTCTACTTGCAACTGGAGTTATGGGATTATAGTATCATTGAGTTTTTTCCACAGTAGTGTTAATGGAGTTTCCCCGTCATGTCTTTAGTTTCATGATTGTTGAAAGAACAAATGTAAATTATCTAGTAATAATTATAATTGTGGCTCAGTGACTGTGATTGTTTCTCGATTTGTAGATTTCAGCAGTGTGTTCCTGGAGCCAACTGTTCCAGTAGAAGCCTTCCCAATTCCTGATTTGGGCAAGGGTAGCAGCTTTGCTAACAAGCCAAATCTGTGGTATAATCCTCCTCCCTGAGCTTTCCAGTGCTTTTATAAACATCTGACTCCCAGAAATAAATTCCCTTCTGTGAGGTGGCTGGCATGGTTTCTGTTACAATCACTGAACACAACTGGATCAATCTTTGCCCCAGAGAAGTTGTGGGAATAGGAACTTTGTACTGTTCAGTTGCCCTATTTGTGTTTGAAGGCCTGGCATATCTGAATCCATTAAATGACAGGATACTGGAAGTACACAGAAACCTGCGGCAAAATCACCTAATTTTTTTTTTTTTACCTATGGCCACCTGAAATGAAGTACATGATTTTGCAAACCAAGTATTGAAAGCCATAGCAAAGAATAATGTCACAAGCTTGAGGGAGTCAGTGACTGAAAAATGGGTTGCCTGCTTCTGATTGCATTAGGGAGCTCAAAGAAAAAATAAAATCTGGTGCAGAAATTTAAATTCTCATATATTAAGGCATGGTCAGAGAATCGGGGATTTTTCATGACTCTTCGGAATGTGTATCTTATCTCTTGTACCTTCATGGATAAGAATGGTGTGGCTGAAAACTAAACACCACATGATTAATTTGTGGACTATAGACTAAAAGGTACGTTATATTCACTCTCTTGCAGAGTGACATATATGAGTGTTAGCTCCTTGGTTAGGAAAGAGTAAAAGTTCAAATATTAGAATAATAAAATTAGGAAGATTTAGAAAATTCTAACAAAATCTAAGACTCTTGTGTTAGCAGAAGCAGCTCCTCCTCTCATCTATGATGAGGATGGGGTATACCTATTTTTCTTATATCCCACCTCAACCTTCCATCACTGCCCTCATTGAGTAGATCTCTGAAAGCAGCTAGAAAGCCAATTATAGTCAATCCAAGGAGGAGAAGTCTTGGATCTTAAGGAAGTGCTAGATTTTACCATTTTTTTGGTGCAGAAATTGTTATATGTGGAATAGATTCTGAGAGTGCTAGACCATGGCTTGTGAAACAAAATTTTAGAATTGGCTAAACTGATTGCTATAGGTCTGTTTACAGAGATTCTAGATGCTGTGTATTAACTCAGATAGCCAGGAATGGCTCCTATGGGTTTTTTGACTGACTGAAAGCTGGGCCTATCAGGGGACTATGCTGAATTATGTTTATATATTACAAATTTCTTAGTCTGTCATATAGGAGATATCCAAATACATAGAAAATAAGAGACATAGAAATGAATTTAATATGTATCCTCATTTAATTATCTTTTCCCAGCTATGTACCCTAAGAGGGCCCATTTACCAAGGGATTAAAATCATATTAGTAAGCGAAAGGCCAGCATCTTAAAAAAAAACATGCACTGTGATGGCTGTCCTCTGTAAACTGAAAATATTGCTCCCTGAAATGAACTCCCAGATTTCAATAGTGATAATTGCCAGGGTGACAGATAAAAACTTAGCAGTGCTTAATCCAAGTAGCAAAATGGACCCTGTTATCATAAATGGAGCAGTTTTGGAATGCTGTTCATGACATGTAAATCTTAGTGATCTTTGACTGTGGATGGTTGCTAATGAGGTTAATAGGCTTGAAATAAATGGGTAGCTCATTAAGGAAGATCCTACTTGTTTTGAATAATCAAAATAACACTGGGAAATAAAGGGCCCAGGACATTTCTAGGCTGGAAGCTTTACTGATAGATGAATTTATGATCTTCAAGTTCTTAGGGGAAGTTTTCAGACAAAACTTAAGAGTGTCTCATGAAGAACTTTTATATAAGATCCATCTATGACATAGTTTCGCAACAAAGTTTACCCTGATACCAGCTAACCCAGAAAAAAGAGAAGCTTGCCTATCTATCTATCTGTCTATTTATCTACCTATCTATCTATCTATCTATCTATCTATCTATCTATCTACCTACCTACCTACCTACCTTCCTGTTACCTACCTATCTACCTACAATTTTTTAGTAACTTACACCTTTATAGAACCTTTTTCTGGTTAAAGCATGATAGAAACATCATAAGTATGGTGTGCATTTCATAAAGAATTTGTTACCATCGAAGGAGACATAAAGAATGAACTCTATGGTAAATAAATACTTTGAGAACAATTTTATCAAATAATGAAAGACAGGATGCAATAATGATTTCATGAGTGAAATAAAAAGATAAATATAATCACAGCAGAAAAAGAAAGTAATATGGCCCTTGTGTCAGATGTGGAAGGTAAATGTGAAACAAGTCTGAATGTACTTATAATTAGTATACATGTTTGTGTGCAGGTACACATGCAAAGTTTAAAAAATAACATCAAAGAATAAATTCATACAAAAATAAAAGAGGATATAGTTTGATCTCCAGTTTATAAGTATTACTAATTTTGCAAATAGCTAGGGGCATAATCATGAATCCCTTCCTCTTCAGAATACCCAGTGCTCTTACCATTATATGACAGTATTGCTGTTACGTAGCCCACTGAGCAAAGAGTACAGAAATATTACTCTTGGGCAAGTTTACTCATTAGTACCCTTGTAAATATACACTTTAGAGCACACATTATTTTCAAAGAGGACAGTATGGTTCCTGAGGGAGCAAAAATTGGTTCTTGGTGGGTGAAAGAATGCTTACCCTTTTAATGTATAAGTCAGAGATACATACAGAGTATATAAATAAATTTATAGTTCATCTGAAGTACTGAAATTTCATGGGGAGGGCAATTAGGGGAAAGATGTCTACAAAGTGTCTTTAGGGAGGCATAATGAAAAAAAGTGTTTGAGAAACACGGCTTTAGGAGAAACTAAACAGAAAAGGGATGCAAAGCATAGTCATTTCTTTTTATGTCTGCTGTCAAATTTTGATTAATCATCTTAATCTTATAGTGCATGGATAAGGAATAGCAATTATCTTTATAGCTAGTTATAATATGAAAAGAAGTAAAGTATATTTAGAATCAGAATTTTTAGCCTTTTTAGTAACTGTTTCTTGGGATGTGTATATAACAAGCATACGATGTAGGGCATGTTAGCACAGTGAGTGATCATTGAAAAACGGAGTGAGCAGAAAAACACAA
Organism: Macaca thibetana thibetana; assembly: GCF_024542745.1. Classification (NCBI taxonomy): domain Eukaryota; kingdom Metazoa; phylum Chordata; class Mammalia; order Primates; family Cercopithecidae; genus Macaca; species Macaca thibetana. Next base: position 15,285,074 of record NC_065582.1, on the reverse strand, counting down.
GAGAAGCTGATGCAATGTAAGAAATGATGCTCATGGGGAGAAACAGTGAAATGACAACCCAAAGCAAACAAAGTGACTTCCATCAGGGAAAGAGGTTAAATTCCATCTCAGCAGCTCAGAGAGGCACCTGGCTCTTCTCTTATTACCTCTGGTAGAAAGTCTTGTGACAGTCCGGAGGCTTCCTGAGAGACTGGAAGTGAAACAATGTCACAGTCTAGTATCATTAAGGGGTGGAGGCAACTCCACTGGAGAGAGAGAGAAAGGGGTGGGTATGAGTCCTTATAGGAAAAGGTAAAGAGTAATTCTTCACTATTTCAAAAGTTTGAGGATAGAAGAGAGTCCCAGAAGCCCTGAAAGACTTAATGGAGAAGGAAGCACTCCCAAATGTCTTCTTACCTTAGGAGGAAATTAACACTTTATTAATGTCCATAGTAAAGTGAATGGATTTTGCAGGTGAAGGTTGCCCAGGATTTATCAGTGAATATATTCAGTGAATATTTCAGTTTAATTAACATTAAACTTAATGTTAACATATGTTATAAGTTCATTTTTGTTAATTATACCTCTTAATATAACCTTGTGACAAGATTATTTGTCTTATGCTTTATCTAGCCTCTGGAGTGTTGGCAATATTCCTAGAAACTACTAAAATTTTTGAAAAGATGCTGCAGATTAGAGTACTACATTTGTGCCAGTAAATCTATGTTTCTTCGTGTTCTCCATAGAACAAATAGCTTATGTTATCAAGCCTCCTTGATGAGATTGAGAATAACTTCTCTTTTGTTTTAAAACCAAATTTTAAGAACTAAATTCATTTTGATATACATATGTCATTGTTGAAAAGGAATCTTGCAGTTTCTAATTGACTTCCTAATTAACCAGGAAAGCTCAACTCTTGAGTGCATCTGTTCTACTTGACAGGACACTTGTGGCACAGCCCCAGGTTCTTGTCAGTCTGACATGTTCGAATCCTTCTGAAGCAGTTAGTTGGCTTGTTGTTTTGTGGGTAACCTCGAAGTCTCATCGCAGCAACAGAAATATGCCATTTGACTGGTCCAGAGAGCTTCAGTGTTAATATTAACTCACACATCTGTCAGAGATTCAGCCTAGGAGCTGAAAAGCTATCTGCAATTTAAATTGGTTGCCAAAAACTTAACACTAATTGACATGCTAAATTCATAACTAAGTAACACATTATGACTAGTGCCAGTCATCTTAGAGAACACAATTCCCAATCTTGCTGCCCATTTTATCTTTAGAGGCTGAAATGACATTTTGGAGAGGATTCTTTCAGAAAATCAAATTCTCTTAGAAAAATGTGATGATGAATATTATGAAGATGAATAGCATTGCTATGATCTCTTCATGATAATCTGATCAGTTCTATGTTATGAGAAGTGGCCAAGAAAAGTGTTTAATTGATCTCTATGATGCCTTCCTCTAGAGAGATCCTTGACCAAGTAAGAGTCATTTTCCACTGCAAATTCAGAGGAGACAGAAAAGAGAAGAGTTGAATTTGACACATATCTTTGCCATTACATTTAACTCTATAATCTTTATTTCTCTTTCTCAGCCCAAATATTTCAAATGCCTTAAAAATGCAATTAACCTTTTAATTTACTTATCAAAAGGAAGCTCTACAACGATATACAGTCTAATAAGGGAGATATGTTATAGAGGTGTGTGCCCGATGACTCTCAGGATACAGATTTTTTTTCTGTTGTCATGAGCACCAGTTTCTCCTTGGCATTTCCCGCCATAGAATTGGAAATGTGCCTTTTAACATTGTTTTAACAACATTCTAGCACAATGAACAATTGTATTCTCTATGGTATTCTGTATGAGAATTTTACCTTTGTGAACAGGATCTGTAGACAGACCCTTTTTGAGCACAATGATTATAAGGATGATCTGGTGGAAGAATTCATTAAGCAGAGATTTATTCATATGTCTGATGGGGTCACCAAAGTGTATAACATTCATGTATACTTATCTTTTGCAAGCATCCCCATAAATAAGCTCATTTCTGATTGATGCTTATACGTGATAGATCAGAGCACATTCATGCTGCCAATCACTGGTTACTCATGCATGGAATTAAAAATCTTCCAGATCCATGCCATTTCTATACTTGGTTTGGCTTTACCTATTACTCAAAGTAAGAAAAAAAAAGAGGAGGAGGGTAAGATGTAAACAGATATAATTTTAACATTAAAAAGATAGCAGGATACTTTCAGACTGTTCCAAAAGAACTGAAATACCATCAATCTAATAATATCCTACATGAATATTGTTGAATTTGTAAATATGAATGACATAGCAATAGTCACTGAATGCTATTATGGGACTTACAAATAGTGAATAAATGTACCTTTATAATAATTTAACTCATTGGCATTGGATACAAAGGACCAATGGCACATTTTAGGAAACGTTTACAAAAGAACAGAAAAAAAAAAAAGGACTTTCCTTCCAATTACACACATTTTACTTCAATTGTGATAAAAATTACTGTAAAACCTGGTCTATTTCTGAAATAGTTACACCCTAATATTTTTGATTTTGATTTTTGAAATTATTCTTGGATCACTATAAGCACTATATAAACAGGAACTCTAAGTTCTTATCACGGAGACATCTCCATAATAATTTCAGCATTTTTCACAAAATTATCTTGCTATACAGGCATGAAAGAGCAAATGCTTTTAGAGGAAAGATTATAGAATTACATGGAAAGATTTGAATAAAAAAGCCAAGTTCATTTAGGCTACATTATCCAGCATTAACTTGATTGTACAATTAGCTGCTTAACTCATATTTTAGAGACTGTAGCGTTGATTTATGACAATGATCAGGACTCAGAATGCAGAAGCAGATCATATTGCAAAGCAGTAAAAATGGCAGTTTATCCCCTTGTGTCAAGAACACAATAATGAAGTTCTCTTTTTGGAAAAAATTAGTCTTTTTTGGCCAGAATAAATACATGCTTACATATATTCGACAATATAAACTTAAGAGCTACTTTATGCTGAGCATGTTGCTAGCTGTTAATGATATAATGAGGAGCATATCAGAGAGAACTGTTGCCCTATGGACACTGTATTACAAAATTTTAAATAAATATTCATGGCTTTAAACAAAATATTTAAAAAGGAAAAAGGATACTTAAAAGTAAATTGGATGATATAATAGTATGTCATTGAAGTATGATGTATTAGCACAAGGACAAAAGGCAATTCTAACAAAACCAAATAAAGTAGCACAGGAAAATATCATCATAGATTGTGAATAAATTGCCTTTATGTAAGTCATTAAATTATTTGCAGTGAAGGAATCTAAAATGGATTGATATGAATTATAAGATATTTGGGATGTTTATGAATTTCCAATAATTTATTTACCAGTGGCAATTCTTAAATGTAGAAATATAAGAGATAGAAACACAGAAATATAAAGAGATATTATAGAAGCTCTGACAGAGAGATTAAGGTATAGAGAAAACAATCAGAATATACAGTGTAGTAGGCTCTGCCAAAAGAACAAATGACGAGACAAAAATGAACTATTATTATTCACAGAAGATAAACATTAATTATAAATTCAGAAAGCAGCAAAAATATCTAGCAGAACAAATAAAAATATACCCATATATAAACTAATTTAAAAAACAAGTTAAAGCCAAATTACCAGTAAGAATAATAAAAATGGAAACATTACAACGACTTCTCATCTTGCAAGATAAAATGTGGTAACGATGTGTAAATAATTTGACGAGGAATGGAAAATTTCATTGAAAAATAAAACTATTACAAAAGTGATGCTAAGAAAAACTGAATAGTCTTGTATTTCAGGAATGGAACTTGTAACTTAAAACCTTTACACACAAAAAATGACTGGCTTAGATGGCATTACTGGTGAATTTTAATAAATACTCATGGAAGAAATAACAGTTCATCAATTATACATGAACTATTTTAAAGAGTAGAGGAAAAAGGGACACTTTCAACTTAGTTTTAGGAATCCAGCATAATACTGATATCACATGCCACTCTTGATATTGTAAGAAAATAATAGTTCAACATCCAAAGTTAACACAGTAGCAAATATCCTAAACCAAATATTAGATATTTAAATCTAGCAGTATATAAAAAGAATAATAAATTATGGCCAAATGAGGTTTATACAAGGAATACAAGAAGGATTTACTACTTGGAAATAAATCAACATAATCAATAATATTAACAGAGTGAATGAGAAAAACATATAATCATTTCAATGAATATTGAGACAGCAATGAATAAAATTGAATTCCTTTTCATAATAAAACATCTCAGCAAACAATAGTGGAAGTAAACTCTCTCAATCTAATAAGGAGGATTTATGAGAAACCTACAGTTAGTGTCATTCTTAATTGTGAAATGCTGCATGGTTTTCAACTGATATCAAAAACCAAAAAGACAAAGGTAGCCATTCTCCATTGTTATTTAGCATTGTATAGGAGTTCTGAACCAGTGCAATAAGGTAAGAGGGATTGGGAAGGAAAAAGTACAACTGTCTTAACAGTTTGCATTAACATATTCATAGAAAATACAAAAAAATGAAAAATTACTAGAACTATCGAATTAAGTTATCAAGTTGAGAATATGTCAATATTGCAACATTTATTGTTGGCCCATATATTAATTAGAAACTATTGGTAAATAAAATTTAAAATACAACGTTTACACACACATACACACACACACACACTTCCAAGCTCTGTCTGCTGGGAAGCCTAGATGCAATGAAACCTCTGTAGCAATGAATACATCCGGTGATCAGATTTGGGTTTCTAGTACCATTCTCCAATTAAAAAAAAAAAAGAAACAGAATTCTTGGAGAAATGACTGATCTACGTCTGGGGCGGGACAAATACAAGATGAGTCTGGAACATCTTATATTTACAGAACACACGGAAGTGCTCAAACGCCAAAGTGGTAGGAAAGTGTCAGAGATACAGAGGCTAAGTGAATAAACTCCCAGTGGCCAAACTGGAACAATTTGAGCAACAAATTAAATAACAAACTTAGAATTTTAACTCAAAACATAAAATAAATGTGCAAGAGTCTATATTGATATGAATAAATTATTGTATAAATAAATAAGGGGGAAGGAATAAATCTCTATCAAAGAATCTCAAATAATATGCAGAAATGGTTCCCTCAAGGAGGTGGAACATAATCTCTTTATCCCCTTAAGTTGGGCTACATACACTGACTTACTTTCGAAGAGTGCTGATACACTCTTTGCGCCTTCCAAATCTCGTGTTGAAATTTGATCCCCATTGTTGCAGGTGGGGCCTGGTGGGAGATGTTTGGGTCATGGGAGTGGATCCCTCATGAATGGCTTTGTGCTGTCCCCATGGTAACCAGTGAGTTGTCACTATATAAGTTCCCTCAAGAACTGCTTGTTAAAAAGAGTCTGGCACCTTTCCCTCTCTCTCTTTCCTGCACTCTTATCCTGTAATCTCCTAATGCTGGCTCCTGTTCCTCTCCTACTTCTGCCATGAGTGGAAGTAGATGCTGGTGACATGCTTCTTGAACAGCCTACACAACGATGGGCCAAAAAGCCTTTTTTCTTTGTAAATTACCCAGCCTCAGGTATTCCTTTATAGCAATGCAAAACAGACTTTGACAAGAATAGCACAGTGAAGGTTAAAAAAAAGGAGTTACTTTACAGTGGAAAAATCAGACAGATACCACCTCAGGCCTATAATCAAGCTTAACATATTAAATAATAAGTCATATTGATAGTACATACTCTTGATAAAAAGTAATGAGAGTGGCACTTTACTTCTGTGGTCTTCCTTCCAAAAATCTCATAATCCAATCTACTCAAAAGAAAAATATGTATGAACCCAATTGAGAGACATTCTACAAAATACTTGACCAATACCAGCTGAGGTTATAAAAAATAATGTAAAAAGTTTTCACAATCTAGAGCATCCTACGGAAACATGGCAACTAAATATAATGTAGTATCCTGGATAGGATAATGGGACAGAAAAATAATGTTAGTAAAAAACTAAAGAAATCCAAAAAGCACAGACCTTAGTTAGTAATAATGCAACAATATTTGTTCACAAATGTTAACAAATATATCATACTAACTAATGTAACATGGTAATAATAGAGGAAACTGGGTATGAGATCTAGGAAAATTCTCTGTACTGCCTTTGCAAATTTCTTGTAGACCTAAACTATTCTAAAATAAAAAGATTATTTTAAAAATATAACATTTACAAGCATGCATCAATACTTAGGAATAAACTAAGAGATATGACAATCCCTGAAAAACATAGTTCTGAGTAACTGGAGAAGACAAATAAATTGATATACTATGTTCATGGATTAGAGCACTTAATACCTATTTTATGTTTGTTTTGTATTTAATGCTTTTCACATTCTACAGAAAGTATGGCAGAGAGAACTTTGAATTTTGATAAAGGATATTTATACAAAACTCAGCAAACACCATATTTATTTTGGAAACATTAGAAATATTCTCTTTAAAGCCAGGAACAAATCAATTTCATTTAACATTGCTTTTGTTAAAATATCAAGACAAGAAAAAGTTGCAGATTGTATAAGTACTGACAGGAAGAAATTAACATGTTACTATTCTTAGGTGGTATAATTATATGAAGAAATTATAAAGCATGAGGCCTAAAATGAGAGTATTTTGGGCAATGTAAAAAATGATCATGTTCTTATGTATCGACAATGAAGTGTTTAAAAATAAGTGAAAGGTTATAATTTTTAAAGTCTATTTTAATAATGAAGTATAAATAATTAAATCTAAAAGATATTCAAGAAATTTATGAGACATGTGCATTTGTTAAATGATAATAATATTTAAATAAAGAGCGTGATGCATTGTATTCATGGATAGAAAGATCCAATATTTTGAGATGACAATTTCTCCAATGCTCATCTTTATATTAAACTCAAGTTTATTTTGTGGAATTTGACAAGATAATTCTAAACTTTATGAAAAGCCAATCTCCCAAGAACACTAATTAATACTTTAAACAGAATTTTTAAACTGTGCGTTTGGTAAGTTGTCCTATTAAATATCAAGTCTAATATAAACTGTATTAAACAAGACAAAGTGATATCAGTGCAGGCATAGACAAATAGATCATTAGCATAGAACTTGAAACTGACTCATTAAATTTAATTACAAATTATTGAAAGTAATTATTCAATTGTGAAATAGAAATAAATGCCTATGTTACATATTACATATATGTATACATATGCAATTGTACAAAACGCCAAGAGGACTAAAACCTAAACAAGAAAGCAAAACTCTTTTATCAGAGAGTATAAGAAAATATCTTTATGCACTTGGGTGAGAAGAATTTCTTATGGCAAAGAAGCATAGACTTTTAAGTAAAACAAGGTTACATTTTGTGAATTAAAATTATTTACACATCAAAAAGAATACCTTGAAGAGTAGAATAAATGTTTAAAACGCATACAGCTGACAAAGTATTCATCTTCAGAATATTGCATGTGTGTGTATGTTGTGTGTGTATAATATAAACAAGCAACCTTAAATGGAGAAAATATATTAAGAAGCATTTTGCATAAAGAACATCTGAATCATTTATTAAAATGCTTAACCTCACTGTTTATCAGGGAAGTACATGATAAGCAGCAATTAAATCCAACTTTACAACCATTACGGAAGTTAAAAAATTGAAAGCGGGTAAATACGAAGTGTTGGAGAACATGTAAAACAATCAGAAATCTCACAATATTGCTAACAGGTGCTTCAAACAGAATGACCACCTTGGAGAGCAATTTAGTAATTTGAATGGGGAGCAATTTAGTAATTACCAAGTAATCTCACCCCTAGGTATATACTCTGTAGAATAGCTTGCATATACACACACACACACACACACACACATATATATACACACACACACACACATACATATAACATTAGAAGGTAATATGCAATGATTTTTCTTCTTTTTTTGAGATGGAGTCTGGCTCTGTTGACCAGGCTGGAGTGCAGTGGCACTGTCTCAGCTCACTGCAAATTCCACCTCCTATGTTCAAGCGATTCCCCTGCCTCAGCCTCCCGAATAGCTGGAATTACAGGCGTCTGCCACCCTGCTGGCTAATTCTTGTTTCTTTTTTAGTAGAGATGGGGTTTCACCGTGCTGGCCAGGCTGGTCTCAAACTCCTGACCTCAGGTGATCCACCCTATGCAATGATTTTCAATGCAGAGATGATTTGTAGTATTGAAACCACTAGAAACAACCTACATGTCTAGCAAAAGTAGAATGGATAAATATATTAAGAAATACTGAAATGAAAATGAAAAAAATACCTTGTCTACATATACAAGCATGGAGTATCTCAAAAAAACATAAATTTATACCTGAAAAATGAAGCCAAACTAAGTTACATGTGGATACTTCAATATGGTCATTTTGATTATATTTTCATACGTATAGAATGAACATTTATATCTTAATATCAAACTCAGGAATAAAGCTTACTTTAAGAAAGGAAGTTTCATGTATTTGTACTGTTTAATCTCTTAAGACGGTGGTAGTTTTTTTAGTGTTACTTATAATCCATGCATCTTGGTATGCCTGTAACTTTTTTTTAATAAAAAAATACTTTAAAAAGAATGTCTAGTAGTTTAAAGATTCCATTAACATATATATAGATATATATAGAGAGAGATAATATCAATTTTTATGCTGTGTTGGCTTAGGTATCTCTCGAGAATCTAATGACTCAATAATTCAAAGTAGCATTTATATATATGTGCTTATTGTTGCAAGTAAAATGTGAGCCTATTATTTGTATGGAAAATTGAAAAACTGTACGTTTGGACAATTCTGTGAGATCACACTGGACCCTCAGATCCTCCCTTCCAACGTGCCATGCATCTATGTACACCGACACCTGAAAAACTATTAACCCGAAATGTCTCATCTTTTTTGTTCTCAATTTATGAAAATGGTTTATTATGGGCACTGGTGAAAAGTAATGGTTCAATGTATAAATATTGATTTAAATCACATAGCAGCGCAATTCTTTTTCTAACATATGTGTAACAAGATGGAGAGTCATCTGTTTTTTGAAGGTAGGCAGATAAAACCAATATGTTCATTTAAAAATACTGTACTATTATATATACATGCCCAAACTTATTTGGAGACTGGGAGGGGTAGGATTTAAAAGGGATATAAGTACCGCGCGCTAACCGATTGCGCCACTGGAGCTGTCCCTCTTTGCAGATGACATGATTGTATATTTAGAAAATCCCATTGTCTCAGCCCAAAATCTCCTTAAGCTGATAAGCAACTTCAGCAAAGTCTCAGGATACAAAATTAATGTGCAAAAATCACAAGCATTCTTATACACCAGTAACAGACAGAGAGCCAAATCATGAATGAACTTCCATTCACAATTGCTTCAAAGAGAATAAAATACCTAGGAATCCAACTGACAAGGGATGTAAAGGACCTCTTCAAGGAGAACTACAAACCACTGCTCAGTGAAATCAAAGAGGACACAAACAAATGGAAGAACATACCATGCTCATGGATAGGAAGAATCAATATCGTGAAAGTGGCCATACTGCCCAAGGTAATTTATAGATTCAATGCCATCCCCATCAAGCTACCAATGAGTTTCTTCACAGAATTGGAAAAAACTGCTTTAAAGTTCATATGGAACCAAAAAAGAGCCCGCATCTCCAAGACAATCCTAAGTCAAAAGAACAAAGCTGGAGGCATCACGCTACCTGACTTCAAACTATACTACAAGGCTACAATAACCAAAACAGCATGGTACTGGTACCAAAACAGAGATATAGACCAATGGAACAGAACAGAGTCCTCAAAAATAATACCACACATCTACAGCCATCTGATCTTTGACAAACCTGAGAAAAAGAAGAAATGGGGAAAGGATTCCCTATTTAATAAATGGTGCTGGGAAAATTGGCTAGCCATAAGTAGAAAGCTGAAACTAGATCCTTTCCTTACTCCTTATACGAAAATTAATTCAAGATGGATTAGAGACTTAAATGTTAGACCTAATACCATAAAAACCCCAGAGGAAAACCTAGGTAGTACCATTCAGAACATAGGCATGGGCAAAGACTTCATGTCTAAAACACCAAAAGCAACGGCAGCAAAAGCCAAAATTGACAAATGGGATCTCATTAAACTAAAGAGCTTCTGCACAGCAAAAGAAACTACCATCAGAGTGAACAGGCAACCTACAGAATGGGAGAACATTTTTGCAATCTACTCATCTGACAAAGGGCTAATATCCAGAACCTACAAAGAACTCAAACAAATTTACAAGAAAAAAACAAACAGCCCCATCAAAAAGTGGGCAAAGGATATGAACAGACATTTCTCAAAAGAAGACATTCATACAGCCAACAGACACATGAAAAAATGCTCATCATCACTAGCCATCAGAGAAATGCAAACCAAAACCACAATGAGATACCATCTCACACCAGTTAGAATGGCGATCATTAAAAAGTTAGGAAACAACAGGTGCTGGAGAGGATGTGGAGAAATAGGAACACTTTTACACTGTTGGTGGGATTGTAAACTAGTTCAACCATTATGGAAAACAGTATGGCGATTCCTCAAAGATCTAGAACTAGATGTACCATATGACCCAGCCATCCCATTACTGGGTATATACCCAAAGGATTATAAATCATGCTGCTATAAAGACACATGCACACGTATGTTTATTGCGGCACTATTCACAATAGCAAAGACTTGGAATCAACCCAAATGTCCATCAGTGACAGACTGGATTAAGAAAGTGTGGCACATATACACCATGGAATACTATGCAGCCATCAAAAAGGATGAGTTTGTGTCCTTTGTAGGGACATGGATGCAGCTGGAAACCATCATTCTTAGCAAACTATCACAAGAACAGAAAACCAAACACCGCATATTCTCACTCATAGGTGGGAACTGAACAATGAGATCACTTGGACTCGGGAAGGGGAACATCACACACTGGGGCCTATCATGGGGAGGGGGGAGGGGGGAGGGGGAAGGGGAGAGGGATTGCATTGGGAGTTATACCTGATGTAAATGACGAGTTGATGGGTGCTGACGAGTTGATGGGTGCAGCACAGCAACATGGCGCAAGTATACATATGTAACAAACCTGCACGTTATGCACATGTACCCTAGAACTTAAAGTATAATAATAATAATAATAATACATAAAAATAAAATAAAATAAAATAAAATAAAAGGGATATAAGCAGGCTCTGGGATGCTACTTTTGACTTGAGTGTGGTTACATGAATGTGTGCACTTTGTATTAATTCATTGTACTTCACTCCTATAATTTGTGCACTTTTTTGCATATGTATTGAACAAAAAGCTAGGAAAAGGAGGCTCATTATTTTATCTTTATAATGGAAAAAGTTTATGATTCACTAATAAGTAAAAAAAGAGATTTGTCAGAATAAAAATGATTATATCATCCTTTGTGCATAGCAAAATGTTTGGTTCATTATATGCTCTCACAAAAAGATTCATTGAATGAATGAATGCATAAACCATGTAAAAATATGTGCAGTCAAAACATTTAGAAGTAAATATAAATGCAGCTAACTACTAACAGTGCTGGGTTTGTGTGGGGGCATTATGGGTGATTGTTTTCTCTCTTTTTCAAATAAGTAATGGACTTTTAATGTCATCGTGGGTTTAGCCAGTCCCATAAGGTGCCTCTATGATGGGCATTTCTCACTTGCTTCTGTCATAGTTATAGTTATGCTTCGCAGTGTGTATGTATATATATATATATATATATAAATGTTTCTATTTTGGAGTTTTTCTAAAAGTTTTCAGTTAGCTGAGAACATTTGGGCTACCTATAGCCAGCCCCAATCCCCAGACCACAACAAATGGAATTCCCTTTTACCTACATCATGGAAGCTTCTTATCATCTCAGTGATTTTTTTCTTCAAGATTATTCATTTTTGGTCCTTATAACTAGGTATTTTAAGTACTAGAAGGCACAGGGTTAGAGAAATCACATATTCATGCTCTAGACATTCATAGTCCTGCAGACTGTTTCTGGTGAAGAATAAAAGCTTTCATATAAAGCTTTTTGTCTAACTTCTAACGTTCTCACCTGCGATCACTGAATAGATAACGCTCTGTGTGACACATTTGGTGTGTTAAATTTTAAATTTGTGAGGTTTTTGTTTACTTTTAAATAATCTTTTGAATTAAGATACAACAGCCATTCATAACATACACAAGTCTGCAGTGTCCATTCAATAATTCTGACATATGTATAGACCTGTGTTACTACTACCCAGATCAAAATATAGAACAATTTTGGTACCCAGAAGGTTCCGTAGTACCTCCTCACCATCCGTTACCAGCCAACTCCCACCCCCAACCAAAGATAATCTTTTAGAATTCAGAAGTCTTTTATCAACAGAATTGATTATTTCATGTTATCGAACTTCATATAAATGAAAGTAAACACATATTCTATTGTGTCTGTTTTCTTTAGCTCATATTCTAACACATGTTCTATTGTGTCTATTTTCTTTAGCTCATAATTATATTTATGAGAAATATCCATGTTGTTGCTATGTAATATTCCATTGCCTGAATTGTGAAAGTTGATGATATGACTTCGGGTTATTACAGTCATACCCAACTAGATGGGAGTTAAGGACCATGGGGAAAAAGCACTCAGTTCACAAAGCTCCTGCTCCAGGAACTGTCTGGCAAGCCCAGCTGCAGAAGTAACTTGCTATAATCTTAAAACCCATTTTACCTAGTAATTGCTGAAACTACCTTCCATGCCTCTAAGATTAGTTTTACCTTCCATGCCTCTAAGATTAGTTTTACCTTCCACCAAGATTAGTTTTACCTACCACCGTCACTCTACAATTACAGCTTGCCAGAGCTGGAAATACTTCTCCAGGCCAATGAACTTTCTTTCAAAACATTTTACAAAACGTTTCTCTTAACCAATAAAACCCCAATCTTTTCTTTTGTTCTGTGGACACGCTGAAGACCGGCCAGGTCTGTGTGTATGCTTCAAATTACAATTTGGTTTTTGTGTATATTTCCAAAGAAAACTTTTGCTTAAGAGTTTTCCTTGCATTTGCATTTCTTTGCGTTGTTAAGCCCAACTTAACAAATGCTTTCATCCTGGCACATAAGCCTTATCCACAGCTCAACATAGGTTTGCAGGAGCACACTTAGTATGAGAGCCACTTAATGTGGAGATCTTAAGCTTCCCCTCATTGAAATAGTCATGTGCTCCTTTTGTCACCATAGTTTAAAAGGCAGGACAAAGGTGCCTCTCTCAACAAGACCATGTTCCCAAACAGCAGTGATGATAAACTAGTTTTATTTTTAATTTAATATCTTTGAGAACTGGAGTTTCCATTAGTTGTTAAGTCATTATCTGTTTAAGAAGAATGTGAACTTGAAATATTTGAGGCTGAACAAGTCCTTAAAGAATCTCATTATATGACTCAAATATGAGGGAAATAGAGAAATTAAAATTCTCATAATATTTATAGAAAAAAATGTGGTGACTGTGTAAAATAGTGAAACTGTACTCAGGTGAGAATGGTTGGCACTACGTGAAATTAATCAGATTAACAATATTGGCTAAGGAATTTAACAGCTAAAAAGAAATTTGAGTTTATATTGTTAAAAAACTGCACATGCATTTTTTTAAATTTGCGCAAGAAAAGTATGAAAAATACATTGCTTGAATTAACTTAGTTAACAAAAAGTGGCCTAAAAAGTAGAATATCTACTAGAGAAATTTTCCCAAGAATTGAACAATAACCTGAAATGGGAGAGCTGTATTTGAAAGTGAAACATACCAGTTATAGACTAGACCAGCAGAGGGCGCTCAATATATTTAGCCAGTAAAGACATTGAAGGCTTAGTCTTGTTAAGCAGACACATATGGATGAGGATACTTATGTAGTTTTATTTTAAATATGAATTCTCAGACATAAATATATTCATTAATGATTACAGATAATTTGAGATTCCATCCTCTCAATTTTAATTGACTGCCTTAGTTGAATTCAATTATTCGTATTATAAGAACAGAAGTCAGCCTGTGCCACAGAGTGAGACTCCGTCTCAAAAAAAAAAAGAACAGAAGTAAACTATACTCAGTGTAAGAAGTGTGAATAAGTTTAAAAAATACATTAACACATATATTAGCATTTGTACTGAATTTTAAAAAAAGAGACCAATAGAATAATGAGATAAAGTTTTGTTGTAGAGTCGTGATAGTGGACCGTGTGAATAAAATACAACAACTTAACCAAGTGGGAGCAAAACATTTTATGATTCTTATGATAAAAATATACAAACAAGTTCTAATTTTCTTTGTGCCTATATAGATGAACATCGAAATCACAGCTATTCTAGATGATACCATTAAAAAGTAATAAATATTGAATCTGATCATTTTAATGGAAATAATATATGTTTAGAAATTAGGAAGAATAAAAAGAAAAAATACCAAGGTGGACATGATTAGGTTTGTAATACTTAACTTCTGGGATATTTGAACAATGTTCATTGACACTGTTTTAGACTGTGAAGAGGTGAGTGATAGATGCTTAAAGTGATTTCAGAAAGAATACATAATGATGGAGTATGTAGGTGAGAAAAGGCTTGCACGCTGAAGGAGGGAAATAAAACTGTTATCGTGAGAGTGTGTTTGCAATATTCTGCAAGCTTTTTGTAGAATGCTATTCTGTAAAGTCTGGCTAAAATTATTAAGGTAAGAAATTTAACTGTTGTAGGCATCTTATAGATTGTGTTATAACCGTTCTAGTGGTAGACTGATGAATTATGTCATAAAAAAGGCACTTTCAGAAAACTGACAATCTTTAAGTCTTAATGGGAAGGAAATCCACCTATGCCCTCTGCTTTTTCCAAGTCTCTTCCTTCCCTACCCCATAAAGATGGGTAAGACTTTAAATCTGTCCAACTATTGCTGTGGGAAGTAGTTCATGGAAGCAATCATGGAAAAGAAAAATATAGAGAAGTATATTTCCAGGTTTTTAGGATTATACATGTATAGAAACAAAATGAGAAAATCATCAGGTCTAGAAATACAATTCGAGAAGCCTAAATAGAACAAAACCAATAGTGATTCTTTCATCTGTGGATTATATGGACTGAATATGTACAAATGTTGGATATAAATCAGGGCCAAATTTTCCACACGAATCTAGAATATATCAAAATCTAAAACAGGATTATAGCCACTGAAAGAGGAAATTGCACCAGAACCGCACTGTTTCTAACCAAATTACATGCATCTTCTCTGCATTTACACTCATATACACACATTCATGTTAACTTAGATTGTATCGTATTGAAGATAATTCTATATAGTTCGGTTCTTCTCCACAAATGCTTTATTGTAGTTAAGCTATACTAACTTTGAATAGAACCACAGAGATGCTGGTAAAAGACTTACATTGCATACATGAGGGAAACAGCTTTTTAAAAAAAATATATATATGCCTGTATAAAGCCTCTTCTTGTTGAGATGGATTCCAACACACACTCACACACACCTCTACACACACTTACACCATCATATATGTAATAATTTGCATATTAGATTGTTTTTCCTTAGAAAATTTACTATCTGTTTACTATTCTAAGTAAAGTGAATGTAATTATCTAATATTGTTTTTTTAACTAATAAATCCCTGTGTTTTATATCATATTTTAGTTAATATTAACTTTGAGAAGTATTGCAAGCTATACTTACTAAATTTAAAAAGATAATTCTAGCTAATTTAAGAATCATCATCCACACAGTTTCAAAAAAAGTAAATTGGCTGCTAGACAATTTTATAGATGTTCAGTGGTTCATGTGTCTATTTCTGCATTTTATTACAGTTAAATTGCCCAATAAAAGCTAAAGGGCAAAGTCGAGATACCATGTGCTCTTTAGAAAAAGCTTTAAAATTTAAGACAGAAGAAATTTGGTCTGTAATGACAATTTTTCTGTTTTTCTGGCTTTAATAACTTGATTATATAAAATGTCTTCAAATACAGTTAATAAAATTTCTAAGTATAAAGTTTTGGCAAATACTGTATTCATTTGAAAAAGTAATCAAATTGAATATTTAAAATAACTTTAAAAAATGTGTAAGTGGGGTACAGAGTAACCATGTAAGTATTTACTATTCTGTTTACATCTGGATATTAAAGATTATTGGAAAAAATAATTGCTATGGTGACATTTTAGCTTTAATTTGAAGTTTAATATTAGATTGTCGAATTGAGAAAATCAATGTTGTTTTGCTTATATTTATATACTCTAATATACCATCTCTAACTGAAATGTTATTACCCGCAGGTGACTGTAATTTAATTATACTATTATTTTATCTTTTAAAATCTTGTTATATTAATTTGGGTTTTAAACTACATAAAATGTTGCCATTAAGGTAATTATAGATTACTCTAGCGTGAAACTTGTTGCAAAGTAAAATGCCTACCATGGTCGTCTCTGCGATAGAGCCAAAGCTGTTGATGAATATGTTGCATGTGACATTAACTGGAGGACCTGAAAAAGAGAATAAAACATAAGGGCTGTTTAGAGACTTATCTAAAACATTTTCAAATAATTTCTTGCATTACATTATTTGTGTGTGTGTGTGTGTATATATATATATACACACACACACACACATATATATATACACACACATACACACACACACACATACACACACACAAAGAGATGCTCACAATTGAAGCAATAATTCCACACAACTATATGTATTGAGAATCACAAGGTTCACAAGGAACACTGATGCTGATTATGTTTTTACTTCTCTTGGTCTTAGTTTTTAAAATCTAGATGTCTCTAATGGCTCTGTAAATGCCTGATGCAGTAAGTCCAATATCTAAGCTCCTTCAGGGATAGTGTCTATTGATCTTTTCCCCGCTGCATGGGCTATGCTTTTCTATTTCTTTGCATGTCTCATATTTTTTTTGTTGAAAATTGAATAGATAACATAATGTGGCAACTCTGGAAACCAGGTCTTCCCACCTCCAACCCACAGTTTGTGGTTGCTGGTTTTTCTTGCAGTTGTTGTTTCTTCTTTAGTGACTTACCTGGACCAATATGGTAAAGTTTTCATTTCCCTAGAGTGCACAGCCACTGAAATCTCTGTTTAGTGAGTTTAGTGGTAAACTAATATTTGGTTAGAGATTTCTTTAAAGCCTTGAGCCAATAAATCTTCCACTCTTGCCAAGGGTCTTCCATGGGTTTGGGGACATGTCTTCAGTGCTCAGTTAGTTTACAACTCTACCTTACCCTTCACTTCCTGCTTGCACAGGACCTGAGGTCCACCAGAGGTGAGATACTGGGACTCTCTGAGGACTTCCCTGGGCATGCACAAAACCCTATATGCAAATGTAAACTCCAGATTGCAAAGATATGTTAGAGCTTTTCAGAACTGCCTAAGAACATCGAATTTTCCAGGTCCTTTATAATTTTTGTTTAGGCTCTTACTTGCCCCAACTAGTGTCACAGCCTTAGGCAGATACAATGTTAAACAATCTTCTGATTATTTTCCACAAATGCCCTAGAGATAGAAATTTTTCCCACCAACTGAGTTCTCAGTCATGCCAAATAATGGAAAGCCCTTTGAGCGAGGCTTTTCTGGGGAGCTACCAGACAGGCAGAATAGTGACAAAGCTCTGGGGATGGACTTTCTGAGGAACTCCAAACCTGGTTAGCCGGCTTCTGGTGGTTTTACAACTTCTACTGTTTAGAGGCGACTGGATTGCAAGGCTGCTGTGGAACTGGGAAGGTAGGCCAAATTAATATGCCTTCTGTTCTTACAGAAATTCATCAGTTTTTCTTGAATAAACACTCTTAAGGTTGTTGTAAGCTTTCAATCAATTTTTAAGAGTTCTAACGGTTAATCTTGATAATTTTGCCAGTGGTTTTGTTGCTTTTTTGGAGAAGTGAACTTATTGAGTTTCTCATTCCTCCATTCTGGAAATTTCTTATTAATGCCGGATTTAGTATTCATCATAAATCCAAAGATTTTCATTTTCATAAGTCCCATTTATTCATTCCTTTACTAAATACCCAAAACCTTTGCACACAAAACTGAAGAAGACACAAAGAGATTATCATCTAGCAGAGAAGGAGGAGCAGAAATCGGTGAATTGTTCTAAGTTTCTTGCTTACAACATTAGCTGATTCATAGATATTTAACCCATAGTAACTCTGAGAGAAGGTAATATTCCATCATTTATGCTTTAGGGAATTAAAGCACAGTGAGCCTACATAAGATGCTCGTATTTAGAATGTGAACCATTGCTCTGATTCTAAAAATCATTCTTTTCCCACCATGTTGTTTACATGACATTCAAAACATTTCATTATCTGGCCACAAACTTTGTTATTAGGCAGACACCTACATAAATAGAAACATAAAAATATTTTGGCTAGGGGCTAAAGTAGCTCTACCTGAGTTACACTTTACCTAAGTTAGTCAGGGAACACCACATACAGAAACTGATATCTAAGCCTAATTTCTTTCTTTTATTCAACCTGAGTATAATTTTTGAGTAAATTGATTTTACAAGGTTTGCTACAAAAATGCCTAGTATCCTCTTGCCTTATTTCTGTTTCTCTCTTTTCAGAGATAATTATTTCAATTCATTTAATCAATTCTTTGGATATTTACCTCAGTTTCTCTACATAATATGTTTTTTCTTTTAGTCACATCTTCTGATGCCCACAAAGAAGATGAAGATTTAGCCTTTTTACATACATCATCCCTATCTCTACTAATACAAGCCTTTGTTTCTATGTTCCCATTATCCAATATTTCTGTATGAAAAAAGGCTTGGTCTTTTTCGTTAGCTCAATAATCACTTTGTACATTAATATGACAAGGTAGATATTTACCCAAGCCAAACAATAGAGTATATTATGCTTACTTTTTCCTTTCCTGCAGAAAATTTTCCTGAGATTGGCAATTGTTTCATGTATAATATTTCACATAGCTTTCTTCACTTGAATCGTTAACTTATCGACAAGCGCTGAAATGTCTAAATTTTGATTCAGTATGTACAGATCCATCAGTTGCTCTATGAACTTTACCTTCCTCTGGATTTACAGAGGAATGTAATGAGAATGTTTTGCTCTGGTTCAAAGCAATCGTTCTATGACCTCCCAATCATGCTAGGAATTACTTCCATAGCTTTCTGTTGTGGGATCCTCTTTCATGGTCCCACACTTCTTTCTTGGTTCATTTCTTCATTTTAGTGGAACATACGCTTCAGCAATATTTTGACAAAGGCTGCATAAGGTTATAAAGCTTTTGAGAGAGTCCCTGTCCATAAATGTCTGTTTTTGTTGTTGTTGTTGTTGTTTTGCATTCACACTTAATGTATAGCTAGTAGAAACTTTTAGGCTGGAAATGATTTTTTCTTATGAATTGTGAAGATAATTTTTCATTATTTTCTATTTTTCAGCATTGCCATTGAAAAGTCCAAAGCCATTTTGTAGATGACCTGTTTTTCTTTCTGAAAATAACTAGCATGTTTCATTTGTTCCAATATTTTTTTTAAAACTATTTCATTAGTTAGAATGGTCTAAAATATCATTTGAGGTTGCAATTTACATTTATTTGATTACTGGTTCATGATTTTCATCTTAATTTGCTTTTCAACCTGTTCTCTAGATGGCTATTTATCTTGCTGCATTAAGGTAGAGGAAAAATCAATAAAATTATTTAAAAATAAAGTCTAGGTTTCAAAGTCCTTTAAATTCTATGCTGCACATTGAAATCACCGGGGAATCTTTACAAAATATGCATACCCGAATCTCACCTACTTTGGTTGGTATGGCATGCAACCAAGGCATCAGTATTTTTTAAAGCTTCCTAGGTCATTATAATGTGCAAGAATGTTTGGAAATGACTGTCCTAAGGAATTACCGACTCGAAAATATCTGGGGCCACTATACTACAGGGCTAACAGAGATTTTCTTAGAAATAGAAATATACAGAGATAGGAGTCAGGGCTTGGGAGCATTGAAAATTCAAGGCTATTAATTTCAGTAGAAGAATAGCCTATTATAAATTTGGTGAACACTGTTAATAAAACAGAGTAGATGCTATGTACTTAGAAAGGGCCTAAAGTTTACTAAACATGGGAATGTCTAGAACATATAATTCAAACCGATATAGAAGTTAAATTGTTTTAAATATGAAGGATGAACATGTAATAATAAGAACCTAAGAAAAGGCCTGAATCCTAGAGGTGCTGTATTTTGTTACTAATGAGCATTTTAAAATATCTTCATTGCTTATTTCTAAGAGTTTACAAATTTCTAAAATTTGTAAGATGAGAGCAGTGTCTTATATGTCACTATATGAGAGAGGAATATACATAGTTTTCTCCATGATTAAAACAAAATTCCATCATAAAAAAGTATGAGGTTACAACTGTCAGAAGTTAATTTTTTCTTAATGTGAGTCTAATATGAACTCTGAAAAGTATCTGTAGGCTAACTGGCATCCTTGAAAAGCTAAAACCAATCTTTCATATTTTCTAGGTTATTCTCTTGTTCCCCCAGATAATACTACAATCCTACTAATTTTTTTTTATTGGAATAGCAATATGAATGTGAGGAACATTATTTGGCTTGAGATAAATTCTGCCATGCTCTCTGGTAAAAGGAAAACATAAGAACATCAGAATTGGGTTAAATCACCGGCAAATAAAATGCTGATGGGTTACACCCGTTGGGTGCCATTGGGGAAACATGGCCCAGGGGGAACCTACTACTAGAACATGCTATCTCCATCAGATTGGGATCTTTGTGGCTGAAACAGAAATAAATAAAAGAGTGGGGAGATAATTTTTCTTATTTTAATTTAGAAAGGGAAAGAGTTTTTATTTGTTGGATTTTAATTTGCCACAGGCATTGAATAAAGGATGAGGTATGCTCTATAATATATTTTGTCTCGTTTTATAAATTTAATTAGTTTCTGTATGTTTATGGATAATAGTGGTGAAAGAGCAAATGGAGGCAAAAATTCAGCATAGGCTTCAAGGTTCTGAAGTTAGTGAAATGCGTTCTGATACATTTCAGTGTCCCCTGGGAGCAAGTGTTGTGTGGCACATCTAATGACTCCAGGAAGGTTCTGAAAGGAGCAGTGGTAGGTACAGTCTTTGGAGGAGGAAACCTCTGATATTTTTGTTTTCTTTCTGAAATATGGTGCTGACATCCCTAGTTGACCAGAGGCTCAAATAGTAAGGCCGATGGATGAAATAAAGAAAATGACATGTTTCCACAGAAGAATAATGGTCAAAGAATTGACTAATTTAGGCTTTCACTAATAGTTGGGATCATAATGCCTCACTGTATTTGAAACAGGCTCCAGCCTCAGCCTCCTTAACAGTCCTCCAAGAAGCAGCAGAAAGCTCTTCCTAAAGCTGAAAAGTCATCTGGTTTCAAAACCTAAATTTCATGTGCAAATAAAGTAGCTCACAATCGTCTCAGGCCTAAACTTTATTCTCCATATGGTTATAACATGTTCCTTGCGTGGATATTAGAACGTAAAAAAGTGTGATTTCATTCCCGTTTGACTATTTGCTTGTGTATATATTTTCTTCTTCAGCAGAAAGAAGGGTGAATGAATTTGGACACCACATCCTAACTCCAAATTCCAAAACTATGGTAGACACTTACTTAAAAGGCAGATAGATAGATGCACGTGAATAAATAAGAATAACTTAAAATTTTAAAATATTCAAATAAAAATCAGTTTGGAAATAAAAATGATTTCAGATCATGGAATGGAGTCTCTTCAATGTAATAACAAGGTTATTTGGGATTTACTTTAAGAAAGCTTTGGAGCCATAACAGATTCTTGACTTTGGAAGTGTAGGAACTAACATGACTCATGAATGTTCGCATGAATAGGCAAAAGCATAGAGACAGAAAAAACAGAAATTTATGATAATAGTCTGAGGTGGGGACAGAAGCGACTTGACCCCCTAGGACAATGACAGTCCTTGGAGTTAGATTACAAAGAATGAAAAGGATACGGCATCATAATGTTTTAAAGGTACCACGTTCTACCCCTTGGGTTTCTGGTCCATGTGAGATTACTGCAGCAATCTTGGAGTAGTCTTTCTATTCTAGCTTTGACATAGACATTCAAAAATTGTGTAGAGAACGAGGCTCAGAGAAGATTATGAATCTTCTATTACCATTACAGAGAGCACCTGTTTAGCATTCTTGGCCGATCTGCTACTTCTCTGTGCCAATGCAAAAGCTGTTATATCTATCCAATACACTCCTATGTTAAGCAACAGAGCAAATAACTGCCATAGCATCCATATGGCCAATTGTGCTTTTAAATTGTTCACGACTTTAGGCGTAGTCCTTAAAAACAAATGACAGTAGCTGCAGATGTTTTCAGCAGTAAGTTTTCTTTTAGATGTTATTTTAAACAAATAGAAGGTGGCCCTTTAGTTTAAGACATGAAGTGATGGCAGAATAGCAAAGTACAATGCAAAATCTTGGCAATGATATTATTGTTATTCATATTGGGGAAAAATCGTTCACTAGGCAGATCTAGAGCAAGTAAGAAAACAAACAAACAACTCAGTTGTTCATAAAAATGATGAAAGAAATTTTCATGTAATGTTGTATTAAAGTTTTATCCTTTTTATAGATACAGAATGCAATTAAAAGATTAAATTTCAAAATAATTCTAACTAGAGACTTGTTTTATTTTAGATAAATGCACACACATGTCACAAGGAGAGATGTTATTTTATTTTTTATTTACAAAGCATATTTGGTGACTTAAAATCTGGATTTTAAATTATTTGTTAGGTTCTTTAAAAAGGTTTATAAATCATGGCATAGAAGCAGAATCCTATTTGTTCTTCCCCTTTCTCTTTCCCTTCGCTTCTCTTTCCTTCCCCCAAATGCTGCACTAAAGCCATTTGTTTGGGCAGTGCAAAATAGGCTTAAGTGCTGGGATGGCTGAGGGGATTGTAGTAACCTCAGGCAGGAGAGAAGGACATTGTGGAGAAATTCCACATGCAGGAAATGTTGGAGGCCCAGTGAGAGAGGAGGATGTGCCCATGATAGGGAAGCCTGGTGTTGGGTATTAGAACCATAGATGGTCAAGGTGTGTGTCTCCATGGGGCCATCCTGGCTTGCGGGGATGGAGTCTGAACAGGCATCTACACAAGGAGATGAACCTGAGGAAGTCTTCGGAGTCCCACCAGGCCGAGGAAGGCACTTGTGTAAAAGAAGTAGCAGCAAGCAAGGGAGATTCATTACATATTGATTAAATAAGTAATTATATTGAGAATAATGGGAGCCTGGTTTCTTGCTGTTGGAAGAGGAAGTTAAAGTATGGAAGCTTAGAAACTAGACTAAACATATGGTATTGAGTTAATCAGTGTGAACTCATGGTTTTCAAAAGATACAGAAGTATAGATGAAAATTGGTGTATAAATGTGTGTGTGTGTGTGTGTGTGTGTGCATGCATATGTGTGTGTTTATTTATGCTTATATGTGGGTATATATAGACTATCCTGGCAGGCACCAACTTAATCAGGTAATCAAAGTAAACATAACCAGTAATGGCAAAATCTGCCATGGTCCACCATCAGATAGAAGGCAGTCAAAACATATCATCATTCCTGTAATATCCCTGCTAAATGTACTACCTAATTTGAATCATGAGGAAGCATTAGACAAACGCAAAGTGAGGTATATTCTTTTAAATAACTGAATAAGAATATTTTTAAAATGTCAACATCATGACAGTCACGGAAAGAATAAAGTGCTGGTTCAGACTGAAAAAGACTATGAGAAATGACCAATAAAATATGAAGGGGTTCTAAACTGAATCCTTTTATCATAAATTATCAGATAATGGATGAAATTTGAATAAAGATCAGCAAATTAGATGGCAGCCATATATTCAACTGTTTTTCTTGTTATAATGGTTAGATTGTGATTATCGACGAGAATGTTTTTATTTGTAGTAAATACTCAAGTACTGGGGCATCAGGTCAACAACTTACATTGAAGTGGTTCAGAAAAAGCCTTTGTACTTGTAACACTTCCGTTAGCTTGAGATTATTGTAAAATAAAAAAAAGAGAAATAATTACTACAGAAAGAATTCATTAAAAACAAAAAGCAAACACCAACCAAAAATGCAGGGTTCAGATTCCAACTCCATCAACATTTCAAATGAATATGTATAGTTTTAGGAAAGCTTATTATTCAAGAGATACTTCTTGTTAAAATGAGTTTTTAAGTAAAAATTCAAATAGAAATGTACCTTTTTCAAAAATAATTGTAAACGTTATTCAAGAACAATAGTATCTTGGTGGATAGGAATGGTAAAAATGGATAAAGGAGACCTTTACAATGCTAACATTTACCCTAATAAAAGTACATGTAGAAAATGAGTTTGGGTACACATGCCACCCTTGGCGTAGATGGTGTTTTAGAATAGAGTACTAGAAAGAGTAAATTTGTGATGAAGAGAGAAAAGGATTAGTGAAATATTTAAGGGTAAAAGACAGAAACCACAAATACATTGTGAAGGCAAACAAAAGTTATATCTACATAAAAAGAGAGTGGCCACTGGAGATAACATAAGAAAACTTAACAAAAATGCAGTGAATACTTGGGAGGAAAACAGAATTGGGTGATTACTGAGAGAATACTTTCTGAAGTTGCACTTAAGAGTCATAAGAGACCAACGGAGGGAGACCAAGATTAGGATCAAAAGAAAGAAGTAAAATCCAGCTGTGATTGGTAAAATATTCTAGTGAAATAATGTTTTGTTGTCTTATAAATGTACTTTTACTTGCAATTCAATTGTTTTATGTTAAACATGCTTCTAGTTTCAGATGACATCTAGAAACTTCTGTTTCAAGACAGAGAATTGAACATCATTTTCTTTTTCTCTGAAGACATAAAAATGATGTTACATAATCAAATTTTGATGAGAAAAAATGTATCATACCAAAAAGAATAGGAGAAAAATTATAATTAGTTTAATGACATAAAATATAGAGGTAGATAAAAATGGTTGACAAACGAAACAGAGGCAAGCCTAAAATAAAAGCAAGCAGGGACTGCATGGAGAGGAGAAGGAGGTGGGGAGTGAGAAGAGGACCCCAGGGAGAGGGCCTGGTATCTGTCTTGAAAGCTTCCTGCTTCCCCTCTGTATTTCTGTTGAGCAACGGTGTCCTGGTATTTAGCCCTATGGAATTTTTGAGGAAATGGAAATAACTTCATTGATGATTAGGGCAAACATAGTACCTGACAGTACATCAAACCTAAAGCCTGCTCTATTTCACCATCTGTAGGACCCAAGAATAAAGCCTAGTCAAATCTCAACACTCACCTAAGCAAAGCTCCGGCCAGAGCAATGCAGCCTGTGTCAGAGTTCCCTTTCGAGGTAGAGAAATAGCAGAAAAATGGCCCTCCTATCCCACCCAAGCTAATCACCCCTCAATTCTTCCTGAGTCACAGACATTCTATCACACATAAGAAAACTAGTGGTTTAAAGAGAATGAACAATATAAATAATTTATCCTGCAGGATGACACAACAAATCATTGGGCAGAGAAGAAAAACAAAAGGGGCAGAATGCAATAAATGAGGCATTAAATTATCAGTTTAGTTAGTGCAAAGGAATCTCGTAATGCCTGCATTGTGAAAGGCCTAGAAAGCAATCAAACAGATTGGAACAGACAATCAACAGAAATACATTTTTTTTTGGAGTGTGTGCCTCAGAGAAGTGGAGCTGTGCATCGTGAGTGTTGAGGGTGAACCGCTGCTTTTCATCACTGACACTTGTAGACATTTTTTTAGCAACTTCAGGTACATGATTGTTACTATTGTCATAAACAAAACTGACAAACAAATAAACATACAAATTAACACCTGCGTAGCAATTTGTAACACAACGTCCACAACTTCGCATTCAGGGAAAATGGTTTAGGATAAAGAGGATTGTGAAGAGATCAAAACACAATTACAGAGTTAAAATCTCCCTAAACATTCAAAAATTGGATAAATGGTACCCTGTAATATCAAATCTGTGATTCTGAGGACAAATCTGAACAGTTCTCTTTAAATGTAGAGGGAAAGTAGAAAGGAGAGAAGGGGATGAGTGAAATGTGCTGGGTACAGATGACAGGGGAAGATAGCAGAATTTTTTTTTTTAAAAGAAGTATTGTTTTACAGAAATAACACAAAACAGTGCCAGCATAAGCAAAAATCCTCCTACTGAAAAATGTCCAGAGATAGGCAGAAAAAAAAATAGCCTATATATAAAGGAGCAGAAATCAAAATGAGATTTGACTTCTTTATGATATTAAATGTCAGCAGGCAATGAATCAACATCTACAAACTTCTGAGCTAGAATTCTGCAGCTCGATAATTGTATAAAGTTTCTTTAATGTCAAATGCATACAAAAGAGATTATCCTGGAATATTATTCAGTGATAAAAAGAAATGAGATATCAAGCCAGGAAAGACACAGAGGAACCCAAAAAGCGTATTGCTACCTGAACGAAGCCAATTGGAAAAGTCTAGATACTGTATGATTCTAATTATATGACTTCCTGGAAAAGGCAACACTCTAGAGACAGTGAAAAGATCATTGATTGCCAGAGACTGGGGGTAGATGAGAGGAAGTGGGAGAGAGAGATATTCAGAGCGCAAGCACAGGAGGTTTTAGGGCAGTGAAATTACTCTGTATGATACAGTAATGATAAACACACGTTTTTATGAATTTGTCAAAACCCATAAAAATGTACAGAACAAAGAATGAACTCTAATGTGAATTATGAACTTCAGTTAATAATAATGTACTAATCTTGGTTCATCAATAATAATAAATATACCACATGAATATGAAGATGCCAATAACAGGGTACACTGTTGAGGAGGAGAGGGCAAATATGCCCTTTCCAATCAATTATTCTGTAAACCTAAAACTGCTCTTTAAAACAAGTCTATTAATTTAAGAAAATCAGAAAAACCAGAACTCAGAAAATATACGAGCATTACTCCTGTCTTGAAAATGAAAATCTATTTTAATTTATTTTATTTTATTTTGTTTTTCAGTGAATGGAAACAAGGCTAGAATATTTTAGTTTTCAAGTTTTAATTTATGTGTGTGTGTGTGTGTGTGTGTGTGTGTGTGTGTGTGTATATATATATAAAGAAGCTACCATTTTCAAGGATTATTAAGTCTTCCCTTAATTCTTCATCTGTCCCTCCAACTCTGTAACACCATTAGGCAGTGCCGTCCAGTGAGCACCACGGCCTGTAGTCTGTGCCTGGGGACGTGGTACATTCTCTCACTGGGCCAGTTCTGTTTCTGTTCTTTTCCCTAACCAAAAAGGCTTCTAAAGAGGAAAGATTTCAAAATTCTGAGAAAAAAATGGTGCAATCTACCTATTATTTTCATTTTCAAAATAAAAATAACGATTTCTTTTCTTTTTTTTTTTTTTTTTTTTGCCTTTACAATGTGTCATATATTTTTCTCAGTCACATCATGGGATAAAACAATAACAAGCTAACCCGATTTGACGTGAGAAACACAAAGAACCCCTGATAACATCAAAACTTAGATGCAAATACACTGTTCTTACCAATGACCTTTGCCAAAGTGAACATAAAAATAACCATTTCTATACATAACATTTCTCCTCCTTAAGACCAAATTTTTGAAATAATGACTTGGACAAAATTCTAATTTCTATTGCATGATCAACTAGTTGAGTGATATTTGCAGCTTTACTTTCTAGTTCTTTTTAGCAGCTCTCAGAACATTTCTAAACGCATATGTCATTATTAAATGCCTTTTAAATAATAGTTTTTAAAATCATTATATTTAATAGGACTAAGATATAATAGAAATTTGAAGTAGTTTTTATACTTATGTCAAATTATCCTAAAGGCACTGGATCATTATCGGAGAAATCTGATTCTCAAAAATGTTTCAGATGAATTAATACTACTCTGGAAGTGAAGAGAACAGATTAAATCAGTGAAAAGGAAAGATAATGTTAATGAGTTAAGCACCTAATTATTTTAACTTATTTCAGTATTGATTTAAATAATGTTCAATGGAAGAGGCTGTCTTATCCATGGTCAATACCAATTTAAAGTGCTTTAAGAGAATTATGTATTTATACTTTTCTGTGGTACGTTTTAATAACATTAAACTACTTCGTCTTCAAGAGGTGAGATTTTTTTATGTACTTTTTAAAGAGAAGTGACCGAACAATCGAAACAAACACCATAATTTTGGTGTTTATAATTTCGGTTAAATAATACTGGAACATTTCTTATTTTTATATCTTTGAAAGGTAAAAATGTCATATTATTGTTATACACTTTGCTTTTGGCTAATGAGATTAAACATTTCCATTTCTTTTCTGTTAATTGTCTGATAATGTCCATAGTGAAATTTTATGTTTGCCTTTTACAAAACTTATGAATTCTAGACAGGGCAAACATATAGGTATTTTCCAATGCTTTCATATTTTATAAGCACTTTTCTATCAACTGATCACTTATCTAGGTATGTTATGTTTCTCTGTGTTTAAGAAGAAGGATCAAATAATTTTGGTTATTGTAATATATTTTTACATATATTACAATTCCCATTCTTCTTCTTTTCTTGGAGATAGAGTCTTGCTTTGTCACCCATGCTGGAGTGCAGTGGCACAACCATAGCTCACTGTAAACTCGAACAACTGGGCTAAAGCAATCCTCCTGCCTCAGCCTCCCGAGAAGCCGGGACTAAAGGTGTCTGCCACTATGCCTGATTAGTTTTTGTTTGTTTGTTTTTGTTTTTGTTTTTTTGGCGAGATGGGTGTCTCAGAACTGGTCTCTAACTCCTAGCCTCAATCAATCCTCCCGCCTCAGCCTCCCAAAACACTGGGATTAGAGGCATGAGCCCCCATTCCTCTTTTAAAACTCTTTTAGATAATTATGCTTATTTAAAAAACTTTAATATAATATAACACTGCTAATATTCATGTCTCTAAACTCGCTTACTATTAATTCATTGTCTTTGACAATTGAATGGGAAAGCATACATAACACCAATTTTAAATTAGTTCATTTGATGAGCTAACTAGATTTCTTCCAAAAACATTGATGTGGGGAAAGGTACAAAATCAACATGGCAAGGGATTGTATTTTTAGTCATGTGAGCTACCACAGAGAAAAAAAAAATGATTGAGATATTATCAGGAGAACAGATTCTTAATTTTCTACTTCTATGTTTGATGAGTTTATTTTTGCCTGAGGTGAGGTGGACCCCTGGTACATGACAACACAAGGGCTGATCGTTCTCACCTTCTTTTGTGTAAATATCTTCTGTTAGGTATTGGATTCAGTTTGTTAGCACCTACATATCCTCCTGTTAGCCGTAAGGAAGAAATGGCATGTAAAGACTATTTTATTTATATTCCAATATTGGGCAATGAAATGATGGTCAAACGATTATGATGTTATTTTATCCAATGAAATGAAACAGAGTTGAATATGCTTAATTAGGAAATGGAGTTATAAGTATGTTTGCTGAAGTCAATAATATTTGACCCTTGCAAAAGATGAAAAAGCAAAAAGTGTTAGCTAAAACCTAACCTATTAAACTATTATTTTTGTATAATTGATAATATTATATTTGGTTATTCAATGCAGCCTGCATTGTTTTCCTGATGTTTAGAGCACAAGATATTTTGAAAAACAATGAGAGAAAATCTCTGTTTTTCTTTTTCTTTTTCTTCATTTAGTGACACTGGGGTGTAAGCATGAATTTTAGTCTCCCCCAAAATCTAATCACTTCTGATCTGGCTTGGTGATCAGCTTATTTTTAGGAATGCATTTTTATTTAGAAAAGAATCAGTATTTGTTTTAAGCAACACCAAATCCTTGGGGTCCTTTCCTGAGCTTATATATAAATAGTGATAATCACATTTTAAAATAGTTTAATGTTTCTATTGTCTTTTAAACTGTTAAAATAATAAACCAACACTAAACTTTCCAAGAGAATGGCAAAAGCTCTGAGGCCACTCTTGTGTGGTTAGTAACTTATTTGCAGTTTTATTAAAATATCTGCTGAGACTGCTTACATGATTTTTAAATATTCACAGACATTTAAAAATAGAATGCATTTTCTTCTTTAATTTTCAGTGAAAAGAAAGCAATACTTCTGAATCACTGAATATGGACTCACCACAATGAATCTGCTAATTCCCGATTATGTTTCTTGTGGTTTATTTAAATGACAATTTCATATTTTTCAAGATCAATTACTAATTAGTTCTCAGTGGATTCACAGGAATATTGCTTTCCCTCAATTTGGAAAAGATCATTAAAATACTGAAATTTCTCATTTTTATTTGTATATTGTACCCCGTAAGCTGTACTATTTTTGCACAGCTTGTACTCCGTGTTTTTCTCCTGAAGTTAAAAATATTTATGGTTGAAAAGCTTAATAACAAATCAAGAAGTGTGATCCACAATTTAAATATTAAATTCATTCTAAAATTGAATCAATTCATAATTTTCTACTCAGACATTATCAGTGAGTTTTACTTCTTTTGCTACTGCTACCCAACCTTGATATTTTTTACTCCATTCTAGTTAATTATTTCACCCACTTCTAAGCAATTCTTTTTTTCTTCCATAAGGACAAATTCAGGAAAAATGGTCATTATAGACAACACTTTTTTAAACTTTAGCAATGAAATAGCTTAACCGAATCCCATGAAAAAGTCTATGTTCTTTAACTTTGTTTATTTTCTTTACTGGGTAAAGTAATATTCAAGGACATGTTAAATAAGTTGGGGTCTGGAAGCAGCTTTCTAATATTTTACCATTAAAGTGAAATTACAGGATATATTGTGGTTCTGGATAAGTTACATATCCTTATATAAACATGTTAGTTACAACTATATTAAACAGAAGAATAAAAAGTGGTGTTTAAATAATTGACAATTACATTCTTTCATAGAAATTCGGGTAAAGAATTTGGTAGGTGGAATAATGTCTTATGTATTTCAAAGGCTGTCAGTTAGCAATCCAGCCTATTTCCCAATAGATGAATTCAACAATGGTTAGATTCCTCACAATATAGAGAGTACTACAGTGGCAGATTTAAAAAATGGGAAAGTGCATCACTAGCAATTAAAGTAGATTTCATTCGAGTTAGTTAGAAAACTGATAGAATAATTAAATAAAAGATACCTACATACATGTATATTCCTGAAATCATTGGTCAAGACAAGAAGTATTGTAACAGTTAGCGAAGGCAAAAAAACATAGCTAGGCCAAAGAAGGTAAATTATGATAATTGAGAACATGGGAATGGATTTCTTTTTCAAGACACATCTGTGACTAATGCAGTATTTGGAAGATTGTTGAAAATAAGCATTAGAATTTCTTGTGGAATCAATTTAAAATTGTACCTTGTTGAAGAATATTTAAAACACACATATAACGTAGCAAATAGAACAATTACCTTTAAAATTGGGTCTGATTCTTGCATCATATCCTGATGTCCTCCCCATTAATTTATCCAGAAAATCAGAAGGTGACATTGGAGCACTTCGAGATCTTGCACTATCTGTTTCCTTTGTGGCAACCAAACTACAAATAAGAACAAAAATGTAGACTTTACAAAAAGGAGCATTTCTAATCATTGTTACCTACAAATACAAAATAGCAATGCTAAGCTAAATATGTTTGGCAACAAAATATAAGACTTTAGATATCACACAGTGAAGATTATAATAAGATAGACATTTACAGATTTATAGTCAATACTTGTGAGGTTTCCTATCTATTCAGTCCAATTTTCAGAGGTGGCATTCTTTTGTATTAAACCTGAAAACAAAGGCCACTTTCAAAATATTAAGCTTTCAAATCTGTATTTACAAAAGCTTGATATCTGATAGCAATTTTTAACCAAATGTATCCTTATTGCTTTAGGTGTAAGAAAATATGAAAATTCAACTGTGAACTACAATCTTATTGCTTTTATTGAGGGAAAACATCACCTTTCAGGTTTTGTGAATTTTTCTTAGCAGTAAAAAACTTCTGTCTAAAAAGTTAAACAATCACATTTTTTTCTTCAATTAGAGTGTTTCCTGAATTGGTAACACATCAAGTTAAATTCACTCTACTTTCACCTACATGTCATTAATCTACAATACCTTTTGTTCAGATATAAAATTTGTGTGTCACGACTGAGAAATTACCATAAATGTACCATGTGTACCTGGATATTATATTAGACCTGTGTCCAGGAAAGGTAGTGTGTTCCTATATTCTTTTCATCCAAATTTTTTCCTTTGTGTCCAACTACTTGTCCCAGAAACCCATAGTGTAGGCTATTTCTCCTGTCCAGGTTTTCACTTACATAGGCTTCTCCAACAGAAGTTGGGCCTGCTTGTTGAGATCAAATGGTTCTTTTTATCCACAGAGTTTTGCTCAGGAATGTGAAACTGACTTTCTGGAACTGATGTGTCCAAGCTGTTGTCACTTCCTGAAGATCATCAATCATCACTTGCTCCCAGCTCTGTCATTCAACTCAGGACATTGCCAAATCTCAAACCATTTGGGTCACCATATGATCATAACAAGATCAATTATTAAATTCCTTAGATATCTCCTGCCAGAATTTTAGTGTGAAGTAAAACTGGGACTTAGAGTCATCATCATTAAGTTGTCTACCACAGGGATATATGCAGTGATTCATGGGCACAGTTTTAAAATCTCATCAATCTCGGTGATAATATGAGAATGAGATTTCTGTAAGCACAGAATCACAAGTTACAGTGTCTATTAGCTGTTGCCCTGTTCTAGAGGTTCTGTCCTGTTCTGGGCACTCTGAGTCACTTTCCCCAGTGATTCTCATTCTGTCATTCTTGCTTTCTTCCAGAATGGAAGCATTTTTCTCCCTATTCTGTTGGCTCTATATGACTTCGTGATCCTTTATCTCTGATTATTATTGCTCGACCAAACTGTCATTGTGGTCACTGGGAAGTTTATTCTAATAAAAAAACATTATAATAATACAGTTTTTTTTTTTAACTATCTTCTCAATGACTCTAGAGCTCTCTTCTACCATCTGATTTTAAGGAAGTTTTTTCTGTCCTATCAAGAAGCATTTGTTTATATTCCATGCTTCAAGAATAGTGTGGAAAAGCATCGTTGAAGCTTTTGTAGCTACATGCTGCTTCTTCTAAACCATTCTCTTTATTTCCCTTGCAAAATCTCTCCTTTCAATGACCAGAAAATAAACTTCTACATCCTCCTACCAACAAATATACCAATTTACCTTGATTTGAACCAATAATACTCTGCCTCCTTCTCTATTACAAATACTAGATGACTGTGTATACTGAACACAATCCTTCACATTGAGTGTGGGAAGATTATCCTAGATTATCAGGGGCAGTTCTATATGCAACAACATACAAGGATATTCATCCTTATAAGAAGGAGGCAGAATTATATCTGATGAGAGACAGAAGAAGGAAGGCAATGTGACCATGGAGACAGGAATTGGGGTGACACGGCCACAGCGAAGGAATGCCGGCAGCCACCAGAAGTTGGAAAAGAAAAGGAATGGATTCTACCCCAGAGTTTCTGGAGGTAGCATGGACCCACTCACACCTTGATTTTGACTCAGTGAATGGATTCCAGACTTCTGGCCTGCAGAACTGTTAGAGAATAGATTTCTGTTCTTTGTGGTAATTTGTTTCAGTTGCCATAGGAAACTAATACTAACCTTCTAGTGAATTTTTCATTTCTGTCAGGCTGCTTTTCAACCCCAGAATTACTCTTTGGTTCTTTTTTTATAATCTCTATCTCTTTATAATTTCCTTTTTGGTGAGATATTATCATACTTTCTTTTTAGCTCTTTGTACATGGTTTCCTTTAATTCTTTAAATGTGCTTAAAATAGTTCATTTGAAGTCTTTGTCTCATAATTGCAATGTCTTTGTTTCCCTAAGCATGCTTCTATTGATTGCATTTTTTCTGTGTTTGGTCCATACATTTTTGTTTCTTTGTGAAACTTATAACTTTTATTGAAAACTGTACATTTTAAGTAATATAACTCTGGGAATCATATTGTCTTTTCTCCCCAGAGTTTGTTGTTGTTGCTCTTTTTTAAAGGGACTTTTCTGAGCTAATTCTGTAAAGTCTACTTTCTTTATAATATGTGACCATTCTACTTGGTTAGCTTAGAGATCAGCTAGTAATTGAACATGGATTTTATTAACTTCTAGAGCCAATAAGTCTCTCAGTATTTGCTGGGGGTTCTGTGTCATGGGGTCATACCTTCAACACTATGTCAGGCAGTTGATTACTCTAGACTTTACTTTCACTTGTGTGAGGCCTAAAAGTCAGCCAGAGTTGAGAGCTAAGGGTCTTTTCAGGTCTTTCCTGAGCATGCGCACAACCCTGGGTGTGTTACTTTGCTAGATCTGCCATGACATAGTATCATGAACAGGTGGCTAATGCAACAGAAATTAACTTCCCCACAATTCTAAAAGTCCAAGATCAAGTTGTCAGCAGGGTTGGTTTCCTCTGAGGGTCTCCTTGTTGGCTTGTAGATGTCCACTTTCTGTTTTTTCATATGATCTTTTCTGTATGTGTGTCTGCTCTAACTTCTTATAAGCACACCACACATATCGGATTAGGGCATATTGTTTTACCTTAATTACCTCTTGGTAAGGTGACAAACCTTACCTCCAAATAAAGTCACGTCTGGAGGTAGTGGCAGGTAGGACTTCAACATGAGTTTTGGGAGAAAAAAATTCAGCCCATATATGTGGCTTTCCAGATAACCAGGAATATATGCCGATTTTCCAAACCCATATGGACATATCATTCCAATGCTTTTCCATTTAACATTTTTGTTAAGCATATTGTTTGTCCCCACTATTACTGATTGCCTTAGGCATCTGTGAAGTTAAAAATTGACTCTAAATGTTTTAAACAAACTTCTCCAGGAAAAGGGCTTTTGGCGGTAGGTGAACTCCAAGTTAGGTCACAGAAAAATAGATTTGCAAATGGTGTATTCCAGAAAACCTGCAGGCAAGTCAAATAATGATCATTCTTAAAGAATAAGGCCTTAAAGGAGTTCGGACTCCATGCTGTCTCCTCTGGTGGCTGCCAGGTTGTGGATTTGTCCTCTAATTTGGGGCTATTGGTTTACTTTGTCACCACAGAGCAGAAGAGAGGGAGTGGGAAATAGAGCAAATTATAATGCCATAAATCCCGCTGTTTTTACTAAGAGAAATATATTTTTCTTTAGTAAACAACTTCAGGAATCACTACAAGCCTCTGATTAACTGTCAGGCTTTTGAAAAATTTGATTCTCACAATTATATTTTTGCCAGTTTCCTTGTTGCTTTCATGAAGGAGAGAATTTGTCGATGTCCTTACTCTCCTGTATTTTTCTTACTCTACTGTTTTTGCTGATGTCACTCTCTAATAATGCCTCCCTAGACTTATTTTTATATTTGTTTTACTGTATCTTTGCTTTAAATAACCATATTCCTCACAGTTCCATTCTGGAGCTCTTCCTCTGCTCTCTTTGTGAATAATTTTATTTACTCTCATGGTATCAACTGCATACCATGATACTATTTTGTAGGTCTTTCAAAAAAACACCTTTATTCATAAGTAATGTCAAATTTACATTTATTTATTTATATTTAGAGACAGGGTCTTGCTCTGTTGCCTAGGCTTGTGTGCAGCAGCATGATCATAGCTCTCTGCAATGTTGAACTTCTGGGCTTAAGCAATCCTCCTGTGTCAGCCTCCTAATGGGGTCTCACTATGTTGTCCAGGCTAGTCTCCAGCTCCTGGACTCAAGCAATCCTTCTACCTTGGCCTGCCAACGCACTGCAATTACAGGCATGAGCCACTGCACCTGGCCAAGATTTGCTTTTAAAAGAAAGGATGCAAAGTCTGTCTTTAGGATTTTCCTATAATATATGTCCAAAAACTGTAGAGTAAATATTCTAAGTGATTGTTATTCTTGTGGCAGTAATAAAGAAGTAATTATATCTATATATCTATCTAGGATCTCAATTTTCATATATATTTTCAGATACAGCAAGTATTAGCCAGCACAATAAAGAAAAAAATAAAAGACTAAGATTTAATTAAGATTAAAGATTTAATTAAGATTAAATCTTAATTAATTTTAGATTTCAGATTTTCACTATCTACCAATAACTTTGACAAAACAGTAATTTTATTTATCTAGGCAGATCAATGCTAAATTTTAATGATAATAATCTCTCTTGTATTTATACAAATCATATCTTGCAAAAGTCTGTCCTTTTCTAGTTTTCATTAACCCATTTCTAAACTATTTTTACAAATGTTACAATTGATGATCAATCTTAAAATAGAATAAGAAAATCAAAAAATCACATTTTTCTCATCTCATACTAAGCAATCATTTATCCATTGCAACCGGCTATTATAATAGTTTAATATTTGAACCAATGTGAGAAATAAGGTATTAAAAATTTTCCAATAGTGGATGTAGAGATGTCATCTCTGTATACTTTTTAAAAATATATTACTCCAAATACAAGTAGTGGTAGGGACTGGCAGGTTAAGTGCCATGAGATGCTTGCATTTTTTGTAGTATATGATAATGTTGCTTAAGAACTCCTAGAATCCTGGACATTTATAGGAAGGCAACAGCATTAAACAATCAAAATACAACACAATTTTATGCACACGCACACACACACACATACACACCACACACCATGCTCACTATAATTGTATTGTCCCAAATTCTTGGTTGAATATTTCAAACCCTATTAGCAAGCACTCTCAGCGCCCAAATATTCCTTTTGAATAACTAAATTAAAAAAGCAAGATTGTTGTTGTTTAAATATGACAAACTCATTCTTAATCTTTTTAAAGGTTAAAAATTGTTATTATTTTAAATCTTATTTCATTTCTTTTGATGTATTCAAAAAAGAATAATTGAGCTACTGCAATAACTGCTTTCCTGAAATTTGATCTGATATTGGTTCTGTAAAAATTCTATTTGAAATACACTTTCATTGCCAAAAATATTTGCTTCCAAGTATATTATGGAAAAATCATGACTAATTTACCAGGGTTGGGAATATATAAACACCATTAAACAGGGGACAATAGTTTTATGAGTAGTAGCCCATTCATTTATTTATTTAGCAGCCATTATTGACAAGTTCCAAGGAGCCTGGCATCATGCCTAGAACAGTCTCAAAGAGAAAAAAAGTATAAATAAATACATAATTATATATATTTATATTGCATCTATATAACCTCAATGTTTAACCTTTTTAAAGATCAACTTGTTAAAATCGTTTCTGCTAATATATAAATTTTCCTTGTTTATGCAATTAGTAATTAAATTAAGCTGGGGGAAGGAAAAGATACCACCTCTTATCACTAACATAGACCAAGATGAAAGATACATCTTTGGTTAATACCCTTAGAAAGATGTGAGTTATTTCATCTTGTAGCAGAAAATCTACTAAAATTATCTGCTTTCTCTAAAAACAGTTATATATTTTATAATCCAATGTCTCATTTTTTTTCTATTCTTCTTTTTTTTTTTTTTTTTTTTAGACGGAGGAGTCTCACTCTGTCGCCCAGGCTGGAGTGCAGTGCCGCGTTCTCGGCTCACTGCAAGCTCCGCCTCCTGGGTTCACGCCATTCTCCTGCCTCAGCCTCCTGAATAGCTGGGACTACAGGCACCGGCCACCGCCCCCAGCTAATTTTTTGTATTTTCAGTAGAGACGGGGTTTCGCCGTGTTAGCCAGGATGGTCTCAATCTCCTGACCTCATGATCCACCAGCCTCGGCCTCCAAAAGTGTTGGGATTACAGGCCTGAGCCACCGCACCCAGCCTTTTTTTATTCTTTAATACTTAAGATTAAAAATATATTTTACCATGAATGTGAATTAAACACAAAATTATGGTTCTTTTGACATGGCATTTAAAATTAATAAAAGCACAAATATAATTTGATAAATGTATTGAGAACTATACATGAAATACATATTGGGCTGGGATGGAGGAGGAATATGTAATAAATGATAAACTATTTTTAAAATATAATACACAAACTTTTATAAGCCTTTTATCAATGGAGACAAGTTTACTACTAATAAAATTATAGTGCATTTATTATGTAAAAGTATCCTTTCTTATACCATAATGTAATCAAATACAAGGCATATATTACAAAAATTATTTTTGAGTTCTTATATAATTTGTTAGATGCAAAGCACTGTGCTACGACCCGTAAAGTATATAAAACACGAATCTGAATCTTTAACATGTTCACAGTTCAGTTGATTACTCTGTGTGGTCTCCTTATGAAGTGAGCAGGAGCTGCAAAATGAGATGACACTGAAGTGAATGATCAGTTGGTTCCCTTCTTAATACGGTGTGAGCAAAATCCTCACGTTTTATAACAGAATTCAAAACCAAGCTCTACAGATTGGTGCCTTTAAAATGAGAAAATTCTGAAAAGATAAATATTTAAATTTTCTTTATGAGTTGCTATGGTCTCAATGCCACATGGTCTCAATGCCATGCATTTTGGACTCAGCAAAATTCATATGTTAAAATCCTAAACCCCAAGGTGGTGGTAATAGGAGTGGGGACCTTTGGGAGGAGATTAGGTCATAAGGGCTCCAAATGAGATTAGTGCCTTTCTGAAAGAGGCCCCAGAGATTCACCTTGCCCCTTCCACCATATGAGGTTACAGTGAAAAGAGAGTGGACAATGTACCGGGAAGCAGGCCCAAAACCAGACAATTTGCTGGTGCTCTGATCTTAGACTTCTCAGCCTCAAGAACCAGGAGAAATAAATTGTGTTGTGTATAAGCCATCCAGTTTATAGTATTTTGTTTTTGCAGCCTGAATGGACTCAGGTACTATTGATGTTTCCTTCAATGACACAGACCCATTCAATTGCTTACGGGCAATTGATTTTACTTCTAAAGGTTCACATTTTTTACTCAAAAGAAATTATTGTTAGCAAATTTACATTGAGTTATTGGCTAAAAAGCATTTTTACATATTCTATCCCTTCCTTTTCTTTTCTTTCTTTCTTTCTTTTTTTTTTTTTAAACAGAGTCTCACTCTGTTACCAGGCTGGAGTGGAGTGCAGTTGTGCGATCTCGGCTCACTGCAACCTCCGCCTCCTGGGTTCAAGTGATTCTCCTGCCTCAGCCCCCCGAGTAGCTGGGACTACGGGCATATGCCACCACACCCAGCTAATTTTTGTACTTTTGGTAGATAGTGGATTTCTCCATGTTGGCCAGGATGGCCTCAATCTCTTGATCTCGTGATCCATCCTTCTTGGCCTCCAAATTGCTGGGATTACAGGCACAAGCCACGGCGCCTGGCCCCTTCCTTTTCTGAAAGGGGTGAGGCTTTGCTCACAGAAAGACTTCCTATTAGCTAAACTCTTACTCTAATATATTTCTCCTAAAACTCTCTTCTTATTACAATAATATCTGAGCCTTGTACCACGTGAACATTAGCAGACAGCCCTTAGAAAACCAGTCATTTAAGGGAACTCACAGGCTCCATATAACCAATTTGGCATCCTACTCAAAGTTTTAAATAGCCCACATCATTTGTACATACATATTCAAAAACTTTTTTTAAG
Source organism: Macaca thibetana thibetana (assembly GCF_024542745.1). Taxonomy (NCBI): domain Eukaryota; kingdom Metazoa; phylum Chordata; class Mammalia; order Primates; family Cercopithecidae; genus Macaca; species Macaca thibetana. Next base: position 15,245,214 of record NC_065582.1, on the reverse strand, counting down.
ATTTTTAAAACTCAGGGTAGGAAGAGACAGTGAAAAGAAACCCAATATTAATTTAGAATGAATTTTGGATAAGAAACTTTGCCATTAAAGCCATTTCTATTTTGTTTAAACCTCCTAGTTTCAACAGAGCTGATGTATTTATAGCAAGTTACTAAGATTGTTAGCAAATTAGTTATGATCAGTACTTTGGAAGGAAGCAGCTTTGACTTTTTTTTTTGTTTTTTGAATAGTCTTTTATTTATGAATCTCCACAAAATCTGTGGTAATTAGCTTGCCTCCCACACTTCACTCTTCTGTGCTGCACCAAGTATTTCATTTACTATTAACTTTTCTTGGAAACTCTGTGTGGGCTCATACACATTCCCATCAATGAAAGTTTTTAACTTAGGTATTTTATATATTTTTATTTATAAAAAGACGTGCCACTTGAAAGTTCAGAAACTTTAATTTCATAAATATTGACAGAAACCGATTCATTCAAGTATTGAAACAGAACATCAAAATTTAACAATAATATCCAATAATATAAGGGAGGAATAGCTGGGCACATTGGCTCACACCTGTAATCCCAGCACTGGGAGGCTGAGGTAGGAGGATGACCTGAGTCCAGGAGTTCGAGACCAGCCTGAGCAACATAGTGAGACCTCTTCTCTACAAAAAATCAAAAATTAGCTAAAGAGATAGCAAACGCCTCTAGTCCCAGCTACTCTGAGGCAGGAGAATTGCCTGATCCGTGGTGGTCAAAGCTGCAGTGAGTCATGATTGTGTCACTGTCCTCCATCCTGGGCAACAGAGTGAGACCCTATCGCGAAAAAAGAAAAAGAAAAAGAAAAAAAAGATAGGGGAGTAAAATATATTCACTCACTTTTGGAGGATGAAAATAGCCAATAAATATAGATGGTTTTATGTTGACTTTAATATAATTGCCAATAAGTATCTCTGCTAAATACACCTTAAAATTTTGAGAGAAAATGCGGAAGTTGAAGGTGAGAAACATCATGTGGGTTTGAGACAGACCTTGAGACATGGGGCCACAATGTTCCATGCATCTATTTTCAAAAGTTATTTGCACAGAGGGAAGAATGACTCTTGGGGAACAAATCAGTGCCTAGGCTCCTGAAGCACAGAAGGTTTGGGGTATGACGGAGAAAGAGAGTTTACTATGTATTCACTCCCTCCATGAGCTAGTCCTGTAGAGTTATGGGCCCTTATGAAAAAAAAATTATTATTTGGGCTTTTCTAAGTTGTAAGTAACATAAGCAATTGATATTTCTAGCCACAGTTTGAAAAATAAGATGCAGAACGGAAGATACGAGCATTTTACCCATCTCCCTATACTTCAGTGTAGGGACAACTTAAGAGAAATCTGGTCATCTGGGAATATGTGATGTTTTGAGTATCTCAAACTAAAGCATAGTGGCTAAGAAAAAGAATCATTGCAGGGAAGACACTACTAGCGAAGTAGGCCTTAAGTTAATTTTTGGACATCAATAATTTTTTAAAAAAGGCCAACGTGGTAGAATATTTAAAAGACTTTTAAGGCCGGGCGCGGTGGCTCACACCTGTAATCTCAGCAGTTTGGGAGGCCAAGGTGGTCGGATCACGAGGTCAGGAGACCGATACCATCCTGGCTAACACGGTGAAACCCCTTCTCTACTAAAAACACAAAAAAATTATCCAGGCGCAGTGGCGGGTGCCTGTAGTCCCAGCTGCTCCGGAGGCTGAGGGAGGAGAATGGCGTGAACCCGTGAGGCGGAGCTTGCGATGAGCAGGGATCACGCTACTGCACTCCAGCCTGGGTGACACAGCGAGACTCCATCTCAAAGAAAAAATGAAAAGAAAGGAAAAAACAAAAAAAAACAAAAAAAAAAAAACCAGACTTTTAAAACACCTCTGGAGACACAGAAATAGCTAAAACTTGATGGGCTACTAGCATCTTGATTCTTGTCACTGTTGGCAATGTGCCAGTGAAATATGACATATGGTTATCATTTTGAAGTGATCGCATTTCTACCTGCAGTTGAATAAGGACTTGCGAATTTTAATTTTTCAAAGAGAAATGATAGCTGCTTCCTGATATCTTAGGGACAGGATTAATATACATTTCATTTAGTTATCATAATAATGTTATTAGTCATAATTACCTATGGATTACAGATGAAGAAACAAAAGTATATAGAAAAGTTAGTGATTTTTCTAGGCTGCGCAAATATTGAGTAAAAGCCTACATTTTAAAACAAACCAAAGCTTCCACTTAAAGCAACTAGAAAAGGTTTTCTAAAAAGTGCCATGGCAGTGCTAAAAAACACAGTGAAAAATTACATGTTTAAAACCTAAGTAAAAAGAAACTTGAAGGCAATCCCTATATTTGGAGATGCATTTCCCTTTGGGGTGGCAATAAATTCCATATGTAGTAACTGAGAGGCTAACAACCTGAACACCAGTTTTGAAAAGTTTATGGATTTAGTAAGGCAAAAATTGCATTCTAGGATTCACCAAAATGGCAAACTCATATGAGTTAGAGATCTAAAACAATTACAACTTTTAAGAATTCAATGTTAGTAAGAATGACCCAGAAATACAGAACCTTAGAAGAAAGATAAGTATTACTTGAAATCCTCTCAATTTCCCAAGCTGGAATGCAGTAATAATCCCAGGTTGCTAGCAACTTACCTCTCTAAAAAAATGCCAACATATTAAATACATCATTTCGGGAGGAAGAATATATCACTCTAAACCTCAAATTTTATCTGATTCATATGTACAATATCTGAGATGTAATATAAATACGCAGGAAAAAAGTAAAAGAGAATTAACTTTAAGATCTTAAACTCAAGGCAGATGTGAAATAGATAAACCAAAGATTCAGATGATGAATTCGTCACAGTGATTAGGTTATATGTTTAAGTAGATCAAAAATTAAAAAACTGAGAATTTCAGCATGGATGATTCGACTTACTATTTTTTGACTTTCTGATGGTGTGGGCCATTTGTTTGTTGTTGCTGTTATTAGAAAAACTGACAATGTTTGGCTTAAAATAATAACGATTACACCTGCTTTTTACTCTCAGTACAGTTTTCAGTACATTACATGAGGATATTCAACACTTTGTTATAAAACAGACTTTGTATTAGATGATTTTGTCCAACTGTAGGCTAATAACATAAGTGTCCTGAGCGCGTTTAAGGAAGAGTAGGCTAAACTATGATGTGCAGTAGCTTAGGTATATTAAATAAATTTTCAACTTACGATGAGTTTATCAAGATGTAACCCCATCATAAGTCGAGCAACATCTGTATTTGCTCTTGAATCCACACCAGCCTCTTTCACCACTCCATTAATAAAATGCTCTTGTCAAGGTCCTAATATCCTCCACAGAGCTAAATCCAATTAATTCATATTGAGACATTTTTTCTCCAATGACATTTCCCTTGGTGACATCATCTAGTCTCATGGTTTCAGACATAGTATAGAATACACTGGGCAATTTTAGTTTATATCTTGAGCTATGAATTCCCCTGCACTGCAAACTATTGGGTCCAACTGCTTACTTGTCATCTCCACTTGGATATCTGGCATTACATCCAAATCAAACTCCTGTCATTTCCACACAAGTTTGCTCTTTCTGCATTCCTTTCAAACTTGGTTAATAGCAACTCTGTTCTTCCAATTCTCAAGATGAAAATCTTTGCTAATTACTGACTCCACTTTTAACTTTTACATATGATATCCATCCTGTTGGCCTTACCATCTAATTTTATCCATAATCCATCCACACCTTACCATGTTCTCTTTGACTGGTCTGTTCCAACTTAGCACTAGTGATTACCTTTGTCTAAAGTTCATTGGTCCTCTATTCATCTCATTGACTCTTACTAATCATTATGATCCAGATTTAAGCATAATTTCCCCAGGAAGCCTTAACTATTCTCTCTGATTTTAGAAAATACTGCTAAAATGTGTCTCAAGTCTGTGGCTTTCTTTTTTTTTTTAATTTTTTTTATTTTTTTATTTTTTATTTTTTATTTTTTTTAATTTATTTATTATTATTATACTTTAAGTTGTAGTGTACATGTGCATAACGTGCAGGTTTGTTACATATGTATACTTGTGACATGGATGCAGCTGGAAACCATCATTCTTAGCAAACTATCACAAGAACAGAAAACCAAACACCGCATGTTCTCACTCATAGGTGGGAACTGAACAATGAGATCACTCGGACTCAGGAAGGGAAAGTCTGTGTCTTTCATTGGTAGCACTTGTTGCAATTGTAATTGGATTGATATATGTATATCTGCCTCCTTTGTAGGATATACTGTTTAAGCAAAAATTGTGACGGTTTCATTTGTTTAGATTGCCCTAAAAGTAATTCAAAGTATCTAGAGTAACTCCATAAATATTTTTGAAATGAATTAACTGAATATAATGAGGGAGATGTCAAGCCTCAGAATTTGATCCTCCAAACCAACCAGTAGTCATGCTTTGAGTACATGTTTAACACTAGAGAAGGTCTAAACTTTCTCCTCTCTCATCTTTGTGCCCAAGTTAAGAGTGATGCTGATGAATAATTTAAAAATATTGAAATTGGCCCAATTTTCCCATAGAACTGACATTTACATTTTTTTTTTTTGAATAAGCATAGAAATTGCTCCTCCTGGTCTTAAAACTTGAAATTTACATTTGTCTCATCTGAGTTCCTTTCTCAGAACACCTGCCATCAGTTCTCCCAGATGGTATCAAGGAACTGAAGTGTACCAGATCACTACATCCAGATAATGAGACAACAAAACCCTCATCTATCATGATTGTCCAACTGACCACATGCTGTCTGTTGATCAACACCTCTTCTTTACCCCTCCCTAATTATTGTCTTTGTGCGTAGTTACATTCCTTCCCTATTATATAGACCTCCAGTTTTAGTCAACTGGGGAGGAGTTGAGACTAATCTCCTGTCTCCTGGCTAACATCACCCAAATAAAGACTTTCTTTCCTGGCAATACTCATTGTCTCAGTGATCAGCTTTCTGTGAGGTGAGCAATGGGACCTAAACTGAACCCCTGGTGTTTGGTAACAGTATTATGGTACAAAGATTTAGAAGTAGATAAAAATCAAGTTGTAGAAATCTAAAAGAGAAACTTGAGTCATCAAAACCATAGTCTGAAAATTGTCATTTAAAGTTGAAACTAGAGAGTTGTAAATTGAAATGCTGTCGGTATCTTTTTAATCAGGCTTGATATTGCAGTAGTGTCACATTCAGGACTTACATAAATTAGTGCTTATTAGGGGTTATCTATATCCAGTGCTTGCCAGTTGCCAGTGATAAATTATATATGTTTGAGTGTGAAGAGTTAATATTGGGTTATGGTGCGGATGGGGTGGGGAAGGAGGACTCCATTCAATAGTGAAATATATGACAAAAAGCAGTGTAATTATTTGAGATTTCTTAAATCTAATCTTTATACAATTTGTTGGTTTTATCTATAAAATTTATTTTCTTCATACACTCATTCATTTTTACTAAGCTTTGAAAATGCTAAACTTGAAATTCATGGTAATTGTTATAACTTCATAAAAAACGATCTCTTCTCGTGGGTAATAGTTTATTTCTTTATAGATTTGGCATCAGCTTATTTAAACTGAAAGAGCTAAAAGACCATAATGCAACTAATTAACTCACTGATTTGTAGCTTCTTAATGACTTATTTATTTTAAAGGAAACTAATTAAGTGTTTCAGAATACATTGAAAATTACTTAGAAAAGACTTAATAGCTCCTATTGTTCACACTCAAGATAATAAAATGCAAGACGTCACAATACAGTGTTTGAGGCTCCAGATGGATAGTCAGGAAGCTTGTATTTTGTTCTTTTCTGTCATTAACTAGTTGTTTGGCCTTGGGCAAGCCAGATATTTTACCAGTACACATTTTTCACAGATAAGTTTAGTAAAACAAATGATGTGACATACACATATGTTTAGAAAACTGCCAAGATCTTACGCTGAAGTTTGGCTTTTTCATTGGATACCATGTCTCTTGTGGTCAGGGACATTTTTAATTGAAATGCAGAGAAATCCACTTAACCTAGTTTATGTAAAAGAGCCTGAATGGTGATAGTAGTATCTTACGAGACTTAAATGTAGAAAAAACAGACAAACTTCAGCAAAGACTGAGCATCATAAAATTAAGAATCTGATTGACTCATCCCAGTTCATGAATTCAACTCCTTGCTAAATTGCTTCAGCAAGAGAGATTCAAAGTCACTTTGCAAACATGTAGTTGTAGGGGCCTTGACTGAAAGACTTGTCGCCTAGTTTTCCTTAAATAATTTCTCATTCATGACATTTGTTTTTTTATAGCCCAACTACTGAATGGATATTTAAAGTATTCTGGGGTTTATATTGTTTTGTATTTAATAGTTTGATTTTGGTTTTGGTATTCTAAGCAAGATTTTTAATAATTCAAAAGAAATCTATCAGTTTATGTGAAACTCAGTGAAAATTTATAGGATGAAGGATTTCTGAAACAGTGCTCCAGAGTTTCAGGCAGGAAAATGTTGAACAGACAGGTGAAAAGAGAAAGTCTCCTAGAACCTGTGATAGGAAAGAGCATGGAAAATACGAGAGACTAGAAAAATGTCAGCATGGCTGGAAGAGAGAGAGCATCAACCTAATAACAAATGAGGCTGGAGAGCACTACAAGTACCTGATTATGTAGTACCTTACAGACCATGTTATGGACATGTATCTTCATAGCCCCATTATGAGACAATTCTAGTGGTCAGGAAGAAAGTTGAGGGTAGTCTTGGTAATTTTAACAGCAACAGGGGTGGAGAAGAGTGGAACAATCTAAGAGATATATAATTAATAGAATCCACAGAATTTGGTGGTGGTTTGGTACCGGATGTGAAGGAGAAGAATGTCTTCAGGATCGAAGTAGTGTCATTCATCTGGGATAACACCTGCGGTTTGTTGTCTCACGGCCACAGAAAACTAGGACGTGGATACCCCAGAGTGAAGTTAAGAGTGGAAGTTTAATAGGTGAAAGAAAGAGAATAGCTCTCTGCACAGAACATGCAGTCCTGGAGAAAATGTGTTACCGCTTCCACAGCGAAGTGCAAAAGGTTTTATAGATGAGCTTGATGGGGTGGTGTCTGATTTACATAGGGCATGAAAGATTGGTCAGACCAGGTGTGTCATTTGCATAGGGTGTGAAGAAGCTGGCCACCTCACCCTAATCTTTTATTATGCAGATGGCTTCTCTACTTGGCTGGTGCCAGGTTTCCTGGTTCTTTACTGTACACGTAGTGACAAAGAAAAGTGAAGATGGAGCCTACGGGTTGAACATACCTGGCTTCCAGATAGCCCCTTTCTATTGGCACAGCTGTCAGCATTCCCCTGTACAAGCTTCCAGCTTGCTTATCTATGTTTGCAGTTCGATTTTTCAGGCTGCTCTTTGTTAGAAAAGAAATGATTCGGGGGCTGCTTTTTGCTAAAAGGGAAGCCTTGCTGAGGACTCCTTTAACCTCTCTATCTACCTAATAATTTCTTTCTAGCTCCTGTATCAGGATGACTGTGGTGGCTTTAAAATTGTTTCTCAATTTTTTTTGCCCTCCTCTCTTCAAAGAGTGCTGCCTAATTTCCTTCCTCTTGAACACTGGCTGGGTAAAATGACTTGATTTTGCATGAATTTTGTGGTTAGATCATAAAATGCATTGCAACTTCCATCTTGCACTCTTTTGGATCACTCACTCTGGGAAGTCAATCATCATGTGGTGAGAACACTCAAGAAGCTACAAGGGAGAAACCAAGGGCTTCTACCAGTAGGCTTCATCAACTTCCCGCCCATTTCACTGAGCCATCTTGGAATCAGCTTTTCTATCCCAGTTAAGCCTTGCTCCGACTTGACTGAGATCTTTACATAAACGTCATGAAAGATTCGGAGCTAGGACACCGACTTAAGCAGCTCCTGAATTCCTGACTAACAGAAACTTTCAGGCTAATAGGTATTTATTGTTGTTTTAAGCCACTTAAATATCAGGGTAATAAAAAATATTTTTTACCGGGAAGTTTCTGCACAATAATAAAACAGGTTGATATGGAATCCATAGATTTTCAATAAGTAATAACATTTATTATTATTATGGATATTATAGAAGTCAGGTCTTCAAGAAGATAGTTCAAATGAGGAAACGTTTCAATGATGCTATCTGACAAAGGCAGTGATTCTTCAACTCTTCAAACTTTTGTGTAGTTCCAGAGAGCAATAAAAGAACCCTTGATTTGAGTTAGAGTATCACTGTCTCTTTGGGAAGGGATCATGTGGAGCCTTTGTCCGGATACGACTTCATATTTTCAAGGTCTTCCTTGAAAAGATCAGGTGAAAGGTATAGCAAAGACTTTCCAGGAGCTTATAACCCCTGTTCTTATTCCATGTAAACATTTTTGACAAATCACTTTTTAAAATCTGGGATGTTCAACATCATTAATTAAACACTTAAAATAATTAAGCTTAAAATTATAAACTTAAATCTGTAGCTTTACACACACATCTCATTACACTAATAGCTGCATTCATAAGCCTTTCAAAAAAAAGCAAGATTTAATTCCCCCAAGAAACTAAAAAAGCAGGTTTTGAAAATCTAAGAGGAAACCAAACAACAAAATTTCAATATTCTTATAGAAGCACAAAATTTGCAGATTGTTAAGATAAGACAAAGCAGAATATTTGTTCCCCATATTGTATTTCATATACATAAAAGGTACTCCTCTGTATCTGTCTCAAATTCTGCATCTGTGGATTCAAAAAACCAGACATTGAAAATACTCAGAAAAAGAGGATGGTTGTGTCTGTACTGAATATGTAAAGGCTTTATTTCCTTGTCATTATTTCCTAAACAATAGAGTATAACAACTATTTAAATAGCATTTACCTTGTGTTAGGTATTGTCAGTAATCTAGAGATGATTTACGGTATGTGAGAGGATATGGGTAGGTTATATGCAAAGACGACTTTATTTTATATAAGGGATTTGACTATCAGTGAATTTTGGTATCCTCAGGAGTCCTAGAACCAATCCCTTTTGTATACAAAGGGACAGCTGTATATGTATCTGTATATATTTCTATTGATATCAATATGCATACAAAGCACACATTTGTATATTCATTTAGTTGTGTATATGTGTTAAAATAAAGTAATGGTCGACTCTACATGCAGTAGGTAAAATACCAATAAAGTCTCTGTGACCAACGAATGTACTTTATGTTGGAAGAAACAGAAAATAAACAAAATAAACATATACATAATTAAGATAATTAGAGACTGCTCTATGTTCTCAGAAGAAAATAGCCAGTATGATGATACAGAAAATAAATGAGAGTCTATCTTGAATAGGTTGCTTGAATAGACTTAGAAAGTCATTACTGAGCTGAGTGTGAAGCATAGGAAAGAAGGTAAAGAGAACAACTACTTCAAACTCATGGTATTGTAGCAATAATCAATCTATTGGAAAATAATAACATAAATTTGTTCTCTTAAACCATGAAAATAAGTTACAGATAAATTAAATCTCTAAATACATGTAAATATTTAAATAAAATATTCAAAAATAGTTCAAGAGTAAGCACATTTCTATTTTCTTTCCCTTGCAGTGTTCATTAAAAGACTACTAAATGACTAAAGACAGATGCATTTTCAAAGGCAACAGGAAGGAGATATCAGCAATGAGAAAGTTTTACAAGTAAATTTCTGAGAGATGAAAAAGAAAGAAATAATCTTTTTTATTTTTTATATTTATTTATTTATTTTGAGATGGAGTCTCACTCTGTCGCCCAGGCTGGAGTGCAGTGGTGCAATCGCGGCTCACTGCAAGCTCCGCCTCTCAGGTTCACGCCATTCTCCTGCCTCAGCCTTCCCAGTAGCTGGGACTACTGGCGCCTGCCACCACGCCCGACTGATTTTTTTTTTTTTTGTATTTTTAGTAGAGATGGGGTTTCACTGTGTTAGCCAGGATGATCTCGATCTCCTGACCTCGTGATCCGCCCGCCTCGACCTCGCAAAGTGCTGGGATTACAGGTGTAAGCCGCTGCCCCTGGCCGAAAGAAATAATCTATAAAGAGATTTATGTGTATCTATCCAGAAAATTTTGGGAAATGATAAAAACAGGTATTGTCAAAGTTAAATGAGCCTATTTGAGTTCAAAAGAGATTGAGCTTAGAGAACTGTCTAGACCTATTTTTGTAAAACTGCCAAAAATTCTGAAGAGAAGATTCTGAAAGATTTCCTGAATGAATATTTTGAAAGAAAAAGTAAAACACAAAAGAGTGAGACTGCTTTCATTTATGGAGGCTACAAGATAAAAAGATAAAAAAACTCTTTCAAAATTCTCGGTGAGCATTATTTTCATTCAGTATTTTCAATCCAGTTTTCCAGCCAATCTATGAATCAGGTGAGAAGTAACTAAGCAGCCATAATACATGGAATCAAATACTCTACCTGTATAAATACTCTCCTGGGAAAATGTTTGAGAAAATACTATAGCAAAATGAAGAAACAGACAAGAAATAGACCAAGAATCCTAGGAGCTGATCCAACTTAGACAAGTAGTGATGTGATTTCCTCAAATGAAATCCATGCAGAAGGTCTTAGAAAATACAAATATAGTTTTGATCAGAAGAAAGAACTCTAGGATGGCCACTGTGCTGTGGAGTGCAGTGAAGTATGGAACGTATTGCAAAGACGACACCGTAGGATTGAGAGTGGGAGGAAGAAAATAAATATTTGAAAAAGCACTTAAAGGCAGAAGAAAACATGTATAGAATTAAGGAAAAACAAAAGGTGAACCAAAAAATAACATAAGGGTATTATTCAGATGTATGGATATACAGTCACGTACCACATAACGACATTTTGACCAATGTCAGACTGCATGCAGAATCGTGATCCCATAGGATTATAATGAAGCTGAAAAATTCCTATTGCCTAGTAATGTCATACCCATGGTAACATCATAGAGCAATAGTTTGCTCATGTGCTTATTGTGATGCTGGTATAAACAGACCTACAGCATCGCCAGTCACATAAAAGTATACCACAAACAATTATGTACAGTACATAATACTTGAATAATGATAATAAATGTTACTGGTTTATATATTTATTATGCTATACTTTAAATTTTTTATTTTAGACTGCATGCCTTCTAGTTATATTTGTAAAAGTTAGCTGTAAAACATCCTCAGGCAGGTCCTTCAGGAGGTATTCCAGAAGGCATTGTTATTGTAGGAGATGACAGCTCCACACATGTTATTGCCCTGAAGACTTTCCATGGGACAAGATGTGGAGGTGGAAGATGGTGATAGTGATAATCCTGATTTTGTGTAGGCACAGGCTAATGTGTGTGCTTGTGTCTTAATTTTTAACAAAATAAAATTTAAAATGTGAAAAAAGTGTAAACATAGACAAAAGCTTATAGAATAAAGATATAAAGAAAATATTTTGTAAGCTGTAAAACATGCTTTAAGCATTGTTACAGAAGAGTCAAAAAGTTAAAAAAATTTAAAAGTTAATAAAGTAAAAGAGTTACAGTAAGCTAAGGATGATTCATTATTGAAGAAAGAAATTTTTTTTTTAATTTAGTGTAACCTGAGGGTACAGTGTTTAAAAATTCTACAGTAGTGTTCAGTAATGTCCTAGGCCTTCACATTCACTCACCACTCACTCACTGACTCACTCAATACTGCAAGCTCCATTCGTAGCAAGTGCTCTATAGAGGCGGCCATTTGTTTTTACCTTTAGCAAACATAGTTAGTTTTACTATATCATTTCTATGTTTAGATATGTTTAGACATACATATACCATGGTGTTACAAGTGCCTACAGTATCCAATACTGTACATGCTGTATAGGTTTGCAGGTTAGGAGCCACAGGCTATACCACATAGCCTAGGTGTGCAGTAGGCTATTCCATCTAGGTTTGTGTCAGTACACTTTATGATGGTCATACAATAACTGTATCGCCTAACGATGTATTTCTCAAAACTTTTCCCTGCTGTTAAGCAACACGTGGATCTAGTCATAACAGTAAGAAAAACGTGAACATTTAAAAATGATTGCTCAGCTGGGTGCTGTGACTCACTCCTGTAATCTCAGCAATTTGGGAAGCCAAGGTGGGCGGATCACTGAAGGTCAGGAGTTTGAGACCAGCCTGTATAACATAGCGAAACTGCATCTCCACTAAAAATACAAAAATGAGCCAGGTGTGGTGGCGCATGCCTCTAATGCCAGCTACTTGGGAGGCTGAGGTAAGAGAATCGGTTGAACCCAGGAGGCAGAGATTGCAATGAGCCGAGATTGAGGCTACCGCACTCCAGCCTGGGTGACAGGGTGAGACTCTGTCTCAAAATAAACAAACAAATTAATTAATTAATTAATTAATAAATAAATTAAAAATTATTGCTTTAAGGAAGCATAACTCAGTATAAGGGAGGTAGGACTAAAGAATGCTATGAAGAATATTAAAGTGCTATCCTAACCATTTGATTTTTTAATTCATAAGCAAATTTTACTTTAAAAAATAATTCAAAGTAAAGGATTAGAGATATAAAATAAATTAAGACTTTTATGGAAGAGAATTTTTTAAACAAGACAAAATAAAAAGGCTTAAAGAAAAGGCTGATTTATTTAGTACCCACACTTGCTCATTTTCATCTTCGAATAGGTTTTGAAAATATACAATGTGCCAAGCACTGTCTGAGGACTCTGGATTCTGCAACAAATAAAATGGAACAGAACCTTTGGTCTCATGGAGTTTACATTCTAGCAGAATGGAACGTTATAAACCAGAAATACGATAAACTAGTAAATTACATGCTATTTTGGAAGAAAGGAGCAGTTAGAGAAGAATGCAGCAAAGGGCAATCAGAAGTGAGAGAAAAGGTAACAAAAGAGGCGGGACTGAAAACTCCCCAAATAGAATATTCACTTCTCTATTCTGTGGCAGAATGGATTAGTGGTGGGGAGAGGCAAGAACAAATTCTCAAGGTAACTCTCTCCCCTTGAAAGTAAAAGAAACGCATGGAATAGATACGTAGTATTAATCTCCTAATTAGAACATTTTTTCTTAAATATATATATATAAAATATACATATTTATTTGTTTGTGGTCACATATAATTATAGAAATATATAAAACATAATCTGGAAAGAAACATATTAAATGATTTCAGTCATCTCTAAGAAGGGAACTAAGACAGTATTGGCAACCAAGGGAAACTTTTCATTTATCCAAAATATTTGGATTTTTATATTGAAGACATAATTATATATTACCTAAGTAATTATAAGTGAAATTAAATCCACATAAAAACTTTGAAATCCATTTTAATTAAATGTCTCTAATGATTAGAGTCAAAATTATAAATGCAAGTTTGTGGTTATATATCAATTACCACAGTAGCAGCTTCATACAGAGTCTTTAAAAAAAAAAATGCCAGTTACATTCTAAATCCCTAAAGCAGTATTTCAGGGAAATACTTTGTCAATATTACCTTTCCTTTGTCAAATCCATGAAATAGCAGTTGACTTCTTAAAATAAATCTCAAGCTATAAAATGTTTCTCCTAGGTATTGTTGCTCCTAGCTTCCTTCTGGGAGGGGATAGTCTTCATTTTCTCTCTTGTTCTTTTCATATCCAAAAAGACTTCCTCCCTAAGACTAATTCTAGACAATTCGTCTTTACAGTTTGTTTTTTGAAACCGTTTTATTCTAGTTATGTTCATTCACCACACACATAACACACACACACACACACACAGACGCATGCACACACACAGACACACACACACAGACAGCATGCACAAGGTACTTCCCCACCTCTATGTTTTGTTTTGTTTTGTTTTTGTTTTCCAAATGAAAAAAAAAAACAAACAGGGAATTTGCTCTGACTCTAGCCTGGAGTGTGTTGTTGGATAACAAACTTAATAAAAACATTCGGTTACCAATAAAATCAAAATTTGGAAGTAAAATTTTCTTGGAAGAGCAGATGTTACCTCTTCTTTAGTCAGAAAAAGGTCAGGGCACCCCTAGAGTCACAAGAGTAATTATTCAAAATCCAGGATGTGGCCTGATCTCTGTGAATTTGAGTGTGCATTTTTGCCAAAGGGAATTTTATCAATTCTTTTGCTTAAATGTCATGTCCTCCATATTGCCTTTATTGGCTTAACTGAGCCAGAAATTATCCCTCCTTCACTGAATTCTTACAGGCCATAGGTTATGTCACAAATATTGTTCTCATTCACTGGTTTTCAATGTTGATATGTAATACTTACAAGTCGTAATTCTCTTTACTAGCCTGGAAACTTCAGGACTAAGGGCAGTGATCGTGTCATATGACACATTTTATGTTGAATTAGAAAAACAACACAACTATGTTGCTTTGCTATAATTTCTAGAGTTCTTCTAGAACTCAGTTTCATACAGGGTGGATCATTTGAAATTCAATTCAAGAACATTTTCTTCCTTATATTCTAAATATATCTCGATCAGTTTAACTTACCAAAAGGTCACTGAGCATGATTTCAGGTACATTTTTCTAGTCACAATTTCAAAATGATTACATAAAATCAATGCAGAAAAAGTTGATCAAGAATTGAGATTATCTTCTAAATTTTATGCGGTAAAATACTTCCTAGAACTTTAAAATAAGCACAAAGCACGTTTAAAATAAAAACACTATATACGTTTTATTTTAATTTATGTGTATTATCAGAAAAAAATACTGCAAATATACTGGGAAAAAGTAATTTCACCAATCAGAAATAAGCAATACTGACAGAAATTACCATTATACTTGGGATTTTTTAAGTTATATATTTACAAAGGAAAAGATATAGCAATAGTACTAATGAAATGCATTTTTATAAATCTTCAAATCAATAAGATTCAGGACATAAAAGCATGATATTTTGAAGCACCAATCTCTAGAGTCTCCAGACTTAAAAACAGATGTACACAGAATATTGCAATGAAGTCATTCTAAATTTATTTTTATAAATAGTATTGAACCAGCAGAGTAGGGACTCATTCAGATTATGGTAGATATTCATGCTTGTATAACTACAGATGTTTATGTTAATATCCCCTTTAAATGGAAGGCTTTCTATCTTAAGTATATTCAAGACAGATTGGGCCTTTTTATTCCTGTGGTGCAAGAAGCCCCACCTCTGCCTGACATTCCTTTATGGAGAGAGAAAATGGCATAGAACAAAGGAGAAAATTAAACAATAAAGCAGAAAAAAGAGTTTATAATTGAAAGTGGTAAGGAGAGGTAAATATAGCACTAGGAATGGTGTCATTCAATTTCACTCTACTGAAAATTAAGCTATACCTCAAGGTTTTTATAGAATTATATTCTTTTTAAAAAGTAAGAGAGAGAAGAGGTTACAAGATGCAATCACTGATGTTAACATTATTCTTAAGATTAATACTCAGTTTATACTTAAAGCTAATATTCTAGGTTACCCACTCTCTCACCCTTCTCTCCTTTTCTCCCCCTTCCTCCATCCTTTTTTCCTACCTTTCTTCTATCTGTATGCCTAAACTATTATGGGCAAACATTAACAGTTTCCCAGGAAACAAAAGGGTTCAGACAGCCTCTAAATTACAGAAGTTATTTCCTGTGGCAATAAGAGCACACACGTTCCTTTAATCAAGCATAACAAAATCCCTAGAGACTGTGCTTTGTACAAAAAGGCAGGTATTTTCAACATGTAAAGAAAATGGTTCAAAAATGTAAGTGAAAAATATAAGCCAACAATGCCAACCTTGGTGCTCATATACAGAAGAATTTTTAAAAAGAGTTAAACGTCTGAATTTGTTTCAGTCTCATATTTTCCAATGAAAAGATTAAAGATTGTCCTATAATTCTAATTAAATGAGTCATATTTTACCTTTTACAGAGTGATGAGATGATTATTTTTTCTCTAGAAAAGTCTAATACAGTGCTCCTTTGGAAAAATAAACAGAGAATTTTAGTTAGGTGATGTGGGTCCTATCTCTGACGTTGCCACCAAAATTAGTGGAGCCTTAATAAGTAAAGATCATTCCTTGGCTTCATTTGCTTCCTCTTCAGAGCAATAGAAATGTCTGCTGCAATGAGGTTGGACTGAATCCTCTTTGAAAACTACAGTGTGGCCACACCACAGTACCAGAAATAACACAGACTTGGCTTTATTCTGTGTTGCCTCGTAACCAGTTGCATCAGCCTACACTGGTCTGTTTCATTGTTCATCTTTATCACACTTGAGATCTCCCACTTCAAAGATATAATTGAGCATTCAACTAATGAATTATGCTGAATTATGAAATTACAACCTCCAATTCTATAACTTAATATATTCTGCCTCTATTCTAACCTCTTTCTATTTAGTTCCAAAGACTTAGCCCTTTTCTGATTTAAAAATCTATCCTTCAGCTATTGCTATTAAAACTCTTCTTTGTCATCTTAATTTAGGTAGTTTGCCGTATGTCTTCTGTATCCCTCTTGTGTCTTTCTAAGCATTTCCAAATCTGTTGATGTCTTTTCTCCAGACTATAAACAAGCTCACATCTCCTTCTGAAACAGATCCCTTGGCAAGACTCACAAAGGGGTTAGCTCGTCTACTCAGCCTGCAGCTCTCGAACCCTCATGGGAGGGTGAGCACACAGGTGAGAGGGTGCAGGGATCAGGACGAATGCTTCTGGGTGCTGGCAGGAGTAGAACTCTGTGTGGCCCTGCGGCAGCTGCAAGGGGGGTATCCATGACCCTTGGAGCTCCAGGGAGCACATATTACAGTGTGCTCCTTTAGCTTCACTGTCCATGGATGGCTTAAGTGTTTAAAAGCTCAGTGGAGGAGGTGGGGGAGTCAAGGTGACAGCCTTTTGCAGTTGCCCTCTTAGTACCTGAGTTCTTGATGGTATCCAGGAAGAATAAGGTTGCATGAATGAATTGAAGGGTGGTGAATGTGGATAATTATATTGATTAGTGGAAGTGGCTCTCAGCAGGATGGGGAACTGGAGAGGGGATGAAGTGGGAACGTAGTCTTCCCCTGGAGTTTGGCCATCCCTGACTGAAATTTTCTCCAAAGTTCCACTGTCCAAGCAGTCCCTCTGAAGTCAACCTGCTTCTCTCTGATGTCCAGCTGCTTCTTCTCCTCTCTCCTTTTCTGCCTCTCTGCCACTCTGCCAGTGGAGCATGGAAAGCTTGATGTATTAGTCCATTTTCATGCTGATCATAAGGACATAACTGAGACTAGGCAATTTACAAAATAAAGAGTTTTAATAGACTTACAGTTGTATGTGGCTGAGGAGGCCTCACAATCATGGCAAAGGAGCAAGTCATGTCTTACATAGATTGCAGCAGGCAAAGAAAGAGAGCTTGTGCAGGGAAATTCCCCTTTTAAAACCATCAGATCTCATGGGACTTATTCACTGTCACAAGAACAGCATGGGAAAGACCTGCCCCCATGATTCGATTACCTCCCACCATGTCCCTCCCACAACATGTGGGAATTCAAGATGTGATTTGGGTGAGGACACAGACAAACTGTATGATTCCATCCCCAACCTCACCCAAATCTCATGTCCTCAGATTTCAAAACCAATCATGTCTTCCCAAGAGTCCCCGCAAAGTCTTAACTCACTTCAGCATTAGCGCAAAAGTCCACAGTCTAAAGTCTCATAAGTGACAAGGCATGCCCCTTCTGTGCAGGAGCCTATAAAATCAAAAGCAAGTTAGTTACTTCCTAGATACAATGGGGGTATAGGCATTGGGTAAATATAGCCTTTCCAAATGAAAGAAATTGGACAAAAGAAAAGGGCTAGAGGCCCCATACAAGTCCAAATGCAGCAGGGCAATCAAATCTTAAAGCTCCAAAATGATCTCCTTTGACTCCATGTCTCACATCCAGGTCATGCTGATGCAAGGGGTGGGCTCCCATGGCCTTGAGCAGCTCCACATTGTGGCGTTGTGGGTATAGCCCCACTCCAGGCTGCTTTCATGGGCTGGCATTCAGTGTCTGTGGCTTTTCCAGGTGCACAGTGCAAGCTGTCGGTGGATCTACTATCCTGAGGTCTGCAAGATGGTGGCCCTCTTCTCATAGCTCCACTAGGTGATGCCTCAGTAGGGACTCTGTGTGGGGGCTCCCACCTCACATTTCCCTTCTGCACTGCCCTAGTAGAAGTTCTCCATGAGGGCCCCGCACCTGCAGCAAACTTCTGTCTCAGCATCCAGGCATTTCCATACATTCTCTGAAATCTGGGTGGAGGTTCCCAAACATCAGTTATTGACTTGTGTGCACCCCCATGCTTAACACCACATGGAAGTTGCCAAGCCTTGTGGCTTCCACCCTCTGAAACAACAGCTCGAACTGCACCTTGACCCATTTTAGTAATGGCTGGAGTGGCTGGGATGCAGGGCACCAAGGCCCTAGGCTACACACAGTGAAGGGATCCTGGGCCAGCCCACAAAACCATTTTTTCCTCTTAAACTTCCAGACCTGTGATGGGAGGGTCTGTCACAAAGGTCTCTGACATGCCCCAGAGACATTTTCCCCATTATCTTGGTGATTAACATTTGACTTCCCATTACTTATGCAAATTTCTGCAGCCAGCTTGAATTTCTCCTCAGAAAATGGGAGTTTCTTTTCTATGGCATCATCAGGCCGCAAACTTTCTGAACTTCTATGCTGTCTCCGCTTTAAAACTGAATGCACGTGGGAATTCAAGATGAGATTTGGGTGGGGACACATCCAAACCATATCACTTGATAAAATGCACATTCTGAGTCAGTGAGTATGTGGTAAAAGACAGTGTTTGTAGTTCTAATAAGCTTCCAGGTTGATGATTTTCCTCCTGGTTAAAGGACCACACATTGAATAGTTAGGTCCATGATGGGGAAAGACTTCTCCTCATCTGCATGCCCCGGTTGGTTATAGGTTTGCTGTGTTTTCCGTAGCTCAGTCTTTAGGGTGTGAGCTGGGGCCTGGCACAGCTGGAGCCCATAGGCCAGAGATCTCTGTGAGTCACCAGGTTTATTTACCCCAACAGGATGAAACCTCAAAGTGTGCTTCTCAACAATAAAAAAATATTGGAAAACCCTTCCCCAGAATTCTCGCCATCCAATCTCACCTATTTCCAGGTCTTATACTCCCATTTGTATATTCATTAAATGGATATCTCATAGGCATCACGTTCACTATATATATCAAGAACTTAACTCACAATATTTGTCTACAAGACTGCTTGTTTTCTTGTATATTCTATTTTTCTCATGACACTATCATTCTCCAAGTTACTAAAGGAATAAATACAATTATCTTACACTACTCTTTCTTTTTCTCACATCCAATCAATGGACAAGTTTTTTTTTTTTTTTTTCTTTTGGTCATTTCTCATTGTGTTTCCTTCTCTCTATTTTTGAAATCTGCTGTAGTACTGATCATGTACTATGCTCTTTGAAGCCAGTTTTGCCCCTCCCCAACAATAAACACATTTTCTTCACAGTTATCCATATTATTTCTCTTTTTTTCATTTGTGTTGTCAAATTCTTGGCATGCTTTTTTTTTAATTTTTAATTTTAATCTTGTGGGTACACAGCAGGTGTCTATATTTATGGTGTACATGAGATCTTTTGATATAGGCATGTGATGTGTAATAATCACATCATGTATAATGGGGTATCCACCCCTCAACTATTTCCATATTACTTCTTTAGTGATATTTCTGAGATGATCTGACCATGCTCCTTTCCTACCTGTCACAGTCCTTTTTGCTTCAGTGAAGGTCTGAGTTCCACAAGGCAGAATGCATCTGGAGCTCTGGACATCCTTTAGAGATGCTTCCAAGAAGTTCAGCATGCCATTTCTATTTACAATTTCTTGGCCAAAACTTGGCCACAGAAGCACATAAGCCTGCCAGGAAAACTGCAAAATCTTTAACATCTTGGAAGTGCCTTTAAACGGAAGGCTCTTCTTTCTGATGGCTAAAAAGAAGCCAGAATGAATGAAAGCAGAGCATCTATCTTCTATCTCAAAGAAGCAATCCCACATTAAGGGTGGCAAAACAGCAAGAGAGAAGGACTGGCAACCCTCTATTCCAGCCTTGAGCTGTTCAATTGCTTCTCTTTTCTTTTCTTTTTTTTCTTTTCTTTTCTTTCTTTTACTCTTAAGAGGAAGAAAAATCTTTCTTAAACCAATGTTATTGCGCATTTTCTGTCACTCACAAATGAACCTAATCTGTACTAAAACAACAATAAGAGGCTGGTCTGTTCATCCCTTGCTTACTTTCTTGCCATTCAAAAGCCCTCTCTTCTACTATACAATGAATTTTAGAAACAAAGATAGATATCTGGCATTAAGGTTACTAATATATGTACTTTTTTGAGATGGAGTCTTGCTCTGTTACCCAGGCTGAAGTGCAGTGGCACGATCTTGGCTCACCGCAACGTCCACCTCCCAGTCCAAGCAATTCTTCTGCCTCAGCCTCCCTAGTAGCTGGAATTACAGGTGTGCCCCACAAAACCTGGCTAATTTTTGTATTTTTAGTAGAGATGGGGTTTCGTCATGTTGATCAGGCTGGCTGGTCTTGAAGCCCTGACCTCTAATGATCCACCCACCTCAGTATCCCAAAGTGCTGAGATTATAGGAGTGAGCCAGTGCACCCGACCAAGGTTACTAATATTTAACTAAATAAGAAATTATAGCTTTAATGCTAAGGGTGTATTTTCTGCTAAAGAGAGATCATCAGATTTTGACTATATTAGTTTTAAAAAATTGTAGTTGGATAGAACAGATCTACACTTTACATTTTAAAAGTAACATATTAAATATAATCACTCAGTCTATAGAAAGATCACTCAGTTCTTCAAAGAGAGAACCAGGATCTAAATCCTGAGTCTTATTTCTCCAAATTTCTTCTTATCTTCACATGGCACCCAAGTGAATGAGGAGAGGCAATAGAATTCAAGGACAGTTAATTTAGAAAACATCTGAAATAAATGAGATATTTCTTATAAAGGCATATATCTCATCCTTTTACTACTGTGTTTTAAAATTTAATTATGATTTTTCTCTAGGAATTTGAATTTTTTTCATATCAATTAAGCGTAATCTTTGATGTGAGATTGTATTTATGATAACTATACATATACCCACAGGGAATGATATGCATTCGTCCTTTTGAAATAGAGCAAAATTTTATGTTCACAGTTATCACTTAGGGGGAAATATTTAGGCTGCACATAAAACCTAATTCTCCACTATAGTCTCAGGAGGCACCAGCAAAGGTCTGCAGCAGAGTCAATGACTTTGATGATTCTCACCCTATTTAAGATTTGCAGCAAGAGATATCCTAAATTTCAGAGATTTAAGGGGAAAAATATTTTAGAATCTTTTCAAGTGTTTTAAGGTCTTTACAAAGAAACAGCATAAAGCAGAAGGAAGATTTCTAATAGTTCTATCTTTATAATCCTCTGCTGCTTCTATTCTTACCAATAAATAAAACAGGAGTCAAGTTAAGGACACAGAGGTCCATTTATTTGTGCTAGACAGTAGGATATACAAAAAAAGAAAAGTCTCTTGGTACTTTAATAGACTAAATGTAAGTCACTTCTTATAAAGGAATGATTTAATAACTGGTGGAAAATATTTAGTACATATTAGATTGTTTTGTTATTAATAAGAAGGTAATTTATAAAGACAGATTTTCTCTAAGTTCCTGGGATTAGGATTTCATTACACACTTCCATCTTCATCACTTATCAGAAATGTAATCACTTGTTTATAAAATCAAGAAAACTTATATCTCTCTTTTTTATTGGAT
The DNA here is from genome assembly GCF_024542745.1 of Macaca thibetana thibetana. Taxonomy (NCBI): domain Eukaryota; kingdom Metazoa; phylum Chordata; class Mammalia; order Primates; family Cercopithecidae; genus Macaca; species Macaca thibetana. The sequence continues at coordinate 15,223,356 of NC_065582.1, read as the reverse complement.
GTTTGTCTCGTTTAACCTACTAATAATTTAGTTTCTGTCTTTAAACTTCTGATAAGTAGAACAAACTGATTTTAAATGACGGAAATTAACAAAAACATGTGTATGTTGACATCAATTGGACAAGTGAATACAGAATAGCTTATTAAAATATGTTCTTCCCTTACAATCAAGTGCGGACAATGAAATATTTTGTAACAGAAAAATTATTATTTGAATAAACATTTGCTGATATTTTATAATTCCCTTGAAGAGTCATACAGATTTTCCTCAGCAGCTAGTCCTAACACAACAATACAGCATGGATTCATTTGAAAAGAAAACTTGAGGGCCCATGTGGAAATATCTCCATGAAGTTCACCATATTCTCCATTCCACATGGAAACTGTGGCCTGTGGCAACAATGCTTTTCCTGCCCATTCTAATTCCATCCTCTTTTCTGCCTATTCAAATTCCATCACCTGCTTAAGATTCATATAATATTTTCTCCTTCTTTTTAAAGAATTTATACTCCTTTCCATTCCAGAAAAAAAGGTTTTTCCTCAATATTTATTATTATTATTTTGGGTAGTTATTCATAATTATATTTTCAGTTATTGTCAGCAAAGAATCATCACTCAACTACCTTTTATAGAGACTCATAGGATTAACACATAAATGTATGTAAACAAAGAGATTAAAAGACAAATACAAATGTTCTGTGATACCAATGGTTCTCCATCTATCTAGAGAATTAGAAACTTATTAGAGATTTTGATCCCAGAACTCTGCTAGGTGTAAAACTAGAAATTCAAATATGATACCTTGAGAACATGCATCATTTATTTGATTAATATTTAGTGTTGTCATTTAGTTATGCTTTCTCTTTTCAGTGCAAATATCTTTTTTAAACTAGATGATTACATCACAAATTGATTTAAAGATATGTCTTCTATATGAAATAGCAATTTTCTACACCTATTATGGTATGAAGCATTATTTTAGTTGAAAATATTTAAGAAAAACCATCACACATGAAAGCTGACTACTGATGAAATAGTAGGGTGGGGAATTGTTTCCAAATAAGAACAAGTAAGGCATAGGTGAGTAAGAAAATGAAAATTTTTAAGATTTTTTTTCTAGACATTTTTCTGTGAAAAGGAGAGATAAGAGGCAAGTGGGGATATATTTTACCACAGACACATAAAATTGGGAATAAAGAAAAATAAGCTACACCAAATTCTTCATCGAATGTTCACCTGAATGTTAGAAGCACAGAATGACAGCATAGTAATTTTGGCTATGCCTGGAGTTATTTATCTGAAATTGTTAATTTGCTTTTGAAAAGAAGAAATAGTGCTTCATACCAGAAATTAGTAAGCCCTTTTAGCATGCTAGACACTCTTTCAAGCCCTGCATATAGAACTGGGAATGTGTTTTGGTCTCTGCCCTCAAAAACTTCACAGTTTGAGCTAGATGGAGAACTCAGACAGTGGCAACAGTCCTGGGAAATGTGGCATTGGCACACAGAGGAAGCATCCTCATTTAGACTTCAGGGAGACCAGAGGCTTCTTAGAGAATGTGAAATGAGTTAAACAGGAATTAGCCAGGCAAAGAGATGGGATTCACATTTTTCTCCCAGTCATTCAATGGAGGACATTTGGGTAGTCATTTCATTGAGACTCAAATCACTTAACTTCTTGCAGGCTTCCACCTAAAGTATTAGATGACCAATCTGACACACTCCCCCCACCACCCACAGAGAAGGCAAGCATTATTTGCTGGTAATTTCCTCACACCCTACTGCTCTAGTAATTACATCTATTTTCTTTTCATTAGTAGTATTTTACTCGTTGCCACAATTAGCTGCCAATTATATATTTTTTTAATTTTTTAGTAACATTACTGTGAGATTGTTGTACATATTTCCTAACTCCTAAACTGGAGAACATCCAGAGCTAATATCAAGACCAACTGTTGAAATCTTGCTTTGTAACTAAAGGTTAACTTTAAGAAGGAATGTAAACTTTTTACATGTATTTGACATCAAAAACAAAGTCAGCAGAGTCTAAACCTAGTCAACAGTGTGTAGAAAAACAAATGACATAGAAATGAAAATATATCCAAGATTATTTTTAAAGATATTTGAATAAAATTATGATATGACATTAGTAAGAGCAGCAGTGTCTACAGAGAAAGTCTAGTGGCTTTTTGAAGCCATATGCATTTATAGAAAAATATACTGCTAAAGTTCTCTAATGCTTTTAAGACTAACTTGTTTTACAGACTGTTTTACTTGTTTATTATAAAAAGCTGTAAAGTCATAGTAAAATTCAAAATAAATGAATACTTTTTTATGGTTTTATTTCTATGCCATGACCCAAAATTATAAGTTATATGGCCCTAGTCAAAGAAGCATCATAAAAGCATAGCAACCATTATAACAAGGGGTGGTATCATCCCAAGGTGGGTGGGCAGAAGATTTTTTCTTGGGGGGATAAAAAGTCTTATTATTTTTATTTTAAAATAAATATATAGAGAGAGGACATAAGAAAATACACGATATATCTATGGTATTACAATTTCATGGAAGTCAGTTACAAAAAATGTCTATGAAAGGTGCCTTAAGAGGCAATAATGAAAAAAGTTGAGAAGTATACATTACATCACACAATACAAATGCTTTACACAATACAAATTCAGTTTTCCAGGGGTGAAAGAATCAAACCCTTCTCTTTTCCACTAGATGCTGCCAATTGTATCTGTTTTACAACCTCTTCTTGTTTTCAAAGAAGACTGTTTGATCCTATAAACTTTATGAGATCTTAAACACAATACTTCCTTTTTACTCCACATGATAACACAGACAACTAAATAGAATTCAAATCTAAAATCCTAGAAAGATGTGACAGACAGGAGATGTTATCTCAGTGCTTATGTATTATTTGTTGAGCATGCATGGCATTGAAATGAACATTATGGAGGTAAAACAAAGGCCAGAAATGATTCTATCTCCATGGGAGTTAAAATTTAGATACAGAGAGAAAACTTGTATGAAAATCTAAAACACAAATTGGAAACGGATATCACAGGTTCTCCTCTCCACAGTGATATAGTGTTAAAAGTTGGGGTTTTGTTTCCCCAGTACTTAACACACTGCTTTGCATGTAGCCATTGCTCCCTACATTATTATAGAAGTTACAGAGATATTCAGGTAGAATGCCATGGGCTCTCTGAAACTAGAGAATCCAAACTTCATGCATGGAGTGCCTGCATGGAAAACATTATCATTTAAAACCATGGCTCAAATATATGCACAATTTTTATGAACAGGAAGGTCATCGTGCATGGATAAAAACCCCAAAGAACACAGAAACAAATATTTGTGGAGGTACATATAGGAAAAAGTAGTTGACTTTGTCTAGGAGAAAACAGAAGACATTTTAGTTTTTGCTAATTAAAAACAATAAATATTTTCCTTCTGAGTAAACAAGTCCTTATCACAGGGAATTTTAAAGTTTAAGGGATGACCACCTGTTGAAGGTGTTGTTCAGAGATTCTAAAATTTAGTTAGGATATTGGATGGACCAGTTACCTCCATTGTAAGCCCAATCATTCTGTGTTGGCAAGGGTTGTATAATATTATCAGAAATATATCAGGGTTTGTCCACAATTCCTAATTGGTTATGGCAAATGTTTGTATGCACTCATGGAGAATTCTTCATTGCTTACATCGGAAATCCTTCCAATCAGTAAGCTTTTTCCAGAGACCTTTAAATTTTATGCTATTCCTAATTGTACCACTGAGGTGATTGCCTCTGTGCATCGTGTTGCCTACAAGGTACTCATAATACTTCCTCCTAAAAGCATCTCTAGTAAGGAAAACATTTCAGAAATACACTATGATTGAGCTGTATTGTTTTATGACTGTTTTCCCTTCTGATAACATCTCAGGATTTAAAACTCCATTTATTGAAAATGTGTGTTGTTGCCATGCAGTTGTTAGAATAGCTTCATTGACTGTCACTGAACAGCTCATTCCATTTATACACTGTGTCTGTTGCTAAACAGTTAGTTCTGTCTTGGAATTTCTGCCTTCACTCTAGAACCAGTTCTCTGGAGGAGTCAATTGTCTCTCTTGGCCATTTCCCCAAGCAAAATAAAGCCACAGGATATACCATCCACCTAATAAAAAAACAAAAACCTAAAACTCAAAAAATAAAAACATTGTATTTCCACATATACATGTGCATACATATGAATTTGAGGCGGGTGGATCACGAGGTCAGGAGATAGAGACCATCCTGGCTAACACAGTAAATCCTGTCACTACCAGAGATACAAAAAATTTAGCTGGACATGGTGGTACGTTCCTGTAGTCCCAGCTACTCAGGAGGCTGAGGCAGGAGAATCGCTTGAACTTGGGACGCAGAAGTTGCAGTGAGCGGAGATTGCACCACTGCACTCCAGCCTGGGCAACAGAGGGAGACCCTGTCTCAAACAACAAAAAACACCCTGTAAGTACTGTTAATGCAAGTATATAAATAATCCTATAGAAAAGGGTAAGAGACACGTTTGGTGGGAAAATTAAGGAGACTTTACTAGATATGTTTCAGGATATAAGGAAAAGTAGATGATGTACCTTTTCCAAAATAATTCCCTGAAAATGTCCTGAGAAAACTTGGGTAAAGTATGTTATCTGTAAATATGGACTAGTTTATTAGATTAGCTAAAATTAGAGAAATGCTAATAATAAGGTTCTCTTGATAAGTGATAGAAATATATTAATATATGCTATTAATAAGAACTGGTCCTTGAGATAAATAGCATAAAACTATGATAAATCTGCAACTTCATCATTTGGTTCTGATAAGTCTCATCAATACAGCTGAGCTCAAGGATCTTTGAGTACTTCTCCATGTCCTGCTCCAAGTGTTCTATCCTCATCATTGACAAATGTATTTTCCATTCTTTCTTTTCACCACAGTATACTCACCTTTATAACCTTTTGTAAATCCATGCTTTGGCAATTAAATCTATGCAAATATCTGAATTCCCAGCTGATGGCAGGAAACCTAGCTTTTCTGCAAGCATCTTAACCTCAAAATACCCCAAACCAAATTCAATGTCTTATTTTCTTCCAACTATGCAAATCCTCTACTATATTTCACTATTTCTTTTAAGAAACTACATTTTGGAGAAATATTCTCACATGGTTTCCAAATTCTAAAACAATCAGAATAAACTTTTATTCTAGTAGTTGTGTCATTGTTTCTTTACATAGCTCTTATATAGTTACTATCACCAATCCTATAACTAATTGTAATTTTGAAGTAAACACTACCTCTTAAAGAAAAGAACTGACAGGGAAATTTTGAGTCAAGTTATAAAACTATTCCTGTAATGATGACTTCTCAGTTACAATTAAATTACTTGCTTCTAAATTTTAGCCATATTCCATTGTGAAGCAATGGTGTGACTCCTCCATATTTTTGTAGTTTTATTCATGTAGCTAGCTCAATAGTTTTGCTTGTAGAATACAGTTTTGAATCATTGACTGTAATTTCAACTAAATTTGACAGCCACCATTTCCCAATCACATACTATGTATCTGTATCATTCCTTTTGCATAGAATATTCCCTTTATATATCATTTTGTCCCTTGAACAAATATCTTACAAGGCCCACCACAAATACCAAGGCTTCTTGATGGTTTCGCTTCCTTATATTCCCTAAAATATTGCTATCTGTAATTGTTTCTTTTGTTGTTTGACCCTTTTCAGTTTATTCTAGACTCCAAGTTGCTAAATGGAAAAGGTAATATTTGTTCAATCATCCATAGCTAAATTGTGCTTAGCACAAAAATTTGTGCACAGAATTTCGTGAATAGATCTTGTTGAATTGCTTAATCTTATACAGTAAACACATAATTGCTGATTGGCTTGCCTCAGTACACAGTTGTGTGTTTAAGGGAAGAAAAACTATGTAGAAGAGGAAATATTTTTCAAGATGTTCTTTCAATTGGCAGCGCAAATTGCTCGAGGCATGGACTGGACTATGATTCTTCCATACATGGGACAATTTATTGTTATTTTCAGAGAAAAAGGGAAGAATCACGTTATATATATCAAAGATTCTTTAAAAACTATATAGAATCTTGCTACACCTGCATGTAGTAAATCATAACAATAGTAAAAGTTTATTCCTAGAAAGACAGCTTTCTTCAATATCTTACATAGACAAATAGAGACAACATTAAAAATTATTCCTCTCATCCTCCAAAAACATACCAACAGCAAAACCAGTAAGTTCCATGCTAAAATAGTTTACTAAGGCTTTGAAGTAAACCAAGAAAATATTATATTTTTTATTGTTATGATATCTGAAATTCACACATTCAGGTTTTGATACAATGTGCCCTAATTTATTCAAATAGAAATCCTGTGTTGATATCAACATGTAAAGATGAAAATTTAAATGATATGGCAAGAAAGTAATCAACTTAAATGAAATATTTTTGGCTGTTTCCCTGCTTTTGGAAGTTGTTCTGCAAGCTCTTCATAATGATCACTTATCTGCATTTCAAAGAAAGCTGAACACTGATGTTTTGTTCTTTATTTTATTAATATGATAACTAAAATCCAAAAGTCATAGAAGAATTATTTCATAAAATAGCAATATCCAAACCAAGTATGAAAGTTTTAAAAACTTTTTTGTAAATATTTTGTAAATATTTTTCTGCTGCTTTTGCCTTAATAATGTTTATTTACTAAAGTATGGATGATATTTTAGTGCTTTTAAAAACATAAAAGCACTAAAGTATCATCTGTAGGTTTATAAAAATATGCTAGAAATACTAAAAATTTGTATATTATGATAACATTGCACTGATCAAATTGTGTACTAGTAGGCAACAGAAACTCTCATACATTACTGATATAAGTGTAAAAACATACAACTACTTTGGAATAATGGCAGTATCTACTAAAGTTAAACACACCCATGCCTATGTTATGCTTAGCAATTCCCCTTCCAGAGAAAGTCTTGGACCTTAACTTCATGATCCCAAAATGCATACATGTATTCACCACAAAAGATGTTCAAAGATATTCACAGCAGTACTAACAAACCCGAAGAAATACCCAAATACTCATCAACAGGACAATAGGTAAGTTAATTATGATGTATTCATATAATGGCATATAATACAGCAATTAGAATGAATAAGCTATTGTTACATGCAACAATATGGATAAATCACATAAACATAACACTTATAAAAATAAAGCAGACTCAGAGTAATTATATAAAATTCTAAAATGGAAAAAAAAAACATATTTATTATATAAGTCAGGAGAGTGATTACCTTTGACCAAGGTAGTGCCTTGGAAAGGATTATGGTGGAGGAAGAGGGTGGGGTGGGTGCTTCTGTGACAGTCACACTTCTACTTGTTGAACTGTAGTCTCTTCACTTAGGTGTGTTCCCTTTGCAAAACTTTTTCTAGAGGGAAATGTATTATTTGTGCATTTTTCTCTGTGTATATTGTATCTCAAAAATATGTTTTTAAAAAATCTTCAAAGCCTATGAAATAAAAAGTCTGTACCAGTAAATTATCTACTTATAAATATCTGTGGTTTCTGATTGTTGTTGCCTCCAAATTGCCCTGGTAAGCTGTTTTCAAACTTAAAAATATGTTAGAAATTAATGCCATTACTTTCTTTTGTCTTTATCTTTTTTCTTGTTTCCTCTGTGCTCAACACATCAGGGTTGGAATTAGAGAATAAAGAATCATTTCCATGAAGACATTTATTTTACAAAATATTTCCAGTAGAGGGAGCTTTCTTTTTTTTCCACAGGAAATTCTGTTTTGGCTGTCATCACTAAAAGTGAAAATGCTTAATTTTTTACATATAATTAAAGTTCTTCAGAGAGTGATAACTTACTCTCATCTAAGACTAGTCATGGATAGGTAAAAATTTATTTGTTTTATGAAAGTAGAAAGAAAAACTTGATGAAGAATATAAGTTAAGAAGTAAAACTTTTGTATGTTATATGTCTTTTCAAAGAATTACATTTTTGCGCTACTCATAAAATGTATTTCTAACTACAATTACTTAAGATTAATGAAGATAAATTCTTATAATCACAGTCATCCATTTGAAATACTTTTCATAGCTTTTAACACAGTTGGACAAAAATCAGGGAATCTAGTGATGCAAATTATTTATCTCAGAACATGTTTTAACAAATATCATAGTGAATTGCCATTATACAAATTTAACCTCATTGACCAAAACATTTTGGTTTCTGATTTTAGCTTCCTAAATCTAAGTATCTATCAACTAAGCTAATCTGATTTCTTTGAAAAAATGCATTTTACCATCTAAGCCATGAAGAAATATATTACAGGGAAATTATCAGTTTATATTTTAACATGAAGTTCGTACTCCTTTACATAAAAATTTCATAAATATAAAAGCTCCATATATTTTGCTTTAATTATTACAAATAAAATTTCTGACAATAATAAAGTTACAAAAATTTACTAGATCATATAAAAATGATTTTCATTGAAAATATTTTGGTTAAAAATAGTTGAATTTCTTATTTTGGGAAAAAATCAATAATTTCAGAAATAATAACCATCAAAATCAGTTTCTATTCTATATAAGCAAATCAAAATAATTTAAGTTTCTATAAGGTAGTTTGAGATACACTATTGGTTTTTCTAAGGTAGCCCAAAGATGAAAAATTGACATAACAATAAAGAATATTTACATACTCCTAATAGAAATCAGTATACATATAACTTGGTTACTCTAGTTATTTGACTTCAATCCTCCTTTGAAAACCTTGCAAGCCATAAAAATGGAAATCCTATGGTAATTAATTGTAATAGTAAAATAAAATTTATATTGGTGGGTTAAAATTCTATGTGAGCAGTACCTTACCTTTACACATTCATTAAGAATGGGGTAAAATTATCTGATCCTTTGCCTAGTTCTCTTATACTCTTTAAATTATTTTTTAAGCCTGCCAAATATGACAGGATCATGATAAGAAAATGACATGTTATAGAACAATTTCATAGTTTAATGGCTTTGTTATAATATTACTTTCATCAAGAAGATTATTCCTGACATAGAACATATCTAATAATCTATTTATGATTTTGCTTTCATGTATTACCTGAACTAGGTCATTAGAAAATAGTACTTGCAAGGCCCTTATTTTGATTCATTTAACTTAACCTTTGAATATACCAACAATGTTTGGAGTTTCTCTCATCAGTAAACGACTGTCTTCTATATTTCTGCATTTAAAAAAGTAATGTCTCATTTCTAAATAGTAAATGTTTTGTAACTTTCAAAAAGAGAGTAACACCCAAATTATATAATTCACTTAGAAAAGGGGAACTTTAAAAGCAATTTGAGAAGGAAAACGTAGGCTTTTGAAATAATTTGTATTTTTTTTTTCTCAGCTGCAAATAACTCAAGATGCCGGTTGCTAAAATGCACGAATTAATGAAAAAACAAATGAGTAGGTCTCAGTAGATAGACAGCTAGATAATTTAGATAGACAGCAATGCTATTAAATTGATTGTTTCAACAAGTCAATATAGAACTGCAAATTTCCCGGTTTCATCAATAACAAGTGGTTGTAACGTAATACACAGGCTTAATGAGTTCTCCAACTGTTAAATCCAAGCGGACTCACCTGAGTAACAGTGCTGCTTCCCAGAAGTAAAATCCCGAAACTAATGTCCGAAAGTGTCTCACGTGGGCCATGATACGGAGAGATATTCACGATCCTGAAAATAGTCTTATCCAAGGCATGGGGAACCAGAAAGACAGAATGAAAATGTGCAATCTAACCCCGCACGGTGTTGGTGTAGACTGATGCTTGGGAAGCTTCAGCACCTTAGACAGCTCCCTGCAGTATGCGGACCCCTTCTCAGCATTGAGCAGAAGGGGAGAGTCACAGGGTTATAAATGTGCAGGTGATTTTTAGAGTGAAATTACAAAAATGAGTGAGATGAAATGTCTGAAGTGCCTAGGTGCTGGGCAACAATTCTCTAAAGCTCCACCAGCAAAGGAAGAATGTTCGTCCTTCCCTGACTGAGACCCAGGATTGGAGGAAGAAGAGCAGCAACAGCGGGAAAGAGGATGCCTCTCCACCTGCTCCAAGCGCCGCCCGCTGGAATCCCGCTCTCCACCTTGGGCTAAAACCCGAGACCTGGAGCGCGGCAAAGGGAAGGGGGGGTGGGGCCCGACGACCCTTCCTGCTGGCCAATCACGACCGCACAGCGGGACGGAGTGACAGGCCACTTACGACGGTAGGCGGGGCTTAGCATTTCACCCTTTAACAAAACCCAAACAAACCAAAAGGCGACTGGAGCGAGGTGGGCGGTAAAAGCCACAGGGAAAAGTCAGCGATTTTGTGATTTAGGTAGTATAACCCCGCGGGAGGGACCCTCTAGTGTTCTCTTCCGGGAAAAGACACACTTTAGGTCTTTTCGGATGTGACACTGTCTCTTAGACTCTGCACCGAAATGCGAGAGTCAACAGTAAACCCAGACCCTGGCGGAGGGCTGGGGAAGAGAAGACAATGTGGTGCATGAACGCCCGTGGAACGGAAGAACCAGCTGCTTCCAGAATCCTCTCAAGCCTGGCCAGCTTCTGGCCAGGAAGCATTGTTGACTGGATTTAAGTTGGGTTTCCTTCAGTAATAGTAAGGGTTCTAAAAAGATGAAAGTGTGAAGTCTAAAGAGATGGCTACTAGAGACGCAATCCTTCCCACTTGTTTTTGTTTTGTTTTGTTTTTGTTTTGTTTTGTTTTGTCTTTTCCCTTTTACATCTTCATAGTAAGTTCAAGTGAGAAGAACAGCTAGGTCACATGGTACCATAAGGTCCATCTTTTCTCCATCATGTTAGCCTTTCTGTCCTTCTTTTTCTCTATTTTCCCCCCTCCTTCTCTGTCCCTGTTTTCCTCCCTTCCCACATTTATTTACTTTGGGTTTTGGATGGAAGACTGGAAAAGAAAAGTGTGTGTGTGTGTGTGTGTGTGTGTGTGTTGTGTTGTTTATGTATTTCAAAGTAATCGAATTTTTTAAAAATTAAAACTTATTTGATCTTTATAGTGGCTTTTATTTACTATCAGCCATGATCAAAATGTTCACTCCTTGAATCTTAGATTTTCCCCAAAACTTCCTCAGATATTTATTCTGAAATCCTTACTTTCATCTCTTAACTTAGTCTATTGACATGTCAAAAATGATTCCTTATTTCGACACATTAGTTATTCCTGAAATTCTCTGTTTAACGGGAAAGCATAAGTCACCACCTTCCAACCCTCTCATATGAAAAATTTCTCTCTCTACGCTTTAGTAAAAAAGCTTTATTTACATTCAGTGACAATAAAGAGTTTCCCAGATTTATTTCTAGATGTTCTTATTATACTTGTCTCTTTTCACATAGTGGTTTTCTGATTTAAATGATAAATTGCCACAAGTTTCATAAGGAACACCATTGATTCTGCCCAGGAATATTTGCACCTGGAGAAGATTCACACCGTTTTTATTAACTTAATTATTCATGATGAATCTTTTGAAATCTCACTAAGCACAAAAGCTTTTTAGTTGGTCATTCTTTGAATAGCAGTAATAATTGTTTAAAATCGTACACCGTAAAAAACTTCAAAACTTTATTTGAAGAATACGTGGATTCCTTGCTATGCTTAACCACTGATTGGGTACTTTTAGAAAAGTTATGTTCTTTAAAAAATATTTTTTTAATATATATTTTTAAAGTATATTTATTGAGAAAATTAGATTAAATGACCTTGCAGATTTATTCTCTGGCTTGAAGGAGACAACTAATGTATGTTTAAGTCAGTACATTAATAGATAATATTAAAACTCTTTATAGTAATCTGGAAAATTAAATTACACAATAGCTTAAAAGACAGGATAATTTTAACTATTTCATCTTGCAGTTAACATAAAATGTAGGAATATACTTTATAAAATTAGTATGACATAAAATTAGTATGGATCTAATTCTTTTTTTTTTTATATAAAGGTCATGTGAGAGAATGGCTGGAATCCTCATAATACTCATTTTTCCTAACACCATAAATATTTTCTTCAAATTACTTATCACTCTTTGTTATCATCCTCCTCATTTATTTGTTTGACTTTTTCACTAGAGTGAGGACAATGGCCTCTATTTAGCACAGCACTTAGCATATAGTAGATACTAAATATTTGTTGGATGCATTAATTATCATATTGGAAACACAATATGCATTTTTTCTATTAATAAATGAATGAACTTGTTACAGTGCATTGGGAAGTAGAGTAATTACATATATTAAAAATTGAGTTGATTGTGGTGCTCTGTTTCAGATAACATTTGATGTTTAATTTCCTAGTGTATTTTTGTTGATGAACATTTATATTATTTGTTTTAATTTATATAAGGTCAAATGGAATATTATGCATCTACATATTTTTGGTAGCTATCTTGTAAATCTTATTCTTTTCAGAATAATAGTCCTGATTGAATGGGTAGGCGACTGAATGTGTTTCTGGGGCAGAGGGAACCTTCTGTAGCTGAAGAGTAGCTGATCAGCCCATTCATATACAACTAAGCTGGATTCTGACATGATCAAATCTCAGCTTAACCCTTTGTGGCCTTTATTATTGCTTTCTTGCACTAACAAATTCTACTTCACATTATATAGGACATGGGACTTCGGAGCTTCATCATGCTTAATTCTTACTTTTCAAGAGAAAGCAATTGTAGACCTTTGTGGTTAAGTGATGGTTACAAGCCCTCGTATCCAGTAAGCTGAAGATATCAAACTTGAATTTGGGACTTTAGGTTCATTGTCTAGTTTTTCTTTTTTCACTACCATGGAGCTATTTTTAAGGCACATTTATTCTATTTTTTCAAAATATATGTACATTGCCTAAGCTACAGAAAGATCAACTTCAGTATAATGATAAAGATGCCTCTTTTATTTAGCTTTTTTTTTTTCATTTTCTCAGTTGTTTCTACCAATGCTAAACCTATAATATTTTCCACACATTGTTGAGATGCTTTGCTATTTAATGAAAGCCCCATATACTCTTTAAGTCAATGTAGTATAGAATTAGTGCTAGTTTACTGAGAGTTGATTGGATTCAGTAGCATTCAATCATTCTAACCATCTCATCAAAAATTGATATACAGCACAAAATGCCAGTTTAAACACTTACCAAAAGTAATGTTACTTTTGAAATAATTAGAATATTGGCATATTTGAATTAACACTCCCTAAGTTTGAAAGAAAGTTTTAATTTTGGGATCAATCAGAAAGTTGCTTATTTAATATACATCTAGTAGAGAATAATTGGCCTTATGGCAGGCTTATATATTGTCACTGAATATATGAGCCTAGTGAACTTACCTTTGGCATAGATATTGACCTACTGAGAACACTGGAATAATCATGAAAAGTTATTAGTTGATTAGGTGACACTCTGTTTTGAATAGTGGGAGAAATATCCAATAATTTATTTCCATTTGCTTGTCTAGGCTACACAATTTTGTACATGAATCTCAGCAACAGCTTCCTAATTGTTTCTCCTGCTAATCTAATTAAAGCTCCACTATAAATATTAAGTTTTTTTTAAGTAAATCAAATGATGCTACTTCTATTCCCAAAGCCCTTTATTTCCAATGCAACAAATTGAAATTCATGATCCCTTTTATAGCTCACGAGACTCTGAATAATATCCCATTGGTAATCTCCTGAGCCTCATTTTTTAAAATGTGAAATTGCATTTATTTTTTGTACATTTTGTAGACAGTTTTAACTTTTCAGAATATTTAAATGAGTAATTTATTGCTTATTTAGTTTTAAAAATATTTATTAAGAGATGATTGATGTTCAAAAAACTATGGATATTTAATGTACACATCTTAATGTGTTCCGAGATAGAGATACACCTTTGAAACCATCAACACAATTAATGCTATAATCCCATCCATGACCTCCCAAAGTTTTCTCCCACTCTTCCGATTGTTTTGTTTTTTCTTTTTGTGGTAAGAGCATTTAACTAAGATTTATCTTCTCAACAATTTTTAAAGTATACAATACAGTATTGATAATCATAGGACCTTTGCTGTAGAGGAGATATTCAAAATTTTTTTTTGTCTTGTGTAATTGAAACTTTAGAACTTTTGTCCAATCCTTCCCCAGTTTCCTCCTCCCCTATCCTCTGATAACCAACCCTTTGCTCTGCTTCTGTGAGTTTGACTGTTTTAGGCTCCACATATACATGAGATCATATAGTACTTATCCTTCTGTTGACTGGCTTATTTCTCTTAACATAAGGTCCTTCAGGTCCATTCATGATGCCACAAATGTTCAGGTTTTCTTATTTTTTTAAGGCTAAATAACATTCCTGTGTGTGTATATATTACCATGAATCATGGTGTCACAATTGATTTCTTTATCCATTCATCCATCAATGGACACACATGTTGTTTCCATATCTTGACTACTGTGAATAATGTTGCAGTGAACATGGAAGTGCAGATATCTCTTCAACAAACTAATTTCAATTCCTTTAGAAATGCACCCAAATGTAGAATTTCTGGATCAAATGGTAATTTTAGTTTTAATGTTTGAGTAACCTTCATCTTGTTTTCCATAGTGGCTCTACCAATTTGCATTCCCATCAACAGTATAAAGTGTTCTCTTTTCTCTACATCTTAGCTAACACATGCCCTGTGTTTTTTGATAATAGCCAACTTAACAAATATGAGCTGATATCTCTTGTGGTTTTAATTTGTATCTTCCTGATGACTGGTAAAAGCCATTTTTCATTTACCTATTGGCTATTTCATGTCTTCTTTTGAGAACTGTCTGTTTGGTTCCCTTGTCCATTTTTTGTTTGGGTTGTTTTATTGCTATTGAGTTGTTTGAGTTTATTATAAGTTTTAGATATTAACCCCTTTTCAGATACGTGGTCTGCAAATATTTACTCTCATTCTATAATTTACCTTTTCATTTTGTTAACTGTTTCCTTTGCTGTGCAGAAGCTTTTTCATTAGATGTAATCCCATTTGTTTATCCTTGCTTTTGTTTTCTGTGCTTTAGTGTCACATCCAAGAAATCATTGCTCAGTCTAATCTGTAGAAGCTTTTCCCTAAAGTTTTCTTCTAGGAGTTTTATTGTTTTATGTTTTACACTTAAGTCCATATTGAGTTGATTTTTGCATATAGTGAGAGATCAAGTCTAATTTCATTTTTTTTTGCATTGAATATTTGATTTTTCCAAAACCATTCATTGAAGAGACTACTTTCCCTCATTGTGCATTCTTGGCACCCTTGTCTTTTCAGTTGGTCTGTATGTGTTTTTATGCCAGTGCCTTGTTTCAGTAACTGTAGTTTTGTAATACATATTCAAATCAGGGAGTGTGATACTGTCAGTTTGTTCTTCTTGCTCAAAATTGCTTAGGCTTTTTTTTTTTTTTTTTTTTTTTTTTTAACTTTACTGGTTTCCCTTTTCCCCACTATGTATCAGTCATATAAGCTGTTTCTTTTCTCAGAATTTGTCTACTTTAAACACCTGTCTTCTTGGGCCTTTCTATCTTTGGTCACCTTTCAGCCTTTAACTCACAGGACGGCTATCAGTTTCTTTCTTGAGCACAATATATAACAAAATTTCTCCTTTACCTTTAATTCAGGATGTTTTTTTTCTTCATAGATGAAATATAATTTGGTGTTTGCCCTTGTCTGAATACTCCATGAAGATGAGGAAAATATATGTTTGTGTCTAACAGTGTCTGGCATGTGGTATGTGGTCGGTAAATGTGTGTCAAATCAATGATTGAGTGCATAAATATTCTTTGTTCTTTGGTTATCCCTTTTTTAAATTCCATGCTTACTAACCTTTTTAACCCATTCTTTCTTCGTCAAATTATTTAAGATCTCTAGATTGTAGTGTGTTTTCTGTGGCCATCGAAATGTATCTTTGGAGTTTTTATGTGTGTCCTCAGTTCATTCTGAGAGTACTTTATTTATTTATTTTTGAGACAAAGTTTCCCTATGTTGCCCAAGCTGGAGTGCAGTGGTGTGATCTCAGCTCACTGCAATGTGTGCCTCCCAGATCCAGGCAGTTCTCCTGCCTCAGGAGAGTGCCTTGTTTATGAAAAATAAGTTAATATTATCCATTATATTAGAATTTTTACAATTTTAACACTTGTTAAAAATATTCAAGACATTTTTTAGAGACAGTATGGAAGAGCTTATTCAAGCGAGAATATTGTGATAGGTATAGGGATTGCTGCAATGGGTCTTATAATGTGGTAGAGACATTGGTCTTGACTCTGGTTACATAAGGAACAAGTGTGAATTTATGGTCAAGGAGTAGGGGTCAGTGAATGAAAAATTACCAAGAGAAAACATCAGGGATGGGGGATTCTTCTTACACTGAGTTGACAGGGTTTTTATTGAAGGCAAAGCAGCATGACAAGATATTGAGGGTAAGGAATAAGGAATTTGATCAGATATCAAGGTTGTTTATGTACAAAGGGCAGGGGATTTTCACTAGACTAGCCCAGCAAGATTCTTGCTAAAAGTGCGCTACACAGGCAGAGCCCACTGGAACTAAGGACAAAGTCCAAGGTAAGGGCCTAGTCAGAAAGAAGACTCAGAGGAGACTGACTTGGGCTTGGGCAATAGCTTAGACTTTTTTGAAGTTTAAATATGGCAATTCTATTACATTGTAGTGTAACATGTTCATGATGCATCTATTCATGTCCACAGCTTTGGTCAGAAACACATTAAAAAGAAACGTTAAGAACTTACCTATTATAGCATTTAAACTGGATAATAATTAGGCTACATATGGAATCATCACAATATCTAATGATACGCTACAGAATTAATAATTTACCTCTATAGAAAAAATTATCATCTCTTAATTTGTACAGCTAATAAATTTTCTGAATTTTGACTATTAATTTCTAATATAACAACTATCACATGTGTAAGTATTTTATAAGACCATTATCACTTCCAGCTTCTTCCAAAATCTCATTTTCTTAACTAACGTTTATAGTATTTTTGCCAGAGCAGATATCCTTTAAAAAGTGCCCATTATCAAAATATCTAAAATACTGGAAATATATTCCTTTAAAAAAAAAAAAAAACTAAATGCTTAGCTGAGATTTCACAGATAAATAATAAAAAATACCCACAGGACCAAACTACCGAAAAGGAATGAAGCACAAAAAGCAAGTGAGGACTGAAGCTGAAAGGTGCCCAAGGGGGGACAACTGATCTATCTTCGACTAGAGCTTCTGTTTTAACTCGAGGCCCACAGAATTGGAGCAACGACTGCAGCCCAAACAAAGACCTAAACACTCTGTCTTTTAAAGCTAGCAGTCCCTGGAGTTAATAACCACAGGATACAATCGAGAAAAACTATTTATATCCTAAAGGAAAGAAGGAAACTTGTCTGTCTCAACTTTAGCTCTGAATGAGGCCAGAAAAATCTCGCTAAAAAGTCATTTACCAAAAACATACACACAGTTTTTGAGCCAGAATTAACACCACCTGTGGCCACAGAAACACCAAGTTACAAATACACATTTAACTGATGCTGTGATTTTAATGTCCCAGAAATCTGGTAGAAACAACCATAATTCTCCCTGGAGGACTATATCTTTGTTTTTTTTGTTTGTTTGTTTGTTTGTTTGTTTGTTTTTTTGAGATGGAGTCTTGCTCTGTCGCCCAGGCTGGAGTGCAATGGTGCAATCTTGCTTCACTACAACCTCCACCTCTCGGGTTCAAGCGATTCTCCTGCCTCAGCCTCCCAAGTAGCTGGGATTACAGGCGCATGCCACCACGCCCAGCTAATTTTTTGTATTTTTAGTAGAGACGGGGTTTCACCGTGTTAGCCAGGATGGTCTTGATCTCCTGACCTCGTGATCCACCCGCCTCAGCCCTTGGAGGACTATATCTTAAGCTGAAGTCTGAAGGGAAGAATTCCCACAGATAAAGTTCCAAAGAACATATGCTCAATATCAAAAACAACACATGAAGAAACAAGCTACTATGAATTCAAGTCAAGAAAGCAGGTAAAACAGAATTTGAAGTATAAAGATTGTAGATATTGGAATAAGTGGCTAGAGAATATAACATAAGTGTGTTTGTTAGAAGAATAAAAATATGGCTGGCACTATAAATCAGTCAGATTTTTTAAATAACCAGGAGATTATGTAGAAGTGAAAAATACTGTAGCTAGAATTAAAAAATTATGGATATTTTTAACAGCAGATTAAGCATGCTGGAAGATAATAAGTGGGTTAAAAGATACATCTGGGGCCAGGCCTAGTGGCTCACGCCTGCAATCCCAGCACTTTGGGAGGCGAACGTGGGTGGATGACAAGGTCAGGAGTTCGAGACCAGCCTGGTCAATATGGTGAAAGCCCGTCTGTACTAAAAATGCAAAAGAAAATTAGCCAGGCATGGTGGTAGATACCTGTTGTCCCAGATACTTGGGAGGCTGAGGCAGGAGAATCACATGAACCAGGGCAGTGGAGGTTGCAGCAAGCCGAGATAGTGCCACTGCACCCCAGCTTGGGTGACAGAGCGAGACTCCATCTCAAAAAAAAAAAAAAAAAAAAGAAAAGAAAAAGATATATCTGAAAATTATACAATGTTAACCATGCAGAGTCAAACATATTTACAAAAACAGGCTTAAAGATATGGAGAAGACATTTAAAGACATAGAGAAGAGATTCATGATTTCCAGCAAAAATTAGATGCATATTAAGAAAAAATATAAATTAAATGGGGATAAGTAAAATATGAAGAGACAATAACTGAAAATTTTATCAAAATGATTAGATATGAATTTTCCATATTATGGAAGCGAAAATTATCCCAGCAGGACCATGGAGAAAAACTGTAGCTAGACTGCATAATACTAAGCTGTGTATGCAGTCTAGCCTAGACTGACTAGTATTTCTTATAAAACACTTATATATGTGATAGTTTTTAATGTTGGAAATTAACAGTTACAACTTACAGACTGACTAGGCTAGACTGCATTATGCTAATGACAAAGACATCTCAAAAGCTGCTACAGAGGAAAGCAGCTTTTATTATTTTAAAATAATAAAAATAATGAATAACAGCTATATACAGTTTATAAGAATCGAGTATAAACCAAAGGATATTTAGAAGCATAAAAGTAAAAAGAGAGGAAAACACATCAGGTAAATGCTGAAACCTGCAAAAGTAAAATCAAATATTAGGCAAAGTAAAGAAGTTAACATATTTACACACAAACCCACAAAAAGCATCTTCGTATAATGAATAAAGTTTTACCAGATGGATAGGAAATTTCTAAATTTGCATACATCTAATAGTATAGCCTTGAAACATGTAAAGCCAGAAAATCTAAAGGATAAATCTAGCACTGTAGCAGGGCATTTTAATATGCTATTCCATAGCTTTTATGATATGAATTAGGATATCAATTTTCAAAAATATGTAATATGAGTAACAAATTTGATCTAATGAGAATAAACAACAATACAACCACAATTGTGTCATAAACTTTTTTTTTTTTTTGAGACAAGGGTCTCTGTGTCATCCAGGCTTGAGTGCAGTGGCATGACAATAGTTTGCGGCAGCCTTGAACTTCTGGGCTCAACAGATCCTCCCATCTCAGACTGCTGAGTAGCTAGGACTACAGACTTGTGCCACCATGCCAGACTAATGTGTTTTGCTTTATTTTTTGTAGAAATGGGGGTCTTGCTATGTTGCACAGGCTGATCTTGAACTCCTGGCCTCAAGCTATCCTCCTTGTCCTCCCACAGTGTTGGGATTACAGGCCTGGACCACCGGACCCAGACCATAATAAGCATTCTTTTTAAGCACACATTAAGCATATAGATACTCAAAGTATAGAATTTGAACATATAGACTATAAACAAAGTTCAACTAATTTTAAAATGTGCTGTCATCTCAGAGAATGAATTTAAAATTGAAATTGAATTAAAATGAATAATTATATATTGCAAATTAGGAAATATTTATAACTTAAAGTAATAAGAATACTACATATTAAAAGCCTCTAAAACTGTGATTAAAAAGAAATAGGTATCCCTAAATTGTCATAAAGGCTGAAAATTAATGATGCACACATAGAAATTAAGATGTTGTCATGAACAGTTCAATAAATCTCATAAATATGCAAGGAAGTAAATACACATAAGAGAATAAGTAATTAATAAAGTAGAAAACAAAGATAAAATAGATCATTATAAAAGCTAAATGTTTTTCAATAGGGTTTAAATTAGCAAAATTTCTCACAATAATAAAAAAGCAGAAAAAGAGAGAAGCAGCAAATAAAGAGTATTGAATACTCAAGTTTGGAAAATAATATGATAGTCAATTATTGATAGCCAGGGTATTTCCTAAAAAATAAAAAAGAAAAGTGACAATCTAATAAAAGACAAATATGGAAATATTGCATTAACAGGAGCTTAAAAATACAAAATAAGTGTTTGCATAATTAAAGATGTTAAACTTTGACCAGGCACGGTGGCTCATGCTTGTCATCCCAGCACTTTGGGAGGCTGAGGCAGGCAGATCACTTGAGATCAGGAGTTTGATACCAGCCTGGCCAACATGGTGAAACTGTGTCTCTACTAAAAATACAAAAATAAAAATTAGCTGGGTGTGGTAGTGTGCACCTGTAATTCCAGCTACTCCAAAGGCTGAGACACAAGAATTGCTTGAATCCAGGAGGTAGAGGTTGAATTGAGCGCAGATTGCACCACTGCACTGCAGCCTGGGGGACAGAGTGAGACTTTGTCTCAGAAAAATAAAAAAAATAAAGATGTTAAACTTGATTTGTAACTAAGGAATACAAATTAAATTATGGGCGAAAGTTTAGAGCCGTATTGACAAATGTGTAATCGTAATGCCAATTGTTGCATGAATGTGGATCAACAGAAACTTACATAGGCTTAATGAAAACGTATACCCATTTTAAAAGACAAGTTTTCTCTACATTAACTGTAATCAAGAATGCTAATCTTAATTAATATCATAGAAAAGAATCTGGCATTGGTAAAATAGGAAGAATGTACAAGAATATTCATAGTTTTTAATGGGAAGTTGGCTTGAAGTAAATGAAATGTCTATCAGTAAACAAAGAAACAATAAGTAAGTAAATGAGTGAAGTATGTTCCTGTAGAAGAATATTATACAACAATGAAAATGGATATAATTCAGCTACTTATTTCAACATGAGTGAATCATAACAACACAGTGAAATACACTGTAGAAAATAGAGAATTCCACTATAGAAAGTGTCATTGTTTGTGTCAGTTGATTGATAAGTAGCTGTATTGAATACTTTACTGTCTAATAATTGCTATATTATCTGTTGACTTGTGATTCGAAACTTTAAAAATATTGTTTCTAGAGTTTACAATATTATTGGAGAAATCATACTTATATACCCAAATAGTAAAGACCAAAACAAAACAAACAAAAACATTAGAGACAATGTCTAACCAACAGCTAATATGATTGGTTCAGATAATATGGATTTTAGGAGTCTAGAAAAATGTGAAGCCAGAATAACAGGGTGCACTCTTTGAGGAGGTAAGTGAGAATACAGTGAAAAAGTTAGATAAGTTGTTGGAAGGCATATAAAAGACACCAGACCCAGTTTACGTGCCGTACGATTTGAGATTCTGCCCCAATACTTCAGCTAGTAAATTGCTCCCCTGGTGGAGTGATGTACACTTTTAATCCTGAAGGATGTGAAATCTTGGTTACCTTGTCCTTGTTCAGTCATGTTTGGTGGATTTGACAACTGATCTCTAATCTCTAGTCATGAAGCAACCAAGAGACAATGCATTGGATCTCCTGGATTCCCAAATAGGTACTGTAAATTGTATTGTATAGCAGAAATCTTAGTTTCTCATTGTAATCAAGGCTGATTACCATGGCTACATGGCTACTGAAGTGAAGTGACTCTTTTTTTTTTTTTTTTGGTCTACAGATCCACTGGCATGATAAAGGCATGGTAATTGGCCAGATGGTACATGCAGTTTCTAGTTCAATGGAACTCTTCCTGTATCTCTAACAGATGAGTTTTCCCTTGACACCAGGAACTATTGCCTGTTAGAGACAAACGTTGTGAAGCTAGGAAAAACAAACTCTCTAAATAAGTGGAGGTCAAAATGAGAAGATTTGATGCTACTTGTACTCCTAGGTTCCTGAACTCCTATGTTCTCAGCATTAGTGTCTGTATTCATTTGCTAGGACTGCCAAAACAAAATACCACAGACTGGGTGGCTTCAACAACTGAAACTTACTTTCCCTAAGTTCTGGAGGTTAGAAGTCCAAGATCAAGGTGCCAGCAGGTTTGATTTCTTCTGAAGCCCTTCTGTTTGGCTTGCAGATGGCCACCTTCTCACCTCGCCTCACTGTGGTCTTTCCTCTGTGCATCCATATCTCTGCTTTCTCCCTGTGGGTCCTAATCTCCTCTTCTTATAAGGATGCCAATCAGACTGGATGAAGGCCCATCCTAAGGGCTTCATTTTAACTTTAATACCTCTTTAAAAACCCTATCTCCAAATACAGTAGCATTCAGAGGTCCTGAAGGTTAAGACTTCAGCATATGAATGTCTGGGGAAACAGTTCAGCCCCACACATTGGCAGTTGATTTGGGGAATGACCTGCATTGTGGAGAACAGTACTGCGCAGCCACAGGGTGTTGTCCTCAAGCAAGGATATTTGCTGAACCTTCAACGGGGTACTCAGCCATTCTATTAGGCTAAATGTGTATGATACAAGACCAATTAATCTAATAGTGGTGAGCTCATTATTCTGTATTTTGCTGGCAATAGAAAATGTTGATAAAAAGAGTCAAACTCTGTGAAATATTTTAAGAGATTTATTCTGAGCCAAATATGAGTGACCATGGCCTGTGACACAGTCCTCAGGAGGTCCTTAGAACATGTGCCCAAGGTGGTTAGGGTACAGCTAGGTTTTATATATTTTAAGAAGGCATGAGACATCAATCAAACACATTTAAGAAATATATTCGTTTGGTTCAGAAAGGTGGGACAAATCAAAGTGGGGTCTTCCAGGCTATCGGTAAATTTAAGCATTTTCAGGTTGACGGTAGAGTTTGCCTAAAGACCTGGGATCGATAGAAAGAAATGTTCAGGTTAAAGATAAAGGATTGTGGAGACCAAGTTTTATTGTGCAGAGGAAGCTCCCAGACAGCAGACTTCAGAGAGAGCAGGTTGTAAATTGTTTCTTAATTGGACTAAAAAGGGTGACTGGCTCTTAGTTGATTATCTCCTGGATCTAGAAAGAAGGGAAGGAAAACAAAGTGGGTAGGGGATTCTCTACAGAATGTGGATTTTCCCCATAAGAGACCTTGCCGGGCAATTAAGGTAGGGAAATGAAATATATTTTGGGGTTAAATATTTTTTCTTTGTCTCATAATATTATGCCAGAGTCAGACTGAGAAGTAAGTCACAATACATAGGGTCAAATAAAACCCATCTGATGAGAATGGTTTGTAGGGCATGCCTCCTTAGACCCCTTAGGTAGGAATTTGGGTAAGATAAAAAATCAGAGCTTAGTCCTCAAAATTTATCTATTTTCTTTTAAATTGACAACATTTAAAAATCCTTTTGAGGGGTAAATTTCAAATATTCCTTTTTAAAGGTCTATTTAACTTTCTCATACACACATATTCACAAACACTGAGAAATTATTTCTGTTCATGAAATGAAAAATGGCATTGTTTAAAATGATTTACCAAATCATATAAGCCTTCAAACTAAAACATATTATTCTTCTCTCTGTAGTTCCTTTTTCTGTTGCTAAATGTATTTGGAATGCTATGTGTTGTTTTACTAGAGAGCGTCCCACGTGGTTCTTAAGTGATTAGACAATGACTAGCCATTAAGCCACTTTTTTTGCTTATTATTATTTTAAATTTTAAAATGGGAATATTATATGATTATTTTTCACTGAAATGAAAATGCAAATAAATTACCCAAGAGGTGGCTTATAGAGGAGATACTTTTGTCTTAGGTATAATACCTTTTAGAGTTTTATGAAAATCCTCATTTGTTTCTCAGCTGGTAATGTGTCAATAGGATGTACGTGTGAAATTCTCGAGTTGCCTGTGATAATGTTCTCTTTGTTCCCATGACCCCAGCAGCTCCTCCTGTGTAGCCCTTAAGGCTAGAGTGCCTTTATTATTCCATCTACCTCCAGAATGTTGTTCTGCCATTTACCCATTTTTATAGCATATAGGACCATGACCAAACAATCTAGAGTTTATGTCATACATTCAGTAGAGTATTCGGGGTAGACAGTTTACCTAAGTATGGCCATTTAGGTTGAATTTTGTCCTTCCAAAAGAGATGTGTTGGAGCCCTAACCTGGGGTATCTCACGTGACCTTATTTGGAGATAGGTTCTCTATAGAAGTAATCAAGTTAAAACAAGGTCATTATATTGGGCCCTAATCCATTATGACTGATATCCTTATATAAAGAGGAAATTTGGACACAGAGATAGACAAGCATAAAGGGAAGGTGATAAAAAGAGAGAGTAGATGGTGGCCATCTGCAAGCCAAGGTAAGAGGACTGGAACAGACACTCCCCTCACAGTCCTCAGAGGTAACCAACTCTGCCATTTCCCTGACTTTGAACTTTTCACCTGCGGAAATGTGAGGCAGTAAATTTCTGTTGTTTAAGCCACCCAGTCTGTCATACTTTGTCACAGCAGCTCTAGAAAACTAATAAATTCAGCTCTCTACAGCTTCTATTCAAATTCCTGATAATCTGTTTGTCTTTTCTAAATCAAATTGCCACTGGAATCAATGAGATAATAGGCTTGAAGATCTTTACGGAAAGAACAGATAAGGACTCTTTCCTCCTTGGGCTGAAGGAGAAGTTTCCAGATTCTTGGAAGAACCTGTCACACAGAGACTCTTCGGTTCTTAGAAGGAAATTTGACATTGGTAAAAATTTATCCAGTCAGTATGACCTTAAGGACTAGGGAGGAGCTGGACTAGGTCCTCTGCCCCTGAGGTTGAGTATCTGCCTGGAGACCTGAGAACAGGAAGGCTTCATCCTGCTCCTCAGCAGTGGGTGCTGGCAGCCCTTCTGCTCCTGCACCACTAGCTCAGTGTTGTAGAGAGTAGTCTGCCTGCTTCCACTTGTTTACCCCCACCACCAGATCTAAGGCTAATAAAGAAAATAACAAATAGGGGTTCTAACAGCCAGAGAGAGGATCAGTCAGCACAAACAGATCTCATGACAGCAAAATAGAGTTGCTGCAGGAGACAGAACATACTTGAACAAACAAATTATAAGAACTCTTAAGAAAACTCAAGTGCACCCAGTCACTTGAACTAAATCACATGATTTTCCAACTAAATATTTCAGTAGGTAAACTGAAGGATGCTTTAACATGAACCCATTCAGAGGTACAGAGGATCTTATAGAAGAAATATATCGAAGCACAGAGGTACAAGTTATAATAAACAAACAAACAACTAGCCATTTGGAGAGTAGATGAAATAAAAATAACCCGCAAAACTTGGACTTATATAAGAAAAAACATGACAGAAGCTTAAGTAAACAAACACAAGAGGAGATATCTTGACTTGAGACAAAATTATCAGAAGAACGAGTCTTACTAAATTTTAGGCAATTTTAAAGTGAAATAAGGAAAGTTAGCCATAGCCTGCCATAATTAAGTTTTTTAAAAAGAAAAAAAGTTATATTTCACACAAAGATTCTAACAGAAAAATCTAAACAAACAATTAGAAAAAAAGAACCTAGCCTATTTATCAAATAAAAAAATGTACTCTACAACCAAGGAGGGTTTATAGCAAGAAGACAAGACTCTTTCAATATCAAAAAATTGCCAACATAATTATCAACAACTTTAAGAAATAAAGCACATGATCATGTATGAATTTTGGCAAGCATTGGGTAAAATGTTTAAATTTCCAATTAAAATGGGTATGTTTGTAAAATACTTGAATTTAGTAAATATTGTCAAAAATTCTGCTTAAGCTGGGCATAGTGGTTCATGCCTGTAATCCCAGTGCTTTGAGAGTCCCAGGTGGGAGGATCCCTTGAGGTCAGGAGTTGGAGGCCAGCCTGGGCAACAGAGTGGAGACCCTGTCTCTACAAAAAAAAAAAAAAAAGAAAACAATAAAATAACCAAGTATGGTGGTGCATGCCTTTAGTTCCAGCTATTTGCACACTGATGAGGGATAATTGCTTGTGCCCAGGAGTTTGATGCTGCAGTGAGCTATGACAGCACAATTGCACTCCAGTCTGGGTGACAAAGTGAGTCCCTATCTTTCCCCCCACCCTCCAAAAAGGTGTGTAGACTATAATGTTAAAAGTTAAGGCACTAAACCATTTCAATCAAACCAATTATTCTTCTATAATGCCTTGAAGATTCAGTGAATGTAATGAAGTAATGACATATAAAACTCAAAAGAAGGTAACTAGTAAAATAAACTCATATAGGCAGTGAATAAAAGATAAAATATTTAGGTGTAGGTAGAGGGAATTGAAAACCATGTACAAATGGACAAAAAATGCATAGAATCCCTCAATGTTATGTCTAATATCATACGTTTGCATTTATAGAAAATGATATATGGTGTGTATACATGCAAAGAAAAGAAATTGGCAAATTTTTCAATAACTACTAAGATTAGCAAATCTTATTACCCACTGTTCAGGAGCTATAACTGAAAAAACATTTTTAGACAAATGTTCTTATTTGGTATTAACAGATTGTTTTAGTTATATTCTTCAAATTATGTAAGAAATGTGGAAGCCAGCCATTAGAATTTGGTTTGTCACATGCAGTTTTGCCAGAGCTTTTTCTCTCATGTTTATTGGTGTTCAGAAGTTTAATACTTACTGTATTATTTACCATAGATAATATTCATGATAGGAATCCTATGCCTTACAAGCACAACTTGACTTTGTATTTATTTTCTGCATTACTAAAAAAAAAATTACATTCACAAATATTGACTGAGCCTCATTCTATGTAGTGTTAAAGAAAATAAATAAGGGAGTTTTATTTTTTAAAACTTATTATTTCCTGGGCTGTGTCCTTTACATTTTTGAAGTTAAAAAATATATTACACAGTTCATTTCTTTTATACTCAGAATATTATGCTTTTTGCCTTTATAACATTAATTTAAAACATATAGATAATTTTATTTGAATAAGCTATAAAATGCTTACATTAAAATTATATATATTATGTATTTCTTTTTTAATTGACTTTTTTCTGTCACTATTATTTATGCTTTATTTTGACATTGCATTTTTTAAAATTTAATTTAATTGTTTTTAACTTCTAGGTTACATGTGCAGGATGTGCAGGTGTGTTGCATAGGTAAACATGTGCCATGGTGGTATGCTGCACCTATCAACCCATCACCCAGATATTAAGCCCAGTATACATTAGCTCTTTTACCCAATGCTCTCCCCTACTGCCCTTCCCCGAGAGGCCCCAATGTGTGTTGTTCCCCTCCCTGTGTCCATGTGTTCTCACTGTTCAGTGCCCACTTATAAATGAGAACATACAATGTTTGCTGGTCTCTTCCTGCATCAGTTTGCTGGGGATAATGGCTTCCAGCTTATCCATGTCTCTGCAAAGGACGTGATGTCATTCCTTTTCATGGCTGCATAGTATTCCGTGGTGCATATATACATATATATATATACACACATACACACACACATTTTCTTTATCCAGTCTATCATTGATGGGCATTTGGGTTGATTCCATGTCTTTGCTGTTGTGAATAATGTTGCAGACATTGCATATTTTTAATGTTTTTCCTTTTAGATAAACATTTGATACATTTTCATTGCAAAAGATTTTCTCCACTCAGATTATTACAATGACTTTCCTGCTAATTATTTTTCCTTTCTTCATTATAACATAATTTTCCTATATACTACTTTAAGAACATTTACAAGTGTATTAGTTGAAAAGTACTGTAATATCAGAAGAATTGTGATAATTTATGTTACAGATCTTCAATGGTACCCAAACTCTTAAGTGTTTTGTTTTATGGATGATACATTACCTGTTGGGGGGATAATGTTTCATTAAACTTATGCCTAATCTTGTGTTCATACTATCTGAAACTATATACTGAATTCTTTTTTGTAAGTACAGTAGTTTGGTTGTAGCTGGGAGTTGCTTTTAACTTGAAGTCTGGAATTGTTATACTCTCAATAATTGTCACAAATTTTTTACTTTGTAAAAGAAAGTTAACTTCTCAATTGAGAAACTTTATTTTAACCCCTCCATTTATTAACACCCTTAACAAATTAGGCAGCCCTTTTCTATACTGGATGATTATTTCAATTACAGAGTTTGTCATAAATATTGAAATTTTTATTTACATTCTTGTTTCTTCATTTTTTAAAGGGCAATGTCTTGTTTTCATTTACATCACAACCTTAAAACTTACTGAAGTGCCTGACACAGATATAGGATAAAATTAATATTTAGAGTCAATGAATAAATAAAATGTTTATTTCCATTAACAAGTGATGGGGCATCTTTTTTGGAAAGTTGGAATTTCTCTCCAGTGTGATCGATTTGCCTTCATGTGATATTAACAGAACTGATAAATGGCCAACATAACAATTCAGCCTGTTCTCCTAGTGAAGAATATTTTTCATATTAAACAGATACCATTGAAACAGATGTTCCTGCATTAGGTTCTCAAAACAAATGAAGCATGGCCTTGATTTCACACATACAAAAACCAGTGATTCACAAAGGCAGTTTCAAATTTGTGGTCACAATGATTAGTGTTCTACTTGTTACAAAGGATTTGATTAGTCATTTTCTAGACATTTTGAAATTTTAAGTATCTGGAACATTTAATATGCATTTTCTTTTCTTATGCCCTGTAAATGTTTTAAGAGGATGAATTTTTAAAACCTTGTAGAATTTTTGTGTTCTAGAAATATGATTTAGTGCGACAAAAATCTTTATTTGCTGAGATAGCAAAATGTTTAAGAAAACCTCAACAGCAATAAAAATATTTTTAACATTGGCTGTAACTGGCCTGAATTCAACTCCCAGCATTGGCACCTACTCTCTTATTACCTTGCAAAAAGTCATTTTAACTAAGCTTTAATTTGTCATGTATAAAATAAAAGTTGCAATCTGTTTCATATTCATATTTCATTTCATACATTTTTCTTTGCTCCCAATTCCTTTCAAAAACTTTGATTTTTTAAGAATTCCTTTTGAAACTTCCAATGTTATTTATGGGAACATTTGTTAACTGTAATACCATTTTATTTTTTCCACAGAAAACCCCAACAATTTAAAGGTTAAAGATAATATTTGTATTTTATTATTAATATAACTTTGAAATAACAGCTTTATTGAGGTATAATTTATATTCATACCATAAAATTCACTCTTTGAAAGTGTACGATTTAGTAGTTTTTAAGTATATTCATCTAATTATGCAACTATTACCACTCTCTGATTTTAGAACATATAACCACTCCAAAAATAGACCCCACACCATTAACAGTCACTTGTCATTTCTCGCTGCCTCTGGCTCTTGGAAACCACCAATCTGCTTTCTCTCCACAGACTGACCTATTCTGAACATTTCATATAAATCAAATCACATATATGTGGGCTTTTGTGACAAGTTTCTTTCATATAGCTTAATGTTTCTCAAATTTGTGGTAATACCCTTATGTTTAGAATTAGTTTTATGTCTAGCAAATATATGTGTTTATGGTTCTATTTTTAATTCAGTTGACTTTATTTTTCTAGAGCAGTTTTAAGTTCACAGCAAAACTGAGTGGAATGTACAGACGTTTCCCAACTGTATGAAATTATAGTCCCCTACTTCCACAAAAGTATAGCCTGTGTCATAATCAACATCCCCTATCATATAAATACCTCCACTCCCACAAATATGTAGCCTGTATCATAATCAACATCCCTTACCACAGTGGTACTTTTTTAATTTTTACAAATGATGAACCTACATTGATAGATCACTGTCACCCAAAATCCATAGCTTACATTAAGGTTCATTCTTACTGTTGTACATTCTATAGGTTTAGACAAATGGACAGTGGAATTTATCAACCACTGTAATATCATACAGAGTAGTTTCACTGCCCTAAAAATCCCTTGTCTTCTGCCTATTCAGCCTTCCCTCCCTCCATCCCTGCCATCTACTGATCTTGCTATACTCTCCATAGGTTTGCCTTTTCCAGATCTCATATAGTTGGAACCATACAGCATGTGGCATTTTCAGATAGGCTTCTTTTACTTAGTAATAAGCATTTAAGTTTCTTCCATTCTTTTTATGACTTCATAGTTCATTTCTCATTAGTGCTAAATTATGTTCCATTATCTGCATAGAGCACACTCTATTTATCCATTTGCCTACTTTCGCAAATATTGGAAATTATGAATAATGCTTCCATGAATATATTTGTGTAGGTTATTGTGTGGACATAAATTTTCCTTTAAGTAAATATGAATGAGCATGGTTGCTAAATCATATGGTAAGGATATATTTAGTTTTTATAGAAACTGCTAAACTGCCTTCTAACGTGTCTGTCCCATTTCACATTCCCACCAGCAATGAATGAGAGTTTCTGTTGCTCTACATCCTTCCCAACTTTGGTAGTGTCAGTGTTCTGGATTTTGGCTTTTCTCATAGGTGTGTAGTGTTACCCCACTGTCATTTTAACTCCCATTTCCTGATGACATGTGATGTGGAGCAGCTTTTCATATGTTCACTTGCTATGTGTATATCTTTGGTGAGGTGTCCGTGAAGATCTTTGGCTCATTTTAAAATTACATTTAATTTTAAATTGTTTTCTTACTGTTGAGTTTTAAGAGTTCTTTGTATATTTTGGATGCCAGTACTTTATCAGATAGGTGTTTTGCAAATAATTTCGCCCAGTCTCTGGCTTGTCTTTTTATTCTCTTCACAATGTCTTTTGTAAAGCACACTTTTTACAATTTTAATAAAGTCCAGCTTATTAATTCTTTCTTTCATATATTATTCCTTTGGTGTTGTAACTAAAAAGTTACCACCAAAACTGAGATCATTTATATTTTCTTCTAGGCTATCCTCTAGGAGTTTTATAGTTTTACATTTTACATTTATGTCTGTGATTTATTTTGAGACAACTTTTGTGAAGAATATAAGTACTGTGTCTAGTTTCAACATTTTTTTAATATGGATATCCAGTTGTTCCAGCACCATTTGTTGATAGGACTGTATTTTCTACATTTTTTATTGCTTTTGCTCCTTTGTCAAAGATAAGTTTATCATATTTTTGGGTTGTGGGCTCTGGATGCTGTTTCATTGATCTATTTATCTATTTTTTTTTAATACCTCTCTCTTGATTACTGTAGTTTTACACTAGTTTTGAATTTGGGCAATATTAGACATTTGACTTTAATTTCTTCAGTATTGTAATGGCTATTCTGGGTCTTTTGATACTACATATAAACTTTAGAATCATTTTATCAATATACGCAAAATAACTTACTGGGATTTTCATTGAGATTATGTTGAATCCATACAGCTGACATCTTAACAATATTGAATCTTCCTACTCATGAACATGGAATATCTCTCCATATATTTAGTTCTTTGATTTCTTTCATCAGCATTTTGTGATTTTCTTCATATAAATCTTATGTAGGTATTATTAGATTTCTACCTAAGTATTTCATTTTTGGGTGATGCTAATGTAAATGGTATAGTATTTTTAATTTCAAACTCCACTTGTTCATTGTTGGTGTGTAGGAAAGTGGTGAATTTTTGTATCTTACCCTTGCCTACTGCAATCTTGTTATAATCTTACTAGCTCCAGGACCTTTTTCGTTGATTATTTTGGATTTTCTACATGGACAATCATGTCATCTACAAACAAAGATAGTTTTTTATTTTTTATCTTCCTAATCTATATACCTATCATTTCCTTTTTCCATCTTATTGAAATAGCTATGACATCCAGTATGATGTCGAAAAACAGTGGTTAAGAGAACATCTTTGACTTGTGTTTTAATGCGAAAGCTTAAAGTTTCCCACTGTTGAGTATCATGTTAGCTGTAGACTATTTGTAGATATTCTTTAAGTTGAGGAAGTTTTCCTGTAGTTCTAGTTTACTGACACTTTGTATAATAAGTGGGGCTTAGATTTTGTCAATTGCTTTCTCTGCAATGATTAATATGATCTTGTAAAATTTCTTGTTTAGTCTGTTGACCTAATGGATTTATATTAATTGATTTTTAAATGTTGAACCAGCCTTACATAACTGGGATGAATCCATTTGGGTCATGGTGTATAATTCTTTTATACATTGTTTGATTTGATTTGCTAATATTTTTAAAGATTTTATAATCTATGTTCATGAGTGATACTGGTCAGTGGTTTTCTTTTCTTAATGCTTGTGGTTTGATATCAGTATAATGCTGGCCTGTTATGAGTGAGGAAGTATTGTATTTGATTTTATCTTCTGAAAGAGTTTCTAGGTAATTGATATTATTCTTTCCTTAAATGTTTGGTAGAATACACCAGTGAACCCATCTGGGCCTGATACTTTCAGTTATCCAGTTATTAATATTGATTCAGTTTTTAATAGTCATGGGCCTATTCAGATTGTCTATTTCTTCTTGTATGAGTTTTGGAAGATGTGTCTTTAAATAATTGATATATCTCACCCAGGTCATGAAATTTGTGTGCATAGAGTTATTTATAATAATTTATTTTATGCTTTTAGTGACTATGGATCTGTGGTAATATCTCTTCTTTCATTTCTGATATTAATATTTTGTGTTCTTTCTCCTATTTTCTTAGCTGATCTAGAAAATTATAGATTTTGTTGATCTTTTTAAAGAACCAGCCTTTGGTTTCATTGATTTTCTTTAGTGAGTTTCTATTTTCAATTTCATTGATTTCTGCTCTAATTTTTCTTTTCTCCTGCTTACTTTGGATTTATTTGCTCTTCTTTTCCTAGTTTTGTGAAGTAAAATTTTAGATTGTTTATTTTAGATATTCCTTCTGTTCTAAAATAAGCATTCAATGCCATAAATTTCCCTTTGAGAACCGCTTTTTCTGCATCCACAAATTTTGATAAGTTGTTTTTCCATGTTTACTTACTTTGAAATACTTTTAAATTTCTCCTCAGGGTTTTTTTTTTTTTTTTTTTTGTTTTTTGGCCCATGTGTTGTTTACAAGTGTGTTTTTTAATTTTCAAGTAATTTGGGATTTTAAAACTATCTCTTTTTAATTGATTTTTAGTTAAACTCCATTCTGGTCTAATAGCAGCCACTATATAATTTATATTCTTTTAAATTTGGTAAGTGTGTTTTATGACTCAGAATGTGGTCTATCTTTGTGAAGCTTCCATACAATCTTGCAGAAGAATGCCATTGTTGAAAGAATTAGTCTATAAATGTTCATTATATCCAGTTGATGATGTCACTGATGTGTTCAGTTACGCCTTAATGAATTCCTAGCTGCTGGAACTTTCCATTTGTGAGAGATGGGAGCTGAAGTCTTTAACTGTAATAGTGGATTCATCTATTTTTTTCTTGCAGTTCTATCAGTTTTAGCCTCATATATTTTGATGTCTTATTGTTAGGCTCATATATATTAATGATTGTTATGTCTTCTTGCAGAATTGACCTCATTATCATTATGTAATGCCCCTTGTTATCCTTGATAATTTCTTTGCTCTGAAATCTGCTCTGTCTGCAATTAATCTTTCTACTCACACTTTTTTTAAA
Source organism: Macaca thibetana thibetana (assembly GCF_024542745.1). Classification (NCBI taxonomy): domain Eukaryota; kingdom Metazoa; phylum Chordata; class Mammalia; order Primates; family Cercopithecidae; genus Macaca; species Macaca thibetana. The sequence continues at coordinate 15,189,467 of NC_065582.1, read as the reverse complement.
TTAGTGTTAGCATGGTCCAGTAATCCCCCCTTATCCACAAGGGATATATTCTGAGACTCCCAGTAGACACCTGAAACAGTGGATAGCATCAAACCTAATATATGTTATGTTTCTCCCTATGTATACATATCTATGACAAAGTTTAGTTTATAAATTAGGCACAGTGAGAGATTACCAACAATAACTAATAATAAAACATAACAATTATGACAATATACTGTAATGAAAGTTATACGAATTTGATTTCTCTCTCTAAAAGTGTTTTATTGTACAGTATTTGCCCTTCTTCTTGTGATGATGTGAAATGATACAATGCCTACATGACAAGACAAAGTGACATGAATGACATAAGCCTTGTGATGTAGCAGTAAACCACTGTTGACCTTTTGTATTCTTAAATCTGTGTAACCATCTTTTAACTTTCCATTAATGTCTTGATGTCACTCATATCAGGAGATCTCTTGATAGAATCTTTGCATAGGTTCAAAACTTTTTGGCTCAGCATATTGCTATACTTGAACATGTTTTCAGTTCATGTCTTTCATCCACAAATTAAGTGCTTTTTCTATCTTAACTAAGTACTTATCACACAATGTGGCTAGAACTTCTGCAGTTTAAAGTGTGACAGAAAAGTGCCATACATTTATTTTTCTTCTTCATAAGTTTATGGATAGAATATTCATTCTTACTGTAGATCTTAACAACATCAATATATGCCTTTTTTTCTTTCTTTATTAAGTTGAGGACTTTTACCTCTTCACCTAAAAAAATCACTTTATGTCCTTTCTTTGGCATGTTTGAATTTTCAGCATCACTATTATTGCATTTTGGAGCCATTATTATGTAAATTAAGAATTAACCTGAACACAAGCACTGAGATATCATGACACTCAATCTGATAACTGAGACGGTTACTAAGCAACTAATGGGCAAGCAGCGTATACAGTGTGGGTATGCTGGACAAAAGGATTATTCACATCTCATACAAGATAATGCAGGATTCATGGTGTGAGATTTTATCACGCTACCAAGAATGTTGCACAATTTAAAATTTATGAATTGTTTACTTCTGGAACTTTCCATTTAATATTTTTGGACTGTTTGTTTGTGGCTGCTGTTAATGAAAACCACAGGAACTAAAAACAAAAACAAAAACAAGGGTAAGGGGAGCCTACTGTATATCTTTCCTCATCCATTTACATGTAATCCATATGTGTCCTTATATTTAAAGTGGGATTTTTGTAGATAACATATAATGGGATCTTTTAAAAAATCTTTTGTTTAATTGCTGCATTTAAATCATTGATTCAAAGTTATTAGTGATATAGTTGGGTTAAAACGTAACATATTTGTTAGTTTCTGTTTGTTCACCTTGCTTTTTATTCCTATTTTTATCTTACAGTATTTTTCTGTCTTTTGTGATTTTAACTGAGCATTTTATATGATTTCATTTGCTCTCCATTCTTAAGATTTTTTAATGTTTGGACAGAGTTTGCAATATAAATTTACAACTAATCCAAGTCCACTTTCAAACAATACTATGCCACTTCCTGTGTGAGTATCTTATAATAACAAAATAATTCATATTTGTCTCCCATCCTTATTGTCATTCATTTGATTCATGCATAAGCATAGATAAGTCTATGTACATACATAAGCATACATAATTGAATATATTATTGCTATTATTTTTGAACAAACATCTATCAGATCAATTAAGAATAAGGAAAATACAAGTTTTTATTTTTCTTTCACTTATTTCTTAAGGAATGCTTTCCTTTATGTAGATGTGAGTTTCTGAACTATATCATTTTGTTTTTCTTTAAAGAACTTCTTTTAAAATTTCTTGCAAGTCAGGTCTACTGGCAACAAATTTATTAAATTTTTATTTACCTAAAAAAGTATTTTCATTTACATTTGAAGAGTAGTTTCTCAGGGTACAGAACTCTACTTAGGTTTTTGTTTTTGCTTTTTCTCTTTGTCTCTCAACACTTTAAATATTTCACTCCACTCTCTTCTTGCGTGCATGGTTTCTGAAGGGAAGTCAGATGTAACTCTTATCTCTGTTTCTCTACAAGTGTGGTAGGAGTTATTAAAAAATTATTTTAGGCAGATAGAGACGAAAAGAGGTCCTTGGAAGGTTTTTCGCAGCTCTAAAAAAACGTTTCTTGTCTAGCATGAAAGCCCTGGCCCTCAGACCTGGGCTGGCAACCTTTAATATGCAAATGCCAGCCGTTAGAAACTGGTTCCACCCAACATGACAATTCCCACTGTCATCCTTTTGCCCTTGCCCCGACAGATGCCTGATAGCATGGCTACCTCCATATATACTCAGGTATGTAGAACATCATGGCGCCCTTCATTTGCATATTAAAGGACTGGGATGGGAGGGCCAGTTTTCTCGCGGGCTAAGTGAATAACACGCCTGGTCAAACCAATTCCTTGAGCCCCGTGCAAATCGAACACTGCCTCCTCCAGCCATGGCATAAAACTTGCTGGCATCCTCCAAATGTGGGGTCTCCTCTTTCAGCTTTGGAGGCCCCTCCCTCTGTCTCTGTACGTGTAAGGACTAAATTCTGTGTAAGGACTGTGTAAGAACTAAACTCTGACCTTTGTTCCCCTTCCTGCTCATACTCTTATCTAAGGACCTGGCAAGTCATGCCTTATACACCATAAAATCTCTTTAGATGAGTTTTTATTAACCCTATATAAGTGGCTTATTTTCCAACCTGACTTTGCACCACATGAAATATAGCAGACTGATGGAAATAAAAATACTTTACCCCTAAATATACTTATTTGACATATTTTGAAATGACTGTCACAGGCCAGCAGACTGAAGTAGGAGAAATTTGCATCTGTAGAAAATGGAGATTAATGCAGCCACATCTCCCCTTTCTATCCCTTTCCTGGATCTAGGAGAAATTGAAAGTCTGACACCTTTGAAAGTGAGAAGACACACATTTACCATCTATTCCCTCTGACAGTTTCCACCTTTGAGGATCTATCTACACAGAAGCCTCGTCTCCACAATCCCATTAATCTTAACTCAGTCATTCTTTTGTACTGGTTGTAAGACTTTGGATAGTTTCTTAATTATCTCAACCAACTGTCAACTAAAGAATCCCTAAAACCCACCTATGACTTGTAAGCCCGCATTTTGGGATGTCCCACATTTTCAGGACCAACTTATGTATACCTTCTGTCTATTGATTTATGATTTTACCTGCAATGTCTGTCTCCCTGAAATGTGTAAAACCAATGTGTAACCCAATCATCTTGAGTACACTTTCTCTCGGGACTTGTTGATCTTGTGTAACCTGGGCTGCAGTTACTCATATTAGCTCAGATTAACATCTATTTGTATATTTTGGCAAAACTGTTTTTTTCCATCATCATGTGGTTTGGTGTCTGACATTGATTTGGGGAAAATCTTGGTTATTATTATTTCAAATGTTCTTCTGTTCCTTCATCTCTTCTCCTTCGGATAGTGCCCTTACACATACATTACAGCTTTGGTAGTTGTCTCACAGTTCTTAAATATTGTGTTCTGGCTTTTTAGTTTTCATTCTCCTTTCTCTTTGCTTTTACATTTCAGTGATTTCTATTGAGATGGACTCAGTCTCAGAGATTCTTTTTTCAGCTGTGTCCAGTCTACTGAGAGGCCTGTCAAAAGTACTCTTCATTTTTGTTACAGTTTTTTGATCTCTAGCATCTGGGGCGGGGACAGTCTTTCCTATAATTTCCATATCTTTGTTCACATTGCCCACCTGTTCTTGCATGTTCTCTACTTTATCCGCTAGAGCCCTTAGCATATTAATCATAGTTATTTTAAATTCCCCATCTGTTCCTTCCAACACCCTGCCATCCCTGAGTCTGATTTTAATGCATTTTCTGTCTCTTCACACTGTGTTTATTTCTACGTCTTGTCATTTTCTTCTTGATAGATGGACATTATGTACTGGATAAAATGAACTGATGGAAATGGGCTTTTAGTAGTGAGCTGGTACAGTGTAGGGGGAGGAAAATGTTCTATGGTCCTGTGATTAGGTCTCAGTCTTTTAGTGAGCTTGTGTTCTGGACTGTGAACTTCTCAAGTGCTTCTCAGTTTTCTCCACTTAGATGGGATGGGATGACTAGAGGGATCTGAAATTGGATATTTCCTTTCCTCCACAGGGGATGCTATAGCCAGCTGTGGTTGAATATTTCACTTCCCCTGGGTCTGTTAGGCTCTGATAAAACCAACAGGTTAGGCTTTGATGAAATAATCTCCCCTGAGGGCAGACCTTGTTAAGAATAAATGAATTCTCTGACACATTCAAACGGTTTCTTTTCCTCTGACCCTGCCAAAACATGATGGCATTTTTTATCTGTTATTTATTGTGAGAGGCTGGAGAGCTCCAGGAGGTAACATGCTTGCAAGTGTGTTGTGGGGGGGCACCCATAACTGGGTTCCCCTGTTTTTAACTCTCAAGAATAGGCCTCACTGAGCCTCCACTGACTCACAGTTATACTTTTGGTTTTCTTATCCTTGCATTGGTTCCAACGGTGGTTTCAACTCACAAGTCTCTGTTCCAATATGCCCTGACTGCCTGTATGCACCTGTTTGTCTCTCCAATTTGGGAGGCACTGGTTTGTCTGTTACTGGTACTAAGAAGAATTTTCAGTTTGTTCAGGATTTTTCTTATTGTTAGGCTGAAGTGGTGATTTATAAGCTTCTTTTTTTTTTTTTTTTTTGCTCTGTCGTCCAGGCTGGAGTGCAGTGGCCGGATCTCAGCTCACTGCAAGCTCCGCCTCCCGGGTTTAGGCCATTCTCCTGCCTCAGCCTCCGGAGTAGCTGGGACTACAGGCGCCCGCCACCTCGCCCGGCTAGTTTTTTGTATTTTTTTAGTAGAGACGGCGTTTCACCGTGTTCGCCAAGATGGTCTCGATCTCCTGACCTCGTGATCCGCTCGTCTTGGCCTCCCAAAGTGCTGGGATTACAGGCTTGAGCCACCGCGCGCGGCCTATAAGCTTCTTACATGCTGGACCAGAAACTGGAAGTTTCTTAAGGTTCTCTTGTTAATTATTTTTAAAACTTTAACTCATATTAGATTTTGGGGGTTTTTTGTCATTCTTTGTTTGTTTGTTTTGTAGCTTTGGTGAATATTTGGCCTTTTAAACTTCTGCGTATTGTGTCCTGTAAAGGGAACTTCACTACAGCCTGAAACACATTCATTTTAAAATTTAGGTGTGTTTAAAGCATTCCTAGAAGACAATGTGGTAGATGTAGAAGATGTACAAATGAATACTAGGGAAAAAATCTTATTCTTAAATAGAGTCAAGTCACACAAGTTAAATGATAAATAAGCTTCGTTTCAGTTCCTCAAAATACTTCCCTCTCTCTTCTCTAAAGCATTTATATTTACTCTTGCCTCTAACTGGGATGTCCAGCTCTCTGCATGGTTAACTTCTCTAGTCCTCCATGTCTCAGCTTGAATACTTCCCAGAGAAAACCTGCCATCCTGTGTGAAGCAGCACCATACCTGTTACTCTATCACATCATCTACTTTGTTTAATTATCAGCTCATGATAATCTGTTTGATGGATTTACTTATTTAGTTTGACTCCTGTCTTGTAAGGTATGCTTCATGAGGTAAGCACCCCCTTTGCATTTTTTTCTTTATATTTTCATTACTTAGAATAATCAGTGGCACAGGATAGATCCTTAAATAATCTTTGAATTTAAATAATGAAAGGACTACAAATCGGAGAGGAGGAAAGTTGCAGGATGCAAAATGGCATTTATAATTGAGATTAGTCTTCTCTTCCCCTTACCCACTTGCATTCTTGTATGTTAGGATAAAAGAAAGAATGTGAGTGTGAAAAATACAAGGTGGTGGGAGAGAGAAAAAATAGTTGTTTTTTATACAATGTGGAATATTGAAAATTTGAGAACACAGACCAGGAACAACATTTGCACTGATTGATGGAGACAGGCTGGGAAACTTGGCACCATTCCTGGCTTAGTCTGTGGGGTCCTTAACATTGATAGTCAACAATAATTGGTGTAGACTTAGCAACAAGGTCAGCCTCAGGGGCAGACATTTGAATCTGGCAGCTGCAGATGCAGTTGTGCCTCTAGTGAGTGTTAGCAGCATAGTTGACTTTCAGAGGAAGGATATTCACTAAGCAAAAGAAGAAAGAGAAAGTGCTAAAACATCATGCAGTAGCCATGGAGACCAGCAGCTTCATGGAGCACTGGGCATGACACTTCTAGGAACCTCTCAAGATTATCTAGGAAGAAATTAAGGGAGGTTGGCTTTGTCGAAGAATTAATAGGAACATGCAGTGCCAGAGAAGTTTTACATTGTGAACTTCTTTTTAATCTTTTCTTATTGCCAGATTGCTGAGGCCTAAGAAACAAAGGTTTGCTTCCAAAAATAATTATCTTCTTTATTCTCCCCTTTGATAGAGAAATCACAAGACAGAAAAAAAGCCCCAAATCCCCCAAGTACATCCAAACATTTTCTGTACCCAAAATGTTACAAACGTATAAAATGAGTGGCTGTTTCTTTCTTCTAGCCATATAAATTAAGAAGAAGAATATAGACATTTAGGATAATTAAATTATTTTCCCACGTTCCTTGTGTTCAAAGCAAAGTTCTCTGGATTTTAAGGTAGCAAAAAATCATGAAAATTATTATTCTCACACATTTCCATATATTCTCATATCTTAATTATGATATATGAGTTTTTTACCAATGTAAACCACACTTGCCTTGAGAGTTTTAATTATTTTTTTGCTGAATAAAGGGAAATTTATGGCAATTCAGGCTCACACTTGGCTGAATGAATGTTGGTAGTGTCCTTGCAGTCTCTGCTTTTAGACAAGGGACTGCTGGTGGTCACTTATGTTCTCTACAGCACTTTCCCATACTTGTAAGAGGGAGGCCCCAGACTGGTCAAAGACTTACAAAAATAAATACTGAGAACATCCATTTTGGCCATTGATCTGTTTTCTGTTCCGTACTTTGTGTAAACCCCTGTGGTGATGTATTAGTCCACTTTCACACTACTATAAAGAACTGCCTAAGACTGGGTAATTTATAAAGGAAAGAGGTTTAATTGACTCACAGTTCAGCATGGCTGGGGAGGCCTCAGGAAACTTACAATCATGGCAGAAGGCAAAGGGAAAGCAAGGCTCCTTCTTCACAGGGTGAAAAGAAGAGAATGGAGCCTGCAGAGGAAATGCCAGGCACTTAGGAAAACATCAGATCTCGTGAGAACTCACTGTCACAAGAACAGCATGGAAGAAACTGTCCCCATGATTCAATGACCTCCACTGGGTGTGTCCCTTGAAACGTGGGAATTATGGGAATTATGGGGATTACAATTCAAGATGAGATTCTGGGTGTGGGTACAGCCAAACCATATCAGGTGACTAATAACGTGAGGAAATTTCCTATGTCTTTCTCTAACTTGTAGCATATAGAAGATATTCCACCTCACAATGACTTTAGTGGTAGTATGCTCTACTATTTTTTCCTATAGATATTTACTGCGACAGTACGAGAAAATTATGTACTACCTTTAAGGCTTAGGGTCCCATGACATAGAACATAAATTTTTCATCCAAGTCTTATATCTGTACCTAAATTATATTAAAATGGAATCTTTCCTTAGAGCATTCAGAGACTGACAAAACCTTGAAATGATTTCAAGTAAAATTATCTTTATGTTTATAGATGTACATTAAAAATCAGATTCATTGTTGAATCTTGACATTTATTCAAGAGGACATTCACTTTAGAAATAGCTCAAGGGCATTTCTGAAATTAGAGATCAAGTCTGAAGGTCAATAAAAAGATGATGCTTTACTTTTTAGCCATTTTCTTTGCCTCAGTGTTGCTCTAGGTGTATGTGTGTGTGTGCGTGTGTGTGTGTGAGCATATTAGAGTTGTTATTAGATTCTCTCCAATTTATGATATATTTTATATTCTTGTGAAACTGTCTACAGGAGTAGGTTCTACTATATTTAAGAAATAAGAATGACATTTTTAAACTTAGAAATGATATTTTAAACATAAAATGATATTTCTTATTCAAAAATATTTCATAAATTATATAAATAGCAGATATTTAAGCACTTGTTATCTTTCCTTTCAGCTACACTCATATTAAAATAATGAATCTTTAAGCCGCTTTAAGTTTTTCTCATACTATTTGGTGTAACATTTTCTTATATAAATGTTTTCAACTTTTAGATCAAATATAGTAACATAATATTACAATATGAGGGCATCAAATAAAAATCACAGAAATAAGTGAATTAATATTTATGTGCATAGCAATATTTTTTAGTATAATACAGTCACAATTGAAGTATAAATAAATGATCATATGCTGTTTAAATCATAGGATTTTAGCTTGAGGACTGCCATGTATTGCCATCTACAGTAACAGCTACTTCTTTAACACACTGAAAGACTGCTATATGTTTCCCCCTCAATTAACCGAGTAATGAGCCTGAACAGATAAAGGAAACAAATTGGCAAACGTGATCTGTATGGCCTTCTTCTGGTGTTAGAAGTTTGGATAGATTATATTTCCATAATAAGAGTACTGTCTGCTTAAGAGTACCTAGATGAAGTGGAGTTTTTAACATACCAAATCCTCAAACAAATTAGAACACTGCATGGTAGCAACCAGAGTCTCCTTCCCCTTAATGAGCCCTTGATAATAAAAGTCTACCACTCCTATGACCTGTGTTGGAGATAAATTTAGCATCAAAATATTTTCAAACAAGCAGTGGGCTTTAGTTGTTGTACCTAAACTACATAATAGGTAACCTTCCTACTTGATAGACTTCCTTTCTGAACCTCTTGATCTTGACTCCCAGTGTTGTCTCTGAAGCAGAAGGCATGGATGATTATTGCCTTGTACCAAAGACTCTTGTTCTGTAAGCTCAAAGATCCTCTAATGTAATGGAATTCATTGTGTGTTCAGGACTCATCTGGCCTCCTTCACATTGCACTGTAGGAACTGTGACTTGGAAAAGTGGCACAGACACAAAAGTTGATACTCTGGCTACTCGAATTGCTGTAATAATTCACTATTTTTTTTGTCTCTGACCTGGAAGTCTGGTGCCTTCTGCAAGCACTCATGAAGTTCTGGTATGTTAGTTGGTAAGTGGCATGAATCTTTAATCCTTCAGAATTCTTGGTGGTTTTGGCTATGAAATTGGGGTCCTGAAAGAGACACAACATTTTGGAAAGAAAGACAAAGGCTTTGTGTTCTTGGATCAGTGATATGAGAAGACTTCCTGGAATTTGGTGGTGAATTCTGTCACCTAAGTGTTAGATAGCAAGGAGGAAGTAAGGAACGGCACAATCCTGCCTGTAAATGAAAGTCTGGAGGGTGAGTGGTGAGAAGTAAGATGGAAATAAACTACACAAATGGTGTCTTTGTCATTCTCACTCTTGTTAGGGCAAGCAAAGGAAGCAGCAGCATCAGAAAGAGGGGGCAGCAAGCTTCAAGGTCCCATCTGAAAGGCAATGTAGTTGTGCCTACTGCGTCAGAGTTCTGAAGATGAAGCAGTATTGGCAATGAAGACCTTGCTATCAGTATAAAGCTTGGTGGTGCTGAAAGCATTAGAAGTTCATTTGGTTGTGCCATGAGTGACTGACAACTGAAACCGAATGTGGCTTGCTTATGAACATGGAGCCACTCTCTTCCTCTTCACCTACAGTTCCCTTATTTATCCTCTATTCTAATTTAATCTGCTTTAAGGATAAACAAGACTAGTGGTAAAGTCAAGATTTCTTTAGTTCCAAGGAGGACCAAAGGTCATATACATACTGAACTTTGGAATAAAGAGGTATTCAAACTTTTTGTCTATTGGATCAGGCACAAAAGTCACCAAAGTACCCACTCCCATGAAGACAGAAGATGCTTATAAACAGTTAATGTAGTTTAGCTAGGGTTCATATGGTTCACAGCAGGGAACAAGGCTAATGTGACCTTGTGTGTGAGCCTTAGACCAATTCAATGTCCTTTTTTGGTTGCTCCTACAACTAAATGTAGAGTAAAAATTAATATGTTACATACTTGTAATTCCCATCCCAATAATGTCAGAGCATATGCTTTCAGGAGTTGGTGTAGAGAAGTCCTTCTACTGTTGGGAGTACTGAAACCCTAATGTCATTGTTAAATCTCAATGACTGATAATTTTTCTGGTTGGAGCCCTGTCATGGGTTGAAATGTGTCCCCCCACAAAAATTTATTTTGAAGCCTGACCACTATCCCACTTCTAAATGTAACATTACTTGGAAATAAAATATTTGCAGATGTATTGAAGTTAAGATGAAATCATAGAATTAGAGCGGACCTTAATCCAATATCTGGTGTCCTTACAAGAAGAAAGAAATTTGGACACACATAGGGAGATCCCCATTTGAAGGCACAGAGACACACAAGGAAAAAGAACATGTGATGATTGAGGCTAAGATTGGAGTGATATAGTTGCAAGCAAAGGAAAGCCAAGTATTTTTTGGCAATTACTAGAAGGTAGGAAGAGGCAAGGAAGGATCTTTCCCTATATCTTCAGAGGGAACAAGACCCTGCCAACACTTTGATTTCAGACTTTGACCATTCAGAGCTGTGAGGACACAAACTGCTGTTGTTGTAAGCCTCTCAGTTTGTGGTACTTTGTTATGGAAATCTTAGAGAACTAATACAGGGCCTCTGTTTTCCACATAGAGTTGCCGCTTGGAGTTTTGGATTCATGTCTTCTCTGACATGACTCTTACGGAAAAGCAGTTATTAGCTTGCTACTGGGCTCTTGTCAAAACTAGACACCTCACTTATGGAGTCATTGTGACTACAAACTGTTATTTCCATTTTAGGGTAGTTCAAATTGGACTCAATGCCTAACAGTGTAAGAATGACCTAACAAGTCTCACTTGTTAAATATAAATGGTATATTCAAGAATGCAGCCAGCCTGTCCCATTGGAATCTTTGTTTAGATGAAAAAGTGGCAGCTGTTCCTTTGGGGGAAGCATTCCATTGCTTAAAGCAAAACTGCCAGCTCAATGGGGCCTACAATGCACACAGGGTTTCTTCAATGCCTGGTTCTGGATCACTAAGGGTATTCATCGGGATTCTGTAGCTGTTCAAGCTCTGCACTGACTATATAGAAGCAAAAGCACAGGTGGTCATGCCACCAAGTAGGCAGAGCTAAAGCCTTTTCTCATCTCTCTTTCTGGTCAATACCCCCACTTAGTAAAACATTTTATTTTACAGATTCATGAACAGTTGCAAATAACATAGTTATGTGGAATGTCGTTTTAAACATTACAGACTGTCAGATTAAAGACATCCCTCTTTTGGTACTGTGGCCTATGGAAACAAATTGCAGCTACTGTTCAAACTGCCTGGTTCATTCATGTAGATATTCATGGTGAGGGCCTGTTTACTGATGATACCAACTGGAATCAACACTGCAATCATAGACAAAGGTATTTGATAGACCTTTCACACTCCCTACTATTCACAACCATCTAACATGCTAGACATTGGCATGACCTCTTCAAAAATTGACTCAAAAATATTTCTAACCCTACGTCCTTTGTCTCACCCTGATCAACATACCTTAGAAAGAAGGGCACTGTAGTCAATTAATGTGGCTATCTCCAGAAAGGGATTTCCTTTCACGTGCTTCCTGGGTAATGATTGGGAGAAAAATGATTGGGAGCCATGTAGACATATTTTGAAAATTCAGGATATTGCTATGATCCTTCCCAAGTATGATGTTTCTTTCTTTCCTCTAGCAACAACTCCAGTCTGTTCTTGATGGTATACTATTAGGGGCAGTCCAGTGAAAATAGAACCTAGCTGATTCAGAATTAATTCTGATTTAGACACTTGAATTCTCTTATTAGATATGCATAGTCATTGATTGAAATGACCACTTAGTTGAGTTCACTGCTTGTTAAGTCCCACAGTAGTGGCCCATGTGAGCCAAATTGGGTCATGTAGAAGGTTTTTGTAAGTTTTATGAAAATTCCTTCGTCTCTCTTAGACTTGAGCTTCCCAAATCAAAGGTCTGAATGTGAGTTGGGAATGTTTTGAAAAAACAAATGCAGTGATAGCTACTGGAAGAGACTTTAAGATTGTAGCAGACAGACCATAGAGTGGTCCCTGGGGACCCCCACTTGTTTATTATATAATGCTTGAAAGCCTGGAAAAATTGTCTCCTAATGTTTGTGGGAAGCAGAACTTCTAATGATAGACTTATTTACTTAGCTAAAGAGATTTCCAAACAAAGTGTTGAAGGTACCATCTGGTTTCTTACTCCTGCTTATAGTAAAATGTTTGTGTGTGTGTGTGTGTGTGTGTGTGTGTGTGTGTGTGTGAGAGAGAGAGAGAGAGACTTGAGGAGAAAACTATGAAGCAAAAAGGAGCCAGGAACCAGGACTTGATGAATTTGAAAATTCTCATCATATCAAAATGGCAAAAGATGCTAAAATTCAGATATCACTTCTGAAATCTTGACATAGAGAAAAAACCAAAGATGTGGCTGTGTTAATTCTTGCTAAAACTTAAGAAAAAAAAAAAGTTAAAGTTTTCAGTCACAAAGACCCTTTGAACAGTTTAAAGGTGTGTCTCATAGCTCCTCTTAATCAAATCATAAGACCTACAGGAGGCTTAAGGGCATTGACCCTTACCCATCTCAGCAGGAGGTTAAAAGAGAGAACGTATTAACTTGAAAAGATCTGTAGGGGTAGGTTTTGTCAAATCGAGTAAACCCCACTTAAAATCCATGGGAGACCTACAAAGTTTTTGTGAAATTTATTTCATTAAAAACACTGCTCCATAGACTGAAAGGGACAGAGAGAGTTTAAAATGAAAGAAAGTTGTTAGATCTCTAAAATTCTACTTATAGGAAGCAGGCTGATAAAACCATTTAGCAGCAAAAGTTCTACTTTCCATGAAAAAGGAAGACTCCATAGGGTAGATCTTAATGCCATGGAGGGGAATTCCAGGTCTTAAACAGTAATGAAGAAATGACAAACATTTACCTATTTGTATTTAAGTTCTAACTGAACCACTGATCTTCTGCCTTCCATTTTACCTTCTTTTTGACTGGGAATGCCTACAGCTGTTATTCTATTTTAGTCTTACCACTTTTTTTTTCTTTTTTGAGATGGAGTCTTGCTATGTCGCCCAGGTTGGAGTGCGGTGGCGCGATCTCAGTTCACTGCAAGCTCCGTCTCCCGGGTTCACGTCATTCTCCTGTCTCAGCCTCCCGAGTAGCTGGGACTACAGGCGCCCGCCACTACACCCGGCTAGTTTTTTTGTATTTTTAGTAGAGACAGGGTTTCACCGTGTTAGCCAGGATGGTCTCCATCTCCTGACCTCGTAATCCACCCGTCTCAGCCTCCCAAAGTGCTGGGATTACAGGCGTGAGCCACCGTGCCCAGCCTAGTCTTACCACTTTATATTAGTATACTAGGGGTTGAACATTTGTCTCTTTGGTTTTTTAGATCCACAGTTACACAGTAATTGTCTCCTGGGAACTGTACTTAAAAGATTACAACCAGACGCCTTATCTGCACCTGGGCCTGGTTTAGATGATGAAATTTTGAACTTTGAACTTGATGCTATAATGAACGACACTCTTGAGAACTTTGGAAGGTAGTGAATGTGTGTTGCAGGTAGAAGGGACATGAGTCATTGCAGGACAGAGGGTACACTGTGGACTATGGTAGGTAGATCATGGGATGGCACCCCCAGATTCCTGTCTCCTGGTGTATACTCCCTCATATAATCTCTTTCCATTGATCATGGGCTGGACATTTGACTTACTTATAACCAATATAATTCAGTGAAGGTGATGGGGTGTGACTCCTGAGATTACATTATGATGTGCAACATTCCAGCAAACTTAGTTTAGGGAACTTCTCTGTGTTGCTGGCCTTAAAGCAACATGCTATGTGTTGAGATACAGTAGTTGCAATAACTATGGATGGAGCGTCTAGTTCCTGAGATAGTCTCTCATAAGAAACTGAAGCCTTAGTCTTTCAGCCAGAAAGAAATAAATTCAGCCAACAACTTGAGGGACCCTTGGGACCATATTTCCCCTAGTCGAGCCTCTGATGAGACTGCAACCCTGGTAATGCCTGTATTGTAGCCTGGTGAAACCCTTAGCAGAGGACCCAGTTAAGCCATGCACAGATTCCTGACCTATAGTAACAATGAAATAATAAATGATAGTTGTTTTAGGATGCTAAGTTTTTAATAATTTGTTACACAACATAGAAACCTAATGCAGGAATGATGAAGGGAGAACAGCCTCATCACCTCAAAACCCAGGAGGTAGGGAGAAGAAAGGATAGTGATTTTTTTTGTCTTTCAGATTACCCAATGCGCCTTCTTATGTAGAAAAATGCCCTCATATGGTCTCACAAACTATTGCAAGCATCTCAAATTTTATTGACTGCTGGATCTACAATTCCTCACCAGATGGCTCTGAACACAGTTTGATCATCAAGTCTCATTGATGCTACTGATAATGCTATTGCAACAGCAGAAGATGGCTCTAGCTCCTGCACCTCCCACTCGAAACACGTGTCATCACCTCCAAAGATCTTTCCAATCCCCATTGGCACAGTTGTAACTCAATTGCTTCACAAGACAGATAATTGCATGTGGCCAAAGATGTTCCTGGTCAACAGGACAGGTCAGACTACCTGCTCTCAGGTAGGCCCTCCAACTCAATGGCTAGACTCAGTTGTTCAAAATCAATAGGAAATTCTAAGGCTTACCAGCAAATTGGGAAGTCATGTTGGAGGTCCTATCAAGCTAGGCTCCTAAAAGATATAGGCCCCACCTGGAGGAGGGGATCGAAGAATTTTAAACAGCTCTTTCATTTTAGGGCCACTATTTATGCCCTAAGACTGTACTTCTCATACAGAAGCTAGCTATTTATTTCCCTCCAACTCAAACATGTTTGCTTAAAAACTTGAAATGTGGTTATTAGAGAAGTTCAGAGTGTTTTGGGGGACATTACCATAGATCATGTATCCATAACACAACTGTAGAGATCTGTCACAAAGGTGTCTACCCTTGTTTACTCATGGGAACTTACTGGGAATGTAACTGACTCATTACATTGTCACAAATGTGGGCAGTTTCCCTAAAATGGGAATCATCCAGTTAGAAAGCGTAGTACAAAATATGCGTACAACTTTATCTAAAGTCATCAGTGATACCATCTGACCCTTGAAAGGTATTCAGGTCAGCCGGGTGCAGTGGCTCACATCTGTAATCCCAGCACTTTGGGAGGCCAAGGTGAGTGGACCACCTGAGGTCAGGAGTTCGAGACCAGCCTGACCAATATGATGAATTTTTAGTCTCTACTAAAAATACAAAAGTGACCCAGGCATGGTGGCATGCACCTGTAATCCCAGCTACTCAGGAGCTGACACAGGAGAATCAGTTGAACATGGGAGGCAAAGGTTGCAGTGAGGCGAGATTGCACCATTGTACTCCAGTCTGGGCAACAAAAGCAAAACTCCATCTGGGAAAAAAAAAAAAATGGTATTCAGGTCAGCCTCAACTCACTGGTAAGGATTGCCTTAGATTTGTATCCTTGAGGGTCAAGGATTAGTCTGTATAATTGAAAATATATCCTGCTGGATTAATGCCATTTCAATGCAGAAACTCGTGAAAGATACTTCTTGGTTTTCTAAACTCGACCTTATTGATGTATAGGAATTATTCTATAAGTACCTTGAAGGACATGGTTGAGCATAATACTGCCGATTGACCAGATCTACTTATTTAGAGTACTAGAGATTGTAGACTTATGGCCAGATTAATCATTCAGGGTAGCTGTTGAGATTATTCAGGGTAGCTGTTGACGTGGCATAATCTAATGGGAAAATTTGCCAGAAACCAAGATGATGTTGATTAGAGGGATTGCTGTTTTGGGGAAACAATTCTCCATGGATCTCTGATATCTCCATGTCTTTCAAGCAGGAGCACTGACTGCTGTTTGTCCTGGACTATCTTTTAAGTCATATTTGCATAGAGGTAGTGTCTTCATGGGAGCAAAGAGCATGCATGCTTACTGCCCAGATAATGTTTCTCTGACAGCAAAAAGCAGGCATGCTTCCTGCTCATTACTAAAGATTCATGTTTCTTAAGCTCAGTGTCTCTTTCCTGTGGAGTACAACCCACTAAATGTGCATGAATCATGTGTCCCTCCTAGTGTCTCCTTATAGAAATGGGGACCTGGGAACAGGTGCAAAATATATGTTGATATTCTGGCTACTGGAATTAGCTTAAGTAATAACCTGTCCTTTGTCTGTGATTCAGGAGTCTTATGTGTTCTGCTACCAACCTTGAAGATGGATCAGTCTAACTTGCTAAGTTACAAATAGGGTAGAACTTCAGATCTTTCGCAATTCTTAATAAGGTGATATACGCCACATTTGGGCCAAGGCAGAGAAAAAATGTGTATGGTTCCCATCACCTCCCATCCCCCTTTTAAACTGCTATTGGATGGAAGCCCACAATGAAAAGAGTTGTTTCTCAGACAGCCCCCTGCATAACAGGAAAAACTGGTTGTTCTATTAGGTAAGACAGCAATCATTTTTTAGAAAGCTAACTTACTGAAGTGGGGTTTATTTGCTACCATGATGGGAGGTTTGTGCATTAATTTGACCGAGAATGACAGACTAACAAATGTGAGTAGCCAGAAGTCACACACATCACACCTTCTGAAAATGTCTGTGGAACCAACTGTAGATGAAAACTTAGGGCAGTACATCTTAGTAGGCAGCACAGGTGGTGGTGATTCCATTACTCATCTGCTGTGGTATATAAACTTCAACTTCAAGGCCTACAAGCCTCACAACCCCATAATTGGAGGTGTTCTGAGTTTGTCTTGATCTGCGAGGTCTCTGAGCATTATTCTGGTAGGTGATGACCAATGGAAGCCTTGTCTAGCTACCATTGGTTTTAAGTCTTTTCTAGTACATGTTGTTCCTGTTGGTCGAGTATATCTGCTGTCTGGGCATTCACCTTTGCTCACTTATTATTAATTTCACACATTTCTAGGATTACTCTATCAACATAGAAACAGTATTGGAGGATGGAAGCCACTCCAACTACTTATGAACAAATGTGTCACTTTATCAGCAGTTGAGCAACAGGCTAAGAAACAGTAAACACTTCAGGACAGAAGGCTGGATAACTTATTATGTGGCAAATATTTCGTAAAATTGCTGTGTGCCGTAATGTGAAAAGCAGACCAAGATTTTACTGTACTTGTATTTCTTGGGAAATTTTGTTGTAAATATTAAAAACATTTGTGTATGTTGGCTTTACTCCCTCTCCCTGTAAAATGGGACTTTAAGAAATAACAGTTCGTGCAATAATTGTCTGCTTTGATAACTGAAATGGGAAAGAAGAGAGAAATTTACAGCTTAGCAAGATTAAGAAAATCTACAGACAAGAAGGGTAAAACAAGACAGAGAACAAGTTAAGGGCAACAAATACCCAGTAAAGTTTCCCAGTTAATCTAAGTGACTCAGTACAGGAGCAAAGATCAGATAAGGGTTTTACTTTGCCTTTCAAGTGAAGTGTTTTAGATAGTCTCAAAATAGCCACCAGTAAGTTGAGAGTGAAAAGTGTGGAGGGGAGAAATGAGGTAAGACAGACTTGAGAATTATTTCTAACGAAGGACTGTGACATAGTTCCTGGTACTTAGTTAGCATTGATTAGAAGTAAAAGCCTCCCCAAGTTACAGGAATTTTTTTCTGTGGAAACTGGAGGGCTAGTTTTATGTATCAACTTGATTGAGCTGAGAAATGCCCAGAGAGCTGGTAAAACATCATTTCTGGCTATGTCTGTGAGAATATTTAAGGAGGAAATCAAAACCTGACTTGGTAGACTGAGTAAAGATCACCCTTCACCAGTGCAGGTGGACATCATTCAATCCACGGAGACCCTGAACAGAACAAAAAGGTGGAGGAAGGAAGAATTCACACTCTCTTTTTCAGCTAGGACATCTATCTTCTGCTCTTAGACATCAGTGATCCTGATTCCCAGGCCTTAGGACTGGAGCCAGGACTTTTATCATAGGCCCTCCATTCAGTTCTTGGATTGCAAATATACCAGCAGCTTTTCTGAGCCTCTAGCTTGCAGAGGACAGACTGTGTGACTTCTCAGCCTCCAGAATAATGTGAACCAATCCCTCATAAAAAAACCTTTTTGTATATATCGCTCTATATATGTCCTAATGATTCTGTTTCTCTGGAGAACAGTAGCACACCAAAAAAATCAAAACCCCTGAAGTAGAAAGCCTTTTATATTTGTTCTTCAACTGCTATCAGATCCCAAAACACACACAAGCAAAAAGCATGCTAGTAAAGCCCCACGGCCATCACAGAGGGAATACTGCCAGCATCCACCTCACCTATGACTCTAACAGGAACACGAACTAGGAAATCTACTCATAGTTTAATGAAGACTCACAGAGAACAATGATCCTTTCAGAGACCAGAATTACTGTCTAGTCAGGAACTTCCACCACTGCCAGAGCAGGGCTTCATGATGCCCTCCTATAGGATTGCCCCTTTGCCTTGAACTGGAGTTCGTGTGTTTTCTTATTCTTCCCTCCTCTGAATGTTCAAGTGGCATATTTGTTTTGCTTTTTATCATGGATATCTTGTCCCCGCTCTGTAACTATATAATGGATGGGGGAGGAGATAAGGGCATATAGTTGTCTGCTAGTTATTGAAATGAAGGATCATGACAGTGTAGGATCTGTGCTGGAGTTGCTAGAATACAGGATCCAGGAGTGCAATCCTGGATTCTGAGCTGGGAACAGAAGTCCCTGAATCCTTGGGAACTATTTGCACAAAAATTTAGAAACAATCCTAGTGCCTGAATCATCAAGTGGAAGAAAGTAATATCCACAAGTTATGATAGCGTAAAATTCTATTGTGTTAAGCCACTGAAATTTGCAGGTTTGTTTCTTAAAGGACTAGTGTTACCCTTAGTTGCTGATTCTCAAATTAGTATTCATTTTCAGCCTCTAAAGAGCCTTTTGAGACTTTTTTTTAGTAATCAACTTTTATTAAATTTTACTGTCTGTTTATGTCTTATATGTGTATCTTTGCATTATACAGAAAAAGAGCTATTCTCCCTCCACACCAGAAGAATCTTTTTTTTTTTTTTTTTTTTTGACCCTTGAGGGCGCAATTGACTGACTTGAGAACAGGTGCCCAGAATGATGCTAAGATGTGTTGCCTCTCCTGCCCACCTCTCTTTCCTCTCTTAAGGTTCCCATTTATCACTGGACTCCAATCATTTTCACCTTCTTTCAATTTCTTGAACATGAAAAGCTCTTTCTAACCTTAAGGTGTTTTCTAATGTCAGTCTTTGTACTGCTGACTTCCCCTAATTTTTTGTGATATTTCTTAACATTTCCTTAAATGTTACCTTTTCAGAGAAACCTGGTTCTAAGGTGATCTACTCTTGTAATTCTTAGTATTCTGTTTTCTTTCATAGCACTTATGATAATTTAAATAATGTATTTGTCTGTTTAGATACGTACTTATTCTTATGCTTGTCACTCACTACAAGACACTCCATATATACTTGGAATTAATATACTTGCTAATTAATATTGAAGAGTGGACATAAAAAGGATAATTTAATGAATAAATAAATAAATAAATAAAGGAATCAATAGCAGGTCAATTCCACTATTTTTAAATTAACCTTCTTTTCACTCCGTTTCCTCTTCCGCTGTCTAGAGTTCAAAGTTCATATTTGGTTTTGCTAAACTTTAGATAAATTTCTCATTAATCTGTGAAAGAAATTTTAAGTATAAAATTTCACTAAAGCTGAACAAGTCCATGCTCACTACTTCAGGTCCATCTGGTAGCTTCTTGCCCCGATTTCCTTGTCCTGAACTTCTCATCTAGAACTTTCAAGATGTTTTCCAGAGGCCCATGATAATACTTACTGATAAATATGTTACAAAAGTTAGCGACCACATGTACTACCTGAAGGTATTTCCAAGGGGAAGATTTCCCCTCTCCACTGTCTTTCAAGGCCACCCCTCAGTGAAGTTGGAGTGTTCAGCCAACCCTTTTGTGAACCTGGCTTTAGTTTCCTGCTTCCTTTTTCATTCTTCTATTAGCTGGTCACTGGGGTATCACACAAGGGCACAGGTGTAGGTGGAGATAGAGTAGGTAACAGTGGTGGTGGAGGGGGGGTTCCTACTTGTTTATTTAATTTACTTGTGCCATCCGGATCTGCTTGGGCTTAATCCCACATATACCACTTTCTATTTATACTGGTTTGTTGCTAGGTGGCCTAAATTTATGACATGATGGGTCTGACAATGATTAGTGTATGATGGGCAGTTTTAATCATATGATCGTTTGATGCCTTACAGTCAGACATTCAGTTTCCAGTAAGGCCCCCAATCCAGAAATTGTACGGCAAGTGGTTTACAATTCCCTGCTGAAGAGGAAGGTCTTATTCCAAACCCTAGTGGCCTGTGCTGTAACTTTCTTATTAGAATATTCTAAGGACTCCATACAATGTTATTTTCTACAGCAGAGCTGAGAATATTATAGCCCATGGGACAAATCTGACTCAGGGCCTGGTTTTGTAATTAAGATTTTATTGGAATATAGACACACTTATTTGTTTACATATTGTCTATGGTTCCATTTGCACTACCAAGGCAGAGTTGAGTAATTATGGGATAATGGTAGCATTGAATAGTTGTACTACATCAGCAGAGTGTAGTCATTGCACCAAAGACCCTAAGGCCTTCAAAGCCTAAAATATTTACCACCTGGCCATTTACAGAAACAGTCTGCTGACTCCTGTTCTATAACTTGTTGGGTCTGCCAGATCATATCACCCAAGTGGCAAGGCTGTTTCTACAACAGCATACACCTGCTGCTAAGCTGACTTCTGCTTTAGGCCACACTCAAAATTGGCAGTATTCTAAGTCACCTGATAAATGAATCAAAGCAGTACCCCCTAGTACAGTATGTGTTATTTCAAAAATCCACAAATGTCTGTAAAAGTTTCATTAATATGGCAGGTCCCATGCTCTAGCAAGCAATCAACTTAAAAAGGCATACATGGCGCAGTTGCTCACACCTGTAATTCCAGCACTTTGGAAGGCTGAAGTGTGTTGGATCACCTGAGGTCAGGGGTTCAAGAACAGCCTGGCCAACCTGGTGAAAACCCATCTCTACTAAAAATGCAAAAATTAGCTGGGCATGGTGGCAGGTGCCTGTAATCACAGTTACTCGGGAGGCTGAGGCAGGAGAATCGCTTGAACTCAGGAGGTGAAGTTGCAGTGAGCCAAGATTGTGCCACTGCACTCCAGCCTGGGCGAGAGAGACAGATGCTGTCTCGACGACGACGACGACAACAACAACAACAACAACAACAACAAAGGCATACAGAGTATCTGTTACTTCCTGCTTACCAAGGTCTTCAAAAAGAATCAGAAAAATTGCCCATAGAATGTCCAGATAATCAAGATCTTTTCAGACTACACAGTGTGACGATGTAGCAGAGTTAATACCATCCTAAGGCGAGATCATGTACTATTTACTTTCCATCCCATTGAATGCTTCTGAGTCTTTTTCTTACAGAGAATAAAATTAAATTCATTCACTAAATTAATAGCTACTGTATTAATTTTCTGCTGCTGCTGTGACTATGGCAAACAGTAGCTTAAAACGACACAAATTTCTCATCTCATGATTCTGTAGATCAGAAGTCTGGTATAGATCTCTCTGAGCTAAGTTCAAAGAGTTGGCAAGGTGCATTCTTTTCTGGAGTCTCTAGGGAAGACTCCTTTCCGATGCCTTTTCCGCCCACTTTACTTGGCACACGGCCTATTTCTCCATCATTAGAGCCAGCAATGTTTGACCAGTTCTCACAATGCCGTCTCTTTGGTTCTCTCTCCCTATTCACTCTTCTGCATTTAAGGACCCTTGAAATTATATTAGGCACGCACAGATAATTCAAGATAGTCTTCCTATTTTAAGGTCTGATGTTTAGTAACTTTAATTCCATCTACATCATTAATTTTCCTTTGCCATGTAACCTAACATATCCACAGGTTTCATAGAGCAGGACGTAGACATCTTTGTAGTGCTATTACTATGTCTGCCACAACTACATATCAAGTATAGAGTCTGTGTCGCCCTCTTGTAGGAAATATACTACAGCAGCTGTGAAAATGGGTATGCCACTTGGTTAAAGATATGAAACTTCACTTTCAATTGCCATGAGTTATCTAATTTTTTATAGACCCGTATTGGTGAATTAAATGAGGATATGAATTCTGATCGCAAAACTTATTTTTTCAAAGTCTTTGAGCTTGTCATCAATTTCTACCATTTGGCATGTAATGCAGTAGTGTTTCTGATTTTCTATCCTGGATAGGATGAAGAGGCAGTATCAGAGACACCTGCTTATTTTTTCTATAATAATGTTGCTTTTTATTTTATTTTATTTATTAATTAATTTATTTTTATTATTATACTTTAAGTTCTACGGTACATGTGCACAACGTGCAGGTTTGTTACATATGTATACTTCTGCCATGTTGGTGTGCTGCACCCATCAACTCGTCAGCACCCATCAACTCATCATTTACATCAGGTATAACTCCCAATGCAATCCCTCCCCACTACCCCCTCCCCATAATAGGCCCCGATGTGTGATGTTCCCCTTCCTGGGTCCAAGTGATCTCATTGTTCACTTCCCACCTATGAGTGAGAACATGTGGTGTTTGGTTTTCTGTTCTTGCGATAGTTTGCTGAGAATGATCGTTTCCAGCTGCATCCGATAATGTTTCTTATACCACAGAGCAGAGAACCAATGCGAGGGTTCCGTTAAGTATATCAGTGTTAGCACAGGCAGGGATTATGAGAACAATAGAGGGAACTACTCCTACATATACTTGTGGTGGCATCAGGATCTTTCAATATAAGAATCTGATTTAGCTTCCAATCTTTGTTAATAAAATTTCTGAAAAGGAGATATACCTGCTTTGTCATGAAAGGTATTTCTCTATGGAGATATGAGTAATACCGAACACACTGTTAACTATGTACATTGCGGCAGGTAGGATTCTAAGATTCCTGCCCCCTGCTGTATATACTCTTGCTTGTTTCCTTCCTCCTTAATGTGGGCAGAACCTGTGAATATGATAGGATTTCAAACTTCTGAATAGGTCACTAATCAGCCAACTTTGAATTAATCAAAAGGGAGATTATCTGAGTGGGCTTAATCTAGCGGTGACCCCTTAAAAGGGACTGGAACCTTCCTGCAGTCTAAGAGATTGGAAATGTGGGAGGCCCCATGGAGAGGCCAGGTGAGCTAGGTCCTGAGGGCAGCCTTGAGAACTAGGAGCAACCCCTGACTGAGCAGTCAAGAAAATAGGATGTCAGTCCCACAATCACAGGGAACTAAATTCTGTCAACACTCTGCATGAGTTTAGATGAGGACCTCTAGATCCTATTGAGTCCTAGCAAACACCTGGAGTTTGGTCTGGTGAGGCCCTGAGCAGTGGGCCCAAGGAATCCACGCCTGGACTCCTAACACACAGAAATTTGTGTTAAGATATTAAGTTTGTAGTAGTGTGTTATGCAGAAATAGAAAGCTAATACACATTTGTACATTTAGCAAGTATTTATAATATTCTTGCCAATGAACTAAACAAAGCATTATAAAAAGTTCCGCTAAAATTAACCAAAATAGATCTGATATTTTGTGTATGACTCTATTTGGACAAAATCAATTAGAAGACAGTTTGCTTGTCTGTTTGGGGTTAAGAATGTGTGTATCGCATTTTCATTTATTTTCTATTTATGAGAAATTTAATTATGATTATCATAATCAATTCAATCATGGCACTTCTTTGTGGTGGTCTTTATGAGCATGTGAAATACTTGGTTTCTATTTTGATACACTTTATTCTGATGCATATTTATTGAAGTAATAATGTCTGAAGATCTATTTGTATTTTAATTACCAGTATTTTATTGCATATTGAGTATAATCTTTTATACTTATGCTCAATTATGATTTTGAGATAAAAATGTCTATTTACATTTTGTTTCAAGGAAAATATTTTTCCTTCTCAATTGTTACAGGCTTAGTTCAAAGAAAACCTGCTATCATGTTATTGGTTCTAAGTTTATAAATAAATATATGATATTCTATTTATACTGATTTATAGATATAGTTTTCATTCTACACTCTATTTAGATGTATTTGCTGTTTTATTTTGCTTGCTTTTACATAAAACTTTACTTTTCAACTGTTTTTCTTACCTATTTAAAAATTTTTAGCCAACAATTGATATGAAATTTACAGGCTTCCACTGCAATTGTTGGCTTCGACCTCCTAATCTCCCACCTGGCGATGATAGGAGTAATAACTAATGCAGGTGACCTGCCAAGGTAGCACAATAAATGGGAGAACCGGGTTGTCTGAAACATAGCTCACTAACTCTATACCACATTGGCAGCATTTTTTTCAGATATTTATAAAAACGTGTAGATATTTATAGAAAGCAAATGAACGCCAGAGAAAATTCACTTATCTGCTCTTGAAAGCTAACATGCTACATAAAAGAAAAGGTCCTTTGGAAATTGCAATGCTGATGTAAAACACAGCAAAACAAAACAAGATAAAAACAAAATTTAGAGCTTCCAAGTAAAACCTGTCAATCAGACCACATCCTGTGAAATATCCGAGGTGTTCTGGAAACTTAGAAATATTAAATATTAATTATATGGAGTGTCCTTCATAGCCTCTAATTCATCATCCTGCTCATTCATTGCATATAGACGTTTCTTTCTTCATCTGAATTAGTGTCCTTTCTTGTCCAGAATGTACTTAGATGGAAATACAGATATAAGCAAGTGTGTGTGTGTGTGTGTCTGTGTTGACGTGTCTGAGGAAAGAATTCATGTGACTGAACATTTTTTTTTTTTTTTTTTTTTTGAGATGGAGTCTGGCTCTGTCGCCCAGGCTGGAGTGCAGTGGCCAGATCTCAGCTCACTGCAAGCTCCACCTCCCGGGTTTACGCCATTCTCCTGCCTCAGCCTCCCGAGTAGCTGGGACTACAGGCGCTGCCACCTCGCCCGGCTAGTTTTTTTTGTATTTTTTAGTAGAGACGGGGTTTCACCGTGTTCGCCAGGATGATCTCGATCTCCTGACCTCGTGATCCGCCCGTCTCGGCCTCCCAAAGTGCTGGGATTACAGGCTTGAGCCACCGCGCCCGGCCTAAACATTTTTACATATACCGTGTTGGTAAGTAATAGAATTGAGTTGAAAGTGATTGAAAGAGAAGACATTCAAAGTGGAAAATATGCCATTTATGAAGGCACAGATGGGTTAATAACTAAAAGTTCAGAGAAAATGAACAGCTTATTAACTTTCGTGAAAAAAGAGAATAAACTGGGTACAAACAAGAGATAAAATCATTGAAGAATATGTGTTGGAATATATGTTTAATGAGGGGCTTGAATCATTTGGCATTTAAAATAATCCCTAAATGAATAAGATGGAGATTATCACACTAATTCTCAAACATGTAGCTGCAAACAGGAATGTAGAAGGGAATTTTTTTTAAGTTACTAAGCAATCTTTCCAAAAAAAAATCACACATTTCCCCTCATTGTTTATTCCAAGTCCTCATCTCAGCTTTGGATTTTACCGGATGGCTCAGACCTAACGAAGGTAAATGTGTCCTGGATGATGGGAGTGGGTTTTGTGGGATGCTTTGGCTCCCACATGGTGCTCTGAGAGCAGCACAGCATGCTGTTACAGAGCATGGCCCCGAGAGCCAGTCTCACACTTCTGATCTCTGTTTAAGCACCTATTAATGTATGATCCTGGGAAAATTATTTAACCTATTTATTCTTCATCTATAAAATGTGGATTATAGGATCCCTCACAGGGCTATTATAGGGATCAAATGAGATAATACTTTCAAAGCAGTTAAAACAGTGCCTAGTATACATTGAGATTCACATAAGCATGGATTAACTTAAAAGAAGTAGATTTGCTCCTTTTGTGTTTAATGTGTTCCATAGGATAGCAATCAACATATCAGTTTCCCAGAAAGGAAAAGACATGAAATTTTTAGAAAGCAATATAATTTGAAATAGTGTGGCATAAAATTATCCAAATAAGTATGTAAGGTATGTCATAGTTACTATATAGACAATAGTAAGTTTTCATTCAGATGCTTTAAAGCAAGGAAACTGAAAATTACCACCTAATCTGCTACTGCTAATCGGTTTTTCATTATTTTATCTGCTCTTAAAAGCGACACCTACATGCATAGACAGAGATAGTGACCTCAGTCACATTATCAGGATAATTTATAAACACTGTGCTAAGTTATGTATTTTTTAAGAACCTGAAAAACACAAATAAGGTTGCTAGGTGCTTCGTTCTTCTACCAAACCTGCAAATACTATTAATATCTTTGCATGTGTATATATTTAAAATTTATCTCACATTTTTGACAAAGTATACAGACAAACATTGAAAGCTTTGCAAGTTTACAGCATTTGGAAGTTAAGGTAATTTCTGAAAGTCTTCCTGTTATGTAACAATTGTTTAGCATCAACACTGAACTATATTCAGTACAAAACAAAGATTTAATCATAATTCAAGACTATTCTGTTCATTAAAATTCCACTGATGAGGAACTGTTAAGGGAATATTTCATTTTGAAAAAAGGGAAAGTTCCAATTTCAAATTTAAATGAATTTAAATTAGCATTTAAATATGTTCTATAAACATGTGTCAGGCTGAGTTATGATAGTATGGTCATTACTGTAGTGATGATTATGTGCCCTTTAGTGAGCATTCACTGTGTATTGAAAGCCTTGCAAAATATAGTATGTTTAATCCTGCAGATTTCTGATGACTTTTTTCTCATGAGAACACAGAATACATCATAATCTCTTTCCTCTGGCCTAACACATAGTGATAAAAAATTAAAGGAATTTTATTTTTGTTCCTAACAGTTTTGTCTATTCATTGAAATTTAAGAAACCAGGTAAATTTAATTTTCTAAAATTGCATCTAATGATTGGTTGGTTTGCTGTTTGTCTTGTGAATTTTATTGGTTTCATTTTGATACTATATCTTTAAAAAAACTGAAAACATCTAAAATATTGATTTTTAGTCTGATTATTTGATTAGTGTTCTTTCTGAACTATGTCACTTTTGTTTTCTATATATTATTCGTATTTCATAATTTTAATTCAAACATATTTTTATTAATTTTGAAAAGACACAAACCAAGTGCCATAATTATATAATGTAATTCTGCAAAAACAATATTAAATATCATAATTGAAATATTATTTTGTGTATGCAAAGTTGTTTTTTACTTTGGTAAGTTTGCCAAATATTTTTGTTGGTAATCTTTCAGTGCTTTCCCTCAGTTACATGCCTTGGATATCAATGCACTTTTTTCCACAAAACCTTATTGAAGAGTTGAAACAACTACATTCAAGAACCACTTCCGCTGTTCCTGTGAAAGACTATAAAAAAACAAATTGAGAAATAAACAGATACATCACAGAATTAATATTATTAAACACCAAACACTGTTCAGTATTAAATACTGTAGTTGGAAGTTTGTTAACTTGGACACTTCTTCAAAGTGAGGAACTTTTGCTAACGTCAGATCACTTGATTAGAATCACTGTCTTTCAAAGGGCTTTGTTTAAAAAAGAAATCTTTCTAAATCTTGCTATTGTAAATCATTTTAATGAAATAGTTGATCATGAGTTTTATGAATAAAATACTTTGTGGTACAAGATGTTAGGCTAAAACTCCACAAATTCAACATATAATGATTCAATAAAATATTGAATTGTGTTAATGTTATTTGTTATTTTGTGTCTATAA
The DNA here is from genome assembly GCF_024542745.1 of Macaca thibetana thibetana. NCBI lineage: Eukaryota > Metazoa > Chordata > Mammalia > Primates > Cercopithecidae > Macaca > Macaca thibetana. The sequence goes on along the minus strand of NC_065582.1, from coordinate 15,161,482 downwards.
TAGCTAATTACCACATTATAGTGCATCCTTTTTAAGATATTAATGAAAATAAGTAACATAAAGGTACAGGCAATGGACATTATATGAAGTGTCTGCAAAAAGTTTATGGAAAATATATATGAGGAGAAAACTATGCATAGATTTCAAAAATGTTTTGTACCCAAATAAACTTGTACTAACTTGTTATAACACATCTGAGTAGAATCTAGTTTGAGGCACTAAGAAGGTTAAGGCATCAGTGTGAAAAGAGCCCCTGGAACTCCTATCTTAGCAACACAAATTCTGGTAGCATTGAAGCAAGAACAAACATCCAATTTATAGTGAGGCTTGAGTGGAAGAAGGGAGAAATTACTGATGCTTTATGAAAAGTTTAGGGGCACAAAGATATCAGCAGCTTATAAATAGATAACTCATTTTAAGAAGGGACGAGATGATGTTGAAGAGGAAGCCTGCAGCAGCAGACCATCCATATTAATTCGTGAGAAAACAAATTCACCTTATGTGTGCCCTGCTTGAAAAGGACTGACGATTAATAACAGAAACAATAGGTGACACCATAGACATCTCAAATTGTTCAGCTTACAAAATTCTTTTTTTTTTTTTTTTTTTTTTAGACAGAGTTTCACTCTCGTTACCCAGACTGGAGTGCAATGGTACGATCTTGGTTCACTGCAATCTCCGCCTCCTGGATTTGAGCAATTCTGCCTTAGCCTCCCGAGTAGCTGGGATTACAGGTGCCTGCCACCATACCCCAGCTTACATAACTCTTATAGAGTTATGTAGTGAAATTTCTGTTTGCCAGAAGTTAAGCTTTAAACCTTAGTAACTTAAAAAAATGTGAATGCTACAATTCAAACTTTTTAAAAATTATATTTTATAAACACAATTAATTTTGTAAACTTTAAATAATAATGTTTATTTTAAAACAACTGTCATCTTTGATTTAAAGGGCTGAAAAAATAAGGGTAAAATTTCTTTTAATTTACGAAATCAAATAAGTGAAAAATAAATATCTATAATTAAGTTTTAAGTGAGTTTTGTGTAAATTTGTAACATTGATACTTTGGGAGATGCTACAGCTGAAAATAGCATAAGACTTTGGAGACAGCCTCTACATTTTTAAAATATATTTTTCCTTTAAATAGAAATTTTACCTCAAACTAGGTATTAGGTATTGACGGGATGTATCTCAAAATAATAAGAGCTATTTATGACAAGCCTACAGCCAATATCATGCTGAATGGGCAAAAACTGGAAGCATTGCATTTGAAAACTGGCACAAGAGAGGAATGCCGTCTCTCACCACTCCTATTCCACATAGTGTTGGAAGTTCTGGCCAGGGCAATCAGGCAGGAGAAAGAAATAAAGGGTATTCAATTAGGAAAAGAGGAAGTCAAATTGTCCCTATTTGCAGATGACATGATTGTATATTTAGAAAACCCCATCGTCTCATCCCAAAATTTCCTTAAACTGATAAGCAACTTCAGGAAAGTCTCAGGATACAAAATCAATGTGCAAAAATCATAAGCATTCCTATACACTAATAATAGACAGAGAGCCAAATCGTGAGTGAAATTTTCTTTTTCAAAAAATTTTTGGCTATCTATGTCAAATTTCTCCAGCACTGTTTATTAAAAGAGCTATTCTTTCTTCACTGAATTGCTGTTGCTCCTTTGTGACAAATCACTTAGGCATTTTTGTATGAGTCTATTTTTTTCATTCTCTTTTCTCTTCTGTTGTTCAATAGGTCTCTTTCTTCCCAGTCCACACTACCTCGCTTCCTGTAGCTACATAGTAAGATTTAATATTGGGGAGACTTATTCTTCCCATTTCATTCTTCCTTGTCAAAATTGCATTCAAGGGCCTGTGACTTTCCAAATAAATTTTAGAATAAGGTTTTCTATATCTTAAAAAAGAAATCCTTGCTGGGAATTTGTTAAGAATTGCATTATACCTATAAATCAGTTTGAGAAGAATTGACATCTTTATTATGTTGAGTCTTTCAATCCATAAACATGGTATGTCTCTCCCTTTGTTTAAATTTTTTTATTAATTTACCAATGTATCATAATTTTTGGCATACAGATCTTCTACATGTTTTATTAATTATATATCTATCAAGTTCATTTTTAGAGCACTTGTAAACAGTATTGTGGTTTTCATTTTTGCCTCGCTCTGTTCATTGTTAATATACAGAGATATGACTGATCTTTGTGTGTTGATCTTATATTTTGTGACCTTGCTAGACTCACGTATTAGTGATAGAAGGTTTGTTTTATTTGGAATATACTTTGGGATAGTCTATGTAGATATTCTTGTTATCTGCAAATAGAAACAGTTTTATTTTTTCTCTTTTCAGTCAGTATGCCTTTTATTTCTATGTCCTGCCTATTCCAGTGGCTACAACTTCTATGCTAAGAGCAGTGCGAGATAATATCACTTCTTGGTTTCTATCTTAGGGAAAAACCATGCAGTTTTAATTATTATATTCACTATAGATATTTGTATACATTCTCTTTATCAAGTTGAGATATGTTGCCTAACTTTTTGGGAGTTTTTATTATGAATGAGTATTGGATTTTGTCAGATACTTTTTCTACATCAATTGAGATGAGCATAGGATATTTTTCCTTTAGCTTTTTGGATTATAATTGATTTTTAAATGTTGAACCAGCCTCGTATACCTGGTAAATCCCACTTAGTCATGGTGTGTGATTCGTTTTCACACTGTTGCATTTTTTTGCTAGTATTTTGTGGAAAATATTTCCATCTAACCTCATGAAATGTATTGGCATGTAGTTTTCTTTTATTTGTACTGCTTTTTCTCTGGCTTTGGTATCAAAATAATACTGGCTCATAAAATTAGTTTGAAAATGTTCCTTCCTCTTTCATTTTTTTCTGGAAGATACGTATAAAATTGCTGTTAATTCTTTAAAGAGTTGACAAAATTATTCAGTTAAACTATTTAAACCTGGAAATTTATTTTTTGGCTCTTTCTAATTACAAATTAAATTTCATGAATGGTAATAGAAATTATTCACATGATTTCATTGTGGTTGATTTTTGGTGTGTGGTTTATGAGAAATTGTTTCATTTTTCTAAGTTGTCAAATTTATGAGCATAAGCTTGTTTGTAGTATTTGATAAGTATCTTTTTAAAGGCCATAGGATCTGTAATAATCCCTTATTTCATTTCTGATGTTGCTTATTTCTGTCTTCTTTTTTTATGTCAGTCTTGCCAGAGGTTTATTACTTTTTTTTCAAAGAACAAGCTTTTTATTTTACTGATTTTCTCTACTGTTTTTCTATGTCTTTTCTGAGTGACCTGTTGCCAAAGACTCGGTTCTGCTTGCTTCACATTAGGGTGCTGCACACTGTGAGTGATATACTTTATGGAATAAGAAACAAAATGAGTACATAAAAGAACTATGAAGGAATTTTTAGAAAGGGAGAGCAGTTTCGTTTGCAATTCACTTGGGCCAAGCTTCTGAAAGAAAGTCAATTTTAAAGCTATTGAGAACTGCATTAGTCTCTTTCTGTGGGTGTGTATGTGTGTGTGTATACAGAAAAAAATTATATACAGAAACATATATATCATATATTATATATAGATGCTACTGAAACATTAAAGAATTAAATAGAAACTTAATTTGGGAATTTGAATAAACTTCCTGTGTTAAATGATTTTTTTGTGATGAGTTTTGAAAGATTGGAAGGATTTTAAGAGATATGGGAATGAATTCTAAAGAAAAAAATTGTGAGAAAAAAGTTAAGGATTTGGGGAAACATAGAAACAGATTGAAGTGCTGTTGAAAGGTAATTTAGTATTTTTGAAGATACTATTTGAGTGATAAGAATACAAACAGGGGCCGGGCCTGGTGGCTCACGCCTGAAATCCCAGCACTTTGGGAGGCGGAGGCGAGCAGATCACTTGAGGTCAGGGTTTCGAGACCAGCCTGGCCAAAATGGTGAAAATCCATCTCTACTAAAAATACAGAAAAACTAGCCATGCATGGTGGTGGACGCCTGCAGTCCCAGCCACTTGGGAGGCTGAGGCAGGAGAATTGCTCAATCCCAGAGAATTGCTGAGGCAGGAGAATTGCTTGAGGTGCAGGTTGCAGTGAGTCAAGATCACAACACTGCACTCCAGCCTGGATACCAGTCTGAGTGACAGAGCAAGACTATGTCTCAAAAAAAAAAAAAAAAAAAAAAAAAAAACCAGGGAGATAATGGAGAGTGTCCTTAAATGCCAATTAATACTTTAGGTTTTATTTTGTTGGCCATAAGCCAAATAGGTATAAGTCACAAAATGTTCAAAGAATATATGACAGTCTGAGGATTTCTATTCTTGAAGACAAATGCATAAGTGACAGATCTGTTCCTGAAAGTGAAAAGGTACAAGACTTAATGAGGTGTAACTAATAACTAATCAATATGAGTACTCTTTGGTTTTATAGCCATTGGATATTCTCTTTTGAGAAACGGCCGTGCAAGTACTGAGCCTAATTTTCTGTTCTTTTTCACTGATTTGAAGGAGAACTGTCTGTTCTGGATATGAGTTCTTTTCTTTTTTCTTTTTTCTTTTTTTTAGTCAGCTACATTGGTTTGTGAGTGTTCTGGAAAACTGTAGTATGTGTGAAGACCAATTTCCTTGCTGGCATTGCATGCATTCAAATATTAATGCACAGAGGCACAGAATTAGAGCAACAAGAAAGCATATTCAAACACTACCATGCCCCATACCCCTTTTTATTGCTTGTTTGCTTAGTACTTCATATATGTGTTTTGTAAGTATTTTATCCACATTTTTGGCTTTTATTATTTTAAGATTTTGCTTTGATGAAGAGAATCTTTCAGTTTAAATGTAGTCCAGTTTATTAAGTTTTTCTTTCAAATTTAGCAGTTTTTCATTTTGTTTAACAAAATTATTTGCCTACTTTAAGGTCCTAACATGGTTTTCCATGTTTTCCTCCAAGAGTTTTATTGATTTACCTTTGCTATTTAGATCTGAAATCAATCAGGGTCAGAAGCAGAAGAAACAGGAATGAGAACCCTGGAGAATAAAAAGAAAATAAATAATAAAATGAAAGACTTAATCCTTAGTTATTAATAACTACTTGATAAATAATTATTTAACTGGTTAATATATTAACGTGAGCTTAAATATAGCGAAAGCAGAAATTGGCAGAACAGGTAAAAATTTTTTTGACCCGACTACATACTTTATTTAAAAAACTCATGTGCAAACATACTGACGAATGTAGGCAGAAAATAAGGAATGAAAAATGATTTATCATGCAAATGCAAACATTAACTAAAATGGAATGAATAAATATATTAATATCAGATAAATCAGACTTCAGATGTAAGAAAATTACTAGGAAAAAGAGACATCACAAGATGATAAAATGATCAATTCACCAAATACATGTAGAAATGTTAAGTGTATCAATACTCTTATTGACCAAATGGTGTTGCCTGAAACGGTGGTGTTAAAGACCCATCTTCAATGTGGTAGTGTTTGGAATAAGTAAATAAACAAAGTTAAATGAAATCATTAGTGTAGGGCTCTGATTTGATAGGATTAGTGTCCTCACAAGAGGAGAAACCAGAGAGCTGTCTCTCTCTCTCCCATATGAGGAAATAGTGAGAAGGTTGCTATCTACAAGCCAGTAAGATAGCCCTCATCAGAAACCAAATTGCTTAGCAACTTGATCTTGGACTTACCAGCCTCTAGAATTGTGAGAAAATACATATTTTTTTAGTCACACAGTCTATGGCATTTTGTTATAGCAGTTCAAACAGACTAAGAAAAATAGAAAAAGACAAGGCTTAAAAATACAAGAAGCAAAACCTAATAGAGGTTAAAGGAGGACTAGGCAAACCTACTTACAGTTAAGAACTGCAGTCAGGCACAGTGGCTCACGCATGTAATCCCAACACTTTGGGAGGCCAAGGTGGATGGATCACCTGAGGTCAGGAGTTCAAGATCATCCTGGCCAACATGGTGAAACCCTGTTTCTACTAAAAATATAAAAACTAGCCAGGCATGGTGCTGGGAGCCTGTAATCCAAGCTGCTTGGGAGCCTGAGGCAGGAGAATTGCTTGAAACCAGATGGAGGTTGCAGTGAGCTGACATGGTGTCACTGTACTCCAGCTTCGGCAACAGAGTGAGATCTATCTCAAAAAAAAAACCAAAACAAAAATAAAACACTACCACTACCAACTAAGAATACCAATGAATTAACATTTATAGAACACTCCACATGGCAACAGTTGAATGTTCATTCTTCTCCAGTGCCCACAGCACATCATCCAAAATAATCATATCTTGGTTCATAAAACAAACCTCAGTCAATTTAAAAGAATTAAAATATTTGAGATAGGTTCTCTTACCATAATGGAATCAATTGGAAATCAGTATTAAAGAAACATCAGAAAAATCTTTATAAACGTGGAAATTAAACAGCACAATATTTAATATTTCATGGATAAATAAGTCTTTATACATATTAAAATAAAATTACAAAATATCAAAATTTGTAGGATGCAGTTAGAGCAATGCTAAGAAACAAATATGAAACACTAAATTTTTACTGTGATGATTTATTTTTTGTGTCAACTTGACTAGGATAAGGGATGACAGATAGCTCATAAAATATTATTTCTGGGCATGTTTGTGAGGGTGTTTCCAGAAGAGATTACCAATTGTATCAGTAAATTGAAAGAGAATGCCATCTTTACTAATGTGGATGGTCATCATGCAGTCCATTGAGGGCCTGAAGAGTACAACAAGGTGGAGAAAGAGTGAATTCACTCTCTCCACTTGAGCTAAAACATCTATCTTCTCTTGATCAGTTGAACAATTTGTCTCTCAGATGCATTCAATTGAATAATTTGTCCCTGGATATTTGTACTAAAGCATGTTAAAGCCAAGAGTCTACACATATTAGCTAACAGGAAATTGTTCTGATATATACAGTTAAAGGAAATGGAAAGCATTATTTTCAAATCAATCGCACAACATAAATTCGATCAAATATGAGTCTATCATATTATGATGAACTCTGATGGTCTTGCAATTGCTTTTATATTTGTTCCAATAGGACTTGATATTTGGGGTATGCACACCAAGAGGTGAAATGAAATGGAAGCTGGGATCATTATGTATAGACTGAGCATGTTAGAAACAAATGAGAAACTGAATGTTACTATGGGAAACCCATAAATCATATTAAATCGGAGAACCAGCTTGAACTATGCATTGCAAACTAAGCAGCAAAGTTGGGCAGAATGGTCAAATAACCGACAGTTAGTTGATGGGTAGTATTTGTGATACCAAAACCTCGTGTTTCCCTCTCCAGAACACGACCATAATAATAGTTGAGTTTATGGCTAAAACAATACTTGTCAATTTGTAAGTAAGGACCTGGACCACCAATCTGTATCAGATGTTGTTCAAAATAGTACTTGCATACTTCGCTATAGAAATTGTAGTTATCAACCAGAGTATGGGCTGAAATTCCAGTAATAGCAATAGACATTTTGTGTGTGACTTTCATTCACCATAAGAATAGATGATGAAGTCACACTTTCAAGGCAACAGTGAATTTTGTGAAAAAGATTCCTTTCAAAGAGAGACCCACGGCAATTGTCAGTTTCAGAGAATACACTTCCTAAATAGCCATCTTTGCACTGATATAATACTATCTACCATAAAGGATAGTGACAAAAAGAACATTCAGGAGCCACATATAACAAATTAAAAACACTAAAAAATTTTGAATTTGACCCACAGGGGTTGATCACAATTGAGTAATTTGATGCACCACAAATGAGGAATTTGATCCACAGGGACGAATAGTTCAAATCATCTTCTCCTGCCTTTGGACTCCTGGTGCTCTTGATTCTCAAGCCTTTGCACTTGGACAGGAACCTACACCATCAGCCTTTGTGTTTTTTCAGCTCTTTCAACTCCAGCTGAATCTTATACCATTGGCTCTTCCTGGTTCTCAGGCCTATGGGTTTGGGTCGCAATGACAACACTGGCTTTCCTGGGCCTCCAGCTTGCAGAGAAAAGATAGTGAGACCTCTCAGCCTCCATAATTGTGTGAGCCAATACCTCATAGTAAACCTCTTTTTGTATTGATTCTGTTTCTTTGGAAATCTCTACGTAATACACTTACATTAGAAAAGAGATCTCATAACTATAATCTACTTTTGTCTCAGAAAATGAGTTAAAAAGAGCAAAATAAACCCAGGCAGACAAAAGAAAGGAAATAATAACGATAAAAGCAGAAATATATGACATTGAAACAGAAAAACAGTAAAGAAGATGATACAAAAAGCTCATTCTTCAAATAAAATCAATCAATACAACTTATAAATCTTCAGCAAGACTGACAAAAATAAAAAGAGAGAAAACATTATTAGTATCAGGCACTAAGCAGGGATATTATGAAATATCTGGCAACTATTAAACAGATAAGGGAATACCATGAACAACTTTGCACTCATCAACTTAACTCTTTAGAAGAAATGAACGAATTATTCAAAAACTAAACACTAGCAGAAATCAGCCAGGTGAGAGATAAAAGAAACACTTAAGAATTTACAAGCATTTAAGAATTTATACCAATTTGCATAATCTCTTAAAGACAAAAATTTAGGAGGTAATACTTCTCGAATTATTTTATGGAGTCAATACTACCCTGATACTAAAAGCAAGTAAAGATAGCACAAAAGTATAAAACCATAGGCCAGTATCTCTCAGGAACATAGACACAACAATCCTCAACAAAATATTAGAAATCACATCCAAGAATGGATGCTTAAAAGTATTATATATTATGATCAAATGAGATTATTGCAGTTATTCAAGCCTGAATCAACATTTGAAAATGGATCAATATAATTTATCTATCAATATGCTCAAGAAGAATAATCATAGGATCATAAATTGACACAGAAAGACCATTTTTAACAAATTCAACAACCATTCATGCAAAAAGTCAACAAACAAAGAACAGATGAATTTCTTAAACCTCATGATTTCAAAAACCCTACAGCTGACATCATAGCTAATGGTGAAAAACTGCACATTTTCCTCTAAGATTGTGAATAAGGCAAAAATACCTACTCTCAGCATGCCTATTGAACATGGTACTGAAAGTTCTAGCCTCTGCAATAGGCAGGAAAATAATTTAAAAACACACAAATTGAAAAGGCAGAAATAAAATTGTCTTTATTTGCAAATATCAAAATTATCAACATTAAATACCCTAAGAAATCTCATAAATATTGAGTTCAGTGAATCACAGAACACATGCAAATCAACCACTGAAATGAATCACATTTCTTTAATTTCTAAAATTAAAAATACAATACAGTACTATTTATAATTACTCCAAAGAAAATGAAATATGTAGGTATACACTTGGCAAAACATGTCCCAGGACTGTGTGCTGAAAATTCCAGAATACTGATGGAAGAAATGAAAAAGATCTAAATAAATACAAATATACGGCATTTATCAAAGAGAAAACAACATATTAATCATGTCAGTTGTCTACAAGTTGATCTATGTATTTAATGCTATTCCTAACAAAATCTCAGCAAGAATTGTACAGATGTAGATAAGCTTATTCTAAAACATATATGGAAAGGAAAGATCTATAAATAGCTAAAACAGTTTGAAAAAGAACAAAATGATTGATTAACTCTTCTCAGTGTTAAAGGGAAATTATACCAATTTTACATAACATTCCCTTTAACATTGGGAAGAGTTAATCATTTGTATTGTTCTGTTTCAAATTTTTTGGCTATTTATAACCCTTCCTAATGAGGAGAGTATATTACTGGAGTAGATATAAACGTAGATAAATTGGAGTAAATTAGAGAATCTAAAAATATACTCACAGCAAGATGCCCAGTTAAATTTTGACTAAGGAGCGAAAGTTATTTAATGAAGTAAGAAGAGCATTTTTAATAAGTGGTACTGAAACAATTGAACAATGATAGGATAATAAAATGAACTTCGGTTTAAACCTTCTATCTTATCATTATCTCAAAGTGGACCAAATACTTAAATGTTAAATTTGAAAGTATAAAAAATTTAGGATAAAATGGGAAACTCTTTTGGATCTAGGATTGGGCAGAGATTTTAGACTTAACATTAAAAGTGTAATCAATGAAAAGAAACTTTCATAAATTCCACCTCAAAAAAGAAAAAGAAAAGAAAACTTTATTTTGCAAAAGATCCAGTTAAAAGTTTAGAGCATTGCCCTACTGGCTTTTACCTACATTATTCATAATTAGAGATACAATTTGTTTAGGTAACACAACTCTTTTTTTGGTAGAATTTCCCTGCATTTATTTCTCATGTTTGAACCAATAAATGCTATCACTCGGGTATTTTTGGTGCATAAATTTTACACAAGGTTATTTAGACCGGCATGAAATACCACAAGACAGTTTCAGATAGCCAATATATTTTAGTTTCATGAGGAGAGTTTGTTGTTTTAAATAGAGTTTCTACTCAGAATCAATGTGAACAAATTTTAATAATATTAATTGTGTTACATCAACTAATAACTTCTTTTTGTTTAATAACCAGGTAGAATATAGAATTTATTATAGACTTGCACCAAAATAACTGAATTTCTTAGGTATTACTTTATACCCTGTAAGTAAATATTCACTTATTTTTATTTTAAATTATAGCAGTGTACATGGAATACTATGCAGCCATATAAAAGAATAGGATCATGTATTTTGCAGGGACATGAATGGAGCTGGAGGCCATTATCCTTAGCAAACTAACACAGGAACAGAAAACCAAATACCGTATTTTCTCACTTAAAAGTGAGAACTAAATGACACATGGACACATAAAAGATAACAACACACACTGGGGCCTACTGGGGGTAGAAGGTGGAGGGAGATCAGGATAAATAACTAAGGATTAGTAGGCTTAATACCTGGGTAATGAAATAATTTGTACAACAAACCAATGTTTATTGGGAATAAATAGACAATTATATGACCATATTTTAAAAATTTCTTAACAACTTTAGTAAATACTCCATTTAATGTTCAGAAACATGCAACAAATTCGTGACACTGTCTTTTTGGTTTGCATCCAAAATCTAACGCATTTATACGTTCTTATCAGCGTGTGATGGACTGAATGTTCCTGTACCACAACATTCATTTGCTGAAACCCTCATCTGGCTGAAACCCTAATCTTCAATGTGATGTTATTTGGAGATGGAGATTTGGGGAAGTAATGATGTCATTAGGGTGGAGTCCTCCTGATGGGATCACTGCCCTGATAGGAAGAGAGGGGAAGAGAACTTGCTTCCTCTTTCTACTCTTGGCCTTGTGAGGATATATGGAGAAGAGGACTGTCTGCAAACCAGGAAGAGGGGCCTCCGCAAGTATGGAATCTGTGGGCTGCTCGGTCTTAGACTTCCCAAATTTCAGAACTGTGAGAAACAAATGCTTGTTATTTAAACCACCCAGTTGGTGATCATTTGTTGTAGCAGCCAAAGCAGACTATAACATAGTGTGATATTTTAAAAACATGTTTTATGGAACATACAAGCAAATCTTCAGTAATAACTATATAATGATTTGTAAATGTCTGTCCTATATTAAAAATTTTCAACTTTCATGTTTACCAAATTCTGAAGATTTAAGTAAATAGAAATGAGCATTAAATATAAAAGTGTTTGCAATTTTGTCTATTTGGGATCACAGAAACAGAGACATTTAAAATGTTACTTCTAATAGCATTAGCTTCCTCGTCTATATGAATTTAGGGTTATTTTTAGACTTAAAGTAGGCTTAAAATTATCTTACATGAAAGTGATTGGCATAGGATAAATACTTAAACGCGTTAGTTGCCTTCCCTTTAGAAAATAGAGATATATATTCACCCTCACACAAACAAGCATACATCAGCAAAGAAAACCAATGTCTCCATATAGATGTTTTTGCTTCCCAGACCCAAAACATCTGGAGGTGAAATGATTGACATTGAAATGTAACAATTCCTTTAAGGGAGAAAAAGCTTTGGGAATGGTGGTTTTTCACACTAAAAGAGATATTGTATACATTTACTGTAATCAGAGTTGCAAAATGAAGAATATGATTATATTAGTTTCTATTTCTGCTGTAACAAGTTAGCACACAGCAGTTTAAAATAACACAATTGTTTACTTTCCTACAGTTCTGGAGTTAAGTCTGAAGTAAGTGTTACAAGGCTAAAATCAAGATGTCAGCAGGAGTGATTGCTTCTGGAGGCTCCAGAGGATGGCACTTGTCCTCACCTTGTCCAGCTTCTAGAGGTAGCTTGTGGCCCCTTCCTATTTCTGCAAGCCAGCTGGGTAGCATCTTTTTTTCTCTTTAACCAACTGCTTTGTTTGGAGCCATCCAGGAAGCCAAGATGATCTCCCAATTCCAAGATCCTTAAGATAGTCACATCAGTAAATCCCTTTTGTTATATAGAGTAGCCATATTCACTGGTTTTAGAGATTGGAATGTGGACATATTTGGGAACACATTATTTAGTCTTTCATAGTTATACCAGAGCTTTTTTTTTTTTTTTTTTTTTTTAAATGAAGTCTTGCTCTGTTGCCCAGGATGGAGTGCAGTGGCACGATTGAAAGATTCTCCTGCATCAGCCTCCTGAGTAGCTGGGATTACAGGCACCCGCCATCATGCCCTGCTAATTTTTGGATTTTTAGTAGAGATGGGGTTTCACTGTGTTGGTCAGGCTGGTCTTGAACTCCTGACCTCGTGATCCACCCCGCTAGGCCACCCAAAGTGCCAGGATTACAGGCGTGAGCCACTGTGCCCAGCCAATAACAGAGCTTTTTTTTTTCACTATATAATTTGAAGGAAAATGCTCCAGTAATACATGAAGAAACTGCAGGCATTTGGTGTTCTTTCAGTGTCCTTTAAGAAAGATGAATAGTCTTTTCCCTACATATACTGACTACACAACAAAATTCTTCATTTTTAGAGATGCAAATAACTTCAATGTTTCATATTCATCTAAATTAGCTCCCTCGTTTCTAATTTTGGATTAGCAACTAGTAGCAAAGAAAGCAGAGTGGAGCAGGAGTGTGTAATTGTGTGTGTGTGTGTGTGTGTGTGTGTAAAAGCAAACGCTGTCACTTACAGCAATGATAGAAGATACCCTTGTGGAATTCAAGAATCTGTGCATCTTCATTAATGCTTTCTGTGTCAGCCTAAACGTATTCACCACCGACTTTAAAGCAGTCTATTTTGGGACATCATCTGTTGGCTTCGTTTTAGCCAAATTCCCCACTTCAATGATTTTTTGCTTCCCAGGTCATCTTACTAATATTATGATACATCACAAAAATTATAGCATTTCTGGGTATAATTCAATCTAATAGGATCACTATAATGCTACAAAGCCCAGGCATTTTCATTTATCATGCTTTTCCCTTGGAATCATGTTAAGAGGCTGGATTATAGGCTTTTGAAATTGCAATTTTGCCATTTGGGAGGTAAAAATAATTGGATGAACTATAGCATGAGATAACACATTTCATTACCGTACTGTTTCAACTAATCTCTCTGCTGAATAAAGGAGCATACATCTCTTTCTGATTCTTTTTGGGTCCCTAAATGTGGAGGTCAAATATCAAGTTTAAAGACAGTGAAAAACAGCATTATATATTTTTCCTAGTCTATATAAAATAACAGACCAATTTTTTCTTTGCTGCCATCAAATATATTTTATAGACAATCTTTTAATAAACCTCAAAATATCAAATAAAGTGTTTTCACATTATAATTTGAAGAATAAAATTGTACTAATAGATGTGTTTATAAGTGCTCCTGATTTCTGACTCTTCTTCTTCATCAGGCATTTAGGCATTCAATTTATGATGTTTCCTTTAATCCCAGATAAAACTAACTCCGTTTTTCTTGTCTCTGTCTTTATTGTTGATTTGTCACATTTGAGGTCATCACTGGAGCTCCTTATTTTATGTTTCCTCTCTGAGGGTTCGTTGTTGTTTTTTTCCGCTCCTGCAACTTCCCCCAATGCCAGCTGATATTCATTCATTTTTTTTCAGCTTTTGTAACCACTTCTTTAGCAATTGAAATTGCGTGTTTACTGTTCTTTCAACATCAACCTCATTTATCTGATTATTCCTCTGAAACTTGAAGAGGTTATGAGGGTCTGGTGTGACATGTTACAAGGAGCTTGATCTGGGTGTACGTAGCTCTTCATGCTGTTCCTCAGAATAAGTAGCATAGAGGCCCAAACTAGCTTCAATTCCCAATGAGGAATTATGAGTCAGTCGTGGACTGGAGTCCTGGGTCAGGCTAAGCAGTTCAAGTAAAAAGGGCCAAGAACGAAATTTAAAAAGATTCTGAATTGTGAAAGCCAGTGTGCAGAAAAGTGCAGCACAAATAACCAGAATGCTCAGAAATTCCATAGATTAAAAGTGTAAAGTTGCAGTCATATCTTTTTGGGAACCACCATTAAGCCCTCTATGATGAGGGAAATGCATGAATAAAAATAATGTATTAATACAAAAGAAGGGAAGAAATGAGAGGATGTGGAACATAAAACAGTTCAGACAAATAGAAAATATATAATAAAATGACAGATACAAATAGATCAGTAATCCATCAAATATTAGTGAAACTAATAGTAGAACTAACACGTTAAAGGTAAATGTGGTGATGCTGGTTTAAAAATATTCCTAGTTATGAAACCACTTTAATTAAAACGAAAGCTAAAACGTTAGAAAGGTTATATAAATTTCACCATTTAACATGCCTCTGCAGCTCTACACTTTTAATGCTTATTAAGTTAATATCAGGGTAGGTTCAGGAAGGGAGGAGGTCCATAAGAATGCCGTCCTGAGTATATGCTACACAGTACAACACTAGACCCATTTTCTTCAAAGCACTACTTCATCATTTAATGCTATTGCATTGTTCAGAAATTTTACTTAAATTTATTGTCAGTCTTGCACTTGAATATCTTTACAACATGGCTGCAAACCATTTTCCAAAATGATGTCACTCTGCTCACCAGTGTAAACCTTTGTGACAGCAAACTCTTCAATCACCTTTTTTTTCAAAGCAGTCCTTATACTTTCTTACTTGTTTTAAATTAATCTTCTACCACATTTTCTTCTCTCAATCCACTTCTGCCAATTTATCTCTGATTCATTCATCCTGACAGTTCAAATCTCTCCTTTATAAAGCATTTCCGGATATAATTCAATATAATAAGATCACTGTATATCTAATATATCCATGCCTTGGTGATGTCTGTTTCTCAGGAAACACACATTCCCTAATCATTCATTTTTTCAATAGAAAATATTTATTGAATGCCCACACTGTCCCAGGTAACTCCATCAATTACTGGGGATCCACTGGTGTTTTGACAGAAAATAAAGTCATATATCCTAATAGATTAAAGGAGGATATCTTTCTTAAGTCGTGAAATTTATATAACTTTTCTAACATTTTAGCTTCTGTTTTAATTAAAGTGGTTTCATAACTAGGAATATTTTTAAACCAGCATCACCACATTTACATTTAATTTTACTGTTAGCTCCACTAACATTTGATGGATTATTGATCTATTTGCATCTGTCATTTTACTATGTATTTTCTATTTGTCTAAACTATTTTATATTCCACATCCTCTCATTTCTTCTTCTCTTCTTTTGTATTAATAAATTATTTTTATTAATGCATTCCCCCCATTGTAGACGGCTTACTGTGGGTTCGTAAAAAGATGTGTCTACCTCCTAATCACTGAAAACTGTGAATATTTCCTTACTTGGAAAAGGTTCTTTGCAGATCTAATTAAGTTATGGAACTTGAGATGAGGAGATTATCCTAATTGTCAGGTAGGTCTTGAATGTTATCTCAAGTGTCCTTATAAAAGAGAGACACATGGAGATTAGACACACATGTACAAAGGAGAAAGTAACATGAAGACAGAGCAGGAGAGATGTGGCCACAAGACAAGGAGAGTTGACAGCCGCCAGCAGATGAATAAGACAAGGAAAAAGTTCTTCCTCAGAGTTTCCAGAAAGGATATAGCCTTTTCAACTCCTGGATTTCAGACTTCTGGCCTTTAGGACTGTGAAAGAATAAATCTTTGCTCTTTTAAGATATCAAATTTGCCATAATTTGTTATAGCAGCCATAAAAACTAATAGACCCATCAATTGACTTTTAATTGTATATTCTTTCATTTCATAGTTATTCTAAAAACTGCAACACCCATTTTTAACTGTTTAACTTACTGAAATCTAATACTTCTGTAGCTTTGGGATTTTCTTGGAAATGGTCTGACCTGTAAATATTTTTCTACTGTGTTCTATTTTTATGTTATTTTGTCATGCTTTTGGAATTCTACATGTTTTTGACTCCACAAACTAATATTAATATTATTTTTGTTTTAGTGAAAAAGCTCTTCAAAAAAGGTAGATCATTTATTTGATGTTATGTTCTTTCTGGAATCTTGGTACCTAATTAAGAAGCATTTTGTAAGTATAGTTGATATTTTTATCTCCTACAAATGGATTTATTTTACAGTGTTTTATTAACCCATAAAGAATCTGATGTCAAGGAAAAATAGGTTTGTACAGCTTGGTTATATTGTAATCTACTAAGTTTCAGTTATATTCACAACTGAAACTTAGATTGAAGTTATGTAATTTCCTGATTTTAATTTTTAAGAAGCAAAACAAAACAATTCAACAGCTACATAGTTCAATATAATTTTTAGGAGTCTGCCATGTTCCACAACCTATGCTTGGTACTGGGTGGCACACATTATAGGAATAACTAGCTAAGTGAGCAACAATTCTTCCTTAAGGTAGATATTAATAAAAGTGGCCCAATTCTAACTCACCAAGTATCATACCTGTGATTCATTGTATTTGTAATACAAATTAAATCAATGTTAGAATCAAAAGCCTTAGTAGCTTTTTGTATTATCAGAATGTTTTTATTCCCTTATCTTTTAGTGGTCTACATAGTTTTAGTTATAGTTTAGTAGCTAAGGGATTTCTTAAAACCCTGACTAAAGATCAAAGGCTAGTTCTAGCAACCCAGTATTAAATTATCTACAATCATCACACATATATAAACTAATCCAGTTTTTATGCTTTTATGTTCTCATTTGAAAATATGGCCAACTCTCTTATTGTTTAAAGGTACATTGTTTTATGTGGTTGAATTTCTTCTACATACAATTAGCATATTATATGATGATAATTATGTGGAATAGAGTGAAAAACTGGAAATAGAAGGAATACTTTATTCAACCACTTTTTAATTCAAAAACTCAGCTCTGTCTCTGCCCTTCAGTTTGATTTTGACTTACATATTATAATGCTCCAAGCCTCAGTTTCTTCACAGGTAAAAAATGAAGGTAGCAGATAACCTAAGATTGTTGCAGGGATGGAGGATGATGGATATATAAAGTGCCTCATGTAGGACCTGGTTACAGTAAAGTATTTAAAGTTAATATTTGTGTTTCAATAATTTAAGGAAGGTGATATCAAACACACACACCCCCAAACACACACACAGACACACACACACACACACGAATACTCCTGTTTCTCTTAGGCTTATTTTGGCTACAAATCCCAAATATTACATGTGAATTTTCTTATCGTTATATAATAATTGTACATATTTATGGGGCACACGTGATATTTTGATACATATACAATGTGTAATAATCAAACCAGAGTAATTCAGATGACCATCATCTCGAACATTTATCCTTTACTTGTGTTGAAAATATGCCAAATCTTCTTTTCTAGCTATTTAAAAATATATAATAAATTATTAAGAAGTATATTCATACTACTATGCTATTGAACACTAGAAATTATTCCTTCTATCTAAGTGTATTTTTGTGTCCATTAACCAATCTCTCTCTATCCCCCTTCCCCCATGTTCCCAGCCTGTGGTAACCATCGTTCTATTCTCTATCTCCATGAGTCAATGTTTTTTTAAGCCTTCACGTATGTGTGAATGATATATGTGTTTATATGCCTAGCTTATTTTACTTAATATATTGTCATCCAGGCAAATATATGTTGCCAAAACAAAAATATTTCATTATTTTTTATGACTGAATAATGTTTTATTGTGTGTTTATATACCACACTTTATCTCTTCATTGACTGATGGACACTTAGGTTGATTCCATGTCTTGACTACTGTGAATAGCGCTGTAATAAACATGGGAGTGTAGATAGCTTTTTGATATACTGATTTCTGTTCTTTTTGGTATATATCCAGCAGTGGGATTACTGAATCATATGGCAGTTCTTTTTTAGGTTTTTACATAGTCTTTACAGTCTCACAAATAGTGTGTGAAAATTCCCCTTCTTCCACATCTTTACCAGTTTCTGTCACTTTTTGTCTATTTGACAATGGTCCTTATTGCTGGGGTGACATGATATCTCATTGCAGTTTCAATTTGCATTTTTATGATTATCAGTAATGTTGAGCATTTTTTATATACCTGTTTCTCATTTGTATGTCTTCTTTTGAGAAATGTCTGTGGATATCATTTGCCCATTTTAAAATTGGATTTTTTTTTTTTTTTTGCTGCTGAATTGGTTGAGCTCCTTATATATCTTGATTATTAAGCCCATGTTGAATCGATAGTTTGCAGATATTTTTCTCATTTTGTAGGTTGTCTTCTCACTCTATGATTGTTTTCTTTGCTGTGCAGAAACGTTTTAGGTTGATGTAATACCATCTATCTATTTCTGCTTTTGTGGCCTGTGCTTTTTAGGTCTTATCCCAAAAATTCTTTGCCCACACCAATGTCCTGAACCATTTCCCCTAAGTTTTCTTCTATTAGTTTCATAGTTTTGTGTCTTAAATTTAAGTATTTAATCCATTTTGAGTTGATTTTTGTATATGGTGAGAGATAGGGGTCTAGTTTCATTCTTCTGCATGTGCATATCCAGTTTCCCAGTCCCATTTATTGAAGAGACTGTCTTTTCTGCAATGTATGTTCTTGGCAACTTAGTCTGAAATGAGTCAACCATAAATACAAAGATTTATTTCTGTGTTCTCTTTTCTGTTCCACTGGTCTCTATTCTGTTCCATTGGTCGATGTGTCTGTTTTTATGCCAGTACCATGCTGTTTTGGTTACTGTAGTTTTGTAGTATATTTTGAAGTCAAGTAGTGTGATGCCTCCAGCTTTGTTCTTTATTCTCAGGACTGCTATTTGGAGTCTTTTGTCATTCCATGCAAACTTTAGGAGAATTTTTCCTATTTCTGGAAGATTGTCATTGACATTTTGGTAATGATTGCATTAAATCTGTAGATCACATTGAGAAATATTGACATTTTAACAATACTAATTCTGCTAGTCCATGAACATAAATTATCCCCCCATTTTTGGGTCCTTGTCAGTTTATTTCATCAGGGGTTTATAGTTTTTATTGTAGAGAAATTTTATTTCTTTGGTTACATTTATTTCTAGATATTTTGTAACTATTGTAAAATAAACTGCTTGATTTTTTTTTTTCAAGTAGAAATGCTACTGATTTTTGTACATTGATTTTGTATCCTGTAACTTAACTGAATTTGCTTATCAATTCTAACAGGGTTTTTTTTTTTTTTTTTCCCAGCAAAGTCTATGTTTTTCTAAATGTAAGATCATAGATTGCTTCTTCTCCAAAGAAGGACAATTTAACTTCTTCCTTTCCAATCTGGATGCCCTTTATTTATTCCTTTTGCCTGATTGCTCTGGCTGATTCCCAGTATCATGTAAAACAAAAGTGACAAAAGTGGCCATCCCTGTCTTCTCCTAGATCTTAGAGGAAAGGCTTCCAATTCTTCCCCATGTAGTACGATGTTCGCTGTGGGTTTGTCATATGTGGTTGATATGGTTAGGCTTTGTGTCCCCACCCAGATCTCATCTTGAATTGTAATTCCTAGGTGTTGAGGGAAGAAACTGGTGAGAGGTGATTGGATCATGGGGGTAGTTTCCTCCATGCCATTCTCATGAAAGTGAGTTCTCACGAGATCTGATGGTTTTATAAGTGTTTGGCAAGTTCCTTCTTTGCTCACTCTTCTCTTGCCTGTCACCATGTAAGATATGCCTCCTTCCCCTTCCATCATGATTGTTAAGTTTCCTAAGGCCTTCCCAGCCATGCAAAAAATGTAAGTCAATTAAACCTCTTTCCTTTATAAATTACTCAGTCTTGGCTATTTTTTATAGCAGTGTGAGAATGGACTAATACAATGCTCTCTATTGTTTTGTGGCATGTTCCTTCTATACAGAGTTTGTTTAGAGTTTTATTATGAAGCAATGGGGATTTTTACCAAATGCTTTCTCTGCATCTAGTAAGATGATTGTAAGTTTTTTTTTTCCTTTATTCTGTTGATGCAGTGTATGACATTTACTGTTTTGCATATGTTGAACCAACCTTGCATTCCTGAGATAAATCCTACTTGATCATGGTGTATTATCTTTTTAATGTGTTGTTAGATTTGGTTTGTTAGTATATTTTTAAGGATATTTGCACTTAAGGTCATCAGGGATGTTGGCCTATATAGTGTTTTCAATTTTTGTTGTGTCTTTGATTTTGGCTTGTGGATAGTACTTGCATCACAGAATGAGTCAGGAAGAATTCCTTCCTTTTGAAAATTTTTAAACAGTTTGAGAAGAATTTATATTAGTTATTCTTTAAAGATTTAGTGGAATTCAGCAGCAAAACCATTCAGTGCTGGACTTTTCTTTGTTGAGAGGCTTTTTATTACAGATTCAATCTTACCTGTTACTATTGGTCTATTCAAGTTTTCTATTTCTTGGTGGTTCAATATTAGTAGTTTATACTCCAGGAATTTGCCCATTGCCTCTAGGTTTTTCAATTCATTGGTGTATAGATATTCATAGGAGTCTCTAGTGATCATTTGTATTTTTGTAGTATTAGATGTAATGTCTCTTTTATGTTTCTGATTTTAGTTGTTTGGGGATTATCTCTTTTTTTCTTAATCTAGTGAAGAGTTTGTCAATATCATTTTCTTTTCAAAAACCCAACTTTTCATTTTGTGGATCTTTTTTTATTTTGGAGACTCTATCTCATTTAGTTCTTGTCCACTCTTTATTTTTTATTTTCTTCTGCTAATTTTAGGTTTGATTTATTCTTGCTTTTCTAGTTCCTTGATGCACATAGGTTGTTTATTTGGTGTTTTTCTACTGTTTTGATGTAGGTATTTATTGTTCCAAACTTACCTCATTGTACTGCTTTTGCTGCATCCCATAAATTTTAGTGTTTTGTTTCCATTTTTCATTTGTTTCATATAATTTTTAAATTTTCTTTTAAATTTTTTCATTGACCCAGTGGTCATTCAGGAGCATGTTATTTAGTTTCAATGTATTAGTACAGTTTCCAGTGTTCCTCTTATTACCAGTTTCTAGTTATCCCATTGTGGTCAGAAGAAATACTTGACATAATTTCTACTTTTTTTATTTGTTGAGACTACTTTTATGGCCCAACATGTGGTCTATGCTGGAGAATGTTTCATATACTGATGAGAATGTGTATTCTGCAGCTTTTGGATAAAATGTTCTGCAAATGTCTGTTAGTTCTATTTGGCCTACAGTGCAGTATAAGTTTGTTTGGTTGTTTTTTTAATTTTGTCTAGATAATATGTCCAATGCTGAAAGTGGGGTGTTAAAGTCGCTACTTTTTTATGGTCTGTCTCTCTCTTTATCACTAATGATATTTGCTATAGGTACCTGGACACTTTACCATTTGGTGCGTACATATTTCTAATTGTTAGAAATTGCTGAATATATTCCTTTATCATTATATAATGACCTTATTTGCATCTTTTTAAAGTGATTTTAGACTTAAAGTCTACTTTGTATGATATAAACATAGGTACTTCTGTATGCTTTTGGTTTCCATTTGCTTGAATTATCTTTTCCCACCATTCACTTTCAGGCTATGCATGCCTTTAGAGTGAAGTGAATTTCTGTAGGCAGCATACAGGTGAGTCTTGTCTTTTTAAAATGTATCTAAACAGTCTAAATCTTTCAACTGAGAAATTTAAAGTGTTTATATTCCAGGTTGTTATTGATAGATAAGAACATATTCCTGTCATTTTGTAAATTGTTTTCTGATTATTTTGCATATCTTTTCTTCCCTTCTTCTTCTCCTATTGCTTATCTTTGTGACTTGGTGGCATTCTGGTAGTGATAACATTTGATTCCTTTCTCTTTCTCATTTGTGCATCTGCTCTTTTTTGAGTTACACACTTCAATGTATTTTCCTGATGGCGAATATTATCCTGTTACATCCAGGTATAGGACTCCCTTAAGCATTTAAGACCAGTCCATTTTTTGATAAATTTCCTCAATTTTTGTTTGTTTGGGAAAGACTTTTTTAAAAAAAATTTCTGAAGTATAGCTTTGCTGGAAATAGTATTCTTGACTGATAGTTTTGTTGTTTCAGAATTTGAACATATCATTCCATTCTCTCCTGGTGTGTGAGTTTTTGGCTGAGAAATCTGCTGTTAGTCTTATGGGAATTCCATGTGACTTCACATTTTTTCTATTTTTAGAAGTCTTTCTTTGACTTTGGACAGATTGACTAAAATGTGCCTCGGGGAGAATAATTTTTGTTATAGGACGTATAATATTTGGGGATCTTTGAGCTTTCTTTATCTGGATGGCAATATTTTTTGTAGAACTTGGAAAGATTTTAGTTATTATTTAATTGAATAGATTTTCTATGCCTCTTTTTCATCTTTTCTCCTTCTGGAGCTCCCAAAAATCATATATTTGTTTGTTTGGTGTTATTCCATATGTCATGTAGGCTTTCTTCCTTCTTTTTTATTCTTTTTTTCCTATTTTTTTTGTCTGACTGTATTATTTCAAAAGAATATATTTATATATTCAAGTTCAGGAATTCTTTCTTGTACTTGGTTTAGTGTATTATTAAAGGTCTTGTTTAGTTTAAAAACACAATTCATTGAATTCTCTAGTTCCAGAATGTGTGTTTGGTTCTTTTAAATGACATCTATATTTCTGTTGAATTATTTCTCAGATTATGAATTTTTTTCCTTATTTCTTTGTATTATTTATCTATGATTTTCTGTATCTCACTAGTTTCCTTAAGGTTATTATTTTCAATTCCTTTTCAGGTATCCTACATATTTTCTTTTCTTGGGGCATGTAACTAAAGAGCTATTGTGCTCCTTTGGAGTTGTCTTGTTTCCTTGTTTTTTTATGTTTCTTGTATTCTAATGTCGATGTCTGTACATCTGATGTAGCTGTCCCTTCTTCTAGTTTTATGGAGTAGTATCCATATGAAAAGTGTTGCTCCTGTAGATGTATCTATTCTGTTAGTTGGGTAGGATGCTTTGGTTTTGATTCTGGATGACCATTTTAGTGTAGTCTCTATATGATTACTTCTGCTGTAATCAATGTCATTGGTGTCTGCAAGTTACTAAGTGGCTGAGGCTGCAACTGTTTTTGGAGGCTATAATGAGGGTTTGCTGGAAATTGGGGAATGGAGCAGACCAGTCCTCAGGCCCCAAGATGATGTGAAGGGGGCATCAGCACTGGTGACTTCTGGCCCTGGATGGGTCAGTCTTCAGGTCCTAGTGGGATCCATGGGTACCAGTGGTGGCAATAGCAGATCAGTCTTCAGCCACCTGAGAAGGTCACATTAGTGCCAATTGTGTCCACAGTAGGAGAGGCATCTTAGTCTCTAGGCCTCTGAGTGGGGCACATGGCATTAGTAGTGTTCACAGTGGGGTGAATGGACCAGTTCCTAGAACTCTAAATGGGGTACATGGATGATAGAGGTGTTCACAATGAGGCAGATGTGCCATTCCACTGGTACATGACATGGATATGCTGGTACCAGTGGTGTCTGCATTGGTATGTGTGGGTGGATCTCCTGGCCTCTGGGTAGGGCAGATGAGTCCTGATGGTGCCCGTGGTGTCTCTTAGATTTTTAAGATAAGCTTGTGGACTAATCAACGTGGAGAATGGAAATGACAAAGTTTAGTATTTTGGGGACTATTTCTTGCACTTTGAATTATGTAAGAAAAGGGAAATACAAGCATATTTGGATTATTATGTGTTCAAATTGAGTATAACTCATATAATGACCCAGAAAAACATAAACTGATATTTCTATCTATCTATCTATCTATCTATCTATCTATCTATCTATCTATCGTGTATATATATAAATTTGATTCACTGGTGGAATCTTGGAATATCTCTCAGTGTCTTGCCAATGATTTTAACCTACAATGACATTTACCCCTCTGGTATGAACATATATTATTCAGGTTGGGTTATGTTGGTAATCTCTGTGAATATTATAGTGTTATTAATTTTACACCTTTATTATATAGCTTAATATCCTGATACAGAGAGCCATTGTTGACAAATAACCCAATACCAAATATTAAAAATAAAACTGATATGCAAAATTATCCTATTGCTTTTGAAATTATTATGACTTATACAATTAATAAAAAGATGAGTTATTATTTGGATTTATAAGCATTCTGTTCTTAAAACTGATTACAATAATCATGCAAAAATGGAAACAGACACTTAGAATTTAGCTTTATTTCCTAATTTACTCTATGATTTATTATAGTCTCCTAACTATTCTACACAGCTAGTGGATAGGATGACTTTCCAGAGAAAATGGCTTTATTTAAGACCTAGTATTGGAAAATACGTTATATTTATTTCAACCACAATGGTTAAACATTTACATAAAAGGCAGCTTCTGGGTTCTTATGTCATTTAAGAGATAAAGAGAACTGGATAGTGTTTCTCCCTCCTTCACAATAAGAAAAAACAGTTTTTTTTTAAAGCTTAAAAATTGATTACTTTTACCATAAGACAACGAATGTTGCAGGGCAAAAAAAGTAAATCCAGAGTGACAAATGTGCTCTAAGGAACAAACAAGATCCGGGAATTTGTTTACCTGAGACAAAAGATGCTGAATGTCATTTGAGTTGGTATGCAGAGTCAATTAGAAGTTTTTCACTAAATGCTAATATCTGAGTGTAGTTAAGCATGAAAATTGGAAGCCACAACAAGACACTGGCAAATGGTAGGTTTGTACCCTCTTACAAGGTTTTCCTCTAGCAACCACACCAGGTACTCACAGGGAATACTGCTGAGAATACTAAGAAAGCCTCCCTCATGGTGCTGGCTGGACGGTGAGTAACACTGCCCGGCCGGGTGTCAGTCTCATCTGCCCAGTCTCATCTTCCCCACCTCTGCTAATGATAAAAAGGCTTCATAGGCGAAGCAGAAGTCTTCAAAATCTGTGGCCTGAGGGCACATATGGAAATCCCCAGCAACTCTGGGAAGAGAACAAGAAGAAAATGTTACTTCTTAGGGAAGCGGAGAATATTTAGCCAATCATTATGTCTGGAAGTGGGGCAGGGATATCTGCGAAGGCCTTTAACCTGGTACTCATGTTTGTAGTACCTGCCTAGGACTACGACTCAAAGAAAACTTCAGAGAATGACTCCCCCTCATTTCCTCCCAAACAAAATACTCTCAAGATGCCCGTGAAAATAACAATGGGATGTAGCTGGAAGAGCAGCAAGAGAGAAATAATCCTTTCTTGTGAGCAGCACAAAGTGGAGATCTAAAGTCAGTGAGGGAACAAAGTCCATCAGGAAACATTTATACAGAAAAAAGCCTTCAGTAAATTAGTCAATGATACGAACTTAGGTTATCACTAGAGGAAGTTGAAAGTTTTGGTGTGCTGAGGTAACAACACCAACAACAAGTGTCAACCCATTTCAGCTCTCAACGAGATTAAACGTAACAAAATAAGGCCCAGCAACAGGTAAGGTATATTCATTTTCAAGCATAAAAAAGCATAAAATCATAGTATCTACTGTCCTACACAACAGGACTACCTTTCAAAAACAAAGCCTGCAGAGAAAACATAATCATCAAAACCAGTCTCAAATATTATACATATGTTAAGATTATAATAATTAAAAATAACTGTAATTAATATTTTAAAGGTTAATGGAAAATGTAGAAAATATGGAAGATTATATAGAAATTTAGCAGAGAGATTGAAACTATAAGAAAAAAATTGAAATACTAGAAATTGAAAATATCATAATGGATATAAAGAAGCCCATCTTTGACAGGCTCAGTAGTATAGGCAAACTTTGGAGATATTGTGGGTTCAGTTCCAGACCACTACAATAAAATGAATATTGCAATAAAGTTAGTAACATATGTTATATTTACACTACACTGTAGTATATGAATTGTGCAATAGCATATGTCTAAAAGGGACACTGTACATACTTTAATTTGAAAATACTTTGTTGCTAAAATATACTATTGATCTTTTGAGTCTTAAGCAAGTCATAATCTTTTTACTAGTGGAGGATCTTGCCTCAATGTTGATGGCTGCTAACAGAATAGGGTGGTAGTTACTGAAGGTTGGGGTGGCTGTAGCAATTTGTTAAAAAACAAGACAACAGTAAACTTTGCCACATTGATTTACTCTTGATTTCATGAAAGATTTCTCTGTAGTGCATGATGCTCTTTGATAACATTTTACCCACAATAGAACTTCTTTCCAAACTGGAATCAATCTTGTCAAATCCTGCTGCTGCTTTATCAACTAACTTTATGCAGTATTCTAAACCATTGCTTGTCATTTCAATAATGGCACAGCATCTTCACAGAGAGAAGATTTCATCTCAAGAAATTACTTTTTTTTGGTTCATCCAGAAGAAGAAAATCCTTATCTGTTCAAGGTTTATTACGAGATTTCAGCAATTCAGTCACATCTTCAGGCTTCACTTCTAATTCTTGTTATCTTGCTATTTCCACCACATCTGTAGTTACTTCTTCCACTGAAGTATTAAACTCTTCAATGTCACCCATGAAGGTTGGAATCAACTTCTGAACTCTGGTTAGCATTGATATTTTGACAAACGTTCTTAATGACATCTAAAATGCTGAATCTTTTCCAGAAGATTTTCAATTGACTTTGAAAGAAATATATTTCAGAGGAATCACAATGGATGGCTCTAGCCTTATGAAATGTGTCTCTTACATAACAGGAATTGAAAGTCAAAATTAATCTTGTACATCTCCATCACAGCTCTTGGGTGACTAAGTGCATTGTCAATGAACACTAATATTTTGATGGATTTTTTTTCTTCTGAGTAGTAGGTTTCAACAGTGGGCTTGAAATATTAAGTAACACATATTATAAATAGAAGTACTGTCATCCATGCTGTTTTTTTTGCTTTGATAGAGCACAGACAGAGTAGATTTACTATGTACAAGGGTTCTAGGATTTTCAGAATAGTAAATGAACATTGGATGCTCCTATCAAGTAACGCATCCTATCCTTGAAAGGTTTAAAACCAGGCATTGCCATCTCTTCTCTTGTGTTGAAGTTTTAGATGGCATCCTTTTCTAATACAAGGCATTTTGTCTACATTAAAAATCTGCTGTTTACTGTAGCCACCTTCATCAGTGATCTTAGGGAAATATTCTGGGTAACTTGTTGTAGACTCCACATCAGTACTTGAGGCTTCACCTTGTCATTTCATGTTATGGAGATGGCTTCTTTCCTTAAATCTCACGAATAAACCTTCGCTAGCTTCAAACTGTTCTTCTCCATCTTCCTCACCTCTCTCAGCCTTCATAGAATTGAAAAGAGTTAGGGCCTTCTTCTGGATTTGGCTTTGGCTTAAGGAAATGTTGTGGCTGTTTTGATCTATACTTATGATAAAAATATTCTCCATGTCAGCAATAATACTGCTGGTTTCCTTATTATTTCTGTGTTCTTTGGAGCAGCACTTTAACTTTCTTCAAGAACTTTTCCTTTGAATTCACAATTTGGTTATATGTTTGGTGTAAAAGGCCTAGCTTTTGGTTGATCTTGGCTTTCATCATACCTTTCTTTTTTTTTAAATTTATTTATTATTATTATTATACTTTAAGTTCTAGGGTACATGTGCATAACGTGCAGGTTTGTTACATATGTATACTTGTGCCATGTTGGTGTGCTGCACCCATCAACTCGTCAGCACCCATCAACTCGTCATTTACATCAGGTATAACTCCCAATGCAATCCCTCCCCATTCCCCCCTCCCCATGATAGGCCCTGGTGTGTGATGTTCCCCTTCCCGAGTCCAAGTGATCTCATTGTTCAGTTCCCACCTATGAGTGAGAACATGCGGTGTTTGGTTTTCTGTTCTTGTGATAGTTTGCTAAGAATGATGGTTTCCAGCTGCATCCATGTCCCTACAAAGGACACAAACTCATCCGTTTTTATGGCTGCATCGTATTCCATGGTGTATATGTGCCACATTTTCTTAATCCAGTCTGTCACTGATGGACATTTGGGTTGATTCCAAGTCTTTGCTATTGTGAATAGTGCCGCAATAAACATACGTATGCATGTGTCTTTATAGCAGCATGATTTATAATCCTTTGGGTATATACCCAGTAATGGGATGGCTGGGTCATATGGTACATCTAGTTCTAGATCTTTGAGGAATCGCCATACTGTTTTCCATAATGGTTGAACTAGTTTACAATCCCACCAACAGTGTAAAAGTGTTCCTATTTCTCCACAGCCTCTCAAGCAGCTGTTGTTTCCTGACTTTTTTATGATTGCCATTCTAACTGGTGTGAGATGGTATCTCATTGTGGTTTTGATTTGCATTTCTCTGATGGCCAGTGATGATGAGCATTTTTTCATGTGTCTGTTGGCTGTATGAATGTCTTCTTTTGAGAAATGTCTGTTCATATCCTTTGCCCACTTTTCGATGGGGTTGTTTGTTTTTTTCTTGTAAATTTGTCTGAGTTCTTTGTAGGTTCTGGATATTAGCCCTTTGTCAGATGAGTAGATTGCAAAAATGTTCTCCCATTCTGTAGGCTGCCTGTTCACTCTGATGGTAGTTTCTTTTGCTGTGCAGAAGCTCTTTAGTTTAATGAGATCCCATTTGTCAATTTTGGCTTTTGCTGCCGTTGCTTTTGGTGTTTTAGACATGAAGTCTTTGCCCATGCCTATGTCCTGAATGGTACATTCTTACTTAGGTTAATCATTTCTAGTTTTTGATTTAAAGTGAGAGACATGTGACTCTTCCTTTTACCTTCACATTCAGAGACCATTATAGGGTTAGTAATTGTCCTCATTTCAATATTGTGTCTCAGGGAATAGGGAAGCCTGAAGAGAGGAAGAGAGACAGGGAAGTGGCTGGTTGGTGGAGTAGTTAGAACACACATTTACCAATTAAGTTTACCATCTAATATGGGCTCAGTTTGTAATGCCCCAAAACAATTACAACAGTAACATGAAAAATCACTGATCACAGGTTGCCATAACAGATATAATAATAATGAAAATGTTTGAAATATTGCAAGAATTACAAAAATGCGACACAGAGATGTGAACTGAGCACATACTCTTGGAAAAATGATGCTGATAGACTTGCTCAATAGATGGTTATCACAAATCTTCTATTTATAAAAAATGAAATATTGGTAAAGTTTAAGAAAGCAAAGCCTAATAAAGTGAGGTATTCCTGTAAAATCAACCCAGCCTGAGGAAAATGATCAGTGGATTTCTAGAATGGTCAATAGAGATTGCCACAAATAAATGTAAAGAGATAAAGGAGTGGGAAAAAGAGAGCAGAGCAACAAAAAGCTATGACGAAATATCATCTGGTCTAACACAAGTATAATTTGAATATCAAAGGGAGAAGAAATAATGAGCAGAATAAATATTTTTAAAAATGTGCCTAAGAATTTTCTGATATTAGTGACAGACACCAATCCACAGATCCAAAGAGCTGAGAGAACAACAAGCAGGACAAATTCCAAGAAAACACATCTACATATATCATATTCAAACTCTTGAAGACCAAGCAAGTGAGCAACCAAAGAAGCACACACACACACACACACACACACACACACACGCACACATGAGAGAGAGAGAGAGAATCTTAAGGTAGCTGGTATGGGGGTTATATAATTTATAGTAGCACTTAAAATGAAATGCTTTGGTGTAATTAAATGTAACAGAACGTGTGGAGAATCTGTATGCTGTAAAGGAAATAAACCTGATGGAAAAAAATCAAAGACAATCTAAATAAATGGAAAGCTACACAGGATTCATTAAGTGTTTGAAACACTTAATATTTGAGATGTCAATTCTTACCAAACTGTTTTTTATCTCAACAAAAATCCCACCTAACTTCTGTAAATATTGACAAGAGATTCAAAATGTATATGGAAAGGCAAAGGAACCAGATTAACGAACCATTTTTATAAAGAAAAAAATGTGTGTGGGGGAGATCTGACACTACTACATTAAAATACTATTCTAAAACTACAGCATTCAAGACTATAATATTAATGAAAGGATCAAGTCATAAACCAGTGGAGCAGAATAAATATCTTAGAAATAGTCCCACAAAATGTAGCCAGCAGATTTCTCACAAAAATAGAAATAGAAAAGCACAGTCTTTTTAGCAAATGGTACTGAAGCAATTGAACATCCATATGCAAAATAAATAAATGACACCTTGGCAAACACTTCATGCCTAATATAAAAATTAATTCAAAATGGATTATAGACCCAAATAGAAACATAAACTATAAAAGTTCTAGGAGAAGGAAGATTGCATAACCTTAGTAATGAATTCTTAGATATGGTGCAAAAGCATGAGCCATATGTTCTATAAATACAGTTTTCCTATTTATGTTTGATAAATAGAGTTTATCAAAATTAAAACATTTTGCTCTTCAACATATATTCTAATGAAAATGAAAATACAAACAACAGACTGGTAGAAAATATTTGCAAATTACATTAGAGATAAAGAACTTGTATCCAGAAATGCAGAGAACATTTATCATTTAACAATCATAAGAACAAACTACCTAATCAAGATAGGAAAGATCTCAAACATTTTGGGAAAAAAAATAAACAGATGACAATCAAAACCATATTGAATTACCTCTACACACATATTAGAATGGCAAAAACAAAATAGAACAAAACAAACATACAAAAATTGATAATAGCAAATGCTGGTGAGGATGCAGGAAACAGAAACTCTCCTTCACTGCTAGTGGGACTGCAAAGTGGTATGTACAGTCTCTTCAGAAACTGACAGTTTCTTAAAAAGTTAAACATATCTTCACCATGTGAACCAACAATACCATGTATAGTTTTTAACCTACATGAATTAGTAAAACTCTGTGCGCACAAAACCTGAAACCTGTATGCAAATTTTAATAAAAGCTTTATAATCACCACAAACTGAAAATAAACAGGATTCCCTTTAATATATTAGTAGATTGACATGCTGCAATATACCTATACAAAGAAACATTACTCAGCACTAAAAAAGAAACTGTTGATTCATACAACAATATGAAGAAATCTTGATTTCATTTTGCCAAATGAAAGCAGCAAAACCCAAAGGGCTGTATAATGTATAATTTCATTTATATGACATTTTGCTAACTGAAGAAAAAAAAAATCAGTTGTTGATCAGGACATTTAGTTTTGATCACTGGAGAGCACACAATGGAAATTTAGAGTGATGCAGCTGTCTTATGTGGTTCTGCAGTGATGTACACATGACACGATGCATTTTTCAAAATTTCAGAAACCATACAAAATAGTAAATTAAATGTACTCATATTAAAATATAAACTAAGCTTTTGAAATCCAAGGATGAAATGAAGACTGCGCCAAATAAATCTAAGTATAGGATTTAATCTCAATGAAGTCTGTGAGGGAAACAAGAAAGAGCTCACAATAACGTTGAGAACAATGTTTTGACTAGATCATAAAATTAAAGACAGAAAGAACTTTACATAAGCACTTTATTTTAGCTGGTAATTTTGATCTCACAGGGTAAATATAGCCATTCTGGAAATACAACTCCTAAAGTTGTACAAGTAAGTAAACAAAATGTAAATAGTTCACTACATGGAATGGAATGGGGACCAAATTCTTTATATCGAAAAAGGGAATTACAAATGAGCAATTAGGAGAGGCTAGAATGACCCCTGTGGTGATGAGTTAGAACTGGAAATAAAAGATTGAGTTCTTGCTTATTTTAAAATGTATAAATATAAGTAAATATAGAAATACATATAGATATGTGTGCATATATACATGTAACTTTCTCTTTCCAGAAAAAGTAAATAAGCAATAAGAGTTCTATAGCAATGAGCACCACTGTTGCTTATATCATGGATTCTATATATGATTCTGCAATCATATTTAGAGGAATGACTGATTTCTTTGGTCATATTTGGAGAAATGACTGATCCTAGGGCTGGGGTGGGAAAAATACAAATGATTCTGGAGCATCCTGTAGTGCTAGAAAACAAGCAAGGGCTGAGAAATAAATAAACATATAGATGAATACATAGGGCATGTCAAAGTAATCCAAGAGTTAACCTGAAACTTCAAAAGTCTCCCAAAGGCAACCCTAGAACAACTTGAGTAACAAAATAAGCAATGCTATTATTGAATTACTACCCATTAGATGAAATAAACCCGTGTCCATACTGATACAAATAATCAAATAAATTAATTGATGAAGAAAGGAAAAAGCTTCTTTACAAATGGTGAACGTAGAAGAATGGCAGAAATAAGTCAACAGGATTTTTTCAGAGCCTGAAAATATCTCTCCAAAATATTTATTAAGTACTATGATGGTTTAAACATATGCCTGTAAATTCTTTGACACTCTTCTCTCCATGGTGGAGCTTGAGGGTGGACTAGACTTACCAAGAAGCTTCTAATGAATAGCGCAGGAAAGAGACAAAAGGCAGCTTTCTAGTGGAGAAATCAATCAGTCGCTAACTTAACTGTGGTGTCAAAGCAAGCCATCTCTAATAATAAATCATGTTGATATCAAGTTTCCTTGACATATTAGAAAAAGGCTTTAAATGATATTCTTCACAAAATCCATACCTCAGTTGCATTACGAGAAACCACAGAAACCCGTATCGAGGGTCATTCTGCAAAATGCCTTCAAAGTGTATTGGTAATGAACAACAAGGAAAAACTGAGAAACCGTCACAAACTGGAGGAAACTAAGGAGACAAGATGACTTAGTAATCTGATTAACCTGGACTGGATCCCGGAAATGAAAAAACAAACAAAAAAAAGATAGTGGAAAATACAGAGAAATCCTAATGAAGTCTGTAACTTAGTTAATAGTATTATACTGATGGTAATTTTTTTACTTTTAATAAATGTATCACGGTTATTCAAAATGTTAACATTAAGGGAAGCTAAATGAAGCATATATGAAAACACTACAATCTTTGCAACTATTCTTTAAAGATTTAATTATTAAAAAATTAAAAATAAATGAAAAAACAACTGCAACAATGGTCTATATGTTGAGAATTTCTAAAGATGCTGTTTGCTTTGGGATTCATGTAAAAACACTATAGTTGTTAAACCCTAGATTATTCTTGAAAAAGACACTTTTATACACTTTAAACTGAAAGAGTATAGGAAAAATAATTTCACTCTTTCAGCTAGGAAACAAAAGGGAACAAATACAAATGGGGTAATTAATGAAGTTTCTGCAAGGGGTAATAAAGAGCTCAATGTCCTTTCATTGAATAAAGGCAACGTTCTCTAATTATTAAAGAAAAAAATGTCAACATTTTGGTTGATAGGCCCTGTGACATCTGCCATACATCTTGACATTGTTACCCGACTTCTCCTTGGGACTGAATAACTATCAGGTGCCGGGTACCTCTAAATAACCCTCAAACACTTTGCATGCCCCAGCACATAACTGTCGCCCTCACACTCTTAATTGAGAAACATTCTTTCCTCCTTTGTGACATCACATCCACTAACCAAATGGGGTGGTGCGAGTATCTCCTGTAAAATAAAAGCTCTCCTGATGGCCTGTTCCTGCACATTTCCTGAGGATGCCCTCGATCACAAGCAGGTTATAGCTATTTAAACTTTGCCTTACCTGTACTCTTTACACAAATTGAAGGTCAAAGAAGTAGTCATACTTCTGGGCATAGATTAAGCTGATTTTGTAATACTATTTAGGCTTAATCTATCAGTTTCAGACTAAACCCTCCAAATATCTGCCCAAACTTGCACTATATCCTCTAAAACCAAGGCCTAACAAAGCACTAAAATCAATAGATGAAAACTGAATTGAGAAATGAAAATGAAACTTTGTACCATTCCTTGTAGTACTTCTCTAAGTTAAAAGAAAAAAAAAAGAAAAAAAAAAAAAACCACAGGGCAGTGATATAAATTTGTTCAGAATCTCAGGAGTATACATATAATAATAATCTCCCACTTCTCTGGAGTAACAAATTCAAATATTCTTTTATCTTTGGTGGATAATGAAGTTGCATATTTTACAGCTGTAAATCTGTTTTCTGTTCCTTTAGCATCTGTTTAATTCACAGTCATCAGTTTGCTTTCTCCTGAGAAAATCAATAATGTACACTGGTAGTTATGACTTAGGGTTTATTGAGACATTGTCTTAATTTGTAAAAGTCTTTAATCAGGGCCTTGAGGAACTTACATTTCCCTATATTCTACCATAATTTGTGGTATTCTGAAGTTTAGCTGAGCTCTAGGACTGACTCCATCTATCTAATTACTTGTTTTATCTCTAATAGTCTATAAACTTTCTGATGGGAACCAAATTTTTTTTCTCAAAGTAAAGTGTATCATCTACAGTATAATATATCCCAAGGAGGTAAATTTCTCTCTCCTGAAAGATCATAACCATTCAGAATTTTTCCAGTTAGTAACTAAGAGATTTTAGAGATGATTCTTTGGGTCTCACTCACTATAGCCAACAATGGGTTTCCAAGTGTATTCATTTTCTCTTGCTAGATATTAAATTAGCACAGAGTTAGATGCATAAACCAACATGCAGTTACCACACCACAGTTTCTGAGGATGAGGAGTTTGGGTAAGGCTTAACTAGGTCCTTTGTTCAGGGTCTCACAAGCTCAAATCAAGGTATTAGCCATGTTGCAATTCTCCTCTGGAGCTCAAATTCCTCTTCCAAGCTCATTAACGTTGTTGGTAGAATTTAGTTACTTGTGGTTGTAGCATTGAGGTCATCTCCCTTTAGAGGCTCCCCATATTTACTGGAAGCTTTCAATACAGCTCTTTCTCTTTAAGGCTAGCTAGAGATTCTTTTACTTTTATAGCTTTCCCCCAATTAAATCAGTTCCCATCCAGAATAATGTCCCTTTTGAATCAAAGTCAACTAATCAGAGATCTCAGCTACAGCGGCAAAACCCTTTCACCTTTTCTGTGTTACATAATCCAATCACTCAAGTGACATTTATCATATTCGAAGATCCTACTTACATTCAAGGGAGGAGGATTATACAAGTACATGCACACCTGGGCATTTTAGGAGTCATTTTCTTATTCCGTCTGCCACGTTGATTTTCAGAAATTGACACAGTACTGTATCACTTGACCAAATCTTTGTTAACCAAATCTCTTATCTGAGAATTTATGGATATATAGGCATTTAATGCTTTAAAAATTAGCCCTTCAACAACCTCTGTGTCATTGTGAATCATGTTACCTATTCATACATAAAAGATCTGAACAAGTCAAATATCTCTTTCAACTCAACTTCATGGAATCATCACAAACCAGTATCATGCAACTATTTTTCTACTAACCCAATGTCAAAATCCTACTTTCTTAAGCTGAAAGCAGGTGTGGAAACTTGATGGAGGCCTCTACTAACATAGTTTTATTTTCTACCTTAAAATTAATGGTTCCTTATTTTGCCAGTCTTTGCTGCCCTTTAAAAATATGCAGTATTTCCTAACAAAGTAGGCTTGCTTTCTAAAATTGTATTGTTTTCTTCTTTCCACGTTTCCGTTCGTCACTGTAATACTTTAAATACTATTACTCTTCTTCCATTAGAAGAGGGAAGTTCATGGGCCTCTAACCGCTGCTTCCTAAATATCTAGTAGATTTATTAAACCCCCCTAATAAATTTATTAAAGCATGCCCAGAAATCCAGATTTCATCTTGATTTGTTTGTAGGTCATATCCTAAGAATGAAACCAGAAAATATCAGGCAGGATACACTGGAAAAAATTTTAACTCACCATTTTGACCCCTTTCCAGAGATAAAAATATGCCTAGATGACAGAATTGCTTTATTCCCATAGCTTGCTGGATGAATAAAGGGAAGAAGGTTTATAGACTAACAGTAGAAATGTTTTGGGATAGCTCATGATTTTGAAAAGCTTCAGAGAAAATAAAGGTGTTTAACATAAGTAGAAAACCTAATTTAGAATGATTAGCAGATTAAAGGTATTTTAATAACTCTAATGGTTCCTAAGAAGTTGATTATTATCAAGGTGGATATCAATTCAAAAAGGGACATCATCAAAGCAAAAGAAAATGTCGATTGATCATTACACCAACAGGCAGTTCTCACCAAGATCCCTAACCCACAACACTCAGAGACCACATCTTTGAAGAAGTTCAAAGAGAATATTATACTATGCCAGTCTTTGGTTCCAGAGTAAGAAAAATAGAATAATAAGTACAATGGAATTGTCACCAGAGAGTATAAACAAGAGGAGTATAAACAAGATTAAGAAACAAGATGTAAACAAAACACATTTTTAAAAACCTGTATTTGTGAAAACAGCCAATCAACCCAAACGTTACATACAATTTTTCAACAAGAGAAATAAAAGCTATAATATGAAAATCACCTCTGGTCCACTTAAAGTGGCTTCTAGTGACCCCAAGTGAAATCTTTTTTAAAAAGTATGTGACATTACCCACACATGTAGGACAAACTGGCCTCTGTACTCAACCAACATTAGCGAGAAAATGAATTTCATTTCCTGTTGCCGGACTACTCTTGGTGCATGGTGCCAAAGAATTATAATATTATCTGACAAACCCATAGGGGCATTTTGGCTAAAACCAGATCGTTGAATGGTCCCCAACAACCAATTTCCAGATGGATGCACAAAAGCCTACTGCCTGTTATCCAAAGAGTGGACAGGGATACGTTACCAGGTTAGACTGATGTCCACCTTAAGGATAGGGGCTAATAATGTCAACTCGCATACATTTTGATCCATCAGTTTCCCATCTCAGCAAAAGGTTTATATGCTTTCTGTGTATATTTTACATAAATTGAATCATTTTTAAAAGCTTTACTAAATATGTAATATATGGAAGGTGTATTATTAACTGCTACAGGAAACACCTGTGGGAATAAGTTGCGTGTGTGTACACATGTATGCACACATACACGTGTGGTTAAATTTTACAATTTCTTCCAAGCTATAGGTACATTTTCAAATGATTTTCATTTTTGTATGTAGTTCAAAATGTGGAATGATAAGATAAACGATACATTAGGAAGCCAGATGCATCAGGTATTATAACAATTAATTTAGTGTTCAGACTCAATTGAAATCGCTTTGTTGAGTCTCCAACTACTAAATTAGTTGATGATTCTTTTTAACCTTTGAGATCTTGGTTTTATGGAAGTGAATATAAGCATCAAAATTTCTTAAACATTTCCAATATGAAGAAAAATTTAAATCATATATAAAATTGAAATAAAGTTCTGTTAGCAGGAACATTGAGAAGCATAATGTAACTGTCACTATAAACTCTTAATAAACAAGCTGTAAACAAAATACATTTTTTAAAAACTGTGTTGATGAGAATATCTTATCAACTTGAATGTTTTTTTTTTGTTTTGTTTTTTTTTTTTTTTTTTTTTTTTTTTTTTTTTTTTGAGGCGGAGTCTCGCTCTGTCGCCCAGGCTGGAGTGCAGTGGCGCGATCTCGGCTCACTGCAAGCTCCGCCTCCCGGGTTCCCACCATTCTCCTGCCTCAGCCTCCCGAGTAGCTGGGACTACAGGCGCCGCCACCACGCCCGGCTAATTTTTTTGTATTTTTAGTGGAGACGGGGTTTCACTGTGTTAGCCAGGATGGTCTCGATCTCCTGACCTCGTGATCCGCCCGTCTCGGCCTCCCAAAGTGCTGGGATTACAGGCTTGAGCCACCGCGCCCGGCCTCAACTTGAATGTTATACACACTCTTTCAACAAGAGAAAAAAAAGCTGAGCAAACTGAAATCAATGAATTTTCTTGGACCCATTAGAGAACTGAAGTCATAAAGCAAATCATCAACCTGAAATCTGGAGACAGGCAAATACAGAGGGTCATAACTGGAGTCTGCTTATTTGGAGCAGAAGTT
Source organism: Macaca thibetana thibetana (assembly GCF_024542745.1). Classification (NCBI taxonomy): domain Eukaryota; kingdom Metazoa; phylum Chordata; class Mammalia; order Primates; family Cercopithecidae; genus Macaca; species Macaca thibetana. The sequence continues at coordinate 15,123,138 of NC_065582.1, read as the reverse complement.
TCTGAAGCCATAAACTGGTAATAACAGCTGAAGCATTTTGAGGAGGCTGAGTTTCAATTAGCACGAGCACAAGAGACTCAGAGGTGCCATTTATGGAGGCTTCCATGCTTTTGTGGGTTTTTACTTCTGGGAACCCCACCAAGTTATCATTGTGAAGAGGTAAGAGAGAGACCCTCATGGCTGTGACAGTGGGTAGAGAAAGTTACCATTTGAAATATTTGAAATCATTTTAATTGTATTTTTATAAAACAAATATTTTTATCTTGAAAATATTTATTCTCTTAGTTATTTTATCCCCCCACTATCACATTCTTGTGATAATCACATCTTTTAAATCTGTAAACAATGTTATCTTTGAATATAATCTTTGAAATATAATCTTTGAAATCTCACAAAAATTTATATTTTATAATTCACCCTCAATAGCAAGGCCAAAAGAATAACCCACTATTTCCTATACTCAAATATGTTACAGATCAACCCAAAAGAAAAAAGAAACAAAACCAAAACCAAAAAAACACATATACTTGGTGAGGAGCTAAAGTTACTCAAACTCCCCAAATAAAACATTCAAATTATCAGCATTAGTTAATTAATTAATTAATTAATATTTTCTTTTGAGATGTAGTCTCACTCTGTTGCCTAGTCTGGAGTGCAGTGGCACGATCTCGGCTCACTGCAACCTCTGCCTCCCGAGTTCAAGTGATTCTCCTGGCTCAGCCACCCATTATAACTGGGATTACAGGCCTGCCCCACCACACCCAGCTAATTTTTGTGTTTTTAGTACAGACAGGATTTCACCATGTTGGCCAGGTTGATCTTGAACTCCTGACCTCGTGATCCACCCACCCCTGCCTCCCAAAGTGCTGGGATTACAGGCATGAGCCACCGTGCCCGGCCTAAGTTAATACAATTATAACTTAAATGGCCACTTTGTCAATGACGATGATTGCTTGAGCCCCATAAGCTGTTAGGAGCTGTTTCTTTAGACCAATGTCTCCTCTCTGCACTGCCAGCTCCTACGTTTGCATCACTCCCTATATACTATGCATGAGATATATGTATCTCTCTCTCTCTTTAAAAAATATTTTCCACCACACATAGTTCTTTTTATTAATCAGATGGCAGGGAAGAACAGCAACAAAATCTGAACAAACCAATCACTCTCTCTTTGGGATACGATTTTTTTTTTCCTTGTTCCTGAAGTATTCAGCAACATAAGAAAGAGAAAAGAAGAACCTTTCTTGTGCATCCTTGCTAAACACACAACCCCAGTCTACTGGGTCGGATGTAACCGTGAGTATTTATATGCCTACCTCCAGGCACGGTCATCTCATGTTTCACTACTACTGGTTTCTGTGTCTAAGTTCTCACACTCTGCTTGACAAGGGCTTCTTCAGGGGGCTAACAGGCTAGAAGAGCAGCTCTGCAAGAAGTCATTCTTCCCAAGACCACTTCTTCTCAGCTTCTCTATCTTCATGAATTCTTTGAGCTCAATCTTCTGTGAGAAGAAGGCAATTTCCTTCATTTTCAGGATAGAAGATACTGGTAAGAGAATGAACAAAGTAGTCGCAGACTGAGGGAAATATGTAACATACAAAATAAACGACTTTATTGTAAATCATACTTAACAACTCAATTGAAAAATGAGCAAAATACCTGACAGACACGTCATCAAAGAACATGTACAGATGGCAAATAAGCATAGGAAAATATTATCAAGACATTTGTCATTAGGAAATTGCAAGTTAAGACAAGATGCTGCTACACACTTGCTAAAGAGGTTAACATTTAAAAAATTGGACAATATCAATATCTGGTAAGGATGCAGTGCAACAGGAACTCTCATTCATTGCTAGTTTTGGAAGACAGCTTGGGAGTTACTTACAAAGTTAGACATAGTCTTACCTCAACATCCAGAAATTATACTCTTGGATATTAATGGAACTGATTTGAAAACTTATGTCTACACAAAAACCTGCATGTTAATGTATATAGCAGCTTTATTCATAATCATCAGAAAGTGTAAGTCACAAGATGGGTTTCAGTATGCTAATGAATAAACAAACTATGATATATCAGTACAATGGATCCTGTTTAGTGATAAAAAGAAATGAACCATGCAATGAAAAGCAATGAAAAGACATGGATGAAACTTAAGTGCATGGATGAAACTTAAGTGCAAAAGACATGGATGAAACTTAAGTAGGTGAAAAAAGCCAGTCTGAAAAGTCTACTTGGTATATCATTTCAATTATATGAGATTTTAGAAAGGCAGTTAAAAGACCATTGAAAGACTGTTGTATGTTAGGAGTCTGGAGAAGCATAATTCTCCACTTCTTCCATGTGGGCTATGCAAGGTGACACCCTTTCAAAGGCTACAATGTGGAAAACGGAAAGAGTAACTTTACATTAGAGAAATGGACAAACACTACCTAAGCCCGATGATGAAGGCCAACATTAACTGTGACTAGGAATGTCGATAGCAGTTGCCTTGATATGATAAAAGGCACTTTACCTTTGTGGCCTTCCAAATATGTGTAAATTATTCTAACCATAAAAAAACTGCAAAAAGGCAACCTCAAAGACTAATTGAGGAACATTCTACAAAACACCTTCCCAATGCTCCTCAAGATTGTCACGGTCGTTAAAAACAAGGAAAGGGCAAAACTGCCGTAGCCAAAGAAACTGAAAATTCAAGACATGACTAATTGTAATGTGGTGTCCTGGCTGGGACCTTGGAACCACAAATAGACATTAGGAAAAAATTAAGGAAATCTGACAAAATTCATGCATTTAATAATGAGTTGTGAATATTGGTTCTTTCATTGTGAAACATGTATTATATAATGTAAGATGTTTCTAATAGGAGAAACTGGGTATGGAGATATATGGAAACGCTGTGCTTTCTTTGCATTTTTTTTCTGTAAATTAAAACGCTTTTAAAAAACAAAGTTTATATTAAAAATATTTAAAATGTCATGATCATCTGCCTCTTCTGTCATATAGCCACGCCTCCATGGCTAAGACATAGAGGAGTAATTAAATGGTTCTTTTATTAAAGAAAGGAAGAAAGGAAATACCTTACAATGTGATAGAGGAAGTCACTTTAAACTATGCAGTTTTCCCTTTCAGAACCATCCAATTCAAATGTTGTCTGACAGAATTTGTTTTACATTATTAAATCTGAGAGTCTGCATAACTCTTATACTTGTGCCAAAATTAAGATGCCAGGAGAAGGATCCATTTCAAAGGAAAAAGGAAGTGGCTACCCACGTGGTTACGTAAAGACTTGTGCTCCTGAGAAACAAAGAAGTGGACCAGACAGAATATAAGATGCTAGATGAAAATCGATGATAATAATTGTTTGAGAAGGCTTAGAAAAATAACTAGAAAATCACAGTGGGTGCTTTCTGTTTTCCTTGCTTGCTGAAAGACAAATAGAAACAAAGTATCAGGTACAGATGCTTCTGATATGGGATCACACAATAACAACACTGCTTCAGACACACTCTAATGAAAGTCAGCTTTCCCAAAATCATTTTTTAAAATTATATCCTTTATTTCCTATTTGTTGTAAAAAAAGGAGTATGGATCTTTATACAGATAGAGTAAAGTAGAGATTTGCAAAACCATTGAAGTATCTTAAAGTATTGTAAAATAATCATAATAACAATTATGTATTAAATAAGTAAAAAAATGGTAGTCATTGCCCTAAATATTTAACCTGGTTTATCCTACTTAACTTCCCAAACCACCATATGAGGTAGACATTACTATTATCATTCCCATTTTATGAAAGAAGAAACCATATCGATGATGCTTCAGACTGATGCTCAGACCATTTCCCTGCCTTCTAGTCGTAAGTACACAAGTTTACTTAGCCTAAAGAAACTTCTCCTAGTTGTCAATATCATTAAATTATATAAATATTATTTAATTATCTCAAGTTCTAAAAATAAGATATATATTTAACTATGAAGATTTAATAAGGTAAAAGTATAAGGACAGATGAGTTATGTTTTCCATTAAAATACTAGTTTTTAAACTCAGAGTATTGACACTCTAAAACAGTATTAAAAACAACAATTGGGAGGCTGACGGGGGAGGATTGCTTGAGGCTAGGAGTTCAAGACCAGGTTGGGCAATGTAGTGAGACTCTATCTTACCAAATAAATTAAAAACCATTAGCGAGGTCATGGTGCAAGCCTATAATCCCTGCTACTCAGGAGGCTGAGGTATGATCACACCACTGCTCTCTGGCCTAGGTGACAAAGCAAGACCATATCCAAAAAAAAAAAAAAAAAAAAGCAACATAACAACAAAAGATAATACTGTTTCCCCAGTTTCAATTTGTATTATGTAAAAATCCTCATTTGCAGTTTTACAATGCTATCTATATGGCTATCACCTTTTTATTAAATAGTTCTATTATCTTTATGAATTCTCTCTGACTTGTATTTGGCATACATTGAGAACTCTTAAAATTCAGTAAAAAATACAAAAAACAATACAAACTAGGCAAAATATTTCAGCAGACATTCCACCGAAGAATATACATAAATGTCAAATATGCTTATCAAAGATATTCAATATTATTAGTCATTAGTGAAATGCAAATTAAACTCAACTAGATACCACAACAAATCTCTTAGAGTGGCTAAAAACTACTCAAAATACCAAGTGCTGGCAAGAATGTAGACAAACTGGAACATTCAAATACAGGTGTTAGGAAATAGTACAGCCCATGTGGACTATTTGGCAGTTCATTATACTCTCACTATCGACCCAGCCACTCTACTTTTAGGTGTTTGTACAACTAAAAACTTATGTTTATGCAAAAATCTGCATATCAATATTCATAGTAGCTTACACTTGTTGGTGCCAAAGTAATTGCGTTTTTTTTTTTTTTTTTTTTAATGGGATTACTTTTAATGGTAAAAACTGCAATGACTTTTGCAATAAACTAATGTAACACAATTTGGTGAGATTTGGCACCTTTACTATGTTGAATGTTTTAATCTATCAGTATTTGATTTTTAAAAATTTATCTTATTAACATTTTGAAGTTTTCACCATGCCAATTCTGTACATGTTTTGTTATAGTAATATCTAAGTAGTAAATTTTCTTTGGAATGATTGTAAATGGTAGCTGAGTTTTAATTTCAATTTCTAAATATTCCTTGTTAGCATACAAATTGTGATTAAGTTTTGTTTGTTGATCTTGTAACCTGCAGCCTTGGTGAACTTACTTACTGGAGTATTTTATAATATATTTCTTGGTCTAGTCTACATCCGGAAACCCCATCCCCACATCCAGAAATACCCAGGTAGCTGTGCTCCTGTTATGGCGAGGTGCCCCTTGCTGGTTGGTGCACAGCTACCTGGGTACTCCTGGATGTAGGAGTAGGGTTTCAGGATGAGCCTGGTGGGAGAGCGCTTCTACTGGCCCCTCTGTTTACTGGGTCCTGATTGATTCCTCTTGCTGGTGGAATCTTGCTTGGTATTGTCGGAGGGACTTGCATTTGATCCAAGGGAGGCTTAATCCTTTCTGAGCCACCTTCTTTTGCTAGATTATGGGCTGGGAAACACTTGGCCTGTGTGGCCTTCTTCTGTTCGGTGGGGGGCATATAAGACAAACTGCCATTATAATTTGGTTATCCTCCAGTCCTAGGATTCCAGATCAGTTTGTCTTCCTCTTCCCTGCTTAAAACGTTTCCCCTAAGGGTATACAAAAACCTTCATTTTCTGGATTTTACCTGTAAGGGATAATTGGAAGGACAGCCGAGTTCAGGCAAGCTGATTTATTGTCAGTCCTGCCGGCCTACCTCCTGACAAAAGCAGAGGAGGCAGCCCTGCTTACGGATTATTGCAGGGCTTTATAGGGCGAGGAACAGGGTCAGAGGCGGGGAGCTGAGTTGGGTGTGCAGGTGTCTTGACCGCATCCTGGAGTTTTTTGCCAGCTTTGTTTTGCGAGGTGAACAGACATGTTAACCGCATCCTGTAACTGGACAAACAGTTACTGGAGGGGTCAGTGAATGGGGGGTTGTCTTTAGCCCTGGGAGAGCTGTGTGGATGTCACAAAGGACTGCATTGTAAGACCCATGGGAAGGGAGAGGGAACAGTCTGGTTGGGGTGACCCTAACATTACGGTCCCTACAAATTCCCTGTCAGGTGCTCTAGTCATACTGCCAAAAAAAAAAGAAACAAACAAACAAACAAACAAACAAAAAACACCAGCCAGAGTTAGGCTAGCAGATGATTTGAGGAGTGAGAAAAATGGGATTTATTGGAAAAAAAAGTAAAAAAGGGGGGAAACATAGACTCTCTACAAAGCCAGAGTCCCTGCTGGTGCAATTCCCGCCTCGCAGTTTGAATCCCAGCTTCCACACAGGAAGAGGAGGGGCCAGGCTCCTCCCTGCTGCAAAATCCACGGGAACTTGCTAAGTCTCCACCCCGGTGCGCAGGTCAGCTGGAGTTTTTCCAAGGAGTCCTTCCCACCTGCCTCATTTTTGCATAGGATTTACGTAATTTCATTGTTTATACATCTCTCCTTCACTCTCTCGCACATCTCTCTCTCTTTTTTATTTTGTTGTTGTTGTTGTTGTTGTTGTTGTTGAGACAGAGTCTCACTCTGTTGCCCAGGATGGAGTGCAGTGGCGCAATCCCAGTTCACTGCAGTCTCTGTCTCCTGTTTTCAAGCGATTCTTCTGTCTCACCTTCCCAAGGAACTGGAATTACAGGCGCGTGCTACCACATCTGGCTAATATTTTTATTTTTATGGAGATGGGTTTTCACTATGTTGGCCAGGCTGGCCTTGAACTCCTGACCTCAAGTAATCGGCCCACTTCGCCCTCCCAAAGTGCTGGGATTACAGGTGTGAGCCACTGCTCCCGGCCTCTCTCATACGTATCTATATATCAAACTCTATCCCCACTCATGATATAAAGCTTGAAGCTAAATAAGCACTCAAAAATACTTTAAATTGAATAATGAAAGCAATTTTCACATTGTGTTAAAATTTTAATAATATGTCTCTCTTCATTCTTGTCTCTGAATAACTTGAGTTCATTCATCTTGTGAAAAAGACCCTAGCACCTTGTCTGGCAGCTGCTTACTGATAATTTAATGAACAAGTGGATGAGTAATAATATTTTATAAAGCAAAGTTATTTTTCCAGAAAAGTAGCAATTTTTTATCAAAACTTGGAATAACATATTAAAGTCTTTAAAAATTAAATTTACATAAGAATTAAAAGCCTCCGTTTTTATGTTTAAAAGGTAACCATGTCTGTTTTCCTTGAACTATTAATTTTCTTTTTCACAAATGGCCAATTCTTTTTTAAAAATGATTCCTTTTCTCCTAGAATCAGAAATTGTACTTTGAAAACGTACTCTAGATTTAACAGTTCAAATAGCCCACTAACACACTGACAATTTTGTTGTAAAAAAATGATTTTCTTCTGGGAAATTTTATATTTATGCATTCACATTTCTCTTGACTATTTTTCCATGTTCTTCAGAAAGCTATGGATTTTTTTTCAGACTTCCCTTTTTGTGTGTAGTTATCAAGTTTTAGCTTGTCAAACTGCTGAATTTAAGCTTTATCTGTCTAATTTCCTCCTCCAATATTCTTCAGCAGTTCACAGTCTTCATTTCTCATTTCAGGTAGAGTACAAAACATGTTCTCCCTGCAGTCTCACGAATTGTGAACAAAAACTGAAGTGAAAACCCCCAGTGCATAACTCTTCAATAGTCCTGTGATCGTATAACCATCAGTAAGAAAACAAATTTGATCGAGCTCCCATCCAGTCCTCTTTGTGTGGAATCAGACCTCTTTCGCTGTGGGAAGGAGCAGGTAAAACAAGCAGAGGCACAAAATCATCACCAAACCAGACTCACTGAAATGCCAACACTGGCATGTGCACAGACATTTTCTACTCTAGACTTACTTCTAAACAGCAATGCCAACAAGCGTGAGAGGTGAAAAAATGTGGATAAATACATGTTTGGTTTATTGAACTAGGTCTTATCATATCCAAATTAAAAACAAAAATCACATCTCAATTTTAAAATAAGGTTCTGAATTTTAATTTTCAGATTCATTGAATTTCTTTGTGATTCAAAATTCAAACTCTTCTATCGAATATATCCTATAGATAAATGTCTCCCAAACTCAGCACCAGATTCTCCCTTTTTCTTGTAGCCATATGAATCTATATATTTTCCATTCCAGAGTCTCCAAATATCTTGTTGATAGAAACACAACTTTCTATTAACAAAAATTGTTTGTGCATATCTACTAATTTCTTACATTGTATTTCCACCAACCAAACATAACCAAGATCACACACATATTCAGTGTTACACTGAGAATACCTTAAAATCTAATTTTTTAAACTTTGTAATTAATTCTGTCTCTATTTTCATTAATAAAAAACTTTCTAGTTAGTACCTACCATAATTTATACCCAGTCTCTGTCTCTCTCTCTCTCTCTCTGTCACACACACACACACACACGCACACACACACATGCATACATACGCACAGTGAGAGGGAGAGTGAGAGAGACTGTTTTGAATGTTTTGGTTAATTAACTGTAATGTATTTTTCTCATTTGTATTTTATTTAAATTTTCATATTTACTTTCATTGAAATGAAATATTTTTCCACGTTTATTTTTATTGAAATGACAATACATGAGGCTAGGTGTGGTGGCTAATGCCTGTAATACCAGCACTTTGGGAGGGCAAGGCAGGTAGATCATTTGAGGTCAGGAGTTTGAGATCAGCCTGATCAACATGGCGAAACCCATCTCTACTAAAAATACAAAATTAGCTAGATGTGCTGGTGCATACTTGTAATCCCAGCTACTTGAGAGGCTGAGGCAGGAGAATCACTTGAACCCGGGAGGTGGAGGTTGCAGTGAGCCAAGATCGTGCCATTGCACTCCAGCCTGGGTGACAAGAGTGAAACTCTGTCTTAAAAAAGAAAAAAAATAAAAAAGGAATGGCAATATATGTTTTCCTGAATGGGGAGAAAGTAGAATCAGAGATTAAAGATGTAACAATTATTGGTTTATAACTTCAAATGTTAAGATCTAGTGGTAAGCTACCTCAGTCTATTTGGGCTGCTGTAACCAAGTCTGCATCCTCACATGGTAAAAAGGAAGGCCTCACAAGCTCCCTCAGGCCTCTTTTACAAAGACATTAATCCCATTCATCGGGCCACAGCCCTTAGGACCCAATCACCCCCAAAGGTCACACCTCTTAATATTATCACATTGGGGTTTAAGTTTCAACATATGAATTTTGGGGGGGACACATACATTCAGACCATAGTATAAACCAAGTAAAGATTTTGAATGATCTTTTAGGAAGTGGGACTATTTTTTCCCATCCTTCTTTTCCCCTTTGTCCAAACTAAATGAAAATTTTGCAGTGAAACATGGGGAAAGTCTGAGGAGGAAACCAAAGGGCTAGACACTAATGAGATCTGGCAAAGCAGCTCTTTCGTCTCAAAATTAGCCACAGTATGGAGCAATGAAAAGAAAGGATGTCAGGAACCAAAGAATAGCTAAGACTTATTGTGTGTTCATACATGATCATCTAGGAAACCTAAAAATCTCCCCAAATCTCCTAGGGCAAGGAACATAGATTTGTAACGTCCTCACAGATAGGTCAGGTAAGAGGAGCAATCTCCTATTTCCTTAACTGGCAGAGAGTGGAAGTTAAGGAACAGAAAGCAAATGGCTCTGAGGATGTTTTATAATTGTGATTAGAAGAATCTAGAGAAGAAATTAAATTGGACCATAAAGCTAGTGACCAGAATGGGGTTTGGGGTAACAAGAAGCTCTCTGCCTGAAAGTTTGGAGAATAGGATCTCAGCAGAGGACAGAGCACATCCACAGGCCAGGGGCTTTGCTCCTTCCTCCTTATATATAGCGGTCATACAACCTCTTAGAAAAGAAAATTCTATAGAGAAGTGAAAGGCAAACTTCTTGAGCTCCCTAAGCATAAACTTGAAGTGACAAAGAATACTGAAATAATTGAGTTTAACTTGAATTGCTTATGACTATCTAACATGAGGTGGAAAAGGAGCTTTTGTGATATGTTAAATCATAGAAAAATCAAGAAGTTACACGCCTACCAAGCTCTATTTTTTTTTAAAAAAACCTGTTAGGTTCAGGGGTACATGAGCAGGTATGCTATATAGGTAAATTCATGTGACAAGAGTTTGTTGTACAGAATATTTCATCGCCCCGGTATTAAGCCTAGTACCCAATAGTGCTCCTAATCCTCTCCCTCCTTCCTTCCTCCATCCTTAAGGAGGCCCCAGTGTTTGTTGTTCCCTCTTTGTGTCCATATGTTCTCACCGTTAAGCTCCAACTTATAATTGTGAACATGCAGTATTTGGTTTTCTGTTTCTGTGTTAATTTGCTAAGGATGATGGCCTCCTGCTCCGTCCATGTTCCTGCAAAAGACATGATCTCTTTCTTTGTTATGGCTGCACAGTATTCCATGGTGCATAGGTACCAAATTTTCTTTATCCAGTTTACCACTGATGGGCATTTAGGTTAATTCTGTGTCTCTACTATTGTGAATAGTGCTGTAGTGAACATAGGTGTGCATGTGTCTTTAGAGGAGAATGATTTATATTCCTCTGGGGATATACCCAGTAATGCGACTGCTAGATTGAATGGTGCTTCTGTTTTTAGCTCTTTGAGGAGTTGCCACACTGCTTTCCACAATAGTTGAACTAATTTCCATTCCCAACAACAATGTTCCTTTTTCTCTGCAACATCGCCAGCATCTGTTATTTTTTGACTTTTTAATAGTAGCCATTCTCACTGGTGTGAGATGGTATCTCATTGTGGTTTTGATTTGCATTTCTCTAATGGTCAGTAATTTTGAGCTTTTTTTCATATGCCCAGTCTATTTTTAAATATCATTAGTGAATTAATTATGAAGTTTATTATCTTATATTTCTCTTTGATATACCAGCATTATTATGATATAATTCATATATCATAAAGTTTGTAGTTTCTCATTTTCTGATAATTTCAATATCAAAAATCTCAAATAGTTTTAATTTTAATCTCTATTTCCTCCATATTTACCATTTTCTTTCTTTGTGTTTTTATTTCTATTTTTTAATGTATAATCTTATAGTTCAAAACACTTACTTGGGCGTTTCTGGTGTCGATTACAATCATAATCTTACTTGATACAAATTTTAATGCTGATACTGCAGTTTAATTTTCTATAGCCAAAACTCTTCTTTTTCAATTTATCTTATTAGTTTTTCACTATGAGCCAAATGTCTGTTGTGATATATTTAAAGGTAATATATCAGAGCTTCCTCCCAGAGATTCTGGCTCCGGTCTGGGGTTTCCCATCTTCTGAAGGAGATGCTGATGCACAGATGGAATTGAAAACCGCTGTTGTAGTTAACTTTTCAGGGTCTGTCAGTCTTTTGTCTAGTGAGTCTTTTAATCTGAAATGGGACTTTCAATTTGGCCCACAGCTACCTTTCCTGATATTATAAGTAGATGCAAAAAGATAGGTTAAAAGAGATATAAACAATTCTCTAGTCCCTTAGAGAGCTCTGAACTAAAGCAAAATCAGTACTTTTAGTTCACGTTATATTACCTCAATGACTAGATAGAGAGAAAGAAAAATGGATACACAGATGATAGATAGATAGATAGATAGATAGATAGATAGATAGATAATGAATAGAGATAAAGACATAGTACATATTGTTGTACCTGTGTTCATATATTATAGGCATCATAGCTATCAGGAGCGTGAGCTGCCAGTGTTACAGATTTTTTACTGAAATGTCTTAGTTTTACAATTGAGGAGTCCTTGTCTGGAAAACCAGTCAGCCTCCTTAGATAACATCTCTATGTTGTCAGTTCTCAAATAAAATGAAGTTATATAACAATAGAAGGGTTTACATATAATACAGGATATGTCATTAGAATTGCATTGAATGCTTATTAAATCTCAAGGTACTTTCCCATGTAGAATTCAGAATTTATTGTTAGATTAAAATATGTAAATAAGAAAAACAACATAAACTCAATAAGCCCATGTATACAGAGGACACTTTTGGGACACTATGAGGTTGGGGAACACGGAACCATTCTTGGAGATCTTCATTGAGTTAAAATGTTCTATCTTAAAGTAAACCTACTACCCCATTCATAGTGAACATCTAGAAAGATTTTTTTTGTTTGTTTATTTTGTTTGTTTTTTGTTATGCCTTTTGCTGCTTTCTGATATAGTTGAGGCTTAGGTATTTAGGAAGCAATACAAAAATTATCCATATTTATGAAATAGGCAAGTTAATCTGGTTGACTTAATTTATTTAGAAGTTTAGATTCAATAGATTCACAGTGCTGCAGTCCTACCATTTACTCTTTCATTCAAATATCTAACACAGTGTTTCACTTCATTATTCGTTTAGCAATTACTGAAAAGTCTGTGTGGCTCTGTGAATAGAAAGATGTAGACTTCTGAGTCAACAATTTGGGGTTTGCTCCTGGATTGCATGAATCACTTATTGATGTGAAGGCTTAGTTTCTTCGTTTGAAAAATGGGCACTTCTTTTATAAGTTTGCTTACAAGAATTATGTTTGCACTGGTAGAAACATAAAAAGTATGCCTCAAATATTAACTAAATAGAGTGACCATATAACTTATTGTCCAATCTGGATACTTTTGAGAATAAAACGAGGTCAATATTAATAAGTACACTAGGACAACCGGTACAAATCACAACAGCCCAGGGCAAAATTGGGATGCAGGTCAATTTAATAAATAATGGCATTGCAGACCCTGAATAACAGCAGCTCAGTCTCTTTCATTGTGTTCCTCTGAGAGTAGATAGTCTAAGCCCAGAAATCAACTTGCATTGTGGAAATTCTGTCTCTACAACATTAATGTAATTTCGACTTGTATTCCCAAATAAAAGAAAAAAAGTGAGAGAAGGTTTTGAGCAGTTTTTTTTAACATGTAGAGCAAAGTACCTAAATGAGATTTTGAAATGTCAAAAAATATTATTTTTAATTTATCTTAAGTTTTACTTAACAAAGATAAATTTGTTACTTATTTGACAGTTTTTTTTTTTTGGAACAACATTTTACAAAGTTTACTACTTTAGCAGAATATACCATTTCCTAAATTTACTTAGTTTATGTTCCACTGTAAACTTCACCCTCACTCCTCCCCTGCCCTGGCAACTCATTATAACTTTTAAAAGTTATTTTATTTTATTGACAAAACATTGCAGTTAAAAACTACCTATGTATTTATTTTAAGTTGCTCCCACTTGTATTTGAATGGCAAGGATAAAATAAAGCCTCCTAAACAGTACCCTTTTTTCGTTGTTATCCCACATTACAACTAAAATTTACCTTCTGTTGAAGCATAAAGTTCATGTCATATCACCAAAAAGACACGGGCATGCTATCCTTATATTTGTTTTTCAATTACGCTCATATCACTAAATGTTATCCTAGGAGGAGAAAATGTTTTGGAGAGTGATTTTTTTCAGTTTAAAGGAACATTTTTATGCCAATATGGAACAATGAGGATTTATCATCTATGATAATATTTTAAATATGAGTTCCTCTTATTCCAGAAAATGTGACTTTCCTGAACAACAGGAACAAGAATCGATGCCAGGTTCTTTCCTCTGAAAATAAACAATCTGTTACTACAGGTAAATTAATTTCACTTCTTAGTGCAAGGGAGTTTTAATTTCTATTATAATAAAACACACATTAAATAGATGTCATGCAGTACACATTGATACTTACTTGTTGCATTATGTAGAGAACCAGTAAAATCTTTACTCACAATTTGCAAATAATTTCCATAGAGCCTTCTTCCGCAGTGAAAGAGGTCACTAATTCCTTCACTTCACATCCTAAAGCTACAATGAATTGTGTCAAGCCGTTAGCCATCATGAAGGCCACCAAAGAGAGTTATGCAAATGACGATGTATTCATTTATAAACACTCCTATTTTCTCAGCTATCGTCAATTTTCCATTCTATTTCAAAAAATCATATTACTTTGATATATTTGTAAAGATTCTTCCTGTTGAATCCTAAGTTATTTTACTCTTTTTCAGTTGTCAAAGTTCAAAAACATCTGACTTTTATATTGTGAAAATAACCTTTTATAAACCTAATCCTCTGTAGTCAGACCAACTCATCTCTCCCATTTTATCAGCTGATTTCTCACCAGCATTTCTATACCAAAAACTGCAGTATTCTTTAAGGTTCTCAAACAGATCATATTTCCTTTCCTCTGAATGTGTTCATACATGCTGCTACCTCATTTCTTTATGTACCCTATTCACCTGGCTAGTTCCTAAGCATTTCAAATTTCAGAATATTTTTCTTCTCAGAAAGCATTTTCTGAGCCTCAGATTGAAGCAGTTCCTATTCTTCATCCAAATCACATTTTATACTATTCACATAAGAAGGATCTCAGAATAGCAATTAATTAGTGCCTTCCACACCACTTGAATAAGGTATTAAAACATTATGACAAATTGCAATGTTAAAAGCCAGGAGTGAAAGAAGCAAGTGATACAGGTTAGGGCAAGTTTTTCAGAAATTAATGATATTTCATTGTTTATAGTCCAACAAAAGTGTGGTGGCAGCTGCATGGTCTTGTGACAATAAAAGGTATTAGAGATGATGAAAGATTTTCATGATTGCAACCGAAGAATATGAGGAAATAGCTATATCTGAAAAGATATCGGGGACAATAGATTATTTGAAGGGTCTCTAAATATAAATGAACATTTCAGCATGTGGATGTGGCCACAAGGAAAATTCAAAGTAGAGAGAACAAATAAGAAGGAAGATTTAAATATTAAAAAAACCAAGAAATCTTGTGGCGGGGCAAGAAGTCTACTAGGTAGAATGAATTATGTGTAAGATATCAAACCACAGAATTTGGGAAAGTTAACTAAGGATGAAACAGAGGGAAATAGAATGGAATGTGAAAATACTGTTCTTAAGTCCAGTAATGCTACCTTAAACCAAAATGTTAGAGAAGTAGATGAGCAATTAAGAAGAATTGAGAGTAAAGGGATGCATGGTGGATTTCTTAAGGTTTTATTTGTAATAATCTCATTTTTATGAAAGAGGAGGAAAAATTCTGTATATACAACAGTGCTATATGTTTCTTTCCTTTTTTAAATATTCAGACTTTGCTTAGGTTTCATAAAATAATGTTTTCATAAAATATACAGCAAAACAAAGATAAATTTTTGCTACTCAGATGACCTTGTTTTAAGAGATGCTTGTACCAAATGTGAATTACAAGATGATCGTGAGATCATCTGAATACCTTGACTGGGCTCAGGATAAGAAAACAGGGGATCATTGGTGTAATGTTCTATTAGGACTCCCATTACAATCACCACAAATTGGTGGCTTAAAACAACAGAATTTCATCCTCCCAAAATGTTGGACTCAAAGAGTCCAAAATCCAGGTTTCGGCAGGGAAAAGCTCCCTCTGAAGAGACTCCTTCTTTGAATCTTTGAGTTTTTGGTGGCTCAAGGAATTCCTTGGCTTGTGGCAGTATTACTGCAGTCTTTGCCTCCATGGTTATGTGGGTCTCCACATGGCCTTCTCTATTAGTGACTGTGTCTTCTCTCCTTCTCCTTTCTGATAGAGGCGCTTGTCATTAGATTTAGGGCATACCATAATCCAGGAAGATCTCATCTCAAGTCCTTAACTTATTTATCTGCAAAGAGTCTTTCTTCCAAATAAGAGACCATTCACAGGTTCCTGGGGTTAGGACATGGGAGGTATCTTTTTTGGAGCCACCATCCAATCCACCACAGATAGTAGCACTTCTTTTTTTGATCATAGTACTCATAAATATATGCCTCCTTTTCCATTTCCTTTTCTAAGAGCCCACCTCAAAACACCGTCTAATTCATGAAGTACTGATGTTGGCTAAGAAGAGACTTTAATTACCTACTCCAGAAATCATCTAGAATAAAGAATAGTCAAAGTTTTATTATTATGGTTTGAATATTCTAAAAATAGGACAGAGAAATGAATCATCAAATGACTGGATATTTTCCCCTTTGATATTTCAAGTATAGATTTCACTCCAAGGCAACATTTGCAAATAAATGTCATTTTCATTTTTAAACAATTTAGAAAATATTTTTATTACATACCTTTGAATGAAAATAATAAAATAAATGGGTTTTGGGAATTGTTCATTAGAACTGAGAGATGTAAAATAATTTATCATATTTCATTTTGAGTTACATTCATCAGTTGTTTACCTTTCTTAAAATCAGGACCTCATGGAAAAAATAAAGTTTACCTACAAAAGCTTGAAAGGCAGATCAGATTTCACAAGGATGGATTATCCAAATAAAAGACACAATACGCATTTAGATGGAAAGAAAAAAACAAGCCTGAGGCTACCAAGTTTATAGTTAACTGGTGGAAAAATAGCCATTCTCTCACATGATTATCAGAAACACAAGTCTGATCACAAGTCAGTGTTGCAAATTTTATGAATACAATCTTTGCTTTTTCTCCTTCTTTTCCTTCTTTCCTCCCTCCCTTCCTCTCTCCTTCCTTCCTTCCTTCCTTACCTCCCTACCTTTCTCCCTCCATTCTTGCTTCCTCCCCTCCTTCTTTTATTGAGAAGTCAGAAACATATATAAAGTGTAGATTTCATATGGTTAGAGAGTATATTTCAAGGTACACTGTTTTTGCTCTTGTTTTTAATATCTCAGGGTAAGGTGGTTAGTTTTCTTCCAGGGCTGTGCGAAGTGAAGTAAGTGCATGATCACACCTCATGATGGAAGAACAAGATATTAGTTTTGTTTTCTCAGTACCTCCTCTGGTCAAGGATTTGTTCACATCAGCTTATTTAGCTACTTTTAAACTTGGTATAATTAACACGAAGTTTTGCTTATTTAGAGTTCATTTACATAGATACAACATGAGATAGTAATAGACAAAAATGCAATGTTAGCATGATGACAACCATATGATATTAAAACCTGAGGGTTAACATATGCCTGTAGGGTCCATAAAGTCCCTAATGTTATAATTAAAACTACTTGTGTGAGTCAGAATTATTTTTACAGCCTCTGTCTGCTTTTTTATAAAGATCAGAAGAAAGAGTCATACAAAGTGTTTTTCTCAGATTTCTTTGAAGCCTCTCTTTTTTCATACTAGGATCTTCTATTTTGCCAGCATTCCTTGCCTATTTAAAATTGATATTAATTAATTAGTGACATTAATTGAATATTCTAGAAGCACTTAATAGACATCGCTTCACATATGAAGTGGAGTCTTTTTGCTTAAAACAGGGCTTATAAGACCTATTTAAGTAATCTTTGACTTTAAATGTGACATTTTCAGCATGGTCATGATTATACATTCCATTTATCCAAATAAAGCCAAATAAAAAAGACAAATCTATTGACCTATGAAAATCATTATGCATTCATAACTAGTCATGCAAAATGATTATGCAATTCCTAACTAGGGAACCAGTCAAGCCTTTTTGCATGGTGTATAACCATTGTTTTAAGTGATACCATACTCAAGAACAATAAATGTATACCATTAGTTAGAAAATCATCATTAACTTTTATCATTAAGTTTCTATGATTTTAATCTGTAGTACAAACTTTTATATGGTTATTATTTATAAATTCAGGGGGTCAATTGAGATAAGATTCTATTGGCCATGAATTAAATTTCCATTTTTACAAATACAGCCTGTTAAATTAAGGATTATAGATGGTACAAGAAAAAAGAAATTTCAAATTATTTTAGTTTCATTCTGGTCTACCTAATAATTCTTGTTTTCTTGGTCTTGGGGTAAAGGTAGCAATGTTCTTAAAAACTGACCTGCTTCTGGATTAAATGAGTCATGGAAATCCTGATGCAATCACCTGATGTGTTTGATAAATGTCAGGTTATTGTGGTGATGTTGTCTAATATAGTGAAGCCTGTCCCCATGGGTCAGTTCCCTATATCAAATTTAAAAATACTGTATTAATCTGTTTTTACACTGCTATAAAGAACTATGTGAGACTGACTAATTTATAAAGAAACAGGTTTAATTGACTCATGGCTTCGCATAGATGGGGAGGCCTCAGGAAACTTACAATGATGGCAGAAGGGGAAGCAAGGCACATCTCACATGGCAGCGGGGAGCAGGGAGAGTGCCACACTTTTAACCATCAGACCTCCTGAGAACTCACTCACTGTCATGGGAACACCATGGGGGAAGTTTACTCCCCATGATCAAATCACCGTCAGGTCCCTCTCCTGACTAATGAGGATTGCAATTTGAGATGAGATTGGGGGAACACAGAACCAAACCATATCACTCTACCCCTGGCCCCTCACAAGTCTCATGTCCTTCTTACATTTCAAAACCAATTATACCTTCCCAACAGTCCCTCAAAGTCTTAACTCATTCCAGTATAACTCAAAAGTCCAAGTTCAAAGACTCACCTGTGACAAAAAAGAAAAAAAAAAAGTCCCTTTTGCATATGAGCCTGCAAAGTAAAAAAGTTAGTTACTTTCAAGATAAAAAGTGGGTAGAGGAACTGGGTATATTCTTCCATTCCGAAAGGGAGAAATTGGCCAAAACAAAGAGGCTACAGGCCCCATGCAATTCCAAAACCCAGCAGGGTAGTCATTAAATCTTAAACATAAGAAATGATCTCCTTTGACTTCATGTCTCACATCAAGGGCATGCTGATGCAAGTGGTGGGATCCCATGGCCTTGGGAAGCTCCACCCTTGTGGCTCTGTAGGGTAAAGTCCCCATGACTGCTGTCATGAGATGGCAATGAGTGCCTGCAGCTTTTCCAAATGCATAGTGAAAGCTATTGGTGGATCTACCATTCTGGGGTGTGGAGGATAGTGATCCTCTTCTTATTGCTTCACTAGGCATTGCTCCAGTGGGAACTCTTTGTGGGGCTCCAACCCCACATTTCCCCTCTGCATTGCCTTAGTAGAGGTTCTCCATGCAGGCTTCAATCCTGCAGCAGACTTCTGCCTGGACATCAGGGCATGTCCATACCTCATTTGAAATCTACACAGAGGCTCCCAAAGTTCAACTATTGTCTTCTGCATACCCACAGGCCCAATACCATGTGGAAGCTGCCAAGGCTTAGGACTTGTCCCCTCTGAAGCAATTGTCAGAGCTGTATCTTGACCCCTTTTAGCCACAACTGGAGCTGAGGTGGCTGGGGTGCAGGACACCATCTCCTGAGGCTTCACAGAGCAGTTGGGCCCTGAGCCTGGCCCATAGAACCATTTTCCTCTCCTAGGCTTCCAGGACTGTGATGGTAGGGACTGCTGTGAGGATCTCTGAAATGCCCTGGAGACATTTTCCTCATTGCCTTGGCTATTAACATTCAGCATCTCTTTGCTTATGAAAATTTCTGCAGCGAGTGGCTTGAATTTCTCCCCAGAAAATGGGTTTTTCTTTTCTACCACATGGTCAGGCTGCAAATTTTTCAAACTTTTACACTCTGCTTCCCTTTTAAAAATAAGTTCAAATTTCAGACCGTCTCTTTGTGAGTGCATGACTTTACACTTTCAGAAAAAGCCAGATCACATCTTGAGTACTTTGCTACTTAGAAATTTCTTCTGTCAGATACTTTAAATCATCTCTCTCAAGTTAAAAGTTCCACAGATCTCTAGGCCAGGGGAAAAATGTTGCCAGTCACTTTGCTAAAGTATAGCAAGAGTGACCTTTGCTCCAGTTCCCAATAAATACCTCACCTCCATCTGAAACCACCTCAACTGGGACTTCATTGTCCATACTACTATTAGCATGTTGATCAAATGCATTCAGCAAGTATTTTGGAAGTTCCAAACTTTCCCACATCTTCCTGTCCTTTTCTAAGCCCTCCAAACTGTTCTAACCTCTCTCCATTACTCAGTTCCAAAGTCATGTTCACATTTTCAACTATCTTTATATCAGCATCCCACTTCCAGTACCAATTCTCTGTATTGGTCCATTTTCACATTGCTATAAAGAACTACCTGAGACTGAGTAATTTATTTTTAAAAAGAAGCTTAATTGAGTTATGGTTCCACATAGCTTTGGAGGCCTCAGGAAAATGACAACTATGGTGGAAGACAAAAGGGAAGCAAGTAATATCTTACATAGCAGCAGGAAAGAGAGAGAGCAATGGAGGATTATCACTTTCCATCAACCATCAGGTCTCATGAGAACCCACTATCATGAGAACAGTATGGGGAAATGCACCCCCATGATCCAATCACCTCCCACTAGGTCCCTCCCCTGACACAAGGGGATTACAATTCAAGATGAGATTTGGGTGGGGACACAGA
The DNA here is from genome assembly GCF_024542745.1 of Macaca thibetana thibetana. Classification (NCBI taxonomy): domain Eukaryota; kingdom Metazoa; phylum Chordata; class Mammalia; order Primates; family Cercopithecidae; genus Macaca; species Macaca thibetana. The sequence goes on along the minus strand of NC_065582.1, from coordinate 15,102,747 downwards.
GTCAAACCATATCAAGGACCTTCTACAATCCTGAATTGGTATGTTATTCTTTTGATATTTCTTCCAGAAGAGTCAACTTCTCATCTTTGACTTGTAGCATGATCCTTACCACAAATGTGCAGAAAAAAAAAAGAAGTCATTCAGTGATTATAAAACTGAATAGTTTTATTATAATAATACACATTCATTTTATGAGAAATTATTCAATGGTTACATTGAAAGTAAGCATGTCAATTTATTGTCCATAATTGCTCCCATCTTTTACATCTTCGTGTAAAAGTACACAAAGGTACTGTTACTTATACTGAAAGGTATACCACTGAAACACACTTATATACTAATTTTTATTGCCTATAAATAATTATAAAAACAATTATAAATTATATATTGCTTAATATAAAATTATAATTAACTTAGTTTTAAATAATGCTGAATTAAAAAGTAATAGCAAAACTTTGAAAGATTTTGAAATATAAGATAGGAAGAATCAATATCGTGAAAATGGCCATACTGCCCAAGGTTATTTATAGATTCAATGCCATCCCCATCAAGCTACCAATGAGTTTCTTCACAGAATTGGAAAAAAACTGCTTTAAAGTATATGGAACCAAAAAAGAGCCCGCATTGCCAAGGCAATCCTAAGTCAAAAGAACAAAGCTGGAGGCATCACGCTACCTGACTTCAAACTATACTACAAGGCTACAGTAACCAAAACAGCATGGTACTGGTACCAAACAGAGATATAGACCAATGGAACAGAACAGAGTCCTCAGAAATAATACCGCACATCTACAGCCATCTGATCTTTGACAAACCTGAGAGAAACAAGAAATGGGGAAAGGATTCCCTATTTAATAAATGGTACTGGGAAAATTGGCTAGCCATAAGTAGAAAGCTGAAACTGGATCCTTTCCTTACTCCTTATATGAAAATTAATTCAAGATGGATTAGAGACTGAAATGTTAGACCTAATACCATAAAAACCCTAGAGGAAAACCTAGGTAGTACCATTCAGGACATAGGCATGGGCAAAGACTTCTAAACACCAAAAGACTTCTAAACAAAGATGTCTAAAACACCAAAAGCAACGGCAGCAAAAGCCAAAATTGACAAATGGGATCTCATTAAACTAAAGAGCTTCTGCACAGCAAAAGAAACTACCATCAGAGTGAACAGGCAACCTACAGAATGGGAGAACATTTTTGCAATCTACTCATCTGACAAAGGGCTAATATCCAGAACCTACAAAGAACTCAAACAAATTTACGAGAAAAAAACAAACAACCCCTTCGAAAAGTGGGCAAAGGATATGAACAGACATTTCTCAAAAGAAGACATTCATACAGCCAACAGACACATGAAAAAATGCTCATCATCACTGGCCATCAGAGAAATGCAAATCAAAACCACAATGAGATACCATCTCACACCAGTTAGAATGGTGATCATTAAAAAGTCAGGAAACAACAGGTGCTGGAGAGGCTGTGGAGAAATAGGAACACTTTTACACTGTTGGTGAGATTGTAAACTAGTTCAACCATTATGGAAAACAGTGTGGCGATTCCTCAAGGATCTAGAACTAGAAGTACCATATGACCCAGCCATCCCATTGCTGGGTATATACCCAAAGGATTATAAATCATGCTGCTATAAAGACACATGCACACGTATGTTTATTGCAGCACTATTCACAATAGCAAAGACTTGGAATCAACCCAAATGTCCATCAGTGACAGACTGGATTAAGAAAGTGTGGCACATATACACCATGGAATACGATGCAGCCATAAAAACGGATGAGTTTGTGTCCTTTGTAGGGACATGGATGCAGCTGGAAACCATCATTCTTAGCAAACTATCACAAGAACAGAAAACCAAACACCGCATGTTCTCACTCATAGGTGGGAACTGAACAATGAGATCACTTGGACTTGGGAAGGGGAACATCACACACCGGGGCCTATCATGGGGAGGGGGGAGGGGGGAGGGATTGCATTGGGAGTTATACCTGATGTAAATGACAAGTTGATGGGTGCTGACGAGTTGATGGGTGCAGCACAGCAACATGGCACAAGTATACATATGTAACAAACCTGCACGTTATGCACATGTACCCTAGAACTTAAAGTATAATAATAATAATAAAAAAATTAAAAAAAAAGAGAAGAACGCTGAGGAATAAATAAATAAATAAATAAATAAATAAATAAATAGCTTCAAATAAAAAAAAAAAAGATACCACATAGAAATCATGAGATACAGCTAAAGTTGAACTTAAAACAAAATGTGTATAATGGCATACAATAGAAAAAAAAAGAAATCACCCATCTCAAGAAGTAAACACATTCATTTCAATAAATAAAACCTAAGACCAAAAATCTGAATTGGAAGAAAGGAAAGATAGTTTAAAAAAATTAAATTGTTTTTGTAAACTAATAAAATCAGCACTCTACCATCTCACTCCCTAAGTTGTTGAGGTCCTTTCATTTCTTTCCACGCATGGGTGGAGTGTTATTTTTTTCTTTTTGTTTTATTTTCATTTCATATGCAACACATGGTTAGGAAATGTCAGCATTCTAATCTTATTTCTATTTTTATAAATTAAACTTTTCTTTAGCTTCAGGGATCCACAAGTAAGTTTGTTATATATGCAAACTGTGTGTTATGGGGGTTTGATGTACCAATTATTTAGTCACCCAAGTAGTAAGCATAGTACCTGATAGGTAGTTTTTCAATCCTTATCCTTCTCCAACCTTTCACCCTCAAGTAGGCCCTCATGTCTGTTGTTCTATCCTTTGTGTCCATGTGTACTCAATGTTTAGCTCCCACTTGTAAGTGAGAATATGCAGTATTTTGTTTTCTGTTTCTGTGTTAGTTTGCTAAGGATTAAATAGCCTCCAGCTCTGCCTATGTGTTCTCAAAGGACATAATCTCACTCTTTTTAATGGCTGCATAGTATTCCATGGTGTGTATGTACCACATTTTCTTTATCCAGTCTGTCATTGATGGGTATTTGAGTTGATTTGCTAAGGATAATAGCCTCCAGCTCTGCCTATGTGTTCTCAAAGGACATAATCTCATTCTTTTTAATGGTTGCATAGTATTCCATGGTGTGTATGTGCCACATTTTCTTTATGCAGTCTGTCATTGATGGGTACTTGAGTTGATTCTTTGCTATTGTGAACAGTGCTGTGATGAACATACATGTACATGTGTTTCTATTGTGGAACAATTTATATTCCTCTGAGTATGGACCCAATAGGATTGCTGGATTAAGTGGTAGTTTTGCAAAACTGCTTTCCACAATGCCAGAATTAATTTACAATCCCATGAAACATGTATAAGCATTCCCTTTTCTTCACAACCTTGACAGCATCTGTCATTATTATTATTTTACTTTTTAATAATAGCCATTGTGAACATAGTATCTCATTGTGGTTTTGATTTGCATTTTTCTAATTAGTGTTGTTGAACTGCGTTTTCGTATGCTTGTTATCCACACGTATGTTTTCTTTTGAAAGGTGTCTGCTCTTGTCATTTGCACACTTTTAAATGGGTTGTTTGTTTTTACTTGCTAATTTGCTTACTTTCCATATAGATTCTGGATATTAGACCTTTGTCAGATGCATAGTTTGCAAATATTTTCTCCCCTTCTGTAGGTTGTCTTAAAAATTTACTTTGTTGGTAGTTTCTTTTGCTGTACAGAAGTCTGCTGTTTACATAGGTCCCAATTGTCAATTTTTGTTGCAATTTCTTTTGGCATCTTCATCATGAAATCTTTGTCCATTCTTATGTCTAGAACTGTGTTTTCTAGGTTATCTTCCAGGGTTTTTATAGTTTTAGGTTTTACATTTAAGTATTTAGTCTATCTTGAGTTGATTTTTGTATATGGTGTAAGGAAGAGGACCAGTTTCAATATTCTGCATATGACTAGCCAGAATTCCAGCACCATTTATTGAATAGGGAGTCATTTACCTATTGCTTGTTTTTGCCAGCTTTGTTGAAGATCAGATGGTCCTGCATGTGTGGCTTTATTTCTGAGTGCTCTGTTCCATTTCTGTAATCTATGTATCTGTTTTTGCACCAGTACCATGCCATTTTTGTTACTGTAGTCTTGTAGTATATTTGGAAGTCAGGTAGTATGATGCCTCAGCTTTATTCTTTTTGCTTAGAATTGCCTTGACTATTTGAACCTTTTTTGATTCCATATGAATTTTTCAAAACCTTTTTTCTAATTATGTAAAGAATGTCATTGGTGGTTTGATTGGAATAGCATTGAATCTGAACATTGCTTTGGGTAGTATGACCATTTTAAGAATATCGATTCTTTCTCTCCATGAGTACAGAAAATTTTTCCATCTGTTTGTGTCATTTTTTACTTCTTTCAGCAGTGTTATGTAATTCTCATCGAAGAGGTATTTTACCTCCCTCATTAGCTGTATCACTAGGTATTTTATACTTTATACTTTTTGTGGCTATTATGAACGGGATTATGTTCTTGATTTGGCTCTCAGCTAGGACACTGCTGTTGTACAGAAATGATATTGATTTTTGTACTCCATTTTGTATCCTGAAACTTTGCTTAAGTACTGTATTAGATCTAGGAGCTTTGGGGCAGAGACTGTGGGGCTTTCTAGTTATAGAATTATATTGTCTGTAAAGTGAGATAATTTCACTTCCTTTTTTGCTATTTAGATGCCCTTTATTTCTTTCACTTGCCTGATTGCTCTAGCTAGGACTTCCAGTACCTTGTCGGAATGAAATTGGTGAGAGAGGGTATCCTTGTCTTTTTCTGATTTTCAAGGGGAATGCTTCCAGGTTTTGCCCATTCACTGTGATACTGGCTATGAGTTTTTAAAGATGGTTCTTAGTATTTTGTTGAGGATTTTTGCATTGTATGTTCATCAAGGATATTGGCCTGAAGTTTTCTTTTTTTGTGGTATATCTTCCAGGTTTTGGTATCAGGAAGATGTTGGTCTCATAGAATGAGTTAGGGTGGAGTCCCTCCTCAGTTTTTTGGAATAGTTTCATTAGAAATGGTACCAGCTGTTCATTATACATCTGGTAGAATTTGTCCATAATTCTTTCTGGTCCTGAGCTTTTTCTGGTTGGTAGGCTTTTTATTACTGATTCAATTTTGGAACTTATTATTGGTCTGTTCAGGGATTCCATTTCTTCCTGGTTCAGTCTTGGGATGTTGAATGTTTTCAGCAGTTTATACATTTCTTCTGGGTTTTCTATCTTGTATGCATAGAGATGCTTTTAATGGTCTCTGAGGGTTTTATATATTTCTATGAGGTCAATGGTAATTTCCCTTTTGTCATTTCTTATTGGGCTTATTTGGATCTCTCTCTCTCTCTCTCTCCCCGGCTCCCTCTCTCTCTCTCTCTCTTTTATTAGTCTATCTAGCAGTCTATCAATCTTATTTATTTTTTCAAAAAGCCAACTCCTGCTGGATTTGTTGATCTTTTTATGGTTTATGAATGTGTCAATTTCACTCAGTTCAACTGCGATTTTGATTATTTCTTGTCTTCTGCTAGCTTTGGGGTTGGTTTGCTGTTATTTTCCTAGTTCCTCTAGATAACATGTTGGTTGCTAATTTGAGATCTTTCTAACTTTTAGGTGTGGGCATGTAGCACTAAAAACTTTTCCCTTAACACTGCTTTAGCAGTGTCCAGAGATTCCGGTATGTTGTATCATAGTTTTCATTCGTTTCAAGTAATTTCTGCCTTAATTTCATTGTTTACCCAAAAGCCATTCAGAAACAGGTTGTTTAAATCCCTCGTAATTGTATGGTTTTGAGCAATCTTCTTACTATTGATTTCCATTTTTATTGTGTTGTGATTCGAGAGTATAGTTAGTATGATATATTTTTTTAATTTTTTGAGAATTATTTTATGGCTGATTGTATGATCAATATTAGAGTGTGTGCCATATGCAGATGAGAATAATGTACACTGTATTGTACTTGGGTAGAGAGTTCTCTAGATGTCTGTTAGGTCCATTTGGTCACGTACCAAGATCATATCCTGAATAACTTTGTTAGTTTTCTGCCTCTATGATCTGTCTAATACTGTCAGTTGGGGTGTAAAGTTTCCCACTGTTATTGTGTAGTTGTCTAAGTCTCTTCATATTTTTGTCTGACAGAGCCAATTTGGAGAACTAGTCTTTGAGCTCTGGGATTCTTTCCTCAGTTTATCTATCTTGATGTTAATATATATGACCATATTATGACATTCTTGAAGTGAGTTTTCCAGCTGTATCAGATCAGTTTAGTTAACTCTTAAGATGGACATTTCATCTTTTACTTCCTGTGTAGTTTGTTTTTATTCCTGTGGTTCCTTGTTTGGACTTGCACTTCCTCCTAAATCTTGATGATCCATCTACCTTCTGAATTCTGTATCTGTCATTTCAGCCATTTCAGCTTGGTTAAGAACCATTGCTGGGAACTACTGCAATCAACTGAAGGTAAGAAAACACTCTGGCTTTTTGAGTTCACAAGGTTCTCATGCTGGTTCTCTCTTATCTGTCTGGGCTGATGACCCTTCCATCTTTGAAGCTACTGGCCTCTGGATGGGGTATTTTGCTTTTATCTTCTTTGATGCTCTTGGGAGTTTGATTGTGGCAGAAGGTGGGTTCAGTCCACTGACTTCACTTCTGGAAGATTTTAGGAGTCCAAAGCTCAACTTGGCACTTCTGGGATGGATGCTCTAACTCTGATCAGCTGGTATTGAGCCCTCCAGCTTGATTTTTGGCCCCTTGAGGTTATGAACCTGGTGCACTGAAGGGGCTAAAGTTTTCCCGGTACATTAGCCACAACACTCCAATTTTCAGGAGCTGCCAGCCAAAGTGCTTTTTTGGAACAGAGGCAGTGGGGTCTGTACTTATTCACATGTGCCAGCAGCTGCAGCAGCATGGTGGGGTGCATGCACATTGACTGGGCAAGGACATCTAGAATGGTAGGGTTGTCAGCCTCTTTGCTAGCACTTGTGCTGGTGGTGGCAGTGGAGATGGGGACACTGACAGAGCTGAGGTTGTTGGCACCTGAGCACAGTTTGTACCAGCAGTGGTGATGGCACTGTGGGGATGAGTTTCCTGGCAACTGTGCATGAGTTCACATCGGCGACGGCAAAGCAGCATCACAAGGAGGGGGTGGCTGGGTGAGCTTGTGCTGGCAAAGTGGTAAGGGGACCATGAGTGAGTGCATGCTGGAAAAGCAGCATGGGGAGTCTTCAGCGAGAGGAAACTGGGTGGGCTGCTGTGCATTGGTAAGGGTCCGTCTGCTGGAGCTTTCCAACAGTCAGGCATGGTCTTCTGGCAAAGGAGCTATAACATGAGCCCCCAGGAACTGCCCTGGTTGGGCAACCGAGGCTGCACTGCATGGTCAGTCTGGGACCCCAGGAGATGACAGTAGATGGAGGGGCACTCAGTCATGCCCTCATCCCATGGGCATGACTGCTCTGCTCTATCCAGGTCCTACAATCACCCTGAGATTAAAGTCTCCTAGAGTTCCTAGAGGAGCATGGCAAGCGTTGGGGGATGAGCATCACTAGCCATGCTCCACTGAAGCCATTCCCATGCCAAATCCTCTGAACCACACAGGCTAGAGCCCTGCCCTGTCATTTCTCTAAGCAGATCTTTCCGCCAGCTCAAGTATCTGTGGGGGTCATGAGGTCTTCTTCTGCTAGGATTCCAGAGGTCCATGATAAGTGTAGGCCACTCCTCACCTGTTCGAATTACTCCTTTCCCAGGAGTCACTGGGGGCCAGGAATGAGTCCTGGTGCTTATTCACCCCATGCATGGTTCTCAGCTTTCTCCCCATTCAGCCCAGCATTTGTGCCCCACCACCCCATCCACTCTCAATTCCTTCCCTCTGAAGATCTGCTTGTAGGATGCCAGTCTGCCCCATATCACAGTCCCTTGGCGGGAGATGTTCCTCCTGGCTGCAACTAGTCAGCCATCTTGAATCCCTTCCTATTTCTGTTTCTGAACCAACATTATCCTTGCACCTCATGTAAAAATCCATCCATCTCCATTTAAAATAATTGAATTAAAACAATTAATCCTTTTCCCCTCACTTTCCTGTCCTTTTCCCTCAATTTCCCATCTTTATTATAGTCCTTTATTATCACTCCCCATATTTGTTAAAATCCTTATCCATGGATTATTAACATTTCCTATATATAAACCCCAAATTTTTCTTGAGAGTTTAAAAAAACACAGAATAACTGTGGATGACTTAACCAATAACCTATCTTGGATATATTCAACTTCAAAACTTAAAAGTATCAGTATCTCATTCTGTGACCATAGCCTTTAATAAGTAACAAATAAGCAAACAAATAAAATAAGTATTGATTTTACCAGGATTCTCTCTTCAAAATTCTTCTTTTCTTTACCTATCCCTCCTTTGATTCCCCCCTCCATGCCCATGATTTAAATATCATTTGTATGTTCATGTCTCTCAATTCCATTCTTTATAGGTAAGCACCAGAATAGAATGTTTCACAACTTAGTGGAAGTCTCCAGTATGAGAAACTCATAGGACTTACAACTAAAGCATTCAACACTAAACTCTTCTCCCTGGCAAGTTTCCCTTCAGACCTAGAATCCTATATATTGTTAGTGGCATAACTAACAACCTGGTCTCCCAATATAAGTCTAGAAACTTTTGAATTCTCTGACTTATCTATTAGACACAAGTAAATTCATTTTTACCCTATATTGACTATCCTTTCTCTTTTCCATTCTCATAAGTATTGCTATATATCACTTCTAATGTGAATTTCTGAAAAAACTTCCATACACATTGCTTACAAGTAATGATTTAAAGTGCATAATTTAAAAGACTATAAACATAGATTTCATAAGCTATAAAAAGTCCTTCTAGAATTATAAATCATGCACACATGCATGTGTATATATACATACTTGATGTGGTTTATCTCTGTTCCCACCCAAATCTGATGCTGAATTGCAGTCTTCAGTGTTGAAGGAGGGGCCTAGTGGGAAGTGAGTGACCACATCATGGGGGCAGACATCCGCCTTCTGTTTGTGTGATAGAGTTCTCATGAGATCTGATTGTTGGAAAGTGTGTAGCACTTCCCCCTTCTCTTCCCTCTTTCTCTCTTTGTCTCCCTCTCCTGCCCCACCATGGTAAGACATGCTTGCTTCCCCTTTGCCTTTCACCATGATGGTAAGTTTCCTGAGGCCGCCCAGCCATGCTTCCTGTATAGCCTGAAGAACTGTGAGTTGATTAAACTTCTTTTCTTCATAATTTACCCAGTCTTAGGTAATTCTTTATAGTAGTGTGAAAATGGAGTAATACAATACTCCACACACAAACATACACACCTGTGGTGGTAAATGTATTACAGATTTCCTTAGAGTTTTGAAAAATACTTGATACCCAAAATGTTTCTATCCACTGGTCAATGTCTCCACTCAGGTCATTTTGTATGAAGAGATGGGCTGTCCTGACTCTAATCTATTTCACAGACAGTATTTCCTACCATTCTTTTCTTCAAAACATATGCCAGTTCTAAATAGCATTGATAATTATTCTTTAAAGATACTTCTTATTTCACACTTCTTTCCATTTGAGCATTTTGTTATCTCTCCTTTAGAAATAAACTTCTCTGATTATTTAACTAGGAAATTCCTATGTATGTTTCAAAGCAAAGAATGAATATGTTCTTTCTTAGGAAGTCTTTTATATAATGGTTTATTTGTTTGAAATGATGTTTCACAACTTGAGGTGAGTTGTACATTATTCCTGTTTAGGCATGAAATTGTATTTGCAACTATGTTTAAAATCTGTTCAATAGTATGTGTTAATGTCACTTACTTTATATATCAAGAGCACAGGTAATACCAGGCACACAATAAGCTTTGAATGAGCAGAGAAAGTGGATGATTAGCTGAGGGGTTCTGAAACAGGCAGTATCATATTGTTGAGGGGCCTTGTGCTCTCAACCATCAGCAGTGTTTCAGTGATGTTCATGCCTTTTGAGTAGCCTTTTGCCTGCTTATAGAATCCCAGAAGTCTGAAAGTCTTTATTCATTTCATCCCACATTTGTCCCCTTTATTTCAAAGGGCTTGGAGAGATGTTGGTTAAAGGATGCAAAATTTCAGCTAGATAAGAGCAATTGGTTCAAGAAATCTATTGTGCATCATGGTGACTAGAATTAATAACAACATATTGTATGCTTGAAAATTTCTAAGACAGTAGATTTTAAGTGTTTTTACCACATAAATATGATAAGTATGTGAAGTAATGCATATGCTAATTAGCTTGATTTAGCCATTCCATGGTATCTACATGTATTAAAACATCATACTGTGTAACAAAAATATATGCATTTTAATTTATTAATTAAAAAGAAAACAATCTTGTTGACTTCTTTTGGAATGTCAAGAGAACCAACATTTGACATGAGGGCTCTCCACAGATTCTTCCTGGATAACTTTATCTCTATTCCTAGCTTCTGTGATGATGGCTGTTACGATCCACAAGTCACATATGTCTCTCCCCTCATGAAGGTCAAAATTTAGTATGACAGTGCAACAACCACACACACACACACACACACACACACACCCCCTTAATTACAGCAGTTTAAAATGGATGACTGAGACCTTTCTCAAAGTAAAGGGAATATCAGTATATACTAACATGTGAGAATATATTTGAAGCAGTACTCTTAGTCAGGACCAGAAGATTTCAGATATTCAGTTAATATCATTTTTAAATAACACCTTTAGAATCATATCACAACCATATCTTCCACAGGAATAGTCTAGATGGGCAATGGAAACTACACTTCATTCCGAGTTTCAGAAAATTTTAAAGAGAAAAAAAGAGTGGGAGGTGAAATCAAAATGAGAATATGTAAACTGAGTATCTGTACATGGGTTTCCAGTATCCTGTCATTCACCTCCAGTGTGAATGGGAAACAGAGGCTTCAGATTAGAACTAAGGAGCAGTGTGTAAAGACTGTCTGCAGATGGAGTCAGGACAACTACCCTGGGTATAGTACCTGCGGGCAAAATATTAATATAATCTTAATATAATCTGAGTGATAAGCTGAACATTTTCTGGTTCTGTTAAACATATGATTCAAAAACTTCACTTGAATACTATTTTAAAGAATGAAAACTAGTTTCAGTGCTAAATTTGTAACAGTAGTTGCAAATAACTGAACAATTTTATCATTAAGAATGCTAGGCCGGGCGTGGTGGCTCAGGTCTGTAATCCCAGCACTTTGGGAGGCCAAGGAGGGTGGATCACGAGATCAGGAGATTGAGACCATCCTGACTGACACGATGAAACGCCGTCTTTATTAAAAATACAAAAGATTAGCCGGGCGTGGTAGCTGGCGCTACTTGGGAAGCTGAGACAGGAGAACGGCATGAACTCAGGAGGCAGAGCTTGCAGTGAGCCTAGATGACACCACTGCACTCCAGCCTGAGCAACAGAGTGAGACTCCGTCTAAAAACAAACAAATAAACAAACAAACAAAAGGCTAATATGTTAATTGATATCTTAGTGAATAGACGTTTACTTTTACTTATTTTTCAAGAAATTATTCTTTACTAAAGTATACTATTTTCTTTAATACTCACTGGGTTCATTGAATGAAAGGGCCTGGAATAAAATAAGCAAAAATAGCAGATATTTGTTCAATTTTCATATCCTACAGATTTCAAAAGATTTTCTAACAACACAAAGCATGAAACTCATAGCTAAAAGTCACATAATATAAAGACACAAAACTGGCCCAAATATACAGCATTCAAAGAACAAAACTTTAGACCTATTCCCTAGTACATTATTGTTTTGGAAGATTACTTAGAATATATTTTAAAGCACACAATACAAATATTTATTTTAATAAAGTTTATATGCAGGGAAAATTGGTACATTATGACCCATCCTTTTTATTTATTATATTTTTTTCTGAGATGGGGCCTTGCTCTGTCGCCCAGGCTGGAGTTCCGTGGCACAGTCTAGACTGACTGCAACCTCCACTCCTGGGTTCAAGCTATTCTTCTGCCTCAGCCTCCTGAGTAGCTGGGACTATAGGCATGCACCACCATGCCCAGCTAATTTTATTGTATTTTTAGTAGAGACAGGGTTACACCATGTTTTTCAGGCCAGACTCGAACTTCTGACCTCCAATGATCCTCCTGCCTCAACCTCCCAAAGTGCTGGGATTATAGGCATGAGCCACCATACCTGGCCCCCATCTTTATTACATCATGTCATTTCAGCTGTCATTTCCTTTCTGCCATTATATAACTTTCCCTCATTTTCAAAATCCATCTTAAAATATAAAATTCTCACCACGGATTTCAAAATATGGCCCCAATATACCCTTAAATGCATTCTTTGAAATATCTCTGTATTTATCTTGAGATGATCATTGCTTCTTCATTTCATATTAGATCTTGCCATTCCCTAAATTCTTGTCATCAGTCCCTTTCCCTCTCATTTCCTGTATTGTCTCAAATCCCCTATCTTTGTCATTTATATTTTGAAGATGCCAAATGATTTTTATCTTCAAACCAGACACATGTTTGAATCCAATAATTTTATTTTTAACACTGTGATGTCTCTCCACTGAAGTTTTCCAGGTATACTTTATTCTCATTAAGGCTAAAATTGAGGGGTTTTTTTTCTCAATATTTCTCCAAACTTTCAATATTCTATTCCAGCAAGTGACCACCAAGTCTATCTAATTATCCATAAGACAGAAACATGGTCTTTTATATATTTTTAATTCCTTTTGCCTTCATATTGAAACAGTTATTGAAATTGTAAGCATTCATGTTCCCGTTAATTTATCAAGCTTGTTCTGCCTTTCATTTAACACCTGAGTCACTGCATTAGCCTTTTACACATATCTCTGTTGCAGGCTTCAGTATCCCCAGTGTATTCTTCACTACGGCTAGAATCATACATTGTAAAAGTATAAATCTGCTCATATAACTCGTCTCCCCTTAAAATCCCTCAACTTTTTCTCATAGGCTTTGAAAGAAAATGTAAACTTTCTAACAAACACAAGCTACATTCTGGCTTTATATTTTCCCACTTCTATACAAACGCTAACATAACTCAATGCAGAATGTGGCACATTTTCGTATATCTCTTGGATTTCTACACCATGCTGTCTCTGCATGACTCAATCTTCCTTCTACTTCTCCCTCACTCATCAAACCAATCAACATATAATGGTGGCTCTCCATGTGCCAAGCCCATTGAGGCACCATGGTTCTTGTGATTCACCTCTACACAAACTTTAGGACACAAGTCACCTTTATATCTTTTGCAGTTCTCTATAACTCTGTTTGATAAAGTTTATTTTCATGATGGTATGTTTCCTGTTTTGATGCAGAATTGTGGCTTGTTGATGGTCGGGCAGTCAGTGAATCTTAATAAATTCTCTCAGCATCCAAAAATATTCCAGAGCAAATACAATCTACAAAAAGGTGCAAAATGACTAGGGAAATGCCACTTAAAACGAGTCTCCTAGCTCCCCACCACCACCTCTTTCCAACCTAAGTTTCTCCTATATAGAAAATCTGGGCCAGGCGCTGAGCCTTGGTGGGAGGATTTTTGTTTAAGGCCAAGAGGTCAAGACCAGCATGGGCAACATAGTGAAACCCCATCTTTACAAAAAAAAAAAAAAAAAAATTAGCTGGGACATGCAAGTGTAGTTCAAGCTACTCAGGAAGCTGAATCAGGAGGATCCCTTGAGCCCGGGAGACTGAGGCTGCCGTGAGTTATGACCATGCCACTGAGTGACAGAGAGAGACCTTGAATTTAAACAAATAATAATAAGGTAAAATAAAATAAATAATTTAGGGGAAAAATCTGGAGGCACCACATCACTAATTACATTGCATTTTGATTGTTAGTTTACTTTTTAGCCCAATTATCACTTGTGTTCTTAAAAGAATACAGATCATAGAGCTCTTTTCTATCTCGAGATTATAGTTCACTATCTAACCTATAGTTAATACTCTATTTTGCATTTGCTAAGTTCTTCAGGCATCTGTAAGCTTCTTGACTACGGTGACTATGTATTTCTTATATATGAAAATAAATATAAAGTTGTGTGAAAACTAAAGAACATCTAGTCCATTACCCTAACTATATGAGAGAGTTCTGTAACTTGTACAAAACAACAACAAAAACACCCAAAAGCCTCCACAAAAATCTCTGTGGATTTGGATTATAACATTAAAAAATACTTCTTGGGCCAGGCGCGGTGGCTCACACCTATAATCCCAGCACTTTGGGAGGCCGAGGTGGGCAGATCACGAGGTCAGGAGATCGAGATCATCCTAGCTAACATGGTGAAACCCCGTGTCTACTAAAAATACTAAAAATTAGCCGGGCGTGGTGGTGGGCTCCTGTAGTCCCAGCTACTCCGGAGGCTGAGGCAGGAGAATGGTGGGAACCTGGGAGGCAGAGCTTGCAGTGAGCTGAGATCGCGCCACTGCACTCCAGCCTGGGTGACAGAGCGAGACTCCGTCAAAAAAATAAAATAAAATAAAATACTTCTTATACACACTTTTTACATGTAGAAGAGTGTTATAATTTGGAGAACAGGCACAAAACTGCTATGAATTCATTTTTATCTGAGTAACCACATGTAGAATAGACACTGGATTTTTAAAAAAATCTGTATATTAAAGTTTTAAAATATAATAGCTAATTTTTTAAAAATTCAAAAAAAAGCATTTTCTGAACATCATACAGTAACTTATCATGAGTAAAATTAGAAGTATTCTAGACATTTTCTTGGTGGTAAACCTTATCTATGCCTGAATTTCATTTAATAAAATCAAAAGTTATTAGTACCTAATATATTTAAAGCATAGTCTACTTATTCAGTTTCTTTAACATACATATGTCCTTCTAGAACACACATAGTTAATTAGACTTTTTCTTTTCCACACTCCCTGTTACACTGGTAAATTCACACTCTTGGCACTACAGGAGTGATTACTAAGTGCCAGGCACTGTGCTTCACATTTTACATATACGATTGGTCTTATTTCAATTTTTACTTGCCCGTGAAAGCACTGGGAGTACTATGGACTGAATTACTGTGTCCCCCTAAATTCGTATGTTTTAGCCTAATTCCCGATATGATGGTATTTAGAGGTGGGATCTTTGGAAGGCAAATAGAGTTAAATGAAGTCACAGATGTGATACCCCCACCATGGAATTCATGCCCTTATAATGAAATGAAGAAACCAGGGGTCACTTTATCTGCCATGTGACTGGACAATGAACGGGAAACTGTCTGCAAACTAAGAAGAGGGTCCCCACAAGGAACCATATCTACCTGTGCTTTTGCTTTCTCTCTGTGCCACGTGAGGACACAGCAAGAAAGGGGCCATCTATAAACCAACAAAAGAGACCCTGATCTTGGACTTTTTTATTTACACAGCTATGAGAAGTACGTTATTGTTGTTTAGCCACTCCATTCAATGGTATTTTGTTATGGCAGCCCAAGATGACTAACATAGCTGTTTAAAATTACTTTGGTTGAAGATTAAAATTAATTTGGGAAGATAACACTCTAGTATCAAGAGAAACAAATTTCCCCATTTACACATAAAATTGTAAAAACTCTTATGGGAGTATAACACACATACAGATATGTTCATATATGTGTTCAACTGAATACATTTTCACAAACTGAATATATCATGGTAACCAGTACTCCCATCAAGGAACTGAACTTTACCAGAATCCTAAAAGCCTCTGCCCTTCATTCTAGTTACTACTCAACTATGAGTAACCAGTTTCCTGATATTTAACAACATAGATAGTTTTATCTAGTTTGTATTTTATGTAAATATAATCTTACAGTATGCACTATTTTGTATCTGGCTTCTTTCAATATTTAATGTATTGTTCTACATAGTAACAAATGATTAATTTTCATTTTTTGTATAGTATTAATTACATTTTGTGACTATACCACAGTTTATTGTTACTAATTCTACCATTGATGGACATTTAAGCAATTTTCTTTTGTAGAGTTATTAAGAGTGGTGCAGCTCTGAGCATATTAGTACATTGGTGAACATATATGCTTATTTCTGTTGGGTATAAATCTAGGAATGTAACTGATTATTCATGCTTTTACTTAGCTTTATTAGATATTGCCAGTTTTCCAAAGTGTTTGTAGCAATTAAAGAAGAATCAAGCTTTTATGAAAATTTTAAAATTATAAATTTAAAAAACTGTACTTTATAGTTCACAGATGTCTACATGAAAATGGAGCTCATTTGAAAAATATAATGTTGAAATTTCAAATATTCTGTAACAATTAAATACATAATCATAACATATTTCTCATTTGTGTAGGGTTAAAATAGTAAAGTTCTGCATATCAGAATGTCAGAACTGCTTTTTTTTTTTTTTTTTTTTTTTTTTTTTCAGCCAGAGTCTCACTGTGTTGCCCAGGCTGGAGTGCAGTCGTGCGATCTTGGCTCACTGCAAACTCTGCCTCTTGGGTTCAAGCGATTCTCCTGCCTCAGTCTCCCAAATAGCTGGAATTACAGGCACGCAGCACCACACACTAGCTAATTATTATTATTATTATTGTTATTATTTTATTATTATTTTTTTTTTTGAGATGGAGTCTCACTCTGTCGCCCAGGCTGGAGCGCAGTGGCGCAATCTCGGCTCACTGCAAGCTCCGCCTCCCAGGTTCCCGCCATTCTCCTGCCTCAGCCTCCCGAGTAGCTGGGACTACAGGCGCCGCCACCACACCCGGCTAATTTTTTGTATTTTTAATAGAGATGGGGTTTCACCGTGTTAGCCAGGATGGTCTCCATCTCCTGACCTCGTGATCCACCCGCCTCGGCCTCCCAAAGTGCTGGGACTACAGGCGTGAGCCACCACGCCTGGCCAGAATTTACTTTAGAAACAGATGTTTATTCTCGACAATTCAATCCAAATGTCAAATATAAATATATAAATTCTCCAGTAAACCTGACACTGTTTTGTGTTGGGACTTAGATTCTTTTTTTTTTTTTTTTTTGAGACGGAGTCTCGCTCTGTCACCCAGGCTGGAGTGCAGTGGCGCGATCTCCGGCTCACTGTAAGCTCCGCCCCCCGGGTTCCCGCCATTCTCCTGCCTCAGCCTCCCAGGTAGCTGGGACTACAGGCGCCCGCCACCTCGCCCGGCTAGTTTTTTGTATTTTTAGTAGACAGGGGGTTTCACCGTGTTAGCCGGGATGGTATCGATCTCCTGACCTCGTGATACACCCGCCTCGGCCTCCCAAAGTGCTGGGATTACAGGCGTGAGCCACCATGCCCGTCATGGGCTTTGCTCATTGTTTGACAAAGCACCCTGTACATTTGAATAACTATTTTGTTTCACTAGGCTGTTAGAAAGTGGTCTTTAGTTCGGAGAATAGCTGTCAAGGCAAGTTGTAGACTCTGTCACTGAAGACATTCATTTAGGGCATGCTAAAACACATACTATTAAAACAAATACCCATTTATTGTATATCATTATGGATTTATTACATACTTAATATGTCCACACAAAACATTAAATAACTGGGTGGGGGGAAGATGCTATTAGTAGACCGAATTTAAATTTTAAAAAATTTCTTCAGAGAAGAAAGCTTATTGAAAACGATCAATGGTTGATAAAGAAAAGTTAAAGAACCAGTGCTCACAGCAGGTAGGAGAAAGTATTGCAGTATAAAAGTGGTTATCCCTAAGAATAAAACATACATACATACATACGTACATACATACGTGTATGTCCAGTTGATGCCAAACTCAGAGTCTACTAATTTGTAGAACAAGTTGAAACCTCAGGCAGTCAGAAAGGTAAGTAACTAAGATTGGATCTGTAGTGGCTGTAAAAACTGAAATGATCATCCATCTCAGGTAGGTTACATATTTATATTTATGAATGAATGAATGGGCTTGGATTGAATGTAATCATTTTGCTCCTATGCCTGTTTATTTTTAAATGCTCTATTTCTAGTATATTCTGAAATTTTCCTCTTATTTGAAAACTTAAAGTAAAAATAAGTCATTTTTTATAATCACATAATATATGACAGTAGAGATGCATTTTCTATTTCATTCGTATGTTTTAGATTACTTTCATAAAGATTTCAAATGAAAAAATAAAAGGCAGAAAATAAAACTAATAAAATGTATGTTAGTAATAGTATTAAATGCATTTTTTTTTTCAAAATGTAATATCAGAGATAGCTTAAGTAATAGAACTAAGTTGTCTTGCTTATCTGGCAAACAACTGCTATTGTAAACATGAATCCAAGAACAAGGTATGAAATCGTATGATATATTTTTGAGCTGAATATGTCAAATATCTGGCTTATTGAATCATGAATTGTCTGATCAAGAAAGGAGAAGAAAACAACCCCTACTCCTGACCTAAAATCATTCATATCCTGTGTTATTAGGAAGATTTTAAACAGAAGAAGACATGAATAAAAAACAAAACAAAACAAAACACTAGACTCTCTCATATTTGAATATGAGAGGATACTCTGACACACAGTTATTATATGGCTGGAAAGAGGATTTGGGGAGATAAATATTGTAGCTTTCATCAGCTTATTATTGCTGTCAAAAAACAATTGTTCGGCTTTATCGAGATGGTTAAGTATTCTTAAATTATTAGGGGCAATAAAGTAAAGCAAATGTAAAGTTAAACAGAAAAATAAATACTCAAAATTTCAGCTGTATAAGATCTCAAAATTTGATATGCATTGTAAATTGTCCTATTTTGTAATTACACTTATTTTAAGATCCCAGATGAATTTTATTCTGCACGTACTTTATGAAAAGAGAAAAGATCAAATATGTATATCAGGTACAAATTTGCAAAAGCTAAAGGTTAAACTTAATTCATTATAAGCCTTTTCTAGCCCTTTATTTCCTACCCTTCCATATACAATTTCCTTGGAAATTGCCAAAAGGAGGAAGCTTTGACTTCAGGAATTGATTATTCTACCATCATCTTTATTGGTTTCCTTCCTTCAATTTTCAAATCAACAGTTGAAATTAGACATAATTGCCTAACTGAACTTCCGTAAGATACATTGTGATTATGATACCCTCTACTTAAAAACATTACATTCTTTCCTATTGTGCTCAGGACAGACTATATGTTTTCGACTATAAGTTTTGTCTAAATGTATTAAGACACATAATAATCTAGCCTCATGCTATATGGCCAGTTACCTCTAAAATAGCCTTAGCATTCTCTTCATTATCCCTTTGGTACTTGAAGTCATATCTCTTACTGAGACACTTTCTTCCATCTTCCTCCTCATCCATATTTGGTATCTCATTCCTTAAAATGCATTCCATCTGTCAAACTTAAGCACATACCTTTCCCATTCCATGAAATTCTTTGCAGCTACATTGTTTGATTGTCCCTTCCTCAACATCTGTACAAATTCCATTCAATAATCAATTTAATTTCATTAATGTATATATACTTGCGTTTCTGTTTAATTTTTTAGTAAATATTTATTCAAAATTTCTAGAGATAATTTTATTCATTGTGGCTGTGGCATATAAGCCCTAACTATGAAAAATGTCCATATCTATATCTTCAAATTCCTGTTTTAAAAAAGGGTGTGTGTGTGTGTGTGTGTGTGTGTGTGTGTGTTTGTGTGAGAGAGAGAAAAAAAAAGAGTAACAAATAAGAGCTATAGAATCACTCCCCTCATACCATGGCTTTGTGCTCAGTATTGTCAGTGCTTTGCATATAATCATTGTGGTGGTAGTATTAGTAGTTCTGGCAACAGAAAACATCTGGCAACAGAAAACACTTATTTGCTCTGGCCATTGCACTGAGCATGCTTCATGTGTTAACTCTGAATTCTCATACCGTCTCTGTTACACAGATGAAACCCCTGCTGCATACAGGTCCTCGGTAATTAGCCTAGGATATCAGGCTGTAGATTATATACTTATCACACTATGCACTCTCCATAAATAGTTGATTTTATTAATTACTTATTTAAGCTTCTATAAGCAAATTTTTCAGGAAATAAACTGTACGATTCCTAAAAGTCATTGTTCTATACATGTAACATAATGCTTTGTAAATCAGCATAGTCAAATATGAAAGACTGATCCACTTTTCAGTGTTTATTTCCTGAAGTTATTTTTATCGTTCTTTGCATACATCCAAACATGCAAATAATACTTAAGCCATTTTCTTTTATAAATCATTAACAATGAAACATAAAAGCAACAATTGCTTCATATATGACAGTTAAAATTAGCACCAGATTAATTGCATTTACGCTATAGGAAAGGCAAGGACCCTCTCAACATCTGGACAAACAGTTCAATGAAAGAATTTTCCTCACTTAGGTTCTGTTTATTCTTTTGTGTTATGAATACCTTCAAAATATAGATTAATCAACATTTATCGAATATTCACTCTGCAATGAGCTTAATGCTAAGTATTATATTATTGCAAATGGTATTGTTTTATTTCACTGCCTCCTGTTACTCTTATCTGGGTACCTTAGTTTTACCTCTTCACCCACTGACCTGTACCCAGTTGGCTACAATATCACACAAATTTTAATGGCCAAACTGATTCCTCCTTCTGCTTTAAGATGTGGTGTTCATCTGCTCTAAAACTTACCATTTCAGGGGCAAACTGTTAATAAATTAGTTGTTGCACCAGTTTCTGTCTATCTAGGAATAAGAAATAAAGCAACCCTAACAAGTTCCTACTCTGGGTCTGCTCTCTGCTTTATCTAAACTGAAACTCAGTGAAAAGAAAATACCTACACTGAAGATTCAGGCAGCTAATTAATATTTTTAATAGGTAGCGGACTGTTTGGGTACCCACAACATTTATTTTCTTACACTTCTTATGAGTTATTTTTGGAATTTTTCAGTCTCTCTGTATTATAATTAATATGAATCTATCTTTCTACAACTATAATTAGATCAGAGTGAGTTTAAATTGACCTGAATTTAAATTGACAAGATTTAAAATGTGAGATATTTGTTTCTGTATATTTTGAAAAGGCATTTGGTGATGATGCCTGGATATGATTTTATGAGCTTTTGATTTTACAAGATTCACTGTTTGTGGATCACAGCTTTGCCAGTATTCTAAATGTTTGAAGTTTTTCTAGTTATCTTTCTGTTATAGTTTAATTCTATTGCTGTCTGAGAAAATATATTGTATGATTTATATTCTTTTAAATTTGTTAAGCTAGATCCAGGATGTGATATGCCTTAGTAAATATTCTATGTAAGCTTGAATATGTGTTTTGCTGTTTTTAAATAGAGTGTTCTATAAATGTCAATTTGATAAAATGGATCAGTACTGCTCTTCATTTCAACCATATCCTTATTGATTTTTTGCCTGCTCAATGTCAATTACTGATGAGGGAGGTGGGGAATTATCCAACTATAATAGCAAATTTGTCCCTTTCTCTTTTCAGTTCTATCAGGTTTTCCCTCAAATATTTTGCTACTGTGTTGCTAGGTACATATCAGTTAGGGTTGTTTTCTTGGAGAATTGACCTTTTTTATCATTATGTAGTTACCCTTTTTATTTCCTCTTTCCTGACATCTTCTTGTCTGAAATATACTTTGGCTTTCTTTCTGTCAGCGATAGTATTCTATCTTCCTCCATCCCTTTAATTTGTCATAATCTTTACATTTAAAATGAATTTCTTGCTGACAGCATATAGCTGGGGCTTGTAATTTATCTAAGGTAATAATTATTGCTATTTTACCGATGTCATCAGACATATCTAAAGTGATTACTCATATATTTGTGTTAAAATGTAATATATTTGTAACTGCTTTCTTTCATTTGTTCTTTGTTACTAGTCTCTACCTCTCTTTCTACCTTTTTTGTTTTAATTACTATATTATTCCATTTTATTTGGCACAATAGTTACACTTTGTTTTTTACATATCTGTAGGTGAACTGGATTTTATAATATGTATTGTTAAATAAAGTTAGTTCAGCTGCAAATAACAAACTATATTTTATTTGTAGTATGGGTACCTTGTAACACAGTGTTCCACATTCTCCCATCTGTCTCTTCTGATGTTGTTGTCATTATTTTACTCACTTATATTCTTGAATTACCTAAATATATTGTGATTACTTTTGCTTTAAAGAATTAACTGTTAGATCAGTTAAAAATAAGACAAAATATTTTACTTTATTCCTTTTTTGATGCCCTTTTAAAAGTGTAGATTCAAGATTCTGACTTATATAATGTTTTCTTCTTCCAGAAACACTTATTTTAACGTTTCCTGTATGCTAGTTCTGCTGTGAATGCCATTACTTTTGGTTTGAGAATATCACTTCTCCTTTATTTTTGAAGAATAATTTTTCTGGATATAGAATTCTAGGTTGGCAGCGATTTTTTTATTCCCCCGCAATACATTAGAGATTTGATAATCTTCTTGTTTTCATTATTTTAGGGGAGAAGTCAGCTGTAATTCTAAACCTAAGTCTTCTGTAAGTAAGGTGCCCCTTACTAGCTTTCTTCAAGACCTTTTTTTTGCTTTACTGAAATTGAAATAAAATATTCTTATTGTGTTTTGTGTGCATGAGAAAGACTGTGTGTGTGTGTGTGTGTGTGTGTGTGTGTGTGTGTGTGTGTGTGTGTGTCTGAATGTAATATTTACCCTGCTTGCTCTTTTCTCAGCTTCTTGGTTTGTGGATTAGTGGCTGTTACTAGTTTTGTAAAGTTCATGGCCATTTTAGTTCTTGTTTACTTTTTTCTCTAGTGTTTTCTTATAAATTTTTAATATTTCTCCACAGTTCCTGAATATTTGTTTTTTAAAATCTTTTTCTTCTCTTTGTACTTCAATCAGTAAATTTCTATCTTCAAGATTGCCCCTAACTTTATTTATTATTTTCTTAATAGTGTTGAGTTTACCGATAAGTTCATTAAATACATTCATTTCTGTTACTTTAAGAAAATTTTCTGCATTTTATTTTTTACTGTTTCTTAATGTATCCATGTCAGTGCATCCTAAAGTAGTTGGTGTAAGATTCAGTTTATATAATTCTTACGTGATTTTATAGAATTCAGTGTGAAAACTACCTGGGGCTGAGTTTTCTTTGTAAAAATGATTTTTACAATGAATCCAATAAAAGACTATTAACATTTTCTGTTTTTTATTTTGTGAGTTTGGTGATGTGTTATTTTTTTTTTAAATTATCATTTCACATAAGTATTCATAAAGGTGTTATTAAGTTGTTTATAATATTTTCTTATTAACATTCAAGTGTCTGTATGATTTATAGTGATAATCCTATCCTTGATATTGATTATTTTTTGCTCACTAAGTGTTTTCCTGAATAATATACCTAGGCTCCTATCACTTTTCCTGGTGCTGGAAATAATAAACTTTGGTCTGTTAATTTTTTTCATCACTTTTTAGTATGAAATAATTACTAATTTTCTTTGTGATTCTTCCAATCATTATGGATTATTTAGAAGTTGTTTAATCTCCAAATTTTAAGTCTCATAATATCTTATTACTTATGACAAATTTAATTTAATTATTATCAAAGTATATTCACTGTATAATTTCAGTTTTTAAAAAAAATATAGATTTGTTTGATTTTTTTTATGTGAACTCTGTGTATATATCATGTGCATTGAGTTTTCTGTATTTTTTAGGTATATCGTTCCACAATTCTCAATTAAATCATTCTGGACGAGAAGGGACCTAAACATACCTACATCTTCAGTAGTTTTTTCTCTAATTGCTCTATCAGATGCTTTGTAAGAAGTGCTAAAATCTCCACATCTGCTGTTTTGGACTGCCTCTTTGATTCTATCAATATCTTTCTTGTGCATTTTGAAGCTCTGTTATTAAGTGTAAACATATTTATTAAACAAGGTTTACAGGAGGGCATTGTTTTGCGCTAACTTCCTGAACTAAGTCCCAGCAAACCAGGCCGAACCAAAATGGTATAACTTATACTATGTGCAAGGAAGTAGGTAGATCCCCAAATAGACCAGTTTTCCCTGAAGACAGGAGATTCATAGCAACCAATCAAAAAGAGCCCAGTCTACCTGAGTCAGTGTGATAAGAAATGCCTCCTTTGCTTCAACCTTACAAGAAAAGTTACCTGTAGTAACTTGATGTTAACCAATCTGCTTTTTAAAATTGTTCTGCCTTCTTGCTCCTACCTTACAAAAACCAACCATTCTGGCATGGCCTGTGGAACATTCATTCTGTTTTATAAAATGAGGTGTGCCAGATTCCAGAATTAAAAGTAAAACATAATTATATCTTTATGGTAAATTAGTTGTAATTTTGACTTTTGACACATTTGTGATGGTTTTTTTTAATAAACTTCTCATTATATTGCTAGAAAATATCCCTTTTTACATCTAGTAATACATTTTACTCTGAAACTAATCTTATTTGATATTATCATATATTTATCTGTAATATATATCGTATGTTATATAGTTGATATATTATTGATAATATTAAATATGAGAGTTCTCTCATATTTCACCTTTAGGCAATGAAACTTTATACTGCAGGTTTAGTTAATGACTCATTATAAGGAAGTAAGAAGTAAGTCTAAAATTACAATGACCCACATTAGTTACATTTTACTATCTTGTGATTCAAATGCTTTTAGTAATCATTTCGTGCTCATTAGTATAAATGAGAAAGATTCCATCCCAAGCTAAAAATGTAAAAACTAAGTTTTAGTTTAAAAGAAATATTTAAAAATCATTTTTCGTTATTACTACATTAGACACATTCCAAATTTAAGACAATCATACCAAAGAAAAAAAGACCTAAACCATTTCATAATAAGAAATAAAACAAGAATTAGAAAAATATTTTTTTATCACTGACTTTCAAATAAGTTATATGCTAACAACAATTCTATCTTGTTTTAATTATCATAATGAATTTGGGATTACTGTATTACCATACAGCCTATCCAGTCAGAGCACACACTTTGCTTAAATCTTATCAACTCCATAAAGATTTCACTGGCTTCTTCATCTTTCCTTCAGACACCTTCTCTCTTTAAAAACTATCGTGACCTTCTCCAATTAAGAATTATATAGTGTTCCGTATTTTTTTCTTTCTATTAATTATTGTATTTTAGCTGGTGCCATTTTTATAGAAACATTCATAGCAAGTAGTACGTATGTTGTAATAGAAAGACAAAGAAATAAAAGTAATTAATAATTTGATACGTAAACTTTTAAAGTAAATACTGATTAGCTTCATATGTAAAATTTGCATAAACTTTTAAAGTAAATACTGATTATTAACTTCATATGTAAAGTTTGCATCTGAAATTATCAATTCATGTTTTCTATAGCTATCATGTTAAAAAGATTTACAGTTAAAGGCCGGGCGCGGTGGCTCACGCCTGTAATCCCAGCACTTTGGGAGGCTGAGACCGGCAGATCATGACGTCGGGAGAGCCAGACCATCTTGGCTAACACGGTGAAACCCCGTCTCTACTAAAAATGCCAAAAAAAAATTAGCTGGGCGTGGTGACGGGCACCTGTAGTCCCAGCTACTCGGGAGGCTGCGGAGGGAGAATGGCGTGAAGCGGCCGGCGGAGTTTGCAGTGAGCCGAGATCGCACCACTGCACTCTAGCCTGGGAGACAGAGCGAGACAAAAAAAAAAGAAAAAGAAAAAGATTTACAGTTAGAGAGTAGGAGTACTTTCAAGGTATTGTACATCAGGGTAACGACTATAATTAATGACAATATGTTGTAATCTCAGAAAATGCTAGAGTGGATTTTAAGTGTTTTTACCACAAACATGATAACTATGTTAGTTTATACATTTGTTAAATAGCTAGATTTAACCATCCCACAATATATATGTACTTCAGAACATCATGATGTACACAGTAAATACATACAATTTTATATGTCAGTGAAAAAAATGAATTTGAAAGTAAAAGAAAAACTTTGAATTACTGGATTCAACATTTGTATTAATTAATCATGATTTCCTAGTATAGTGAAGAGTAATTTAGTGTTGATAATTGAGTCAAGCATGAATTGTCAATGACATAGCATGAAAAATTTTTTAGAAAACTCTGCAAATGAAAAAGTGAAGCTGTTACCACCCGAATCCACTGAAAAATTTTAGCATCTCAAAAAGTAAGACAATTAGTGTTTTGTGCTTCCAGATGAAATTCAGTATGAAGTACATAGGACAATCTATGAGATAGTCTCATTAAAATACTTGCCCTGAATCTAATCAAAATTCTAGAATTCCATTTACATGGGAAAACACGTAATAAAGGAAAAAATATAAATGCAACTAAAAAAATAGACACGTTAGGATATGGTACATTGAAATGGACTGCTAACAGGGTGAGGGGGACAAATCTAGACTGCAAGAAACTTAAGAGACACACTCGAATACAAATGCAATAGGTGGTCTTTATGGATCCTGATTCACATAAACAAATGGTGTAATTTTTATGATATCAGACATTTGATTCTTGATGAGGTGTAAATTTACATAAAGGAAACACTTGATAACTTTACTTGAAAAATAGTGTATTTACTATTAAGTAAGACTGTGTCCTCTGTTCAGAGATTCAGTGGTAAAATGACATGTGGAATTTGCTTTAAAGGACTTAGCAAAAAAACGATGAAGGGAGGCATATAAACCACATGTAGCAAAATCCTGGTAAGTTGGGAAATAAAGAGATTCACTGTACTTTCTTCACTGCTTTAAATACGTATTTTAAGTTTTATTAAAATTTTGTAAAGTATATTTTCACTGACAGAAGCAGAATGAAAAAGTTGAAGGACAAATAGTAAAAGTTGTTTATTTTTATTTTTTTTCTGAGATGGAATCTTGCTCCGTCACCCAGGCTGGAGTGCAGTGGCAGAATCTCGGCTCACTGCAGCTTCTGCCTCCTGGGTTCAAGCAATTCTCCTGCCTCAGCCTTCGAGTAGCTGGGATTACAGGTGCCCACCACCGCTCCCAGCTAAGTTTTGCATTTTTAGTAGAGACGGCTGGTCTGGAACTTCTGACCTCATGATCTGCCATCCTCGGCCTCCCAAAGTGCTGGGATTACATGCATGAGCCACTGCGCCTGGCCTAGTAAATGTTAATTTAAACATAGTTTGATCTTATTTATACTTCGTCTTAAGCTATCTTTTCTGACTCCATTAATGGATCATTTGTTGATTAAATACAGTATCATCTAGGATAATATTTTTCTATAAATTATGTATATTTTGAAGGCCCAACCCCCAGTACTTGAGAATGTGACTGCATTTGGAGATAGGTTCTATAAAGAGATGATTAAGATTAAATGAAGTAATTAGGGTGGGCTCGAATCCAATTTGACCAGTGTCCTTGTAAGAAGAGAAAATTAGTACACACAAGAAGCATCAAAGATTATATGTACAGAGAAAAAAACATGTAAGGCCCCGCTCAGAAGACAGCCATCTACAAGCCAAGTGGGAAGGTTCCAAGAGAAACCAAACCTGCCAACAGTTTGATCTCAGACTTCTAGATATCGTAACTGAGAAAATAAATTGTTTAAGCCACTCAGTCTGTGATAATATACTTTCGTTTTGGCAGCCCTTCTAAACTAATACAGCATTGCAGACAATACAGAAGTGTAAAGATAAGAAACCCCAAAATAATTAAGAAAATATGAAACATGAAGGAAATTAGTACCGATTCTTAGGAGACCATAATCTATCTATTTTACTAAAAATATTTTACTATGTAACTAATATTTTTTGGACTAGATCTTACGTTCTCAAGGACAAACTTTAAATGCATTAATACAGTACTGTACCTTGTTAAAATTGAATTTATGGAATGCAGGGGGTCAGATAAATTAAGAAATTTAATTAAAAATTAAATATAAACATGTACAAGTAAAACTCTTAACATAGAAAGTTGAATTTGACCACAAGATTATGGGTACCTTATTTTTTAGAAGATGATTTATGAAATGTTTCTTGTATTTACAAAATTCTTTATGTACATGTTCATAAGTGTTTGGCCAGGTGAGTAGACAAAAAATAAAATAAAAAACACAGAAAATCAATGAACAGGAGATGGTGGTTTATGAAAGTTAAGGAGAACTGGATTCTAGAGCCAACTCCAGCAATTATTAGCTACTGACTCACAGCACCAAAATATTTAATAATCATTTTACAGAGAAAAAGAGGACTATATATATATATTAGTCCATTTAGTGTTGCTATAACAGAATACTTGAGGCTGGATAATCTATAAAGAAAAAGGTTTATTTGGCTCATGATTCTAGGTCTTGTGAGGGACTCCCTCATGCTGCTTCCTCTCGTGGCAGAAAGCAGAAGGGTGCAAAAAGATCAGAGGGTAAGGGAGGAAACAACAGAGAGAGAAACCAAGGAAGCCAGATTCTTTTTGAACAACCAGCTCTCATGAGAAATAACCCATTCTCTCAACAGTGAGAACTCACTCCCCCAAATAAGTGCATGAATGTATTCGTAAGAGGTCTACCCCCATGACCTAAACATCACATACCAGGTCCCACTTTCCAATACTACTACATTGGGGATCAAATTTTAATACGAATTTTCATGGGGAGAAACCACATCAAGCTCCATCTATCTATCTACCTATCTATCTATCTACCTACCTACCTATCTACCTACCTACCTACCTACCTACCTACATACCTACCTATATATGATTATAAGAAACATGAGGTTAATTATAAGAAACTGGCTCATGTGATTATGGAGCCTTGAAATACCAAGATAGAGGCAGCAGCAGATTTGATGTCTGTTGAGAGCCCTCTTTGGCTCTTAAAAAAATAGTTTACCTACCACTGCCTTCTTTCTGTGTCCGTATTTCAGAGGAAGAGAGATGTGGTGTCTTCATTCTCTTATAAAGGCGTGAATCTCATCATGGGGGCCTTGCTCTCATGACCTCATTTAAACCTGATTAACATCCACAGACTCCACTTCCAAATAATGTTACACTGAAGATTAGGGCTTCAACATATGAATGAGTGGGTACACAATTCGGTCCATAGCATTGGGCCCTAGTACAACAAATTCATGTCTTTCTCAAAAGCAAAATACAGTCATCCCTTGATATCCAAGGAGGTCCCAGGACCTTTCGCAGATACCAAAACCCAGATGTTCAAGTTTCTAAAATGGTGTAATATTTGCATATAACTTATGCAGGTCCTTTCATATCATCTCTAGATTACTTATAATACCTAATGCAATGTAACTACTGTGTCAATATTTGCTGTCCTGTATTGTTTAGGGATTAAATGACAAGAAAACCGAATCTGCCCATGTTCAGTACAGACGCAATTTTTTTTCCAAATGTGTTTGATTCACAGTTGGTTGAATCTGTGGATGTGGAACCCACAGATACAGAAGGCTGACTGTATATTCATTCCGTTTTAACAGCCCCAAGAGCCTTATTTCATTTCAGCATCAACTCTGAAGTCTAAAATTCAAAGCCTCTTCTAAGCATTTTTTTCAATCAGATATGAGTGAGACTCCAAGTAAAAATCCACCCTGAAACTAAATATCCCTCCAGCTATGAAACTGTGAAACTAGATAAGGTATACAATTTCAAAATACAGATATGGGACAGGAGTAGGATACACATCCTATTCCAAAGGTAAAAATCTGAAGAAAGGAATGATAATTTATCTCAAGATAGTCCAAAACCTGGCAAGGCAAATATCATTAAATATTAACATGTTAATCCTGTCTGGTTTGATGCTCTGCCTTTCAGAAGCACTGGGGCAGCACTTCTGCCTCCATGGCTCTGCTGGTCATGGGCCATACCCTCAAGGATTTATGGGGCCTAGTACCTGGTCTGGGTTAGTCAAGGTCATGTCCCTCACTCTTTGAGACCAAAGAGGCATCCCCAATGATCTTTGAATTGCCTTTGGGATAATTCTTCCATTCTCTTGAAGAATAGAATATATTTGTAGCAGAATAGCAAAATAATTCAGTCCTAAAAAGTAGAAATCCAAGAGCCTTCCTTCATTTCATGCAATCACTTTGTCTTTCAGTTCAAACTGGCAGTGTGCCTGCTCATATAATCCTGTATGTATGTTTTCCAGTATATATTGCCCATCTGAACACTTTGTGTACATATTTGCATAGAAAATGTAATTGTGCTAGCTTTCATTTGTATGAGTTTGCTAGTGCCTCCCTTATTAAAACATACTGCAGCTTCACCTCTTTCTAAGATAATTCAATAATGCCATGGAACTTCGAACACTTTTGAGTTTGTTTTCAATCAGAAACACATATCTGAAGTTTTGAAATAGTGAATCAAAGGGGCTTCAAACTGTTAATTTATTTTTCTTATTTTATTCTCTCAACATTCTAATTAAATATATATGTAAGTTTGTTCATCTCGTTGTGGTAACAAGATTTTTCTTTTATTATCTCTTCTTTTCATTTTATTATTATTATTACTTTAATAATAATAATAAAGTAATACCTGAATTAGCTTTGGTACTTGATGGTTACCTGAATTAGCTTTAGTACTTGGAGTTTCTAAGAAACATATCTGAATACTTCATTTATATTCTGTCTATCCTCTTTTGCTATTTTCCAAAATTTGTTAAGTTGTTCACAAAGAGGCTCTCATATATTGCTTCATTTAATTCACATCCTTTAAAAATCTGTAATATTTTGTTTATTATACTCGCTTTATTGTCAATTCCTCTATAAAACCATGATTTTTTCCTTTGTGTTTCTTTCTAAGTACATTGCAGATGTCAGTACACTTGCCTTTAAATACTTCATCATGAACACCATGAGCTAGATCTGAATTTTGTTTAGCTTTTTCTTTTGAGTTAAAATATACATACAATGAATTACACTAGACAAAGTGTGCATTCACTGTCATTTGACCAATTGCACACACCTGTATAATCTAAAGACCTATCAAGCAGGAGGGCTTAAGCAAGTGCATCAGTAGCCCTCTGGAACAGCTCTAACTTACTGTGTTTCAGTCTACATCGGGGAAGGATTAAGGCTCTTGCAGTGCAGCAGGAAGTTAAATGTCTGCAGTGACACTGCCCATGCCAACTGTGGATCAGATCCTCTGGCTGTGGGGACCAATGCACTGGAAAGGACTAGATCTTGTACACAGTGTCTTTCTCCACTTTTTGCACTTCAGCACTTTACACGTGAATTTAGTGTGCATGTTGTTTGTTTTCAACAATCTTGAATCAAGTGCTGATTTCTTCTCTGGGTGTCAATTACCTGCCTTTTAACTTTGGCCACATCATGTCATGTTCTATTCTGCAGCACATTCTGACTATCCAGTGAACAAGGAAATAGGTAGTGTGAATAATCAACTTTATACTTCTTTATAAATACTATTGTGGATATTCCTAGGTACTTTGAACATTCATATAAACTTTAAAATCAGTTCGCCACTTTCCACCAACACACACACACACACACACACACACACACACACACACACACACGCAGCTTAATGTAATTTAGATTGTGTTTGTCTTAAATCTGTAAGTCAATTAGGAAAACAAAATTGCCACTCTCATAGATTGTCTTCAAGTATTAGTACGTTGAATTTTATGAAATTAATTTCCTACATTTACACTCACATAAATCCTCTCTACATCATTGTTGCTACTCGTATTTTTGCATAAGGGGATTAGTTCTAGAAAAAAAAGAAAGACGAGAGCACCTTCACCCTAGAAAAGTCAACGTTCAAACAGCCTTTCCATCATGTAGTCAGATCTGTCATTAGAAAACTTACTCTCTTATTTTCCACTAGTTGGAAAAATTAACATCATCACCTCTTCATTTTTTTCTTTTCTTTTATTATTTATTTTTTAAAACTTTTTTATTATTATACTCTAAGTTCTAGGGTACATGTGCACATTGTGGAAGACAGTGTGGCAATTCATCTTCTTCATTTTTCTTCATCATCATCATTATCATTGTCTTCTTTATACCTTTGTATATTTTAAATAAAATTACGGAACCAAAAACAAAGTAAAAATTGTTTTAAAAAATTATACATAGGATGTCAGAATCCTATCTACTAAAACAAATTAAAATTGAACCTATTTTCAATGTCTTCACTTTAAAAATATCTTTTTTCTGATTATAAATTGAATTTATATGTATTTGAAAAAAATGTGTAGAGAAAGGCCTTACAAAGAAAATACAAGTAACAAACTCACAATTCCAGGGAAAACCAGTGTTAATATTTATGTGTACTTCACAATAAACTATACTAAATAAATGAATATAAGTATAGGAATATTTATAGTAATGTGCATACATAAAACAGTGCTATGCAAACATCATTGTTTAAAGTTAAAATTAGGTTAGTTATTTTATCATGCTTTTACATTTCAAAATAAACACCAAGTATTTTGATGTATTAGTTAATATCCTTTGAAAATATAATTTATACTAATTACTCTTCCATATAAAAATGAAATACGATTAATTTATTTACCCAAAGTTGAGAATTGTTCACATATTTTTACTATTATAAGTAATGCTATGATATTTTTTCCCATAAATGTTTGATTGAATTACTTAATATTACTCTTGATTAATTTCTTAAAAGGAAACTCTGGATCTTGACCATTTTGCCACATTTTCTCTGCAGCCTAGGACTTGATTTATCATTCTATATTCTGTGTTAGAAGGCACCTGTCTCCTCACATCCTCACTGACTGTAAATGATATCATGTTTATATTACAACACCTTGATAGGTACAAGAGAAAAATATATGGACTCTACATTCCTGGAAGAAAAATTCACAAAAAAAGAATATACACTGATTAAAAGACAATAGGATTAGTTATTAGGAAGATGAATACAATAAACAGGATGAAGTGGGTGGAATAACGGTCTCCCAGAAATGTTCCTGTCGTAATCCCTGAAACTGACAAGGATTCCAATTTACATGGTAAAGGTAATCAAGGTTGCAGATGGAATCAAGGTTGCTAATCAGATGACCTTAAAATCGGAAGATTTCCCTGTATTATACTGTGAGTCCAATTCAATTCCAAAGGTTCTTATAAGTGAAGGAGGGAAGCAGAAGAGGCAGAGTCAAAATGAAGTGATATGAGTATGATTTGACCTGCTACCTCTAAACACCCTTGAAAATTGAAGGAGTAAGTCTATGAGCCATTAATGTGGGTGGCTTCTAGAAGATGGAAGGGAATAAGAAACAGATTTTTCCCTTTTAACCTCCAAAAAGAAACTCAGTCCTGCTGACACTTTCGTTTTGGCCAATGAAACTCATTTTAGCCTTCAGAACTGCAGAACTATAATGTAATACATTTGTGTTGCTTTAAGACACTGCGATTGTGGTAATTTGTTACAGCAGCCATAGGAAACTAACAGAAAAGCTAAAAGAAAAATAAGCATGCTATGGTAGTATTAAAGTCTATATTGTTGCCAAAACATTCCCTGAAAATCCCTTTCATAGTGTTATCTTATGCTCCATTTTATTTCTGTGGCATCTGTATTGATGTTGCCTCTTTCATTTCTGATATTCAGTCTTCTCTTTTTCTTTGTCTAGCTAACGTTTATTAATTTTGCTTCTCTTTATTTTAAAAACTACTTAATAGTCTAGTTTAAGCTGGTAAGTTCAATAGCACACAGAAACTCTAGAATAATCTCTGCAGTCACACACAGGAGCTCTAACACCCTACCCCACACTTTGTTTTATCGTTGCTGCAGTTTACATCTATTCATATTGTGTATCTTTTAACACATTTTATTTAGTTTTTAAATATTTTTGTCTTTTGACTTTTATACTAGAATTAAAAGTCATTATTACTGTAGTAATCATTTTATTATGTATATGTATAAGAAAACATCATGTTGTATACCTTAAATATATATAATATTTGTAATGAATAAAAAATAATAGTCATTTATACATCACTTTTGCAGTAATACAATATCTGTATCTGTCCCTATACTTACTTTTATTATCAAGTTTCATACTTTCTTATGCTATGGTGTTGCAGTTTAGTATTCTATCATTTCAACTTGAAGAACTCCTTTTAACATTTTTTCTAAGGCGGGTAATATGCTATTGGTGATGATCTCCCTCAGCTTTTGTTTATTTTAAATAGTCTTTATCTCTCCTCCACTATTAAAGGCCAGGTATAGTGTTCTTGGTTGGCAGTTTCTTTTCTTTTAGAACTTTGAATGTATCATCCCACTCCCTGTGGCCTGCAAAGTTGATGCTGAAAAATTCACAAATAGTTTCATGGACATTTTCTTTTATGTGACAAGTCACTTTTCTCTTTATCTCAAAATACACTTTGTTTTTGACTTTTTACAATTTGATTACAATGTGTCTCAATGTTGATTTATTTGAGTTCATCTTATTTGGGAACTTTTGGGCTTCATGGATCTGATAGTCTATTGCCTTCCTCAGATTTGGGAAGTGTTCAGCCATTATTTCTTTAAATAGGCTTTCTGGCCCCTTCCTTTTTCTCCTCTGACACTTCCTTAATGCTTATATTGGTGTCCTTGAAGAGGTCCTATCAGTTTCTTAAGTTTTCTCCTCTCATTTTTGTTCTTTCTACTCTACTGACTGAATCATTTCCAATGATATGTTTTCAAGTTCACTGATTGTTTCTTCTGCTTCTCCTAGTCCATTGTTGAAGCTCTCTATTAAATAATTTAATTCAGTTATTGCATTCCTCAGCTTCAAGATTTCTGTTTTGGTACTTTAAAAATATTTTCTATTGCTTTGTTGAAATTCTAACTTTGTTTCTGTGTTGTTTTCTTGACCTCCATAAACATCTGTGTATCATATTTTGCATTCTAAATCAGGTTAATCATATAATGATGTTTCATTAAGGTTGGTTTCTGAAGATTTATCTCTTCTTTGTTTGGAACATCTTTGCCTGTTTCTACATTTTCCTTAGTTATCTGTGTTGATATTTGCACATTAGACACAGAAAGCCCTCTCTCAGTCTTTACATACTAGCCTTGTATAGGAGGAGATCTCCACCAACCAGCAAAGCCAGAGATTCTAGTCCTTCTAATAACTCTCTCTCTCTCTCTCCATGAAAAGAAACAGGTGTGATTTTTGTCTACTCCTCTGTGCTGACCTGGGGTGGGAAACTATTGTATCAACCAGTTCAAACTACCATTTCTATTAATATTTTATCCCAGGTGTCTAGACTGTACCAGACTCATCAGAAATCCAAGAGTGGCAAGTCTCATACCAGTTCTTTCTGTAGTCCTGGAGAGGTTGGATCCTGGGCACATGATCAATTCTTTTCTTCTCTAGAAGAAAGCTGAGACTTTGGATGTTTTTTCTGCTTGCTCTGTGCTGAGTAGGAGGGAGGATCTATGGTGTCCACCAGCACTAGCCTCCATCTATTTTCCTCCCTGGGGGCTAGACTGTGATAGGCCTCTCAGAGCCCTAAGACTGGTTAGTAAGATGCCAGTTCTTTGGAGAGCTCTGGAGAAATTTGGGCATTGCATGCGCTAATCAAGTCTTCCACACCCTCCCCAATCCCAGGAGAAAGTTGAAAGCTGGAATTTTTTGCCTGCTCTCTATGTACTGAGAAGTAGGGAGGATCTATGCTGTCTACTGGCTCAAGCTGCATCTCCATTCTCCCACAGGTGTCTAGACTGTGCCAGACCCATTTGAGTTCCAAAACTAGTTAGATAGCTGCTAGATCTTTAGGCAGCCATTAAAAAGTTGTAGTGTCAGATACAAAGATCAGTGCTCTTCCTCCATAGCAGGAAGCTGAAAGCTGGGATTTCTTATTTGCTTACTCAATGCCAAGAAATTGGGTTAGGGGCAGGGGTCTGTGGCATCCACCAGATGAAACCATCATCTCCATCCTCTGCAGAAAGCTAGATTGTGGTAGACCAGTCAGAGCTCCAGCTGACATAAGTAATTCGTGTATAAAGGCTCTTCAAAAAGTTTGGAGTACTGGACACAAATCAATCTCTTCCAATGACTGGGTGAAGCTGGGAACTAGGGGTTCTCTTTCTGATTGTATGGCAGTACACTGAGGACAGGGACTCCACTGAGAGGGTATTCTGAATCTCCCTGCCAACTTTGGCAACTCTGATTTTTCATTTTCCCAGGGTGTGGTAGTCATTCAATTAGCTTCAGAATTTCTTACAAAGATAATGTGTTCAAAAATTGTTGTTGAAATATGTTCTGGGGAGTAGGATGGTGCAGAACTTCCCACTCTGCCATTTTGCTGATGTCACTCTGTAGGAGATGCTTGATCCTTTTTAAATTTTCTATTTTAGAAGATAGTTGCCTTTCTATGTTTAGAGTGTATATTCTGGTGTGCTTTTGTGGGCTGAGTTCCAGAAATGTTTAATTTTGATAGCTCTCTCAATATTATTATACTTTACTTTGCTTTTTTGATTCTGAAGGAGTTTCAGCTCAATCATTGCTGGTGCCATCTGGGACAAAAGGCCCTTTCTAGGCCATTCATGTCACTGGGCCACTTTCACTCCTGAAGATGGAAGGAGCAGAAACCACCAGGCTTTGGTCTTCCTGTGTCATTGGATAGAGGGCTAGGAAATATCAGGCTTTATGGATAATACTTCTGTGGCTCATTCAGGCTCCATTTCACTGGCCTAATTCTACAGCAGTGTTATATCAGCGAGGTAGGGCTTCACTGATGCTTCTGAAGGCAGATCGGTTAGCTAGTTACCTGGTTATGGAATGAGGGTTAAGTTAGTCATCCGGTGCTGTGATGTTGCCAATATGTGTGGAACGGACAGCCCACCAGTGCACTGAATGTGGAGTGTGTTTTTGGTGGGTCTGCCAAGTCTGAAACAGCCACTGTGGGTGAATCAACACACACATGTGTCCCGACTCCCTGACTCTAACAAAGGGGCTGGAGCACTTCACCATGTCTTTGCTGAGCTTTTCCATTCTTAGTCATTTGGCCAGAAAGGGAAACCTCTTAGTGATATTGATTGATTGATTGATTGATTGTCTATGCCTGTTGGAGGTTTGGGGTTAAAGATCTGTCCAGAATCCAGTTTGGGATATACATGAAAGATAAGAAGAAACTCAGATTACTGACCTTCCTCAAGTCCAAAGGTCACTAGTCAGAGTTTTTCTTTTTATTAACCATCCTTCTATTCTCTATATCCATGAGTTTTCAGAATCTTTTTATTGTTTTCCATTGACTTGTTTCAGAGTATTAAATTGTATTTAGAAGGAAAGATCAGGAAAAACTGAAACTATACAACTTTGTTCCAGAGCATGCATTTACCATAGATGTTGAATAATGTTCTTCTTTAAAAACATAATAAAGTGTAAACATATTTTGGGTAATATTTATTTCACTCCAAGAACAATCAGCTTCAAGTCAACGATTATTTATTACATAAAGAATTAAGCCAGGCATTATATGAGATACTAATATTTGTGAAAGACTCAAATGATGCTGTTGAGGATCTTTCTGCTGACTAGTCTAGTAAGAAGAGGAAGTTAGGGAAGAAACAGAAAATTAAATAAATATCGTGCCACAGAAAGGTATACAGTAAGTACAAAAAAATTTAAAATAACATAAGAATGGTTTTTTAAAATGTCTCTTAGATAATGTTTTCAACTAAGTTATCATCTGAAATCAAATAGAAAAGCTATTAATGTTTATGACAATTTAACATGTATAAATTGAAACTGTCTCAGAAATTTAACATATAAGTTCAACTTACCCTTAAAACTTTTTGTTTTAATTATTGTGGAAATATTTGCAAATAATTACATATTTAAAGAAATGTATAGTGGATCAATTTCCCATCACTTATATTCAATAACTATCTGTGTATGACCAAGTTTTATTTTCTGTACACTCCCTATTCCCTTTTCCTTGTCAATATTTAAGAGGAAATTCTAGGCAATTTCTTGAGTCATTCCTTGATCAAAGCACTAATCACTTTTATCTCATGTTTTTTTCTCTTTCTCCTCTTCCCCACTGGATTCTCTTATAAGAAAAATTTCTGTACACTCATCCACATGCTGCTTTTCATTTTATTTATAGTGCTGCAGCTCTGATGGTTCAATTCTCCCAGAAGATGGATCTTTAATGATTAGCACTACACACTGACCAACTCAGAAGAAGGAGCCGCACCACCTGTGACTCCAGCCCTGACTTCTGCTCCGGACCAGTGTTTCCATAACAGTGACTTCAAAATCACTGTGATTTGAAACCTTGTTGAACATGAAGGTGTTACTCCTGCTGCATTGGCTTGGGGTGTTTCTGTCCTGTTCTGGACACATCCAGGTGGAGCACCCCCAATATCACAGCCCTCCGGATGTGGTGATTCCTGTGAGGGTAACTGGCACTGCCAGAGGCATGAAACCTCCAGGCTGGCTCTCCTATATCCTTCCCTTTGGAGGTCAGAAACACATTATCCACATGAAGGTCAAGAAGTTTTTGTTCTCCAAACACCTCCCTGTGTTCACTTACACAGACCAGGGTGCTATCCTTGAGGACCAACCTTTTGTCCAGAATAACTGCTACTATCATGGTTATGTGGAAGGGGACCCAGAATCCCTGGTGTCCCTCAGTACCTGTTTTGGGGGCTTTCAAGGAATATTACAGATAAATGACATTGCTTATGAAATCAAGCCCCTAGCATTTTCTACCACATTTGAACATCTGGTATATAAGATGGACAGCAAGGAGAAACAATTTTCAACCATGAGATCCGGATTTATGCAAAATGAAATAACATGCCGAATGGAATTTGAAGAAATTGATAATTCCACTCTGAAGCAAAGTTCTTATGTGGGCTGGTGGATTCATTTTAGAATTATTGAAATGGTAGTTGTCATTGATAATTATCTATACATTCGTTATAAAAGGAATGACTCACAGTTGCTGGAGGATCTATATGTTATTTTTAATATAGTGGATTCCATTTTTGATGTAATTGGTGTTAAGGTGTTATTATTTGGTTTGGAGATCTGGACTAATAAAAACTTCATTGTAATAGATGATGTAAGGAAGTCTTTGCACCTATATTGCAAGTGGAAGTTGGACAACATGACTCCCCGGTTACGACATGACACCTCACATATTTTCACAAGTCGAGGATTAAGAGGGTTAAGTGGCATAGGAGCTGTTAGCGGAATGTGTACACTAGACCGCAGTTGTGCAATTGTTACTTTCATGAACAAAACTTTGGGCACTTTTTCAATTGCAGTGGCTCATCATCTAGGTCATAATTTGGGCATGAACCATGATTATGGTACATGTCGTTGTTCACAATATCTATGCATAATGCATGAAATTAACCCACCAATAACTAAATTTAGCAATTGTAGTTATGGTGATTTTTGGGCACACACTGTAGAGAGGACAAAGTGTTTGCTTGAAAATCTCTACACAAAGGACATCTTTAATAGGAAGCGCTGTGGGAACGGTATTGTTGAAGAAGGAGAGGAGTGTGACTGTGGGCCTTTAAAGCATTGTGCAAAAGATCCCTGCTGTCTGTCAAACTGCACTCTGACCGATGGTTCTACTTGTGCTTTTGGGCTTTGTTGCAAAGACTGCAAGTTCCTACCATCAGGGGAAGTGTGTAGAAAGGAGGCCAATGAATGTGATCTTCCAGAGTGGTGCAATGGTACTTCCCATAAGTGCCCAGATGACGTTTATGTGGAAGATGGAATTCCCTGTAAGGAGAGGTCCTACTGCTATGAAAAGAGTTGTCATGACCGCAATGAACAGTGTAGGAGGATTTTTGGTGCAGGGGCAAATACCGCGAGTCAGACTTGCTACAAACAATTGAACACCTTAGGTGAACGTGTTGGTCACTGTGGTATCAAAAATGCTTCATATATCAAGTGTAATATCTCAGATGTCCAGTGTGGAAGAATTCAGTGTGAGAATGTGACAGAGATTCCCAGTTTGAGTGATCATACTACTGTTCATTGGGCTCGCTTCAATGACATAATGTGCTGGAGTACTGATTACCATTTGGGGATGAAGGGACCTGATATTGGTGAAGTGAAAGATGGAACAGAGTGTGGGATAGATCATATATGCATCCACAGGCACTGTGTCCATATAACCATCTTGAATAGTAATTGCTCACCTGCATTTTGTAACAAGAGGGGCATCTGCAACAATAAACATCACTGCCATTGCAATTATTTGTGGGACCCTCCCAACTGCCTGATACAAGGCTATGGAGGTAGTATTGACAGTGGCCCACCCCCTAAGAGAAAGAAGAAAAAGAAGTTTTGTTATCTGTGTTTATTGTTGCTTATTGTTTTGTTTATCTTATTATGTTGTCTTTATCGACTTTGTAAAAAACACAAGCCAATAAAAAAGCAGCAAGATGTTCAAACTCGATCTGCAAAAGAAGAGGAAAAAATTCTGCATCCACCTCATGAGTTACCTTCCCATAGTCAACCTCGGGTGACGCCTTCCCAGAGTCAACCTCCTGTGACACCCTCCCAGAGTCAACCTCGGGTGATGCCTTCCCAGAGTCAACCTCCTGTGACACCCTCCCAGAGTCAACCTCGGGTGATGCCTTCTCAGAGTCAACCTCCTGTGATGCCCTCCCAGAGGCAACCTCAGTTGACACCTTCCCAGAGTCAGCGTCCTGTGACACCCTCCCAGAGCCAACCTTGGGTGACACCCTCCCAGAGTCAACCTCATGTGACACTTTCCCGGAGTCAAAGTGGGAAACCAAAGCAATCAGTACCATTTCCAAAATCTGTATCTGGAAAAGGTACATTAAAAAAATAATTCCTAGTATGTTTCTACTTACTCTTCATTGTTTTAAATAATTTGAAAGTTTATTTTTCTGAAAACCTTGCCACTTTATATTTCCTAAAAAAGCCATGGCATATGTGTAGCATACCAGTTTTTAACTTGTTGTTTTTCAGCTTCCAAATCCTTTCTTCTCTTTCATTCTACTTTGCAGGAACCATATTTCTTCTAAACCAGCCCTCATCCTATAGGGATTTGCAACAGGGAGAAAGAATAGGAAATTAGAAATCTGGGAGATCTCTTTTCTTCCTGATTTCCTCCAAAATCACTCATATGGTTTCCCTTTTTCTGACTGAGCTCTGTTATAGTACTAATCTTGATGTAATGGATGAAGCAGAAGTGAGGAGGCATCATATGCTTTATTTTTTTAATTTACTTTTAATTTTCACGGTGTTTGTTTGTTTGTTTGTTTTTTACCATTGCCCTTCACTGTCTCTGGAAAATTACTTAAACTTATAGACAGTTTACTTCAAAATAAGGTGGGATAATAATAATAGTTCTCTTTCAACATCTGGGTTCCTCTGGTTATAAAATGAGATGAAGCACAGCACTATTCACAGCAGCAAAGACATGGAATCAACCTAGGTGCCCATCAATGGTGAAATGGTGTATTAGGATTCTCTAGAGGGACAGAACTAATGGAATACAAACACACACACACACCACACAGAGAGAGAGAGAGAGCGAAAGGGGAGTTTATTAAGTATTAGCTCACACAATCACAAGGTTCCACAATAGGCCATCTACAGGTTGTGGAGCAAAGAAAGCCAGTCCGAGTTCCAAAACTGAATAACTTGGAGTCTGATGTTTGAAGGCAAGAAGCATCCAGCATAGGAGAAAGATGTAGACTGGGAGGCTAGGTCAGTCTCCTTTTTCACATTTTTCTGCCTGCATATATTCTAGCTGTGCTGGCAGCTGATTAGATTGTGGCAACCCAGTTTAAGGGTGGGTCTGCCTTTCCCAGCCCACTGACTCAAATGTGAATCTCCTTTGGCCACACCCACACAGACACACCCAGAATCAATACTTTGTATCCTTCAATCCAATCAAGCTGACACTCAATGTTAACCATCGCAAGTCCACCCCCTGTCAACTTGAACCCATACGCCCCTCCTGAGATCATGCATAATCTTCAAATAAAGACAATAATACGGTCATGATTATGCCTAAAATAATACAACTATCCTTCGTACATCTGGGAACTCACCAATCTCCAACCCAAATACTATTACATAAAATTAACAATACTTAAATGCGGATGTGAAGTCAATAAATCTAGTTACATGATAAATGAGAAAGGAGATAAAATGAAGATATTTTCTTAGTGCAAGTGTATACATGCACAAAAATGTTTTTAACAAAAGAAGGAGGAAATACTGATGACAATTTCAGTCCTCGTTTCTGCAGCTGGTCACGTGGTCATGGCTAGTATTGATGATTACCTTCTACTACCCATTCTGTATTCCCTTTGCCTTCAGCAAGCACCTTGGCAGGTCCTTTTTTTTTTTTTTCTCCTGGTGGAGTGACCCAAAGCTTCATTCCTGAAGGGTCTGGATCATTTGTAGTCTTGCCTGGATTGGGCTGTTGTAGTTTCCCATTTACCTTAATCACAGGGCATGGCAACACTAAGAGATGCCCTGTATTCCATGCATACTCTTCCTTACCTCGATTGTGGAGTAATAGACTGATTTCGTCTTAATAGTCTGGGTAAATCACCCCAGCGAACACTATAACTCCCTTCTTAGCCTGTTGACTTAAAGGTATGAGGAGCACAAAGTGTCCAGGTGGCAATCTTAACTTCCAGTTTCATGGAATCATTGTTGTGTATCCTGGTGCCAGCATTCCTCCCTCTGGAACTAAGACCTCTAGGCCAGCAGAACATAATGTCATGGAAGAAGGAAGCAAAAATGTTGCTAGTGGATCACTATGGGTAATGATGATTGGTGTCACTTCCACCCCTTGATCCCTGGAGCCATGAATCCTGGCTATGGGAGTAACAGTACCCTATATCGGATGCTGATTCAGAGCATATACCGCCTTGTAGAGAACTTTGCCCCAACCACGAAAAGTATAGTCACCTAGTTGGCATTGTAATTGTGACTTCAAAAGGCCATTCAACCATTCTATCAATCCAACTGCTTCAGAATGATGGGGAACGTGGTAAGACCAGTGAATTCCATAAACAGGAGCCCACTGCTACCCTTCTTTAGCTGTAAAGTAAGTGCCTTGGCCTGAGGCAATGCTGAGTGGAATACCATGATGGTGGATAAGGCATTCTGTGAGTCCACAGATGGTAGTCTGGCAGAAGCATTGCATGCAGGATAGGCAAACCCATATCCAGATTAAGTGTCTATTCCAGTGAGGGCAAACCTCTACTCTTCCCATGATGGAATAGGTCCAATATAATCAACA
The DNA here is from genome assembly GCF_024542745.1 of Macaca thibetana thibetana. Classification (NCBI taxonomy): domain Eukaryota; kingdom Metazoa; phylum Chordata; class Mammalia; order Primates; family Cercopithecidae; genus Macaca; species Macaca thibetana. Next base: position 15,059,506 of record NC_065582.1, on the reverse strand, counting down.
TGCCACCAGGTCACTGACTGATTACCCTGAAGAATGGTGCTAAATCAAGGGCTCAGTTTTGGTTTCTGCTGCTGGCAAACTGGGCACCCAGCAGTGGCCTTAGCCAAATCAGCCTTGGTGAATGGAAGTCCATGTTGCTGAGCCCATGCATAACTTCTGTCCCTGCCACCATGGCCATTTATTCATAGGCCCACTGGGTGATGATGGGGTGGCTGGGGAAAGAGGCTGAGTGGTATCCACAGAAAAGATAATCTTATCCACTTGATTATTAAAATCTTCCTCTGCTGAGGTCATCTATTGGTGAGCACTCACATGGAATACAAATATCTTCACAGTTTTTGACCACTCAGTGAGTTCCATCCACATACCTCTTCCCCAAAATTCTTTGTCACTGATTTTTCAATCATACTTGTACCAAGTCCCAGACCATCTAGCCAAACCATTGGCTATAGCCGTGAATTAGTATAGAATTGCACATCTGGCCATTTCTCCTTCTATGCAAAGTGCCCAACCAGGTGCATTGCTCAAAGTTCTCTGCACCGGGAATGAAAATTTCCCTTCACGCCTGTCCTTCAGAGATGTCCTAGAAAGGGTTTGTAGTGCTGCAGCTGTCCACTTTCCAGTGATGCCTGTATATCATAAAGAACCATCTGTGAATCAGGCCCTAGTCTTCTCTTCCTCTGTCGACTGATCATAGATAACTCCCCATGAGGCCATTGGTTGCAGGCTGGTTAAGAGAAGGCAGGGTTGCCGGAGTGGAGACCATGGGCATTTGAGCCACTTCCTCTTGCAACTTACTTGCACCTTCAGGACCTACTCGAGCCTTATCACGTAAATACCACTTTCATTTGATAATGGAATGCTGCTGTGCATGACCTAATTTATGGCTAAATGGGTCAGGAAACACCCAGCTCATGAAAGGCAGTTCAGGTCACATGGTGACTTGCTGACCCATAGTCAAACATTCAATTTCCACCAAAGCCCAGTAACAGGCCAAGAGCTGTCTCTCAAAAGAAGAGTAGTTATCTGCAGAAGATGGCAGGGCCTTGTTCCAAAATCCTAGGGGCCTCTGCTCTGATTCACCTATGGGCGCCTGCCAAAGGCTGCGAACAGCATCCCGATCAGCCCCTGACACCTCAAGCACCATTGGATCTGTGGGGTCATATGGCCCAAGCAGCAGAGCAGCTTTCATCATTTTTCAAGGATCTCTTGCAGAACCTTCTCCTGTTCTGGAACCCACTTAAAACATGCAGCTTTTCGGGTCACTTGATAAATGCGTGCTGGAGTAACACACCCAAATAAGGAATGCAATGCCTCCAAAATCCAAATAGGCCCACTAGGTTTGGTGCCTCTTTTTTGATAGCAGGAGGGGCCAAATGCAGCAACCTATCCTTCACCTTGGAAGGGTTATCTCGACAGTTCCAACACCACAGGACCCCTAGAAATTTTACTGAGGTAGAAGGTCCCTGAATTTTAGTTAGATTAATTTCCCATTCTCTGGCATGCAAATGTCTCACTAATAAGTCCAATGTGTTTGCTACTTCCTGCTCACTGGTTCCAATCAGCATAATGTCACCAATGTAATTTTCCAGTGCAATATCTTGTGGGAGTGAAAAGTGATCAAGGTCTCTCCAAATAAGATTATGACATAAAGCTGTAGAGTTGATATACCCCTTAGGTATAATAGTAAAAGTATATTGTGAGCCTTGCCAACTGAAGTCAAATTGCTTCTCGTGGGGCTTTGGACAGGAATGGAGAAAACAATTTTGCCAATTCAATGGCTGCATATCAGGTACCAGGAGACACCAAGACCAGCTCGGTCATGGAGACCCCAACCCAGCAGCACTAGAGGAATTGAAGACAAAAACACAGAAATAGAGTCCAAAGTGGGAGTCAGAAGCTAACGGCCTTCAGAGCTGAAAGCCACGAACAGAGTTTGACCCACATATTTATTGACAGCAAGGTAGTGATAAGCATTGCTTCTGTAGATTATAGATTAACTGAAAGCATTCCTTATGGGAAACAAAGCATTCTCAGTGAGGAGCAGAGAAACAAGTTCTGGCAGATTATCTACAGCAAAAATATATTGTTAAGGTGCAGGCCACTCCTACTATTGTTTGTGTTTTGAGCAGTTTTCAACTCCTGGAGGGCCAGATGTTCCTTGTCCTGCTCCAGTAAACCAACAACTTCTAGTAGTGTGCATGATAGCCACGATGAGCATGTCACATTGCTGCAGAAATCCTGTTTATGGCCAGTTTCTTTAAGGCCTGTTTATGGCAGGCTTAGGGATTGTTCCCTGCATGTCTCCCTTTCTGTTTTTGCAAAGCAATAAAGGCAAAGGCAGCTTTTTTACAGTGGGCTACTTCTCACAGAATTTGGGATCCGCATCTGCAGACTACACAAAGACAACACCGATTGAAAGCACAATCATCATTGAAATCAGAGAGCCTCCAAGTGTCTTGATCCATTTTAATAGGAGGTAATCCATCTGAAGCTTCTTCAAGCACTTCAGTTCCTGGCATTAGTGTCAGATGTGCCTGAGAGGCTTGAAATACTTGTTCCTTCGGTTTTGCAATATCCAGAGATAAACTTCCAGTATGACCCTTTAAATGTCTCAACTCTGTCTCACTCATGCTCTGTTTCATTATACAAATGAGGAGTAATGCAAAAATCAGAAGTATTCCAGTCACATTGTAACAGCATTCTAAATTCTAAACTAGTTACTTGATCTCCTAGCCATATTACAATTTGTCGGAGATCATTGATTTGATTAGCTAATTTCTGGTCTATATTAGCTTGGGAATTCCACAGCAGAGTAGAACTTTTCTGCCAATTATTTACATAGTCTGCTGTTTGTACTGTGGAATGCAAAGAAACTCCAGCTATCGTGGCAGTAGCTGTGACAGCAATCAATCACATAATGATTAAAATTAAAGTAGCAATGAAACACCAAAAGTGCCTCAAAATCTTTTGAAGAATTTCAGTAATAATATGCACAGAAGGAGAGGCTTCCCAAGGATGGGAAAGCCTTACAGGTATCCATACTCCTTCTAGGGCTCTTACCACTAAAATAGAATGATCAGTATTATACAAGGAAGAATTCACACAAGAAGACAATATACATTATTGACAAGTAATATGATGATTAGGGAGATCAAGTTTTGAATTACCCACTACAAGCAGGAAAGGGGACTTATTGTCAGTCTCGACATGGCTGCAACTGGGGAGTCTTCGGGTGCCTCCCAAAATCTCTTCCTCAGCATCTGGCTCATGATAAGGTTTTAGGTGTATTGATGGTATCCAAATTGGCCGCTGGTTTTGGCCTGGAGAAACACAAGCATAGCCTCTACCTCATGTTATTATTTTACCTATTTCCCAAGTTTTTGTTATTGGATCTCTCCACCAAACCAGTTGTTCTGCTTCTGTCTTTGCACTGGTTTCTGTAGATGCCATTCAGCATCTTGCCTATAGGCAGGCTCAAAAAATTTAAAGTCAATAATGCTAGATTCAATTGCATATGTGGAATCCCATAGTCACTGTTTCCCCCTTTTTGTTTTTGTAACTGCTGTTTTAGGGAGAGATTCATTCTTTCCACAATGGTTTATCCTTGTGAATTATATGGGATGCCAGTAATGTGTTTAATATTCCATACAGAGAAAAACGTAGCTAGAGCTTGGCTACTATAGCCTGGGGCATTGTCCATTTTAACTGAATCTGGAATGCCCATAACTGTGAAGCATTGCAGAAGATGCCATTTAACATAGGCAGAAGATTCCCATTTGACAGGAGCCCAAACAAAGTGAGAAAATGTATGTATACATATATGTACATTAGCCAATTTACCAAAAGAAGGAACATGAGTGACATCCATTTGCCAAAGAGAATTAGGTTCCAATCCTCGAGGATTAATTCCTCCTGTAAAAGATGAGGAATGCACCATTTGGCAAGTTGGGCATCATTAGATAATAGCTTTAGCTTATTTCCAGGTTATGCTGTATCTGCATTTGAGACCAGAGGTGTTAACATGAGTTAAATTGTGAAAGTGTTTAGGATTAGATAATGCAATAGTAACTAGGTGATCAGCTACTTGATTCCCTGCAGTCAAAGTTCCTGGAAGAGGTGTATGAGCCCTAATGTGAGTGATGTAAAAGGGTGTATTCCTCTCCTAACTGCTGTTTGAAATTGGGCAAATAAAGTCATCAGTTGCTCATCTGTATCGAATTGTTGCTGAGCATTTTCAACTAACTGTGTAGAATGAGCCACATATGAAGAATCAGAAATTACATTGACAGATATCTCGAAAGCAGTCAGCACCTCAATTACAGCTACAAGCACTGCTTTTTGAGCTGAAGTTTAGAGTGTCTGGAAAACTTTACTTTTTGACCCAGAATAAGAAGCTTTACCATTACTAGACCCATCTGTAAAAACATTTTCAGCACCTTCAATTGATTTAAATTTAATTATTCTAGGGAGAATCCAATTAGTTAATTTCAAAAATTGAAATAATTTTGTTTTCAGAAACTGATTATCAAGAACACCTAAGAAATCAGCTAGATGGGTTTGCCAAGTAAGACTATTTATAAAGGCCTGTTGTATATGTGTGCCTTCATAAGAGGGACATAATTTTTCCATGGTCAATAATTTTTCCATGGTCATATTCATGTAATTTAACAATTCGAGTACTCCCATTTCCTATCAGAGTAGCAATTTGATCCAAATAAGGAGTTAGAGTCTGTGAATTAGTATGTGGAAGAAAAAGAAGTCCTGCTCTTGGACAGTAACACCAGTAGGTGAATGCTGAGTTGGAAAAATCAATAAGTCTGAAGTCTTTTCTGGATCTATTCTGTTTATTTGAGCTTTATTCACTCACATCTCAATCAGCTATAACTCTGCCTGAGCCTCCTTTAATTGCCAAGGGCTAGTGAGACAAGGATCTCCTCTAAGGACAGAAAATAGATTACTTACGGCATAGGTAGGAATGCCTAGAGCAGATTGTATCCAATTAATGTCCCCTAGTGATTTTTGAAAGTCATTTAATGTTTTCAATTGATCCCTATGTATGGTTACTATCTGTGGCACAATGGTAATGCCATTTACTAAGGTCCCCAAGTAGGAGTAAGGGGTAGTAATCTGAATTTTGTCAACAGCTATAATTAAACCATCATGGGAAATCGAGTTTTGCAAGTGGTTATAACATTGGAGTAATATTTCCCGAGTGGAGGCAGCACAAAGAATATTATCTACATAATGAATAATGTAACACTGAAAATTTTTTATGAGTAGGTTCAATTGCTTGTCCTACATAAGTCTGACAAATTGTTGGACTGTTTAACAAGCCTTGTGGCAACACTTTCCAGTGAAAGTGCTTATCAGACTGCAAGTTGTTTACTGCAGGAATTGTAAATGCAAACCATTCACAGTTTTGCTCAGCTAAGGGATAGTAAGGAAACAGTCTTTTAAATCTATAACCATTAAAGGCCAATGTTTTGGAATAATAGCAAGAGAAGGCAATTCTGGCTGCAATGCGCCTGTAGGTTGTATCATTGAATTAATGGCGCTAAGATTTGTCAACATTCTCCATTTACCTGATTTTTTTTTTTTTTTCTTTTTAATAACAAAGACTGGAGAATTCCAGGGGCAAAATGTTGGAGCTATGTGTCCTTTTTTTAATTGTTCAGTAACTAAGTCCTCTAAAGCCTCCAGTTTTTGTTTACTCAGTGGCCATTGTTTCGTTCAAATTGGCTTATCTGTTAACCATTTTAAAGGTATAGGTTCTGGAGGCTTAACAATGGCTTCCATCAAAAATGATATCCTAAACCTTGATGAGAATTCTGCCCTTCTGCTTGAAGTGGTTTCTTTAATCCTTGTAAATTTTTTCCTAATCGCATACCAGGAACATACCCCATTTCATGCATCATATGTTGACTTTGAGGGCTATATAGTTGTTCTGGAATTAACACTTGTGCTCCCCATTGCTGTAATAAATCTCTTCCTCATAAATTTATAGGTACAGAAATTACAATTGGTTGCATAGTCCCAGATTGTCCATTGGGTCCTTTACAATGCAAAGTACAACTGCTTTGATATACTTCAGGGGCTTTACCAACTCCAACTATGTTAAATCAAGCGGGTTGAAATGGCCACGCGAACGGCCAGTGCTGTAGAGAAATGATTGAAATGTCCGCTCCTGTATCTACCAATCCTTTAATTTTTTTCCCTAAATAGTTATTTCACAGGTAGGATGTTTATCAGTAATTTGATTTACCCAATAAGCTGGTTTGCCTTGTTTATTAGTGCTTCCAAATCCTCCTGTTCATTTAGTTTCACTTTTCCCCATTTCAACATACGGCACAATCTGGAGCTGTGTTATATGCTCTCATGGCTCTGCTTTCCAGGGAACAGAAGTAGATATAACAATCTAAATTTCCCCAATGTAATCTGAATCAGTGACTCCTGTTTGTACTTGTACCCCTTTTAAATTTAAACTAGACCTGCCTAGAAGTAATCCTACTGTCCCTGCTGGCAAGGGTCCGCGGACTCCTGTTGGCACATTTTGATGAGATTCCCCAGGCAGAAGGCTCACAGCTTTTGCACAGCATAAGTCTACTGCAACACTACTGGTAGTGACGGGGAACAGGCATCGTACCGGGTGAGGGAATGGCCTGAGTTGGGAATCCCTGGGTTTGAAACGGGGCCCGGACGGGCCCCTCATGGTGTTTCCTGAAATTGGGTTCCCTTCTTTATCAAACTTAGAGTGACACTGATTAGTCTAGTGTTTTCCTTTTCTACATTTTGGACATAGTTCAGACTCAGCAGTTTTCTTTTTTCCCCCAGTTGGCGGCCTGACTTGCTGATTTTTTTCTGCTTTCTTTTTTAGTATGACCATGCTTCCCACAGTTAAAACAAGCTCCAGGAAACAGAGTATTTCCTTTACCCATTCTCAGTCCTTCCATTGCCTAGGCTAGCAGAGTAGCCTTAATGCAGATTACCTCCAATATCATCACAAACTTTAATGCAGTGAACTAAATGTAGCTTTTCCTCTAATAGGTTGCAGAGTGGCTTGGCACTCAGGATTGGCATTGTCGAAAGCTAATAACCGCAACACTATATCCTGAGCAGCTGAATCTGCAATCACCTTTTTAAGAGACTCCTGTAACCTGGCTATAAAACCTGCATATGGTTCTTTTGGTCTCTGTTTGACAGCACTAAAGGAAGAGTATTGTTCTCCTCCTGAAGTGATTTTTTTCCAAGCTCTAATGAACACTATTCTAAGGTGCTCTATGGCATTATCCTGCATGACCACTTGTGCATCTAAACCAGCCAAACTACCGACCCCCAAAAGTTGGTCTGCAGTTACATTAATTTGAGGTTGGGCCTGGGCTTGTGAGCAGCCTGAGTGGAATCTTCATCTACCAACCAAGTTTTAAATTGTAAGAACTGAGCAGGACTTAGACAAGCTCGAGTAAGAGCACCCCAGTCTGTAGGAATCATCCAAATGGAGACAGCAGCATTCTTCAACAGTCTCATTACAAAAGGAGAACCTGGTCCATATAGATTAATAGCTTGTTTAAATTATTTAAGTATCTTAAAAGGAAAACGCTCAAACATAGCTATAATATTCCCCTGTTGATCAGGTCTGTGTATTCTAACAGGGAACTGTCAAACATCCATATAACCCTCTTGTCTAACTTGCTGGATTCCTACCTGAATGGAATTGAGAGCAGTCGCTCAAGGCACTGCTCGAACAGTCACTAGGACAATTACTTGCTGTCCAGTGTCCTCTGGAACAGAAAGATCTGGAGGGTCAGACCACTCCTTTTCTTCAAAATAATGAGGGTGTGCAGAGGGGTAGGGACAAACCTCTCCCTCATTTGCCATTTTAGCTGGCAAGGAAACCTGCTCTGGTACTTCGTTATACTCTCCTTCTTCCTCTGATTCCTTCTCCTTGTCATCTGTGTGGAAAGGCTCCAAAGTGGAATGAACCAGGGCCCACACTGACCAGATAGTTATAGGAATATCCTCAGCACCATCCTTATATGCCTTTTTCAGTGTGCTGCCTACATTTTCCCAGACTTCTACATTCATAGTTCCTCAGTTTGGGAAACCAGGGGCAATATTTCTCTACTGCACTAAAAAGCTGCATAAGTCGACTAGTGCTAACCTTCACTTCCCCTTTTCTGAGGAGCTGCTGAAGCAGACTCAAGTAAGCCTTGTGTCTGCTCAACCCTCGTCCCATTGTTACCCTGATGCTTCCAAGCTCCCCTTCTTCTCACCATGGGGATTGCTTAAGAGTACTTGGGTGTCCTCCAGAATAGTTCCACGTTCTCCAACCATTGCTCTGGCGATGCTTCAACCCAGGTTCAAGCCCCCACGTTGGATGCCACTTACCGAGACCAGTTCAGTTGTGGAGACCCCAAACCAGCGGTGCTAAAGGAATTAAAGACAAAGATGCAGAAATAGAGTGCAAAGTGGAATCAGGGGGCTGACAGCCTTCAGAACTGAGAGCCATGAACAGAGTTTGACCCACATATTTATTGACAGCAAGGCAGTGATAAGCATTGCTTGTATAGCTTACAGATTAACTAAGAGCATTCTTTACGGGAAACAAAGCATTCTTAGCGAGGAGTAGAGAAACAGGCTCTGGCTGATTATCTGCAGCAAAAATACATTTTTAAAGCACAGGCTGCTCCTGCTATTGTTTGTAGTTTGAGTAGTTTTCTGTTCTGGGCAGGCCAGGTGTTCCTTGCCCTGCTCCAGTAAACCAACCACTTCTAGCAGTGTGCATGATAGCCACCATGAGCATGTCACATTGCTGCAAAAATCCTGTTTTTGGCCAGTTTCTTTAAGGCCTGTTTATGACAGGCTTAGGACTTGTTCCCAGCAAAGAGATGTTTTAATTTTCTCAAGCAATGAAACCACATCTGGCACAGCAGCTGCAGTTGGAATCACGACTTGGTTAAGCTTACCATAATCCACACTCATTCTCCAACATCCATCTGTCTTCTGCACAGGCCAAATAGGAGAGTTGAATGGGGATGTGTTGGGAATCACCATCCTCTGCGACTTTCAAGTCCTTGATAGTGGCGCTAATCTCCACAATCCCTACGGTGATGTGTTATTGTTTTTGATTTATTATTTTTCTAGGTAGAAGCTCTAATGGCCTTTCCAACTATAATAGAATTTACTCTACCTGTCAGGGAGTCAATGTGGGGGTTCTGCCAGCTGCTAAGTATATCTGTGCCAATTATGCATTTCTGGCACTCGGGAAATGACCACAGGATGAGTCTGGGGACCCACTGGACCCACTGTAAGTTGGACCTGAGCTAAAACTCCATTAATTACCTGACTTCCATGAGCCCTTACTTTAACTGGAGGACCACAATGACCTTTGTGGACTCCTTAGAATCAACGTCAACTCAGAGCCAGTGTCCAGTAGTCCTCAAAATGTCTGAACACTTCCCATTCTCCAATGCACAGTTACCCTGGCAAACGGTTGAAGGTCTCCTTGGGAAATGATTGGAGAAAGATTCACTGCAATAATTGTCAGTAATGTAGTAGGATCTTTCCTCAAGGGGACCCAGCCTCCCCTTCATTCAAGGGGTTCCGGGTCTGTAAACAGGAACCCCGAGTCTGGAAATTGACTGGGGCCATGATTCTCTGTTTTTATAATTCATATTACTCTTTCATCCCTTCTACTTAGAAATTTTCTGCTTATATAAATTAAGTAGGAATGCAGTAAATTTCCTATCAATTTCACTTCTAGGAACACCATGATTAATTAGCCAAAGTTAGAGCTCTACACAAGTCAGACTATTCTGATTGCTGTTTTGTCTCTGCTGTCCATTATGGTAGCTATGCCCACCTTGCCTATGATGGTTGAGTGCCACATTTTGGCCGCTGGCACCTCGGGATCCATTTATTCCCATTGTATTTAAATTTTGTAGTTGAGCGACTGCAGTTCCCACTGTTAGATCTGACATACAGAAAAGAGCAATTACAGGGCACTTCAAAGATGCAGGTGCTGTCCTTACAAATCTATATCACAAGGCATCAGTTAAGGGTATGTCTCCTGGATCCTCCCAGCTGGGATAAGTAGATCTAAAGTGACTAATCCGCTCCACCATCTCAACCTCCATAAGTCTTTGGATCCCTTCCTCCACATTAAACCAAGGGAGATTAGGCATTTCCAGCTTGCTCACAGTGGGTGATCTTTTAATACGTATTTCAGCTCACCAAGCAAATAAACTATTAGAATTTTTTTTAACTCCCCAAACTGCAGCATTGAATGCAGAGTCCCAGCTTAGTGGGCTCAAATTAATAAATAAATTCAGCCTGATCCAACTCTATGTTCCTTCCACCATTATTTCACACCCTTGATATTCATTCCCATGTCTGTTCTCCATGTTTCTGTTTATATAAATTAGAGAACTCAAGTGGGTCTTTTCAAGTATAGCACACCCCCTCATGGGTCACACTCTAACCTCAACTCTAGGAGTCTTTCAGGACTTTAGTCTAGTTATAGGTCTAGAAGCAAACAGGAGTGTTGGGAGTGGCTCCTAAGGAGAATCAACATTATCTTGCCTGGCAACTGCCTTAGAGGAGGCCACCACTGTTGCCTCAGGCAGCACAGGGTTTATCTCTTCAGATAAAGGTGAAAAAGCTGATGCCAGCACGGGTTGGAGAGGGGATGTCGCCACTACTGAGGATGGGGAAGCTGTTTCTTATGACAAAAAGTGTTCATCAGAGTTTACACTCAGTGTTCCCAGCTTCCACGTGGTCCTCCTACACATTCTTATTCCAAGTTGCAGGGTCCCATTCTTTTCTAATCAATGCTCTCACTTTAACAATAGACACCTGGTGAGGCTATGCATGCACCTTTCATTGCAGGTCAGTCACTTACATGATAAGAACTTGTATCTGTTGTTCCATAATTGCAGCTGTTTCCCTACTGAAGCTGGGAGATAGAATCTCTGAGTTCATCATTTTCTTTCACCACTTTGTCCACTGAACTTAGGAGCAACCAGCCAACGTCATTATGTTCCTTGGTGCTCCACATATGGTCAAAGTAATCGTGTCACTAATTCCTCGCCTCTCACAAGTGATGAATCAAGAGTGCCACAGCATTTATTTTCCATAATTCTCTAAACAGTTCATGCCAAGGACTATCAGTGTTCTCCCTACTATTACAAGTAGAGTCCTTAGCATTTTTGGATCTAATCATATTAAGCAGTGAAGTCCAGAAACCCCCAAACCAATGAAAGAACTCCATCTATAATATTATGTTCTTCTAGAACCCCTTCTGGTACCAAAATCTATATTAGTCAGGGTTCTCTAGAAGAACAGAACTAATGGAATATATATTCCATTATATATATATATGTATATTCCTATATATATCATATAGATAGATAGATACACACACACATATATATCCCACATATATGGGAGTTTATTAAGTATTAAGGCATACATTCACAAGGTCCCGCATTGGTCAGTCTGTAGATTGAGGATCAAGGAGAGCCAGTCTGAATTCCAAAACTGAAGAACCTGGAGTCTGGTGTTCAAGGGCAGAAAGCATTCAGCATGGGAGAAAGATGTAGGCTAGGAGGCTAGACCAATCTCTCTTTTCACATTTTTCTGCTTGCTTGTATTCCAGCCATGCTGCCAACTGATTAGATTGTGCCCACCCAGATTAAGGGTAGTTCTGCCTTTCCTAGCCCTCTTATTCAAGTGTTAATCTCCTTTGGCAACACTCTTAGAGACACACCCAGGATGAATACTTTGTATCCTTCAATGTGATCAAGTTGACACTCAGTATTAACCATCACAAATGGATAAAGAAAATGTTTTGAATATGCCCCATGGAATAATATACAGCCATATAAAATACCGAGGTCATGTCCTTTGCAGCCACATGAACGCAGTTGGAGGCCATTATTCTATGTGAATTTATACAAAAAAAGAAAACCAAATATTGCATGTTATCACTTATAAGTGGGAGCTAAACATTGGGTGCACACAAAGTGGAGAACAAGACATGGGACTAGAAGGGGAAGGAGTGAGGAAGAAAGGAAAGAGTTGAAAAACTACCTATTGGGTATTATACACACTACCTGCATGGCAGGTTCAATTATATCCCAAATCTCAGCATCATGCAATGTACCTACGTCATAAACCTGCACATGTACCCCTTGAATCTAAAATGAAAGATATAAATAAATAAATAAATAAGGTACTTATATTTTAAGTAGACTGTAGTAACTCTAGAAAGGCAAGTGATTCTCCTAAGGGGAAAACTATACCATGCCAAATCAATTAAAAATTATTCTAAATGGATGAGGGAGCATTTAATTGAAAAGTAGAAGGCATCGTAATTGCAGAGAAGGGAAAGCAATTCTGAACTTAGAAGGCGTCATAATTGCAGAGAAGGGAAAACAATTCTGAACTATCAGCACTTTCTTTCCTTGGAACACCTGATGTTTCTGAATACAAGTTAAATATCAGTCTTGGCTAACCCAGTTAGAGTTCTTCTATGGAGAAAAGAGAAACCTGAAGACCCCTTAGTGCCTAGACAAGATTAGATTGATAAATTTTTAATTTATGGATATCAAACAATATCAGTTTTTCTTATGCCACATTTGTTGAGTTTACATCCTTTGAGGGAGGCTGAGGAGGCAGGGTGAAGCTCTTAAGGCAGAAATTTCTATAATCATGTTGTACTTGGGAAACAAAAATCGAATGGAAAGAAGGTTTGTCTCAAGCACATGTACTGCCTCCCCTTTAAAACATTTACCTGGTTTTGAATGAGCTTGGGACGTAGGCTAGAGGACTGAGATTTGAAGCTCTGAGTATCAGAAATCAATCACTTATTGTCTTTCAAAGCTGAGAGAATAGAGGTATTCTGGCTCCTGAGAGAAATACTGTAGAGTATCTGAGTCTTACTAAAACTACACCTTTTTTTGCCTAATTTAATTTAAAATGTACGGAAGTTCTCAATTACTCAGCCCATTTTCAAAACATAAGATGGAAACTTCCTAAGTCGAAAGCAATACCACCCAAAGCTTCTACTGCTTTATTAAATATAAAGTATACAATAAAAACTACACACAGCAAAAGCAAAAAGTTATGGACAATAACACAAATTAAAAACAACAAAGATAGGAAAAAGAAGCCAGAGATGATCTATAGAGTTGAAAAGTTGATAACACACACAAAAATCCCACTATTAGAGAAAATGAAAGAAAAATGCACAAACAACATGAGGGGAGATAGATTCATTTCACAAGAAAATTTGATTCTATAGATTTCACTTGCTATGTATACATTTGATAACAAAATATGTAAAGAAATCAGTAAATTGTTTGAATTATAGACCTCATAGTTAAAAATACTGGATTAGTTAACTAGAAGAAGAGATAATGATAAACATCTCAACTGATGTAGAGAACAAAACATTTAAAAAATAGTATAAGTAATAATTACACCATATTAAAAAACCTAAAACCCATAAAATAGGGACCTATTTGTGGAAAAGAAAGAGAATGGAATAAAAGTTATATAAAAACATACAATGGCTGAGAGTTTTCTAAAAGTATGGAATGATATCATCCCATTCAATCAGCTCACTGAATTCCAACAGAATAAACACAAAGAAAACACACCTGGTCATAGTAAGACTGTTGAAAACCAGAGACACTGAGAAACCTTATGAGCAAGCATAGAAAGAAGGCCAATATTTTAAAAGAAAGCACAATAAGATTGATGGGTGGCCTCAAAAAATGAAGTGCAGAAGACAACAAAATACCAATTTCTTGCCGTAAATATGGACTGTTGACCTAGTTACTGGTTCTTCAGGTAGAATAAGTAACTAGGTCAGCAGTTATATTTAAGAGCAAGACATCATTAAGAAATGTGAACGTGAAGGTGGCAATGAAGTACACAAAGTAGAGTAAATGTGTGGGTATATATAATAAAAATTACTTTCAAAAATCAATATTAATAATACCTTGTAGATTCTAAAACATATACAAAACAAAAATGCAAAATACCACAAAAGTTGGGAGGCATGTAAGTAGACAAAAGGTTCTAAGTTTCCAGTAGTAATAAGAAATGGTGAATTCATGATATATATTACATTATATTAATGTGAGGATGCATGATTCAATTTCTAATGTGACCATTAAAATAATAAAAAATACAAATATAAGAAACAGAAAAATTATAATAAATATTTGATGACTATAAATACAGGCAAGAAAGAAGGGAACCAAACAATACATTTGTAAAAATAAGCAAACATAACTGGTAGATATAAGACCTACGTAAAATAGACTAAATAAAGCAAACAATTTTGAGAGATTTCACAATGAAATAAGTGTGCTAGCATTTTGCTGCTTGTAAGAGATGTAATTTTAAAATAATGACACAGAGCATGTAGAGTATGGAAATTTTTATGCCCTGCAAATTTTAACCATAAGAAGATGGAGTTCTACTAATATTAGATAATAAAGAATTTTTGGAAAGAAGCAAGAATAGAAGTAAGAAAATATGTTGCAATATGTCACTTTCTGTGGTTTTGCTTTCTGTGATTCATTCACCCACCATTAACCAGGTGAAGAAAGATGAGTACATTGTAAGAAGATATTTTGAGAGAGAGAGAAAGAGACCACAGTCACATAATTTTTATTACAGTATATTGTTAAAATGTTCTATTTTATTATTAGTTGTTATTGTCAACCTGTTAGTGTGATAACTTATAAATTAAAACTATTATAGATACATACATACAGGGGAAAAAAAAACATGGTATATACACGGATCCATACTTTCCCCACTTCAGGTACCCACTGGGGCTTTTGGAACATAATCCATGTGGACAAACTAGGTCTACTGTATTTATCTACAAACATAACTTTAAAATATATAAGGAAAACTTGGAAATAGACAAATCCACAATCATAGCGAGGAAGACTTTTAACCCACTTCCTCAACAGTGATTGAAGAAGCAGACAAAAATCTCTCAAGAAGAGAAGATCTTCAATATATAATTGTAAACTCGATCATCTTATATATATAGTCCAAAAAGACTCCAAAATGTTCACAGAAAATGGAATAAAAAGATAAAAATTATAAACTTCATTTCTCAACATAAGCTCTGTCAAGGTGAAGACAGTTTTGTAAGTGATGATAACAGCCATGTGGTCCATCCCTAAAGAACAGAAGGTCCTGAGATTTTAACCATGTCAATGCAATCTGTTTTACATTATTAACTGAAGGAAAAATGGGTGTCACTTAAATATTTTGTTAATATTAGGAAACAAAAACAAGTCAGTAGAAGTCATATCAGCACTGTAAGGTAGATGCCTAACTTTCTTATTGAAACTGTCAGAAATTTGCCCTTGTTTGATGAGAATGAGTAAAAGCATTGTCATGGTGGAGAAGGACTCTCTGGTGAAGTTATTCTGGATGTTGTTTGCTGCTAAGGTCTTGGCTAACTTTATTAAAACACTCTCATAATAAGCAGATGCTATTGTTCTTTGGCCCTACAAAAGGTCAACAAGCAAAATGACTTGAGCAACTCCGAAAATAAAAAAAATTAAAAAAATAAAAAACCATTGCCATGGCCTTTGCTCTTGACCAATCTGCTTTTGCTTTGACAGGACCACTTCCACTTCTTGGTAACCAGTGATTTGTGCTTTGTCTTCAGGATCACACTGGTAAAACTGTTTCATCTTCTGTTACAATTATTTAAAAAAATGCTTCAGGTTCTTCATTCTTTTTGTTTCAAATTTCCATTGGAAGTTCTGCTCTTGTCTGCAGTTCATCTGGGTGCAATGGTTTTGGCAGCCATTGAGTGGAGTGTAAAATTTCCTCAGTTTTAATGTTTGAGTCAGATTTGCATAAGCTGCACAAAGTGAGATGTCTATAGTGCTTGCTATTTTTTCTGCTGTTAATCATTGATACTTTTCAATTAGGGCACGGACAAGATGAGGTATTTTTCCTTGCAAACTGATGTGGATGGTCTGCTGCTGTGGGCTTCATCTTCTACATCATCTTTTCCCTTCTTAAAATACATTTGCCCACTTGTAAACTGTTGATATATTTAAAACATCATCCCCATAAACTTTTCACAAAGCATCAATTATTTCACCATTTTTACACTCAAGCTTCACAATAAATTGGAAGTTTGTTCTTGCTTCAATTTTATCAGAATTCATGTTGGCCTGATAGAGGCTCTTTACATACTGATGTCTTATTGCTACAAACTAGATCCTGTTAAGGCATGTTCTAACAAGTTAATGAGAGTGTATTTTAGTGCAAACAATCTTGAAATCCATGCATAGGTTTTTCAAAACAAATTTTTATGAACTTTTTGAAGACCCTTCACGTGTGTGTATTCACAGTTGTGAACTTGATCATATATGGCATATCAGTGTGCCACAAACAGACAAAACTCACTTTAGTTCAACTTCATATGGTCTGTTTAATGCAATAAACAATGTATTGAGCCAAAATATGTCTCAATAAATTTTGTAAGCTTGAAATGATGAATAATGTTTTTTCTGTCTACAATAAGATTAAGTGGTAAGTCAACAGTTTTAAAGATAATGCTTCCAATTCCTTGGAAATGACAGATTCTATTTCTAATTAATATACAGGTGAAGAAGAAATCAAAATGGAAACCAGAATTTTTTTAACTAAGGTTTAGGTATGCACAACATATGTAAATACCATAGGATTAAACTAAAGCAGTGGTTTAAGGGAAATATATAGCCGTGTATATACTTTAAAAAAATACTGAAAAAAAAGTGGTTTAACTTTTCTTGTCAAGAAATCAGGAAAATAACATATTAAGTCTGAGAAAATTAGAAATATAGCCATAATAAAACTAGGAGAAGGAAAAATAAAATATGAACAAAATAAAAATATTGAAAATAAATGAAAGCAAAATTTAATGAATTGAATACACTTTGAAATATAAAAGTTTAAAAATTTATGAAAACATGAGATAAAACAATAGCGGACATGAGAAGAGAACACCATAACAGAGCCTATACAATTTTTGGAAGGAGCAATTTTTGCAAAGAAATTTGACAATTTTGATAAGTTTATTGAACAAGATACTAGCTGACATTTGCAATAAACATGAAAGACACTAAAGAATCAGCATTACAAAGAATTAGCCAGTCTCAGGTAAGTTTACCAGTGAATTTTTCCAAAAATAAAGAAATGTACATCATTTTTTACAACTTTTATTTTAATGTCAGGGCCAAAATGCAGGTTTGTTACACAGGTAAACTTGTGTCATGGGGGTCTGTTGTACAGATTATTTCATCAGCCAGGTATTAAGCCTGCTGGTACCCATTAGTTATTTTTCCTAATCCTCTCTCTCTTCCTTCCCTTCATTCTTAAGTAGTCCCAATTCTCTGTTGTTCCCCTCGTTGTGTCCATGTGTTTTCATCATTTTTCTCCCACTTAGAAATGAGAACATGCAGTATTTGGTTTTCCATTCCTGTGTTAATTGCAAAGGATAATGGCCTCCAGCTCCATCCATGGCCCTGCAAAGGACATGATCTCATTCTTTTTAACAGCTTCATAGTATTCCATAATGTATATGGACCACATTTCCTTATCCAATCTATCATTGATGGGCATTTGGGTTGAGTCCATGTCTTGCTATTGTGAACATTGCTGCAATGAGGATACATGTGCATGTATCTTTGTAACTGGATGATTATATTCCTTTGGGTACATACCCAGTAATGGGATTGCTGGGTCAAATGGTATTTCTGTCTTTAGGTCTTTCAAGAATCACCACACTGCCTTCCACAATAGCTGAACTAACTTACACTCCCACCAACAGTGTATAAGCATTCCTTTTTCTCCATAACCTTGTCAGTATCCATTATTTTCTGACTTTTCAAATAGCCACTCTGACTGGCATGAGATGGTAACTTATTGTGTGTTTTTTTTTGTTTGTTTGTTTGTTTGTTTTTTAGCCTCTCTCTGTCGCTCAGGCTGGGGTGCAGTGGCCGGATCTCAGCTCACTGCAAGCTCTGCCTTCCGGGTTTATGCCATTCTCCTGCCTCAGCCTCCTGAGTAGCTGGGACTATAGGCGCCCAGCACCTCGCCTGGCTAGTTTTTTGTATTTTTTAGTAGAGATGGAGTTTCACCGTGTTAGCCAGGATGGTCTCGATCTCCTGACCTCGTGATCTGCCCGTCTCGGCCTCCCAAAGTGCTGGGATTACATTTCTGTAATGATCGGTGACGTTGAGCTTTCTTTCATATGCTTATTGGCCACATGTATGTCATCTTTTGAAGTATCTGTTCATGTCCTTTGCCCACCTTTTTATGGGATTTTTTTCTTGTAAATTTATTTAAGTTCCTTATAGGTGCTGTATAGCAGACCTTCATTGGGTGCATAGTTTGCAAAACATTTCTCCCATTCTGTAGGGTGTCTGTTCATTCTGTTGAAAGTTTATTTTGCTGTGCAGAAGCTCTTTAGTTTAATTAGATACCATTTGTCAATTTTTACTTTTGTTGCAATTGCTATTGGCATCTTCGTCATGAAATATTTGCCTGTGCCTATGTGCTGAATGGCATTGATTAAGTTGTCTTCTGAGGTTTTTATAGTTTTGGGTCTTACATTCAAGCACTTAATCCATCTTGAGTTAATTTTTGTATATGGTGTAAAGAAGGGATCCAGTTTCAATCTTCTGCATATGGCTAGCCAGTTCTCCCAGCACCATTTATTGAATAGGGAATCCTGTCAAAGATCAAATAGTTGTAGGTGTGTCGTCTTATTACGGAGTTCTCTATTCTGTTCCATCGGTCTATGTGTCTGTTTTTGTACCAGTTCTATGCTGTTTTGGTTACTGTAGTATAGCTTGCTGTCAGGTAGTATGATGCCTCTAGGTTTGTTCTTTTTGCTTAAGATTGCCTTGACTATTCGGACTCTTTTTCTTTTTGGTTCTATATGAATTTTAAAATAGTTTTCTCTAGTTCTGTGAAGACTGTCAATAGTAGTTTAATAGGAATAACGTTGAATCTATAAATTCCTTTGGGCAGTATGGCTATTTTCATGATATTGATTCTTGCTATCCATGAACATGATTTTTTTTTTCATTTGTTTGTGTCATCTGTGATTTCTTTGAGCAGTAGTTTGTAGTTCACCTTGTAGAGATCTTTCACCTACCTAGTTAGCTGTGTTCCTAGGTATTTTATTCTCTTCCTGGAAATTGTGAATAGGAGTTCGTTCCTAATTTGACTCTCAGCTTGACTGTTGTTGGGGTATAGGAATGGTAGTTGGTCATGCACACTGATTTTGTATCCTGAGACTTTGCTGAAGTTGTTTATCAGCTTAAGAAGCTTTTGTGCTAAGACTGTGGGGTTTTCTATATGTAGGATCATGTCATTTTCAAATAGGGATAGTTTGACCTCCTCTCTTCCAATTTGAATGTCATTTATTTATTTCTCTTTCCTGATTGGTCTGGCCAGAACTTCGAATGCTATGTTAAGTGAGAGAGGGCACCCTTGTCTTGTGCCAGTTTTCAGGGGAATGCTTTCAGCTTTTCCCATTCAGTATGATGTTGGCCATGTGGTTGTTATACATAGCTCTCATTAGTTTGAGGTGTGTTCCCTTCAATATCTAGTTCATTGAGAGTTTTTAGCATGAATGAATGGTGAATTTTATCAAAAGCCTTTTCTGTTTCTATTGAGACAATTATGTGGTTTTGCCTTCAGTTCTGTTCATGTGATAAATCACATTTATTGATTTGAGTATGTTAACCAACCTTGCATCCCAGGAATAAAGCCTACTTGTTGATGGTGATTAGCATTTTGATGTGCTACTGGATTTGGTTTGCCAGTATTTGGTGAGGATTTTTGCATCGATGTTCATCAAAGATATTGGCCTGAAGTTTTCTTCTTTGTTGTTTGCCAGGTTGTGGTATCAGCATGATGCTGGCCTCATACAATGCATTAGAGAGGAATTCCTCCTCAGTTTTTTGGAATAGCTTCAGTAGGAATGGTACCAGCTCTTCTTTCTACATCTGGTAGAATTCAGCTGTAAATTGGTCTGGTCCAGAGATTGTTTTTCATTGGTAGGCTATTCATTACTGCCTCCATTTCAAAACTCATCAATGGTCTGTTTAATTTTTTCCTGATTCAGCTTTGGAAGGGAGTATACATCCAGTAATTTATCCATTTCTTCTAGATTTTCTAGTTTACATGTATAGAGGTGTTCATAATATTCTCTGATAGTTGTTTATATTTCTGTGGGGTCGGAGGTAATATCCCCTTTTTAATTTCTAATTGTGTTTATTGGAATCTCCTCTCTTTTTTTCTTTATTAGTCTAGCTATCTATTTTTACTATTTTTTTTTTCAAAAATAGCTCCTGGATTTGTTGATCTTTTGAATTTTTTTTTTGTCTGTATATTCTTCAAGTCTACTCTGATTTTATTTATTTATTATCTTTTGCTGGCTTTGGGATTTCTTTGCTCTTGGTTCTCTAGTCTTTTGGTTGTGATGGTAGGCTTTAAACTGGAGATCTTTCTAAGATTTTGTGCGGGCATTTAGAGCTCTAAATTTTCCTCTTTACACTGTCTTAGCTGTGTCCCAGAGATTCTGGTATATCTTTTTTTCTCATTAGTTTCAAATAAGTTGATTTCTGCCTTAATTTCATTATTTATCCAAAGTCAGTCAGGAGCACGTTATTCAATTTCCATGTAGTTGTATAATTTTGAGTGAATTTCTTAGTCTTGATTTTGAATTTGATTATGCTGTAGTCTGAGAGACTGTTTGCTATTATTTCACTTCTTTTGCATATGCTGAGAAGTTTTACTTCTGAATATGTGACCAATTTTAGAGTAAGTGCCATGTGGCAATGAGAAGAATGTATATTCTGTTATTTTGGTGTGGGGAGTTATGTAAATATTTATGAGGTGCATTTGATCCAATGCCTAGTTCAGGACCTGAATATCTTTGTTAACTTTCTGTCTCAATGATATGTCTAATATTTTCAGTGGGGTGTTAAAGTCTCCCACTATTATTGTATGAGAGTCTAAGTTAATTTTTAAGTTCTCTAAGAACTTACTTTATGAATGTGGGTGCTCCTACTTTCAGTGGATGTATATTTATGATAGTTAGATCTTCTTGTTGAATTGGACCCTTTACCATTAGGTAATTCTTTTCTTTGTCTTTTTTTAATCTGTTTGTTTAAATTCTGTTTTGTCAGAAATTAGGATTGAAATCCCCATTTTTTTTCCTGTTTACCATTTCCTTGGTAGATTTTACTCCATCCCTTTATATTGAGCCTATATGTGTCACTGCATGTGAGATGGGTCTTGGTTCTTTATCCAGCTTACTAGTCTGTGTCTTTTAATTTGGACATTTAGCCCATTTACCTTTAAGATACATGTACATTTGATCCTGTCATCATAATGTTAGCCGGTTATTTTGCAGACTTATTTATGTGGTTGCTTTATAGTGTCACTGGTCTGTGTGCTTCAGTGTGCTTTTGTAGTGACTGGTAATGATCTTTTCTTTCAATGTTTAGTGCTTCCTTCAGGAAGCATTTCCTTTATCATAAGGTAGGTCTGGTGGTAACGAACTCCCTCATCATTTGCTTGTCTGAAAAAGATCTTATTTCTCCTTGCTTAGGAAGTTTACTTTGGCCAAATATTAAATTCTGGGTTGGATTTATTTATTCTTAAAAATGTTGAATATTGGCCTCTGATTTCTTCTGCCTTGTAAGGTTTCAGCTGAGAGATCCACTGTTAGTCTGATGGTCTTCCAGTTGTGCAGGTGACCTGGCCTTTCTCGCTGGCTGCCTTTAACATTTTTTTGTTCCATTTCAACTTTTGAGAATCTGATGGTTATGTGTCTTGGTGAGGATTTTCTCATGAAGTATCTTACTGGGTGTATTCATTCATTTTCACACTTCTGATAAAGACATACCTGAGTCTGGGCAATTTACAAAAGAAAGAGGTTTATTGGGCTTACAGTTCCAGGTTGCCAGGGGGGCCTCACAATCATAGCAGAAAGCAAGGAGGAGCAAATTACATCCTACAAATTACATCCTACAGCAGGCAAGGAGAAAGAACTTGTACAGGGAAATTCCCCTTTATAATATGATCAGATCTCATGAGCGGTATTCACTATCATGAGAACAGCATGGGAAAGATGTGCCCCAATGATTCAATTATCTCCCACAGGGTCCCTCCCACAACACTTGGGAATTCAAAATGAGATTTGGGTGGGGACACAGCCAAACCATATCACTGGGGTTCCCTGCACTTCCTGAATTTGAATGTTGGCCTCTCTAGATAGGTTGAGGAAGTTCTCATTAATGATATCCTGAAATTTGTTTTCAATGTTGGTTCCATTCTCTCCACATCTTTTAGGTACAACAAACACCCATAGATTTGGACTCTTTACATAATCCCATATTTCTTGGATGTTCTGTTCATTCCTTTTTAATCTTTTTTCTATGTTCTTATCTATCTTATTTCAGAAAGGTCATCTTCAGGCTCTGAGATTCTTTCCTGTGTTTAGTCTATTCTGCTATTATAGTTGTGATTACATTATAAAATTCTTGTACTGTGTTTTTCAGCTCTATCAGGTTGGTTACATTTTTCTCTATACTGGCTATTTTGTTTGTCAGCTCCTGCAATACTTTATTAAAATTTTTAGCTTCCTTGCATTTGGTCACAACATATTCCTTTAGCTCAGTGAACTTCATTCCTATCCATATTTTGAATTCTACTTCTGTTACTTCAGTCCTCTCAGCCTCAACCCAGTTCTAAACCCTTGCTGAAGTGGTGGTGCAGTCATTTGTAGGAAAAAAGGCACTCAGACATTTTGAGTTTTCAGTGTTCTCGTGCTGATTCTTTCTTAACTTAGTGGACTTACCTACCTTTGGATGGTATTTGTTTATTTATTTTAACAGTCTGGCCACTTTTCCACAGGGCTGCTGTGGTATGCTGGCCATCTTACCCATATCTAATAATCTTGGATTTTCCAGTACCTGGTGGTATCACCAGTGAAGGTATCACCTGCAAAACAGCAAAGATGGCAGCCTGCTCCTTATGGGAGCTCCATCCAAGGAAGGTATGGACCTGTTGCTGGCCAAAATACGTCTGCTGTAGATGGCTGGAGACCCTAGATGAGAGGTCTTGCTCCGTCAGGAGAAATGGGATCAAGTACTCAGTTAGAAAAGTAATCTGACCATATCTTCATGAGCAGTTGTGATGTGCCATGGGTTCACTTCAGCCCCTGGTCATCTCAGACACTCTGAAGTCTGAAAGCTGGAATGGCTAAGTCGCCCAAACAGCCAACATGACAGCCTGAACTTCCTCCTGGGAGCTCCATCCCAGGGAGGCCTGAAACCTCTATCAGCTGGAGAACACTGGTGGGGGTAGCCAGAGATTCTGGTTGGGAGACTCCACCTGATCACCTGATGATGAGGAATGAGTTTAGGGACCTACTTTAAAAAGCAGTCTGGCCATGTTTGTGTGGGGTCACTGTGCTGTGCTGTGCTGGGGTACTGCTTTCACCCCAGTTGGCTTGGGCTCTCCAAAGCCTGAGGGCTGCAACTATTAAGCTACACAAACACCAAAGATAGAAGCCTACCCATCCCTCTGGGTGTTCTGACCTAGGGAATTTTCAAATGTCTGTAGGCCAAAGAACACTGTTGAGGGTGGGTAGAGACCCCAGTTAGGAGTTCCTACCTAGTGAGGAGGAAAGGAATTGGGGACCCACTTAAAGAAGCAGTGTGGCCACACTTTTATAGAGCAACTGTGTTGTGCTAGGTACCACTTCTGCCCTGGCTGACTTGGGCTCTCAAAAGCCTGCAGACTGGAACTGCTAAGTCACCCAAACAGCAAAGATGGTGGCCTGCTCCTTCTTCTGGGAGCTCTGTCCTAGGGAGTTTTCAAATCTCTATGGGCCAGAGAATACCGGTGGGGGTGGCTGGAGGTCCTGGTTGGGAGGTCCTGCCCAGTGAGGAGGAATAGATAGGGGACCTGTTTAAAGGAGCAGTTTGGCCATATTTTGGTGGAGCAGCTGCGCTGGACAAGGAGATCTCTTCCATCCCTGTTCGGTTTGCACTTTCCAAAGCTTGCATGCTGGAATGACTATCTTGCCTAAACAGCAAAGATGACAGCCCATCCCTCTCCCTGGGAGCTCTGTCACAGGCAGGTAGATATCACTACTTGTGGTTGGCAAGAATTCCAAGCCAGTGGGTCTTATCCTGTGAGGTGCCATGGATATGGGCCCTACACACCATTGCCGCTCAGTCCCCTGAATTCAACCTCTTTCCTAGGGGTATGTATGGATGTTTAACCTCCCACTTTGCTGGAGTTACACATACTCTTTATTCTTTCTTTTCTTTTCTTTTCTTTTCTTTTCTTTTCTTTTCCTTTCCTTTCTTTTCTTTTCTTTTCTTTCTTTCTTTCTCTCTTTTTTCTTTCTCTCTTTCTTCTTTCTTTCTCTCTCTCTTTCTTTCTTTCCTTCTTTTTTTTTTTTTTTTTTTTTTTTTTTTTTTTTACCTTTTCTTCCTTCTTTCTTTCTCTCTTCCTTTCTTCTTCGACAGAGTCTTTCTCTGTCTCCCAGGCTAGAGTACAGTGGCATGATCTCGACTCACTGCAACCTCCACCACCTGGGTTCAGGGGATTCTCCTGTCTTATCCTCCCGAGTATCTGGGATTACAGGTGCGTGCCACCACGCCTGGCTACTTTTTTTTTGTTTTTAGTAGAGATGGGGTTTTGCCATGTTGGCCAAGCTGGTCTCGAACTCCTGACCTCAGGTGATCTGCCCACCTCTGCCTCCCAAAGTGCTGGGATTACAGGCATGAGCCACCGCACCCGGCTGAGTTACAGTTACTTTTTCCAGGAAGCCTGGAGCTGGATTATCTAAAGCTCCTGGGTTTCCTCATGTGCCTCAGCAGCTGCTCTGCCAAGACTCCACATAGCTCTGTGCATCAGACTGAAGGCCCTGGTGGAGCGAGTTCACTGGGGCATCTCCTGACCCAAGGGTTTCAAAGATCCATGGGAGAAACATGGATTTTGGGGTTGCACATTCACTTAACACTTCCCTGGACAGGGGAGGTTCCTTTGGCTCTGTGTCACCCCTTGGTGGGCTGTCATCATACCTTGCTTTTCTCTGTTCTCCATGGGTTGAGTTATTTCCTTTATTAGTCCCAATGTGAGTATCTGGATATTTGAGTGGAAGGTGCTGTATTTACTTGCCCCTTTCTGTTCCTCTGCGTGAGTCATACACCCTAGCTATTTCTAGTCAACTTTCTTGGCTGTTCCCCCAAAATGTACATCATTAATGTGGTATGAACTTTACCTGAGAAAAGAAAAGAAGGGATAGTTCTATCAGGAGAACCCCGCCTCCGATACTCAACGTGGGTTCTTTTCTATTTCCCTAAGTGTCGGCTGGTATGATAAATAAAGGGAAAGAGTACAAAAGAGAGAAATTTTAAAGCTGGGTGTCCAGGGGAGACATCACATGTCGACAGGTTCTGTGATGCTCCCTGAGCCATAAAACCAGCAAGTTTTTATTAGCAGTTTTCAAAGGGGAGGGAGTGCACAAATAGGGTGTGTGTCACAGAGATCATATGCTTTAAGGGCAACAAAAGATCACAAGGCAGGAGGTCAGGGCGAAATCAGAAGGTCAGGATGAAACTAGAATCACTAATGAACTTCCATGTCCAGCTGTGCACGCATTGTCATTGATAAACAAGTTTTAAGAGCAGAGAACCGGTCTGACTAGAATTTGCCAGTCTGGAATTTCCTGATCCTAGCAAGCCTGGGGGCGCTGCAGGAGACTAGGGTGTGTTTCATCCCTATCTACATCTGCATAAAGGCAGACACTCCCAGAGCGGCCATTCAGAGGCCTCCTCTGGGAATGCATTCTTTTCCCAGTGCTGTTAATTATTAATATTACTTACTGGGGAAAGAATTCAGCAATATTTATCTTACCCATTTTTGGTAATAAGAGAAATATGGCTCTGTCCTGCCCAACCCACGGACAGTCAGACTTTAAGGTTATCTCCCTCGTTCCCTGAAAATCGCTGTTATCCTGTTCTTTAGGTGCCCAGATTTCATATTATTCAAATAAACATGCTCTACAAACAATTTGTGCAGTTAACACAATCATCACAGGGTCCTGAGGTGACATTCATCCTCAGTTTACGAGATGATGGGATTAGATTAAAGTAAAGACAGGCACAGGAAATCACAAGAGTATTGATTGGGGAAGGGATAAATGTCCATGAAATCTTCACAATTTATGTTCTTCTGCCGCAGCTTCAGCTGGTCCCTCTGTTCAGGGCCCTTGACTTCCTGCAATGTAGTTCAAAAATTTTTAATGAGTAAAGCTATCTTAATTCCAAACCTGAGGTTCATTTACACATCAAAAAAATTGCCAACCCAATTCTTTCTTTCATGAGTAGATATTTTCTTAAAATATTGATAAAGTAAATTCAGTTCAATATTTTAAATAAATAATAATGCATCATCATGGTCAAATGGTTTATTCTTTAGGTATGTCAAAATCTTAGAAGAACAATTCCCATTATACACATTAACAGAGTACATAAAAATCATATTTCAATAGATACAAAAATTATTTCATCAAAGTGAACACCCACTCATAAAATCTCTTAGTTACAATTAATAGAGGAGAATTCTATTTATATAATAAAGTCTATCTTTAAAAATCACAAAAAAGCACCTATGGCAAATATCATATGTAATTGTTAATCATGTGATGCTTTTCAGGAAATATGAAGAGACAGGGATGGGACCCTCTCACCACTTTTTCTGAATATGATACTAGATGTGGTAGGCAGAATAATAATAAAATAAATAAAAACTCTTAGGGAAAAACAAAACTGTTGTTAATTCATAAGTGGCATCATATTATACCTAGAAAAGACAAATATTCAAATATAAAAAAGATTAAGATCCCATCATTTGTGGCAACAGGGGTGGAACTAGAGAGAGGACATTATGCTAAGTGAATTAAGCCAGGAAAGAAAGTTAAACATCACACTCACTCATAAGTGAAAGTTTAAAAGATGATCTCACAGAAGAAAAAAGAGAAACAAAAGATAGAAGAGTCTGGAAATGGTGTTGGTGGAGGGGCAGAATAGGCAATAATTTTGTTAAAATATATGAAATTAGAGTAAGATTTTGTGTTCTGTAGCACTACTGTAGGATGACTATGGTTAACAATAATATATAGTTTCAGATAGCTAGAAGGAGGCTATTGAATGTACCCAACATAGAGAAATAATAAATGCTGAGATGATGATTATGCTAATTGATCTGATCACCACACATATGTATCAAAACACCACTATGTACCCCGTAAATATGTACAAATATTATTTGTCAATTTAAAAATTTAAAATACTTAAAGGAATACAAATGCAGGCCACAGATGTAGAGATACTTTTTCACAACGCATGTATGAAAAAGGACTCATATCCAAAGCAGACATATTTTCAAATCAATAAGAAAAAAACAGCCCATAAAGGATTTGGAAAAAAACTTTAGTGACATCTCAAAATAGACTGTTTAATGGCCATTAAACCAATGAAAGGGTGCTCAAATTTATGAGTCGGAGGAAAATGCAAGTTTCCTTACCACCTGAACTATTTTCTTTTCAGAAAAAAAAACAAAAACAAAAACAACCTGTGACTTATACATCTTGTCTTCAAGGGTAGACATCCTCAGAATTCTTCTACTCTGAGAACCTGCCATTTAATAATTCTCAATAATTCTCTTTCTGCTTTCATTTGTAGCATTGCACTCCTCTATTCAGAAATAATTCAATATATTTGAATAGCACCTCAATTTGTTTTTACATGTATTCTGTTTTCCAAATTTTTAAACTTTTTTCCTCACAATATTTGGTTCACTTAGAATGTCTTTCCTTTTGTCTTGAAACCTCTCTCATCCTCAAAACTCATCCTCAAAAACTGTAGGTAATCCTCAAAATTACCCTAATCCCACAGCATCTTTCTTTGATGTTTCAATAATAAGTTTAATAATACATAGTTTGTACCTGCCATATAATATTGGTACAATACTTTTCATATTTAAATTGTATAAGTTGGTTATATATTTTCTAGAGACCAGGAACCAAGTCATAGTTCCATTTATGTATTCTAATGTCCCAAATGTAGTATTGAACAGAAAGGTACTGCGTGGTTTAAAAATTGAATTTCAGTCATAAGCTTGCCTCTAGTAAATTGCAAAAGAACTTTTTCCGTCATGTTGCTGATCTCTTGACAGTTTCATTATGAGTCACATTTTATTTCTGGTTTCTTGATTGTGATTACTCAGTGTTGTGCCAGCAGTGAATATTAAAAAAGCAGAACCAAACTTTTACAAGCAACAGATGACTAAGAAAGCTCTACAGTAAATGACAATGAGTGATACAAAGACATCGATGAGAGACATGAGAGTGTGGACAGAGAAAAGTGGAGCAGGACTATGCAACAAATGAGTATTAACGTCTTGTTCTTGTAAAACAGCCAATACCTGGGTACTTTTCCATACTCTCCTTTGGATACTTAGGATGATAACAGAAGTTGGAATAATTTAAGTTCCCTGGGCCTGACGAGAAAAATCTCCTAATATATACTGCCTCAGAAGTATAAGTACCTGGGCAATATACACCCTAAATTAAATGGTTATTCAGCATGAAGATCATTTTTACTATGGCTTAAGATCAAGAAGAGAGAAAAAATGTAAGGTTTGAAAACAGGCAAAGAGTAGATTAAGTAAGGAGTTGTAGACCATGGTAAGATAAATTAGTTTTATATTATAAGAAATTTTGAAAGATTATATGCCATTGTTCCTAGGAAGGAATGTGAACTTATTTGGTTTACATTTTTATTGTAAGTAAATAATGTTTTACTTTGCATATTTTTAAAGTTTTATTGTGTTGTAATGATTTTGAAAATATTGCACATTTTCGTGAGTTTGGATATACACATACATCCATGGATATACCATCCCCACTATCAAGGTAGTTAACATATAGTCACCTCCAAAACTGCCCATACATATTTCTTTCGTGTATGCAGCACATATGCTTACCATGATATCTTTCCTTTTGACATATTTTAACATAATACAGGCACTGTATTATTAACTATAGGTACTACACTGTACAAAAGATCTCTAAAATCATTGTCTTGTATTTTGTCCCTGTTGATTCCATTCCCAAACCCTAGAAACTATCATTTTATTATTTGCTTCTGTGAGTTTGACTACCTTAAATATCTCATGTAAGTACAATCATAAAGTATTTTTTAAGTTCTCTTTGATCACTCTGGAAAGACCAATAACCCTGTTGTGTGGAAGTGGGAAGATCATTTAAAAGGCTATTGCAATATTATAGGTAAAAAATCATGGTAGCCCAAGGCGGTTTAGGTAAAATAGATGAGCAGTGATCAGATTTGGAATATACATTAAGAGCAAAACCACTTGAATTGGACTAGGGGCTTCATGTTGGGGTCAAGGAAAGACATTCGGGGATGACTCCTAAGTGTTAGACCTCAGCAACTGGGTGCTGATTGAATAATAGTGCCTTTATCTCTAAAGAGAAGTTCTGGAGAAGTAGCAGTTTATGAGAGATGAGGGTAGAAATCACGAATTGTTTCTTGTTCTTTTAAAAAATAAACATAACATATGATTTATCATTTTAGCCATTATTAGATATACAGTTCAGTGGCATTTAGTATGTTTACATTTTTTACAATCATTGTCACTATCCATCTGGAGAATTTTTAATCATCCCAAACTGAAACTCTGTTCCCATTAAAGAACATGTTCTCATTTCCTTTTCTGCAGACAATGGAAATAACCGTTTTCCTTTTTGTTTCTATGAATTTGAGTATTCTAAGAAACTCATGTCAAGGTAGTCATCCAATATTTGTCCTGTTGTGTTTGGCTTATTTAACTTATCATAATGTTTTCAATTTCACTTATGTCGTAGCCTGTGTCAGAATTCCATTCCTTTTACAGTTTGAATAATTTTCCATTGTATGCATTTTGTACATTTTGTTTGTCTGTTCACACTTTGATGGACATTTGTGTTGTCTCCACCTTATCAGGTTTTAAAAATATCTATAAATGCCTAAGAGGAGATGCGAAGTAGTCAGTCTAATATGATCCCAAAGGTTGAGAGGTAAGGTATAAAAACATAAATTTGAAAGTCATGGGCAGACACATGATGACATCACACAGAGACAGAATGTGGTGAGTGGAGCCCTGGGGAACTCCAGCATGAATAAGTCAAACAGAGGAGAAGCATCCAGCAAAAGATCAAGAAAGAGCCACAAGTAAGGCAGAAGGGAAATCAGTTGAGTGTTCTGTTACTAGAGTTCAAGATGACAGAGCTGTGGAGTGTCACAAATCCTGTTGGAGGGGTTAAGTAATAAAAACACAGTGCTGTGTCCGTGTATGAGACTGACAAGAATGAAAGCCAATTACAAACAGATGAGAAGAGATTGAGAGGCTAACAATTTGAAGTGAAACATCCTTTCTTCTCTTTGCATATATTTAATGAGTTTTCCTACATTCATTTATACTCCTCTCAGAAGCCACTCATTTAATAAAACAGAAATAAATAAAATGGATGTTGATCTATTTTTATAAAATACTTTCCATGTTTCTTTCTTTGAATTTATTTTCCCACTGTCACTGTACCTGCTTATGATCTGCTATTGGAGTTAAACCTACGACTCCAGGTTGAGGCTTAGGTTTTTAATACAAGAAGAGCTTAAATTTTCTGACGCACAGCAAGTTTGATAACACTTTTGGTTAACTAACCCACTCAGAACTGCTTCTTCTTCAGGATGTAATATACAATTATATTTAAATCCTCTGTTGGGTCAAATTATATAGTTGAGACTCATTCCATTATCATAGAACATTTTAAAATGATTTTCTCTAAATGCAATGTTCTGTTTTTGACTTACTAAAATTCATGTCACTATTCACTCCATTCACACACTTTGTATTTTTTTCCCCATTGAACTGACATTTCACTACTGAAGAAACTTTCTGTTCACTGACAACTTTTAAAGACCAGTGTTTACTCCCAATATATCTTTTATTGAGCCTCAAGTGATTCTCTGGCAACTACCACAAAAAACAACAATTCAAACAAAATAAAAGTCAAAAATGCATCAGTAAAGAACATAGGAATACCCAGAGGGGTAGAACAATGTGGTTTGTTCCAGTTTACTTAGTGAAACTAAAGGCAATTTATGGTTTATAATTTCCTGTTTTTAAATTGGTTAACAGTAAATTTTGTTGTTATAAAGTATTGTGTTAACTAAAGATTAGTATCCTCATCTCTGATATATAAGTTTGCCACCTGCAAGAGATTTATGTGTTAACATTTCCATAAAGTCCAGATAGCCTTCAGGCTGTTCATATTTTCAATATAATATAATAAGTGCTTTTCTTTTCTAATTTCATTAAACACCCACTATAAATTTTAAAATAATCAAATATCTACTTAGATAAAATAATAGTTTAAAAAATAAGATATTTAGTGTTTATATTCAAGGAAATGCTTGATCTACTATACAAAAAGGTCATTAGTGGCTGTAACACAATTAATAGTATGCTGTTCACTCTGATTTCTGAATGGGAAGGATCTACTAAAGACGGCAAACTGTCTTCACAAAACAAAAGCATTTTAACCATCTCAAACTGTCTCACAGTGTTTGATGCTGCCCCATATAACTTTCTGTAATATTTATGAAAAGAATAACCCAAGTAATAGTATTAATTGGTTCAAACATTATAAATATATGGTTGGAAAAAATGTTCCTCAGTATCTTGGGTTCCATTATCATGTTTTAGTTCTAATTGTCATAATCCAAGTGGAGCCAAGTAGGGCAAGTCTCTATGCTCACACTTCAAGGACTATTTAAACATTTGCAAGTGAAGTTTATGTTGTTGCTTCCATGCTTTATAATGTTATAATTTTTTTTTACATTTTTAATTGGAGTAAGACTTATCCTCATATAATAATCCATAACCCCCTTGCATTTAAAACTTACCTTTGTGTAATAATAATGTTAAAGTGTAGCAAACAAAATTAATCAAATAAAATAAAACCAAATACATTGTGATTTTTTTCCTGAATAAAAATTTTAATAATCCTAGAGCTTCCAATTTTATAGGTAAAATGCCTCAGATAAATGTACAAAATTTGTTTTCAATGATGCTTCAAGTCTATATGGTCTCTCCTAGCTGGGGTAGAATAAAATGAGTAAATGGTGTTTAATATCAAAACTAAGTTTTCAAAAGGGCTGAATCATTCTTACAGTTATGTTCTTAGCCCTCTGATAAAATGATTAACATTTCAAAATCAACATAAACCATCACCCTATTATCACAAAAACACACAAAAGACTTGGCTTGATACCTTTTTTACATACAGCATCTTAGTATGTGTTTTAGTCCATTAGTTCTGTTATAACAAAACACCTAAGATTGGGTAATTCATTAAAAAAAAATAGAAAATCATTCCTCACAGTTCTGGAGGTGGGAAGTTCAAAATTAAGGAGTAAGTAGGCTGACTCTCTGGTGAACACCCATTCTCCACTTCCAAGATGGTCCCTTGCAGCATCCTCTGGGGAGAAGGAATGCTGTATCCTCAGATGGCAGAAGGGAAGGAAGGCACAAATAAAGGGTGAATTCCCTCTTTCAAGCCCTTTTTAATGGTACATATTTTCATATGTACAGTATTGGAGCCATATATATATCCAGTATTGATCACCTCCTAAAGGCTGTACCTCTTAATACTGTTGCATTGGTGATTGTTTCAACATGAATTTTGGAGGTAACAAAACATTCAAACCATAGCAGTGCATCTCATGTGGTCAGACACTATTAGAAAACCAAGGCTTTGTCCAAAGTCACCTACTCAAGGCTTCAATTCCAAATGTGGATGTCTCTCAATTCAGCTCTATATTATATATAGACTAGAAGAAGGAATAAATGTAGTGACAGTGACACTGACAAGAGTCAGATTTAGAACTAGGCTGGAAATATTGCTTCAGATATTCTTAATCATAAATACTTTAATCAACTCTAGGACATACACCCATGTACCATGCTTCTTCTTGTACTTGTGCTCTCAATCTGGTAACAGGGACATCCAGCTCCACTGTGAACTGATTCTGAGGGACATTAAAACGTATGCAAAATGACTTAGTGAACTAGACAGCTAATTTTCAGAACTCTGGTTCAAAGGGATAATACTTTGCTCCCAAGATTTTGGGATCAAGGTCTATGATCTGACCAACAGATTTACATTTGAGATTAGATTTATAGTTTATGTTTATTTTCCTTTTATTTTGTCTCTTCCTTTTGTTGACTGCTGTCTTTCCCAGAAACTTCTGTGAGTTCCTAATTTGTTTGCTAAACAATTAGGAATTCCTAAATTTCCCATTTTTTGTAAATGTTTGACTTGTTATATGTCCATAAAACCTCTGCAATATTAACATTGAAACATCTGAATGCTTTAAGTAGACAGTATTTCATTAAAAATTGGCTTATTTGTAGTATTTACAAGAGCCTCAATGAAACCCAAAACATCAGGAAAAAAAGGGACATGAGAATTCTGGTTCATTGATTTTTTATTAAATTCTACATACATGAAAAAATGTTTTATATATGTACCAGTTGTCTCCTAAATACTTAAAATAGATACCTCATTTATTAAGATTTTATTAATACTCAAATGTGCTAACTTAGGAATGTTCCAGAATATAAGATTTCACTGATGTGTACAAATAATTTTTACTCTGTCCCAGATTTCTTGACTAGAATATGTGAGAAAATAATTCTGTTCAGATAACTGAAACGACTTAAAATTTGGACGTCAAGTGGGTAACTGTGAACTCAAGAACTAAGATATTAGTAATAGAAATATTATCAACTTTTTTCTGGTTAACAAGGACAAAATCTATACAACAACAAATACATCTTTTTATACCTTGATAAAGGCTTGGGAAAAATATGACATTAAAAATAATCAATTAGGGAAAACAATGCTACTTAATTAATTCATATTGACTAAACTGATCCTTTAGAGTCATTCTCCAAACCAGACCTACCACATAAAGAAAATTGAATAGATCCAAGTTTATGCTTATAATATTTAGGAATGATTTCCTACATTTTCCTCTGATCTGATATCCAGATAATGAAATACGGTTACAGAAGCATTCAATTAGGCCAAAGAAAACAGAACACTCATAGTCAGATGTACTCTCCTAGGAGTTAGTATTACGGAATTCGGGAAGAAAATAAAAAATTTCAATGAGGAAAATATTGCAGATGTAGACATATTCATATGGAATGTTTAGTGGGAAAATATAAACAGATTTTAAACATTCCCATAGAAAAGCCCCTCTTTGTTTCACAGTTAACCTCTCAAAGTGAGATGAGTTATAAATAACTAATCTTATTTCTATGCAGTTCCTCAAGCAGTCCAGGACACTTGCTTAACTGGCAGATAGTTAATATAGCTATTACATTTTCCCACATTGGTTTTTATTTTCTATTACCATCTTTTCTCTTCTTAATGCTATTTTAATCTTTATTTGCTAACAATGGTGCCAAGACTCTTTTCCCTCTATTAGGAAACTAATTTGTGGGCAGATAATAAATGATTTTAGTTACTTTTTGGCAAAGAATTGCAGATAGTCATAGATGGTTGGATCCTATAGGAACAATTTAATAATAGGAACAGACTTTTTTTCTAGATCTTAAAATACTAGAAGAGTTCTACAATAAGTCTGAATGATGAGGAAATAACCTGAAAGCAGGGGAACAGCAGGAGCAGAAGTACTAAAATTGAAGTGAAATTAGAGTTTACAGGGAGCCTCTAGGATGGAAACAAGGAAGCTTCTTTGATTTATTCATGTTGAAGATAACTCAGAAACAAAATCTTATAAAATGGCGTCAGACTACAATGAAATGTGGAAGCTGATGTGTCATCGTCATTCGTAGAATTCAGTGATTCTTGTTGCTACGCAACTAAACCTAGAACTTAAGAAATTGAGAGACAAAGGGGAAGAGATTTATGTTTGCCTTTCCCATGTGAGGTCTCACGTAAAAACCTTGGCTAATAAAAATGGGCAGTACAAACCATCTATTTCTAAGGTCATATGTAGAAAAGATAATGGAAATCACTAATTTATCAGCTGGTAAATCATCCAAGTGTTTGACTGTAAAGGAGAGAAGCACTAAATAGTTATGCATGCATAAATACAGAGACACACACAGACAAACACCAGAAATTTCTGTTGCCAAGTGTTCAGATTCTGTTTAAAATATAAGCCCCTTAACGTTTTTTTATATTTTAGATTTTGATTTGTTAATACATCCTAAATTGTTAATAGGTTGTGCCTCACAAATTACAAAAACAATTGGGCTAAGAAGTGAAGGAAAAGAGGTATTGGAAATTTGGACACAGACATTTATGTATTTGAAGGAGCTTTGGGAAATAGAAAAAAGAATTGAGGAAAGAAAAGGAAGTGGTCTCTCAGGATATTTTAAGCCTGCATTATTTAAAAAATATGGATTTTTACTAACACTAGACCACATTTTCCATGACAATGTACTGCTGCTTCAATAATGTGATATCTGAGTCCCTAAAATAATATAATGTGTGCAAGTCAGTCTGGCTCTCATATTTTTGGTCTGTTCTCTTCTTATTACCTTCTCACAAACTGAGTTAAGGAATAAATTCTGACAAAGATACAAATGATTAAAGTCATTCTTAATAGTACAATATGTTTCATTATCCCTTCACGGAAAACCACATTCCATAATAATTAGCAAGAAAATGCATATCAGAGAGAACCACAGGAGGGAAATCAAGATATTGGAAAATCAATATATTACTCATAAGTTGAAAGAGTTTACCTCAGAAATATCATACGGTGATGTTTATTTTTCATATGAGTTTCTGGCATTTTGGAAAATAAGTTATCTTCCTACTAGCACTGGGAAGGTTCCAAAATAATTCAAGTTTTCTTGTCATTTTAATAAACAGGATAATATTTAGCCTGAATGTAGTTCTCCATATCATTATGTAATAAAATAGTAATTATTAGGATAAATATAAAATTATTTAAGTGGTAAAAAATAATGAGTCCTTGGTTTACTGCTGATATACACTAACTTGATTAAAAGTCAAAGATGTTACAAGGAATGAAGAACTTTATCCATTAGCATGATGAGAAAATAAAATCATAGTTATAAGCGTATTGTGCAAAAAGCAAAATAATTGCATTAAAAGGATAGCAGAGATTGAAGTAATTATCTGTTAATGAATTCATTATTTCAGGTCCAAATATCTAACTTCAACTCCAAGTATATCTTATCCTTTTAAGCATCCCTTAACTGTATAATCTTGAGTTTTGTTGTTATTGTTTTTATAGCAGTGGTGGTTACCTTGTTGCAGAAGAAGAGAAAGCAGGTGACAGCACGAATCTAATTTGGGGTAACAGATTGGAAGAGTAAATGAATTGATAGAAGTTGGATTTAGGTTACCTAGGGATGGAGAGAAAATTCAGAAAAACAGAAAAAAAAATAAAACCACTTGAGATTTCTATGAATTTGAGAAATAAGTTTATATGAAGAAAACAAGTTGAGGTTACACAGGATTAATTTGGGAAGACTGATGGAAGAATAAGAAAGAAACTCAAAAGCTCCTGGGTTAGTGGTTGGTGATTTTCTTTGAGAAATGAAGCAGTGTGACTCCAGACCTTATTGCATATAGGCGTGATGAGAATGGAACGCTTCCAGGACACAGGGCTTTGCACTCTTGAGTCAGGTTTTAATAAAATTTGAGGGTTAAGAATGTCACCATGAAAAAGCCTGAATATAAACTTGATTATTGTTGTTTTTCAGGAAAGGAAGATTCCAGAAATTACAGAAAAATGTTCCAGGAAAAAAAAATTATTATTTTAGTGATTGTAACAGGTCAATATTGACATCTCATGTTGGCTTGAATTCACATTTCCCTACTGGGTAATAATGTTGATGAACTTTTCATGCTTTTATTAGCCATCTGTGTATCCCCTTTGGTGACATGTGCATTGAGGTACTTTGACCATATTCTAATTGGATTTCTTGCTTTATTGTTGGTGACTTTTGAGAGTTATTTATTTATTATAGACAAAAATTATTTATCAGATATGTGATATGAAGATATTTTCTCCCAGTATGTAATTTGTCTTTTTAGCCTCTTAATTGAATCTTTTACAAAGGGAACATTTTAATTTTTTTTAATTTTTAATTTTTGTGGGTACTTAATAAGTAGATAGATTTATGGGGTACATGAGATATTTTGATATGCAATTCTAATTCACATCAAATGTAATTTCTGATAGTCATCTCATAGAAAATGGGGTACCCATTCCCTCAAGCATTTATCCTTTGTTTTTTACAGTCAAATTACACTCTTTTAGTTATTTTAAAATGTACAATGAAATTATTTTGACTATAGTCATCCTGTTGTGCTAGCAAATTTTGGGTATTATTTATTCTTTCTATTATTTTGTACCCATTAAACATTCCCATCTCCCTATCATCCCCCTACAGCTCTTCCCAGTCTCTGGTAATCATCCTTCTGTTCTCTATCTTCATGAGTTCAATTGCTTTGATTTTTAGATCCTATAATGGGAACACGTAACATTTGTCTTTCTGTGCCTGGCATATTTCACTTAACATGATGACCTTCAGTTCCATCCATGTTGTTGCAAATAACATGATCTCATTCTTTATTATGACTGAATAGTGCTCCATTGTGTATTAGTACCACATTTCCTTTATCCAGCCATCTGTTGATGGACACTTAGGTTGCTCCCAAATCTTGGCTATTGTGAATAGTGCTACAACAAACTTGGGAGTGCAGGTCTCTCTTTGATATATATATCCAGCAGTGAGATTGCTGGATCATATGGAAGCTATACTTTCAGTTTTTGAGAAACTTTCAAACTGTTCTCCATCGTGGTTGTACTAATTTACATTCCCACCAACAGTGTATGGGGGTTCCCTTTAACCTCTCCAGCGTTTGCTTGTCTTTTGGATAAAAGTCAAATTAACTAGAGTGAGATGACATGTCATTCCAGTTTTGATTGGCATTTCTTTGATGATTAAATCAAAGCATCTTTTCATACACCTGTTTGCCATTTGAATGTCTTGTTTTGAGAAATTCTATTCAGATATTTGGCCATTTTAAAATTGGGTTATTAGATTTTATTTTCCTCCAGCATTGTCTGAACTCATTACATAGTTTGGGTATTAATCCCTTGTCATATGGGTGATTTGCAAATATTTCATATTTCCTGTCCTGTGGGTTGTTCCTTCACTCTTCACTTTATTGATTGTTGCCTTTGCTGTGCAGAAGACTTTTTTTATTTTTTTTTGAGATGGAGTCTCACTCTGTTGCCCAGGCTGGAGTGCGGTGCTGTGCTCTCAGCTCAATGCAACTTCTGCCTCCCAGGTTCAAGCAAGTCTCCTGTCTTAGCCTACTGAGTAGCTGGGATTACAGGTGCATGCCACCATACCCAGCTAATTCTTGTATTTTTAGTAGAGATGGAATTTCACCATGTTGGCCAGGCTGCTCTCAAACTACTGACCTCAAGTGATCCACTTGCCTTGGCTTCCCAAAGTGCTGGAATTATAGGCATGAGCCACTGCACTAAGACTGTGCAGATTTTTTTACCTGGATGTGATCCCATTTGTCCATTTTTGCTTTAGTTGTTTGTGTTTAGGGAGTTTCCTCAAGAAATTTTTGCACAGATCGATGTCCTGGAGTGTTTCCCCAATGTTTTCCTGTAGTACTTTAATCGTTTGAAGTCTTAAATTTAAGTCATTAATCCATTTTGATTTAATTTTCATACATGGTGAGACACAAAGATCTGGTTTCATTCTTCTGCGTGTGGATATCCAGTTTTCTCTGCACAATTTATTGAAGAAACTGTCTTTTTCCCAGTGTATGTTCTTGGCATCTTTGTCAAAAATGAGTTAACTGTAGGTGTGTGGATTTCTTTCTGGCTTTTTAATTCAGTTCCATTAGTCTATGTGTCTGTTTTTATGTCAGTACCACACTGTTTTGCTTGCCATATCTCTGTAGTATAATCTGAAGTCAAGTAATGTGATTCCCCCGGTTTTGTTCTATTTTTCTCAGAATAGTTTTGGCTATTCTGGGTCTTTCATGGTTCCATATAATTTTTAGGATTGGTTTTCTATTTCTCTGAGGAATGTAATTGGTATTTTGATACCAATTGCATTGAATATGCAGACTGCTTTGGGTAATATAGACATTTTAACAATATTGATTCTTCAAATTCATGAACATGGAATATCTTTCCATTTTGGGGGCGTCTTCTTCAATTTGTTTTATCAGAGTTTTATAGTTTTCATGATAGGATGCTTTCTTCAGTTGATTCCTAGATATTTCATTTTATTTGTGGCTATTGTAAATGGGATTACTATTTTTATTTCTTTTTTCGATTGCTCAGTGCTGGCATATAGAAATGCTACTAATTTTAGTATGTTGATCTTGTATCATGTAACTTTACTGATCTTTTTTCAACTTTTATTTTAAGTTCCATGCTCAGGGGAACGCATTCAGTATGCATAGGTTTGTTATATAGGTATACATATTCCACGGTGGTTTGATGCACAGATCATCCTATCACCTGGGAATTAAGCTCAGCATTCATTAGCTATTCTTATCGATGCTCTCCCTCCCCGCCCCACAACAGACCCTGGGGTGTCTTGTTCCCCCACCCAACCCCAATGTACCCATGTGTTCTTATGGTTCAATTCCCACTTATAAGTGAGAACATGCACAGTTTAGTTTTTTCTTTAGTTTGCTGAGGATAATGATTTCATACATGTCCCTACAAATTACATGAACTCGTTTTTATGGCTTCATAGTATTGTATGGTGTATATGTATAACATTTTCTTCATCTGGCCTATCATTGATGGGCAATTAGGTTGAAACCATGTTTTTGCTATTGTGAATAGTGCTGCAGTGAACATATGCATGCATGTATTAATATGTTTATAATATAATGATTTAAGATCTTTGGGTATATACCAAGTAATGGGATTTCTGAGTCAAATGGTATTTTTGCCTCTAGATCTTTGAGGAATCACCACACTGTCTTCCACAATGGTCGAATCCAGCAACAGCGCCTTTTTCTCTGCAACCTCACCAGCATATGTTGTTTTTTGCCTTTTTAAAAATAATACCCATTTTTACTGATGTGAGATGGTATGCCATTGTGGTTTTGATATGCATTTCTCTAAGGATTAGTGATGTTGAGCTTTCATGATTATTGGCTGCATGAATGTCTTCTTTTGAGAAGTGTCTGTTCATATCCTTTGCCCATTTTTAATGGGGTTCTTCTTTCTCATAAATTTAAGTTCATTGTAGACTCTGAATATTAGACCTCTATCAGATGGATAAATTGCAAAAGTCTACCATTCTGTAGGTTGTCTCTTCACTCTGATGATAGTTTATTTTGCTGTGTAGAAGCTCTTTAGTTTAATTAGATCCAATTTGTCGTTTTTTGCTTTTGTTGCAATTGCTTTTGGTGTTTTCATCATGAGATCATTCGTCTATGTTCTGAATGATATTGCTTAGATTTTTGTTCAGGGCTTCTTTTACGCTTTTGGGTTTTCCATTTATGTTCTTAATGCATCTTGAATTAATTTTTGTATAAAGTGTGAAGAAGGGATCAGTTTCAATTTTTTGCATATGGTTCTGCCAGCACCATTTATTGCATAGGGAATCCTTTCCCCATTGTTTGTTTTTGTCAGATATGTCTAAAATCAGATGGTTTTAGGTGTGTGGTCTAATTACTGTGTTCTCTATTTTGTTCCATTGGTCTATGTGTCTGATTTTTTTTTTCCCAGTACCATGCTATTTTGGTTACTGTAGCCTCGTAGCATAGTTTGATGTCAGGTAGCATGATCCCTCCAGCTTTGTACCTTTTGCTTAAAGACTGTCTTGGCTATTCAGGCTATTTTTTGGTTCTGTATGAATTTTAAAATAGTTTCTTCTAATTCTGTGAAGAATGTAATATTAGTTTAATGGGAATAGCATTGAATCTATAAATTACTTTGGACAGTATGGCCATTTTCACAATATTGATTCTGCCTATCCATGACCATGGAATATTTTTCCATTTGTTTGTGTCCTCTCTGATTTCCTTGAGCAGTGGTTCATAGTTCTTTTTGGAGAGGTCTTTCACTTTCCATGTTAGTTATATTTCTAGGTACTTTATTGTTTTTGTAGCAATTGTGAATGGGAGTTCATTCATGTTTTGGCTCTCTGTTTGTCTGTTGTTGGTATATAGGAATGCTACTGATTTTTGCACATTGATATTTTTTAATCCTGAGATTTTACTGAAGTTATTTATCAGTTTAAGAAGATTTTGGGCTGACAATGTGGGTTTTTCTAGATATAGCAACATCTCATCTGCAAACAAAGATAATTTGACTTCCTCTCTCCCTATTTGAATACCCTGTATTTATTTCTCTTGCCTGAATGCCCTGATCAGAAATTCCAAAACTACATTGAATAAGAAAGGAGAGAAATGACATCCTCATCTTGTGCTAGTTTACAAGGGGAATGCTTTCAGGTTTTACCTTTTCCGTATGATATTGGCAGTGGGTTTGTCATATATAGCTCTTATTATTTTGCGGTATGTTCCTTCAATATCTAGATTATTGAGAGTCTTTAATTCTGTTGACTAAGATTTTGGTTGTATCTAGTCCTGTTTCACTATTTTTGCTTTTATTGTCTATACCTTTGGTGTCATAAAGTTTTCCCTGTTTTCTTCTAAAAGTTTTACAGTTTCAAGACATCTTTAACCTATTTTGAGTTTTATTTTACTGTAGTGTAAAATACGAGTCCACTTTTATTCTTTTTTATGTAGATATGTAGTTTTCCAAACACCATTGTTGAAGAGACTATTATTTACACATTGTGTATTCTTGGCAATCATGCTAAAGATGAGTTGACTATATATGAAAATATGTATTTCTAGGCTCTCCTCTATTATGTTCCATCAGTCTATAAGTGCATCTATGCCATTAATAATACTGTTTTAATTACTGAATCTTTGTAATATATTTTGAAATTGGAAAATGTGATGCCTCCAGCTTTGTTCTTCCTTCTCAAGATTGATTTGTATATTCAGGGTCTTTTTTGATTTCACACAAATTTTAGACATTTTTTTATTTTTGTAAAAAGTACAATTGGAATTGTGATGGGGG
Source organism: Macaca thibetana thibetana (assembly GCF_024542745.1). Lineage (NCBI taxonomy): Eukaryota > Metazoa > Chordata > Mammalia > Primates > Cercopithecidae > Macaca > Macaca thibetana. The sequence continues at coordinate 15,017,147 of NC_065582.1, read as the reverse complement.
CTGTAAATCACTTTACAGATTTTTCTTCATATCTTTGCTTTCAGCTTATATGTGTCCTTAAGTTTAAGTAAGTCTCTTGTAGATAGTATATAGTTGACTTACTTTTTTACTCTATTCACCCACTCTGTATTTTTATTGGTGAGTTTAACTGACTTACTTTTAAAGTAATTTTGATAGGAAAGGATTTATTATTGGCTTTTTTTTTTCTTAGTCACTTGTTTTTTGGGTCAGTTTTTTCTTCTCTTGTTCCTTTGTGTTTCATTGATTTTTTGATGTTGATATGCTTTGATTATTTTCTTTTTCTTGTCTGCAACTTCTATGTATATATTCTTTTTGTTACTGTGAGGCTTACACAAAGTATCTTACAGTTATAACAGTGTCTTTTAAGCTGATAACAACTTAGATTCAATTGCATATAAAAACATCAATATTTTTATCTATCCTCTTCAACACTTTATGCCATCATTTTAAAAATGTACTTGTATTCATATTGTGCATTTATTAACATAGTTTTAGCAATAGTTATTTTTAATACCTGTGTCTTTTACAAAAGTATTTTTATGGTAGAATGGAAAAACATTTACCACCATCATTAAAGTATTATGCTGTTCTTCTTTTGTTTATGTACTTACCTTTACCAATTAGTTTTAGAGTTTTAATGCTACTACATTGCTCTTTAATGTTCTATCATTTCAACTTGAAGAACTCCCTTTAGCGTTTCTTGTAATGCATGTCTAGTAGTAAAGAACTCCCTCAGTTGTTGTTTGTGTGGGAAAGGCTATATCTTTCATTATTGAATAACTGTTTGCTGGGGTTAGCATTCTTGGGTTTTGTTTGTTTGTTTGTTTGTTTTTTCCCTGAGGACTTAGAATATATAATTTAACTCCCTTCTGACTTCCAATGTTTCTGCTGAAACATCTACTGATAGTCTTATGGGAGTAGATATTCTTGTATGTGATAAGTTGATTTTCTCTTGATGCTTTCAACATTATCTCTTTGACTTCTGATGATTTGTCTTGATTTGAATTTCTTTATATTCGCTGTATTTAGGATCCTTTGGGTTTCATGAACCTGGATGTTCGTTTCCTTCCTCAGATTTGAAAAATGTTCAGTCAACATTTCTTTGAATAATATTTCTTGTACTTTCTTCCTTTCTTCTTATTCTGGAACTCTCATAATGCACATATTGTTAGACTTAATGGTTCCTCTAAGTCCCTCAAGCTTTCTTCACTTTTTTTCTTTTTTCTTCTTTTTTCTCTTAATCATTTCCAAACTCAATCATTTGAGTTTGCTGATATTTTCTTCTGCTCAATCTAGACTGCTATTGGACCCTCCTAGTAAATTTTTCAATGAGTGTTCTTCAGTTCATAATTTCTTTTTGGTACATTTTAATATTAACTTTTTGTGGAAATTCTTACTTTTTTCTTGAATTGTTCTCCAGATCTTTGTGAGCATCTTCATAACCATTCTTTTCAATTCTCTGTCTGGTAATGTTATACCTCAATTTCATTAGGATTGATTTCTAGGGATTTATATTTTTCCTTTGCTGGGAACACCTTTGCTTTTTTCTTCATTTTACTCAACTTTCTGTGTTGGTGTCTTGCAATAACAAAGTAAGCAGTCGGCCGGGCGTGGTGGCTCATGCCTGTAATCCCAGCACTTTGGGAGGCCGAGGCGGGAGGATCATGAGGTTAGAAGACTGAGACCATCCTGCTAACATGGTGAAACCACGTCTCTACTAAAAATACAAAAAATTAATCGGGCGTGGTGGCGGGTGCCTGTAGTCCCAGCTACTCGGGAGGCTGAGGCAGGAGAATGGCGTGAACCTGGGAGGTGGAGCTTGCAGTGAGCCGAGATCGCACCACTGCACTCCAGCCTGGGTGACAGAGCGAGTCTCCATCCAAAAAAAAAAAAAAGTAAGCAGTCATTTCTCCAAGTCTTCAAAGACTAACCTTGTACATTAAATGACCAGTCAGACTGGCCAGACATTCTTTGGGCCTCTTTAACATTCATATTTATCCAATAAACTTTCTTAGTTCTTTGTAGCTTCCAGATATGATCTGTCAGGTCCCATGAGTGACCAGGACAAGCAAGATGGTAACCATTTCTATGGGCAGCCCCAAGAAATGTTGGCCATTGCATGGTCTTTTTCTCTCCAAGGAAAAGCTAGGAGCTGGAGTTTTACATACCTTCACTGTGTGTTGAGTTGAGAGGAAGAGGGATGATAGTAACCGTCAGTCAAAATTACCATCTCAATTTTTACTAGACCCAGTGACTAGATTTTTCCTGGTTCCATCCGCAATCTGAGATAAGCAAGTCAGAAGTCAGTTCTTTGGGCAGCCCTCATAAGTATGTGATCACTGGATATGTTGATCCATTCGTTCCTTCCCTAGGTAGAAGCTGGAAGCTGAAGATATTTTCCTGAACACTTTGCTAGCCCAGAGAGAGGGTTTATGCAACTACGACCCAAACCTATATCTTTTTGTCTCTCCCAGGAGACTACATGATGTCACACTCATCCATACTCAGAGACAGGCAAGATACAAGCTAGACAAGACTTTACTGGGAATACAAGATTTCATGGAAAAGCCCCAGGGAATTTGAATGCCACTTTCCCTTCTCAGGGGATGCTAGAACTAATAGGCATTTTTTATCCCCTCACTGTGCTAGGCTGGGAAGCAGATCTATCATGACTGCCAGCACAAATTTCTATCCCTGTTTTTCCCAGAAATGGCTAGATTGTGGCAGTCCCATGAGCATACTGACTGGTAATCAGAAGCCAGTCATCTGGGGAGCACACACTGTAAAGCTGAAGTGCTGGGTACATAGAGCAACTCTTTCCCTCTTCCAGGAGAAGCCTGAAGCTGGGGGGACCTCTTCTTCATCATATGGTGCTGTGCTGTTCCACAGGTAGGATTTCTGGTGAGATGATGTTCCCAGCCTCCCTCAGGTTTGATGAGCCTGATTTTGTGTTCTTCTCAGTGTAATCACCTTTCAATTAGTTTCTGAATTTCTCAAAGGAATTTACCTGTCAACTGTTGTTGAATTGGTGTGTTGTGTTGGGGGGTGGAAATGAGGAGAGTCCAGGGCTTCTTTCTTCACAATCTTGTTGATCTCATATCTATATTCAGGTTACTTTGTTTAGATCCCAATCTGACTCAACACTGCCTGGGAGATTCTTAATCGTCTTTATATCTTCCAATTTGAGAGGAAGTTGCCTTTTTAATAGAGTGTGCATCAGTCCATTCTAATGCTGCTAATAAAGACATACTCAAAACCTGATATTTTATAAAGAAAATAGGTTTAATTGACTCAAAGTTCAGCATGGCTGGGGACACCTCAGGAAACTTACAATCCTGGCAGGAGGGGAAGCAAAATGTCCTTCTTCACATGGGGACAGGAAGGAGAAGAATGAGTGCCCAGCAAAGGGGGATGCCCCTTATAAAACCATCAGATCTCGTGAGAACTAATTCATTATCACAAGAACAGGATAGGGGAAACCACTCTCATTATTCAATTATCTCCACCTGGTCCCTCTCACTATACATGGGGATTGTGGGAACTACAATTCAAGATGAGATTTCGGTGGAGACACAGCCAAACCGTATTATAGTATACACCTGGCCTGCTTTTATTGGCTGAGTTCCAATATATGTTAAATTTTCAATGTTATTCTGGGTTACTTTGTTCTTCTGCCTCTGAGGAGGTTCAAGCCCAATCAATGATGGAGCCACCTGGGAGTTGAAGGTCCTTCTCGAGCCAAGTAGTATCACTGGGCCACTTTCAGGCATGGAGACAGGAGGCACAGAAGCCATACAACTTGTGTCTTTTTATGTAATTTGGTGGAGTGTTTTAAAATGTCAGATTTTACTGATGGCTTTGCTGTGGCTAATTCAGACTCCCCTTCATTGCATTAGTTATCGAATATGGGTCAGGTCAGCTAGCTAGATCTTTGATTCTGCCTTATAATGACAAGTGATTAGCATTAAATTTGATTTAATGTTGCACTTTACCTGGTTATTGATGAGGATTAAGTCTACCTTCCTGGGCTTTGATGTTGCCAATTGTACTGCCCAGCACTTCACTGGTTATATCTTGTGTTTTAGGTGGTCTCACTAATTCTTTGAAGCTGCCACTGTGAATGAATCAGCACATATGTTTTCTGGCTTTAGAGCAGATGCTGGTGCACTTCACAGGGTATTTGTTAAGAATTTATTTTCCATTCTCAATCATCTGGCCAGAAAAAGCAAACCTTTCTTAGCGTTTTTGTTGTCATTATTGTCAATGATTGCTGGAAACGCTAGGATAAAGGCCTCTCTGACTCTCAGTTTGGGATATAATAGAGAGATTAAAGCAAAACTCAGGGAACTTACCCTGTTGCCAACTTTCAAATACAGGGTTTTCTAGTCAGCCTGTATTTTTTCTTTTCTTTTCAGCTTTCAGGGTCTCTTTTGGTTGTCTGTTGAATTATTTCCATGGTATATAGCTGCATATAGAGGGAAGGACCATGGAATTCTGGGTCTATATCAACCTGTTTCAGAACCCAAATTAATCATAACTGTTGAATAATTTTCTGCTTTAAAATGTATTAAGTGTAAATGCTTTTTGAGTAGCATCCCAAATAAAGGTCACCATTAAGTCAACCACTTTATATTATACACAAAATTAAGCCAGGCATTATGGAAGATGCTAACATTTGTGAAGAAATAAATGATGCTTTTAAGTATAGTCCAGTCTGACAAGACTAGTGAGGGGAGGAATGCAAGAAAGAGAAAATAAAATGAAATAAATATTGTATTATAGTTACTTATATGGTAAGCATCTTCTGTGGACTGAATGGTTGCATCTCTCCAAAACACACAAGTGTAAATTTTAACTCCCAAACTTATGGTAGAATGTCAGGTCTTGGGAGCTAATTAAGTCATAAAGAAGGAATCTTCATGAATGGAATTATTGCCCTTAAGAGACATGAGAGGTTGTTTCCTTTATCTCTACTTTTCACCATGTGAAGATACAATGAGAAGATGGTCATGTAAAAACAAGGAAGTGGACTCTTACCAGACGCTGAATCTGTAAGCACTATGATGTTGATTTCCCAGCCTTTAGAACCGTGAGAAATAAATTTCTGTTGTCTAAGCATGTTATCTATGGTATCTATTACTGTAGTACAAATTGAGTAAGATAAGTTGGTGCCAGAAGTGGGGGGATATTCTAATAAATGCCCAACAGTATGGAAATGGATTTACAACAGAGTAATGAATAGTTGCTGAAAAACTTTGATTTGCATAGTAGAAATAGATGATATTGCCATAAAGGTGATTCTGATGAGGGTTAGAAAGAAAAGAGGACGGTTGGAGAGAAAGCCTCCTTTTTACATCAGTAGTCAAGAAGAGAACATTGTTAGATATTTGGATGGTACAGAACACTTTAATGATGTTTCAGACAGAAATGAGGAAAATACATTGAGAACTGGAGGAAAGTGCATTTTTGATATAAATTGGCAAATAATATGGCAGAATTATTTTGTATTCTAGTGTTTTATGGAAGGTAGAACTGTCAGATCAGAAGAAAACACCAAGGTCCAACATATCAATAATTCGATAAGGAGAATTAGTGTGGGTGTGAACCACAGACTTAAGCAGCTACCTTAACAGAATCCATGATTAGACATGAGATTACACCATCAGAAACACTGCCAGCTGAGACTCAAGGAAACATACATGAAGAAACAGAATGAAGTATAACCAAAAAGTGTGCTATCCTTAAAGCAAAGGGAAAAGGATTCAGAAATCACCAAGACCATAGCCCCTGGATTTCAGCAGGGCAGACTCCCTCCAACAGAAGATGTGGGAACAGGGATACCTGGAAGAACGCTAAGGGTGTGACCCCTACCAGGCAGAGAGCTGCAGCATGGGTGGGTCCACCACAGAATCCCAGAGAGGGCAGTACTCTGATATGCTGTAGAAGAAAACAACAAAGCCAGTATTGACTCAGTCCAATTCCCAAAACTTTAAAATTAGGGAAGCCAACAGCGCAGTCTGCACGCTGTGGCAGAAGGGCCAAGAGCCCCTGGCAAACCACTGGTTAAGTACAAGAGTTCAAAAGCCAAAGAAATTGGAGTCAGGGTTTCGAGGAGAGGAAGCATCCAGCATAGGAGATAAATGAAGGACTGAAGACTCAGCAAGTTTGCTCCTTCAGCCTTCTTCTTCAACCTTTTCCTGGCCACATTGGCAGCCAATTTGATGATGCCCATCTGGATTGAGGGTGGGTTTTCTTCCCCCAGTTCACTAACTCAAATATTAATCTCCTATGGCAACACCCTCACAGATACACCCAGCAACAATACTTTGCATTGTTAAATCCAATCAAGTTGACACTTCATATTAACCATCACAAGTATCTATTTCTTCCTGTAATGTACTACCATTGAGTAATTGCCACAAGAATGAAAACAAATCAGAAAAATATGACATTACTAAAGGAACAAAAAAATGCCAGCGACTGGCCTTAAAGAAACATAGATATATAAACTGCCTGACAAGGTATTCAAAATAACTTTTTTTAGGGAAGTTCAGCAAACTTCTAGAAAACTTAGAGAAACAATTCAAAAAATGAGAAAATAAGTGACTAGAATGAGAAATTTATTAAAAAGAAAACAAATAATAATAATAATAAATCAAACAGAAATCCTGGAGCTGAAAAGAAGAATTAATGAAATAAAAAAATGCAACAAATAGTATCAACAGAAGAAGTGATCAAGAAAAAAGAAAGAATCTTTAAAACTGAAGATAATGATATGAAAATATACAGTCAGAGGAGAATAAAGAAAAAGATAATACAAAGGAAAGAAACTTAAAAGGTTTTATGGGACAGTATCAAAAGAGTAAATGTACTAATCACAGGAACTCAAGTAAGTGAAGAAAAGAAACAGGAGCAGAAAGCTTATTTTAAAAAAATAATAGTAGAAACATTCCAAACCTGCAAAAAGATGTAACTATCCAGGTAAAGAAAGGTAAAAAATCTTTAATCACATTCAGTTCAAACAAAACTACCTGAAGACAAATTATAATCAAACTACATGTACACTACATGTAAAATACAGTGTTATTCAAAGGTGGACAATATTATTTTACAATGTCTGTTGAAAGACCTCGTTTAACCATTAAAAGCGTGAATATCAAAATATAACTGATATGCCACATTAAATGCAATCATATAAACTACTCAGTTAAATTGAAACAAAGGTAGATAGATGGAAACAAGTAACCATGACCAAATAAAATGAATAGAAAATAAATAGAAAACAATTATAAATATATACATTTTAATTTAAATATATCCATAATCAATTAAACATAAGTAGTTTAGTAATAGCAATAAAAATACAATATTTATCAGCCTGGAAAAAGTATGAACCTCAATAACATGCCATTTGCAAGAAAGCCACTTTAAGTATAAAGTTTCCAATAAGTTAAATCAAAGGAATAGTGCATTAATTTGTTCTTGCATTGCTATAAAGGATTACTTGAGACCAGGTAAAATAAGTTAAATTGGATCATGGTTTCACAGGCTATACTAGAAGCATGGCTGGGGAGGTCTTACAATTATGCTGGAAGGCAAAGAGGAAGAATGCACATCTTACATGGCTGGGGCAGGAGGATGAATTAGAAGGGGGAGGTGCTACACACTTTTAAACAACCAAATATCGTAAGAACTCACTCGTTATCATGAAAACATCAAGGGGGAAATCTGCCCCCATGATCCAATTGCCTCCCACCAGGCCCCTCTTCCAACAGTGGGGATTACAATTTGACACTGAATTTGTGTGGGGACACAAATCCAAACCATATCAGATGGAGAAAAATAACATGTTAATGATAATTAAAACAAAGCTGGAGTATTAATATTTCAGACAAGGAAAGGGAAAATTATCAGAGATAAAATGAGGTACCACATAATTATAAAGAGGCCAGTTAACCAAAATTACAATCCTAACTTGTATGCAGCTAACCACAGAGTCAAAATATTTGAGGCAAAAACTGACAGAACTGAAAGGAAAAATGTACTATTATAGTTGGAGAATTCAACACTTTCTTTGTCAGTAATTGACAGATTCATCCAGTGGAAAATCAACAAGGTTAAAGTAGACCAGAAAAACAGTAAAAAAATTTTATCTAACTTATATTTATGGAATGCTCCATCCAAAAACAACAAAACATACTTCTCAAGCTCACATAGAACATTCCCCATGATAGACCACATTCTGAATGATAAAATACATCTTAACAAACTTAAAATAGAATGATACAATATACTTAGAGTGCAATGGCATTAAACTAAAACTCAATACCAAAAAATGAAAGATCTGTAAATATTTGGAAATTAAGAAGTACACTTCCAAATAACACATTGGTCAAATAGGAAGAGAAATTTAAAATTGTTTGACCCGAATTACCATGGAAATATAATATCAAAATTTTAAGGATGCAACAAGAGTACTATGTATAGATAAATTTGTATCACTGATTGTATAAGTAAAAACAAAGGCTTCCATCTTAGAAAACTAGAGAAAGAATAGGTTCTTAAATGTCATTAATCAGAATAGAGGGGAGCCAAGACAGCCAAGTAGATGCAGTCAGGAAGAACATATTCTACTGAGAGACCAGACCATGAAGAAGATTGGCACACTCTTCAGAAGGAAGTCATTGAGAGTGGACACAGAGATGATGCATTTGTTAGGCTAAAGGGAGTGGAAGGTGAGGATCCTACATGTGGCTGCTAAGCACTAGGACTTACTATTAGCCCCCAATGGCTCCTAGGGAAGGGATAACTTAAATAGGCCAGGAGTGGTACACTCTCACCACGGATCTTTAAAATCCTGGCTGTAGGAGACTCCATGAACCCCACCAAAAAGATGGCAGGGAGGGCTGCTGGGCATGGCAGAGGACTGCCCCTGCCATGACGAAGCTCTTTTGCTCCCACATTGGAGTGCTGTTCCCAAGAAACCAGAAACACCTTGGCCCCTGTAGCACAGAAGCTGCTTAATTTTGAGGAGCCAGAGAACAAAGATGTGGTCTGAGCCCCTTGGGGTTAAAGCATGCAACCCAGGAGTGCTGAGCTGAGCTTGGACTCCCTGAAACTGTCCATAAATAAAGCAAGTTGACTGAACTTAAATTGTGCTACAGTAAAGCCCTTAAGGGCATCAAAAATACAAAAGCAAAAATCCCCATCCAGAGGACAGAAATATCAAAGTTAAAAGAAACATCAGCACACACAAATGAGAAAGAAAGAGTCCAAGAACACTAGCAATGCAAAAGGTCACAGTGTCTTCTTACCAACAAGCAATAACATTAGCTCCGTAGTAATAGTTCTTAACCAGGCTGACATGGCTGAAATGACAGACTTAAAATTCCAAATATGATGCAAAGATCAACAAGATTCAGGAGAAAGTTGAAAGCCAATCCAAGGAACCTAAGGAATCCAATCAAATAATACAAGAGAAGAAAGACAAAATAGCAATTATAAGAACCAAGTTGAGCCAACAGAGTTTAAAAACTCATTACAAGAATTTTTAAATACAATTGGAAATATTAATAGCAGAATAGATCCAGGTGAGGAAAGAATCTTAGAACTTGAAAACTAGTTTATCAAATCACCTCAGTCAGACAACAGTAAAGTAAAGGAAATTTAAAAATGGAACAAAACACAAAACCTCGGAGAAATATAGGATTATGTAAAGAGACTAAACTTACAAATCATTGAAGTCGCTAAAAGAGAGAGAAATGAGAAAGCAATCTGCAAAACATATTTGAGAATGTTTTCCATACAAATTTCCCCAACCTTGCTGAAGAGGTCAATATTCAAATTCTGGAAATTCAGAGAACCCCTGGGAGATACTATGCAAGACAACCATCCCCAAGGCACACAATCATCGGATTCTCCAGGGTCAACATGAAAAAAAAAAAAATTAAAGGCAGATAGAAAGAAGGCGAAGTTCACCTACAAAGACAGTGTGATGAGGCTAACAACAGACCCTTCAGCAGAAACCTACAAGCCGGAAGATATTGGGGACATATATTTAGAATTTTTAAAGAAGAGAAATCCAAACACTAAGGTCATATCCAGCCAAACAAAGCTTCGTAAGTGAGAAAGAAAATCCTTTTCAGACAAGCAGATACTAGAGGAATTTGTTACCAACAGATCTGCCTTACAAGAGGTCCTTAAGAGAGTGTTAAACATGGAGGAAAAAAAAAAAAGACCATTACCACAAAAACACACAAACTCACAGACCATTGATATCATAAAGCAACATAGCTCAAAATAATAAGAACCATCTATGGCAAACCCCTATCCCACATCATACTGAATGGGCAAAGCTGGAAGCGTTCCTCTTGAGAACCGGAATAAGATAAGGATGCCCACTCTCACCACTCCTATTCAATATGGTACTGGAAGTCTTAGCCAGATCAATCAGACAAGAGAAAGAAACAAACATCATGAATTGGAAGAGAGAAAGTCAAACTAATTCTCGTCATATATTATGTGATTTTATATTTAGAAAATCCATGGTCTCTGCCCAAGGATTCCTAGATCAGATAAATAACTTCAGCAAAGTTACAGCATACAAAATCAATGTGAAAAAATCAGTAGCATTTCTGTAAATTAATAATGTCCATGCTTAGAATCAAATCTAGAATGCAATCCCATTCACAACAGCCACACAAAAAATAAGATACCAAGGAATAAAGCTAACCAAAGATCTCGGCAATGAGAATTTAAAAAAAAAAACTGCTGAAATAAATCTGATATGATACAAAGGGATAAACATTCCATTCCCAAGAATAAGAAGAATCAATATTGTTAAAATGGCTATATTACCCAAAGTAATGTACAGATTCAATCCTATTACTATAGACCAACAATGACATTGTTTTCACTGAAATAGAAAAGGCTATTCTAAATTTATAAAAAACAAAAAAAGCCTGAATAAACAAAGCATTTCTGAGCAACGAAAACAAAGCTGGAGGAATAACATTACTCAGTTTCAAACTAAAGTACAGGCTACAGTAACTAAAACAGCGTGGTACTGGTACAAAAAAGACACATAGACCATTGGAACAGAAGAAGTTCAGAAATAAAGCCACACACACATAACCATCTTCATAAAGGCTAAGAAAAACAAGAAGTACAGAAATCACTCCCTGTTCAATAAATATTGCTGGGGTAACTGGCTGACCATATGCAGAATATTGAAATTGGACACCTCCTTTCACCATATACAACAAACAACTGAAGATGAATTAAAGATTTAAATGTTGGACCTAAACATATAAAAATGCTGAAAGAAAATCTAGGAAATACCATTCTGCACATAGCCCTGGCAAAGGTTTCATGATGAAGACACCAACAGCAATTTCAGCAATAAAAAATTGGCAAGTGGGACCTAGTTAAACTAAAGAGCTTCTGCATAGCAAAGAAAACTATCAGCAGATAAAACAGACAACTTAGAGAAGGAGAGAAAATATTTGCAAATTGTGCACTTGAGAAAGATCTAATATTCTAAGATCTAATAGTCTATAAGAAACTAAAACTAACAAGGAAAAAACAACCTTATTTAAAAAATGGGCACAGGACATGAATGGGTAATTTATTTTAAAAAAGACATACATGTGAGCAACAAGTGTATTAAAAAAAGCTCAACATCACCAATCATTAGAGACAGGCAAATCAACACCACAGTGAATTACCATCTCATACCAGTCAGAATAGTTATTATTAAAAAGTTAAAAAAAAGAAGAAATGTTGATGAGACTGCAGAGAAAACATAACATTTATATGCTGCTTGTAGGAATGTAAATTAGTCCAGTGAAAGCAGTTTAGAGATAACTCAAAGAACTTAAACTACCATTCAACCCAGCAACACCATTACTGGGCATATAACTTAAAGAATATAAATTATTTGAACATAAAGACACATGGACATATAAGCTCATTGCAGCACTATTCACAACAACAAGGCACAAAATTAACCCAGATGTCCATCAACAGTGGATTGGATAAAGAAAAAATGTGGTAAATATAGATTAGGGAATACCATGCAGCCATTAAAAAAAAACTATATCCTTTGCAGCATCATGCATGGAACTGGAGGTCATTATCCTAAATCAATTAATGCAGGAACAGAAAATAAAATACTCATATTCCCACTCATAAGCATGAGCTAAACATTAAGTACTCATGGACACAAAGAAGTAAACAATAGACACCAGGGCACTCTTGAGGGTAGAGGTTGGGAGGAGGGTGAGGATCAAATAACTACCTATTGGGTACTATGCTCGTTACTTGGGTAACAAAATAATCTGTACACCAAATCCCCTTGACATGCAATTTATCCATGTAACACACCTGCATATATATCCTCGATCCTAAAAGTTGGAAAGAAAAAAAAGATTAAGGAGAATAAAGGAAATAGTACAAATTAAAATTAGACACAGAATTCAAACCAGGTAAAAATAGAGAAAATTAATAAAACTAAAAGTTTATACTTTTTAAAAAAGTCAATAAAGTGTATAAATCTATTATCAGGCTAACTAGGAAATAAGGTGAAAATACACAAATTAACAATATCAGTCATTAAGAAGGTTTCATTAGTATTGACCTCCCTAACACTTAAAAAATAATAAAGAAAGAGTGTTTACAACTTACGAATTTGATTATTTTGATGTAACTAATTTCTTAAAAGATAAAACCTGCCAAATTTACTCAAGGACAAATAATAAATAACTTAAATAGTCCTATATCTACAAAAGCAATTAAATTAGTAGATAAGTACCTTCCAAGAAATATAATAAAATCAACTGTTAGTTTTACTGTTCAATCATAGCAAATATTAAAGAAATATAATACTGGTTAACATAATCTTTTCTCAGAAAATATAAGAAGAGGAAACACTTCTCAGTTTATCTTATGATGCCAAAATTAATTTATGTACAAGTGGACAAACATATTACAAGATAAGGAAAACTGCGAGTCAGTGTATCTCAAGCAGAAATCCTTAACAAAATGTTAGGAAATTTAATTCAGAAATACATAAAACACACAATATAGTTTTACTAAGTGGGATTCATTCTAAGAATGTAGTTAAATCAGTTTCCATAATTCATCATATTGTCTAATGAACTGAAGAAGAAAAAAAAAAGCACCATATGGCCTAGCTAACATGGTGAAGCTTTTTCTCCACTAAAAATACAAAAATTATTTGTATGTGGTAGCAGGTGCCTATAATCCCAGCTACTTGGGAGGCTGAGACAGGAGAACCGCTTGAACCCAGGAGGCAGAGGTTTCAGTGAGCTGAGATCATGCCATTGCACTCCAGCTTGGGCAACAAGAGTGAAATGCCGTCTCAAAACAAAAAAAAAAAAAAAAAAAAAAAAAAACAACAAAAAAAACCACCACATGGTTATTTCAATGAATGCAGATAAAATAATTGGAAAGGGTTCAACATTCCTTTATGATAAAGATTTCTCAAAAATTAAAAATAGGAAAAAAGAAGGAAAATTTCTTAAGCTAATAACGTATATATGAAAAATCTATAGCTACCATTACGCCTAATTTTTAGAGGTGGAATACTTTTCCCCCAAGATCAGTAGTATCCTTTCTTGACATTCATGTTCAACATTATATTGGAAATAATGGTTTGTGCAATAAGACAAGAAAATTAAAGGTGCCAATCTTGAAAATAAAGAAATAAAACCCTGGTTTTGGAGATGAAAAACAGATCTATGTAGAAAATAAGATGGCATCTACAAAGAAAATCCTGGACCTGCTAAGCAAGCACAACAAGGTCACGTGAAAGAAGATCAATACACAAAAGTCAAATTTTGCCTTTATACAAGCAATGTACATGTGGAGTTTTAAAAAATACTATTTTTAAAAGCACCCCAAACCCAAAGTACTTAGGTAGAAATCTAAAAAATATAAATATATTCAGAAACTGTATGCAGAAATAAACCAAATGCTAATTACTGAAATCAAATATCTAAGCACATAGAGATATAGTTCATATTCATGGATCATAAAGTTCGGTATTGTTAAAATATCAGTTCTTCCCAACATGATCTACCGATTGATCGTTTTCTCAGCCAAAAATCACATCAAGGTTTCTAGAGATACAAACTGATCCTGAGAAGTACTCAGAAAATAAAAAACCTAAACAGCCACCCAACATACTTGTATTACTGAAGTCAGAATTACTTATTTTAATATTTTATATCCATTAACAAATTTTTGTGATATTTATTAATATTTTTGGGTAACTTTTATATTAGAGTTAACATTAATTTATGCACCAGCATTAGTATCACTACTGTGTGTATATATTACATTTACTAGTAAAATACCCGTTTATATGCAAAAGCATTAGCATAATTTTGTTCCCATTTAAAAAATCTCTCAAGTTTTTATCATAAGGAAGGTCTAGTAATGATTCTGGCAGTGTTTGTTTGACAGAAGATTTTACTTCTCCTTCATTCTGAAAGATAGTTTTGCTGGGTATAGTGTTTATGATTGGCAGTTTGTTGCTTTTCATTAAGCACTTTGTATACATTATCCCACTCTCTCTTGAACTGCAAGGTTTCTCCTGAGAAATCAGTTGATAATCTTATAGAGGTTTGTATATTACAAATTGCTTTTCTTTTGCTACTTTCAAAGTAGTCTGCCTTTGAATTTTGCCAACTTAATTGTAATGTGTCTTGGTATAAACATTTTTATGTTCAACATATGTGGAATCATTTGAGCTTCTTGGATCTTTGATCTTTTTGGATGTCCATTTTCTTCTCCAGATTAGGTAAGTTTTCAGTCATTATTTAGTTTAATAAACTTCCTGCCCCTTTCTATTCTCTGGGTAAACTTCTACTATGCATGTGTTGCTTCACTTGATAATGGCACATAACTCCCATAGGCTTTCTTCATTATTTTTTATTCTTTTCTTCTCTTTTTTCTTCTGACTATATAATGTCAAATGACCTTGCTTTTAGTTCACTACTTTTTTTTCTTCTGCTTGACTGAGTCTGCCGTTGAAACTCTTCATTGCATTTTCTATTACAGTACGTGTATGTGTGTGTGTGTGTGCGCATGTGTGTGTGTGTTGATCCTCCAACCTCAACCTCCTGAGTAGCTGGAAATACAGGTATGCACCACCATGCCCAACCAATTTTTTAAAAAAATTGGTAGAGACAGGGTCTCACTACGTTTCCCAGGCTATTAATTGTATTGACTCCAAAAACTGCCTCTTTTATGATTTTTAACTCTTTTTTAAACCTCTAATTTTGTTTATGTGTTGTGTTGAAATTGTTGATTTGTCTTTTTGTGTTATAGCTTGCTGAGCTTCTTTAAAGCAATAATATTGAATTATTTTTGGCAACTCAGATCTCCATTTCTTTATGGTTTATTGGCAGAAATTTGTGTTCCTTTGGTATTGTATGAATAATTTTTTGTGTTCCTTGTAGCCTTGTCTTAGTGTTTGATCATCTGAAGAAGGTGGCTCCTCTTCCACACTTTACAGACTAGCTTTAGTAGAAAAAAAGCCTTAACCTGTAGAAAGACTTGAGGGCAACAACTTTATGGGTTTCGTGGTAGTTCCAGGTGCAGGGGAACATGACAATGCTGGTTCTGTGGGTGAACATGGGAGCTATTTCCAGAGGTTGCACAGAGATGTCAGTTGGCAGGGTTGGGATAAGGCCCAGGGCTATGAAAATAGGGAGGTATTGTGGCATAGGTTCCACATGGTTCCAGCAGAATTTAGTCAGGGACAGACCCTTGTTTTAGCAAAGAGACTGGTGGCACTTTGTTCCTACCCTTCAGAATTGTGGAACTTTGAACTTGGGAGAGATCATTTAGGGTATCCAGCAGAAGAAATTTCTTAGCAGCAAAGTGTTCAAGAGCTGACTTGGCTGCTGTTAAAGGCATTCAGTTTTAAAAGGGAAGCAGAACATAAAAGTTTGGAGAGCTTGCAGCCTGACAATGTGATAAAAAAGGAAATCCCATTCAAGCTGACTGCAGAAATTTACATAACAAGGAGCTGAATCTTAATCACCAAAACAACAAGAAAAATGTCTCCAGGGCATGTTAAAGACCTATGCAGCAGCCCCTCCCATCAAAGGCCCAGAGGACTAGGAGAAAAAAAAATGGCTTCACGGGTTGGACCTAGAGTCCCTCTGCCGTTTGCAGTCTAAGGATTTGGCGCTCTGCTTCCCACACACTCCAGTCATGGCTGAAAGGGGCTAACGTAGAGCTCAGCCTATGGCTTACAGGCAACAAAATGAAGAAAAGATAGCCTTTCCAATAAATGGTGCTGAAAAATATATATATATATATTCCAAAACTGAATCTAGATGTAGACCATACACTTTTCACAGAAATAAACTCAAAATTGATCATATATCTAAATGTAAAATAAAAAATTATACAACTAATACATAAGGTAGGAGAAAATCTAGATAAATTTGAGCTTGATTATAACTTTTTAGATACGACACCAAGGACACAATTATTGAAAGAAAGAATTGATAGCTGGACTTCATTAAAAGTAAAAATTTCTGCTTTTATAAATGCACTGTCAAGAGAACGAAAAGAGAAGACAGAATGGGAGAAAATATGTTCAAAAGATGTTTCTAACAAAGTATTGTTATTAAAAAATACAGAAATAACTGTTAAAACTCAGAAATAAGAAAACAATTGATTAAAATATGCCAAAGACTTTAATAGACACCTGAAGAAGATATACAGATGACAAGTAAACATGTATGGAAAGATGTTCCACATACTATATCATCAGTGTAATGTAAATTAATACAACAGTAACATACCATATTACATATTACAATGGCCAAAATCTGAAATGCTAATGACATCAAATGTTAGTGATGGTGTAGGGCATGATAGACTCTCATTGATTTTCGGTCAAATTCATAATATTAAAAAACTGTTACAATACATTTGTCAGTTTCTTAAAAAAATGTAAGCTTATTCTTCCATATGATCAGAAAGTGTTCTCCTTAGAATTTATTCAAAGGAGGTGAAAATTTATGTCCAAATAAACATCTGCATGCGGATATTGTATCAGTTTTATTCATAATTGCCAAAACTTAGAAGAGGTCCCTAGGTAGGTGAACAGATAAATAAGGTGTAATCTATCCACACAGTGGAGTATTATTCAGCTATTAAAAGAATGAATACCATGCTACACAAAAAGACATGAAGGAAATTTAAATGCATAAGTTTTTTATGAAATTTAAATGCATAATCCTTTGCTAAGTAAAGGAACCAATTTTGAAAAGACCACATACTGTGTTAATGCAAATACAACGCTAAAGTTGAAAAAAGCTATGGAGACATTGAAAAGATCAGTGGTTTTA
Organism: Macaca thibetana thibetana; assembly: GCF_024542745.1. Lineage (NCBI taxonomy): Eukaryota > Metazoa > Chordata > Mammalia > Primates > Cercopithecidae > Macaca > Macaca thibetana. Next base: position 14,999,733 of record NC_065582.1, on the reverse strand, counting down.
AGGTATTAGTGGGGAAGGAGGAATAAACAGAACAGCACAGAGGATTTTTAGAGTTGAGAAAGGACTCTCTGTAATACTACAATGTTGTATATATGCCATTATATATTTGTCCAAACTCATAGAATGTACATCAAAAGGGAATCCTAATATACATGATGATTTGGGAGTGATAATGTGTCAATATAGATTCATTAATTGTAACAAATATGCCACTTTGGAGGGAAATGTTGAAAAGGTGTGTGCATGTATGTGAGAAGGAGCTATTTGGGTTATCTCTCTACCTTCCTCTCAATTGTGCTTAGAACCTAAAACTGCTCTAAATATTATAGTCTATTAAAAAAATTCGACACCAAATTTGAATTATTGAAGCCAGAGTATGGACTTCAGTAGCTTGTGTTTATGACATATGTCATCCATATATTCCTTACACAAACATACATGCCACTTTCTCATGTGAAATAGTATATCTTCCTCCTCTTCATCACCTTCTCAACCACATTTGGATCTGACCTGGATTTCCTCCTTGCTTTAGTAATATAACATGGCAAATTTGACATTCTGAAGCTAAATCTTAAGAAGACTTTCAAGTGTCTGGCCAGACCAACCAGAATGTTTGCTCCTGGAACACTGTAATGTAAGGAGAAACTGTGCTACAGAGGTATTATGTAGGTTCTCTAATACACAAACCCAACCAAACCCAGACTTCTGGCCATCTTGCTGAAGTCATAGACTGAATAAAAGTACCTCAGACACTCAATATCATCCAAACTACCAGCTGAATACCACCAGAAGAACATTGGTAGACATCATATATGAAAAACTTGCCCAAACTCTGCCTGAATTCCTGGCCTATAAATTTGTGAGAAATCATAATATTTTGTTATAAGTCACTATGTTAGACTTATTTTTTATAGGAAAATAAGTAACCTGTAACATATTGTGTTCAGGAATCTTTCCTCTGGGCAAACTTCTCTTTGTTTACCCATCCAGAGACAGAGGAGCCTCCAGTTCTACTTTAATATATAAACATTTCAAGAAAGGGAGACTCTGTGGCATATCTTGGAGGTAATCAATATGAATTTTATCTGAGTGTTAACAAAAAATGAAAAGAGCTTTGTTGAAAATGCTTCTGCTTGATAGTGATGTCTTAGGGATTGGCACCTTCCTATTGCAAAAATAGACAAACCAAAAAACCCAACACTGTCAGTTCTTTTGTGTCTAAGCAAGGAGGTATAATCCCTTGATTTTTGGCCAAAATATCCCTAATATTCGCTCCACCAAAATATACTCTCAGTTTCTGAATAGACACTTATATATGTCTTTGAGTTATTTTTGACATGTGTCAGGAGGTTTCACTGAGATACTGAAAATAAAAGGTGCTGTTGGAACATGTACATGGCACTCCTAGAACATTTAAGCATCTAGCTCATTATCCTTAATTCCTTCTAAAAGTGCTAAGTATTTCATATAAAATAATATTTTTGGTCTGATTTTGATTTACACACTGACAATTATGTCTTCCTTGATCAGTATGTATTCTGGTTTTTAATTTCATGGTATATTCATTTAAAGATTTCTGTATGGTGACAGTCAGTCTATTCTCTTTCAAGTGGCAGATGACTACAAATTTGGATTTTTCTTATTTATTTTATTAGTTGGATTCCAATGTTTAATGATATCCAAAGTTTTAGAATTGATTAGATTATTCGCTTTCCAATTATAGAGCCATCTGTCTGTGTTTGGTGTTCCATGAAAATATGATTTTTTTAAATCCCCAAAATGGTTGTTTTCTTTATACCTCTCACATCCACCCATTTTTTCTTTAATAATTATGGTTCCAGATAGTTAACAACATCCACAAAATGGGAATTCTTATGCCAAAGATGATGTTTGTATAAAAATGGCCCCATATGTGAAATTTTGAATCTCTTATAATGATATTCTTTCGAATTGTGAATCAAAAGAAACAAAATTCCAGCAGAAGGTGGTCAGCATTTTTTTAAATTAACATGCAAAGTAACTATTGTGCAGCACTAATATCTCTTCAAACCTTTTAAAATAATACTACAGAAAGCAGAGAAAGGGAACCTACTTTCTAAAATGGACAACAGTTATTGATCCATAAAAAAATTACCCCAAAACTAGTGACTTAAAATAACACACATTTATCTCAGAATTTCAGTGAATCGGGCATCTGAGCACAGCTTAGCTAGGTCTTTTACTCAGGGATCTCACAAGTCTGTAATGAAGAGGTTGGCCAGTCTGGAGACTCAACTGAGATTGAATCCATTTCCAAGCTCATTCAGTCTTAGCACAATTCATTTTCTTACAACTTTATGTCTGACAGTCCTGGTTTATTACCGTCTGTTGGCTGGGAGCCTCTCACTGTTCTCTGCCAACTGGAAAAATAGCTATCCTGCTGGATTCATAAGGACATTTATAGAACTTTCATATTTTACCAGTAACACTCCTCTGAAGGATCCAGTAGTGTTAATTACATTGTTATTTTGTTCTTTAGTTCAACATTCTTAATAAAAAACAGTATTTTTATTTCTACTTTTAAGGCTTGCTACTTTATAACAACTTGTCCAAGGTTAATTAAAAATTTTGTTTGGGGAGTACAAGCTAATTTTTTGAAAAATGTATTTACATAACTTTTCTATTTCTGGGTTAAATTAATCCATATAACTATATGATTTCCTGTAATTTCAGGAAGATAACTGTTTTGCCTGGCTTATAGAAACTATAAGCCCTATATTTACAGATTTAAATAAAGGAAACTCAAGGATTTCTAGGAAAAATCTTCCAGTTATATTTTATGCTACTCCTATAACTCCAGCAGAGAAAGCTGCTTAAGCTTTCATAATGCTACTGGTCTTTGTTACTGAATCATAACATAAGAAGCAAATAAATTAATGGGAAATTTACTTATTATAAGTAACATAAAATATAATAGTTCATAAGTAATTTTACTTTAAAAGTTAATGCAATCTTCCTGATCAAGATAATAAATGGAAAAATTGTACCAGTTAAACAGCCAGATTATAAAACTATATTCACTCTCTCATTTTATCTACCTATAGAAATAAAATCAACATTATATTCTAGCTAATTCAAATTTTGTTTTTCTCTTCACTTTAACATCTAATAAATTTAGTTATCTTATTCACGTAAGGATTTTCTTTTTCATTTTTTCCTTATTGCAATAATGCTTAATCTGAGATCAACCTATCCTCTTCATGAGTTAAGGGCACAATACAGTATTTACTATAGGCATAATGTTATATACCTAATCTCTGGAAGTTATTCACCTTGCATAACCAAAACTATACATGCAATGAACAACAAGTCTCCATTTCCTTCTCCTCCTACCTCCTAACAACCACCAATCTACCCTCTATGTCTGAGTTTGATTAATTTAAATAACTCAATTATCATGCAATATTTGTCATTCTGAGACTGGCTAATTTTGCTTAGCATAATGTTCACATGTTTTGTCCGTGTTGTTACATATTATGGAATGCACAGTTTAAGGCTGCATAGTATTCCACTGTAGGTACATGACACATTTTACTTATTCATTCATCTATCAATGGACATTTAGGTTGTTGATTCCCCTTCTTGGTTGTGAATAGTGCTGCAGTGAACATGTGAGTACTAACATCTTTTTGAGACCCTGATTTCAGTTCTTTTGAACAAATACCCGGAAGTGAGATTGTTGGATCATGTGATAGTTGCATGTTTAATGTTTTGAATAACCTCCATATTGTTTTCCATAGTTGTTGCACCGTTTTACATTTGCAACAACACTGTAGAAGCATTCCGGTTTCTCCACACCCTTGGCAACATTTATATCATTATATTTTGTTTTCTAATAGCCATCCTAGCTTACGTGAAGTGATACTTCATTATGGTTTTGATTTGCTTTTCCCTGATGATTTGTGATATTTAAAATCTTTTCATGTATCTGCTGACCTTCCGTGAGTCTTTTTTGAAGAAATGTCTATGGAAGTCCTTTGTGCATTTTTAAATTTGGTTGCTTTTCCGTTGAGTTTTGTGATTTCTTTGTATAGTTTAAATATTAATCCTTTATCAGGTCTGTGGCTTGCAAATATTTATTCCCATTCCTTAGGCTGCCTTTAGACTCTGTAGATTGTTTTCTTTGCTGTGCAGAAGCTTTTAGGTTGATGTAGTCTCTCTTCCTATTTTTGCTTTTGTTTCCTGTGCTTTTGGTGTCATATCCAAGAAATCATTGCAACAAGCACTTTCAAGAAGCTTTCCCTCTGTTTTGTTCTAAAAGTTTTACAGTTTCTGGTCTTATGCATTTGTCTTTCATCTATGCTGAGTTGATTTTGTGTATAGTGTAAGAAAAGGATCCAAATTCAACTTTTTGCATATAAATAGAGTTTTTGTAACACTGTTTGTTGAGAAACACCAATGCTTTCCTCACTGTGTAGTCTTGGTGGCCTTGTCAAAGATCGATTGACTGTACATGTGTGGGCTTTTTTCTGGACTCTCCACTATATTTCATTGGTGAATATGTCTATCTTATGCCACTACCAAATTGACTTAATTGCTCTAATTTGTGTTATATTTTGAAATCAGAAAATGTAATGCCTCTGGCTTTGTTGTTCTTGCTCAAGATTACTTTGGCTATTTGGAATCTTTTGTAGGTCCCTATGATTTCTTGGATTTTTTTTCTATTTCTGTAAAAATGCCACTGGGATTTTGATGAGCATCATATGAAATCACCAGATTGCTTTGGGTATTATGGGCATTTTAACAACATTAAATCTTCTAATACATGAACACAAGATGTCTTTCCATTTATGTGTCTTCTTTAATATCTTTTATCAATGTTTTCTATTAGCAGTACAGAAGACTTTCATCTCCTTCATTAATTTTATTCCTAAATACTTTACTCATTTTCATACTATCATAAATGGGATGTTTCTTAATTATTTTCAGATAGTTATTTGTTAATATAGAGAAATATCAGTTATATGTGAATGCTAATTTTCCATCTTGTAACATTACTGAATTTATTTGTTAGTTTTAAAAGTGTTTGGTTGTTTTGGGTCTTCAGATTTTCTACATATATGATCTTGCCATGTACAAAAAGAGATATTTATTCCTGTCTGATATAGATGCCTTTTATTTATTTTGTTTATCTGTTCTGACTAGAACTTATACTACTATGTGGAATGAAATTGACAAGATCCTTGTCTAGTTCCTGTTCTTAAAGGAAAAGGTTCAGATTTTCATCATTGAGTATCTTAGCTTTGGACTTTTCATAGATGGTTCTTTTGATGTTGAGGTAAATTCCTTCCATATATACTTTCCTGAGAGATTTTGTCATGAAAGAATGTTGAATTCTGTCAAACGCTTTTTCTGTATAGGTTGAGATAGTCATGCATTTTTTATCCTTCAGTCTGTGAAAGTGATGTATTTAATTGATTGATTTGCATATACTGAACCATTCTTCCATTCCAGAGGTAATTCCTGCTGGTTCATGATGTATGATCCTTTTAATGTGCTATTGAGCTTGGTTTGATAGTATTTTGTCTTTTTTTCCCTTTCATGAAGATAGGGATCTCACTATGTTGTCCAGACAGGACTTGAACTCCTGGGCTCATGCTATCCTTCTTCGTCTGCCTCCCAAAATGCTGGGATTACAGGCATGAGCCACTACACCCAGGGGTTTACTAATATTTTGTTGAGGAATTTTGTATCTAGGTTCATCAGGGATATTGACTTATAGTTATTTTTTTTGTAGTGTCTTCATTAGCTTTGGTATAAGATTAATGTTGGCCTTATTAAATGAGTTAGAAAGTATTTTCTTCAATTTTTTGGAAGAGCTGGAGAATGACTCGTGTTAATTCTTTAAATGTTTGATAGAATTCACTAGTAAAGCCATCTAGTCCTAGGTATTTCTTTGGTGTGAAGATTATGATTACTTATTAAATCTCGTTATCTGTTTTAGTATGTTCAAAAACCTATTTTCTGCTTTATGATTCAGCTATCGTGGATAGGTGATATGTGTCTAGGAATTTATGTATTCCTTCTAGTGTTGTCCACTTTGTTGCCATCTAATTGTTCATATTAGTGCTCTTTTATTTTTATGATGTCAGTTATAGTGTTTTTTCTTTCACTTCTGGTTTTATTTATTTGAGTTTTCCCTTTATTTGTTAGTTTCATTAAGGGACTATCATTTTTGGTATCTCTAAACAATGTCAAACTCTAGTAATTATTTTCCTGTTGATTTTTTCTTCTATTTATTACTGCTCTAATTTTTGTCATTTTGTTCCTTTTGCTCAGTTATGAAATAGTTGTTTTTTCTTTTTCTAGTTTCTTAAGTTGTTTTGGGGGGATTTTTCTTCTGTTTTATAGTAGGTATTTGTCACTATAAACTTTTCTCTTGGTAATGCTTTTGATGCAACGTGAAAGTTGTGAGATGTTCTGTTTTCCCTTTTGTCTCAAAATACTTTTAAATTTTCCTTTTAATTTCTTTTTTTGACCCATTTGTTGTTTACTGTATTGTTTAATTTGCACATATTTATACGTTGTTCCAGTTTTCTTTTGTTATTGATTTCTAGTTTCCTTCCTTTAACATTGAAAAAGACATTAGGCATGATTTCAATCTTTTTAAATTAAAAATTTCTTTTTTGATGTAGCATATGATCTATCCTCAAAGATGTGTGTGTGCTTGAGAAGAAGATATATTATATTGCTGTTGGGTGGCTTGTTCTTTGTATATCTGTTGAATCCACTTGTTCTACAGTGTTATTCAAATCTGTTTACTTACTGATTTTCTATCTGGATTTATTTCCATCATTGAAAGTGAGGTATTGAAGCCTCCTACTAGTAATGTACTGCTGCGTATTGTCCCCGTAAGTTATGTCAATGTTTATTTCACATATTTAGGTGCTCTGATGATGGGTACATATACATTTATCATTGTTATACATCTTCCTGATGAACTGACCTCTGTATCATTACACAATGACCTTCTTTGTCTCCTGTAACAGTAATTGGCTTAATGTTTTTATTGTCTGATGTAAGTATGTGTTCCTGTAGAAGAAGAAAATTATAGACACAGGGAAATCAGCAGATGAATTTGGAGTTATGCTGCCAGAAACCAAGAAACTAACAGAAGGTATGAGAAAAGCCCGAAAGAGATCTTTCCCTAGCATCTTCTGAGGCAGTATGACCTTAACAATGCTGTGATATTGTGATTCTAGTCTTCAGAATTGTCAGACAATTGATAACTATTATTTAAGCCATGCATTTTATATTACATTGTTACGGAAGCCTTAGCAAACTAACACAGACATTAAAATCATCATGTGTCAATGTGGTCCTTTAAAAAATAGCTGCAATAAAAAAATAGAGTAAAAGTAAAAAGTTCAGTAAAGGAATAGGTATAGAGCTTAACTTACTAAGATGAAGGGACAATGGAAACGCACTAGCAGATATCAAACTTGTAGATATTACCAACCTCTCTGCCCCACAAGTAAACTCTCAAGGATAATAGAAACTCAACTTGTTTCCATGGTTTCCCTAAGCCAACATGCGGAATGCAGTCTTTTCAGACTGGTTCTTAAAATCCACCAGCTAGCCAACTTACCAAATGAAATACATTCCCACACTATTAATTTATTCATCTCTCTCTTCTTCAAATTTTGTTTTGTCTTTTCTTACTGACAATGGCTCTCCATAAAAAATGAAGCATATCTATATATACAAATGTGAAATGTCTCTGTGCTATTCAATGACCTTAGACAAAAAGATATAGATGATTACTGATATCCGAATTCCTTAAAAATTGTTTTAAATGAGGTTGAATTTTTTTCTAGAATTTAAAATACTTGAAGCATTGCATTATATGGTTCAATTTTGAGGAAATAATCTGTGACCAGGGTAATAGTATGACCTAAAGTACAGAAAGTAAAAAGATTATATATCAGGTATATAAATGGAGGAAGGAAATCAGATTTCTTAATACTGAAGAGTTATTGGAGCACACAGAACAAGGACAAAGAAACTATATTTATTAATGTTAAAAAGTAATTATAAAATTTGGTACAGATGATGCAGCTAGAGTAGGGAAAATCTTACCCAACTGGTATATTCTATAGAACCGAGAGACTCTTGTTGCTAGGTAGTTAATCTAAAACTTAAATGAGAGACAATTGAAGGAGATAATTTATTATTCTCTTTATCATGTGAGGCCTCAAATAAAAATATTCACAAAAATGAGTGTATAAACAATACCAATCCATGAATGGGGCTACATCAAGATATGATCATAGGAGATGTCAATTCGTTTGTTGGTAAGTCATTGAAAAGTTTAACTCTAGAAGAGAGAAGCACCAGTACTTACACATGCATGAATACACACAGATGCACATACACAAAAAATGTAATTCTTTACCAAATGTTCAGATATTCAGGAGGATTTACACTCAATTATTTCCTAGTCTACTTACTTGCTTCAGAACCTTTAACATGTTTGTAAGGATTTTTTTTTATTATTTTACTCATAGTTTATAAACAGTGAATTAGGCTATAAATGAGAGTGAGAGGGATGTGGTAATTAGGATACAGAGAATGATGAATTCAGTGAGTGTGGAGAGAAAAAAAAACCCAAAATTTGTAAAGGGTAATGTATGACCAACGACTTTGAAGTCTCCACTATTATAGCACTATACCACATTATTAATGAAAATGTTATATTTTCTCAGGAGGTGTAGTCTCTGGAGTCATTGTATAAGATAATGTAGTAAGTGCAAAGGCAGTCTGGCTCAAATATTCTTTTCAGTTTGTTTCCTACTGTTTGCAAGATAAGTTCTTATAAACAAATTCTGAAAAATGTATATTGGTTAAGTTCACTCTCAACAGGGCTATATTAATGAAAAATAATCCTTTTCCATCACAACAAAAAGCCACACTCCATAATAATTAACAAATATATATCAAGAGAGACATGGAGAAAAAAGTGTAATATAATTTTACTCACAATGTATAGATGTTTTCCTCAAAGATTTCTTCTACTGATGTGGCTTTATTCTTGTGGTCTCTTGGCATTTTGTGAAGTAAACCTGCCTTTTATATCACTTGATTACTTTACCCAAGCAATCAAGCCACTCTTGTCATTTTAGTGAGAAGAATAACATATTCAGCCTTCAAAAAATCCACTGCTACATATGTGCACTGACAAACCAATTACTAAATATCTAATTCTACACTAAGCAAACATGAAATGAAAAATTTGGGGTTTTATAACTTCAAACAAAATCACTGATATGCAATAACAATAGCAACTTGTAAAAACGAAGACAAGGTTGATTTTCACTTAGGGTCCTATGCATTAATGAGGAAACAGAAAAACAGCTAGTTAGAAAAACTGTAAACAAAATAAAAATTATTAAGAGCATAGGAGTGTTTAAAATCTCTCTCCATGATTTCATCTTTTAAGGGTGAAATGTCAGACTATTTGGTCTTAATTTTATGTTTCCCCTTTTAAAGCATCCCCTAAATATATTCTGTGATTTATTACCCCAGAAGTGTTGGCAGTGAGTTGTAGGAGTGGCCAAAGCAAACAAAGGATAAATCTAGATTCACTTGAGGATTGTGGTCAACAGTGGTTGAACTGAAGAAGTCCAGAGCTAGGCTATGGGGATGGAAGAGGGAATTTGGAAAGAGGGAAAAAAGAAAAGAAAGTTATTTTAATCCTCTATGAATTTGATCTGTAAGTTTCAATTAAGAATAAACATTATGGTTAACTAATATATCCGAATTAGGATGGCCAAGGATGGTAACATCATAGAGGTGAGGGCCATAGGTCAATGGCGAAAGCTTATTGAAGATGAGATGTAAAGGTAACAACAAACAAACAAACAAAAAACTGTGTGCTGTATGGTTTCTCCATGATTCCAAACACAGTGAATATTATTGGCATAATTAGATAAGATGATTGTCAGAGAAGAAAGTAGTATCAGACACCCATTTATTTGTGGTTTGTGCAGGACTGATTTGGGAAGTTGGTGTAATAGTAAGGAAGAAAAGTAGATAAGAATATAACGAGATGGCTGCCAGTTAAGTGGTTTGTAAACGCCTTTGGCAATCAAAGCAAATTATGGCCAAACATCTGGTTCACAGGGAATATGAGAATGCTGAGAATGGAAAACTCCCTCTCTGATGGGCTTCACATCGTTGAGATATAAGTTTTTGTAAACTTCAGTAGCAATAAGGAGATCTCCATAAAGAGATATGAGTAAAGAAGAGATTATTGTGGCTTTCATGAAAGAAAGGTTCTGTAAATGACAGGAAAATGATTCTAGAGAAAAGAAGTCAAAGATCAAGATAAAAAAATAATTAAGGAGAAAAGAATGCAGGTATGGAAGATGACAGGTGCTGAAATTAGCATTTTTACTTTTTGTACTACCTACCATTGAAAGCGGTATTTAATTAGTGTATTTTAGATTCCTCATAGCGGATTTCACTTTCTCCTTTTGTTGTTGTTGTTGTTGTTTGTTTTTTGTTTTTTTAACTAAGCTACCAGTTCGTAATCTCATTACTTTGATAATCTTGTCATTAATAGCCTGATAATCACTGTGAATACTCTCACTAGCTAAATAAAACGAGGTATTTTCTATGTAAAATATGGAATGGAATTTTACAAATTCCTAAAGTGTATTTTTGCCCCAAATACTCTTCCTGAATTTATGCTCCATATCATTAACTTATTTTGGCCTGTACCATTCATTTATGTTTCTAACTATGCAGCTTAGTGTCTACATATTATATGGTTTAATTAATGTATTATTCAAGAGCAAAGTGACAAATCAGTGTTGCCAGCCAGACATGGTGCTGTACCAGATTTCTCATTTGCACAAATATGTGATAATAAACTCTTACCATTTAGATTAAAATTTTTATTTTTATTTTTTATAAGCTGTGTAAATGTGTTTTCATATATGACATGAATATTTTTAGAGGTCAATCTCAGGAGCTGGTGACTTTATAACCTTAAAACTGCAAGGGACATTGATGCCTTTGTCCCAGATAATATTGCCTTCCCCAAAGATTTCCTCCCCCTTTTTGGGGTTCATTGATTTCCTTTTCAATTCTGAAGGCAGTTTGTTTTATCTTCAGCATTTTCACATCTCTGACTGTTACTTTCCTGGCTTGTTTTATTTCATTTTCATTGTGCATAGCCAAAGGCTTTGAAAACTGTAATTTTTATTGAGTATAACTAAATATATACATCTTTGAGTAATATCTATCTATAGACACATGGTACTCCCTCATTCAATTCCACAATTTTTATTGTGTTATTCTGCAAAGGTATCCATTACAGTAAATAGTACTATTTTTGAAGAACAAATGATACTTTGTAATTTGACAGGAAGAGGTAAAGATAGGACAAGTAATGATTTGTTGCATGGAAGTATATGTTAAGAAAGATGAAAAAAGATATGAAAGTATTTCATATATATATACACACATACATACATATATATATCCAGAGTAATGTAACTAAATAATGTATCACTTGAAATTGAAAGGAAGAACATTGATATTTATTCCAATTCAATATGTATAAATCAAGATTCCTTCATCAAAACAAGATATACGTTCATCTTTCAATTAAGAGCCTTTCCTTTTAAATATTTGTGAAAATGTTCACACATATACATATATTTTGAGAACAGCCTAATGAATCCATGTGCTCTTTATCTGGGTTCAGGATTTATCAACTGGCAGTCAATTATCATTCTTTAGTACACAATCTGAGTTTACCTCACCAAGGTTTAAGAACCAATCCAATGTAGTACTATATATTGAGTCACATGTTGAGTCAAACGCTAACGCATTTTCACCCATATATTCCTATTTCTCCTTCACCCTGGCCTATTCATAACACCATCTGTGTGTCTGCTCTTCTTTTTAGTTTATATTTTAATGTGGCTGCTCTGATAGACTGACTGCCAGAAAACAGACCACGAAGGGTCAACTTTGCATAAAACCAACCCAAAGGAGAAAGACAGACAAAACTTGCCTCCTGTCTTCCCCTCTTTTGCTCTCACTCATAGCTCCATCATGGTGGCTCCATAATGGCTGCAGGTGAGGCCCTGTTGCATATGAGGATCACACTCCTGCTGCTGTCACTGAGGGTATTTCTGTTCCTTTTCTGATAAGCCCATATTGCGCACAAGACCACAGCCCCCCCCAAGAAGTGGTGATAACCCTGAGTGTAACTTGCACTGGTAGTGGTATGAATCCTCCAAGATGGTTCTCCTGTAGCTTGTAATTTGGAAAAAAAAAAAAAAGACATATTGTCCACATCAGAAGCTTTTGATTTCCAAACACCTCCCAGTGTTCACCTGCACAGACCAAAGTGCTCTCCTTGAAGATCACCCTATTATCTGGAATGACTGCTGCTATCACGGTTTTGTGGAAAGGGATCCAGAATCCCTGGTTGCTGTTAGCAACTGTTTTTGGGGTTTTCAAGGAATGCTACAGATAAATTACATTGCTTATGAAATAACACCCGAAAGGTCTTCTGCCACATTTGAGCATCAGTATAAAAAGATGGATAGTGAGAAGACAAAATTCCCAACCACGAAATGTGGATTAACAGAAGATATGGTAAGAGAATTAGAGTTTCAAGAGTGTGATAATTCCACTCTGATGCAAAGTGGCTATGAGGACTGGAGGACCAAACATTTTTTCTTGAACTAGCAATAGTGGTGGACTCTATTCATTATTTGAAAAGTAATACCTCTCTTGGGCAGGAGGAAATCATAGTTGTTGCCAACAAATTAAATGTTCTTTAATATTGCAATAGGATTTAATGTGGTTTTAACTGTACTTGAGTTCTGGAATGAAGAAAACCAAGTTACAGCACAGGACCTTTGTATTCTTATATAACTTTTGCAAATGGAAATAAATAGCTATAATTTCTACATATCTGATGATGGTGTAGAACTTGCAGTAAAGGATAAATATGATAGATTATTATCGTATACCATTTTCGGTTCAACCTGTAATACTGGTTTTCATTATGGAGTTAAACAGTTCCAGGGTACTGAATTTATATCATTTGCATTGCTGTTGGTACACGAGTTAGGTCACAGGTTTGGTATGCAGAATGATGTCAAAGATTGTTCCTGTGGTCATGAAACATGCATGACGTCTTCAAGAATATAAAGGGCAACATGGTGAAACATCGTCTCTACAAAAAATTCAAAAATTATCCAGATGTGGTAGTCCCAGCAACTCAGGAGGGCAGATCCATTGAACTGAGATGGGAAGATTCATTGAGCCATTGAGCCTGGAAAATTGAGGCTGGCAGTGAGCCGTGATCGTGCCACTGCATTCCAGCCTGAGACACAGAACAAAACCCTGTCTTTAAAAAAAAAAAAAAAAAAGAAAAAGAAAAAAAAAAAGAATATCAAAGACAAGTCCTCTATTCAGACATAAAGATTATTCTATGTTGGTCAGCCTTTTATCTAAGCACTATTTGTGCACTGAAATCCAGAGAACATCATCACAGAGAAGTGCTGTGGGAATGGTGTGGTTGAAGAAGGAGAGAAGCGTGACTGTGGATCCTTACAATTGTGTGCAAAATATCCATGCTGTTTGGCAAACCACACTCTGAAATTTGGGGCTGCCTGTGCTTTTGGACTTTGATACAAAGCCTGCTAATTCATGCTATCAGGCAATATGTACAGAGAAGAGAACAACGAATGCGTTATCTCATAGTGTTTCAATAGAAATTCACACAATTGTCCAGGAGATATGAATGTGCACAACAGGATCCACTGCATGGGCAGTGTCTACTGCTCTGAAAAGGGATGTATTAACTATGAACAGTGTAGACAAGTTTTTGGCAAAGAAGCAAATGGTGCAAATTGCTACAGATAAATTAATACCTGTGGTTACCATTTTGGTCACTGTGGTATCTGGGGCTGGATATGTAAGATATAATATCTCAGATATCTTGTGTGGGAGAGTTCAATGTGAGAATGTGAAAGAAATTCCCCATTTGAGAGATCACTCTACTGTGCACTGAACTCACATGAGTCGTGTCACCTGCTGTAGTACTGACTGTCATCTGGGGATGACAATAACTGATATTGGTGAAGTGAAAAATAGCACAGAGTATGGTTCAGAACAAGTGTACATTGACAGGAAGTGTGTTCACATCATTTTGGAAAAGTACTTGTCCTTCTAAGACCTGCAATATGAGAGGAATCTGCAACCATAAACATTAGTGCCACTGCAACCAAAGGTGAAAATACTCATTGCCTGATATAGGGCACTGGAGGTAGCATTGATAGTGGCCCATATCCTGCCCACCCCAAAAAGATGAAAGAGTTGTGCAAAAGGATTTTCTTGATGGTAATTTTTAATTCCTTTTTCTCTTTTGTTTTACTATTCGTTAATTTAACTTTCAATGATACACACAAAAAAGAAAGAAAAGAACAATGTGCAAAACATCATCTAAGAAAGAAGGACAAACCATTCAAACTTCACCTAAGCTAGAAAAGCAAACTGTTCAAACTTCATCTAATAAAGAAACGCAAAATGTTCAACTTTCAATTATGAACAAAGAGCAAAATGTTTAAACTTTATTTCAGAAAAAAATAGTAAAAATCTACGATTGCAGAAAAGAAACCCAATTCTTAATGAAATTTTTCATCTGTTAATTTTTAATGACCTGGCAGTAGAAATGTTATTGTGTATGTCAGAGATCATTGAAAGAAAATCCCAGAGATCCATTATATTTAAGAATCACAAATATTAACCAACAACTAAAAAGTTACTACTAGAATATTAAAACTTTTCATTATTTTAAGCAATTTTAGTGGTTTGCTTTTCATGAAATTAGTCTCGTGTTTCCTGAGCAAAGGCAGACAGGGCCCATGGATGGTGTATGTGCATTTTAATGTTCTGTCTCTCGATTTCAAAACTCCTTCCTTTTTCCAATCTGCTATGTCACAAGAAGGATGGGTGCCTATACAATATAGCTTTTCTTTGCCACTCCTCTCTCTATTAATGTCTTCCAGTGGGGCAGCTAGAGGGAGACTGGAAACCTGAGATAACCGTTTCAGAGCTGTTCATGTCAGTGTTGGCGTAGTAAAAGCTTTTACCTTGGCAGCAGCAGTAGCTCTCAGTCTGCACATGATTTTTATTGTTAAATCAAAAACATTAGACAAATAAAATTTAGCAGAGTTTACTTGAGGAAAGAATCATTCATGAATTAGTAGCATTCAGAATGAGGAGAGATTCAGAGACCTCCACTTAGGAATATGACCATTCAGTATTTGTAGACAAAAATAGTTACTGATGTATAGAAGCACATTGATTGGTTACAGCTGGGCACTGGCCTTATTTGGGCATGATGTCATAAGGCATATGCCTTATGTGGACATGGTCTGATCAGTTGGCACCCTGTGACTAACTGAAACTCAGC
The DNA here is from genome assembly GCF_024542745.1 of Macaca thibetana thibetana. NCBI lineage: Eukaryota > Metazoa > Chordata > Mammalia > Primates > Cercopithecidae > Macaca > Macaca thibetana. The sequence goes on along the minus strand of NC_065582.1, from coordinate 14,984,249 downwards.
TGCTGTGATTGGCTGAGACTCAGCCATTTGTTGCAGGAATATACTTTCAAGTTAGATAGCAGTTTTTTTTAATACAACGTTAAGTTGAACTCTGTTGTGAAGGAATTCAAAGTATGGAGGGAGTTTAGGCCATATTTTTCTTAATTTAAAATTTCCCCATTTGGTGAGCTTCTCAGTTTGGAAAGATTGACCAAAACCTTGGGCACTGACATCATTGTGTCACCATCACAATGATCTTGTTTGGTCTCAGTATGGAATTTACAATTCACAGTTGGATTAGTTGAATGTTTCTTCTGTTCTTTTTATATTTTCACTATTCAAACTGTAGTAAGATCACTTGGCATATGACAGATGGCTGCATAAGAACATTTAAGACTCTTGAGAAAATCTGGTGCACCAGAGAAACCATCATGATGGCTAGCAGGAGGATAATACAAAGAAAATGAAATATACTCTAACAGGAGCTCTAAATCAGCAAACTGATCAAACTTAAATACATAAAATATGAACCAGAAGAGGAATCTATTTGTTTTAGCCATTTAGCTTGTTTATTGATTTCTTGCAGCTGAATTTCTTCCATACCAGATGTATTTATCCAAGGGCATCAGAAGTGTTAAACATCACACATGCTCCCCCTTGTTAGGCCATCAATAGACAGTCCAAAGCAATCATGTTATCTAAGGACAACATTAGTAAGAAAGTTTCAAAAAGTTTCCTGGGCAACTATAATCTTTGTAGTAGAGTCAGCTATATATGCTACCTAATGTTTGAGATAGATTTCTATAATCATAACTTCAATGACATTAATGCCAAGCCAGGGAAAAGCATCCTTCAAAAAGATGCCTATTTGGAAGGATTTATGTCTGCTAGCAAATTCCTCTTTATTCTATTGTGCAAATTAAAAAGTGTGGACCAATGATCACTTTTCAATTGATTATAGAGTGACAGTGGTAACATTAAAATCACTCATCTACATTGGTCCTTCATTAGCCACTTACTGAAACACAGGGTTGCCATGCATATGGTTAAATTATGATTATATTGTTAAATCCTTCACAGATAAATATACATCCTGGAAAGACACAACAAACAGCTCTCTGTGGGATGACTTGTGTATTAGCAGTCACCAGTAGGGAAACAATATTAGCATTTATGAAGGCTCCATTATTGAATCATTGAATGCTTAGTTGTTTCCAAAAATTAAACGAATAGGTTACACATCTGTGTACAAATTGAATTATTTTTCCTTTCATCTTCTTATTCAACTTATGGCAGAGTTTAACTGCAAAACTATCACTTTAGTTTTGTCTACTGTTACATTTAAACAAGAAAACTGAATACGTAACTCTAGAAAGTATCAGAAATCATATTTGAAATACTAGTTATAGAGTGAACTAGAAGCTAAGATCATATATGGACTTACATTTCACATGACATCCAAAACTCAGTTAAGTTCCCTGAGGATGCTATCAAATATGACATCTTAATTATTGCATTATCTTGTCATGTGTAAAAAGAAAAGAAACACAGAGAAAAGAGTCAGGAGGACAAAAGTTTCATGCAGGTAACTCTTCATCTGTGATCTTGGGAAGGTTGTCTACATCTAGGATGTCATCTGCTTCTCTGAAGAAACCTCCCCGGCCAGGTTTACCTTGAGATCTCCAATGACTGTACAGACCCAGGAGTCTGGAAGTTCCCTCTTGAGTTGAGAGACATGAATCCAAGAATCAAGGCACTTAAGTTTTACTTCAAAGGGGTTTCAAGGGCAGTCTTTTGCTGGCGTTAATTCCAAAAGACTCAATATCCAGGCTCTAGATCATGAATGGTCTAGCAGATATCTGCTGGTGGTTCACAAAGGGCTTCTTTTACCTGTAAAAATATACCTTGGCTTAATCCATTAAGGTCTTGAAATATTGAGTCATTTCAGAGTCCATGAGTGTGAGATACATGAAGTTCAATTATTAGGGGCATGGTCCTTCTAGTAATTATTTCATAAGAGGTCAGTCTATATTTTCTAGTGGATCATCAATCAGTAGTAACTTTGATCAAAGCAATCCATTCGATTCAGTTAGCTCTGCTTCATGCCATTGTGTTTGTAATTCCTTATTTGACACATCTATAATTTTTCTAGTGAAATGAATACCTTAATTGCTGGAGATTTCTCCAGACATGCCCCATAAACAAAACGTATTTTCTAATAATGTTTTGCTTATGCTATAGAATCAGGCTTCTTGCATGATAAAATTTTTTTAAAAACAGTAAAAGCATTAAAGTTGGCAATTGAGTAAAATCCCTCTGTAAATGTTCAAGTGATCCGGCAAGTGGCGAAAATGTATCAACTGAGGTTATTTTCTTACTAGAATTACGGGTTTGACAACCCAAACAATGGTTATAAACCACTTCGGCAATTTTAGAATAGTCACACCACTATTTCTTTTCATGATTTGTATCATCTTATCTATTCCATAACGAGTCAGAGTGTGGAGTCTTTAATAATGAAAACTTTAAAAAGTCAAGAAAGATCAGGCAGCCATCAAAGCCTCCATAAGTCTCCACTTAACATTGGATTTATATATTTTTAAACACCAGATTTTTTCCCTCCAAACAAGGCATGTAGCACTGTTTATTAAATAGTTATTATAGTTAATTTGACTTGGATTTATCTTACAAAAATCATTCAAATTGCATATAATAACAATGTCAGTACTAACTGACTTAGCATAAAAATCTGCCAATGCATTTCCTTGGTATTTAATTAACTCTTATTCTACTTGATTTTTGGTTAGTGGTTTTATGAATCAATCAGTCTCTTCATTAGAGTTTTTGGGAATACTTACTTGGTACAATAGTATAACCAGATTTTTAAGACACGCATATAATTTCTGGAACACATAATAACACATCCACAGAAGTATAATTCAAAGAAGGTTTGGACTTACTTATTTGGCAATGCTTTCACATAATTTACCAAATAAGCTTATGCTTAACGTCTCTCTTTTCACAAAGATAGATACCTGTTTGATGTTTCCAATGGCACCCCTGAAAAATCCCAAGGTTAATTTGAGACTTTAAAAAAAGACTTAATTTAAATTTGATTTCTGAAAATATGTCAAAAATATGAAGGATGTGAAACACTGGACCAAAATAGGATCACAGGCTACTATGTATGGTCATCATTAATTTAATCAAAGTAGTATGTTAAAGACTTCCAAGGCAAATACAGGAAGTTAGTTATAGAAAAATTTTAGTTCTTTCAATAAAGACAATTTTCTTAAGTCAACAAAAAGCTAGTAAAGACTGGAGTGCAAGAAGTTGTCTTAGTAAAATACAGAATCATTGTTTTCTATTGTCTAGGCCATTTAACTAAAAGATAAAGAAGGCTGTGTGAGGTTGCTCATGCCTGTAATGCCATCACTTTGGGAGGCTGAGGCGGGTGGATCACAAGGTCAAGAGATTGAGAGCATCCTGGCCAACGTGGTGAAACCTAATCTCTACTAAAAATACAAAAATTAGCTGGGTGTGGTGGCGCATGCCTGTAGTCCCAGCTACTCAGGAGGGTGAGGTAGGAGAATCGTTGGAACCCAGGAGGCAGAGGTTGCAGTGAGCTAAGATCACACCACTGGACTTCAGCCTGATGACAAAGTGAGATTCCATCAAAAAAAAAAAAAAAAAAAAAAAAAGAGAGAGAGATACAGAAAACCCTTTAACAATTTCCTTTTAAGAGCAGACCAAAATTACAAGAAAACTGTTGTTTAACACAAAGGACAAAATTCTAGTTTCATATCAGTGTACTTTTGGTGTTGATACTCCATTTTTAGAAAAACTTATAAATAATTCCTTTCTAAACTTATCTAGCTTAATCACTCATAAAATTCCTTTCACAAGATTCATCTTGCACAAACCTTCTGACTTCCTTATCCATTCAGTTTTTATTGTATACTTTCCCTCTTCTCATTTTAGAATTAGTCATTTTACTTTAGAAGAAAAATTACTTTCTTCTTCCCTTAACAAAACATCCTTATACTTTATAGTTTTTGCATATAAAAACACGTCTTAATGTCCTTGTATACTTGCATAGTTGTTTCCCTTATTATTTCTAACAATTTTATTTACATATAGTAATTAGAATTCTTAACCCTTCGTGACCTTAGTTTCCAGTGAATACAAAAAAGCAAGGAATTTTGAACCGTCTTTCTTGCTAGCAATTTGTAGATCAGCAAATCTAAGAATTGTAATTTCAAGAAATATGTGCTTTCCCAAACCACAATTTGTCAGTGTGGCACAAAACATGTTTACTATCAATTCAAAGTATCTTTGATAAGAAACTGTAGATGAGGCAAAATGTACCTGTCTTGGGTTTTTTTGACTGGGCATGAAAATCAATTGTTTGTATAGCTATCCCTCAGCCTCAACTTTCCATTCTTGGTGGTAAGAATGTTAAAACCTTCTGGTACAGGGAGGACATATTTCATATGGGAATTCTATTTTGCTTACATCTATTTAACTCAACTTATTAAAATAATTATGCTTACATTTTTCATAAAGATGAGACATTAAATAACTTGCCATTGTCTTAATTTTCTTGGTGACAAATTTTGTAATATAGTGATAAGATAAGCTTTTTATCAGGAAACCTAAGTAAAAGAAACTGTACATCTGTATTATATTTAAAGCCGAGGACACAGAGGATGTGCTTGTCTTAATCAAACCAAACAAAATTTTTATTTACCAGAGATTACTCAAGACACATAAACTTGAAAATTTGAGGGTTAGTTTTAATTTTCTTGAGAAGATATTTAGTTTAAAAATGTGTTTGTTTTTCTTTACACCAATTAAATAAAGCTCTTTTACAATTTAATTCTGCCAATATCATAAGAAGATAGAAAATATTGATGCAGGTTTTTTTTTTTTTTTTGGTTGAGCTTTGACAGCCAAAGACCTCTGTGCCAGGCAATGCCCCTGTCCAGGCCTCACTCAGTCCCAGGCTCGCTACAGGCATCCTGCCCACTCACCCTGCTGGGCAGTGCCTCACTTGCACACCAGTCCAGATTCCATGCTTGCTGTGGGACCCATGCTCAGACCACAGCAGAAGTGGATGTGTAAGCAAGCAAGTGTGGGGTCCAGCCAGCCACTCCAAGTGCCAGCACAGGAGTAGGCTTTGTATGAGACTTGGGCTGGACCAAGCATGTTGCAAGTGACTCCCTCGGTGGACTCCAGTATCCAGATGAGGGGAATGTGGTGGTACCCAAATAAGAATGTCCATGACCCTAAAGCTCCAGAGGGCATGTTAGTGTCCTAACAGCTCTTTAGTTCCACCACTGGCAACCCAAATGGGTTTGTTAACAGCTCTGTCAGTCCCATTGCTCCACTCTGGCCTGCAGCTCTTGGGCTGGCCTGGCCCTACTGCTACTTCCCACTTCTACTTCCCATCATATAGGGCAGTGGGCTACAGTGTTACTGCCTGCTTCCTACCTGTTTGGCAGGGTCTGAAATTCTTGTCCCACATCAAAGAAGAATGAAATCATACTGACAACGGGAGGGTGAAGAAGGCAAAAAAGAGGTTTTTGAGCAACAAAACAGCTTTCAGTGGAGAGGGGACAAGAGGGTGGTCCCCATCAGAAGGCAGGTGGTCTGTCTCCCACTGTGGCTGGGTCCAGGGCTTTTATAGGCTCAGAATGTAGGAGTGTGTGCTGATTGGCTTGTGAGTATGCAAAAAAGCCTAAAACAAAGACACCACTCAAAAGTGGACAAGACAATGTTAAAAAACAATTAGGGAAGGGTAGCTGTATGTAAAATAGGTGAAGAGTGGAGCTCGATCAGAGGAAAACATGCCAAAAAGGAAGAGATGTTCTCAATTGGGTCCATGGATTTATCGGAGACTTGTAATTTGGCTTTCAGGATTTCACCAGGGAACTGTCCCTGTCTGCCTAGAACTCTTCTGCCTCCTGCTGCTATCAATATCACATATATATATATATATATATATGTGTGTGTGTGTGTGTGTGTGTGTGTGTGTGTGTGTGTATAAAATTCATAAACATATGGACAGGTACAAGAATAAAAAGCTCACTAGTTTATTAAAGAATACCTGTATCTAGATTGTTTTTTCTTTCTGGCTGATGAAGTAAGACCCCCTGCCCAGATGGCCCAAATGCTTTACTTATATCTGTGAAAGTAAGAAAAAGGAAAAGGAAAAAAAAAATACTTTTAGAATGTTTCATTCATCAGTTTCCAAATAGTGCTTTTTAATTTTGTTCTCTCTTCCTCTATGTCATCACCTCTAAATTTCCATTTCCAAACGAATAGCCCTTAGTTAAGATCATGTAGAAAATGTACATCTCAAAGACACAGAGCTATGACTTCAAGGCTAAATATTATAATTTGCCCATTGCAAAAAAGAGGAGTATAAGAAAAAGCCCAGTTAAGACAAGATGGCCAAGAAAAGCACCTTAAACAAAGGTAAGACTTGTTATGTAGGTTTAAGCCAATGTGTTCTCCATTGAGAGCATTGCTAATATTTAGTACTCATCATATGCTGCTTGTAAAGACACCTTGACAAATAGAGATTTCCTTCATAGATGTAAATTTTGCCTGCAGAAAGTAGTCGAAGTGACCAGCTGAAAATAGGTCTTATCTCAGAAAGTCTTATTTTGGATACTAATTGGCTAGATGAGCAGTTCTCCAACCTAGCTTGAATCCTTTAGCTAAAAATACTGAGTGAATGGAGTATACTGAATAATAAAACAACCATTTTTTATGGCTGACTACAGCATAGATACTTCTAATCTTGCCTTATAGTGAGACGTTGTCCCATCTTTTGTTTCCTTTCAAGATTGAGTGAAAGACCAATCAGCTGCCTTTTTTTCCCCCAATAAATGGTTTTGGGACACAGAAAAATCATGAAAACAGCTGGGCAAAGTGGCTCACACCTGTAATCCCAGCACTTTGGGAGGCTGAGGCAGGTGGTTCACGAGGTCAGATCAAGACCAGCCTGGCCAAGATGGTGAAACCCCGTGTGTACTAAAAATACAAAAACTAGCCAGGCACAGTGGCAGGCACCAATAATCCCAGCTACTCAGGAGGCTGAGGCAGGAGAATTGCTTGAACCTGGGTGGCAGAGGTTGCAGTGAGCCGAGATTGCACCACTGCAATTCAGCCTGGGAGATACAGTGAGATTTCATTAAAAAAAAAAAAAAGGAAGGAAGAAAGAAAAAAAGAGAAAGAAAGAAAGAAGGAAGGAATGAAGGAAGGAAGGAAGGAAAAAGAAGAAAAAGAAAGAAAGAGAACAAACGAATGAAAGAGAAAAAGAAAGAAAGAAAAGAAAAAAAAAGAAAGAAAGAAAGAAAGAGAAAGAAAAGAAAGAAAGAAAGAGAGAGAAAGAAAGAAAGGGGGGGGGGGGGGGGGGGGGGGTGGGGGGGGGGGGGGTGGGGGGGGGGGGGGGGGGGGGGGGGGGGGGGGGGGGGGGGGGGGGGGGGGGGGGGGGGGGGTGGGGGGGGGGGGGGGGGGGGGGGGTGGTGGGGTGGGGGGGGGGGGGTAAGAAAGATCATGAAAATAAGAAAGAGCTGGACAGAGTTGACAGAGTATTTAGTTAGTAGAGGTTTGAGAAAAGAGGTTTCAGTAGACTGAGACTTTCCTATGGGAAAGACGGGGAATTAATGCTTAAAATGGTTGTGTTACTGACCATAGATTCTTGGGCTCTCAATGCAACAGAAATTGACATGAGGCCAAAAGAGTTTTCCCACACAGGGCTTCACTGGAGCTTACACCCAGGCATAAAGGAGGCTGTACCAGAAAGATAATTCCCCAACTCTCCACAGAGAGTTGGTAGGGCTTTTTAACTGACATCAGGGGTCAAGCATGCATGTAAGCTGGCGTGGGCAAAGCAAGTGAGGGGTAGGGTATGCAGGTCAGCATTATCAGCCTGCCATAGTTATCTTGACTGGCCATAACTGGCCACCTGATGGTCTGACCAGTGGCAACAAAGCAGTAAATGAGCTGTTGGGCATTCCTTCCTGAAGTGGGACATTCTGCAACCTTTGTTATCTCTAAGGCCAGTTCCCGGAATTCTTTAATTAAAAGGACTATTAGCAGTGTGGTATGGTGTGGGTTTTCTCATCACTGGAAATGCATGAAAGAATGCTCCAGTGGGGTGAGCTGAAGCTAAGCCCCATCTTTACTCTGTATCAGTTGCTGCAAGGGGATACTTTGTCGGTTCTAGACTGGCTGTCAGGAATAAGTCTCATAGAGCCGAGTGAACTGACCTGCCAGAAGAGCTACTACCTCTGACACAATCAGTAGATTACACGTATTCACATAATACATATTATTAAATTAGATCCACTTAAACATATTATTTTATGCAAAGATGAGAAAAAAGACATAATCTGAGGATCTTTAGTATTCTACCTATAAAAAATGGAGATTCTAATTGTTTCTAAATTCCTTTACAAATTATAAGTCTAAGACACATGTCTATTTACTTCAAACCATCACACTTCGTTATAGAATGGACCAAGCTATGCACATTTGTATGCAAGCACACAATATGTGTAGATTCTTCTGAAAACAGTCATAGTGTTTTACGTTTCCTTCTTAGTCAAAGGCAAAACACGAGAAAGAGGTATACAATAGCACCAGGGAAGGACTTGCCCTAGCTTCTTACTTCTTGCACTGTGGTCAGCAGATAGTTTTATGTACTGCAGTGTGGTCAGCAGAGAGTTTTGTCTATTATTAATTGAGCCTCTGTTGTTGTTTGATTTGCTTCTAAGGCATAATTCCTTTCGTCTGTTCTTCAGGTGTTAAGCCCAAGAGCAATTCTGTTCTTTTTAAGAGATGGGGTCTCACACTCACTATGACTGGAGTGCAGCAGCACAATCAGTTCACTGCAGTCTTGAACTCCTGAACCCAAGCGAGCTCAACCTCCCCAGAGCTGGGGTTTCATCTGTACAACATCATGCGCAGCACTAGAACATTTTTAATCAATATCCTGAACACTAAATTCTAACTACGAACTCAGAGTCTGCTTCCCCAGGAACCCAAACTGTAACAGTGTGTCATTTGAATGGAAAATAACTATGAATTTAAAATCTCAGGCTTATATCTACTTTGGCCAGTAGTGTCTTCTTTAGATTGTAACCAAGATCAACTGTAGCACAATTGAATAGTTTAAGAGATATCCTCTGGTAGTAATTAGTATCATTAACCAATATGTCTAGGACTTGTATCTCTTGAGTTCTTCCTTTAAATCAGACTGGCCAATGAGACTTTCATTTTTTTTTTTATTTCTTATTTTTCATTTTGAGATGGAGTCTTACTCTGTCACTCAGGCTGGAGTACAGTGGCACGATCTTGACTCACCGCAACCTCCACCTCCATGGTCAAAGCAATTCTCATGACTCAGCCTCCCAAGCAGCTGGGATTACAGGCACATGCCACCAAGCCTGGCTAATTATTTTTGTGTGTGTATTTTTTAGTAGAGATGGGTTTCACCATGTTGACCAGGCTGGTTTTTAACTCCCAGCCTTAAGTGATCTGCCTACCTTGGCCTCCCAAAGTTCTGGGATTATAAGTTTGAGCCACTACTCCCAGCCCAATGAGACTTTTAAATGACAGTTGAAAGGTTTAGCTAATAACATGTAAACAAAAGTTTTAATGTGATAGTGCATGATCTAGCATGTTCCCTTCTCTTTGACACAGTAAGTAATAATATCAAGATGGAAATCAGTACAAATTAGAGGAATTTTTTAAATTATTCTAGAATTTTTCCTATTCAGGTTTTTTTTTTTTTTTTTCCCCTACAAAATCAACTTATGTCCAATCACTGCTATATGTACAGGTAAATAAGGGGAAAAGAAGTTAAAGAAAGAATAGTCAAGTGAACTTTGTTTATTTTAATTACCATTGTTAGGGATTCTGAGAAGCACCTCTTGAAGGATTTGAAATTTCAGTAAACATATCAGTACACACACCAATAAGGTCATATTAAATTGAAACTATTCACTTCAAATTCAGAAAGGATATTTTGAAAGAAAATATTAATTTTTTTAAAGTAGGCATGTGTAGCTCTTCAGTAACATAAAGACCTCCTTAGAGTCTTGTACAGTCTGTAAGAATAAGTAAATGTTTGCTAAATTAAAAGATAAAAGAAATGTTTTAAACCTTTCTAGTTTGGAACACTTCTCCCCTACAATGCATTTAACCAATCCCTCAAATTAAATACATTTTTGTATTTCAACATTCCAGTGATTTTTAAAGACACCAATTATATGTAATCTTAATTTGTCCAAATGTTTAGTGTAATTGTTACCTCATCAACAAAGAATTAACTATAATAGCAATTAGAGAGAGAAAAGAGAAACTATCTCCTATTTCACTGGGATATTTTATTTTACAATTATGTTGGTGGTATTAACACATCTCATTGAGAGAGGAGGTGGTTAGATGCCGGATAGGCAGACAAAGAGGGAGGATCTCCGGAAAAGGACAGAGAAAGGCAATGCTCACAGGAACAACCTCAAGACAGCACCTACACTGCCTCTACAGCTAATGAGAAGAAATGTAGTTAAGAATTTCCCCTTGTGCCAGGATGTTGCTCAAAAGCGACTGTTCCAACTTAGGCACAGGCACAATAAAGCAACCTAAATGTACTTAACATAACTCATTATAATGTCATTAACATGGCATTAATATTGTTGTGTTAGCCCTCTCTAGGTTTTGCTTAGGTATTCATGGGTAATAACAAACATGAAGTCACAAACCCACAGAAAACTGACTTCTGCCACATAAAAAACACAGAACTCAGCCCCATTTCTGGCAACCTGCTTTCAGGCCCCCCCTCTTTGCTAAGAGCTTTCAAACTGCTTAATAAATCCTATTCCACTCATTCTTTGGTGTCCATGTCCCTTATTCTTCTTAGCTGTGGGACAAGAACTTAGACCTAGCTAAGCTAGGGACTAAGCAAATTGCAACATCATCCAATATTATCATCTTATTTTATGTAACACTGTCATTCTTTCTTTAAGGATCTTGGGTCTATGAGGGTCTGTGACTAAAACAGAATTGATGCTATGTGACTTTCTATGCTGTCATAAAAGCTTCCTCCTGGGATAATCACATCTTGATCTCTATTAAAAAATGTAACAGAGAGCCTTCGAATGACCTCAGTGTGGTCTTGAAGCTGCCCAAGCTAATACTGAGTGAGCTGTCTCTACTCAGGCCTGCCCAAATGGGAGGTTTGACAACATAACAGGCAATGTAGGAAAGGGTACCTGATAAAGAGAAAGGGGAAATTTGAGGGGAGTCCTGTAATTGCCCTCACATACTGGTTAAGGGAATAGTTCATCAACAACCCATATAAGAAGAGTCCAGCTGGAACTTGACAATCTCATTGACTTAGGGGAGATGAAGTTGTAAATTTGCAGAGGTCAAGTGAACTAGAGAATGCAGGAAATAGTACTGATCATTTAAAATCACTCTAGTAATTACCAGTGTAATTTCATTCCTGTCCAGGGACTCTTTCATTTGACATTCCTTCTGCCCTGTACTCTCTTCTAGATAACCATTTGGCTGCCTTACAAGCCACTACATTATCTGTTTCTAACCACTTTATTAGGATATCACTTGCTGTCAATCTCAATCCACTTGTGTTTTTTGCTCTTAGAATTTATCACAAATATCATAGACATAAATGTCCTTGGAAATTATATAAGCAGATTCAGAAAAGCCCAGTGAGGAAAAATAGAATCTAATTATTTGTCATTTAAATATCTTAAGAAAAGAAGTACAAAACCAAAAATAAAACAAAGCATTCAAGTATCATCCACAAATTTAATGTTGTTTACAGATGTGGTAGAGGATATATTTCTAAAGGTGTTACTTCCTCATACCTTTAAATTAGGATTATGGTTCCAATTCCTTCAAGTTATAAAGTTCTTATTATCAGAGTTATGTATAAAACTAAATGGTTTCAGTAAGTTTTGTGGACAAAAACTTGATCTTAATTCTAGACATGTCTGTGCTCCAATTGGTAGATTTTTCAGCCACCTGATTAGGAAAACAAAACCAAAGAAATCATTTGGGCAGGGAAACATCCAAATTTTTAGATAGTATAATATATTTCTTAGGGGTAAATATGTTTATTGTCAAGAAAATCTAGATTGAAATATTGTAACTAATCAATCCCATAATTTCTGTTAAGAAATAATTTAGCACTTTTGACATTTTGAGTACATTGTAACATTTGAAGTAACTGGCATTTTAAATTATTTTACTGATTACACTTGTGGTTATAATCACAAGTGTGTAGTTATTTAGTTGAGATAGAACTGCGCTATTTATTATTAAAGCTGTTAAAATGATTTTACAAATTATATTATCTGATTTACCAATTACTTAAGTACTTAGGAAAGTTTTATCATAAGAGAATTAAATTTTTTAATAGAAAACTGAATATTTTATATTTGTCAACATAAGCATTTTTAATAGATTTTGGTTATTTCATAAAATCCTCCATGAAAATTATTGGTAAAAGTTTTTCATATTTATAATAGAGTAAGATTATAGTTTGAACTCAAGAGTTTAAGGAAAAATAAGGCTTTTCATTTTTTCACTTTCATTAGTTGAATATTTATGATACAAAAGTTAAAAAAAATCCCTTGAGGAAAACGCTGAAAACACTATAACCACATATATTTAATTGTTCATTTATTTATTCTTCCCTTAAAAAATTAATCTCCGTATAAACCATTGTAAAAGAAAATTTCAGCATCAGATGGCTGGCTTCTTCAATTGCCCATTTAAGAGATTCTATTTCTTTAAATCTGTAAAGCATGTAAACCTGCGTACATGTCCTAAAGATTAAGAACAGTATTTTTAGTTAAGATGACTCAAGATAGTCTTAAGATGTACGCATACTAGGGAGATAAAATAAGATAAATGAATTTAGTTTGGAGAACTATTTAACAGGTAGATATGTTCAAATGATTTTAGACAAGAGAACCAAGACTATTCAAGTGGGAAAGGGTGGTCTTCTAAATGAATGGTGTTGAGAAAATGGCAAAGTCACATGCAGAGAATCAAACTGGACCTTTACCTAACAATACACAAAATGGATCAAACACCTAAATACAAGAGCTAAGACTATACAACACTCAGAAGAAAACGTAGGAGAAAACTTCATAACATTAGAATTTGAACGATTTTTTGAATATGGCAATTAACGTACAGGCAACAAAAGAATAAATAAGCAAATAGGAACTCATGAAAATGGAAAGCTTTTGTTCATCAAAGGATATTATCAATAAAGTTAAAAAAAAACCCAGAGAGAAAATATTTGCAAATCAATTATTCAAATATTCTGATAATGAATTAATATCCAGAATATACAGAGAATGTATAAAACTCAACAACAGCAACAACAACAAAAATAAGCAAACAATCCGACTCAAAAATGGGCAAAGGACTAAATAAAACAGACATTTTTTTCAAAGAAAATATACCCATGGTCATCTGTATCTTGAAAAATTAATTAAAAGATTCTTAATGTCACTAATCATTTGGAAAATATAAATCAAAACCACAGTGAGATACAGCTTTACCCTCATTAGGATACCTAGTATCCCAAGAATCAAATGATAATTTTTTAAGGGGGACATGGAGAAATTGGAAACTTCATGAACTGCTAATGGAATTGTAAAATGGTGCAGCTGTTATGGAAAATACTATTTTGTTCCTCAAAAAGTTAAAAAAAAGAATCACCATATTATCCAACAGTTTCACTTCTGAGTTTACAGGCAAAATAATTAAGAATGGACATATAATTGTGCACTCATATTCATAGCAGCATTATCCAGAATTGCCAAAATTGGAAGCAACCCAAATGTCCATTCATGAATGAGTAGACAAAATATGGTATATAAATATGATGGCATATAATTTAGCCTTAAAAAAGAGGGAAATTCTGACATATGCTACAACATGGATGAACCTTAAAGATATTATGCTAAGTGAAATAAGCCAGTCATAAGAGGACAAATATTGTATGATGGCACTCATTTAAGTTACCTAGGGTAGTTCTGTTCATACAGACAGAAAGTAAAATGGTAGTTGCCTGGACCTGGGGAAAGAGGAAATAGAGAATTATTGTTTATGAGGTACAGAGGTTTAGTTTCTGACTATGAGAAGAGTTCTGAGGACAAATAGTGGCAATGGTTGTACAGTGTGAATATACTTAATGTCACCGAACTTCACACTTAAAAATGTTTAATATGGCACATTTTATGTTATATATATATATTTTAACATGACTTTTAAAACAAATATTGCTTTACAAAATCTCCATGATAGTCTCGTGGGCCTTGGGCCAAAGAAAGGAAGGAGTTCATGAAGTACTTGTCAAAGAACCAAAAATAACTCACTTGTTTCTCAGCCGTACTGGCTTTAAGTCTTATAAAAGGCAAGGCAAAGAAAAGAAAAAAAAAATGAGAGCAGAAATCCATGGCAACAAGCAATTTCTGTTTATTGATAGCATCCTAGGGGAATTAAGTATCTGGCTGCTATAGAGACCAAGTTTGTGTGAAATCTTATGAGTCCATTTACTCTATTCTGATTGAACAAACAGAAAATTCATACATGTTCTATATTCATAGGAAATATATTTTTGTATTTTTGTCTGACAACACATTCCAATATCACAATTGTCTCAGGAGTTATTAATAAAGAGTACAGCATTAAAGATGGGACAACAAGGCCAGGTGCAGTGGCTCACGCCTGTAATCCCCGCACTTTGGGAGGCCTAGGCGGGTGGGTCACAAGGTCAGAAGATCGAGACCATCCTGGCTAACACGGTGAAACCCCGTCTCTACTAAAAACACAAAAAATTAGACAAGTGTGGTGGCAAGCGCCTGTAGTCCCAGCTACTCTGGAGTCTGAGGCAGGAGAATGGCGTGAACCTGGGAGGCGGAGCTTGCAGTGAGCTGAGATCATGCCACTGCACTGCAGCCTGGGCAACAGAGAGAGACACCATCTCAAAAACAAAAACAAAAACAAAGCAAAAACAACAACAACAACAAAAAGGCAGGGGTGGGGAAGGGCAGGGACAACAAATAAGCATTGAGGCAGAAAGCAGACAATAAAATAATCATAGGTAGTAATGTAGCCAGCCTAAAAGTATTGGGTATTATTGGCCTGATCAGTGTAGTACATGACAAGTTATATAATCTTTAGCTTTGGTAAAAGGAAAAATAAGGTAAGCAACTGGCTTCAGATGAGTTTCTAAATTTGAATGAGTACTACTGATATATAATCTTGTTTCATAAAAACTAAGATAAGAAAAGGTTTAATAAGGTTTAGCAAAGTTCAGAATATCTCAATTCAGTTCTTACTACAGTATCTGTTTAAGAATTGAAACACCCCATTCACTAACTGGACCCCAAAAGACATTTATTTTAGTCAGTTTGTAGAGTGGCTGAACTACATAACATTTAGAGAATACAAAACATATCTAAATATTTTAGTAACCTTCACCTTATAAAGTCAGTGATATGGTTTGGATTGTGTCTCTACCCAAATATCATGTCAAATTGTAATCCATAATGTTGGGGCTTGATGGGAGGTAACTGGATCGTGGGGCTAGATTTCCTTCTTGGTGCTGTTCTCATGATAATGAGTGAGGAATCCCAAGATTTGGTTGTTTAAAAGTGTGTAGTACCTGAACCCACCTCCTCCCCCTACTGCCTGCTCTAGCCACGTGAAGATGTAACTGCTTCCCCTTTGTCTTCTGCCATGATTGTAAGTTTCCTTAATCCTGCCCAGCCATGTTTCCTGTACAGCCTGCAGAATCATGAGCCAATGAAACATCTTTTCATTAGAAATTATCCAGTCTCAGTTATTCCTTTATAGCAGTGTGAGAACAAACTACTATAGAAACTTGATACTGGGAGTAGGGTATCGCTATGAAGATATCTGAAAATGTGGAAGTGACTTTGGAACTGGATAATGTGCAGAGGTTGGAAGAGTTTGGAGGACTCAGAAGAAGACAGGAGGATGACAGAAAATTTGGAAATTTCTAGAGATTTGTTGAATGATTGTGACCAAAATGCTGGTAGTGATATAGACAGTAAAGGCCAGGTTAACAGGGTCTCAGATGGAGATGAGGAACTTACTGGGAACTGGAGTGAAGGTCACTTTTGTTATACCCTAGCAAACTCGGGAGGCATTGTGCCTCTGCCTTAGGGATCTGTGAAACTTTGAACTTGAGAATGGTGATTTAGGGTATCTGGTGGAAGAAATTTCTAAGTAGCAAAGTGTTCAAGACGTAGCCTGGATGCTTCTAGCCTTCTATGTTCATATTCATGTGCAAAGAAATGATGTAAAACTGAAACTTAAATTTACAAAAGAAGGAGAATGTAGAGGTTAGGAAAATTTGCAGCCTGGCCATGTGGTAGAAAGGAAAAAAAAATTTCGGGGAGGAATTCAAGCCAGCTGCAGAATTTTTATAATTAAGGGGAAGGCAAGTAGTAATATCCAAGACAATGGGGAAAAGGTCCTGAAGCTATATCTGAGAACTTGTAGTGGCCCCTCCCATCCTAGACCTGGAGACATAGGAAGGAAAAATGGTTTATGGGCCAGGCCCAGGGCCCCCTGCCCTGTGCAGCCTCAGGACATTGCTTCTTTGATCTTGGCTGTTCCAGCTCCAGTTGTCCCTTAAAGGGGTCCAGGTACTCAAACTCCTGCTTCAGAGGGTGCAAGCCATAAGCCTTGGTAGCTTCCATGTTGTATTAAGCCTGTGGCTATGCAGAGTGCAATTGTTGAGGCTTGGGACCCTCTGCCTAGATTTCAGAAGAGATATGGAAAAATCCTGGATGTCCAGGTAGAAGTCTCCTGCAGAGGAAGAGCCCTCATGGAGAACCTCTACTAGGGCATTGCAGAGACAATATGTGGGGTAAGAGCCCCCACACAGAGTCCTCACTGGTACATTGTCTAGTGGAGCTGTGAGAAGAGGGCCACGACCCTCTAGACCCCAGAATGATACACCAACAGTTTGCACCATGCACCTAGAAAAGTGGCAAGCATTCAATATTAGCCCATGAGAGCAGCTGTAGGGACTAGCCCTATAGAGCCACAGGGGTAGGGCTGGCCAAGGCTTTGGGTGACAACCCTTTGCATCAGTGTGGCCTGGATGTGAGACATGGAGTCAAAGAAGATTATTTTGAAGTTTGAGATTTAATAACTGCTCTGCTGGGTTTTGGATTTGCATGGGGCTTATAGCCCCTTTGTTTTGGCTGATTTTTCACTGTTGGAAGGGCAGTATCTACTGAATTCCTGTACTCCCATTGTATCTTGGGAGTAACTAACTTGTTTTTGATTTTAAAGTCTCATAGTCAGAAGGGACTAGCCTTGTCTCAGATAAGACTTTAAACTTTGGGCTTTTGAGTTAATGCTGGAATGAGTTAAGACTTTTGGGGACTGTGAGGAAGGCATGATTGTATTTTGAAATGTGAGAACATGAGATGTGGGAGGGACCCAGGGAAGAATGATATTGTTTGTATTTGCGTCCATGCCCAAATCTCATGCTACTCTCATGATAGTCAGTGAGTGCTCACAAGATTTGTTTGTTTAAAAGTGTGTGGCATCAACCACCTCTCTATCTTACTCCCGCTCTGGCCATGTGAAAACGTTTCTGCTTCCCCTGCACCTTACACCATGATTGTAAGTTTCCTGAGGCCTCCCCAGACATGCTTCCTTTACAGTTTATGGAACCATGAGCCAATATAAATTCTTTTCTTTATAAATTATTCAGTCTCAGTTATCTCTTTAGAGGAGTTCAAGAACCAACTAATACAATCAGTGAACCAACTTCTTTGGTTGTCAGTATCTATCTGGGAAAACCTAAATATGGTTAACATGTAGAAGACATTGAAACAGTTTTATTATTACTATTATTATTATTATTATTATTATTCTGAATTTGGAGGCTGAACTGAAAAAGGCAAAAGATTTGAGAACATTTATTAAGATACTGGATATTGTAATTGATTAAAATCAAGAAAATTGCTACTTTTTTATTTTAGAGAGAGATTACTTAAAGCTAACATAGTAGAAAGCAACAAAAGTAAGTCCCTTTAGAAATAAGTAACCTCTATTAACATGACTTAAAATACTGCAATGGCAGCAAAAACATTCAAAGGTGCATAGTTTCTCAAAAAGCAGATGAATATACTATGACCCAGTTTACATATTTTCATGTCTAACGATAGTACTAGTATCAACAATGTACAACCAGATATTTGAATTACAACCAAACTATCCAACTTTTGTTTCCTTAAAATTGACATAGAGAAAACTAAAAGACAAGTAACTCCAAACTATGTGCTACGTTATTCCATGAGTATACATTAGATACCCACTTTATAATTTTATAGGAACAAAAATAAACTTGTATGTTGACATTATCCAAAATCATTTATACATCCTCTAATCCATTAATTAATGACCATAATATAATGTCTATACATGAGAAACAAGGTCAAATAATATTATTTGGATCTTTTTGCCTTACCTAGAAAGTGTTGTTATGCAAATATCGCTAATAAATGTTATGCAAATATCACTAAATTTGATCTTTACTTAAAGTAGATGTCAGCAAATGAAAGCCAATAGAACACATTCAGCCTATCTTAATTTTTTTTGTACAGACTGTTCTTCTAACTGCCTACAAATTAGGAATTGTTCTTACATGCCCATTGACAATGAGTTCTCATTTGATTTATTAGTTCCCTCTTGGAGTAGTAAAGTATTACAATTTAAAGAAAATTGTCAGTTTTTTTAAAACAGAAAATGATGTCCATTTTTGTACCCATTGGAGGAGCTAATTTTGATAAACAAAAAATATATATAAAGTAGAGACCCTGTTATCAACTTAAAATGTTGATCCACTAAAACAAAAGCAGGATTCAGTAACATTGGGTCTCCCAGGGAAACATCATTTTCAAGGAACTGGGTAATTTTATGATTCTAACATATATTTGACAGGTACCGAAGAAAACAATTCTGGTGGTTTATACATTCTCCAAAAATCTTTAAGAGATTAGCTATAAGGCATATGTGATAAGAAATTTCCATGGAATGTATGCCGCAAAGGGTCCTGCATTAAGTTCATGCTAATTAGTACAGATCTTCACAATTTACTGTAGTAACATCTCTCATCAATTTTATATGTAAATTCCAAATTCAATTGCTTTAGGCTAAAATATAAAAAACAAATATTTTAAGATGTAGAAATAATAAAATAATATCTTTATAATAGGTAAAAAAATATAAGATCAAACATTAATTTACTAGAAATACATTGGTGTATTTCACAAAATAGCCTCAAGAAAATCTGTAAACAGAAAATAAATATTAAGTTGATCTTTCTCCTCTTATTGCTTCTATTATTTTTTTCTTCCCTCCACCTGCTGCCAAGTTGCCCTCACTTTTCATTATTGTGGCAAATCATCTTTCTGCGCTTCTCCACATGGTACAAAACATACCCTTTAAGAACTCATGTGATTGGCCCTAGTGTTTTCTCAGACCCTCAAGTTCAAAGCGTGACATAGGTTACTCTATTTTCAGATAAATCTGCCACAACCAAAGGGGAAGATTATATAAATACAGGACATATATTAAGGAAAATTTTATAAATGAAGTTGAAAGAGTACATGTTTCCAGAGCAGTGGATGTTTTGGGAATGTCCGTATCTTTGGCTACACATTGATATGTTAAGACATAAACACACAAAACGAAACAAATAATATTGTTTGGAGTTAAATATACTACTTTTGCCTATATCAGAGAATAGATTTATGAGCTGAATTAGTAAAACAAAAATATTTTTGGACATTTCATAAGACTTTTCCCTCTCATTGTCTAAGGTTTTTCACTGCTGCCAGTGAGATGTTGAATCAAAACATCTTTCTGCAAACAATAAATGATCCAATGTAAAAGAGAGGAGGAAGAAACCATTGCCACAAAAACATCTCTTTGATTCTTTTTCAAAATAATGTAAATGCTTATTTTTTCAAGGAAATAATTTCCCATATGCCAAATATTTAGAATATATAATATAAATCTTTATGGCTTCTTTCATATTGTTGGCGTAAATGTATTGCATTAAGACTAAAAGACAGGGTACCTAAGCCTGACAATCAGTCAAGAATGGAAGTTAAATCTCTAAGTTCTATGCTTGGAAAATGATGAACATTCATTGTATTTTAATACTCAATCATACCCACATTTTGAACATTTTCTCTCTCTCTCTTTTTTCTTTTTCTATTTCATTAGATTCCCTCCTGTACAAGCATCCTATTTTCTGCAAGGATTTGTTCGGCAGGTAGCATGATACAATGGTAAGAGTCAGGCGTGAATTATGACACTGAAGTTCCCCTATAAATTTTAGTGGTTTATACATCATGCTACAAAAATATCCTATTCTTAATAGTGATGCTACCTGCATGTTTTCATCTCCCTAAGCCTCAGAGTCTTCAGCTATAAAACTAAAATATTCTTTTAATTATTAAATAAGGTTGTTACTGAAACATCACAGGTCTACGTCCTGTTGCTCATTGCACAGAAAGCCAATCACTGAGTTAACAAGGATTGTCAGGTGATTTGATTTGGTTGTGTCCTCACCCAAATGTCATCTTGAATTGTAGCTCCCATAATTCCCATGTATTGTGGGAGGGACCTGGTGGGAGATAACTGAGTCATGGTGGCAGTTTCCCCCATACTGTTCTAGTGGTAGTGAAGAAGTCTCACAAGACCCATCATTTTCTGAGGGGAAACCCCTTTGGCTTGGTTCTCATTCTCTCTTGTCTGCTGCTGTGTAAGACATGCCTTTCACCTTCTGCCATGATTCTGAGGCCTCTCCAGCCATGTGGAACCGTGAGTCCATTAAATCTCTTTTTCTTTGTAAATTAATCTCACGTATGTCGTTATCAGCAGTGTGAGAGTAGACTAATTCGTGAGGGAAGCAAACTTTACTTTGGGTGCTGCACCCAAGGATAACAGGTAATACAGTTTCCCTAACATAGCAAAAATGGGGTGTTTATATAGCAGGGAAGGCAGGAAAACAGAAATTGGGGAGAGGAAAGGAAGCAATCATGAGGAATGAAGTTTATTGCATCTTGTTGTCGATCCAGATGTGGTAATCTAGTGAGTTTCAGTCCCTCACCTGAGGGTTGGTTTACTGGAGGGAACTCAGATGAGATAAATGTAAGTTTCAAGTTTTAAGACAAGGGAGGGGCCGGGCGTGGTGGCTCACGCCTGTAATCCCAGTACTTTGATTTACTGAGGAGGGAACTCAGACGAGATAAATGTAAGTTTCAAGTTTTAAGACAAGGGAGGGGCCAGGCGCGGTGGCTCATGCCTGTAATCCCAGCACTTTGGGAGGCCGAGGCAGGCGAATCACGAGATCAGATCGAGACCAACCTGGCTAACACGGTGAAACCCTGTCTCTACTAAAAACACAAAAAATCAGCCGGGTGTGGTGGTGGGCGCCTGTAGTCCCAGCTACTCTGGAGTCTGAGGCAGGAGAATGGTGTGAACCTGGGAGGCGGAGCTTGCAGTGAGCTGAGATTGTGTCGCTGCACTCCAGCCTGGATGACAGAGCTAGACTCCATCTCAAAAAAAAAAAAAAAAAAAAAAAGGCAGGTGTCGGGGAAGGGCGAGGACAACAAATAAGCATTGAGGTAGAAAGCAGACAATAAAATAATCATTTTATTATCATTAATCAAAAAAAAAAAGACAAGGGAGGGGCAATTTCTATGTCTATTTTTAAAAACCTATAGATACTATTTGTATGGGACAATTTGGTTGGTATCAGTATCCCCTTTCTATTTATCAATTCCTCCATCATGGGGAATCTGGTTGTCAATCCTTCTGGCTGCTTCTTGCTGAGGAGAGCTGTTATGGGATAATGCTGAGGAATGTAAACCTTACCCTTGTAATTGAAAGTACTCACAAGCACCTGGCCAGCATCTGGCTTATTGGAGCACCATGACCTAGATAGTTTTATCTTGGTTTAGAACAACATATAAAGGCATATTGCCTAGGATGATTAATAACATAGATAAACCAAATTTTAAAATAAAACCAAATTTTAGAATACCAGACAATATGGAGCTGATCCACTGGGGAATCCCAGAGCATAACCCTAAACCTTTCAAAAACTCTTCCTGATTCACTACATCCTGCATGCAAAAAGCTATGGTTTCAGGAAGAGCAACAAATTGAAAAGCACGTGGCCCCTTTATGATTTCTTATCTAGACTATTTGGCTGGGTTTTGAATACTAATTTTGGTCCTCTGAGGGTTCACAAGCCCATGACCTGTTTCCCCTGGAGGGATCAAAAAGGGCTTGGTTTTACCTGACTATGGAGAATTCATGGCTTAACACCATCCAACTCGAATTGGAGTCTGTTGTTCATTCAAGTTGGCTCCAGCTCAAGTTGGGTGGTGTTAAGCCATGGATTCTCCATACTCAGTGGTAGTATGAGTAGTTAATATATTTCATCTTAAAGCCAGTCTCCCGTGACTTGGATATGAAGCATATCAGCTGCTTCATCTGGGGTGTTTCACTTGGCATTGATATGTGAAGTTTGGCAATTCTCCTTCTCGGGGTAAACAGATCTTACAGTGGCATTTATCCAATCCACCAGGCTGGCTGTTCTCTCAGAAATAACCTCCTGTGTGTCTGAATTACATATACCCATCTGTGATTGTTCAACAGTGAGCTGTGGGTCCTGCATCAACCAAAACATTCATTTCCATTCTACACCACTGAAAACCAAAGTCAGTGCTCCCAGATTCGTTAGTCTCATAAACCATTTTAGAAAAGCTGATGATACCAATCTACAAAATGAAATAATTTCTTTACATTGTACCCTCTGGTTTCGATAGTTATTTAGTTCTGCCTTTCCCCCACACTGACTACTTTCTGGAAAAGGCAGGTCTCAGAGGTACTTTCTGGTGCTCTGGCATAATTTTTCCTTTTGTGGGTAGCCTTGAGGCTACTTATTTGACCTCAGAAATGTCCATATCTGAGTTAGTCCAGCCCCAACACCCAACTCAGCATTCTCTTACTTTCATTTTAGCTGTTACAGACAACAATAACCAAGGAATTGAATGTTTTGCTTTTTCCTTATTAGTTTGCATTTCCTTATGCATCCTGTGAACCAATTCCCTGGGAGTTGAATCTATCTCTAAATTCCATTGGTACCTTTTGTCTTTAATAACTGAATGCAGCACAGCTGCAACTCTATACAATAGGTGTCCAGGTTTCCCACAAGGAATCAAAAGCTAATCTAATAGA
This sequence comes from Macaca thibetana thibetana, assembly GCF_024542745.1. Lineage (NCBI taxonomy): Eukaryota > Metazoa > Chordata > Mammalia > Primates > Cercopithecidae > Macaca > Macaca thibetana. The sequence goes on along the minus strand of NC_065582.1, from coordinate 14,960,903 downwards.
AGTCATACTATAGTTTTCTTCTGAAACATAAGTTTTTCTCTCTTTAGTCAGCCATTTCTACCAAAGACAAATTGTGGTAGAATCAATTTATTTGCAATATAAGTTTTCATCTTATCATACTTGGACTAGTTATTTGCATAATGTACAGCAAGAATTATTGTCCATATAGTATCTTTTATATGGGGCTTTGCTGGACTTTTGCATGAAGAATCTCATATTTGACTTTTAAAGACCTCTCAAGCCCAGGCTAGGATTTATCTGTGCCAGCAGGTATCTGTATGAACTGGGTGAATTCCTCTCTTCTCAAGGTCCCAAAATAACTTAAGGTTTCTGGACTTGTCAGAAAGTGACATTCTTTACTTATCACAGATCAGGAAACTTATAAAGGAACCAGGTAGACAAAATACTAAACCAGACTTTCCAAGGAACTTTTATTGGCACTATAAGTCAACCTCAATCTCTGAAGGCATTCTGCTCATATCTGAGAATATGTCATTCCAGTCAAAGCTTTGGGAAAATAACCAGTGTTTCCAACTGTGTCCTATTACAAAAGAAAACAAATTCTTATTGAACGCATGGAAATAAACATATTGCCATGAATTAAGAATATGCATAGATGATTTCCAAAATTTGGAGAAATCAGGTAGAGAAAGAAAAATATGCATTAAATTGGTTTACAAGAGTATACTCAATTGTTAAAGACTATAAATAGCTCAGAATAAAGAAAAAAAATCTTTTGTCAACCCTGAAAAATAAAACAAAATGAATCACCAATGTTTCAAAAAAAAAAGTCATGCAAAATTAATTTGGTCCTTTATTAGTTCAGTCTATGCAATTGACTCTTGTCCTGCTTCATATTGGGTTAACAATCTTTCTGAACACATCAGCCTTTTAATTAAAGTCCTGAAAGTTCTCTCTCTAGTCCAATGACACGAACTCCAAAGTTATCAAACACTTGCATTCAACAGTTTTTTTTTCATGAATTTCCCTAAAGAAATAAGCTTGGAACTGTAGCTAACTGTAAGCCACTTTGTTGACAAGAATCATAGTAAAATAATAATTTTGAATGATAAAGGTCTTAGGACAGTCCTAGTTAAAGACAAGCCTCAGGTTAGCCATAATTAAAGATATAATTGACAAGGAAATTAACTTTTTTTGGCATATGACAATAATAATCATAAGTACTGCTGATAACATATAATTAAGACATATCAGAATTTTAGCAATCTCATACAAATTTGGAACACATGTTCATAACATATTTATACAAATACAACCCCAAAGAAAGTTAAACACCATTTCATATTTCACAATGCTTCCTGTATAATTTTAACATACCATATAAGCCTACTATGCCTCTCTTGGACTTCAGGGGATGTAATATCTAAAAAATTATTTCAACATCCAAAAGACTAAATTTAGAACTTGAAACTTTGATATTGGAAAGTTTGTCAAATATCAAAGGATTAAACACTTACTATCACAAAATAGTATTATAGGTCATTACGAAATAGTCATTCATTTAGCCAAAATGATAATTCAAATATTTTTTAAAAAGCAAAAACCTTTATTCTTTGATAGAAGAGACGCAGTTTCCCAAAGAATAAGACCTTATAAAGACAGCATGTGCCTAACTAAATCTGTCTCTCTCTCTCTCCCCTCCTTTATGCCCCTGAAGTTTACTCGAAAGGTAAACAATAACCTTTATATCTCTTATTGATGTTACATGAACATTTTGTTCAAAAGGTAAAACCAGAATTTACCTTTGCACAGTATATTGTTAATGTTAAAGGTAATTTTAATAAAACCTTATAGGTAAATCTAATTTTAATAAGTTTGACCATAATGTAAGATTTCCTTTTATAACCTTTTACTATTTTCTATTAAAGAAAAGATCAATGCACCAAGAAAACCCTTTTATTCTGATACAGGGGCCCAGACACTGGTCTTGCATCACTGCGTCTTTGATATTAATGTCTAATTTATAGAAAAATTCTGAACCATTCTTATCCCTCAAAATAGGCCTTTACAATCTCATGCACCATCTCTTCTGCAGTAGTCGTTGGGCCTAGAGGGATTGAGAAGTTTAAATTTCTGACCCCGTGTTTTAGCAAAGCAGTTCATTTCTATTGCTGCTATCTCCAAGGTCTGAAAAAGAAGTGTTGATTAATGTCAACATTCAAGACTTGGTAGGAGTAAATGCTTTTTTCAGATCCAGGAGTCAAAGCCCTGTGATGTAACAGCACAAAGACTTTTAAAGCAATACGGAAAGTCACGTCGATATAAAACCCTTAATTCTTTGAAATCTCAGTTTTCCTAAGCAATCAGAAATCTAATAATGATGACCTAATAATGATGACACATGAATTATTATGATAAAATGTAAAATATCTTCCTTAGGCTAGTTATCAAAAAACAAAGAAAGGTCCTCTATTGTGTGATTGTTTCTCCTTAAGGGAAGACCATTAAGATAATCTGAAAGTCAATCCTGATGAATAATTTAGACATCAAGAAAAGTACAGAATCAAGTTACAGTACAGAATCAAGTTATACTGAAGGAAAGCACTGCTATCCTAGACCATATATGAGGGTTGAATTTGGCCCATGGGTTTCCATTTTGAAGCTCTGGCTTGCAAATTAGGTACTAACAATTAGAGTAAGACTGTTTAGACAGGAAAGCTACCTGGAAAAGACATTTTGGCAACAGTCAATATCAGTCCCACATAAATTGATGGATGAGAGGGAAGATTATCCTACTTTGAGAGATGATAATGGAAATGCACAAAAATGAATGAAATTCATTATCTGAAAGAGTCTCTAAGAAGAATTACCTTCCTTCAGGGGAGAATACTGTGAAATAATGCTGGTGAAAGAAGCTTGCTATGTGGAAAGAAAAATGAATGGTAATCAAGGAATGATGAAACATTCTTGGTATCTGGGATGGCAATTTAACTATACAAATAAAAGTACATAAATTTTCTGCTTCTAGAAAATAGACATGAAATGAAATAATGTCTAAAATTTGTTTAAAATAACCATGAGTGAGAGGCAAGAGTAAGACAATATTACTCATATATTGATAATTACTAAAGGTAACTGAAGTGTACACAGAAATTCATTGCACTATACACTTTTGTATGTTGTATACATTTGAACATTTATATAATAAAAGTTTATGTATTATGTTTTTATATAATAAAAAGTTTAGAATTAAAATAGACTAACACGTAGAATATTGGTGAAAATTAAAAGTAAACATCAAATGAGAAGAATATTGTAAATATAAAGCAATAATTGGAAAGCTATCTTAAATAATACAAGAAATAAAGCGAAACAACTGACCCTGAGCCTCAGTTTAAAAAGGAAGGCCACATATTTTACAATGGTCCCATGTCTATTTAAGACAAGGAGAAGTTGAGGAAGTAAAATTATTTTCAGTCTACCACTGTGACTTTAAGTACCATTACAAAACATTTCAAATGGAAATAGACTCCCATACTAAATTTGGTGTATCTCTGGGCAGGCATCATTGTCCATATGGATAAAAGGCAATGAAACCACCCCCACTGTTTCATAGAACTGATGCTTACAGTTTTTAACTTATATTTGTCTTATCTGAGTTCTTTCCTTAGGAAATTGACCATCAGGCAAGAAACCAAAACTCACCAAAGTTCTGAACCCCAACAATGGGATACCAAACCCCTCATCCAACATAATTGCTTCCTTACTCGTCCCAAATTCCAGTTTCCCTGCATGTAGCTTCATTACTTCCCCACTATGTAAACCCCAAATTTTAGTTGGTTGAGAGAGACAACAGTAAGCAGCAGATGTAGGCTGAGTCCCAGGCATTTTGGTAATAAGAATACAAAATAAACCAAAAATACCTCCGTAGCACCAGCTCAGTGTCTTCTATACAATAGAAATCATGCTCTAACCTTTGACAAGTTCTCTACATATGGCTTTTTTTTGTTTGTTTTAGCTGCTATAATTGCATTTGCTATGACAAAAGGAATTTGCAAACACAATATGATAACATTTTATATCTGACATTGAATAAAATATTTATTTGAATTTAGAAAATGATTGAATTACTCTAGGCTGTTGAACTAATCTCATACAATGTAATTTGGTTTTAAGGAAAAAACTTATTCTACTGGAGGTCTAATAAACTCTAAAAACCATATAGTCCACAATAAATTTGTTACTCAGCTTATTCTTTAGTTTTCTCCTTAATAAAATTAAATTATGTAAGACCCTAAAGAATGTCTTACATAATGTAAGACTCTAAGCAAAATAATTATCTTTAAGATTTGTCAGATATATTCCTTGGAAATTGTTTCTTAAAAAACAGAATAATCTCTTAAGGCAACATATTGATATTGTTATTTGAATATAATTACTTTAATCATGAAATTTTAGGGAAATTTGTTAGGAATTGTTGAAAAGAGAGCTCAAGAACTTATTTTTATTTTGTAGACATAAGTATTTTATTGCCTTATTTGTGAGGAATTTGTACAGAGGCCTCTTTCTATAAGCTATACAAATAAATATTGTAAACCAGCAAGTAAATGCTGTCTCTCTTGCATTTTTAATTTAAATCTTAAGAACTTTTGTAAAGCTGCTTTTAGAAAGTTAGCCAGGCCAGGTGGCTCATGCCTGTAATCCCACTACTTTGGAAGGCCAAGGTGGGTGACTCACCTGAGGTCAGGAGTTCCAGAGCAGACTGGTCATTATAGTAAAACCCCATCTCCACTAAAAAAATACAAAAATTAGCTAGCTGTGATGGCACACACCTGTAATCCCAGCTACTCAGGAGGCTGAGGCAGGAGAATCACTTGAACCCAGGAGGCAAAGGTTGTAGCAGTAAGCCAAGATTGCACCACTGCACTCCATTCTGGGCGACAGAGTGGAAAAAAAAAATTGTGTGAGGATTAAGGGGGAAATGGTGGGTAGGAGGCAAAAATAACTTGCAGCTCTCACTCAGACAGAGCAATGTGTGGAGACCCACATTATGAACTTTTGCTCCAAGAACTACCAGAGGAACATACCAGAAAAAGTGGAGAGAGTCCACAGACCCCTTTGAAGGAGGTGGGTTGCTGCTGCTGGCTCTGTGGGACAGCAGAGTAGCAGAGGAACTCCTAAGACAAAGGACATAATCCCTTGGGAGCTCTATGGCTCTCCCTACCACCTGAGAAACCTTAATACTTATCCAAAGGTGACCCTATGGCAAATTTGTATTCTCCCTAAACAACAGCAGCTGAGGTGCTCTTGAAAGCGCCACCTCCTGGCTAGAGGCCAGTCAACACAAAACCAGTGCACTTAACAAACAGTCAACCAAGGACCCTCACAGAGTCAACTGCCTGCTACCTCCACCAGAGCAAGTGCTGGTATCCACAGACTGAGAGACCTAATGATGGATCACATCACAGGACTCCGCATATACTCCCCAGTACCAGCCTGGAGCCCAGTAGTTCTGCTGGGTGGCTAGTTCCAGAAGAGAAATAACAATCACTGCAGCTTGGCTCTCAGGAAGCCCCATCCCTAGCAGAAAGGGGAGAGCGCCATATCAAGGGAGCACTCAGTTGGACAAAATAATCTAAATAGCAGCCCTTGAGTCTCAAATTGTCCTTCTGACATAGTCTACCCAAATGAGAAAGACTCAGAAAAACAATTCTGGTGATATGGCAAAACACAGTTCTTTAATACCCCCAAAAGATCACACTATTTCACCAACAATGGATCCAAACCAAGACAAAAATCTCTGAATTGCCAGGAAAATAATTCAGGTCAGCTATAAAGCTAATCAAGGAGACACCAGAGAAAGGTGAAGTCCAACTTAAATAAATATATAAATAAAAGATACAGGATATGAATAGAAAAATCTCCAGTGAAATAGATTGCATAAGTTAAAAAAACCCCACAATTTCTGAAAATGAAGGACGCACTTAGAGAATTGCAAAAAGGACTGGAAATTCTCGGCAGCTGAATCAAACAACAGAAGAAAGAATGTCAGGGTTTAAAGACAAGTCTGTTGAATTAATTCAATCTGAAAAAGACAAAGAAAAGAGAATTTTTAAAAAATGAGTAAAGAGAATTAACTTAAAGAGAATTAAATTAGAGAACAAAGATAATTAAATTTTTAAAAAATGAACAAAAGAGAATTAAAAAAAAATGAACAAAGCCTCCAAAAAATTTGTGATTATGTTAAATGACCAAACCTAAGAATAGTTGGTGTGCCCAAGAAAGAAGAGAAATCTAAATTGGAAAACATATTTTAGGAAATAATCAAGGAAAACTTCCCTAGCCTTGGTAGAAATCTAGACGTCCAAATACAAGAAGCTCAAAGAACACGTGGAAATTCATCACAAAAAGATCACCTAGGCACATAGTCATCAGGTTATCTAAAGTCAAGATGAAGGAAGAAATCTTAAGGGCTGAAGACAAAAGCATCAGATAACCTATAAAGGAAAACCTATCAGTTTAACAGCATATTTCTCAGTAGAAACCCTACAAGTGAGAAGGGATTGGGGGCCTATCTTTAGCCTCCTTAAAAAAAACCAATTATTAGTCAAGAATTTCATATACAGTGAAACTACACTTCATAAATGAAGGAAAAATACAGTCTTTCTCAGACACACACACACAAAAATGCTGAGAGTATTCACCACTACCAAGTCAGGACTGCAATAACTAAAAGGATGTCTAAATCTTGAAACAAATCTTCAAAATACACCAAAATACTAATAGAATCTCTTTAAAGCATACATTTCACAGGACCGATAAAACAACAACACAATGAAAAAAACCCAAGGTATTCAGGCAACAAATAACATGATGAAAAGAATAGTACTTCACATCTCAATACTAACATTGAATGTGAATGGCCTACATGCTCCATGTAAAAGATACAAAACGGCAGAATGGATAAGAATTCACCAACCAAGTATCTGCTGTCCTCAAGAGACTCACTTGATGCATAAAGACTCACACAAACTTTAGGTAAAGGGGTGGAAAAAGATATCCCATGCAAATGGACACCAAAAGCAAGCAGGAGTAGCTATTCTTATTTCAGACAAAACAAACATTAAAGTAACAGCAGTTAAAAAAGACAAAGAGGGACTTTATATAATGACAAAAGGCCTTATCCAACAGGAAAATATCAGAATCCTAAATATATATGTACCTGACACTAGAGTTCCCAAATTTATAAAACAATTACTAATAGATCTAATAAATGAGATAGACAGCAATATAGTAATAATGGAGGACTTCAATACTCCACTGACAGCACTACACAGGTCATCAAGACAGAAAGCCAACAAAGAAACAATGGACCGGAACTATATCCTAGAACAAAATGGACTTAACAGATATTTACAGAACATTGTACTCAACAACTACAGAATATACATTCTATTCATCAGCACATGGAACATTCTCCAAGATAGAACATATGATAGGCCACAAAACAAGTCTCAACAAATTTAAGAAAATCAAAATTATAGCAAGTACTCTCTCAGACAACAGTGGAATAAAATCGGAAACCAACTTCAAAAGGAAATCTCAAAACCATACACATACATGGAAATTAAGTAACTTGCTCCCAAATGATTGTTGGGTCAACAATAAAATCGAGGTTGGAGATTAAAATATTATTTGAACTGAACAGTAATAGTGACACACCTATCAAAACCTCTGGGATACAGCAAAAGTGGTGCTAAGTGGAAAGTTCATAGTATTAAATGCCTACATCAAAAAGTCTAAAAAGAGCACAAACAGACAATCTAAGGTCACACTTCAAGGAGCTTGAGAAACAAGAACAAGCCAAACCCAAACCCAGCAGAAGAAAAGAACCAACATCAGAGCAGAACTAAATGAAATTGAAACAGAAAAAGATACAAAAGATAAATGAACAAAAACCTGGCTCTTTTAAAAGATGAATACAATTGATAGACTATTAGCAAGATTAACCAAGAAAAGAATAGAGAAGATCCAAATAAACTCAATTAGAAGTGAAAAGGCAGATATTACAATTGATACCACAGAAATACAAAAGATCATTCAAGGATACTATGATCACCTTTACGTGCATGAACTAGAAAACCCATGGGAGATAGATAAAATCCTGAAAATATACAATCCTCCCAGATTAAACCAGGAGGAAAGAGAAACTCTGAGTAGACCAATAACAAGCAGCAAGATTGAAATGGTAACTAAATAGTTACCAACCAAAAAAAAAGTACAGGACCAGATGAATTCACAGCTGAATTCCATCAGATATTCAAAGAAGAACTGAACCAATCCTACTGACACTGTTCCAAAGGATAGAGAAAGAGGGAATCTTCCCTAAATCATTCTATGAAGCCAGTGTCACCCAAATACCAAAACCAGGAAAGGGCATAAGAAAAATAAAACTACAGATCAATATCCCTGATGAACATAGATGCAAAAATCTTCACCAAAATACTAGCTAACCAAATCCAACAGCATATCAAAAAGATAATCCACCATGATCAAGTGGATTTCCTACTGGGGATGCAGGGATGGTTTAACATATGCATGTCAATAAATATGATACACCACATAAACAGAATTAAAAACAAAAATTACACGATTATCTCAATTGATGCAGAAAAAGCATTTGACAAAAGCCAGCATCACTTTATGATTAAAACCTTTAGCAATATCAGCATAGAAGGGACATACTTTGTGGTAATAAAAGCCATCTATGACAAACCCACAGCCAACATTATACTGAACAGAAAAATGTTGAAAGCTTTCCCCTGAGAACTGGAGCAAGTAAGAGATGCCCACTTTCATGATTTCTATTCAACATAGTATTGGAAGTGCTAGCAAGAGCAATCAGACAAGAGAAAGAAATAAAAGGCATCCAAATTGGTAAAGAGGAAGTCAAACTATTACTGTTTGCGATGATATGATCATATACCTAGAAAACCCTTAAAGACTCATCGAATAAACGTCCTAGAACTAGTAAATGAATTCAGCAAAGTTTCAGGACACAAAATGAAGGTATACCAATGAGTAGTCCTGCTATACACCAACAGCAACAAACCCGAGAATAAAATCAAGAACTCAACTCCTTTTACAATTGCTGCAAGAATAAAATAAATAAAACAAAGTAACATAAAATATTTAGGAATATATTTAACCAAGGAAGTGAAAGACCTCTACAAGGAAAACTACAAAACACTGCTGGAAAAAATCATAGATGACACAGTACTGCCAAAAGCAATCTACAGATTCAATGCAACTTCCATCAAGATGCCAACATAATTCTTCACAGAACTAGAAAAAGCAATCCTAAAATTCATATGGAACCAAAAAAGAGCCACATACCCAAAGCAAGGCTAAGCAAAAAGAACAAACTGGAGGCATTACATTACCCAACTTCAAACTATGCTATAAAGCCACAGTCACCAATACAGCATGGTACTGGTGTAAAAACAGGCTTATAGAACAATGGAACATAATAGGGAACCCAGAAATAAAACCAAATACTAACAGTCAATTGATCTTTGACATAGCAAACAAAATCATAAAGTGGGAAAAGGACACTTTATTCAACAAATGGTGCTGGGATAATTGGCAAGCCACATGGAGGAGAATGAAACTGGATCCTCATCTCTCACCTTATACAAAAATCAACTCAAGATGGATCAAAGACTTAAATCTAAAGCCAGAAACCACAAAAATTCTAGAAGACAACATTGGAAAAACCCTTGTAGACATTGGCTTAGGCAATGACTTCATGACCAAGAGCCCCAAAGCAAACACAACAAAAACAAAGATAAATACATAGAACTTAATTAAACTAAAAAGCTTCTACACAGCAAAAGAAATAATCAGCAGAGTAAACAGGTAACCCACAGAGTGTTTGAAAATCCTCACAATCTATACATCTGACAAAGGGCTAATATCCACAATCTACAAGGAACTCAAACAAATCAGCAAGAAAAAAAAATCCCATCAAAAACTGGACAAAGGATGTGAATAGACAATTCTCAAAAGATATACAAATGGCCAACAAACATATGCAAAAATGATCCGCACCACTAATGATCAGGGAAATGCAAATCAAAACCACAATGAGATACCAGCTTACTTCTGCAATAATGGCATAATCAAAAAAATAAAAAAATAATAGATGTTGAGGTGAATGTGGTGAAAAGGGAACACTTTTACACTGTTGGTAGGAATGTAAACTAGTACAACCACTTTAGAAAACAGTGTGGAGAACCCTTAAAGAACTAACAGTAGATCTACCATTTGACCCAGCAATCCCACTTATCTACCCAGAGAAAAATAAGTCATATGAAAAAGATACTTGTACATGCATGTTTATAGCCTCACAATTCACAATTGCAGAAATGTAGAACCAGTCCAAATACCCATCAATCAACGAGTGGATAAAGAAAATGTGGTATATGTATATATGCCATAGAATACTACTCAGCCATAAAAAGAAACAAAATAATGACATTCACAGCAACCTGGATAGAGCTGGAGACCATTATTCTAAGTGAAGTAACTCAGGAATGGGAAACCAAATATCATATGTTCTCAATCATAAGTGAGACCTAGCTATGAGGACAAAAAGGCATAAAGATTATACAATGGACTTTGGGGACTTGGGGAAATGGGTGGGGGGGGGTATGAGGCATAAAATACTACACACTGGGTACAGTGTACACTGCTCTGGTGATGGGGGCACCAAAATATCAGAAATCACCACTAAAGAACTTATTCATGTAACCAAACACCACCTGTTCCTCAAAAAAACTAAAGTAAGAAAATTTGAGAAACTTAAAAAAATAAAAATAAAAATTTATGCCAGAGAATTGGAATATGGTAAAAATAAAACTTTAAGTTCATTAAATAAAAAATATAAAAACATTATTTCAAATAGCCTTGGCTGACACTAAAGTCAATCTGTATTTTACCATCTTTATATCTTTTCATTTCAGAAGCCCAGAAATTCATTATTCAATGTTCTCTTCCTCCCTCTGTACCACATATTTCCCATGATCTCCATCCAAAAAGAAATAGACAAAAATTTTGCTTGCTTGCTGATGCCTGGTAAGTTTTAAAAAGAATAAAAATTAGAATTCAATACTTACACAATCAAATAAAAAGTTTAAAATACAAATAATATTTAAAATTCATACTTTCATTTTATTGAGGAAAATATCCCAGAAGTAAGTTTACACCCTCAGAAGCATTATTGGTCTCTTTAATATTTTCAAGGTGCAAATGACCAACACAAAATTCCTAGAAGAGCTGAATAATAGAAATTCAAGAAATATATGAATACATTTTGGGGGGGATGTGAGAGTTGCAATTAAATAGACTGATGACCAAAAAGAAGAACATTCTATCCTCAAGATTTTTTGTAGATTTGCAAGATTTTCTGATACAGAAATATCATTGGGTTATTCACTCATACAGGCAAATTTTAGACATTGAATGATCATCTGATTTAAGAAATGTCTATGTGACAGATTAGGCCCTGAAGTAAATTAAAAGAAAACTCATTTGGAGAAGTTTAACTTAATTCATTTTTTCTGGAGAAATACAATTTAATCTGGAGTTTCTTCTTTCATATCTATTGCTTCCTTAGTGCTTCAAATATTGAGTGAGGAAGGCAATACAAGTTGAATATCTACATTAAAAAATTCAATTTTCCTTATTATTTCTTATGTTTTATGTGAAATGGCCTAAAATATAAGCCACAGAAATGACATAATTGTAGTGGTAAAATCTGACTTTTATAATTTCATTAAAACTTAAGAAAAGGTTGACAATCAAGTGATATATTTGGAAGTAAAAGTTCTATATAAACACTTTGCTTCTAAATATATTGATAATGTTATATGGAAAATAAAGGAATTCATAAATAAAATAAAAGGAGCTGGTCACTGTTCACATTGGTTTTACTTTAATGTTTGTCCTCTTTCAAAGTTAAATAGCTTCATAGCCCTGGGAAATCATGCTATCCACTAAAGGCAAACTTCATACCAAAAGATTGCTTAGGTCTTACTGAGATAAAGGAATGGTCCAATGCTTATGTCTGAAATGTCTATTATTAATTATACTTCTAACAACCATGTCTGACTTACAATTGCTACCACCTTTATCACATACATAATTTATCTCCATTATGCTATTTTTTACATTTAAAAGACAAAAAGAATTTGGTAATAAAGTTTAGTTACTAAAATTGGTCACTAAAAAATAAAGTTCAGAAAAATTTCCTGTTTTGTCATCTGATAAGAGAGCAGAGGAAATACTCCATATTAATATTAGATTGTGAGACTAAAAAATATACAATTACTTTATGTAAGGATAAAAATTCCTCATAAGAATTGGTATCTCTGCTAGATATGATGAGAGACTTGTACCAAATTCTATGTATATTCCAACAGAAAGCCAAGTTAGTGAAATATCTATCGCACATAAATACATGAGATTTCTTGAAAGGATTTCTCTAGACCTTCACAAATATAGTAGATAAAATATTTAATTGTATACTTTTCTGCCTTCAGAGTGATGAAAGTCATTTAACTCCCCAAAAAGTTATGCATTGAGAGTAATATTCTGCAGTACTAGTGAATCTTACACTCATCACCCCTGTGTTCCTTTGCTCTTCTTTAGTTTCCATCTTGAGCTTTCATAAAAGATTGACAAAAATTATTTGATCGATTCCAGCTTTAATATCTTATAATTTTGCATTCTAACTCCCCAGAGATATTGAAGCCTCTATAATATACAATAATATAAACTTACATATCTTTTTGATGTTACTCTGCTTAAATTATCAAAGTTAAGCTCACATCTGAGTAATGTATATCAAATTCATAACTAAGTAGGCAACTTAGAGTTATCAGAACTAATTTTATCAGAGCCCAAAACATTTGAGTATTTTGGAGAAAATTAGCTTTAATTTTAATTGTTTCTAATAGATATGAATATTAGAATCAAACTATTTTAGAGGAAATATCAAGAAATAAATGTCTTATCCTATGCATAAGAAAACAATTACTCCCAAAATATAATTAAGCCTGAATTATTGAAATGCATATTGTATAGGCATATTTACATATTCGACACTGATTAGATTAAAAATTATGATACAGTTATGTAAGTATTAATTTATATGGCATTTAGATTCCCATTCTCTTGAAGTATTCCACTATAGTAATTTAATAGAGTCAATTGTAGTATTTTATAGGAAACAAGGCAATGTATCTATCAATTATGTTTACTTCTGGGATATTTTCCTCAAAACAGTGAAAGTATGCATTTTAAATATTATGTGTATAAAATACTATTAATATTATAGTCATATTGTTATACTATGAGTAAATATGCATGGTTTCTGTGAAAAAAATATAAAACCTTTGAACGGTTAACTATAAAATACTAAAATTTTAAAGTAAGAACCATACTTGGAAGAGAGAGAAATAACACTAGAGGGAAGGGTTCAAGATACATTGGGGAAGTGTTGCTCTCATAGAGAGAGACTGGGATTTCAACTAAGCCAATGTAATCAGAACAGATCTTTGGAGAGAAAATGCTGAGTGTGAATGGAGAAGACAGACAGTTAGGGTGAGGAGGAAGGAAGCTAGAAATCCGCTGTGAGCTTCCTGAATGCTAGGGCTGGTTTCCAGGTCTGAATGGCTCCTAGGGAGCCTGAATGAAGGGACTGGGGACTGCCCATCCTTGCCATGGACCTCTGAGAAACTAACTGTAGGGATCCCCACACCTCACATGGACATTTAACCCAGCAGGGGAATCTTCCTGGAGATTTAATGGAGACTGTGCTGCAGCAGGCACGAAACTGGGGCCTTTGTGTGCAGGACAGCTCTGGCGGAGCCTGGCTGCTTCTAAGTGCTGGTTGCTCACGGCTTCCCGTATCCCTCTGAGAGGTTATAGCCCCAGCCAACTGCCAGGGCAGGAAACACTAGGGCTGGCTTCCACATGGGACTAGGGCACCGTCCATACTGCAGACCTGCCTGTCCAATGCTCCTGCTTGGCTGCACCCACAGGAATGTGTGCATAGTGCAACCTCCCCTGCCAAGCCTAGGTGCTTTGCTCCATCTGAGTGTACCCCTGCAGCCTGGGGGCCCTTGTGACCCCAGTGCAAATGGAAACCAAACATTATGGTCTAGAAGAGGGTGCTGCTAGCAGATCCTCATGGCCCGAGGCTACAGCCTGTGGCTCAGGAGTCCTGAGCTGGGATCTGGGCCTACCATTCAACTGGGGAAGGAGTCCACACTCTCAGAAAACTGAGAGGGGAGAGTCACAGTTTTGCCAGTTACTATGGGACCTAGGTGTGCCTCCTCCACAGGGTTGTCCCTGCCAGACGTTCTGCCTGTGGGAGTCCCATGCCCTGAAACACCTAACAACCATAACAAAATAATGGGCACAGTGTCAGTGATCAGAAATGGCTCCCCCAAGGCCCAGGAGCAGAGCAGGTGAGGGGGTCCTTCTCTCCCGTTTACACCTCAGAGCACAGCTGCAAATTCCAGGATACACAAAGGAGCCACATGGCTGAGTAGGAGCCAGTCTACCACCAGTTGCCCTCAAGCACCATCAACTGGTTTGCATCCCAAACTACAGCACCAAAAACCACTGCTAATTCTTCCCATTGTGAAACCAGGAGTGAGAATTCAAAAACAAAGACCCCGTACAGAGACTTAGTCCTCTGAAAACTTCCAGAAATTAAGTCAATGGACTATACTCAATTTATACCACAGTGAAAAGGACACCAGCCCACCCAGATGAGAAAGAATCAGGGCAAGAACTGGCAATAAAAGAAGCCAGAGTGTCCTGTGACTTTCAAAGGAGTCCACAGATCCCCAGCAATGGTTCTTAACCGGTCTGTAATGTCTGAAAGGACAGATATGGAATTAAGAATGTGGATGCCAAGGAAGATCACCGAGACCAGGCGGAAAGTTGAAACTCAATCCAAGGACACCAAGCAATCCAGTAAAATGATTCAACAGCTGAAAGAATAAATGGCCATTTTAAAAAAGACCAAAACTGAGCTTCTTAAACTGCAAAATTCTCTAGAAGAATGTCATAGGAAAATTGGAAGTATCAACAGCAGAACAGACCAAGCTGAGGAAAGAATCACAGAGCTCAAAGACTAGTTCTTTCAATCAACACAGTCAGACAATTTTTTTTTTAAAGTAATGATTAGAAAAATGAACAAAGCCTGCAAGAAATATGGGATTATGTAAAGAGACCAAATCTATGACACAGTGGCATTCCTGAGAGAAAAAGACAGACAATAAGCAAACTGATAAATATATTTGAGGATATAGTCCACAAAAATTTTCCTGGAAAATTTGATGATTACGTACGTGTCTTGCGGATGATCTTGAGTAAAATGTTGCGGGAGTTGTCTGTATTTCCTGAATTTGACTATTACCCTTACTAGAAAAAGAAGACTGGGGAAGTTTTAGTGAATGATATCTTGAAATATGTCTTCCAAGTTGTTTGCTTTCTCCCTGTCTCTTACCAGGATGCCAATAATTTGTTGATTTGATCTCTTTATATAATCCCATACTTCTCAAAGCTTTTGTTCACTCCTTTTCATTCTTTTTTCTTTATTTTTGTCTGTCTTATTTCAGAGAACCAGTCTTCAAGTTTTAAGATTCTTTTCTCGGTTTGGTTTATTCTGCTGTTAATACTTGTGATTGCGTTGTGAAAATCTTGCATTATTCAGCTCTGGTGGATCCATTAGGGTCTTTCTTTATACCAGCTATTTCATCCTTCAGCTCCTATATCACTTTATTGGGGTTCTTACTTTCCTTGGATTGGGTTTTGCCATCCTGCCGAATCTCAGTGATCTTCATTCCTACCCACATTCTGAATGCTATTTCTGTCATTTATGCCAGTTCAGTCTGGTCCGGAACCCTTGTTGGAGAGAACTGGTATGGTAATTTGAAGGACATACAAACTCTGGCCATTTGAGATGCTGGAGTTCTTGGGCTGGTTTTTTGTCATCTCTGTTGTTGGTGTTCCTTTAACTGAACTGTAGATTGAGTACAGTCAACAGAGTTCTTTTCTGAATGTTTCCACCAGGCTGTATTTAAGTCATATATCATCTTTACAAGGTACCTTGGAGGATGCTGCTAGCCTACTTAGTAAGAGCAGTGGGGTAGAGTAAATTCTCATGGGATCATGTAGGTTATCGCTGTTTATTTGACTTTCTTATGGTTCCCCCACTCCATGCCATTGTCATTGGCTTCCTACTTGTCCATCAAACACCTCAATCATGTGCCAGTATTCTGTTACACAGTTACTCTGCCTGTAATATTTTTCCCTGTGATGCCCATCCCCCTGGTCACCTTCATCATCTCCCCCAAGTCTTTATATATCATCTTCTAAATGAGGCAATCTCTGACTACTCTATTTAAAATTTCAATGTGATCCCTATCTCTTGCAGTTATTCCTAGAATCTTAATCCTCTTTATACTGCTCTACTTTTTAAATCAATGCACTAGTTACCTGATAGCATAGTGTAGAACTGCTTGATTTATTATGTTTGTTGTGTATTTCCTCCTCTCTTCATTGAATGATGCAAGATCATTATTGCATCATTGAATGATGCAAGCATTTTTTTTAATGTTTCATTCATTGATGTAGCATCAGTGTCAAGAAAAGCGCTTGAAATACAGGAAGTATTCAGTTAATATTTGTGAAATACATGAATGAATGATTAGGGAGTGAATGCACAGGTTCTCTCTATTATATATTTACCATGGAATATATATTTTTAAAAAATCCAATGTATTAGAATAATGTATGAATGAAATTCATGTAAGCTTATGAGTTACATTTACATTTGGTAAGAAGTTTTATAAGAGGATTTACTTGATTTTGTGGGTATAAATATTTTCAGGATTTAAAAATTGCAATGTGTATGTTTTCATCAATAAAATAAGTAAAATAAGTCTGAATGTCTGTCAAAACTAAGGAAAACAAGCCTACATGTCTGCCTCTATGACTGTGTAAAATCAAATAACACTTGGGGAGCCTGGAGCAAGAAGAAAAAACTGAACTGTGCATATTTTACTTCAGAAACACATGGCTGTGCAATCACTTTCAATATTCAAAATTAAAATTAGAAAAGCAATATTGGAGGAATGGCTGGGGAGTAGTTTAGGAGGAATTGATAGGATACACATTAAGGAAGATCTTGAGTTTGCAATAAGAGACTGTTTGCTGAGCCTGGATGTTTGGGTTCTTCAGAACTATTAAACCTCCTTCAGACTTGACCAGTCAATACAAATAAATTAAATGTTTATTCTGCTCATCTCCCTCACTTGAAATAACTGGAATTCTTTGCTGAATGGAAAAAAATAGCACTGGGAAAAAATAGAGTTCTTTTCTTGGAATGGTGGCTTTGAAACAATGGGTTAGTCTACTTGTAACTATTGCATTCTGCTGCTTTGATTACATTCTCTAAGAGTTAACACCAAAAATGTAAAGGTAGACAGGGGAGGCAATAACTGGTATCCAAGATTTTCCTAATGATAAAACATCTTGTCTTAACAATCCTTGACATATAACGCATTCTTAAATTTCTAACTAAGTTCCTTATTCTCCAATACAGTAGTCCCCAATAGACAGTAGCATCAATAAACAAGTAATTTATGCATTTGTTAAATATTCATTTAGATCACCTGCTATATGCCTTTAAACATTTTAGGCATTTCAATTCACAAAGATAAATTCTAAAAATATGCATGCCATCTTAAATCACAGTCAAACTTGTGTGAGAAGTTGGGGCACAGATGAGAAGGATGTGGCAGTGTGGAGAGGATATGCTAGAAAGATATACCTGGTGGAAAAAGAAGGGCTTGATTACTAAGACTATTTTTTTCCTTCTCATTTATTTTCTTCAGTGATCTTTGCCTCTTCCATGATGTTAATAATCATTTATAAGTGCACTGGCATTTTTTGAGGTTCATACTTCAATATTCAATTGCTTACTCTATATCACAATCATATATCCTAAAACACCCTAACAGAATGTGTAAGAAACTGATTAAACGACTCACATCTGCATGTTTTCTTAAAAATAAACTCACATGCACAAAAATGCTAGTTATTTCTCCAGTGTTCATATGGTGACTCCTTTTTGCCTTGTTCTCCCTATCCAATCTATTTTTTGCTTCTCTAATTCATCATTGTGTTTTTCTTACATACAACTTTTGCCTTTATCCAAAGTTTATAAAATGTGTAATCTCTTTTATTATATAATTAACCTTCTGTGCTTGCCCATAGGCTAATTCTAACATTGAGATATTAAATTGTTTCTATTTTTATAAACCTTATTTTCTGACACACTATAATTTTCATATACCCATTTATATAGAGTTGTAAGGATCTATTTTGTACTTTTTTCTCCTCTGCTCTCTACCTTGAGAGTCTGACCTCTACTGATAGCAGCACAAAGCTCCTTCTCTCTTTAGATTTCAGATGTATTTGGCCAACTGAGACTCTAAACAGGAAATTTGAGAGAAAAAGGGGAGTCCAGCTTACTTACTATTCCCCACCCTTGGCTCCCTGCGTGAAGTACTGGCTCTTATTGGCTTTATCCCTTCTTCAAAGCTCATAAGTCCTTCTGAGCAGCCCTCTCTATATTACTCTCTCCTTCTAAGTTTCTGAAAATTCTCTTCCTGTTTTCTCAGGGCTTGGTGAATATCTCTTCTCTGTTCCTACCAGCTAATAGTACTGCAGTAGACCTTGTGGTTTTCTTGAATGATGACGCACATTTGTAAACAGCCCTTTAATTAACCCTCCTTGAATTATCCTAAATTGAATAAGCCATCTGTTTCTTGCTGTGACACTGACCTGCAAAATCTTCTTTTTTAAAAAATTTGCTTATTGTGAAAAAAAATAGTTCTTTTAATCAATCTCTGCTAAAATTAAATTGTTCTAAAACTCAAGGTCAAGTTGACTCTATTTTTTTACACTTTCTTAAATGCTGGAAGTACTGACAATTCAAATTTGAGTCATATGTTTCCTGTATACTTCTTATTTTCTCTAGTTTCTAAGTGTACTTATTTCATGTGCTGACAAAGACAGTATATGTATTTATGCTAAGCTCATCTACTTCTATTACTATATTTTTTTGTTAGCATTATGCATTTATCTGAAATACATTATTCTCAGATATCTATGATTTATAAGTCTAATTTGGACCATGTGTGTTCCAGGTCTGTTAGGCAGTTTGTCATACTTGGATGACAAATTTTGGGGCTGGAGTTGATGTTTGCTAAGATAAGAAATATGCATACCAAACAGCTTACATAACAGCTATTTAATCTTATAATTTAGAGTTGAACTTTAAATATACTCTTAATCACATTAAAATGTCAAAAAGAGGTTGGAAGACACACAAAGGTTTAATTTATCTGCAATTGTAGGAGGTGTTTCATCAGATACTCTCATTAGCAAATTTAATTATAGGAAGCAAGACAATATTACTTTATAGCTTTAAAGATGTAATTAGTGTTCAAAAGTTAATCTAAATTAACTTACACATCAAGTAGCTCAAACATTTTCCATTCTATGGAGAATTTCACTGAGTAAAAACATCTTTTGTCTTGTGGGCTTTAAAAGCCTCACAGTTGTACAAACAAATAATGACTGCAAACTGGTTCTAGAGTTTTTTCCAAGAGGCTTTTGGGGTTTGGTTTCAAATAAATACAACTATGTAATTTTTATCAATGCATTAGTATCATATATTTATAATTAATATATATTAGTCATCACTCCCATATATACATATGTGTGTATATATAGTATATATATAGTTTATATCTATAGTATATATATTATATAGTATATGTGTATATACATAGTATTGATACGATGGTAAAGACTAGTTTTATTTTCAAATAAAAGTTAAAATAATTAGAAAAGCATTAAGGAAAAAATACTTTCAAATTTTTTGATCCAGTTACCATTTTGTTTGCTTAAGGGGAAGCCAAAAAGCTTCCTTCCAAAACTAAAATTATCATGCATACAGAGCAGTACTCTTTCCCAGAACTCATGCTATCTGTAAGAAATTTTCCAATTTCTGATCTCATCCTCACCTTAACTATGTAAGGCATTTTGTATTTCCTTCTGTGGCAAGACATTCAAATGACCCTCACTGTTGGACATGGATTGATGTATCTGGTGGTGGTCTGCATGAACATATTTGCAACTTTGATTTTTAACTTAAGGAAATTGCTGAGTGTAGGATAATTATTCATGAGCACTTGGAGGCATGGATAGGTGGGTGTGGAATAGGACAAGAAATCATGTTATGCATTCCCCTACCTGGTTTTCTAATCTTGCTTTATAAACCCTATGGAAGAAGTGTAGACTGGCACCAAAGATCTGCCTTCATTAGCTCTGTAAAATGGAGGAACAAATTCTGGTTATTGTTTTTTTCAGGCAAAAAGCAAAATGTCATTTTAGAATAGGATTTTCTCATTATCTTCCTTTTTCTTTCCACTCTTCTGTCCTTCCTTTCATTCTTTTTATCCACTTTCTCCTTCTTTCATCAAAGGAATTATCCAGGGAGTATCACTATATACAGAGAGAATAAATGGTAGAAATATTGCTTAACCATTCCCTTCCTAAGAAGTTAAAATATTCTTAAAAAAAAATCAAACTTTGTCAATTTTATGTGTAAGTTTGACAAGACTTCAAAGAACAATGACTTCAGCTTTAAACGATTTCTTTCAGACAATAAGAAAAAAGGAATGACTACTTGGATTATTTCAAAGTATAATCTTTACAAATTTTCATACTAAAACCAAGAAAGAAAGATAATTAATGGCCACTGTTGATTAATGCTGGTTATAAAAATAATAATTTTAAATGATAATTTCAAAATATATTTATAACATTTGCAGAATCAAAATTGAGTCACTATCAATAAATTCATTAATCCATTTCTCCACACAAGTGTTTAAAGAAAAAATTCTCAATGCTACTACTATGGTTCGGATGTGGTTTGCACCACCCCCTACCAAAAGTCATGTTGAAATTTAATTGTCAATGTAACCATGTTGGGAGGTGGAACCTTAAGGGAGGGGGCCTACTGGGAAGTGTTCAGGTCATATCAACTTTTCCCTTATGGGCCTCTTGGTGCCCTTCTCTCAGTAGTTAGTGAGTTCTTGCTCTCAAGGAAATGGATCAGTTCCCAAGAAAGCAGATTGCTACAAAGCAAGGTCCCTCTTCATGTTTGGTTCTTTTTCACATATGTCCATGTTCCCTTTGACCTTCTTCACTGTGTTTTGACCTAGCATGTGGCCCTTACCAGAAGCCAAGCAGATGCCAACACCATCCCTTTTAAATTTCCCAGACTGCAAAACCGTGAGCTAAATAAGCCTTTTTTTCTTTATAAATTGCCCAGCCTCAGGTATTCTATTATAGCAACACAAGATGGACTAATACAACTTTTTTCTATTTGTTTTCTCTAGGTAGGCTCAGAGCTGTCTAGAGTGTAATAATGGCTCCCCAAACACCCTATTCCCCAAAACCTTTGAATACTGTGAATGTATTACCTTTCATGGCAAAAGGGACCTTGCAGTTCTGATGAAGACTCCTGGTATGAGAAGGTCATCCTGAATTATCCACACGGGCTCAATGCGGTCACAAACGTTCTTGTAAGACTTAGGTAAAAGTAGCAGAGTCAGAGAAAGAGATGTGAGGATGTAAGCAGAGATGCGGCAAGGAAGAGGGGCAAAATTGTTTGACTATATTACATTGTTGACATTGGAGATGGAGGAAGAGACCCTGAATGCAGTAGTCCTCTAGAAGCTAAAAATTCAAAGGAAAGTGAAATTCCCCTAAAGTGTCTTCAGGGAACACAGCCCTGCTTAAACCTCCATTCTAGCCCAGTGAAACCAATTTCTGACTTCTAAACCCAAGAACTCTAAGGAAATAAATTTGTGTTATTCAACCCAGTAAAAATAATATACAGCAATAAGAATTAATATATTCTCCATCAAAAAATGCCTTTTATCATGAGGTCAGGCTGTAAAGTCAACCTGACTGCATTCAGTTCTCAGGTCTGACACTAGCTGCATATATGGAAAAAGTTGCTTAACTTATTTTTCTGCATCTTCTCATTACAGGACCTTATAGACATATATTAAGCACTTACTACTAGAAACTGAGTAAACACTCAACAAATTTCAAGTATTGTGACTCATGATCTTTTATTTTATTGTTTCCTGGATTGATTTCAGATGCCTCAGCCTGGAAATCAAAGACCTATATAACCTGGCTCCAAATGTGCTTTACAAACAATTGCAACAAGTCACCTCCTGGGTCATTCTTCTCGAAACAAACAAACAAACAAACATTCATTCTTGCTCGTTCCTGTTCCTGAAAGATTGTCTCCTCTTTCTTGCTTATTTAAATTTCATACTGACTTGAATATCCAAATACAATCTTACTTAATCTGTGTGGCCTTTCCGGCTTATTTCATTACTGAGTTCTGGTTCTTTCAATGTAACAGTTGTGTATTCAATTCAAAAAGTGTCTGAAGTGACTTGTCTGCAACACTAATTTAGCGATTAAGCTTGTGTAAGGGAAACAAAACTTTACCTCTACTCTTTTAGGGCCCTGTGGGCCTGAGAATTACATAGACATAAAACAAATTAACAGAAGAAAAGCATACAAATTTAACGTAAATTTTACATGACACAGGAGCCCGCATAAGAAAATGAAGACTCAGAGAAGTGGCAGGACTCATCTTTTTTTGTATTTGGTTGAATGAAGAGAGGTAATTGCGGAAAAGTAACTAAATTATATGGGGAAGCTAAAGGAAAATAACAGTTATTTTACCAATGTCTGTTTTTACATAATTCTCTCAGTTATGACTCTCCATTGAAGAATGTTTCTTTTCAGCTGGTACAGCGCAGACGTCTTTCATGGAAGCCTTTTTGTCTCGTTTTCCGAGAGAAAAGATTAGAATGTCTTTCTTGCATTTGCTGTTTTTCAAGTTCCTTTAGCTCAAAATAATACTTAGGACTCAGTGGCCTATTATGGGGTGGCATATTCTGCTACTCTCCACTTTCTTTTGTGATGTCATTTGTTAATATCTAACACAGATAACTCTTTTAGTGTTTAACATTTTGTGGGAAAATGTGTCTAGGCTTTTACAGAATTGTATACAACCCACCATATTCTAGAATTTTTAATTAAATTATAAGATCATAAGTATAAAGAAAAGTAATCTCTGCTGCACATATAATATCAAGAAAATAAATATTCACTATATAATGATGATATAAATCTCTGGACAGAGATATAATAATTATTTGATCTATAGGAAAATTTACATCAGAATATAAACAAATAATACATTTTATTTCACATTTTTAATAATAATAGAATATGCTAATATATAAGATATATCTAAAATAAGTCAATGATCATTTAAAGAAAACTCAATTTGAGCATTTTCTGTGTCCAAAGAATGTACAAAAAAGGTGAATCTATGAAATGGTATATTAATGTGCTGCTAATGCCAAGAAAACCCCGTGCTTGATACTATCTTAACATTGAATACCAATTTTAAAATGCACTGTTACTCTAAGGTTGAATGTCATCAAGAAAGGTGTTATTGTAGAAATGGTTTTGTAGCTTATTTGATTACATATCTGAGAGAAAAAGAGGGATCTTAACATCCTAGTACATTCTAAAATGGACAGTTTCTTTAGAACTAAAGACAAGAAGTCATGATTTTTGCTAAGATTTCTGAAAATAAGTATTTCCTTGTAATCAAATCTAAAATAATAACTGTAATATAGAAATAGTTACTTCTGTATTTTGTAACAGAGAACAAAGAACCTATAATACATAGCTTCAAGTATCTCCAGATATCTCAAGAAAGATAGGGAAAAGCAGTATCAGCATCACCTTATAAGTTTATCAAAATACATATATATACACCCCCATCCCGATCCCAGCCCCTTGTTTAATAAAACTTGAGCCACTTGCCCAGATAATGATTTCAGCTTAGTTTCTAAGTTAACTCATACAGGTTTAGTTTACCGTATCTCAAATAGCTGAAACCAAATTGTTTGGATTTTGGAGGTTTTCATATTTTGGAATATCTGCATATATCAGTCCTATCACAGGGATGGGACTCAAGTCGACACAAATTTCACTTATGTTTCATATACACACATCACCTCAAGGTAATTTTATACAAATACTTTTGCATCAAGTTGCCACTGGTGCATCCAGCCTGCATTTGTGCCGTTTTATTAACCTTGTGGGCATGATTGGGTAGGGAATCTGAGCATGCTCAGAAAAGATATGTGGCAGCCGAAGGCGGCAGGAAGGGTCGTTTTTCCTTTGCGGACACTAAATAAACAGTTGTGCACCTTTGTTTGTTTCTGGTGTCATGTCAGTGCTCAAAACGTTTAGGAATTTGGAGTATTTTGAATTTTAGATTTCAGATTAGAGATGCTCAACATATTTCACAGTGTGTGAGAGGGGTGTGGGTGTTGGTGTGGGTGTGTAGGTGTGGGTGCATGCTACAAATATAATACCAGGGAGCCATGATTCCCCTTTTTATGTCTTAATTTGCCTGCAAATCATAGTTTTACTAGAAATAAACAATACAGGGATAACACAAAGATATTTTGAGTTTGGCTCCAGATCACCTCGATAAAGTGGATACCTCGATAAAGCAAGTCACACTAGTTTTTGAATTCCCAGTGCATATAAAAATTATGTTTACATTATACTATAGTCTGTTAAGTGCTCAATAGTACACATCTTAATTTAAAAGATTTTAAAATACCTTATTGCTAAAAAATGCTAACAGTTACCTAAGCCAATGGTTATTCGTAATCTTTGTGCTGGGGGAGGGTCCTGCCTTGATGTAGATGGCTGCTGAAATCAGGATGGTAGTGTCACTAAAGGTTGAGGTGGCTGTGACAGCTTCTTAAAATAAGACAACAATGAAATTTATCTTATCAATTGACTCTTCCTCTTATAAAAGTTTTATCTGTAGCTTGTGATGCTGTTTGATAGCATTTTAATCATATTAGAACTTTTTTTAAAACTGGAGTTTATCCTCTTAAACTCTGCCACTGCTTTATTAACTATATTTGTATACTATTTTAAACCCTTTTCTAATTTCAACAATCCTCACAGCATCTTTACCAGGAGTAGGTCCCATCTGCAGAAACCGATTTTTTTACTCATCAGTAAGAAGCAACGCCTCATACATTCAAGTTTTATCATGAGATTGCAACAAAGCATCTTCAGGCTCTACTTCTAATTCTCATTCTTTTATTATTTCCACCACGACTGTGGTAAGTTCCTCCACTGAAGTCATGGGCCCCTCAAAGTCATTTATGAGGGTTGAAATCAACTTCCTTTATACTCCCGTTATTAAACTGCTGTTAATGTTGATGTTTTGTGCTCCTCCAAAAAAACAAAAACAAAAACAAAAAACACAAGGGTTCTTAATGATATCTAAAATGGTGAAGTCTTTCCAGAAGATTTTTAATTTACTTTGCCCAGATCCGTTGGAGAAATCATTATCTGACTGCTATAACCTTACAAAATGTATTTCCTGAACACTAAAAAAATGAAAATCAAAATTGATCCATAGGCTACAGAATGAATAAATGCATGAAAACAACATAAATTCCTTGTATATCTTTATCAGAGCTGTTGGGTGACCAAGTACATGGTCAATGGGCAGTAATATTTTGAAAGGAATATCTTTGTCTGAGCAGTAGGTCTCAACATGGGGCTTAAAGTATGCAGTAAACCATTCTGTAAATATAATAAATGTGCAGTCATCAAGGTTTTTTGTTGCATTTACAGAAAAAAGGCAACGTTGATTTAGCATAATTCTTAAGGGCCGTAAGATCTTTAGAATGGTAAATGAGCATTGGCTTCAACTTAAAATCACCACCTGCATTAACCTCTAACATGAGAGTCTGTCTGTCCTTTGAAGAAGTTTTGAGGCTGGGTATTGACTTCTCTCTGGCTACTAAAGTCCTAGATTATATATATATATATATATATTTTTTTTTTTTTCCCAGTAGAAGGCTGTTTTGTCTACACTGAAAATCTGTTGTTTAGTGTAACCACTCTCATCAATTATTTTAGTCAGATCTTTAGGATTACTTGTTGCAGCTTCTGCATCAGCATTTGCTACATCACCTTGAACTCTTATGTTAAAAAGACAGCTTTTTTCTTTAAACCTCATGACTGAATCTCTGTTTGTGTCAAGCATTTCCTCTGCAGCTTCCTCTCTTCTCTCAGTCTTCACAGAATTGAAGAGACAAAGGACCTTGCTCTGGATCATGCCTTGTTTCAAGGGAATGGTATAGCTGGCTTTATCTTCTATCTAGACCACTAAAACTTCCTCCATGTTGGCATTTTAGCCTTCCTATCATTCATATGTTCACTGGAGTAACAATTGTGATCTCCTTCAGGAATTTTCCTTTGCATTCACAACTTGACTAACTGGTGCAAGAGACTTAAGCCAGAACCTTTTGATATGATTTTTCTCACTAAGCTATTAAGCTTAGTGATTACATTTAAGATGAATGATTGCATTTCTAGATTTTGAATTAAAATAAGAGATGTGCTAATTTTCCTTTCACTGAACACTTAGAGGCCATTGTAGGGTAAGTAACTGGCCTAATTTCGATATTGTTGTGTCTCAGGGAATAGAGAGGTCTAGAAAAGGATGAAAAACAGGGGAACTTCCTGTTGGTGCAGCAGTTAGAACACAGGCAACATATTTTGCTTAAGTCTGCCATTTCTATGGGCACCAGTGAGTAGCATCCTAAAAGAATTACACCAGTAACATCAAAAGTCACTGATCACTGGTCTCCAAATCAGACACACTAATAATGAACAGAAAATTAAAATATTGTTGAGAATAACCAAAATGTGACACAGAGACACGAAATGAGCACATGCTCTTGGAAAAATGGTGCCAATAGACTAGATAGATGGAGAGTGCTACAAACTTTCCATTTTTAACAAATACAAGATCTATAAAGCAGAATAAAGCAAAGCACAATAAAGCAAGGTAAGTGTATATGTAAATTTGTATCAGAAATCCAATAACGTTTTTGATCATCTCTTTGACTCCCTTTAAATATATTAGCTTGAAATACTGTTCAAAACTTTGTTGAAATTTAGTTCAATTTGCTCCACTTTAAAGGGCATAAGTTCTTCAGAAAATTGCCTTAAAGAAAATGCTAAATGGGACAGTCTTTCAATGCTTCATGTTACCAAGAGTTGATAAAAAGTAGAGCTGAGAGTATGATATTTAAATAGTTCCTTTCTCTACCAAGTTTCACTAGAAAATTAAGCCCTAATGTCCTAAAGTATCCATTATATTCGAATTAACTTTTATTCTGTTCCCCTTGATTGGACTATTTATGTACCATCATTGGATAAATTGAAGAAATCTGACATCATTTTCGATCTCTGTTGTTCAGATGACCAACCTGGTCATCTACTGATACATACTTATATGTGGATAAAATAAGTATTTTTACTATGAGTAAATAAGTATATCTTACTAGGAGTAAAATAAGTAGTTCTCACTGGGAGTTATAATCCACACTTTAGCTTTCAATATACTGGTTTGTGTCTACTGCTCTGTATCTAATGATCTTGAAAGCTAAAATATGGATTATAAATCCTAGTAACAAAATACTTATTTTATCCAAATTAATTCAGCAGCATCTTAAAGGGGTAGGAAGCTACTACACTGTATCATAATGATTTAAACTCTCAAGTGAATTTCTATTTATCATCTTACCAAATTAAAAGGCTCTTTTTTTCATTTGCTCTGTTAGACACACAAATATCTGCTCATGATCTGAACTCTAGATGAAGTATCTTACTCCTTAATGCTTTTGCACATTCTGCTCCTTGAAGCCAGATTACCCAGAGTCCATCGTGATTGTCCTCAGATGTTTCTAGGCTAGTTGTATTTTATTGTAATTACATATTTAATTTAATGCCACATAAATCCATGGAATATAAGTGTAATAAGATGGGGATATTTGTTTTTATTAAACTGAAATAGAGTGCATTGGAAGATTACATTGTGGCAAATAACTGCTGCTGAACAAGTGTCAGTGAAATACCTATAAAACTTTGGGAAAATAATCATAAGCTGCAATAAAGAATTTTTACAATAAGATTGTTTTGCAAAGTACCTATAAGTTTTGTTTCTGTTTTCACAAAGCAAAGTAGGAATTCAGAGATATTGTCTTCTGAGGTATGGAAGATCTCTGCCACTCAGGGAAAAGCTGCAAGGCAATCTATGCTTTTTTCTGCCTACACATAAATTAATATACGGAGTCCTATTGCTTTTCTAGTGCTTTACATGTGAAATGAGGCTTTATTCTCCCTAAGCTTCCTCATATTTAAAATTTGTCATATATTTATCTTTTTTTATGAGAGCATTTAACATGTACTCTACATTGTCACCTATCAAGGTCCCTATCGAGGAGTTCGTACAGTCAATAAATAAGGAAATAGGCTCCTTCTTGCTGGCTCACTAGTTTCATTATCACTTACATTTTCTCCCTTATAATTTTTACTCTATAATTTTTGTAAAATGCCTAATTTATTTAGACTTTGCTATTTATAAATATATTAAAACTATAAATTTTCTTTTGAGGATCACCTTAGATGCAACCAAGATATTATACTGTGCAAAATTTTATTTTATTTTTTTAAATTGGTTTTAGTTTATAGTTGTTCTTGGGCCAGGCAGAAGGAGCCTATTTCCTTATTTATTGACTGAACGATCCCCTTGATAGTGACCTTGATAGGTGACAATGTAGAGTACATTTTAAATGCTCTTATAAAAAAATATAAATATATGACAAGTTTTAAATATGCAGAAACTTCCGGAGAATCAAGCCTCATTTCACATGTTCTTGGGCACAAGCATTTTCTAAGTAACAGCTTAAGTACTCCAATGGAAAGAATTTTAATAATAATAATTGTGAGTTCTAGAGTTGTGGCACTGTGTTCAGAACATGGTTTATTGTAGATTGTTGCTTTATATAACCTATTTAAGTTTTCATTGTTACTTATAGAGTCAATTATCATGTATGTCCTATGGACTGTTGAAAAGAAGCTATACATTCTAAGGTTGTAATATTTATTAAGATAGACCTTATTAATTAGACTATCTGTTGTGCATTGAAGTCTATCATAAATGAAAAGGTAAATAAAATACACTTCATTTTTTTCATCTATTATCTTTTTTCTTTTGGCAATTACTGCTTAACAAATTTGGGAATATGCTATTGCAATCATGGACATTTAAACTTTTTATTTTTAATTTTTGTTGGTA
This sequence comes from Macaca thibetana thibetana, assembly GCF_024542745.1. Lineage (NCBI taxonomy): Eukaryota > Metazoa > Chordata > Mammalia > Primates > Cercopithecidae > Macaca > Macaca thibetana. The sequence continues at coordinate 14,931,493 of NC_065582.1, read as the reverse complement.
CACAGTACTATATATTTATGGGGTACACAAGAATTTTTGGTAGAGGCGTGCAATGCATAATAATCACATCAGGAATAATGGGGTATCCATTCCCCTCAAGCATGTATCCTTTGCATTACAAAAAACACAATTATACTGCTTCAGCTATTTTAAATGTGCAATTAAATTACTATTGACTATAGTCTCCTTGTTGTGCTATCAAGTAGTAGGTCTTATTCATTCTAATTATTTTTTGGTGCCCATTAATCATCCCTCCACCCCCAACTATCCTCCCCAGCCTCTGGTAACCATCCTTCTACAATCGCCATGAGTTCCATTGTTTTCATTTTTATATCCTACAAACAAGTGAGAACAAGTGATCTTTGTCTTTCTTGCCTAGTTTATTTCACTTAACATAATGATCTCCAGTTCCATCCATGTTGTTGCAATTGACAAGATCTCATTCTTTTTTATGACTGAATAGTACTCTATTGTGTATACATAACACATTTTCTTTCTCCATTCATCTGTTGATGAACACATAGGTTGTTTCCAATTCTTAGCTATTGTAAACAGTGCTGCAACTAACACAGGAGTTCAGATATCTCTTCAATATACTGATTTCTTTCCTTTTGTGTATATACCCAGCAGTGGGATTACTGGATCATACAGTAGCTCTATTTTTAGTTTTTTGAGGAATCTCCAAATTGTTCTCCATAGTGGTTGTACTAATTTACATCCCTACCAACAATGTACAAAGGTAAACATTTCCTCCACATCTTCTCCAGAATTTAAATGTTATTGCCTGTCCTTTGGATATAAGCCATTTTAACTGAAGTGACTTGATATCCCATTATAGTTTTGATTTGCATTTCTCTCATAATCAATGATGTTGAGAACATCTTTTCATATGCCTGTTTGCCATTAGTATGTCTTCTTTTCAGAAATGTCTATTCAAATGTTTGCCCATTTTAAAACAGGATTATTAGATTATTTCCTATAGAGGTGTCTGAGCTCCTTAAATATTCTGGTTATTAATCCCTTGTCAGATGGGTAGGTTGCAAATATTTTCTACAATTCTGTGGGTTGTCTCTTCACTTCGTTGATTGTTTCCTTTGCTGTGCAGAAGTTTTTAACTAAATGTGATCCCATTTGTCTATTTTTGCATTGTTTTCCTGTTCTTACAGGGTATTATTCAAGAAATCTTTGCCCAGACCAATGTCCTGGAGATTTTCCTAAATGTTTTCTTGTAACAGTTTGATAGTTTGAGGTCTTAAATTACATCTTTAGTCCATTTGTATTTGATTTTTATGATTGGTGACAGATTCTGCATATGGATATCCAGTTTTCTCAGCATCATTTATTAAAGAGACTGTCTTCCCCAGTGTATGTTCTTGTCACTTTTGTCAAAAATGAGCTCACTCAAGGTGTGTGGGTTTGTTCCTGTGTTCTTTACTGTGTTCCATTGGTCTACATGTCTGTTTTTATGCCAGGATCATGCTGTTTTGGTTACTGTAACTCTGTAGTATAATTTGAAGTCAGGTAATGTGATTCCTCCAGTTTTGTTATTTTTGCTTCAGATAGCTTTGATTTTTCTGGGTCTTTTGTGGTTCCATATAAATTTTAGGATTGTTTTCTCAAATTCTGTGAAGGATGTCATTGGGATATTGATAGGGATTGCATTGTATCTGTAGTTTATTTTGGATAATATAAGCATTTTAACAATATTAACTCTTCCAATCAATAAACATGAAATATCTTTCTATTTTTTGATGTCTTCAATTTCTTTCATCATTATTTTATAGTTTTTATTATAGAGATCCTTCATTTCTTCCATTAATTCCTGAGTATTTAATTTTATGTGTGGCTATGTAAATGAGATTACCTTTTAAATTTCTTTTCAGATTGTTAACTGTTGGCATATAGAAATGCTACTTATTTGTGTATGTTGATTATGTATATTGCAACTTTACTGAATTTGTTTAACAGCTGTAATTGTTGTTTTTGTGGAGTCTTTAGGTTTTTCCAAATATAAAATCTTATCATCTGCAAACACAGATAATTTGATTTCTTCCTTTCCAATTTCAATGTCCTTTCTTTCTCTTGTCTGATTGCTCTAGCTAGGATTTCTAATACTATGTCAAATAACAGAGGTAAAAGTGGGCATTCCTGTGGTGTGCCAGATTTTAGAGGAAAGACTTTCAGTTTTTCCCCAATCAGTATGATACTAGCTGTGGGTCTCTCATATATGGCTTTCATGATGTTGAGGTACATTTCTTCTATACCCAATTTTTTCTTCTATACCCAATTTTTTTAGGGTTTTTTTAATCATGAGTGGATGCTGAACTTTATCAAATGCTTTTTTAGCATCCATTGAAATAACAATTTTTGTCCTTCATTCCGTTGATGTGATGCATCACCTTGATTGATTTGCATATGGTGAACCATCCTTGCATCCCAGGGATAAATCCTATTTGTCATGAAGTATAATATTTTGATGTATTGTTGCATTCAATTTCTTAGTATTTGTTGAGGATTTTGCATCAATATTCATCAGAGATACTGCCCTGTAGTTTTCTTTTCTTTTTTTTCTTTCTTTCTTTTTTTTTTTTTTTTTTTTTTTTTTTTGATGTGTCTTTATCTGGTTTTGGTATCAGGTAATACTGGGCTTGTACATTGAGTTTGGAAATAGTCTCTCCTCCTCTGGTTTTCAGAGTATTTAGAGTAGAATTGGTATTAATTCTTTTTAAAATATTTGGTAGGATTCAGCACTAAAACAATCAGTTTCCAGGCTTTTCTAACTGAGAGACTTTTTATTACAACTTTGATCTCACTGCATGTTATTGGTCTGTTCAGGACTTGGATTTTTTTCCTGGTTCAATCTTGGTAGGTTGTACATATCTAGGAATGTGTCCATTTCTTCTATATTTTTCAATGTATTGGCAAACAGTTGCTCATAGTAGTCACTAATGATCACTTGCATTACTTCAGTATCACTTGTAATGTCTCCTTTTTCATCTCTGATTTTATTTATTTGGATCTACTCTCTTTTTTCCTTAGTCTGGCTAAAGATTTGTCTATTTTGTTTAACTTTACAAAAAAAATCAACATTTTATTTTATGGATATTTTTATTGTTTTCTTCATTTCAATTTCATGTATTTCTGCCCTGACCCATTATTTATTTTCTTCTGTTAATTTTGGATTTGGTTTGCTCTTGCTTTTCTAATTATTTAAGATATATTATTAGGTTTTTATTTAAAGTTTGTTTACTTTTTTGATGTATGTTTTTACAGCTATACACTGTCCTCTTCATACTGCTCTTGCTGTATCTCATAGGTTTTGCTATTTTTAAGTTTTCATTATCATTTGCTTCAAGATATTTTTCAATTTCCTTCTTAATTTATTCCTAGTCAATGGAGAGCATATTGCTTAATTTCCATGTGTTTTTAAGAGTTTCCCAAATTCCTTTTGTTACTCAATTCTAGTTTTATTTCATTGTGGTCAGAGAAGATGCTTGATATTTTTTCAACCTTTTTGATTGTTTTAAGACTTGTTTTGTGACAGAACATATGATTTATCCTTGAGAATGATTCATGTGTTGAGGAAAGTAATGTATATTCTATAACTGTTGGATGAAGTCTTCTCTAAATATCTATCAGATCCATTTGGTCTATAGTGCAGATTAATTCCAATGTTTCTTTGTTGATTTTCTGTCTCAAAGATTTGTTGAATGCTGAAAGTGGGGTGTTAAAGTGTCCAGCTGTTATTATACTGAAGTGTATCTCTCTCTTTAGCTCTAATAATACTTGCTTTATGTATCTGGGTGCTCCAGCATGGGTGCATATATATGTACAATTGTTATATCATCTTGCAGAATTGACCCCTTTAACATTACATGGTGATCTTCTTTGTTTCTTCTTGTAGTTTTGGTTTTGAAATATATTTTGCCTAAATATAGCTACTCCTGCGTGTTTTTGGTTTCCATTGGCATGGACTGTCTTTTTACATCCCTGTAATTTTGGTGTATTCAGTCTAAGTGTGTCTTTATAAGTGAAGTATGTTGAGCTATTACCTAAGGTGCAAGTCTATGTCCACTTTACTTTTCCTTCTGCTTTTCTCAAGTGTAAGTAGACTTGCCTCATAACCACCACAGCTGAGAATGTGCTGAGCCTCATCTGAAGCTATCATGTCTTAAAGGTGCACCCAAGGCCTTTGACACAATACCTGTGTACCACTGCTGGTTATTCAAGGCCTGAGGGCTGTTCAGTTAGCAGATGATAAATGTTGCCAGGGCTGGGTCCTTTCCTTCAAGGCAATGGGTTTCCTTCTGGTGCAAGGTGTGTCTAGTGGTGTTTTTCTGGGAGCAAGGGCCTGAAAAGGAGGCCTCAGGACACTGACCAATTCCCCATCTTGCTGTGGCTGAGCTGGTATCCAAGATGCAAGACAAAGTCCTCCCTGCTCTTCCCTCTTCTCTCCTCAAGCAGAAGGAAGCAGTCTCTTTTGGAGCTGTGAATTGTGTAGCCTGGGGTCAGGGGCAGGGTGATGTCAGCACTCTCTTACCCACCTACCCATCCTAGCTGCTGTCTCAGTAGGTTGCATGACCCCTGTCCACTGGCTCTGGGCCCAGGTCAGCATTAAGCATTTCTTTGGTGTTGCAGTCCTTGTGGCCTAGGCTGCTTTTCAAATTTTTTTAGAGACCCAGAGCACTTAGCCAATGGTGGTGAGACTTGAAGGAACTCAAGTTTGAATCACCTGGATAGAAAATTCCCCTCTGGCTAGGGCCGGTTTAAACTCTCCCTCCATGGGAGGCGCCAGCTGAGTTTGATCCAGTTTTCCTTTCTGCTGTAACAGGACAGCACTGAGTTCAATGCCTCACAATTGCTGCATTCTCCATCCTCCTGCATGCTGAAATGCTCTGCGCACCATGCCAGTACCACTGGGAAGTGGGGAAGGGGTGGTGTCAGGGATTCAAGACTATTTTTTTTTTACCTCTTAAATGCCTCTTTTAGGGAAATGAAGTTAAAACCAGGTACTGCGAGTGCTCACCTGATTTTTAGTTCTTATGAAGGTGCTTTTGTGTGTGGAGATAGTTGTTAAATTGGTGTCTCTGTGTGGGGGACAAACAGTAGAGCCTTCTATCACATCAGCTTGTTCTGATTTTTTAAACTGTAATATTTTTGTTGAGAATTGCACTATTTAGTATTGGAAAGTTTCCTTCTTCCTAGATTTGATCATTTTTATCTGGAATGCAATTGATCTGAGTTTAAGATTACAACCTCTATCTTTGCTTGTATGGTTTCACTGGCATAATTTGTTCACCTCTTTCTATTCAAGTTTTTCTGAATAACTTTCTTGATTTTGTTGTTTCATGTACAGTATGGAATTGGTCTTGAGAAAAGATTCAAATCCCTTTTCTAGAAATTAAGCCCACTTAAAGTATTTGTGTAACAAATATATGTTTTCCATATCATTATTTATTGCATGCATTCTGTTTTTAAATGTTTTAAAAATCTCCAGTCAGTGACCTGTTAATTTTGTGTGTGTGTGTGTGTGTGTGTGTGTTTATATGTGTGTTCTAGAGTGGGTTGGCATAGAGGTTATAGTCTTAAATATAAATTTTGAATTATTCTTCAGTGCAGTGCACTTTCTCAGGAGATTATTGCATTTTATTAACTTTTTCTGCCTACTTTCCTAAAATTCTAACTGAACTTCACCCATGTACAAGTTCATCCTCATATATTACGTTTCAGTTTTACATGTTATTTTTATTTTACTTACATATCCAAAGATGGATTTGTTTCTTATTTTTATTCTTCAGGTTTGTGTTGATTTCCCTTGACAGAAAAAAATACCCATGAGACTTGAATGACTCAATTCTCAGTTTGCCACCCATTCCTGTTACAGCATCAGCTTTAACATATCTCTTATATCCTTGCTGCAATGTAAATTTCCTTTTACACTTCTATGAATTTCAAACTATTGGAATGTCAGTCTTAATAATACTAATCATATAGACGTATGCATCTTTCACATATGTTGTTTATCATCTGAGGTTTCCATGTAACCTTTTAAAAATAAAAATGATCATAATGTACTTTGATAGTTGTATATTTTGTAACCCTTCTTTCTTTCTTCCTGATTGTGATAAACATCTCTTTTGTGTAAGCAAATCCATCTTAATAGTTTATCAAACTATTGATGCTTGTATTGATGCATGCATTGCTGATTTTTCAGCCACTTTTTTTATCTTTTATATGCTGTTATTTTTGAGTAACAGCAGTTCGTATTTATTAATATTAAGTTCTATATATAACAGAATATTTAAAAAATTACTGTGATTTAAAAAAAAAAAACAGATGTTGATTTATTTTTCTTTCATTTAAAAATAGTTCAGTGATATGGTCCAGGGATGGCAGCATCATCGTGTCACTGAATGCTCTAGGTCCTCCTAACTTCCTGTCCCATCATCCTCAGTGTTTAGCATTCAGTGATTAGTCCCAGCTGTAGGCTATAGTAAGGAAGGGAAGACTGATGAGTAGGAGCTCCTACTTGTTTATTTTAGCTCCTTTTGAGCCCTCTTAATCAAAGTATACCTAGTCGTTACATTTGTCTTTGGATTGCCAAAAATAGTAACATTGCCACATCCAAATCTAGGGTTCATGGAGAAACTGGAAAATATAGGCTTTTAACATTATTGAGTTTTTAAAAAATTCCAAGGAGCCTGGCTAAAATCTGGGTATTTATTAATTTGATTATTATTATATGACTTGTACTCTCACTATATTAGTGATACATGCATGAATTATTTTCATTATTAATTATTTTAATTTGGCAAATACATTGTAAAATAGAAAGATAAAAGGGATGAGATAGAAAAATTAAGATATTCCAAAAAGTATAAACAAAGGAGACAGTCTAATGCACATGTAGAATATACAAGTGTACTGATTTTACATTTTGGATAAAAGTGAGAGGCATGCCTAGAAAGATGTTTTGGATTTCAATTAAAGAAGACATCTAATGTAAAAATACCAATACAATAACTTGATAGCATATTAAATGGCCCTCAGCTTATCTTCAAAATAGGATGCTTATTTTTGTAGTAGGCATGCGTAAGATTGTTCTTTTATTTTCCCATTTTCCTAATAGTATCACTGTTTTTAATTTAGTTGAATTGTATTGTATGAAATACATGATTTAATGTTACAAAGAAATACTATTCATTATCTATTCAGAACAGATAATATTTTATTTCCAGCCAATGAGATCAAATGGGACCTAAGGATTTTGCAAAAGCTAAAAAAGAACAACAGCAAAGTTGCCTGCTAGCTCAAAACACTATTTCCCATTGCATTATTAACCTTCTGGACCTAAAAAATGTGTAAGTTTTGGCTAAGAATTTGAAGTTACATTTTTCACACACATACAGAAATTTTGAGCCCATTTAATAAAACAGTAAGTTACTAAATCCTAACACAGCAATTTTATTTTCTTTAAATTTATGTAGAAAAACATTTGCACTTTTTTCTTTGTGTTATCATGTTATATTGAAACCCAGTTTTTGACATATTTCCAAATTTAACACAAATGATTACTATAGAGTAATTTACATGTACTGATATCAGCCAATTTTACGTGTTAATAATTCAGAATTAATAATTGATTTTTATTTAATGCCATATAGCCTTTGTAAACCCACATCTGAAATAACTATGTAACTTATTTGTATTCCCATTTCAAGATAATTAAAACAGCATTAAAATAAGAGTCTGGAAAGAATAAGAGTTCACAGTGTATAATTTCATAATAGAAGGAATTTTAAATACACAATCTTCAGCTCAATTGATTTTATATTTTAATCCGTGTAAATTTTATTGAAGTAGATATCCTCACATTAAATTGTATTTTTTTCTCAAAAGGAAAACTAAAATATAATAATGAAAAGAAAAATGGTAATAGTTCATTCCAATGTCTATGATGGGCTGGGCACGGGGGCTCCCGCCTGTAATTTCAGCACTTTGGGAGGCCGAGGCATTGAATCATTTGAAGTCAGGAGTTCAAGACCAGCCTGGACAACATGTTGAAACCCCGTCTGTACTAAAAGTCCAAAAAAATTAGCCAGGTGGAAGTGGCACATGCCTGTAATCCCAGCTACTTGGGAGGATGAGGCAGGAGAATAGCTTGAGCCTGGGAGGTGGAGGTTGCAGTTAGCTGAGATCATGCCACTGCACTCCAGCCTGGGCCCACAGAGTGAGACCCTGTTTCAAAAAAAAAAAAAAAAAAAAAATCTATGATGGTTCACTCATAGTTTGTAATGTCCACTTTCTTCCTTAGTATTTGTAATTAATTAAGAGTGATTAAGAAAAAGAAAAGAGGCCGGGCGCGGTGGCTCAAGCCTGTAATCCCAGCACTTTGGGAGGCCGAGACGGGCGGATCACGAGGTCAGGAGATCGAGACCATCCTGGCTAACACAGTAAAACCCCGTCTCTACTAAAAGTACAAAAACTTAGCCGGGCGAGGTGGCAGGCGCCTGTAGTCCCAGCTACTCGGGAGGCTGAGGCAGGAGAATGGCATGAACCCGGGAGGCGGAGCTTGCAGTGAGCTGAGATCCGGCCACTGCACTCCAGCCTGGGTGACAGAGCGAGACTCCGTCTCAAAAAAAAAAAAAAAAAAAAAAAAAAAAGAAAAAGAAAAGAAATAGAAAAGAAACTTGTTTATGGTGATGGTTCTGATCATTCTATCAGAAAATCTCCCCTCAGGATATTAGAAATAAATATTAATTGTACTGAAGTAAAATGTAGAATATATTCCTGTTGAGAAATATATACTACAATGTTTATCTGCTTTTTATAGACCATTTTATATTTTTACAAATTATATTTACATATTTATTTATAATTGAATGTGCATATTTGTACATTATGTTTCAAGTGTAATATTAAAATACCATTACATGATTCCATTATACTTAAAAATAAATCAGAATTAGAGGCACTTCCAGAACAGTAGTATGAGGAGCCTTGTACACCCTGTCCCCACTGAAATAACAACTGGTGAAAATGACAAGAAAACTAACTCTTTCTGGAAATAGGTCAGTGAACATACAGCAAATTGGGAAACATTTATTCAAAAAAATCCGCTCTGTCCTAGTAAGAATAGTGAGGTCTATGGCATTTGAGTTGCAACCTGGTTCCTTCCCTTCCTCTCCTCAGCTCAGGCTGATGGAAGCTATAACACTCCAGCAGGTGTGGCCGGACTACAAGGCTCTCTCACCCATCAGTTCTCAGTTTAAGACAATGATTTTTTTTCTCCAGAAGGGGCCATCTGCCAGCATTTCTCATCCCACCTCTCTTGCATCAGTTCAAGGCAAGTATGGCTAAAAGGTCTGGCCTCTCTTTCTCCACCCAGGCCCCCATTCCCAAGGCAAAAACTCTACCCCTGGGCAAGCTGAGAATATTCGGCCATGATTGCTTCCACTCCAGCTTGCTCACAGGTCAGTAGTTCCATGTTTAGCGAGGCAAACCTAGAAGACTAGAGGCTATCACTCTCACACAGCTCCCTACTTGTATAGCCCGAGTCTCATTTCAAAATAAGTGGTCAGCTGTCCTTGCCTCAGGTACCCACAAATGATTTCTCTAGGGATCATTCCAGCAGGTGAAACAGACCATAACACCAGAGAACTCCAAGGATCTCTCTAAGGTGATTTATAACAGAGATTGTGGAAGTTCAAACCTAAGGAAAATGTATAAAATAATAGATATTTTTGTGGTGAGCAATTAAGAAGGAGCTAACGGGGCTAATGGCTTCCATTTAGGAAAAAGCAAAAGTGTAGAGCAACTAAAAGTTAACAAAGAGAAACAGAGAAACAGAGATAAGAATACTCCTGGGGTTGGGAAAACTTTGAAATACTGATCTCAAAGACAACCCTCTCAAAGGAGTCTAACTTTAATTAGATCATACTGTAGAGCAATTTATGCCCAAGGGAAATGTCAAAAAAATGGAGTAATCAGCAGCAGTTAGTGAAGATTAGTAGCTCACTGTAGTTCTGATGGAGGTAGACCAGCTAGAAACAAAAAGGAGTACAAAGAATGAAAGAGTCAAAGTGACCTTAATTAAAACCATCATCCATCCCTTGGTGAGGAGGATTAAGGTTACTGTGCATATGCTCAAAGCTGTGCACTCTTAGGGGTGACATTAGAAGGTGCACAATGTAGGGAAAATAAATTTCACAGAACTAGCCTAGCTGAGTCACTAAGTAAATAAATAAGCAAGCACAGAGAAGCAACTCTAAGTTGGGGTGGAAGACTTATAATGAATTGCTACAACATATTACTTAAAATATCAAATTTTAACAAAATTTAGGAAATATGCAAATTTTGGAAAGGATGACATCTCCTCCACAGAAGCATATACACCCACCCACAACAAAACAAAATGAACAAATAAACAAATGACTCTGTCCTTGAAAGGGCTCAAAGGTTGGATTTAACAGACACATCTCTCAAAGCAGCAGTTATAAGTATGTTCAAAGAACTAAAAGAAATAATTAAGAATTAAAGGTAGGTATGATGAGCTCAAAAGTAAAAATGATATTAATAAACAGCATTTATACAAAATCAATAAAAATTTTGGAAATGAAACATATAATTAGTAAAATTTTTTAAAAGTCATGAGAGGGCCTCAGTAAAACATTTGAGCAAAAAACTAAGATCAGGAAACTTGAAGATAAGAAGATAGATTATGTAATATGAAATAGGGAGAGAAAACAGAATGAAGAAAAATGAACACAGGCACAAAGAAATATGGGATACTTTTAAGCACAACAACACACATATAATGAGAATACCAAAAGACAGAAGAAAAAATAACAGATAAAAATATTTTTCAAGTGGGTTAAATACTTCTCAAATTTGATGAAAAATATTAATTTAACACATTTAAGAAACTCAATAAAACACAACTATAATAAATACAAAAAGAAAAAATTAAAGCCCAGAAAAATCAGGAAAAGTATATTGAAAAATAAAGAGAAAAATCATGAAAGCAACAAGAGAAAAATGATCCATAAAGTACAAGAAAGTTAAATAAGATAAAAAGCTGACTTCTCATGAGAAATAATAGAGTTCAGAAACCATGAGATGACATATTCAAAGTTCTGAGAGGAAAAAAAAAAAAAAAAAAAACAGATTCAGCAGAAGTTTTTCAAAACTAAAGTAAAAAAGAGAGACATCATCCAGAAAGCACAAACTAAAAAAAAATTGCTATCATACCACCTTACAAAAAATAAGAAAGGTCTTCATGATGATATCAAGGGTTACCAGAGGATGATTCAAATACGCACACAAAAAAAGAGTAATAGAAAAGTACTTATTTAAAAAACTGCAATAGACAGCATAATTAGATATTTCTTCCTTTTTCTATTATGTAATTTAAAAAACATTTGAATAAAACTGTATATAATTGCATTGTTGGGCCTATAACATGTAGCAATGTAACATATTTAACAGTAATAGCATAAAAAAAGCAAGAATGAAAGGGAGGATGCTACTATCAACCTTGCTGAAAAAAAGAGAATTACAAAAAATATGAAAAGATGTATGATAACATTATCAATCTAGACAAAATGAATAAATTCTTAGATTTAAACTACTGAAACTGATGCAAAAAGAAATAGAAAATCAGAATAGACTTATAACAAGTAACTAAGTAAATGAAGCCACAAGAATCCAATTGAAATGCACAAAATAGGCAAATTTATAGAGATAAAAAGTAGATTAGTGATTACCTAGCATGATGGGATGAGATGGTCAATGGAGAATGATAATTTAATGTGTGAAAGGCTTCCTTTTAGGATAAGGAAATATTCTAAAGATTAGACTGTGGTGACAGCTGCACAGCTCTATGTATATACCGCAAATCATTGATGTTTACACTTCAAGTAGGTAAATTGTGTGATATATGAATTATTTCTCAAGAAATGTATTTAAAAGATTAGCACATTGATTTTTAGTATCTTTTTTTAGTATCTTTTAAAAATAATTTTTCACTCTTTGTATGTTTCCGACAAATAATATAATTTCCATTCTTCTCAATGGGAGAGAAAAAGTTAAAAAAAAGGATCTCAGAGAAGAGTGAAAAATTCATACAAATGCAGTAACTATTACTTTTCTAAATAATTTCTTAAAGTAGCTAATTTTTCTACTGCTTTTGGTACTACAATATCACATGTTTTAACTAAATTCAAGGTTGAATTTTCTTTTCAAAAATCTAAGGAATAAAAGCAAAAGACCTTCACTTAGTCTTTCAGAAATCTTTTTATTTATACATTGTTCTTTGCTTCACATTCTCTGAATATCAATGTTGTATTTGTTTTGATTAAAAGCAAACTTCAGAGTTTTTGTGTGTATGAGAAAAATATATCTCAATGTGTTTATGCAGTATTAGGTAGGAATTTTGTGTTTTGCTTTAAAAAATCAATTCAAACTTCTATAATATAATAGACAAGCAACAGAATTTTCTTGAATCTGCATTTATATATGATCTGGCTAATATCTCATTTCCCATTAAGCTTATTTTAACCAACTGGAATTATTTCATTAGATAGTATCAATACTGCAAAAATCTAAAGTTTCAACACAGGCAAGTAAAGAAAATTCACATATATTCTAGTATTGATAACATCTAATGAAATAATTTCAATTAGTTGAAATGGGCTGAATACTTGGGATTCCATTTTTTAAATGAAAAACTTTAGAAAAATTAAATTTAACATAGTTTATTTCAACAAAAAACAATTTATGAATTGGGTATCACTCAGTGCCAGAAAAGGCTGAGAGTTCGAACCAGCAATGTGAATAGGAAGTACTTACAAACAGAAAAAATTAACTGACATATGTAAATGGCTTGATTGATTACAGTCAGGTGTTAGCCATATTTGGGCATGGTGTGATGAGGCATTTGCCTTATATGGATACATACTGATCACTTGGCAGCCTGTGATTGGTGGAAGTTTGGGACTCAACTACCTATTTACAAGAAGATTCTCTTAAGTTAGGTTGCAGTTTCCTCTATAAAGATTCAAAATACGGAGACATCTTCAGACCAAATTTAAATTAATTTAATAAGTTTATGCTACAAATAAGAATAAATGTCTCAGAGAATTCAGATACATACATTAATAACATATAAAAATACATTGATGTTTGTTCTAACATAAATTCTTTGAAAGTATATAATTTATGCATTTAAACTTACCTTTAAACAATATATCTAAACAATTTTTTCCCATTGCTTTTCTCTACTATTTGTAATATGTCTTTGGTTGAAAAAGAATAATAGTAAATACGTTTGCATAATGATATCTAAATTTGTCTTTGAGTGTTCATTTGCTAGTCACATTATTCATACTTTAACACTATAAGAGCATACTAAAGCACATTCTCTTTCTATGTTGTCATTCTTTTAGTTGATATGCTAAAATATAAAAAGAAACATAGAACATTAGAAATTAATCCTACTCCACTGAAGCTTTAAGATTAGAAATAATAAACACAAAAGGTAGGGCTATCCCATAGTATCCTAATTAACATAGTTAATAAACAGTTTCTGTACACTAGGCCAATTGGGTCTTGGCACAAAGGCTGCCATATCTCTTATTATTAACACTCATATCTTTAAAATGAATATAGCTACATGATGAAAAATTCCTTTTTTCCAGCTTCCCATGCATCATATTGTAGCCATAAAAATAGATTCTGACAATTAGGATGTAAAAGGAACTGATGAGATTTAAAATGTAATATGAAAATTTTATCACATCATTTATAAAGAAGAGGCTTGGCTTTCTTTGATCTTTTGTTCCTCATTCAGCCTGAAATGCAAACGATGTATCTGAAACTCAAGGAGCCATCTTGGATCTGGGGGACTAAGATTACACAGTAAAGAAATGACCTAGAAAGAGCTGAAATCCAAAATGAATTCATAAAGTTGCCTATCAGCCCTGGCAAGGTTCCTTGAACTTCTACTGGAAAAAAAATCAACTTTTTAAAACCAATTCTTTAGAAGATTAATAGCCTGGATTTTTTTTTTTGAGACGGAGTCTCGCTCTGTGCCCCAGGCTGGAGTGCAGTGGCCGGATCTCAGCTCACTGCAAGCTCCGCCTCCTGGGTTCACGCCATTCTCCTGCCTCAGCCTCCCGAGTAGCTGGGACTACAGGCGCCCGCCACCGCGCCCGGCTAGTTTTTTGTATTTTTTAGTAGAGACGGGGTTTCACCGCGTTAGCCAGGATGGTCTCGATCTCCTGACCTCGTGATCCGCCCGTCTTGGCCTCCCAAAGTGCTGGGATTACAGGCTTGAGCCACCGCGCCCGGCCAGCCTGGATTTCTAACTGATAAATGCTGAAGCATAAGCAATCAGAGGGCTCAGTTCACCTGTTTCCTGCGTCTTGGAGAACATTATCCTTTGTAGCCTTACGTACAGTGTCTTTTAAAACATTGTTTCATACATTTTGCTGAGTTCTGCTTAATTCAGGTGGGAGGGTAAATCCTGTTCCTTTTATTGTATCTTTGCCAGAAGGAGAAATGTCCAAGCATTTTGATTAACCACAACTTCACTTTAAAAAAAAAAAAAAGTCTGACTTACTAATAACACTTTCTATCAGCAAGTAAATGGCTTTGTTAAACGGGTTTTACATATTTATGAAGTAAATTAATAAACAAAAACTAAAACAAAAGTTGCACATAACAACATGGATGAATCATGAAATAATTATGCTGAGTATGGAAAAACAGGTTCTGCAGATTTTATTCTGAATTATTCCACTTGTAAGAAAACCAGAAAATGAAAATCTAACATCTAATGATAAAAAAGCAAACCAGAGATTTACTGGAACCAAAGAAGGGAGAGTTGAAGACAGTGTAGATGTGTATAGAAATAGAAATGAAAATGCCCTAGACATAGGGAAATGGTATCAGCTGAAATCAGAGAAAATTTTGGAGCCACAGAAATGCTCAACATCTTAATAGGGATAGTTGTTACATGATTGCAGACATTTGTCAAAACTCATCAAATTGTACACTTAAAAGGAATTTGTTTTAATGTTTGTAAACATTAAATAAAGTTGACTAAAACAAGAAAAAGTATAATACATTCTGCCACTTTGCTTTGTCTTTTAAAGTAATTTAAAACGTTTTTAAAATACTTTAATATTTACTGTCATGTTTACTTTTCTAGGGCTCTTCATTCCATTGGCTAGATCCAAATTTCATCTGATATCATTTCCCTATGTCTAGGGCATTTTCATTTCTATTTATACACACTCTACCTATTACCCTTCCTGTCACCAAAAGAAATGCTGGAGGATAGCAAGGGAGAAGTAGAGACCTTCCGGAGCACAGAAACTCAAGATGGCTGCAGAGATGGCGGGGAAACACCTTGCCTTTTCCACCATATCTCCCAATTGGGGTCATCTCCGAAACAGGAAGGACTACTCCCTTTGGGGGAAAGTAACCGGGAGTTAGTCAGGCGGCTGATGTAGAAGAATCACTTGAACCCGGGAGGCGGAGCTTGCAGTGAGCCAAGATCGCACCACTGCACTCCAGCCTGGGTGACAGAGCGAGACTCCGTCAAAAACAAACAAACAAACAAACAAAAACAGGAGTCTCCCATGTGCTCCCATTACCTCTACAATGTGGGGCCCACATTATTCCCCACTTCTCATACCCCAACCTGCTACTGCACAGGTTATTTTGAAATCAGAGCCAGGGTTAGATTGTATCCTGCTTTGGGAGCCAGTAACCACTGCATCCCTTCATCCTTGAGGTTCTGCTCTCAATGCACCTTGCTCACACACAAGAGTGTGCTGTTCCCCAGCAGAATAGCTACAGCTTCCTATGTCCTGATGCTAATCTGCCTTGCATGCACTTCATCTCCACTAACCCAGTTGTGGTAGTCCCCTAACCCCAGCTGCTTAGAGCCTAGTACCAGTGGAACAGGGACTCTGCTTCCCCATTCCTGCTTGAACTAGCTAAATACCCAGCCCCCTGGCAATCAGAGCCCTAACCCAGCAGAGCAACTGCCTATCTGGCACCCAAGCCTATGTAGTGCCCTGCCCCTGCAGACCAGGGCATAGCAGCCCAGCAGTGTAGCTGCTGTACCCTTTGGATCCTGAGAAGATCTGCACATTTCTTCTTGGGAGACTAGGAGAGCCACCCCAGAGAAGCAGCTGTGCCATCCAACTTTGAACTTACATGTTCACCACCATTCACGGTCTAAGAGTCCTGAAACACAATAGCAGCCATAGCCCCTGGAGCTTGAGTTAACTGGGGTCCTATCCCCCTGGGGAAGAGCAGATTCAGTCTAACAGAACACTTTTGCCCTCAGTTGCCCAAGCTGATGCAGTCTGGCCCCACAGATACAGACAGCCTTAGATAAGCTATGCTACTCTATCCTCTAGGCCGAACAATCCTGTGTCCTCTGCTTTCTTGCATCTAGACTAATCCTCCAGGGTTTCAGCTACTAAGGTGTTCCATCTCCCTGAAGAGTGGAGTCATCATTGTGCTGCACTCTGGCCCCTGGAGTCAAAACTACAGCTGTGCCCCACTATACTAGGGTCCTAGCTGCCACTGTACCCAACCACACAGAGGCTGGACCACTGCTGTGTCCCACTACCTCAGGGTCCACAATATCCACTACATGGAACCTTCTCTCCTGGTGCCCACATTGTCTCTGTGCCCTGTTGGCCTCAGGACCTGAATTGTATCTGAGCCTCTGAAACACCACTTCTTCCTTGGACTGGTGCCTATGCTGTGCCCTCAAAATCAGAGTCACCCTACATTCCTCCTCTCAGGGTTGAGCTAATGGCATGTGCCTCAGAGTCAGAATCCTCAGCTTTGTAGAAGAGCTGTATCCACTCATTTCTGACAGTGAAACTGAACCCACATCACAGTAGTCATAGCAGTTTATCAGAAAAGGGAGCCCAGGACCCAGCTCCACAGCCTGCACAAGTTATTTTGAAATCAGAGCCACAGCTAGAAAGTATCCTGCTTTGGGAGCCAGTAACCACTGCATCCTTCAAGCACTAGAACACAGTGCTTCTGAGGCTGCCTGTGGGCTGTGTCAGACCCAATACCAAGAGGGAATCTCCCCAAATAAGACCCTACTGTGAGGGAAATGAGAACAGGACCCCTAAAGCCCTTTCCACCAAGATTCATAACAACTTATGCTGCCACCACCATTGCCACAAACTTTGATGGCCTAGGCCACCAAGATTCCTGCAGTTATCACTAAATTTGACCACAGCTGAGGAAGCTACATGGAGACTATACTACTGTACCCACTCAGAACCAGAGCCAACACTCCACCAGCACTCTAGGACCATCTGCATGTGGAAGTCTTTTCCTCCAAAAGGCACTTCATAAATTTAGGAAAAAGTAACAGTTCCACCAGATGCACAGCCTTCAGTGAAAGGATACAAGAAACATGAAAAAGCAAGAAAACGCAGTAGTCATTCAGGAGCAGGTTGTTCAGTTTCCATGTAGTTGAGAGGTTTTGATTGAGTTTCTTAGTCCTGAGTTCTAGTTTGATTGCACTGTGTTCTGAGAGACAGTTTGTTATAATTTCTCTTCTTTTACATTTGCTGAGGAGTGCTTTACTTCCAACTATGTGGTTGGTGTGATGTGGTGCTGAGAAGAATGTCTATTTTGTTGATTTAGGGTGGAGACTTCTGTAGATGTCTATTAGGTCTGCTTGGTGCAGAGTTGAGTTCGATTCCTGGATATCCTTGTTAACTTTCTGTCTTGTTGATCCATCTAATGTTGACAGTGGGGTGTTAATGTCTCCCATTATTATTGTATGGGAGTCTAAGATTCTTTGTAAGTCTCTAAGGACTTGCTTTATGAATCTGGGTGCTCCTGTATTGGGTGCATATATATTTAGGATAGTTAGCTCTTCTTGTTGAGTTGATCCCTTTACCATTATGTAATGGTCTTCTTTGTCTCTTTTGATCTTTGTTGGTTTAAAGTCAATTTTATCAGAGACTAGGATTGCAACCACTGCCTTTTTTTTTGTTTTCCATTTGCTTGGTAGATCTTCCTCCATCCCTTTATTTTGAGACTATGTGTGTCTCTGCATGTGAGATGGGTCTCCTGAATACAGCAAACTGATGGGTCTTGACTCTTTATCCAATTTTCCAGTCTGTGTCTTTCAATTGGACCATTTAGTCCATTTACATTTAAGGTTAATATTGTTATGTGTGAACTTGATCCTGTCATTATGATATTGGCTGGTTATTTTGCTCGTTAGTTGATGCAGTTTCTTCCTAGCATTGATGGTCTTTACATTTTGGCATGTTTTTGCAGTGGCTGGTACCGGTTGTTCCTTTCCATGTTTAGTGTTTCCTTCAGGATCTCTTGTATGGCAGGCCTGGTGGTGACAAAATCTCTAAGCATTTGCTTGTCTGTAAAGGATTTTATTTCTCCTTCACTTATGAAACTTAGTTTGGCTGGAGATGAAATTCTGGGTTGAAAATTCTTTTCTTTAAGAACGCTGAATATTGACCCCCACTCTCTTCTGGCTTGTAGAGCTTCTGCCGAGAGATCTGCTGGTAGTCTGATGGGCTTCCCTTTGTGGGTAACCCAACCTTTCTCTCTGGCTGCCCTTAGCATTTTTTCCTTCATTTCAACTTTGGTGAATCTGACAATTATGTGTCTTGGAGTTGCTCTTTGCAAGGAGTATCTTTGTGGTGTTCTCTGTATTTCCTGAATTTGAACATCAGCCTGCCTTGCTAGGTTAGGGCAATCGGACAAGAGAAAGAAATAAAGGGTATTCAAATAGGAAAAGAAGAAGTCAAATTGTCCATTTGCAGATGACATGATTGTATATTTAGAAAACCCCATCATCTCAGCCCAAAATCTCCTTAAGCTGATCCGCAATTTCAGCAAAGTCTCAGGATACAAAATCAATGTGCAAAAATCGCAAGCATTCTTATACACCAGTAACAGACAAACAGAGAGTCAAATCATGAATGAACTCCCATTCACAATTGCTTCAAAGAGAATTAAAACACCCAGAAATCCAAATTCCAAGGGATGTGAAGGACCTCTTCAAGGAGAACTACAAACTACTGCTCAGTGAAATAAAAGAGGACACAAATAAATGGAAGAACATACCATGTTCATGGATAGGAAGAATCAATATTGTGAAAACGGCCATATTGCCCAAGGTAATTTATAGATTCAATGCCATCCTCATTAAGCTACCAATGACTTTCTTCACAGAATTGGAAAAAACTGCTTTAAAGTTTATATGGAACCAAAAAAAGAGCCCACATTGCCAAGACAATCCTAAGCAAAAAGAACAAAGCTGGAGGCATCACGCTACCTGACTTCAGACTATACTACAAGGCTACAGTAACCAAAACAGCATGGTACTGGTACCAAAACAGAGATATAGACCAATGGAACAGAATGGAGCCCTCAGAAATAATACCACACATCTACAGCCATCTCATCTTTGACAAATCTGACAAAAACAGGAAATGGGGAAAAGATTCCCTATTTAATAAATGGTGCTGGGAAAATTGGCTAGCCATAAGTAGAAAGCTGAAACTGGATCCTTTCCTTACTCTTTATATGAAAATTAATTCAAGGTGGATTAGAGACTTAAATGTTAGACCTAAAACCATAACAACCCTAGAAGAAAACCTAGGTAATACCATTCAAGACATAGGCATGGGCAAGGACTTCATGTCTAAAACACCCAAAGCAACGGCAACAAAAGCCCAAACTGACAAAAGGCATCTAATTAAACTAAAGAGCTTCTGCACAGCAAAAGAAACTACCATCAGAGTGAACAGGCAACCTACAGAATGGGAGAAAATTTTTGCAATCTACTCATCTGACAAAGGGCTAATATCCAGAACCTACAAAGAACTCAAACAAATTTACAAGAAAAAAACAACCCCATCAAAAAGTGGGCAAAGGATATGAACAGATATTTATCAAAAGAATGCATTCATACAGCCAACAGACACATGAAAAAATGCTCATCATCACTGGCCATCAGAGAAATGCAAATCAAAACCACAATGAGATACCATCTCACACCAGTTAGAATGGCAATCATTTAAAGTCAGGAAACAACAGGTGCTAGAAAGGATGTGGAGAAATAGGAACACTTTTACACTGTTGGTGGGACTGTAAACTAGTTCAACCATTGTAGAAAACAGTGTGGCGATTCCTCAAGGATCTAGAACTAGAAATACCATTTGACCCAGCCATCCCATTAGTGGGTATATACCCAAAGGATTATAAATCATGCTGCTATAAAGACACATGCACATGTATGTTTATTATGGCACTTTTGACAATAGCAAAGACTTGGAATCAACCCAAATGTCCATTGGTGACAGACTGAATTAAGAAAATGTGACACATATACACCATGGAATACTATGCAGTCATAAAAAAAGGATGAGTTTGTGTCCTTTGTAGGGACATGGATGCAGCTGGAAACCATCTTTCTCAGCAAACTATCGCAAGAACAGAAAACCAAACACTGCATGTTCTCACTCATAGGTGGGAATTGAACAATGAGATCACATGGACACAGGAAGGGGAACATCACACACTGGGGCCTATATTGGGGAGGGGCGATGGGGGAGGGATAGCATTAGGAGATATACCTAATATAAATGACGAGTTAATGGGTGCAGCGCACCAACATGACACACGTATACATATGTAACAAGCCTGCACGTTGTGCACACGTACCCTAGAACTTAAGTATAATTTAAGAAAAGAAAGAAAAAAAGCTCAAAAAGAGGAAAAAGCAAGAAAACATTATACTACCAAAACAAACAAAAAAACAAGAAACAGAAATTCTACAGTAACTAATTGCAAAGAAAGAGAAATTTGTGAACTGTCTGAAAATGAATCCAAAATAATGTTATTCATAAAACTCAGTTATATACAGGAGAATACAGATTGATAATTCAATAAAATCAAGAAACAATTCATGATGTTAGTAAGAAAATCAAGACAGAAATAGATATCATAAAAAAGAACAACACAGAAATCATGGGAGCTGAATAATTCAATGAATAATGTAAAAAAAGATAATAGAGACCTTTAACAGCACATTGGATCCAGCAGAAGACATAATCTGTAAAATTGGAAACATATCTTTTGAAATAGCCCAGTCAGAGGATAAAAGAAAATAGCGAAAAGAGTGAAGAAAGCATACAGCACTTAAGGGATACTGTTAAGTTAACATATATTCACATTGTGGAAATTAAAGAAGATATCAAAAAACAGTCCAGGTGCAGTGGCTCATGCCTGTAATCCCAGCACTTTGGGAGGCTGAAGCAGGTGGATCATTTGAGGTCAGGAGTTCCAGAGCGGCCTAACCAACATTATGAATCCCCCCATCTCTACTAAAAAAATACAAAAGATTCGCTGAGCTTGGTGATGCTTGCCTGTAGTTCCAGCTACTCCGGAGGTTGAGGCAAGAGAATCAGCTGAACCCAGGAGGTGGAGGTTGCAATAAGCCAAGATTGTGCCACTGCAATCCAGCCTGGGTGACAGAGTGAAATTCCATCTCAAAAAAAAAGTAATAATAATAAGACAAGGAATTTTAAAAGAAGCAAGAAAAATAGATCAAATAATATAAGATAAACTCCATTAAATTATCAGCACTAACCTCAGATGAAATCTTATAGGTCAGGAGAAAAATGGGATAATATACTCAAAATCCTAAAAGAAAAAAAAAAAAAAAAAAACTGCCAGCCATTTATACCATACCTAGCAAAACTGTCCTTCAAAAATAAAGGAGAAATTAAGTGTATCCCATACAAGCAGAAGCTGAGGGAATTCATCATTCCTAGACCTTAAAAGAAAGGCTTATAGGGGCTCAATCAGAAACAGAAAGATGATAATTGGTATCATGAAAACACATGAAAGTATAAAACCCACTGGCAGAGGTAAATACATAGTCAAATTAAGAATATGCTATTACTGCAATGATGGTAAATCATCATTAAATCTCTGGTATGACCATTAAAAGTTAAGATGATCAAAAATATAGCTATAATAAGTTGTTAAGAAGCATACTATATAAAAAGACAGAGACAATGATAACAAAATATAAATTGTTAAGACAGAATAAAAGTCTGAAGTATTTTTATGTGACTGATATTTAATTTTTATCAGCTTAACATAGTCAATTATAACTACAAAATGTTTTATGTAAGCCTCATGGAAACCACAAAGCAAAAAATTACAGAGGCTACACAAACAAAAAAGTAATCAAAGCTTAGCAGTACGGAAAAACACCAAACCACAAAGGTAGACAACAAGAGAGGAAGGAACAAAGGATCTATTAAACAGCCAGAAAACAATTAAGAAAATGTCAGGAGTACATCCTTACCTATCAATAATAATCTTAAATATAATGGATTAAATTTTCCAAAAGACGTAAAGTGGCTTAATGGATTAAAAAAAAGGAATCCAACAATATGTTGCCTACAAGACACCCTATTTAAGCTTTAAGGACCTGCTGAAAGTTAAGAAATAGAAGAAATGTTATTCTGAGAAAATAGCAACCAAAAGAGAACATGGTGGCTATACTTGCATCAGATAAAATAGAATTCAAGTCAACTCTCACAAGGGACAAAAGAAGTCATTACTTAATGACAAGTGGATCAATTCATCAAAAGGACATAGCAATTGCAAAGATATATGGACTGAACATCAGAGCACCTAAGTATAAAAACCAAATATTAATGGCTATAAAAGGAGAAAGAGATAGCAATATAATAACATTAGGGGATGTTAGTACCCCTTTTGAAAGAATGAATATATTGCACAAAACATTGGTAAGGAAATATTGGGCTTGATCTGCACTTTAGAACAAATGGACCTAACAAACATATACAGAACATTCCATCAAACAGCAGCAGCATTTACACTCTTCTCTAGTGTACATATTAGGCTGTTGCAAAAGTAACTGTGGTTCTTGCCATCTGAAGTAATGGGAAATGTAGCAATTACTTTTGCACCAACCTAACAGAACACTCTCCAAGATCGACCATATGTTAGGCCACAGAGCTAGTCTTAACAAATACAAGAAGACTGAAATAATATCTAGTACGGACTCTGACCACAATAGTATAAAACTAGAAATGAGTACCAGGAGGAATCTTGGAATATTCACAAACATGTGGATATTAAACAACATGTTCCTGAATAACCAAGGGTCAAAGAAGAAATCAAAGGGAAATTTTCAAATATCTTGAGAAAAATGTCAATGTAAACACTTCCAAGAGGGAAGTTTAAATGCCTACAGTAAAAAAGAAGAAAAATTCCTAACGAACAGCTTAACTTTATGCTTCAATGAGCTAAAGAAAAAATTAAACTCAATGTTAGGAAAAAAGAAGGAAATGATAAAGATCAGAACTGAAATAAATCAAATAGTGATCAAATCAGGCATTGAAAAACAATCAATAAAACCAAAATTGATTGTTTGAAAAAAATAAACAAAATTGACAAATCCCTAGTTAGACTAAGAAAAAAGAGAGAAAACTCAGTAAATAAAATCAGAAATGAAAGTGGAGACATTACAACAGATGTCTTCCAAATTAAAAGGATTATAAGAGACTGTTACAAGAAATTTTATTCCAACAAATTGAATAACCTAAGGAAATGGATACATCATAGAGAAAAGTAACCTACCATGATAGAATCAAGAAGAAAAAGAAAGCTTAAGCATTCCAATAACAAAGAGATTGAAACAATAATTAAAAACCTGCCAACAAAGAAAAGCCCAGGATTAGACAGCTTCATGGCTAAATTCTACCAAATATTCGAAGAGAAATTACTACTAATACTTCACAATCTCTTCCAAAAAATAGAGTGAGAGGAAATATTTCCAAACACTTTTTACATGGCCAGCATCGCCTTGATATTTATGTCTGACAATGATGCTGAAAAAAAAAAGAAAACAATAGGAAAAATATCTCTAATAAACATGAATTTTAAAATCCTGAGTAAAATATTGGCAAACTAAATTCAGCAAAACATAAAAAATATTGTACATCATGACCAGATGGGATTTATCCTTGGCATGCAAGGCTGTTTTGACAGACAAATTAATCAGTATGATACATCACATTAACACAATGAAATATAAAATCCACATGATCATCTCAGTTGACACATAAAAGGCATTTGACAAAATTGCATTTCCTTTCTTTCTTTCTTTCTTTCTTTCTTTCTTTCTTTCTTTCTTTCCTTCCTTCCTTCCTTCCTTCCTTCCTTCCTTCCTTCCTTCCTTCCTTCCTTCCTTCCTTCCTTCCTTCCTTCCTTCCTTCCTTCCTTCCTTCCTTCCTTCCTTCCTTCCTTTCTTTCTTTCTTTCTTTCTTTCTTTCTTTCTTTCTTTCTTTCTTTCTTTCTTTTTTCTTTCTTTCTTTCTTTCTTTCTTTTTTTTTTTTTTTGAGACGGAGTCTTGCTCTGTCGTCAGGGCTGGAGTGCAGTGGCCGGATCTTAGCTCACTGCAAGCTCCACCACCCGGGTTTACGCCATTCTCCTGCCTCAGCCTCCCGTGTAGTTGGGACTACAGGCGCCCGCCACCTCGCCCGGTTAGTTTGTTGCATTTTTTATAGAGATGGGGTTTCACCGTGTTAGCCAGGATGGTCTCGATCTCCTGACCTCGTGATCCGCTCCTCTCGGCCTCCCAAAGTGCTGGGATTACAGGCTTGAGCCACCGCGCCTGGCCTGCATTTCCTTTCTTGATGAAAAGTAACAGTTTAAGTATAGAAGGAATATTATTCAGCCTAATTAAAGAGTAAGATCCTGCCATTTGCCACTACATGGATGGAACTGGAGGATATTACACGAAGTGGAATAAGCCAGACACAGAGAGAAAAATATTGAATGACTTCATTTGCATATAGAATCTAAAGAAAATAGAAAGTTCAGACACATAGAGATAGAGAATAAAACAGTGGTTACCAGGGCAAGGGAGTTACGGGAAAGGAAATGGTGAGATGTAGTCAAGTTATACAAAATAGCAGATATTATACACCTACTACTTGCCACACAATTTTTCTTAAAAAAGTAGTAAATATGTAAAATGAACAAGTCTAGAACTCTTATGCACACATGAAGACTAGAGTTAATAAAATCAGATTGTATTAGGATTATTGTTAAATAAGATTTCAACTGCTTCTTTCATAAAGATAACTATGTGAGATGAGATATATTAAAATTTGCCTCACTACATTAATCATTTTACAGCCTATATGTATCCCATAACATCATGTTGTAAACCTCAACTATGCAAAATAAATTTATTTTGTAAAAAGAAATTACATCAGCAAATTAAATGTTATAACCGTCAGGGACAGTAAGCTAGTTCTACAGAGACCAGATTACTGGGGAGTTTCATGTATAGGAAAAATCTGACATCTGTAGGAAACTGACTCAGAATCTATTTGATCTATTGTCTCTAAGAGTAGGAAACAGGAACTATTGACTTGATCATCTGAATTTGGCTAGATTAATCCAGATTTGTCATAAATGAAATGTAAATTTTATGAAACTCGATTTAGAATTTTTCACCCTGTTCTATTATTCCAAGGAACTAATTTACATTAAAGGAAGTAATTTGCATTAAAGTCTCTTATATACTCAAGAAAACTTAATTACTTTTATGTCATCATTTTCACCTATGCATTCTAAAAGTAAATCAGATACAATATTCCATACGTTAATTTCACTTCATTTTTAAATTTCTGTGACAATTTTAACTGATCACAAATGTGAGCCTCTTTGTTTCCACCCAGTTTGTCTAATATAGGATTTTTAAAACACACAGAAATGCATGTCTACAAAATGAGAATAAGTAACATTATACATCTTGAATGTATATGTATAGGTATTAGTCGTTCTCACATGGCTAAAAAGAACTATCTGAGACAGGGTAAATATATGAAGAAAAGAGGTTTGACCCAGAGTTCCGCAGGCTTAACAGGAAGCATGACTGTGAGGCCTCAGGAAGCTTACAATCATGGTGGAAGGTGAAGGGGAAGCAAGCATTTCTTACCGTGGTGGAGCTGGTAAGATAAGCTGGTGGATAAGGAGGGTGAGGAGTTGCCATACACATTTAAATGATCAGATCTTATTAGAACTCATTCATTATCATAAGAACAGCAAAGGGAAAATCCATCCACGATCAAATCACCTCCCACCAGGCCCCTCTTCCAATTAGACATGAGATTGGGTTGGGGACACAAATCCAAACCATTTCAATATATAATACAGATATTTGTATTTATGAAATGACCATTTTATTGACATAGTAATCAAATGTGTGTGTTTCTGACGCATAGAATGTGTACATTTTGTAATAAACAGATGAATCCTTGTATGTCCATTAATATAAAAAATTACTCCATAATAATCAGACCCTTACAATATTATGTCAAAACCAGTAAGTTCCCTACCTACATTTCATAATTGATTGCATTAATGTGACACAAACTACTTAAACAGAATTTATTGATTACTGAGTATATATTTGTCAAGGGAAGATTAATCTATTCATTAACCAGCGAGATGTTATCACCGTAAGCACCACTGGGTACTTTCTTCTTTCTCTGTTAACATATCATTCTGATCCTACATTTATTGCAGGAATTTATCCACTGTATTCAATTTATTTTTTAATTCATAGTCATGGTACATGAAATAATATGTCACTGGCTCATGAATTATCTTTATTTATATCAGTTAATTTATTAAAGGTACAATTAATCTAATCCCCAATTTAAGAACTATTACTTAAATGACTGGCATCTTTCATTGTGTCGCTTTCATATAACAATCCCAATTCTCTTGCAGGAATTGTCCTGTAAGGAATTTGTGTTTAATATTTCTCTTCCCATTTTCAAAGTTTAGTGACATATGCATTCATCTCGAAACTTTAAATTGGCTTAGTATTTTATTATTGAACTTTTAAAAAACATATATAAGATTATTATTTTCATTAAGGTAAGCAACATTAAAACTTGTATGTGGCCGGGCATGGTGGCTCACACCTGTAATCCCAGCACTTTGAGAGGCTGAGGCGGGTGGATCATGAGGTCAGGAGATTGAAACTACCCTGGCCAACATGGTGAAACTCCATCTCTACTAAAAATAAAAAAAAAAAATTAGCTGGACATGGTGGGATGCACCTGTAGTCCCAGCTACTTGGGAGGCTGAGACAGGAGAATTGCTTGAACCCAGGAGGCGGAGGTTGTAGTGAGCTAAGATTGCGCCACAGCACTCCAGCCTGGTGAGAGAGTGAGACTCCATCTAAAAAAAAAAAAAAAAAAAAAAAAAAAAAGGCTTTCATATAACATTCTGGGCTTCTTTTAAATTCGGTATTATCAACTTTTATCATATCCCTTCTCCTGTCCATGAATTTGTAACTTTTTTTCTCCAGATGTTGCTATTATGACCTATGGTACTATAAAACTATTATCTCCTTGTATGCATGTGCTAAGTTCCTCTTAGGTATCTATGGTATTAGCCCACTGCTGTGTCATGAATGAATGTCAAAACTCAGTGGCATAGGAAACGAGGCCTTCATTATCAGGCTTACAGTACTTTCTCTGTGGTCCCCTTAGAGTAGTGTCATACCACTTGTGTCTAATTTTCCTAGGAAAGAAAGTTATGCAGATTGTCTTTTTATGATGATAGTGGAAGCTCCATTGTGCAAGTACATTTCAATCCTTCAATCATATTATATCCATTAACATACATTTACCCAAACCTAAAGTCAACATCATTAGGATGAGGAAAGATAGCCTGCCTACAATTGGAGAGACAGGAAAGTGAAAATTTTGGAAACGAATCCAAACTATCATCAAGTCCTAGCAGTACTATGATTATATCATACTGTATGCGAATATTGTGTCTTACACTTCAATGTCTAATTGTTTTCCAAAGTGGTTACATCAAATTATATTCCCATCTATTGATTCTGTATATCTCATTGATTTTCATTCTATTCTACACTTGCTCTATTAAAACATCTTAATTTTTAACCCCAAAATAAGAATTAAAGCAATGTCATTGTATTATTTATTTTCATTTCATTGACCTTTAATAATTACTTGGACTTACCTGCGTTCTCTGCTGTAAAATATTCACTTGTTTGTTTTACCTAGTTTCTACGTATTGCATGTTTTAATCTTGTATGTTTACATAGGTCTATCATCCATTTCAAGTTGACTTTTATGTAAGATGATAAGTTTGAGTCTAAATTCATCTTTTTGCAAGTGGATATCAAATAGTCTCTAAACAATTTGTTGGTAGGATTCTCCTTTTGCAACTAAGTTGTCTTGGTGTTTTCATTGAAAATCAAACTGCCATAAATGAAAGGGTTCATTTCTTTATTTTTATTTTCACTTCTCTTTCATTGGTCTATATGTCTATAACTTGTACCAGTACCACAATGTCTTGATTACTGGGTGGCAACAGTGGTGAAGAAAACCTGCTGAAATGTTGATAGGGTTTCCATTGAATCTATCAATCAGATTTGTACTAAGATTTAAATTCTTAAAGTTTAGGTCTTCCACTTTTTTTTTTAACATCAAGATTCATCAAGATCGTTTGGCTATTAGCAGTATTTCATATTTCCATAGAAATTTTTTAAATAGCTGGTCAATTTATGCAAGAGGGAGAAGAAAGAGAAAGAAAGAGAAGGAGAAGGGGAAGAAGAAATAGAAGAAGATGAAAAGAGAAGAAAAGAGGAAGAATAAGAAGAGGAAGAAGAAGAATGAGGAGGAGGAGGGAGAAGGGAGAGGGGAGGGGAGAGGAGGGAGAAGGGAGGACGGGGAAGGGAGGGGGAGGGGGAGAAGGAGAAGGAGAAAGAAGAAAGAAGAAAGAAGAAAGGGAGGAGGATGAGGAGGGAGAGGAGGTGGCAACAGTGGTGAAGAAAAACCTGCTGGAATTTTGATAGGGTTTTCATTGAATCTATAAGTTAGTTTGGGGATGATAACCTTCATAATAATATGGAGTCTTTCAATCTGTGAAAATACATTATCTCTTTTATTTAGACCCTCTTTAATTTGTTTCAGCTTTTTATAAGTTTTCAATGTGCAAACTTATGAGACTTTTGTAAAATCATCCTCAAATATTCCATTCTTTTTGATGCCACTGTGAATGAAACTGTCTTAGTTTTATTTTGGGATTGTTTTTACTACGTAGAGATACAACTAATTTTTGTACCTTGGTTAACTTTGCAGAATATAAGACCAATGTACAAAAAATAGTTGTATCTCTATACGGTATAAACAATCCAAAAATGACATCACTAGTTATATGAAGTATAACTTTATTATTTCTAGTAGTTGTTGATTTTGTGTGACTCTCTTCAGATTTTCTGCATTCAGTATTATTTAATGAGTCAATAAAGAGAGTTTTACTTTTCCTTTACCATCTGAATAACCACATTTCATTTTCTTGCCTGATTACACTATAAAACTTTTAATACAAAGTTGAATCTATGTGACGAAAATGGATAGCTCTGTGCTGTTTCCGATCTTAAGAAGTATTCACTCTTTTAAGTTATCCGTAGGATTTTTTAATTTAAATACCTTTTATCACACTGAGGAAATGCCCTTCTATTCCAAAAATGTTGAGTATATTTTTTTCTAATCACTAATGGGTGTTGGATTTTGTCAAATGATTTTTCTGCATCTATCTGTTGAGATGATAATGTGTTCTTTTGTCATTTAATTTATATTATGATGTATTTCATTAATTCATTTTTGGATATGAAACCTTCCTGGCATATATCACATAAATCCACTTATTCAAAAAAGATATTCCCCCCTCACCATTTCTAGAAATACTTGTGAAAATTTGGTCTTATTATTTTTCTAAATGTTTCACAGAATTATGGTACTAGAATTTTCTTTGTGGAAATATTTTTAAAAACTAATTCAATTTCTTCTTAGATTTTCCATTTTTCCTTAAATCAGTTTTAGTAACTGATATCCTTTTAGAATATTTCTATTTCATATATCTTATATAATTTTTTTATGCACAATTTTTGTAAACTTTTAAAAGAACCTTTTTTGTTTGAGCTTTTCTATAGTTTTATCAGTTTCACCTCTAATAATTATTTTTATTTATTTCTGTTTGCTTTGAGTTTAGTTTGTTATTATTTTCTTATTTCTTAATGTAGACACTTAGGTTATTGATATGAGATCTTTCTTCTTTTCTAATATAGGCAGTTAATTATAAATATCTCCAATATTATGCAGACATAAAGTTATGTGGTGTCAAAAACTGCATACAAAATAGTCGTTTGCTTAAAGTTAGAGTTATAGCCTCTAATTTTCACAGAACTCAAAGGGAATTAGTTGTTCATTAGTGGCTTCCATCTGTTATTCATATTATCTCTTTCAATTTGCAATTTACAATCTCCTCTCTACCAAAATAAATTCAAGGCAGCTTCACCTGGCTATGATAATTTAAAAAACCATATGCCTGTTCTTTGGGGGTTAGTGTCTCTTAATTCAGACTATTTTTCTTCTCGTGAAGCTACATATATATTTCAATTATTAATTTCCATAATGTTATAGTTGGGATGGACAGAGGTGGGAGTGAGGTAATAATATTGGAACTTATGTGTAGAACATTTGCAAAAAAAGAGACTATTTACACTGAAAATTAGCATGCTTTTAGCCATTTTTTTTTTTTTTTTTACATTTTATGAGAAAAATGTCTCTTTCATCAATTAACTTTAAGTACATTTCCCAATGTCTCCTTTAGTAATCCAGGCTGCTACTTCAAAGGGAAGAAAAAGCAAGAGAATTTTGAAGCCTTTGGGTGAGAAATAGTAATATGAGTACCAAAAAAGTTATTTTTATACTTAATAATATTATGTTATTTGAAACTCTATATGAAACATGTATCTTATGACCCCTACATATAATGACATTTCATAAAAATTTACTATAACAAAATGCCCAATAAGTTCTTCAATTAAATATTGCTCTATGCCTACTTAGTGCTATGGACTGATATGGAAACAACAAGGATTAATTCTAATTAAGAAATAAAAGAACAACAAATATGTTGGATATTACTGTAGCTCAGTAATTTTTAAATAATACTTGTTTTTTCTTTCTATATGCATTCAAAAATTTCTCTAGTATTTATATGTCAAAGGAGGTTGAAACTGAGTACAAGTATCTTAAATTTTTAAACTTTTCCTAATATTAAGAGATTTTATGTTTGAACATCAGAGGTTGATGGATATACTTGGCTATGACAAGATTATGTAAGGTTTTATATGCAAAATACCAAATGCCAGATGTTCTTTTTCTCTATTAGACGAAAGACAAATATAAATGAGGTAAAGTACTCAATGTGTATAGTGTGACATTTAAAATATTTCTATTCACACATCTTGTTTTCAGTAACATTTTAAACCTGTCAGTGGATAAAATTAAATGGCACTCTCAAACATGCCATTAAATTAAAACCTGAAAAGATACTACTCATTTAATTATCTTATCTTAAATTTCTGATAGTGAAAAGAGGATTACATCAATGTTTAAAATTCAAGGGGAAAGAAAGAAAATTATGTTGGCAGGGCTCTTAAACATGACTTTAATTTCATTGAGTCTAGATGTTTGTAATAACTATTAATCTATGATATAAATGAGATAAGCTTATACTGACTTGTGCAATCTTAGGAGAAAAATTAAAAATGTATATCTTTAAGTAAGTAAAGAACAAAGCCTGTTTTACATAATGATGTACTGGCGACAGCTGCATGACAGTCTAGAAGAAATAAGGCTATGTTAGGCAATGATTCATCATAAAAATAACTGTTATAAAATCATTTGCAAACAAAATCGTTATAAAACTAACCACATCTTTCATTACCTGCCAAGTTTTTGAAATTGTTAAATTATACTAATCCGGTGGATGACAGACTCATCAATAATGGAGAAACTTCATAAATTAAACAAGAATGATGTGTGAAAAACAGAAAAAAGACAAGATTTGATTATAGAAATTACAGTAAAAGTAAAATTATTACTGACTGCCACGAATTTAATATCTGTTTTGTGCGACACATTTTGATTGGTACCATATGCTGATTATTTGTAATTATTTGAGCTTTACTGAAAATGCTTGCCTTCTTTTACTGGTAAAACATTCGTTTGTTACCAATTAAATAGTAGTTGGAATAACAGAGATTTGATTCGAAGTTTCTAGATTTAAAAACCCTAGAAATAATTTTTCAAGTGAGACATATTATCACTATCTAATGATTTCATTATGGGCCTCAAAAATTTTATTTATTCAACAACTATTTTCGGCTGTCTTTTTAATGCGAGACACTGATCAAAGCTTAGAGAAAATAGTGAATAAACAGACAAAATTCCTTGCCTTAAAGAAGCTTATATTCTGGTAGGAAAAGAGAGAACAAAAACAACTCAAGAATAAAATAAAATATATAAAAGTTGGATTGTTACAAATCCTAATGAAAAAATATATAAGCCAGAGAAAGTCTGGAGTTGGGATGTGGGCTGCAATTTTCATTAGAGTAACCAGAGAACAATCCCCTAAGAAAGAGATTTAGAGCAAAAACTGAAAGAGGTAAGATAATTTCCAGTAATTTTACCTAGAAAAATAACTCTAGAACGAGGAAAGAGCAAGTATAATACTTTGAGGTGGGAGTAGGCCTCTATTTTTGAAAAACAGAAAAGAGGTAACTGGTTACAGAAAAATGAAGAACAGGTAAATACATAGGAGAAAGGAGGCAGATATAGGAGGGGGACACAATGATATAAGGTCCTTAGTTCTAATTATGAATAAGATAGAAAGTCGGTGGAGGTTTTATAGCAAAATAGCGACATAGTTTGACAAATCTCACAAGAATCACTTGAATATATCGGTTGAGTGTAAATTATAGAGAACAAGGACAAAAAAGGAAATAACCAATAATAGACAATAAGCCACTCAGAGATAAAAAGGGGTTTGGACCAGGCTAGTAGAAACGTAAGTGGTAAAAAGTGCTTGAATTATTGTTGTTATTATTATTTTTTTGAGACAGAGTCTCATTCTGTTGCCCAGGTTGAAGTGCAGTGGTGTGATCTCAGCTCACTGCAGACTCCATCTTTTGGGTTCAAGTGATTCTCCTGCCTCAGCCTCCTGAGTAGCTGGGATTACAGGAGCCCACTGCCACGCCCGGCTAATTTTTGTATTTTTGTATTTTTAGTAGAGATGGGGTTTCACCGTTTTTGCCAGGCTGGTCTCAGATTCCTGACCTCAGGTGATCTGCCCACCTTGGCCTCCTAAAGTGTTGGGATTACAGGCGTGAGCCACCGTGTCTGGTCTGAATTCTAAATATAATTTGAAGGTACTACCAACAGAATTTACTGAGTGATTGGTTCAGACAAGTGAAAGAAACAAGAATCAATAACAAATTCAAGGTATTTGGCCTATGAAACTAGAATGGAGTCGCCATTTTTTGAATTAAAAAACCAAAGAAATACAGTGGATTTGAGGGAAATAGGAATTTGTTTATGGATATCCTTAAGTAGTAATGGTTATTAAAAATTGGGCATATTGAATCGGCATACATAAAACTATGAAGTTCAGATAAAAGTCCCAGATTTTCAGTATACATTTGAACATCTGTTTGAATCAGCTTTATCATTATTTAGGTATTAAAAGGCTGGCAGATCAGGCAAATACTGCCCTTAAAAAGATAGTTTATGATACTCAAAGTCCCCGAGAGAGAATACACGTCACACCATGAAGCACTACACGGGAAAGCACTGGTGTCAGTCATGAGGCAGGGAGGGAAGAAAGAACTGGGGACAAAAGCCTTTATTTTGGTTTCTGTTGAAAGAAACAGGTGAAGCAGGGTAAACGGTCTTACAATTGGGTGTTTTGAAAAACTTCAACAGGCTCTGGAGCATAGGGGCTATTCCTGGTTGTCTGGTACTCGGGCCTGGGGTGATTAGGGCAGGTTTTTAGTGATCTGAAGCATAAAACCTCAATAAGAGAAGTAGGTGGGAGTGTAGACTTGGATTGCTTGGTCTGTATTTGAAAAGTTCACCGTCAGGAGAAGGCCTATTCTCAAGCAGGAGGAATGAAGAAGGAGGCAGGAAGCTAAAATGAGTCTGGCACCATCAGGTTGTCCAGAGCAAGATGTATCTAGCACATCTATGCAGGGGAGACATTAAAACATCAAGTATACAGAAACTTGAAGAAATATGATGAATATATAAAGCTGTCACTGATAGGTGGTATTTGAATCCATGATTATGAATGAGATCTTTAAGGCAGGTATAAAAAGCAACGTATTTAGAATGGATTAGTCAACAGGTAGAACAAAATGCATTAGGAGTATCCTAGGACTTTAGTAAAAAAATTTGTTTTTCAAGGAAAAGGTAATGATCCATTTGTCAAATGTTGTCTGAGAAGAAAAAATGAGGTAAGGACTGAGACTAGATCATTTGATTTAAAATATTGTTAATTAATTACATAACTAAGAACAATTTCAGAGATAAGCAGCAGAGTAGAAATCCAAATTTTTCAGGGTTTCCAAAGTGAACAGTGAAGTGATATCCACAAATATGGCAGAGTAGTGTAAGGAACTGAAAATTCTCTGCTTCTCAATCAGCATGAAAAAATGATATGCATTGTCAAAATAAATGTTTCAGAAATGTAGATATTAACTGAAGGCTTGCAGCAACCTGAAACAGTTGTTCCCATAATGCTGGCTGAATCCAGGCCAGAATAGCTAGTTTTGAAGTATTTTAACTTGTCCATTTCCCATCTCCCTCTCTCTAACTCTGCAGCAGTCTTGAAAAAAAAAAAAAAAAAGAAAGAAAGAAAGAGAGAAAAAAAGAAAGAAAGAAAAAGAAAAACAGTCCTGAAAAAGAAAAAGAAAAAAAAAGGTAAAACCAGCAGTCTGATAGCCATTAGAGGGAACATAATATGGTTGGAACAGTGCTCTTACACCTTATTCTTAAATAATTAACATTATTTGAACTACCTGGTAGACCTTGGAAGGTCCCTCTTATGAGGCTGTCTTTTTCTGACCTGACTTGGGTCTCCTAAGCCGAAAAAGTCTTTTCCCTGGAACTGTTGGTTGAAAACATTTGAAGGAAATTGTTTGACTTTGTAGCTCTCTAAGAAAATGGATAACAGCTGAAGAAAACAATAACAAAAACAAAATGTTTAAAGAAAATATAGGAAAATGTCTATTAGAACTTTGAAAAGCTAAAAAAACTCCTGGGAATGTAAAAGACCACGCATGTGTGGGGCTGAGGGCATGGTCAAGAAAAACCGGTGAAGATCATAATTTCTCACCTCCAGTTGATCCTGAGGCACCTCAATAGCAGAAAGTGCCAGCAAAGCCTAGCCACACTTGCCATCCAATGGCCTTGGGACTGTGCCAACCAGGTCACCGCCGCTATCACTGGTACCCACGAGCACCACTTAGAGGTACCTCTACTGCCACCACTGAAGCCAAGGATGCCACCTAGTGGTCGGAGGACCACTCTGCCTTGGTGCACCATGTTGGAATCATGTATGTCACCTAGAGTCCCCAAAACAGGTACACGTGGCCCATTTTGGCCACCACTGGTACCTGGGGTCAAATTACCTGACATCCCCATCCCCAGAAAACCCTCACCAGAGCCTCTACAAAAAACCACAGCCCAAATATCTGAACATAGACACCACCAATACTCATTATACGCAAAGAAATAATGAAGAAAATATACCACTATACTCACCTGGAATCAAAGCAAAAGCATGCTACCAAATCTTCATTATAGTTAAATGTATAGGGAAAGTCTCTATGAAAGCAAATGTATAAAATTCAAAGAAGACACTGTTAAATCAGATGCACAGATATCAAGGTAAGAACACAAGAAACATGAAAAAACAAGAAAACATGACACCACCAAACAAAAACAATAATTCTCCAATAACAGATTCTAAAGAAAAGTAAATCTATAAAAATGACTAAAAATCATTCAAAATAATCTTACAAAGGAAGTTCAGTGAGATACAAGAGAACACACAAAAACAATAAAAAAATCAGAAAAGCAATTCACAATATGAATAAGAAATTCAACGAAGAGACAGACATCATATAAAAAGGCAAACAGAAGTCTTGAAGCTAAAAATTTCAATGAATGCAATGCAAAATATAATTGAGAGCTTTAACAATAGACTAGATAAAAGCAGAAGAAATAATTTATAAAGGTGAAGACAGACCTTTTAAAATAACCCAGTCAGGCAAAAACAAAGAATAAGAGGCAATAAAGAAAGCCTACATGACAAATAGGATACCATAAGATGACAAAATATTCAAATTTTGGTATGTAGATATATGAAGAGATAGGGGAAGACACAGAAAATATATGTCATGAAATAATAGCTGAAAACTTCCCAAGTCTTGCAAGAGATATAGACTTAAACAGATACAAGATAATTAAATACAGTCAACCCAAACATATTCAAACCAAAAGGATTTACTCTAAGGCACGTTATAGCCACAGACAAAGAGAGGTCTAAATGCATCAAGTGAAAAATGTTAAGTCACATATAGGGGAATCTCCATTAGGCTAACAGTGCATTTCTGCAGAAACCTTATAGGCCATGAAACAATGTGTTGAGGTCTTCAAAGTACTGAAAGAAAAAAAACTGCCATTCAAAACTACTTCACTCAGAAAAACTAACTTCAGTAATGAAGGAGAAATAAGTATTTCTCATACAAGAAGAAAACTGAGAGAATTCATCACCAGTAGATTGACCGTCCAAGAAATGCAAAGAGATTCAAATATCTGGAAGTAAAATTATGATATCTACCATCAGGAAAACACACAAAAGTATAAAACTCACTAGTAGAGTGGGTACACAAATGAGAAGAGATGTCAAAAGACATCGCTATTTAAAAATCCATCAAATTATAAAGGTAAACAATAAAAAAGAAGAAAGGAACAAAGAATATACAGGCAATCAGAAAATAAGTCACAAAATGAGAAGAGTAAGAGGTAATTTATCAATAACAACCTTGAATGTAAGTGGTTAAATTCTTCAATTAAGATCTACAGGACATAATCCTAAGTGAACTAACAGAGAAGCATAAAATAAAACACAGCATGTTATCATCCATAAGTGAGAACTAAATACTGAGTACACATGGACAAAAAGAAGGGAACGAAAGACACCAGGGCCGACTTGAGGGTAGAGGTTGAGAGGAAGATGATAATTGAAAAACTACCTATTCGGTAATATGCTTATTATCCAAGTGATAAAACAGTCTGTACGCCAAACCCCCGTGACACGCAATTTACCTACACACTTACCCCTGAACCTAAAATAAAAGTTAAAAAAAATAATTTAATGTTTTTAAACAATAAATACATTTTCCAATTAGAAGGCATAGATGAGATGAATGAATTTTTAAAAAGACGCAGTATGCTTCCTGTAAGAAATCTGCTTCACCTACAAAGTCACACACAGACTGAAAATAAATATATGATCAAAAAATGTGCAGGAATATCTATACTTGTACAAGAAAAATAGACTCTAAGTCAAAAAAAATAAAAAGAGACAAAATCATTACACAAAAGATCAGTTCAGCAAGAGAATAAAACAAAGTTAAATATGTATGTAAATATTATGTATACACTGGAACACCCAGATACATAAATAAAATACTATTAGAGCTAAAAAGATATAATAGACCCCAATACAATAATAGTTAGTGGTCTCAACAGCCCACTTTCAGCATTAAACAGATTAGGCTGAAAATCAACACAACAACAAACACAGCCTGAACTATAAAGCAAATGGACCTAGCAGACATTTGCAGAACATTTAATCTAAAAGCTGCAGAATACTTTTCATCAGCACATGGAAATAAACTATACATTAGGCCCCCAAAAAAAGTTTCAACAAAATTTAAAATTTCAAAATTGTATCAAGTCTCTTCTCATCCCACGATGGAATAAATCTAGAAATAAATAACAAGAGGAACTTGGGAAACTGTACAAATAACCTGGAATTTAAACAACATTCTCCTAAATTACCATGAGTCAATGAAGAAATTAAGAAGGAAATTAAAAAATTTCTTGAGACATGAGAACCAAAACAATGAGACAGAAGAAAAGTAGTGCAGAGAGGGCTATTTATAGCAACAAACACCAACATCAAAAAAGTAGAAATACTTCAAATAAAACCTAAATATGCAACTCAAGGAACTATAAAAGCAAGAGCAAACCAAAACCAAAATTAGTAGAAAGAAAAAAATAATAAATATCCGAGAAGTAACTGAAATAGAGACTAAAAAAAGTACAAGTGATCAACAAAACAAAAAGCTGACTTTTATGAATAGATAACAAAATTGATAAAACTGCTAAGCTAGACTAACCAAGAAAAAACAAGAGAGGGCCCAAATAAGTAAAATCAGAAATGGAAAAGGAGATACTACAGCTGATGAAGCCAAGATGCAAAGGATCATCAGAAACTATTATTAACAACTATGCACTTAAAAGTTGGAAAGCCTAGGGGAAATAGATCAATTCCTGGACACATGAAATATTCCAAGACTGACTGAGGAAAAAACAGAATTCTTGAACAAACCAATAAGAAGTAACAAGACTGAATAAGTAATAAAAGTCTTCCAATAAAGAAAAGCTCCAGACCAGATGATTTTACTGCTGAATTCTAACAAGCTTACAAAAAAGAACTATCACCAATTCTTCTCAAAGAACTCAAAAAGATCAACGAGGATTAAATTCTTTCCAATTCATTTTATATGACCATCATTACCCTGACAATAAAAGTAGACAGGGACACAATTAACAATAAAACTAAGGCCAATATCTGTGATGGGCATAGATGTAAAAATATTAAACAAAATACAAGCAAATCAAATTTAACAAAACATCTAAAAGATAGTGCACCAAAATCAAGTTAGATTTATCCCAGTGATGCAAAGATGCTTCAACATACACAAATCAATAAATGCAAAACATCAGATTAACCTAATCAAGAAGAAAAAGATGACATCAGGAAACACACAAAAAGCATTTTATAAAATTCCATATCTCTTCAAGATTAAAAAAAAAAACAACTTCTCAACAAATTATGCATAGAAGGAAGATAATTCAACTTAGTAAAGGCTGTATTTTACAAACTCATACTTAACAACATGCTGAACAGAAGAAAAATTGAATGCCTTTCCTCTAATAATTGGAACAAGACAAAGATGTTCACTTTCACCAATCTTATTCAGCATAGTACTAGAACTCCCAGTCAGAACAACCAGACAAGAGAAAGAAATGACAGGCATCCTAATTAGAAAACAGTACATCAAACTGTCCCTCTCTGAAGATGATATAATCTTATATATGGAAAAAACTAAAGACTCCAGTCAAAAACTCTTGAAACTGATAAACAAATTCAATAAAGTCAAGATTAAAAAAATAAAAGTAGCAATTTTATATACCAATAACAAACAAGTACATAGGCCATTGACACTATAAGGCAACCACACAAACATGTCTGCTACTATGCAGACTAACAACACAATGACAGGATCAAATACACACATGGTAATACTAACCTGAAGTGTAAATGGACTAAATGCCCCAATCAAAAGGCACAGAGGGGCAAGTTGAATGAAGAAGCAAGATTTAACAGTATGCTGTTTTCTAAGAGACCCATCTCACATGCAATGACACCCATATGCTCAAAGTAAAGGGATGGAGAAAAATCTACCAAGTAAATGGAAAACAGAAAAAAACAGGGGTTTCAATTCTAATTTCAGACAAAACAGACTTTAAACCAACAAAGATTAACACACACACACACACAGAGAAACAAAGGAAGGCATTAAATAATGGTAAAGTGCTCAATTCAACAAGCAGAGGCAAGTATCCTAAATATATATGCACCCAACATAGGAGCACTGAGATTAATAAAGTAAGTTCTTAGAGACCTATGAAGAGGCATAGAAAACCACATAGTAGTAGGAGACTTCAACATTCCATAGACAGTATTAGACAAATCACTGAGGCAGAAAACTAACAAAGATATTCAAGAACCTGAACTCAACTTTTGACCAAATGTATCTGTAGTACATCTACAGAACAGTACACCCTAAAACAACAGAATAGACATTCTTCTCATCTGCACATGCCACATGCGCTAAAATGAACCACACAATCAGACATAGAGCAATCCTCAAAATATTCAAAAAACTCAAAATCATACCAACCACACTCTTAGACAACAGCACAATAAAAATAGAAATCACTACTAAAAAATGACACAAAACTACAGAGTTGCACGGAAATTTTAAGACTTGCTCCTGTTGGACTTTTGGTTAAATAATGAAATTACAGCAGAAAGCAAGAAATTTTTTGAAACTATTGAGAACAAAGATACAACATACCAGAATCTGTGGGACATAGCTAAAACAACATCAAGAGGGAAGTTACAGCACTAAACACCACATCAAAAAGTTACAAAGTTCTCAAATTAACAACCTAATATCACAATTAGAGGAGTTAGAGAAACAAGAGCAAACAAACCCCAAAGCAAGCAGAAGATAAGAAATAAACAAAATCAGAACTAAACTGAAGGAAATTGACACACAAAAAAAGCATACAAAAATCAATGAATCCAGGAACTGATTCATCAAAATAATTAATAACATAGATAGACCACTAGCTAGACTAATAAAGAAAAAAGGAGAGAAGATCTCAATAAACACAGTCAGAAACAACAGTGTTTACTTAGAACATAATGATCCCTGAGCATAGATGCAAAAATCCTCAACAAAATACCATTAAACCAAGTTTAGCAGGACATGAAAAAGCTAATCCACCATGACCAAGTAGGTTTTATCCCTGGCATGTAAGGTTGGTTCAACATACACAAATTCATAAATGTGTTTCATCACATAAACAGAACTAAAAACAAAACCACATAATCACCTCAATAGACATGTGAAAGGCTATCAATAAGATTCATCATCCTCTCATGCTAAAAACCCTCAACAGACCAGGTATCAAAGGAATATACCTCAAAATAATGAGAGCCATTTATGACAAAATCAAAGCCAACATCAGCTGCATGGGAAGAATCTGTAGGCATTCCCCTCGAGAACTGGAACAAGACAAGGATACCCACTGTCATTACTCCTATTCATCATAGTACTGAAAGTCCTAGCCAGAGCAATCAGGCAAGTGAAAGAAACAAAACACATACACATAGAAAGAGAGGATGTCAAACTATCCCTGCTTGCAAATGGTATGATTCTATACCTAGAAAATATCATAGTCTCTGCTCAAAAGCTCATTGATCTGATCATCAACTTCAGTAACGTTTCAGGATATGAAATCATTGTACAAAAATTAGTAGCATTCCTATACATCAATAACCTCCAAGGCAAGAGCCAAATCAAGAATCCAGTCACATTCACCATAGCTACATGAAGAATAAAATATCTAGAAATACAGCTAACCAGCCAGGAGAGAGATCTCTACAAGATTAACAAAACACTGCTCAAATAAATCAGAGATGGCATAATCAAATTTAAAAAATTCCATGCTCATGGATAGGAAAAATCAAGATGATTAAAATGACCATACTGGCCAAAACATTTTACAGATTCAATGCTATGCCTATCAACATACCAATTACATTTTTTACAGCATTAGAAAAAAAAAAAAAGTTTCTAAAATTCATTTGGTACCAAACAAGAGCCTGAATAGCCAATGCAATCCTAAGCAAAAAGAACAAGGCTGGAGGCATCATACTACCTAACTTTAAACTACACTATAAGGCTACAGTAAATAAAACAGCATGGTATTGGTACAGGAACTGACACATTGACCAATGAAGAGGGTCAGAAGATGAGAAGATAAAGCTACACTACAACCATCTGATTTTTTTAAAAGCTGACACTGAAAAGTAATAAGAAAAGGACTCTCTATTCAAAAAATGGTGCTAACTTCCTAGCCATATACAGAAGATTAAAGCTGGATTCTCTCCTTTCACCATATACAAAAATTAACTCAAGATGGATTAAAAACATACATGTAAAACCTAAAACTATGAAAACCACAGAAGAAAACCTAGGATATAACATTTTGACATAGTCCACAACAAAGACTTCATGACAAAGACTCCAAAAGCAATTGTAACAAAAACAAATAGACAAGTGGGACCTAAGTAAACTAAGGAGCTTCTGCACAGGACAAGGAACTATCAACAGAGCAAATGGAGAACCTATTGACTAGGAGAAAATATTTGTAAGTTATGCATCAGATAAAGGTCTAATATCCAGAATCAAAAAGGAACTGAAATGACTCAACAAGCAAAAAAACAAGCAGCCCATCAAAAATGGGCAAATGACATGAACATTAAGCTTATGAAAAAATATTCAATATCATTAATTGTTTGGGAACAAAAATTTAATCATGATGAAGATATCTCATACCAGTAAGAATGGCTATTACTAAAAAGTAAAAAAAAAAAAAAAAAAAAACAAAAACCTGAAGTTTGCAAGGTTGTTGAGAAAAGGGAAAGCTATGTGCTGCTGCTGAGAATGTAAATGAGTTCAGCCACTGTGGAAAGCAGTCTGGAGATTTTTTAACTTAAAATAAAGCTACCATTTGACCCAGCAATCCCATTACTGGGTATATATCCAAAGGAATACAAATTGTTCCACCACAAAGACTATACATACATATGTTCAC
Organism: Macaca thibetana thibetana; assembly: GCF_024542745.1. Classification (NCBI taxonomy): domain Eukaryota; kingdom Metazoa; phylum Chordata; class Mammalia; order Primates; family Cercopithecidae; genus Macaca; species Macaca thibetana. The sequence goes on along the minus strand of NC_065582.1, from coordinate 14,888,708 downwards.
TGCAGCAGTATTCACACTAGAAAATACACGGAATCAACCTAGATGTCTGTTAACAGTGGACTTGATAAAGAAAATGTGGTACATATACACCATGGAATACTAGGCAGCTATAAAAAAATAAAATCATGCATTTGCAGCAACATGAATACAGGTGAAGGCCATCACCCTAAGCCAATTACCACAAGAACAAAAGAAAACAAAATGCCATATGTTCACTTATAAGGTGGAACAAAATATTGAGTACACATGGTCACAATGAAGAGAACAATAGACACTGGGGCATACTTGAGGGTGGAGAAGGGCAAGCATAGAAAAACTAGTTACCAAATCTTATGCAAATTACATAGGTGACAAAATTATCTGTACACCAAACCCCCATGGCATGCAATTTACCCAAGTAACAAATCTGCACATGTATCCCTTTAATCTAAAAGCTGGAAAGAAAAAAATAACTGCTTTTTTGAGACATAGGGCAAGAAAGTAAAACTATTAAATTCTATGCCCAGGGATCATTGCAGAAGAGATGGACATTGTAAGAATTGTAAGAGATTGTAAGAATTGATTCTGGGGGACAAAATTAATTCAGTTTTTCTGTAAATCAAACAATATCAAAAGCATAATGATGTAAGGCTAGAATCTGGGCCCATGTGTTGGAAAAACAGGATTTTTTGGAGAATTGAATTGTTCTTTACTAAAAACTAATAAAAGGCTATAAAATGTTTATGGAAATGTTACCCTATGATCAATATGATTTAAATTAGATTTATGTATAAGGTTTTATAAAATTACCTTTAACATTGACAATACAAAATGCAACAGTAAACTTTTGAGTAAACTGCAAGAGAAAAATGGAGGGGAGAGACAGATTCAGTTGCCATCATGTTGTCATTAGGCCTCATTGGCTGGAAAACTGAGTTTCCTATAACAAAGAGTAAAGGTTTTTGTTTTTTTTGAAATTTTTCAATTAATGTTTTGGCTAAATGAATCACTACTTTACAGTGACCTGTGATCCTATTTTGTGATCTCAAGTGTCTTAAAACTTTGATATTTGACAAACTTTCCAACAGCAAATTTCACGTTCTAAGTTTGGTCTTTTTGCCCTCAAACTAACCTTTTTTAAAATTGGTTAGTCTCTGAAGTCCAAAAGAGACATATTAGGCTTATTTGGTATTTTGAAATTATACAAGAAAAATTGTCAAATGTAAGATGGTGTTTAACTTTCTGTAGATTATATTTATATGTGTCACTGTTATGTATTCTAAGATTATATGAGATTCTTGAAATTCTCCTTTGTCTTAAAATATGTTGTCAGTAATTGTTATGATTATTAGGTTAAATTGTTCTATGCCAGAGAAATAACCAAATTTCTTTTTCAACTGTGTCTTTTACTATGGGTATCCTAAGACTTTTATCATCCACAATGGTTGTTTCCTTAGATTCTTCTAAAAAATAGCCTATAATCAGCTATAGCCTAGGGACTGCTTCTTTGAGAAAGTTCATGAAAATAACTCTTGAATGCAGTTTTCTTATAATTTGAAAATTGTGCCATTGGTCAACCAAGAGAGAAAACTTCCAGAAATCTAATTAAATTGGGTTAATTTGGTTAGCAATATTTGTGAATGAATGCCATGGAAGCAGAACAGGAGTTGACTACATTGACTGAACTAATAAGAAGACAGAAATAATTGTTATCGTATTTTTTGTTTGAAACATTACTGATTCTTTTTGCTTTGCTTCTTAGGGTATAGAGAACTTTTTCTTTTGAGCTATGTATAGCCTTTAACAAGTGAGTAGAGCATACTCTTGAAAGCAGAATATGAGACACCCCTCTGTGTATGTGTGTGTGTTTGTGTGTCTGCCTGATTTCCACTGAATTCAGAAACTTTTTGTGAGTATTCTTAATTCATGGCAATGTGGTTGTTCATATAAGTTCAATAAGAATCAGTTTTCTTTATAATGGGATACAGTTAGAGTAGCTGGATATTTTCTCAGAAGTTTGACTAAAATGGCATGTTTTCACATATGAATAGACTGCTTTGAGAATTTGAGATTGACTTTATAGAGCCCAGCAGAACTCTTGATAAAAACTGGTCTTGTGCCTTGTCTACGAAGTTCCTGTAGTTCCTCTTTAGGATGCCTGGCCTGTGGTAATAGAGTGTCGCTTTCTTATAGGTCCAGGAACCTCAACTTGTTTGAGGTCCTCAAGAAGAGAAGGGTTTACCCATTTCATGCAGGTATCTGCAGGTGTAGGTGAATCCTTGGCTGGTCTTGAAAGGCCTTTGAAGGTAAAGACAGATTCCTTGTGAGAGGTTCCAGCAAAGCCAGTATAGGAGGGCCTATATGGACAATGATTCTTGCTAAACCGTGTGGGTAATCAGGACAAATATAGTGAGAATGAGCTTATTTTGCATATAGATTTGTCTTGCTATGACTTGCTTTTGGTAAAAGTTGGGAACTGGAGAGAGAAATATTGTATTTCAGAAGAAAACTATGATATTGGATTAGCCTTTGATTCCTGGGTAGCCATAGAGTCACCCATGATATAGAGCTGCCAACAACACACCTCCTCAACATGAAACAGTCAGAAAGATGATCAGCTTCTCTATGATTCAGGAATTAATACATAGAAAGAGGGGGACTAATCATGGCCTAATTGTCCTATGGAACTGATTTTTCTGCTTTCTTTTGAATAAACATAGAAATGGACTCTCCCAGTCTTAAAATTTGAGAAAGTCCCATTTGTCTTACCTGAGTTTATTTCTTGGAAAGCCAATCATCAGGCCTCTCAGATAGCATCAAAGAAATGAAACTTTCCATATCACTGCATCTGGACAATGAGATGCAGATCTCTCACCTGTCATGACTGCCTAACCATCGACATGGTTACTGTTGACCAAATCCTCTTCCTTACCTCTCCCTAATTATTGTTTTTCCACACACAGTTACATTTCCTCCCTGCTGTATAAAATCCCTAATTTTACTCATTTGAGGAATTAGATTTCAGATTGATCCCCTCAGCTGCATCACCTGATTAAAGTCTTCATCCTTGACAATACTCATCTCAGTAATTGGTTTTGTGTGTGATGAGCGGCAGGACCTAGACCTAACCCCTGGCATTTCAGTTTCCACAAGTATTAACAGAATAACAGGCCAAACTGAGGAAAGAAGCTCAAAGTCTGAAGACCAGATTCTGAATCAACTCAGTAATACAAAAAGAGAAAAAGAATTTAAAAAATGAACCAAACCTCCAAGAAACATGGGACTTTTTAAGCAATCAAACATATGACTTATTGGCATCCCCGAGAAAGACAGTGTAAGCAATGTGGTAAACACATTTAAGGATATATTCCATAAATATTTCCCCAATTTTGCTAGAGAGGTTGACATGCAAATTTAAGAAATACTAGGAACCCCAGCGAGCTACTATATAAAACAAACATCTCCAAGGCACATAGTCATCAGATTCACCAAAGTCAAACTGAAATCAAAAGTCATAAAAGGCAGCTAGACAGGAGGGCATGTAATAAACATGGGAACCATATCAGGCTAGTAGCTGACCTCCCAGCAGAAGTTTGACAAGCCCCCAAAAATTGGGTCCTACTTTCAGCACCATTAAAATAATGAATCTCCAACAGATTACTTCATATCCCACCAAACTAAACTTAATAAATGAAGGAGAAATAAAATCCTTCTCAGACAAACAAACACTGAGGGAATGCATTACAACTCGACCAGCCTTACAAGTGGTCCTTAAGGAAATGTTAGCCAAGAAAACCAAAGAACGACACTACTAACCACAAAAACCCACTTAAAAATATCCCACAGACACTACAAACAACTACACAATGATGTCTACAAAACAACCAGGCAAAAACAAGACAATACGATCAGAACTGTACATATCAACAAGAACCCTAAACATAAATGATCTAAACACATAACTTAAAAAGTACAGAGTGGCAAGCTGAATAACAACGCAAGACACAATTATCTACTGTTTTCAAGAGACCATTAGACATGTACCAGCACCCACGGATTCAAAGTAAATTAATGAATAAAGATTACAGGCATGGTGGCTCATGCCTGTAATCTCAGCACTTTGGGAGGCCAAGGCAGGGGGACAAATTTAGGTCAGGAGTTTGAGACCAGCCTGCCCAATGTGGTGAAACCCCATCTCTACTAAAAATACAAAAATTAGCCAGGCATGGTGGTGCACACCTATAGTCCCAGCTACTCAAGAGGCTGAGGTGGGAGAATCGCTTCAACCCAGGAGGTGGAGGTTGCAGCGAGCTGAGATTGCACCATTGCACTTCAGCCTGTGCGACAGAACGAGACTCCATCTTAATAATAATAATAATAATAATAATAATAAATAAATAATAAAGTTGAAGTGCTTTTTGTCCTTCCCGTTGATGGGATTTCCAGCGAGAAGCATTCAACAAATAAGTAGTTTCATATCAAGTAGTAAAGGCTGTGTGGATCCATTGCCGCAAACAATGCAGTTGAGCCTTGAACAATGTAGGTGTTAGTGGTGCTGAACCTCAGTCAAAAATCTGTGTATCATTATTGACTCCCACAAAACTTAACTACTAATAGCCTACTGTTGACTGAAGCCTTACCTACAGCAAAAACAGTTAACATATATTTTGTGTGCTATATGTCTATATATGTAGATATATACACTAGATATATATAGTGTATATAGACGTCTATATATCTAGTATATATAGATATATATTGTGTATATATCTATATATCTAGTATATATAGTATATATATCTAGTGTATATCTATATATCTAGTATATATATCTAGTGTGTATATCTATATATCTAGTATATATATCTAGTGTATATATCTATATATCTAGTATATATATCTAGCATATACAAATATCTAGTGTATATAGATATCTATGTATCTAGTATATCTATCTGTCTGTACATATAAAGTCTTAAAATAAGCTAAACAAAGTATTAAAAAAACTATAAGAAAGTGAAAATACACTTACAGTACTGTGCTATATTTATCAATATGATCGGTTTATATTTTCTGTTTCAAGATGAATCATCTGTCTGAAATGGCAGGCAACTACAGTTGCAGACACATTAATCTATAATACATATCAAGCAATTCAAGTTTTTCTTGTCATGTCATGACTTTTCTCTGTTTCTTGGGAGCACTTCTAGCATCACTTGGTGGCATTTCATATAGGTCCCATGGTGTTCTGCCAGCTTTACAGTATTGCACCAAACACAATAAAAAGACTTGAGAACCTCAAAAGATCACTTTTTACCATGATAAACAATTTACTGGAGAGATGAACTGCTCACAGGGAGATAATTAGAGTCACATGGTGTTTTAAGCAGATATTCCCAACAGGAGCTCATCACAATAGCTACAGGATGTGGCTACAAAATGATTATATTACAGTATGTACTACAGTAGATACATTCAGTCATGATTTAATACTGTGTCTTTACATTTGTTTACATTTCTCTCAATTGTGAATGGCACCACGTAGGACATTTGGGTGCAAAAGTTTTGATAACTTGTAACTTTTTATAATAAGATGTGTAAATTGTATGGTAGTAAAAGATAAAATATTACCACATATGTTTTATATATTTATGACATAACTTTTGTTTAATTGTTTCAATATGTCTATGCTACAAGGTTTATCTGCAAGATTTTTCAAGCTACCTCGCATTTTCAAAATTTTTCCAATATATTTACTGCAAAAATCCACATTCAAGTGAAGCACAGTTCAAACCGGTTTTGTTCAAGGGAAAACTGTATATCTAGTAAAGCAATTCTGACTGATACCACCACCCAATAATTTTATGGTAGTCCATCATTTCCTACTACGATCCACATTTTTTTTGGCAGAAGCCAGGGAGCTGAACTGAATAGAAATGTGATAGCACTATCATCCCTTGATTTTCAAACACTTTGACTGAGGGTGTTAATCCCAGAAGTTTTTTTCAGGATGTTGGTATTACTCCTCATTTACTCACTTGATTATATAAGGGCACAGGCACAGTTTAAGGAGCCTGCACTTGAATCCTCTTACTACAATGGCTCTATTCAGGTCAAGAATAAATGTGGTTTTATATCAACTGCTAATGATATTTATCCTAATTGTACATTTGGAAATGGAAAAAACAAAAACAAAACCAAACAACAACAACAACAAAAAAACATAGGGTCAGTCTCCAGATGCACCTGATATATTATAAATGAACTCAAATAAAAACTACATTTACCACCTGGCTTCCATAAATTCTGAATAAGACAGAGAACTACAGTAGCATTTTGTGTTCTGAAAAATGTGTCAGTTCTATGTAATTCTCCTTGTAAGTCCATATTTATCCACCTGAAGGACTATGTGTCCCCTTAGGAAAAGTTTAAAATACTTACTGCATAAATGTGTGGTGACATTTCAAGATCTTTCCTTAAGGTGTCCTAGCTTCCTCTTCAACGTACTCTGGATTAGTAAACTAGCTTAGATTTGTAAACTTAGATGAGGGACAATGATTCTTCACAATGGAAGCTGCTATCAGGCCTTTTCTCACTGATGTTGATATTTTCTTATTTTAGAAAGTTAAGAAATATCCCAGGTGACTGGTTACTTACTTTACTCCAAAAACACCATGATTAGCCAACACCAAAAATTCCTGCAAATAATGGAATCTTGAAAGCCAATCCAGCTTTTCTGCCTATTATAATTATGTCCAGTATGTTTCTGAAAATAAAATTCTGCCACGTCTCATACTCTTCTGTGATCACATAATCCATATTATTCACATTGATATTTGGCATCCATTTCTATGGAAACATCCCATAAAATCAATCCAAATCTCATATTGCCCTAAAATAGAAAGTGTCCTCTGGGTTCACCTCTAAGAAAAATAGTCAGGCAGTAAAAATCCACCCCAGTATTCCCATCAACCTTTAAAAGACTATGCCAAGAAAGTTCCAGGATACTTGATTCATTTATGTACATCATCTTTGAATCTAGATTTCAAGGAACTTTTGTGGTATTAAAAAATAAACTTAGTCACATTAACGTTTTTTAAGTTTATTTCAGCAGACAGTGATTCATGAATTAGGTGATACCAGTTCAGTGCTCCATTTGGGTGAAGGGTTCATGCGAGACACAAAGTTTTATAAGGTGTTCGCAGAACCAAGAAAAAGAAAATATATTCAATTGGTTACAGGATAAAAGCCCTAGTTAAAGTAGTGTTTTTGGTTTCTAATTGGTAAAGTCTCTAAGTTCATCTTACTCTTTATCGCTTCAGTTTGCTTATGTAGAAATGTAACATGCAGGAGCCATCTCACCTTAATGGCCTTTAAATATTTTTTTTTTCTAACACTGAAAGATTATTAAGGCCAACTTTAATAGTACTTGCAAAACATTGAATCTTTTCATAAAGAACATAACTTCATGTCTATCGATTTTCCTCTTCCAGCCTTATATCACTTTGGCCTAATTCATTGAAATATATAAATCTGTATGTTTCCAAATTTTATGAGTACATATTAGCCAAGTCCTATAATTTCTCTGACATGCAGACTATTGTTTTCCAGATCAGCACTTGTACTTCCACATTGTACTCGCTTATTCTGTTATCAAGCTGGTGTTATGTGGGTGATTTCTGGAGAAAACAAGCATCACTTTGTGAGGTACTTCTCCATATGAAGACATTATATGATATCCACAGATTGGGAGAGGGGTTCTTTTAGCAAATAAGAGGTTACTTGCTTTACCCTAAAAACACCATGATTCACCAACACCACAATTTGAATCCTCTTACTATAACGTTTCTACCAGATTAGTGTGTTCAAGACTTTCAGGCTCTAGCCAATGCTCCTCTCCTGTGGTCCAATGTCCACTTATCCCTAACTTATACAGAGGTGACATGGACCTTGACTTTTACATGAGGGAGTTGACAAAGTTGGTAAGTTGGTGTCCTTTATACCTCTGCCACCTTGAAATTAGATCACAGGCACAGCTTCATAGCGAGGAAAATAAAGTTCTTCCCTAAATGTACAATAAAGAGGTTTTGAGAGTCAGCCAAAAGCTCTTAGTCTATTCTTTTCTTTTACAGGTTCATTCAAGTTACACTGCTTTCATAACACTTCATTGCTGAAGTTATTTAATCTCCTAATACCCTTTCCTCCATATATGCTTCATCCAAATTAACCACAAGGGAAAGCTTAAGTAATTTGTAATGCTATAGCATACTAACGATGGGGCATCTATTATATTCAGACAGCTGGAAAGTAAAACTAAGAAATTCTATCCTGAATGTTTTCTTTTGAGGACCACCTGTACTACAAATATTCATAGCCTGAGTTACCAAAACTAAAAAGCCTGAGATAGAATTGTTGATTCTCATTATAAGAGGGACAACCTGAGAGCAGTGAGAGTGAGTGAATAAGCATGTAAGACAGGAAATGATACCTCACAAAATACCTGGGATAGGTTACTGTGTTTCACAATGAGCCACAAGAAAACACAGGAAGTTGCTTGACTGGTTTAACAACTCAGCAATAAAGGACATTTTGAAATAGACTGCATGTGGAATCTATTCTAGGGTCCATGATTTCTCCATCTAAATCCTATGTAGATAGATAGATAGATAGATAGATAGATAGATAGATAGATAGATAGAGATATAGATATAGATACATTTTTTTTTAGACTGAGTCTCGCTGTCACCCAGGCTGGAGTGCAGTGGCGCGATCTCAGCTCACTGCAAGCTCCACCTCCTGGGTTCACGCTATTCTCCTGCCTCAGTCTCCCAAGTAGCTGGGACTACACGTGCCCGCCACCACGCCCGGCTAATTTTTTGTATTTTTACTAGAGATGGACTTTCACTGTGTTAGTCAGGATGGTCTCGATCTCCTGACCTCGTGATCTGCCTGCCTCAGCCTCCCAAAGTGCTGGGATTACAGGCATGAGCCACCACGCCCGGCCCAGAGACATATTTTATTTCCCTCAAATATATTACTACATATTAAAGTATACTCATAGGATAAATCTCTTATTTTTTTGCCTTCATGTTCCCATCCACCTTTCACTCATTTATTTATTCAACATTTGTTTATTAAACAATATTTGAAGTTCTCGACACATAATAATGTGTGATAAATGCACCCGTAAGCCAGTCTGGTCAGATTGAGATGAAAGAGAATGATAAATGGGGAAGAGTAAGGAATAAGTACAGAGGACAGAAAACCAATCTTCCAAGTTTCGTCCTGGCTTCTATTTCCAACTGGTCAAAGTTCATGCCAAAAGAAATTACATCTTACACGTTTCTCTATTGTGTCATCTGTCCCATTTGGTGGCTGCTTAGGGATCCAGGTGTCATAATCTGTGTGCTGAGGGAATACATCCTCTAGGCTTATGTATGAATGTTGAATAATTGTTTTGATATCATGTGAATATGAGATGTGCAGAGAAAAAATCCCTGCATAAAAGTGTCTGGCCATATGACATATAAAGCAGTAGAACATCTCTTGCTAATGTCCTTAAAGACTGCCTTTCAGTAGGGATAGCAAAACTGATCAGAGCCTGCCTCTAAGATATAAATCAGTTTTATATTCAGAGAAAAGGCTGAAACCTGAAATTATATACACATTTCGCATATCAAAATCGGCAGACAGCAGCTTACAACATATCTAAGCATTTATGACCAGACAGTAAGTTCATCAAAGTACCATGAAACAAACTTGACATTAAGTATCAAGGTGACACAATCTCTGAAGAAAAGAACTTCATACTGTAAAAAGGATAGTGGGAACAAATGATTTCCACATATTTATTTATGAAAACATTGTAGATTACATCATTAAGTAAAAAAGTGTGTGAAAATGAGCTCTGTGCTAAAGTCGAAATACATTTTTCAGTTCAATAGGACCTTGATTTCACAAAAGGGGTTCCTTTTTACTAACTTTGGCCCTCTCTACAGCCCTTCCTCCAGTCAAGTCACCAGCATAACTCCCATTCTTTCGCTGAGTCTCAACTGAAGTTGCTTTTTCAAATCATGAAATATTCTTCCAATTCCTTCATATATATAACTTCCCTTGAATTCCTTAATTCCTCTATCAAAGCACATAGATTTTCAATAATTATGAGTTTCCATGTCATAATTTCACACCTAATGAGAACACAAATGTTCTCACAGCCCATAATTCAAAGTCTAACAAGTACAGTACTATGTACCAAGTAAGAATTTGTTGAATACATGGTTATGGGCCTTAGATGACACAGTCCAAGTTATCTTTTTTTTTTTTTCTGAGACCGAGTCTCACTCTGTCACCCAGGCTGGAGTGCAGTGGCATGAATTCGGCTCACTGCAAGCTCCGCCTCCCAGGTTCACACCATTCTCCTGCCTCAGCCTCCCGAGTAGCTGGTACTACAGGCACCCGCCACCACGCCTGGCTAACTTTTTTGTATTTTTTAGTAGAGACGGGGTTTCACCATGTTAGCCAGGATGGTCTTGATCTCCTGACCTCGTGATCCACCCGCCTCGGCCTCCCAAAATGCTGGGATTACAGGCTTGAGCCAACGCGCCTGGCCTGTATTTTTATTTTCCAGTGAATGTTAGCATTTTTATTGTTGATTGATTTCTGCACTTATTAAAGTATTTATCTTTGAACTACTTATTTCAGCTTAGAAATGTGGATATCTGGGCTAACATTATCTCCCATCCAACAAAAAAATTGGTGAGTATATTCCAAGGTAACAAATTTTCTTGACTCCATAAAAGAATTGACGTCATAAGACAAGCAGCCAGCCTGCAAACATGAAATACAGCGCCCCACACCTGCAGACTAAACCAGATTCCAAGCATTCATTTTCCTGGGGAAGATGCCACCAGGCCTTATAGAAGCCAACAGATAAATGAAACTGGAAACTTCAATGCATTGTTGAAGGATGAATGTAGACTAGCACGAAAGTGGGATGTCTACAGGGGAATATTGATAATTGGGTTCCTACCCATTTTCAGGCTTTTCCTCCAGGAAATCCATCAGGTTTCCCTGGAGAGCACCAGAGAGATTGTGCTGGCTTCAGGGAAGCATCAACCACTACTGAAATCTGCTTACATCCTTTGCCTCTATCTCCCTTGTAGAATAAAGAGCGTAATCTGTAGGGAGAAGCACACTGATGCCAACATGGTACAGGCAAATCCAAGAATCTCAGAGAATACCAAACAAGAAAGTGAACAAATCCCAATCCCTAGAAACAGCATGTGCAAACTGTGGAAAACCAAAAACAAAGAAAAAATCTTGAAGGAAGCTAGGGGATGGTGGTGGTGGTGTGCAGACAGAGGCAAAATAATAAGAATTACAGCAGACTTTTCATCAGAAACAACACAAGCCATAAAATAATGAAGATAATGATAAAGAAAAACTGTTAATTCAGAATGTTAGACACAGAAAAAATCCTTCAAAAGTGAAAAAAAGCCAAACGTAATGGCTCACGCCTGTAATCCCAGCCCTTTGGGAGGTTAAGGCAGGCGGATCACTTGAGGTCAGGAGTTGGAAACCAGCCTGGCCAATATGGCAAAACCCCATCTCTACTAAAAATAAAAAAGAATAAACAAAATTAGCCAGATGTGGTGGCAGGTGCCTGTAGTCCTAGCTACTTGGGAGGCTGAGGCAGGAGAATCACTTGAACCCAGGAGGTGGAGGTTGCAGTGAGCCGAGACCATGCCGTTGCACTCCAGCATGTGAAACTCCGCCTCAAAACAACAACAACAACAACAACAACAACAACAAAAATAGAGTTTCTCAGGCAAACAATAACTGAGAAGGAATTTATTGCCAAACCCAGTTACCCTACAAGAAATGTTAAAGGAAGCTCTTTGGTCAGTACAAAGATAGTATAGGTCAGAGCCTTGGACCTGCACAAAGCAGTAATAAGAGTCAGAAATGTAATAAATGAAAGCAAAGCCTTCTCTTTTCTTACTGAATAAATGTCACTATACAAATTACTAAGTAAAAATGTTTCCCTTTCTGGAACACATTTAGAAAACTCTATGTTCTACAATATCAGCTCCATAAGATAAATTCTTTAGGATTCAGAACCTGAAGTCTATTTATACTATTAAAAAATATTCGACAAAGCCTGAGATTCTTGGTGAATAGATGCCCAGTGGTTAGATAAAATAACAAATCACATATGCAGATTATATAATTCCAAAATTCTATTAAAGCTATTCCTTAAATCATTAAGACTGATATTTTTTCTGAAAAATTATAGGATAAACTCCATTAAAATGATGAAATTTGCAACCTGTTATTAGGAGCACAAAAAGAGAAAGGTTTAGAACCACAACTAAACTTTAGAACCTTAAGTATGTCATTCAGAACTAAATATGGATACGGATTTGTGCTGTTTTTCACCATAGAGGGGAAAAGGCACATATCTTTTTTTACTTTTTCGGAGAAAATCTGAAGGTCAAAACAGTTTCAGAAGGAAAATGACTTGTCACTGTAATCTTTTTGATACTATAGGGCTATATTTTTGGTCAGTACAATGTGCATATAGAAATAAAGTGGTCCAGGTATTTCAGTCCATTTGAATGAAACTAAACACATGCTAAAATACTAAATTTCATATTTTTTAACATATTGCGAACTATTACACTAGGATTTTTAAAAGCTCAAAGCCTTAATTTTAGCTTCTTCCCCCCTATTTGTACATCAAATGGAATCTATTTTATATAATGTAGCTTCCATCCTGAGCAGACTTTTGTAGAAGATGCAATAATTTTCTGGCTTGATTAGTACAAAAAGATTTAGAAATCTGCATAACAAACTATAATTATCTCATTTTCCTCTATTGTTTGCAACTACTGTACGTATACTCATCGCTCTCTTCCATGTGTATAATTAACAAATATAGCCAAAATTTTCCAAATCACAGAACTATAAATTAGTAGGAAGATTCAAGTATGTGAATTTCTTAAAGAGAAAATGTTTTCTATCAGTAAAAGACCTCACCTCTTCTTCGGGCCTCCAATTTTGCCATTAAAAACTGTTGCTAAAATAAACAGCAAAAGATCACATTCAAATCCACAAGGTTTTCGCTAGTTAGATAAGCAATTCCAAATAAAAAGTTGTAAGAAATTAAGATGGCTCATAAATTTATTTAAAATATACTTGACTACTAGATGCCGCAAAGTACATAATATACAAATTTGAAGCCAGTATGAACTCTGCTTTACAGTGTTGAAAGTAAGATAGGAATAATGCTCTACCAAATAGGTATATTATGAGAACTTCAGAAGTTTTAGAGCTCTAATTTTGTTATCACAAATAAGGCTTTCTTGCACGGCAGCTTTGAGTTAAAACTTTAATGAATTTGATTTGGCTAGACTTCGAATTTTATCATTAAATCTAATGGCAGACTGGGTTATGACCTTCGGTTTGTAACTTCCACTTTTTGCTTGGATGCCTGAAGCATTCCATGATTTTGGAATTCAGTAATGTAACCAATTTAAATAAGTTATTCAATATAAAGTTTTCCCCAGGACAGAATGTCAGGCTAATCTGCATCTTAAAGTTTTCCTTAATTCAGAGAAACATTTTTCTGTTAAATATTTCAAAATATTTTTTCTATTCTATTAATTGGATATTCAATTTCATGAAAATAATTTGAAACACCTTCCAAAACTAGTAATAAAGTAGGAAAAAACCTCATTTGAAAAAGAAAAATATATCCGTATAACATCAAAAAGATTACAGTGACAAGCCATTTTTCTTCTGAAACTGTTTTGACCTTCAGATTTTCTCCGAAAAAGAAAAAAAAAAAGACAGCAAGTTATTTGGCATATTTCCAAATATTTTCTAGTTTTGTACTTATGAAACAACAACAGACACATATACATACCTAGTTTTACATATATGGCAATATATGGTTTCACTTAATATTTATCTAATTATTCCATGTCAGTATGTAAAAGTATGCCTACATACCTTTTTAAAATTACTATGTAGTATTTTAGCGTATTGTATAGATATTCTACATTTTGTTTAACCAGTCCTTTTAATTGTCCATTATTTCAACAAATAATGTTGCAATGAATATATTTGTATAAACATATTTGTGCATAGGTTGGCTAAAGTCTTAGTAGTGTCAATTTCTTAATCAAAGAATATAATAATTCTTATCTGGTAAGTATTACCAAATTACTCTCCAGAGAAAGTGCACCAAAATATGATCCATCAATAATACAAGAGAATATGAGGGTGCCAATTTTTTAAATAAGTCATTATATATTGACTTCTGAAATCTGTAATTATGTCTTTTATCTTATGTCTATTTTTCTCTGAATGGATTGCAATTCACCTCTACACCTATTTTAATGTCAATAATTCAATGTTTAACTGTTTATAATTAATTCTGTAACTTACATTATTTACTAGTTCCAATATTGGTTCCTTAACATAACAACATTGCAATACTACAATGCATATCAATTTTTATTGAATTCCTCAGTTATAAGCTCTTATATGTAAACCATTATTTTATTGAACTTTTTTATTACCTTTTTATATTGTGAGGCAATGAATTTATCTTCCATAGATTTTAGCTTGTTTCCAGGCTGTTCTTTTGTAGCTTATATGCTTTGTTTCATTTTTCACTTATTATGCTAGACTATGTGTGATTCATTGTCAAGTTTATTTGTGGTTTTGTTAATTCTTAATATGGATAATTCTGTATATGTCTTCTATTTGCTTTAATAGCGTAGATCAGTGGTTCCAAAACTTATTGGCATCAGGGACCACTCTCGTGGAAGACAATTTTTCCATAGACTGGGGTGGGAAGGAGAATGGTTTACACTTATTGTGCACATGATTTCTATTATTATTACATTGTAATATATAATGACATAATTTTATAATTCACCATAATGTAGAATCAGTGGGATCCCTGAGCTTATTTTCCCATAACTAGATGGTCCTCTGGGGGTGATGGAACATGGTAACAGATGATGCATCAGGCATTAAATTCTCATACGGAGCTCAACCTAGATCCTTGCATGTGTAGTTCATGCTCCTGTGAGAATCTGATCTCACAAGAGGTGGCAATGCAAGTGATAGGGAATGGCTGTAAATGCGGATGAAGCTTTTCTCGCTTGCCCACCACGCAGGTCCTGCTGTGCGGCCTGTTTCCTAAAGGGCCAGAGACCAGTACAGTCTGTGGCCCCAGGGCTGGGGATCCCTGGTGTAGAGGACTTCTCCTTGCTACCATCCAACAAGAAGAATTTGGTACTTGTTTTCAAGATGTACTTTTAGTTACATCTTGAAAACCTACCTATGGGAGAGGATACTTTTGTCATTAGCTAGTAATTCGTTCTCTCTCCTCCCCTTGGAAAGAATTGGCCATTTGGTGTTTATTATCTCAGAAGAGAGATACTAATTTGAAAATCAGAGGTAAAAAAACATCTTACCAGCTTTGATTTGTGCATATTCTCTGTCAAAGTTAGCAATATATTAGAGTAAGGAATCACAGCGAGAATTCAATTAGATCACAAATAAGATTTACATAGCCTATTACTGTTGGAAATAGTTTGGCTTTCTGGATTACAGAAATCCACAAACGATATATACTTATCCCAATACCTCTGTGAAATGGGGCCTTTTTCTGCTGATCAAGTGACAGTAGAAACAGCATGTGGTGTTCCTAAATAATGACTATATGACAACCATTGTGATGCCATTAATAATTTCCATGTTTTATTTATTTCAGTAAGGGTGTAATTTTGGTTTGAGGTTGTGATCAATTTCTTTATTAATTACAGATTCTTCAGATTTTCTAATTTATTTTTAAATCATTTGATGTTTATTTTTCAAGAAATTTAAATTAATTCAAAATGTCAAAATTCAAATTACAATGTTATTCAAATTACCATGTTATGACAAATAAACCTATAAATCCAAAATTGATAATTTTAATAGCCTTTCACAATTTTTTTTATTTCTGTGGGTCTCCAATATGATGTCCTCTTTTTCAGTCTTGGTATTGACTGTAGGTATGGACACTTTATTCTCTCTGTCTCTCATTTCACAATTTTTCAATTTTATTAGACTTTTGATTCTTTTGAATCAACTCACGACTTTGCTGATCTTCTTTCTTGTATTTTTGTTCTCTACATTAATTCCTTATTTTCTTAATTCTTTCCTGTATTTTCATTGAGTTTAATTTGAAGGTTTTTTTGGTCTTTTTTTTTTTTTTTTTCTGACGAAGTCTCCCTCTATAGCCCAGCCTGGAATGCAGTGGCTTTAAGAAGGATTGCCCAGGAAGCAAAAGGAAGCTATCTCGACCCTGTCTGGCCTGTGCTGGAGACAACTGAGATGTGGACTGTCCCTGGAGGCATAGGTCACCAGGTCCACAGCCAGCCTCACAAATGGTCCAGCAGGACTGATGTGTCACGGGGCTCCTCTTCCTGGCTTCAACGGCTCAGACTGTCATTACAATCCAGGAGCTTTGGATGATTCTGGAGGTTGAAGGGAGGAAGGTGGGAAAGTAGGAACTGAAAAGTCAATTTTGCTTGGCAAATATGTCATTTGACTTCCAAATTATTGCATTTTAGATAAATGTTTCTTTAAAAGTTACAGATAGATTCCTTGGGAAATATTTACTGGATAACGTTATTTTAACTAATCTTGTTTATATCTTTAGAGATTATAGAGACACAGTAGTTTAATAATAAATTGTAAATCAGTCTAAGAAACTAATAAAATTAAAATTAACAGCACTTTTTTAACATCACCATTGATATTGCTTTTCCGACTAATGAGCACAGTAAATATAAATTTGATATGAATGAATGTGGTACCAATAGTTTTGAATTTAAAATATGTGACTTATGAGATCCTTATGGCAGCTAAATACTTTACATCATTTTTTTCTACTACAATTAATGTGAAAATTCCTTTTGCAGCATAATCACTTATACGTTTGGTTTTCACTTTGAATAAATGTTGAATTTATATAATTTAATTCTGCTCTGCCCTTTTCTTCCTAGGCTCACACAATAAACATGATACCATCTGTAATTATTAATAGAGGAAATAATACAGGCATTGAAATTATGGAGTCATAATCAATTTTAAGTAAGTCATACAATTACAATATACTATATATTTTGATTTATTAGAAAAACAGAATTTGAAAAATGTATAATTGGGTGAACACGTATCATCATTTGGTGAATTGTGAACCCATGGTTTTTGTAAAATTGTCTGGAATCATTGAGCAGCCCTTACATGTTTAATCTTTCAAAGACCAAGTTATTCAATATTCATGTAAATTCAAGTGTTTGGCAGACAGTGTTTTGGGTATTGGGATTATATTTGTGAGCAGGAAACAAATGTGCTCTTCTCTTGTAATGCTGGTAATACAGTGCAGTACAGATACTAGATGACTAAACAATTACATACTTTTACTGTTAAACAGCTGAAAATGGAAAAAGATAAAATAACATTAAGTGTGTGGGTTTTAGAGACAACAGCATTGATTCAAGTCCCCTCTTAACTTTTAATAACAATATAATTTGCTATTTTTAAAAACTTAATTTCATATTTGCCAATGTACAAAATATAGATTTGTAGTTTACCACCTGATGTTATGGGATACATATAGATATTAAAACGGTTACTATAGTGAGGCAGATAATCTCACTTACATTTTTTGTGACAAGAGTAAATCCCTAATACAGACCAATATTATTAACTGTAGTCTTCATGTTGTACATCAGATATAAAGACTTGTTCATCCTACATTTGCCACTTTTATCCTTCGTCTTGCATCTTCCCATTTTATTCTCCACCTCTAGCCCATAGTAAGCGTGTTTTTATTTTCCATCTCTGTTTAATTGACTTTGTTTTGAATTCCACAAGTAAGTGAGAAAATGCAATATTTTTCTTTCTGTGGTTTATTTCACTTAGTGTAATGTCCTACAGGTTCATTCATGTTGTGGCAAATGGCAGGATTTTATTCTTTTTAATGACTGAATAATATTCCATCATATATATCTACATCTCACAGTTTCCTTATTCATTTGTCTGTTCATAGACATTTAGGTTGTTTCCATATTTGGCTATTATGAATAATGCTGCAATGAACATTTTTTTAGGAAGCGGTGATTGCACCTCCTTTGGGTATATACCCCGAAGAGGAATTGCTGGTTTGTGTGGTAATTCTATTTTTAATTTGTTAAGGAACTGCCATACTGTTTTACGCTATGGATGTACCAATCTGCATTCCCACCAACAATGTGCTAAGGTTCTCTTTTCTCCATAATCTTACCAATGTTTATCTCTTATTAGATAAAAGTCATCATAAGTGTGAAATAATGTCTCATAGTAGTTTTCATTTTTCTGCTGATTAGTGATGTTGAGCATCTTTTCATATATTTCTTGGCCATTGTTATATTTTTCATTGAAGAAATGTTCATCCAGGTCCTTTGCTCATTTTTAAACCGGGTTGTTTTCTGCTATTGAGTGGTATGAGCTCTTTATGAGTTTTAGATATTAACCCTATATCAGATATGCAGTTTACCATTTTTTCCAGTCCATAGTTTACCCTTTTATTTGTTGATCACTTCCTTTGCTGTCCAGAAGCTTTTCAGTCTGGCATGGAATCATTTATTTAATTTTGCTTTTGTAGCCTAGACTTTTGCTGTGAAATTAAAAAAAAAAAAATCATTGCCAAGGGCAATGTGAAGGAGCTTCCCCCCCCGTGTTCTCTCCCAGGAGTTTTATGATTACAGGTCTTATATCTTTTATGTGCTTTGAGCGTTTTTTTGGTATTGTATAAGATAAGGGTCCAGTTTAATTCTTTTGCATGTGGAAATTCAGTTTTCCCGGCACCATTTATTGAAGAGACTGTCCTTTCCCCATGTGTCTTCTTGATGACCTTGTGGAAGATTATCTGATGATACATTCTCAGGTTTATTTCTGGGCTCTCTATTTTGTTTCATTGGTTTGTGTTTTTGTTTTTAGGCCAGTGTGATAGTATTTTGATTACTGAAACACTGCATATAATTTTAAATCAGGAATTGTGATGCCTCCAACTTTCTTTTTCTTTCTCAGTATTGCTATTGCTATTCAGGGTTTTTAGTGATTCCATACAAATTTCTGCATTGTTTTTCCTGCTTCTGTGAAGAATACCATTGGAATTTGGGTAGGAACTGCATTACTTTTCTTAGTATGGACATTTTAACAATATTTATCCTACTGCTCTATGAACAAGAAACATCATTCCATTTTTGTTCCTTCTTCAATTCAGTTCATCACTGCCTTATAGTTTTCAGTGTACAAATCTTTCACCTCCTTGGTTAAATTTAATCCTATGTTACTTTTTGATACTATCACAAATGGGACCATTCCCTTAACTGCTTTTTCAGATCCATTGTTATTTTTGTATAAAAATGCTACAGATTTGTGTAAGTTAATTTTGTATTCTGTAACTTTACTGAAGTCATCTATTCTAAAATTTTTTAATAGAATCTTTGAGGTTTTCTACATATAGGATCATCCTATCTGTAATAGAGATAATTTTACTTCTTCCTTTCCAATTTGGATGCTTTTTATTTCAATTTTATTTTATTTTATATTATTTATTTGTTTGTTTTATGATTACTGTTGCTAGTACCTTCAGTACTATGTTGAATATAAGTAGGGAGAGTGAGCATCCTTGCCTTGTACCAGACCTTAGTGGAAAAGTTTTTAGTTGTTTCCCATCAATCATAATGTATGTTAGCTGTGTCATTTTTGTAAATGGCTTTTATTATGTTGGGAAACTTTCCTTCCATACTTAAACCATTAAAAGCATTTTTTATCAAGAAAGTATGCTGAACCTTGTCAAATGTTTCTTCTGCATCAACTGAGATAATCATGTTTTTCATTTTTCATTCTGTTAATGTTATGTATCACTTTAATTGATTTGCATATGTGAAAGCCGACTTGCATGTCAGGGATCAATCCCACTTGGTAATGACGTACAATCTTCTTCATATGTTGTTGAATTCAGTTTTCAAATATTTTATTGAAGATTTCTGCATTAATGTTTATCAGAGATATTGACCCATAGTTTTCTTTCTTTCTGTTTTATTTATATATACATATATATTTTTAATACGGAGTCTCACTCTGTTGCTCAGGCTGGAATGCAGTGGCATGATCTTGGCTCACTGCATCCTCCACCTCCCAGGTTCAAGTGATTTCCTGCTTCAACCTCCCGAGTAACTGGGACTACAGGCGCCTGCCACCATGCCCGGCTAATTTTTTGCATTTTTAGTAGAGATGGGGTTTCACCACGTTAGCCAGGATGGTCTTGATCTCCTGACCTCGTGATCCACCTGACTCGGCCTCCCAAAGTGCTAGGATTACAGGCCTGAGCCACCACACCCAGCCCTAATTTGAAGATTAAAAAAAAAAAAATCTGTTGAAATGTTTCCTTGTTTTCAAATACATGCATTTAAGAGTACACATTACCACTGAAGCATGGCTCTAGCTTCCTTCTGTATTTTATTGTATATTCACATTGATAAAATATTTTCTAACATCCATTGTGATCTTACTTTTATCCAATGGATTATTTTAAATAGTTTTCATAATTTCCAAACATAACATTTTCTAGATTTATTTTTGTAACTGATCTCTTAACTTAGGAAATGTAGTCAGAGAATATATTGAATATGATTTTAATCTCTTGAAATTTTATGGGATCAGTTTGGGGTAAAAAAATAGGGTAATTTCAAAGAATTTCACTGGCACCTTAAAAGACTGTGTATTCAGTAGTTATTGGATGCTTTACTCTACATACTTCAAATAGGCTAATTTTGGAAATCTTATTGTTCAATCTTACATGTCTTTACTACATTTTTGTTTGTTTTCTAAGATAAAAAGAAAGATTTGTGCTTTTAAAAAATTTCCCATCAGGACTATGGATTATGTTTCTTTTTAATTCTTTCAGTTTTTGCTTCATGTATCTTGAGTCTATCCTTTTCCACGCATACTTACAATGGTTATTTCTTCCTGTTCTTTTTAAACTTTTTATTACTCTGTGTCTTTACTTCCAGTAATGCTTTTTACTTCATAGCATACTTTGTCTGATATTAATAAAAGAACAACAGCTTTAAGATATGCATTGTATAGCCATCTTGAAATTTTACTTGCATTTTTTTTATATTACTAGATTTCGAATGACTATTGTTAAGTAGCACAAATTTGGGTTTACTTATAGTTAATCTGGTATGCTCATGTTTCATTGAATCCTATAGTTCCTTTTCACTTGTCACCATTGTGTATGTGACTAAATCTAACAAGTTAATAGTTTTCTACTTATTTCAACCCCTACTCCTCACTAATCTTCTCCCTTATCTTGTTTCAAAGTTAGGATTTTTAAAGTATTGAATATTTCCTTCTATTGGATGTTACAGACCTTTTACAGCTTCTTCCAAATGTGACTATCCTAGAGATGACAACATGAATCTTTACATTATCAAGTCTAATATGTTATCTATGAAGAAAATGATTTCCACTTGAACCCTTAATGTCTCAACACACAATTACTTTACTTTCTCACAGAAAACGCAATGACCTTCAAACACTTTACCTCCATTTTTGCTTATCATGATTAACTTGTTACTTTGGTTATCTATTTACATTCAACATATTTTATTAATGTTTCATGCAGGGCACTACCTCTCATTTTTTAAATAAAATAATATTTAGATTTTGTCCATTTATGTATTCTTATGATTGTTCATCCTTTCTGCATCTCTATGCTTCCATCTAAGACTATTTTCATGATCTGAAGAACAAACACCCTTCTAATTACCTATATGGAATTTTCGTAGTTTCTAACATTTTTTATCTTTGGAAAAAAACACTGTCTTTGTTTTACCACTATTCTTGACCTCATTCACATGTTTAGAACTTTGTTTTGGCTGTCACCTGGGCCTCACTTTCCACTTGGTCTGTCATCATTCAATATTCTACCTACATTCTTGGTGGAAGACTATTGCATGGTGGCATGACTATTGCAAGAACATACGAGTGGAAGCTAAAATTCGTCTTGAGGCTTAGACTCTCGAATATAACCAAGACCATTTCTGTCAAGCTCATTTCAGGTTCAGATGGTGAGAAATTCAATCTCTTGATTGAAAGATTAAAAAAAAGAATACTATTGCATTTCTTCAATCATAGGTGGTGAATTCAAAAGATCACCCAAATTGATTTAAATAAAAGCTGGTGATGCAGTGTAACTTTTTGTTATTCATTGTTATCTTCAGTATTACGCACCTTATTACTGGATTACTTTTGTGGTGGTTGTTATACAACATCAAATAGATTTTTCCTGTTCAGTCAATTTTTAACTTCTTGGAGACCAATACAGAGTTACCCAAAATACTTACATA
Organism: Macaca thibetana thibetana; assembly: GCF_024542745.1. NCBI lineage: Eukaryota > Metazoa > Chordata > Mammalia > Primates > Cercopithecidae > Macaca > Macaca thibetana. Next base: position 14,866,260 of record NC_065582.1, on the reverse strand, counting down.
CACAGGGAAGTTCCAGGTCCCCCCACTGTACCCCGGGTCCCTTCTCATCCTGCCGTGAGCCTCCTGAAACATTCCAAGTCCTGCCTGCCTCCTCCAGTGACAGGAAAGGCTAGCCGGGGACAAGGCCATTGACTGCCTGAGCCTTGAGAAAGATGCACAAGTTCCCTCGGAGGCCCAGTAAACTCAAGCTGGCCTGCAAGGCTCACGAGAGCGTCCTCCGCCCTCCATCGGTACCTAAAATTAGTCTACGCTCACTCAGCGAACCAGAGCCCTGGAACCGCTCTTGCCTTCCTGGAAAGATTGGAGAAAGCGCTACCACCTGCCCAAGTGTCTTCAGAATTTTCTACCTCAGCTCAAAGCCTGAAACTATTATTGCGAAAACTGAAGCGCAGCTCAGCCTGACTGAGCCTTTGGAAGGCGTGAACAAGTTCCCTTGAAGACCCAGAAACTTAGGGGGCTTGCCTGAAGACCTACTAAGGGTGTCCTCGGTCCACCAGGCCACGACAACATTGTCTAAGCCTACTGGGGGCCCAAGAACAACTCTTGCCATTCGGGAAAGGCTGGAGGAAGTGTTAACACAAACTTAGGAGTGCTCAGAATTTTCTACCTCAGCTCAGAGCCGGAATCGCCACTACTGAAACAGGCGCACCACGGACACCCCAGGCCCTGCACAGAGAGGGCGACCATAACGTAACTTTTGAGGAGGATAGGATTTGCATCATAGGATGGGATTCGTATCCCAGCTGAGACTTTTGTAGCTGTATGATATCGGCAACTTTACTTTGCGTCTATATTTTAAAATGCAAAGAAGATAATATTAGTGACTACCTCAAAGTTTGCCCTAAGGATTAAATGTAATGTTGATTCGAGGCAGGGTGGTGTCTGATATCAAAGACTTCATTAAAAATAGGTTTATTATGTGTTTCCTATGAAGTAAAGGACTCATTTCCAATACAAATACAAATAAACTAGTCCTTTATTTCACATTAATTTTTCTTGTTATACTTTAACTAAACTTTGGAATGCTTTTTCTCCTTTCTCTCATGTGCACAGTATTTTTGCCTACTAATTGCCATTCCAGCCCTTAAAATGAGATTATTCACAGTCATCATTATTATTGCTGTAGTTTTTTCCACTCAATGTGTATGTGAACTTACCAAATGTGTCAATGATTTCCTCAAAATTATCTTTACCTATTCACATTAATAAGCGGTAACACATGAAATAAGCCATAACTCACGTTTTTCTATTTATCTCTATTCACAATTTATCAGATAAAACATTTTTATTCATTTTAATTTCAAAATCTCCATTTCACAAAAACAACAGATGTGTGAATAGTTAGAAAATGTCTTAAACATAAGGATAATTTTCACTGACATTCATAAAAATTCAATTTTACCAATAGTAACTGCATATATAATGACTGGGAGGACATTTAATTTTTTCACTATTCGTAACTGAATAGATAAAGTTCAATACTTTTCCATCTAACCCCACAAAATATTCATGACTAAAGAGAAGAGGCTTAATACTGTTCCAGATGCTTTCAAAGAGTTTATTTCTGTTTTAAATATTAGGCTTCCATGTGCATTTTACATTAAATAAAGAGTTTGATGACTAAATAAATAAAAATAATTAGTTTAAAACATCCCGCTGTTATCGTAAAGAATGGTTACAATATAATTTTATGTCTGATGAATGATTAATCATGTTAAAATAGCCCAGAGGCAATAATTTGTATTCTCCGTGCAGCAAATTGAACTCTCTCTAGCTAACATTACTGCTAATATAATTTTCAAAATGGCTGTCTCTTGTGATGCCTAAATATTTTACTTAGCTGAGTTCTATGCTGCCTGTAATATGGATATACACTCAAACAAAGGAAAGTTTTGAAAAATAGCTTTATTAAGACATAATTTATACATCATATAATTCACCTATTTAGTACAATTCAAGGATGTTTTAAAATAAAATTTACAAATTGTGAAGCTACTGTAAATCAGTTTTAGAACATTTTCATTACTCATTATGTCCTTCATGTCCATTTACTGTGAATCCTGGTTCCAACTCTATCCCCACCTCAAGTAATCACTAATTCATTTTCTGTCTTTATAGATTTGCCTTTTCTGGATATTTCAAATACATAAAATCATATAACAGTGCTCTCATGACTGACTTCTCTCATGTAGCACGTTTCTGAGTTTCATTCTTGTCCTAGAATGTGTCAGTAGTCCATTTCTTTTTGTTGCTGAGATAATATTCCATTGTATGTATATATTGTATTTTGTCTACTATTAACTAGTTATGCACATCTGGATTGTTTCTAATTTTTGGCTATTATGAATACTGCTTATAAGAATATTCGTACGCAAGTCTGTGTGAATATAGGTTTTCATTTATCTTACATAGACACCTAAGAGTGGGATTGCTGGGTCTGTGTCCCCGCCCAAACCTCATCTTGTAGTTCCCATAATTCCCATGTGTGGTGGGAGAGACCCTGTGGGAGATGATTGAATCGTGGGAGCAGTTCTTTCCTGTGCTTAGCCTGTGCTGTTCTCGTGATAGTGAATGAGTCTCACAAGATCTGATGGTTTTAAAAATGGGAGCTTCTCTTCACAAGCTCCCTCTTTGCCTGCTGCCATCCACTTAAGATGTGACTTGATCTTTTTCTCGTCTGCCATCTTTATGAGACCTCCCTAGTCATGTGGAACTGTAAGTCCAGTAAACCTCTTTCTTTTGTGAATTGCCCAGTCTTGGTTATGTCTTTATTAACAGCGTGAAAAACGATCTAATACACTGAGTCATATTGTGAATTTATTTTTAACTATTGAAGAAACTGCCAAACTATTTTCCAAAGAGGCTGTATCATTTTACATCTCCAATAGCAATGTATAGGGATTTCCATTTCTTCACTTCCTCCCTGACCTTAGTTACTGAATTCCTTTTACTGTTATTGAGATTCTAGTATATGTAAAAAAAAGTATCCAATTATTTTATTGTATTTCCTTAATGATTAGTAATGTTGGACATCGTTCGTATTCTTACTAGCCATTCAAATATCTTCCTTGGTGAAATGTTGCAATGAAGAGTGTAAGCCAGAAATAAAATTCTAAGCAACCCACCCCACCCTCCATCCCCAGCCATCTGAATGGGCTTCCTCCTTACCCAGGAGACTCTTACAGTTTAACATGGAAGACTGACTCAGGCCATGACGGGAAGTCGGGGTTGGACATGCCCCATTATACCTTTTGGGCATTAACGTCAACACAGACTTTAAGTCTGATCAGTAACATTTCATAACCTGTTCTCTCTGAAGCTTACTACCTGAAGGCTGACTCTGCAAATAAGAACTTTGGTCTTCACAGTCCTTTATCATAACCTAGACATTCCTTTCTATTGATCCTAGTCTTCAGATAAATTCAACCCATTGTCAATCAGAACATTATTAAATCTATCTGTAAGCTGGAAGCCCCCGCTTTGAGTTGTCCCAACTTTCTGGACCAAGCCAATGTATTTCCTTAATGTATCTGATGGAAGTCTCATGCCTGCCTAAAATGTATAAAACCAAGCTGCACCCTGACCACCTTGGGCACACGTTCTCAGGATCTCCTGAGGGCTGCCTTGTGGGCCATGGTCACTCATATTTGGTTCAGAATAAATCTTTTCAAATATTTTACAGAATTTGATCCTTTTCATCTACAAGAGTCTGGATCCTTGTGTGATGTTTGTCTGCTAATGGCTTTCAAGCCCTAGCACTACCCCTTTCCTTTCTGTCTCACATCTGAGAAACCTGATAAGAAAGCCCTTCTTTGACACCAGTGGAAAGTTCAAACCAGACAATTCTTTGCCTTTGTATGGGAACCCTTGCCATGCTCCCCGCCCCAACCACTATAAAAACCAAGCCATTCTCCTTTCCTGCTATCTCAAGCCACTTTCAGATCAGCTTAGGAGGTCACATTTTTCTTCCTGAGAAGGTCTCATTATGTGAGTAATACATTTTTGATAGCCTTTTGATGCATGTGCAATTTATTAGTCTCAACATCCAAACAATATCAGGGGTGTATCCACACTAGAATAATTTCAACACTGGCACAGCCAGCAGGATGACTAAGACGACCACCATCAGGGATTTGTTGCTTACTTTAGTTAAAACCTTACTTGAGATTGGGTCCTTAAGCCCTATGAAACACCACTGTCATTTAGAAAGCTCCTAAGTCTGATTTTACTGATTTGAGAATTTCTGGAGAAAGAAATTTATGAGCCAGAGAACACCTCTCCGAATTATAGCAAGTAACGACTAAAAGTTAAAAATACAAACAAAACAAAACCTACCTATAAGGAGGGAAAAAAACAAAAACAGAAAATAAAAGCAGAGGTCCACAATTAGAAAAAAATTCCAAAATTTACTTTAAAATCTATACAACAAAAGTAAATTGATTGGATTTGTGCCTCTGTGGCACAGGTTCTGAATTAACATTAACACATTTTTTAAAACACTAACTGGCAAATTTTCGTTACCTTAATCAAAAGGATCAAATTATATTTTACAGGGGGTTGCAAACAAACTTAAACAAAGTGTCCTATATATAACTTAGGGGAGGTACTGGTTATAAAATAGAAAACAAACAACTAAGCTTCAAGTTAACCATCAGATCTATCACCTAAATTCTCCATAGTCGTATCACCCATTATCCTAAAATATCCTATAGTGAACATGGACATTCTTACCCAAATAGTAATAAATTAAATCTTTGGCACATATAATTTGCTTGTAAAACGGGACCCCATGGCATACTTCTGTGGTTAAAGTAGTTCTTCACAATGTAAAATAAAACAGTGCCTTAAAGGGCTGAAACCTATTATAAAAGATCTAAATCACCAGAGAACAATAAATCACCTATAACTCACTAGAGAACTGGTGATTATCCCCTACTGCTCAATTTAACATACTAATTTGGCCTGTTTTTGTTGTTTTTATTTGTTTGTTTTAGAGGTGAGGTCTTGCTGTGTTGCCCAGGCTGGACTCAAACTCCTGGACTCAAGGGATTATCATGTCTCACCCTCCTGAGTAGCTGGGACTTCTGGCTAACCTGTTCCTAAATTTGGAAAGAATGAGTGGTGCCTTGTGGTAGATTTTACCATGTTAATGCTGTAGTCTCATTGTTAAGGTCCCCATGTACAATATAACTAAAATTACTGATTCCATAGAATCAATAACTGGTAAATAATTTACAGTCATAGATTGGTTAATATGTTCTGTTCAGTGTCGATTTCAACAGCCCTTTATCTGTTTATCCACTGAGTACCTCAACAACCTTACCTTGCCAATGATTTTGGCAGATTGGATCTTAACCACATCCAAATTTCTCCAGTAATAAAAGTAGAACATTACATTGTTGATATTCTCCTCTGAGAAGATTTACTGGATTCACTCATTCAAGACATATAAACATTTAAAAAAGAACCCATGAAAAGGAAATGGACCATTTCCCCACATGTAGTCATAGATCCTGCTACCTCATTTACATAGATGAAAGTTATTTGATAAGCTGAGAGTCACTTCATCTCTGGCAATGTCCAGAAACTTCTATTGGCCTTCTCATTACGTATATGTTAAAATAAGTTCAATAATTTTAGGTATTTTTGAATTCTGCAGGCAACATATTCTGCATTTATTTAAGCTCAGTTATACTGTTACTCACAAATAGACCCACCTTGAATGGTTCCCCCTACAAGAAAAGGCTCTGAAATCTGTTCAAATTGCAATAGAACAGGCACTCTCCTTAGTGGCCTGCAGAGAATCCATTACCTCTGAGGCTTCCTAGAGTCTCTGGACCACTTGTGAGGACTATAAGTTGTCCAATCCCATAAGCTTAAGACAAATGGTACTCTCAGAATAGAGCCACACCTGGGTCTTCTGGCACAACCCCCTCTTGTCGTCATTCTCTTGTCAGATGCAACAGTGATAAGAATGGTTATTCACCTCCAGACCACTTGGCTACCTGGCAAGGCATTTGGGATCAACCAAGTAAACAGGAAAGAGAGTCTGTATACTTTACAGATGGTGCCACCACCATCACACATAATAGAGCTTGCCTTTTATTGTAGGTGGCACCATTCAAGGTGGGCCTATTTGTGAGCAACAGTATAATTGAACTTAAATAAATGCAGAATATCTTGCCTACAGAATCCAAAAAAGACCTACTGGTTGTTTTTCAGCCCTTAATCAGGACATCTTTTATCAAATGTAGGATCTACAGGTTAGTACAATTCACTGAGTTTTAAGCAGTCATCTTAGTACTGGGTGTCCTGGCCAATAGTTGTCCCAGTCTACACAATTTTACACATTCTTGGGCTACGGTCTGTTTCTCTAGTCTGATTAATGATCGCAACAATTCCTTACCCAAATTTGCACGTTTAGGGTAAAGAGTTGTAGAAAAATGTGTTGCTTCACAAATACAGAAATGTAAATCAAGGCCACAATAGTAGACAATACTAGACAAAAGCCACAATACTAGATCTCATTAATATGTTTCTTATTCTCCTTAAGGTTCCAGACTATTATTGATAGTTACCAAGACACTCATTTCTCTTCTCAAAATATACAATTTACACAATTCTAGTTCTTGAACAATGAGATCAATAGAACTTTCACCTCCCTTTCTGACCATACGCTATATGTCTTCTTTAAAGGGTCATATTGGCTTAATTATTAAGGTCAAATTCAATTAAGTGAAACATGCCATATTTTGTTCATTAGGCAAATATCAAAGGTAAATTAAATAAAGAATCTGACTCCATTTTTAATATTTGGCTGCTCTTCACTGCTCATAGCTTTCAAGCAAGCCCCATCACCCTGATCCTTTTCTGGACAAATAGATAGAAGAGCCCAACTGATCCCTTCTTGGGGAAGTCTAAACCACACAAGCCTTGTCTTTACATAGGACCTTCCAGCCCTATACCCTTATCTTCATGAAAGTCAAGCAAGTTTCTTGTCTCTACTCTGTCAAGCCGTTTTCACACAGCCTCGGATCCTACACTGTTGTTAAAAGAAAATCTCATAGTGTGAATATTAAACTTACTCATCTATCTGACTTCTGTGGGGCAATCACAACAAATATTTATTTGAAAATATTGCCTGTCGTAGTCCATTGTGTGCTGTTTTCACAAAATACAGTTAGCCCTCTGTAATTTCAGGGGATTTATTCCAGGATCCACTCAGATACCAAAATTCTAGGATACTCAAGTCCCAAAGCTGGCCTTTTAAGAACCTGTGGATAGAAAATGCCTGCCCTTGCTCTTTGCAGGCTCCACATCCCATGAATACTATATTGTCCATCCATAGTTATTTGAACCTGTTGATGTGGAGCCAGTGAATACACAGGGCAGACTGCTCTACAGACTGGGTAACTTATACAGAACTGAAATTGATTTCCTCATAGATTTACGGCTGGGAAATCCAAGATTGAAGGGGTAATATATAGTACAGGTCTTTTTACTGTGCCATCCCATGGCAGAACGCTAAAGAGAAGAGACCAGGAGGTAATTAATTTGTCCTTTTATAAGGGAACTAATACCACCAATGAGGGTGGAGCTCTAATGGCCTCATCTCTTCTTAAGGTCCCACTCCTTAACACTGTTACAGTGGCAAGTAAATTTCAACATGAGTTTTGGAGGGGAAATTCAACCTTTAACATTGCCTATTTTTTAAAATTGGAGGCCGGGCGTGGTGGCTCATGCCTGTAATCCCAGCACTTCAGGAGGTCTAGGTGGATGGATCACAAGATCAGGAGTTCAAGGTCAGCATGGCCAAGCTGGCAAACCCCATCTCTACTAAAAATACAAAAATTAGCCAGGTGTGGTGGTGTGCACCTGTAATCCCAGCTACTCAGGAGGCTGAGGCAGAGAATTGCTTGAACCAGGGAGGTGGAGGTTGCAGTGAGCCGAGATCATGCCCATGCACTCCAGGCTGGGCAACAGAACGAGACTCTGTCTCAAAAAGAAAAAAGAAAAAAAATTGTTGTTTGCCTTATTATTGAGGTATAAGAGATGTTTTGTAATGTTGGACACATATTTTGCAAAACTTTGTTACCAGTCTGTTGCATGATTTTTTTTTTTAATTCGTTTAAACGTCTTATCTTGAAGGGCAAAAATTCTGAATTTTGATGAGATCCAATCTATCTCATGTGTGTGTGTGTGTGTCATGCTTTTGGTGTTGTATCTGTGAAATATTTGCCTCAATCAAAATCTTAAAGTTTTTTTCTCATGTTATCTTCTAAAAATTTTACTACTTTCATGCATATATAAAAAATGACAACATATTTTGATTTAATTTCTGCGTATAGTGTGAGGCAATGGTCCAAGTTAATCTTTTTATATGTAGATCTACTTTTATTCACCCAGCAGTGGTTTTTTTAAAAAAGGTGGTTCTTTCTTCAATGTATTTCTTTTTCACTTTGGTTGATCATCATTTGGCTGTAAATATAAGGGTTTATTTCAAGACTGAAAATTCCACTTCATTGACTATAAAACAATCATGTGTAAGTAGCATACCATCTTGATAACTGTAGCTTTATAGTAAATTTTGAAATGAGAAAGGGAAAGTCATCCAACTTTGTTCTTCACTTTCAAAATTGTTTTGACTTTTATAAAATCAACATAAATTTTACATTGATCTTGTCATGTAGGGAGCATATTGAATCTATAAATCAATTTTGGGGAAACTATCATCTTAAAAATACTGTCTTTCAATGCATGAAATGGGGCATCGTTCTATTTAATTAGATCTTTAATTTCAGCAAAGTTGTGTAATTTTTCAGTGCACAAGTTTTGTACTTCCTTTGCTATTTTTTTCTAAGTATTTTATTCCTTTTGAAACTCCTATGTAAAGACTTCATTCTTGATTATTTTCAAATTATTCCTTGAATGTAGAAATGCAATTGATCTTGACTTCTATAGTTCTCATATATTTGTTTGATGTATTTGTTCTTGTTACAATTTTTTGAGAATTTCATAGATTTTCCACATACAACATTGTGTTCTCTGCAAATAAAGAGTTATACGTTTTTCTTTCCAATTTGAATGCTCCTGTCTTGTTTTTTCTTGCCTGAATGCACTGACTAAAATCTCCTGTACAATATTTAAAGAAGTAACAAGAGTCATCAGTCTTACCTTGTTCAATTTCTTAGGGGGAAGCCCTTCATTTCACAGTTAAGAATGGTGTTCTTATAGGTTTTTTGTAGATGCTTTTATCAAGTTGATGAATATCCTTTTCATTCCAAGTGCTTTCAAAATTTTACAATACAATGGTCTTTGATTTTGTCAATTCTTATTCTGTGTTTATTGAGATAAGCATGTGTTTTTCCCTTTATTCTATTAATATGGTATATTACATTGATTTTAAATCAATATTGCATTCTTGGGATAAATTCAACTTGATCATGGTGAATAAGTCTTTTCTAACTTCACTCCAGTGAAGTCATCTAGGACTGGAGTTTCCTTATGGGAAGATTTCACAAGATGAATTAAATTTTGTTACTTGTTATAGATATATTTAGAATTTCTATTTCTTCTCAAATGTATTGTAGAAATATGTAGTTTTCTAGAGATGTTTCCATTTCATCTTAGTTGTCAAATGTGTTGGCATAAAGTGGTTCACAGCATTTCCTTATAATTCATTTAATTACTGAAGGGTTAGTGGTAATATATTTTATTTCTAATTTTAGTGATTTGTGCTTTATTTCTTGGTCAATATAAGCAAAAGTTGTCACTTTTGTTAATGTAAAAGATAGGTTTTTCCTACTCTTACAATACACAGCACTTCTTCTCTGATCACAAAAATGTGTGTTTCCCTATACATCAGCAATTCTCTAGCAGACAACAACTGGGTGCTCTATAATTCAATTTAATGCTGAATTATATCTACCTGGAGATAATGTCAGATCCAACAGATAAAGGGCTCCATCCCACAAGACTGCCCCCTACTTCAGATACCAATTGCAAGTAGTAGTTTGTCACCTATACTTCTGACGAACTGGATATAAATTGGGGTTCCTATGACCCTCTTCCAAAGTTTGACTAGTTTGCTAGAACAGCTGACAGAGCTCAGGGAAATGCTTATGGTTATTCATGTATTACAAATGATACAAATGAATAGCCAAATGGAAGTGATGAATAGGGTATGATATGTGGAAAGAAGTGCAAAATTTCCATGTCTTTTTTTGGTGTACAACCCTCCAGGTACCTCCATGTATTTTGCCACCAGAAAGCTCTTGAAACCCTATCCTTTCAGATTTTTATGGAGGCTTAATTATTTAGGCATCAACTCAACCTTCAGCTTCACTTCTCCCAGAAGGTGGGGTAGGACTGAAAATTTTAATCACACAGTTGGTTCTTCTGGCAACGAGTGCCCCCCAACCAAACCTCCATTCTCTGTCACCATCACCCCTTCATCAACCACCATCATGAAGCTATCCGTAAACCCTAGCTATCATTCATCTCATTAGCACAGAAAAACATACGTATTGATTAAGAAAGTCCAGAGATTTTAGAAATTGTGTATCAGGAACCAGGGTCAGAGAAAAAATATGTATTAATTATATCACAATATTATAGTTGATATTTTCAAAGAAACAATTTTTATTTTACGTATTTTCTTCTATTTTTTAACTCTCTTATTTCATTGATTTTTTTTTACTCTAATCTTTATTATTTCCTTTCTTCTGTATGCCTAGGGCATAATTTGCTCTGATTTCTCAAGTTTCTTGAGGCAAAAGTTTATATTACTGATTTGGAATCTTTGTTATGGGCCGAGCACAGTGGTGGCTCAAGCCTTTAATCCCAGAACTTTGGGAGGCCGAGGTAGGTTGATCACCTGGGGTAAGGAGTTCAAGACCAGCCTGGCCAACATGGTGAAACCCTGTGTCTACTAAAAATACAAAAATTAGCCTGGCATGGTGGCATGCATCTATAGTCCCAGCTACTCGGGAGGCTGAGGCAGGAGAATCGCTTGAACCCGGGAGGCAGAGGTTGCAGTGAGCTGAGACCACACCACTGCACTCCAGCCCGGGCGACAGAGCGAGACTCCGTTTCAAAAAAAAAAAAAAAAATCTTTATGTTCTAATACAAGCATTTGAAGCTTCATATTTCTCCCTAAGAACTGCTTTAGTTTCATCCTATATGTTTTGAGATTTTGTATCATCATTTTTGTTTAGTTCAAAATAATCTCTAAATTTCCTTGTAATTTCTTCTTGACCCACTTGTTATTTGGAAATGTTATTTATTGCTTTCTATCAGATTGGTGAGTAAACAAATAAATGTTATTTAAACATAGAAACATTTGAGAAGTTTCCAATATCCCTTCTGTTGTTCAGTTTCATCTTAATTCTGTTTCAATTGTACAATATACTTCAGATGGTTTCAATTATTCTTAATTTATTTAGACTTGTTGGATCCTGTTTTTTTTTTAAATCAAATCTGATAGCCTCTGTGTTTTGATTCAACTGGCATTTAATGAACTTATTGATATGGTAGGACTTAAATTTGCTATTTAACTATTTGTTTTCTATATGTATCTTTCTTCATTCTTTTTTTCCTACTGCCTCCTTTTGTGTGTGCTACGTACATTCATTTTTACAATATATTGAGCTTTATTTTAGAGACTGTGGTAATGTTTACAATATGCATCTTGAAACACTCTACCTTAAATTAATAACTTAATTCATGTTATATATAGAAGCTTTATTCTAATATAGTTTCCTTGTCATCCCCTCCTTTGTGTTATTATTGTTTTACTAATTATGGCTCTCTATTATATAAACTCAATAGCAGTTTTTAAAATTTGTCTTCTACAGTTCTCTTTTAAATCACTTAGATGAAGAAATGTTTTAAATATATATATGTTTATTTATAAAATTTTTTATATTTACCTACTTTATTGCCTTCCTTAGTGCTTTTTATTTCATCTTGTAGATCCAAGATATCGTCTTTCAGACTGAAAGACTCACTTCATTATTTGTTGTAGGACAGGGATGCTGTTGAACTCCATTTTGTTTATCTAAAATATATTTTTTTAATGTTTAAATGATAGTTTTCCTAGATAGCAAATTCTTGTCTGATAGTCTTATTCTTTTTGTATGTTAATGGAAAACAAAACCAAAGTGTAAAATATTGCAAGCGGTTTATTCTGAGCGAATATAAGTGATCATGGTCAGGAGAACAGTCTCAAGAGGACCCCAGAAAGTGTGCCAAGGCAGTCGGGTTACAGTTTGGTTTTATACATTATAGAGACACAGGAATTGTGAGTAAAATCATTAATCAATACATGGATGGTGTACATTCATTCAGCCTAAAGAGCAAGGATATCTGGAAGTGAGAGCTTACAAATCATGGGTGGATTCAAAAATTTTCTGATTGGCAATTGGTTGAAAGAGTTAGACTTTGTCTAAAGGCTTGAATTAAATAAAAGAAAGAAACGCTTAAATGGAGATAAGGAGGATTATGGAGGCCAAGATTCTTAATATGTAGATGAATCCTCATAGGTAGCAGCCTTCAGAGAAAACAGATGGTAAATATATCTTTTCAAAGTTTAAAGGTGTTAGACTCTCATTTAATCTCTTCCAGATTTGGCAAAGAACTATGGTATAGTTTGGATATTTGCCTTGACTCAAATCTTATGTTGACCCCTGATCCCCAGTGTTGGAGTTAAAGCCTGGTGGGAGGTGTTTTTGTCATGGAAGCAGATCCCTCATGGCATGGTGCTGTCCTCCTGATAGTGAGTGAGTTCTCGTGAGATCTGCTCATTTAAAAGTGTATGACACCTTCTTTCCCATTCTCTCTTTTGCTCTTGGTCTCATCATGTGACATGGTTGCTCCTGCTTCACCTTCTACCATGAGGTAAATCTCCCTCAGGCCTCCTCAGAAGCCGAGCAGATGCCATCACAATGCTTCCTATTCAGCCTGCAGATCTGTTAGCCAAGGAAACCTCTTCCCTTTATAAATCACCCAGTCTCAGGTATTTCTTTATGGCAATGAAAGAACAACCTAACACAGCCTAGAAAGGAAAAGTCTGGCTGCATTAATGGAGATTCTCCACAGCTGTAAATTTATTTTACAAAAGACAGCTTTGCAGGGCCATTTCAAAATATTTCAAAGACATATATTTTGGGCTAAAATATTTTGATTTCCTTTAAAAATCAGCTATCTGTCATGTGATGCTATGCCAGGATCAGGTTGGAATTTGATATCTTATTGCCACAAAGTCTGTTGTGTGAGTCTTATGAGCTCTAGAGTCCCATTGGCAGAGAAGGGATCGGTTCCGTTGGCTGGGGACCTAGGATCTTATATTTGTTGGCAAATCTGACATACACTGAACGAATCATCTCACTGCCTTCCAGACACCATAGATTCTGATGAAAAAATCAGCGATTAATCTTTTTTATATTTCCTTGTATGTGATGAGTCATTTTCCTCTTTCTCTTTTTAAACTTTTCTCTTTGGTTTGGTTTTCAACAGTTTGACTATGGTGTGAATCTCTTTGAGGAGAGTGTACTTCTAAATTAGTTGAGCTTCTTTGATATGTAGGTTAATCTTTTTCAACTTATTTGGGGAGTTTTTGGCCATTATATTTGCGAATAGTTTTTCCATCTCTTTATCTTCTGTTCCTATGGGACTCCCATTATGTGTTTGTCAGTATGCTTCTTTGTGTTCCACGTGTCTTTGAAGCTCTGTTCATTTTATCTTCATTCCTGAATGGATAAACGCTATTGATTTATTTTCAAGTTCCCTGATTCTTTCCTCTTTTCGCTTAAATCTGGTTTTGATACATTCTGATGAATTTTTCACAGTACTTTTTTACTTTACAACTCCAGAATTGTTTTAGTTATGTTTTATTTATATCACTTTATTGATTATTTAGTGAGACATAATTGTCATACTTTACTTCTTTAAAGATATTACCATTTAGTACTTTGAAGATATTTTAATAAATGATTTAATTTTTTTCTCTACTAGTCCAACATCTGGCCTCCATAAGGAAATGATTTTATTGGCTGCATCTTTTTGGTGTACGGTCCATACTTTTTTGTTCATTTGTATGTCTTATATATTTTTGTTGTTAAAAACTAGATACTTTAAATAATATATTTTAGCCACGCTGGAATCAAAATCTGTCCCCTCCAGAGATTTTTGTTGTTTCTTTTCTCCCTTGTATCTGTTACTTGTTTAGCAGCCTTTCTTGGGTAATTCTTCAAATTCTGTATTTCTTATAGCATACAACTAGTAAGTTCTTTGATCACATCTATTCTATTTTCTTTTTTTTGTTTTTCCGACTTTTGAAAAAGGGTAACTTCCTATAAGTATCCCCTGTATCACCATAGTTCAGTACTTAGCCAGTTATCAATTGTTAAAGTCCTCAAGTCAGTAAATGTTCTATTCCTTGCCTGGGCATACACATAGCTCTCTTTAAGCAAACACCTTTCTAGAACTCCAGTATTGCTGTCTATTTACCGGGTCTTTCTTTCAAGTTTTAATTAAGCAGGCTATTTTCATTTTTGCCAAATAAAAACACAGTTTTAGGCAGCTACTATATTAACAATTTTATTTAATTGCTATCATTTTTGATAATGCCCCAAGGACATGGCTTTCTCCACAGTGTTGAATTCCAGATAGAAAAAAATAATGGCAACACTCTCGGAACAGGAATTTTCACTGAGCTTCTACAGTACTGATAAACAAAATATTTAGATTGCTCTTGGGATGGACTTTAATAGAATTCCAGAAGACGCAAGATGATTCCTTTGTTGGCTACAATGCTACTGACTTTTCATGGCTGCTGCTTTACTCAGCTGGGTATGTGTATAGGGGTGATGGGAGAAAGCAGCCCTAGGTGAAAACACCAACTCAGGTTCATAGCTTTTAAGAAATAAATGATTTTCAATTTATTATGTTACTCTTGTTAATTTCAAGAGTTCTGAATTTTATATTGTTGCTAGTATTTTGGCTGCTTTTATGAAATTCATTTAGCAAAGTCTTCAGTCTGCCATTGCAGAAGTTTTGTTTCCTCAGCAAAATTTTTATTTATTAAAATAACTACATGAAAATTATCTAAGCATTATCTAATATTTCTTATATTAAAACTGTTAATTATCCTGCATACTAGCACATGCTTATTTAATGATCGGAGGAAGTATCTCTATAGAAAGAAGTAAGCAGAAGAGAGGTTCATGTAAACATGAGCTTTTTACTGAAAAAATATGCTGACCATTATAAAACTAAATATGTAAATAATGATAGACACATATATCTACAAGAAATAACATATAGTATACCTAAAAAAAAAAAAGATATATAGACATTTCAAAATTTTAAATACCTTTTTCACAAATTAAAAGATGTATGTTTTTCACATTTTAATATCTTCAAAGTAGGATGCATGTTAAAGTTCATTGCAGTCAAAACTTCATAGATTTTATTATTGCTTCCTAATCATGACATCTTGAATTCTAAGACTAATATTATTTTTGACAGTTATCACACATGCATATGTGTTCATTTTAGAAAGGTTAGGGAAAAATAAATATCAAAACAAAACAAAAATTTCATTGTAGTCGCATCAAGACATTAACTGTTAGCATGTGATATTTCAATATTTCGTTCTTTCTCTCATACACATATCTATACATATATATACATACACATATTTATTATGTATACTTGTATATACATACATACACTTATATTTATGTATGTATATTTATGTATACACATGCACACACAGACACACAGTTAACCTTTGAACAACATGTAGCTGAGAAGTATCAAAAATCTGTGTAGTCAAAAATCTAGGTATAACAACATATAACTTTGAACTCCCCCAAAACGTAACTACTAATAGCATACTGTTGAGTGGAAGCCTTACTGATAATCTAAAGTGATAACCTCAACAAATTTTTTTGTGTTATATGTATTATACATTGTATTCTTACAATAAAGCAAGCTAGAAAAAAGAAAATATTATTAAGAAAATCACGAGGAAGAGAAAATGCATTTACTATTCCTTAAGTGGATCTGGATCATCATAAAGGTCTTCTTCCTCATCATCTTTATGTTGAGTACACTGAGAAGAAGGAGGAAGAGTAATGGTGGGTCTTGCTGTGTTAGGAGTGGCACAGGCAGAAGAGGCAGAGGAAGAGAGAAAAGCAGACAAGGCGGGCACAATTTGTGTAACTTTATGGAAATATATCATCATTTCTGACTTCTTTCTTTTTTCATTTCTCCAAAAATATTTCTATATAGTACTGATCCTTTTTCCAATATTTGTTTTAATCTCAGTGCCCATGTCATAAAGGGTCTCTGTCATAAAATAAATCAAATGTAAACCTCAATAATCTAAGTCTTTCTGCCAGATTGTCTAGTGTTGTTGTTTCTGACACTGCTTCTCTTCTGTCTTCTTCCTCATCATCTGGCACTGGTTCAGAAGAACTCATCTTCATCAGGCTCTCTTCTGTTAATTTCCCTGCAGTGGTGTCTATTAACTCTTGAATCTCTCCAATATCCATATCTCAAAACCCTTTACCCCACAACACTTTTTTCTTTTTTCTTTTTTTTTTTGCCATATCCACAATCTCTTTCATTACTTTCTTGATTAGCTCTGTTGTAAATCCTGTGAAGTCATACACAACATCTGGACACAGTTTCCTCCAGCAGGAATTTCTTCTTGCAGGTTTGATGGCTTTCATGACTTTTTCTGTAACAACAATGGTATTTTCAATGGTGTATTCCTTGCAGCTTCTCATGATGTTTTCTCCATCAGGTTTCTCTTCCATTGACGATTCTTTCTGTGGAGTACCACGTGTAATGAGCCTTAAAGGTTCCTATGATCTCCCGATTTCTAAAGGCTGAATTAGAGATGATGTGTTTGGGAGAAAGTAGACACTTTGACACCGTTGGTGTTGAACTCCTGGGGTTCTTGGTGGACAGAGACATTGTCCAATATCAGAAGAACTTTACAAGTCAGTTCCTTACTGGCAAGGCACTTTCTGACGTTAGGGGCAGAAAATGGATGGATTCAATCCAGAAAAAGAGTTCTCCTTGTACAGGCCTTCTTGTTGTAGAACCAAAGATTGGCAGCTGGTGATTGCTTTATCCCTTCAAGGCTAGAGGGTTGACAGCTTTATAAATAAGGGCAGTCCTCAAAATAAAACCTGACTACCTTTGCATGAAACAACAGAAATAGCCTATCTCTTCATACCTTATGTCCTGGTGCTGGATTCCCTGCATTTTTTTTTCTAGAATAGGGCACTTTCATTTGCACTAAAAACCTATTCAGACCAATATCCTTTCCCCTCAATGATTTTCTTTATAACGTCTGGGAACTTATCTGCTGCCTATTGGTCAGCAGAAGCTGCTTCTCTTTTTATCTTGACATTTGAAAAGCCAAACCTCTTTCTAAAATTATCAGACTGTCTTTTATTGGCATTAAATTTTACATCCTTAGATCCTTCACCTTCCTTCTGCTTTAGGTTATTTTGGAGAAAAAAAAAAAAAAACCCTCAGGATTTTCATTCCTGCTGGCATAGCTGAAGCACAACTTTTACAAATTTCTTTTTATTTTTTTAGCCATGGTCCTTACATTAGATTCATTTATTTTGAAATGACAGGAAAGCACAACTGCAGATACCTGGATTTATGGTACATATCAAGCAACTTAACCTATTCTGGTAATGTCATAACTTTTCTCTGCATCCAGGGAGCACCTCCAGTATCACTAGTGGCACTTCATATGTGTCCTATGGTGTTCTTCAAGGTTTATAATATTGAATAAATAAAATGAAAAATATACCAGAACTGCAAGAGATCACTTTTTAATGCAAAACACAATTTACAGGAGAAGTAAGCTATATTTTAAGAGATACTTGGAATACTCAAGCTCACCGTAATAGCAACAGGAGGTGGCTACAAAATTATTACTGTATTACAGTATATACTAAATGATAAAATAGACTAGTACCTACATATATATTGTATCCATTCATGACATATCTAACTTTAAAATTGTTTTCTTGATATTTCTATGCTATATGGTTCATTCAACTGTGAGATTTTTTTTCAAATTGTCACAAATCTCTAAACTTTTTTTCAATATGCTTTAAAAATACATATATAAGTGGACCCCTGAAGTTCAAACCCTTATTGTTCATAGGTCAATTGTATATACACATACACACACAGATACATACACATATGTATATATATAAACATGTTATAAATATGTTATATGTGTGTGTTAACCATTTCAGATGCAGAAACCCAATTATTCTCATGTTCGTTAGGCAAATTTTTTTGAAATGACCTGAGATATATGGTCATTTTGAAGTAAAATACCTATGTTTCATTAAAAAATTCAAACAAGAAAGTTTTTACTCAGTTAACATTTGCCAGGTATGTTCCTTTAGGTACTGTATGAAATTCACTAATTCTTTAGGCGCAATGCATTAGTCCTCTATTATTGAAGGTTTCACTCTTCATAATTTGAGTTACCTATGTCAATCAATCTTCATCTGAAAATATTAACTGAAAATTTACGTGAATGAACAATATATTTTAAATTGCATAAGTTCTGAGTAGTGTGAAGAAATGATTAAATCTCATGCCATCCTGCTCCATCCAGCGTTTGATATGAATCGTCCCCTTTTCCAGCACTGTTCATGCTGTATAAGCTACCGGCCCTGTAGTCACTTTGTAGCTTTCTTAGCTATCAGATCAACTGTTGTCTTAGAGGAAAACTTTTGTTCAAGTAATCTTTATTTTATTTAATAACGGTCCCCAAATCCAGAGTAGTTATGTGGGCAATTAAGATATACTAAAGAGAAACCATGAAGTTCGTGCATTAAGTGAAGAGATGAAAGTTCTTTAGTGAGTACAGAATGAAAAAATTACATGCTGAGGTTGCTAACATCTATGGTAAGAATGAATCTTCTTCTATCCATGAAATCTTGAAAAAAGGTAAAAGAAATTCATGTTAGTTTTGCTGTCACACATCAAACTGCAACAGTTATAGTCACAATGCATGACAAGGGCTTAGTTAAAATGGAAAAGGTATTAAATTTGTGGGTGGAAGACATAAACAGAAAATGTGTTCCTATTCCTGTCCATTACAGCAACATGTTGTATTAGAAAGCTTTGAGCCTTTGTGAAGCTCATTCCTTGCTAAGGCAAGGAATCCCCTGAAATGGAGTGATAACCATGCCATTTACTGCAAGTAATGGAATGGTTCCACAAATTCAGAAATAGGTTTAGACTGAAAACTATAAAAATTACTGGAGATGCTAAGTCTGCCAGCGAAGAAGCTGTGCCACATTTCTGGCTGAGGTAAAGATTAAGGGGAAACAATACCAACCAAAGCAAGTATTAAATTGTGATAAAATTACACTCTTCTGGAAGAAGATGCTCATAGAACCTAAATCCATCAAGGTGCAAAGGAGGCACTAGATCATAAAACATGGAAGGACAGATGAACTATGTGGCAACAGTGCAGGGCATATGATAATGACAAGCATAGTGTACAAAGCAAAAAATTTAAACACTGCAAAAAATTATCTGTGCATGTTCTGGCAACATAATCTGAAACAGACATCTAGTTTATGGAATAATTTCACCAATGTTTCATCCCAGGTGTGAAAAAATACTTGAAGGAGGAAGAATTAGAATTTAAAATCCTTTTACTAATAAACAATGCACCTGGCCATCCTGAATCTGTTTTCTCTCAAAATGAAAATGTCGAAGTTGTATTTTTACCTTCAAATACAACCCCATTTATTCAGCCCCTTGACCAAAGAGTCATTTGGTTTGCCAAGGCTACATATACACCTGCCTGGTATGTGATTGCATTAGATCAGCATTTGAAACAGACCTTAATCTATACATCGTGCAGTACTGGAAATCACTCACTACTGCTGAGGCAGTAACATTCATCAAAACTGCAAAGGATGAATTAAAACCAGAAACTGTAAATGCCCGCTGGAAGAACTTACAGAGTGAAGACATTAATAATTTTAAAAGTTTCCTGGCCAGGCGCGGTGGCTCATGCCTGCAATCCCAGCACTTTGGGAGACTGAGGCGGGTGGATCACGAGGTCAGCAGTTTGAGACCAGCCTGACCAGTATGGTGAAACCCGGTCTCTGCTAAAAATACAAAAATTAGCTGGGCGTGGTGGCATGTACCTGTAATCCCAGCTACTCAGGAGGCTGAGGCAGGAGAATCGCTTGAACCCAGGAGGCAGAAGTTGCAGTGAGCCAAGATCGCGCCACTGCACTCCAGCCTGGATGACAGAGCGAGACTCCATTTCAAAAACAAAACAAAACAAAACAAAGTTTCCCAGAGTAGATGAAAATTAGAAGAATCATTCATGTGGCAATAAAAGTTGGTGAAGAAGAATTTGCCAACACGCTTGATGCAGAAGTGGGAGAACATATTGAACACCATCTAGTAGTATTAACAGATAACAAATTGGAAGAGCTCGTTGAGTTATCTACAGAGAAAGAGAAAAATGATGAAGAAGGAACTAAAGTAAAACCATAAATGGAGACATTTCTAAAATTGATCTAACTGTCTTGAATTGCTAGAGTAAAGGAAAAAATTATGGAATATGATTCTTGGATGCAGCATGGCATTAAAGTCACTCATATGGTCACAGAAGGATTACAACCTCTGCAACAACACTTTGACGAATTGATAAGAAACAGACAACAACGTCCAATTACAATGTTTCTCCAAAAGCTATCAGCAAAAATTCTCTTAAACGGGATTCCTAATTATCGATATTGTCTTCTGCTGATACCCAGCCATCAACATCGTCATGGCTTGATGATCCAGGATCACCCAAAGCAGATTATCTTTCTAAAATAGCATCAGAAGGTCAATAATAACCTAATGCGACACCACAATGCCTACATCATTCACCTCACTTCATTTCACCATGTAGGCATTTGTGTCGTCTTACATTATCACAAAAAGAAGAGTGAGTACAGTAAAATAAGGTATTTTGAAAGGGGAGAGAGACCACATTTACATGACTTTTATTACAATATATTGTTATAATTGTTTTATTTTATTATTTCTTATAGTACTTAATCTCTTACTGTGCCTAATTTATAAATGTAACTTTGTCATAGGAAGGTATGTATAGGAGAAAACATAGTACATATTATTTTTGGTACTATCTGCAGTTTCAGGCATCCACTGAGGGTCTTGGAACATATCCTTATTGATAAGGGGGGCCTACTGTACATTGCCAATGCAGGGGCTGTTAGCATCCAACATACACTTAATAGCATATGTAAGGGGAAAATCAAAATTAAGTCCTGGAGTAATTCCCAGTGTAAATCATCTGAAAAGATACATCATTCTAACATTACTTTAATGAGATGTTTGTGTGCCAAAATGTTAAAATACAAATAAGGCCATTTTGGAAAGACACCCCATACAAGTTTCAAGATTCAAGTCACTAAATGAAAGGGTCTCATTTTTTCTAATTTGCATAGGGATAAGCCATATCAGCATCTATTGGGTTAAGGCTTTTAAACATATATTTTAATATGAAAAGGTTCTTTCTTTTCCTTTTCCCCACTCTTGAGTACTAAATATAGAGACCTTTGTCAGACACATTTTCATAAGTTATGATCATCTCTCACGTTGCAAATGCAGGATGAGAGAAACTGTTCTCTTTTGGTCTGATACTAGATGCTTGCCAGTGAGGAGTCCTCTAAGGTTCCTCTGCCATGAATCACATATAAGAAGGTGTCAAAAACAGTGATAATTTTCTAATGGAGTCTTCCAGACAATCAAAATGGTGATTCTTTACATTAAGACAAAAATTTGTGCTGTTTATTGAGATCAAATAGGCAGAATAGGTTTATTTTTGCAATCACCTACAATTTGATAAAGACAGATAAATATTTCTTAGGAAACACATTAATATTCTTAATCTTCATTCTTCTATAAATATGGCTAATAATGCCTGGTATTGCACACTCTTCTGAAATAAAATGTCTAACTCTTAATTAGGATGTGTATCATGGTACCCCTAAAGACATTACCTTGACATAGAACATTACAGAAGGATTTGAAATATACTGTAGACCATATATATTTCATAAACAATGCACATTCATATCTAAAAATTTTTAATGTGTTTATTGATAAAAAAGAAATATTTCTAGGAAGAGGAAAATTATTTTAGGGATTACCTTATTCACTCACAATAGAAGGTGACAAATAACTTTTTCACATAATTTTTGCAAAATATGTTGTATTATAAGCATCGTTAAGAGGAACATTGAATATATATTTTATATACATTGTAAAATCCATCCCTCATCATCAAAACCAAAACTTTTCAAAGTAGTTATTGAAGACCAAAACTATTTCCTGTGGAATAAACAATGCATTAAATTAAATTAAGTTCCTTTCTTAATGCCATATTGGAAACCTTGAAAAAATATAAAGGATCAAATTTAAGACAGCACAAATGTGACCTAAAAGGGAAGAGCAAGCACCTTGAAACAGGAAAATGTGTAAAATATGAATTTAGACAATGTTAGATATGAGTGAGAATAGTCTGTGAGAGATTTGCACTGGTAATAGATCAGATATTTTGTGCATGCTGTTGTAGTGAGCTTCTAGTAAAGGAAACTCACTGAAGGACCCATATTAAAATTTTTCACAAGAATTGTAGCCCATCTCCCTTAAATACACGTAAGACTGAGAATAAGATGTTTTAGCAAGGGCATGCTAAGGGAGCACGGAGTTGAGGAGCGAAGATGCAGGGGAGCTTTGACGAGGTTATTTCTTTCTTTAGTTAAAAAATTTGCATGCTATCTTTTAAAATTTGTTTGAATACAAGGGAGATTATTTTGTTCCCCCTCCAATTTCTAGTAACTCTCTTTAGATTGAGTTAACTACAAAAGTCGAAAAATGGTAATAAAAGAAGCAAGAGTACATCATTCTGTAATCAAACATCCATGACCTTTAATCTCATCTCACCCCTTTCACTTGTGTTATTTATTCTTTATTTCTGGCTCTTTAGCTTTCAGGTAAATAGGGTTGCACTGATATATCTCTTTCAAATTTGGACATGCACTGGTGACTTGTTTTGGGCAAGGACATATATGATGAATTAGCATGGGTCACTTTCACATGGAAATTTTAAGAGCCAGTAAGTGACTGTGTGTTTGTGTGTGTGTGTGTGTGTGTGTGACTTCAATGAACTGAAGTAACTTGCTGCAAACACACGAGAGTAACATGCTGCTGTCATATGTTTGCAGAATGTTACTTCAGTTCATTGCGGAAATGTATTTTAGTTCAAATAATTCTCTTTCCTATATCTCTTCACTATTAGTTTCACAAGCATCACTGTGATGTGGCAGGACATGGTAGAGTGGAGTAAATTCCAGGAGCTGAGACCTTCTCTGTCTTTCTTCTTTGGCATCTTATGATCTCTCCACTGTTCTTTCTAGAGGATAAGAAAAGGTCTCACAAATCAGTCAGGGATTGAGACATACACTGTCTAGTCTCAAAACAATAAATAAGACATAGGAATACTATTTCCCAGAAACAATTTTTCCCCTATGCTTTCTGTTCTGACATAATTTATGAAACAAATATTAATGGTCAAAGATCATAAATGCATGAATGAGGGTCAGTATCAAAAAATGGGAAAGAAATACCAGGGTGAAAAAAAATAAGCATGAGTAAATATATTAAATGTATTACAGAGATATCAATGAGCACAAAGTAATGGCTTCAGCTAAGCTTTCAGCTACATCTCTGATTCTCTGTTCTTTGTCTCCATTTTGGGGTACTTCTTCCTTCCACTGCAGATATAGAAGTTTTGGAGGATCTCTTTTTACTACATGTTCTTATTTCAATGTGCTCATTTTTAAATATTTTATTTTGAAATAAATTTATACTCGAGGCTACACATTCTCATGTGTTCTTCACTCTGATTTTCTCAATGACAACATTTCATATGTGTTCATTTTTGACTACTGCATCTTGTTTCATTATTTTACATATTACCCTCAGGCAGACCCAAGTAGAGTCCTGCCACATTTGGACTTTTTAATGATAATTCTTGAAGTCTGAAGTCAGATTTTTTATTATTACTATTATTATTATTATTATACTTTAAGTTCTAGGGTACATGTGCACAATGCGCAGGTTTGTTACATATGTATACTTGTGCCATGTTGGTGTGCTGCACCCATCAACTCGTCAGCACCCA
This sequence comes from Macaca thibetana thibetana, assembly GCF_024542745.1. NCBI lineage: Eukaryota > Metazoa > Chordata > Mammalia > Primates > Cercopithecidae > Macaca > Macaca thibetana. The sequence continues at coordinate 14,841,977 of NC_065582.1, read as the reverse complement.
TCAACTCGTCATTTACATCAGGTAAACTCCCAATGCAATCCCTCCCCCCTCCCCCCTCCCCATGATAGGCCCCGGTGTGTGATGTTCCCCTTCCCGAGTCCAAGTGATCTCATTGTTCAGTTCCCACTTATGAGTGAGAACATCCGGTGTTTGGTTTTTCTGTTCTTGTGATAGTTTGCTCAGAATGATGGTTTCCAGCTGCATCCATGTCCCTACAAAGGACACAAACTCATCCTTTTTTATGGCTGCATAGTATTCCATGGTGTATAGGTGCCACATTTTCTTAATCCAGTCTGTCACTGATGGACATTTGGGTTGATTCCAAGTCTTTGCTATTGTGAATAGTGCCGCAATAAACATACGTGTGCATGTGTCTTTATAGCAGCATGATTTATAATCCTTTGGGTATATACCCAGCAATGGGATGGCTGGGTCATATGGTACATCTAGTTCTAGATCGTTGAGGAATTGCCATACTGTTTTCCATAATGGTTGAACTAGTTTACAATCCCACCAACAGTGTAAAAGTGTTCCTATTTCTCCACATCCTCTCCAGCACCTGTTGTTTCCTGACTTTTTAATGATCGCCATTCTAACTGGTGTGAGATGGTATCTCATTGTGGTTTTGATTTGCATTTCTCTGATGGCCAGTGATGATGAGCATTTTTTCATGTGTCTGTTGGCTGTATGAATGTCTTCTTTTGAGAAATGTCTGCTCATATCCTTTGCCCACTTTTTGATGGGGTTGTTTGTTTTTTTCTTGTAAATTTGTTTGAGTTCTTTGTAGGTTCTGGATATTAGCCCTTTGTCAGATGAGTAGATTGCAAAAATTTTCTCCCATTCTGTAGGTTGTCTGTTCACTCTGATGGTAGTTTCTTTTGCTGTGCAGAAGCTCTTTAGTTTAATGAGATCCCATTTGTCAATTTTGGCTTTTGCTGCCGTTGCTTTTGGTGTTTTAGACATGAAGTCTTTGCCCATGCCTATGTCCTGAATGGTACTACCTAGGTTTTCTTCTAGGATTTTTATGGTATGAGGCCTAACATTGACTATGGTCACTGCTTCTACAGTGTCACCAGTTACCTGAGACATACTACTAGAATGGGCATTGAAGCAACCTCTTGACTGTTTCTCATCCTCATATCATCCTTAACCTTCTCAAATTCTATTAATTTTACATTTTTACCCGACACATTCAACTTCCTGAAACATACCTCTACTCTTATCATTTTCTCGTTTGAACCAGGTAGCCATACAACACTTCTTAATTTATTTCCTTTTCTTTTCTTTACAATTTCACTACTAATGCTATAAAGGCACACTTAATTGCAAACAGCTGGGGAAACCACCCTTCTTGTGGATTGATATATTTACATGGAAGAACACTGATTAGGACCACACCCATGTCTTCTCTCAATTTTCTGAACCACTTTTCTACAAGAGAGAAGGAGAAACGGTTCTCATTTGTAATCTCAGTAGGAATGATTACACATGTTTGACTTAGCCCCGTTTTGCTTTGTTTATGGAAGCTAGCGTTCTACAGCAAGCACTCATTTGTGTTTAACGTCATATATTTAACAGTTTTGAAAATATTCTTTCTCTATATTTCATTCTAAAACTTTTTCTTTCTGAATTTATGAAGTGATTCATACAAATATTAATTGGATGTGTGGAGTTCCATGATGAAGTTATTTTGGTAAGGCAATTAAATTAAAACACTGTTTTCATTTAATCTACTTACTCTACAAGCTTCTTCCTACTGATTTTTGACTTCTGAGACTGATAGAATAAAACATATAGGAAATTACAGTTCTCTTCCTATGCCTTTGAATCACTTTAAATGGCTTTAAATTGGGAGTGTTTGGAACTTACAGGTTTTTCCTACATATTTTTGGAAGTCTTTCTGAAAACTACCATTTATAGTAAGAAAGACTGTCACCGATGTGTACTAATGTGCTCAGTTGTATGCAAGTGTGGAAGTTTAGAATAGAAATGGGTAACTGACAAGAGAACGGGTCCTGGCAGAGAAAAAGAATCATGAGTCTGATAAGAAAGGACAAGAAAATGTACATGTATATCTGTGCCTGACTTATTTCACTTAGCCTAGTGTTCTCCAAGTTCATTCATGTGGTTGCAAGTGACAGAATTTTCTTCTTTATCAAGACTGAATAGTACATTGCATACACATACCACATTCTCTTTATGCATTCATTGATTGATAGACCCTTAGTTTGTTTCCATATCTTGGCTAATGTGAATAATGCCTCAATGATCATTGGACTGCAGGTATCTCTTTAACATACTGATTTCAATTCTTTTGGATAAATATCCAAAAGTGGTATTGCTAGATTACTGGCTAATTATATTTTTAGTTTTTTGAGAAACCTGCATAATGTTCTCCATAATAATTTTATGGATTTACATTCTCACCAACAGTGTATCAGGGCTCCCTTTTCTTCACATCCTCACCAACACTTGTTAACTTTCACCTTTTTGCTTGGAGCCATTCTAACAGGTGTGAAGTGATACCTTGTTTTGCAACTTTAATTTGCTTTTCTGTGGTGATTAGTGATGGTAAGCATTTTAAATAAACCAGGGTTTTTTTGTTTTTGTTTTTGTTTTTTTTTTTGAGACAGAGTTTTGCTCTTGTTGCCCAGGCTGGAGTGCAATGGCATGATCTCAGCTCACTGCAACCTCCACCTCCTGGGTTCAGGTGATTCTCCTGCTTCAGCCTCCTGAGTAGCTGGAATTGCAGGCATGCACCACCATGCCCAGCTAATTTTCTAGTTTTAGTAGAGACAGGGTTTCTCCATGTTGGTCAGACTGGTCTCGAACTCCAGACCACCCGCCTTCGCCTCCCAAAGTGCTGGGATTACAGGCGTGAGTCACCGCGCCCAGCCATATGTTTTCTTTCGAGGAGTGTCTATTTAAACCGTTGGCTAATTTCTCAATTGGATTTTTTTCCTTTCTATTGAGTTGTATGAGTTCTTTAGTTTGGATATTAACCCTTTGCCAGATGTATGGTTTATCTCACTTATATGTGTAATCGAAAAAGTCAAACTTATAGAACTGGAGAGTAGAACAGTAGTTATCAAAGTTTGGGGAGATATTGACCAAATGGTACAAATTTTCAGATAGACAGGAAAAATGAATTATTGAAGTCTATTGCACATCATGGTGATTATAGTTAATACAAATGTATTGTGTATTTCAAAATTGCTAGAAGAATATCTTTTAAATGTTCTCACCACAAAAATGAGAAGCATACAAAGTGATGGGTATGCTAATTAGTTTGATTAATCATACCACCCTGTATACAAATATATCAAAACATCACACTGTATCCCATAATTTTATACATTTATTTTTAAAATGTATGCTAGTGAAAATATATATATATGTAGAGAGAGAGAGAGAGAGAAAGAGAGAGAGAGAGAGTCTATTTTGAATCTGTGAGAGCAAGTTCCTTTGGGACATGGATCCTGACTATTGTTGTAGTGCCAGAATAGACACTGTGGGCAATAGGAGACCTTGTCCAGTGAAGTCCTCTTTATATTTCTGAAACTCTTACTTCACTATCCTATTATTATGCATTTAACCTTGGAGGAAGTATAGGAGGGTAAGTATGGGTGAATTGGTGTGTATAGAAGGTTGCTGTCATTTGACAGTCATAAGGATCAGTGTTTAGGCTTATTTGCATTGAATTTTGATTTTTATGTATTTACTTCTTTTACTTCAGTACCCTTAATGTGGCACTAAGCATTGGGATGTAATAACAGGGAGTCTTACTATGCAGAGCTGCTTCCTAAGCTGCATTATTGGTCATTGAATTTATTTTGCATATTAAGTTTTTCTAACAGCTTGTGGGCAATGGAAAACACTTTTGAGGGACCCAGAGTTACTCAGCTTCTCCTCTTGAAGATCTTCTAAGACATCTTCATTCTCATTTAATTAAAAGTGCTTTTCAACTGTATTCTAAGGGTTTTCTGGAGGATTAATACACACATATTATCAGTGAACTCTATGGTCAATGTACATGAATGCATTTCAGAGCTGAATTTCCAGAAACGATTTGCTAAATAATTTTATAAACTACATTTTATTGGAATGACTTCTGTTTCTCAGAGACTTTTATAAAGTGAAAATATTTTGGAATTTATCATGCAGAAATTGTATTACAGTGGTCTCAGGACACATGAAATGAGACAGTATAAAGCATATAAAGGATTGCTATAGTTAGGATTTAAAATGCATGAACTATAAATCTTTTCATGCTCAAATTTTAGTCTACTTCCATGATAGATACTCAATAAATATTGGTTGAGCATTGATTTCCCCTTCTGAGTCATTCTTCCTGTTCTATAAAACATACGCCATGTTTTCCATGCTGTAGACTTTCCAGCCTGTCTCTACCCATGGATGTTTGGGGGTCTAATTGTCTGTTTTCATTGTGTATTTGCTCTCTCTTTCAGTACAAAACGATATCAATTCCTAAAACAAAAGTATTGACTTCTGATGTACCTATTTTTAATCTGTTTCATTAAACAAAAGTCATAGTGACTATTCTCTTGGGTTCATGGTGAGACTGCTGGGAGACAACCACCTTATGATTCCTAGAAGCTCTATTCCTTTATAGCATTCTATTCATCAGTAGTGAGTCAATAATATCAGTTCTTATTCCGGGAAAGATGACTAAAATTTCAATTATGTACAAATGAAGGGCCAAAGAATTTGCAAATATATTTAGAATGTTCATGCCATGAAAATTTAATTTTGTTTTCATTTTTTTTGCAAACTTAATTCAGTTTGTAGGTAAGTTAGAATATCTAAGTTAGCTTGATTAAAAAGTAAGTAAAATATTACATTATCTCTTTTGAAAATTTAGAAAATTGAGTGAAGTGTGTCCCAGTTTCTTATCAATCTTTCATCTTGGGATGTTAGGAAACCAATGTATTGGAGATGAAATGAGAAACTATATCAGGAAGAGTTATATAACTAGGAATATTTTTAAAAATTATAGTATAGAATTACCATCAGTATCAGGAAGAACCTTCCTTAATTAGTATGTAATCCCATACTAAATTGACTGTGCTATAATAAACTGCTTTTCCTTGAAAGAGAGAAATAATCATTGTTTTTCTTTTTTGAAATATATTTTAAGGCTACTGTAATGAGAAGTTTTGCTTTCTTATTAATTTTATTTTAATCTTTCTGCGTTCTAATTTTTCTTAACCTGAAGTGCAAGATATGAATGTCATCTAGCACTATCTGCATTTAAATTGGGACCATTTTATTAATTATAGCTATTGGTAAAATTACAACATAAAAACATTATGAAATCTTTCACTTCTTCGTATAGTTCTAGTTTTTCTTAATGCCAATTAATGTATTTAATACTGTAAATTTATTTAAAAATAACTAAATTGGTACATGACTTTCACATTATGAACTCCAAATAAAATTTCACTGAAATTATTTTTCACTCAAATATTTGAATTTCATGGAAATTACATGGTCATTACTTTCATCTCCTGGCCAATAATTTCTAGCAAATAAAATTTAAAAAAAAAGTTCATGTAGATTTTAGCCATACAGTTACTTTTATGTTGAAGTACATGGGTAATGAAAATATTTTTGTTTATTTGTTTAACCAAAGGACACAACGATAAATTAGTCAATTCTATAGCTGATAGTGAAGACATCTTTTTAAAAAAAAGTTTCTTAAGTTAATCACTTAGCATACTCAAACAACTTTAGCCATTTTCCACTTCCCTTCACACTCATTCTACCATTCCCAGTGATCATTTTGCTTTTGATCAATGTCCAGTAGTGCGAAACCTTTCCAGTAATGCTTATTCAAATGTGTTTCACATTAATGATCTTGGTCTGCTAGAAAACCAATTACACACTCTTACATTTAATCTCTGCTCTGTAACGGATAGTGTTTTCATTAAAGATGTACCAGCAGTGGATTGTCGCAAGCACAGGAGCGCACAAAGCTGTGATTGCTTTAAGAAAAATGGTCCAAGCAAGACGTTACGTAAAAACTCTTGAAATCAATCAAAGTAGTGAAGTAATTTGTCATTATTTTCTTAACTTTAAAAAAGTATATTTACTTTTCCTCTAATGTCTCAAAGACAGACTGCTTATGTTATCTAAGGAGACTAAATTAAAAAAATATATATTCCATGTCTTTTTGGAAAAAATCAGACAAGATTGTGAGAAAAAAAAATCAATCTTCATTTTTAGTTAAAAGTCTAATGTATGCATGAGACTGCATCACGACATAAATAAAACTATTTTAATTATGTGAAGAAGAGAATATTTATAGGCTTTAAGTAATTATAATTATTTTGAAAAGATACGTAGATATTAATGGCTGCCTCTGTGAGAAAGCAGTTAGAAATCTGGAAGAAAAGAATGATTTACTTTCCTTTTTATACTTTATTCTTCTTACATATGCTTATTCTACTTTATCATTTAAAACCCTATTTAACCAAATAATAAATATTGAATCCCAAACCAGTTGACTTTTATTATGTTAACATATAAGAAATCATTAAAAGAAAAAAATTTAGATGAATTAAATTTAAGAGTTTAACTGAGCAAAGAACAATTTGTCAATCAGGCAGTCCTCAGACCAAGAAGAGTTTCAGGGAATTCTGTTCCACAACATGGGTTGGCAGCATTCATGAACAGAAAACAAAACACGAGGTAGAAAACAACTTGGTTAGTTACAGCTCCCTGTTTGCCTTATTTGAACATGGTCTGATCAGTTGGCCACCTGTGCTTGACCTAAGCTTAGCTACTATGATTGGCTGAGACTCAGCTATTTGTTACAAAAGTATACTCCTAAAGTAGGCTTTCAGTTAGTTTATGTACTAAGTTAGGTTGCAGTTTTTACATAAGAACTCAAAATATGAAGGCATCCTCAGACCAAATTTAGTTTAACAGAATAATGTACTGCTATCCAAATTAAACATAGATAAACAATTCTAGAGAATTATTACTCAAGACTGTGTACACCCAGAAGTAGAAATTGACTAAACCAAGTATAGGGGCCAAAGTATTTAGTACATAAGACATCTCAATCTATAGGACATTAAAAAAATCTAATTCTTTCTGAGAAAAGTATTCCATTGGATCTTAGTCAGTGAAACTGGTACTGGAAAGGCTATAACATTGAAAATAAGAAAGATACACAAATTTTGAGTCAGAACGAAGTCTTTTAAGTATCTATATTGAGTTCATGGCAATTCTCCAGTGGCCTCTCTTTACTCACAGAAATCTTTCAAAACTAAAAGTTAGAAAAATAATATTCCATGGGCATGAGATTTCTTCTATGAATAGTATTTATGCATCTTGGAATTTGAAATAATGTGAAATGTAGTTAATTTAGTGTATATTTACATTAAATATGTAAGAATCTGTGTGATAGAAGAATGTTATACTCTTTTGCTTGTATTTATTTTTAATTTTTTCTATCTTATAATGTATTCTAAGCATGTTAATTAGTAGCATTTCTTTTTCTTTCTCTTTTTTTTTTTTTTTCTGGGACAGGGTCTAGCTCTCTCATTCAGGCTGGAGGGCAGTGACATGATCTCGGCTCACTGCAACCTCTGCCTCCAAGGATCAAGCGATTCTCATGCCTCAGCCTCCTGAATAGATGGGACTGCAGGTGCATGCCACCACACCTGGCTAATTTTTATATTGTTAGTAGAGATGGCATTTTGCCATGTTGGCCAGGCTGGTCTCGAACTCCTGTTCTCAAGTGATCTGCCCGCCTCAGCCTTGCAAAGTGCTATGATTACAGAAGTGAGCCACTGTGCCGGGCCAATTAATAGCATTTCAACTGAAACTTGTAATAAAATTTCTGATATCCTAAAATCTGAACCATTTAGTTTCTCTGACATATCTTACCTCAGACTCTGGTACTTCACTCATGTTTTTCTGTTAAGGAGTTCTATATAAATGCTTATTTGTCAACTGCATCAATTTAGAATAAAATATCTATAAATTAATAATTATTTTAAGTATATCTGAAAACATATTACGACCTTAGACAAATTACTATTTTTAAAAATATTTATAATTTTTTAGCTGACTGGCCAATAACAGTTGAGCTCTTACCTTGAATGAAGCTTTGTGCTATATGCTTTGAATATATTTGTTTCATTACTCCTCATAGCAAATTTAGTTTGTTGTCATTGGGGCAGTTCAGGTTCTTAACTGTTGCATAAAAGTATTTGAGATTGAGTCAAAAGTGAAAGTAGGTAAAGAAGTTTATCACAAAGTGAAAGTACACTCTGACAGCTTATCGAAGTAGGCTTCTCAAAAGCGAAAGAGCACTGACATGGGGAAACTCTCTTTATGGGAGTCTTTCATAATTATTCATGAAGAGATGGGAATGAGCATTGTTGTTAAGTATGTTGTGGGTGGTCTCCTGGATGCACGTGTGCTACTGTTGTACATGCTAGTACATACATTGCATGTCTCATTAGCATTTTAATTCCCCACCCAGAGGTGTGGGGTTTTTTAAAATTTAATTTTATTTTAAGTTCCAGGGTACATGTGCAGGATGGGAACATTCGTCACATAGTAAAACGTGTGGCATGATGGTTTACTGCACCTATCAACCCATCACCTAAGTATTAAGCCCAGCATGCATTAAGTATTCTTCCTGAGGCTTTCCCCATGCTCCTCACTGCCCAACAGTCTCCAGTGTGTGTTGTTCCCCTCCATCTCCATGTGTTCTCATTGTTCAGCTCCCATGCTGTAAGTAAGAACTATAAGAAAGAACATGCAGTGTTTCACTGTCTGTTCCTGCATTAGTTTGCTGAGGATAATGGCATCCAGTCTCATCCATGTTCCTGGAAAGGACATTATCTCATTCCTTTTTATGGTTGCATAGTGTTCCATGGTATATATGTACCACATTGTCTTTATCCAATCTATCATTGATGGGCATTTGTGTTGATTCCATATCTTTGTTATTGTGAAAAGTGCTGAAATAAAAATATGTGCGCATGATTTATATTCTTTTGGGTATATACCCAGTAATGAGACTGCTGGGTCAAACGGTATTTCTGGTTCTAGGTCTTTGAGGAATTGCCACATTGTCTTCCACAAGGGTTGAACTAATTTACATTACCACCAACAGCGTAGAAGTGTTCCTATCTCTCCACAGCCTTGCCAACATCTGTTGTTTCTTGACTTTTTAAATAATCACCATTCTGAAAGGCATGAGATGGTATCTCATTGTGGTTTTGATTTGCATTTCTCTGATGATCAGTGATATTGACCATTTTTCATATTTATTGACCACATAAATGTCATCTTTTGAGAAGTGTCTGTTCATCTGTTCATGTTCTTTGCCCACTTTTTAATGAGATTGTCTGTCTTTTCTTATAAATTTATTTAAGCTCCTTGTATCTCTAGTTATTAGAACTTTGTCAGATGGATAGATTACAAAAATTTTCTCTTATTCTGTAAGTTGTCTGTTTGCTCTAGTGATAGTTTCATTTGCTGTGCAGAAACTCTTTAGTTTATTTAGATCCAATTTGTCAATTTTTCCTTTCATTGAAATTGCTTTGCCACTTTTGTCAAGAAATCTTTGTCCATGCCTATGTCCAGAATGGTATTGCCCAGATTTATCTTCTAGAGTTTTTATAGTTTGAGATTTTATGTTTAAGTTCTTTAGTTTAATTAGATTCCCAGTTGTCAATTTTGGCTTTTGTTGCAATTGCTTTTGTTTTTTTAGTTATGAAGTCTGCCAATGCCTATGTCCTGAATGGTATTGCCTAGGTTTTCTTCTACGATTTTTATGGTTTTAGATCTTATGTTTAAGTCTTTAATCCATCTTGAGTTAATTTTTATAGAAGGTGTAAGGAAGGAGTCCAGCTTCACTTTTCTGCATGACTAGAAGGTCCTCCCAGCACCATTTATTAAATAGGGAGCCCTTTCCCCATTGCTTGTTTTTGTCAGATTTGTCAAAGATCAGATGATTTTAGATGTGTAGTATTATATCTGGGTTCTCTATTCTGTTCCATTGGTCTATATGTCTGTTTTTGTACTAGTACCATGCTGCTTTGGTTTCTGTAGCCTTGTAGTATAGTTTAAAGTCAGGTAGAGTTATCTCACCAGCTTTGTTCTTTTTGCTTAGGATTGTCTTGGCTATATCGGCTCCTTTTTAGTTCCATATGAATTTTAAAATAGCTTTTTCTAATTCTGTGAATAATGTCGATGGTAGTTTAAGGGGATTAGAATTGAATCTATAAATTGTTGTGGGCAGTATGGCCATTTTCACGATATTGAATCTTCCTATATATGAGCATGGAATGTTTTTTGATTTGTTTGTGTCCTCTCTGACTTCTTTGAGCAGTGGTTTATAATTTTCCTTAAAGAGGTCCTTCACCTCCCTTGTTAGCTGTATTCCTAGGTATTTTATTCTCTTTGTAGCAATTGTGAATGGGAGTTCATTCATGATCTGGCTCTCTGTTAGTCTATTGGTGGTGTATAGGAAGGCTAACAATTTTTGCGCATTGATTTTGTATCCTGAGACTTTGCTGAAGTTGTTTATCAGCTTAAGAAGCTTTTAAGCTGAGACAATGGAATTTTCTAGATATAGGATCATGTCATCTGAAATAGAGACAATTTGGCTTCCTCTCTTCCAATTTGAATACCCTTTATTTATTTCTGTTGCCTAATTGCCCTGGTCAGAACTTCCATTACTATGTTGAATAGGAGTGGTGAGGGAGGGCATTCTGGTCTTGTGCCAGTTTTCAAGTGAAATGCTTCCAGCTTTTGCCCATTCAGTATGGGCAATTCAGTATACATTTTTACCTGTTATTTAAAATTATATAGTTTTGGCAGTTTTTTTGTGGATTTCTTAGGGGTTTCTATATATACTATCATATAATCTGCCAACAGGGATAATTTTACTTCTTGCTTATTTTTTTGGGTGCCTTTTATTTCTTTTCCTTTCCTGACTCCTATGCTGAATAGGAGTGGTTTGAGTAGGTAATTTTTACCTTTTGCGCTGTTAAAATGATGTATCAAATTAATAGATTTTTGTATGTTAAACCACCCTTGTGTCCTAAGGATAAATCCCTAGGATTTATGTGCCTTAGTGTGTGATCCTTTTAATGTGCTATTGAATTTGGTTTGTTATTATTTTGTTAAATAATTTTGCATGTCTACCAGGGATATCGTCCTGTCGTTCCAGCACTTTGGAAGGCCAAGGCAGGAGAATCACTTGAGGCTAAGAGTTTGAGACCTGAGCAACATAGGGAGACCTTGTCTCCACACAAAAAAATAAAAAAAACATTACCTGGATATGGCAGTGCATCTTTGTAGTCTCAACTACTGGGGGACTGAGGTGGGAAGATCATTTGAGCCCAGGAGTTCAAGGCTGCAGTGGGCCATGATGGTGCCACTGCACGCCAGTCTGGGTGACAGAGCAAGATCCTGTCCCCTCAAAAAATTAAAAAGACAAAACAACAACAACAACAAAACCCTCTTAGTTTTGCTTCTTTTTTCTATTGTTTTTCTATTCTGTTTCATTTATTAATCATTATTATTTTCTTTTTTCTGCTAAGTTTGTATGTGCTTTGTCATTTTGTTAGTTCCTCGGAATGTAAGATGAGGTTGTTTAACTAAGATATTTTTTATTTTTTAATCTAGGCATTGATTGCTGTAACATTCTCATTTAGTATTGCTTTTGTTGCATCCCAGGCATTTTGTATATTCTGTTTGGGTTGGGTTTTTGTTTTTGTTTTTTTGTCTCAATTTATTTCTTTTTATTTCTTTTTTTTGTTGTTAATTTTTCTTTTTTATTATACTTTAAGTTCTAGGGTACATATGCACAATGTGTAGGTTTGTTACATATGTATACATGTGCCATGTTGGTGTGCTGCACCCATTAAGTGGTCATTTACATTAGGTGTATCTCCTAATGCTATCTCTCCCACCCCTCTCCCCACAATAGGACCCAGTGTGTGATGATCCCCTTCCTGTGTCCAAGTAATCTCATTGTTCAATTCCCACCTATGAGTGAGAACATGCGGTATTTGGTTTCCTGTTCTTGTGATAGTGTGCTGAGAATGATGGTTTCCAGCTGCATCCATGTCCCTACAAAGGACACAAACTCATCCTTTTTGATGGCTGCATAGTATTCCATGGTGTATATGTGCCACATTTTCTTAATCCAGTCTGTCACTGATGGACATTTGGGTTGATTCCAAGTCTTTGCTATTGTGAATAGTGCCACAATATACATACGTGTGCATGTGTCTTTATAGCAGCATGACTTATAATCCTTTGGGTATATCCTCAGTAATGGGATGGCTTGGTCAAATGATATTTCTAGTTCTAGATCCTTGAGAAATCTCCACACTGTTTTCTACAATGGTTGAACTAGTTTACAGTCCCACCAACAGTGTAAAAGTGTTCCTATTTCTCCACATCCTCTCCAGCACCTGTTGTTTCCTGACTTTTTCATGATTGCCATTCTAACTGGTGTGAGATGATATCTCATTGTGGTTTTGATTTGCATTTCTCTGATGGCCAGTGATGATGAGCATTTTTTCATGTGTCTGTTGGCTGTATGAATGTCTTCTTTTGAGAAGTGTCTGTTCATATCCTTTGCCCACTTTTTGATGGAGTTGTTTGTTTTTTTCTTATAAATTTCATTGATTTCTTTGTAGGTTCTAGATATTAGCCCTTTGTCAGATGAGTAGATTGCGAAAATGTTCTCCCATTCTGTAGGTTGCCTGTTCACTCTGATGGTAGTTTCTTTTGCTGTGCAGAAGATCTTTAATTTAATTAGATCCCTTTTGTCAATTTGGGCTTTTGTTGCCATTGCTTTGGGTATTTTAGACATGAAGTCCTTGCCCATGCCTATGTCCTGAATGGTATTACCTAGGTTTTCTTCTAGGGTTTTTATGGTTTTAGGTCTAACATTTAAGTCTCTAATCCATCTTGAATTAATTTTCGTATAAGGAGTAAGGAAAGGATCCAGTTTCAGCTTTCTACTTATGGCTAGCCAATTTTCCCAGCACTATTTATTGAATAGGGAATCCTTTCCCTATTACTTGTTTTGTTAGGTTTGTCAAAGATCAGATGGCTGTAAATGTGTGGTATTATTTCTGAGGGCTTTGTTCTGTTCCATTGGTCTATATCTCTGTTTTGGTACCAGTACCATGCTGTTTTGGTTACTGTAGCCTTGTAGTATAGTTTGAAGTCAGGTAGCGTGATGCCTCCAACTTTGTTCTTTTGGCTTAGGATTGTCTTGGCAATGCGGGGTCTTTTTTGGTTCCATATGAACTTTAAAGCAGTTTTTTCCAATTCTGTGAAGAAAGTCATTGGTAGCTTAATGGGGATGCCATTGAATCTATAAATTACTTGGGCAGTATGGCCATTTCCACAGTACTGATTCTTCCTATCCATGAGCATGGTATGTTCTTCCATTTGTTTGTGTCCTCTTTTATTTCACTGAGCAGTGCTTTGTAGTTCTCCTTGAAGAGGTCCTTTACATCCCTTGTAAGTTGGATTCCTAGGTATTTTATTCTCTTTGAAGCTATTGTGAATGGGAGTTCACTCATGATTTGGCTCTCTGTTTGTCTGTTACTGGTGCATAAGAATGCTGATGATTTTTGCACATTGGTTTTGTATCCTAAGACTTTGCTGAAATTGCTGATCAGCTTAAGGAGATTTGGGGCTGAGACAATGGGTTTTTCTAAATATACAATCATGTCACTGCATACAGGGACAATTTGACTTCTTCTTTTCCTAATTGAATACCCTTGATTTCTTTCTCTTGCCTGATTGTCCTAGCTAGAACTTCCAACACTTTGTTGAATAGGAGTGGTGAGAGAGGGCATCCCTGTCTTGTGCCAGTTTTCAAAGGGAATGCTTCCAGTTTTTGCTCATTCAGTATGATATTGACTGTGGGTTTGTCATAAATAGCTCTTATTATTTTGAGATACATTCCATCAATACCAAATTTATTGAGAATTTTTAGCATGAAGGGCTGTTGAATTTTGTAAAAGGCCTTTTCTGCCTCTATTGAGATGTGGTTTTTGTCTTTGGTTCTGTTTTTGTCTTTGGTTCTGTTTATATGCTGGATTACACTTATTGATTTGTGTATGTTGAACCAGCCTCGCATCCCGGAGATGAAGCCCACCTGATCATGGTGGATAAGCTTTTTGATGTGCTGCTGGATTTGGTTTGCCAGTATTTTATTGAGGATTTTTGCATCGATGTTCATCAGGGATATTGGTCTAAAATTCTCTTTTTTTGTTGTGTCTCTGCCAGGCTTTGGTATCAGGATGATGTTGGCCTCATAAAATGAGTTAGGGAGGATTCCCTCTTTTTCTATTGATTGGAATAGTTTCAGAAGAAATGGTACCAACTCCTCCTTGTACCTCTGGTAGAATTCAGCTGTGAATCCATCTGGTCCTGCACTTTTTTTGGTTGGTAGGCTATTAATTATTGCCTCAATTTCAGAGCCTGCTATTGGTCTATTCAGGGATTCAACTTCTTCCTGGTTTAGTGTTGTGAGAGTGTAAGCATCCAGGAAATTATCCATTTCTTCTAGATTTTCTAGTTTATTTGCATAGAGGTGTTTATAGCACTCTCTGATGGTAGTTTGTATTTCTGTCGGGTCGGTGGTGATATCCGCTTTTTCATTTTTTATTGTGTCTATTTGATTCTTCTCTCTTTTCTTCTTTATTAGTCTTGCTAGCAGTCTGCCAATTTTATTGATCTTTTCAGAAAACCAGCTCCTGGATTCATTGATTTTTTTGGAGGTTTTTTGTGTCTCTAGCTCCTTCAGTTCTGCTCTGATCTTAGTTATTTCTTGCCTTCTGCTAGCTTTTGAATGTGTTTGCTCATGCTTCTCTAGTTCCTTTAATTGTGATATTAGAGTGTCAATTTTAGATCTTTCCTGCTTTCTCTTGTAGGCATTTAGTGCTATAAATTTCCCTCTACACACTGCTTTAAATGTGTTCCAGAGATTCCAGTATGTTGTTTCTTTGTTCTCATCGGTTTCAAAGATCATTTTTATTTCTGCCTTCATTTCATTATGTACCCAGTAGTCATTCAGGAGCAGGCTGTTCAGCTTCCATGTAATTGAGTGGTTTTGATTGAGTTTCTTAGTCCTGAGTTCTAGTTTGATTGCACTGTGGTCTGAGAGACAGTTTGTTATAATTTCTGTTCTTTTATATTTGCTGAGGAGTGCTTTACTTCCAACTATGTCGTCAATTTTGGAATAAGGGCGATGTGGTGCTGAGAAGAATGTATATTCTGTTAATCTGTGGTGGAGAGTTCTGTAGATGTCTATTAGGTCCACTTGGTGCAGAGTTGAGTTCAATTCCTGGCTATCCTTGTTAACTTTCTGTCTCGTGGATCTGTCTAATGTTGACAGTGGGATTTAAAGTCTTCCATTATTATTGTATGGTAGTCTGAGTGTCTTTGTAAGTCTCTAAGGATTTGCTTTCTGAATCTGGGTGGTCCTGTATTGGGTGCATATATATTTAGGATAGTTAGCTCTTCTTTTTGAATTGATCCCTTTACCATTATGTAATGGCCTTCTTTATCTCTGTTGATCTTTGTTGGTTTAAAGTTTGTTTTATCAGAGACTAGGATTGCAACCCCTGCTTTTTTTTGTTTTCCATTTGCTTGGTAGATCTTCCTCCATCCGTTTATTTTGAGCCTATGTGTGTCTCTGCATGTGAGATGGGTCTCCTGAATACAGCAAACTGATGGGTCTTGACTTTTTATCCAATTTTCTAGTCTGTGTCTTTTAATTGGACCATTTAGTCCATTTACATTTAAGGTTAATATTGTTATGTGTGAACTTGATCCTGTCATTATAATATTAACTGGTTATTTTGCTCACTAGTTGATGCAGTTTCTTCCTAGCCTCGATGGTCTTTACATTTTGACATGTTTTTGCAATGGCTGGTACCAGTTGTTCCTTTCCATGTTTAGTGGTTCCTTCAGGATCTCTTGTAGGGCAGGCCTGGTGGTGACAAAATTTCTAAGCATTTGCTTCTCCGTAAAGGATTTTATTTCTCCTTCATTTATGAAATGTAGTTTGGCTGGATATGAAATTCTGGGTTTAAAATTCTTTTCTTTAAGAATGTTGAATATTGGCCCCCACTCTCTTCTGGCTCGTAGAGCTTCTGCTGAGAGATCTGCTGTTCGTCTGATGGGCTTCCCTTTGTGGGTAACTCGACCTTTCTCTCTGGCTGCCCTTAATATTTTTTTCTTCATTTCAACTTTGGTAAATCTGAAAATTATGTGTCTTGGAATTGCTCTTCTCAAGGAGTATCTTTATGGTGTTCTCTGTATTTCCTGAATTTGAATGTTGACCTGCCTTACTAGGTTGGGGAAGTTCTCCTGGATGATATCCTGCAGAGTGTTTTCCAACTTGGTTCCATTTTCCCCATCACTTTTAGGCACACCAATCAGACGTAGATTTGGTCTTTTCACATAATCCCATACTTCTTGGAGGCTTTATTCATTTCTTTTTACTCTTTTTTCTCTACACTTCTCACTTCATTTCATTCATTTGATCTTCAATCTTTCTTCCAGTTGATCGAGTCAGTTACTGAAGCTTGTGCATTTGTCATGTAGTTCTTGTGTTATGGTTTTCATCTCTATCAATTCTTTTAAGGTCTTCTCTGCATTGATTATTCTAGTTATCCATTCATCCATTCTTTTTTCAAGGTTTTTAGTTTCTTTGTGCTGGTTACGTAGTTCCTCCTTTAGCTCTGAGAAGTTTGATCAACTGAAGCCTTCTTCTCTCAACTCGTCAAAGTCATTCTCCGTCCAGCTTTGTTACATTGCTGGTGATGAGCTGCATTCCTTTGAAGGGGGAGATGTGCTCTGATTTTTTGAATTTTCAGCTTTTCTGCACTGCTTTTTCCCCATCTTTGTGGTTTTATCTGCCTTTGGTCTTTGATGATGGTGATGTACTGATGGGGTTTTGGTGTGGGTGTCCTTTCTGTTTCTTAGTTTTCCTTCTAAGGGTCAGAACCCTCAGCTGTAGGTCTGTTGGAGTTTGCTTGAGGTCCACTCCAGATGCTGTTTGCCTGGGTATCAGCAGCGGAGGCTGCAGAAGATAGAATATTGCTGAACAGTGAGTGTTGCTGTCTGATTCTTGCTCTGGAAGCTTTGTCTCAGGGGTGTACCCCACCAAGTGAGGTGTGAGGTATTGGTCTGCACCTAGTGGGTGATGTCTCTCAGTTAGGCTACTCAGGGGTCAGGGACCCACTTGAGCAGGCAGGCTGTCCATTCTCCATCTCAACCTCAGTGCTGGGAGATCCACTACTCTCTTCAAAGCTGTCAGACAGGGGCATTTACCTCTGCTGAGGTTTATGCTGCTTTTTGTTTAGCTATGCCCTGTCCCCAGAGGAGGAGTCTACAGAGTCAGGCTGGCCTCCTTGAGCTGTGGTGGGCTCCACCCAATTCGAGCTTCCTGACAGCTTTGTTTACCTACTTAAGCCTCAGCAATGGCAGGCACCCCTCCCCTAGTCTCGCTGCTGCCTTCCATTTAGATTTCAGACTGCTGTGCTAGCAATGAGGGAGGCTCTGTGGGTGTGGGACCCTCTGGGCCAGGTGTGGGATATAATCTCCTGGTGTACCGTTTGCTAAGACCCTTGGTAAAGTGCAGTATTAGGGTCGGAGTTACCCGATTTTCCAGGTGTTGTGTGTCTCACTTTCCTTTGGCTAGGAAAAGGAATTCCCTTCTCCCTTGTGCTTCCCAGGTGAGGCAATACCTCGCCCTACTTCAGCTCTTGCTGGTCTGGCTGCACCCGCAGACCAGCGCCAACTGTCCGACACGCCCCAGTGAGATGAACCTGGTATCTCAGTTGAAAATGTAGAAATCACCCATCTTCTGTGTCACTCACGCTGGGAGCTGGAGGCTGGAGCTGTTCCTATTCGGCTATCTTGGGTGCACCCTCTCAATTTATTTCTTAATTCTCTTTTGATTTTTTGTTTGACTCAGTGGTTGTTCAAAAATATGTTGTTTAGTTTTAACCTGTTTATGAATTCTCTAGTTTTCCTTCTGCAATTGATTTCTAATTTATTCCATTGTGGTTAGAAAAGATACCTGGTATGATTTCAATTTGGTAAGACTTGCTTTGTGATATAACATGCTATCTATGCTGGAGAATGTTTCATGTGCCCTTGAGAAGAATGTATATTCTGTGGTTGTTGGGTTAAAAGTTTCGTCTGTCTGTCATGCCCATTCAGTCTATAGTATTGTCAAGTCCAATATTTCTTTGTTGATTCTTTGCTGGGTGAATCTAACCATTATTAATAGTAGGTTATTGAAGTCCCCTAGTATTACATTACTATTTTTCCCCTCAGTTCTGTCAATGTTTGTTTTATATATTTAGGTGTTTTAACCAACAGAGAAATGAAACTGAAAACCACAATGAGACATCATGTCACACCTATTAGAATGAATATCAGAGTGAAAAAGCAAATGCTAGTGATGATATGGAGAAAAAGAAATGCTTGCACACTGTTGGTGGGAATGCAAAATGGCACACCTGCTATGGAAAACAGTATGGAGGTTCCTAAACATAATTTAAAAATAGAACCACCTAGCAATTTCACTCCTGGGTGTTGATTCAAAGTATTTGAAATCTGGATCTCAAATAAATATTAACACTCTCATGTTCATTGCAGTGCTATTCACAACAGCTAAGATGTAGAAACAACCTAAATGTTCATTGACAGATAAATTGATAAAAGAAGGGTCAATACATACAATGGAATATTATTGAGCCTTAAAGAAGAATAAAAACCTGTAGCAACATGGATAAAATTTAGGACTTTATGCTAAGTGAAATGTCAGTCACAAAAGGACAAACACTGGAAGATTCCAGTTATATGACCTATCTAAAATAGTCAAACTCATAGAAGCAAAGAGTAGAATGGTGATTGTAAGGAATCAGTGGAGAAGAAAATGGGGACTTACCAATTAATTTATATAAAATGTACATTATGCAAGGTGTATAAGTTTTAGATATCTGATGTACAAACACTGTGCCTGCAGAAAACAATTTTGTATTGTACACTTCAAAATCTGTTAAGAGTGTAGATCTAAGACAATAAAACTATCTAACTGCAGTGTCTTTAATAACTATTTATCTAACCTTTGTTATCTACCCTTTCTTTTAAAACCTAACATAATTTGTAGAGAATGTTATGTTCCTAAATATTGCTAGGTAAAATGTCGGTCTACTCTTTTTGTTTTCAGTAACTGTATAAGATTACTAAGGATAGAAATACTCTTTCACATTATTTTAAAAATCCTCCAAGTAAATGTTCAATTAGTACCTATTACATTGATAACTATGCAATCAAATGTGAGTGAAAGTCTGACTTTTGAGGAAGAAAATGGCAGTTACATAAGGCTGGATGATGGGAGTAAATTGAAGAGTTGGATAACCATGAAATCAGGCTGCTGAAAACTCATCTTCTTATTTTTATTTCCAGCAACAAAGTGATCTTTCCAAACTGGGAAATAATGTTAATTCTAAAAGTAGGAAACACTAAATCAAATTGTTTGCTTCCGTTGAACTTATGCAATTCAACAAGGAAGAGAACACAGGAACTACACAGGAATGACCTTCCTACTAGTTGAAAATAAAGACCTGAGGTCATTGTCCACTTGGATTAGCTTTTCACGTGTTTCAGGAAATATTTTACAAATTTTAAATGGATAGAAAAACATCTCCATTGTTATTTTCCAAAGGGAACATTGTATTTTTCACTTAAATGTTATATAATTATGTGATTTCAATTTGTATTTGTTTCTTTTAAGGTATTGAAATGTTTCTAGAATAATACAGAAATATATAATATGTATTTTTTAGCTTAGATCATCTTTTATATTCAAATTATTTGTTATAGCATATAAAAACTCCAAATTATAAATGATATTAAAAGGAATATCAATATAAATGGTTTAACATATGATTTTAAAATAATTTTGTTACAGATATATTTTAATGACATTGAGAGAGAATTTTCTACCTATACAGATGCTCCTTAGACTTGTAATAGGGTTACATTCTAATAAACATCGCCAACTGAAAATATTGTAAGTTGAAAATGCATTTAATACACTTAACCTACAGAACATAATAGCTTAGCCTAGCCAACCTTAAACACGCTCAGAATACTTACATGGACCAAATCATGAACACAAAGCCTAATCTATAATAAAGTGTTGAATAGTTCACGCAACTTATTGAATACTATATTGAAAGTAAAAAACAGAATGGTTGTATGGGTGGGTACTCAAAGTTTCGTTTCTACTGAATGCGTATAACTTTTGCAACATCATAAAGTTGAAAAATTATAAATTGAATCATGAGTTGGAAACTGTAATTAATATGAACTATATAGTTAAAAACTTTCTATGCATAGACCCAATCGTTCATGAAGTCAAATTTTCGAATATCACAAATCAACTTAAAAAGGCAAAAATTTAAGTAGAAGCTTTTTAATCAACTTAGGCAAAAAAGTATAATTTATGAAATCTTTATATAAATTGGTATTTAAAACAAAAAAGTCCCAAGGGGTAAATAATTTCCTTTCATGATATTTATGATATGATATTTATGATATTTATGAGTTTCTACCTTATTTTTTTATTTAGGTATATGATTGTTTGTTACCGTCACTCTCTACTCTTGAGAACGTATTTCAAATCAATGTAGTCTGAAAAGACTTTAAAAATACAAGAACCTCAATAATACTGTCAAATCAAGTGCACATAATTTATGTGAATGCTGCTTATAGCAAACCGACTTTAAAAGAGACCACTTTGTCATAAAATTGATTTTGAAATGACGAAAAAAGCAGGAAAATACATTTTTAGAGTAACTATAATGGCAAGATATAGATATGAGACCAGTCAACTTATCTGCCTTTTGGTCATTTGTTAGATTCTGCTATTAAATACTTTTGATCTCTACCAATTAGAACCAGATAATATATTTAATTATCTGAGTATAGCTTTGTAAAAATAATTTGTGTTTTTTTCTCTCAAATGTATACATATCACTGGAGAAATGTTATCAGAGAATAGTGCCTTTTAAAGATTTGCAGAAAAATGAGATAAATATAAGGCATAGTTTTGTCAAAGTTGAAATGTTAATTATTATTTTCTTAGAATTTCCCTTTTAGTTTTTATAGATAAAGATAATGACATCATATTATTAAAAGCAACAAATGATAGAGCATCATGAACCCATTAGGCTAACATTTTTAATAATAGAACATTATTCAATATTTGCATTCCATAGTGGGAAGTTTAAAAGAAAGATGACATAATTGATTTAGAAATTAGCACTTTCATAGAAGCCTTCAGTGAGAGAAATTTATATTGGCAATGTTCTTATATGTTGTTAAAATTATAATTGTGGACCTTTTAAATGTTTAGCTGAAGTTATACTCATGTTAAAGTGCTATAATGAGGGGTGAAAAAATGAAAACTAATTTAATTAGTAACTAAAATATGATCCTTTCATTTTATATAACACCAACACTGAACATTTTATATCATTTTTTCCAAGATTCTCTCACACTCATACAGTTTAGAATAGATATTTATATACCAGATTTGTATTTTACTTTATATATGCAATGAGAGTTCTTAGCTGCCAAAACAAGTGATGTCATTCTCTTTATTTTTAAATGAAAGGGATTGATAAAGGAAGATTAGGTACTTCACAGAATTTATAAAGTCTATGGAAATAGATTGTTAGGTTTACAAAAATGTCCCCCCAGATCAGGGCTAGTAGTTCAATTTGCAGGGCCCAGGGCAAAAGTATCCCGTGCAGCCTCTTGTTCAAACAGCACAAAAAAAATGTGCTGTTAAAAAGATAAAACACAAAGTTTTTTCATTCTTTGGTAGTCTCTCTTCTCATGTTGTTTTTTATTTGTTACTTCATGTCACTCTGAAGAAATAAATATGAAAATGTAATATATGAATATAAATTTTAACATTTATCTTTATAACATCCAATAGCCATTTTAGGTGCAAATGTAAGAATATTTCATTAGTAGGCAGAGGCACTAAAGTTCCACAATCTCTATTTTATAGCTTCTACATGTGTATTTCGTTCTTAGCGTAAAAGTGGAAATACTGCACAAAACCAAATCAACTGTTTTTGAAACCAGCCCAATTTTGTCTCACAGAACTGATGTTTGTAGTTTCTTTTGAGTAAACATGGAACTTGACCCTCCCAGTCTTAAAACTTGATCATGTTACATTTGTCTTATACGGGTTTCTTTCTCAGGAAACCAACCATCAGGCCTCCCAGGTGGTATCAAGAAGTGAAACTCACCGGATTATCACATATGGATAATGAGACACCAGATCCCTCACCCATCATGATTGCCTCACTGACCCCTTGTTTTGTGTTGACTAATTCCCCTTCCTTATCCCTCCCTAATTCTGGTTTTCCCTATGTAGTTACATTTCTTTCCTGCTATATAAACCTCTCATTTTAGTTGGTCAGATAAATGGATTTGAAACTGATTTCCTGTTCTCCTTGGCTGTCACGCTTCTTTCCTGGCAATACTTGCTGGCTCAGTGATTGGGTTTCTGTGCAGCAGGCAGCAGGACTTACTGCGAACTGTTGGCATTTTAGTAAAATTTTTGATTGACACGCATTCTGCCAATACTCTCTACTTTTGATTTATTGCTGAGTGAGGGAAGGACTTAAAGATCAGGAATTACAGGTTTCACTATCTTTCCCTTTCCTTCTGTGTTATTATTTTAGGTGTAAATAGTTGATGAATGCAGGGGAGTAAAACAAGTTAAGGTGATGTTCCTTTGTTGCTCTTGTTTCTTAAAAGTCCATTGCCATCTTTTGATGTTTGAAGTAAGTTCTAGTTCAAATGGGAAGTGTGGCCTCCTGACTGTTACCAACAACACATATTCAGTTGTGAAGCTTAACATGCTTACCTTGTACTCCCTTTGAGTCTCTCTGAACACCAAATCATCTGTAGTCTATTAGCGTTCTGTGCAAATGGGGGCATTGCAAACATTCTATGTGAATGGGGAAACAAGAAACAGTGGTAGAAATGAATATTGCACATATCTACTCTGCTCGCATGCATATTCCATTGTCTCATTATACTTCAGTTATGAAACATAGGTTCAAAGATAAAAATCATTAAGAATTCAAAATGGTAAGAGCAAGACATTAAACCAGGAGTGGGGTACTTCTGAGCACAGTGTCCTGTGGGACTGCACATGTCTAATTCCCATGAAGTTGTCCTAAACAAATGGAATAGAATTGACCTTATGAAGAAAGGGTTGCTCTTAGAATTACCAAATATTAAGTGTCAGAATCTAACTTAGCTGCAATGGTACTAATGATAATGATGGTTCACCAAAAATACTTTAGTTTTCTTCCCAACCACCAATGACTCCCTAAAACCAAATGACATTCCTACCACTTATGCCTGAAAAAAACAGATTACATGTCAGTTTTTTTTTCTGGATCAAAGTCTTATATTTGTACAGCTCTAATATATCCTAAATCACTCACCTGCATATTAGAGGCAAGGGAGATTCTTATTTGTGGGAGTATGACTTATGATATGCTTATTTCCCAAGATAAAGAAATTAAATTAATGTTTGTGTTATTTTAAATTTCAGTCTATTATGTTTAAAACTGCTGTGAACATTCACATGCAAATATTTTTGTAGACTTAAATTTTCTTTATCTTAGTTAAATAAATAGAAGTTTCATTAATAAGTCATACATTGAGTAAACTATTAACATGATAAGAAATTGCCACTGTCTTTCATAGAAACCATACCATTTCGAATTCCCATCAAGCAATGTGTGAGTTTTAGTTGCGCCACATCCTTACATTGCAATGCACCTAGTACTGCCACACTGTTTTAACATTATCATTTTAATGAAGCAATATCAGTAGAATAATTTCATTTTAAATTGCACTTGTAAAGGAGTATTAGAATTGAGTGCTTTTTCCTGTGCATATTTGTTATTTGTAGTAGTATCCTGGCTCCAGGTGAAAATACTATACACAATTTTATAAGCTCAACCATAGGTAATTCCAAACTTTGCCTCTCAAGCCTTATGGGGAGAAAGCTGCCCTTCCCAATCAAACTTGGTGTTGGTGCACAGTCAGTACATTGTAGTTTTCTAGGAAAAGCTGCAGTGAAGAACTCGGGCCACTCTAGCTGGCCTTGCACTTATGTGTATCTACATCTCTAGCTCAGATGCCTCCTTTTGCCTGCATAAGCTCTCCTAATTAGGTTGGCTAGGGCACTTTTTGCCACTCTGACTCAGCAGTTCTCCACTCCACACCCTTCCAGTTTCCTTCTTCCTAGCCCCCTAAGGTCCATAAAAAGGCAGGACACTGGCCAGGCAGGGTGACTCGTGCCTGTAATCCCAGCACTTTGAGAGGCCGAGGTGGGTGAATCACCTGAGGTCAGGAGTTTGAGAACAGCCTGGGCAACTTGGAGAAACCCCGTCTTGACTAAAAATACAGAAATTAGCTGGGCAGCTGGGCATGGTGGTGCACACCTGTAATCCCAGCTACTCAGGAGGCTGAGGCAGGAGAATCACTTGAATCTGGGAGGCAGAGATTGTGGTGAGCCGAGATCGTCCCACTGCACTCCAGCCTGGTGACAAAGTGAGACTCCATCTCATTAAAAAAAAAAAAAAAAAAAAAAAAAGAGCAGGACAGTTTTGTTAAGACTTCCTTGGCAAAGGGATGATTCTCTCCCATCTGTTCTGTGTGCCCTTTGACCCTTACCTGATACCATTTTCTGGGAAAAAAATAGAACACGCAGACGTGGAACTTTTTCTTTACTCTGGTATTCACAGTCACAGTAAATAGAGACTTGATTATTACTTTCAGTTTGCCTTGTTGTCCTAACTGACAACTACAAATACTAGGTAACTCAACAAATACGCAGTTGGGCCTTCGTATGCATGGGTTTCACATTCCTGAATTCAACCGGCCGTGGATAGAAAATACTCTGGGGGCTAGGGGCGGTGGCTCACCCCTGTAATCCCCGCACTTTGGGAGGCCGAGGCAGGAGGATCACAAGGTCAGGAGATCGAGATCATCCTAGCTAACACGGTGAAACCCCGTCTCTACTAAAAATAAAAAAAAATTAGCCGGGCATGGTGGCGGGTGCCTGTGGTCCCAGCTACTCAGAGGCTGAGGCAGGAGAATGGCGTGAAACCCAGGAGGCGGAGCTTGCAGTGAGCCGAGATTGCGCCATTGCACTCCAGCCAAGGTCACAGCGCGTGACTCGGTCAAGAAAGAAAAGAAAAGAAAAGAAAAGAAAAGAAAAGAAAAGAAAAGAAAAGAAAAGAAAAGAAAAGAGAAAAGAAAAGACAAGACTAGACTCTGGGAAAAATTATTGCATCTATACCGAACATGTACACACTTTTTTCCTTGTCATTATTCCCTAAACAATACTGCATAATAACTATTTACATAGCGTTTACATTGTACTAGATATTATAAGTAATCTAGAGATGATTTATACTGGAGATGTGCACAGTGTGAAAGTTGCAGCTATTAGGGTAAGTCACACTAGTCAGACACAGACAAAGTAGGGTTGGGAGAGCATGAAGGAGAAGAGCTCATGCTTGCAAGTCTAAAGATAAAAACTGTTTCAAGAACTTTTAAAAATAACCCCACAGGAAATAATCTCACATCCTTCATGCATAAATATGCTTTATGTGGCTTATGCATTTTACATGCATGCACACATTTCTATGACAAGGTTCATTACTAGACATTCTTTAGGACCGCAGCAATTCAAATAAGACGCTTTCAAAAGAACATTTACTCAGTAATGATATCTTCACCAATGAAATGATGCCAACTCTGGCTTTGAGCCTCCAGAACCAACGGACTCCATTTCCAAGCAGCTTATATGGACTTCTCCTTTTTCTGAAAAAAGATTCCCTTTATCCTTGCCTCTTTGGATGCATACGTGGCTTGCTAAAGTTGTGCATCCTAGATTATAATTGTTTCTGCTTGCTCCCAAATACAATCATTGTATTAGAATATATTGCTCTAATTGTTTGTTTCTAATAATTTAGACTGACAGTATGGCATACACGAATATAACATTATTTTGTATCAGTGACTTGAACATCCCAGATTTTTGTATCCCCAGCAGATCCTAGAACTAATACCCCATAGATACAGAGGGATATGACTATAGTATTTTGTGAATTGTCTTCTGAAATTTTTGTTTCTTTTTTGAGATTGTCTTTTTATTAATAGGTTGAAAATGGTCTTTGTATGTTCTAGATACAGCTCCTCAATCAGACAGATGACAGATATTATATATATTTTAACATCTCAAATAGTTTATCCACTGTGGATTTTGAAAGGCAGAAGTTTTTCCATAAAGTCAAAAGTATCAAAGCCTACGTGTTTATAATTCATGTCTAATTCAAGGTTACAAAGTTGTTCTTTTCTAGGTTTCCTCTAGAAATTGTATAGCTTTAGTTCTTATGTTTTGGCCTAAAAGTCATTTTGAGTTAAGTTTTTTTTTTAACGGTGTGAGGTAAGGATGTAAATTCATTTTGTTCTGTATGGATATTTATCCAAGCTCCATTTGTTTAAAAATCTGTCCTTTCCCAATTGATTTGCCTGTCACGTTTTTGACATTCATTAGAGCATATATTTGTGGGTCTTTTTCTGGATTCTAAATTTTATTTATCTTTGTTCATTGATATATGTATATTATGTATACTTTGATGCCAATACTATTCTGTCTTCATTCCTGTAATTTTATACTAAGTCTTGAAATCAGATAAGTTGGAGTGTGTGCTCCAACTGTCTTTATTTTTCAATATTATTTTGGCTTTTGTAGATACTTTCATTTCAATATAAATTTAGAATTAGCTTGTCAATTGCTACAAAAAATTCTTCTTGATAGTTTGTGATTTTATTGAGTCTATAGATCAATTTGTTCACAATTAGTGTGGTAATAATATTGAGTATTCTATCTATAAACATAGGATGTCTTTCCTTTTTTAGTTCATTTTATTTTCTCTTAGCATGTTTTAGTTTGTAGTATACTGGTTTATTTACACATTCATAGTATTTATTCCTATGTATTTAATGTTTTAATATTTTATTGTAAATAGTAATTTTTATTTTCAAAAATCCACTTTAAAACTCTGCCACTTATAAAATATTTGGAAGGGATAGATGTACAATCTTCAGACTGAGGCTCCAGGGTTAACACAGAATAATCAACAGAAAACTTAGCTACTAGGTGACACTATCAGGCAGGTGGAACTCTGGGAGGCCATAGCTATTAGTGTTCACTGCAGGGAGTCCATCACATCTATGAGATATAGCCACCTCCATAAAATCTATTTTGTGACATTCATGACGAATCATGACCTTACTATGAACACTGCTATTATCGCCAGGAGCAATACTCAAAACAACAGAAATGTGGATTCTGACTTATTTCTGCATTCCACATCATACAGGAGGGCATCTGATTGGTAGAATCTCATTTACATGAAAACTCTAGCAGTAATGTAGTATAGAAAATAGAAGGCTTTTAGTCTCTGACGTTTGGGAATCAATACCAACTTAATAAGTTTATCATATGTACAGTGATTGAGACATAGTTATAAAGTGCTTGATACAGTACTATATTTATTTATAAAAATTATTATTCTAATTCATACTCATACCACATATCCATTATGCTGCTTGCTTCACTGTATTTTAGCAAATATGTGGTACCTTGAAAAAGAAATGTGGCATTATATTATTTTAATACATATTTTTTAACTAGTGTGATTATTTTTATTCTTGTGTTTTTTCAAAATATATTTCTCATTTGTTGAAATGACTATTTGGTCTTTGGATTTCTTCACATATTTTGTTTAGTTTTTGGATTTTTTCCTTCTCATATGAACTAGTAATTATTACTTTTTCAGCTACACATATTTTTGGATTTGTTTTTGCCTTTGAATTTTTTTTATTGTTCACATCAATTTTATTTGTTTTTATCATTTGTTATGCATTCCTGCACACCCATTATATTCTAGAAATGGCAAGACAATACTTTGGAGATAGAAGATTGAACAAAAATAGGCTCAGGTGGGCATAGACATTGCTTTACTTATAAAGCTGTCAACAAATAAATCTAAAATTGCAGCTTGGGAAGGAACTATGAAGGAAAAAATACATGTTTTATAGCGTGCACAATAATTATGTGATGCTAAAGTTTCTATGGAGTTTTTCTGAGCAAATAATGGCTTGAAATAAGTAAGAAATAACCAAAGTAGGCAGGACACTTAGATGAGGTTGTCCAAAAAAAATTTAAAGACACTAGTGTGAAGTGAAGCTGAAGAGGTAGGGAGAAAAATAATCATGCAAAACCTTGCAGGCTGCTGCATAGGATAAAAATCAAATACACTTTTTTTTTAGAAAGGGTCTCACTCTGTCACCCAGGCTGGAGTGCAGTGGCACAATCTTGGATCATTGCAACCCCTGCCTCCTGGGTTAAAGTGACCCACCTCAGCCTCCCAAGTAGTCATAACTACAGGTGTCCACCACCATGCCTGACTAATTTTTGTATGATTTTGTAGAGGCGAGATTTCATCATGTCGACCAGGCTGGTCTTGGACTCTGAGCTCAAGCAATCCACCCACCTCGGCCTCTCAAAGTGCTGGAATCACTGGCATGAGCCACCATGTTCAGCCAGAAATCAGAAAAACTTTTAAAGCCATTAAGTACCTAAAGTTTTGTACAATTCATAAAGTTAAATCTTTCATTCATTTTGTGTTTTATTCCATTATTTTTTACTTAGACAATCTCCCTTTCCAAATACTTGATGATGATGATGATGATGATTATTATTATTTTGAGACGGAGTCTCCCTCTATTGCCTAAGCTGGAGTGCAGTGGTGCAATCTCGGCTCACTACAAGTTCCACTTCCCAGATTCACACCATTCTCCTGCCTTGATACTTGATTATTAATTATTCCTCTTTACTTCTGGTAAGAAAATATTTACCCTATTTTGATAACTGAATGCTTAAATCATGTATGCTTTGTGATAAAAACTTCAGAAGAAAAATTATTCCTGTTAATAAGAAAGAAATAGTAACACATGCTGCTGAATAGCACACGTGTTACTTTTAAAAAGTAATTTTTAAAAGTAATTAACTGTGTTGATCATTAGAGCACACAGTCTTACTATGATTTTTTTTTTTTTTTTTTTTTTGTGACAGAGTCTCACTCTGTTGCCTAGGCTGGGGTGCAGTGGCGTGATCTCGGCTTACTGCAACCTCTGCTTCCCGGATTCTAAGAGATTCTCCTGCCTCAGCCTCCTCAGTAGCTGTGATTACAGGTGTGTACCACCACGCCTGGTTAATTTTGTATTTTTAGTAAAGACGGGGTTTCACCATGTTGGCCAAGTTGTTCTGGTGCTCCTGACCTCAGGTGATCCACCTGCCTCAGTCTCTCAAAGTGTTGGGATTACAGTCGTGAGCCACCGCACCCAGTCTTACTATGATTTTTTAGAAGATATTTCTACATGTCAGTTAAAGATTTTGCTGTTCATCAAGTTGATCAAAGCAGAAGCCTGTAGGTTTTCCAAGAACCTCTCTATAATTATCACATATCCCATATAACAGCAATCACTACATGTACTATAATCTTATCTCTTTACATCAATCTCAAGTCTACATGCACCATTATTAGCATAAAACAAGTTTCAGAGTTTAGCTTCTTATCATCTTTTTCCAGGTATGGGAAATATAATTTCTTTTGTTTCTCTCATAGGTTTGTAGTTGAGACACTCTCCTGAAAACAAAGTCAGATTAGAAGAGAAAACCAGCAGAAGTTTATTGACGTGTGCTGTACCCATCTCCTGGGAGAGGCGAGAGTCTCTATCTCCCAGTGCAGTGGCTTAGGGGCCTTGCTGAAATAGCATTTTTAAAACAGCCATAAATCTTATAGGAACAAAGCAGAGAAGAGAGTAGTTTCAGGTTTCCAAAAGGTGGGAAACTATGGGAAGGTAAATTTATGGGAAGAGTGAAGTCTGCTCCTGGATCCTCTGGCACCCCGTCTCTGAGCTGATAAGCAAGCCTTGTAAAAATAAGAAAATAATAATAATAAAAGACTGTCTTGAGGCTGGAAAAGACAGACAGGAGGGCAGGAAGACCTTTGGTCTTTGTAAATTGCTGTCCCTGCCATCAGGCAAGTACCCACCCAGCGATCCCCCCATCTTTTCTTAACCTTTTGCAGCTCAGCAATCTTCAGTATTTTGAGAGGGATATTTCGGTTTCCTTCACAGGGGTGTTATAACTGGGTGCTATTGAGTCTTTCTTCCTCTAGATTTACAATCATCAAATCTATTCTGACTCCTGACACAAGACAGATTTCTCCAAAAGGCAGTTCAATATTATCATTTTCCTGTGCATTTTCATAATCATGCTTTTTAAAATTTAATTAACATTTTCTATACTGTTCTGTAAACTCCGAGCACAGGGGCAATTTCCATTTTGTTTATCAGTGTACTCAATGCCTAGAATATGTAGCTATGTGATAAATAACTGTGGAATGAATAAAAATGTATTTCAAAAACATCACTGGCTTTCCATGACCTCCAGAATAAAGGCAAGTCCCCATGAAACGGTATAAACCTCCACGATCAGACTCCTGTGTCTTCCATCTGATTCTATTGCCATTTGGTTCGGTAATTCAGGGCTTCATACACTGTGAAGCTCAAGGACACTTCCTCCCTTTGCCCATTATCTCCTCTTTGCCTGTAGCACAATCTCCACTTAAGGTTTATAACCTCAATCATGACCATTGCTAAATCAAGTGTAGTCTAAAGCTGCCTCCTTATATATTTTAAGTTTAGCCTAAAGGTTTCTCTGTACATCCTGAACTTAACCTAAATGGAACTGTAAACAGACTGTAGCTTACTCTTGTGGCAATCACTGAGTTTTGGCCAATCAAATGTTCCCAACTGTTCAAACTGTGTTCAAACAAGGCAACATGGAGCTATAACCAGTCCAGCTGTTTATGTACCTCACTTCAGTTTTCTGTAGGTCCCGTCCAATTTTCTGTCCATAAATCCTCTCAGCCATGTGGCTGTGCTGGGGTCTGAGTCTACTCTCTCTTGGGAGACTGCCCAATTTGTGAGTCCTTCTTTGCTCAATGAAACTCTGTTAAATTTAATTCAGCTGAATTTTCTCTTTTAACACCATCTAGGAAGGCTTCTTAAAATTTCCCATTATTGGAGGAGTGAGTCCTTCACTTGTGCTCCATTTTGCATGCATGTGACCAGCATGTATCTTTCGTGTCCTTTGCAGGTTTTATTGAAATTGCCATTTTATATCTGCCGGTCATACTTAACTGTAAGCTTCTATGAAGCAGAATGACATTTTATTTGTGTTTTGTGCCGTTAGCATCTATCAAAACGTCTGGCACATAACAGGTATTTGAAAACCTTTAAGTAAAGAGAACCAAAGAATTGTTGCATATAGAAAATGACTAGAAAAATAAATAAAACAAGAGAGAAATAATGAATATCTCAAGAAGTTATCTTTTTAATTATCTTTTTATTATAGACCTTATTTAGAATATAATTGTGAATATACATTCTTAGCATGTGATTGTCATTTAAAATAGGAACGTTGGAATGCAAAGTCTTCAACAGGACACAGTTAGAAAACGAAATAATAAATAAATCTCCTCCTTTATGTGAAATGATCAATTCTAATTTTATGCATTGCTGTTCTCTTTAAATTCTCTTTGCCCTTCTGAGATAATCTTTCTTTTATGAAAGTGTCAAAAAATGATTTCCGAATTAGCTTTCCTGTTTGCTTCCAAAAGTTCTATTGCATTTGACAATACAAGAGAAATTAATATGAGAATATGTAAAGAAATAAATTTCTAAAATCTGGCTAAGCAAAAAAAATGATGAATTCATAAATCTGTGTTATTGGATAGTATCTGCAGTAAGGCAAGGAAGAATTATTGGATTTCTTTGGCTTTTATTTTTAGTGTTATGACTATGTAATTTAATGACTTCCACAAAAGTTATTTCTATTTTCTTGCTTAATTTAGTTATTTATAAAAAGGCTTTTTATCATCTAAATTTGTTCATTGAAATGGCTCTTTTATAAGAAAAAATGTTGCAGTGAAGTTTTTTTGTGACTTCCTTTGCTAAGAATCTCTAAAAACAGGGATGCAATCATATAATTTAATTTTTATTTTAGTGAAACTTATTAGTGAAACTTATATTTTAGTGAAACTAAACTTTGGCTTGACAAAGCTTCATTTATGTACTGATAAGATATTGTTAAAATAACTAAAATTAAAATATTTTTATTATGATCTTTCAACTTCTCTTTAGAATTTGATTACTTCAGTAATATAATATTAATTTATAGTTACATAATAATAATAATCATAGTAAATGCAATATTTTCTTAGTTATTTGTGCTTGTTTTCCCCATTTCCTACTCTATTCCTACTGTGTTCAGAAATTACATCTGTTGTATTTCATACTCTTATTTGAAAAGTAAATTTATTCAGGGAGAGTAACAGGTAAGTGAGGAAGCAATAAAAAATTGTTGCAACAGATAATTTTTAGATCATTTTACATTTATATATATGGAAAAACAATATTTAATGAGAAAATGAGAATGTTTTTAACTTTATTTCTTCACTGTCTTTGCAATTAATAATTCTCTAAATACATAGTCTGTTTTCCCCTCAAGCCTCAGTAGCTGGCTATAACTTTTCAAAGGTTAAACTGAAGGACTTTTGTTTTTTTGAGACAGGGTCTGGGTCTGTCACCCAGGCTGGAGTGCAGTGGCGCTATCACGGTTCACTGCCACCTCGACTCCCCCCAAGCCATACTCCTACCTCTGGCCTCCGAGTAGCTATGACTACAGGTGTGTGCCACCAAGCTTGGCTATATATATATATATATATATATATATATATGTGTGTGTGTGTGTGTGTGTGTGTGTGTGTGTGTGTGTGTGTATATATATTTACTTTCTGTATACATGGGTGCTAGGTTGCCCAGGCTGGTCTTGAACTCCTGGGCTGAAACACTCCTCCTGCCTTGACCTCCTGAAGTGCTGACATTATAGATGTGAGCCACTATACATGGCCTGAAAGACTTAAATGCATAATAAATAGATTATGAAAGACAAAGTACAGTACTGGCAAGTCCCAAAGTGGGGTTCAGCCCAAAAGGGTCTTGGCGTTGCCCAGGAAATAATTCAAGGGCAAGGTGGTGGTAGAAGGAAACAGCTTTTCTTTTGAGACAGTCTCATTCTCTCACCCAGGCTGGAGTGCAGTGGTGTGATCTCAGCTCACTACAACCTCTGCCTTCCGGGCTCAAGCAATTCTCTTGCCTCAACCTCCCGAGTAGCTGGGATTACAGGAGCCCACCACCACGCATGGCAATTTTTTTGTACTTTTAGTAGAGACAGGGTTTCACCATGTTGGCCAGGCTGGTGTTAAACTCCTGACCTCAAGTGATCTGCCCACCTCAGCCTCCTAAATTGCTGGTATTACAGGTGTGAGCCACTGTGCCTGGGTGAAAACAGCTTTACTGAAGAGGTATTACAGTTCCAGCAGTGTTACAGCAATGTGACTGCATTCTGCTCTGAAGAACAGGGCTACCCCGTAGGCAATATGCTGAGAGTAGCAGCTCAGGGCAGTTTTGCAGTCATATTTATTCCTGCTTTTATTTACAGGTAGATTAAGGGACTGTTAATGCAGAAATTTCTAGGGAAAAGGTAGTAACATTTGGATCATCAGGTCATTGCCATGGAAAGGGGCAGGTATGCCTCAATGTTGCCATGGCAATGGTAAACTGACATGGCACAGTGGTGGGTGCATCTTATTAAAAGGTACTTCTGCCCATCAGTCCTCATTTTGATTTGGTGTCTGAGCCCCACCTCGAGTCCAGCCTTGCTTCCTACTTCAGAAGTAGAGAAATGATAAATATAGAAACAACATAAGGACGACTGTGTGAAATTGATGAAAGAGTGAAAGAAGAAAAAGAGGTCAAAAGGGAACAAGGCAAGGTGAAACATTACGATAGCACAAAAAATACACAGACTCTGCTGGGGAGAAAATAAAAATGTTCCTGTATCCACTTAGGTTCCCTGGCTGGGCCTCAGAATTAGACCAACATAAGATAGCTTAACAGGAGAAAATCATGCAAGTTTTAGTAAAATTTTTACAAGTATATGGGAACCTTCATGAGAGAAAGAAGACCCAGAGAAATGGACACAGTGGAAAGCTTTTATACTTTTTTGACAACAAAATAGTAAGTTTGTGAGGAAATGACAAGAAAAGGGGTTTGGGCTAGAGGCAATAACTTGTGGGGAAGTGAATAGGAGATACTTGTGGTGGGCAGCGGGAGGTGGAGAAGACTAGTGGAAGATGAGGATCATTTTAGAATACTCATTTGTACAGATCTATTTTAATGTCAATTCCCAGTGTCTGGTGATAAGATTCTCTTCCTAGTACAGGGAGAGTGCCTTTCTCATGGGAATTTTTATGGCCTTTTTTAAGTAAAAAAGAGTAGGTCAGAAAGCCCTTCCTGCATCTGCTGTTTCTTAAGTGCCTTCAACACAAAATGATCAATATGACAAAGCAACATATTTTGGCATAGTATATTCTTAACTCCTTCAGCTCCAAAATGACATATATTTGTGACATGTGCAGAGCCTTAAGCACAAATATTTTGGAATTTTGGATTATGAAAGTTAAAAGAATGAGTTACTGCTTTCATTTGAATTACATAATTTATTTTAATGAATAGAGCATCAGGATGATTGAAAATATGATAATCAATATCGTGAGGACTTAATATTACACAATTATATTTACTTGAGTTCTTTAGAACAGATTTTTATTAGAAAAGTAAATGGGAACACATTTTACGAAGTAGAAATTGGAATTAGTTTAGATGTAAGCTTGTAAGAAATAATAACTAAATCTCTTTGTAGCATTCTGAATGTTCATTGTAAACATTTCATCCTTTTATTAGGAAAATAGGAGGAAACTCCAAAATATTTGGGACAACTCTTCTTTTTATGCAGAAATATAAAAAACATAATCTCAGCAATTCAGAAAATTATTTCTAAAAGGATTTTATATGTATATATATAATTTACACACATCTGTAAACATATATAGGTAGATACATATATATAGATATATAAATGTTATTTGTTGTTGATAATATGAGTTTTAATTTTTTTTCTTCTTGGAAAAAGTAGAGAGTACTACAGATCTCCATATTCAGGTTTTTTATCAGTTTTTTTGTGTTTTATTATCATTGGAGACTATTACTGTAAATTTTTAATATGTTAAAAATACTGTGACTATTAAATATTCCAACATTGATGTTATATAGGTGAGGAAATTGAAGTCCAGAGATTAAAAAAATAGTTGCTCATAGTGATAACTAGTTATGGCAAGTCATGGCTGATAATTGATTACCAAATTCACATAAAGAAAGATGTCTTGCAGGTACTGAGATCAGTGGAGAGAAAGTCAAACTAAATAATAACTCTCATACAGTAACATAATTGTAATACTAAACACTATGTGAAGATACCTTGGGAACATAATGGGGTTGAGAATTGAAAAAGATTTTCCTTTTGATGAAAAGCAAGATTTGAGTAGTGTATTGAAGTATGTGGAAGCATTAAACCAGATGAAGAAGTACCTGGATAGGAAAAGGAAGTAGAGGCATTCCATACCAATGAAACAGCATCAACTACCATTATAGATGTGAGAAAGATCATAGGAAATGGTGAATATGTATTGTCATGTGTGGAATGGCAAACAAGCTGTGAAGAAGGGCAGTAGTTCACTTTATCAAAATACGCCAACGACTACCACATATCAAACACTGTGTTAAAAACAGATAACATAAATATTAACAAGTCATCATTCTACCTGCAAAGGAGAAACTAGAATAAAACATTTGCATGTATATGTATATGATCAAGATAGATAGATTGATAACAATAAAGAATGAATTACAGTTTTCTACTTGTGCTATAAATAGGATCAATATGATAAGATCATGTTTACATGACTTCATTTTGATTTTCTTGCTATCTAGTTGTTGATCTCTGTCATATGCAACATTTTTTTCTCAAAACGTGCTGTGAAGTCTACTTTCATATATAATTAAAGCACTCTTTTCCTGAATGTTTTCTATTTATTTTTAAAACTTGGTAGCACGTAACACTATTATGATACCTTACTTCAAAAAAGTTAAATTATGGAGGCCAAAGAAGATCTATAACTTTCTTCAGAACTTTTAGCACCATCATACCCTAAAATTTCAGGTGTCCTAGTTTTTGTTTTATACCATGTCACATATTCAGTTCTAAGAACAACTTCTCTTAATGGGAGTCCGATGTATTGAGGAACAATATTATCTCTACTGCCATTCACAAAGATGATAATCTTATTCCTTTGACCTAAAACAGTACAAATTAAATGGACAGCTTTGCTTACATGAAAATAACTGGTTCAATATCCTCAAAAGAAGAAAAAGGAGGGAAAAATCCCACAAAGTACTTATTAGATAAACAATATGGTGACATAATAGCCTATATACATCTTTTAATTACTAGTCCATGAGATCTGTGAGGGCAGACGGTATATATCTTGTTAAATGTTTTAAACCCAGTTTAAAACACAAATAACCCTTATAGGTAAACATGGTGCATAGCAATTGTTGTTGTGCTAAATTTTGAATTTTATCCCAGTGTTCTATGTTTACTCACTATTGTTTGCATAAATGAATAAAAATGGGTCAAGGTTATGCTTGTCCAAAACATTCCTCTGTCTACCATTGTGTCCAGAACCTGTCTCAGGTTACTTCTTTCTAATCCTACATTTTCTTTTAGACATATAGGATTAAGAACAACATAAAAATACTATCTCTGTGCAAAGTATATCTGTTCAAAAATCACCAAATCCTTTTTGAAAGGAATTAAACACTAATAGTTGCTTATGGGTAGCAAATGTAGCCAAATGAAAAGCAGAATGTGGGTGATGCTAAGGTCACTTGTAATGATCCCAAAATCAAACTTCCCACATCATCATTTTGATGTTACTATAAACGTTGCCCTATCAGCAAATTGACTAAACCTGCTCATTTCTAATGTCTCAACGAGTTTGTAATGATTTAATCTGTGCTAAAAAAATGCAAAAATAAATTACTGTGGGATTTTAGACAAAAGAAAATTAAAAATTGCTTTATGTCCTAAGTTTTAATTCACATTTTGTCTTAATAATCAATTAATTTCTCCTACTCTGTGGTAGCTTTCTGGCTATCTCATTTCCTATAAGCAGATAAGAAAATTTTGTAAAACCTATTTTTAAAATACATATTTTATAAAAGTAACAAGGACAAGTAAAAATCTCTGCATTTAGTTTAAATAGGTAGAATGATTATTACTGTTTAAACTTTTGTTCATGTTAAGATACATGATACATGTAGAAAGAAACACATATACCTAGATGCACACAGAGAAATACATACAAAATTGATTAACAGATGAGACTCAATTCTTTTTGTGATGGTTATCATGATATGTCCTGTATAAGGATGCTTATTTAGAGGAAAATACGTTTAAATATTAAGACTACAAACTCGTTTCTATTAAGCAGAGATTGCTTCGTATGACTTTCTTTGGTCCCAAGATAACACATGTACATTCCATTAACTTATTTAATGATTTACTTATATTTCATAATATTAATGAAATAATAATGAGGAAAACATATAATGTGCTACTGTCTGTGATAGGCAGAATAATGATTTACATTGATGCCAATATCCCAATTTTAAAACTTGTGAATATGTTAGTTTACATGGCAAAGGGACTTTGCAGATGTGATTAAAGCTAAGGACCTTAAACTTATCCTGTGTTTTCCATGGAGCTAATCTACTTACATATTATTGAAATTAGAAGACCTTTCCAGGATGTTATCAGGGGATTTGAAGATCCTATGCTACTAGTTATGAAGGTAGAGAAAGAGTACATGAGCCAATACATGCAAGAGGCCTCTAGAATTTAGATAAGTAAAGAAAACAGATTCTCTTTTAGGGCCTCCAGAAAGAAATACAGCCCTGCTGATACCTTGATTTCAGGCCAGTAAGACCCAAAAGAATCACTCCAGACTTTTGACTTACTGGGGTATAATGTAATAAATTTGTGTTGTTTTACCAAACTAAGTTTGTGGTCATTTGCTATGGCAGTGAGAGAAAGTGAATACACCCAATTTCATAATATTTGTAAATGTTTTTATTAAAACACATGCAGTCAGTGAATAATTAAGCAATGATAATGAAAAGACTTGTTTTTTCGAGGAAAACTATCTCTGGATTTAGAAAGCTTGGGGTTTTATCCTAGCCATGCTGCTTACTCAAAAAGTGGCCTAATTTAAGGACTCCTGAGAAGCTTGGTTCTGCATACATGATATGAGAATACAGCCAACTTTCTTACAGAATTATTTAATACATGGAAAATACAAGATTTATAATCAAAAGCAGAAATCTCATAATCTTAAAGATTTGTACCATAGCTTTGAGATTCATGTATAAAGAAAGTAAAATATTTTTGACTAAGTATTTTATTAAGCTAAATTAAGAAATGTCCTATCTGGAACACAGATCTGTAAAAGCAGCATGTTTGGCAGAATGTTTGTAGGCAGATAGATGAAGCTTAGTAATACTTAGATCAGGCTGAGCACAAGAGCTCATACCTGTAATCCCAATGAGAGAGGAGGCAGTTAGAGGCTATTTAGGCAGATAGAGAGAGAGGGTCTCAGGAGTGGAAAAATACCTATGGTCAGCAACTGCTGACCCTGCACCACCCGTAGAGCTAGCAGAAAGAAATGTGGTTAAGAACTAACCCTTTTATTAAAATGTTGCTCAGAAGGGACTGTCCCAACTTAGGTGCAGGCACAATAAATAAATATGACATTAGCACTGTGGTTTTAGCCCCTCCATAGGTTTCACTTAGGCATGTATGGATAATTACCAAGATGGAGTCACTTGGCCAAACCCAGGCATGCACAGATGCAACATGAGGCACTAATAAGAGGGATCTTTACTCCTCCCATTTGGGCAGAACCCACAGAAGACTTTCTTGTCTTTGCCACCTGAAAGACCCAGTACTCAGTCCCACTTCTGACAACCTGCTTTCAGATCTCCTCTCATTGCTGAGAACTTTCCTTTTGGTTAATAAATCCTACTCTACTTACTCTCTGGTGTCGTCATGCCTTATTCTTCTTGGTCATGGGACAAGAACTCAGACCTTGCTGAACTGTGGACTAAGCAGACTGCAACAGTTTGGGGGCTTATCCAGGATCATCAGAAGGGTGAGTAGGAGCAGACCTCTCTCTCATTATTTTCATTTCTGAGGCTACTTGTCCTCAGTATTTTTCTCAAGATCAAATAAAACACTGGGCTTCTGTTGGCCAGTTAAGAGTGAATGGTGTGGCTTCCAAACTTAAGACTCAGAGGACTGGCTTGCTAGGGAGGACTTTGTCAATCCTCCATTGCCCTTTGGTGTTGGGAATGTTGACTCTGTGCCAATCTGGTTTTTTTTTCATGGAGGTCTAGGTGCTGTGTAGGATTGGAAGGTGGTCCTGGAACAACTGGGGGTATCTGCTTGAGGCTACACTTCAGTTACCCAAAGACCCCTGGACTAACTTCAGTTCCTGACAGCCTGTTAGGGTGTTAGGAAGAGAACTTCTGGTCTTTTCCTATTGCATTTTTCTTCTTTCTTTTGCAGCTTTATGGCTCCTATCTATTCTATGTATACAATGTTGTGGGTGTTTCTGCAACCCAGAGATACAATTTTCTTGGGTAAAATCAGCAAGTGCCTTAGCAATCAGGAATGAAACTCAAAAAGGTTTTTGTTTTGTGATTTCCTAGAGAAAAGGGTATTTCAAGATCTAGACCTGAATGCCTCCTTATCCCCTAATGATAGCATCCAATGGCATTGAACTGGAGGTTATTTCTCCCTGAGTGACTATCCTCCTCTCCATTTAAACTGTTTCTTTTTCTATGTGAGAACTCAGCACTTTTCAGTGTATTTGTACAGCCCTCCTAAGAGGCAAGTTAATTTTCTCCTCCTGGGAGGCTTACTGTGGGCACAGCCTCTCAAGCCCAACCTCTCTTGCAAACCTTAGCCTGAAAAGTATCTGGGCAGAGTTACAGATTAACATTCCAAACTCCATCAAACCACTCAATAAAATCAGAATTTTTTCCATAGGGGGCCTTATCAACCCTCTACCCAGGGGCTTTAGTTCCCTGGCCACACATTCTCCTGAGGCAACCTAATAAGGAACAAATCCCCTCCCCGATCTGTAAATAAGAAAGTTGAGTGTATGATGAGGAAGCCACCAAAAAAAAAAAAAAACAAAAACAAAAAAAACCCTACCTTGATGGCTGTTAACTCTCATGTGATCACCACTGTGGGGAAAGGGTCAATCATACCCTCACATTTTTCAAAGACACTTATTCTGCATCTAGTTAGAGTAATATTTAGATAGAAAGATGGAATTATGTTTGGAATTTATCCTTTCTCATTTTCTTGGGAGCCATGGTTTGACTCAAGATGTTATCTACCTGTTAAGGAATGAGTTAATGCAGGGGTCTGTCCCACAGACCCTGACCCAACAATGAACGAATAATGTACATTGACACAGATATCTTGCCTATCAGTCTGGTTGAGGGTCTAGGCCACTCACAGGCACCAAGGAGGGTGCTGTAAAGAATGGCAGCTGTGACCCCAAACAGCTATCAAAGCTCGCATTTATTCAGTATAGATTAAATGACAAAGATCTTGAGTAAACACCACCAGAGGGTAATTGACATTGCCGACCTCCTGAGTAGAGAGCAATTGTGTACCCGCAGGTAATAAAAGGCTGGTCTTAGGACCACATGAGTAAACAAGCTATTTAGATAAACTCCCTTACATCCCTTTATACCTAATTTATTTACTCAAAGATTAGGCTGCATTCAGCCAGATCTATTATGGGAGCTTATGCAACCCCCCTGGACTTCCAAGAAGGTTTGTGCTTATTTGTTATAACTATCTTTAAAATTTTTCCCACCAGCCTGACTGAACTCCTACATCAGTTAAGAAATTGACTGAGGAACCCCTCCATTAAAAGTTCTCACCCAAGTTCAATTGCTTCAAAGCATCTTCCAAGCTCCAGTTTGGAAACCCAAAAGAACAATTAGATCTGGGAGACCCAGAGGCAGTCAGCAGGAGGGGGCTAGAGTACAGCACAAGTGAGTATGATTACTCTTGTCAGCTAGCTCCTCTGGATCCATGGGTAAAGAAATCAGATAAAAAACACTCAGCCTTTTTGAAAAAACTGAAAGAAGCCTTGGTAACACACACTGCCCTGTCTCCTGATTCAACTGAAGGACAACTAATTTTGAAAGACAAGTTTATTACTCAGGCAGCCCCTGATATCGGGAGGAAGCTGCAAAAATAGGCCACAGGACCAGATAGCACTTTGGAAAACCTGAAGGTGGCCACCTTGGCCTTTTACAAGAGCAATCAGGAGGAGGCTCAGGAGAAAGAGAGGAAGCACAAGAAAAAGGCAGAGGCTCTAGTGGCCACTCTGCAGGCCTATAAAACCCAGGATTCCTGAGGTGCACCTGCTAATTGCTACAACTATGGCAAACCAGGGCACATTAAGAAAGATTTCCCAGGAAGCAAAAAGAAGCTACCTCAACCCTGTCCAACCTGTGTTCTAGACAACTGACATGTAGACTGTCCCTGGAGGCATAGTCACCAGGTCCACAGCCAGCGTCACAAATGCTCCAGCAGGACTGATGTGTCACGGGGCTTCTCTTCCTGGCTCCAAAGACTCAGACTGCCATTATAATCTAGGAGCCCTGGGTGATTCTACAAGGTAAAGGGAGGAAGGTGGGAAAGTCTGAAGTGAAAAATCAATTATCTTTGGCAAATACATCATTTGACTTCCAAATTATTGCATTTTAGATAAGTGTTTCTTAAAAAGTTACAGATTGTGGGGATCCATCCTGCAGACCCTGACCCAATGACAGATGAATAACGTACACTGACACAGATATTCTGCTTGTCAGTCCAGCTGAGTGTCCAGACGCCTCACAGACACCAAGGAAGGTGCTATAAACAGTCACAGCCATGGCCTAGATCTTCTGGCCCTCCTGGCATTTATTCAGCACACATTAAATGACAAAAGTCTCAAGTAAACACCATTAGAAGTTAGTTGCCATTGCTGACCCCCTGAGTAGACAGCAATCATGCACCTGTGATGGTCAAAGTTTAGTCTTAGGATCACATAAGTAAGCAAGCTATTTAGATAGACTCCTCTACATTCTTATCTTAATTACCATTGGTATAGCTCAAAGAGGATTAGGCTGCCTTCAGACATAACTCAATCCTGAGGCTTTTGCAAAAACCTTCCAGGCTTCCAAGAAAGTTTGTATTTATTTTAGTTTTTCCCACCAACCTGACTGAACTCTTATAATAGACAGACTCCTTGGAAAATATTTACTGGATAAAGTTATTTTAACTCATTTTGTTTATGTCTTTACATATTACAGAAACACAGTAGTTTAATAATAAATTGCAAATCAGTCTAAGAATCTAATACAATTAAAATTAACTACACTTTTTTAATGCTACCACTGAGGTTGCTTATCTGACTAATAAGCACATTAAATATGAATTTGATAGGAATGATTGTGATACCAATTGTTTTGAATTAAAAGTATGTAACTTATGAGATCCTTATGGTAACTCAATACTAAATCATTTTTCTCTAGGACAATTAACGTGAAAATTCCTTTTGCAGCATAAGCACTTACACATTTAGTTTTCACTTTGAACAAATGTAAATGTATATAATTTAATTCTGCTCTGCCCTTCTTATAGGCTCACACAATAAACATGATACAATCTGCAATTATTAGTAGAGGTAATAATACAGGCATTGAAATTATGGAGTCATAATCAATGTCAAATAAATCACACAATTATACTATATATTTTGATTAATTAACAAAACAGAATTTGAAAAATATGTAATTCAGTGAACACATATCATCAAGTATTTGGTGAATTGTGAACCCATGGTTTTTGTAATATTATCTGGAATCATTGAGAAGCTCCTGCATGTTTAATCTTTAAAACACCAAGTTATTCAATATTCACGTAAATTCAAGTATTTGGCAAATGGTGTTTTGGGCATTGGGATTATATTTTTGAACAAGAAACAAATGTGCTCTTCTTTCATAATGCTTGTAATACAGTACAATACTAGATCATATTATGATATGATTAGTTAATATGATTACTATTAATCATATTAGATGATTGAACAATTACATAGTTTTAGAGTTACATAGTTGAAAATGGAAAAAGGTAAAATAACATCAAGTGTGTGGGTTTTAGAGAAAACAGCATTGATTCAAGTTTCTTCTTAACTTTTAATAATGGTGGATTTGATATCTTTAAAAATTTAATTTCATATTGCAATTGTACAAAATAAGTTCCCACTTACTGGAACTATTTTGAAGATTGATTAAGCTAATTTATATTAGCTCCTTAGCATATAATAAATATTAAAAATACTAGCTCTTTTTGAGGGGAACAAAATTCTGATTTTAAAGAGGGAAAATCCTGCAAATAATTTTTTGAATTTTTTCCTGAACATTTACTTTAAAAAATAAATTTCATTGTATAGATTTCAAGTTTACTTCAGGGTGTTATGGAATACATATAGACATTAAAGTGGTTACTATAGTGAAGCAGATCATCTCACTCACAATTTCCTTTTTGTGACAAGAGTAGCTCAAGACTACTTATTTAACAAAAATCCCTAATACAGACCAACGTTATTAACTATAGTCCTCATGTTGTACCTTAGATATATAAACGTGTTCATCCTACATTTTCCACTTTTAACCTTTGTCTTATATCTTCCCATTTTCTTCTCCACCCATAGTAAGCATGGTTTTATTTTCCATCTTTGTTTAATTTACTTTGTTTTGGATTCCACAAATAAGTGAGAAAATGCTCTATTTTTCTTTCTGTGGTTTATTTCACTTAGTGTAATGTCCTACAGGTTCATCTATGTTGTGGCAAATGGCAGGATTTTATTGTTTTAATGACTGAATAATATTCTGTAATATATCTCTATGTATCTACATCTCACAGTTTATTTGTTTGTCTGTCCATAGACACTTTAGTTGTTTCTATGTTTGGCTATTGTGAATAATGCTGCAATGAATTTATTTTTAGGAGTTGGTGGTGATTTCACTTCCTTTGGGTATATACCTAGCAGAAGAATTGCTGGGCTGTATGGTAATTGTATTTTTAATTTGTTGAGGAACTGCCATACTGTTTTATATTATAGATGTCCCAATCTGCATTCCCACCAACAGTATGCTAAGGTTCTCTTTTCTCCATATCCTTACCAATATTTATTTCTTGTCTGTTAGATAAAAGTCATAATAAGTGTGAAATGATGTCTTCCAGTAGTTTTAATTTGTATTTTCTTGCCGATTAATGATGTCGAGCACCTTTTCATATATGAGCTGGCAATTATTATATTTTTCATTGAAGAAGTGTCCATTCAGGTCCTTTGCTCATTTTTAAATCAGGTTGTTTTCTGCTATTGAGTAGTATGAGTTCTTTATAAGTTTTAGATACTAACCTTATATCAGATGTGTAGTTTACAATTTTTCTAGTCTATAGTTTGACCTATAATTTGTTGATCGTTTCCTTT
Source organism: Macaca thibetana thibetana (assembly GCF_024542745.1). Classification (NCBI taxonomy): domain Eukaryota; kingdom Metazoa; phylum Chordata; class Mammalia; order Primates; family Cercopithecidae; genus Macaca; species Macaca thibetana. The sequence goes on along the minus strand of NC_065582.1, from coordinate 14,797,092 downwards.
GCTGTCCAGAAGTTTTTCAATCTCATGTGGAATCATTTATTTTTTACTTTTTGTAGCCTAGGCTTTTGCTGTTAAATTAAAAAAGAAAAATCATTGCCAAGGCCAATTCGAAGGCTCATTTCCCCTGTTTTCTCTCCCAGGAGTTTTATGGTTTAAAGTCTTACATCTTTTATCTAGTTTGAGTTTATTTTTGTGTATTGTATAAGATACGGTTCAGTTTAATTCTTTTGCATGTGGAAATCTAGGTTTCCCAGCACCATTTATTGAAGAGACTCTCTTTTCCCCATGTGTCCTCTTCATGACCTTGGGGTAGATTAGCTGATAATATACGCTTGGATTTACTTCTGGAATCTCTATTTTGTTCCATTGGTTTGTGTTTTGGTTTTTAGGCCGGTATGATAGTATTTTGATTACTGAAACCTTGCATATAATTTTAAATCAAGAATTACAATGCCTCCAACTTTCTTTTTCTTTCTCAGTATTGCTATTGCTATTCAGGGTTTTTTGTGGTTCCGACAAATTTCTGCATTGTTTTTCCTACTTCTGTGAAGAATACCATTGGAATTTTGATAGAGATTGAATTAAATCTGCATATTACTTTGCTTAGTATGGACATTTTAACAATATTTATTCTACTGGTCTACGAACAAGGAATATCATTCCATTTTTGTGTCTTCTTCAATTCCTTTCATCATTGCTTTATAGTTTTCAATGTACAAATCTTTAACCTCCTTGGTTAAATTCATTCCTACTTTACCTTTTGATACTATCACTAGTGGGATCATTCCCTTAACTGCTTTTTCAGATTCATTGTTATTTTTGTGTAAAAATACTATAGATTTGAGTATGTTGATTTTGTATTCTGCAACTTTACTGAAGCCATTTATTAGTTCTAAAAATGTTTAATAGAATCTTTGAGGTTTTCTATATATAGGAGGATGCTATCTGTAATTGAGATAATTTTACCTCTTCCTTTCCAATTTGGATGCTTTTCATTTTATTTTATTTTTATTTATTTTTTTTGTTTTATGATTGCTCTTGCTAGTACCTTCAGTACTATGTTGAATATAAGTAGCGAGAGTGAGCATCCTTGCCTTTTACCAGACTTAGTAGCAAAGTTTTTAGTTGTTTCCCATAGATTATAATGTTAGCGGTATCATTTTAAATGGCTCTAATTATGTTGAGAAACTTTCCTTCCATACTCAAACCATTAAAAGTATTTTTATCAAGAAATTATGCTGAACTTTGTCAAATGTTTCTTCTGCATCAACTGAGATAATCATATGGTTTTCATCTCTCATTCTGTTAATATGATATATCACTTTAATTGACTTGCATATGTGAAAACAGACTTGCATGCCTGGGATCAATCCCACTTGATCATGGTGTATAATCTTCTTGATATGTTGTTGAATTCAGTTTGCAAATATTTTATTGAAGATTTTTGCATTAATGTTTATCAGAGATATTGACCCATAGTTTTCTTTTCTTTAAAAAAAAAAATCCTTTTTTTTTTTTCTTGAAGATGGAGTCTCGCTTTGTTGCCCAGGCTGGAGTGCAGTGGTGCAATCTCGGCTCACTGCAACCTCCACCTCTTGGGTTCAAGCGATTCTCCTGCCTCAGCCTCCCAAGTAGCTGGAATTACAGGGATGTGCCACCACGCCAGGATAATTTTGTCTACAGACTACAGGCATGCGCCACCATTCATGGCTAATTTTTTTTGTATTTCTAGTAGAGATAGGGTTTCACCACTGTCGTTTTAATATTACTATTGGGAACTGACAAGTTGGCCAAAGTCTCATGGATGCCAGCAGAAGACAACACTATTGAGAAACTAAATTCTGATTCCAAAATCTATGTTTTTGTTATATTACCTGCCCTATTATTCTGCTTTGATAGCCAGTCACTGCTACTATAGCATTTTGCTTCAACCCAAGGGAGGGACTAACTTGTGTTTGACTGTCAGGAGCATTAAGTTCTCCTGAGACCTCAAAAACCCTATAGTGACACAAGTAAAAGAGACCATCACCGTTGGTTAGCCATGAAGAATACAGGGTTCTGAGACCAGGGGAGAGCTAATTATTGTCAATTTGACTACTGTCTGAAACATCATATTAAGAGCACTTCCAAGAATTAAGTCAAGATTGTTGAGTGGCATCTGTCAAGGACACTTCAAAAAGGGTATAAATGCATACGTCCCACACTTGCCTTTACTGTTTCATTTGAATATATAAAAAGCTGATGACCACACACATATTTTTAAAACATGGTCTTCTTCTTTTTGGGAAATATTTTAAAACCAAATACTCTTTATCTTTTCAAATGCAAATATAGCTTCCTAGGACTTTTACATAACATAAAACACTCATAAAAATATTTTACACACATAAAAACATTTTATGAATATTTGTGAGGAGTTCTCTTTAACTCAAGGCATATGAAAACAATTCATTTTTACTTTGATAAAGGATCTTTGATTTATTTAAAAGTCCGCCAAGTATAGGAAGACATGTAAGCAAATCAGTTATAGTTAGAATGACACGTTGAAATGCAGCTGTGAACTAGGAGATCAGGTAAGCCTACTGTTTAGGATGTTCAGGGTATAACAAGTTGTTATCTTTTTTTGTTATTTGAAAGTCAAAATATTGAAGATTATACAGGCAAATATTGTACTTATGTGGTTTTTATTTTGATGTTTATTTTTTTAATTTAATAAAATGTATTATTTTATCCAGGAAGCAAATGCCAAGTTTTTCTTCACAGGAAAGTTTATAGAAAAATATTTGCAAATATATCTCTAAATACGTGTATATCTCTAAATATACACATCAATAACAAGCAAAATTATATATATCTGTATTCAAGATGGTTCACTGATCCCAATAATGCTTAAATTTATACTTAAACTTAAATGTTTGCATTTGCACTTCCTAAAGCTGCTTAGCACTGTATGTTAGATAACCAATTGCTATTGGCAGTGTTCATATAACACGTTATATCTTTTCAGATTAAACCCTTGTATATATGCAAAATTATTTCAAAAGAACATATATAAAATCCTAAAAACAATTTATTAATTTAAACATTCTTTTAAACTTTCTATTTTTTTTCTTATAAAAGTGTCATAAGAATATCTGGCATCCTCTTGGCAAGATAGTAGATATAGTTAATGAAAGGATAATGCTGAGACTTTATTTTATCTATTTTTCAGCTTTATAGAAATATAATTGACATAAATTTTGTATACTTCAAGAGTGCCATGTGATGATTTGATTGCATATGCAATGTAAAATGATTATCAAGATCACATGAGTTAACACACCCATATCACTTTCCATTGTTACAATTTTTTGGACATGTGATGAGATCTACTCTTAGCAAATTTCAAGTATGCAAGAGTATTATTCACTATAATGTGAGATTTTATTTAAATTGATAACTATCTGAAGTATGAGAATAAACTCACATTCTATATTCAAAACTTGAATATACATTAAATAAATATCTAGCTACAAACAATGTTTGAGAGAACATGGAGATATCCAACATCAAAAGGTTACCGTGATTTCATTTGAATAAACTATTTAATAGGGAAAAAAAACCTTAGGTTTCATTTCTTATGTTTTTAGAGGTTAGAGGACATTCTGTTGTACTCTAAAGAGGGAAAGTTATGAAAGGAGTATTTTTATCCATTTTGTCAACGTTTTACTTACTCATGTACAAAGGAGAAGAAAGAAATTACTGAACTGATGAAACTGGAAAAGGGATTAACTGTATTTGACTAAGGATTTTTCTCTTTTTTGTCTCCTTCTACTTTTCTTCATTAAGACACAAGGATCAGGGCCCCAACTTAACTTCTGGAGGAAATCTGAATGCCTAGGTAGCTATCTACATAGACCAACACCCTATATTAAGAAAAATCCATGAAAAAAGTTATGCAGAATATTAACTAGAAAAAGCAAGTGGAAACCAGACTTACCTAAATTTTACATCCTATAAAACTGTAGATATTATTCTCAAGTGTATTGAAATTCTCCTCAGTGATGAATAAAATCACAACAATTGCTGTGAAGAGAAATATGATAATGGATAGGAAGGATATGAGGGTGAGGATGACTAATATTTATTAAGCATCCACTGTGCTTCAGGAAAAACATGATGTACATTATTCCCCATTTCTAAATCCTCAGATCCTAGAATTTTGTCTGGAATATATTAGGAAATCAATTATTGCCAAATGAGTGAATGAAAAATAATAAATATATTGCTTTCTTCCAGAATTGCAATAATTTCTTTTTAATTCCCTTCTTTGCATTCTGCCCATGTCTAATTGAATGTTGCAGTAAAGAGCTGGGGCTAAGAATGGAAATTATTTTGAAATAAATACATTTCTAATGATTATGAAATAAAGAATATGGACGTTCCAAATCCCTGTAGTTACAGCCTGTCACAAAGAGTTAAAAATGGGTTTTCAAATATTAAGCCTAATTCGCTCACTTAGTTTTAATTATGTGAGGGTTTACAGAGTAAGAACGCAGTTGTCTAGCTTTTCAAGGGAACTAAAAACAGAAGAAAAAAAGAAGAGTGGCATGCCCTAAACTGTGATTCATTGCATATATAATCATCTGGAAATGCAACTTAGAAAGTTGCATATTTTTGATGTATAAGTAATGCAGAGATTAATGATATAACATTATTGCTTTGACAGCTAAACAGATAACTCTAAATTTCCACTGACATATCTGAATACTGTATAAATAAACTGAATGACCTTTATAAATGTAGTTGACTGTAGAGAAGGGAGCTGGCTTAATATATGTAACACCAAGAGTACTAGAGAGCTGAAGCTTAGTATCAAAAAGAAAATCAATGTACATTATGAAATGTTTAAAATGTAACACTTTTAAAATTACAAAAACAATAAATACAGGCTATACCCTGCAATGTTATATAACTCAGACTAGCGCAGTACTTAATACAAGAAAATCTAGGACAATTAAAAATAGATACTTGTGTTCTAATAGAATATTGAAGTATATGCTAAGGGTAGATATTCAAAGAGTTATAAAAAATTCTGCTTTAATAAGTAATCCCATTTTTGTGCTTAAAGTTTAAACTGTGCTTCTGGAACACTGAAATGCTCCAGTTCTAATATCATTGAGCAATAATTCACTCTAATGAACTCCATCTTTTTAAACAACACTTTCAATTTTCATTGAGTTTTGATAAATAGAAATAATTGCATGAGCCTTAGTAAGAAAAGCTATCATAAAATAATCTTTTAAGGTTTTGTTTAAATAAATGGTCCATGGGCATTATTTCCTAGATTAATTCAATTTGAATTAGTCTATTGGGAGATCACATTGAGGTTTAGATACATTGATTTTTGCCGTTTTATGTTGTAAAATTTAATAGGTCAAATAAGTGATTTCTGGGAAGACATAACCATAAATTGGTGAGATTCACAAAATAAGGTTATTATCCTCAGTGAAATATTACTTGAGTTAAAAAATATAAAAATTATTTTAGTTACAACAGATTATAGATGCATGTGTATATGTGTGTATATACATATATACACACACACACACATACATATACATGCATATAATGTATACTTATCCAGCATGTACTTAAAGAGGATATCAGGGATCGTATTTTAAAATTTTAGGAAATATTGTCATTTTCTGAAGGCTTTTCTGAACAGTAATTTTTAAAGGGCTTATGGTTCACCCTGCCTTTGGTAGAAATATAAACGTAAAATCTTATTTATAATTTACTAGCAACAATTACTCACAGGTTTAATTATATAGCTAAAGTACCAGAGTTTATTTGAAGATTGTTACTTTTTGAAACTGATGTATTTATAGGAAAGCAAGTGAAATTAGAACAGATGGAGTTATAATTTTAAAATAGCAATAAAGAATTACTGAAAATAATTTAGAGTATTCTTCTGTCTCTTGTTGGATCCCTTCCAAGTATCTTTTCTTTTGAAGCTTTTTATGATATTTTATTTTATTTCACAACCTCTTCATAACCTTAACAACCTTAACAATTTTTAAAAAATTTTTCTTTTCATACTTATGCCCATATTATTATACTCTCAAAAAATTTAATAAGCTATTCATTACCAAATAACAAATTCAAAATAGTTCTCTATTACTTATATAATCTTGACATTAAGAAATTGAAAGAGGGATGCATCTCATAATGTGTGTGAGAGCATATTAGTTTATTTTAAAATAAAAAATGAATATTCAAAAGTTGCACAAGAAGTAAATATACTCAACAACTGGTTTGTTTTTATCATGGAAAAATTATTTTAAGACTTGGTTCCAAGCATTCAAGTCTCAGTCAACTTAAACACGATAAACTTAAACAAACTTTTAAATAAGATAAACTGGAATTATATGTTTTCACAATCGAAACCTCTTTTGAATGTAGTAGATTTACATTTCTGAATAATAAAAAAAAAGACACACAACCTTTAGGATTGTGCGAATGTCTCTAAACATTAAGAACATTTTCAACATGAACAAGAACATAATTATTATTTCATTTAGTAGTAAGATGAATGACAAGCTCTACCATTTAAGAGCATTTACTACCTGCCTGCTCTTCGTGAATCTGTTTACATAAACTGTCTCATTTAATATTCACAATGGCCCATGGTAAAGCAGTTGTCTCCCTTCTATTACAAGTAAGGAAATAAGTCTAAGGAGGTTAAATTTCATCCTCACAGTCATGCAGTTACTAGATAGGTAGCACGGAAATTGGAATTCAGTTCTTATTCCAAAGCCTAAACTTTTACCCAGGCTGGAGTTCAATAGTGCTATCTTGGCTCACCGCAACTTCTGCCCCCTAGGTTGAAGCAAGTCTTGGTGCCTCAGCCTCCCAAGTAGCTGGTATCACAGGCACATGCCATCACTCCAGGCTAATTTTCATGTCTTTAGTAGAGATGGGGTTTTGCCATGTTGGCGAGGCTGGTCTTGATCTCCTGGGCTCAAGCGATTGGCCTTCCTCAGCCTCCCAAAATGCTGGGATTGCCAGAGTGGGCCACTGCTCTAGGCCCCATTACTTCTTTACGTAAAGGACTAAAATATTGGCCTAAAAATGCTAGGCTAAAAACATACAAAAAAACCAGAAAAGCAAATCTATGGGAACTTAAGCAGAAAATAATAAAAATAAGGGCAAATATTAACAGAATGGATGTCAAATAAATAGAACCAAGATGATGAAAATGTTCCTTACAAAAGCATAATTAATAGGCAAAGCTCCAGAAACATAAACAAAAAGAGATAAAAGATAAAGTAAAAGATTTGTTAAGAAAAATTGTGATACTATCATGAATACAGCAGAGAAGAGATTTTAAACACTATAAATAGAGGCTGTGGAAAAAATTTTCCAAGAAATGTGGATACAATTTGTCATTTTGAGTAAATATATATAAGAATAATATTGTAAAGTTAAAAATAAAATTGACAAAATTGAATTAATATCAAAATTACTATTTGCCCCACCTTTTGCCAGAATAGACAGTAGTCCCGAAAGATAAATTGTTGAGTGCTGAACTTTATGAAACATACCTCTATTATTAACATACAGCAAGCATTTTATGGAATAAAAATAAAGGAAATTGTACTTAACTAGTATTATAGGTCTAGTAAAAACTGGCCAAGAACAATTCAAGAAAAAGTTAAACTGGCTTCACTTACAGAGAATGACACAAATTCATCACAGATAAGTATATCAAATTCAGTGCAGGGGAAACAGCATTTTCATAAAGTGGTTCACCTTTAAAAAGCAAGGATATCTTAATATCAAAAAAAGTATTAATAAAATTCATCTTACCATGTTGAAGAAGGCAAAACACATGTTCACTCCAGTAGATGCAGAGAAATAATTTTATAACATTTAAGCTCTATTCACAGCAAAAATAATTTCTTAGCCAGTTAGCAATAAAAAGAAATGTTCTTAACTCAATAACGGATATCTTTGGGTGACTTATGATTGAATCTTCCTTAAAATATGAATTTTTAGAAGTATTGAAATCCTGAGTCAGTCAATAATTATCTCTGTCACCATTTATACTAAACTTTTTATTTGAAGGAACAGATGAAATAGATTGAGAAGAAGCAAAAACTGGAAATGAGGAGCAAATATAAAAACTGTCATGAAGTGCAGCTTATATGAATTTCTACATTAAAAGACCAGGCACACTTTAAAAGCTAAGTCGGAAGTTTAAAGAATAGAAAATATTTTTAAAAATAAAAAAGGATTATTATAAATCAGTATTAATGACAATCATAAATTGACTTGTTATTTACATTAAAATCCAATGAAGAGAAAAACTGGAATCTTGTACAGAAACATTGGGAGAAAGGTAAATGGCTATAACCACCATATAAAAATATTTGGCAGTGTATCTCACAAGTTGGACCTAGTAATCCTAGATATATTCCCATTGAAAATGTGGATTCACAAAAAAAGACATGCACATAACTGTTCATGTCAGTACTATCCATTAAAGCCAAAAACAGTAAACAAGTCAAATATAAGATATTTAATAAATGATGGTGGGATACTTAAATGTTCATCTGAAAGAAAAAAGAAAAATAGAAAAGAAAACAAAAGAAAAATAGAATTGTACCTAAGACCGTACATAAAATCAATTCCTGGCAAATTAAAAGTTTAAATTTCAAATTAAAAAAGAAAGAATTAAAAATCTTGTTAAAAATAAAAATAGTGAATATCTGATTGATTAAATAATGAAAGCATTTCTTTAAAAAGATACTGCCTTTGAAGGTAAAGATGTACAAATTAGACTATTTTAAATTAGCTCTGTGTGTTCAAGTAAACACACCACAATATTTAAAGTTAGTCACAGACTAGGAGAAAGTATTTGCAGAGATTAAATTAATATTATTGAGACTATGAAAAGCATTCCTGTTTATGAATAAGAAAGATATACAGCCTATTAGAACATTATCTGTAAGTTTGTAATGTAAGGGAACAAATGTGGAGAAAGGAAATTTACATATGCTATTGATAAAAGTTTGATTTGGCACAACTATTTTGTATGATTATTTTAACAACAACTATTAAAATTAATGGCTGAGATTTACTATCACCTGGCTATTCTAATTCTGTATATACTGGGTAAACCCTTGTGCATATGCTAGGTAAACTTGGAAGAAAATATACAAATTTTTGATAGTCATATAATCTACTACTAAACAGCAAATCGAGTAAATAAATCAGAGGTGGATGTAGCAATGAGGCTAAATGTCTGAAATGACATGTGTGAAAAATCAAGTTGCCAATAATTTGTATGATATTTTGCCATTTATATAAAATTTGAAAATATGCAACCAAGGCAATATTTTTCTTCTTGGTATACACCCATGCATCAAAGAAGAACAACATGAAATTATTAAAATTAGTTACTTCTGAAAATGCAGAGGTCAGTGTGATGGAATGAAGTAGGTGAAGGGTTAGTGAAAGGAAACTCAGCTATCTTTAACCTTCATTTATTTAAAAATATGAAAACATGTAGAAAAGTAAAATGTGAAAATTTAATGTAAACGTGGTAGGAGATACACATTTTACATGAAATCTTTATTTTTTCTGTAAGCTTGTTTCATAATTTTTTAAAAAGAAGTGATTATTCTATTAACATATCAACAATTATTTGACTACGGTTAGAGGAACATAAAAATTATGTTAACCAAAAACCATCAGAGAGGAAATAACTATAATACAATTATAGCTAATATTTCTATCATTATTATTTCAATTGAGGGAATGAATAAATTATCTTCCTGTTTTAAAAGGGAAATTGTACTACTGGGAATTAGTTGATTGCAAAATTCACAGAAAGGGCTGTAAAAACAGAATCTAGGCTTGATTCTGAAATTACCAAAAGGTTATTTGTCTTCCATAACCATGAATGTGGCTGTATTAGGTCAGAGAAACAGAATCAATAGGATAGGATAGGTAGATAGGTAGATAGATAGATAGATAGATAGATAGATTGATTGATTGATAGATTTATTATAAAGTCTTATAGAGGTTGAGCAGCTCCAGTATCTGTACTCAGCAAGCTGTGGAATCAGGAGAGGTGATAGTAAGTTTCAATCCAAAAGCCAGCAGACTTGAGATCCAAGAAGAGCTAAGGTTTCTGTTTGAGTCTGAAAGCAGGAAAAGACCAATATTTCAACTCAGGCACTCAGGCAGACGTCTTATAGACGGAGGGTCAATCCTTTTGTTCTATTTAGGTTTTCAACTGATTGGTTGAGACCTACCCATAATGGGGAGGACAATATGCTTTACTCGGTCTACCAAGTCACATGTTAATCTCATTCTATAATACCCTCATAGACATACCAGAAAGTGTTTGACCAAATAATCTAGGCATCTGTGGCCCAGCCAAGTCGATGCATAAAATTGACTAGCACAGTGGGGAACCAGGAGGATGCTATTAAAACACTTAAATTCAATAATGTTAAAATTGCTGAAACTGGAAGATTAAACAGCAGCTGCCAATAAAACTGCCTCTTTAAACAGCACTCCTGTGCTATTTAAAAATCATACACATCTACCTATTCAGACTTAAACTTCCATGTTAAAACCAATTGCGAGAAGTTGTCTACTAATTTAACGCAATAATTTTCATAAAAGTAAAAACACATTTTTTTCTCAAAAGTTTCAACTACCTGAAAAGGAAAGACTAAATATTTCCTCTGTCATTATCTGTATCTTTGGATAATGCTTATTTAGTTCACTCTGGATAATGCTTATTTAGTTCACTCAGAATCTCACTGTAATGTCCTGTGCTTGATCTCTGGTTGGGATCTTTACACAATGGGATGACTCATTCAGAATTTTTTAAAGTCAATTTCATTTAAGAATGCTCTTGATTTTCCTAACTGAATACCCTTTATTTCTTTCTCTTGCCTGATTGCCCTAGCCAGAACTTCCAACACTATGTTGAATAGGAGTGGTGAGAGAGGGCATCCCTGTCTTGTGCCAGTTTTCAAAGGGAATTTTTCCAGTTTTTGCCCATTCAGTATGATATTGACTGTGGGTTTGTCATAAATAGCTCTTATGATTTTGAGATACGTTCCATCAATACCGAATTTATTGAGAGTTTTTAGCATGAAGGGCTGTTGAATTTTGTCAAAGGCCTTTTCTGCATCTATTGAGATAATCATGTGGTTTTTGTCTTTGGTTCTGTTTATATGCTGGATTACGTTTATTGATTTGCATACGTTGAACCAGACTTGCATCCCAGGGATGAAGCCCACTTGATCATGGTGGATAAGCTTTTTGATGTGCTGCTGGATCCAGTTTGCCAGTATTTTATTGAGGATTTTTGCATCGATGTTCATCAGGGATATTGGTCTAAAATTCTCTTTTTTTTTTATGTCTCTGCCAGGCTTTGGTATCAGGATGATGTTGGCCTCATAAAATGAGTTAGAGAGGATTCCCTCTTTTTCTATTCATTGGAATAGTTTCAGAAGGAATGGTACCAGCTCCTCCTTGTACTTCTGGTAGAATTCAGCTGTGAATCCATCTGGTCCTGGACTTTTTTTGGTTGGTAGGCTATTAATTATTGCCTCAATTTCAAAGCCTGCTATTGGTCTATTCAGGGATTCAGCTTCCTCCTGGTTTAGTCTTGGGAGAGTGTAAGTGTCCAGGAAATTATCCATTTCTTCTAGGTTTTCTAGTTTATTTGCGTAGAGGTGTTTATAGTATTCTCTGATGGTAGTTTGTATTTCTGTGGGGTCTGTGGTGATATCCCCTTTATCATTTTTTATTGCATCTATTTGATTCTTCTCTTGTCCCTGTTTGCAGATGACATGATTGTATATTTAGAAAACCCCATTGTCTCAGCCCAAAATCTCCTTAAGCTGTTAAGCAACTTCAGCAAAGTCTCAGGATACAAAATTAATGTGCAAAAATCACAAGCATTCTTATACACCAGTAACAGACAAACAGAGAGCCAAACCATGAATGAACTTCCATTCACAATTGCTTCAAAGAGAAAAAAATACCTAGGAATCCAACTTACTAGGGATGTAAAGGACCTCTTCAAGGAGAACTACAAACCACTGCTCAGTGAAATAAAAGAGGACATAAACAAATGGAAGAACATACCATGCTCAGGGATAGGAAGAATCAATATCGTGAAAATGGCCATACTGCCCAAGGTAATTTATAGATTCAATGCCATCCCCATCAAGCTACCAATGACTTTCTTCACAGAATTGGAAAAAACTGCTTTAAAGTTCATATGGAACCAAAAAAGAGCCCGCATCTCCAAGACAATCCTAAGTCAAAAGAACAAAGCTGGAGGCATCACGCTACCTGACTTCAAACTATACTACAAGGCTACAGTAACCAAAACAGCATGGTACTGGTACCAAAACAGAGATATAGACCAATGGAACAGAACAGAGTCCTCAGAAATAATACCACACATCTACAGCCATCTGATCTTTGATAAACCTGAGAGAAACAAGAAATGGGGAAAGGATTCCCTATTTAATAAATGTTTCTGGGAAAATTGGCTAGCCGTAAGTAGAAAGCTGAAACTGGATCCTTTCCTTACTCCTTATACGAAAATTAATTCAAGATGGATTAGAGACTTAAATGTTAGACCTAATACCATAAAAACCCTAGAAGAAAACCTAGGTAATACCATTTAGGACATAGGCATGGGCAAGGACTTCATGTCTAAAACACCAAAAGCAACGGCAGCAAAAGCCAAAATTGACAAATGGGATCTAATGAAACTAAAGAGCTTCTGCACAGCAAAAGAAACTACCATCAGAGTGAACAGGCAACCTACAGAATGGGAGAAAATTTTTGCAATCTACTCATCTGACAAAGGGCTAATATCGAGAATCTACAAAGAACTCACACAAATTTACAAGAAAAAAACAAACAACCCCATCAAAAAGTGGGCAAAGGATATGAACAGACATTTCTCAAAAGAGGACATTCATACAGCCAACAGACACATGAAAAAATGCTCATCATCACTGGCCATCAGAGAAATGCAAATCAAAACCACAATGAGATACCATCTCACACCAGTTAGAATGGCAATCATCAAAAAGGCAGGAAACAACAGGTGCTGGAGAGGATGTGGAGAAATAGGAACACTTTTACACTGTTGGTGGGATTGTAAACTAGTTCAACCATTATGGAAAACAGTATGGCGATTCCTCAAGGATCTAGAACTAGAAGTACCATATGACCCAGCCATCCCATTACTGGGTATATACCCAAAAGATTATAAATCATGCTGCTATAAAGACACATGCACACATATGTTTATTGCGACAATATTCACAATAGCAAAGACTTGGAATCAACCCAAATGTCCATCAGTGACAGACTGGATTAAGAAAATGTGGCACATATACACCATGAAGTACTATGCAGCTATAAAAAAGGAATGAGTTTATGTCCTTTGTAGGGACATGGATGCAGCTGGAAACCATCATTCTCAGCAAACTATCACAAGAACAGAAAACCAAACACCGCATGTTCTCACTCATAGGTGGGAACTGAACAATGAGATCACTTCGACTCGGGAAGGGGAACATCACACACCGGGGCCTACCACAGGGAGGGGGGAGGGGTAGTTATACCTGATGTAAATGACGAGTTGATGGGTGCTGACGAGTTGATGGGTGCAACACACCAACATGGCACAAGTATACATATGTAACAAACCTGCACGCTATGCACTGGTACCCTAGAACTTAAAGTATAATTAAAAAAAAAAAAAAAGAATGCTCTTGATGAAGTCAACACAACGTACTAATGTTATTAAATATTTGTTCTTGGATATACATCATTTATTATTCTGTGTGATAAAATGGGCAGCTTGCATAAAACACTTCTGCTGAATACTGAAATATAATGTTTATCTGACATAAAATGATTTGTAAGGGATTGAATTACAAGCTGAATTAGCTACGTCTTTCACAGAATGAAAAGTTTTACTTGAAAGAACAACCAACCAAATATGGCTGTTCACACCCAATTATTTGGCAGATATATTCTTTACAAAAATGAACAAAGTTAACCTGTAACTTCAAGGACAACAACTGAAAGCAATTTTTGTTAGTGAAAAATTTGAGTTTTTAAGTGAAAATTAAAATTTTGCAAAATGTTGAACCACCATTATGAGGGTGATGTCCTCTAACACTTAATATCTCTTCTGATGACAATGTTGTGAAATTAAACAACGTGATTTTTAAGTTGTTATATTGAGATATGTGAAATGTGGAAGTTCTGCATCACTCCGTGGACTGATATTTTCCAGATTGGTAAAATACCCAAAATTCAAGGTTTTCCTATAGATTTTAATGTAGTGGTGTATAAACTAGTTATTGATATGATTTCAGTCAGTTTTCTTGATTGCAAATAACATTTAAGAGACTACCACTCATTGAGTTTGGGAATAGTATCTGAGAAGATGTCTATAATTATCTGAAAAGATTATTAAAATCCTTCCTTTTTTGTGAACACACATCTCTGTGATACTGTTTTGGTTTTCATATATTTCAACCAGTAAATCAGATGGCAACAGATTAAATGCAAAGGCAGATACCAGAATTCATTTCTTTGTTCTGTTAAGGTGGATATTAACAATCTTACTTTTCTTATTAAATTTTTTTAGGATATATAATTTTTTATTAAAATATGTTAATGTAAAGGGGGCTTATTGTTATTTTAATACATTAAGGTATATTTTTCAATGTTTCAGTTTTAATTTTAATAGAGTAAATATTAATATGTATACATAGCCCAAATTTCTAGAAAACTTTAATTAAATATGTGAATTTTCATGTATATTTATATATATAGCAAACTGAAAATTAGTGGCTTAATCAAGTTAGAAGTTAATTTCTCTTTCATTAAAAATTGGTTATGTAGACAATTGAGGGAATTATATAACAGCCCCACAATTGTTAAAGACTGGATGTACCAAGCCAAGCTTATGGTATAGAACTCTACATCATTATGACCCAATATGGAATTCCAGCTATTATATTCCTGTTCCACGCATCAGCTTGAAGAAATAAAGAAAAAAACAGCGAAGCACACATACCAGCTATCTTTTAAGAAAGTCAGCTAAATGCTACTACAGGCCACTTGCACTTATATCTCATTACGAGGATGTAGTTTCATGACTAGCCAAATCAAACTGCAAGGGTGTTTGGAGACTGTAGATTTCATTCTGGATAGTCATATACTGACCCAAATATTCTGGAAGTTAGCAGTGATATGAAGAAGGATTCAACTTGCAGGTTTAAGCCCTGGTTCTTCTCCTAACTTGCTGTATAACATTCGTCACATTATTTAGGGTTTCTAAGTCTCAGTTTCTTTATTTGTATAATGGGGCTAATTGCAGTACCTACCTCATAATATCATTATTATGATAATAATTTGAAATAATTTAGAAAATTGGGTAGCATATTTTATTCAGTGTACAACAAATACTAAATTAAATACAATTACATGTAAAACACATGTTTTAAGATTTTAAAATAGGGTGATGTTCTAGGAGTGCTACAATATGATTTAGATAAATATAACTTATGTCATTCCTCACACATTTTTGCTTACTGAAAAGTTGATTAAAAACACATTTTAATGCTTTTGGAAAAGAGAGAAAGAGAAAAGCTCCAGTTACAAATTGTCAGAGAAGGGATTGTAGAAACCATACATAAGTGATATAGAGTTTTTGTTGTGGGACTGTAAGGTACAAAAATAATTTGTTGATTCTCATGGAATATTCAATATAGTTTATTTTTATAATTTAAAATCAATCAAGTCATACTGAAAAACATCTCAGCCTAGTGGAATTAGTAGAGAACCAGCAATCTAGATCTTGGCATTCTATCTCCTTACAATTTTGATTCATGACCTATGTTTGTGCTAAGAAATGAACATGAGGGGTTGATAGATACAGAATACTGTGTGTTGAGGCCATCAGCAGATCCATCAGTAAGTTCCCTCTTCACAGACTAGCAGGTTATAGAGCTACAGGGTTAAACAGAATGAGCTACCATTGTTAAAGTTCAAAGATGAAAAAACAATCTTTTGGAAGAAGGTTAGCAAGATACACTTCATGAAGAAACTCTAATTACAGTCGTACATGGTGGATAGGATTTAGATAAAAGATAGAAAAGGTTTATTCTGAAAAACATCAAAAAAGTATTATCAAAATCATAAGAGTGGACATATGTGCAGAATCTGTCTTCAAAAAAATTGACTTGTGGAATGATTTGAAGTAATACAATACAGACATGAGCTTTTAAATTGTAGATGTCTTGTATGACAAACTAAGGATTTATATATGCCAATTACAGGTATCAGAATGTTGCAATTTTATGAACAAGCAGGTTGCATGATGGAAGCCATATTTTCAGTGCATCATTCTAAAGCAATGGGAAGCAGGAAATGGAGGGCGAAGAAAGAAAGGCTATGGAGGCAAAGAATAACAAAGCCTGATGTGGAAATGGTCAAAAGTTAAAAGAATATAAATTTCACATTAACTGGTACTACAAGAAAAGGGTGGAGATTCTACCTCTTAGGAGTAAAGAATCTTTCTTGTCTTTTCAATGTTCTAATGATATATTTGATGGCAATATATCATTGATTTTAAAAAGACTTTTGAGGTGATGCTATTATTTATTTATATTTTAAAAATTGATAGCCCATTCCTCAGGACAAGGAGGTCTAGAATGGACACCAGAAATCTGTATTATGACCAGATGATGTTTTTATACCAGCCATGTTTGGAAACTGCCTAGTTAGATTAATGTGAAGTGTTTTTCCACCTCTTAAGTCTAATTTCTGATAAAATACTATGTCACTTTAACAAATCATAAAAGGCAAAATACATTTTCATTTGTTTTAAAAAGTGCATTCACTATGTCCTAAAGCAGGGGTCCGCAACCCCCAGGCTGCGAACCAGTAGCAGTCTGTGGCCTGTTAGGAACCGGGTGACACAAGGGGACATGAGCAGTGGCTAAATGATCTGAACTCTGCCTACTATCAGCTTAGCGGAGGCATTAGATTTTCTTAGCAGCGGGAACCCTATTGTGAACTGAGCATGCGAGGCATGTCAGTTGCCTGCTCCTTATGAGAATCTAATGCCTGATGATCTGAAGTGGGATAGTTTCATCCCCAAACCATAACCCACCCACTAACCCTCATCCGCCTCTGCTCCCCATTCATGGGAAAATTGTCTTCCATGAAACTGGTCCCTGGTGCCAAAACAGTAGGGAACCCCTGGCCAAAAGCATAAATCTTTAAGTGTAATGATACCAAGATGTGGATCTTTGTAACTTGGCTCATAGTTGTACATCAACAAATAATTGTGATTTTAATTGAAATATAATAACATAAAATTTATTTACAGATAGTCCCGGTCATATCAGATAATCCATCTGCCAGAGACTACTATTTCTACATAAAAATTATATAATTGAAAGATTTTCCCACACTCTTTATGTTTAAATAACATTTTGATTTGAAATTTAGCTTTTACTAAGAAAGCTAATACTATTTTTTTTTTTTGCCTCAAAGTCTTTTCTATTTCTTGATAAGACTCACCTAACATATTATGGTCTGTATGACAGTTTAATCTTGTCACTGCCTGTAATTACATTATAATTAGCTTAAACACGAACTTTAGTGAATCTGTAAAACATTCTTATCTGATCAACCTCTTAATTTTGTCCTTTCTTAGGTCAAGTTGCCACCATTTATGATTAATTTTTGTGTAGGCTTAGTCCCACAACTAAATGTACTATTCATAGGTTTGAATAATTTAATACTCAACCATGTGCAGATAGGTCAAACTGCATATAAATTTATGAAGGATGAGATTGCTTTTGAAATTAAACCTTGAAAAATTTGAAATAATAATGCAATCTTTAATGTGATATGAACAAACATCCTTCATTCACTAATGACAGCTTTTAGACCCCAAAGATGCAAGAGCTGAACAGCAACTTCCTGAGGCTATTTTATCATTGTGTTTGGGCAACATTATGACCATTGATATTCCGTGAGATAATGCGTCCTCTGATAGGACACAGAAGAGAGAGAACATTTAGTCTGATGCTTGTATCAGCAGGATGAGTATAGTAATATTTTTACTTTGACTTTGTCACCTACAATTTGCAAATGACTGTATAAAGAACTTTCCTATTTACTGCCTCCTATAATGAACTAAAATGAAGAAAAATTTTAAAGCCTCACTGACATTTTATTTTAATATGTTAGTTAAAGAACAAGGAAATTATAGAGTGAAGATAACACATGGAAATCAGCCTGGTAACATATTTTTTAGGATATCCAACAGAGTGCAAGAGGATGAGAAAACGTTGGATAAAGGGAAATGTCTGCCTTTTTTGCTGAGATCACACGTGTATATGGCTACAGAGAAGATACCGCTGAGTTATCCTTGAATGTAAAATCTAAAGTTGGTGATAACTAATGCTAAACACAAATTTCTGTATGCAGATTAAAATATTATAACTAATAGAAAACAAAAACATCTCAATTTTTATTAACTATCAACCAAGTAAATTTAATTTCAGAAGGGTTAACAAAGCCAAAGATTACAGGCACTACCTATTTTACATTCTATAATAATAAAGTTTTTAATATTCCCTTGATTCACTCCACCTACAAAGACAGTCTTCTGTGTTCTAACCTTAGTATGAACAAAACAATTAGTCTATAAATGATGCCAAGCAAAGGAGAAGTGGTCACAACAAGTCCCTAAGTGTTTAATTATCACGTTGGCTGACTAACTCAAGAAGACATGAAGTAACCTATTGAACTTAATTATACAATGAACTCATTTGAAGAATCATTTCTGTAAGCTGCTTGCTCAAGCTTATCCTAATTTTATGTCCTCACAAATTCTTTCTTGAATAATTAGTCCTAAATAGTCTGATATAGTAACTATCATACTATTATCAGGCATTTCAACCATCTTATTGCTGAATAATACATCTATCAAAATGCAATAATGATTTGTAAAGAAGCACATGGTTTTCTTAAACTATAATGTATATTAATTGAAAAGAAACACACCATTGGACCATTCATAAGTGAATTATTTTATTTTTGAGACAGGTTCTCACTCTCTCATTGTGATGGTTAATACTGAGTTTCAACTTGATTGGATTGAAGGATGCAAAGTACTGATTCTGGGTGTGTCTGTGAGGGTACTGCCAAAGGAGATTAACATTTGAGTCCATGGACTGGGAAAGGCAGACCCACCCTTAGTCTGGGTGGGCACAACCTAATCAACTGCCAGCATGGCCAGAATAAAAAGCAGGCAGAACCTGAAAAGACTAGACAGGCCTAGCTTCCCAGCCTACGTCTTTCTCCCATGCTGGATGCTGCCTGCCTTCAAACATTGAACTCCAAGTTCTTCAGATTTGGGTCTCAGACTGGCTTCCTTGCTCCTCAGCTTGCAGATGGCCTATTGTGGGACCTTGTGATCATGTGAGTTAATACTGAGTTAATAATAAATATATATAATGTATATATCTCCTATTAGTTCTGTCAGTCTAGAGAACCCTGATGAACACCTCATCCTCATCCAGGGTAGAGCTCACTGTAACTTCCTACCCTTGGGCTCAAGTGATCCCCCTGCCTCGGCCTCCCAAGTAGCTAGGACTATGGGTGCATGCCTGAGTGAATGTTTCCGTGGCGTTCACAATATTTTAACTGCAATATTTCTCAAGTATTTTGCCAAAATTCAGAAATACCTACTCTTGGAATTTACTCTAGAAAAATGCATCCTAAAATATTGTTTTAATTCTTTCTGATATGATAAAGCACTTATTATAAGTTAATTATTTCCATACCTTTGATGTGTGCTTTCTGTTTAAGTGTCTTGAAATATGTCTTCATTAGATTAAAGAAAATATGTATACATTGACCAGTAGAAAACATATCATAATGGGTGATTCTTATCTTACTTTACAGTATTCTTATTCTGAATTTTTTATTATTTGTGTTTTACTACGTGTGTTTCTTTCATTAGCCTTAAATAAATTACCAATGAATAATAATAATAATGATGCTAGGTAAATAAGGGTATCACAGTAGATCACAATAGAATACTATTCATATATAAAAAATATACAAAGAAAAAATGTGTACTTTCAAAATAGACATATTTCAAAGTGAGGTGTGTTGACCATGGTTAAGGTTTTTAATACAATAATATGGAAAATAAGGTATTGTAACTTCTTTAAAAAATATGGCCTTACCTGCATCTCCTCGTACATACACACACAGCATACTCATCCTCTTTTCTATTTAAACATTTTCAGTTGAATATTCATTCAAAAAATTCCCTTGACTTACAGAACAGACATCCTTGACAAACTGAAAAAAAAAGACAAAGAAATATTTCATACCATACAAAGACATAAATATTAAAATGTGTTAACATTTTAGAAGCACACATTAAAATGTCAAAATAATTCCCCAAAGTAGAGCCTTTGTAAATTAAATGGAAAATTATTATCCAAGTTACATACAAGAAACGATTGTCCAAGTTTTATTCCTCAAAGTCTCCAAAAATATTAGGTACATGACAGTAATAGAAAAGAAAAATTATTTCCCCCCAAAGTCAAGAGACTGTAAAATATATTTGATAGAGTAATAAACAATTAAAAAATATCTTACAAACAACACTTAACTCGAAGACAGAATTTTTACTAATTTTTTAGTGGGACCAATTTTTAAAATTCTTCTCTTACATTTTCTAGAATTTGGGAAAAACAAACACAATCTCAATACAAGCAATAGAAGAATGCCAAGCTATGAAATGCATTTAGAAATATAGTGTTTTTCCTAGAGACTCCCTCTCTTTTCCCATCTTTGTTCTCTCTAGAATTGTCAATGAACTCAGGCTAATGTATCTATAGATTCTCATATATATAGAGATATAGTGTTTTATATAGACATACACATACATAAAGACATTAAATACATGTAAATACATTATACATACATATATGTGTTTATTTTTTACAAAAACAAGGCCCTTAATGTTATATCTATATATAAATAAAATAATAATCACAATACTTTTTAACTAATAAAAACGAAATGCATAATTTGCTCGTAAAAATCAAGACCTTTGGATTCTTACTACCTCATTATTTTCTTTGCCATCTTTTCTAAATATTGGCTTTTACTATAGTAATTTAGAACTTTTCGTTCTAGTCTATTATAGATGTTTTCTTAACGTGCATTATGATAACATTTTGATTAAGGATGAACCAGGTATACAGCCAGTGGTCCCATAAGACAGGGGACCCCAGACTCTAGGCCGTGGATCGGAGCTGGTCTGTGGCCTGTTAGGACTGGGCCGCATAGCAGGAGATGAGCATAGCAGGAGATGAGTGGCAGGCAAAGTGAGCAATACCACCTGAGCTCTGCCTCCTGTCAAATCAGCTGCGGCATTAGATTTTTTTTTTTTTTTTTTTTTTTTTTTTGGAAACGGAGTCTCCTTTGTCGCTCAGGCTGGAGTGCAGCGGCGCGATCTCGGCTCACTGCAAGCTCCGCCTCCCGGGTTCCCGCCATTCTCCTGCCTCAGCCTCCCGAGTAGCAGGGCCTACAGCCGCCCGCCACCACGCCCGGCTAATTTTTTGTATTTTTAGTTGAGACGGTGTTTCACCGTGCTAGCCAGGATGGTCTCGATCTCCTAACCTCATGATCCACCGCCTAGACCTTCCCAAGTGCTGGGATTACAGAAGTGAGCCACCACGCCTGGGCTTTTTTTGTTTGTTTTTCTGGACGAAGTCTCGCTCTGTCGCCGAGGCTGGAGTGCAGTGGCCAATGCCGGCTCACTGCAACCTCCGCCTCCCGGGTTCAGGACATTCTGCTACCTCAGCCTCTCCCGTAGCTGGGACTACAAGCATACGCCACCACGCCCGGCTAAGTTCTTTGTATTGTTAGTAGAGATGGGGCTTCACCATGCTGGCTAGGCTGGTCTCGAACACCTGACCTCAAGTCATCCACCTACCTTGGCCTTCCAAAGTGCTGGGATTACAGACGTGAGCCGCGGGGCCCGGTCTAGAGTCTCATAGGTGCGCAAACCCTATTTATGAACTGCGCATGCGAGGAGTCTAGGTTGCCTGCTCCAGCTAACCGCTTGATGATACGAGGTGGAAGAGTTTCATTCTGAAACCATTCTCCCCACCACACCACACCATCCCCATTTGTGGAAAAATTGTCTTCCACAAAAACCAGTCCCTGGTGCTTAAAAGGTTGGAGACAGTTGCCATAAGATTTTAATGGAGCTGAAAATTCCTATCAATCAGCTAGTGACATCAGAGCCATCATAGCACCCTAGTACAATGAATTACTTACATGTTTGTGGTGATTCTGGTGTAAGAAAACCTACTGTACTGCCACTTTTTAAAATTATAATAAAAAGTTTTAAAATTATATTAGAAAATAGCTTAAAGAATAAAAATATAAAGAAAAATATTTCATTATGCTTTTAAAATGTGTGTTAACCTCTGCTCTTACAAAAGAATCAAAAGTTTAAACTTTAAAAAGTTTATACAGTAAAAATGTTGCAGTAAAGTAAGGTGAATTTATAACTGAAGAAAGAAAATGTTTTAAATAAATTTAGTGTAGCCTAAATGTACAGCTTTTATAAAATCTACGGTAGTGCAATGTCCTAGGCCTTCACACTCACAACTCTCTCACTGACTCACCCAGAGGAACTTTCAGGACTGAAAGTTCCATTCATGATAAGTGTCCTGTGACAGTATACTGTTTTTTTAATGTTTGATACCATATTTTTACTGTACCTTTTCTATATTAAAGTGTGTTTAGAAATGCAAATATTAACGCTTACCATTGAGTTATAATTGCCTACAATATTCAGTACAATGACATGCTACAAAGGTCTCTAGTCCAGGAGCAATAGGCTATACCATGTAGCCTAGGTGTGTAGTAGGTTATAGCCATCTAGGTTTGTGTAAATACACTTTATGATGTTTACATAATGATGAAATCACTCAATGACACATTTCTCAGAATGTATCCCTGTCATTAAGCAGTACCTGACCGTATGTTTCTTAGTTTTCAAAAACCTTACTTCCTTCTTATATTATAAATTTCTACTTTGTGTCATCATGCATTTGCATTTTACTACACATTATGGGAAAAATTATTATGCACTGCGATTCCTCCTCTTCACCTTTTGTAACTTGATATTTCTGCTATAACTCACTTTTAATTTCATTAGTTAATTTTGTTAAATATTTTCCTTAAAGGAAGTTCATGGCTGTTATGCTTTCTAAATTTTGACATATGCATATATGTCTGCAATTTGTCATGACACATGAGTGTTCTCATGGCAGGTTTAGTTTTCTTGTGTATCCATCATCTTATTTCAGTAGTTATAGTTAATTGTGTTCTGCTTTCCAATGCAATCTTTACATTTTATTAAGATTTCTTATAATACTTTATATATTCATGTATACTTTAATATATATTTTAAATATCCACCTCTATAAAAATTTTGTAAGGACATAACCCAAGATTTGTGATTTACTTTTATCACACATACTATAGCTGAATCAAAAGTAAGAGTCTTACTAAGTTGGAATAAGAATACTTAATTTTTGTAGAACATTTTTATCATTTAAAAGATACTTTTATGTTTGTGCTTATTTATTCCTACTTACATCTTTGAGACCTAGAGTTCTATCACTATTTAAGAGATGAAGGAATTAAGTCTTGTCAAATTTTAATGCAGTAATCCACTACCATAATTTCAAAACATGTAACACAGGAAATGTAACACTAATGAAACTTACCAGTGAATAGAAGTTATAAATTATTAACCAGGGACAAGCCAAACAGCTCTTTTGCTTGATGGCCCAGTGTATTTAATTTCATCTGTAATATATACATTGGGATAGTTCATGTAAAACTTTAAATACTAGTATTCATTTAAAAAAATTATATAGCCACACTGAGTGTATATTCTCTCAAATAAAACACATGTTTTTCATTTGAGCACAACCTATACATAGTCATAACCTGAATTCCAAAAACTGATTTTCCTCCTCTTGGATATTTCAGTTGATGTCGAGACATCTGGATTCTATTTTGAAAACTCCTATACATTCATTAACTAATAAATATACAACATGCAAAATTTCAGGGATATGAAGATGGAATACTTCCTTTTCTAGTCCAAGAGTAACAAAAAAAAATATTTATTGTATATTTCCATTGTTGGGGGACTTCTACAATCTACTGTGGGGTATACAATTTTGTTTAAGGCACAATCTTATCTTCTTATGCTTCACAATTTAACAGGCAAGAGAGACACAAATGTTAAGTAACCATATAACAAGTTGACAATTAGTAACACTGAGAAATGTGCCACAGGTAGATTTTAAATGTTGAGTTATTATGAGTATTGGAATATGGTTTCCTCTTAAAGAAAAATAATTTCCCCATATCAATACTCTGAGAAATAGTTAATCCTGAAACTAACTTTAATGGTGTATTAAATTGAGCAAAAAAATAAGAGGTCTAAGAGAAGGACTCAAAGAGACAAAAATACTTGGTTTTGCTTTGGTGTGTGTGAGCAACTCCTACCAAGCAGAGACCAAAACAAGACTGCACATATCATAGAGATTCTGTTTTTTTCCCAGTAACATGTATACAACTGCAGTGGTGACATTGTGGAGTGGCTTGCATTTAGAGCAAAAATGTTCATGAATCTCAGATCCACTAATAAGTATAGAGCCAGCAGAACTTACTGAGAAAAGCAATGTTTTCACTTGAGGCTTCAGAGGGACAGCAGTAGGTTCAGCAACAAAGATTGCTGTGTCCCATTAAGTGATGGCAGCCCAAGATCAGCATTCACAGAGGAAGCAGGGGTACAGACTGATGAAAAGTTTGGGGCAAAATAACCTAACTGACTAGTAAATATTAGAAAAAACCTGAGACACTTGAGGCATTAGCTCCTAATAAGAAGGTAACAGGTGCTCATGATTCAATAACTATGATCTAAATTCAGGGAGTATAATCACAATTTGCAATCAGAATCAGGTGAAAATTAAGACATATAGATTATAATCTTAATAAAAGAGTTGTTGAAATAAATAATGGAGATATCCTAATACTACAAGTTTTTTTTTTTTTTTCTAAGAGAGAATGTTAACTGTCACTGACATCTGAAAATACTTTGAGGAGGAATTGATATTTAAGTGAATCATAGGAAAAATATATTTCTAATTTCTGGCTAATGTGTGCAGTAAGTTCTTCCCAGAGAAAGGAAACCACTTGAGAAAAGACAGTGTGAAATACAGGATATTTTGAGGAGAAAGAATGACATGTGGGAGCCTAGGTGATTTGATGTTCCTTTTAACTGTCTTTGAGAAATGATAAATAATGATTCGAGTGGCAGTAGGACACCTGCGATTATGTGTGTAAATCTGTGTCATACTAGCTGAATGTGTATTTGGTCCTACATATAACCATTTAGACTTCATTTCATCTACAGATGAAATCACAAGGCAGCCTACATTCCTACAGATACATGAATTCCTCTAGCATTTCCCTACTTATATGCATTGTTTTTATGCATCATTTTTACCCTAATTTTGAAATCACTTTCTCTTCAACTTTCCCCAAAATTTAGGTAATTCATTTTTCCTTTTCTCTTTTTTCAAAATGTCTTGACTTTTCTCTTAAGAGAAAATTTGCTGAATCAAATTTGTTGAATGAGTTTAAGCCTAGTACCTTTTTGCTAATCTGATTTTGATTTTGGTCTGAAAGACATTTTTACCAAGTTTTGGTTTATCAACTTGGAAAAAGTCTATGGGATAGTTTATTAAAAATAATTTTATTCTAATTGTCACATGGCATGCAATAGATTGATTCAAAAGAACTCATTATTTTAATACAATGCTCTATATTAAAAACATTTATTAAATTTACTGCCACCCAAAATATCTGGAATACAAATATAAGGTGGATATTCACTTGGAAAGATTTGGGAAATGAAATTTAGCATCCTCCCAGGGTCCTACCTCTGATTAAACATGAGTCTGCCTTTGGTAGAAAAGTCAGCCTTGATTTTATTCCAGATAAGCATGACAAAGGCAGTGGTTTGTTTCAGCCTCAGGTTTCTATGGTTTTACTAACTCTAGCCTTGAGTAGCTTCAGGTAATGTTGAAGCTTGTCAAATATAAAGATTATCAGAATAGGCAGCAAGGTAGAGCCAATGTGAAGAGTTCATGTATTGTTATCTAGAGGAGAAGATGATAGTGCACGGGAGGCTGACTTTTAACATTTTAATTCATAATTCAGATAGAGTAACATATCATTTTGGAAGATTTTCTATGCATTATAGGATACTAACTACTAGGGTCAGAGAAAAGTGTTGTGTAATCACAATATGTTTTATATTTTATTTTTAACCTTTCCATACTATGTTTCTCTACAGAAAACTCTTACAGAGCTATAGATAGAAGGAAGTAAATCACACATAAAAATTTCTTTGCCAGAGTAACTGAAAGGGAAGGAAAAGAGGTCAACCAATGAGATGGAGACAAGAAAAATATGTCAACCAATGAGATGTAGGAAAGTAAAAGCGTTCAACCAATGAGCGCAGAGTAAAATATCCAAGAGCTCTTGATCAATGGGAATTAATTTTTTCAACATTTTTTGTATGTCAGAAACTTATTAACAATTAACATTTTTAAATATCTAAAATAAAAACACCTTGTGTGTGTGGATTAAAAAATAGGGTTGAAAAGAATAAAACAAATGATACAATGTAAAAGCAACTCTAAAAATGCTTAATAGATCTACAGATAGGGCTTCAAAACTACAAAAAAGGAGGTTATAATTACATCTCTATCAATATCTGTCCAAAGAGTTGGTAAATTTGATAAATAAAAGGTTAAGTTACTCATATGTTTGAGGGGAGGGGGCAAAAAGTAGAAGTTAGGTGCAATTGTTTTGGAGAAAAAATGTCTGGTGTAAAATCCTGGTTCCAATCTGGATTGTTAGCTGTGGGACTTTGAGAAACATCTTTCAGTTATCCTAGGCTTAGAGGCATTTTCTTGACCTACCAGGCTTAAGATGATCTCGTCTCTGCCACCTTTCTGATCCATTTTCACCAATCTATCTAATTCATGCTGTATTTTCCTAAAACATTCCAAACAATTTACCTAAAACATTCCAAACAATTCAGGCCTTTGCACTTTGCTGTCCTCCTAGCCTGAAATGCTCTTCCTCTAGATATGCTCATAATGCACTCCTTTCCCTTCTTTCACATCTGGACCAGCAGAGGCTCCTAGGAGAGACTGATTCTGGTCACCACATAACAACATAGCATCCCTCTACCCCATCACTTTGATCCTTTTATTTTGTTTGACTTGACTTTTTCCTCTGTGGTATTTATTACTAACGTTTTTTCATAAATTCCAGATCCTCCACAATAAAGCCAACATCTTATTATATATATATTTGTTTATATAAATGTCTATATGTTAATGTGCATATATCATTTCCTGTTTATTGCCTGTTTGTCTGGTTAGAATGTAATCTCCATGAAAATAGGAAATTAATCATTTAATTCATCAACCAGAATACTTGACACATGGTATATGTTCAATAAACATTTTTTGCAAAATTAAATCAAGTAATACAATTCATACAATCAAGCATGAATTAGTGAATAAAGATATTGTTACATCTCAAAATTTTATAGGAGGAGTACCTGAATCATAAAAAACATTTAATAAATGTTACTACTATTACATGCATCATATTTCTCTTTTTGCTAATGTTTATAATGAAGCAAACCACAATTTTAAATAACTATTTTATTCAGTTTTCTGTCCTAGATATTGCTACATGTATTGGTACAGAATCAACACTTGGTCTATAAAAATAGCTGTACCCCTGATCCTTATTAATCATCCTTTCAGTAAGGTAGAATAAAAAGAGAAACTAGCTAGCTTTCCACTGTTCTATAAATAAATAGCCTTCTGGATACATTCTTTCCTCATTGTGAAACATTTTTGATAAGATTAAATACATACATGAATATTACTTGATTGCTCTTATTGTTATTATCCAGATAAAAAAGAAAGCACTTCTTTTTGTTTAGGGTAAAACATCTGTTGTTCCTTTTCTTATTTGTCATTTTTTTTTTTCTATACAGGTCAACTTAACCAGAAAGTCATTATGGGATAAAACAAAATATTCTTATTTTTAAAATAAATAGAGTCATAAGCAAGCAGCTGCTGAACTTTGTAAGAGTCACAATACTAAAGATGGCCAAATTCCTTTTCTTCACAATATTAGGTTAGGATTTTTTTTTTTAAAGGAAGAACATTAAGTGAAAAAAAGATGTTTAGTTTTATAATATAGTTACCATAATCTTTTAAAAAAGCATTTTTCTTCCTTAATGTGAGATTTAAAAGTAATAAAAATATACAGCACTTTTTTATATCTTTGTTTTTTATACGTACACATATATGTATATATAACAAGATATATAGATATTGTAAGAGGAATCTAAGTATTTCCTGCCAAGAATATTTTAATGTATATCTAACATTTATTATGTTTGAGATCATCCACATTGTTGAAAATGTGAGATTGAAATCTCCTGTTGTTTTGAGTTTTTTGTGTTTCCCTTTTGTTCTCAATTTGTTTCTCATTGTTCTGTTTTTATGTTTCTTCCTCTCCCTCATAGTAGTGCAAGAATATTAATCCATTCTTTCACTGTTATAAAGAAATACCTGAGATAGGATAATTTATAAAGGAAAGAGGTTTCATTGACTCACAGTTGGACAGGATGTGCAAGAAGCATGACGGCTTTGGGGGAGGCCTCAGGAATCTCACACTCATGGTGGAAGGCAGAAGGGAAGCAGCACTTCACATGGCTGGAACATGAGGATAAGAGAGAGCCAGGAAGTACTACATGGTTTTAAACAATCAGACCTCAAGATAACTCACTATAATGGAAATATCACCAAAGGAAAAATCTGCCCCCCATGATCCAATCATCTCCCACCAGGCCCCACATTCAACATTTTGTGATATGGTTTGACTCTGTGTCCCCACCCAAATCTCACCTTGAATTGTAATCCTCATAGTCCTCACAAGTCAAGGGTGGGACTAGGTAAGGGTAATTGAATCATGGGGGTAATTTCCCCCATGCTGTTCTCGTGATAATGAGTGAGTCTCACAAGATCTGATGGTTTTATAAGCATCTGGCACTTCCACTGCTGGCACTCATTCTCTCTCCTGCTGTCCTGTGAAGAGGTGCCTTCTGTTATGATTGTAAGTTTCCTGAGGACTCCCCAGCTATGCAGAACTGTGAGTCAATTAAATCTCTTTTCTTTATAAATTATCTAGTATCATGTATTTCTTCACAGTAGTGTGAGAATGGACTTATACAAACTGCAATTACAATTTGACATGAGATTTGGGAGGGTCCAGGAGCAGAAAGATGTGGTCTGGCTCTTTGTCCCAACCCAAATCTCACCCGGAATTGTAAACCTGATAGTCTCCATATGTCCAGAGCAGGAATAGGTGGAGGTAATTGAATCATGGGGTGGTTTCCCCTGTGCTGATCTCATGATAATGAGTGAGTCTTACAACATCTGATGGTTTTATAAGCTTCTGGCATTTCTGCTACTAGTACTCATTCTCTCTCCTGTTATTCTATGAAGAGGTCCCTTCTGCTATGATTGTTAAGTTTCCTGAGGCTTCCCAAGATATGCAGAGTGTAAGTCAATTAAACCTCTTTTCTTTATAAATTATCTAGTATCAGGTATTTCTTCATAGTAGTGTGAGAGCGGACTAATACAATTCACGATTACGATTTGAAATGAGATTTGGGTGAGGACCCAGACCCAAATCATATCATCCCTTTATTGGGTTGTTTGATTTTTTTGACTACTTATTTGATTTTTTCCTCTCTGATTTTACCACTACTGCTTTGTGAGTCATAAAGTTATTTCCTTCTTCTTAGTAGTTAACTTCATTCTAAACCATAAAATGACCTTGATCACTTGAACACTGTATATCTCCGCTGACACACAAAGCATTTTATCTAGCATTTTAGATATAACTTTCAGTTTACCTCATAAATTAGACAATTTTACATAGGCCCCACTTACTTTTACTGATATGTCCTCCAAGTTCTTTATAATTTATTCTTGCATCTGAAACTGTCTTTGTGGGGTTTTTCTTTACCTGAGATAATGCCTTTTGAACTTCCTTTGATGAATGTCCATAGGCAATAAACTTTTTGTATGTGTTTGTTGTTTTTTCTGAAAATATCTTTATTTTGTCCTTTTCCACAACAGCGTAGTTTTACTAGAAAATATTATTTCACCGTCTTTGGGTTTCTGTAACATAAACTGAATGATCATGCTGTTTCCTATGCAAGAGGAGCAAGGAAGATGATGAGTACAATGAAGGGATGTTTTTAGATTCGGTGGTAAGAATCTGAAGGACTTTAAGTCTGAGAGGAGTGGTCATCTGATGGACTTGAGGAGATACAAAACAAACATGATTAAGTTATATCAGAAAATGGTGAAGAGAATATTCTAGAAAATGATAGTAGGGATACCAATCAAAGACCAGTGTTGATTTGACATTAATGATTGTAATTTAAAGAAAAGTCAGTCAGGTGATAATTGTGATTTTCTACAGCACATTTTGGTTTTTATACGTGAAAAAATGAGAAGGTGAATTCTGGGGTTTACTCCAATCTGTTGCAAGGCAAGTATGGATGAGATAGAATCAAAGATCTAAGGTGTTAAGACTGTATGTAAGGGAATAGTTTGTATTCGAGCCATTAAATGTGCTCTAGATAGGTAGCAATTAAAAACAGATTGCGGCCAATAAATGTATACAAACGAGTAGATTCAATGGGATGAAGTTTTTAATAGGATAAAAGAATTCTTGCAAAGAGATTTCTACAGAAAATGATAAAGAAGGTCATGATATATGGTTAATAAATGGTTTAAGATAGCAAGTTTAGAAACAATTTTTTATCTCTCACTATGATATCTTGGATGCATCGTGGGAGTGGAATGCTGAGATGGAGGCAAGAAAAAGGACCAGGAAGTGAAGAGATTAGGGACTAAGATGGTATGGTTCTTTCTTATGGAAAGGGTCGTCCACATGGATATGGAGATAACACTGATGTCATTCATCATAATCTCTTGCATGATTTTAAATATATTTGTTAGAAACAATTTATTGTATATTACCCACTGAATCAACATTTGCATCTTACTTTTCTATTAATCATACATTCTGAAACCAAATTCTAGTGCTTAGGTTTGTGCCTCTGAAATATAGTAAAGATACACCAAAGCTAATGTGGTCCCAGTTTTTATTTAGTAGGTTAGGAAGAGCAAACACTATTTCCAACTAAGTTGTTATCAAGTAGCATAACGTTTGCCAAATCAAATCGTTCTTCCAAGGTTTCAATTTTCTTGTAGGTAAACACAGTTTTAAATTCAAGTTTACTTAAAATCATTTTTAAACTTAAAGGCTTTTGATTTAATTATTTAGTTTATTGCTTGCTAAAGTACCATTCGTTGACTTTGATCTTGAAGTTCATATAATTACTTTTACTTAGGATGTCCCCCACCACTGAACTTTTATAGTCCTATATGTTTCTGTTGTATCTCTCACCATGGTATCTAGATATCCAACCAACATAACTGTGTAAAAATAGAAGGTATGAGTGAAGAAAACAATGTCAATCTCCATTTTTCTATTTAAGCAGGTATTAGTGAGGCATAAAGATTGTATCTTAAGTTTTGTGGGATTTTTGAGCTTACTCATAAATTACTCTGTACTTTACGAGTAAGCTCAAATTCAAACTCCCTTTGTAAGGACAAAATTCACTATTTCTCCAAATGTATGAGCATTCAATGTAATATTTACATTTGTTAAATAAATAAATAAACCTCCCCCTTTGTAATCATTACCAATATATATCCCAAAAGACAAATAACTATATAAAAATGTGAAAACTACTACAAATGTACACAGGCAATAATGCAGATGATTATAGTAGTAGAAAAGTGACAACTAAAATAGACTGCTCATAAAGTTTACCCTTTCTGTTGTTGTTATTTTTTCAATGCCACTATCTTTAATTGCTCTGAAGAAGTTAATAATTTTTTTAATGTATGGCAGGAATATAATTAAGAAGGAAATAATTGGTAAGGAATAAGTTTAGAGATAGTGAGCTGCTATTAAATACCAAAGTAGTTGGCAGTCTAACACAAATCTGGAAAGATTAGAATCACAGATACACATTTTGGAGTCACAGGTATTAAAATAATATTTTTTAAGCTGTGGGACTAGATATCACTTGCAAAGTATCATAGATTGAGGACAAACAAAAGGGCCTAGAATGGGTTACAGGGTATTCCACTCTGCAGAAGTCTAGAAATAAGCAGGCATCAACAAGGGAGAGTGAGAAGACTCTACCAGTAAGGAAAGAGAAACAAGAGTGTATGGTACTAGAAGCCAATGAAAAAAACATGTGAAGAAGACTATGATAGAAAATGACATTCAGTGCTATTACCATAAACAGGGAAATTATTTTGTTTAGCAAAAAATGATTAATCATGCTATTGATATGATTCTGACATAAGCTATGATTAGTTAATGCTTGCGTCTTTTATGTTGTACATCGTCGAGTATGCATACTTGTTAGATGTCTTAGGTTCTTTTCAGTTAAACATGGAATAAAACCAGTTAAATAAATAAATAATGGGAAACAGAAAGAGATAATGAAATAGAAAGCTAGATAGCAAGAGACCAAAAAGTGTGACTAATAGAAATATAAACGCATAATATAATAAACAATGGAACATTTAATTTTTTAATAAATCTGAATAATTTTTCTTTAAGTTATCATAAAATCTTCATGTACATAGAGAGGTCTTGAAAAGGAGTCCTGGATTTTCTGCTGTGTTGAGAAGTAAACTCTAGAATTACTCAATTGAGGTATTTAAAATTTATCGTTTAAATATCCAATAAAGCGAGATCTGGGTTTTCTCCTCTATAGGTTTATTATGAAATTACTGACCAACTACAGGAATTAGAGGGAAGGCATTATGTTCTGACTATAGTCCTGTCTGACTTTCTATTAGTCCATTCTCAGACTGATATAAGGACATACCTAAGGCAGCGTAATTAATAAAAGAAAGAGGTTGAATTGACTCACAGTTAAGCAAGGTTGGGAAGGCCTCAGGAAACTTTCAACCACGGTGGAAGGGGAAACAAACATAACCTTCTTCACAAGGTGGAAGGAAGAAGTGCCGAGTGAAGTGGTGGAAAAACTCCTTATAAATAGTGAAGTGGTGGAAAAACTCCTTATAAATAAGATCTCATGAGAACTCACTCATTATCATGAGAGCAGCATGCAGGTAATCGCCCCCTGATTCAATTATCCCCCACTAGGTCCCTCCCATAACACTTGGGGATTATGGGAACTGTAGTTCAAGAAGAGATTTGGGTGGGGACACTGCCAAACCACATCAGACTTTATCATCCTGCAGGGGTAAGGGGAGTTACTTTCCCCTTGAGAGCTTAGGATCCCCCTCTTATTTGATGAGGAATTGACTACATAAATGGTCCCCAACGTTTTCGGAATCAGGGGCCTGTTTCATGGAATACCGATTTTCCATGGATGGGGGTGCAGTGGATGGTTTCTGAATGAAGCTGGTCCACTTCAGATCATCAGGCATTAGATTATCCTAAGG
The DNA here is from genome assembly GCF_024542745.1 of Macaca thibetana thibetana. Taxonomy (NCBI): domain Eukaryota; kingdom Metazoa; phylum Chordata; class Mammalia; order Primates; family Cercopithecidae; genus Macaca; species Macaca thibetana. The sequence continues at coordinate 14,763,226 of NC_065582.1, read as the reverse complement.
AGCTTGCAACCTAGATCCCTTACATGTGCAGTTTACAGTATGATTCATGCCCCTATGAGAATTTAATGCCACCAGTGATCTGAAAGGAGGTGGAGCTCAAGCAGTACTGCAAGCCATGGGAAGTCGCTGTAAATACAGATTAAGCTTCACTCACTCACCAGCTACTCACCTCCTGCTGTGTGACCCAGTTCCTAATCGGCCAGGGACTGGTACTGGTCCAATGCCTAGGGATTGGGGACCCCTGAACTACATTCTGATTAAAGAAACTTTCATCTGTATGATTCTATAATTTTTTAACACAGATGTTACCTGAAACCTCTAAACCTTTGGATACAACATTAAGCTTAGCTGTGAACATTCAAATTATTTTTAAAGATATCAATCTTAAGGCAAGAGGCGTATCAGTGAGATCATATTTTTAAATATGCTTCTGCTTTCTAGAATGTTATGTATCTAGTGACTTTTATTTTTGAGATGGACTCTTGCTCTGTCACCCAGGCTGGAGTGCAGTGGCACTATCTGTGCTTACTGCAAGCTCCGCCTCCTGGGTTCATGCCATTCTATTGCCTCAGCTCCGAGTAGCTGGGACTACCGGCACCCACCACCACGTCCGGCTAATTTTTTGTATTTTTAGTAGAGACGGGCTTTCACCATGTTAGCCAGGATGGTCTCGATCTCCTGACCTCGTGATCCGCCTGCCTACAGCCTCCCAAAGTGCTGGGATTACAGGTATGAGCCACCGTGCCCGGCTCTAGTGACTATTCTTTTGTCTATGTAATGTGTCAAACAACGTGGAGATATATTCCTTCTTCATGATTCAAAATAAAAGAAAAAAATGAAAAAAGAAAGTGAAAAAGGGAGGGAGGAAGGGAGAGAGAGAAAGAAAGATGGGAAGAAAGAAAGGCCACACAATGAATGACTTAATGATGAATGCTGTAATAAAGCACATTTAGTATTTGGGACAAGAGGGAGTCATCACAATACTACTGGAGAAGTAGACAAATAACATTGTATTCCTGTTCCCAAAGTACTTTTATTCATTTGTCACCCAGGCTTTCTCACTGCCTATGCCCCTCAGTGCAGCTACCTCTGGTCTTGCATATCTTGTTGAGTCAAAATCATATCCTCCTCTTTCGTTTTCTTTTTCTTGGTTTGCCCTGGAAACTTCAAATGTTTTCTCCTAAATTTGCCTAGCAAACACACTAAGGTATTCACCACACAAAAGGATATTTCAGTTAGCAAGATCAGCCCTCCTTGCAAGATATTATCAGTCATAAATTGCCCAACATATATAAAATTATTATTCTAAATATAAGTTATGTATTATGGAATTGGGGCCCTGGAGCATAAACAGTAGCAGCAGCAAGAAAAATCACTGGAAGCACTAGTTATAACAAAAATGCCTGGAAGAAGAAATTTTTACCTTTGTAAACAGGCAATATATGTATCTTAGGACCCTTAAAAATAAAGAGAAAAATTAATAGTTTGTCATTGTGATTTCAAATTAAAATTTAAAAAATTAAAAAATTTAAAAAGCCACTTTTTTCCTCAAATGTCTTACTCTTTTAAAACAGGTGGTTAAATTAGTCTAGGTGTGAGAGAGCAATTATTTCCATATAACTGTGAATAAACACATTTCTATGGAAATTTTACTTTTCATGATTCGTGCAAACCAATCTATTTAAATTATTGGTATATATCTTAATAACAAAGGCAGCTACATATAAAGAAAAAAATAAGACTGTGCCACATGTTTGAAATACCTACAGGGAGACTGCTTTTAATAAACATAAATAAAGAAATTCGGGATATACCTTTTGTTGGTTTAATTTTAAGAAATTACTGTTAGCCTTATGTAGCAAGTTATTGCATAGTATTTTTTAAATGGCTTTTGTCATGGCTATATGTAACAAAATATAAAAATCAGATGAAATTAATGTGTTTATGTTTTCCCAATATTATATAAAATCTAAATGTTATGAGAGGGGAGTAGGGAAGTACTGGGAAGGGAAGGGCGTGATCCCTGGCTAGTGCTCCACCCGCCATGTTTGTTCCCATGGACCTAGGTGAGGACAGGCATTTCTGGTTTCATGCCCAAATGTTGCATTTCCCAAGACCATCCTGGCCCACTACGTCCCCATCCTGTATCCCGGAAAGCGGAGCTTGCAGTGAGCCAAGATTGCGCCACTGCACTCCAGCCTGGGTGACAGAACTAGATTCTGTCTCAAAACAACAACAAAAAAATACTTAAAATTACCATAAGAAAACGTGGAATGGAGGATTATATGATAAACATGCTAAAATGCCATATGAAGACAACTAACAACTTAGTAATAATAGCTATCACTTGTTATGCACTTATTGGACATGCCAAGTACAAGATGATTTATACAAAAATTCCCACCTGAATGAATTATATTAACAAGTGATTAATATAGGCCAGAGTCCAAGACAGACCATGAGGCAAGCATGTCAGCTTCTCAGCACCATTTGTGGAGAAATGTATGTTGTGTTGACTTACAGCTGGTTACTGTTAACTTCCTCTGATTTCTAATATTGAATTTGATCAGCAGACAGCCTGGTTTTGACCATGTAATAAGAGGAATTTTAAAAGATTCCCTCCTCAGATTATTGTGTGACTTCCCTGAGAACAGCGTATCTCACAGAGTTTTCGTTATCAAAATATAAAGACGAAGTACGTCCTGCATATTTGAGAAAGGACCCTGTGGGCTGCCTGCTTTTGGTCTCTCATGACTGTCTCATATTTTACCTTCATTAAAACTTTACAGAAGTATACCCTATGGAGTTTCGTAAGCCCTTGTATTGATCTGATCTGTGTTGCAATTCCAAGTAGCGGTATTATTATTCTCCTTTTACAAATCTGAAATATCAAAAACCTCATCATTTTATGGTCTGGAGCAACAAAAGAGTGCCCACTATCACCACTGCAGTTGAATCTTGTTCTGAAACTTATGGTCAGTATGATCAAACAAGAACTAGAAAGAAAAGATGTAAGCCTCGTAATTACTTCTGAAATCATAATTCTACACCAAAGAATTTAAAAGAATAAAGTGAGAGAATTAACATTTTAAGAAAGTGTGACATAGTGGCTTGTGTTGGGGATCTCCAAGACCATTCTCAGGGTGGATTATTCGCTGGAATGACTCACAGGATTCAAAAAGTAGTTACAGTCATGATTTCAGTTGATTACAGAAAAAGGATAGAGATTAAAATCATTAAAGGGAAAGGTACATGGGGCAAAGCCCGGAAGAATCCAGACACAGGTTTCTGGGTGTCCTCTCTTAGTGTAGTCAAATGGACACCGCTAATTATACCAGCAGTGATGGGTGACAACATATGCCAAGTGTCTCCAATCAAGAAAAGTCGCCTGAGCCTTGGCTTCTAGGGTGTTTGTTGCAAGGTCAGTCACATAGGCCTGCAGTAACTATGTGTTTTCGTTAGTATTGCTTTTGAATTAGCAAATTTCTCCTACAAAAACACCAGATTTTTCATAGTGGACTTGGAATCTTGTTAAACTATCACACAAGTGTTTAAAATGTGAGTCAAATACACAGAGGAATTATATTTGATTCATTTACCAAATACTTTTTCAAGACCTGCTGATAGTATTGTGCACTGTTCTAGGCTGGCATTATTGTGAAAAACAAAACAGACCTCTGCCATTCTCTTGAAATATGTATTATGTCTTTCCCTTTGGTGAATAAAGGATCAATGTTAGTATGAGTTGAAATAACTTTATGATTTTACATATCACCATGTCAACTATCCTGTTTGAAAACAAGCAGATTGGAACTCTACAGCAATCTGAACAAATCACATATACATTTACTGAGCAGCTAGATATATACAAAGTACTATCTCCAGGGCTGTGAATTTATGTGCAGTTTATAGCTGAGTTAAACAGGAAATGAATACATGACAAAATAAATAAATGTGACACACTGTTTCAGATATCATAAGAAAGTATATGACAATAAATACATTATTTAATAATATTTATTTTTTATTCAGTGCATGGTACACTACATATAACATTGCAGGTATTTGAACAACCCTGCATGTTAGGTTTAGTGATACTCATTTTACATATACGTAAAGAAAGAAAAGAATGCACGTATCATACTGAGACATAAAGATAATACATATAGCTTGAAATTATACTTATTATTCTTTATTATTATTCTCTTTACCCCACTGCTTTTTGAAATATTTGTGATGAAGAAATGCAGATCCATTTGTGGACCAATACTTTTGTAAAGTATAATAAAAATAAATATAGTATAAATGGAGTATATTTAATATAAAAATACATAAAGTATAATAAAAATAAATTACCAGAAAATTTTCAAAAATTAAATTATGTAAAACTCATCAGCTCTAAAGAGATCCAAAATTTAAGAACATTTACGCTAAAGCTTGTTTATCTGAACATTTTTTCCCCTTAGAATGCTTGTCTTTTATTGAGAGCCTTTAGTTAAAACTGCCACAAGCACTCTAAGGCTGTATTCCATTTAAACCAAGTGTGTGTGTGTGTGTGTGTGTGTGTGTGTACATACATATATAATCATGAAACTAGTATGTAGTTTCTGTACTTCAATTGGTAACAGCCAGCAAAAAAGACACTCCCATTGATTTTCTTCCTCATTATACTTAACAGTGAATGACACTAAATGAAAATTACTTTTACAATGGTAAAAGTGTAAAAGGAATAGTTGTTTGAAACTCTTATATTCTCTAGTAATATTACACTCCATTTATCAATTCATCAAATAAGATCCTGTTTCCCTTTTGCTAACCATCACATAAGATTTACTGAAAACCACAAGTTTATGCATTCATTTAAAACATACAGCCATGCCTTGCTTAATGACGTGGATACGCTCTGAGAAACATGTTGTTAGGAGAGTTCATCATTATGTGAACATATAGAATGTACTTTCACAAATCTAGAGGGTATCACATTCTTTTCTTTTCTTCTTCTTTTTTTTTTTTTTTTTCCTGGGACAGAGTCTCGCTCTGTCGCCCAGCCTGGAGTGCAGTGGCGTGATCTCGGCTCACTGCAACCTCTGCTTCCCAGGGTCAGGCAATTCTCCTGCCTCAGCCTCCTGAGTAGATGGGATTACAGGTACATGCCACCACACCTGGCTGATTTTTGTATTTTTAGCATTTTTGTATTTTTGTATTTTTCACCATGTTGGACAGGCTGGTCTCAAACTCCTGACCTCAGGTGATCTGCCCACCTCGGTCTCTCGAAGTGCTGGGATTCCAGGCGTTAGCAACTGTGCCCGTCTGAGGGTATCACTTTCTATACACCTAGGCTATATGGTATATAGCCTATTGCTCCTTGGCTAGAAAGCTGTAGAGTATATTACTGTACTTGATACTGTAGGCAATTCTAGCACAATAGTAAGAATCTAAACAGATGAAAACGTGGAAAAGGGACAGTAAAAATATGGTATTGAAATCCTACAGGACCACTGTTGTATATGTAGTCCATTGCTGACTGAAATTTTGTTATGAGGCACATAACTATTTATTGAGGGCACTTCTAAGCGTCAGTCATAATCTAGTCAGAAAACAGGCAAAAAGCAATGTTCTTACGGAGCTTACATTAATTATATTCAAATAAAGTATGAATAGCAAGAATAAATATTTTATATAGGATACTAGAAGGTGACAATTCTTTTGGGTCATATTAGAGGAGGAACAGTGGATAAGGGTTGCCAGGAGAGGGGAACAGGAGAACAGCCACAGTTTCAAGGAGGACAGTCTGAGCTGAACTCACTGAGAGAGTGATGAGAAGGGGGACTGGCAGGTGTGAATCTCTATGGTCAGGGCCAGTGTTGAAGAGAATTCAGCGTGCCTAGCAGAAGGGAGTGACGGGGAGGGTAGCAGAAGATAAAGTCAGAGAGGAAAGGAAGGTGAAAAGAGTGGGAATCATTGTAAGGACTTTCAGCTGGACTTCTAAGCAAAATCAGGAGCTCCTACATGAGCTTTCATTCCCAAAAAGGTACATCCTGTGGGTTAGAAGGATAGAATTATTGAGACCAATGTGGAGGCTACTATGCTAATGAAAATGAGAGATGCTAATGACTCAGCCCAGGGGGACAGCAGAGAAGAGTGGTCAGATTTTGCATATACTTTGAAGGAGGAACCAACAGATTTCCTGAAATATTAGATGTGGGATATGAGAGAAAGCAATGGATCAAATATGTCTCCAAGATTTTCCCATTAGCATCTTGAAGGAGGAGGTTCTCCTCAAACTGACATGGAAAAATCAGGTTTCAGAGGAAAAGTGAGAAGTTGAGTTTCAGAGTTCAGCACAACAGTCTTATACAGGGAGCTTGGTTTGAATGTCAACAGCAGGCAGAAGAAATGTAAAGCCACAAGACTGAATGATCTCACAAATAGTGTAAGGGGGATTTTACAAACAGGGAGAAGACTAAGTTCATATGCACATCAAATTATTTTTTGCTACCTAAGAATCATTAAAATGGCTCTCCCTTTGTGCTTTTTGATTTACTGCTACTTATTAATGAACTGTCTTATTTTTGTCATTCTGAGAACTATGTTAACTAAAAAGTGGACATGTATTATACAATAACACAAGTTTTTCATCTCATTATTCTTGCATAAGCTTTCAAATAGCCATTGTCAAAAGACTGTATGCTATAAAGGAAAACAATGTATTTCTAAATGTTTTAAGACAAAACTAATGTTTCTTTAAACATTAAAACTATTTGATTCTATTTCATGTCTTATGAATGTAGTAGTGGTTGGATCTAAAAATAAAATGCTAATCTTATAGGGTTTACTTTTTTTGAAGTATTAGGATTTTAAAAAGTAAATAAGATTTTTATACTTTAGTCACACAGCTGTGATCCTGTATATCTTTCTCTAACACAGTGTTACATTATTAAATCTTGATTCTAGGATTATTCAAATTTTCAAAATGATAGAAATATCCCAAAAGATAGAGAACACCCACTTGAATGCCAGAGTCATGAGGACAGAAATTTATTTTCACCACATATGTACCCCAGGCACACACAGGATTTCCTGGTACATACAAGCCATTCAATAAATATTATTTGAAAGAAAGAATGAAAAATTAAGATTACCATCTATCTCAGCTGCCTCTCAGTCTGTGCTAAAACTACAATCTGAAAATCTGTCATTCCATTCACCTAAATGGGTATAGAAACCAACATTTTTAGGTGCTGGAGAGGATGTGGAGAAATAGGAACACTTTTACACTGTTGGTGGGATTGTAAACTAGTTCAACCATTATGGAAAACAGTATGGCGATTCCTCAAGGATCTAGAACTAGATGTACCATATGACCCAGTCATCCCATTACTGGGTATATACCCAAAGGATTATAAATCATGCTGCTATGAAGACACGTGCACACGTATGTTTATTGCGGCACTATTCACAATAGCAAAGACTTGGAATCAACCCAAATGTCCATCAGTGACAGACTGGATTAAGAAAATGTGGCACCTATACACCATGGAATACTATGCAGCCATAAAAAAGGATGAGTTTGTGTCCTTTGTAGGGACATGGATGCAGCTGGAAACCATCATTCTTAGCAAACTATCACAAGAACAGAAAACCAAACACCGCAAGTTCTCACTCATAGGTGGGAACTGAACAATGAGATCACTTGGACTCGGGAAGGGGAACATCACACACCAGGGCCTATCATGGGGAGTGGGGAGGGGGGAGGGGGGAGGGATTGCATTGGGAGTTATACCTGTCTTGGTTGATGGGTGCTGACGAGTTGATGGGTGCAGCACAGCAACATGGCACAAGTATACATATGTAACAAACCTGCATGCTATGCACATGTACCCTAGAACTTAAAGTATAATAATAATAAAAAATTAAAAAATAAAAAAAAAAAGAAACCAACATTTTTAATTGGTGATCTGTAATACTCTTTAGCATTGGTAAGGAATCTTAGCCAATCCCGAGTCAAAAAATCCTATGTGTTAGTCACAATGGTCATAGTGATGAGACTGACAAAAAAAGAATGTGAACAGTCATATATAAAGATGTACACTCTTTTAATGATAAAGAGAATAAATACAAAAAAACTTCAGAAGTCAAATCTGGAAGCTTTCAGATGCAAGTATAGGATTTCTGGTTTCTGCAATCCAGCACCAACTTTCATAAACAGCTTCTCTAGATAAAACCAATGTAAAAGCCCTAATTGTAGCTAAACCTCATTATACTATACAAGAAAAATGACATATCAGTAAAGGAATATGGTGATTATGAGAACCCAATACAACACGCCTCAGTGAAGAAAATAATAGCAATATCCATAATTCATCATGAAATAAAGAGGCACTTGAAAGTGTTGCTCAGTTTGATCTACTGGTGCATTTAGTTTGGGGGTGAATATACATATTTATTTATGATAAGCAATTGAAATCATCAAACTAATTTCTTTTAGATAAATTATCAGTTTTTAAATTTTGCACTCACAAAGAAAATGTCTATTACAATTTTGCTTCCTATGTATTTTCCTACAATTAGTAAAGGAGCTTACAATATCAATTATATTCAAATCCACTTGACATTTAAATTTATCCTTGGCAATTAATAAATTGTCATATTGTGTCTTTGAAGAATTTGGAGATTACTCTGTTTCCTAGAGGCCTAAAAGCACAGGTTGCTTTGAAAAGATTGAGTTTCTGGAGAAGTCACTCTACCATGGAAATTTACCAGAAAGTTGCCATGGATGGTCCATTTCCAGGTACTTTCCTCACCCTATCTTAAAATCTGAATTCCATCTAAACTGTGGGAAAATGACAGGCTGAAACTACTGAGCTCTAGATATGGGAAACTAAATCTACCTCATTATCTAATTATTCCTACCACTGAGTTATCCAGGCCCTAGTGATTTTAACTAACTCCTTCTGAGAAACTCAAAAAAGCGCTCACAGTAGTCACCTGTAATCTCAGGTGAGCTGGATGACTTTGGAAACAACGGGTGGAGTAAAGGAAGATGCAGCAACGTGTGATAAATTCTAAAGCGTGTGTGCTTTGGGTATGAGGAAGAATGTAATTTTATGGAATTGCAATGGAGACTGAAGAAAGATTTTATAACAGGAGCGGGGACAATATGATGAATATTTCAGTTGTCTCTTGCTATCTAACCATTCACAGTTTAGTAGTATACAAATTAATGACACTATTATTATCTCTTGGCTCTGTGGATTGGTTTTGTTTGAGGTCACTCAAGAGCTCCATTTGAGTTGGAATGTGGTGGTTTAAACAGTAAGATCCAAAATTACTCATATATTTGGCAGTTGTGCTGGCTGCAAGTTGGAGAACCTCAGTTCTCTTCTACTCGGCCACTCAGTTTCCCGCAGTCTAGACACAAAGAGCAAACAAGTCTCAGGTTGCTCAGGTGAAAACAAAAGCCATTATTCTGCTTCAGGCCTATAATCTGAAGTCATGCTAATTTACTGTTGTCACCTTTGGGTGTTGAAAGCAAGTTACAAAGTAATCTCAGATTTACAAGGGAATTAGACTCTACCTCTTGATGGAAAAGGGTGCAAAGTTGCATTCTAAAGAGACATAAGGGATCTGAGAGATTTTTGTGCAATCACTGCAAGTAATCTGCAAAACTTTGGTCTGTGGCTAAAAGATTTTACATCTATTTCATGTGCAAAATACATCCAAACCCTCAAAAAATTTCATCAAATTACAGCACAAAGTTCAGGTTCTAAGTCAGAATCTTATTACTTTAAATCCTATTCTAATGGTGATGTCTCCTAAGACGTTTTTCCTTAGGTGCAGCTTCCTAGGTAGAGCTTTTTATAAGTTAGATACTTGTGCACTAAAAAGATAGTTTAAAACCTTTAATCCACACAGCAGACCATATCAAGACAGAAAGGGGATTATCACAGAGAAAATCACTCCCATTCATTAAGGAAATAAAGAGGAAAAGGCAATTATCAGTCACAGATGATGAAATAAATCAATAAAAATGTTCGTAGCTATTAAACATTTATTAAAACATTACATATTAAAAGTAAGGAAAGTGTGCAAACAAAAAGTATAAAAGAAACAATAATAGAGAGAAAACATAAAAGAATATTAAAACAAATAATAAATAACATATTATTTGTTATTGGAAATATACAAGGAAATATATGAAGGAAATACATAAGGAACCACTAAGAAGACATACCCATAAAGTAAAAAATAATAAGATAATGTTATGACCAACATTTCAAACTAAATTTGAAAATTTAACAACATAGAAAATACCTAAGGAAGCGTATACACCCAAATCAATCACAGAATGGAAAATCAGTAACAGTTGAATAATATACAAATACTTGTTTTTAAAAATTGAGGCTATAATTAGTCCTCTGCTCTTATCTACCTCAAGCCCCAAACCTTTTTTACATGTGATTTTTGCCAAACTTTTAAGAAATACGTAATCCCTAACTTGTACAAAGATCTAAAGAAAAAAAGTTAAGACATTTTACCAACTCGTCTTATAAGGTTAATACAAATTTAACATGCAAATAAGACGAGTACAATACAGCATTACAAGCCAATTTCAGATCCAAACAAATTGGAAGAAAAGTTCAAGTTACAGCAAATTCTTTCACTATCTATAGTAATAATAGAGCATAACCATGTAGAGTTTATCCAAGAATAATCTAGAATCAGAAGAAAACCTATCAGTGTAATTTAACTAAATTAGCACATTAAGGGAAAAAATGCTATGAACTACTCAATAGATGAATATAATAAAATTGATGTCTATTTTTACACATAAAAAAACACTTGCAAAATGAAGAACAGCTGGAAACTTCTGTAATCTGGTTTTAGGTTTCTACCAAAAACCTAAGTTAAGATACTAAAGATTTGTATTTTAGAAAATAAATGCCACTGGCCATTGAAATAAGAATTAAGAAAAAGAATGCACTACACGGGAGGCTGAGGTAGGAGAACGTCCTGAACCCAGGAGGCGGAACTTGCAGTGAGCTGAGATCGCGCCACTGCACTCCAGCCTGAGCAACAGAGTGAGACTCTGTCTCAAAAAAAAAAAAAAAAAAAAGAAAAAGGAAAAAGAACGCAGGTTACTGATGCTCTTATTTTACATAAGGGCAGAGCTCCTAGGCAGAGATATTAGATAATAAATAAAAATCAGAAATATGAAAATAGGAAAATAGGCTGGGCTCAGTGACTCACGTTGGTAATCCCAGCACTTTGGGAGGCCGAGGCATGCTGATCACAAGGTCAGGAGTTTGAGACCAGCCTGGCAAACATGGTGAAACTCCATTGCTACTAAAAATACAAAAAAATTAGCCAGGCACGGTGGCAGGCACCTGTAACCCAAGCTACTCAGGAAGCTTAGGCAGGAGAATTACTTGAACCCGGGAGGCAGAGGTTACAGTGAGTGGAGATCATGCAGCTGCACTCCAACCTGGGCGACAGAGTGAGACCCTGTCTCAAAAAAAAAATATATATATAGATAGATAGATAGATAGATATCACATGTAAATATATATATTTATCACATGTAAATATATATCTTTATCACATGTAAATATATATCTTTATCATATGTAAATATCTCTTTATATCAAATGTAAATATATATATTTATCACATGTAAATATATATCTTTATCACATGTAAATATATATCTTTATATCACATGTAAATATATATTTCATATATATATCACATGTAAATATATATATTTCATATATATGTGAAAATACAATAGACTCCGTATTGGGGAAATAAATAAATAGGAAAGTTATAGAAAAAAAAATTGACATTTCTTGCCTAAATTAAAAAATCCAAGAGTAGTTTTAGAAAACCATTAGACAAGTAAGAGAATACATTAGGATTACTAGATTTAGTCAAAAACCAATAGGGTTTCATTTTAAGCATGAATTATCAAATAAAAAATCCAATGCAACTCAATGAAAATAGAAATAGACCTAGAAATTACTTAATATAAGTAACATATCAACAATACCTTCTTTAGAAAATTATATAACATTATTTGATGACATAAATAAAATCGGAATAAATAAAGAACCACATCACCTTCATGGATGGATAATCTCATTATTTTAAAGATGGCAATTAATTCCAAATTAATATATAAATGCAGTGGAACAAAACAAGCTAATATTAAAATTGTTTTTAGTTATATAACTTAATAAATAGACAATACTTTGAAAGTAGACAATATTTTGAAAGTGGAACAAAACAAGCTAATATTAAAATTGTTTTTAGTTATATAACTTAATAAATAGACAATACTTTGAAAGTAGAATAAGGAGAGAAATTTATTTACCCATCTGCTAGATATACTAGGAAGTTTCACAATATTTACTTCCACAAAATTTAATTCCACTAAATGTAGAACAAAGACGAGAGAGTTGATTTTAACTTGGATGATTAACCAACTATAGATTTAGACATGATTTGAGGGTGACGTAAAATAACACTTAATTAAATTTATCTCCATGGATTTATTAAGGCAAGTATTTCCTTTTTTTAATCAAGGAAAGCTATGCCAACAAAAACAGCATCTTCAAGCACTGTGTTTATTACACGAGGAACCGTGCACACACAGATAAAGATGCAGAAGTAACCCCTCTGAATTTATCAGAGACTATACGTAGTAGTTCGGATGTATATGCCCCTCGAAAATTCACATGTTGGAACTTAACACCCAATGTAATGGTATTAAGAGGTGGCCTTTGGAGAAGTGACTAGGTTCTGAACATTCCGCCTTTCTGAACAGGATTAGTGCTCTTATAGAAGAGGTTGATGGAAGTGCCCAGTCCCTTGTACCCTTCCGTCTTCTGCTATGTGAGGATGTAGCAACAAGACGCCATATTGGTAGCAGAGCATAAATCTTCACCAGACACTAGATCTGCTGGCACTTTGACCTTTTATTTCGCAGCCTCCAGAACTGTAAGACATAAATGGCTGTTGTTTGTAAATTACTTAGTCCGTAGTATTTTGTTATAGTAGCAGGAATGGATTAAGACACTAGCCAAACCTCTTCTTGGGATGTAATGTCTTTTCCTTATTATTGTATAAAAGAGCACTGAGCTGCCGTGAACCAGCTCTTTGATTTAACAAGCAGGAAAAACAAAAACAAAAACAAAAACAAACCCCTGCAGTATATGGCTTTTGATCCTTTTACCTTGATGAGGTCTTAGTCTCCTTACATTTATTTGTTTGTCACATATACAACCTAAAATTGTTAGCTACCTAAATATTTCTTTAAAATTACCGCAGGTTTACTGCACTTTACACTTTAGTGAATGCCCTTAAGCCCAGAACAACAAATATAATGCTCTGTTTAATCCTCTGAGTACACATTGACAATGTAAATAGTCCGTGTAATTTATGAAGAAGTGACCTCAATTAAATTATGCCTGTAACTGAATAAGCTAATTCAACCATTTCTTAACATTTAAAATTTCACTGTTAGTATACAGCACAGATACATCATCATTCTTTGAATGCATTGCTTTTTATTTTGTTTGATGTTTGTTTAAAGTATGATATTTTGAAAATTAGACATCCATTTATGTTTTTAGCTGCTAGGTTGTTTTTAGGAGATATTTGTTGAGGGGTAGCAATCAGAACTTAGCAGAAATGATTTTTTATAACTATTATTTAAAATATAATAATTGCCATGACCCATTTTGCTTTTCTTGAAGTAATGGTGCTGAAAATTTATTTTCTGTTCCTTACTAAAACTTTTTTTTTTTCCTTTTTATTTTCTACCTGTTGTTAAAGATTAAATTTTCAAACTTTCCCGTCACAGTTTCATTATCTGGTAATTAATGAAACCTGTACTTCTCACAGACTGGTTTTCAAATCTGCTTGGAGGCTGGACTCAATGGCTTACACCTGTAATCCGAGCACTTTGAGAGGCCTTGATGGGCGGATCACCTGAGGTCAGGAGTTCGAGACCAGCCTGGCCAACATGGTGAAACCGTATCTCTACTAAAAATACAAAAATTAGCCAGGCATGGTGGCAGGTGCCTGTAATCCCAGCTATATGGGAGGTGGAGGTAGGAGAATTGCTTGAACCCAGGAAGTGGAGGTTTCAGCGAGCCGAGATCATACCACAGCACACAGAGCTCCAGCCTGGGCGACAGAGTGAGACTTCATCTCAGAAAAAAAAAAAAAAAAAAGAAAGAAAGAAAAGAATGAAATCAAATCAAATCTGCTTGGAGACCTATGTCAGCACTAAATTAAGATTTTCTTAGACATGTGGCAATATGTTTCTGAAAATGCTTTATTTTTATTGTAAGTCACAGAGACTGTATCTGATAGGTTGATGAGTTTGTGTCCTCTAATGTTCCTAGTAGAGATTGACACATATACCTATAGCCAAAATGACTGCTAGTGTGGAAGGACCTCTTTCTTGTCATTAATTTTCTCCTCATCTATAAACAGTTCTTTCACAATTGATGAGCACTTTGTGGTATGAGCCATTTCATTATTACAGCTTTACAGTAGGCCAGTTAATTCAAATATTAAAAGTATTTCCCCTATCTTTCAAAATATTTTAAATCTCTATGTTCATTTGATTTTGTCTTAGTATGTTGGCTTTCACATTTATTCTCCTTTTCTATTGTATTTGACTACATTATCAGTGTGGAGCTTATACATAGGATCTAGAGAAAATATTTTAAAATCTATACTTTTGAACTTTCTTACTGCTGTTCAAGCATATATAACACACTAATTTTTGAGGAAAATAATGAAATATTTTACTCTTCTTCCATGTTAGTTGGCATCAGAGGTCAACTCACATCCTCCTTTAGATAGTAGCAATTAATTCAGGAATTGGCCTTTTCTTTCCGATTATTAGCAAAAATTTGTTATCTCACGGTCACAGTCTTCCCACAAGTTTTAGATTGTGGAAATTGTGAAAACATTTTTCAGCCTATCTTAGATCTGAACACACCCTTCCACGTAAGCATAGCCATTAATAACTGTACTCAATTTGTGTATCCAAATTTCTATCAGAAGCCAAACTGAGCCCTGGTCCTCACCAACTGTGTTTCAAGTTGCTATTTAAAGGGATGAGAAAGAAAAACATGAAGGATGTACGCTCTGCACACAACTTCTAAGTAATTCTAAAACATATTTAGTGGCTATTTTCTGTGTCTGGAAGGTAGTTTATTTTATACATATCAGGAGTGAGAGGCTATAACATCTCTAATTTCTGCTTATTTTTAAACACTTTATATGTTATGGACATTTTATTTTTCAATTATTTTTATATTTATTACATAATAGGTTACTTTCAATAACAATGTGTAGTTGGTTAGTATGAATAATACATTTAAGAAATAAAGTTTAAAGGCATTTACTTTAATTAAAGAACTATGTTTTAATTTAAAATTAAATAATAGTAGATTTGGGAAGAGAAATGAAATCAAAACAAGACCTCTAGTATATTATTTTTGCTTTATAAATAATGGTTTTAACATTTTATTTCACCGCAAGGCACATCTTTACGTCCCTGAAGTATATGTGTGTGTTTGTGTATAAAATATTCAAGAAATTTATAATTAAAAACAGAGAAGGTAAAAATAAGTATTCACACAAAATATCATTTTTCTTTTAGAGAGTCATTTTAGAAAATGTTTATTTAATCAACTGCTTTTGTTTGCTTGATTTTTGGGGGAAGTTTTTCTTTTGGTTTTACTCATCTAGTTCTTAGTAAAAATGATTTTAACTTTGGCATGGCTCAATCACGTTATATTTTCTCTTAGCTTTTAAAAACTAAATTTAATGTTAATAAATTAGATATAATATACGATTAGTATAAAGAATAAGAATACACAAATCAGGTATATTTGCTCTTGTCTTTCAGTATAGTTTTAAAAGCTAGTAAAATTAAAATATGCATAACTTCTAAATCTAGGAGAGGTCATAAAAGTAGACTAATATAAAAACACCCCACAAAGAAATAGTCCATCAAGTTAGGGAAAGAAAAAAAAAAGAAAACTTAAAGAGCAGGACAAACAGCATAAAATAAGATGGTTAAAATCAGTCCAAATAGCGTACACAATAAAAAACAAACATAAAACGAAGCTACTAGGTAAAAGATCTAATTTAATAAATCTTTACTGACCACTTACAGCAGATTAAATTTTCTAAGTGTTGCAGCATTGAACAAAACAGAAAAAAAAAAATCATTGTCCTAGAACTTATATTTCATTAGTGAGACAGACACTAAAAGAAAAATTAAATGATAGTAGTAAGTGTGATGGAAAAATGGGGGGATAGGAGCTACCAGTCCTTGCAGCGCATCCTACAAGCCCAGGATAGAACTTTCACAATATGGAGTGGCAGGTGTGGTGGGAACTTCCACTCTGGAGGCCTACCCTGCCCAACCAGGTAGATGCCACATATCCCAGAACTGGGGAAATGGGAGCAGGCCTTAGCTAAAATACTACATACTTCCATGGTTTTTATTTAGATTCAACAGATTTTTTGAAGAAATATTTATCAATGCATTGTATGCCCTTTTAGTCAAATGTTCCCCCAAAATGGTTATTTTTAACAATTATGTCCCATTTTATTGTCTTTTGAAGGAAGGATTTGCCAAGCTCCTCACACAGCCATTCAAAAGCCTCATTCCCTGATTTAATTAACTATAAACTCTTCTTCCTCCCAGACTACTTAAATTTTACTTACTCCTGTAACTAGTTATTTTATATGGCCTGGGCCTAAAAGGAAGTTAGTGTAAATAGTGAATTCCTTGCTTTTAAAACTAGTATCTGGCTATTATAAAATGTCTCTCAATTACTATGTAATTTTACCCTAGTGTTCCATAAGTGATTCTCTGAACTGTCAATTGCTACAATATTTCAGCCAAATAAGTAATATCTGTATGACTTCATAGTATTTATTCACATAGTTATTATGTATGGCACAACGGAGAAATGCTGAGGCACTAAAATCTCCCATTATGATCTGAGTAATTCATGTGTAAAAGTATTTATAACACAGGCAGCTGTCTGAAATCTGTTTTAATTTCAAAACCCCCTTTCCCAAATCATGTGGATTACTTTATTGATAATGAAAAACATTTTTAAATAACTTTTTATAAGTCCACATTGTATGAAATAAAACAAGCAGCAAAATATACTGAAATAGAGGAGGAAATAAAAGGGGTAACATAAAATAACTTAAAAGTATCTCTAAAGCTTTAGCATCCTATGGCTGGCTCTTTGGAAAATATTGTACATGTCTCAAAAATGTTACTGCCTCTTCCACGTCCTGTTCTACTTTCATTTTGTGTGTATGTTACAACGGTTAATCTTAACCTGGCCATGAGGTGCCCAAATATTTGGTTAAACATTTTTGTGGGTGTTTCTGTGTGTGTCTTTGGATGAGATTAACATTTAAATCTGTAGATTCAGTAAAGCAGTTTGCATTTGCTAATATATGTGGGCCTCCCCCAATCAGTTGAGGGCCTGAATACAACAAAAATGCTCATCCCCTCCTGAGTAGGAGAGAATACTTTCTGCCTCACGTTGAAATGGGACATCAGCTTTTTCCCTACCTTTTGACTTGAACTGAGATATCAGCTCTTTCTGGGTCTTGAGACTACTGGCTTTGGACTGGAACTATACCATTCACTGCCTTGGTTTTCTGGCTTTTGAACTTGTACTGGAACTAAGCCCTCAGCTCTCCTAGGTCTCCAGTTTCTTAACTCACATGCAGATCTTAAGACTTGCCAATATCTGTAATCATGTGAGCCGATTCCTATAATAAATCTCTCTATATTTGGTTCTATTTCTTTGTATTTCTTCTTCATCAGGGTAGAATTTTACTTTAATTTAAATGATTATTCTTTTAATTATCAATCATCCAAATTATAAGAATTCTATAAACTTTAAAGAAATGTAATCATAAATCACAAAAGCTGTCACAAAAATTAAAAATGTAATTTGTGCATTGTTATACCAGGAATAATAAGAAGCCACAAATATGGCACCCTGAGCTACAAAATTTACAAATTTCCAGTACATATCATTTCTGACTTTTCAAAATCTCTCTAACACAAAGGATGTCCAACTGTACTAAAATATATTAATGTATTCTATCATAGTTGGAATAAATGCATTTCAAACTTATAGGAAGATAGAATATGTCTGCCCTGTTCTGTGTAATCACATATTATTATATTTTCTCAGTTTATTAATTAAACATAAAGCCAAATCTATAATTTCATCTAGGAAGAATACATTTATTTATGGAAAATGTTCTTCACCATCCTGTGTCTAGATTACATAAAACAGCCTGTATAAACAGCAAATAAAATTGTAAAAATTAGAATGCATATATTTGTTTTTTTCTATTGATTCTTATGGCATAGCACACAATTTCTAATATTTAAGAGTATCAATTTAATATCAATTCTAGAAATATGACTGATGCCAATAGTGTGGTGCTCAATGTTTAATCTGTTCATTGTAAATCACAAGTATTAGAAAATTAATATTTTCCTAGATCTTAAATTATTAAATATTTCATTTATTGTAGTCAAATTTAAAAAAAATCAGCATCAGTAGTTACTAATTGGTAGTTTTAAGAGCAAAAAGAAAGTAATGTGACTTTAAAGTAACTTCTAACACGATGTGACCTTGAGAAAGTTACTTTGCCTGTCTGGATCTCATTTTTAATATCTAAAAATGATGGTCATATGTAATTGTTCAGGTATTTTTATTTTTCCTTTCTACTCTTCTGTAATAATTTGTTATACATGTTCAAAGGTAAAAAATGAGGAGATATTCTGCATGAGAATTACATAGAAGCATCAATTTTAATTATATTCTAAGTTTATATTTAAAGGAATTAAGGATTTTTTTTCAAGGACACAAGTATTTCTCATATTTATTCTCCTGACTAGCCGAGTTCATATATATCAAGGTTCTGTCTTCTTCTAGTGTACAAGCTATGCTTAATGTACATGCTGGTATCCTCTTCATCAAAGATAGCCTTCTTTTCTCTCCCTTACCTCAATTTTACAATCATTTCAATGAAAAATAGTTATCACTTTATTTCAGGGTTTTGTCAAAGACAGGGTTATGTCAAAGTTTTCCCACTCATGTAATTTATTTTCTTTATAATATAGATTCATCCTCAGAAGAAATGCTGCTATTAATAATTAAATAAAGCCCCCTTTATATTTTTACATATGAAGTTTCAGAAGCCTCAGATAGGAAATGATAATTTTTCCTTGTCCATAAATATATTCAGCATATATTGTTTTATACATGGGGCAAAACATAAGAAACATTTGTTCTTCATATTTCAATGCACCAAAGTTTCTACATGATGGGACATCTAAAACAATCTAACGAGAATCATTGTCCAATTACCACAGAAGTCTTTATAAAACTTCATACTTCACTGCCAAATATGTAATTCTTTGAGCATTTCTTTGCATTTTACAGGTAATATATTCAATAAAATGTTCATATCCTTAGTCCTGCTGAATTTTGTTATGACCTACAGAAGCCTGGGCAGTCATTGAAAAGGCATAGGCAGGTGAAAAATGGAATTGTTTATATATAATCAGTTCCCCTCAGCTATGATCCTTAGCTAACCCAATCTGGATCACCTGGATTCACCCTACCTGAGAGGCAGTGGCTAAGACAAAAGCGAACATAAGAAGGTTTGACTTGGATTCAGGCAATGTGAAATTAGAGTCTAGCTTAAAAATTAGGTGTACAAGCCATATCTTCTATCTTGGTCTTAGTTCTATTATCTGAATAAAAAATGAGTTTGGTATTTCAAGAATTTCCTGCTATTTGCTTCATGGTTTTCTACGGCAATTTATTAATTACTAGTAGTAGGATTACTTTGCCTTAAGAAGGGAGTAAGATTTACAGCAACATATGATTACATTTGGGATTCACAAATTTTAGAAAGGCAATGAATTCCAGTTTCCTATGGGGGGATGCTTTTCTCAAATGTTTGTTTTAGTGTTCTTGAACTTTGCTCTCTTAAGGATAACATTGAACCAATAAGAGATGATTTTTACTTCTAACCATTTCAGCTTAGGAAAATTCAACACAATAAGATACTTTCCATTCATGTATACCAGTTTTTGGAGCCACAAAACCCTTAGATATGTCTCCTCTTTTAATGAAAGTGTGATGAATGGAAGAAGATTATTATTATGCAAATGTAGCATATATTAGAGCTGTATTGCATAACCCTCAATTTTCCCTGGTTCAATGAACTTAAACCTAGTGTTAGGGGTCAATGGGAAGACAAACTGTGGTTTAAGGAAAGCCAAAACATTCCACTGATAGTAATGAGTCATCGATCTGGGAGATGGTCTTGCCCTCAGACTGAGGACTGGAAAACAGAGGAATGAACATACTCTTTCTATTTGTATTTATTTTATCTCAAATAAGAGCTTGAATTGACTTCACTCCCCAGGTTACTCAGACTTGAGAATAAGTTCGCTTTTTCAATTTCTGAAAGGCCAGGCTTCCCAATGAGTCATGTTCTAGGCTATAACTAAAAGCATAGTGATTTTAAGAATCAGAATACAAAGCAAGTGATGACAGTGGAAAACTATGCTGCCTGGGATAGCAAAGTCAATAAAAAGCAGCGCTTAGAGGAGAACATTATACTGGAAAGGCAGAGTCCAGAAAGTTGGTTCAGTTGTTGTAAGACTCACTTGGAGAGCATGTCACAATACGTGCTGAAATCCATGATCTCAAACTCTGGCCTCATGGCTCAGAATCTCCAGATGATCTTGTGAATCTGATATTTTAACAACTAAACCAAATAAGTCTTATGTGCAGATGTTTTGAAAATCAATATTCTTTACTTTTTCTCTTGTACAGTTATTATGGCCATACATTGAAAACACTTAGTGGCAAGCATTTAAAATGATGTGTACACACTCACCTCTAGTCCACTGGAATGAAAATGTCTAGTGTGTGGAGCCTGGGGATTACTGCCTATAAGAAATTCCCCAGGTGATTTTTAATATGCAGTCATGTTTGGGAATCACTTGCAAAATTGTAGTTATACATCAGTGTTTCTCAAACTTTAAAAAGCACACAAATCACCTGGATACCTTGTCAATTTGAAGATTCTGATTTAACCATGGCGGGACCTGAGCTTCTGCATTTTTAACAAGTTTGTAAATGATGTAAATGCTGCTGGTTCAAAGACCAGTAAGTAGCAGTGGCCTAAATCATGTGATTATTGTAGAATGGAACAGTGATCTGTTCTGTTACCTGACCATAATGGCTAAACAAAACACCAAAATTATAAATTAAAAGGGGGTTGAATATATGGAACACTCATTTTTCAGCTACTAGCCAAAATATACTATCTCTACCTGCTTTTCCATGTGTTGTGTTCTTTGTAGACTGTCTACTTTCAAGCTGAACTACATTTCTTAGACTGGCAGACAAGTCATAAATCAAGTGATTGCTATAAATGCTTTTTATTTATATAATGTCTCAGATTTTTACCTTTCTTTCATAAACTCCTTGCCATAATTTTCTAATTGACCAATAGATGGTTGGTGTCCATTTTTCTTGAGTCTAAGACAGTTTTTAAAATTTGCTTGACTGGGTCTTTTACATACTTTCTTCAGGGGCTTTCTTACTATATGTGCTAATTCTTGCCTCCTTTGTTCTTTGTCTTTCATTGCAAAGCAGTAGTTCTTCCTGGTTTATACCATCCATGGTTTAGGACGCTGAAATACTTCCAGTAAGGATGCTGTCAGTGAACATTCTACAATCAGCTAAGCACGGACCATTTTTATGTCCTTCCTCTTCTCTGTGATGATAACTTTTTGGCTATTGTTGAAATTGTTCCCCTGTTGAGCTCAGCAGAGAAGGGCTTGATCCATTTTCACATCAGTAGAAAGAATGTTCCCATGAAATTTTTATTCATCTGCCATTGTTTATCAAAAAGTGGTTTCAATAGCAGTACTAGAGTTATTATCCACAGTATATATTGTGTTGTCAGTACAAATAATAACATTAAATTGATGTTTATATTACAAATGAAGTATAATCTACATGTAAGAATTGTTATTTTATAGAAATAATTCCTGGCAAAATCTTTTAGGATGATTATGTCATCTTCATCTTTGAATGACTGAGCTAAGGGTAGCTCAGAATGACTGAGCTAAAAGCTCATGACAAATTTAGTTCCAAGGATTAAAATTGCACAAAGTTTAAGGTGTTACATTGTTTTATGAGAAAACACTTTATAGTATGTTTTTCATATACTATAATTATTAATTTAATAAAACAACATAAGTGATTGATAAATGTTCATTATAGCTTCTACAGGTTTTAACAAAAAGGAAAAAAAAATCCCAGATGTGCACAGTTTCAAAAAATACTTAACCAAATGCAACAAAGCCAAAGTCTTAACACACTTAACACAGCCTCTCATGTACTAAATGAATTACAACTAACTGGATCTAAGTTCTAGAAAATAAATAATGGAAAATAATACTATAGTGACAGAGAGATGAACAAGAATAAATGACCAGCTCTTTTCTCATTTTTATGTCTCTAATTCCTTTGGCTGGGAACAGCGAGGTAGTTTATGTGAAAAGAGCACATGTCAATTCAGTTGAGATAAAAACAAAAAAGAATATAAGAAAATCTTTTGTATTTAAGTATAATTTGTGTCTTTTCATCTATACAAGTGTATTTTGTCATCATGTACAGAACGTAAGTCTTTCATAAATATATTTTGGATTTCAGTGCAAATAGTTTAGGTCTGAATACTAAAGATAATTTAATGAACTTAAACTTTCACTCTTTCATCTTACAAATCAACCCCATATCTTAAAAGTTGTATTCAATAACTGTCTTATAATTTTCAGACAGAGACAGCAGAGGAAACTTATTAATCACATGTTCATTTGAATTATTATTTATATATTTTAGGTGTGTACATGTCTCTGCAGAAATATAATTTGATCTTGTTTGAGGGTTCATAAAGCACCTCCAGACCACATATTTCAGTGTTACTACTAAAAACATCAATTTTTATTGTACTCCAAATATGTGGTAGTGCTCAGCGTTCTGGATAATAAAATAGTGGAGACACAAGCTTTTTATTATACTCTAGAGTGGAGAATGATCCCACGGAGCATCTTAATCTCTCAAATTTCTGGGAGAAAGACACATTCATCTCTACTTCAATGTTATGTTAGAACAATCTTAAGGGAAGGTCATGGGTAAGGTAAAGCACACAGAATCAATACTCACAATTTTGTAGATTCATTAATTTTATGTATAGCTTGAACACTTTCAGAGGTGTCTGCCAAAGGGCTATTTATAACAAACTATCACCTCTGGGGGATAAAAGTTTCATTTTCTAGAACTTCTCTTTGGCTTTATTTTAAAATAAGGTGAAATCACCCACACACATACACACCACCACCACCACCCCTGCTACAAGTAGGGAAATGTTTAAGCCACTGATGTAAAAATGTGAATTTTATTATCAGAAAATGATCAGCCCCTTTTTTTTTTTTTTTTTTTTTTTTTTTTTTTTTCAGGGGATACATGTGCAGATTTGTGACCAGGATATATTGCATGATGCTGAGGTTTCCGTTTCTATTTATCCCGTGACCAAAATAGTGAACATAGTACCCAATAGGTAGTTTTTCAGCTCTTAGCTCTGGAGCAGGTGCCCATCCTGAAGCAGCTTCGGTATCTGGGGTAAATACCCAGGGTTCGTCGCCTGGCGCTGAGAGGATTAACGACACGGACTCACACACATGAGCAGGTTAAGGAGTGGAAACTTTAACAGACGAAAAAGGAGAGAAAGAGAGAGAGAGAGAGAGCTTTCTCATACGGAGAAAGTGGGTTGCCCAAGAGGGTTTCTGGGTTTGGGGCAGGATATGATTGATTTTGTAGAGACGCTTGAGTAGGAGGTGATCGATTTACAGAGGGCCCAGGGGATTGGTTTCAACAGGTGTGCCATTTACATAGTCCATGAAGAAACTGGCCCTCACACCCGCATCTTTTATTATGCAAACATGGCTTCTACATGGCTGGTGTCATGATATCCGCACGTGTGGCTTTACCGGGCCATGACACCTGCACACGTGACGACCAAGAAGAGGGAGGGGGAATCGCCATATTGGGTGCACCTGGCTTTTAGTACAGCTGCTGGCATTTAACATATGCAAGCTTCCAGCTTGCTTGAAGCTGGACTTTTCAGACAGCTTTCTATTAGAAAATAAATTTTGGGGCTGCTTTTTATTAAAGTAAAATTCCACTGAGAACTGGTTTACCCTCTCTAACTGCCTAAAATAATTTCTTAATAACTCCTGTATTAATCTGTCACCTCTAGACCCACGGCAGGCAGTGCTCAAGTTGTAGGAACAGCTTGAATGCAGCTTGAGTGAGTAGAACGGAAATAATTTTAAAAATCAGAATGTAATAAATTAGGAAGCAAATACGTAATGGAGAATTTTTTAAAAGTCATCCTTTTAAGTAACTAATACACTTTAATATCCTAAAGAGTCTTATTAGAAGCAAAGAGAGTAGAAAAAAATCTACTAACATCAAGAATGAAAAAGGGGATATCTCTAGAGATCAAAAATGTTTTAAATATAGAGACACTATTACAAACAACCAAATGCAAATAAATGTGAAAATTTGGATAGACAGAAGAAAAAAAAAACCACAAATGACCAAACAAGAAAATGAACTATTAAGTTTACATAGTTATAAATGTGTTATACATTTGAATCTATAATTAAAACATTAAAAAGCAAAAAGCAAACCTCTTCACACCTAGATGGCTTCAGCAACACAAAATCTTCCAGAATGCAGAAAAAGAGTGAACACTTCCCAAGTTATTTTATGAGATCAGTATGATCATTTTTTCTAACAGGTCACAGGTGTTTTCTACGAGAGTCAAATTATAGGCCAATTTCCTTTGTTAAAAAATATGCAAAAATCATAAGAAAGTACATGAATAAATCAAATCTAGCCAAACATAAGAGTGACTTAATGTTTGCAAGTCAGTCAAATAATTAACCACTTTACCAAAATCAGAAGAAAAACAGGGCTATCTAAAGAACTACTAAGCATATAAAAACATCATTTGTCATCAAATGGCAAATTAAAATCATAATAAGATTTTATATGCAGACATTTGTGTTGTTAAAATTAAAAATATTGATCATATCAACTGTTGTCAAGAATGGAGAATGTAGTTTAACACTACTGGTAGAGGTATAAATTAGTACAACCATTTTGAAAAAAGCGTGTTTGAGAGGATATAGAGGATATACTAAATCTGGCCAGGCAGTTTATCCCCCTGTGTCTACACCCAACAAAAACATGTATCCATATGGGGCAGAAAAAGTACTTAAGTATTATTAGCAGTATTATTTCTAATAGCCCCAATGCAGAAACAACAGAAATGACCCTCACGAGTACAATGAACACTTTCTAACGGATTCATACCAAAAAAAAAAAAAAGTCAATAGCAATCAAACTGAACAAATTACTCTGGCACAACATTCCCTGGATTGAATCTCACGGATACTGAGTTAAAGAGTGAAAAGAGCCTTTTTTAAAAGAGTCCACAATTGATGATTCCATTTTTCACAAATTTGTAAAACTGGCCAATCCAATCTCTACTGTAAGAATCAGTGTGGTGGTGCCCTTTAGGGAGCAGTAGCTGGGATGCTGGGGAGGTTTTGGGGGTGTTGGCCGTGTCTCATTTTTTCAGCTGAGTCATGGCTACATGGGTGTGTTCACTTTGCAAAAATCTGTGAAGGTGTAGAGTTCTGATGGGCTTATTTCCATATGTATGTTATTCTTAAAACAATTGTTAAGATGAAAAATCACATTTGTGGAACATAAAAATAAATAGTGAGGATATTAAATCTATTTTAATTTAATCATGAAAATCAGCAATTTTTCGCAGTGAATGGATTTAAAGGATATTTTATCAATTCTATGTTTAATCCTTCCTCTAAAATACAACCCAAGTTTACTAATAGTTTGGGGGATTAAATAAGCTGCTGAAATATCAATAATTTAAACTCTGGCCATTAGGAAATAATTGTTACATTGGCTGAACAGGTGGAACCGAGGGGTGGGGGCAGTGAGGAGTAGGGATTATTTAAGGAGTTATAGTTTAAATTGTATAGCGTAAGTTGTGGCTGTTAAGTCTATCTACATGTCCACCAATGGATGGCAAAGGGACAATTTTCTTTCAAATTAGAAGCAGTGTTTTCACAATTATTCCTTTCTGATTTCTATTTTTTTAACCCCAACAAGGAAACACAGTAGGTGTGTAAGGAATGTGGAAGTTTCTGGTACTTATACTTATTTAGGGACAGCAGCACTATAGTACATTAGAATTATCTGTTGCCATTGCCCAAGCCAGAAACCTGAGAGTGAGCTTCTTCCTTCTCCCACAAACCTCACATTTACTCAATCAACAGCTCCTGTGTATTCTGCATCCTCATTTTCTCCACTCTCACTTGTACAGCCTGAGTGAAGGCTTTAGGCAACTCTCTTCCAGACTATGCACGACCTCCTAATTATTCTCTCACACTCTTGCCCAGTCCACACATTTTTCATACCTACTTTGACTTTTTGAAAATATAAATATTATTGTATTACTACCCTGCTTAAAGTTCTTCAGGAAGATTCTGGAAAGATAGTGCTGTATCACCAGGAATCAGTTTTCCTTCTGGATAGCAAATGCACTGACTGAATCTGTCTAACATAGCTATTTTGGAAATACGGAATATATTGAAGGATTGCAATCTCCAAGGGAAGGCTTACACAGTAAATTATGCTTGATGTTGGTCAATTTCAGCCCTTAGCTCTGGATCAGCTGCCCGTCTCTCCCTGTAAGTGCATGGCAGACGGTACACAAGTTGCAGGACCAGCTTGCATGCAGCTTGTGTGAGCCAGTCTTCAAGCAATGGTGAGCAAGCCACAAGGGGAGGGAGGAAGAAGAGTAAAATAAGGTTTTTATTCCACTCTCTCCTCCCTGTGTGGTAACCAACCACAGGAAGATCTCTCCATATAGTTCTGTCTCCACGGTAACTGTTCCCAGCCCTTGCTCCTTCAGGACTAACAGCCTCAGGGTGGCACACCAATCCTTGTAGCTTCCTACACCTTTGTGAATAATCCCTCCACCAGTGCAAATGACCCACCTGGAGTATGCCATCTATTTCACCCCAGGACACTAACTGATAAACTCATTTTTCTAAATTATTTAGAAGCTATATATGTGTTAAAATTTATTCATATATAATTTAATTGGCAATACAATATTTCTTGGGATTTATATCTATTCTCCCACATTCCTCCTTTGGGACATTTAAGTCGTCTGCAGTTTTTCAAATCATAAATAATTCAATTATTAACATATTTGTGCCTACAGCTTGTATTTAGACTAGTTTCCTTGGATATAATTCTAACATTAAAATTGCCAGGTAGTGTATGAATAATTTAAGGACATTTAACTCATAATGTCAAATTGCTTTTCCAAAGTGTTGGGCTAACTTATACTTCCAACAAGCAGTATTAGAACACTGCTTTTCCAATAGTATTGAGAGTTTAGAGCATTATTTTTAATAGTGACTAATTTCAAAGAACTCTCATTCCTTGTATCTACTATGTAATAAAAATATGGCACTCATATATCACACATATATATGTTTCATCTATAAACCACTCAATTTATCTCTCCATGTATATGAATAAAGGAAGCTTCTCAAAGGCACCTGTAAACAAGTACCTTCCTAATAGAGGGGGCACAAACAGACTGACCACCCAACTTGTTTAAATCACGTAAGGATAAAAAGTGTCTTACTTGTGTGATGTCATCAAACTATCAAGAAATGAGACCATGCTTTGAGAAGTTCCAGGTTCAAATCAGGTAGATAGTTCCAATACTGATTTAAGCATGCATATGAGCGATTAGACAAGAAGGCCAAGAACAGGCTGAGTAAGTAGTACAGATGTCAAGTCTGTACAACCAAAAGGTTAGGAGTCAAACAGTCCACATAAAACCAAACAGGTAAAAAGATTATGGGGAGAGAGAAACATCAACTAATGAATGAATGAATGAGGCATAAGATTAAATGATAGGAGGGGCAAAGCTTAAGTAGTTCCTGACCTGGGGCACAGATTCCTGGAGCAATGTGCTAGTTACTGAGAGTTAATACTTGTATAAAATGCTTAGAACAGTGGCTGGTACATATTAAGTACTACATAAGAGTGTTAAATTTCTTCATTCCTACACCAGTATATACAGAGACCAAAGCAATACAAATAGCAAAGTTAGAATAATATGCTAGTTTTGAAATGATTCATATGCAGTATGTTGTTGGAAATTATTAGTTGATTTATCCCTTTACTCACCAATATTTATTCAGTGTTTAATATGTGTCAAGCTCCTTCTAGTTGGCAGAGATACAGCCGTCAGTAAAACAGATAAAACCCTTACTCAGAGAGAGGCATTAAATGAACTAAGAATATAATACACTATCAGGTTGCAAAAATTTCAAAATAAAGTAAGATAAGCCATTATATATATATAGTATGACTGAAGGTGATATTTGAGACAGAATAATCCAAGGAATCCTCTCTCATGAGATGCTATTTCATAAGAGACCTGATGGAAATAAATAAACCATACAAACCTTATACACTTGTGTTCCAGGAAGGTAGCCCAGTAAACACAAAGACTCTGAGGCATGCCTTGGTGTATTAAAGGAACGTTAAGAGGCTTGGATAACTGGAGTTCAGTGTGTGAAGAATAAAGGAACTGGATGTGAATTAAGGTTGGTAGCTACAAGGTCTTACACTTGTAAAAAGGTTTACATGTTATTTTAGGTATGTAGGGAAGTCAATGAAGAATTTTGAGCAGAAAAAATCAGAGATACATTTTTAAAGGTCCATTTTGCAACAATGGGTATGCCATCACAAGTAAGGGTGGTAAACAATAAGTTAAATGAGGTTGCAAGGGAAATTTGGACTACTGTTATGGTGGAAATGATTTTTAGAAAACAGTAAGTCAGGATGTAATTGACATGCAGCAAACGTGATTTGCTAATGAATTTAATATAAGAAGCAAGAGAAAGATTGAAGTTCAGGGCACATTTGATTTTTGAAATGTGCAGTTTAGTGAATGATGATGTATTTACCAAGGAAAAGTAGTGAGATATATCATTCAAGAGTTCAGCTGGATTTAAAGGCATAATTGTGCAACTAAGAAGCACATTAATTATATTTAAATGCAATGGTTTAGATGAGATTGCTTATAGAGTAAGCATGAATATAAAAGAGAAAAGAGTTAAGGACTGTGCCCTGGTGTACTCTACCATTTAGAGCTATGAAAATTAAAAGCATTGGATGAAGGTTAGTGAAATGGGTTGGGGAGGAAGCAGAAGAAAGTAGTATCCAGCAGCTAAAAGATTCTGGTGATTCAAGGAGAGTACACTGGAATACTATAAACCTATAGAAAAGAATGAAATATTGCCATTCATGGTCACATGGATGGAACTGGAGGATATTATGCTAAGTGAAATAAGCCAGGAACAGAAAGTTAAATGCTGCATGTTTTCACACATATATGGAAGCTAAATGAAGTTGATTTCATAGAAGTAAAAAGTAAAATAGAAACTGGAACTGTTAGGGTGGATAGGGGGATGGGGAGGGATTTGCTAGAGGATACTAAATTACAGCTAGATAGAAGGAATAAATTCTAGGGTTCTATAGCCCTGTAGGATGACTATATTTAATAATAATATATAGGCTCAGATAGCTAGAAGGAGAATAATGTCCCCAATACAAGGAAATGATAAATGTTTGAAATGACAGATATGCTAATTTCCCTGATCTGATCACTATATGTTAGATGTATTGAAACATCACTAGGTACTCCATGAATCTGTGCAATTATTATTTGTCAATTTAAAAATGAAATATTTTTAAAAAGAAGGAGCACACAATTAACTATGTCAAATGCTGCTGATAATTAAGATGAGAACCAAGAAATTACTGCTGGGACCAGTGATGTGGAGGTATTTTATTTTAAAATAAACAAATAATAATTATATATATTTATGGGGTACAATGTAATATTTTGGTGCAGGTCTACATTTTGGAATGATTAAGTCAAGCTAATCAACGTATCCATCACCTCATTTATCATTTTTTGTGGTGAGATTAAAATCTATTCTTTTAGCAATTTGAAAATATACAACACATTATTATTATCTGTGGTCATTTTACTATCAATAGGGTGCTAAAGTTTATTGCTCTTCTCTACTAAAACTTTGTAGCCTTTTGACCAACTTTCCCCTTTTCTCCATGACAACCCCCAGGCTTCCAGCCTCTGTTAATCACCATCCTACTCTCTACTTCGGTGAGTTCAACTTTTTAGATTCCACATATAAGTGAGATTATGCAATATTTATCTTTCTGTGCCTGACTTATTTCACTTAGCATAATTACCTCCAGGTTCATCTATAATGTTACAAATGACAGAATTTCCTTATTTTTAAGTCCCTATAGGTACACTGTATGTACATACATTTTGTTTTCTTTATCCTATTTTTGTCTTTCTTTTTCTGTGAGACAGAATCTGGCTCTGTCACCCAGGCTAGAGGACAGTGGCGCGATCTCAGCTCAGTGCAATCTCCACCACCCACATTTAAATGATTCTCATGCCTGAGCCACCCAAGTAGTCGCTGGAATTACAGGCATGTGCCACTATGCCCAGCTGATTTTTGATGGGGTCTTGTTATGTTGACCAGGCTGGTCTTGAACTTCTGGCCACAAGTGACCTGCCTACATCCATATTTTCTTTATCCATCCATCTACTGATGAGCACTTAGATTAATCCATGTCTTGCCTGTTGTGAATAATACCTTAGTGAACATGGGAGCAACTATTTCTTTGGCATACTAGTTTTAATTCCTATGGATATATATCCACAAGTGGGATTATTAGATCATATGGTAGTTCTATGTTTAGATTTTACATGAATCTCCATACTGTTTTCCATAATGACTGGATTAATTTACATTCTCACCATGAATGTACTAGGGTTCCCTTGTCTTCACATCCTCACCATAGTTTGTTCTCTTTCTCAAAAGAATACATAGAAATGGCCAGATATATGAAAAACACTCAATATCACTACTCATCAGGGAAATTCAAATTAGAAGCACAATAAGATATCCCCTCACACCTGTTAAAGTGTCTATTATCAAAAAGGGGAGGTATTTTATGACCTACACTTGAGGAATATCAAATGAATGATGTGTATAATGAACTGACTGAGATTCAAAGAATTTGTGAAAATGGAAATTTAGAAGAACATATATAACTCTCAAGTTATTTGTGAAGTGAACTTATATCAAAGGAAATTTGGGGGTCAAGAATAATGGTTTTGAGATGAGAAATATTATGGCTTATCTGAATGCTGATGTCAATGTTCTAGTAAGAAGGGGGAAATTGATCATGTAAGACAGAAGGAGGCAATTGCAAGAGTGACATCTTGGAGAAAATCCATGTGATGGAAACAAGTGACCTCTGCAGCATAGGTAGTTTATCTAAGGTGACAGAAGAGCAGGCAGCAAAGAGCTATGGATTAAAGTAAGTGGTAGGCATATTGGTAAAAGAATGGAAATTATTTTCCCATTCACTTGTATTTTCACAGTGATTGAAAAACAGTATAATTCCCTGAGGATGTGAAAAGCAGAGGTAGGATTACCCAGCAAATTGGGAGAGAAATGAAAGAGTAGTGCCTGGTAACACTGAGGACACATTTGAGGCTTTTTGTCTTGAATTTTGTATGACAACAGTAAACATGCTTCTGTGTTTTTCTCATTTAGAGTCTAGAATACAGTCATCTGTAAGCGAAGAACTGAGTGAGTTCAATGAATGAAAAGAGGAAGAAGACAGTTAAGGATGGATGAAAGAAACCTAAACTAGGTAAGGAAGGCCATGAGGAATGACAATCCAAAAGTGGTAAACTCCACTGTAGGACAGAGTCCAAATAATTATTAGAGCTGGGTAACGAGGAGAACCAGAGATAGGAAATTAAGAGCTTATAATCAGTGAATAGGATGCTTGAAATTGAGATTTTGGAAATGATACAATTATTGGTACTGATAAAGTCTAGATTATGATCTTGAAGTGGGTGACTGAGGTGGAAAAAGAGGAATTTTTCAGCCATTTGGAAATTTGGGAACTGACATATTATTGGATGCACCATCTACAAATATAGTGAAATAATAAGAATGATGACAAGGATGTCAGCAACTTAACATACAAATTATCATCCTCTCCCTCCTTGGGCCTAGGCTCACAGACTGGCTTGCTGTCTCTCTTCACACCTGACCACTTCACCCAATCTCCTCTATATCCACACCTCCACAGCTTCTTCCTGGAGTTGGACACCTATTGCTGGAATATGCCTCACAATTACAAACTGGAGACTTAATATTCACCAAGAAGAAAGTTATCATCAAGGGCCAACTTTAGATGAAGTTCCTGATGGAGCTGCAAGGTCATGCACAAATAAGTTACCCATTTTCTTTTGTTCAACTCATGAGACTGTTCTTTTAGAACCAAGAAATTTATTTCCTTACTCAGAAAAGGAAAAGTACAGCAAACAAATTAAATGGACAGGTTTTAATGAAGACTTCAGGCAGAAAGATAGCAATCCAAAGTTAAAAATTTCAAATCCACAGACACCAACTAAACCATCAAGTACATCATCTGATATTGAAGTTGAAGTGAAAGGAACTAATGATTAAAAGGAAGATATTGACCATGAAGAAAAAGGCAGCGAAAAGGATATGACTAAAGTAATTGACAGAACCACTCTGAGAGCTTTCAGAAGAGAAAGACAGAAAAGCAAGTAGAAAATGAGGATGCAGGAGTTGTAAAAACAGAGATCACATCTCTTAATCTAAAAGTGAATCCAAAACAGGCAAAACTGCAACTACATAAGTCAAGGCTCCAAAATCAAAGGCAAACCCCAAATAGTGAATGGTCTGTCCTTCAGAGAGCGGCATGGCAAGTGAGGAAGACAAAAATAATAAAAAAAGATCAAGAGAAAGGCAGCTTAAAGAGCTGTTTTAAAGGGATAAAGAGGAGCAGAAGGAAGAAGAAAAGCCAAGAAAAAGCTCAAAAAAAAAAAAAAAAAAAGAAGAAAGAAGTTGAATCATAAATGACAAAATTACCTCAGCAGGAATTATCTCAATATCTGATTATGAAGGAGAAAGAGAAGATCAAGAAGGTGAAAAATTTGGAAAAAGAGAAAAGTTGAAAAAATATTCGGACTATTCACAGAAGTAATATTCTGATAGGGCAACATAAGAAAAAAGCAGCATCTATAAAACATATGCAATAAGAACAAATGGAAATTGTGCAGCAAAATAAAGACAAAGGAAGAAGCCAGAAGAAGAACAAAAAGTATCAATGGATT
The DNA here is from genome assembly GCF_024542745.1 of Macaca thibetana thibetana. Taxonomy (NCBI): domain Eukaryota; kingdom Metazoa; phylum Chordata; class Mammalia; order Primates; family Cercopithecidae; genus Macaca; species Macaca thibetana. The sequence continues at coordinate 14,729,665 of NC_065582.1, read as the reverse complement.
CTCAGCTTCAAAGGATACGTGCCTACATGAAAACCTCACTCAAGATTGGCAGTCTTGATGGGAACAGATATATTGAAGCAACAATATAGCAACAAGTTCAAAATCACAGAGAGATTATGGGAACACAAAAAAAATACAGCAAGTCAAAGTTGGTCAGGTACTCATGAAAGAGTCTACAATATTTGAGACGGGCATACCTGGGAGATATTAAGAGTTCCAGTACTTGGGAAGTATTAACAGTTCCAGGGCCGGGCACAGTGGCTCACATCTGTAATCCCAGCACTTTGTGAGACCGAGGCAGGTGGATCACCTGAGGCCGGGAGTTTGAGCAGCCTGGCCAACATTGTGAAACCCTGTCTCTACTAAAAATACAAAAATTATCCGGGTGTGGTGGAACACGTTTGTAGTCCCGGCTACTCCGGAGGCTGAGGCAGGAGAATTGCTCGAACCCAGGAGGCAGAGGTTGCAGTGAGCTGAGATTGTGCCACTGCACTTCAGCCTGAGTGACAGAGCAAGACTCCATCTCAAAAACAAAACAAAACAAAACAAAACAAGTTCCAGTTTCAGACCACTGCAATAAATCCATTATTGAACTAAGCGAATCACGTGAATTTTTTTTTTGGTTGACCAGTGCATGTAAAAATTATGTCTAAAATATGTATACACTTTTATGAAAAAATACTTTATTGCTAAAAAATGCTAACGATTATCTGAGCCTTCAAGTCATAATCCTTTGGTTGGTGGAGTGTCATGCCTCCATGTTGATGGCTGCTGAGTAATCAGGGTGGTGGTTTCTGAAGGTTGGGGTGGCTGTGTCTATTTCTTACAAAAAACACAGTGAAGTTTACACATTGGTTCTTCCTTTCATGAAATAATTCTTTGTAGTATAGCATGCTGTTTGATAGCATTTTACCCAAAGTAGAACTTCTCTCAAACTTGGAGTTAATTTTCTCACATCCTGCCTCTGCTTTATTAACTAAATTTATGTAATATTCTAAATCCTTTGTTATAATTTTAGCAATGTTCACAGTATCTTCACGAGGGATAGATTCTGTCTTAAGAAATTATATTATTTGCTTATCTGTAATAAACAACTCTTCATCCATTCAAGTTTTATCATGAGATTACAGCAATTCAGTCACATCTTCAGGCTCCATTTCTAATTCTTGTGCTGTTTCTATTTACATCACATCCGCAGTTACTTCCTCCACTGAAGTCTTTAACTCCTCACAGTCATCTATGAGGGTCAGAATAAACTTCTTTCAAATTCCTGCTAATGTTGATGTTTTGACCTGCTCCTGTGAGTCACAGATGTTCCTAATGGCATCTAGAATGGTGAATACTTTCCAGAAAGTTTTCAATTGACTTCACCCAGGTCCCTCAGAGGAATCACACTCTATCGCCACTATAGTCTTACAAAACATATTTCTTACATAACAAGACTTGAGCAAAGTCAAAATTGCTCCCTAATCCATGGGCTAGAGATGGATGTTATCAGGCATGAAAACAGGATCAAGCTCCTCGTGCACCTCCCTCAGAGTTCTCAGGTAACGAGGTGCATTGTCAATGAGCAGTAACATTTTGAAAGAAATGTTTTTGTCTGGGCAATGCCTCAACAGTGGGCTTAAAATATTTAGGAAATCATAGGAAATCATGCTGTGAACAGATATGCTGTTACCTAGGCTTTGTTGTTCCATTTACAGAGCACAGAGATAGTAGATTTTACTTAATTCCTAGATTGTACTTAAGTCCTAGATTTTACTTAAGTCCTAGGATTTTCAGAATGGTCAATGAGCATCAGCTTCAACTTAAAGTCACCGGTTCCATTAGCCGCTAACAAAAGAGTCAGCCTGTCCTTGAAGCATTGAAGCTAGGCATTGACTTCTCCTCTCTGGCTATGAGAGTCCTCAATGGCATTTTCTTCTAATATAAGGCTATCTTGTTTACGTTGAAAAAAATCTGTTGTTTGGTGCAGCTGCCATCAGTGATGTTAAGTAGATCTTCTGGATAATTTGCTGCAGCTTCCACATCAGCATTTGCTGCTTCTCCTTGTATTTTATTTTCTGAAGATGGCTTCTTTTCTTAAACCTCATGACTCAACTTTTGTTAGCTTCAAGCTTTTTTTCTACAGCTTCATCTCCCTCATAGAATTGAAGAGAGTTTTAGGGCCTTGCACTGGATTAGACTTTGGCTGAAGGGAATGTTTGACTGGTTTGATCTTCTATCCGGATCACTAAAACTCTCTCCCTATCAGCAATAAGGCTGTTTCGCTTTCTTTGCATTTGTGTCTTCCCTGGAGTAGCACTTTTAGTTTCCTTCAAGAACTTTTCCTTTAAATTTATAACTTGGCTGTGTGGCACAAGAAGCCTAGCTTTCAGCCAATCTTAGCTTTTGACATTCTTTCCTCACTAAATCATTTCTACCTTTTGAATTAAAGTGAGAAATATGCCACTCTTCTTTCTCTTGAACACTGAGAGGTCATTGTCGGATTATTAATTGGTCTAATTTCTATACCATTGTGTCTCAGGGAATAGAGAGGCCCAAGGAGAAGAGATGAGGAAACGGCTGGTCAGTGGGACTGTCAGAACACAAACATTTTTCACTTAAGTTTGCTGTCTCATATGGGTGCAGTTCACCATGCCCCAAAGCAATTATAATAGCAGCCTCAAACAATCACTGAAAACAGATCATCATAACAAATACAATAGTGAAAAAGTTTGAAATATTTCAAAAATTACCAAAGTGTGACACAGACATGAAGTGAGTGCAAGTTGTTGGAGAAACGTAGCAGGTTGACTTGCTCCACGCAGAGTTGTCACCAACCTTATATTAGTTTAAAAAAAAAAAAAAAAGTGATATCTGTGAAGTGCAAAAAGTGAAGCAGAAGAAAACAAGTTATGCCTGTAGCAATTTTAAGAATGTATTTGTTGGTGAAGGATTTCCTGTGATTACACAAGTGCTGAATACATCCTTCACTAAACATAGTCAGCATGAGGAAGTCAATAAAAACAAAGATTGCAGTGAGAAAAGTACAAACAAAAAGGTAGAGGAAGAAGTAGGTCGAAGGGCTTTAAACAGAGGATTTGATGCTCAAGATAACAGTCAGCCACAGCATAGTATAATGGAGACAGTAACGAAACAAGCAAAGACAAGCATGAGGCCAGCACCACAGAAAGGCCAACTGGTGAGAGAGACTGGAAAACCTTGGAAGGAGTTTGCGCTGGATAATTAAGACAATGGACTTGGAATATAAAGAAAATCTCGGAAGTTTTTGATGGTTTTCATTGGAAATATTTAAACTGTCAGAAGTTTTAAATATAAGTGTAGATTTTGATATCTAAAATTTACTTTGAGGAAAAAAATCTTAATTTGTTTAAAGACAATCAAATATGATTGTTAGTTGCACTTGTTAAGTATTAGCAGTTATGTTAAATGCTAAATGTGGAAAAAATTCATCTAGAAAATGCTTTTCTAGACAGTATGGTTGTAGCTTATTTTTAGTGGATGTGTGTATGTTCATGTGTAATGGATAATAGAAAAAAAGGTAATTTTTAAAAAACTGCTACTTTTATAAACTCTTCCTCTTTTCCAAATACAATACGTACTGTGCATAGTTTGTACAAGTCTTGGAATTACCAGAATGTCTCTTCACTGTGAGTTTTGTAGAAGTTGAATATTTTTATGATCAATAAATATTACTTTAATAAAAATATTTAAAATAATGTATAAGACAAAACTAAGAGATTTAGTTATCTTATGTGGTTTCTTTTCCTATGTACCATAAAAATATATTTATTACTTGTCATTATGCAAGTCAATACACTCAAGACACTATCAAAATGTTCAAACGTTCTGATAACAGAACAGTTCATGAAAATGTCCATGAAGTGTGGGGTGACCCACTCACTAATTTAAGGCTACAAAATAAGTCACAGTTAAATAAAACAACCAAATGTTTTAAATTTCTTCAATATAGCAATATATGACAAAATAACCTGAATATGTTATCCTTTTACATTATTTCCTTGGGTTTGACAAGGAAACCAATTGTTTAATTTTAAAAACCTTGAATGATTAGTATTAAAGGTCATTTGTTTTTGAAAAGCCTCATTAGCTGAGTGTAGCCACTTAATTTTTTGTATCAGACCAAATAATTGTTGTTTTTGTTTCCTATTTTCTTTCCTATACAAAAAGAATAAAGGCCTGACTACTTACAACACAATACATGTAGGTAGTAATAATGATTAATTATAAAATGAAATGCTCATGATGGGTAATTGCTGTGCACACCAGGGGTATAATAGATATTCCCCAGCCCCTATGTAACAGGGCTCTGGCTAGGGAAAGTGATGTTGCTAGCAGGGGCCAATCCATACAGGTCTGGGTCTGTGGCATCCTCAATTCTCGCCCCCTCAGAAGAAAGAATTTGACTGAGGGGCATAAGGCAGGAGAGATCAAGGCAAATTTTAGAGCAGGTGTGAACGTTTATTAAAAAGTTTCAGAGTAGGAATGAAAGGAAGTCAAGTACACTCGGAAGAGGGCCAAGGGGGAGACTTGAGAGATCAAGAGCACTGTTTGACCTTTAACTTGGGCTTTTATATGTAGGCATGCTTCCTGGGTCTTGTGTCCCTTCTCCTGATTCTTCCCTTGGGCTGGGCTGTCCGTGTGCGCAGTGGCCTACTAACACTTGGGAGGGGCCACAAGCGCAGTGTGTTTACTGGAGTTGTACACACTCTTACCTGACGCATTCTTCCCTTACCAGTGAAATGCTCCATTTTGCCTCTTACTGCAAGTGCCTCACCCAACTCCTGAGATCTTATCAAGAAACTGCTGATCACCAGTTTCAGGGTTTTTCTATCTTTTGGGAGACTGCCTTTCCCTGGTGCCGGCTGTGACTAATTACTATTTTAGAGACATGGTTAACAACTGCCTGACCATCACCTGATGGTCACCTGACATTGCTGGTATGTGTGTGTGTGTGTGTGTGTGTGTGTCGGGATGGAGGAAGCCTTTTACTGCCCTGTTCATGTCTGACCAGCTACCTACTGTAACAATGTGTGCTATATCTAGATTGACTCCCAAACTAACAAATCCTGCAGATGCTCAGTCTTCCTTTGCTGATTAACTAAATGCAGAAAAATCTCACTGTGACACATTGAACTGTGAAATGAGGGAGAAACAATACTTTGTCATTTTAATCCACTTATATTTTTGGGTCATTGGTAACAGTAGCCAGCATTACTCATCTTGACCCAGCTACATCTGAATCTAAATCCTGGTTACACCTTCGTGTCATTAGTCAAGAAATTTAACTTTCTGAGACTTAGATTTCTCATCTATAATATTTGAATAATAATACTTGTTTGAGATTATGATGAATAAATGAGATGTTTTCTACAATGCCTGTCAAAGAATAGAATTCATATTTGGTACTTATTATTTCTTAATCTGGTTTCTAATTTAATCCTCTAAGCATTACCGTTTTTCTTAAACCATGACTAACACATTTATAACACATTTATAAAATTAATTATTTACTTATTTGCCATAATAAGCCAAATGTACTACTAAAACATTTAAAGTTTTTAGGGAAGGTGGTTTTTCCTAGTCAACGTCAATTGGTGATAATGACTGCAGGGCTTCTCTAGAACTTATATTCTTGTGTGATGTCCATTCTGCAACTATTTCTTTTTTTTTTTTCTTTTTGTTTTTGAGACAGAATCTCTCTCTTTCACCCAGGCTGGAGTGCAGTGGTGTGATCTTGGCTCACTGCAACCTCCACCTCCCGAATTCAGGCAATTCTCCTGCCTCAGCCTCCTGAGTAGCTGGGACTACAGGTGCCCACCACCACGCTGGGCTAATTTTTTTTTTTTTGTATCTTTAGTAAAGATGGGGTTTCACCATATTGGCCAGGCGTGATCTTGAGCTCCTGACCTTGTGATCTGCCTGCCTTGGCCTCCCAAAATGTTGGGATTACAGGCATGAGCCACTGCACCCAGCCAACTACTTATTTCTAATCTTTGGTCTCCAATTCATTGATGTGAAGTTGCATGACCTTCAAGGCAATGTTATGTTGCAAAATTATTTATCAAATTTATTACTAAAATTACCTTCTCAAAACTTTTGGCCTCTTGAAAATATTTTACAGTGGCATTATCTATGCCATCTGATTCATCAGCAACATTAAAAACTCTACATACTAATACATTGTTAACACACAGGACTATGACAAAAGTCTCATCAGATACAGGTTTTTTCCTGTTCTTCAACTCTAGTTGTTGCAAGAGGGATTTCAGGTACCCAGCCCATCCTCTCAGTTAACAAAGCAGTCTCTGGAAGTCTCTGTCAATAGGCCACATAACCTCTTGTTAAGTCCTGCTGGTGAGGGTAAGGCTCGCAAGTTCACCTATTCTGCTTTTTTGCAGTTTTATCTGCCTAGAGAAAAAAAAATCTAAATATTTCAACATCTGCCTCCCTGAAAAATCCATCATTGGCCTCTGTTGTGATCTCTGGAGCAAATAAAGCAGGTCTATTACCTATTACTCTCATGAATTTTTAAAGTGCTGCTGAAGGTGGAATTTGTTATTGGAATTCATATACATTTAATATAACCTGAGGCAGGAACCTAGCAGGAAGCAGCTGGAGCTAGTAATTGAAAAGTTGCAAGGACACCAAACAGTTTCTTTCTGTACACGATCTTCATTCTTTTCTAATTTCTGAATAGAATTCTCTCCTCAGGCTACTTAGCAGCAAAGAAAGGCTTCCATGTTTTGAGAGAGAATATGATGGTCACCTCTTAGGTGTCCATCTCTTGTCTAGTTAGCTGTGCTCAACTGGACTACAAGGTGGTGGAGTTTTACTTTCATAGGTGGGAAATAATTAAAGCAGGACTCTTTTCAATCTTTGCAAATACCCATGAAAGAGAAGTACAGTGCTTTAATGATATTAAGTCATTAAATTCAGCCCTCCCACTTTCCTAACATTCTCAGCCTTATCTTCTCTAACTATTTCACATATTCTTGAAAATACACAGGTTCAAAACACCTCACTAATTGGGTACCTACTTCTAGAAACTCAACAGTTGGTCAATGTTTCTGAAATGATGTTCTCTCATGACAAGGGAGGAAATGCCTCCCATCTCAGTTTAATACCAGTACTAATATATGTAAATATAATTGTAGATCTTATCTCAAATTTATATTTTATCATGATGTCCTATGTTGAAAGTACCATTAAGGGACAATCTATTATTACTCTACTCATTTGTAGTCATTATATGTTGGTCTCATCTATCATTTATTTTTCTCTTAGTTTTGGACATTTAAGTTGTTTCTAGGATTTTTACATTTAAATCTATGCCACTATGGCTATCTTTGCACATAAATGCCTCTTTGGGTGGTAGTTCTTTTGTTTGTTTGTTTGTTTGTTTGTTTTGTTTTGTTTTGTTTGAGACAGAGTCTCACTCTGTCACCCAGGCTGGAGTGCTATGGCACGACCTTGGCTTGCTGCAACCTCCACCTCTCAGGTTCAAGTAATTCTCCTACCTCAGCCTCCCAAGTAGCTAGAATTAGAGGCACCCGCCACCATGCCTGCCTAATTTTTGTATTTTTAGTAAAGATGGGGTTTCACGATGTTAGCCAGGCTGGTCTTGAACTCCTGACCTCAGGTGATCCACCCACCTTAGCCTCCCAAAGTGCTGGGATTACAGGCCTGAGCCACCGCGCCCAGTCAGGTGGTATTTCTTTAGAAGAGATGTAATGTAATATGATGTAATCTGATTTAATGTGCATAGTAAAATTAAAAAAAAAAAAGGAAACGAACAACCACAAAAGAATTTCTGGAATATAAGAGATTAAAATATGTTTTAAGTAAAATTAATTTGAATATTTGCCAAAAGATGAAAAAAGAACACAAAATAAAAAGAACTAGTGCAGCAAAGAGGACCAAGTCCATTTAAAAACAAATTATAAAGTTCGCTGGGAATTATCTTTAAATTTAGAAATGTAAATAATGCAAATGTTTAGGGGTTAATCACAATAATAATGTTAATAATAGTATTATAAATAGCAAAAAGTATGAGAAAACAACTAAAGAGATATAAGCATATTAAATCACACATCTCTCATAATGGACCCTATAAGTTATCTAAAACTGAAATGTGATGTTATAATTTGCATATTTTATATCTTAGAAGATATTTCATAAATTAATGTGTCTTGAGGATATAAGTATTTAAAACAATTTTAGTAATACCTCAGGCAGTTGCTTTTATTATTCGGAATTCAAGGACATTTATGCTTAATATATTTTAAATGAAAAATAGGATTAACAATGTAATTCTGTGTTCATTTTTTATTGTATATCCATTTGTATGCATGTATTTCCCATTCTTCCTATTGGAATATGTGTAGACATATTCATAAAATAATGTGCATTTAACACTAATAATAGTTATTGCTGGTGTTGGATTTTGAGAGTGAGAGTTATGCTTTTGTAATTTTTTTTTTTACTTTCTTCTTTCTACATTTTAATTGCCTTGACTTTTTATGAACATGCAACATTTGGAAAGCTTTAGTCATTATTCTAAATGTTATTATTTAAATTCAATATACAAATTACTGACCTTTGTATCATAAAAACCAAAAGTAAAATACAACACAAAACAGTGAATAATTTAGATGTATGCTATTTTGCATTAAGAAGGTTATTTAAGGATACACATAATCATATCACTTGAGCTGTTAACATAAGAAAAGTAGAATCTACTATATGTATGGATTTCATTATGTATATTTTATATTTATGTTTGTGTATCCATGTGGGTATAAAATATTGAGCAGCATCCTAAGAACAATAAAGCATTTAGTATCATTTTTTGTAGTTCATTCTCTTTTATATCAAATAATTCATATTGGAGCAAAACTCTTTGAACATAACAAATGTGAAAAAGTATTCAGAATGTTCATATTTTAAACCATTTTATATAATACCAGCTTCAGAGAAGCATTGCAGCAAATATAAAAATAATGTCAGCAAATGCATGTAACTTACTAAGTTTCTAAAACCAACTCCATAAATATAAATAAAAATAGAATAGCATTCCTTGCACCATCTCCAAAAAATTTCTACCATAGAGCCAATAGACTGTCTATGCTGCGGAAAAGTCCTGCAGGCTTGGGAAAGCCTCCACAATCAATATTTTCTTTAGTGTCAGAAGAATAAGACTGAGAGAGAACCTTGAATACAACAAACGACAAATGTTTATATTTTAGTTCAACCTTAATCCATAACCGTCACTGACTCATTCATCCAAATTAGGTTCTGCACAGTTTCTTCCTTTTCTTTTTCACATTATATACATATATTTGCAAGGTTGCAATTGTTTCCTAAATATTTACTAAGTTAGTTTTCTCTCATATCCAACTTTGCTTCTATTATAAATTAAGTTTCTTGAGAACTTGCCTTGATTGTCTTTAAGACCTTTAGAGGATATATCTTATGCTTATAAATATGCTATGAACCAAGGCTTTCGGAGAGACCCCTATAGATTCCTTTCAATCTAACACTAACATAGCCATGGGGTTAGCTCATCTCTGTCCACACCACATACCACTCAAACATCAACCCACCCACCCAGTTCAAGAGATCTTAAGAGTATCTGAGGCCATTGAAATCCCATGTTGGCAGTGAGGGTCTGAACACACCTGGAGTTACAGAGAGATACCCTTTCTGGGACTAAAGGGTTGGCTACTAGCTGTTTTTATGAAGGTTCCTCATGAGATGCCCACAAGAAAGACAACTAACATAGTTCTCTGGCATTGGCAATGTTAGACACAGTCTCGGGTACTGGGGCAGTTTGAACACTGATATAGTTCCCATGAGATTGCCTTGTGCTGGTGGTGGGTGGTACTGCTCACATTGAATCTGGAATTCTCTCCATACTGATTCTGTTTATGTTAACTTAGCTCTGGCTAGCACTGTGATTATTTATGAGTCTCAACATGATTTCATCCTCCTCAAATTCCCAGAGGCAGAAGAGGGTCAGAGGAAGGAGGATATGGGGAGAGATTGATCAACGGGTACTAAGTTTTTATAGGTAGCTAGGAGGAATAAGTTCTGGTGTTCTGTTGCACAGTAGTGTCTGCTTTTTCACAGTAGAGTATTAAAGTTAACTATATTCTATTGTATGTTTCAAAATAGCTAGAAGAGAGGGTTTTTCAATGTTTTCACCACAATGTAATGAGTCAATGAATATACTAACTACTCTGATTTAGTCATTACATTATGTATACTTGTATCAAAACTGTACCCCATTTATATGAAGTATCATATGTCAATTATAAACAAAATTTACAAAAAGACCATAAAACCATTAGGTAGCAATGGGTGGACTAGAACCATGAGCCTTTTGGAAGCATCTCCACCAACCACAAACTTGCTAAGTCAGAAGCCGATTGATGCTCCCAGGACCTTTCTCAGAATGAGAGATGTATATACACATATATGTGACTTTTAATGTTACATATATATTTAAGTACATTTATACAAACACGTGTGCATATATATACACACACACACACACACAGATATTTCTATATAATTAAAAGTAATTATTTAGAAAACAAAATTGTCAACATCTTAAAAAAGTGCAAATACTTTATTAAAAGTCTATCTGCCAACTTTGTGTCATGTATTATTAATAAAAAAGCTTTTAATATAGACATATATTTCTTCTCTAGAAAAAAAAGTGAAAATTGACATTTTAAAAACAAACATTCAATTAAGGGTTATTGGCATTTAGGCAAAGATAATCGTTCTCAAAAAAAAAAGAAAAGAGAAAGAAAAGAAGAAGAAAGAAAGAAACAGCATTTTAATAAGGAAAAACTATGACTCAGTGTCATTTTAATAATTGCATTTCCTCAATAAAGCCAAGAAAGCTCAGAGAACAAATTCAAATGCAACTACTTTATTAAATCAAAATCCAGCTGTTAGGAAAAATACTGAATCAGTATAAAACTTGCAACCAACCCATACATTTGAAGGCCCTATCTCAGTAAAGAATGAATCATTTATTGAAATTCTTTAAATGCCAGTGCATTTTACTTTTCTGGACTGTTTGCAGAGCATTTTAAACATAATTATCATAGACTTCTGGTTTAATCTTTTGACTTTCATTTCTTCTATGTCATTACTTAAACACAAATATATTTTGTAAATGAATTTTTTTGGTCTCAACAGGTCTGGTATATGTTTGCTGCCATATACTCTCTAAAACAATTTTGACCATGTTAGTTAAACAGTTGTTATAAATAATCAACAGTCTAGATTCAAAACACAATGTGGTCAATGCTATTTTTCTGTAATAGAAATATTTCTGTTTTTGAGCTAGTTTTGAAATATATATTTAGCCAAGGTAGGAAAGCACAATCAAATGAAATAAAAATTAACCTGTCAGAAAATATACAAATTAATTTTGTCGAAAGTATATAAAGTAGAAGAAACAGGAAGGAGATGAGAAATTTTTTTATAGATATAGTTAGATTTTAAATGAACTTAGATTAATTTCAAAGATGTTGCTAATTCAGTCACTTTCATACGTGGTTTGAATGTTCACAGTATGTTATTTTGTCCCAATAAATTTCATGTCGTAAGTCCTAATTAACCACTTTTAAGTAATCATAATCAAATACAAATAAATCGATTTCTTTTTGTTGATTTACCAGTATTGTTTTTGAACTTAAAACTTGTTTCCAATATTTAAAATCTTCTGTTCATTATTAAAATATGCTTCTCCTTTTTCCTAAGACATAGACCCTTTTGCATTTCCAAAGTTTCAGAGCTTTGCTAGCTGCAGATTCCTAGGTCAGGACTACCATTTTCTACCCTTTCCTTGTACCCCTCTCCTCAGCATCCTGACTTCAGGGAAATTTTTTACTCTTGATTTCTTTGTAAACTATTGGTAAAAAGATTCTGACTATCCTGCCTTTTTGAGGCACACAATCTTTGTTTATATGTAGTGTAAATAAATGTAAATAAGTAACTAGAACAATATTCATGAAAACAATTTAGTTAAAGGAAGAAGACAAAACAGAAGAGGAAGCAGAAGGCAGTCCTGAATGAGTGATTTCAGCATCTTTGGAGGGCAGCATGTGTTTTCTCCACCAACATGAAATTTCACGAAGAATGTGAATGGAGCACATTCAGAAAAGACCATTCAGAAACGAACAGAAATTTGAACTTTTTCAGAAGAGAATAGAATAATTGGGACACGTTTTAAGGAGTGAGGTGAGTTAATCTGATTTACTTGCAAACATATCTCACTTTGACTACGTAATGGAGTAAGGTTGGGTAAGGGAGGTTGTGAAAGAATTAAAGAATATTTTTATTATTGTTATTGTTTTAGAAAGATTTTTAAAACATATGTTTCAACTCTGGAACAACTAATTTTTGGGAAACTTGTTAACTCAAGATTCATATAAACAAAGGGTGAGGTCCTAAAATCTAGAACTTCAAAAATTCATACGTGACATAATTTGGATTTGTGTCCCTGCTCAAATCTCCTGTCAAATTGTAATTCCCCAAGTTAGAGGAGGGGCCTGGTGGGAGGTGATTGGATCATGAGGACTGATATCCCCCCTTGTTTTCGAGATAGTAAGTGAGTTCTCACAAGATCTGGTTGGTTAACAGTGTGTAGCACCTCCCTCTTCGCTCTCTCTTCCTCCTGTTCCAGCCATGTAAGACACGACTCCCACTTCATCTTCTGCCGTGACTGTAAGTTTCCTGAGGCCTCTTAGCCATACTTCTTGTACAGGCTGTGGAACCATGTGCCAATTAAAACTATTTTCTTTATAAATTACCCAGTCTCAGGTAGTTCTTGATAGCAGTGTGAGAATGGACTAATACCATAGGTAATAGGTATGATAGGTTACCAGACAGGAGTAAGACAAGTTGATATATAACCTCAGTTCTGCATACTATCTCCCTGTGTAACACAGAACAGGCATTTATCACTCTGAGCTTATGTGTCCTCTATCATACAATAAAGAATCTATTCTTTTTTTTTTTTTTTTTTGAGACAGAATCTTGCTCTGTCTCCAGGCTGGAGTACACTGGCGTGATCTCGGCCCACTGCAACCTCCGCCTCCTGGGTTCAGGCAATTCTCCTACCTCAGCCTCCCTAGTAGCTGGGACTGCTAATTTTTTCATATTTTTATGCCCAGCTAACTTTCTTTTTTTGTATTTTTAGTAGAGACAGGGTTTCATCATGTTGGCCAGGATAGTCTCGATCGCTTGACCTTGTGATCCTCCCACCTCTGCCTTCCAAAGTGCTGAGATTACAGGCATGAGCCACTATGCCCAGCCAAAAATCCATCATCTTTAAGGCATGGTTCTTTGTTGCTATTTAGAATGACAGAGTATGTAGTGAGACATGGTAAATAAGAGTAGCTAATTGTGATAAAATGGCTAAAAAAAAATGAGAAGTTAGGTGAAAATGATCTTCAGCATTTATTACTTAGGGCCCCCAAATTGTACTGAAAAAAGCCCAAAATTCTGTGACAATCTATCAAGAATTTTTTCTTCTAAGTGACCCCATGTGCTCCTGCTATCCTGGTCATGGATAATTGGATCAAAGTCCAAAGTAAACTCTAATAAAGTAGATCTCTTGAATATGAAACACAAGGAGATTTTCATAGATAATAAAGAATCACAGAAGTAGAGAGACATCAAAAAAGTATAAGTAAACAGAATCCATAAAATAAGATACTTAATACAGAGAAGGAGTGATACAATGAGATGTTAATTGCAGGCATTGGAACATGAATCAAGGCAGAAGCAGAAATAAAGGAACAGAGTTGTAAATTGCTTCTTAACAGAAGTAGCAAGGAAAAATAATGGTTCATGAAATGACAAAATATATGATGGCTATTTTACAATATGCAAGACATAAAGTGGCAAGATGCGGCATTAAGTAGAGGAAGAGATGGGGCCCAGGTAGTCAGGAAAACTGGTAGTCATGAAGAAAGAGAAGTTAATTTAGTGAAGAGTAGCATTCTAAGAAAGAATCAGTAGAAAAATAAGTTGAATTCTATGACATCTATGATATCAGATGCTACTATGAATTGAATTGTGTCCTCCCAAAATTTATATTTTTAAGCCCCAAATCCCAATGTAACTGTATTTAAAGATAGGGCCTTTGAAAGGTAATTAAGATTAAATGAGGACATAAAGGTGTGGCCCTAGTCCCATAGAACTGATGGTCTCACAAGAAGAGGAAGGCACACCTGGGGCCTCTACCCTATGTGCAGAGAAAAGGCCGTGTGAGAATACAAAGAGAAGGCAGTCATCTGCAAGCCCAGAAGAAAACCCTTTCCAGAAACTGAGTCTACCAGCACCTTAATCTAGGACTTCTAATCTACAGAACTGTGGGAAAACAAATCTTGCTGTTTACAGCATCCAGCCTATGGTATTTTGTTATGGCAACCCTAGTAAACTAATACAGAGGCTACGCTGGGTTCTCATTCAGATTTTGGTACTTGTTTTTTACTAAACAACAAAATGTGCTTATACCAAGCACTGTTCTAATAAAAGGGAAAGAGTAAGAGACTTAGACATGATTCAAAAAGCAACTTAGCAAATCAAGCAGATCCATTTCAAAAGAAAATTGTTGATTCACAGTGCACTTACTTCAGAGATTGGAGCTTTCAATTTTAGCCATGATGGTTTCCACATTGTGGCAGAGATTACCTCCTTTTCCATTGGTTTATTAATCCGTTAGTGCTAGATTGAAAAATTGAAAGTATCATCAAATTATGCATTTTCAACAAAACAATTCAATGTAAATAGTTTCAAATTAATTGTTTCATTGGAATAATCTCAGCCTGCGGTGATTTTCACTTCTGCGATACTGAGGGAACCAATTTAATAGGAAACCTGATCAATAGACCTACCTATCAAATAAGGGCAAATTTCTCAGAAATTGTTTTAATAAATTATAAATCAATAAAACAAATTCCAAGTTCACTTTGCTAATAGAAAAGATATATATGAATATATGGTCTCAAGGAATGATTTAAATTGGTTTCTTTCTTTGTAATTTTAAGTTGGTTCCTTTCTCATAACTAACCCTTAAGAAATCATTATATACTCTACATTTTTATTTCCCTCTTTTTAATTTTTTGGATAAAGTTGTTTGTCAAGAAAAATTGACATCTATCAAAGATTTTGTGGTTTACAAATAATTTGTAGTGTTTAAGTACCTCCATTGTATAAAAATGAGACTGTCTTAATGCACTCTTACCGTAATACCACAGACATTTCTCAGTCTTTAGCTTTCTTCCCTCTCTAAAATCTTTCGTAAGGAATTGATTTTCAGTGCAAGAATTCACAATCTCATTGAAATAATTGAGTTTCTGTTGTGGAACGGGAAGTCTGCCTAGAAAAGAACACACAAAGGCAAAAGGCATCAGAATCACAGAATAGACTATGTTGTTAAAGAGCACAATTAGGAAGAAATAATTGTACATTAAAAATAGAGCATTCATACTGCTCTGAAATTCAGACTCAGAAGTGCTCCAGTTTGTGGCAACAACGAGAAGTCCCCAGATCAAATATTTATCCTGTATGTCCATATTTATGAAAGACTTCTTATCATCAAGTATCAAAATGTTTTCTTCTCCTTTGCAATTATCCATAAAATGTATACACAGAAAACTTAATATTTATAAAACGCAGAAATTTGGGAAGTCCCTTGTCACAGAATATCATTTTCAAATAAAACATGGCACTGATAATAGTAGTTAATATAATTTAATCCCACTTGATAAATCCCTCTTCTTACATCTTTCCTTATGTTTGTCAAAAGTTAAACTGAAGAACATCTGTGAAATTACTTCTTTCCCACTATTGTGATTCAGGTAGAATTTCATTCTCAATCAAATTAGAGCATAATTTCTTTCATGTAACTAACAGGAGGTTTTCCCTTTATATAGTAAGGGTTTCCTTTTTTTTTTTTCTTAACTCCTTCTCCACTTTGTAATTTCTGCCTGAATTAAGAAAATAGTCAATTTATTTTAAAGAAATTAATGCTCTCTTGAAGTAAAGTCTGATGAATCTGTATATAAGTAAATTTTAAGAAGTGAAAATTTTACGTTCCTTATACAGCTCATCTCTCCTACAGCAGAAATCATAAGTTACTGACTTCAAAATCTCCTTTCCTTGTGAGACTCTCACATTAACCTTCAATGCCATAAGTCTTTTCAGGATTAATTGTAAGTTCACAACATTTTTAAAAAATAGCCCTAAGGAGACATATATCATTTTGTGTTTATATATTTATGTTCTTCTAAAATGAATATCAATGAAATATGAATGAATACACTAGGTGAATATAAATTTCCCACTGAATTATGCTATGTGTCATTCTGAACACAGTAAGGAAAGCATTCACCCAAAGACTCTCCTAATTTGAATTAGTTATTTTCAGTTTTGGGGATAAGCACTTTTCCACCATTGTTGAAACATAGTTTTGATTTTCTGAAAGCATACAAAACATTTCAGGAATAAATGACATTAACTTGTGGTTATTTCATGCCTCAAGAATAGCTGTAATTATTTCTTCTCTGGTAGTTCAATACCCTTTCAACAGCTGACTGAAAAAATCAATTGCATCTTGATTTCAGTTTTTCATCGTGGTATTTTTTAATGGTTAGATTTCAAAAGAATGTGCTTATAATGAAGAAAAATCATACCAGTGTCTAGATTTATTTTTTTCAGCGGATATTAATTAAATAAAACAAAGTTAACATTCATATGTTTTTATTGATAAGAATGAAAAAATAATTAGAAGGCATCCCTGGATGAGGCACCCAGGCATGATCCGATATGCCTTTGTATCAGCTCTGCAATACTTAGCTATTTAATGTTAAGCAAGCATACACCTCTGGATTTTTGTTTGTTCATTTGTAAAGAAAGTGGGGACGGAGTACATAATCTTGAAGAACGCTTCAGGTCTAATATTCTATGCATTTTAACTCAGAAAATTGAAGAGCATAAACTCAATTTCAACACTCTGAAAACAAGTCACATGAAATGAGCCTCATTTGAACACTCAGAGAACATGCCAAATGAAACGAGGCTGAACATTCTATCCATTGTGGATGACTCAATTTACATAACATGGCAGGAAATCATCCCAGTAACTTTGAGGCATGGCCATGCGTTGTTTATTTACATATAGATCCAGGGTTTCATGTATCACTTAGAAGAAATGGAAAGAAGTAGGATTGTTAGATATGGAATTCCATAAGAGCCTTCCATATGTCTTTTCTGATTCACTTAACATGCTGTGTTATACATAGCAAATGTAAAATTAATTCATGCCTCCAGTGGTGTGTGTGTTTGTGTGTGTGATAAAACCTAGAAAGGTAATTTAGAATTCTGACCCTATGAGTATTCATATTGAACTTTAACTTTTTTGCTGCTGACTTCTTGATCTCCAAGAAAAGATTTGTGCTTTCAATGCATTTTTAAACCAAATCCTCCAGAGACAAGATCCTCATTCTCATGCAGCTCTGATCTTCCACCAAGACATTGGGATGTAAAATCAAAATAAATAATTCTTGGTTTCTAGGATCAGTTAATTATCCACTAAAAATACCACTCTCCTTCCATAGTATGGAACTGTGACTGCAAAGTGACTGCTCAGCCTGTCTATAAATCCCAACTACTGCTGGGCATAGTGGTTCATGCGTATAATCCCAGCACTTCACGGGGCTGAAGCAGGAAGATTTCTTGAGGCCAGGATTTCGAGACCATCCTGGACAACACGTGAGACCCCCTCTCTACAAAAATAAAAAATAAAAAAATAAAGAAACACCAACTTCTCTTGCTGGAGAATTGTATAATGGGCATACAGTTCTGGCCAGTGGACTGTGAATGAGAAGTCAAATGTCACGCTTCTAGGCTGACACAATTGAGAAGTGAGTTTGCCTTATCTGTTCTCTTTTTCTATTTGCCAGCTGGGAGCAAAGGACTCTAATGTCCGAAGAGATGGCAATATCACAAGAGGGAAAGACGCTGGCTCCCCAAATCATCAGGTTGGAGGCAGGTGACACACATCCCACTGGACGGTCACCTGAGTGGAAAAGTAATTGCACTAAACCATGGGAATGCTTGGTGTGGTTTTTACAGCATTCAGAATTCCTTGTTTCAAATACTGTAGGCAAAAACACATGAGGAAGGACTTTTCATATTCATGCAAACTATTAAAAGAACGCCCAACTGAATCAAGGTATTTATTTTCACTAGGCAAATAACTTATTCTAGAGAGACCTTTCTTATTTCCAAAACTAATTAAACATGCTTAAAAATACTGTCTTTCTACCCCATATTGATACATATTTACTCAATATTACACCTCTGTTGTTTTGCATTATTTAATTTGCTGTGCTCAGGGGCAAGCCATGACAAGGACAAAAATAACTTCAAAAAACTCATTCCTCATTCCTGTTAAGTCTACCCCTGAGGCACCCAGTTTTCTCCCTGTTTTCAGTTTAATGACTTTCCTGATTCTTAGAGTGCAGTGGGAAGTATTCCCAGTGGAGTAGCTATTGCTGAAGCAATCCTACATTATCTCTATGGAGATTTCTAGTGAGGAGTGTGAAAATCCGTGTTCATTAAAATGCATACTTACTGTTTTAAAAGTTATTCTCACATCACACAACAAGATACAAGTATTAGGTGGCCAAGCATTTCAAAAAAGTTTTTGTCTAAATTTTGGTATATATAATTCAGAAACTTCTTCGGGGACATTTTCCAAGTCATTATAACAACAAGAAAACCCAAAAATCTCAAAATCTCAGTTTTAAAAGAATTCCTTCAGTTACATCTCCATTGTAATTTCAGCCAGCTTAATGATATGTAGTTATGTTTTCCACTTTCACAATGCTAGCATTACACAGACGTTCTTTTCAGATGGAAAGTACAGCTGTCCATTATCATTAACATTTCATCCGAATGCACGATGATATAAATTAAGGGAAAGCCTTTTACAAAATAAAAAATGAAGTTTAAAAAAAAATTTAGGATATGAGGTTTCAGCCTTAGTAATTTCAAAACAATAGTGGCTTTAGAATTGTTAGGATTTTCATGTAAACCAAGGAAGAATCAGAGAAGATTTCAAGAATATGCATAAAACATTCCCTGTAGAGAATTGGTTTGTATATAAGTTTAGTGATTTCGCTTTTCAAGATTAAAATGTCAACATAGAACATATAATTTCATGAGCATAAATTTTGTTGCAGTTTTTCTTATTTTGGCATTGCCAAATAAAATAGTCTTAAACTTAAATGCATTTGTAAATACAATTAGATAGAGTGAGTCAACTTGTTTAACATTTTCTAAGTACTATTATGTGTAATTACTATGTTGAGTTAAGAAGCACAAATTCTTCTGAAAATACGTTGCAATGTTTAAATATTGTATTAGAAGCAATGCATTTATGAATGATGTTTGATGGGACAGGGGATTTAGTTTATTTATTGAATCTATGTCCTACAGTTTCTGCTCCCTCTGCACAAAATGTATTTCTTTTATTTTCTACTTCTTTATCAGTAATAAATTTTGTACCAACATCTCTCATATCCATCTATGAATTAATACAGAGACACACCTAGGTCCTTTTCCTTCAACATTCCTTATCTCATGATTTAAATCGACTTGTAGGCTTGATTCCACATCACATTCTGGGGAAAATCTCATGGCTAGCAAATGTTAAGGGAGCTATAGACTTAAAATTGGCTCTCTATATTCAGCTTTCCTGGACTTGCAGCACAAAGCATTGGCTTCTTTATTGTTCTTTGTGAGCAGACCACAAGTTCCTATATCAAAACTCACAAAATATTTCAGTTTTGTCCCTTCTGCATGAATCAGATCTTTTACGGCTAGTGACTCAATTGGACTGAATTTGGGGCCTTAGCATTCAAGCACCAGTTTCTATATGGAGGAATTCTCTGAATAATACTAACTTTTCTTAAACACTACCAACTTCTAGACTCTCACCCATGATCTCCTGGGTGTCAGGAGGCTGAGCTCAGCAACCTATTTGGGAACAGAAGAAAAAGTCAAGAGAATGGCAGAAAGCTTGACTCTGACATTCCTGATCCCCAGAACCAACACAATTGCCTCTCCCCACACAGCTCATTGTGTGAGAAAAAATCCTGATGTGTTAGGTTGTCATTCTACTGTGTCTGCTACTAATAGCCAACCTCTATTATTAACTGACACTGTCCTAGAACATCTTGCTTTCCTCTGAGAGCTGACATACTTTCTCCCTTTTGATAATGAGAAAAAAAGCTTTTAACGTCTTGCTGTGACTGCCACAAATCTTAGAGGCAACTTTAATCACTGTGGTTGTGGTAATCTTTATCACTGGTTTGTATGTTCTTATATGCACTTGTGACTGTTTTCCTCTTCCTAATTCCATTCCTTCTCCTCCTTCTCCTTCTCCTTCTCCTTCTCCTTCTCCTTCTCTTCTCTTCTCCTTCTCCTTCCCCTTCCCCTTCCCCTTCCCCTTCCCCTTCCCCTCCTTCTCCTCCTCCTTCTCCTTCCCTTCTCCTTCTCCCTCTTCTCCTTTTTTTTTTTCTAGAGACAAGGTCTTGCTCTGTCACCCAGGCTGGAGTGCAGTGGTGTGACTGTAGCTCACCACAGCCTCAAACTCCCAGGCTTAAATTGTCCTCCCACCTCAGCCTCCTAAGTAGCTGGGACCACAGTCAAGCACCACAATGCCTGACTAATATGTGTGTGTGTGTGTGTGTGTGTGTGTGTGTGTGTTTAGATAAGGTCTTGTTGTGTACCCAGGCTGTTTTTGAACTCCTGGCCTCAAGCCATCTTCCTACCTCTACTTCCCAACATGCTGTGATGACTGGAATGAGCCACTGCAACCAACTCCTACTTTCATTCTTATTCCGTCTTTCTGAAAACTCCCTATAAGTCTATTTGAAATGAGAAAGGGCATAGGAGTTTAATTTTGAAATGTACTTATTTGCTGCTCTTCATAAGAATTATATAAAATTCCCCAGACATGTAACTTTGTCATTTTTATAATCATTCCTCTTATTGATATCAGATATCATTAATATGTATATGTACATATTATACATGTAAATACATGTCATAATGTAAGAAATACATTGAGCATGTAAGTTTCAACAGGACCAAGGCTGGATGTCGGGGAGAGAGGAGTAAACAAGACAGTCATGGACCTAACACTCATAGTTTATAGAATAAAGTACAACTTACAAATAGTTTGTTTAATGGCTTTACTTTCATCAATTACAGCAACGAAGTGAATATTTACATCAAGATCCAAGGCAAGGTTACTTTAAATTGATGCTGAGTATCAAATCCTTGAAAAATGAAAATGAAAGCCTTTTTTTTTTTTTTTTTGCGAAAACATCAGAAGATATAACATCCACTTTCATCATGATTTCTTCTTTTATCTTAATTTATTTTTGTCTCATAAGTGCTAATAATTTTGGTGTAGCTTCAGTGAACTCATATCTTTATTAATATTCAATGCCATATTATTCCAAAGACAAAAACTGGAAACTGTACTTATTAAAGGCATTTTAAGGGAAATATCTGAGTTGATGATCTACACGGGGTCAGCATTCCCTATGTACCTTGTTATTTAAAATGTTCCCTGAGGTCAGGAAAATATGCCTAACAGGGACAACTTGTTCTCCAGAGTAATGAAATGCTACAGTTAGAAAATAGGCCAGAGATATCCTAGACTCCCAATAAATATCAACTGAATTAATTCACAAACAAAAATATAGCATGCTATAGAAAACTGCAGGCCATCCAGAACCCCAATAAATAAATACAAAGAGCCAGAAGTTGTATCATAAAACTACATAACGATGATATTGATAAGGATGTTGTCTGTGCTCTTCAGAATCCTCAGGTTTTTTAAAGATTTACCAAACAAAGATTAAGTTGGGATTATTAAAAAGTCATGATAAATCATTCTTAAGAATTTTCAAAAGTCTAGTTATTTATTTATTTATTTATTTTTGAGATTTTTTTTTTTTTTTTTTTGCTCTTATTGCCCAGGCTGGAGTGCAATGGCGTGATCTTGGCTTACCGCAACCTCCACCTTCCGGGTTCAAGTGATTCTCCTGCCTCAGCCTCCCGAGTAGTTGGGATTACAGGCATGCACCAACACACCCAGCTAATTTTTGTTTTTTTTTTTTTTAATTTTTGGTAGAGACGGGGTTACTCCTGACCCGAGGTGATCCGCCCGCCTTGGCCTCCCAAAGTGCTGGGATTACAGGCATGAGCCACCACATTTGGCTTTTTTTTTTTTTTTTTTTTTTGAGACGGAGTCTTGCTCTGTCACCCAGGCTGGAGTGCAGTGGCCGGATCTCAGCTCACTGCAAGCTCCGCCTCCCGGGTTTACGCCGTTCTCCTGCCTCAGCACATCTGGCTTTTCAAAAGTCTTTTTTTTACGTTGGTAATTCACGTTGTAAATATTTTTAATAAACCAGAATATCAATTCCATAGTGTGTCTCATTACCTATTCATTTCAAACATTTACATAAACTTCGACAATATTTACCTAAACATGTCTAAGTCTTATCAACAATTTTTTTTTATTATTAGGCTTTTAAAAAATCATAGTGAACAGAGTTGTTTCTAAACAGAGGAGAGAAATTATTTGCATGAACATTTGTCCTTCTGGGGAGATTAGGCAAATATTCCATGACAGTTTCATAGGAAGCCATGAATTATCTGTCCTTGTTGCCACCTCTGCATTCTGCTTAGTAGAGATAGCATCTGTTCAGTCGTTTCTAGATTGCTGAGGAATGTGTCTACACTAAGTTTGTAGACTAGCATGTTCTGCAGTCTCTCAGTTAGGGTAGGAATTGGGGTAGGAGAGCCTCAGTTAGGGTAGGAGAGCCTCCACTTTGCATGCTTGAATAGAAAATTGCCGTGCATATTGAAGTGCGAGTGGGGGAACTATTTCAACCCTGGAGGAAAGAGTATGGAAAGCAGCCTGTTTGGCGTATTGTGGTAGAAAGACTACAGAGCCTCTGGGATACCCAACCTTACTTTTAGGACTGCTCTGCCACAGAAAATGGTGTGGCCCTCCATCAAATAGGATGTCTCACCTACATAAGGAAAGTGATAGAAAAAAAAAAGAGATGTAATAAGGATATAAGGAGAGATTGTGAAGTTGCAAATTGCTCTACACATAGCAGCTGTGCACAACAGGGATATCCCATGGAACCCTATCCTTCACTCAAGGGTGGCTGAGGAAATGCACACTGTCTCATTTTGTCGCCCAGGCTAGAGTGCAGTGGCATGGTCCTGGCTCACGGCAACCTCCGCCTCCCAGGTTCATGCCATTCTCCTGCCTCAGTCTCCCTAGTAGCTGGGATTACAGGCGCCCGCCACCACACAAGGCTAATTTTTTGTATTTTTAGTAGAGACGGGGTTTCACCATGTTGGCCAGGCTGGTCTCGAACTCCTGACCTTGTGGTCCAACTGCCTCGGCCTCCCAAAGTGCTGGGATTACAGGCATGAACCACCGTGCCCGGCCAGAAATGCACACTTTCTAAATGAGTATTCCTTCCTCCATCTCACAATTCCTTGCTAAATCTTCAAATAAATTTCCCTGAGAAGTTTAAACACTTTTATCACCCAACCTCTTGCTCTCTGTTTTTCACAAAGTCTCCCTTGTCTTTTCTCCTGCCACTAATATATTCTGGATAATAAATGACCCAAGACATGCTCATTTAGCTGGAACATGGTAGATGCTGACCTTAATTCAGTTCTAATATTTCACAATAATTATAATCATTTCCTTTGGTCAGTGTAAGAATTCTTTAAAGTATAAGAACATTTAGCTCTCAAATAATGACTGCCCTTTTATGCCTAAATAAATGGTTGTCAACTATGTTTTCTTTCTTAGTGAGAGTTAAAATTTTATAAGACAGATGGTCTCATTAGCCTGAGATACTTGAAGATATCTACCATTTTCCTAATTAACTGGCCGTTCATCATTCTTAATGCAATAGCATAATAAAGACGGCCAAGGTATTCCACATGCAAAGTCCCTGTATGAGTTTCTACTAATCAGTTTTTATATATTATACTGAAGAATGGGGTTCTCAGAGATTATATTTGGTCAAAAGTAGACAAACAACTGGTACTAGCATTATTTCATTTAAAGATTATCACTCATTTCTTATTATTTTATTTAAATGGTTAATATTGAATAAATCCCAGAATTTCACTAAAAGAGGCAGACAAAATATTGTACAAAGATATCCAAAGTGCAATTGTGACATTTATGACCTTAGAGGAAGCTTACCTTGTAGATTTTCAGGGAACTGAGACCATTGGTTTCTCTACCGAGGTCTCCATTAAAAGGCAGACAGACTGGCCCTCGGAAAAGCTCCTCTGCTATTTTGATTTCTTTATGTTACTGCCTCCTGCATAGAAAACTCACTCCCTCTTTTGGACTGTGAGAATTATGTCTTTGAATGCTAAACAGATATCATCTGTAGCATTTGAATATCCTGGAAGAAATTCTCTAATAGGCACCCTGGTGGGGCAGAAGGTTAAAAAAAAAAGGGCTAAGGAAACATGATGGTATATTAAAAAATGATCCTCTTCAGAGGGAATCAGGTTCAGATACAGCCTGGAACATAAAGATTTGAGTTCATTGAAATCGAGAGCACTTTCCACTATTGCATTTTTAGTATTCTAATATCTGTCCAAATCATCTTTATGAAAAACAAAGGAGCATTTCCACTTAGATAAGTCAAAGCTGCTGTGTTAGTAGAACTTCCAGATAGTTAATTATATCTAGATTTAGCCATGCTCTTTTAAATATTGTATGCACAATAACATGAAATTAGCAGAAAGTGACTAACCCATCCAGCACATTAAGTCTACCCAGATGCTGCACTTTTGCATCTGAAATTACTTTGGAAAAAAACTGGGACAGAAATATTAAACTAAGGAATAATATTTTGTAGAATATTATGTATGGGATAAAATCCATGTGAGATTACTCAGACCTAAACCATTTATTAGCATTATAATATCCAGTCAGACAAAAGATTGTTCTGTCTAAAGTATCTATTGTTTTGCACTTAAGCGTGGTCATATGTAAAATCTTTATTTGAGCTTTCGAAACAATAATCAGAAATAACTGTTTGTTTCAGAAAATTACAGACTCCATCCTATTATCTGTGCACATGCTTCAACATTTCTACTTTTCAATAGGATCAGTATCCTCTCATCAGGC
Source organism: Macaca thibetana thibetana (assembly GCF_024542745.1). Lineage (NCBI taxonomy): Eukaryota > Metazoa > Chordata > Mammalia > Primates > Cercopithecidae > Macaca > Macaca thibetana. The sequence goes on along the minus strand of NC_065582.1, from coordinate 14,704,347 downwards.
CAAACTATGCCTGACATAGCAATTGAAGTTAAAATTTACTTTTATAATTACAATCCTTATTTGATTTCACATGAACACACATACGCAAAAAAAGGAAATGATCCCTTCAAATAAGTTACAGTGAAGAAAGCATGCGCCTCTCACTGACTGGCAAGTGTACCTGCAGAGGCTGTACCCAGTTTCAGAATCTTGCAGCAGTGCTGTTGACTAGATCCGTGCCTTTCGCACAGCGTATGAGCTTTAACGGAAAAGAAGCCTATGGGACTCAAGAATAAAGAGCACTAGATTTCCGAGAGGAAAACATAATTCTAATAGTTACTGAGGAAAGAAAAAGATAAAATATGGAGAAAGCAAGTTATGCAGAAGGCAGGAACAGAGTGCCTGTCTTTGAAATAATCAAGAATAAACTACCACAGCAGGTTATGGAAATGAAACCTACATTAAAGTTGACTGTCAAATACTTATCAGCTAATCAGTCTGAAATGTAAGTTGTTAACAAGCTCACATTCAATGTTTTTCTACTTTCACAGTTTCCTATCGTCTATATTATAAATTTAGTGTACCTATTTCTGGTACTATTAGTGCTAATATAAATTATGGACCCAAAAGAATTTTAGAAAGTGACATTGTTAAACAGAGTTAGATGAAATGGAGAAGATGGATGATAAAAATAGCATGTTTTCTAAAAAGGCTACAAACCAGGAAATATTTTTCTATTACTTTGAGGACAAAGAATATACTGTGATGATTACGTCTCTAAAATTAAAGCTTATATCAATTTCATTGCAAAAGTGTTCGATAAGATTCATTGTTGTTGTTGTTGTTGTTGTTTTCTCTGAGACAGTCTCGTTCTATCGCCCAGGCTGGAGTGCAGTGCAGTGCAGTGCAATCTCAGCACACTGCTGTTCCCGCCTCTCTAGTTGAAGGTATTCTCTTGCCTCAGCCTCCAGAGGCAATGGGACTACAAGTGCGCCACCACCCGGGGCTAATTTTTGTATTTTTGGTAGAGATGGGGTTTCGCCATGTTGGCCAGGCTGCTCTCAAACTCCAGACCTCAAGTGATCTGCCAGCCTGAGCCTCCCAAAGTGCTGAGATTACAGGCTTGTGCCACCCTTACTGGATGAGATTTCTTTTAAATGCTACATTTTTTTAGCAAAAGGGAAGGAGGTTAGGGAGGGGAGAACAGGGAAGACAGGCAGACAGACAAGCAGGCATTTTTTATTTTTGAAACAGTTTCCAGATTATTTTCAAGTAATGTCTATTTGTAACTACTCATGTTCATTTTTTTATTTATATTTCAGTTAACAATGCATTTATATCTAAACATCTAATACACGTTCTACTCATTTGATACATTTTACAATTATTTAACCATATTTCTTCAAATTTAATTGTGTAATGCAAATTGTTTTCTCTTTCTGTTCAAAAACCATATAGTCATTGTGGAAATTTTGAAAAAAATATCTGGTACTATGAAGAAAAATATCACCTTTCATGTTATCCCCAGTTAAGCAGAGAATATAACAAAGCTAAAGTTGGTTCTGTGGAAAGATTAATGGAATTGGTACAAAATCCTTAGAAATACATTCAAAATACAAAAAAGAGAGAAAAATTTATCAACATTAGGCATGTGTGAGGGAACAAACATTACTATAAATATCACAAGCACTAAATGTGCTAGAAAAGAATGTTTTGATAGCCTTTTTTCAACAAATTTCACACTTTCCATGACATAGAAAATTCTCTTTAAAAAAACATTCTAGAATTGGCCCAAAATGAAGCCAAAAATATGAACAGACCTAGAAATATTAAATTCATTATCAAAAATATTCCCACTATGAAAGCTCCATCTTAGGAGGTATGTATCACTGGTGAGTTCTATTAAATATTTAAGAAAAAAAATGCCTATCCTGACAAAAAAAATCTTTTTAAGAAAGGAAGACCTCCTCACTGCGTTTTATGAAACCAACACCATCTTAATAACAAAACCAGAAAAAAACCTTGAGTAAGAAACATAGAGACCACTATTTCTCATGAACCTGAAAAAACGTCCCTGACAATATGAGCAGATATTAATTTCAGAATTAAGTGGAGTTTGTTCCAGAAATCCGAGGCTGCTTTAAAAGCAATCAAAGTACTTCATCATATTAACAGACTAAAATAAATTTTAAAAGTGTATGATCAATTTAATAGATACCAAAAAAGTATTAACAAACATGAAGTAAAACAGAATTTTCTCACTACAATAAAGAGGATCCGCCTGTAGCAAATGACATGCTTAATAATGAAGCCTAAACACATTTGTCCTAAGAATAGGAACAAAGCAAGGATGCCTCTGCAATCCTAACCAGTGAAGTAAGTCCAGAAAAAGAAATTAAAGGTTTACAGGTTAGAAAAAAAAAAAACAAAATTGAAATTTCATAGAAATAGAAACTTCCAAAGAACCTACCAAAATACTATTAGATAAATTAATAAATTCACTTTGCTGAATGAATTTAGCAAAGTTATAGATAAAAACTAAATATAAAATGTCATTTGTATTTTTATATATCAATTGGAATTTAGATTCGAGACAATACCATTTACAATAGCATTAAATTTTGAAATATTTGATTTCAAGATTTTAAAGCAAATTTCACAAAATAAATGCAAAATATATACATTTAAAACTGCAAATATTGTTGAGAGGAATTGACCAAAACCTAGTTAAATAAGTAAGAGATAACCATGGTTATAGATTTGGAGTCAAAATTGTTTGTTGTCAATTCTTAGTTTATTAATCAATAGATTTATAAAAACCCAAATCAATATCCTGATAGGCTTTCTTAATAGATATTGAGAAGTTGAATTTTAAATAGAAATGCAAAAGACCCAGAATAACCAAAATAATTTTTTAACAGGACAAGAATTGAAAGATGTAGATTACCTGATTTCAGGTCTTACAATAAAATTATACTAATCAAGATAATGTTGATATGGGGAAAAATATATTTAAATAAATCAGTGGAAGTATGGGGACCAGAGAAATAGATCCAGATGTTCACTCATGATAAATAGCTTTTTGACAAAGGTACCAACGTATTTCAATGGAGAAAGGATAGCCTTTTAAACAAATTGGGTTAGACCAACTGGATATTCATTTGAATAAGCAAAGAAAGGAATATCATCCCTTGCCTCAAATCATACTAAAACTTAACTCTAAATGACTTGTACATTTCACTGTAAAAGGCAAAACGATTAAACTTTTAGAAACATAGGATGACTTTACAAACTTTGGGTAGGCAAAAATTTATCAGATCGAATAAATTACAAACTGTGAAAAGGAAAACCCTGATAAACTATACTTCAAAAAAATTTAAATTTCTGATCTTCATAACACACTATTTAGAAAGTGAAAAGGCAACCCCAAACAGGAAAATATTCATAATGCATGTATCTGGCAAAGAATGAGGCTTTAGAATATATATTTATTGTATCTCCATAATAAGACGAAAACATTTAAAAGTATAAAAGATTTGAGCTGATGCTTCACTAAATACGTTATTGAAATGACCAATGAGCATATGAAAAGATGCTCAGCCTTTTAGTCATCAATGAAGTAGAAACTCTATCAATGAAATACCACACACTCTAGGATGGCTAAAATTAAAAAGACTGAAAATGCCAAGAGTTTTTGAAGATTTGGAGCAACTGGTAACACTCAGACATTGCTGGTGGGAATGTAAATGTGTTTGGCAGTTTAATGTCAACTATGCATATGCTTCCTATAAAGTAGTGAAAATCATCTGTTCATACAAATAATTATAGACACATATTAAAAACAGGTGTGCTTATTATAGCCAGAAACTGAAAATAACACAAAATCTATCCGCAAGTAAATGGATAAAAATATTTTTGATAAGTACAGATAATAAAATAATACTATTAAAAATAAATATAAGGCCTGGCACAGTGGCTCCCGGCTGTAATCCCAATACTTTGGGAGGCCGAGGCAGACAGATCACAAGGTCAATAGATCCTGACCATCATGGCCAACATGGTGAAACCCTGTCTGTACTAAAAATAATAACTGGGTGTGGTGGCACGTGCCTGTAGTCCCAGCTACTCCGGAGGCTGAGGCAGGAGAATTGCTTGAACACAGGAGGCACAGGTTACAATGTGCTGAGATCTCACCATTGCACTCCAGCCTGGGCAACAAGAGTGAAACTCTGTCTCATAAAATAAATAAAATAAAATAAAATAAATACAAACTAACTGCTAAGATGTCACAACATGGTTGCATCTTAACAACATTGTGCAGAGCCAAATAAACCAGATACTCAAAAGTAGATATGGCATGATTTCATTTATATTAAATTCTAGAACAGATTACAATGAATCTACAGTTATAGAAAGCATGTCAGGGGTTGTCTGAAGCTAGTCAAGTCAGAGGATTGATGCAAAGAGGCAAAAGGCAACCATTAAGGTGATGAAAATATTCTGTTTTAATTTTAGTTGTGGTTACAGTAACATGAATTTTTCATAACTCAAACTGTACTTTTTTAAATGCATGCATTTTATACGTGTTATAAATGAACACAAGTGATATTTTTTAAGAAGCAAACAATCTAACAGGAAGGAACTGAGCAGATTTTTCAGAAATGAAAGTATTCAAGTGGCCAATAATTACATTGAAAAGTACATTGAATAATTACATTGAAAAGTACAATATCATCTACAATCATGAAAGAAAGGCAAACTAAGCCCATGAGATATCACTACATGCCCACAAAAATGAGTTAAAATCTGAAAACAATAAATGTTAGTGCATACAGCAACTGGGACTCTTGTATATTGCAGGGATTATAAAAATTTCCAAATGCTTTGAAAAACTATTTGGTAGTGTCGAAATAATAGCATTAGCATACAACTACTCTGTGATGTAGCAGTTTCTCTCCTCCATATTTCCAAAGCAAATATGAAAACTAGGTTCCCCCCAAAACAAAACAAAACAAAAAAACTGGCAAAAGAATACTTATGCTAACTGTCCAAAATCTTCATAAATCTGGAGAACAAGTAGAAAATGTTCATGTATTCGTAAAATGGAATATTTTTCAGCAATAAGAATCCTGATGTACATAACAAGACAGGTGAATCTCAAAAGATTTTTAAAAGAACAGGTAAAACTAATGTATGGCAAAAGAAATTCAGCAGTGGTTGGCTCTGGCTGGTGGGCCTTGACTGTAAGGGGATATTAGGAACTTTGTAAGGTAATGAAAATATTTATGTTGATTGGGATGGTAGCTATACATATGAATGCACTTTTCAATTCATGAAACCGCGCCCTTAACATCTGTGCACTTAGATCACCTAACAGTATTTTAACTCTATTGAAAAATATGCAAGTACTGTGTAAAGAAAATATACATAATTTTAGGTCTTGGGTGAATAAAAGGCATAACAAAGGGACAGGTATACCAAATTTCATAAAGATAGCAATTATCTGTAATTTAATTTATAAAGTTTATAAAACTACAATAGTCTAGCGCTGCTAGATATTTGATAGCACAGTATAACCCATTAATAATCAAAACAATGTTATATCAGTGATATAAATAGATTAATGGCATAATAGAAAATCTCAAAATAGACACAAATACATGAAAGAACTTAGCATACAATAATCTTGCCCTTTAAAATGAATAAGGGAAATAGACTTTTCAATAAATAATGTTGTAGTAACTGGTTAACCACCTGGAAAATAAATTTATATTTATATTTCATAAATTTTACCAGAATCAATCTCTGTTTACAGATTTAATGTAACCTATGAAAATGTAAAAACACTAGAATAAATCATGACATGTTCGTTAACATAAAATTAGGAAAGGCTTTTCTAAAAATAACATCAAAGCTATAATAGAAAAGATTGATAAATTTAAGTGCAAATATATGTTCCATTTAAACATAATTTTTAAAAAATCAATAGACAAATGGAAAATGAAGATGGGATAAGGGAAGAATTATTTGAAAAACACATCGTTCACAAAAGCAAATACATATAGGCTTTTATACATTTAAAAGTATCTCATAATAAGGTAAGCTTAAATTAAAACTACAGGCTGGGTGCAGTGGCTCATGCCTGTAATCCCAGCATTTTGGGAGGCCGAGGTGGGTGGATCACTTGAGGTCAGCAGTTCGAGACCAGCCTGGCCAACATGGTGAAACTCCATCTCTACTAAAAATACAAAAACTTAGCCGGGCGAGGTGGCAGGCGCCTGTAGTCCCAGCTACTCGGGAGGCTGAGGCAGGAGAATGGCGTGAACCCGGGAGGCGGAGCTTGCAGTGAGCTGAGATCCGGCCACTGCACTCCAGCCTGGGTGACAGAGCGAGACTCCGTCTCAAAAAAAAAAAAAAAATACAAAAAAAAAAAAAAAAAATTAGCCAGGTGCGGTGGTGCATGACTGTAGTCCCAGCTGCTCGCAAGGCTAAAGCACTAGACTCGCTTGAACCCAGGAGGCAGAGGTTGCAGTAAGTGGAGATCGTGCCACTCTACTCCAGCCTGGGCGACACAGTGGGACTCCATCTCAAACAAACAAACTACATTAATATATCAGTTTTCAATTCGTAGATTTGGAAAGATTCTCAAATTTAATTGCACATCAACAGAGATGTTTGTGAAAGGCATTTTTATATCTGACTAGAAAAGACATAAATTGATATAACCTGTATCAAAGGCAATATAGCAGCATTTATCAAAATTGTGGAGGCAATTAACTTTTGACCTGGCAATATCTATTCTAAGAATTATCTTAAAGACAAAACATATATGTAATGCTGCATAAGGACATGTTATACTTGGGTACCAGTGTGACATTCTTCCAAAATACCTATTTTTGTTCTGCCCCTCAACTTCTGTTCTGCGTCTCAATCTAAGATTGTATGGAGGAGAAGCCAGCTCAGACGAGATACAACTAACCTGTCCTCTTTCTTCAGTCTATTTTGAAACAAAATGAAAAATTATTTGCATATTGTATGCTCAATAATAGATTCATGCTTACCTCGTCTTCACTCACTGGGAAATAAAAGCAAATGTATTTTTAAAATAATTATCTATCTATCTATCTATCTATCTATCTATCTATCTATTTATCTATCTGCTTACCTATCTATGTACCTTTCACTTTCATATTACCCTCTTATAGATACAATGCTTTAGAGTTACTATATGTCTTTAATTACACAATTTGAGATATTTTGAAAAATAAATCTCTGAATAACACTATAATATCTATAGCACAAATGAGTAAGCTGAGTCAGAAAGTTGAAATGAGTTATCTATAGATGTATAACTAATTAAGTTGATGACTTTGGAATTAAAGTATGTTTTATGGTTCCAAGTCAGGAGATATTTCTACACAAATTTCATGACAATGGTCTCAAATCCATTTCAGGCTAAATTATCTCAGTTAGCTATATCTTAATTGTTTACTTAAAAATACTGACAATACATTTTTTTTTTTCCTCAAAACTCTTTTCTCAAAGGGTTCAAGATAAAACTAGGAAAGCTGACATCTTCAGGTCACTAATCAAATAAACAAAGATTGTAATTTGCCAAGTCTTATAGTATGGCCTAATTTTACTAAAACAAACAAAAAATAAGAACAATGACCAGAGTTTTCTAATTTTAGATTCAATCTAAATGGAATAACCTGATCAACAATAGTAGTGTCAATCTTCTCTTTTCTTTATCTTCAAAAGGGTGTATCATTTTGATAAACAAATGATATAAACCAACTTTGCTACAGTATTTGTTTTGATCTCTTTCAAATGAGGAAACATACCTATACGTAGCCAAGATTAACAGATTGCTCTTATACAGGAAAAGCAATTGATGGTTGTTTTTTAACCTTTTCTCATAATTGTCTATGACCAAAGATGTTAAAATAGGGACTTTATAAAACAGTAAATTTCATCAAATTGCTTGGTTGTTAGATATAAATAATTGCATTTTATATAAATTAACAGTCAATTTGAAATGTGTGTCTCTTCTAGAGTCTACCATATATAGTCAAGTACTCCCAAAAAGAAAGTGGTGATAACATTGTTTGATTACTAATGTCTGTATTGTTTAATTAGCAGGTGATTAAACACCTGTGTAGGGAAGACGTCATTGAATAGACTGGCATCTGAATGCAAAGAAGCAATTACATGAGCTTACTACTCAAGTCCTTACTATAGAGAAAATGTTTTTGTCTGTTTAAATTTCGCTGAAGGATGAATATGACTGACAACTCTGTTTTTGAAGTTGTAAGTCCTTTCTAGTTTCTCATCGGAGTGCATTCCATAGTAACATATTGGCATTCACTAATCCCATGTTTTAAAGATTTCCTTTGTGCCTTTTTCTCTAAGAGTTTGGTGGTGCAGAGGGTAGTTGCAACTGAAGAGACAGGCAATGCAGTAAAATAATAAGAGGCCTACAAATTTAGGTATAATTTTCCAGTCTCAGGATCTCACCTGAAAGCACCATTGTACCTTTTATTGTCAATATTAATCATTTTATTTTCCGCAGTTTCTATGAACTACTTACAGATAAAGAAATTTAAAAGTGTTCCTCAAAGATCTAAAGACAGAAATACCATTCAACCCAGCAATCCCATTTATCCCATTTCTGGGATTATATACACCCAAAGGAATATTAATCTTTCTAAAAATACAAAAAATTAGCTGGGCATGTTGGCACACGCCTGTGATCCCCGCTACTCGGGAGGCTGAGGCAGGAGAATCGCTTGAACCTGGGAGGCGGAGGTTGCATTGAACCAAGATCATGCCACTGCACTCCAGCCTGGGCGACAGAGTGAGACTTCTCAAAAAAAAAAAAAAAAAAAAAAAAATCGTTCTATTATAAAAACATATGCATGTGTATGTTCATTGCAACACTATTCTCAATAGCAAAGACATGGAATTAACCTAAACGCCCATCAATGATAGACTGGATGAAGAAAATATGGTACATAAACACCATGGGAATCTATGCAGTCATAAAAAAAGAACAAGATCATGTCTTTTGTGAGAACATGGATGGAACTGCAGGCCGTTATCCTTAGCAAACTAACACAGGAGCAGAAAACCAAATACTGTACATGTTCTCACTTGTAAGTTGGAGCTAAATGATGAGAACACATTGACACATACAAGGGAACAACACACAATGGGGCCTACTAGAAAGTAGAAGGTAGGAGGAGGAAGAGGATAAGGAAAAAATAACTAATGGGAATACCTGGGTGATGAAATAATCTGTATAGCAAACCCCATGACACAAGTTTACCCACGTAACAAAGCTTCACATGTATCCCTGAACTTAAAATAAAAGTTAAAAATATTCTAAACTTAGATTACTATTGTAAACCAGAAATAAAATTCTAAGTCCCTCAAGTGACTGAATGGACCTTCCTTCTAGCCAAGGGGTTCCCAAAGAAACCTGAACTAGTTTAGACCATGATGCGAAGTGTCAGCGCAGGCATGCCTCATTGTACCCCCACTCTGGAGTTAAGGCACAACTGACCAGCATTAACATTAAAATAGAAATCATAAGACTCACAAAACAGATTATTTGTGGCAATGATACCCAAATTCAACCTGACCCTGGTATAGCATAACAGGGCCTGAAGGAAATCAAAGTACTTTACCCCAAAATATATTCTCTTTGACATATTTTGAAGTGGGCCTGCAAAGCTGTGTCTTATGGGAGAAACTTGCATTCTGTAAATAATTTCCTTCCCTTATTAGGTTCTCTCCAGAGAGTCTGACACCTTGTAAGGTCCAATGAGAGAAAATTACCATCTATTCTCTCTGAAGCCTATTACTTAAAGGCTTCATGTATATAACAAGAACCTTGGCTTTCACAACCCCTTATCTTAACTCAATCATTTCTTTCTGCTGACTTCAACTCTTTAGGAAAAGCTTAACTCTTTCAATTGCCAATCAGGAATTATTTGACTCCTCCTTCCCGGGACAAACAAATGTATACCTTACATGTATTGATTTATATCTTTGCCTGTAACTTCTGCTCCCCTAAAATGTGTAAAACCAAGCTGTAACCCAGCCACCTTGGGCACATGTTCTCAGGACCTTGTGAGGCTGTGTCACAGGCTATGGTCACTCAAATTTGAGGCTCATAATAAATCTCTTCAAATATTTTGTGGAGTTTGGTTTTATTCATCAACACTATTTCCCAATTCCAAGGTATAAAATGATTGAGAATCATGAATTTAATAGCTTTAGAATATCCTTGAATGCCATACAGGGAAAAAAAATAATAATATCATGCATTGTTCTCTGAAAGCTGAGCAGAGCCCACTTAATGCTCTGATCAAATAAAGCCAAGCATTCAGCTTCCAAAAACCAAGTAAGTTATATTTCTAAAAAAAGAAACCACTTTTGTTTGAGGAGCTTTATAAATAATATTTTGCAAATATTTCCTCTCTATTGGGGCAGACAATTGAATGTCTATTTGCTGAAGTTAAAGCAATCTGAAATTCAATTTATTGGCTATGGATCTACTTTAGGAGCATGTAAGCAAACCCCTTCAGGCTAGGATAAAGATTTATTTCAGTGTGCATCCAGCCAACTCATTTTCTTACTCTTGGCACATTCCAGTTTAGATTAATTTTCTGAGAATAACTGGGATGTAAAAATTAGTGTTTATGCAATTCTTCAATTGACTATATCAATCTGAAAATAAATGGCCTACTTTTCTTTGTTAAAATCCTTACAAATCTATACAACAGAAGGCATTCATTGGTCACTGGCTAGGTGACAAATCCCTTGGGAAATTTAGAAACTCTTAGAGAGACAAAAAAATATGTAATTTTTCAAAATAAGTAATGAAGTTTTAAAAGTTCAAAAGAGATAAATTTGAAGGTTATTTTAAAGCCGGGAGTGACGAGGTCTTATCAAAGCTTTCAACTTTGTTTTGGTTTTCATTAGAAATGAACAACTTTTATTTTAAATAAAAAATTAAACAGAGACATTAAAACTTTATTCCATGAAAGATTTTAGTGTTTTATTCCAGTGTTTGTTTTCTTCCTTGTTGAATGTGGCCGCTTGGAATCTGCTAACAAGAGAGGTCAGAATAGAAGATCAATGCTACTGGGATACATGGAAAAATGAATTCAAGCTAAAATAGGGGTATTACCGCGTGAAAGTCTTAGAGTAGAAACAAGGAGAAAAAGAAGGAGAAAGTAAGGCAAAATCAGCGAGAATGATTCAAATTAGATCTCTAGGTTTCTGCTCTGTGAGAGCTGTTCTATCAGAAGTATATAGGGAAGGAAGAAATACTGCACTTATTAGAGTGGGTAGCTAGACAGAGATGGGCAGGGCAGGAGACCCCCTCTCCCCTCAAGGAATGTCAGGCGACCCTCAGGTGATGGTCAGGTGGTTATTAAATGTTCTCCTGAAATGATATTTTGTTGCAGCTGGTCCCAGGGGAAGACAGTCTGCCAATACAGAGAAAACACCTGAAGTTGATGATCAGCCATTTCCCAACAAGAACTCAGGAGTTAGGCGAGCCGGCTCAAGCATGTGCACTCAGAGGCAAAAAGGCAGAGTTTAACCTGCGTATGACCTTCCTCTGGAAACACTTGACTGGCAACAGAAAAACGCTCAAGTGAACATGTGCCCAAACTCAGTAAACACACTGCACATGTGGCACATGTGGCCCCTCCCAAATGCTGGTAGGCCACCGTGCATGTGGACAGCTCACCCCAAGGGAAGAATGAAGGGAGGAGAAAAGCAAAGCCTGCAACCTTGCCAATGTAGAAAACCCCAAGTCCAGTGCTGAATGGTGTACTTGGATCTCTCAAATGGTCTGCTTGGCCCTCTTCCAAGTATACTTTGCTGCCTTTCATTCCTGCTTTCAAACATTTTAATAAAGTCTCACTCCTGCTCTAAAACTTGCCTCGGTCTCTCCCTCTGCCTTAAACCTACTTCTGCCCCTCGGCTTCATTCTTTCCTCCAGGGAGACAAGGATCGAATTTGCTGCAGACCCGTGTGGATTCGCCGCTGGTAACACCCTGAGTGGTGATCTGGAGACAAGATTGAGTAAAATAAGAAATATACCAGGCAAAGTTGAAGGCTTCCAACCAGTTATAGCAATCTTGGTCCAGTTGCTAAAATTCTGAGCCTCAGTGGCCCATTTTGTAAAATGAATTTAAAAACTGCCATCCAGAGAATGCCACTAATAATGTTACTAAGATTGAATTAGAAAGTAGAAAAGCCGCCAGCAAATGTCATCTACTTTGCTAATGTCGTCAGTAATTACACCCCCTCCATTGTTTTTCCCCCTCTGTTGGCGGAAGGCTTCTTTCATTTCCTTTGCTTTCTGTGTATCAATTTGTCCCTCTCACACAGGGGAAGATATCAACGTTGGAAGATTTTTATCTTTACTCCCCATTTGCTACACATACTTAGACAGTTTTTCTAAAACTATTGGCAACAGAATCACCTGCATGCTTGCTTTAAATGGGGATTTATGTGCCCATTCCAAAATGACTGAGTCTAAATCTCTGAGTGACACTTAGAAAGATGCTTTCATAACAAATCCTCAGGTGATTTTTTAACTGCAGTTTGAAAATCACAAAAAGAGTTGTTTGGAAATGACTCTTTGTCTGTGATCACCTATGTCTTCTTCACTCCAAAGTAGCATTTGCAATGTATTACGTTTTTACCAGCACAGAGTCCTCTGCAGGTTTTATAACTCTCCTGAGGAGTCTAGTTCCTGGCCAAAACAATGATGTGAGATTTTTCAGGCTTGACTATAGGCAATTACAAAGGCTTTACCTGGCAGGCTTCACTGGGAAAAGCTGCCCTTTACACACCAGACTTGGTGTAAGACCAAGTGCATTGCAATCTCTGGAGGGAATTGTAGTCAAGGACTCAGATCCTCCGGGCCAGCCAAGCTCTTCTGCCTATCTGCGTTTCTAGCCCAAGTGTCTCTGTATTTGGGAGCATCCATAAAGGCCTTCCTTTTTGTCAAAATCTTGTTACAGGAAAGATGAAAGAAACTTGAAGACCCCTTCTTTACTGTGGCTCAGTACTCAGCACTGTTCCATGACTGGCTCTTTCCCCTCTCTCTCCCCTCTCCACATATCCTCTGTGAAACACCAGGACAGCAGGAACCTTTTGTTGGAGGCTCCCCAAGCAAGGAAATGACCCGCATATTTGTGTTGATGTACCTGACCCCCAACCATGTGGAAATGGAGCAACCTGAGAGTGGGAGCCAGAAGCCAGAGCTTGCTCTGATTTAATTATACTATCTCAGTCAGGGATTTAAAGCTTCACTGGCACTTTGATTTTCTGCTTGTCGTTTTTAATGTGCAAGTCTGACACCTGGCTATTCAGCTCTCTCTCCAGCTCAGCTGAGCTCCCCCTTCCCACGCTCCCACACCGTTGCAACTCTTCCCAAATCTGTAATTTAATATTATGGAGCATCTGGAGAAAAAAAAAAAAACTTTTTTGAAAAAAATTAGTCCTGGAGGAACCCAGCTATCTTCATTCCCTTAGTCTACTCTGGGCTGCAACAGCTGCAGGGAAATGATGCTACCATCCAGAACTCTGCAGCTACAATTTGACAAAGACCAACCTCACGTGACCCCTCAACATTGCCGGCAATCCTTAGTCCTGCTGGTTCACCCACTGCTCATCTCCTGATTTACGTTTTCCACCATATCTAACTTCTGAGCCCTCTGTTTCCCCGTGGGTGCAAGGAAATTCTTCCTTTCAGATTGGGGAAAAGATAATAGGGACCGTATTACAAAAACTTTCTCAATTCCCTGTCCTTCCTTCTCTCTTTTGCAATAAAATCCCTCTTCTCTTTTCAAAGTCCAATGTCTTTTATTTTTTTTTTTGAAATCAAATCTCACTTTGTTAACCAGGCTGGAGTGCAGTGGTGGGATCTTGGCTCACTGCAACTTCCACCTCCTGGGTGCGAGCGATTCTCCTGCCTCAGCCTCCTGAGTAGCTGGGACTACAGTCGCATGCCACCATGCTCAGCTAATTTTTGTATTTTTAGTAGAGACAGGGTTTCACCATATTGGTCAGGCTGGTGTTGAACTCCTGACCTTGTGATCCACCCGCCTCGGCCTCCCAAAGTGCTGAGATTACAGGTGTGAACCACCACTCCTGGACCAAAGTCTAATGTCTTTTATCTGTACTCCACCCGTTACTTCCTACCTCCTCAAGAACCTTATTACATTGATCTTTCTCTCTCTTTCTGTGTTGACAACCCTCTTGCACTCTGCTCACTGCTTCACATTAATGTTTAAACATCCTCAAATTTCTTCCACCTTATAAGACAAATAAATAAATAACCCCACATCTTCCCCTTACTACTTACTTCTTTCAAATATCAGGACATTCTAGGCCATAGATAGCTTTACTTTCTTACTATTTAGTATTTGAAATGTAACTGATGCAACTAAGGAACTGATCTTTTAGTGTTTAATTTTGGTTAATTTAAATTTAAATAAAGGTAAGTGTCTATCAGCTATCATATTGGACAAGCAGACCCAGATAATCAAACATTGAGACTTACATTTCAAAGCTTATCATGCCACATAACCAGCAACAATGATAATGTCCCAATATAAATAAATTTAAACATTTTAAGAACTTAGTTGTGATCTGAGATAAGAAAACTCATGTCTACATTTTATAATTTTTCCATTTCCAAGAGATTAATCTTCTGCGTAGTAATGACTGCTCCAGCTAGGCTATTCCACGGAGATGCTTCAATGTGTTTATTTAAATAAAATTTTATTGTTAGATATACCGTTATGATAAAATGACTGCATCTTACAAAACATTTCCATTACTGCAGAAAGTTCTAATGGATATTACGTTGAACAATATACTTTTCTTTTGTCAAAAATAATGCTGCTTGGACATTTTTAGGGTGGTGAATTTGTGCATGACAAAAAAAAAGTCATTTTTATTGTATTTCAAATGTGTATTATATTTGTGGCTATATTTGTACTAACTTTTAGCAGCTTCACCATTCATCTAATACTGGCCACAAGTGAACATAGAAATGTTACTCTTAGATAAACATTAAATTGTTGAAACTTCAGAGTAATTCCAGTGAAGCGTTCCAAACACAATCTCTAATTGGAACACTGTTTACCTATTTACTCACAGAATCTACAGTTCCTCTAGAAATGATAACTGAGGTCTACAAATCTGCTTTTTTCACCATTACTGCATTCTATACCTGTTCTAAATGTTAAATCTACAGTAATTTTTTATATATTAAGTATATCAGTTAAGTACTTGGCATAGGCCGGGTGCGGTGGCTCACGCCTGTAATCCCGGCACTTTGGGTGGCCGAAGCGAGCAGATCACCTGAGGTCAGGAGTTCGAGACCATCCTGGCCAACATGGTGAAACCCCGTCTCTACTAAAAATACAAAAATTTGCTGGGCGTGGTGGTTCACAACTGTAATCCCAGCTACTTGGGAGGCTGAGACAGGAAAATCGCTTGAACCCTGGAGGCAGAGGTTGCAGTGAGCCGTGACTGTGCCATTGCACTCCAGCCTGAGCAACAAGAGTAAAACTCTGTCTCAAAAAAGAAAAAAAAGCACTTAGCATATATGAAGTACAGCAAACTATGAAAAGTGTTATGAAAGTAAATAAAATTTATTTTTTTCCTGAAGATATTTTTTTCTCTTTGTGTAGACAACAGCAAGAATCAGCAACTTATATAATCATCCATTGCATTTCAGATAACAATTATTGCCTCTGTCTTTATTTCAGGACACCACAAACAGGTAGTTCTGCATCTTTCTAATCGAGTATGCAAAGAGAAACACAGCTGAAACTTGACAGGTAGGCATATATTCTAAAAACCTCTTCATGATGCTTCTACCCACACCCTAATGCTGTTTCACACCCACACCTTAATAGAGTTTCTGCTTACTGCTCATATTATACCAAGAAAATTAACAAGTTAATGAACAACACCGAAATAAATAGTTATATTTACTAATCATTAAGCTTCTAGAATGTTGAAATACGGTAGACTGTACTTTACATATGTTATCCCAATTTATGCTTAAAATGCCATATAATAATTTAAAGGCAATGATTGAGGGAAATGTGTCGCAGTTAACTGGGAGCTAGATTGTCTGGATTCAAATCCTGGCTCCCACAATTCCCAGTCATATCCACTTGGACAAATTACCTAAGTTCTCTGTGCATTCCTCACCTGTAAAAAATGAAAAATGATGGAATCTACCTCAAAGGGTCCTTATAAAAATTATGAGAGTTTATATTTGTAAAGAATGTAGCACAGGCCCAGCAGGGTGGCTCACGCCTGTAATCCCAACTCTTTGGGAGGCTGAGGTGTGTGGATCACAGGTCAGGAGTTCGAGACTAGCCTGGCCAACATGGCAAAACCCCACCTCTACTAAAAACACAAAAGTTAGCTGGGCATGGTGGCACGTACCTGTGGTCCCAGCTACTCAGGAGGCTGAGGTAGGAGAATTGCTTGAACCCGGGTGGTGGAGGTTGCCGTAAGTGGAGATCATGCCACTGCACTCCAATCTGGGCCACTGAGTGAGACTCTGTCCACCTCCCATCAAAAGTGTTTCACGACTGGTGTAGTCATTCTGCTGGGTGCCAAGAATGTTAGCTGCTGAAGACTGACTCTCTCCATGAGAACTGGCTTCACCTGAACAAAATGGCATGACCAAGGTTTTGCCTCCACTGGCCATCAAATGAAGCCAGTGTGGTGGTACAGAAGCTCAGCCCTTGCCTCAACATGGGATATCTCTGAAGGCCCATCTTGGTGCCAGAGCTCCTCATGCAATCAGCACAGGCCTCTTTTGCAGCTACATCAAAAGTCAACTTCTTCCTCTTTCCACTCCTGCTTCTCCTCTTCTTTTCCACGTAGTGCTTCTGAGATCCTTCCCATGTAAACACCCTGAAGACAGATACCTATTTAGAGTCTGTTTCCTTAAACCCAGGATGCTACAGTTGTTTTTGGGAGTGATCTTATGACATATGCTCTATAAGGTGACTATAAAGCCGAGTGGCCCACTGACCACAATGAAATGGCAAAGAAGAGCACATCACAGACATTAGATGGACGTGCTATAGCAGTACAGTCATTCAATTTTCACCAGTAGTGAAGTAGAATGGAACCATGGTGAAAGGGAAGGCACTGATGGTTCAATCGCTCAGGCAATTGAGAGTTTCAAGGATGTCAGTGGCAGTTATAAGGAGCATGGAATCTGATTGCTGCCACTGGGTACTCCTGATGCATTGTGAAACACAGGGAAAGGCTAAGAGTGATCAATGACCTATTTTAAACAAGGTCTGAGAGTCAGAAGGCCTCCATGGAGGCACATAAAAGATTCCCATCCATTGTAGCCAGAGGTCGGGAAAAGCTGAGGAGTAAGCCCGGGACATAATTAGAAAGGTAGAGCACTTCAGAGAAGGCGGAATTTTCATATCCAGCAAGTCTGCTATTCCAAGAATCGATTTGGGAAAGATTGGAAGACTGAGATTTGAGAAAGGGATATTTGAATTAATGTCCTTGAACACACCGGGGCCTGCACAGATGGCCCACTCCTGCCTGATAAGGTTCTGCTGTCCTTTCTTGCTTGAAGATGATGCAGAGGGCTCTGCTTTGAACAAAATATCATCCCCCTAAAGACTTATCCCACCTCCCCTCCTGGCCACAAGGCTAATACCAAGTGCCAAGGTACAACATAAACTGACGAAGAAAATGCTAGGCCTGCTCTGAGTAAAAAGGAACTGTACCCCAAAGGACTTGATAGTACTGAGCCAATATTCCTGCAGGAGCTGTGAGAGTTTACATAGTATTGTATCCTGAGAGAGATAGATGAAGTGTGGAGGGTAAAGAAGTTGGATAGGGACAATATATTGATATGGTACCACATCTTTATGATGCAAGCCTTAATATACTGGTAAGCACAGAGGAAAAGAAATAAACCCACTACTAGGATGACATTTTTAAAAAACTGAAAATATTCATGAACCTGGACTGCCTGGTCATTCCACAGAATATCACAGTAGTTCACTGAATACATAACATTGTATTAAAAGGATATGATAAGCAAGAAGCACACTGGGCCTTGTTAAACAGATAGTAGTGGAATAGGAATGAAAAAATTGCCATAGTAGATGGTAAAATAGTAGATATAAAAGCTCAAAGAAGTAATCACGTTGTAGTAGACCTACATAATTGCAGAAATCTATGTCCAGGGCAGGAGAAGGGAGGAAGTTAATGCTCTGTTTAGTAAAATGATATGGATTAGAACAGTGAGGGGAACCCCATCATCTTTGATGTCTTTGGTAGGGAAGAGTTAAATATAAGAGCTAATGCTACAGAAGTGGACTTCTTAATAGTCATGGGCATCATAGGGTCCTGAAATAAACAGGATGGTACAATTATCACAATGAGAGCAGGTTTTGAGTGGTAGCGAGGTAGCATAAACTTTAGGGACCCTAGAGGAAGATGGAAGGACAGATATTCAGAGTATTTCTCAATCAATATGTATAAAATAAATCAAGGATTTTTAATCAGGAGGTTGAGGGCAGCTGCCCCAAGAAGTAAGGATGCCTTTCTCAACGTCCAGATCAGAGACAGCTTTTCAAACCTGGAACATAGTGATGCATGGAGAGACTGGGTCCACAGACAAACACATAGACTTCAACAAATATTTGTGGTCCTGATTTTTCCCATACTTCCCCAAAGGAACCTGCAGTCACTTACTCAGGTAACCATGCACTACAAAGGAAAGAATACCCAGACAATTCAAGGAAAATTGAACATAGGATTTGAGTTGACAAGGACATTACCCCTTCTGAAGGGTCATCAGGCTTCCTCTCAACTGGAAAACAGGGGCATGTCAGGACCACATAACTAATAAATCCTGGTCCAGTTCTGGCTTTCAGTGTGTCCACAGGCCCAACCAGGGGTCATTTCTTCAACCTACAAATGTATAATTTTAATGAGTATACTTGGAAATGGAAAGTCTCACCATATTTTTTTCTTGGCCTGTGGATTAAGGGCTATCACAGTGGGGAAGGCCAAGTTGAAGTCTCCAAGTTTGCCCTACCCACCTACCCATCCCCAGACAAATGCACATGCATGTATGAAATACACACACACACACACACACACACACACGGAGAATGGCAGAAATTGGTGTCATCCTTAAGGACTTAAAGAAAGAAGGGTGTACCTATCACCAACAAAAATGGGGGTAAGGAAGAATCTGGAAAATAATACCGTATGGTCTAAACTTAGCTAGATAGTAACTATAATTTCAGTGCCAGATATTATGTCCTTGCTAGAGCTAAACAGCATGACCTCAGTGTGGCCATTGATCTGGCAAATTCATTCTTGTTCATCTCTCTCAGGACCTGTACCAGAAGCAGTTCTCATTTATATGGAGGAGATAAAAGTTCCTACTTATATATGCTCTTACGTGAGAGCTGTGTTTACTTGCCCATCATTGACTGAGATACTAAAGGGACCTGGACTGCCTGGTCCTTCTACAGAACATCGAAATAGTCCACTGAATGTATAACATTGTGTTAAAAGGATCTGATAGGAGACCTTGTTAAACAGATAGGTTCCACAGGTCAGGAGATAAATTCAACTAAAATTTTGGTGACACTTGCAGGGATCCAGTGATCTGTTGTATACCATGACATCCTCTCTATAGAAAAGGTCAAATTATTTCATCTTGCATCTTTCATCATTCAGAAGAAATCTCAATAGCTAGAAGCCTTTGAGGTTTTGTAAGGAACTTTTCCACATTGGGAAATAACGCTTGCCCCATCTATCAAGTGACATGGAAGGCTTCAAGCGAGGATTGGAAAAGGAAAAGGCTCTGGAGTTCAGCCTGCAATGTTAACATCCCTGACACTTGATCCATAAGACCCAGCAGACCTTATGGCATTACAGGTATCACAGGTGGAAAAAGAATGCATATGCAGGTCATAGCTGACCCCAGTGGGAGAGTCACAATATAGACCATCTACATCAGAGAAATCTGCTGACTTAGAAAAACACCTCCTGGTTCTGTGTGAAGAGAGAACACCTCACTTTGCAGCCAGATAGCCAACATGTCTAAGGATCTATCACATCCAATAAGTTATAAGGTTGTTATGGTCATATAGCAGCAATCGACTGAAGACTGCAAGTGGTTCATCCACTATCAAGCCTGATGAGGGAGAAAATGCACAAATAATCTTCATGAAGAGGTGGCTTAGACATTCCCCACCACATTATTTACCATTGTTACATTGGTGTCTATCTTTACCTTGTACTAATGGGATAGGATTAGGATCACCTTATGACCAGACAAAGTGATGGAACAGCTTTCGAAAGGTGTAATTGAAGTGCCAGCTTAAAAGTAATACAACCTGAGAAGAGACCAATACCCTTCCAGCTGCAGTCTATATCCTGCAGCGATGACTAACACACAGCCCTGTGCTCCAATACATGGAACAGATTGGTCTAAGGAAGAAAGGGGAAGGTAGGCATGGCTCCACTCACCATCGCTCCCAGTGACTGCTTGAGTAATTTGTGACACTCAGCCCCACCTTAGACTCAGAGAATTTAGATGCCCTGGGTACCAGAGGGGAAATAGCTCCACCAGGAGACACAGCAAGAGCCCCCACATATATAAAACTCTAAAATCTAAAAATAAAACTATACATTGGTTTTATTAATATTATATAAATATGAAAGATTATGGACACAAAATCATGACAGGCTAAAAGGAATATGACTGGGAGAAACACAAAATCTTTGCTCTAACTATAATATTTTAACAGCAATTTTTATTCCTTAAAATGTACTTAAAAAAGACATGCATGCACCCCTTAAATATGTACATCTATGATGTAGCAGTACAAAATTAAGAAAAATAAAGAACATTTAAGAATCTTAAAAGAATACATGTCACATTTTAAATATTTTGAAGCAAGTGGTGTTATCTCTGTTCTCTGAAAGCAATGATACCATAGACAGTGGCACAGCTGAGTGCTTCACGGGGCTCTGGAGTGAAGATTTGGGGAGACACTCATATGGACTATGATGTGATTGATGCCACCTGGAGTTTTTCAGTGTGCTGATTCTATTTGTCCATTTCTGCATATCTGGAATGTTTTGTTATCAAATACGTTAACAAACAATCCAAGATGCCGAGAAGTTAAGTAAGTCACCTATTATCACTCAGTCATAGGAATAGCTGTTCCTCCAACTCAGGCCTGAAAATACCCAAGGCTTGCAACACAGGATGGATTAAAACATTGCAAGTATTCTGAATAATGTCAACCCATATGTGGAACAATGATGTTGCTTTAACTGTGATCACAACTTTTTCAGTAGGGATAATCTTACCATCCTCCTCAATCAAAAATCTAAAAGGCTCCTGATTCCTCTGGTCACCTTAAGATAATTTTAAAAAGTCTTCTTGTCACTTTAGTCATTAAAAGTAATTCATTTCAGTAATTAGAATGCCTGCAGTAATTACAGTGCCAGTAGAAACTCTGAACTTGACTTAATGTCAAACTCTTCTCCCTTCCTTCCAGCTACCATGCAAAGTTGTGCAGAGGGAAGTGATACCTAATAGGATAGGCCAGTTCTTGCATAGCTGTATGCCTTTGGGCTTTCGATTTCCGAAATGGTGAAAGCAGATCCTTTCTCTTGTAGGCTCTTTTGAGCTCTTTGGAGATGGAGGTTCCTTTTTGGATTCCTCTCTTCTGTAGTTCCTTTGACCCAGGGGGATGACAGAGACCCGCTATGGCACTATGGCACTATCTATCCCCATCTTCTTTCTGCTGAGCTATCCTCTAAAGCAGGCTTTTTGGACAGGACCCAAGAGAACCACACGGAGGCGTTCTCTCCTGCACGTTCCAGGTACGGTCCATCAGAAGACTCAAGCAACTGTGGCTCAATTACATTCGACAAGACCATATGAAGCCCAAAAGTACTCTTCTGGCTCCAGTATCAAAGAAGTTAATCTCACCTTCTTGGTTTCCTCATCATGACTGAAACCTCGGTCCTCATTCAGCTGTGTCTTCATCAGATATGGAGCCAGCCCCAGTCCTCATGTGCAGGAAACGTATTTCAAAGTTTGTGACTGTTCCACTGGAAGACCTTTGCCTGTGTTTGGACAAGAAGATAGTCCTGACCCCTCCATTTCTAGGGAATGGAGAGGGGGATCATATCACTGTGAGGGTTCTTTCCAAATAAATTCTCTGGGCCAATCCATTCAATTACATTCTTTGATTCCATGTTATAGCCTTTATCTGACAGATGGTTACCAAAGTAGGAAAACAGATTTTTTGGACCACGTTCTTTCTAAATCTACGTATGGGACAGGGAGCTGGCAAATTCAGTTCTGTCTCAGTGAAGATATATGAAAAGGCCAGCCTCTTCTTTTTGTTGTTGTTGGTGTCTAATCAATCTAACAGTGTGTTAAGAATACAGAAAAAATGGCCAGGCGATGTGGGTCATGCCTGTAATTCCAGAACTTTGGGAGGCCGAGGTGGGCTGATCACTTGAGGTCAGCAATTCAAGACCAGGCTGGCCAACACGGTGAAATCCCGTCTCTACTAAAAATACAAAAATCAGTCGAGTGTGGTGGCGGGCATCTGTAATCCCAGCTTCTAAGGAGGCTGAGGCAGGACAATCCCTTGAACTGGAGAGTCGGAGATTGCAGTGAGCCAAGATGGCACCACTGCACACCAGCCTGGGTGACAGAGAGAGACTCCGTCTCCAAAATAAATAAATAAATAAATAAATAAATAAATAAAAGAATACAGATAAAACAAGGTTATGAAGTTTCTGTAACATAGGTAGAAGTATATTTCCATATCACTCAGCAGAAAAACTACAGAGAAACCAGTTGGAACCAAATATTGCCCTTCTCAATTCTGGAATGTTTCCAAGAGAAGTATCACTAGAGTTGTTTAACACTACTGAAGCACAATGGAAAATAAAATCATTAAAATATTTCAAAAAGTGATGTTTGCTTTAACAAATGATCTATATTAATAACTACCCTGATTTCTTTAAAGCTTATCAACTTATTTTTAAAATAAATACAACACAGGCATATGACTGAAACCTAAATTATTTAGACTGGAAAAAATTAAGCTTTGTCCCTGTCCCCGTCCCTTTTCAAGAAGTTAAATTCTGTAAAGAATTTTTTATCTTTCTATTAAAATGCATATATCTAGTATGCATAAATAATATATATAACACTCATTTATTTTCACAATTATGGTTGTACTAGATGAACCCTTTTTGTAGTGTTTTATTCACTTAATAATATGTTTTGGATATCTTCCATCACCAGTACAGGTAAATCCTCATTGCATCTGATAGCTTCATTCTAGGCACATAAAGCATTTTATTTAACCAATTTTATATTGGTAATTATTTAGGTCATTTCCATTCTTTCGCTGTTACTGAGCTGTAAAAAGCATTCTTGTATATATATATCTTGGAAGGCTGGGAAGAATACTCATGGGAGAAACTTCTAGCTTAGTAGCTGGGCCAATGAGGATATGCACGTTAACTTTTGACTACTATAAAGTCTACTGCTTTCCAAGTGGTTGCACCAGTTACATACTCACAGTGCTAGTTGAGAAGCTTTACCCAAACTCTCAAACACAAGAAAGCTATCAAATTTCTTAATTTAGGCTCTTCTGCAGAAGAAAAATAACATATTTAATTTTCCTTCTCTATTTCTGTTGCCTATGTGAATTTGTTTATTGTAAACTGAAAATCCATCTCCTTTGCATCTTTTTCAAATAGTTGTTAGCCTTAAAAAAAATAGTCTATGAATGCCTTCTACAAACTGCTGAAATTAGCTTGTCTTGTCCACCATATGGGTTACAATTTTGTCTCAGTATGTTGCAATTTTAAGGATGTTTTATATGCAAAAGCTTTTTAAAGTTTTTATGTAATTAAATTTATCAACCCTTAGCAAAAACTATTATTTTAAGCTGAAATCTGAGGAGTTAGAATAAAATCATTTGTAATCATTTTTCTCCTTTGTCTTTACTTTTTACATTTGCTTATGTTTGATAACATTTTGTAAATTTTAAACTTTTATTTGCATAAGTAGCAGTGCCTATTTTAACTGAGACAGTCCTTTATTTTTCCAAGAAATACCAATATTAACTGTGATAATAGAAATCTTTACATATATAATCTCATATAATCCTCTTCGTAACATGTAGTGTAATTTTTATCCCTTTTAACTGATGGAGAAATTGAAGTTCAGGGATGTGAAGCCGTTGTCACAGATCTCATACTGAACATGTAGGTCTAACTGACATCAAGGTCCATCAATTTTTCCTGTACCAAGATGCCTCTCTGATTAACTCAGGTTTGTTTGCATATAAAATATAATGGTCCAGCTTTGAGTTTTGTTTTGTTTTGTGTATTTACCTGCCACCATTTTTTTTTAACAGAAAATACTGTTATTAGGGTAAAGATGTCTTATTCTATACACATTAAGAAATGAGAAAATAAAGTGCTTGAACCCTAAGACCAATTTTATTAATTCCAATTCCTAAAACACGTGCCTGAATAATCCAAAATGATTTTGCAATATAGATATTTACTGCATGGGAGAAATAAGTAACCAATAAAAAGGGGGCTACTTTGGTAGACTCATGGTTTGAGAAGCTGTCGTTTATTTTGGTCATTGTTTTAAATGTATTATTCATAGTCTCTTCATTATTCTTTTCAATGTAAATTATATAGAGTAAAAAAGGCTGCCATTTATTCTACTCCCTACTGTTCAGAGAATGGGAATGTGCGGCCCAAAATGTTCTCATACATTTTCACAAGCATCTGTTAGTTACTCTGTGGAGCCATCTACTTTTTTCTGTTATGTCACAAATAATAGTTGAAATTGTGGGTCAATGATTTTGACCAAACTTGTTATCCCACCTCACAGAGTGAAGGAAGGGTATGTCCTTGGGGAATAGTGTATCTTCAGTGACATAAGTTTAAACTTTCAGTTTATGAAGGTCAATTGTGCAATGAGAGAACTGTCTTTCTTCAAGGGTAAATGTAACTTATTTATGTGTCCTATTTTTGTTGTGAGCAGAGTACCAACTTGCATTTGACAATAATGATGCCCCTTCTAGATTAAAATGTGGTCAGCTCAATTCTCGTCATTCCCTACCTCAAAAGTGATCTAAATTTTTAGGAACTTCACTAATGTCTTGACAGCAATGAAGGTGTATCTGTCCCATGTCACGTCATCTATTCTTAGTGGTCACAAGCATAGAGCAGCTGAGCTTGCCAAGGATACTGCTTCCGCCTGATTGTGGCCATTGTCATTCACTGACATCTGCTAAGTTGGATGAGAGGGGTGTGAGGATGTGTGCTGTGATCCCCATGGCCTCCTGTTACAAAGACCATGTACTCAGCATCTTTTTCACTAGGACCACAGACCTCTGCCTATCTGTTGGGCTCACACAGCATTTCTGCAAGGACTGAGTAACACTTGGCTATACTTGTTACCACGCAGTCCTTAAGGAAACCCTTTGAGTCAGCCCCCTCTGTCTAAAGACTTAACCTCGCTGCTAACCTACCAATCAGGCATCATCGTGATAATAGGGCTTGCCACAGAGTCTTTTGCTTTGGGGCTCACAAAATTCCTGTGGGTTCCATTACCTTTTTTATGGTTTCCACTAAGCAAGGTCTGGGACAGTGGTGAGAGGAGGGTGCTTGCCAAAAAGACGCTACTCAAGAAACCAGCATTTAAAATCTCATCATGTCCCTCCAGGTCTCCTCTTCTTCCCATAACCTTGCTGAATTTATGTCTCTTAGAGCCGAAAGAATTTCCCTCAGCACCATGCAGTCTTCCCTATTCTGTCATTTATAGTCTAAACTTAAGGCTCTTATTCCCCCAGACTTTAGTTCCTTATCTTTAAAGAGATTTCAAAGACTCTTTTCTCTTACACTGTCATCATAAGCTTCCAATTATTTATTTTGGAATATAAAGAAAAGACTTCACTTCTTTTTTCCATATGTGCACATTCCTCCTGAAGACATAATTACTGAAATTTTTCTGATGACAAGAGATATGGAGAAAGGCCCTGGGTCAGGGAATTAGAGTGGTGGTCTTAGGGATGGCTCTACCTTCACACTAGTAAAAACTGAAAGGCAGTAGTGAAGTCAGAGGAAAGCATCAGGAGGGAAAGGGGGCTTAATCTGAAGAGGAATTAAACACATCCTCTTTTCTTTCCTTATAACAATGGTTGTCCTGTGATGGATAGCCTCCAGGTTGCCACATGGAAACTCACCATGTCGTGGCACAGCTGATTATTCTCTCTTTCTGGAAACACTCCGTTCACTTAGCTCCTGGGACACTACACCCTCATTCTCCTAATACCTCTCTGCTGCTGCTTCTCAGGCTTCTTTGTTCCTTCATCCTTTAAACTTAAGATATCATCAGCTCCATCCGTGCAACCTTTCTCTGGTATCAACCAAAGTGATCTCATGTAGACTTTAAATAATATTAACATGCTACTCACTATCAATTGTGGATTTCTAATTTTGGGGATTTGGGGATATGCTCACTCTCTATGTGTACAGATGCACAAATATCTTAGATATCTTAAATTTAAAATGTCCCAAACAACCTCACCTTCCCTTAAATGTATTCCTAAAACTGTCTCCCCATCTCAGTAATGGAAACTCTATTCTTCCTATTATTATACTTTAGACAATTTTTTCTCACATGTCAAATCCAATCCAGTAGTAAATTCTGTCAGTTCTACTCTCAACATTTATTCAGAATTTGATCAATTATCACTACCTTCACCAATACAATTTTTGCCCCAGCGACTATTATTCCACCTAAATTCCATCTCACCTTGTCTTCTCTCCAGTCTATTCTGTATATGATTTCCAGGAAAAGCCTCTTAATACATAAGAAGAAAATTTTACTTTGTCTTCAAAACCATATGCCTGATTTCTTCAAGAAAAAAAAGGATAAAGTCCTTACAAAGACCAAAGTAGGTTCATGTGCCCAAGTGTCTGGTTACCTTCTCAAGTCATTTCTAAACATTTTTCTATTCATTAGTTAACCTCCAGACACAAAGGACTCCTTGCTGCTCCTTGAATATTCTGCCGACTCAGGGCTTTTGTACTCGCTGTTCCACAGCCTTGAGCAATCTTCTTGTGGGTTAGCTAGAAAACAGAGCCCACCAGAATATTTTACAACCAAATATTTCTTGGTTGTTGCTCTCTCAAGAAAGCAAGAGTATGGGAAAAAGATAATTAGGTTAAGGAAGGATGAAATACAAATACAATGTGATGTGTGACTGAACTTGTGACAGATTTATTGAAAAACACAGCTGACTGCTCTTCTGTGCAATGTGTCTTAGAAGAGGTCATATGGATACATTGCATCTTAAGGCAGTCTGTCAGAGGAAAGATGGAAAATAATTTAGTTGATAGTTACTTTAGGTCTCTCATTGTTGAAATTTCAACCCACAGAAATGCAACACCCTTACATTTCCTAAGTTCATTCATTCCACTGAACAGAAAATCATGTCTAAACAATTTGGGTCAATACATGCATTGAATCTTGTATTGCCACCCATGATACACATACATTCTCTTACATTTCATCCTAAGATTCCCTCAATTCTTCTACCTTAAGAGGAAATACAAGTCAATAAAAATAAGGCCACTACAATTCCTGGGACTATAGCTACTCCTGGGGCCACAATTAATCTTTGTCTACCTCCTCCAACTTCTTATTCCAGATTCCCCTGATTTTCATCCAGAAATGTGTACGGTCTAATTTGCATTCCTGACAAGTTTTCAAAAAATCTGTAGGGTCATAACTCTTATGGAACACGAATGCCTTAAAAGATACCTTCAACAATCCCTTGAGGTTTGAACATATTCCTCCATGCCCCATTGTGTAACAGAAATCCTAGCTTCTAGAGGTATGTTTGCTGCAAGCTAATTAACCTTAGGATCCAAAGCCTTTAACTTACAAGGGCCCCCTCTAAGGCCTCCTACTTAATTTCTTATTAGTAATTTTTATTTTCTTCTTATGAAGAGTCTCTTCCCTCATTTTGTAGGCTTCCGGCTCAGCAAAATTTGGATATGTAAAGGTCAATTACTCCAAGTACAGTAATTCCCTTTTTATGGGTTAATCCACTGGTTTAAGACATCTAAATGCATAGTACCAGCTTCTTTCAGGTTAGTGTAGTACCTATTATATCTCCTGATAGATATGTTACCCCAGGAAAAATGACTTCTAACCTGACAAAGCTTAAAGTTGCAGAATCACCAACCAAAAGTTCATGACTGCCCACTAAGAATGATGTGGAAGGAACCAATCCGACTTCCAGGCTTTGGTTCTTGAATTGATGTATGACAATTCTTAAGGCACAGCACCACAGATGGCTAATTGGATTAATGATGATATTACACCCTGAAGGATAGAATCTTAAACCTAATGTAGCACCGTAGGTGAGCTTTTAAGAGTCTGGTTCTGTTCTACTAGGTGAGCTGCCTCTGGGTTATATGGTACAAAATAGAAGACTGTGAATACTTTGTTTATAAACATATTATTACATTTCCCATGCCATTACACTGGTCATGTGTCTGAAGTAATATTGAATGGAATGCCAGGTCAGGAGAAAAGTCCTCTGTATATCCTCAGATAATGCTACATGCAGAGTCATTATGACCCAGACACAGCCATGAAGGGCAATGGTGGTGCTCAATGATTCTCTCCAACAAAGATAAAAACCTCATCTCCGTTTTGTATAAAAACGTGGTTGATACCATTGTCAACCAAAATAAAAAAAAGGAGGTAAAATTAATATAAGTATAATTTATTTCAACCAAATGTGAGGACTACAGTGCTAGAGACATAGATTCAAATTGCCCTAAATATATGCCCTATTAGCAGCAGTTACAAGTGGGTTTTTAAAGAAAAAAAGGAGGCAGTTTCTAAATTATTTACTATGAATTAACATTAAAATAATATATTGAATGGCTATACATTGTTGTTTGTAACACAAATTCCAGGAACATGAATGTAATGGATGTGGCAGCTAATCAGAAAACTACAGGGAAGAAAAAGAACAAAATGTCTTCATACAATTGCCCCAGGCATGAGCAGGTATTGGGGGCATGACTGAATGCTCAAGTCTCCCTAGTCCTGATAAATTTTGCCTACTTCACATAGTACAGACTGCTCTGAGCTATTTTGCTTTCTTCACTAGGCAATCTTTCTCCAGGGTTATCAGATGCTTTAAGCAGAAAACTATGGCAGAGTAAATTTGGGGCGATGCATAAACGTGTCTTTCCTCTTCACTTCTTTCAGGTCTTGAAACCACCTTCATAACTCAAATGAAAAGCCACAAGGTTAGAATTGTGGTAGATGCCTGAGTGCTGCTAAGATGTAGGCATGGTTTAAAGATAACCACTCGTTGTTCCCCTGGCTTGCCTAAAATTGCTTACTGCTCAGGAGTCACATAACCAGTGATCACAAGACCTGTAACTCTCTAAATTGTTCCTATAGATAACATCACCATTGTGAAATCTAAGACTCATCTTTGACATATTTTTCAAACTTTGCATTCTACTGAACCAACTGATGCCACTTGGATTAGTGACCCATAACAAGAAATTGAATCAATGGTTCTATGACCTCCATCCAGGAACTGACTCAGTGAAAAAAAAAAAAAAGTTTCAACACCCCTGTGACTTCATCCCTTACCAAACAAATAAACAGTGCCCACTCCCTAGCCTCCTGCTGACCAAGCCATCATTAAAAACTCTAACCTGCAAAATTGTGGGGAGGCGGCTTTGAGAAATATCTCCCATCTCCTTGCCAAGCTGCTCTTCATTATTAAAACTTTTTCTCTGCTGCAACAACTGCTGTCTCCCTGTATTGGCTTTTCTTGTGCAGCAGGCAAGAAGAACAAGGTGGGACTGTAAGAGTGTCTTCTCAAATATGAATGCTACAAAGCCCTCATTTACCCCTTTTATGTAAAGCACCACCATCTCCGTGACATTTCTTCATATTCAACCTATTGTTCATTAGTTTTCCTTGAAACACACATCATCTAACACATTACATATTTACATACTCATTTTATTTATTTATTTATTTATTTATTTATTTGAGGCAGGGTCTCCCTCAGTCACCCATGCTGAGTGCAATGGCATGATCATGGCTCGCTGCAGCCTCAAGCTCCCTGGGCTCAGGTGGTCCTCCCACCTCAGCCTCTCAAGTAGCTAGGACTACAGGCTCATGCCACTACACCCAGTTAATTTTTCTATTTTTTTTGTAAGACAAGGTTTTGCCACATTGTGCAGGCTGGTCTCAAACTCCTGGGCTCAAGAAATCCACCACTCTTGGCCTCCCAAAGTATTGGGATTAAAGGCTTGAGCCACTGTACCCAGCCTACATACTCATTTTAAATGAGTTACCACGCTAAAATGTAAGCTTCATGAAGTCATGTGTTTGTTGTTGTTGTTGTTTAACTCAGTACCTAAAACAAGGTACGTATTTGGTTGTCAATATACATTTCAAAAATATATAAATATATGCATTTGAGGAATAGACTTTAGAGCCATTGAGGTCTTCACAAATAATAATCTATCATTCAGAAATGGCAAAGCTGATTAGGAAGTCACTGTTGGGAACACAGGTGATCATCAGAAGGATTTGCAACAGAGAAGTAGGCCTGAAACACAGGCACTCCCTGTTCTTCAGTCATAGTCAGTGGATTAGATTTGGGAAGTAGGGCAAAGGATTGAAGTTTTCTTTTAAGTGAAAATTTAAATGAAAATAAAAATTGAAAAATGCATAATCTCAGCCAGGCGCGGTGGCTCAAGCTTGTAATCCTAGCACTTTGGGAGGCCGAGGTGGGTGGATTGTCTGAGCTCAGGAGTTCGAGACCAACCTGGGCAACACTGTGAAATCCTGTCTCTATTAAAATACAGAAAATTAGCTGGGCACAGGAGTGTATGCCTGCAGTCCCAGCTACTCGGGAGGCTGAGGCAGGAGAATTGCTTGAATCCGGGAGGCAGAGGTTGCAATGAGTAGATATCACACCACTGCACTCCAGCCTGAGTGACACAGCAAGACTCTGTCAAAAAAAAAAAAAAAAAAAAAATATATATATATATATATATATATATATTATATATATATATAATCTCAACCTAATTTTTGGAGAAGAGATATGTAGAATTACATTTAAAGACATTTATCGATTCCTGAACCAGCAAGATTTAATCGTACAACATTAACATTTTAAGGAACAAATATTTCATTCAAAAGAAAAGGTAAGTTTACCTAGCCAAAGAAATGATATATAGATTTGAGAATTACAGTGTAATAATTTGTCAGTGCTTATATAAACATTTTCCATGGGATGAGGTTTTCTGATTCAATAACAGAAAAACCTCAGTACCAGCGACATCCGTAAAATACTAATACTGACAGAAATGGACAGTTCCACCTATCCTAGCCCGATGCATTAAATTTTCAAATTGCATAACTGTTATAAATCCATGTCACTCATGCAGTGTTTTTTTTTTCTCTAAAATAAGGCTTCTTTCATGGCTTCTTTTTATAAATATAAGATGCAAGGGGTCTTTTTGGAACATTTATGCATAATAATATTGATTTACTTTCATTTGAGATTTTTTTTTCAAAAAAAAAAAAAAAGACTCAACAGGAATGTTACCCAAATTCTGTAAAGTAAGAAATGTTTTAATTTTAAAATAGTAGGAAGGACATAAACTCAGAATAACTCATTTAAATTTAGTACACTTAGCTTTACGAAAATTCACTATATAATTACACTCATTTTTCCCTATTTTGGAACAGACATATACATTTATTTTCAAAAATTGGCACCTGATACCTGCCATTGTTTAAGAATAAGGTTGAATGACACTCCTGTATAATCTCACAGGGTCCCGACTCATAGCACTCCTTGCACTGTATTATAATGGCCTGTTCACTTGTGTACTGGATTTGCATTAATTTAGACTCATAGTGAGAGGACATTGTATTTTTATTTTTCTAAATGATAAAATCTCATGATGACCTTTAACAGGGTGAGCTGTCAGAGAAAACTTCTAAATGATTTTGGCAGGAACATTCTTGTTCTTAGGGATGTAAGATGATTCCAAATGGCATAATTTATTTCAGAAAATGTGGGCATATGAACTTTGATCTTTAAAGTGGCCATTTCTGAGCTGCTCATTACTCATCACCCCATGCCTTCTACCCCCACCACTATTTAAATGTGTGCTTGCCTTTAGGCTACTAGAACAGTGCCACTTGCCTTTTCTCAAGCTCCCAAGACAGAATATCTACTTCTTTCACAGGCACATGCCATCAAATGCCTCAAAAACCCTTTTGGATTTGTGCAGGAGTCAGGCACAGGTTGCTGCCACTAGTAGAAGTCTGTCACTGATTCCATTGTCTATTCTGTATATGTCATTTCTAATCCCTCCAACTTCCTCATTCCATCATCAGCAACCCAGTCTCCTTTGCTGAATGAGTTATTCCATGTGATTAAAAGTCTTGATAGTTCTCCTCAGTAAGCAAATGAAGGTAATAATTCCTTGGACTCAAATTTGAGTTTCATTATGCTCGTAATGGT
This sequence comes from Macaca thibetana thibetana, assembly GCF_024542745.1. Lineage (NCBI taxonomy): Eukaryota > Metazoa > Chordata > Mammalia > Primates > Cercopithecidae > Macaca > Macaca thibetana. The sequence continues at coordinate 14,671,642 of NC_065582.1, read as the reverse complement.
GCATAATTATGGTTGGAGTAGAAAAGGAGTTGAAAAAACAATTCTCATAATTTCTTTTTTTTTTCCTGAGTATCCTACAAGAGGGACAAAAAGCCAGAAGTTATTATTTGATTAAATCTATATTTTTTATATTTGTCTGTCTCCCTATTATACCACAAGCTCTTTGGTCCAGGGACATTTTGCCCTTTACTGGTTTTAAAAGTCCTACTTAGAAATTGGAACATAGAAAATGCTCAAAAAAAAATCACATGAACCCGGGAGGTGGAGGTTACACTGAGCCGAGATTGTGCCACTGCACTCCAGGCTGGGCGACAGAGGGGGACTTTATCTCAAAACAGAAAAAAAGAAAAGAAAATGCTCAAAAAATATTTGCTCAATGAATGAATGAACTTATGAAACAGTGTTAGCTTTAAAGTCAATGCCACTTAGTATCAGCGGAGTATATCGGTTTCCTACAGAAATTTCTGAATAGACTATAAATAATTTTAAAGCGGTATGAAATTTGTGTGTAGATGTCTTTGACAAAACGGTTCATTTGAATGCATTCCTGAAGCACAGGTTAATGCTTAAATACTGCCAAATTAACTTTCTAAAACATGAACTATTAAGGGACAGATTACATCCATTGACATCTTTTCAGGTGCCACGTGCTTTTTATTTTGAGAATTATATAATTGCTGTTTAATATGCCTTATATATATTTTTTCTGTCAGGCTTCTGAGTCTATTCTATGAGCATTTGCATAATGTTGCCCTTGTGAGTGATGTGGTTAGTTTAGTTAAAGCAGGCTAGCTATACATCCAACATTCAAGATCCCCTTTCAATGGTGTGGATTTTTCACTAATTAATGGTTATCCTGTCAAATCTATGCTTCCTAGCTTGGGTTACCATTAGTTCTTGGCCATGCATTTGACTGTATATTTGACCAAGGTTCGATAAGTAGAGTGGTTGTAAAACTGATGATCACCACTCCCAGGCCTGGCCACAAAACTCCAATGCAAACCTCTTTTCTACTCCCTTTCCAGCTGGGTAGAGTGAGTACAGCCCCCAACACCATTTGGAAGAGAGAGAGAGCCTCCGTCACTCTAGAACATGGACAACTGCATAGAGGAGGGTCACCCAATGACCTGCTCAGCCACCATCTCACAGAGTAAGGAAGACAACCCTCCAGGCATAACATGTTTCCAGAGTGTTTGTTACATCATTAGTGTATACTTGAAGGGTTAAATCAGTTCACTATGGTAGACAGTTCCAGATTCCTGATGAACCTCACAGGCGGGGGGGAAATCATCTTTATTAGAAACCAACAATTATGTCTAGAGTGGAAAAACAACAAATCTTACTCAAATCAAAATCAACAATTAGGTCCGGAGTGGAAAAAAAATAAAATCTTTATCACACTTTACTTTTTGTGGCTGTTTAGTGAACAAACAAGGTTTGTCTCAAAACTTTGTAGAGAAAAAACAAACCAACAATTAAAAAAAAAAAAAAAAAAAACTTTAGTATTTGTTGAATAATCCTAAAACGAGCAATGGTTATGTGATACTGTATTGACAATAGCTTTAAATGATCAAAAATGGTTTCAGAAGCAGATGTCTCACTATAGAAATGGAGTACAAAGTGAATGATCAAAACTGATGCTGTGCTACTCGTGAACCCAAGAAGAACGGTGGTCCTGAGAACAGTGTCCCCCAGGTGCCCTCAGCAGAGCAGCTTTCAACGAACTGCACTCTGGTGTTTTACCACCATCAGAAGTGAAAGACCATTATGTGAGCTGTGCTATGAAATCTGAAAATACCACTCCAAGGGGTGTTTTTTAGAAGTGAGTTCGTGCCATATCACAGCATATACTTTAAAAGGACCCTTGGGGAAAATTCTCTTCAGGTATAAAAACCAGAAATAGATGTACTTCTCCTGAAAAACTGGCTTGCCTTTCTTCTATGGACATTAAGTATTGTGTAACTGATTTTGTTTGCTTCCCCATTTGTAAGAAAGCTGAGAGTCAATTTACCCGTTCATCTCCAGCAGACATAGCTGCCCTGCACATTGCATTATTTTGTGGGGAAATGCTTACTAAGGCTTTATCTTATTATTTTACTGCAAAACCATATGTTAATATTTCTTATTTCCCCATTTCCTTGGTTAATTTTCCATGCCATGGTATCCTAGCTCTTTATAGTCTCTCAAAACATAGTCCAATTTAAGCATATGAATGTGTCTTCTCATAGAGCCCCAGAGTTCATAAGCTATTTACATTAAATATTCCAGATAAATATAGCAAATTGACAATATAGTTCTTTTAGCATTCTATTGCACCAAGAAGTATACAAATGATAAAATAAATAAATTCAACCTTCATGAGAATCTTGACATGTTTGGCTAGTGCAGAATAAAAAATAAAATGCTAGCTACCAGCATTTCATTCATAAATCTCATCTATCTATTAGGCAATTTCTTTCTTCAATTGTTTTGTCTAAACAAGTTAACTGAACTCAGAAAACCAAATAAGTTAAGATTCAATTCAGGTATATGTCTTAAGCATCAAATACCATATAAAACAAAGCAAGCTTAGGATAAGCAACTCAAGAGCCAGAGGCAAGTTCTTAAGATGAATTTCTCCCTAAGCCAGAGAGAAATACGATGATTTTCTTTTAAGCACCAGGAAGGGGCAGTGGGGAGACCTGCAAGACAAATTTACACATCCCCAAAGGTTTTTGGGCTTCAGTCATAATCATGCAATGCATAAGCAGTAATATAAGCCCAGTTTACACTATTTCTAAGCCATTAATGCTTTTATGAACTATAAAAACAACTGGAGAAAGAACATGCTAAAAACATGAAGTTGAAAATATTTGCTCAATTGTGTAACTTTTGAATTGCACATATTGATTGTAACATTGTTTATTTTGAATGCTGCATTTTTTCTACTGAGAATAGAAAAGTATGGGGTAATAAATACTTATATAAATATTTCCTTCTGTAGAGTACCACAGAGGAAAGGGCAAGTAGGCACAGCTCTCTATGATGAAATTTTCCTTGTGATCTCTACTTTGCATCTTACTATTGCTCTGAGGGCTATCTTTTTCACTAGGTGCATATCAATTCCATTTCCCCTTGGTTTAGCTAAGGAAGATTTAAAACTCTCCAAGTGATTCTTACTGTTAAATTGAAGGAACGTAATACAAAGTGAAATAAAGCATAAATACAAAAATGCTTCAAAAGCCCAGAAACATAAGTGATAGCAGAGGAATACATTTCTTTTCACTTCAAGACAAAGTTTAAATAAAAAGCAAAAATAGATCTGGCAAGTAAAATTTACCAGTTTCTTCTCCTTAAAATCCCCCAAAAGTTTTCACTTATTACAGTAAAACTCCTTTTTAGGTGTTTCACAAACTGTCTCCAGCACACCTCTCTTGCCTTCCCCCAATGTTCTGTTCTTGTTTGTTATTTTGCCTTGTCAGCTGTTCCTTCTCTGAGCAGAAATCCCTACAACTTCTCTCATCAGAAAAATGTCAACTCCAGAGCAAATGGCGCTTTATCAGAGATGACGTTGCACAGTAAAGGTAACTGCTTTTTTACATCACCACTTTGGGAGTATAACATCCATATTTATTTACCTCGTCATTACAGTGCCTTTTTTTTTTTTTTTTTTTTTTTTTCTGCAGTAGTTGTTCTAAGACGGTCCTATGGAACATTGAGCTCATTGGGTCAGATAATGGATTTTTTGTATTCTCAGGAATTAAGAAACTAGCTGATCCACAGTGGCATGCAATAATCTATTTAATTAATAAAATTGGCATTTAAAATACTTAGTCTTTGAATCCTAATTCAGCTTTTTAATCTTACAAATATTTTCCTACTGCTTACATTTGTACTAGTGAGTTAGTCATATTACAATGGGAACTTTGAATACTTCTATCCCTCAAACACTATACATAGGTTCTAAGAAAGCAGAATATTTAGTCATTTGTTTTATACTCAGGAAAAACAATTTTCTCAGTGGCATAGTCAATTTGAGTAAATAATCATGTTGATGAGTGTTCTGCCCAGAATCAGGAATTTATTAAAGTTCACTCAGGAAAAATTGCAGTCGCAATACGTATTGAGTTCGTTTTATTAGCAAAGCAAATATTAAGTTATCTGATCTTGTAATAAACCTTAGAATTTCAAAGCCCATTGTAATCACATGTATAGCTCTGAGGTATTGAGAATTTAGCTGTAAATCAGAAAAATAGACAAAAGCAGTACCTACCAAGACTTATACTTTATACTTATCTGGATTTTATCTCCAAAGTGGTATCATGATTTTGGTTTGTTGAAAGTTCCTATGGATTTATCTGTTATGTAGGACTGAAGCGCATAGTGAAATTAATTTAAAAGTCCTCTGTTGAATTCTAATTTTGTTATGAGCTAAATGGTCTTGGGTGTTATAATTCAAATCTCTGAATCTTAGTTTGATCACATATAAAACTGGTATCATAATTCTTGCTCTTAAGCATATTGAAGGTTAAATGAGATAATTCGTATACAAATGTAAATAAAGTTTTAATATCTTTAAGAACAAATTTATCTTTTCTACCTAAAAGCATTTTATTCGTGTAATTCTAGCTTCAGGGCGTGATCTGAGCATGAAGATCTGTACGTGAGTGAGGGATGTTTTATTTTCACTTAGCAGAAAACCACAATAGGGGTAGCTTAAACAACTAGGTTTATATTTTTCATGGTCTAGAGCAAGAAATAAGGTGTAGTCCATTTTTGGCAGATGCAAATCTAGGCATCGGTCTTGTAGAAAGCAGTGGTACCAGCTGCGTCTGTCTTTAGCAGGAAAATAAGAACTTTCACTTATGTCCAATGGGCTGGAACGGGGGACATGGTTAACCCCAGTTGCAAAATAATTCAGAAAACTGGGCATCTCATCTTCCGTTATTTGAAGTGGGATATAGCAAGGGAGAAGGGTGTTAGAAATAGCCTTTCAGTATTTCTCTTAGTTTTCCACTGTGATATTAAAATGTTAATAAAATGCTAGCAGTAGAGACAACTAAATGTCATAATATGATCAATTTGCTTTCATTTCAAAGCAAACATTAACTCTCAGTTAAGTTTAAAGTGTAGGTGGGAAGCAGAAAATACACTTGATTTCACTTAACTCCTTGTTAAATAAAAAGATACAAAATGTACTTTGTTTTTTCCCTTCACTGTGTTTGTGTTGTGCATTTGAAACATGGTTAGACTCATTTGTTTCTAGTTGAATTTGCTTTTGTATTTACCTTTCCCCATAATTGCTTATTAAATTTATTGTGTGTATGTGAAATATTAATATGATCCCCAAATGCAGTGTTAAAAATGGTATACTCAGAGAAGTGTCCTACTGAGAGCCTGTCTTCTGTTCTAATCTTCTTATCTTCTCTAACCATTTCCCACCTACTTTCTCTAAATAAGTAACCTCATTAGTTTCTGATTTGTGCTTGTATGTGTTTTGTACAAACGAGCAAAGACATATGGTTTTGGTTTGGGTTTGTTTGTTTCCTATTTTCTATCTGACTTTTGGTCTTGTCCTCAACTGAACATTATTTATTTGCATCATTAGCTCTTAATCTGTGATAAGTGTTGCAAATATTGTCTCCCACATGTCCCAATATTATCTCTTGTTAGCAATCTCCTGAATTTGCTTCAAGCTTTTCTTTTCCTATGCAACTTTTACCTTTTTAAAATATGTAGTCGATTTTTTTATCAGACTTTTAAAATTACATTTGGACTTTAAGTCATTGCTAGAAAACTTGTATTTACACAATGGCTGGTGGACCACCTGAGGTCAGGAGTTTGAGACCATCCTGGCTAATGTGGTGAAACCCCGTTTCTAGTAAAAATACAAAAAATTAGCTGGGTGTGGTGGCATGTGTCTGCAATCCCAGCCACTTAGGAGGCTGAGGCAGGAGGATCAGTTAAATCTGGGAGGCGGAGGTTGCGGTGAGCCAAGATTGTACCATTGCACTCCAGCTTGGGCAACAAGAGTGAAACTCCATCTCAAAAAAAAAAAAAAAAAAGTAATGCATACTAGTTTTCTGCTACTACTTGAAATATTTGGTTTTTACATTAAAATCCTTTATATTGAAACCATTTATATTTTAAATCAAACATCAAGTGTCAGAAATTTGAGATTTATGTAAAATACATCTAATTCTTTTATGTAGTTTTCCATTTATTAATACACATTTAAGAAAGATTTGTGGAGAGTCACAGATACAAATATATGTTCTAATAGTGCCACTTAAATCCAATTTGTAATAGGATAAATATAGAAATATAAAATATACCAGAGTTACTAGTTTTTATCTTTTCATACATCTAAAAATTTCACCTAAAAAGAATCAAGAAAAAGAAAACTCAATAAAACGATATTATTTTAAAACATTTTCCAGTTTATCATCTTTTAATGCATGTGACAAATTTTTGTGCTATTATTTAAACTTGTCTTAAAGTATTTCAAAAAATAGCATACAAGTTAACAGATATTACTCCAGAAATGAGGCTACAGTTCCTCCTTTGATTTCTTAGTACCAATTTCATAAGTTAAATATATACTTCAATAATCTTTAAAAAGTAATCACTGAGTATAGTATATCATGCTATTTCAAAGTAATTTAGGTTAGGTGAATTACTTAGATTTTATAATATTCAATAATACTTGGGAAATGCACAGTCAACATCATACTGAATGGGGAAGAGTTGAAAGCATTACCCCTAAGAACTGGAACAAGACAAGGATACCCACTTTCATCACTTCTATTCAACATAACACTGGAAGTCCTAGCCAGAGCAATTAGGTAAGAGAAAGAAATAAAAGGCATCCAAATTGGAAAAGAGGAAGTCAAACTATCCCTGCTTGCAGATGATATGGTCTTATGCATAGAAAATTCTAAAGACTCATCCAAAAGACTAAGATTTAATCAATAAATTCAGTGAAGTCTCAAGTTACAAAATCAATGTACACAAATCAATAACTCAATCCCATTTAAAATACTAAGAAAAAGATACCTAGGAAAATACTTAACAAGGAGGTGAAAGATCTGTACAAGGAGAATGACAAAATACTCATTAATAAAATCATAGATGATATAAACAAATGGAAATATATTCCATGCTTATGGATTGGAAGAATCAATATCATGAAAATGACCACAGTGCCCAAAGCAATCCACAGATTCAATGCAATTCCTATCAAAATACCAACATCACTCTTCACAAAATTAGATAATCCTAATATTTATATGGAACCAAAAAAGAGCCCAAATAGACAAATCAAAAAGAACAAATCTTGAGGCATCACATTACCCAACTTCAAATAATACTGTAAGGCTGTGGTAACCAAAACAGGCTGATGTAGCTATAAAAGTAGACACATAGACTTAAGGAACAAAATAGAGAATCCAGAAATAAAGCCAACTACCCGCAACCAGCTAATCTTTCACAAAGCAGACAAAAACAAAAACATACACTGAGGAAAGAACATTCTATTGAATAAATGGTGCTGGGAAAATTGGATAGCCATATGTGGAAGAATGAAACTGGACCCCTATCTCTCACCACATACAAAAGTTCACTCAAGATGGATTAAAGACCTAATTCTAACATCGGATACCATGAAAAATTTTGAAGAAAACCTAGGGAAAACTCTTCTGGACATGTCCTAGGCAAAGAATTTATGACTAAGACCTTAAAAGCAAATTCAAAGAAACAAAAATAAATAAATGAGACTAAATTAAACTAAAAATATTCTGCACAGCAAAAGAAATAATTAACAGAGTAAACAGGTAGCCTATAGAATGGGAGAAAATATTTTCAAGTTATACATTTGACAAAGGACTGATATCCAGAATCTACAAGGAACTCAAATCAGCAAGAAAAAAATAAATAATCCCACTAAATGTGGGCAAACAACAAGAACATACATTTCTCAAAGGAAGGCACACAAATGGCCAAAAAAAGTTTAAATAATGTTCAACATCACTAATAATCAGGGAAATGCAAATTAAAACCACAATGAGAAACCACCTTACTCCAGCCAGAATGGCCATTATTAAAAACTCAAAAAACGAAAAAAAAACAATAGATATTTGTGTGGATATGGTGAAAAGAGAACGTGTGTACACTGTTGGTGGGAATGTAAGTTAGTAAAATCTCTATGAAAAACAGTAGAGAGATTTATCAAAAAACTAACAAAAAAGTAGATCTACCATTCAAACCAGCAATCCCACTACTGGAATTATGCAGTAACAACCCAAAAGTAAATAAGTTATTATATAAAAGAGGCACCTACACTTGTATGTTCATAACAGCACAAGTCACAACTGAAAAGATATGGAATCAGTCTAAGTGCCCATGAACCAATGAGTGGATAAAAAAAATCTATCTATCTATCTATCTATCTATCTATCTATCTATCTATCTATCTGTCTGTCTGTCTGTCTATCTACCTATCCATCCATCCATCCATCCCATGGAATACTACTCAACCATGTAAAAGATAAAGTAGTCTTTTGCAGCAACTTGGAACTGGAGGGTATTATCCTAAATGAAGTAACTCAAACATGGAAAACCAAATACCTCATGTTCTTACCAATAAGTAGAAGTTAAACTACGAGTACTCAAAGGTATGCAGAGTGATATAGTGGACATTGGAAACTCAGAAGAAGGGAGAAGGTGGGGTGGGAAGAAGGATGAAAAATAACCTATTGCCTACAATGTACACTATTTGGGCGATAGGTGCACTAAAAGCCCAGACTTCACTACTATACAATTCATCCCTGTAACCAAAAACTGTTTGTACCCCTTAAACTTGAAATTTTTAAAAAATAAATAAAAGAAATAAAATACCCAATGAAAGATCCGTAATACATGAATATCTCTAAATTATATGCATTAAATAAAAGCAAAGGAGCAATGTTATCTTGTTTTTATTGGACACTACTAGAAAAAAACTGAAAAGAATAATAATTTCACAAGTGCTAATGTAGACTTCATTTTATCCACATGGACTTGACACCAAAATCATATAATTCTGTAGAAATGCAGAGTTTACATTACTGATGATGAAGGGCAATGTCATAAAGACTTTTAAGGCTGGGCATGGTGGCTCACTCCTGTAATCCCAGTACTTTGGGAGGCCGAGGCAGGTGGATCACACAGTGAGGAGTTCAAGACCAACCTGGCCAAGATGGTGAAACCCCGTCTCTCCTAAAAATACAAAAATTAACCAGTGTGGTGACGTGCACCTGTAATTCCTGCTACTTGGGAGGCTGAGGCAGAGGAATCACTTGAACCCAGGAGACAGAGGTTGCAGTGAGCCAAGATAGCACCATTGCTTTCCAGCCTGGGAGACAGAGCAAGGCTCGACTGAAAAAAAAAAAAAAATCTTTAAAATGTGATCTTTGTGTTCAGGGCTTGGAAAGGGGTTATACAAATTATGAAAAGTATTACATCAAACTGAAAATCATTTTACATAATGACTACTCTTTTTTCAGATGAAATAATGAAATGAACTAAAAAGTCTAGATTTTTGTTCATCTGTAAATTGTATTTCTACCCATATACTGTTTATTCCACTACTTTCCGAATAGCCATATGTCAATTTAAGGGGTATAATTCATACCTTAAAAATGCAAATGCTTTCAGAGAAAGCATTTCATAAATTGCATACAAAAATTAGTAAGAAAATATTTGTACAGCATTTGTACAGCTTTAACAAATATGAAATACTTGAATATTGTCTCTACACAATTTCTCTTTTCAATGTAGTCCAAAACATCACTTTTAAGGTAAGCCATGATGCATAATTTTGCTGCTGGCAAAATAGCAAAGGTTATATTGCACTTTTTACATTTTAAGTTGGTAGATTTCCCAAGCCAGTTCACCTGTGCTGAAGTTTAATAAAATAAATGCTCAGGTTGTCTACCACTGTAAGATGCAATCATGATGGCCTGAGCTAAATTTTAGTCTGGGATTAAATCTTTTATTTCTTCTCAGTTACCCCAATAACTGTGGGGGAAGAAACTAAAACATAAAGTTATGTATAATAATTTGACCATCTTAGCAGAGACATCTCTGGAATCACTGAGCAGTGCCATTGATATTGCTCGTTGTGAAGAAAAACACATGCAGTCTTCTATGTACTTGGAAAAAATCTGATATCAGTGACATTACCATTGATGGCCTTACTTTTCCACACAGATGCTTGGAAATTTAAGTGTTTCAAAAACATTCCATAGTCCCACCTGGCCCAATATGTAAATTATTGATTTAGTAAACCTTTTTACATGAGAGAAGTTTGTGTGCTCATAAAGTATATATTCATGGCAGGTGATAGTTCAATTAAGGTACATATCAACTATAAGATAAACATTTTTAGCCATATATTTATGCTATCAGAATGAGTCAATTGTTCTAAATACCTAACCAGTTGTTTGCTCCCCCTTTTAATTATAATTTTGACATTTGACATTATTGGCTACTTTTTTCTTTTATATATATATATATATATATATATTTAATGTCAATATTGGCTAATTTTTGTTTTCCTGATATATTTCCACCAGGATAATGTTTTATCCAGAATGAGTGAATTTTTACCAAGAAACCTGATAAATATCTTGATCCACAACTTCCTAAATATCTAATAAATTGAGTTGGCACTGAAATTTTGATATAAAAGTTGCTCCTTACCCTAAAGCATTATTTAATCATATAACAAGAGAAACAATTACGATGAGAAATGATTGACTTTTTTAAAAAATCAGTTTTGTATTGAGATATTCTATTTACATGTTTGTTCATTCATTCCGTAAATAGGTATTGACTGCCTATTATATGCCAAACACTGAACTAGGTATTGGGGATACGATACTGAATTAAGAGCAAATGTCCCTGTAAGATGCAGAAGTTGCCATCTGATTAAAAACAATATGAAGTTGGCGCAAAAGTAATTGTGGTTTTTTTTTTTTTTTTTTTTTTTGCATTGTTGAAACTTGTTGTTTGATATTGGAATACATTATTCAACAAATGTGGTTATACATCATTTTAATGTGCATTTCTTGCTTTTTTATTTTTATTTTTTTGCTAATTACTTATTACTTGCTATTTATTTTACACTTATTTTAAACTATGGAAATGATGTTGGACAAAATGCAAGTTTGGGAGATTTTCTTATTTCAGTTCAAAATGGGTCCTAAAGCGCAGAGACAACTTGCAACATCAACAACACATTTGGCCCAGGAACTGCTAATGAACCTACAGTGCAGCGTTGGTTCAAGAAGTTTTGCAAAGAACATGAGAGCCTTGAAGATGAGGAGTGTAGTGGCCAGTCTTCAGAAGTTGACAATGACCGATGAAGAGAAATCATCCAAACTGATCCTCTTACAAGTACACGAGAAGTTGCTGAAGAAATCAGTGTCAACTGTTCTGTGGTCATTTGGCATTTGAAGCAAATTGGAAAGGTGAAAAAGCTTGATACATGGGTGCCTCGTGAGCTGAGCAAAAAAATAATAATAATAATAATAGTCGTTTTGAAGTGTCATCTTCTCTTATTCTACGCAACAATAATAAACCATTTCTTTATCAGACTGTGATGTGAGATGAAAGTGGATTTTACGGGACAAGTGGTGAGGACCAGCTCAGTGATTGGACTGAGAAGAAACTCCAAAGCACTTCCCAAAGCCAAAACTTGTAACGAAAACAATGTCATAGTCACTGTTTGGTGGTCTGCTGCCAGTCTGATCCACCACAACTTTCTGAATCCTGGAAAAACCATTACATTTGAGAAATATGCTCAGCAAATCGATGAGATCCCCCCAAAAATGAAACACTTGCAGCCAGCATTGGTCAACAGAAAAGGGCCCAATTCTTCTCCACAACAACGCTCAACCACATGCCGTACAGCCAATGGTTCAAAAGTCGAACAAATTGGGCTACAAAGTTTTGCCTCATCCACCATATTCACCTGACCTCTCGCCAACAGACTAACACTTTTTCAAGCATCTCAACAACTTTTTGCAAGGAAAACGCTTCCAAAACCAGCAGAATGCAGAAAATGGTTTCCAGGAGTTCATCAAATCCCGAAGTATGGATTTTTATGCTACAGGAATAAACAACTTACTTCTCATTGGCAAAAATGTGTTGATTGCAATGGTTCCTATTTTGATTAATAAAGATGTGTTTGAACCTAGTTATGACTTAAAATTCACAGTCCAAAACTGTTATTACTTTTGCAACAATCTAATATTAAATCAATAATTCTTCAAACCAACTATACAATTAAACATGATGGATACATTCTTAGAAGAAAAGTAAATTACAACAAAATAAAGCAGTATGATTTAGATTTGCAGTTCAGGGAAAGCTTCACATATATGCATAAATTCTACTTATGTTAACTCATGTTGATGTTTATATATATACATGTGTGTATACATAAAACTGTGTATTGTATATCTGTGTGTATGTGTCTATATTATATATAGATATGTATATATGTGTATATATATTATACACACGCATACACATAGGGACATTAACATAAGTAGAATTTAGACAAGCACAGTTGAGGGGAGGTGGGATGAAATAAAGATACAGAAAATGCAAATAGTCTGAGCCAGAAATAATTGACAGAAGGCTAGTGTGGCTGCTGAACAGAAAGAGAGAGCAAGCAGGAAGGAAGATCAGGGTGGAGTAAAAAACAAGACTGTGCAAAGCTTTATCAGCGACATCAGAGAATTTAGATTTTATCCTAATGTAGTGGGAAGGTTTTGAAGGATCTTAAATAGTGATACAACAGGCTCCTTCGGGCTGCAATGTGTAAAATTGTTAAGTAGGTATGGGAGGTAATTATGTTAGCGGAAATTCAGGTAGAAGGCCTTTACAATAGCGTAGACAAAACTGCTGATAGGTTGGCCAAGAGAGCTGCCTTTTTATACGGAAAAAGTGAATACATGCAAGACATTTTTTAGGGAGGACAGGCTATGGTTGTGAATTGGTGGGAAGTGAAAGAAAAATTTCAGGCAAGAGCCACTGGCTGAATGGATATTTTGTGACACAAACTGGAGGTGGAAAAGATTTGCAGGGACACCATGAGGAGTTTAGTGCTTTCTTGTCTAATTTGAGAGGGATGTGAGGATCTGGTGGAGATGTCATGGAGGAAATTAAACATCTAAGTCTTAAGTCAAAAGAGCAGCTTGAGATTTACATGTGGCTTTCTCTGACATCTAGTCATTGGAAGTCAAGTAATGGATGAGATTACCTAAATTAAGAGTCTTGATTGAGAAAAGAAGCCTCTTTATATCAAATATAAAGAAACCTAACATCTAAAATAAAAGTTTTCAATGATTTGTATGTATAAACTTTCCCTGGAGTAACTGATATCATGTAGTCCTATTTCTACTCACAGAGTCTGATTTAGTCATTATGGAATAGAACTTAAAATATGCATTTAAATATTGTTATGATTCTGAGGCAGTTGTTTCCTGGTTCAGTGTGAGGGGGAAAAAAAGGAGGCTGAAAAGGGTATTGCATAGTTATATGTGTAATCCCTTATATTAAAAAAAAAAAAAAGAATCAATAGAAAAAAAAATGACAACAAATGAGCCTGGAGAAGCAAGCAGGGATCAAATTCTGCTGGATCTTGTTAGCTATACTAAGAATCTGGGACTTTTCTTTACAATCACAGGAAGGCATAAAAGGCTTTATGCATAATTGATATGCCTAGTTATATGTTGTAGAATAATAACAAAAAAACTGGTTGTAGAGTAGAGATTGTTTTCAGGAAGAAGACTGAACATGAAGGGTCTGGTTAATAGCAGCGGTTGTAGTATTAAGAAACTATAGTAATTAGAAATAGGATGGTGATGATAGAGAAAGGAAGAATATGGAATTGAAGGGAATGTAGAAAGACAATTAGTGAGTACCTGGTGATGTATATGATGTGGAAGACGATAAAAGTTAGAGAAATGTCAGGGTCAGTTTAGTCAACCATTTCCAGCCTGTCCATTATGAAAGATGGAGTCCATCACAGTCAATAGGAAATACTGGAGCAGAGCCTGGCTTTGGGGATGACGGGTGGAAGCGGGAGAATCCTGAGTGTTGTTTTTAATGTGGTGAACTTGAATGAGACACTACAATGAAGATGTTAAACAGGACTCACAAGGTAGAGTTGTAAATGTATCAATGTGGAGACAGTAACCGAAGTCACGGGTGTGTATGTGTGTGTAAGATCATCTATGTAGAAGAAATAGCCTGAAAAAAAGAGAAGGTCCTACTGTGCTACAGTCAAGAACAAAACTGCATCGCTGATGATTACTGCATATCATATTAGGCTTAGTCATGTGGAAAATTAGAAAGAATTATAAATAGTAGCCATAGAAATGCTCATTTTGAATAATGTACATGACAGAAATATGAATTAACACTGGGAATTTTATGAGAATCACTTACAGCCAGTTATTTGTCTTCAGTAGTATGAATTGCCATGGGAAAAGGCACAGTGAGCAAAACTCTATTTAAATTATTATTTTTTTCAATGTTTATCTATCTGATGTACTGAGGTGATTAGTATGGCTCTGTGTCCACACCCACATCTCATGTTGAAATGTATCCCTACATGTTGAGGGAGGGTGCTGGTGGGAGGTTATCAGATCATAGGGGCAGTTTCCCCTACGCTGTTCTAGTGATAGTGAGTGAGTTCTCGTGATATCTGACAGTTTTAAAGTGGCATTTTCCCCTACGCTGTTCTAGTGATAGTGAGTGAGTTTTCATGATATCTGACAGTTTTAAAGTGGCATTTTCCCCCTTGCTCTCTCCCTCTCTCTCTCTCCTGCCACCTTGTAAAGAAGGTGCCTGCTTCCCCTTCATCTTCTGCCATGATTGTAAGTTTCCTGAGGCCTCCCCAGACATGCGGAACTGTGAGTCAATTAAACCTCTTTTGTTTATAAATTTCCTAGACTCAGGTAGTTCTTCATAGTAATGTGAAAATGGACTAATACATGAGCATTATAAACTATATATCTTGACCTCACACGTAGCTAAGAAACTTTTTTAATATGTATGACATTTTTATTACAATTTGTTAACTTCATGATGGCATATATGTAAGTGTATGTCCCCAACTTGAATATGAATCTATTTGTGCCAAGGATCAGATTATTTGGTTCTTTGAATCTTTTGAAATACTTGGCTTAATTCTGGTCATGTAATTAATATGCATTAATGGATTTTGTAGATAAAAACTGTTAGAATTAAATGTAATAAATGAAAAATGATGTAGACTTCTCTTTTGGCTTAATGTTGTAAATTCAAAGAGCCAACAGCCAAATTGCCTCCTGCTGCTACAGAATTTGATGCGAAGTTGAACAGTGGGAAACTTCTGAATAATAAAATGAAGACTTTAACTTTAAAAATCAGATCTTGTTATAATTATCTATACCACATAAGGGAAAATACATTTTATTAATGTAATTCCACTTCATTTATATTACATTTAATAAAGAATAAGCATGAATAATTACTAAATAATTTTACTCTTTAAGAAAAATGGAAGAGAATTTCTTTACAAAAGAATGTTAATCTTTATAAAATACTCTGTCTATCTATTTTAGGCTATGTGTTCTTTATTTGAGTTAGAAACAATACTAAGATAATATGTATATGACTAAAGACCCGGAAACAATAACAAAGGATATACTATTTTCAAGGTCTTAGGTCCTCATTCTCAATTCAATTTATTATTTGGAGCCTATAAGAAATAAGGCAAAATGCACAAATTGGAATAATTTTCTACCGCATAGGAATTCTGAGAATAAAGGCCATGAATACAGAAAAATAACAATAAAAATGAAGAGAAGCTGGGAGGGAAAAGGAAAGGTAAATAGGAAAAAGGTAAGAAGTAGAAAAAGCAAGAGAAAGCATTATGTTTTCTAGATTTAGTATCTTAGTTTGTCTGGTACTGGATATTTTCATTTGCATTATATGAATTGCATTCATTTTTATATATAAATACAGTTTTCAGGGCAATTAAAATTCTAGGCAGCCAACAGAATTCCTCACACTTTGAAGTGACTCTCAAGTAACCTGTTCAAGTCCAATAGAAGCTTCAGAAGTCCCCAGGTGTTCATTATTGCATTACCTTTCTTACCATATCTCCACTTTCTGGAGAGAGAAAATAGCTTAAGCAATTATAGAGAAAGTTGGAATAAGCTAAGGGATTGCCCTACTGTTCTAGACAACTTTAGACTAAACTATGTCCCCAAATATTTTCTTCCTATAGTGAAACTTTATGGGATAGGGTGTTAAGACAATCTATTGAATTAATCTTTAAGTACTTTGTCTCTTAAATAATATCTTTATTAAAATAATATTTACCTTCATCCTTTCAAACATTCATTATCTTTCCATCTTTTTCATTGCCTGTTCAATCTGCCAGTAAATTATGCATGTATTAACATGATATTTTAGATATTGTGGATACAATTATGTCTCCTGTGCTTCCAGTCCTTTTTGCTAAGCAATGTATACCCTAAGTCATAAGTAACACTGAAAGTAGAATTTATACATCATCATAGTTTGTAGAACAGTTTTGTAAATATTATTTCATTTAAGAAAGACATTGCGTTGACTGAGACTCATTACTATAAAATTTTAACAGTATAAATTAGTCATTAATTACAAAAGTAAAATAGAACTACAGTAAAATAAAATTGTACTTGATACCTGAATATTTTTCTTCATTTTTAACTTTCATTTCCTCAGATGTCTAAATTTTTAGTCCAAGACATTGACATCTTGGAAAATTCAAGTCTTGTGTCCTAGTCACAGTATGATTTAGCAAATCCACCTAAGGGGACACATCACTATACTCCACCATTTCTTCATCCCAAGAATACACTTATGTGCTTAGAGTTACCTAAGTTATAGAGAAGATTAGTCAGCGCTAACCCATACATGTTAGCAGCCTTGGTTAGTCACCTAGAATAAATCCACGATTCCAGCAAGTATCTATTGAGTTTAAGGTATGGCTTCTCCACATAGGCAGTCTGCAAGAATGCAGTGTGTGGTTACTACAGACTTACCCGACATATTTTCTCTTCATTCAGATGTAAGCTCATCCCTGCTTATTCCCCTTATCTCACTTCATAGTCCCACAAATCACTCCAGAAACATCTCACTTTTCTAAGGGTTCATTCATGGCTGCTGGTTAATACTCCCAAGAACTTCCCTTGTGCACAAGGGGAATGTTTGAGCCCTAGGAGGCCAGTGGATTCTTTGCTATCATCTCCCATGTGATTCAGCCACTCCGCCACTTGTACCCCTCCCACAATCTTCTCATCTGTCAGGTTGCATCTACCACAGGTGCTGGTGTTCTATGAACTCCAGCTAAGATAGGAAATTCTCATATTTTTCTTCGCTTCTTCCTACTTCCTTAACCCCTCTCTCCCATTTCAATGCATGAGATTGAAATAATCCTGTTTGGAAGAGTCAATGAAAGCTATCATTAGGTCTGAGTCCCTTACCAGTGACTTGAACATAGTAACCAGGGGAGAGTAACCTGTGTGATGAAAAACAGTATAGAAAAATCCAGCCCCACAGTTTTGGTGACATGATCCTTTTAATGTTTCCTCTACATTAGGCTTCTCCTTATCCTTCTATCTTTCTCATTGTCTGTTCAATCTGCCAGTGAGAGCTGTGAAGTAGTATCTGGTGGCTCAGACTAGTAGAGAATGGCTAAGCACACCAGCTGCTCCTTAACATCCTTCTAAGAAACACTAAGAAAACATTAAATTTAGAGCCCAATCCCCTTGTCAACAATAGCCAGCGATGCAGAGTTGCCTTGTCACAACCTGTCTGACCCCATGTGAAAATCCATACAGTATGGAAAGAGCCATATATGTTGTCTATGCATTGACAGCAACCACATTTACACTTTCTAAAGATAAAGGAATAGAATAAGATTGTTTAGAAGGTTAGTGCCAGAAAAGAAACTAAAGAATATCCATCTCCACATTCTCTTTTTAAATATTAGGAAAAGTTCCAGGGAGGTTCCATGACATAACCAAAGACACAGACTGAGTTGACTACAAGTTGAGCCTAGTATAGTGAAGATCCTTAGGATTCTCTAGTTAACACTTTTCTACTGAGTGACACTATTCTAAATCTAATAATGTTTTCAATGCACTATCATTAAGAAAATGCTGAACAGAATGTTATCTTCTGTCATCATTGTTATCACTCTTTAAGGATTGAGGAAAAAATACTAAAGAAAATATTTGCTAATTGCATACTCATTTCTAAGTGCAGGGTTAGGCTTGGAGGTGGGATGGGTCAGGAGAGGATAAGAAAGCACTAAATGGCAGCTTTTATCTTCATTTAGGAGATAAGTATTAATAGAGTAAAAATAATAATTCAAGGAAGTACAGAAGACACTCTAAGTGAATACTTACAGTGTACTTCACACCACAGAAATTCAGAGAAAACTGAAATCACTAGGGTTGGAATTGTCTTGAAAAACTACATGCATGGGACAAGGTCTCTGTGGTCTGGATAAGTAGTGATAGTTAGATAAGCATGGCTTTATATTAAGGACTAGCACATACACGGCCATTTTAATTAAACCTTCTAAAACACCAGCAGGTGGATTTGTACATGAATCTAAATTGGTAATGTATAAGGGAAACTCTTTGCATGTTATAGTTCTTATCCACACAAAAATAAATGAGAAAAACAAGAAAAGAATGAAAAGGAAATTTCGGACTAGATAATGTAAGAACTTGATGGAATATTGCCTCAGAGAAAAAGAGGAACTTTCTGCAAAGGCATTGAGAAGCTTCAGAGAGGGTCATTGGGTATTCATATACAAACTTTAGAGAAGGTGGTAACAGGAGAGCTTCTTTCCATTCCCTAAGTCTATTTAAGCAAACAATAAAGGAATATTTTTTATATACTAGGAGAAAGGGCATTTTAGTGGCTTCAGAAATATGTGGACAGTAAATCTTACTCAAAGTGACTGAAGAAATTAGCCCAAAGCAAAGAAAAATATAAAAGTCAACTGCTGCCCTGGTTTTTACCTTTTGAAAGAAAAAGAAAAAAAATTAAAAAGCCTACCGTCTATTTTCTCTCTCTCTCTCTCTCTCTCTCTGTCTGTCTCTCTCTCTCTCTCACAAACACACACACACTCTCTCTCTCCTTTGTTCCTTCTGATTTTCCCTTTCATTCCTTTAGGAGTATTATTTAATAATGCAAATAACATATTTAGAATATATGTTGTCATGCTGATCAATGACAAAAAAGTAAAGAAAAAAGAGAGAGAGTATAATATAGCAGCAATCCCAGAGGCATTAGTTTCAGATAAATCTGAATGCAAATGCTGATTCACCTAATTTCTATTTGCGTGATTTTAGGCTAGCTAATATCTCCTAGAGTTTTATATTACAGATATTATATTAGACATCTGTAAAATAGAAATCCAAATGATAAACTTCTCATATGGCAAAGTTTAAACTTTGTAAGGGACTTAATGCACCTTTGAGCTAGTATGATAACAGATAAATCTAATTATATTTCTTATTTCCTCCACTGAAATCAACCAATATTTTATATTTTCTTTTCTGTATTATAGGAAGAGTAGATACTCTTGAAATTTTGCAGTGTAGTAGATGCAGGTGAAGCTATATATTGTTTAACCCATAGGTAGCAAAAGAAGCTATTTTTCTCTTATTACACAAGTTAAAACAAATTAAATACCTTAAACATGTATAAATTATCTTATAATCAGTGAAATGAATTTCTTAGACCCTTCATTTTTTATCATGAAAAAAATAGAAACATGCAACTATTCTGAAATAGGCACAAAAGCACTTCAACTAAATCCAACACATCTCAGAATTTAGGGAAATAATGTGAATATTTTAGAAAGGGAAGTTCAATTTTCCAAAAAAGCTTTGCCCAAGATGCTTGTAAATTTACAAACATTATCTATGTTATTTCATATAATTTTATTCTGAGTAAAACTAAAACCAAGGGTAACATTTATCAACAGCAAACAAAAATTACTGACTCGTCTTTTGAGCAATGCACATATTGGAATGGTGAGTCTCCAATACTATCTTTCACATGATAAATACTCTATTTTTCTTAGCTTCTAGAAACTATATATGTTTTATGGAATTTCATTACCAATAAAGAATATAAAGTGCCTGTATCTGTGGAGCTTTGCAGTAACTGATATACTTTGTATTCAGGACTATAGTCAGACCAGAAAGAGCTGGGAATTAGGCAAAAATAAAAATCTGAAAAAGAAGCCATGCAAATGTTTGTTTATATCCATTCACTCTGTCTAGGCAAACAAAAACTGGTGAATAAACAAATAAATATAGTACCATGTTCAAGCTGAATTATATTTTAGAGGAAACAAAGAAAGCAACATTAAATGGCAAACAATGCTGCTGTAGGTTTGCTATTCTTTAACCAGATTCACATATCCATGAATAAGATAAATGGCATTTTCTGATGGAATTAAATCATCACACTTCTTGTTTCTCCTTAAACGGATTCAATCACAAAATTTAGAAATCCTACTAATCTAAATCCAGTAATACTTTGCTTTAAGCTCTAAGATACTATGTATCTTTCTAAAGTACCAAAAACTGAATCTGCAAGTTAAAGTAAGTATGAGAATAAAAACCAAGTGAGGCCAAATAAAACCAAACACATCTCCAAATAATATGGTTTTCCAAAGTCTTTATATTCTTCCGGTAATGTACAGGGAAGTGCTTTATAATATGAAAAGTAACATAATTATATTAACCACTACTTAGTCCGTGTCTTCTTTCTCTTTTTCATACCCCTTACTTTTCTTCTTTCTCTCTCTCCCTTTTCTTACTCATTTAATGCTTACTGAATGCTCACTAACCTTCAGGCAGAGCCCGGAAGAGAAAGCTATGCATCTCACCTTAGGAGGTATATGTGGTTATTATACACATTTTCTATTACTGAAGGACCTCTTTCAGTCAGACTTGTTTCCATAGACAATATATTAGCCATACAAGGAAATGTAAAATGATCAAAACACTGTTCTTTAACTCAACTTTGTGTATTTTGGATATGTCAAAATAATAAGATGAACCATTAAAGGACAGAGATTTGCAAATTCAGAAGACGTTGATGGTAAACTACATAATATTCTTACCCATGACTCATGTAAATGATTCATGAAAATAGAAGTGTAAATGTGTTGTTCAAATGACTGATATTGAAACTGAATCACTGTAGCTCAATGAATATATCCTACTCATTCAATAATCTATACCTTCCTCAAAAATGGAGGCATATACCAGCAGTTATCATTTAGGGGTTAATTATCATCTTTCCTTTTTACTTAAATACCTTCAAATTCACCAGCAGCTGGTTGATCTAAGCAGGTGGCTACGGGAACTCTCCATTTTCTCTCTGCCCTTTCAGACCTCTGCCTCCTATTCCTCAGGTAGCTGCTTCCACATACCAGTCCTTGTTCTCTGACTGGGTGGCATAGAAGGGGCAGGAAGGAGGAGAGTAAATTGCAGAGCTGCTGCTCTTCCAATTTCCTGCACCTGGTCCATTTTTCCAGACATCTCAAAATATCCATCCCTTAGATTATTTTTGTTATTCACCTCAAAATCATCGCCTCATCCTCAAATTTGAGCATTGGCCATGAAGACTCTCAGTCCTGATTTCCTCTGAATATGCTTGGACTTTATCCGAATCATCCCTCCTCGCCTTGGAGCATCCATGGATGTATTTGTCAACACCTTAGGCCATGGCCCTAAAACGTCTAGAAATTATGCTTTTGCTGTTGTTGTTGTTGTTATAGTTGTTGTTTTATTTTTAAATAAATGTTTTTTTCGATTAAATATTGCTGATTTTAAAACTGCTTTTAACATTCTCTTTTTTAAAAATTCCTTTGACGATAAGGCTATTTATAAAAGTTAAATTAAATCCAGTTGGGTGCGGTGGCTCATGCTTGCAATCCCAGCACTTTGGGAGACTGAGGCAGGTGGATCACTTGAGGTCAGGAGTTCCAGAGTAGCCTGACCAATAAAGTGAAGTCCCATTTCTATTAAAAATACAAGAATTAGCTGAGCGCGATGGCATGTGCCTGTAGTCCCAGCTACTCGGGAGGCTGAGACGGCAGAGTTACTTGAACACGGGAGGCAGAGGTTGCAGTGAGTTGAGATTGTGCCACTGTACTCCAGTCTGGGAGACACAGCGAGACTCTGTCTCAAAACAAAACAAAAGAAACAAAAGTTAAATTAAATCCAAAACAACCCTGGAAGACATGGAAAACCACAATGAGTTACAGCAATGGCATGAGATTAGAAGCAGTGAAAGCTGAGAAAGCAGTGGGTCAAGGCTAGGCAATTGCAAGTAGAGGCAACTAAAATCAGCCACAGTGGCTTGACCAACGCCACACACCCACAAGATGACTGGCTTTCTGAGATTCATTTAGGAGACAGACTTTCTACAGTAGGGTTTCTGCACTAAGAAACTCCTACGTTGGACTCTACAGAGAGAAAAGTGTCCCGAGAGGCCAGAAAACCTATGATGAAAATAAGAAATGAAAAGATACCTGCACACCGTACAAAAAGCCTTACTTCTTCTCCACAGCAACACCTTAAATCCATAAGAAAACACTTATTCTGAGTAACAGCATAAGAGTAAAGGATGTGGACAAGAACTTTACCAAAAAGTAGCCCCTAAAACAAGTAAAGAAGATTAGTCCAATAATGAAACAGGGACATGAAACTACCATTCCTACTACTGTTTGGTTTAAATTTATATTTCAAGTGTATTAGTGTCTCACATGGTACGAAGCATATTTTCTGCATAAACTCATTTAATTATTGCAACACCACAGGTATTATTATCACCACTTTACGGATAAGATCAATGAGATTTTAAAAATTATAATATTTTTACCAACTTTTTACAGCAAAAGCATGAAGGAGTCACAGTTTGGTCTGACTTCAGCATGTTTGTTTTCAATGGCTAAGGTGCAATTTTAAATTTCCAGTTTAAAAAATAATATTAAAAATTTTATTGATTGGATTAGTAAACACTTAAATGATTGATAATGTCAATATTAGGCTACTGTAGTATAACTTTATTAAATATATTCAGCCAATAATGTTAATAATTTGATGCAACTCAATTGTGTATCAAAAGAGGAAAGGTTAAATACATTTTTGGTTATTACATATAATGAAATACTATGTAGCCCTTTATGAATTTGGGGCACATCTATGTCTACTGACATTAAACTATATCCAGGATATAATATAAAGGGAAAAAGCATGATGCTTTTTTAATGTAATAAGATCATATTTAAAAAAACTATTTGTATAAATGTACCATATATGTGTGCATATATTTGTTATATATATATATATATATCCTATAAAGTACATCAAACTGGCCGGGCGCGGTGGCTCAAGCCTGTAATCCCAGCACTTTGGGAGGCCGAGACGGGCGGATCACAAGGTCAGGAGATCGAGACCATCCTGGCTAACACGGCGAAACCCTGTCTCTACTAAAAACACAAAAAATTAGCCAGGCGAGGTGGCGGCGCCTGTGGTCCCAGCTACTCGGGAGGCTGAGGCAGGAGAATGGCGGGAACCCGGGAGGCGGAGCTTGCAGTGAGCTGAGATCTGGCCATTGCACTCCAGCCTGGGCGACAGAGCGAGACTCCGTCTCAAAAAAATAAAATAAAATAAAATAAAATAAAATAAAGTACATCAAACTTCTAACAGTGTCTTTTTAAAAATGGTCATTTTTTTACCAATAAATTTATTTTTAATAACAATTTTAAAACCATGTATTTACCTATATTTTTGTAACATAATAAAGAGAAAATGTAGAAATGGACTTTACCTAGACATAGCAAGTCATAATTTCTACATTCAAAGGAAGAATCAGTTTGTTGTAAAACTCTCTGGAACCCTCAAACTTTATAAATAAAACTACAGATACTTAAAATGTAAATAGCCATTTGTTTTTACTTTTATTATTTGCACGTGTGTTAATATTTTGAGGGATTCTCAGTAATAATATACAAAAGTAGTCTAAAATGTGATCATATTGACGTTGTTCTTACTTAGAAAAATATATTTTCTGTTTGATTTAGAAGTGATATAAAGTGAGTGATTTTGATAGCAGTTAGCCTAGATGACAACCGTCACATTTTATAGACACTCATTTGTTCGACCTTCTAGAATATCTTCTGTTGCAATGGTTCATGTGAGATTACAAGTTTGAGATGTGACTAGTACTAGTCCAACTGCAATGAAGGAAGCTTTTCTCTACAAGAATGTGCCACCTGTGGCAAAATCTTCATTGGTGATACGACCATAGGTAATGCTATAACAAAATACCACAGGCTGGGGAGCTTAGTCAACAGGAATTTATTTCCTCATAGTTCTGGAAGCTGGAAGTTTGAGATCAAGGTGTTAGCATGATTGGTTTCTCCTGAGGCCTCTCTCCCTGGTTTAGCGACAGCCACTATCTCTGTGCCTATAGAGATTTCTGGTGTTTCTTCCTCTTGTAAGGACACCAGTCCTGTAAGATTAGGGCCCCACCCTTCTGACTTCATTTAATCCTGTTGTCTCCTCATAGACCCTATCTTTAAATACAGTCACATTAGGTGTTCGAGCTTTAACATACAAATTTTGGGGAGACACAAACATTTAGTCCATAACACAGGCCCCATACAAGATGGAAGACACAATCAGAAAATCTCCAGAATGGGTATTAAAAGCATCTCAGCCTTAGCTGGCTGACACTCTTGACTTTGCAGAAGTGTAACCGTGAATGTCAGTATCATTGCTATGGCTCTGCTCCAAATTTCATGCTACCTTCTTACCTTCAAATTCAAAATGAGAGAAAAGGTCAAAAATATTTCAAGATATAGTACACTGAAAAGATACATTTTTAAAATATTCAATAGAATTCTGTGATTTTTTTTTCTTTCTCCACTTTCCTAAATACATTTAATTTCTTAGATCTCAGGAAATCATTGTTTCTAGGTATTTCTTAGAGTTTTCTGACACTTTTCATGCTCAATTTATGTTCTAATACGTATAATTATTTTTCATACAAATGATTAAAAATTTGCTTAAAAGACTAAATTTAAAAGACAAATATATAATTTTTATCCATTTGTTAACTTATTTTCAAAGTAATGTGTCATTTAAATTCAACTAGTTTTGTTTTCTTTTATTTTGTTTATTAATGTGCTTGCTTGATTGGTTAGCCACTGCATATATGCAGACATGAAAGACAGAAGAAACTGAAGAGGGCAGAATAAAAACCATTTTACATGTCCTAGAATTTTTCCAGAAACTCTAAGAGATTTGGGTAGAAGAGAGGCAGTGTGTATTTGTATTGCTTGGAAGCAGCTGCAGTAGCAAATTGAAACAAAGCAAGTCATTCTCTATCTCTTCTCATTATGTGAAAGCAAATAAAAACTTTTTTTTTTTTTTTTAAAAAAGACGTAGCTTGTGGAAAAGAGTCTATTCTGTTCTCATTATTTTAGCAAGAGGTATCATTTTCTCTGTGGTGACTGTGGGCGTGTGACCGTGAAGTTATCTACCACGTCTCATTGTATTTTAGCCTAATGGAACATGGATAATTTCAGCCTTGCAACCAGGTGATTGTAAATGCGCCGATTATCTGTGTCTCATCTGAATTTGCAAGAGTACAGTATGCTCCATCATTTGTTTTGTTTGCCAGGAGGAAGAAAATTTTTCTTGTGGACCCTGTTAATGCTAAGTTCTAATAGAACTAGAATGCCAGATCTTGTTTAAAAAAAAAACAAAAAACTGGTCATATCAGAGATTAATGTATTCTCCATACTAATAAATTTATAAAACTTTAATAACAGCCAATGTAAAGTACATTAGAATTTTTCTCAACACCCAAATTATGAAAGTATACATGTGATTGATAGTAAACATGTTTTTATTCTTTATGTTTCCTGGCTAGTAATTTATCTACAAAACAAGCATTTATAATAGTACTTCTTAGGCTTTTTGAATGCTAATGACATTTTAGAATTCACATCTCCTCTTACAATTCAAAACAGAGGCACATTTAGTGCTATAACGTATTTAAAGTACTCGTTTTAGAATTTTCCTATGTGGTATGGATGATAATGCTCCCTACTGATCATCATTTGTTTTAAACTAAGAGAATAAATTCAAATTTTTAACTTTCTAGTGAATTTCAGGCTCAAATACCACAGTCCTGCAATCTACCATGATCACTGCCACTGCTCCAGCCCATAGCACAGTGCCTTGCATACAATATAAATATGTATTGAACAAATAAATAAATGAATGAATCACCCTCATAACCTTTCTCCTCTGCATTTGTTTCACGTTGGCCAACACTAACATAAAACACCAGATAAATTTTAAGTGAAGTAAAATAATCTAGTAGTTCCCAAATGCTAGCAAATAAAATCGAGTAAGGTAGGTCAAGATAAATCCTTAGGAAATTCAGTGACATAGACAAAAACATGTATGCAAACTTTAAAAAGAATATGTATGAATAAATTATTGTGCTTTTAAATAAAAATGCACTTTCACAAGCAAATGGTCACACAATGATGAAGTGGTATTTCTAAATTTTTATGTAAAGTGTTCTTCTCATTCTCTACCCGCTCATTTACCCAAAGGCATTTTTCTCCTATTGAAAATTCACTTACAGCACAGAGTTCATTCAGGAAAAGAATCACAGCTCTTCTTGTGTGATACAGAGACTGTGAACTGTCTTGTGTCACGTTTGTTTTAATCTATGTGTGTGTGTGTATATACATATATATATATATATATAGTTGTCTAGGAAGAGAGAGGGAATCCACTGAGAATAAAAATGAAGCCACACGTATGCATGCTTCAGCTTTGTCTACAAACAACAAACCATTCCAACGCCTGGCTCTGGATTCATTTATTTATTCTCAACACTCATTTTTGGTTTATTGCTTTGTTCATCAGTTCATTCGTCACCCAGTAGCTTGTTTTGTGTCTCCAAGTCTCAGTCAATTACACGAATGACTTGAATGCCCCCAACTCAAATGAGTTTTGAACCTGATTACCTCCTCCACTCTTGGCTGCAGAGGTTGAAATATTATAGTCCTTCAAGGCATAAACCGTGTGCTTCAAATAGGAAGCAGTTATGTGTCTTGGTAGCTGACCAAGTGAAAAGTGTCTGTCAGCCCAAATTTATTCCAGTATTTGTTTTTAGGCAGTCTTTTACAAGATTTCTAAAATGCAAAACTCTTAAGTTTTCTAATGGCAAAGTAATTTAGGTTTGTTTACTTTATATCCCTCTGTTCTTTTTTAATTTTTTCATGGTTTCTATTAAGGAGACCAGAAAGAAAACGCAGTATTTCAAAATGCCTGTTCTTCCCCAGTGATGGGGAAGGAAGGCTGCGAGGAGGGGGAGGAGGCAGCATGCTGCAAGCACACAGGCATGGCGCAGGAGCCTCATAACAGGACAGCAGTAGTTACTCAGTACCTCCCCCCATTCACAGTGGGATTCAGCTTTTTTATTTAGACACCATAAGGCTGCTTCCCAGCTTACTCAAAGCCTTCTCTGAGGGTGTGGAAATGAAATACATGTTTCTGGGTTTCTGGTTCTGGTAAGAAGCCGACAGACAGCCCAGGCTTAATGAAGGGTCTACCTACAGCCAGACTCTCTCAGAGAAGGAGACCTCTGGCCAGCAAAGGCAAACTATGGGATCCCAATGCCAGTGGCTGCAGCAATCCTCTCATTAGCTGCAGAAAGATGGTGCCTTCATTGTCATTGAAACTGAGAACAGTGAGGAGGGTGACAGGCAGGGAGAGGCTACTGTTGGAATAAATATAAAGCAATGAGATAGTGTCGAAGAAACCACTGGAACAAATGATGTTTTGTTTCGATAGCATGAGGAAGAAGCTGTGGACAATTCTGACAGAATGTCACTTTATTGCAAGTGTTGTGTCCAGAATTGATGGGTTCTTGGTCTCGCTGACTTCAAGAATGAAGCCGTGGACCCTCGCAGTGAGTGTTACACTTCTTAAAGCTGGTGTGTCTGGAGTTTCTACCTTCTGATGTTGGGAAATGTTTGGAGTTTCTTCCTTCTGGTGGATTCGTGGTCTCGCTGGCTTCAGGAGTAAAGCTGCAGACCTTCGTGGTGAGTGTTACAGCTCTTAAGGCGGCTCATCAGGAGTTGTTCATTCCTCCTGGTGGGTTCCTGGTCTCATTGGCCTCAGGAATGAAGCCGCAGACCTTTGCAGTGAGTGTTACAGCTCATAAAGGTAGCCTGGACCCAAGGAGTGAGCAGCAGTTAAGATTTACTACAAAGAGCTGAAACAGAAAGCGCACAGTGTGGAAGGACACCTGAGTGGGTCGCAGCTGGCTAGCTCCGGCAGGTTGCTTTTATTCCCTTATCTGGCCCCACCCACATCCTGCTGACTGGTCTATTTTACAGAGAGCTGATTGGTTCATTTTGACAGAGTGCTGATTGGTGTATTTACAATCCCTGAGCTAGCCACAGAGTGCTGATTGGTGCATTTACAATCCTTTAGCTAGAGGCAGAGTGCTAGACAGGAAAGTTCTCCAAGTCCCCACTAGGTTAGCTAGATACAGAGTACTGATTGGTGTATTTACAAACCTTGAGCTAGACACAGGGTGCTGATTGGTGTATTTACAATCCCTTAGCTAGACATAAAGGTTATCCAAGTCCCCATTAGACCCAGGAGCCCAGCTGGCTTCACCTAGTAGATCCCACACTGAGGCTGCAGGCTGAGCTGCCAGCCAGTTTTGTGCCATGTGCCCATACTCCTCAGCCCTTGGGCGGTTGATTGGACTGGGCGCAGGGGCACAGGGATTGGTGCTCATTGGGGAGGCTGGGGCAATACAAGAGCCCATGACAGTCGGGGAGACTCAGCATCGTGGGCTACAGTCCCAAGCCCTGCCCTGCCGGGAGGTAGCTGAGGCTCAGCAAGAATTCGAGCACTCAATGGCAGCTCTGGCTGCTGAGGTACCCTGTGCACCCTCTGCAGCTGCTGGCCCAGGTGCTAGGCCCTCACTGATGGGGGCCAACAGCGTCAGCCAGCCACTCCGAGTGTGGGGCCCATGGAGCCCACCCCACCCAGAACTCGAGCAGCCCCAGTTCCTGTCTGCGCCTCTCCCTCCACACCTCCCCACAAGCAGAGGGAGCCAACTCTGGCCTCGGTCAGCCCAGAAAGGGGCTCCCACAGTGCCGTGGTGGGCTGAAGGGCTCCTCAAGCACTGCCAGAGTAGAGGAGGTGCCGAGAGTGAGGGCTGCCAGCATGTTGTCACCTCTCAGTGTGACACATTTATTTGAGTGTGAGGGAAAGAAAGTCAAATGTTAATTTTCTGCTAATGAAGAGATGGATCTAGAAATGCTTTTAGGAGTCTCCAGAAACCTGTTTCTCCTGCTTCTAAAACTAAGGAAGCTGTAGTTGATTTTCATTATTGAGATGGTGTGCCAGGACAATACCACAATGTGTACACCGCGTCACGCCTCCATTAATTCTCACATTTGTATGCAAAAGATGCAAAGATGCAAAATGTTTTATAAATCAATGAGACCCAGAAAAAACAATCTTGTTATGGGCGAACTAAAATCAAAATATACAAGAGTTTTTTCCAACTACTTTCTTGACAGTATCTAGTTCTTCAGATGATCAAGAAAGGAAGCTTTCAGAGGCCAAAAAAACAGTCAGTGATACCACAGTGCTCAGATGCATGATTTCAGTTTACTCATAGCCTATAAATGACAAATGCTTCTTTATAATTCAGTCAGAGTTCAACTAAAGAAGCAGACCCAAGAGATAGTATATATTAAAGGATCTACTGCAAGTAATTTGCTTACATGATTGATTTTTGTGTCCAAAATCAGTCAGGCGGGGACTCAGGAAGGAAAGATCAAAAGTAGGCCGGAACCCTATACAACCCAGCTGAGGCTGTAAGCTCAAAGGCGGTCAGAAAGGGAGGAACACAGCAGGCTGAAGCCCAAGGAGCATGAGATCTGGAAAGGCCTGAAGCTTCCTGAGAAGGCTCACTTGCTTGGAGCAGACACACCTAGGATGATCTCCCTTTAGATTAATTTAGAGACTTCCCTGAAATCTTCAAAATCTCTTAACAACAGCACCTAGACTCCTGTTTGATTGGATAGTTTGGAACTGTAGCTCAGCCTAGCTAAATTGCCCATTACAAAGTTATCATTGCAGGGATTATCCTTCCTGCTTTGAAAATACATTAACACATTCTTGAGAGTACACCTGATTGTACATTCTAAACAATTTTTTAAAAATTTCTACAATAAAAGGCAGTTAAAACACTTCCCACCATTTCCTCTCTGGGGGTTACATGGGGGCTAGTGCGCTGAGCAGTGGGAATAGAGCCAGGAGCGCTCCTACGTTCAGATGGAGGGTGAGAACAGATAAGCTTTGACATTTGCAAGTAGATGTTCTGTGTTAGCCTGCTCTCTAATGACTTAGCAGGTCATCAAAAATGGCTCTAGGAAAAAGTACCAAGTTTTAATCTAAAGATTCTTGTCGGTCGGGAGAGGTGGTGCACGCCTGAATCCCAGCACTTTGGGAGGCTGAGGCGAGCGGATCACAAGGTCAAAGAATCGAGTCCACCCTGGCCAGCATGGTGAAACCCCATCTCTATTAAAAATACAAAAATTATCCAGGGGTGTTGGCGTGTGCCTACAGTCCCAGCTACTTGGGTTCAAGGAGAACCGCTTGAACCCGGGAGGCGGAGGCTGCAGTGAGCCAAGGTCCGGCACTGCACTCCAGCCTGGCCACAGAGTGAGACTCCGTCTCAAAAAATAAAAAATAAAAATAAAGATTCTTGTCTGCCAACAAGAAACTCAGAACATAAGTGAACACAGTCCTCTGGCTAACACACCTTCCCCCAAGCGCAGGATCACTGAAGGGAAGCTGCAGGGAAGCTGGGGCCACGGTGGAATTCCATCACTCACAGACCAAGCTCACCATGTGATAACATGAGCAGGATTTTTATACGAGAGTTGGGCACCCTTCTCACCACTGATTTTTTTTTCTCTTTTGTGTGTGTGTTACAAGAGGAGAGGATTGTTCTTCCTTTATTTTCTTTTCCTTTCTTTTAACAGTTTTACAAACTGAAGTCAAGAGTACTTTCAATCAAGTCTCCCACAGGGAAAGAAAAAAAGCCAACAGAATTACCAGAGCCCTTTCTTCTCTTTTCTTTTCCAGGTAAGAGGGAGGGATTCCAAGGCTTGGGGCTGGGAAAAAGAATAAGTAAAACATAAACTAAATGCAAGGAAGTGGGAGGGTACGGCAAGGGCAAAGAAAGAAATTAACCACACCCTTTTATTTTACTTTTTCTTTTTAACCTTATGGTTTAAATATAAATTGAAGGTCTTGAATAAATTTGGAAAAGCAAAGAAACACCATTCTCTCAAAGTACATTAAAGGTATAATTATTAAAAAAGAAAATGGAACTAAAACATATCAGATTTTTAACCTTTTCTTTACATTTTATCTAGACACCTTTTTACTAGAAATATTGTAGAAAGTTAATACTTGCGCCAGCAAATGCCAAGCAGTGGCACCTGTCCATTTTCCATAGAGTCCTGCTTTGTGAGGTGCCAAAATGCCCTGCTCCGAGTTTCTGCATACACTGCCCAGAAACTGTTGTTCAGATTTTAAGCCATAGTTTTCTTTCCTCCATTTTTTAAAACTTCGAGGATCTTGCACAACATTTTATGAGGCATGGAGTATGCTTCAGATAGATCATCCAGAAAAGCAGGTGGGGACACTGTTGTGGAGGTGTTAGACAATTTATGAGACATTTATTGCTCAGTCAGCATGAATTTCTGGCCTTCAGTTTTGAGCATTAGTTGTTGATAGATTAATCTTGCCCTTTTAATCAATGTTAGCTGAATCAATTGTCATTTTAAATGTGACTTTGAATAGTTCAAATGGGCACCTACCAAAAAGTGTAATTGATTCCAATAGTCTCTGTATCATGTGGAGTGATGTCAGGAACAACAAGCTCAACAAGAAGTCAAAAAATAAATGTCATCATCTGAATACGGAAGTTTTTCATCCCACATTTCCTGGTTTCCTCAAGTTCATTCATTAGTCTCTTGCAGATCCCTGTCTTGGGGCTACGTGCCTATCCTATTTACTATGCCTTTGCTGTTCACGTTTAGTCTACATTTTAAACAAGCATAATACAACTATAGTTTATTTCCTTCAGTGAGTCCCAGGGTATTATGCTTAAATATCACTTGTAAGACATGAGAATAGTAATAGAACTGTGTTTTCAATCCATAGTTTGCGCACATTCGACCACACAGAATTCAATGTTACCTTACAGACTTCCTTGGTTAAATGAATAATAGAATGCAAAAATAATACAGAAAAAAAATATTGTATTTATACTTTAGATTTCAAAAAATTCAGGTTCTTAATTTTGGAGTACAACTAAGACTAGGGTGCATTGAGTTGGCTTACTGTGAACAAAGAATTGTGTATCCTCAAACAACACTGTTGATGTTGTTAAACTCCCATGCTTGTTTATTAGCTCTTCCCTGTAACCTTTGGTGACAAGGATAAGATCTTCATCACAGAAAACTAGACATCTTTAAGCAACTACATTCTATGTACTTAAAACTACTGGATTTTTCCCATCTGGGAAGATGTAGTCAAAATACTTGTCCCAATTTTTCTTGCTAAGTACAATTAAAAACCCTGAACACTGTACGTAGCACAACCACAAGAAGATTCTCAAAGGTGAAAAAAAAAAAAAAAAAAATAGACTGACTAGGGAGGGTGAGTCTAGCAAGCCAGAAAAATTTTAAACAATGATTGCTCTACTACAGCCAAAAAACACAGAAAACATTATGGCCAGCTGAACCCCAGTTGGTAGTCTAGGCTTTCACCATAGCCAGGTTGTAACAAAGAGTCCCAACTCCCCTCTCCCATCCCTGTCACTATCAAGGTGTTATCAGATAAGGCCAAGGGAAAAGCTGATATTTTCATCCCTGCTGCGGGGGTAATGAGACCCCCTTTCAACCTCAGTGTTAGTGAAGACCATGCAAAGAGTCCAGATTTCAACCCAGCAGTGTAAAGATGCTCCTCCCTTTTCCTTCTGGGGTGGTACCACGGGAGGCATAGTGAAGAGTCAGGACCTCCACTACTATCTAGTGGATAGTTCCCATGGTGGACAGAGGGTGTAGCATAAAGACATTCTACGCGTCCCAGCCAGGGAGGTAACAGTGGAGGCCTAGCAGAAAGCCAGAACTCCTATCTTCAAGCAGTTGTCAATGAGTGTTTGAACCCACCTCAATTGTCAGTAGTGGCCAAATGGAGGGCCTACACTTCTGCCCACATCTGGTAATAAAAAGGCAGCATACCACTCTTCCCCAACCAGAATGGCATCGGAGAGTACATGCTCAAAAAGATTTAAGTAAAATCCAGAGTCTCAAAACATAATATACAAAATGTCCACATTTAAATTGCAAGTTACTTGTCATACCAAGAACTAAGAACTCAAACTGAATGAAAAAACATAATTGAAAGATGCCAACCCTGAGATGTCAGAATGTTAAAATATCTGACAAAAATTTTAAAGCAGCCATTACTAAAATAATGTAACTATTACTATTATGCCTGAAACCATAAAGAAAAAAAATAGAAAAATCAAAAAAGAACAAAATGAAATTTATAAAACTGGAAAACATATAGCTGAAAGGAAAAATAAAAAATGAAAACGCTTTCATTATTGGTTCAACAACAGAAAAGATGAGACAGAAGAAAACATCATTGAACTTGATAAATGAAACAATATAAATTTCCTAACCTAAACAACAGAGAATAAATGGAAATGAAGAGAGAGACAGACAGTGCAACCATGGCCTCAGGGATCTATGAGACTATACAAACGATAAAACATTGATGTTATGAGTCCTGAAGGAAAGGAGAAAGATAGTGGGGTTAAAAATGCTTATGCCTGTAATCCCAGCACTTTGGGAGACTGAGACAGGCTGATCAAACTGATGGCAGCCCTTTCCTAAAAAGACCACCTTCTTTCCTGGGGACCAGTCTGCCTTTGCAGGACTAACAAATTCGCTCCAAGAGTAGAAATTACAGTGTAGGGGTCATGCAACCTCTTGCTCCAAGATTGTGAACCTCCCCATATCTGAGGTAGGGAGTTTGGGACCAGCCTGGCCAAAATGCTGAAGCCCTGTCTCTACTAAACATACAAAAATTATCTGGCTGTGGTGGTGCATGCCTGTAATCCCAGATAATCAGGAGGCTGCGACATAAGAATTACTTGAACCTGGGAGGTGAAGTTTGCAGTTAGCTGAGATCATGCCACTGCACTCCAGCCTGGCCAATAGAGTGAGACTCTGTATCAAAAAAAAAGTAACCTAAATTAATGGTAGGAAATTTCCCAAAGTCTGCAAAAGACATGAACCTACTGATTCAAAAAAGCTCAGTGAATCCTTAAATAAATAAACCCAAAGAAATCTACACTTGGACACATTGTAGTAAAACTTCTAAAAACTAAAGGCAAAGAAAACAATAAGAGAAAAACAATATCTTACTAGCCAGTGAAAAACATGTCAAATGACAATAGATTTCTCCTCGGAAACAATGTGTGCCAGAAGGAAATGCCAGAATGTTTTTCAAATGTTTAAATAAAAGAACTGTCAACCCAGAATTCTATCTCCAGGACAATATTATTCAAAATTAGATAAAAATCAAAACCTTTCCCTATTTTGATGAGAAAAATGAAAAGAATTTTTTTGCCAGCAGAATTGCCTTAAAAGAATGGCTAAGAAGTTACTTAAACAGAAAGAGAATAATTAAAGAAGAAAACTTAGAACACCAGAAAGGAAGAAAGAACATCGTAAGCAAAACTATGGGTATATAAAATATATTTAATTTCAATACATATTTTTCTTTCCTTAGTTTTCTAAATTATGTTTGATGGTTAAAGGAAAAGTTGTCATATTGTCTAATACAGTTCTAAATGTAAATAGAGATAATATTAAGGCAATTACTTATAAGTATAAGAAGACAGAGTGACATAAAAGGAGGTAAGATTTCTATGTATCAATTTAAATGGTAAAATGGTAACACAAGTAGACTAAGATATGCTATGGATGTAATCTGATATTTAGAACCCTAAAAAGTGTTACACAAAGAGATATGAAACCACCTTTGCAAAATTATAACTGAGGAAATTATGACAGTGAAAGAAATCAGACTTAATTGACTCCATCTTGCTTGTAACCTTTAAGCTGCCCTTGTTCATTCCTGGGCATAGGCTGAACTTTGGGAAGGAATTCAGTTCATAGTTGAACTCTGAAACAAAACTGATAGCAGCCCTTTCCCAAAAAGACCACCTTCTTGCCTGGGGACCAGGTTACCTTTGCAGGACTAACAAATTAGCTCCAAGATTAGAAATTATAGTTTAGGGGTCATGCAGCCTCTTGCTCCAAGATTGTGAACCTTCTCAAATCACTCCTCGGGATAATATCACTGTTGTAAAACCTAAGATCACTGCTTGAGATATTTTGCAGACCCTGCACTAGATGGATCAGCTAACACCACCCAGATCAGTAATCTGGCCCAACCAGTTCTGCCATCCCACTCAGGAACAGAAGACAGCAAGAAAAGCTCATTTGGAACCGCTATGATTCCATCTCCAACCTGACCAATCAGCACTCCCCACTTCTCAAGCCTTTACCCTCCAAATTATCTTTAAAAACTCTGATCCCTGAATGCTCAGGGAGAGTGATTTGAATCATAAAAAAAAAATTCCTATCTCTCACACAGCCAGCTCTTCACGAATTATTTCTTCTTCATTGCAGTTCCCCTGTCTTGATAAATCACCTCCGTCTAGGCAGCAGGCAAGGTGATCCCATTGGGCAGCTACAGATACACTCAAAAATACTATACATATGGCCAGGTGCGGTGACTCATGCCTATCCCAGCACTTTGGAAGGGTGAGGCAGGCAGGTCACGAGGTCAAAAGATTGAGACCATCGTGGCCAACTTGGTGAAACCCTGACTGTACTAAAAATACAACAATTAGCTGGACGTGGTGGAGCACACCTGTAGTTCCAGCTATTCAGGAGGCTGAGGCAGGAGAATCTCTTGAACCTGAGAGGCAGAGGCTGCAGTGAGCCGAGATCACACCACTACACTCCAGCCTGGAGACAGAGCAAGACTCCATCACAAAACAAACAAACAAACGACAACAACAACAACAAAAAAGTGCTATACCTAAATCAAAATAAAATTCTAAAGAAAATATTTAATTAACTCAAAGTAGAGCAGGAGAAAGTAACCAGACAGATAAAAACCAAGAGACAACAAAGAAAATGAAAAGCAAAATTGCCGTGTAAACAATTACATTAAATGCGAATGTCTTAAAATACAGCTATTAGCATAACAAATTATTAAACATAACCAACTATATGCTGTCTAAAGTAAACTCATTTCAATATAAAGTAGTTTGAAAGTAAAGGGATGGAAAAAGATATATTGTGCAGATATTAACTGAAAGGAGGAATGGCTATGTTAACAATAGATACAGTATGTTTCAAAGCAAAGAAAATATTTGATAATGATAAAAGAATCAGGCCGGGTGCAGTGGCTCATGCTTGTAAGCCCAGCATTTTGGGATGCTGAGGCAGGTGGATAATCTGAGGTCAGGAGTTCGAGACCAGCCTGGCCAACATGGTGAAACTCTGTCTGTACTAGAAATACAAAAATTAGCCAGGCATGGTGGTGCATGCCTGCAGTCCCAGCTACTCAGGAGGCTGAGGCAGAAGAATCACTTGAACCTGGCAGGCAGAGGTTGCACTGAGCTGAGATAGTGCCACTACACTCCAGCCTGGGTGACAGAGTGAGACTCTATCTTAAAAAAAAAAAAAAAAAAAAAAAAATCTAAACAATTCTAAACAAGTATGACAGGTACAAAGCCGGTATGCACCAAGTAACACAGCTGCTGTAAAGCAACACTATAAAACTAAAATAATAAAAGGAAACATTTACATTTATGTTAGGAGATATCAACATCCTCGTCTCAACAATTAATAGAATAAATAGACAGAAAATCAGAAAGGATAAAAAACTCAATAACAACATTAACTGACAGATTCTAATGAATATTTCTAGAGCACTTCACTGAACAACAGCTGAAGAGACATTATTTTCAAGCACCCACAGAGCATATACCAAATTACACCATATACTGGGACATAAAACAAACCTCTACCAATGTAAAGAATTAAAATCATACAGGTTGTATCTTCTGATTACAATGAAATCAAACTAAAAGCAATAATATAAAGATCATAGAATAATCTCCCAAAGCTTGGAAACTAAACAACACACTTCTAAATAATAGATGGCTCAAATAAAAAGTCTCAAAGGAAACTTTAAAAATACACTGAGCTGAACTAAATTGAAATTATAACACATCAAAATTTGTTGGACATAGATAAAGCATTGATGAGAGGGAAAACAAGCATTAAATGCATGTATTATACAGGAAAAGCCTCAAATCAATAATCTAAGCTCCCATTACAAGAACTGAGAATAGTATCTCACTATTAGCTTATCTCAAGCTAAAAGTAAGCAAAATGAATGAAATAATACAAATAAGATCGGAAATCAATAAAACTGAAAACAGAAAAACAGTAAAGACAATTCAAAAACAGCTGGTTCTTAGAAAATATGAATAAAGTAGGCAAATCTCCAACAAGACCAAGAAAAAGAAAACACAAAACACTACTATCAGGAATGAGACAAAAATATCACCATAGACTCCACTGACATGAAAAAGATATTAATGGAATACCAAGAACAATTTCACACATTTAAATTTGACAACTTAGATGAAACTGAGTTATTCATCAATAATACAAAATAGAGAAAATCTAACACAACTCATCCAGTAAGAAAATTGATAATTTAAATCATTCTATAGCTTCTGTAACTATTAAGGAAACTGAAGTCAAAAATTAAAAACTCTTAAAGAAAAAAGTAATTACTATTTCCAGATAGTTTCATTGTAGAATTCTAGCCAATGTTCCAAAACAAAAAATCAATTCTGCACAATTTGTTCCAGAAAAATAGATGAAGATACAGAAAACCATTCCCAATTTATTATTTGATGTTACTATTACCCTGATACAAAAAAGCAGACAAAGACCGTACAGAACAGAAAACTGCAGATGCATATCCTTATGAATGTAGATGCAAAATCCTTAACAAAATATATGCAAATACAATTCAGCAATATGTAAAAAGAATTGTACACATGACAAAGTTAGGTTAATTTTAGGTATAAAAGTCTGGTTCAGAATTTGATAATCCATCAATGGAACCCACCATATTAACAGACAAAAAAGGAAAATCATATGATCTTATCAATTTATGCAGAAAAAGTATTTAACAAAGTTCAAAACTCATTTAGCATTCAAACAGAAAAACTCTCAGAAAAATAGGGCTAGAGGGGGACTTTCTCAACCAGTTAAAGAGCAGCTCTAAGAACTCCATAGTTAACATTAGACTTAATATTAAAGACTCAACACTTTTCTCCTAAGATCAAGAAAAGGGCAAGAGGCCGGGCACAGTTCTCACGCCTGTAATCCCCAACAGGGGAGACAGGTTTGGGAGACCAAGGATGGTGGATCACCTGAGGAGTTCAAGACCAGCCTGGCTAAAATGGTGAAACCCTCTCTGTACTAAAAATACGAAACTTGGCAGGGTGTAGTGGCACATGCTTGTAGTCCCAGCTACTCAGGAGGCTGAGGCAGGAGAATCCCTTGAATCCAGGAGGCAGAGGTTGCAGTGATCACACCACTGTACACCCCAGCCTGGGCAACAGAGCAATACTCTGTCTAAAAAAAAAATAAAAGGAAAGAAAAGAGGAGAGGAGAGAGCAGAAAAGTAAAAAGAAAAGAAAATGAAAGAAAATTAAAGGGCAAGAATGTCTACTCTGGAAGTGTGAGCCAGTGTGTTAAGACTAGAAAAGGAAATGGAAGGCACACATATCTGAAACAAATAAATAAACTCTATTTACATATGACATGATGATTTACATAGGAAATTGTAGGGAGACCCCCTGAAACTTTTGCTATAGAATAAAAGATGAAATGCTCCTGATTATTGTAAATTCAAAATTGCATGCAGGATTGTGTAAAGACAATGTCAGGGTGGACTGCCAGAATGAGCCAACAGCGTGTGATGTGCTTCTCCCTGCAGACAGCCTATGAATGGACGTGCAGTCAGGGAGGTTTCATATCACCAAGATTCCTATCCCAGAAAAGCAGATGTTCATAGCTCTGGGAATGTAATGCGACACTCGTGGAGAGCCTATAAATGGATGCATGAGGAGCGCCTGTACATATGGATAAGATAGGGCTAATAAACGCCCTCATCTTGCCACAGCTCTTCTGGGCCTCTTTGGGGTTAAGGCATACTCCCTTCTGAGAATTTCTGGTCTAACCAGTTGTCTAACTTCATATCCTGTTTCTATGAATTGTTTGTAACCAGCTTTTGCCACAACTGTTACTGCTGATTAATATCTTGCTAATCATAGGTTATGGAAAGACCGTGGTTCTGTTTTAAGGCTCTGTTAGAAATGACTGATGCACACACTATGTTGTAAATTCTTAACTCTGTGTACTGTACTTCTGCATACAGA